>NC_084463.1:152713148-155235868 GCF_027409185.1 Cynocephalus volans
CTGGGAAGGGGATGAGGAAGAAGTCAAAAGAAGGAGTGGAGAGAAAATAGGAAATTAACACTGAAACAGAAAGGAGGAAAGCTGTACTGAAGATGAGAATGGGCAGGAGGCTGTGAGCTGAGTGGGCCGGGGACTGGGAGAAGGGGTGAGGAGGCAGGGCCGGCATGCCTCTACTGCTGGCCAGAGCTCTTTTTACATTGTGCTACTGTCTGCACCTGTCACTAGCAGTGCAATGTTAAAAGGGCATTGGCCGTGTAGTGCTACCCAGCGCCGGCTGCCTCCTCAGTGTCCCAGTTTCCTCTCCCATCTGGGCACCAGTCAGCTACCCTGTTGGGAATTTGGGAAGCCTCACTTAGTAGTCATATTAATACCTCAATTTTATGGAGCTACTTCTGTGTGCAATGCATGTGCTAGACTGCATGCATTTATCGTGAATTCTAGTAACTTATTGGTAGCTAACACCCCCATTTTGCAGATGAAAAAACTGAGGCCCAGAAAGGGTTAAATAGTTTGGCCAAGGTTATGTAGCTCTTACGTGCCAGATCCTAGATAGAACTCCTAAATTTGACAGCTCACCCATCTTTTTGTAGACTTTTCTGGAGAGATCTGAGTAGGTTTTCGCAACTGGATTTCCTGAGCTGAGAGGTGGAAGGTTTTGATGCCATCTGCTGGTTGCATGATGATATCTTCCAGAGTCTCAAGCCTTTCAGGATAAAAGCTCCCTGGCTAAGAAGGATAAGGGTTCCCAGACTCAGTCTGGGAAGGAGAGTGGGTGGAGAAGATTGGGAGAATCACTGTTAGGCCCAGAGTAGAGCTCCATGGGAAAAGGGTTGTACAGGAAAGGAAGAAGGGCTATCCCTTGAAAGGATTGCTTCCAGAGAAAAGGCCCTATGTGTCCCTGATATCCTATACCTGCAGCTCTTTCCCGGGCTCTTGGAGCATGAAAGTCGACCTCATCCCTCCCCTGCATCTACCTGCGGTTCTCAGCATGACCCTTCTTGGTCACAGGGTGTTTGATAATGATGCTTCTTGAGGGGATACACCTGTCTGGCCATTCAAGGTTTGGACAGCATTGCGGATGACCTCATCTGAGAGACTGAACAGGATCCCCTGAGCTAAGCCCACAGAATGATTCTTCCAGGAGATCTGACGAGGAATTTGACAGCAACAAATGTGCCATTTACCTCTCTTTCTCCCACGGTGCCTAGTAGGCTTAATAAGAACTTGTTACAGTAAATTGAGAGACAGGCATACTTGGGGAGCTTCTCTGAGAAGGAAGCTAGTTTGTGCCTGATTTTCAAGGGCAGAGTTCAGGGCTTGAGAAGGCATCTTGAACTTTGGTGCAAAGGTGGGCCTGAGACTACAGGGTTTCTAAGTCCGCTCCTGGAGCCCCATTACCAGGGACACAGGAACTAACTGAAAGATGGGACAGACCCCTAGGACCGCTCAAATGGGGATGAGGGACATCACTCCTTCATGCTTGCATTTGCCCTCTTTCCTCACCCTTCTCTCACCTCTGTGTATCCCAGTTTTTTTCCTCCTTCTGCCCAGCCTTTCCATTCTGACATCGACACAGTATTTGAAGATGGTAGTTAGCTTTATATCCCTTACTTTCTTCAGTCTGTTAGAACTTCCCTTTGAGCCTCCTGTCTGAGTACAAAACAGCTACTCCACTCTTGTTAAATGCCTCTCCACTCTTTAAAAAAACAAGAGATTTTACATGTTCCCCCAATGCTCCTGGGGCAAAATGTAGATTCCTTAAATGGTTTATGCCCACTTCCTGCCTCTTGTTTTTGCATCTCTCATTTCTTACCCACTTTCACCTATACACCAGCCACAGGAAACTTTAATTTCCTCAAATTAAAATAAGCTTGAGGCACTTGACACACACTGTTCCCTTTGCCCGAGGGATATACTCTCCCTACCCTTGCCTTTGCCTACCAACTTTTCATCCTTAAGTGCCATCACATGCATTGCTTCTTTGAAACCTTCCTTGATGAGCTCCCAAGCTTCCTCTACATACCTGCTCAGAGCCTTTGTCACCTTCTACTAGGATTGCCTCGCTATTGTCTGCCTTCCCCAAAGCGCCATGAAGTTGGTCCATGGCTGCCTTGCTCATTCTGAATCCCCAGTGCTTAACGCAATACCTGGCAAGTAAAAGGTGCTTTATAAATATTTGCAATATCAATGAATGAATCTAGAAATAACAATATAGCTTACAAAAAAATGATTTTTATGAGGTGTATGGTCTTCCCTGTAGGCACTGGGCACCCAACAGCAGGAGGAATTTCACACTATGCCAAAAAAAATTCCCCTTGGGTCACACAGTGACATTGACGCTGTGATTTTGAGCTATTCTGTTCCACTTCCTATCAACTGCCAGGGCAGCACCTTGGCTGATCAATTTTCCTTTTAGCCTTAAGTGTGTCCATGTGCTGACGAAAACATTACAGAATCAGGTTGAAATGCCATTGAGACCCAAGTAAACCTTTGTTCTGAGATGTCTTCCAGCTGCCCAATCCTGGATCCAAGCAAAAATGGACTCATTGTCAAGGGCTCCAGAAGACATGAGTTGTTTTGGGTGCTCCAGCTGGATGCAGCTCACAAAAACCCATCTCTTACTAAGCAAAATCTCACCTGAATATTCATCCTGGGGTAAAAGCTCAACTGTATGTGGCGCTGGGGCGGGGTGGGTGTCCCATTACAGTTGAAGCAACTGCAGCCCCCTAGTGGTGTAAAACAGGCCCCGGGGGAGAGGGTTGTGTGAGGGGGCAGTATACTGTACATGCACCAGGAAGGAAAGTCAGAGGACAGAGCCTCACAATTGCTTTTCCCCTTTTTATTAAAAATAGACCCAAACACTTTATGTATCATACAAAAGTTTCGTTCGCTGGTGGCAGCCACAGGCAAAAGTGGCCCCGTAGCACTGATTTTCCACCTCCCCTCCAGGGGACTGTGTCCCAGGGAGCAGTGGCTGGGCCTTGGAGATACCCATAAGGACTGCTCTGACTGGAAACAGCCAGCTGGGGGTGGGGGCTGTTCCAGGGACAGCTTTCCCCACCCCACCCAATGGCAAAGTTTAGATACTTGAAAGTGCCTCTTCAGTGCCAAGATAAACTAACAAGTGGAGTGAAATGGAAACCCCTGTGATTCTTTTATTTTTTCCCAGGGCCTGCAATTTGTGTTTTTCCTTCTACCCCCGAGTCCTTTCTCCTACAAATGTGGGTGGGAAACTTTTCACTCTCAGAGGCTCTGGTCTTTCTCCATGCACGAGGCCAAAATTTCCAACACAAGCCTTTTCTCATTAGCTATTCTGTGGCCTGTGATCTACCAACCTGTGACCCAAGGTTTGTCCTCTGTTCATTCAAAAACAAGTGGGGCAAAAACAGATTCCTCCCGTGGTTCTCTCTGCCTGAGACTACACCCTGCCATCACCTTAGTTTTCAGGACCTTGGGACTAAAAGGACCCACAACCATCCCTTTTCCCCAGTTCTGTCTTTCCCTGACTGCTGCCCACTCCTGAACTGTGGACACCCCTGGGGTACTCTCAGACCCCTGTTCCAAAAGGAGCCTGGTCGTGATGTGGTGGAGGCCGGGGAGGGGTTGGTTGGAGCCGGATTTCCCCCAGGGGTGGGGCAGTACTCATGCTGGTATGGACTGCTTGGCAGGGCCAGGGGGCAGATGTGGGAAGGGTGGGGCATGCGGAGGAAGGGCACAGCCTGCCTGAACCCCTCAGTCCCAGCCGTTGTCCTTCACCATGTGTGACATTTCAATGATGTACTTCCCTTCCTTGTACTTCTGGCTCGTCTCAAAAGCTTGTTCCTGGTGGAGGGGGAAGCAGCAATGTAGGACGAAGCAGTTCCCCTCCAGGCCCTATGACCGCCTATATGAGCCCTACCCCAAGGGCCCCCCACCTAAATGCAACCCACTTACTAGCTCCCTTTTCTCTCTTTGGACCATGCAAAGACCTGACATGGTTATTGGGGCTTGGAGGGCCGTGGGGACTGTCCACTTTAAGGGGTGACCCCTTCCCCGGGTACTTACATATTTCCAGCCCAGTGTGGTTTTGCAGCTCTCGCAGAAAATGTCAGCTACCGAGTGGAGACCAGTGAGCAGGAGGCGCTGTTCAGCTGGTCCACAACCCACGTTGACCCTGTCTCAGGAAACAGGAAGGACCCAGCACCCAGTGGGGTCGCTCTGTCAGTCCAGCCCCCAAACAACCCAATGGGACTTCCATCTGGAGAGAACTGGAAGCCCCTGCCTTTGGCAGTCCACCCCTTTATGACTAGGCCTTCTTTTTCCAATGCTATGATTTCAGTTCTGCCCAGGCCCCCCGCAAGAGAACTGCAGACTGATTTTCTAAACCCCTTTGCAAAAGGGAGACAAAAACCGAAGGTAAAAGATCACCTTCTGATGGCTCACCCCCTTTCTCCACAGAGGAAAATTATTCACACACACACAAGCACAAGCACACACGCACAAGGAAAGAGGTAGACTCACACGGAGTTAAACAGGTAGGCTCGGCCATGGCTCCCTTGGAAGGACTGTGGAGACATAGGACAGACAGTGACTACTGGGTAGCCCTCAGCCCCACTGCCTGAATCCCTGCAGGGGCGTGGTGGAGAGAGGAAGGGCTTTGCTGCCTCACCCCTAGGTGATATTAGGACAAGCCTGCTGTGTGAGAGAAAAGAGGAGTGGCACGCCCCCACTTAGCATACCTTGGAAATAAGCTCATCGTGTTTGGCCAGGTGTGCACGGCAGTGGACACAGCTGTACGTGCGGTGGCAGCGAGGCAGGTAGCTGCGGAAAGTCTTGGTGGGGAGGCAGGCAGGGCCTGGGCCAGGGTCACAGCTGGGCATGACGGGCTGGAGGACGATGCCCTGGCGGGCTGGAGGGGCTGGCGCTGTGCAGCCCCCACACAGACGGTCGCAGGTAAAGCAGCGGAGCAGGTTGGCTAGAGCCGTGTTTCAGGGCAGGAGAAATGTGGGGGGGCTGCCCGGCCAGGGCCCCCCCAGACGAGAACCAGATAGAAATGGAAGTCACCTGGAAAGAGGGGAAGGTGAATCAGTGGAGCCCTGACCTCACGAGGAGCCCTCTCCTTAGGGAATGGAGGAGGTGGGGCTAAGCTCACCTCTGCCCCTATGTCCCCTATCACCATCATCCCTCCTCAGCATCCAGTTGCACTGGTTTCCTATCCCCTGGATTCCCATTCTGCTCTGGCAAGCCTGGCAGCAGTTCCAGGCTTCTGGCACCATAACCAGGGAATTGGTGTCTCTCCCTCTTGGGGCAGTAGCAGCCTCCACCATTTTCCACTGAGAGCAGCCCGCTGGCACAAATGCTGCCATGGGAGCAACATCATCTGCAAGTGCCCTCTCTGGTTTTCAGTTCTTTTGTGAGAATCTGCATCCCACAAGCGTCTCTAGGGCTCAGGGCCGTTTAAAAGTTGGGGCAGCCAGGTTTTTCTTTTTCGCGGCCTTCATTTACAATACAATTGGTCCTTTATGCCTTTTGTGTGGGAGGGAGGGGCAGAATGAAAGAGGGAAGGGAGCAGGCTGGCAGGTACACACACCCTGCTTCAGACCTCTCCTGGCTCAGGTTCTACACTCTGGGGCTCTTCACTACAACTTTATGGATATCTCCTTTGGCACCAAAGACCTGCCATGTGGCTGTTTCCCAATCCTGCACCTTGGTTCACCCCTTCCTTCCCAGCAGAAGCACGTGGCTATCTTCTCAGCCTCTGGGCCCCTTGGTCTCTCTCTCTACTATTCTTTACTAATTGTTGCCTTAGCCCTCAGTTAAAGACTTAGGCACCCAGCTGTAGGAGAGAAAATATCTTTCCTTCAGGCAAACCTGACAGCTGAAACCAATGGAAAATGGGTACCACTCCTGGGAAGCCAAACCCCCTGGGCAGGGCAGACTGTGTGGTGTAGTGTATGAGCAACGTCTACAATGAATAGCGGGGGGGAGGAGGGGCTCTCTTATTTTTAAAAGCTGTGCTTTGGGGCACAAGGCAGAAAATGTTTCTTTCTACCTTCTCCCAGGGGCAGGGACAAACAGCAGTGACTCTGTGGGTGACTGCAGATGAAGTAATCGCTGGGTTCTGATTAGGAATCTTGAGAAAAATGTTGGTGTCTGTTCACACTCCAGCCCCAATGTGGCTGAGGGTGCTGGAGGCAGAGGATAAGAAGGGAGGTGTCCTCTGTTGGCTCTGATAAGCAGGTGAGGTGCCGCCTTCTCCTTCATGGGGTCCTCGGGCCGTTGTGGGTGGTTCAGCCCACTTCAGGTTCACACGTGCCAGCTGGGTGCTCTGGCAATGCCAGCCCATGAAGCAGAGAAGAGGCAGCGCTGGTTCCGATAAGCCAGGACAAACAGGTTCCCCTTCTCTTGTCCTCTGCGGTGGCCACAGTCTGGGGTGCTGTTCCACTCTTTCCGAGGGCCGCCAGGCAGTCTCTCCACAAAACGCCTGGTAAAGACCATCTTCAGCTTCAGGTCTTCCCCCACCGGCTGGGCCCCAGGAAGACTCGGTGGGCTGAGATCAGGGTGACATTGGGCTCCTCCTCGCTAGAGCACTGCTCACTGTCCACTTCACAGGTCTACCTTCAACTTTGCCTGCGAGTTCCCCTCTGACACGCAGCACCTTGCAACACCTTCTTCAAGGGGCCAGGGGAAGGGCGGCCGGCTCAGGTCCCCTCTCTCAGCTACTTCCCCAGCCTCCTACCGTCACGCCTCCCTCCCACTCCCCTGCTTCCCCATCAAGCCAAGGAAAGGCTGCACAGAAGGCCAGAGAGTCACAGAAGGGGGAGTAGGGGTCATTTCATCCCCCGTCTCAGATCACAGGGAGAAGCAAGTTGGGCAAATGACTGGGGAAAAACAAGCGAGCAGAGTGCCGGGCAGAGGATGTTCCTTAGACGTGAGACGGGGCTGGACCGTGGGAGGTGAGGGAGAGGGAGGGCTGGCGGTGGGGGGTGGCGGGGACTGACAGCTGATGGCAGAGGCGCCCAGGCGGAGGCTCGAGGAACCGGGTGCGAACCCTGTGCCTCTCAGGGAGAAAAACAGAGGGAAGGGGACACCTGCTCACAATGGATTTTCTCATCTGCTCTGAGGCTTCGCCCCCCCATCCCCAGGCTGACATTCTCGGTATGGTATGGTCCAAATAATTAGCAGCACAGCCAGCTCCCAGGGCGGGCTTTGGGGGTCTGCACCAGCAGCAAAACAATAAACAGTGATGCCTGATGTTGCAGCCAGAGTTGCCAGGAAATAAGTGCGGGAATCGTGAGAGCTTGGAGAGGGATGGAGGAGCCGAGAGAGGAGCGGAGGCAGCGGGGAGGGGGAAGGGAGGACAAAGGGTGGATGAATAATGCTTTTGCAAAAGGGAGAAAGCAACACGCAGCAGGAGGAAATTTGCAAAGGGGAAAAAAATTCATTTGGAGAAGGGCTGCCCCCTCACCTTGAGGTCTGCTCCAGAGATCTCCGTCTATCTCTCTCTCTCTCTCTCAATCTCTCTGTTCACTCTTCTCTCTTCTCTTTCCGCTCCTTCAACTGGGAAGGGGACGGGGGTGGGGGAGGGTAGCTGGGGGGCTCAAGACTGCGGCTGCAAATCTGGACAGCTGCTGGGGGGCCAGAGGTTGTCTCTCGTTCTGTACCTCGGTCTGTGGGTGAATGTGGCTGTGTGTTGTGGAACTGCATCATAACACTGTGAGTCATCCATCCCCCCACCCCCCCTCACCTCCCACGTCAGAGCAGGGCTGGGAGACACAGGAGGCGGGTAGGGAGGAAGGGAGGGGGCAGGCATGAAGGGACGGGGCTGGGGGAGTGATGCAGGGGAATGGGGTAGAGGGACAGGGTGGGGGTGGGCAAAAGGAGAAGCAGGTTGTTAAGGAGGAAGGCAGTGTGGCCAAGAAGACTGAAAGAACCTGGGGGAAAGACAGGGCTGAGCAAGGATGGAGTAAGGGTGACAGGGCTGGAGGAAGGAGGTGGCAAGGCTGGTGAAGCTAGAGATGGATGCAGAGAGTCAGGCAGCACACACACAGTCAAGATGATACATTTTCCCATTTCAGCTCGGACACCAGCCCTGACGCAGGAAAAAGGAAGATGTACTAATTGTCATGGATGGCAAACTGTGCCCCCAAGCTTGTACCAGGCACTTCCAAGCCTCAAAGCCTCAGTTTAATACCCCCGAAGAAGTCATAGACCAAATATGACATCTTACATGCAGGAACCTCTTATCAACTACCTCTGAATTACTTGTGCTACATGAATGGAGACCCCTACATTACATAAGATTCTTTGCTGAGCTGTAAACTTTCTGAGGCAGGTCTTCCAGGAAACTCCTCTGCATCCCAGGACTGCAGTGCCTAGCACAGAGCGCTGTATACAGAAGATGCTCACAGAACAGCAGCTGGGTTGCATCTTCAGATGTGGACCAAGTGTCTGACTATGGTCTCAAAGAGACCTGAGTCGGGATCTTAGCTCTGCCAATTACTCACCAGGAACCACTAGGCAAGTTACTGATCCTCTTTGTGCCTCAGTTTTCCTCTTCTGATAAATGAAGCTAATAATACTTACCTCATGGAGATGTGAAGTAAAGTGACATAACACGTAAACGCCTAAAAAATGCTTGGCACATGGTAGATATTTAGTAAACAGTAGTTGGTGTTATTTCAAAACAACATTCTCAACTTATTACCCCTAAACTCAGAGAGGATTTATTATTAAATTCTGATATCTCAAGAGACACATGCCAAATTTGTATCATAAAAAAATGACATCTTTTGTTGCTTTTTTTCTATCAGCTTCCAGTTAAGTTTCGTGTATTTCTCATACAGCGCTGTCCTGTGCATGTCACTAAAGTATGTGGACACAGAACATATTCCCTAAGACAAAAGTCCTGATTTCTAGTCTAACGGAAGAAAAAATAAAAAACAAACAAAAAAACCCCCATGATTTTTAATAGAGGCCAACATTCAGAAAATGAAGTGCAAAGACAGGAACTTCTAGAAAGCAGTGCTGTGGGTGGTTTGTTTTTCTTCTCACATGTAAGAAGAGGAAAAAGTTAAGGCAGGGAAATGTGGATAATGGGAGGGATTGCTATCTGGGCATTAAAAAAAAGGAACTCTAAATATTTAATCAGAGAAGATTCTGGGATTTAAGGTAAATTATGAAAACACAACATGGGTATCCTGAGGTATAGTACCAGAAGTTTGGAATTGAGAGGGGAGAGCTGGGTAAAGAAAGAAGAGAGAAGTGTTCTTGTCTGGGCAGCAGATGAGAAAGAAAATATAAGTGGAGGAGGAATTTTAGGAGCCATTGTTGAGAAGAACAACGGGAAATGGGAAAAGGAAGATGACTAGTTTTTAGGGTTGAAAGTTTGGAAGCAAAAAGAATATTAATGAATTTAAATCAACTCAGGAAAAAAATGATCAAGCATTTAGCTGGAGAGGTGTTGAAGCAAAACACTTCAGTCTGTAAGGAAATTTTAAGGAGGCATTAATTAGGTTTGCAAACCAAGGAGGACTGCCTCTCAAGATGAAGGGGAAGTCTGCCCACTTGAGGTAAAAAAGCAAAAGATTTTTATAGTAAAAGTATAGGAAAGTATAAGCAGTAAACAAGACTCTAAATATTGTTTTAAAACATTAAATAGGTAAGTGATTACATCAGGTTTCCAGGACAATTTTGATCTATAGAACAAAGTTAATTGTGTTTATGGTACCTAAACACAGTTGATTATATCTGTGTTTGTCTAAACAGTAGGTTTCCTGATGTGAAAAAATTCAAGTAAAAGGTCAGTTTCTTAGGCCCTGAGGAACAAATCACTTCAAGTTCGAACTTGGAGTTATTTCAGTTCTTTCTTCAGTTCTGCTTTCTGGTCTGTTTTCCTCTTCAGAGGAGACTGAGAAGGATGTAAGAGGACAGTATTACTGGCAGGTAGAGTGGAGATGGCAGGAGTGCTTGGTGAAAGATTGAAAGTGAGAGACAGGAGAGTAGGCAAGCACAGATGCTTTACATGTTGGGCCCTGACTCTTTTAAGAAGCAAAATGGAGAACAGTCTACAAGGCAGGGAGGGACTTCTCCCTAAATTCAGTTGGAAATGGTTATACAATATCCAAGTAAAGATGACCTTAAGGTAATTGGGAGAAATTGCCTCAAGGAAGAGTGTGTGGAGGTGAAGAAACAGATGTGGGAGATAGATTGAATGGAAACAGCAGAGAATGAGCTCACTCAGGAGAAAATTTGCAAATGAACACTGGTACTGAATATTTGAAGAATGGTGAAAGAATAGGGGATACCCAATAGTTAATTGAAGAACATGCTTGCTTGGTGAATGAATAAAATAATTAAAGCAAACCATCAAAGGAAACTCTAAGAAGTGAGAAGTGAGAATTGAGGGCAGCACTTCTTGCAAAGTGAGTGCTAAGTAGGGCCAGCAAGAGAAAGGCAGTCCAGAAAATCTTCCCAGCTCCTCAATCTGAATTAACTGTGGGAGCTGGACTGAAAAAGGACTCACCTGTAAAGTGGGGATGACAATTATAATACCTACTGCACAGGATTATTGAGAGGATTAAATGAATTTAAACCTGTAAAGCCCATAGAAGCGAACCTGACATCTAACACTATATAACTGTTTGCTATTATTATTATTATTATTTTTGTGTGGCTGGCCAGTACGGGGATCTGAACCCATGACCTTGTTGTTATCAGGCTGTGCTCTAACCAATTGAGCTAACCGGCCAGTCTGTTTGCTATTATTATAACTGGGCTCAGACACCAAAACTCTGGGTTTCTGTCCTAGCTCTATTAATTACTGTGAATTGCTTGGGCAAGTACCTTTACTATCTTAGTCTCCCCCATCTGAAATTGGAGATAATAAAGCTGACTTCAGAGGGTGGCTGTGAAAAAAGATACCTGAAAGGGCTCTGAGAAATGTAAAGTACTGTACAAATGGATGGTATTGTTATTATAGCCCTGCCCTAGCCTATAATAAAAACTTAAAAGCTAACATCAGATATTTTCTATGTTATAGGCATTGTACTTACTACTTTACTTGCATCATCCTATCCAATCTTCAAAACAACTTTAAGAGGTTAGGTACTGTTATTATCCCCATTTTACAGACAAGCAATAGAGTTGAAGCTTGTGATTTGCCCAAAGTCAAGCAATGAGCAAGTGGCATGGTAAATAATACAAGATTCCAAAGCCCAAGCTCCTGAAAAGAGGATTATAGATGTGTGTGAACCTGTTGGCTGCAGAATAAATAATTGATCTGTATAACTGTCAGGGATTTAAAGAGGAAAACAGATTCCCCTAAAAAACTCCCCCCTAAGTGGGAGAGAAGTTGTTGGGTAATGACTGATTTACGAGTATAAGGTAACTGGAAGAAATCAATGGACTTAATAAAAGAAAAAACAAAAAATTGAATGCCTTCTATGTGCAAGCACTGTGTCAGGCAGACGACGACAGCTCAGTATAGCTTCTGGCAGTCTGTTTTCCTCTACTTTCTCTACCCTTCGGTTTCCTCCTGTCCAAACGGGGTTTTGCTAATTTTCCCACTTCCCGGATTGTGGTGAAGACAAGGGGGCCATTGTGGATCCTAGATAGTGAGTGCCCCTCCGGTCCCGACCGTCTTTCCCTTTCCTGGGCTGCAGGTGAGCAGGAACACCGACACACGTGCAAGGACGGTATCTCGGCGAGTTCTGGCCCCGCTCAGGGGCGTAACCGCCACACCTCCCACCCTACCGTCCGTTACGCAACAAATGACGTCCTCCACCCCACCCACCTTTGGCGTCACCATCAAAACAATCCTTTAACTACAACTCCCAGAAGGCTGCGCGGCCATGCCGGCACAACTACAGATCCCAAGGGGCATCGCGCGGCCGCGTCTCCTTGCACTACGCAAATGCGGAGCCGCGTTTGTTTCCGGCGTTGTTCTGGGCGATCGAGGCTTGCGGCTGGGCTTTGGTTCTTCTGCTCAGGACGTCTTTTGGATTTCCGGGCTTGAGCTCGTGGGTGTGCAGGTGAGATAGTAAGCTCGGGGACGCAACTGTCGCTTCCTTGGGGCCTGGGAGGATTTCGGTGTCTGAGATGGGGCTGGGACAAATGCTGGACTTAGATCTGCAGTCTAGGATTGGAAACAATTCTTTAGGTTTCCTACGCGTTTTCTACCACGAAATGCTTTTTTCCTCCCACAGTCCTTGTAAATCCCCAGAACAACACTGTATGTGAGGTAGTGTAAGTGCCTCCAGTTGAAGACTGAGGAGAAGGTTCAGAGAGGTTAAGTGATGATTTAAAGACAGTCCAAGAAGTTGCAGAGTCTGGTCTTAATGCTGTTGTCTAAGTCCAAACCCCGTGTCCTCTGCGTTGTATCTGGATGGCAGACGCCCTTTCTTGTTGACTAAGAAGGTTGGGGAGTAGACATCTGTTGACTTCTCTTCTGAAGTCTGGAGTATACCAATAGAGTGATGAAGGGAACCATGAAGGAGATATTATCGTCTTCTATCAATCTGTAGGTATAGTTTTTCTCTTATGTCTGAGTCATTTATTTACTCTGTGTTTATTGAGGTACCTACAGTTTGTCAAACAAACCCTATTCTAGGTATTAGAGATAGGAGGGTACTTCAACAAGTTCGCGGAAGAATAGAATTAAAAGATAATACAGTCTTTCCATGAATTTTTGAAGTACCCTCTTTACAGTAGCAAACAAATACCCAATCATTACATTCTAGTGGGAGAGACAGACAATAAACAAATATATAGTGAGACAGATGGTGGTAAGAGATACGGAGAAAAATGAAACAAGGTAGGGAGAAACATCCACTGGAGGATTTTAAACAGAAGCCTGACTTATGATTAGATCTAATATTAATTTGTGTTCTAGGCACAGCAGCTACACAGAAAAGATGGGAGAGGAGGCCAATGATGACAAAAAGCCAACAACTAAATTTGAACTAGAGCGAGAAACAGAACTTCGCTTTGAGGTGGAGGCATCTCAGTCAGTTCAGTTGGAGTTGTTGACTGGCATGGCAGAGATCTTTGGCACAGAACTGACCCGAAACAAGAAATTCACCTTTGATGCTGGTGCCAAGGTGGCTGTTTTCACTTGGCATGGCTGTTCTTTGCAACTGAGTGGCCGCACCGAGGTGGCTTATGTCTCCAAGGACACCCCTATGTTGCTTTACCTCAACACTCATACAGCCTTGGAGCAGATGCGGAGGCAGGCGGAAAAGGAAGAAGAACGAGGCCCCCGAGTGATGGTAGTGGGCCCCACTGATGTGGGCAAGTCCACAGTGTGTCGCCTACTGCTAAACTACGCAGTGCGTTTGGGCCGCCGTCCCACTTATGTGGAGCTGGATGTGGGCCAGGGCTCTGTGTCCATCCCTGGTACCATGGGGGCCCTCTACATTGAACGGCCAGCAGATGTTGAAGAGGGCTTCTCTATCCAGGCCCCTCTGGTGTATCATTTTGGCTCCACCACTCCTGGCACCAACATCAAGCTTTACAATAAGGTCAGAGCCACAGCCAAGGTGGCGGTGAAGGGGAGGGTTACTTTCAGGGTAGGAAGCTGTGGGGAAGTTTGTTAGTTAAAATTGTCTGCACAGTTTGCTCTGTCTCAGCTGGTTTTACTGTTACATGATTTCAAAAAAGGCAGTTTCAAATATGTAGCTTCAGATTGTTAAACATTTCCGTGGACCTATTCTTAGTAATTTACTAAATTTCCTCTTAGGAAGTGAAACAAGAGGCAGAAGAAACAAAAGTTGTCAAGGGTTCAGATCCCCATACCAGCCAGCCACCAAAAAAAAAAAAAAGATAAAAGTTAAATCCATGTTATGGAGTCAAAACCACAGCCATTGAAAATGTCATTTTTCTTGTACCTAATACCACTTATTCTAAAAAAGGACAAAATAGCCATGGATTTGTCTGTTCTTTTTGTTCTTACCTTGTCCTTTTTTTTGCAGATTACGTCACGATTAGCAGATGTGTTCAACCAAAGGTGTGAGGTGAATCGAAGGGCATCTGTGAGTGGCTGTGTCATTAACACCTGTGGCTGGGTCAAGGGTTCTGGTTATCAGGCCCTGGTGCATGCAGCTTCAGCTTTTGAGGTGGACGTGGTCGTGGTTCTGGATCAAGAACGACTGTACAATGAACTGAAGCGGGACCTGCCCCACTTTGTACGCACTGTCCTGCTCCCTAAATCAGGGGGTGTAGTGGAGCGCTCCAAGGACTTCCGGCGGGAATGTAGGGATGAACGGATCCGTGAGTATTTTTATGGGTTCCGAGGCTGTTTCTATCCCCATGCCTTCAATGTCAAATTTTCAGATGTGAAAATCTACAAAGTTGGGGCACCCACCATCCCAGACTCCTGTTTGCCTTTGGGCATGTCTCAGGAGGACAATCAGCTCAAGCTAGTGCCTGTTACTCCTGGCCGAGATATGGTGCACCACCTACTGAGTGTTAGCACTGCGGAGGGCACAGAAGAAAACCTTTCTGAGACAAGTGTGGCTGGCTTCATTGTCGTGACCAGTGTGGACCTGGAGCATCAGGTATTTACTGTTCTGTCTCCAGCTCCACGCCCACTGCCCAAGAACTTCCTTCTCATCATGGATATCCGATTTATGGATCTCAAGTAGAGATCAGCAGGAAGCCTTGCTGCCTGGGGCGTAGAGATCTTCTGGCAATCTCCAAGGGCAGGTGGGCTGAGATATGAGAATCAATTGGGGCCAGCTGACCAATAAACTGTGGACTAGTAGAAAACATATATTCTACCTGTTAAAACATGGTGGTAAACCGACTCTTTGGATCTTGAACCAAAAGGAAAACAATGGGAATATAATTGGTTTCTTAG
Source organism: Cynocephalus volans (assembly GCF_027409185.1). NCBI lineage: Eukaryota > Metazoa > Chordata > Mammalia > Dermoptera > Cynocephalidae > Cynocephalus > Cynocephalus volans. The sequence goes on from NC_084463.1 coordinate 152,727,985, forward strand.
ATCACCTAAGATGCGACTTTGAATTTTCTGAGACCCTGAGAATTCCCTTTCATTGTGCTACTATGTGGATTTTTTTTTAACCAACTGCTTTATATTTCATATACAGTATTTGCTAACTCATTTACCCAGGATGAAAGTGTGAATTAGAGGTACTACTTCCAATAAAGTTCAAACTTGAAAAAAATTTATTTTAATAAATATTGCTTGATCATAAAACTTGGTGTAATTTTTTTTTAGTTCATTTTTTCCCCTAAACATTATAGTAATATTATTGGAATGATTTATTGCTAAAATCCTTAGAGAAGGGGAAAACCAAGAACCTACCTGTGAGCTAAGCATGTGGGTTTTTATGATGGTTCCCCTTTCCGCTGCACTTAGGTAGATGGTAAATCTGCTGACAATGCTGGGTTAACTGTGGGGAATTAAAGAGGCTGGTGATAATCTTGCGATGAGATTTCAGATCTAATTATCTTCAGGAGTTAGCTCGTTTTCTCTCCTTTGCAGCTGTCTTTCCTGTTCTCTATTTAATTGGAGCCACGTCCTGAGTTAAAGTGTAACTTAAGCTCTCAGCTGGTAAGAAGCTGGGAAAGCCTATTCTTTTTGATCTCTTTTAAATGACTGTTTGGTGTCCCTATTTGGACTTGGATTGTTTAAGTATCTGATGGCATTCATTCACAAATATTTATTGAGCACCTACACTGTGCTAGGAACCATTCTAGATGAGGAACAAGATAGATAAAGTTTTATGGCACTTATAAACAAATTTAAAAAGGTAAGTACTTAAGACTTAAATTTGAGTGATATGAGAATGGAAGTCTACTTCAGATTGGGTGGTCAGGAAAGGCCCTTCCTGAGTACACATTTTGAGCTAAATCTGAATAGCTTTGTGAAATTTGGGGTAAAAACCTTCCTGGTGGAGGAAATAGTACAAAATCCTAATAAAGGAACAAGCTTGGGCTGGCCCGTGGCTCACTTGGGAGAGTGGTGCTCATAACACCAAGACCATGAGTTCGGATCCCTATATAGGGATGGCTGGTTGGCTCACTTGGGAGAGCGTGGTGCTGACAACACCAAGTCAAGGGTTAAGATCCCCTTACCGGTCATCTTTTCAAAAAAAAAAAAAAAAAAAAAAAAAGCTCGAAGGATGAGGCTGTCCAGGGTTCAATCCCTGTACCAGCCAGCCACCAAAAAAAAAAAAAGTTTAAAAGATGGAGGGGGCAGCAAAAACCAGGTAATGTAGAGCTTTTGTAAATCAGGGTAAAGAGGCTGGCCAGTTAGTTCAGTTGTTTAGAGCACAGCCTTACAACACCAAGTTTCACAGGTTTGGATCCCTGTACCACCCAGCTACCAAAAAAAACCCAAAAAACAAAAAACAGTGCAAAGAGCATGGGAGAGTGTGGTTAAACAGAGGAATGACGGGATTTACTTTATATTTTGAAAAGATCACTGCTGTGTGGAGAGTGGATTACAGAGGCAAGTACAGAAGCAAGGACTTGAATTAGGAGACTTTCGCAATCTCAGTGTGAGAATTGATGGGGGATTGGACTAGGGCAGCAGAGGTGGAGCTGGCGAGATCTATCTTTGCCTTGGGGTATTTGAAGGTAAAATGGATAGGACTTGCTGATGGGAGTGGTGGAGAAAAGAAAATGGAATCAAGAATGATTTCAAGATTCTTTTTTTTACTTGAGCAACTAGATTGGATATGAGGTTGGGGAAACTCAGGGAGGAAGGGATTATCAAGAGTATTTTGGCATTGTTAAGTTTAAGCTGTCTATTAGTCATCCATATGGAGCCCATGTCCATATATCCATGTGGAATCATCCATATGGAGACATAGGCAGTTGGAAATATGAAGCTGGAGATTTAGGGAAAGTTAGAGCTGAAGGTTCATGAGTCACTGGCTTATAGAAGGCATTTAAAGCAGTAAGATTGGATAAAGTAATTTAGAGACTGTAAATGGAGGTAAGGAAGCAAAGGATGGAATTGCAGGGCATTCCAAATGGAAGTCAAGCATAATTGGAATTAGCAAAGAAGACTTGACTACGGACCTAGAAACATGGATGTCAGTATTGACCTCAAAAAGGTAGTTTTGGAATGGTGGGGATAAAAGCCTTACTGAAATAGATTAATAAAGATAATATAAACTGAAAGATAATATAAACTAAGGAAGCAAAGATACCTATAGACAACTTTCAAGAAGCTTGCTAAGAAAGGGTGTAGAGGGGCTAGAGGGGGTTGGGGGATGTGTGAAAGGAGGGTTTGTTAGTTTTTTAGATAGGATGATGCCTCTTAACAGACTCTAGAGGGTGAGAAATTAATGATGGGTATCTGTGTGTTCTTGAGAGTATTCTATTTTTTTCCGCATGTTTTTCATTTTTAAAATGTCAATGAAAAAATTAGGAGTGAAGGGGATGGAATCCAGAGGACAAGGGGAGAGGCTGTCCTTTAACACAAGCAGTGACATTTCTTAAGGACAGGAAGGAAGACAGCAGTATTTACACATAAAGAACTCATTCTTTGTGAACCAAAACTACCTCTCTCTACTTCTAAACCCAAGGGTGGCATTTTGTTTTTGTTTGCCTATTTATTTACTGGTCAGTTGAACTAAAAAGGCCCATCTATAAAGGACCACAGTGGTTGGCCATCTATAGACATGAGAAAATTCAAGTGAAGAGGATTGGAGAAAGTATAAACTACACTAGAAAAACTATAAAGTATTACTTAATATACATATTAAATTAATTTATTTGAAGTTTGGTGGTCTGGATATCCCATTGTTTTAGCCTAGATTATACTCTGGACTACTTTTCAGAAGTGGCTGGCAGTTTAAACCTATGTTCTATTAAACATCCTTTCAGGAAATAACCTTGCATGATCCTAAGGAAAACTGGACAAGAAAATGGAATCTCTCTAAACCTTAGGATAGTGATTAGGCCTCTGTTAGTGCTCATCCAGCTAAGAAAGAGTTTGGCAATCCAGTAGTCTGGTGTCCCAGGGAGTTCAGTATGTGTAGTTGGATGGTGGAAGGCTGAATGTTTTTCCCCATTTAGTACTGTCTAGCCAAGAGACATCACTATTTACAGGTTTTTAGAAAGTTGAAAGTAGGAAAATAAAAATGCCTAATTTGTGAAGTGGAGGAAATAAGTTAAAATCCAAGAAAAATATACAACAGAAAAATTAAACTTGACTTTATCTTAAGGAAACATTTACAGGGAGAAAAATATAAGTAAAAGAAATATTGTATCTCCAATACCTTACATTTATCTTTTATATGGTTTAAAGCAAAGTTTTTTAAACACACAGTCATTAAAAGGAATTCTAAATTCTGTTGCAATAAATGCTGGATTGAAGCCCTTAGCAAGAATGAACTAGAACTGATAATATATGCCATGTCAGAGAAGGAACTAGACTACACTTCAGAAGACGGGAGAAGGTAGACCTTGCTGCCTAATGCTGAAATACCATCCGCAGTTAACCAACAACATTTGAGACCAAACCCGAAGACAAACCATAGGATTCAGAATCACATTTTATAGGTGAGGAACCTTAGCTTCAGAGCAGTAACTGGTGGGACACCTTTTTGAAGGACTATTATGTAACCAACAGCTGCTTTCAAAAGAGAAATGGCCTCGAGCTGAGTGATGAGGGAACACGTGGCATCGCTATTGCGTTCACAGCTGTTTTAGGCTAACTAGGGCAAAGTGTAGCGCTGTGATCTGGGCAGAGTTGGACAGCAGCTCACCAGGCCTGGAGCTACTCCAGAGAACCTTTTCCTCCTAGCCTGTATTCTCAAGCTGGGTGGAGCTAGCTAGTGCTGCAGGCACCCATCCCTCGTGTTGCAGTGGGATACTAACGGAGTTGGCTCGCACTCGGGGGGCTGCCATCGCCTCAGATCGCGCGCACTCCTGCGGAGCTGGAGTTGTGTCACGGTTCGCACTATGGCTCCCAGACTCGCGCCTGCTCCCCTTCGTCTTCTTCCCTGGCCCTTGACAAGAGATTCGCCCCATACTGGCTCTTCTAGTCCAGGTGCCCTCTCCACATGGGAGCCATTGCCGAGGCCATCCCATTACCCTGAATTCCGCCGGGACCAGGGAACTCGCCGGAAAGCGGACTTCTCCATCAAGATGGTTTTAAGTAAAGTTTGAGGAATCAAAAATAAAAAAAATAAAAAAATAAAATAGGGGAGGCCTACTTAGTCGTCAAACGGTTGGCCAATGCGTGAAGGGGCCGAAGCAGGAAGACGGCGAGAGTATCAGTGATTGGTTATGCCGGAAGCCTGTCTGGACTGTACCACACTTACTTGGAGGGGGTGTGGTGAACTCGAGAGGGTAACTGCTAGCTTTTGAGTGCTTCCGGCATATATTCATAATTCCTTTCTATTTCCAACACTTTCTGCTTGGATACAGCAGCAACAGAAAACAAGACGCAGCGAAAGGGCAGACTGGCCAGGCCGTTTCAGCACGCCAGTACTCCTCTCCCAGTCGTCTGCGGAACTCGACGGCCTTGCGCGCGCGTCCTCGTTTTCTCGCCTACGTGCAGCGCTGTGCTCCTACAGCCAATCAGACCGCGAAGTCGCCGCGGCCGCTGGGGTTCGCGCGCACGCCCCAGAGCGGAGTGGGGGTGGGGGCTATGGGTGAATGGGAGAGTGAGCGGGGGCGGGCGCGGCGGCGCGAGCCGCATGAATGAGAGAAACGTGCCTCTTGAGACGCGTCGCGCGCGCCCGGCCGAGGGAGCCAATGGGAACGCTGGGAGGGCTCGAGACCCGGCACTGAGGGCAACGGCCGCGCGCCGGCTCGGAGACGAGCGTCGCCAAGCGGGAGCGCGCGAGAGCGGGGCGGGTGTGGAGCGTGCGGGGGCCGCGCGTTGCCTCTCAGAGGCCGGACGGCAGTGCCGGGAGGCGGCCGTGACAACGACGGCGGCGGTGACGGGCACCGCGCCGGTGGTGAGTACTGGAGACACCGGCCCCTGCGGAACCGGAAGTGCCGGGCCAGTGAGGTGGGAGGGGAGAGTGACCTCTAGGGAAGGGGGACTGAGGAGGGGGAGGGGGTTAAGGCCCCGTTCATCCTCCGGGCCGGGTCATCCAACCGCGGCTGGACCCGTGGGCCCCGGAAACGGACGACGAGTAGAGGCCAGGGATCCGCGGCCGCCAGAACTGGGAACGAGTTAGTGCGGGGCCGCCAGGCTCGGGACCCCGGTCCTCGGCTCCTGGCGCGCAGCCGCCGCCCCTTCCGCCCCCGGCCCTGCGCCCCCGGGCTCTGCCGTTCCCCGCAGCCCGCTCCCTCAGCCCCAGTGGGCCCTGCCGCCGTGGATTCCATCTTCTCGGTCTCAGTGGTCGTCGCTCTGCCCCATACGGTGATATTCTTTGCCCCAGCTCCGGGTGGGAATTGGGTACTGTTCCCCTTTTACCGCTTTGCGGTTCGGGTACTTCGCCCCAGAATGCTGATACTTATTTTGGCTCAGGCTTCATCCTGTGTTACCTGTTCTTTCCCACCCGTCTGCTTCCTCTCCCTACCCCCACCAGCCGGGTGCCGTGCTTTTAGTACTTTGTACTTTTTACAAGTGGAGCTCGAAATGTGTTTGCCAATATTTTACATATAGGAATCTCTTTGTGGGGCAAGTAGGAGGATAGTGTTATTACTCAGTTGGCCGGATGAAAACACTGAAATGAGAAGTAAGAAAGTGACTTAAAGTTACGAAGGCAGTTGTCGGATTAGATATATCGTAGACCATTCTGCCTTGGATTTTTCACTTCCTGGTTAATGCTGCTTTATCTGGGTTAGTCTTACATTTGCATCCCCATCCTTTTATCCTAGTGTCCCTCTGTCCTGTGTCAGATCTCTTCAGAATGTTCGTTATGGCCCATTCTATAAAGCCCACCTAATGTTTACAAAAATTATATTGCCCCGTGTATTTTACTACCTCGGTATATAGTGATAACACCCATAGTAAACTTCTACTTGGTTCCTTCTCCAATATCTTGACTTGGGGCTTATTCCTAGGCACCTCGATTACTGTGTATTCAGATTTACTGTATTGTGTTATTACACTACTTTATTTCAGCAAATACTTGTGCTGTCAGTGGTACTGGTCCTATCCATTCACCCCTTTAAGGAGGTATCATATTAAACTTTATTAAAGCCTTCAAACCACATATCCTGTATTGCTTGTTTTATATATACATATTACCATTGCATAGTTTACTTTGTGCCCGAATATGTCATACACATCTCGGACACTTTTCTGATACTGGTATGGATCCACACTGTTGACTCTGATGAGCCTACTGATCCTTCTGGTCTCATCTCTAGTATTGACAGCACATCCTTCTGCTGAGACTTGGTGCGACTTTATTTATACCCAGTAAATTCTTAGGTTTTATCTTACCTCTTCTCATGTATATCCTCCAAACATTTCAGATGCTGATCTCTTTTGTATCCCAGTACTGTACTCCCCAAATTGCATAGCCTTTCATGACTGTGCATTACTATGAAAATATTAGCCCATGTGTTTTTTTCTTGTAAAATATAGACTCTGAAATAGTATGTGATGCCTAAATGATATCCTACTCTGGATAAAATTTAAGTAGTATAATTTTTCATCTTTGGTCTTTGGAGTTTTGAGGGAAAAGTTTGCTTTAATAGTACTGTCTGCACACCAAGAATTTGCTTCTTGTTAACAAAGTTACTTAGGTGTAAATTCAGAATGTTGGGCTTTGATTTCTGTATGAAGCAGAGAGTTAAGTAATCATAAAATCAGGGACAGGAAGGATTTATCTTTTTTAGGACTGTTTTCTTGTAATCTCTGTGTATTCATTCTATTCTTTTACTGCTGTTTGGCTCTCTGAAACCCTATTTTTAAAGAGAGAAATGACGAATCTTGAAGGAAGGCACCTTTGCCTTCCTTGCCACAGGTGAGAGAGGAAGTGATAAATTCCAGGGCACATTTGTATTTCACTATTCAAATTCTCTGATATTTTTTGTCCCTGCCTTTGGTATTAAGAAATACTAGAGAGAATAAAACTACTTTTTAAAAAAGTTTTAACAAGTAAAATTTTTGGTCTGCACATTCCAGATTATCATTGGGCAGGTAGTGTAGTACATGAGAAAGAGGTAAAAAAGGGTTAGTGTCAGCAAAGGACCACGTGAACTCTTGGGTTCTGAACACGGTTGCTCAAGTGATTCAGTGGAATGGCCTCAGGTATTCTCTAGCCTTCAATTTTACAGAGTGGATAAGGGACTGTGTCACTAGATAATGTGAGTAAAGTGCTTTGAGATCACTAGATGAAAAGCATCCTGTAAAATCCAAGGTGCTGGTATTATTTTGCTACTATCATAAACAGAAGTAATTGTTACTCTTAATCATACTGTGGTAGGTGGGGCACAATTTACTTCCTAATAAGCCGATATAGGAATAAAAAAACTCATGATTTGGGAAGAAAAGGACCATCCCCTATGGTAAATTCAGTTTCTCGTAGAGGACATCTCGCCTTTCAGCGCAAGAACATTTCTCACCCGGGTTCTTTAATAGGTAATTACAGAAGACCAAAAATCCAGCTTCTGCCTTTTCAGGATTATAACTAGCAAGCATAAAGGGGTAAGAGAGAGACACACATACAGAAAGGAAAGGAGTCTTACTGTCCTAATTTTGAGGTTACTTTTTTCTTTTTTCATTGTAGCAATAAATACTCTCTTTGTCCAAAGAGAAATCTCTGTTCTAGGACTGCCCTTCACTGCTCTGCACTTGTTTGTTTTTAGATTTTGATATTCTTGGTATTTGTTACTGCCCATTTGTGTCAGATAGATGGGCCCCTTATAAGAGTTAGTCCTTTGATGACCTTAGGCCAGGAGAAGCCATGTTCTCCCTTCAATCTGAGTAGCTCTTAGAAGAGTGAAGGATTCTGAATCCATTTTCCTCCCAGTTCAGAGCCCTTTCCCACAGACATGTAAGTGAAATGGAAAATAGTCTTTCTTTCAATAGATACTTATTAACAGAGCAGTCTGTGAGGTTTTAGCCTTGGTGTTCTTAAGAGATGCCCTGAAAGAATTTCTCTGATAAAGATACTTGTTTTCCTCCAGGTGAGACTCCATAGCCCAGTTGAACTCTGCATCCGGAAAGCCAAAGACTGAAGAAGAAAGATCAGACATTGACTAACCTGGAAACAAGGACATCTTTGGAACTTTGCTTCTATTGCTTCTATCCACAGCAATCTTATAAAGTATCACAAAGTGAAATTGTTTTCTGCATTCTCATTCTGCTTCTTGGGAAGAACATGGCTTCAAGGATTTTAAGTTTCCCTTTAGTTTTGCATGAACTCTATAGGAAACGAAGCCCTTAAAGGGCTTGGGAATAACAAGAAGAAATTGAAGACAGACAAGCTTGTTCTCTCTCTGTTTTCCCTCCCCCTTCAAAGAAAAGGATTTACAACTCAACCTTGGAACAGCTGTTGTCTAGCTTTAGCCATCAAGAGAGAAATAAATAAAATTAAACACCATTGCCAGACTACAACCCTGGTGAAGTCAAGGTGTGGCAGTGGTGGCATTGAGAAGACTGCCTAAAAGGGACAAAGACCACCGTAAAAACAGCCTCTCTTTAAAGCTGGAAGGGACCCCAGGTTCCTTGGATTAAAATAGAAACACAGAGCACACCTCTTTTAGGTGCAGCTCACATTTTGAAGTGTGGTAGTTGTGGAAGTACTATAGTATCTCCTCAGAGGAATTTTTTTCTTGCCTGAAGTTTTCTTCCCTACCCTGATTTCTCCTCTTCTTTCCTTCTGAAGACCTGCCTCCGTCCATGAGCTATACTTTGATTGTCTGACTGTCCATGTTCTCCACCTGCAACCAATTGCATGTGTATAGCCTACTGTTTGTCTCCGATTTTTAAACTGTAGAAGTTGTGTTTTTTAATCTCCCCTTCTGCCTTATTCTGGGGAGGTGGTTATTCATCATTTGGAATCACCTTTCCCCCTCCCATGTGCTTTCCTTCATTTGCGATCTTTTGACCTTTGTTTTTATTTGGGAGGGGGAAGGGTGATAATTGTACATTTTCTGTTTCCCTGGTTTTCTTCTGTACTCCTCTCTGTCGTTTCCCTCATCCTGTTTTCTTGTCTGTTCTGCCGCTGTGTGGGCCTGGGCTATGCGGCAGGGCAGATCTCCCATCAGAGCTCCAACATGCCCGCAGAGTCTGGAAAGAGATTCAAACCCAGCAAGTATGTCCCGGTCTCAGCAGCTGCCATCTTCTTAGTGGGAGCTACGACACTCTTCTTTGCCTTTACGTGAGTTTTCTTTCAGTGATGCTATTTGAGGGGGCACTCCATGGGAGGTGAGGGAATATGCTTTCTCTTGAGTTTTGCAAGTTACATGCAAAGCAACCATTCTATGAGAGAACGAGGACTAGACTAAAGCTTTTTCAAGTACTATTGGCCTTTCCTGAGGATGTCTGAAGCTTAGGTTTGAGATTCTATTGGAGAATTTCAGAATTGATTTATAAGATATACCAGTGGGACAGTTTCGGCTTTCAGTGTTACTCAAACAGTTTTCTCTATACTCTTGAGAGCTGAAGCCTAAAGAAGTAAAGGCCACTGGGAAAGAACACGTTTTATTTAGAAAGAGAGTCCTAGAAGAGTCTCTTTATATTAGTTCCTGCTGAAGGGAATGACAGTAATTCTCCCATTTTCTGGTCTTGTTGCAGAAAACAGTTGGTATTAAAAAGATTTCCTACACTTATCTACGATCTGCATCATTCCCATTTAGGATCTTCAGACTTTGTTCATTTACTTGTTACTAGAAGAGACTGAGTGATTTACCCTTCCCCTTTCCCCAGTATTTTACCTTTTGACCACCTGGTAAGCATCGTTGCTGTTACTTATTCATAAATGAACATGTACCAGGCTTCTGAGCCTTATACTGTTGAGTCATTGAGTTAGCGCTTTAGTTGCAGCATTTGGAACGATTAGAGCTAGATCTTCTGGGAAGTTCACTTTGCTGTAGTTCTGGCTCAAACCTAATTGTGAGGTGCTGTTCAGAGTAATGTGAGGTTGCTGGAAAGAAGAAAATGAATTGAAATGGTAGGGAATAATAGCGGTTTCTATTTACTGGAGCAGGAATTGTTGAGGTAGGGCAGTGTCACAGAAATTAAATCTGAGATATAGGAGAGAAGGAAAACCCCCAAATTGAGCTTCAGATTCCAAAAGGTGTGGATACTTGGCCAAAAGAGTCAGCAAAGTAATACTGATGTATTTCTGTCTAGTTTTTAAACAAGGTCAGGAAGAATCATTATCCAAGGTATGAGCATCATTTTGCTTCTCACCTCTTCCTCTGAAGTGTAAAAGTCATAGATTTTTTTGGCCCCCAGCTCTACAGCCTGAGAATACTTGCTGAATCCCTCAAGGATCTAGAGACCAGACCTCTTCTGTTTGGCTTCTGTTTTCTTCATAATCATTTTCTCTTGCTTAAATTCAGCTATTCAGAGTTCTGTCCTTCTTAATGCATTGACTATCGATAAGGAGGGGTGAGTCTTCAGTGTCAGAACTTATTTTGGTTTCTGCTGTTATGGCCAGTAAGCAGAATTAGAATTTTAACCAAGGGACATTTATATCATATCTTAGTATCCTTGTAGTAGTTGTGGTACTGGATGAGGTGGGGGAAGTGGGTATGTATAAGACCGATATGACACCCTTAGACCTGCTTGATATGGGAGAGTCTATTTTCCTTTAAGGGGAAAAGCCTTTGGAGATGCTAGGAAATTCAAGGGACTAATTGGTTTCTCTCTTTTAACCTATCTGTTTTTGAGATAGGGCAAGCAGAATCTTTGTTCTTAATTTGCTGATCTGGAACCACTGAAGTGCTTGGCTGGTTATACCAGTTTGCTCACAAAGAGTTGTCCTGGCATAGGTATTTTCTCAACTTATAGTTGAAGCTATTTAACCTACTTTCTCATTCCCTGGTGCTAGTAAAGTAGGGACCCTTCTTATTCCATGCTCTCTTAACCCGAGGGAAAAGGATTTTGGAGGACAGTGTTGACTCTGTTTGGATTTATTGTTTCTAATCCAAAATTTGAAGAGTTTTAAGTCGTAGCTGGATTTCTCACTGGCATTAGTTTCCCTAGGACTAATTTCTGGGCTCCCTTTTCCCCCTAGGGTTTCCCCTCTCCGCTTCGTGGAGGCATACACACCCTGTTTATCTTACTCACTTAGTTCTTGGTACCTCTGAAATTCTCATCTCCTCTTTTCCATCTGAGTGTAGTATTTCCTCTATAAGCATTTATCTGGACTGAGGCAGCACTGTTCTCAAAAACCTTTCCCCCCTGATTGTACTTCTTTTGAGGTTAAATTCCTTGGAGATCCCCTAGTTTAAAACCGTATACAACCTGAAAAAGAGTTCATGGTTTCAAATGGAGAGGCAAGGCTGGCTGGTTAGGTCGGAGAGTGTAGTGCTGGTAACACCAAGGTCAAGGGTTCATATCTCTTTACCGGCCAGCCACCTAAAAAAGAAGGAAAAAGAAAAAACAACGGAGAGGCAAGAGGAAGGCTTCCTTTGAACCAGCTCCTATGTCGAGACTTAAATCTGTAACTACTGTGTCATCCTCCTATTCTCTTCACTAAGATACAACTGGCTGTTCTTTTTTTTTTTTTTTTTTTTCATTTTCTTTTTCAACTGGCTGTTCTTACATCAGTATAAGCCCCAGGTGAGAATTACTTTGGGATCTAGAGGACTGGGAGTAGGAGAAAGAGTCCCTTTCACCTGACAGACATAATTAGTGGAGGCATGCAGGCTTCACCTAATTAGGAACAATTTATTCTTCGTGTTTCTTTGTCAACTAGGGAAAACTGTGAGCAGAAATTACCAGTTAGGTGTGGTCATCAAAAAAAATAGTGATCACCTTCTGTCCCAGAGAAGCTTGACTAGAACAGTTGAGGCTTCCCCCCAAAACCCTAAACACTCTCATTCACTGAATTTGTCCATACTAAAACTAAGCAGGAGCTGTGGGGATCCTGGCTTAATTTTTTTCCTTTTTTACTATTTGGGAAGGAGAGTGTCAGCTAAAGTAACCCAATCCCTCCCAGTTAGGTACAATACTCTGCATTTAAGATAACTGACCTGGATCCTCATCTGTCTTAGCTCCTTTTGTGACTGACAAGGGGGCATTGCTAGGTAAGTGGGATAGGCACTGTTTGAGGGTCAGGAGACTGATTTTGGTAAAGTCTGTTAACATTTGTGGACTCAGTTTTTCCTCTATAATGAGGAAGTTGACCTAGCACAGATTATTTAAGCAACATGACCCTTTTTCAAATGAAATCTCATATGGCACCCCAGTATATAAAACATAAAAAGTAGGGCTGCTCTGGTTCAAGTGAGATAAGTGAGATGGGCATATAGAGGTGCAGCCACTTGGTATCTCCTCTGCCTTTCTGGGGTCCCCTGAGACCTGAGGGCTCCTGGCAATACCATTTAAAATCACTGAATTGTATCTTTTCTAAAGTCTCTTCTAACTGTGAGTTAGTTAATTCAGTGTCTTATTTTGTCCATTTCTAAAGTGGGTGGGGATCACTGCTACAGGTGATCCTCTAAGGGAAGGATGGAAGTCAGGGTTGTCCAGAAATTCGTGATGATCTTTGTAATGTTTCTTCCATGATATAGCTTGCTTTCTTTCAGTTTCTGCCTCTGGTCCCCTCCAACCCATTTACCTACAGAGTTGGGCATCCTCAATGGCTCTCCCTTTGGTCTTTTTCTCCCCCAAAACTGCAGAGGTGTTAGCACCTGATTTGAGTGTGTGCAGCCTCATGATTTAGGGCATTAATTGAGCAGTGGTTGTTCCTTTTCCTTCTCACACTGTTTTCTCATCCAGGAATAAGTACCCAAGTCCTACATCAAGCATTTAGCTGCTTGAAAGTCAGGGTTACAGAGGCATCACAAATCAAATGTTTTAAGAGAAAGTTATAAGGAGAGAAATTGTTTTTCCATGGAATCTTGAGGGAAGCAGTCCTAAATGAGGATCCTCAAGGGCAGGAAGTGGAATGTTCATTCCAGCCTTCCCTCATCATCAGGGAACACTAGTCATATACTCAAGGAATATGCCAGGCTTGGGTGGAATGTATAGATGTTCAGGAGCTTAGTGCTGCTGTTTTAAGTGTCCTTGAATCCCTGGTACCTTAGGTAGGGGAAGTGGAATTAAGGATGAAGGTGGGGCTGGAATGATAATTGACGATGATGTTGATAGTTAATAATTTTTTTTGTGTGTTTTCTATCCAGTGAATGATCAGTATTAAGCCAGCTGGTTTAAAAAGAATTCGAGGATCATTTCAGACATTCTCCTTCATTCTCTTATTTGTATTATGTAGTTGAAATAATAAGCTTGGAGAGTTTTCTGTGGATTACCTAAGGCTACATAGCGAAGCATTAATTGAGACAGGATTAAAATCCAAAGCTTGACTCCTGCTTGTTTTTCTTTCCAGGAATTTAACCATTTTTTAATATTAGGAATTGTTAGGGAGGGCTAGGAAACAGAATTTCAGGAGTGTGGATATTGAAACCCACTCTTCCAATTTTATTTGGTCTTGAAAACAGCAGTGCTGTGAATGAGTGGGCAGAAGAACCTGTTCTACCTGGGGTGGTGTAGGTCTGGAGTCCCATCAATGAGTCAGCCAGCCTTCTGGGCTACAGCCACTCCCTAAGCTTCTTGGAGCTCTATGATTATTGCCATAGTGTGAGGACGAGCCTCAACAATTCCTCTCCTTGGCTGTGCCCTCATCTTCTTCCATCAAAGGCAACAGATTCAGACAGGCCACTTGGGGTGGTCACCTCAGAATCTGGTGAAGTAGTATAGCAACGGAAAGCCTCTCAAGCCAAGCGGAATATGGGATGTGGCAGGAATGGGCTCTGCTCACACATGCCTCTGGTGGGGGGTGTTCCTTTAGCTATAGTGCTAAGGTTGGAAGCATTGGGTCTCTGAGTGTAGGAGTAAATACAATTGACCCTTGAAGAACATGGGTTTGAACTACATGGGTCCACTTACGTGTGGATTTTTTTCAATAAATATACAATACTGTAAATGTATTTTCTCTTATGATTTTCTTAACATTTTTCTTTCTCTGCTTACTTTATTGAAGGAATACAGTATATAATACACATAATATAAAAAATATGTATTAATTGACTGTTATTGGTAAGGCTTCCAGTCCATAGTAGGCTATTAGTAGTAAAGTTTTTTTTGGTGGGGGACAAAAGATATATGTGGATTTTCAACTGCTTCAGGGGTTGTTGCCCATAATCCCCATGTTGTTTAAGGATCAACCTGTACTGCCCATGAAGTTAGTTATTTGTGTCATTTCTAGATTCTGCCACTGTGGGGGCAGACACTGTTTTCACAACAAATACTGGAACTCAGTTCCAGGATTACACACTTCAGCTGGGATGGGTTGATATCAAAGTTGTAGGGGTGAAGTTTACAGGCATAGGTTAGCAGGATACCTGAGAAATTGGATGAGTTGCTTTGTTTGGAAATGAAACTGGAGAAAGAGCAGGGTCAGAAAGATTGACACCTGGACCTATGAGAGGGCTAATACCTTCTTATTCACTGTGGCTTTCCTCAGGGATGGAGGATACCCTTGCTTATTTCTTTCAGAAGCTCAAGTAGCCAGTTTGAGGAATGAGACTTTTAAATCATGGGTATCTCAGTGTTCTAAGGATTTAATTTCTTTTCCCTTCTAATTATCTTCCCAGGCTGTAGGAGTCAAGTGAGTCACCCTTTCTCTTCTTCCCCAGGCGGAAATTGAAGCGACAGCTAAGTACTAGGGAGAGGCTCTGACCTGGATGACTGGTTTTCAGTTTCTCTCCCTCCCTCTTAAGGAACCTAGGAGATTAGGCTTTGGGGTGGAGCTGTGCAAGGACTCTTCCTTCTTGCTTGTGTTTCACCCCAAACCCTGCCCAAGGTATGGGGACATCTTTTCTGAACCAAAGAACTCACAGAAGAAAAGACTCATGGGGGACTTCATCTGATGATAGCATAGAACTGTGACTGAAGGTCTGTTTTGTCCTTGAAATCTGTGCCCTTGCTCCAGCTTCATTTTTTTGTCTCCCAGTTATGTACTAACCCATCAAGAGAAGCAAAGAGTTAATTGATATTTACTGTGTAAAAATCTGGCACATAATAAATATTTACTATTTCTTTTTTTTAATGAATGGCTGAAAGGAATTTGAATGAATAGATGGTAGTGGTTAAGATTTGTGAGATGCTTTGTGACAGTTTTGTCTCTTACCTTTGGTTTACTTACATCTCATTAAGGGGCCAGTTCCTCTAAACTGTCCTGAATCACTATTCAGGGCTGTGCTTTTTGTTTTGATGGGGACAGATCCCCTTTCTTGACAGAATCCAGGACTGCTGTGGATTAATTCTCCAGAATTGTACACTGCTTATTCTCCTGGCCCTTTCTTCCTTTCCTTTAATGAACTCTTCCTTTCCTTCTGATTGGTCCAGATAAAGGGGACAGGACAGATGCTGTCCTAATTCTGGAGATTAAGTTCTTAGCCACAAAGCAGATTAGGGTATTTAGCCACTGTCTTGTAGTGGGAAGTTCTGCTCAAGCAGAGACAGGAGAGGGTGTTTGATACTACTGACAAAGCAAACAGCACATCGGATGTTCTGAAATTTCCCACTCCCACAAAGTCAGAGAAAGGAAGAGCTCTTGAAGCGTTCCAATTTAGACTTGTTTCCTGAAAGAAACTAAGCATAATCCTGGATTAGAGCACTCTTTTTGTCAAATAAAAGTTACCTAAGTCATGTCTCTTGATTTGAACGCTGTGGAATACTGGAATATCGGATATGTTTGGTCAGTTTCTTTTACCTACAGAATTTAGGGCTTCTTTGGTGTGATATCGTCTCCCTTTTCTTCTACCACTCCTGTCCTTCATTTTTAAACATCAAGGGGTCTGGTCTTGATATCCATGCTTATCTGTGTGTTTTTAAAATTTTCCAACCTTGAGAACTAGCATCTAGTTGAATAAAACTCTTTAGGCAGTTGAGTTGTTCAAAGTCAGCTGGGAAGGGGGAGGGGGGAAGGGGAGCCAGAGAGGCAGGTGGTATCCAAGGCTTTGGGACAATGTGCAGGTCAGTGGGACATGGCTGGGATCCAGAAGTCTCAGGCTACTCCAGAGAAGGGATGTTGCTGGTGTCAATTACATAGTCTCTGGTTCTTGTGCCTGGTTAGAAAGGAGATAAGAACAGATTCCAAAACGTGAAAAGATCCACAGGGGAGGAATGAATCTGGAGAACACAGATCTTAGCGCAAGGGGTTAAGATAGGAGAGATTCTGAGTGTTGTACCTTGATCTAAAATGAGCAGTTCCATGAGAAACTAGACCCATTTGGTGGGAAGGATAAAGATAATAATTTGGAATAACAGGGAAACCACACAAGTTTTATATATAGGTATGGAAGCGGAATCTTTTTTTTTTTTTTTTTTTTTTAAAGATGACCAGTAAGGGGATCTTAACCCTTGACTTGGTGTTGTCAGCACCATGCTCTCCCAAGTGAGCTGATCGGCCATCCCTATATAGGGATCCGAACCTGTGGCCTTGGTGTTGTCAGCACCACACTCTCCCAAGTGAGCCACGGGCTGGCCCTGGAAGCTGAATCTTTACAGATTTTTGTGGGTATGGTTGGTGTCCAAAGTGTGAGAGGCAGCCCCTCATTTTCTTTATTGTCTGTGCAGATGTCCTGGACTTAGCCTGTATGTGTCACCTGCAGTGCCCATCTACAATGCGATTGTGTTTCTCTTTGTGCTGGCCAATTTCAGCATGGCCACCTTCATGGATCCAGGGATTTTCCCACGAGGTAAGATCTCCCTCTCCTCTCTTGGCAGCTCCTTATTGCCTTTGAAAAATAATGATTTTGGCATACACAGTTGATCTTGGGGTTTAGGAATCCTAGGATTACGGGATACTTTTATAGTCCGATAATGAAAATTAGGTCAGGGCCTTCAGGAATATGTGTCATAACTTGTAGTCATGTGATTCACTTTGGATCGAATTTTTGATTTTTAGTCATTCTTTCCACAGAAATCTATTTAGAGCATATCACTTAGGTGATATTGCTACATACAGTAATACCCGTGATGAATTAGACAGTTAGAATAATGTGGTGCAAACTGTAATGGAGGCATGAGCAAGGTTTTGTGAGAACATAGGAAAGAGTGCACCTATATCTGCCCAGATAAACTGGGGAAATGCTGCTAAAAGTAGGTGGGCAAGACTTCACTACGTAGAAGATGGAAGGGCACTTTTAGGCAGAGAAAGCAGCATATGCAGAAGCTTGTAGCCATGAAATGGTGAACTCAGTGGGGTGGAAGGATATAGTGCATGGTGAGGCCAGAAAGGGGAGGAGATAAACACAGAGCCAAATTGTGAAGGACTTTAGATGCTAAATTAACTAGATTACACTTCCTTCCTTTGGACAGCAAGAGGTATTTAACTGGAGAAATTATGGGATCAGGTTTCCTTTTACAAAATTAATTCTTGTAAGAATGTACAGATACCTTTTGGAAGGCTGTGGCAATAATACAAACCAGATGAGAACTTGATTTCAGGGCTGGATTTACAGATCTATCAGAAGTAGACTCAACAGAATTTTTGAGTGAGAGGGTAAAGGAATGGTATAGTGTAATTTCAAGGTACCTCACTTGGGAGATAAGTTGGATGCTTTTTTTTTTAAACCAAGATATGAGTTACAGGAATGTTGAACCGGTTTGGAGGGCAGACAGCACTGTTAGACGTGTCAAATTTGAGATGACTTGTGAATTACCCAGGTAGAATTACCTGGTGGGCAATTGAGTAATGAGTAAAAGACCTCAATTTAGAAGTCTTCAGCCATGTGGCATTTGAAGCAACAGGAGTAAGATTGGAGAAATAAAGTAAGATTGGGAAAGACCCCAAAAGTCAGACCTGATCAGCACTGACATTTTTATAATGAGCAGAGGAGACAGAGGAGCCACTGAAGAGGGATTGAGCAAGAAGAGTTGTAGGAAGAGAAAGTGAGGCAAAGTAGGAACTTAGGAAAGTTAATGAAGTAGCTGATGGTTGGCAGTATCAGAAATTAGAGAGATCTAGTAATATGAAACTCAAAATTTCCCATTGTTTTGGTTAATTAAGAAATGATCTTAACATGAATAGTTTTAATAGTGTGTTTATATATGAGGAAGAGATACAACAAAATTACTAAATTGTAATAGTTTGGAAGGCAGTGAATGGGAAATGAGGATGCAGGGTCAATGAGTATTAAAATTACCATCTTGTGCAAAAAAGGTGCAAGATGAAGTAATATCTTATGGGAGAAGATTTTTTTTTTTTTTTTTTTTTAAAGATACAGAAGACTTTAGCATGTTTGTAGCATGAAGAGAGGGAACTAGAGAAGAGAGAACCTGAAGTTAAAGAAAGGGCATAATTGAAAGTGGACTTCCAGGCCGGCCCGTGGCTCACTCGGTAGAGTGCGGTGCTGATAACACCAAGGCCACGGGTTCGGATCCTATATAGGGATGGCCGGTTTGCTCACTGGCTGAGCGTGGTGCTGACAACACCAAGCCAAGGGTTGAGATCCCCTTACCGGTCATCTTTTTTTAAAAAAAAAAAAAAAAAAAAAAAAAAAGAAAGTGGACTTCCAAAGGAGATTGATGCTTTCTGGTACATATTGGGAGGTTATGCCTATGGAAGTAGGCTGTTTCTGGGATAAAGCTAACAGTAGGAACTATCATCTGTGGAATAAGAGGTGGAAAGAAGAGAAGTTGATGAAGGTTGTTAATTTTCTAATGACATCTAATTTTCTTCTCAAATGTGAGGTTATCTTGTAAGAACAAAACAGGTGGGATTGGGATAGCAACTCTTATAAGATGAGGTTTTTCTGAAATTTGTGTTCCCAAAGCCTGCATCACTATGCTTCATCAGTAGCTTCTTCAAAGATTAGGTGAGGAGAAGGAACTCTGTGTCCCTAACACCAAGGAGAGATATTTTAATGAGGCTCTAAGGTTCACTCACCAAATGTTGATTCATCTACTAGATGGAAGGCATTGTGATGGTCATTTGGGATGATTTTTTAAAAAAGGTCATTGCTTTCAAATAGCTCAGTCTAGAAAGAAAGAGAAGACGTTTATATGAATAAATACACTATGTGATAAGTTATAAGGGTATAGTTCTTAGGAGGAGAAAGAGCTCACTTCTGGTAAGTGATGGTGTGGAAAGATCAGAAATTTCAAAATAAGTAGCATTTGAATTTTTTTTCCTTTGAAAGAAAAAACCCGTGTTTAAAGTAAAGATTTTAATAAGTAGTGTAAATTCATTATGCAGGATATATAAAAAATACAAATGTCACTTATAATTACACAGCCCAGAGATAACTGCGGTTATATTGTGGTATATTTCCTTCCAATATTTTGAAGATTGTTAAAATACATATTTTTATATTTATTTATATGTATCACATATTTGTGTGTCTATTTTTTATTTCCAAAGTGGGATCTTTCTGTTTGTACAGTTCTTTACCTTGCATTTTTACACTTATTTATATTGTAATATTTCCCCAAGTCAGTAAAATTTGAAAACTTGATTTTTAATCCTTACACCATCACTTACCTAATTTTTTCTTCCCACATGTATTTTTTGCCCAGGTTAAGAATAAAAAATAAAAGTTGCTCATTGTAGATGAGAAGACAAAGTCCTTTAAGTTTTGAAACAGAATGGTGGTTTCTGATAGCTGAAAATTGAAAGGGTATTCAGGGCTTGAGCAATAAACAATACCGAAATATATAAATAGAGTAGGGGAAGACATTTGGGGCAAGGGATTAGTGCATAGAAAAAAGGTTGATGTTAGTTCCTCTCTTGGATTGCTACAGTTCAGCTGGTACTTGTAGATACTGAACTATTATGCAAACTCATTGTGTACTTTGATATGTAAATTATATATTTCTTTTAAAATATATTCATACTACTTAAAGTGAAGAGTATCAGTATATGCATATCAGAGCCACCTCCTCTGAATCATTTTTTGTTGGACCTCACTTCCCAGTGCAGAATAAATTGCTTCCTCATCTGTGTTCTCATAGTGTTGCATATAGAGCTGATCTCACAGTATTTTAGTTCCTAGTCTCTCTCACCCACTAGACTGTGAATTCCTCAAAGGCAGAGCCATACTTTAAACATCATTGTATCCCTAATGCTTACTACAGTTCTGGCATAGTTGTTTTTTAATTGACTTTTCCTCTCTATAGCTGAGGAGGATGAGGATAAGGAAGATGATTTCCGAGCTCCCCTTTACAAAACAGTGGAGATCAAGGGCATCCAGGTGCGCATGAAATGGTGTGCTACCTGCCGCTTCTACCGTCCTCCTCGATGTTCCCACTGCAGTGTCTGTGACAACTGTGTGGAGGTAAGTCAGTCTTGATGTTCAATCTAAGTTATCTTCTTCCTGACCATAGAATAGATTCTTGGCCTTGGATGAAGTGTAGCTCTGACTAACTCGCTTGGCTTCGTGGTCTAGTTCCATCACAAGGTGTTAGCAATGGTGTACACATGGAAGGTGAACGTAAATATTCTGTTATTACAAGAGGAAAACTTTAATTCCAGGTGAGCACAGGCTTTCCCAAAACCAAGATTCATAGCTCCAGCCTTCCATCCCTTGGCTCATCTTTTTGGTTATTTGTCCTGTCTTGGCATTATCTCTTGCTTCCACAAAATCATACTGTTGCATTTAAATTTTGGTTATATTTCTCTTCCTGCGTGTCCTGCATCCTTTGTCTTTAACACTTTTTCCAATCCATTTTTACTTAGCTGTAAGCAGTTGCCTACCATGTTTTCCTCTCAAGCCCTCTTTTCTATGGATCTTGATGTTTTTGCAAAGTCTCTGACATCCATCTCCTTTAGAGTTCCTCAGTCACATAGGATAAACTCTGAAAGCTGGCTTTGGCCTTTGACCAGCCTCTCAAAAGTCTCCCTTACAGACTTATAGAGCAAGATAAACTGCATGAACCTGTTTTTAATTTTGCAACTAAATGGTGAACATGATCATAAGTTGTTAGAAGCAAAAGTTAAATTTTGCCATTTGTTTCTCTTTTCGACCGAAATGATCTAGTGCTATGGTCCAAGGATGACTCTCAGTCTATTTCTTTTTGCCCCTAGGAATTTGATCATCACTGCCCCTGGGTGAACAACTGTATTGGTCGCCGGAACTACCGTTATTTCTTCCTCTTCCTCCTTTCCCTGACAGCCCACATCATGGGTGTATTTGGCTTTGGCCTCCTTTATGTCCTCTACCACATAGAGGAACTCTCAGGGGTCCGCACAGCTGTCACGTATCCTTCAAGGCTTTTGGGTTGTGAGATTGGAACGGGGAGGAATGAGGAAAAGCTGAATCCTATGGTAGTGAGGGTCAAAGGGGAAATGGCTACGGTAGGGGATGTCAAAGGCCAGATCCCATTGCTCTGTTCTCCTTGACTGTTTGGCAACAGAATGGCAGTGATGTGTGTGGCTGGCTTATTCTTCATCCCTGTAGCAGGCCTCACGGGATTTCACGTGGTGCTGGTGGCTAGAGGACGTACAACCAACGAACAGGTATTGGGAGAATGACAGGAGACCCCTGAAGAGTTGGGTGTGTCACTTACACCCTCTGATTAGTGTACAGTGTAATACTTCCACAAATAGATGCCTAATGAATATTTTTGAAGATGATGCAGAGATTAGTGATAAGGGAGTGTGGTAGTCTTAGTTCCTCATGTAAGCATGAGAACAGAGACCATTTCTTAGTTAACATTTACTGAATACCCATTATATTCTAGACAATTTAGTCTCTGAGTTTATAGAAATAATAAAAGACTTTGGCCAGCCCTGAAGAACCTTATAGTGATGCTTAAAGAAATACAATGACTTTTGTGCATATAATAGTAGCTCACCTGAGTTACTTATCTATATTATCTTAGTTTTCAATATTCAGAAAGCTATTTATCCCATTTTACATGAGGAAACTGATGTTTAAGGTCAGACAGCTACCATGAGGTAGACATAGGATTTGTACTGAGGACCCTGACTCTAGAGTCCCTGTTCTTAACCATCACAAATATAGGCTTCTTGATGGTAGGTTTGTGTTTTACTTATTTTTGTATCCCCCAGATAGTGGGTACACAATAATTTGTCATCGGTTTGTATTTTGGTCTTTAGAGGTCAAGGTACAATTGTCTGACCGATCAGGTCTTTTTTTCTTCCCTCTAGGTTACGGGTAAATTCCGGGGAGGCGTGAACCCCTTCACCAATGGCTGCTGTAACAATGTCAGCCGTGTACTCTGCAGTTCTCCAGCACCCAGGTACACCTACCCCTTTGTTCTAGTGTTCACTCTTGGTCAAAACTTTTATCTTTTTTGGGCTTGTTCTGGTATAAGGGAGGTGTGGTAGGAGACAGCCTTTCAGAAAGGGTTCTCTTAGAATGGTATGTGCCTGGAAGGGAGAGACATGCCCATTCTTTAGTAGACCTGTGAATTTAGTTGATATTCATCAGGTATAGTGGTTAATCTCGCTTGAGAATTGAAGATGAGTAAGATTTACTCAAAAGTGCCTTGAGCTAGATATCTGTTTACAAAGGCCTAATCTTGCTGTAGTTCTTCATGGAATCAAAGAAGTTGGTTTAGTGCTATTCTTTTCTCTACAGGCCTGGTAGGACTGCTTTTTTCTGTCTGTAAAAATGCTTCACAAATAGTAGGCAACCAGTAGATATTTTTATTTATTTATTTTTGTTGGCTGGCCGGTACAGGGATTGAATCCAGGACCTTGGTCCAGTAGATATTTTCAAATGAATGAATGGAAGCCCTCTCACTCTTGACACTCAGGTATTTGGGGAGACCAAAGAAAGAGAAGACAATTGTAATCAGACCTCCCTTCCTTCGACCAGAAGTGTCAGATGGGCAGATAACTGTGAAGATCATGGATAATGGTATTCAGGGAGAGCTGAGGAGAACTAAGGTGAGGAATTTAGGGAAGTAAAGCTAGGTAACTTGGGGAATCTCATCCATTGCAAAGAGGTGGAAACTTGCTTTTAGTTTCTATCTTTTTAATAGTCTTTATCACTTATTGATTTGCATTAAAATTACTTAAATACAGATCTTTTGTCCATTAGATTTTAAGTTCATTGACACTAGAAATTAAGTCCATTCATTTCCATATCTTCATAGGACTTAGCATAGCAGCTTGCAGAGGGTAGGAGCTCAACAAGTAGTTGTTTGTAGAAATGAAAAAATAAGTGACACAACTAAGCCCTTGTTGGAAACTTTTCTTTATCTAATACTATCCCCAAACTGACTCTTGTGCCTCATCTTTCAGTCCATTTAAAAATACATGATAATTGACACCCCAGTACCTTTCTTATACCAATTTAATATTTTGAGTTGCCCTAATGCCCAATTCTCCAAATCTGATTTTCCCTCCTCTCATTTATCCAGTCTAAGGGAAGCCTGGAGATAACAGAGAGCCAGTCTGCAGATGCTGAACCTCCACCTCCTCCTAAGCCAGACCTGAGCCGATACACAGGGCTGCGAACTCACCTCAGCCTGGCTACTAATGAGGGTAAAGGCTACCTTCATCTGGGAGATCCTTGAACTAGAAGGCAGGAGTGAAAAGGTTACTTGTGAGCTGTAGAGAAGACAGGCAAGGGCTGGGAGATAATAGTTGTTTTGTGGCTGAGAACACCCAACAGGTGATACTTGAGCTACTTCTTTGGACAGCTAGAAGAGAAGGATGCCACCTAGCTATTGACAGTGAATTGGACTTTTGTGGGGGAAACTTTCAGCCTGTAGACATACCAGAGAACATCCTAGGACCTGTTTGGTGCCTTCACCACCCTGAGTTCTGGGCTAGAAGAGTCTTTAGTCTTGATTTCAGCAAAATCATGTTCCCTGGACTTGCTTTTCTTGGGCATACTTTTCCTACCTTGTTTTCTCCCTGTACTTTTAGGAACTCTAGGCAGGTTGAGAGAACTGTTTGTAAAGCAGTGCCCCCTGGGCCTTTTTTCCTGCAGATAGCAGCCTCTTGGGCAAGGACAGCCCCCCCACACCTACCATGTACAAGTATCGGCCAGGTTATAGTAGCAGCAGTACATCAGCCGCCATGCCTCATTCATCCAGCGCCAAGGTACTGAGCACTCTAAAAAGTGGGGTCATAACATATGCCAACTCTTCTGGGGAAAAAAAGATTGGGGGGTAGAAAAAGGCAGAAGGGAAGAGAAGAAAACTAAGGGCATTTTACTAATTGTTGGCATTAATGGAATTAAATCTCCTTGATAGTGTGTCCTACATCAAAGAAGGGGCAACGTAGCACAGTAGATAAAAGCACTGATTACAGTGTAAGATCTGAGTCGAAAACCCAGTTCTACTGCCATCGGCAATTTACTTTACTTCTCTCATCTTGTTGTCTGCATTGTAAAATGAGATATTTGTTTCAATTCCATAGATTTTCTTCATAGGTTAAACCAGATAATGCATATAAAATTATAAGCACATAATAAATACTGTTTTTGACTGACTCCTTGGGCTCTGCGATCTAGCATCTGCTATAAGAAGAGCATTAAGGGCCTGCTTTACTTTCTTCCTTAGTTGAGTCGTGGGGACAGCTTGAAGGAGCCAACCTCAATTGCAGAGAGCAGCCGCCATCCCAGCTACCGCTCAGAGCCCAGCTTGGAGCCAGAGAGTTTCCGTTCTCCAACCTTTGGCAAAAGCTTTCATTTCGATCCACTATCCAGCGGCTCACGTTCCTCCAGCCTCAAGTCAGCCCAGGGCACAGGCTTTGAGCTGGGCCAGTTGCAGTCCATTCGCTCAGAGGGTACCACCTCCACCTCCTATAAGAGCCTGGCCAACCAGACACGCAATGGAAGCCTCTCTTATGACAGCCTGCTCACTCCTTCAGACAGCCCTGATTTCGAGTCAGTGCAGGCAGGGCCTGACCCAGACCCACCTTTAGGCTACACCTCTCCCTTCTTGTCAGCCCGGCTGGCTCAGCAACGGGAAGCTGAGAGGCACCCACGTTTGGTGCCAACTGGCCCAACACACCGAGAGCCCTCACCAGTCCGTTACGACAATCTGTCGCGCCACATTGTGGCCTCCCTCCAAGAACGAGAGAAGCTGCTGCGCCAGTCACCCCCACTCCCAGGCCACGAGGAAGAACCATGCTTGGGGGACTCAGGCATTCAGTCAACACCAGGCTCAGGCCATGCTCCTCGTACTAGTTCCTCCTCAGATGATTCGAAGAGATCACCCTTGGGCAAAACCCCACTGGGACGCCCAGCTGCACCCCGTTTTGGCAAGCCAGATGGGCTAAGGGGCCGGGGACTAGGGTCTCCTGAACCAGGCCCAACTGCCCCATACCTGGGCCGATCGATGTCTTACAGCAGCCAAAAAGCCCCACCTGGTATCTCTGAGACAGAGGAAGTGGCCTTGCAGCCATTACTGACACCCAAGTAAGTATTACCACCATTCTGGCTGTCAGCTGCCTTAAATTTAGCATATCACCCCACAGAAGGTGTCAGGGCTTCACTTGTACATTCTAGTGTAGGTGGACTTAGGGGTATCCTGATAGTGCTTCATTTTCACTCCAGCTATCTTCATGGGCAATTCCTGTTAAGAAACTGAAGATTAATACTTTTTTCTTAATCCTGCCTTCCTAAAAGTATTTCTTTGCCTGAGAGTAAGTATATGAGATAGCTGCTATTAGAATAAATAAATTGGGGAGATAGGGAATCAGGCTTGTTTTAATCAGGGCAATAAAACAGGAGAATGTTTGTATAAAAAAGTACACATATAGAAAAGTACATAATTTTTTTTCTCTTAATCTTTTAAACTCTCCCTTTTCTGTGTCTTGGGTCCAACTTCCTGACACCTGTGTCTTCTTTTCTTCCCAGAGATGAAGTACAGCTCAAGACCGCCTACAGCAAATCCAACGGGCAGCCCAAGAGTATAGGCTCAGCCTCCCCTGGCCCAGGCCAGCCACCTCTCAGTAGCCCCACCAGGGGAGGAGTCAAGAAGGTGTCAGGGGTGGGTGGTACCACCTATGAGATTT
Source organism: Cynocephalus volans (assembly GCF_027409185.1). Classification (NCBI taxonomy): domain Eukaryota; kingdom Metazoa; phylum Chordata; class Mammalia; order Dermoptera; family Cynocephalidae; genus Cynocephalus; species Cynocephalus volans. Next base: position 152,754,053 of record NC_084463.1, read on the forward strand.
CAGTGTGAGCCTTCGGAGCCTCCCCTGCCCCATGCCTCTGCGCCTACACCAAAGGGCCCCAGGTGGCCACCTTCCTTCCCTCAAGGGGCTTCCCTCTCCTGCATGGACATTTTTTAAACCACCGATTCCAAGAGGATGAGGAGTGTTTTATCAAATGCAGTGGGGTTGGGGAGTCGGAGAGTTGGGGCCCTGAGACTGGGGTAGCAACCCCCCTTTAACCTTTTAAGACCTTCCCTTCCTTAATCCCTGGACCAGACTCAGTGGACATTTGTGCAATTGCTCGCCCTGGAGGGAACCAGATCATTTTTAAACCAGAAATAATTTTTTTTATTATTGTTACGGATTCTATTTTTTCCTCTTCTGCGTTACCAGGTGTGTGTGTACATATATATATATATATATATATATATATTATAAATATCAAAGAAATTATATATCTATCCTGGGATGGGAAAATGAGGGAGGGATATGTATAAGGAGGGGGATCGTGCTCTACCGATTCTTCAGACCAGCAGAAAAAGAGGGGAGACACTGAAGTCTTCCTTTTTCCTCCATGGTTCCCTCTCTCGTTCTGGTTACCAACTAAAGAAATAGCACCCCCTGTTGGGGCTAAGTGATCAGGAAAGAAATCTGGGGAGAGGTGAGTCGGGTTTTGCTTAGAAGAGGGAAGGATTAGGAGAAGAGAGTTGGTTTTCTAGGCTTACTGGCATTTAGTTTCCCCAGGAAAGGGGTCACAGGTCCATGACATGGGTGGTGGTGAGGGGAGATCAGGAAAAGATCTTGGCTTAGCACAAGAAACAATATTACAGAATCCCCTCTTCTTGGGGGAGAGAGATTAGGGTGTGCTGATTCAACCGGCCCCTCAGAGTCTCCCCTAACTTACACAGTTAACATGATTATAAAACCCAAGTGCAGGAGAGAAGAATTCCAAAAAGCAATATTTTCCATCACATGCCAAAAACAGGATAGAGAAAAGGAGTGGCAGGCCTAAGCCCCTCCAATTGTCCCTTGGGGGTTACTCCTCAGCCCACCTCAGTATGGTGCTGGGCAGAGGGAATACCTGGGTTCTAACCTCTAAATAGGGGAGACCCCAGCCTCTACACAGAGGCCCTTTTATTTTTTATTCTGATTAGCCATTTTAAACCAACATGGAATAAAAAGAAATCCTGATCTAACCAGCTCCCCCTGACTTGTGTTATTTTGTCTGGTTAAGGCAGGGTGAATGCTCTCTGATGCCATCTCATAGAAAAATCTCATAAACTACTCTGGTCCCGGCCCATCTTTAAGCAGGACTATAGTAAAATTTAACCACTTAAAACAACAGGTCCTGTTTTTATTTGGGTGATTTAATTTAAAAATTCCTGAAAAAAGTTTTTTGTAACCACCAAAACTACTTGTCATTTGAAAGTTTTTCACTTGTGTGTCACGGTTCTGCCTTAGTACAGGATTTTGTCTCTGGAAAGTAAAGCTCATGTTGGATATAGCCAGAAGTGAGAGTGATCAAGGTATGAAAGCCTGTTAAAGGCAGGTTGACTGCATGTGGGTGGCAGTTCAATTAGATATATGATCTTCCATTTGTCAGAAACAAAACAGGCATTCTCAGACACTAAATCTCAGTAAACTGGCCAGAATGCTTTATTTTCACAGTCCATAACTTGAGTATATAAATTCTTGTTCTGAAATCCCAGATTAAAATGAGCTGAATGAGTGGTTTTCTGTCCACTGATCTAGGAACAACCATGGCTCATAGCAACAGATTTTAACTGTTCTGTATTAAATTTATTTATTGTTTTGGTGGCTGGCCGGTGTGGGGAACCAAACTCTTGACCTTGGTGTCACAACGTCATACTCTAACGAACTGAGCTAACTGGCCAGCCCCTATTAAATTTATTTTAAAATCAGATTATTTTAGTTGGGATCTTCTCATGGATATTTTCTGCTACCTAGCTGGCTGCAAAAACTAATGGGGTTCATTTTACATTTTGATAGTTTAGGCTGCCTTTTTTTGTTGTTGCTGTCTTAGAAGTTTTCACATCAGCCAAATAATTTTATTGTCTTAACTAAGGAATGAGCCAAGTCAAAAGTTCTTACAAAGACAAGGGAAACATTTACTTTTGCTTGCCAGAGGTTCATTTCAAAAGATCACAGGCTTCTGACCTAAGAACCAATCTTGTTCAAATACACTGGTGACTGTGGGTGCTTTTTCAGTTGGCTATTCTGTTTTCAACACAAAATTGAGCTAGAACACTGTTGAGCCCTACCTAAAACAGCTCTTCAGGTGAAGCTTGAATATCATCCTGGCACTTGGTTCTCAACATTATCAGCAGAGTTGTGTCTGCTGTGGGAAAGTATTGACATTTCTGCCTCACATTTGGAGCATATTCCCCAATCTGATTTTGGTGGTTTCCTTGCCTGCTAATGAGATAATGCAATGAAAAGACCCAGATTCCCTCAGATCTTAGCAGTGCCTTGTCTTAAACCCTGACTCTTATAGAAAGGTACTTACCTCTTAACAGGCAGCCACATTTCAGCCAATTTGATAAATGTAAATTTTTTTTTAAAGAAAAACCCTAACAAATCAATTCCTAAATCAGAAAAGTTGCACAAAGGAGGGAAAAAGAGACAGCTTTCTGGGAGAGGAAGGAGATGTTCATGAGAAAGCCAACTAGGCTAAGCCTTACAATAGCATGGCCCTTCTAACATATTAATCTCAACCGAATACAGTAGGGGCTAGCCCCTACCCCAGCTACAAGATGCTCCCAAGGGAGTGTCCAAGAGCCTAGAAGGTAGTTTTTGTCAGGTTCAGTACAGCAGGAAAAGCCATCCTGGCAGAGTCCAGTGGTCCTGTTAGCGGAGGCTGCTGCTGCTGCTGGCCTGGGAGCTACCCATACCTGGGTGGTCTGGACTATGTCGGTTCTGTGGAAGACAAAGGAAGGGGAGTAAGAACAACTAGGAACTAGCCTTGGCCCTGAGCAGGACTGTACAGGAAAAACTGCAACCTGCCCTGGGTTTTCAATCTTGGGTCCAACCTGAGGCAAAGAACTCTACTTAGGACAGGGATGATATGTGGGGAAACTCACTGGGCTGCAGCAACAAGCCCCTACCCTACCTTCTTTTTCTTCTTCTCTTTCTTCTTCCTTTTCCGTTCAGGATCCTCCTCTTTTTTCTTTTTCTTCTTCTTGTGATCCGAATCGGATGGTGTTTCTGTAGGAGACATTGGGTGCCTATCACCTGTAGAGTTCAAAATACTCTACTGCTGTGAACTCTGAATACTACAGGAAAACCCCAAGTCAGGGCAATTGCTTTTTTTTTAAATGGCCAGAAAAGGATACAGAGACACTGTTAGAGCCCCTGTCCCAACTCCCTACTTGCCCAAGAGACCCCAGTACATCAGTTTTATCTTCAGGAGAATTTGGGAATCCAGGGCTCTAAGGAACTTCACTAGGTTTAACTGTGGAAGGTCAAACCAGAGTTGGAAGGTCAGGTTTTCTTGCTCTGAATAGAACCACTTCTTACCTGGGGGGACAGGATCCTGGGTACGGCTCTGTTTGTGCTTATGCTTATTCTTCTTTTTGGGAGGCTGAATATGCATCAAACGACACTGCTCTGGCAACTGAAGGAATCAAAGGAAGGTTCAGGTGAGTAGAGGGAGGAAATCTGCTCCCATTATCTTCTGTTCAGTAGGTTATGTAGGAACACACTTGGACAAAGAAGCTACTTCCATGCTTTCTAGGCCTCCCCATTTGCCTTCTTTCTCCCAAAGAGGGGACTTACTGGGCCAGTGTGGAGGCGGAAACCAGCCAGCATGGTCCCTGTGATAGGATTAAAAGAGCCACCAAGAATAGGGGGCTTCTCAATGAGGGAGCGGAGGCTGCTGTTATCATGGGAACCAGGCAGATCAATCATCCCTGGTAGGTCGGGCAGGAAGTTACTTAGCTTCTCCTTCACCTTCTTCCCACAGAATTTATTATAGGCATGTTCCAGGTTGTAGTGCGTGATGAGATTGGTGCTGCCTGTCAGCTCTGTGCTACCTAGAGAACAAAGAATAATAGAAAAAGACTAGTCCCACAGTAGAGAATTTATTTTTGTCATTGAGCCAGAGGGAAAGTGAAGGACTATATTTTAACCTAAATAAGGAATCTTTTAAGTGAGAATTATAAAATTTTAAATTCATTTTTAAAGTAAGAAACACCAAGGTCAAGGGTTTGTATCCCCATACAAGCCAGCTGCCAATAACAACCCCCCCCCCAAAACCCCCAAAAAAGTAAGAAACAGCAAAAGTAGATAATAATATAAACACTAAAAATCTAATACTATAGAATGGTAGGTTTGAAAGGGAAGGGAAAAAAATAGGCAAAAGTCCAAATAGGGCATAGATGGAAACTGCTCTAGCCCTGTGAAGGAGACATTCCACTTTCCATGGACTAACCAGAATAATAACTTACATGATGTTTACTCCATGCTAAACACCATTCTGAGTGCTTTTCATAAAATGTACTAGTGAGAAATTACATTCTCTGACATGACCAGGATAAAAGTACCTCACAGTTCAGCTACAACCATGGAAAGGGCCAAATTTGACCCAGTGGCTTGAGGATCTTGTCAAGGACCTGTTTGGTTTTGTTTTTTACTAGCAAGAAACACTAATCACCTTTATCTAGAAAAAGAGCCCGGGATTATTCTAGCTACCACTGCCTAACTTTTGTTACAACAACTTTATTCTTCCTCATAATACTGAGTATAATGCTTTGCCTAGAAGGAAGAAATGTTTGATTGGAAGTCGAGCAACTAGAATTCTAATCCTGTTTATCCTCCATACTTCAATTTCCTCTCATCTGTGGAATCAGATAATAGCTATCTTAAGTACACTTCATTTTTTTTCAAGGTTCAAATGAAAACATATTGAAAAGTATAAAATATTATATATACACGCAAAACATTACCAGTATATAAATACTGCATGGCTGACTTTTTTCCAAAGAATATAAACTTATTTGTAACTTAATAAGGACAGTGCAAACATTAGGTGCTCGATAAATATTTATTAAATGAACATGGTACTTTTCCTCTATATCTCTAGGCCTTACTCCATCCTTTCCCTTCCCTTTACTGCCAAATGTCTCAGAAAAGTAGTCTACTGTAATGGCAGGAGACTCAATGTCACAGTACCTCTCCCCATAACTGGTCAGTGCCTCTTGCCATTACAGTCTTCTGATTTTTTCCCCCTCTCTGCCAGCTCTCCTCCTTCCAGGTGGTTATGCTTAAGGCTCAGGTGAGAAGACACTTTGTACTTTTTCTGAACTCTTAATTAAGAGTTCAACTTGCTGCTTTAACTATTACTTCTACCAATATGATTTGTAAGTGTCTGCATCCCTAACTCCTCTCCTGAAAAAGAATCTTACATTCCCAACTTCTTAGTCAATTTCATGCAGATTCAATTTGTTTTTGTTTTTAAATTCCAAATCTTGTCCACATCATTCATAGCTACTCTATGTCAATCCGTGGCACCCATATTCTCCAGATATTTTTGGAAAGCAGTACTTCTCCATTCAAAAATCTCAATGGTTTTGGGCTGGCCAGTTAGCTCACTTGGGAGAGTATGGTGCTGAGAACAACAACGTCAAGTTTCAGTTCCCCATACCTGCCAGCTGTCAAACCCCCCCCCCCAAAACAACAACAAAAAACCTCAGTGGTTTCCAGTTACTCCCAGGAAAAAGCTCAAATTCCTTTGGCACTCAAGGCTAATCACATCTTACTCTAACTTAGCTTTGGTGCCTAATCAACCACTACTCCCCTATGCAAAATTTCTCATCCATCCAAATGGGTCTCCATTATCTCCTGAAAAAGCACTCACACATTGTTTCATTTTAGAAAAATTCGTCCTAATTTTCTTCACCCATATAAATTCAAGGTCCAACTCAAGTGACATTCTTGCTGTCATTTTGGATAACGATATATTACATTCTGAAAACCATTGAGTAGTTCCTAGTATTGTTCATTAAGATATTGTTAGTTACTGTGTGTGATGCAAGACCACATAATGAGATTAAATTTGACAAGAAATGATCACTACTTTATTTTTAAGCCCCATATTTGGCATCCCTAACTCAAGCTCCTTAAAGAGCAATAACCAGACTTATTATCTCTCTCCCCTTCTCACCACATGCACCCCTCCCCACACACCCAGGATTTGCCCAGTATTTGTCAAGTGATTGATATAAATAGGTACAATCAGAATAGGTAAGGCAAAAGAAAGGTTACAAAAATTGCCAGTAGGCATCAACTAACTAACCGAAGGAAAGTCAAGCTCTCTAAACTTCAGTCTTTCAATTATGAAACACAGATAACAATGCCTACCTCAAAGGGATGTTCTGAATATTAAATGCTATTACATATCAGGTTGTTGTAAACTTCAAAGTACCATAACAATATTTATGATTTCCCCAAGTCATGACGTGACACTAAGACTTGGGATAAACTGAAAGGCATCCTGGAAACTTAACATTTCCAAAACAACTCTTGATTTCCACCTCCTCACTCTTGTTCCTTCCTCATCTTCCTGCCAATTATTTAAGCCAAAAAACTTCAAGTCATCCTCAATTCTTTTCTCTCCTTCACTTCTATATTCTTCATTCCTGTCAGCTCTACCTCTAACATTTATCCTGCATCCATTCACTTCTCTTCTCCACTTCTATGCCCTGGTCAAACCATCATCTCTTTCCTGGACTACTGAACAGTAACTTCTGACTGATTTCCTCACTTTCCATTCTTCACATAGCTGCTTGAATGGTTAAAAATAAGTTAATTTGATCATGTCACTTCCGTGTTATATGGTTTCCCCTCAAACTTTAAATGCCTTATATTGCCTTATAAAGGCCTCTATCTCTCCCACCTTCATCTCCTACCACTCTTCCCCTTGTTCACTTCGCTATAGTCCAATGGGCCTTCTGTCTCAGATATTCCAAATTTTTCACATCAGGGCTTCTGACCTCATTTCTTCTATCTAGAATTCTCTCTCCCTCCTGTCCATGCATGGCTGGCTCTGCTCACATTTTAGCTCAAATGTTACCTACTCAGAGAGAGCTTCTCTTATCACTAGCTAAAGTAGTTCTGTCTCCTCAAGCATAAAGATCATGTTTTCTCTCCTAGCATTAATTACTATTTGATATTATCTTTCTAACACTTTGCCTTCATTTAGAACAGTGCTTGGTGCTTAACAAAATAACTTTTTTATATTTTTTTGGTGACTGGCCGGTACAAGGATCTGAACCCTTGACCCTGGTGTTAAAAAGTGGCGCTCTAAGCAGTTGAGCTTATCGGCCAGCCTCCCCCCCCCATAACTTTTTGAGTGAAGGAATTTGGCTCAATTGTAGTCCATTCTTTGAACAGATACAGAATGCCGAGGCCCTGAGAAGGAGGGAAACTTGCCCAAACCAACCAAAGTTTGTGGCAGACTTGAAACTAAAACCTGAGGTCCCCGGGGATGTTAAATCAGGACTCTCTACTTCCAAACTCGAATCCTGGATCATTTTTTAGGGAAGCCGTAAACCAGTGTGAGAGACAGTCCAGACATGGCGCGTAATAAAGTCCCGGAACTGCACACCCACCCATCTCCAACCCGTCCTATGAATTCAACTCAAACCCTTGGTTGTGAATCCCAACAGCCCTTGCGACTTGAGCTATACCGTCCGGGTACGCGTTGCCTCGGTTACCTCGCATCTCCGCCAACTAGCTGATAGCCACACCCATTACCTCCTCTCTATGATCTGATTGGCTGGCTTCGGCCAGGCCTCGTACTCACCTGGCAGTTCCCTCATTAAATAGAAGGGGCCACAACCAGCCACTGACTTGTCCGCGCCGGGAGGAGCCGTGGCTGAGGTGGGAGGCGGGGCCGTGCCGGGTCCCCCACCCGGAGGAGGCGGAGGAGGGGGTGGAGGCTTTCCTGGTCCGAAGCTGAGGGCGGTTGGAGGTGGTGGTGGGTCAGTCTGAGCGCCGAAAAGCGCTGTGAAATTCTCCATCGTCCCCTCCGCCTCGGCGCTGCCTTGGGTCTGGCTTTGGTGATTCTCATTGGACAATCCTTTCACGGGGTACCGCCCTCTTCCTCTAGGAGCCGCTTATCATTGGATAAGAGCCTCAGGCCCCTCGTAACTTTTCCGGCAACTACTTCCGTCGCTTTATGAGAACGTTCAGGAAGTGCTATCTAACCATGTTCAACTCTTCTCTGATATCTCCGCTCGCGGCAATCGCATGTCCAATAAAATGACTTAGGTGTAAAAAGGAACAGCTAGATTGACCAATAAAGTGTCATATCCCTTTTTCAGTTCTGACCCACCAAAGCGTCCAATCAGATATCTACTTCCGGGTGCAGAGGCGGTGCGTCCGAGACTTTGCCCAATCGAAGTCCCGGTGGTGGGAAGGCGGGACTAGAGCTACGGACGCCGGTGAGCGGCGGGCACCGCGACTGGCCAAAAGATGGCGGTCCTGGCACCTTTAATTGCCCTGGTGTATTCGATTCCGCGACTTTCACGATGGTTGGCCCGACCTTACTACCTTCTGTCTGCCTTGCTTTCTGCTTCCTTCCTACTCGTGAGAAAACTTCCGCCGCTGTGCCATGGCCTTCCCACCCAACGCGAAGACGGCAACCCGTGTGACTTTGATTGGGTGAGCGCCCTCGGTCTTTTTACCCCCGCGACCTTGACTGTCCTTGCCCCTGCGGGTGCGTCTGGGAGCCCCAGAGCTCACTTTTCTGAGGACACCTGAGGTTCCAAACCTGTAGTGGATTTACAGGCTATTAGAGTGTAGAACCCGGACCGTCAAGTTTAAGATGAGGAAACAGAACGGACTAGTCGCCCCTGCAAAGCAGCTGAGGGTCTTCTGATTCTTCAGTCCAGGCTTCTTTCCATCTCACCATTCGTACTAGTCAACAGCCCTACCCAAACTACACACATACAGCGTTTAACAGTGCTGCTTATTATCTAAAGCCTCTTGAGGTAGAAAGGACGAATAGGAGTATTCCTCTTTTCGGACAAGTTATTCCTGTTTTATTGACGAAGAGATTGACTTCGGACAAGTTAGACGACTTGTCCAAGGTCACACAGCTAGTGAGTGCCTGCGGCTTGAACTACTCTTCTGGCCATAGTACGGGCGTGTTCTATCAGCCATTTCTTAATTCAATAAACATCTTTATGCTAGGCGCCGTGCTGGATCCTGAGGGTGCAAAAATGAATAAAATTTTAAGGCCTATTATTGAAAAGGAATTATGAAAAATACATTAATCCACCCTAAGTCCTTTGCTATGCTTCCTCTGTAGGAGTGGAGGGACCGCTAGGAAAAAAAATGAGTTAAAGCTCTATGCCCTCTGCTATATGCAGTGCACCTATGTTCTGATGGAGGGGGCTGTCCAGAATTTTTTTTTTCCAGCCCCCAAAATGAGTCTTGATCTTTACCAGAACTCACTCTCTTACTTTTTCCTACCATTTTTTGTTTATTCTTTTCCTACTTTCTCTGTCCTTTCCAAGACAGTGTCATTAATTAGTTCAGACGTAGCCGTGCTATTTCAAAAGATCTGGTTAAGTGTTTTTAATAAATCTAAGGGACCTTTTATAGAATTCATTTCTCTGTATACATTTGTTTACTAATATGCAAAATACTGGAAGTTTTTATATTTTCTATTACTCTGATAGAACTTTTTTTTTTTTTTTTAAACTACTTAAGGTTAATAGCCAGTTTTTGTTTTCCTGGAAAATTCATGGTTTACTGGTTTACATGGTTTACCTTGGTTATTAGGAAATTAGGGAATAAGGTAAATAACATTAACATTATAACAGGTAAACCCCAAATTTTAGTGACTTAACAGAATAAAAGTTTATTTCTATTTTATGAAATAAAAAGAAAGAATCAGCATTTACTTTGCTTTTTCTATGTATACAGGTTGAGCATCCCAAATCCGAAAATCTGAAATCGGAAATGCTCCCAAATCTGAAACTTTTTGAGTGCCAATCTAACACTCAAAAGAAATTCTCATTAGAGCTTTTCAGATTTGGGATGCTCGACTGTAAGTATAATGCACATATTCCAAAATCAAAAAAAATCCAAAACACTTCTGGTCTTTCAGGGTAACCAAATAATTGATAAGGGAATGTTGATTTCTTAGAGGAATTTAAGCTATAAATACAGAAAGAATGATAGAATTTAAAAAACATTGGTTAGCAACCACTAATGAAATAGGAAATCTAGGCAGTGATCATTTGTTGACACTAAAACCATCAGATGAAAGATAATGTGTATTCTAAAGTGATACAGTAGGGGCTACCTAGCACCACGTATGGTGTATTTTTGCGAAAAGGTTTTGATTTCATTGTATTCAAACTTCTAGATTTCATTACTACTTTACAAGAAATATGGGCAACAGAGGATCATCAGCAGAACACATACCATGAGTATGCAAATAGCCAAATCCAGAAAGCGGGGAAAGTCTACAGTACGAATGACTTACTGTCTTTATTTATTTATTTATTTTTGGCTGCTGGCCGGTATGGGGATCTAAACCTGTGACCTTGGTGTTACCAGCACCACACTGTAATGAAGTGAGCTAACCAGCCAGTCCCCTAGTGACTTACTTTCTTCAATAGATAAATAGCATGGGGTAAAAAGGAAGAGCAGGCATCCATGAAAGATTAAAGAAGACCAAAGAAACACATCAGTGAAATGCAGCATGTGGATCTTGCTTGGATCCTGATTTGAACAAACAACTGTACAAAGACATTTTAAGATAATTGGGATCATTTGAATAAGAAGCAAGTATTAGATGACAGTAAGGAATTATTTTTAATTATGTTAGGTATGTATGGGACATAGAAGAAGACTCAGCTTCTGCTACTACACTCTCACAACACAGAACGATTCTCTTACTTCTGGACACCAAGAAGTGTGTGGGGACTTCTTCCCACCAACAACCAGTTTTACAGCAGACACCAATAATTCAATTCAGTTCAGTTCTGACATTATCTACCTGGAGTGTCAGATCCCGCAGGTTGAGGGCTCAGTCCCATAAGACTGCTCTCTCTTTAGATGCCAATTGCAGATAATAAGTTGTCACCTATACTTCTGACCAATGGGCTATAAATTAGGGTTGTCACTACTCTCTTCAGGTTCAACTAATTTGCTAGAGTGGCTCACAGAACTTATGGAAACACTTTACTTACATTCATTGGTTTATTGTAAAGGATATTACAAAGGATGCAGATGAAGAGGTGCATAGGGCTAGGTTATGTGGGAAGGGGTATGGAGCTTCCTTACCCTCTCTAAAATTCTCTAACCCACCCAGTTTCATTCATGAAAACCCTTCCTAATTTCTGCTTCAGATGTAGTAGTTACTAAGATCTGGTATAATCTCCCACTCCCACTTTACGTGTCCATATCTAAATCCAGTCAGTTGCTTTTTGTTGGAGGTTGAGGCTAAAAACCTAGGTCCCTGACTCCTAGCTATGAATGACCATTGGTTGGTTTTATCTGAAATGACAAGTTGGCCCTCTATATTATAATAAACACAAGGGTACCGAAGGCCTTAATCCATTCAGTCTATGGTCTCCCTCCCCACCCCATGCTCTTTCTCAAATGGTTCTTGTTATTCTTCATTGCCATCAGAACTCTGAAATTATCTTGTCTGTCTTTGTCATGTTTACTGTTGGTCTCATTTGCTTACTTAGTGTGTACATTCTAGAAGGTGAGAAAGAACTGGAAGCCAAGGGTATTGAAAAGGGCTTTTGAGAGCTCTGAAAGCCCCCTTTAGCCCTCAAATTATATCAAAGGTGCATAGGTTATCACTCTGAATATTGGGTGGAGAGGAATGATTTAATTTAAGAAAAGCCAAACTAATGGAATAGTCAGATATTGTATTAATGGACTATTACCAAGGAAGGTTCCTTGAAAAAGTTTTATTTTACCAGAGTCATACTGAGTTGGTTATAATAATTATACCATATCATATTTCATACTACCCTTTCATATCCATTATCTCATTTAGTTCTCACAGTATCATTTGAAATACATATTGTTCAATTGAGGAAACCAAAGTTCAAGGATTAAGTGATTTGCTGAAAGGCACCAGCTAGTTTGTGGCCAGAGTACAGCCTGAACCTAGATATTCTGACTGGTGTTTTTCCTACTACCCCTTAGCTGACTCCAGTTATTCCCAGTTTGGATCTGTTAGGTTTTATTCCATATTTGGTTCTCTTACCCGCCTACAACAGCTCTGTTCACTGCATTCCTGTCACTTTAATTCTGTTCCAGAGAGAAGTGGAGATCCTGATGTTTCTCAGTGCCATTGTGATGATGAAGAACCGCAGATCCAGTAAGTTTTGTCTGCTTTCCAGTCTCTCAGGGTTGCCTAATGCCTTCCAGAGGTGCTTTCATTCATTTGCTGAACTTGTCCCATGTTTTATGCCAAGGCTGATTTTGATCTTGGACTTCTATCCCTCTCCACTCTCCCATTTTAAAGTGCCCCAGGAAGAGGGACAAAGAATAGGATATAGGAGTCTTCAGCCCAGCCTGACCTGTGACATCTCTGTGTTTCAGTCACTGTGGAGCAACATATAGGCAACATCTTCATGTTTAGTAAAGTGGCCAACGCAATTCTTTTCTTCCGCCTGGATATTCGCATGGGCCTGCTTTACATCACACTCTGCATAGGTGAGGAGGCTACCTTTCTTTGGGTTCTTTGTAAGACTATGTTGAGAAAGACTTGATTGTGGAAACCAAATTCAGTTCCAAACAGGCTCCTCCTTACCCTTCTTCTATATCTTGCACCTAATTATTTCTGTATCTCAGATGTTAAGCTACAGATACTGTATTTTAAGGGGAAGGGAATGTGTTGGTGCTCTCCATATGGCCACAAATGTGTATTCTTTGATGGCTGAAGTCCTTGAGTTGATGTGGAAGTAAATACCCTGCAAAAGGCCTTATATGTTTTTGCTGACATTTTCTTTCTGTGTTTAGTGTTCCTGATGACATGCAAACCCCCGCTGTATATGGGCCCTGAGTATATCAAGTACTTCAATGATAAAACCATTGATGTGAGTGCTCTTCCTTCCTTCTGTTTCTTGGGTTCTTGGTGGGTGATCTTGTGGTTGTGCTCTCTACTCAGTAGCAAGAACAACAGTGCTTCAAAGTGGAAGTTAAGGACACTAGCTCATTATGGGAGCCAGGGAAGAGGGGAAGCCAGGATGAGGAATTAGACCCTAAGGTCTGAAGTTTCCCAGGAACGTATGTGTTCCAGCTCACTGTTTCTTCCCTGTGTGTGGCAGGAAGAACTGGAGCGGGACAAGAGGGTCACTTGGATTGTGGAGTTCTTTGCCAATTGGTCTAATGACTGCCAGTCATTCGCTCCTATCTATGCTGACCTCTCCCTCAAGTGAGTAGTGCAAAGGTGGGGGATGATGGAGATTGAGATGCTGTACCTTTACTCTCATTGTTTTTGGCCTTGATTTGTACACTTGAAACCAAAGGCATTTCCCCTTCCCATCCCCTAAATATCTATTCTTTTACTTCCCTCAATACATCCTTTTTTCTCTGTATGTTGAATGATACATTCTTCTCAGGTACAACTGTACAAGGCTAAACTTTGGGAAGGTAGATGTTGGACGCTACACTGATGTTAGTACAAGGTATGTAAATACCTCGGAAGAGGATCTGAGCAGGGAATCACTTTGAGTAATGTATGCAGGTGCATTTACAGAGTCCTTTCTGGGCCCCGTAGGTACAAAGTGAGCACATCACCCCTCACCAAGCAACTTCCTACCCTGATCCTGTTCCAAGGTGGCAAGGAAGTAATGCGACGGCCACAGATTGACAAGAAAGGACGAGCTGTTTCTTGGACCTTCTCTGAGGTACCTGGAAGGAAGGGCAAGTGGTTTGGAGAAGGCTGTAGAACAGTAGATGATGGGCTTTGGAGCCCTACCTAGGTTTGATTTCCGGCCCTGCCCCTTTCCCACTAGCTTTGAAGGTGTGGACTAGTTACTGGACCTTATTTATTCATTCAGTAAATTTATATTACGTGCCAGACCTGATAGTATGAGGGAACAACTATTAGTTAAGACTCAGTCTCTAGGGTTCCTGCACCCATAGTCTGTAAGTATTAGGTTCCTCATTGGTAAATTGGAGACAACAATCCTCACAGGATTGTTTTTCAGATTACATTAAATAATGTAGGTATAATTCGTGGCACAGTGATTGGCACATATGGGTACTTAAACATTGGATGACTTTTCTGGCTACCTAAAAAGAGGAAAGTTGGGTTAGAGCAGATTTCTGTCCTTTGTTTCCTCTCCTTTCCTAGACTTTGTCTAAATAATTCTTATTTCTCAGGCTCTGAACTCTCCCTTCCCACCTGGATCCTGATGTGTGCATCTCTTTTGCGCAGGAGAATGTGATTCGCGAATTCAACTTGAATGAGCTATACCAACGGGCCAAGAAGCTATCAAAGGCTGGAGATAATATCTCTGAGGAGCAGCCTGTAGCCCCAACCCCCACCACAGTGCCAGATGGGGAAAACAAGAAGGATAAATAGGATCCCTCCTTGTCAATGCTTCCTCTCCTGTCAATTCCAGGCACCTTTGAGGCCCTGCTCCTTCTGTAACCACAAGCCTTGCCTGAGACTGAGGCCTTTTATTTATGTTTTCCCTGTTTGGCTGTGCCTGGGTCGGGCAGGGTGCTGCTTCTGATTTTAAAGAGGCATCCAGGGAATTGTCAGGCACCCTACTGGAAGGCCTGCCCTGCTATGGCCAACTGTTTCACTGGAGGAAGGGAGAGATCTCATGTGATGGAGGAGGAAATGTGTTTCCCTCCAAGCTCGAGTCATTGTGTTAACTGCTATCCACCACTCAGACATCACCACCACCCTGTGGTTTTATTATTCCTCTTAGAGGACCTACACAGCCTAGTTAGACAAAAGATGCCTGGGTATAGAGTGATAAGAGTTTTCCCTCAAGGACTTCCTTAGCTTCCTTAGGCCCTTCTGGCTTGTTCTATAGCCTCAGGAAAAGTATAAGCCCATTTTGCCACAAGGAGAATCCTTTAACCACAGAGTTTTCATCACCGAAGAGGGTATTGAACAGTCCCCCTATTTTGCGGGGATTGAGAGGAAAGGGAATAGAGGCTTGAGACTTTTTTTGTGTGGTGTGACCTAGAAGAGAAAGCCCCTGGGCTTCATTGGGGTTTCACTAACCCTCCTACCTACTCCCCACACCCAGTTAGTTGATGGTTTTCCATAATAAAAAGACTGGGATTTCCTTTTGATTGCGCCTTTGTGTGTTTCTCTTGTATTAGAAAAGCCAGGTAACTGCAGAGGAATTGCCCAATTTCTTAACGTCACTATTTGATTTCACCAGGTGCAGGGCACTGACTCCCCAGGATTGGTGAGAGCTGGGGAAGCATAGTTTCAGCAGTGTTAAAGTAGGGACCAGACTACGAGGAGTTCGGTTGATTTAGCTTGGGATTGATCCGCCGATCCCAGGGAGGAACAGGATTTGGGGGAGGGTCATGGCGTACACCATTTAGCGCGACGTATAGGTACAGAAGAGCCTCCGCGTGAAGCGCGGCTTGCTTTCGGACCTACCTAGTTCACGCCCCCTAATGTCCCCACCCTCACCAACCTCCCCCCTCCAGCGCGTGCAGAGTGGTAGCGCCCGAGTGTCCCTCCTCCAGACCTCGTGGGCGCAGCCGCAGGCCACGTTTTCTCCCCCGGGTGAAGTTTCGCTCTGCGGGCGGAGTTTCTGGGCTGCAGTTTGGCGTTCGCAGTGGGGTGGTTCTGTCCGCTTCCCTCTCAGTGGTCTCGTCTCCACTGCATTCTACCCACCTCCCCAGACCTCCAGGTCGGCTCTGTTCCCGGCCGGGCTCTAGGGTATGGCTCCCCGCGGGAGGAAGCGGAAGGCCGAGGCTGCCGTGGTCGCCACGGCCGAGAAGCAGGAGAAGCTGGCGAACGGCGCGGAGGGAGTGGAGGCGGCGACCGTCATTATCGAGCATTGGTGAGCGGCCTGGAGAGTCACCGGGGGCTGGGGGAAGCGGGGACAATGGCGCTGCACACCAAGGGCGCGAGTCTCTAACTTCCCATCTCTCCCTAGCACGAGCTGACGCGTCTATGGGCGCAACGCTGTGGCCCTGAGCCAGGCGCTGCGTCTGGAGGCCCCGGAGCTTCCAGTGAAGGTGAACCCCGCCAAGCCCCGCAGGGGCAGCTTCGAAGTGACGCTGCTGCGCCCAGACGGCAGCAGTGAGTGGGGGGCCCGGGCCTCGGGGGAGAGGGGCATGGTGTCTGAAGTGAGGAAGCGCCAGTCTCAGAAACGGCGGCCACCCAATGATTTTTGGAGAGGCGCTCTTGGATTCCAAAGTAACTTCGCTTATTGGGCCCTTTTCCAGGTGCGGAGCTCTGGACTGGGATTAAGAAGGGACCCCCACGCAAACTCAAATTCCCTGAGCCTCAAGAGGTGGTGGAAGAGTTGAAGAAGTACCTTTCGTAGGGAGGTTTGGGCAGAAGCCCTTATGCTGAGGTTTGAAATGGAGGGGTGTGGTGAGAAAGGGAGGGGTTCATCTTGGTGCTACTTGCAAAGTAGCTCTTATAGTTCATTTCACAAGAGCATCTAAAAAAAACTTACTATCTCACTGCGTATTTCATTTCGTTTTATTTGAACTGTGTAATAATGATGGTAATGTAAATGACTATAGAAGGGCAATTTGTGTCCTTCAGAGATGCAGTTGATTGTTGCCCTGGGAGTGTGGACCAGTTTTGCATGTGTTTGAAAATTCATTTCCGCATTTCTGATGGGCTTTAATTCTTTGAACCAGTTGTAGCTCTTACTGGTTCCCTAATTAGTAAGTTAAAACCTTTTACAACTGTTTTTACGTTTGTATGAGTTAGTGATTTTCCCTTTTCAACTGGCAAAATCTTTGATGTTACTTCATGTGTGCTTACCTGTCCACTCTTCCGTTTTTCGTTCCTGTTGTGTTCTTTACTGTTATAGTCCGTGTGATAACAATATCTCTGCGATGATTTGACCTTGTCTTTGTTCCTGTGCTTTGTACATACAGAGCCCTGGCATGCGTCAGGCACTTGGTGTGTTGCATGCGATTTGGGGGAAGGATGCAATTTCTTGAGCTATTGGGTTTGTGAGTTCAAGGGTGTGTGTGTGGCGGGGGGGGGGGGGGGGTGTGTGTCTTCCTCAGCTTTTGTGATTGCCTGGATCCCTTCTCTAACCACTTTTCCTCACTCATTTTTGCAGCTTTCTGTCCCTGGTGATGATGGAGCATTTATGATGGGACATGGCCAAACTTCAGTCATGTGCCTGATGCCATGGTTTCTTCTCCTCCAGAAATGATGGTTCAGTTGTGAGGCAACCCTCTAGCTCTACTAAGGCATTGCAAAAGTTATGGGATTTGGTTTGTTCAATAAAAGTTGAAATAAAGCATTTGAATAATAGAGTAAAACTTAATCTTATGTTAAGGGATGGATAAAGCCAGCCTTGTGGGATTGGTGGTGCTTGTATTTTTCATAGTCCAAGGTCACCATTTGACCTCGAACTCCTAGGGTCTCTGGTAAAGCAGGTGAAATACTTGTAAAAACTATGGGAGCAAAGTAAAAAGTTATGTTTTAAGAAAGCAACTCTTTTTCAGCTCACTTCTTGGAAGTGATGACAAGTATATCTCCCTGGTCCCTGCAGAGGTTTTAGCTAGACTTCCCATACTGGCAATGAACAAGCCCCATGCACATTAGGTGCTGGACAACATTCCATCATTCCCGCCCACTTAGTGTTCCACCCAACACTGCTTCACACCTTCAGGAACATTTTAACACAAAACCCCATCACGGAGGGTGTTCTCAGCTTTTCCTGAATTTGTGGTGACTTGATGCCTCATGACCTAAGAGACCTGGCTTTGACGGTTATCTATGACCCGTTAGAGTTGGGGATCAGAGTTTATTATTTCACTTGTCATTAACTGGAAAATAGATTACAAAGAAATAAGATGGTTCAAGTTCATAATTTTCTACGCACAGTACTGTTTGAGCTCTGCCTGGCTTCCAAGGCCTGGGGAGGAGAGGAGCTATAAAGAGCCAAGGGTACACCTGCCTCTTGTGCTAAGAGAAGAGGATATGTGCTAGCTTCTGCCAACTTGCCTTTTGCTTCTAGCCAACACTTCCCACCCTCCTAGAACCCCTAACCTGCCCCCTCCCCCCCATTCCACTACGTAAGTATATCTACCTCTGTTTCTGACTCTGAGGAAGGGTCAGGCCATACAGAAGGAATACTGTTGGGCACCAGGTTCCCCTCTGCTGTCCAGTCCACCACATCGATCTCTTCCTCTTCAGAGCTGGCAGAAAGTGAGCCCAGCAACTCAGATTTACCAGATACCTCCTTGCCTGCCTCTGGAGCAGGGTACAATACCTCGTCCATAGTTAGAGACACTTCCAGCCCAGTCTCTGCCCAGTTTGAGTAGGGAGGTGAGAGGTCCCCATAAGACCTTTGGTGAGGGTCAAAAGAGTCAATGTGGAGAAATTTGTCTCCCTGACCATCCAGTGGCTGGGAGGTGGTAATTTCAAGGTCTGGAGTCCAAGAGCCTCTCACTAAAAGCACCTCTCCTTCACTCATCTCAGAGGGCATGGCAAGGGGGCTAAGGGGTTCAACTGGCTCTCTGTTTTCACCAACAGGTTCCTTTTCTAGTTCTGTGAGCTCCCTAGGCCAGAGTTCCATGTCGGGCAAACACCACTCTTCCCCTTCAATCCAGTTCTTTCCTGTTTCTGTAAGGTGATAACTGGGGGTCCTGCAGCTCTCAGCTGCAGGACTCTCTGGATGACCTATAGGTGGCTCAATGTCTGAGCCACACAGCATGAAGTCCAAGATCTCCTCTAGCTCACTGGTAGCAGCAGCACTTGTGATGCGGTACTCCTCAGCCTCACAAGGCTGCCTGAGCAGGGCTGTGTCAAATGCATAGGGCTCTTTGTAGTCAATATCCAACACAGGTTCCTTCCCTACCAGCTCTGAACTGCACCCAGGTTCAGACTTCACCACTGGGTGGTTGGGAGAATGGCTAGCAGAGAGCAGAATGTCTTGTAGCCTAGAGCACTTGAGGGAGTCCTGACACAGTTCTATTCTAGTAGATGACATTTCCTGTTCATTAACTGAGGATGGCTGACTCCCTGGAGACTCTTGTAAGTCTCTTCCAGGCTCTGGGATCTGGGGGCTATCTTGAGAGTTTTTGAGGGGAGGCTCTTGGACCACCTCCCAGCATGTCCCATTGACAATCTTCCGAAGTTTCACTCTCCCAACCTGCCCCTCCTCTGCAGAGTCTGAGTTAGGTGCCCTGACTTCAAGGCTCCGCTTCTTGTTCCCACCTGTCTTTCCAAGACCAGATGGGCTGGGGGTGCTGTGTAGAGGACCAGCTGTCCCTGGTTTCTGCTTGTCCTCTGGTGTTTGTTTGTTTATACTCCTCTGCCGCCAAAGACGCCGACCAGAGGCTGTGGGCACTGAGCTGGGTCTGCTTAAAATGCTGGAAGGCTTTGACGTACAGACATCAGGAGATGGCTTTGAGCGGCTTAGCCTGATCTTTCTGGGCAACAATCGCTCATCCATGGAGGGGTACAAGCTGGTAGGGGAAAGTGTAGGACCAAGAGCAGAGTCACTCTTGTTCTCCTTAGGACCCTGACTGTGGCTTGACGGTGAAGAGCTTTTTTCTTGTGGAGTTGGGCAGACTCTGGCCTTCCTCTTGAGAAGAGTGCCAGACAAGTTTTCTGCACTCTGTCGGTTGCTCTTCTCCTGGGGCCCTTCCTCCTTCCCCAAGGACTTCAGTCTCACTGCCCCAAGAGGACAGGGAGTCAGGGTAAGAGGCAGTGGAGTTCGAGGACGGCGGCTAGGTGCAACCACCCTAGCAGAGATTGGTGCAGCATTTGGAGGTTGTAAGCATTCTCGGTTCAGTCTTCTGCCCTGTGGGGCCTTCACCAACTTTCCACCCTCTAGCTGAAGGGATTCTAGCTCAGACACGCGGAGCTGACGGGCAGCAGAAAGCACATCTTGGGCTTCTTCTTGAGATACTTCCATCTCTGAGGTGTACAGGAAGTCTACCAGCTTCCTAAGTGTCCTTATCTTCAGGTCCCCCAGCTCCAGCACCACCTTCCGACCCTGAGCTGGCCTCTCCTGCTCCAAACGCTCTGTGAAGAAGGGGCTGCAGGCCGACAAGATGCAGCAGTGGGCTGGGACTGCCTCACCTGGAGGGAAACACAAATACTTTTGTTACCTCATGTAGACTGACATGTTTATGGGCTAAGGATAGACATTACTACCCAAATATACTGCCCCTTCTGTTATTTTCCCTCCATGGTGCTTCCAGTAAAAGGAAAGAAATTTGTTCCATCTGTTTGCCTGGAACCTTCTGCCATTACCTAGCTGACTCTTTTTCTTCTTCAAAATCTAGCTTAGACATCACTTCCTTCAGAATGCCTTCCTTGCTCCTCATCTGGACCCAGAAGGAGAAGCCAGGTCCCCACAGCATGCCCCATCACTAGGTGAGTCGTGCAGCTCATCCTAAGGTCACAGACTCTGGAACAGGACCCAAAATGGTGTAATAGCCACTACCACACCTACTCTCAAGCAAGGACCATACACCACCACAGTAGCAGCCAGGCAGGGCCACTCTACAGGTAACCTACGGCTCACTCAACTACACTGATAGGAGAAGAGTCACCAGTAAAGCCTGCAAATAGAGGAAGAAACCTTGATCCTTATAGCTAACCTCAGTGTAACAGAAGAAGCAGACCCTCTACCAAATGACTAAACATCAATGAAAAAATACTACAACTACAAATAAACAAGAAGATATGACACCACCAAAGGAATACAGCAATGCTCAAATTTCAGACTCCATGGAACACGGAATCCTTGAAATGTCTGAAAAAGAATTCAGAGCAATGATCTTAAGAAAACTTGAAGAAATGAAAGAAGACTCAATTAGAGAACACAATGAAGCAAGAAAAAATATCCAGAATATGAAGGAGGAAATCTACAGAGATTAATACCTTAAAAAAGAGTGTGGCAGAACTCCTAGAAATGAAAGATTCATTCAATGAAATAAAAAACACAACAGAGAGCTTGAGCAGTATGGTAGAGCAAGTAGAAGAAAGAATCTCAGATCTCGAAGATGGTCTCTTGGAAATAACCCAGGCAGATAAAAAACAGGAAAAAAGAATTAAAATAATGAGGAAAATCTAAGAGAGATAGCAGACAACCTCAAACGCTTTAACATCTGAATTGTGGGTATTCCAGAAGGGGAGAAGAAAGGAAAAGGTATTGAAAACCTATGCAAGGAAATAGGAACAGAAAACTTCCCAAGTGTAGGGAGAGAGAGATACAGACCTTCAGATCCAGGAAGCTGAAAGGTCTCCAAACAGATTCAACCCAAAAAGATCCTCCCCAAGACACATTATAGTTAAATTTCCAAAGCTCAAAGACAAAGAGAGAATTCTAAAAGCAGCAAGAGAAAAGCATCAAGTCACCTTTAGGGGAGCCCCATCAGACTAACAGCAGACTTCTCAACCAAAACCCTACAGGCCACAAGAAAGTGGGATGATATATTCAAAATACTAAAAGAAAAAAATTGCAAGCCAAGAATTCTATACCCAGCAAGGCTCTCCTTCAGAAATGAGGGAGAAATAGTGTATCTCCTAGACAAACAAAAGTTGTGGGAGTTCACCACCACACGATTTCCGCCCTGCAAGCAATTCTCAAGGGAGTCCTGCATCTGGAATTTGAATAATGATGACTGTATCACAAATACACAAGAGAAAGCAAAACCCACTGTTAAAACAAATCTGCCAGTGAGAAAGAGAAAGAAGCTAAATCATGCCCTATTAAATCTCCAACTAACACTGAAGAAGAGAAATAAACGGGGAAGTAATGATCAAAAGATATTTAAATCATCTAAACAAAAAGCAATTAGATGACAGGAATTAAACAATACTTGTCAATAACTACCCTAAATGTGAATGGATTAAACTTCCCATTCAAAAGATGTTGCTTTGCCTCCCACAGATTTGTCACCCCTTTCCCCCTGGGTGAAGGAGCCACCAAAGATTACTCAAAGCCCATCTCTTCTGAGCAGTGAGAAGCCCCGAAAGGGGTTAATCTCCCAGAACCCTCAAGAGCGAGGCATTCCTTCCATTTGGGAAATTAACCATGAATTGGGGTTCTCTTCCCACATTTATTCTCCAGGCCAGGAAGTTACAGGAAGAGAATATAGGTGGGGTTTTTGCTAAGTACAGTTTAACAAGTTTAACAATACAAGCTGGTAACATTCAGTGAGGTGACATTCTATAATGCAATTTGCAACAAAAGCTTGATTTTAGCAAACATTCTCTTCTTACAGCAATTTCCCAGTATCTTTACATATCAATCAGTAACCTGTCTGTCTCTGAGCCAGCAACCTTGCTGTGTTACAATTCTTTATCTTACAACAGAGACTATATAGCCTGGGGAAAATTTCCTGTCCTTTGCAAGGTCAATATTTGAAACTGCAAGGCTTTGGAAAACCAGGCCCTGTGAAGTACATTTGCTTTATGCATACTTCACAAAAAGACACAGACTGTGTGGCAGAACTAAATGAAAATAGAGATCCAGAAAACAATAGAAAAGATCAATGAAACAAAAAGTTGGTTTCTCGAAAAGATAAATAAAATAGACAAACCATTAGCTAGGTTAACAAAAAAAAAAAAAGAAGAGAGAAGACCCAAATAACAAAAATCAGAAATGAAAAGGGAGGCATTACAACTGATACCACAGAAATATGAAGAATCATTAGAGACTATTATAAACAACAATATGACAACAAATATGGAAACCTGGAAGATATGGATAAGTTTCTAGACACATACAAACTACCTAGACTGAACCAAGAAGAGATAGAAAACCTGAACAGACCAATAACAAGCAATGAGATTAAAACGGTAATCATCAATCTTCCAACAAAGAAAAGTCCAGGTCTGGATGGCTTTACAGCTGAATTCTACCAAACCTTTAAAGAGGAATTAATATCAACTCTCCTCAAACTATTCCAAAAAATTGAAACAGAAGGTACTCTCAGAAACTCATTTTATGAGGCCAAAAAATCTCTAATACCAAAACCAGATAAAGACACAACAAAAAAAGATAATTACAAGCCAATTTCCTTGATGAACATAGATGCAAAAATCCTCAGCAAAATATTAGCAAGCAGAATACAGCAACACATTAAAAAAAATCATACACCATGATCAAGCGGGATTGATCTCAGGGAAGCAAAGATGGTTCAACATACAAAAGTCAATAAATGTGATACATCACATCAACAAACTCAGGGACAAAGACCATCTGATTATCTCAATAGATGCTGAAAAAGCACTTGACAAAATTCAACATCCCTTCATGATAAAGACTCTCAACAAATTAGGTATAGAAGGAAAGTATCGCAACACAATAGAAGCCATTTATGACAAACCCACTGCTAGTATCATTCTGAGTGGGGAAATACTGAAGGCCTTTCCCTTAAGAACAGGAACAAGACTAGAATGCCCACTCTCACCACTTCTATTTAACATAGTACTGGAGGTACCAGCCAGAGCAATCAGTCAAGAGAAAGAAATAAACGGAATCCAGATTGGAAAAGATGAACTCAAACTTTTGATATTTGCAGATGACATGATAGTATATAAAGAAAAACCTAAAGCCTCTACCAAAAAACTCCTAGAACTGGTTAATAACTTCAGTAATGTTGTGGGATACAAAATAAATGCCCCCAAATCAGTTGTATTTATATACTCAAATAATCAGCTAACAGAAAGAAAAATAAAGTAAGCCTATTTACAATTCACACACACACAAAAAAACCCAGGATCAATTTAACCAAAGAGGTGAAAAATCTCTACAATGAGAACTACGAACCACTTCTGAAAGAAATTAAAGAAGACACAAAAAGATGGAAAGATATTCCATGCTCTTGGACTGGAAGAATTAACATTGTGAAAATGTCTATACTACCTAAAGTGATGTACAGATTCAATGAAATCCCTATCAAAATACCAATGACATTCTTCACAGAAAGGGAAAAAGCAATCTTACCTTTCATATGGAATAACAAAAGACCCCAAATAGCCCAAGAAATTCTGAGCAAAAAAAATAAAGCCAGAGGCATAACACTATCTGACCTCAAATTATACTACAAAGCTATTGTCACCAAAACAGCATGGTACTGGTATAAAAATAGACCTTCAGACCAGTGGAGCAGAATTGAGAACCGAGAAATCACCCCTCAGGCTTACAGCCATCTGATACTGGACAAAGGCAACAAAAATCTACATTGGGAAAAAGACTGCCTCTTCAGCAACTGGTGCTGGGAAAACTGGATATCCATATGAGAAGAATGAAACTAGATATGCACCTCTCACCACACACTAAAATCAACTCATAATGGATTACAGACTTAAGTATAAGACCTGAAACTGTAAAATTACTAAGGGAAAATATAGGTGAAACACTTCAGCAACTAGGTCTGGGCAGAGACTTTATGAACATGAGCCCAAAAGCATAAGCAGCAAAAGAAAAAATAAACAAATGGGACTATATCAAACTAAAAAGCTTTTGCACAGCAAAGGAAACAATGAAGACTGAAACAACAACCTACAAAGTGGGAGAAAATTTCTGCTAACTATGCATCCAACGAGGGATCAATATCCATAATATAAAAGAAACTCAATCAATTATACAGTAAAAAAACCAAATAATCCAATTAAAAAATGGGCAAAGTTGCGGAATAGGCATTTTTCAAAGGAAGACATACAAATGGCCATCAGGTACGTGAAAAAATGCTCATCATCACTAGTCAGCAGCGAAATCCAAATTAAAACTACATTGAGATACCACCTCACACCAGTTACACTAGCTATAATCAAAAAGATGCTGAATAACAAATGCTGGTGAGGGTGTGGAGAGAAGGGAAAACTCCTACACTGTTGGTGGCACTGTAAATTAGTACAACCACTATGGAAAACAGTATGGAGGTTTTTCAAACAACTACAGATAGATCTTCCATATGATCCAGCAATCCTACTTCTGGGTATATACCCAGAGGAATGGAAGTCATCAGGTTGAAGGGATACCTGTACTCCCATGTTCATCACAGCTCTGTTTACAATAGCAAAGACATGGAACCAACATAAATGGCCCTCAATGGATGACTGGATAAGGAAACTGTGGTATATATACACCATGGAATACTACTCAGCCATAAAAAAGAATGAAATTCTACCATTTGCAACAACATGGATAAGCCTGGAGAAACTTATGTTGAGTGAAATAAGCAAAGCACAGAGGGAAAAATACCACATGTACTCACTCGTATGTGGGAGCTAAGAGAGAAAGAAGGAAGGACAGACAGACCACAGTGGTGTGCTGGACTTGCAGAGGGAAAGAACATTCTTTGGGCTACAAAGTGGAGTGGGTGGGAAAAGGGGAGGGGGAGGGATGTTGGGGCTAATTTGGCGGGGGACACGGTGTATATGCTATTTGTGGTAATGGGTATGCTGCCAGCATGAATCTAGCCTTCACATCTTGGGCCTGAGTGGTAATGATCAGCTTTGTATGTCATGAATATTCATAACCAATAAAAAGTATATCTAAAATAAATAAATAAATAGATAGATAGATAAATAACGACAACAACAACAACAATCACAACGAAAAAAAGAAAGCATTCCTTCACCTCCACCACATGTCTGGGTTAGGTGCTCCTGGGCACAGAGATGTACTCTGTAGCTATCACATCGCTTACCTATCTGAATTGTAATTGTCCTTCTCCTTCACTAGACTGTAACTAGACTAAACTCTGTGAGGACAGGGACCGTGTTGGTATTGCTCACTGAGGTATATTAAAGTGCTTGACACAAATTACAGGATCAAATATTTGTGAAATAAATTTTATTGACACATGAGAGATCAAAAACTGTGTAGAAGCCGCTTGTGGTCTAACAAAAAGAACATGAGCTTTGGGTTCAATTCTCTCCTGAGCTCTTGCCACTGCCTACCAGGCAGTGGTCTGTTCTGAGCCACCTTCTTATTTTACTGACACTTCCTGAGTAGTCCCAGTCTCCCTCATTGCATCAATTACCAAAGGCTCCCAGATCCACACCTCTGCCTAGATATCTTCCCTGCGATATTAAACACACCACAGCCTGTATGTCTACGGGGATGCTTCACAAGCACCTCTAAGGCAACTTTCCAGAAAATGCAATCATTCCCCATCCCCAAAATCCTCTGCTATTTTCTACTTCAAAATAAGGTATCACATTCACCCAGTTGCCCAAGTCTGAAAACAAAGTCATCTTTGATTCTTCTTTTTCCCTCATCCACTACATCTAATCAAATATCAATTTTAAAAAAGGCTAATATTTCTTAACTCTTCATTATGTGCCACCAGACATTGTTCTAAGGATTTTGCCAGTAGAAATTAATTTAATCTTCACTGCAACTCTGTGAATATAATAATTATTATTACAAATAAGTAAACTGAGGCATAAACAATATGCCTACAATGATACAGTTATTAAGTAGTGGGGACAAGATTTGAACCCAGAGAATCTGCTACAGATTCTATGCTCTTAACCACTTTAGCAAGGTTTTTTGTTTGTTTATTTGAATTTTATTTTATTTTGTCAATATACAATGTGGTTGATTATTGTGGCCATTTTTTTTTTATTGGTTATGAATATCCATGATACAAAGCTGATTGTCACTCCTCATCCCCATGACGTGGGGGCCAGACTCATACTGGTTGTATACCCATTACCACAAATTGCATTTGTACCCTGTGTCCCCCACCCAATTATTCCCAACCTCCCTCCCTCTCATCCCTTCCCCCTACTCCACTTTGTAGCCCAAGGAATGTTCTCTTACTCTGGAAGTCCAATGCACTACTGTGGTCTTTCTTTCCTTCCTTCTTTCTCTTTTAGCTCCCACATATGAGTGAGTACATGTGGTATTTTTCCCTCTGTGATTTGCTTATTTTACTGAACATAAGTTTCTCCAGGTTCATCCATGTTGTTGCAAATGGTAGAATTTCATTCTTTTTTATGGCTGAGTAGTATTCCATGGTGTATATATACCACAGTTTCCTTATCCAGTCATCCATTGAGGGCCATTTATGTTGGTTCCATGTCTTTGCTATTGTAAACAGAGCTGCGATGAACATGGGAATGCAGGTATCCCTTCGACCTGATGACTTCAATTCCTCTGGGTATATACCCAGAAGTGGGACTGCTGGATCGTATGGAAGATCTATCTGTAGTTGTTTGAAAAACCTCCATACTGTTTTCCATAGTGGTTGTACTAATTTACAGTGCCACCAACAGTGTAGGAGTTTTCCCTTCCCTCACCAGCATTTGTTATTCAGCATCTTTTTGATTATAACTAGTGTAACTGGTGTGAGGTGGTATCTCAATGTAGTTTTAATTTGCATTTCCCTGATGACTAGTGATGTTGTGCATTTTTTCACGTACCTGTTGGCCATTTGTATGTCTTCCTTTGAAAAATGCCTATTCAGCTCCTTTGCCCATTTTTTAATTGGGTTATTTGTTTTTTTACTATATAATTGTTTGAGTGCCTTGTATATTATGGATTCAGCAAGTTTTGTAAATTCTCTTTAATAGTTCATACATTTCATCTATTCTCAATGCCTTAGTTCAGGCCACCATCCCCTCTCTCCTGAATTACGAAATAGCTTCCTGTCTGGGTTCAATAACCATCCAGTAATTCTTATGCAGCCTGAATGTTTTTTCTTTTTTGTTTTTGTTTGTTTGTTTGTTTTTGTTTTTGTTTTGACCAGTAAGGGGATATTAACCCTTGGCTTGGTGTTGTCAGCACCATGCTCAGCCAGTGAGCTAACCAGCCATCACTATATAAGATACGAACCCGTGGCCTTGGTGTTATCAGCACCGCACTCTCCCAAGTAAGCCACAGACTGGCCCTCTGAATGTTGTTTCTAAAGCAGCTATGTGATCATGACTTCCTGATTAAAACTGTTCAGTGTTTCACAGTGTCCTGAGGACAAAACCTACTTCCTTTCCATGACACTTCAGATCTAAAGTGATTGCTAATTTCCCTATCCATCTCTGGTCAATGCACTTCTTACAGTCTCGTCATAATGAACCACTCACAAATCCCTGGGCACATCTCTGAACCTCTGTACCTGTTGTTCTCTCTGCCTGAAAAAAACCTTTCCGTACTTCCTCCTACTTCTCTTTGTCCTTCATATCTCACCTAAGGGGTTATTTCCTCCAAGGAAAATCGCTAACCCTCTTTCTCAATCCTCCCCAAATCTGAAGGATGCTCCTCTTTTGTGCTCCTATGTCAGCCTATACTTATCCAATTATATTTTTAACATACTGCGCAGTTACTTGAATGCACTGGTTATTTGAATGTCTCCACCTTACATAATTTCCTTAAGAGGAGGGACTTTATCTCAATTTACATTGGACGCTCAAGCTAGCACAGTGTTTAACATACAACAGACAATTGATACTTTTTTTGTTTATTTTGAATTAAAGAGTGACTCTCAGCTCCACATTCACTGAGAGAACCAACAGACAAGTCACTAATTCTAGACCTCAATTCACTCATCTGTAGAATTGGAACCATACAACATTACTTACCTTACAAGGCTGTTAGAATTAAATGAGACACTATGCTGTATGTACTCCACAAAAAGTAGAGTGCTACACAGTACAGGTTGTCATAATCCTTTTTTATAAATGAAACTGAAACCCAGAGAGATGAAGTTACTTGCCCGTTTGGTGCTTAGTTACTAAGTAATGAAGGCAGGACTTAAACTCAGGGCCTCTGATTCCTAATCTTGGATCTTTTATACTATACCAGGATTATTAATGTTAAATTAATGCTAATTTAACATTTCCAATATGAAGAGGTGGAAATAAGCCATACATTTTTAGTTCTGACAATGAATAGCAAAAATCACCAATCTGAAGATAAGAAAAAAGCCTAAACTAAGCAACAGCTTGGCAAAAAAATGGGAAAATATGTAATAGTATCATCTTATACATATGTTGTAGTTAGTACATTAAAAGTACTGTTCTAAGTGCTTAACATACTTGTATGTTAACTCTTAATTTTCACAACCATTCCATTAGGATAATGTTATCTATATTTTATAGAATTTCTGTGCTTACAAAACTGTACAATTAGTTTCATTTTTAAGGGAAAACAAGCACAGTTACAATTTCACTCTTGAAAATAGTAACTGTCCTAGAAACAAACAGCTTTTTACCAAATAGTTTACAGTGCTCAAAGATGATAACATTTTCCTGGTTTTGTCCTTCTTGCCTGGGCCCTAAACTCATTTTCTTTTATTCTATGGTGAGTTTCCAGTTGAATCCCCACTAGTTTCTTACCTTCTGCCTGCAGGAGGACATCACAGAACACACCACTCTGTTGCTGGTGATGAAGCTGCAGAAAAGCTAACTGGAGGAATCGGGGATTCCTGTATAGGATTTTGGGACTGGCAGGAGAGCACATTTTAGTAGTCTCTTAACAAACCTTCTAGGTTTTCACAGATCAGATTCCTGTAGGTGAGATAATACATTTCAGAGGCATGGTTGTACCAAATTTGTTTTCTGTCTTTGAAATATCAGGGAAATTCTGAAAGTGACAGATAATAGTATGAGTTTAGGAAACATCAGCCCAGAAGTTGTACCAAGGGTATCTCAAAAAAAAAAAAATATCATCATCGTGGTTACATGTGGGAGCTCAGAGATAAGCCTAGGTTTGACTCTTGGCTCTTTTATTAGCCTAGCTACATAATCTCAAGCAGGTGACCTTTCTCTGAGTCTCACCTTTCTCATCCATAAAATGGGCACGATAATAGCACTTACCTTGTAGGGCTAATTTAAAGATTAAATGAGTCAATGCAGATAAAATTGCTTAGCACAGTGCATGCCTGCCACAAAATAACTATCATCCCCAAAATCGTAGCTATTTTTTTTTCTTTTTTTTTTGGCAGCTGGCCTGTATAGAGATCTGAATCCTTGATCTTGGTGTTATAATATCATGCTCTAACCAACTTAGCTAACTGGCCAGCCCTGGACCTACTGTTATTATTATTTAATCTTCCTCATTCTCGTACCACTGAGACTCAACTCCTACAGGTGCTAACTACTCATATTCTTCCTGGGCACCGCATCCCAGTTCCATGGGTATAATTCCTCAACACCTTTCTTTTGTTTTTGTAAGCCTACAGCACCTGGTATTCCCATGTGATCTCCCATCCAGGTACTAACCAGCCCCACCTCTGCTTAGCTTCTGAGATTGGGCATATTCAGGGTTTTTTTGTTTGTTTTGTTTTTTTTTATGGCTGGCCTGTATAGGGATCCGAACCCTCGATCTTAATGTTATCAGCACCAGGCTCTTACTTACCAACTAAGCTAACCGGCCAGCCCCCTAAACTTAACACTTTTGAAGAACAATAGCGGCTATAAAATCATCTCTAGGAAGGTGTGTGCCCCTTCTTTTCGTTGAGTTCACTCTATCACACTAACCAGCAGAGGGTGCACAATAAAGAAGAGAAGCCTCTGGACTTGGTGGGAAGGTCTCTCTCACAGACATAGGACATTGACACCCTTGGTTCAGATATACTTGACCAAAGCAATCCTGACTTGGCAAAGAATCTAGTCTTTAAGTTTGCCTGTCTGGTCAATTACTGGGCTAACAATGGAGCAAGGATAGTTAAGCAACCCATCCCTTCCAAAAGGAACTGGATATTATGACTTCAGGCCTACTTCATTTCCAGCTTTTTTGCACTGAAACCCCCACACTCACTGCACAGTTGTGTTCCTTTCCTGGCATGCAGTTTTCTGTTAGGTGGCACCGAGGGTCCGAATAGCTCACGTCAAAACTATCTGGAAATAAAAGAATGGAAAGGCAAATTAAGAAAGGGCAGGCTCCATCCCGATCCCAGCCAGAGAGGTGAGTAGAGAACGGCAGCTGTTGCAAGGGCCCTGGGGAAGTTTCCCAATCCACCAGTGCCTGGCGTTGCCCCCAGACCCAACCTGGAATAGCTTTGCAGTAGGATTGCTCCTGGTGTCCTCTGCACCTGAGTCCTCTGTCCAGCCTGCTTTGCTTCCTCGCAATGTCCAGCTTCGTGCTGAGAGATTGAGCAAAGCAGCGCCGGTGGGCCAACGGCCTGGGCAGTTCCGCTCCTTGTCCAGAACCAAAGGAATCGGGGCTGGCGGTGAAAGGAGGGCTTCAGGGAGGGCCCTGCAAAGCTGAGGGCCTCGCACGAGCGTCTGGGCGCCCCGGCCCAACTCCTTTGAAGAGAGACCTCTCAGCGCGAAGGTTTCTGGGAATGGAGCGTGGGGATCCCAGAGGCCCAAGTTCAGGGTTCACCCTCACGGCCACCTCCCGCTGCACCGGCTTTGCAGTTACCCCCTGGCGCTCGCGTCCTGTCGTGGGGCCCGGCACTCACATGCATGGGGCGGTGGCGGCAGCGAGGGCCTGAAGCCACGCGGCCTCGCCACACACCGCGAGCCGCCCGAAGTCCGCCCCAAGTCCTTCCTCCTCCCCTAGCCCTCGGGCCTACGTCTGCCTGAATACGTCATCCCCATTGGCCGGAGGCTCCTGGGAGAACCAATCAGAGGAGGAGGAGAGTTTTGGGCGGGAGGCTAAGTCTCGAGGGACTTGAGGACTGAGGGAAGATGGCTGAGCTGCAAGAGGTAGGCGGGAGGGCCCGTGGGGGAGGGATGCTTATGGAAGCCGTCTTCTTCCCTGGCACTCGATGAAAACACACCGAAAAGAGGGTCAAGAGACGGTAATAGGGCGGGTTCCAAGGCGTTTGAAGGACACGTCCATCTTCCTCTGGAAGAGGCTGCAGATGGCCTTGGCGCTGCTAAGACTGCCCCAGACTTCATGGAGGAAAAAACCCCGGGGTGGCTCTACTCGCATCTTGTCCCCCACCTCTGTAATCTAGATATCTCCCAAGACCAGAGATGTTCAGGAACAAAGTCACTGAGCTAGTTTATGAATTCAGTTTTTTCACTGATTCCACCCCAGCCCCAAATCTCGGAGAACTGGTGATCCAAGGGGATTGCACAAATGCCCCCGGAGTGGATCCTGTGTCCTTCCAGAGACGATTTAGCACAGTTCCTGACTGGAAACGGCCGTTTTCAGGGATGATACTAAAAATTAAATGATCTCGAGATTAAACATTTACAGAGAACACCAACCCACGTTATAAATCTGGACAGGGGTTCTTTCCCCTGTGTGCGTTAAGACCCTGTCCCTGGCTTCGGTTACTGCCCCATGGTAGATGTCTGGTGATGTCCAGCTCTGGGCGAAAATGGCTGAGTCCAAAGTCACACTAGGTGACAAAATGTGGTGAATGGAAACAGGAGCTGCTCCCGCTGAGGCCAACTGTAGGTAAGGAAGATGCCTAAGAGAAGGGGAACCTGCAAAGGGACAAAACGTGGAGGGGTGAGTAGTGTAGTGTGCTAAAATATGTCATTATTGATATCTAACAGCTTTTCAGAAAGGATTTGAGGTGGTTGACTGAAACGGTGGTGCAGGGAGTGCATTTCCGAGTCAGGCAATATTTTCTCTAGTTTGAAGCCTCTGTTCTTAAGATGGAAAAAGAACGAGGAACAGAAGACATTTTCGGTTGCAGTTGTCATATTTTGAAGAGGAAGCAATTCGTGAAAAGACATAAAACTTAGCAGAACGAGGACAGATTTTAGATGTTGTCAGCAGCAGCAGCATACACACACACAAAAGCAAGCAAGCAAGCAAGCACGGGAAACAAAAGAGAACGCAGAACATGCTTGTTTATGGCATCTGTTCCTGTAGAATCAAGACTTGATTGGGCTGGTGGAGTAACAGTACAGATGATTCTGTGGGGGTGTAAGGAAAATATAAATATTATATCCCCTCATTGATATATTGCCATCAGGTTTAAACTAATTTTCAATAAGTAGAGAGGGCTCACTTCTTGTTTTTGTTTTGTTTTGTTTTTAAACCCAGCACCATTTTAGTTAAATTTTGAGTTAGTAGAATTTCTAAAATGATAAATGGCCATCCTACCCAGCCAGGGCTTCAAAAATGACAGACTTTGGATGGTAATGTGTAGCCACTAGAGGGTAGAAAGGAGTAAAAATATTTTGTTTTCTTCGTACTACTGGCTGGCCAGTGTTTTTTGGGAATTGAATTTTTTCTTTTCTTCTCCTTGGCTTTTTTTTTTTTTTTTTTTGGCAGCTGGCCAACCAGTACAAAGAAAAAATATTTTTACTCCTTTCTACCTTCTAGTGGCTACACGTTACCATCCAAAGTTTGTGGGGGGTTTTTTTGGAGTTAAATTTTGTTCTTTTCTTCTCCTTGGCATTTTTTTGTTTTTGGTGGCTGGTTGGTACAGGGATCAAATCCTGGACCTTGGTGTTATCAGCCATCCTCCTTGGCATTTGTAGTTTTTGCCTATTTTAGAACTAGAATCATCACAGCACTCTCTCCTATATAATAATTTTAATATTTCTTGTTTAAACACAATCTTTTTTTTCTCTCGCAGCTCTTCCCTAATCTTTCTACATTTTATGGTGTCTTATTTTTCTGTATTTGTATGCTCATAACAAAACAAAAAAAAGAAGAATAGAAAAAACAGTTCTGTATGTCTAAAACATATCTTCAATCCATTGACTTCTCTCCATTTCTACTGCTACCTTTATCCAAATCCCTATCACTGCAACTTGACCAGTGCAATAGCCCTCAAACTAATCTTGCTTTCACTCATGTCCCCTCTTTAATCCATTTACCAGATCTTTTCAAAATGTGATTTAGATCATGTTATTCTTCTGTTTAAAACCCTCAAATGCTTTCCTCTACCTAAGGATAAAAATCCAAACTCCTTTCTGTGACCTGTAGAACGCTTCATCTTCTGATTCTCATTTATTTCTCCATCCTCATTTCCAACCCTTCTTCTGGGTCCAGTATGTTTCAGCTCCACACTTCAGGTCTTTGGCATTAGCAATTACCACTGCTCATATCTTCTCATAGTAGGCTGCTTCTTACCATTCATATTTCAACTTAAATGCTATCTGTCCAGAGATTGTCCCTGACATCCAACCTTAGAGCAAGCCACAAGTCATTCTCATAAATCTTTCTAAAATCTGCATAGTGTTCCATCTGACAATATCTTATTCATTTCTCTTCTCTTTCTCCCCTAGAATGTAAGCTTTATGAGAACAGGAAACTTGTGTATCTTATGTTTGACGTCTAGTAGAGTACTGGCTCCCAGCAGGTGCTCAGAATAACTAAGTGGAACTAGTCTCTTTATTTTCTGTTAAACGAATGCAGTTTTCCCCTCAATGAGTATTAAGGCTTGTGATGCATTAGTTAGAGATAGCTGTTTCATATAAATTTAAATTTTAACATCTTTTTCATCACTGAGTTATCTTTTTTGATTTGTATATAATTCTGTTTGAATGTTATCTATAAATTCATTAATGTTAAATGGCTTGTCCAGGATTACATAACTACTAGCAAAGAGACTTCATTCACTCATTCAGCTGTTGCTAAATATGAGATATAAGGCTGAGCTCTGCGGATACACTATGAGCAAGAAAGACACCATTCATGCCTTCGTGAAACTTATCTTCTGGTGGGAGAGACAGAAATACACACATGCAAACAAAAACAAAAGAAAAAGGAAGGCATAATACTTGCAATTTGTGAGTAGTGTTGTGAAGGAAACAAAATCAATCCATCTCTAGAAAATTGTAAAACATTCTAGAATATGGCTTTGATGTAGGAACCAATAAATCAACAAACACTTCCTCTGCTGATTGTTTTCCTTTGACAGATATCTTTGGCTTTTGAACTTGCTATGGAAGACCAGGAATAGATGGAGAGTGGAGGTAGAAGATGTGATAACGTAATGGAAGAAGATTCTTAGATAATGAGGCTTAAAGGCTGTTCATGTCTTTGTTATAATGTTTTCATTTCCATCCTAGTTTGTTTAAAGTGCTATAATGTCTGTTTGGTATTCAGCACTTCTGAGAGAAGTCCCTTTTGGCCATTATAGACCAAATATGAGGATCTATGCAACTATAGACCAAATATGAGGGGGTGGATAATGACTAGATCAGCCTGATTAAAAGGCTCATTCATGCCTAGGAGGAGTGGAATTTCAGTATAGATAGGTAAGGGAAAGTCAGATTATGGTTAATAAGTGTTACTTTAATGTATTG
Source organism: Cynocephalus volans (assembly GCF_027409185.1). Taxonomy (NCBI): domain Eukaryota; kingdom Metazoa; phylum Chordata; class Mammalia; order Dermoptera; family Cynocephalidae; genus Cynocephalus; species Cynocephalus volans. Next base: position 152,789,352 of record NC_084463.1, read on the forward strand.
AGTGAATAAATATGGTACCTTGAAAGCAGATGAGGAATTTGATCTTTATCCTGACCATAGTTGAAGGAGATGGAAAGAGCATCGACTTTGGAGTCAGACTGATGTGTTCACTTCTTAGCCAGATGAGCTCAGGCAAGTTTCTTCACCTTGCTGAGCCTTGATTTCCACATCTGTAAAATGGTGGTAATACTATTTCTTTGCAGCTGGCCAGTAGAGGGACCCAAACCCTTGATTTTGGTGTTATCAGCATAATGCTGTAACCAAGTGAGCTGACTGGCCAGCCCATGTTGGTGTTTTAGAAATTAGAAAATAAAAGTGCCTCTCACACGGTAGACACTCGTCATTGGTTGCTATTATTGAGCAGTGGTGAGCCATTGAAGGTTTTTGGGCAGAGTAGACACTGGTAATAATAATAATAATAATAATAGTAATAATAATAATAATCATAATTCATTCTTAGTGAGCTTATGCCATTCAATGTTTTAAAAACTTTGTGTTATTTTAATTCTCACAAGTCTTGTGAGAGAGATATGGTTATTATCTTCATTTTATAGTTAAGGAAACTGAGGCTCAGAGAGTTTGTATAATTTGGCCAAGGTCACATAGTAGCACATACACTTGACTAAATGTACTTACAGAGACGGAGTTTGAAGCCAGGTAGTCTGACTGCAGAACCTATGCTCTTAATCACTATTGTAAGACTATGAACACTTTACGAAGATTCATTTGGCAGTAATCTACAGGACAGATTTTAGATTTTTCAGTAAGAAAGAAAAAAGAGATCTTCAATTCATCATTATAATCTTTGTGATTAACCATAAAACACTAGTCTTTGTCAAGCATGTTAAAAAAAAAAAAAATCCAGCCCCTGTCCTTCATAGTCTTAACAGTCTAAGAACGTGTTAAAGGTATTTCTTAATTCAGAAAAAGACTACCCCTATGATCTTTTTTTTAAAGTCAAGTGTAGAAAGAGAATGTATGAACTACATCATCTTAAGCTTGAAATTCAGAGGTTTTTTTTTTTTTTTTTATTAAAGCAGCTGGCCAGTACAGGGATCGAATTCTGACCCTGGTGTTAGCAGCACCACACTCTAACCAACCGAGTTAATCGGCCAGCCCAGAAATCAGATTTTCTTCATGTGAGACAATTTTCTTTACCCATGCTGTTATCCCCTCTAAATATATTGTTTATTGGATTCCTTTTACTCTCCCCCACAAACCCACATTATTTTGATTTGGGGAAGACAGTGATTTTCCTTAACAGCCAAGTGGATTTTACTTTCTTCTAGTTCAGCGTATAGAGACTAAAAACTGTTAACAAGTCTAGGCTTTTATTTTTCCTAATTAACACTAATGCAATTAAACCAAAACAATGAAATTGAGAGTTTACCTCAGATATTCCCTACCATCCCAATCAACACACAGTAGTCTTGTTTCTAGGATTTCTTTCTCTTTCCTTTCCTGTCTTCCTTTGGGAAAATTCTCTGGGGTGGAAGGCAACAAAACAAACAGCAGCAGGCAAATAAAATCAGCTCTTTTCTGTTTCCCCACCCGGACAGGACAGGAGAGGGAGCAAGAACCCGCCATCACAGAGTACTGAGGCTTAGGTGTGCCTTTCTGAAAAGCTCTTGTTCCTTTGCCCCCAGCCCCCCCCCAAACTCTGCAGTAATTCCTCAGAGATTGTATAGTCTCCGCTTTAAATATAAATATATATATAAAACTTCCCCCTGTCTCTTTCTCTCCTCCTCTCTCTCTTTTTTTTAATTTCCTATAATAAAGTTTCCTATTGGATAAGGTCAGCTCCCTGATTTATGCCTGACTCCTATTGGAAGCTCACAGGGGCTGACATCACTTAGGAAAGCGAGGGGGTAGGGCTGCCAGATCAGTTTGTCACCACCCAGGCTCCCTTGCCTTTGGCTGGGTGCAACTTCCATTTTAGGTGTTGGATCTGAGGGGGAAAAAAAAGAGAGAGAGGGAGAGAGAGAAAGAAGAGCAGGAAAGATCCTGAAAGGAGGAAGAGGTGGCGAAAAATCAACTGCCTTGCTGGATTTGTCTTTCTCAGCATATTGGCGAAGGCTTGGGTTTCTTTCTTAAAGGACTGGTTTTTAGAAGTCCACATTTGAGGTTTGTGCCTTTTTAAAAAAATGTGTGTACAGACGGGCAAGCCAAGTGGAATTTTTGTCTTATGGTAACCAGAGGGAATTTAAAAACGGGAGATAGTCTGTTATGCTATAGGTGACTTTTAAGCAATTATTTTTTCTTTCCACATTCAATACTTTGGGGAGATTTCGATATTTCATTGTTTTTAAAAAAGGTAACATATACAAGACCTAGAAACAAACTTCTAGGTCTCTCTAATACAGGGAGATGAATAGATACAAAAGGGTAAGAACAGTTGTGTAAATTTACATTTTGGTGTGTTCCTTGATTTTATGTTTTTTCTGGATTAAGCTAACATACTTCTGTTTTCAGAGCCCAAGTGAAAAGTTGGTTTTTTGGCATGTTGCGTGTGGGTTGGGAAAGGAATTTGTCCGGGTCGGAAGCTAGTTATACAGATGGTTCCTCATATGTTTCAAAACTTTTTTTTCCTTTTATCATTGGACTTGTAGAATTGAAAAGTTGCAGGGAGCTTTGCAGCTTAAATGGTATTGCTGTTCTCCCCTAGAGAGTTTGAACAGCCCAGATCGGTTTCAGCCCTGCTGTTCCTGGGTGGATCCCTTTTTTACTTTTCCAGGTGCGGTGGGTGGGAGCCTCATTCTCCTGCTAGACATATCCTCCCTGCTTTGCCTTAGGAAAGAAAACAAATGGATTCATGTTAACTGAATTGCCATTCCCTTCTTCCTCCTAAAACTACCTTTGATGACGAAGATTTGTAGAGGTGTTGTGTGTTAAATCTGCAAATATGATAACGTTTGGTTTATGTGCTTAAAGGAATAAGGAAGTTCTAGTCATTCCTTTTATTTCACCTAAGTAAAGTGGCAACACACCTGAAAATATTTTCAACTTCGTGCTTTCTGCAAGGGCCATCGGACGAATAAGGTTAGGCTAAGAGAAACCAGTTATACAAACTTTAGTGCTAAGAATACATTTGATTTGAGAAGACACGAGGGGAATTTTTTATTTTTAAGCCAACCTGAAAGTTGTTTTTCTGGAGGCGAATTTTTTGTTTGGTTAATTTACCATGAAATCAAATCTGTTAGAGCTGAATTCCCATGACCATACTTTCATATCTTATATTTAATCTTTTTTAAACGTTTTTTTTTTGTTTGTTTTTGTGAATACATTCTTGCAAATGTAATGATTCTAGATAATTATATAGCCAACTCATCAGTAGCTGAAAACTGGGTGTGCTCTTCCTTCTGCATTTGAAAATGGGAATCAGTCTGCAAATTATAGCTGGAATAGATACTGCTCTAATTGTAAGAAGATGAGCCTTAAAGTGTAAACTGCTCATTAGCTTAAACTGCAATGTCTCTTTAATAATCTCTAATTTTTATCTCTCCCCCCTCTACCACCATACTTTTTAAGACTAGAACACTAACTTGAATTTCTTTTTGAGAACGAGGTTATTTCTTGAAAGACGATTTCATCCATTCTGTTTCAGGAGGAAACAGAACTTTATTCTTCCTTTTAGTATATAATCTAGGCAGGGGCTACAGGGAATGTTTGATGTCTGGATTTCATAATTATAACACATACAATTAAAAAGAAAGAAAAAAGACAACGTGTAAAGAATGTTGGGCTCTAGTTCTTGTTTAATATTTTCCAAATTTTCTTTCAAATGTTCTCTCTGCCTTGATTTCATCCTAGGGAGATTTCTTGGTGGATCTTTGGAGGGTTGGTCATGTTGCTGCCAGAGTGTCGGTTTCCCACTCAACCTTTAGAGGGAGGGATTGAGGGAATCTGAATGAGGAGTACAAAGGCAGTTTGAAAATAGGTTCTGGATGACTGAGTGGTGGTGATTTGGGTCCGGCTTTAAATACTGGGCTTTGTGTCACTGCAGTGAGCATCCTAGTTAACTAGTGTCCAGGACTATTTCCAAAACTTAAGGCATTGTTTTGACTGGTGTATCTTTTGGGTGATAAGATGGAAGATTTGTCTTTTACCTCACCTCCACTGGTTCTTTCAGGAATTGTAGCAAGGGTTGCGGATAAGTAAATCTTTTTATTTTTTGATTTTGTGTTTTGCTCCTCATTTTGATTTTGGGGTAAAAAATGATGACAAGTAAGTGTAAGTTGTGCAGATTTTTCTTTCCTTGTTTGCCTCCTATACAGTGTTGGTTTCTTTGTTATGTGAGTAAGGTAGTTGTCAGTGTTCCAGGTAGCGAGTCTCTTTTGGGTGGTTAGAGTTCTAGTAGTACCTTCCTTAGGGTTCCAATATGGACAGAGAGGCTAGAAATGTTCTCTCAGCTAGTCTTAAAATTGGGACTATTGGAGACCTTAAAAAAAAGGAAAGCTCCCAGTAATTACAATCCAGCCTTAGGTTTATGAAATAGTTGCTCTCTAGGGATGGGTGACAGGATGGATGCAAATAAATTAAGCATAGATCACTATCAATTGAAACAACAAAATGATTAGCTCTGTACCTATAATTTATTGTTTTCTATTTTGGTACCTGATGGTCACCTTTTAGTAACTGCCAGGCCCTACTGCCCTTGTTATGTGTGTTGTTGTTGTTGTTGTTTTAAACTGTGTTAAGCATTTTGCATAAACTACTTAATTTCCCATAATACCTTTTTTTTTTTTTGTAAAGAATTTGAGCCTCAGAGAAGCTGAGGTTTGCAGAAAATCTCACTTCCTGTGAGTGATGGAGGCCAGGATTAACCCTGGTCTGACTAATTACAAAGTCCATGCACTTAACCACCAACACACTGCCGTTCTCCAGAGAGAATGGAAACAACAGCTAGAACTAAAATGATCCCTGCTAGAGGCAGGAGGGTTTCATCTTGTGCAGGGTCAGTACTCAGATTTCTAAACCTCTCCCATCCCTTACCACCCATGTTGGAATAATGTATGTAAAAGATCCATTTTCTTTAGAGCCTGTGGGGAACTGGATAGGCTAGAATGGATATTATTTTAATCTTTAGAATAGTGATCTTTTCTTATGTGTGCCATTGCTGTCCTAATTTCTTAAATTTCTTAGAATTGTCTCAAATTTAGTTTGTCAGTGAATTTTCTACTTTCAGAGAATTTTCAGGTATGCAGTTAGAATTGATAATATCAACTTGCAAGGAGAGGCTTATAGGAGGTAGTTCAAATAATGTATTTATTACATTGTATTAAAATTGTGTATTTATTTTTGTCTTTCTAGACTGTGAGCTGCTTTCGTGTAGGTACTGTCTTATCTCTGTATCCTTTTATCACCTGTCTTAGTGTCAGGTACAAACTGAGGTGCTCAGTAAGCCTTGGTTACATAAAGCACTTGATGGGAGTCAGTGAGGGACTGTTGTGGGGAAAGCTTGAAAGGAAGTTGAGATAGGAAGCAAGACAATATAAATTAATAACGTTGCAATGTTATTTTGAAAGTTTTACTATAGTCTGTAGTTTCAACCTTTTACGTATCTCCACCTTTCCATTTCCCTCCTGTTTGGTTTGTTGGTTTGTTTGTTTGTTTGTCTGTCTGTCTATCTATCTATCTATCTATTTAGGGGGCGGCTGGCCAGTACAGGGATCTGAACTTCCCTTTTTCCTTTTTTTTTTTTTTTAAAGATGAGCGGTAAGGGGATCTTAACCCTTGGCTTGGTGTTGTCAGCACCACACTCAGCCAGTGAGCTAACCGGCCATCCCTATATAGGATCCGAACCCATGGCCTTGGTGTTGTCAGCACTGCACTCTCAAGAGTGAGCCACGGGCCGGCCCTCCCTTTTCCATTTTTAAGCACAGTTTCTGGAAATAATGGAAGCTTTTAAGCATTAGCATTTCTTTAATCCTGTTTTCTCTCTTGGCAAACAGTCCAAAGAATAGTGTTAAAAGTAAGGATTCTAATCAGTTCATTTCATAATATGGGCAGCTGTTAGTTTCAACCACTGAAAACCTTAAATGTAGCCATTTTCTAGGGGAGAGGAACTGCTTACATAGAACATATTAGAGGAGCAGCAGGGAGGTGTTCTTTTGGCCCTGGTGGGAAGTGAGTAGTTTTTACATTTGTTAATAAAAACATAAAGAGCTTGGGACGATAGTTTTGAACATCAGTGTTTCAAAGAAAGTATGTTTGACTATCATTGTATTTTTTTTTATCACTGCTTCAGCCGTGAAACTTTGAGATTTTGTTCAGGACTTGTATTGGAAAGTTAATGAGTTTAAGAACCGACCTTAATTTTTATGGGTAATTTAGAATAATAGTAACAAGGAACTTGCCTAAAGGAATGAACTGTGTAGGTAATAGGGATGTGAATAACTACAAATATTCTTTCATGTTCTCCTCCCTCAGAGGGGTTAAATGCCACACAAAGTTGAAATAGAGATTGCTCTGCCTAAAAAGTGCAGCTGCCTCTAAGGTTTCCAATAGAGCATTGATATAGCCTGGTGGGGAGATTGTAAGGAGGTGGGGACAACTGTTCTAGCTAGAACTACTAATGGGGAAATTAGGGTGTGGATTGATTTGTATTTAGTGGAATAATGTATTTTTTGCAAGTAATTTTTCCCCCTAATTCTACTTGGAATTGCAGCATGTGGTTGTTTATTAAATATTGAGCCTGAGAATAGGGTCTGAACTTAACTAGTCTTGTTCAGGGACAGTGTTCTCTGTTTTTAGGGACACTTCCTCTCCAGTTAGCCCTTCAGTCTGATTGGAGAGGTGTGAGCAATTTGGATCAGGCCTATAGTGGGAGCATTAGAAGTATCCAAAGAGCTTTCTTATCTTAAAGGCTTCTTTGCTCGTGAGCAATAGGTAATTTGGTCATGACTTGCATAAAACATGTCCCATTATATTGTGATAAAAGCAATTTTTAACTTTTTATTTTATTTTATTTTATTTACTTATTTTTAAAAGATGACCGGTAAGGGGATCTTAACCTTTGACTTGGTGTTGTCAGCACCATGCTCTCCCAAGTGAGCCATGAGCCGGCCCCTTTTAACTTTTTATTTTAAACTTGCAGGAAAGTTGCAGAATAGCACAGTAACTCCTGTTTACCATTCATTTGCCTAGATACAGGTTGTTACTATTTTCCCACAAATGCTTTGTTATTCTATATTTTTTGGTCAGTATGCTGACCAAAAAGGGAATTTCTAATATGAGAGTTCCACAGAGAATGGTGAGGGAATGGATGCTGGAGCCAGACTGCTTGGGTTCAAATCTTGTTCTGTCACTTACTAACTGTGTAACCTAGGGCAAATTGCTTAATCACTCTGTACCTTGGCCTCCTTGTCTGTAAAATGTCATAGGATCGTTGTGACAATTAAATGATTTAATATATGTAAAATTTATCGAACAGTGCACAGCTCATAGTAATACCTTATGTTTGCTATTAGAGTGGATGATTTAAATGAATTCAAACTTCATTTGTCCTTTAAGGTCCATTAAAACCTGAGCTTCTATGGTAGATGTCCATGCTTATATCACGGAATAAATGGGCTTCCTGGATGGGTAAACTTTTTTTTTTTTTTAAATCAGTTACTCTTTTTGGTGGGGAGGGCTGGTATGAGGACCTTGGTGTTATCAGCACCGTGCTCTAACCAAGTGAGCTAACCGACCAGCCCTAAGTTTTTTTTTAATGGGAAAAGAGTTTTTTTTAGTATTTAGCAACTTCGGTGAGTTGTGTGGGCAGGGTTGTCTGAAACAGTGGTGTGAGAATGGATAACTTTTAATAAAGTGAAGTGAAGTATGAGTTGGGGGAAGAGAAACAGATGGCAAAAGCTTGAATATCTTACAGTAATTTCTTCAGAAACTGATACTTTAGGAAAAATCTGCAATACAGGTTTCTTCTACCTTTTTTATATCTACAAGAAAAAGAACCCTAGCATCCAAGGGGTAATTTAAGAATATTTTTGGCAGAGAATGGATTGAAAAATATTTTGTTTGGGTTTATTATTCTTGACTTCCAACCAGATTCTTTACATTGAAGTCTTGCTTATCAAACCAGAATTTTGTAGAATAACATTCAGTTATGAATGGTTGTACAGGAAACACTTACATAGAAATGAGGTCAGGCTTTTATTATCTCTTTTCTTAAAATTAGTTCCTTCTTTTGTTTTCAGGAAACATCATTCTCTATTTGCAACTCTTATTTATGGACATTTGCAGAACTGTGGCATATAGAAATTTTGAGTTCATGAGTTCTTCCTGTGAGAAGTGTGCTTCTCAGAAAGGGGTCTGCTCTCATGTGGGAAAGCCAAGCTGTTGCCTGTGGGAAATGTGTATGGGTTAGATGTAGCCTTGCCTAAAAACTTGTAGGTTTCTTCAAGGCTAGGATTTTCCTTCTCTCCACCTTCCCTTTTCTTCATACTAAACAACCCACGAAACTTGTGTTTTGAACAGTATTTGGTGCTCCATAGTCTCCTACCATAACTCTCTTACCCAGCTCTTCACAATTTTTTTCCTCTACTTTTTTTTTTTTTAACCAATAATTTCCTCTACTGATTGGCCTACATTTTCTTTTGTTTGCTTCTCTGTTCTCTGTGGTGTCTCCTTTTGCCTCTCGTTGCCACTTTTTGCCTCCCCTGTCATTTTTTTCCTCTTAGGTTGGTAGTCTTCATGGGCATCACTTTGCCGCACTAATACTTAATATGGAAGAAGTTTCTGATTCTTATTGTAGAATAAACAGTAGTCATGCTAAAGTACAGGTATTATGATATTACTTCTGGTTTATTTCAGTTAGATCTAGGTTAGGATTACAATTGTAATCCAAGAAGATTGATCATGCAGTGATTCAGATTAGTTTTTATCTTTGATTTGCAGATCTTATCCACATTTCCTAATTAATTACTCACTTTGTTCATTTGACAGTAGAGCAAAAGAAATGTACTTTCCCTGGAATAAATTATCAGTTTTGTATGTGCTTCCCGTGTTGTTCTATATTGGAATGCACTATCACATTGGGAGGTCTCTTTGTGGAGTGGAAAGATTCTTGTTTTAGGGAAGTTATATTTTAAGAAACCAAAATATATTCTGATGGTTGAGGTCATTGTTATAGAAACTAGTTCAACTTTTCAATACTTTTATCAAAGTACCTGCAGTTTCCATTTCATTGTAAGTGGAGTAAATCTCATTGAAATAAAGTAGCTGGTGTATATTCAGTACACTTTTAAAATAGAGTAAGTAGTCTTTTTAAAAAGAGAAACTGGTGCCAATCTGATTTCTTTCTTGCGTCTTTGTTGGACTGGGGGAAGTTCTGTAACCTCTCTGCTCTCTGTGGACTAATTTGTAAACCAGGGAACAGTTGGCCACTTGAATGTCTACCCTGAAAAAAGTCAGCCAAATAGGCAGGTAAGGCAACAGAAGACCGTAATTCAAAGGCCCAAGATCACAATTAGGAAAAAAGTATAGGAAGAAAAATGAGACAAAGTTGACTTATTTTTCTGAAATTTAACTTTCTGTATTTATTTTAGAAGTAAAACATCTTCATTGAAAAGCAATTTGAGGGCCAAGCCTGTGGCGCACTCGGGAGAGTGCGGCACTCGGAGCGCAGCGATGCTCCCGCCGCGGGTTCGGATCCTATATGGGAATGGCCGGTGCACTCACTGGCTGAGTGCCGGTCACGAAAAAGACAAATAAATAAATAAATAAATAAATAAAATAAAATAAAAAATTTAAATAAAAAAAAAAAAAGAAAAGCAATTTGAGAGTCTGCTGTATGCTATTCCCTGGAATGTAACAATAAAACTCCAAGGTTTGGATCCCTTTACCGGCCAGCCGCCAGAAAAAACCCCAAAAAACCTAATACTTGTTCTCACAGAGCTTACATTCTATTTGTGAGAGACAAATAATAAATAAACAAGTAAATACATAGTATGTCAGAGCGTGATAATGACGTTGAGGAAAAAATGAAGCAGAATAAGTCAGATGGAAGATAAGGAGTGCCAGGCTAGGAGTGGGGTTATTTTATAGAGTGTAAGGGAAGGCCTCATGTATAAGGTATGTTTGAGAGACAACAAAAGAAATGAAGGATCGAGTAATGTAGATATGAGTAGAAAGTACAAAGGCCTTAGGGTTCCTTGTTGCCAGTAAGCAAGAGAGATGAGGAGCAGGGTGAAGTAAGACCTGTCCAGAGAGGTCCAATAGGTGTGTATTGTGGTGGGGAGGTGGGGTGGGGAATAATACAGTCCTTTGTGGTGTACTATGCAAAGAAAAGTCTCCTCTTCAGGCCCCAGAGACAACAGCTGTTACCAATTTTTTTGTATTCCTTATAAGTTGAGGCAACACCTGCCCAGCTCCATGATAGTATAATCAGCAAGTAATTTGCATAGTAGCAGAGTTTGCATAGGTAGATGACCCTTGTTTTGGAGACTGATAATAGTAGGGCAACTACTTAGCATAAGCTTATATGTATTTGGGAAGTGAGATCAAAATTTTTCTTCCCAAGAAAAATATATTTCTTCATTTTATCTACATTGTCAATTTTCTATGAACAGGGGGAGTGACAGCCTAGACCTGGTACAGTTTCCTTTGAGTATAACATTTGTTGGTTTGGGTTATGTGTTTTTGACCAAATATCATGATTGTCCCACTTTGCTGCTGCTGCTGCTTTTGCTCATTTAACCAGAAAAGCTCCTGCTTCTCCAAAGTCTTAATCATTAAGATTTAATGACTTCAGGGACCACTTCTTAGATCACCATATCCACATTTATGTCTTGTACATCTGGGGAGGTGATCAACCCTGATAACTACCTGTATATCTCTATTTGACCTTTCGTATGGATATATAGGCATTAGGGGTTATTAAAGCACATAGAGCCACCTTACCTGGTTGACTTTGATGGAGTTGAGGAAGAAGCATAGACTATTTAGTAATTTGATGTTCTACGGCAGCCTCATATAGGAAAGTAAAAGGATATTTGATTACCAGAGTACCTGTGTCTTGAAGAATCACCCACTCTTACTTTCCCTCTTAAGATTTCTGGTTTAGCTGGTCTGTCCCTCAATGAAAGTCTCTCTCTCACCTTCTCTCTCAGTTTGTAGTTTTTAGCTGCAGTACTTGACCTGGTTACCTTCTGTTCTTCCCTTTAGTTATACTTATCTAGTTACATCTTGTTACTTAATATCATCCTTGGGAGATGACCTCAATCAGGAAACATTTTTTTTTTACCTCCTGTCTCCTTTTTTGGTCAGGTAACTATATCATCTTGCATGAGAAATACTTCAGGCAATCACAGATTCTCCAGAATTTTGAAGTTGCTTTAAAAAACTGGTTGATATTTATTACTTCAGCATATATGAATGGGGCTGAGATGTTTGTGGTTGTCTCCAGAGTGTGTCTTTTAATGCCATTCTTCCTTGTGGAAATATTTCTCTTTATGGTTCTTTTAAAGACATTTTGCTACTCAATTGTTCTTACTCAAACCAGAAGTTAAAGTGACTTGATTGATAAATTTCTGTTATATATTTTCAAGTGGGCTGGAATTACCTAGGGTCTTTTTTTGTTTTGTTTTGTTTTGTTTTGTTGTGGCTGGCCAGTAAGGGGATCCAAACCCTTCACCTTGGTGTTAGAACACTGTGCTCTAGCCAACTGAGCTAACGGGCCAACCCTATCTAGGGTCTTAAATGCTAGATATAAGACAAGGAATTGGACTTTTGGGATAGAATATGGAACCAATCTTTGAAAATTTGGCACAGCTCTTTGTTCCTTGAAGGAAAATTTAAGAAGACGTTTTAAAAATAATCACATTTTTAATCCGCAATGTCAATAGGAATATCCTCCAATGTAGCAACTCAGGATTCCAAAGAAGGTGGTGCTGGCAAGTGAGACAGTTCTTCCTTCTAGATTCTGAGTCTATAATATAGGATTTAGGACTGTGCCATTTCATCCATCCTTATATTTAAATCTATGCTTTCAGAGAGCCTCTAATCCAGACTGAATAATGATCTGAGCTGTCTGGTGAGCAGTAAAACAGGCCCAAATATTTATTACCAGTGCTCTTTTTGCAAGAGGAATGTTGTGGTCAGAAGGTTGTCAAGGATAGGCCAATATAGTGGTTCCCAACAAGCTATCAGAATCACTATGAGGTTGTTTATTTATTTATTTATTGGTTATGAATATTGGTTATTTATTTATTTATTTATTGGTTATGAATATCTTTGTATCCCAAGATATGTTCTCTCTCTCTACAAGTCCAACATACCACTGTGGTGTTTCTTTTCTTCCTTCTTTCTCTCTTAGCTCCCACTTATGAGTGAGTTGAGTACATGTGGTACTTATCTCTCTGTGCTTTGCTTATTTCACTCAACATAAGTTTCTCTAAGCTCATCCATGTTGTTGCAAATGGGAGAATTTCATTCTTTTTTATGGAAGAGTAGTATTCCGTGGTGTATCTATATACCACAGTTTCCTTATGCAATCATCCATTGATGGACATTTGGTTGGTTCCATGCCTTGGCTATTGTAAAGAGTGAGGTATTTTTAAAAACATGAATTCCTAGACGTCACCCCCAGAAATTGAGGTATGGGAGGATTGTAGGAGGGTATTTCAGAAAGTTCATGGAAGGACAGAATTAAAAGATAATATGGATCTTTCCACAAACTTTTTGAAGTACCCTCATATTTTTTTCAAAAAGCTCCCCCAGGTGATTCTGATTACTTAGGTCTGAAGACCACAGAACCTGAATATTTTGAGGTAAACTACATATACAAGGGTATTTCAAAGAGTTCATGGAAAAATAGAATTGGAAGATAATATGAATCCATGAACTTTTTGAAGTACCCTTGTATATGCTGTTTTTCAGGTGGTTATTTAATTAGTATGAGAATTAGAGAAGAGTAGTAGATATGGTGAGAAGGTGCTTAATTTAAAATGAAGTGATCATCCTCTGTGTCCTGTTTGGAATTGCAGCTGTTACCTCCTTATTTGGGTTTTATGCCAACACTTAGCATGGTATGGAGGACTCGCCTGTTAGGGGGGAGGGAAACTTTTAGACCATAACTCCGTTTCCCTTCTCCATTTTGAAATTGTGGAACAAATGTAGGAAAGGATGTTAAGCATTGAAACTGGACTTTGTTTAAAACTGGACAGGAAAGGCCAATGTTACTTCCTGTCTGAAAGGGAAGTGCTGGCTTCCTTCCCTTCCTCCTTAGCTAACTCTGGCCAGCTTGAAATACAGGTGGGGGAGGGGCTGGTCATGTTACTACTCTTTACTGGCTACCTGTGCCTTAGGAAATTGTGTTACCACCAGTGTTCAGGTATGACTGCATAATGTTCACTCCCTTATTCTCCTTAACTAGAAATACGTAGACAGGTGTTGTGTGTGCTCTAGTCTCCTTGCCCATTATGTGGGAACCCTATACTGGGTTTGGCTATTGCAGTCCAGAAAGCCTTCTCATCTTCCAGACATCATTTTACATCCAACCTTATGCATACCTCCCCTGTATTCTCTTGACATTTAAAAATAGACCAAGGAGTTATAGGGAAGAAACTGAAACCCATTTGACACTGAGCAGTAAGCTGTGGAAAGGAGAACATAATTGGGCAGGGGGGAGTGGATGACAAAGGTTTCTTATTTTTAAATTGAGCCAAGAAAGCATTCCTTCTAAGTGGGGCCAGTTGGCACTCTTCCTGCTATTTTAGTCCAAGCTTCTTCCTAGTGACCAGTCAATTGTATTAAGTGTTTAATGTGAGTTTGAACTGTGGTCTCCGGGAAGGGGGCTGGGAGGGAGGGAGAACGGTGGAAACAGCTGGTGCCTTCATCAACCCATCTCAGTTATTCTTCTCTTCAGAGTGTTTGGGGCTGGGGGGGTGGCAGAGGAACTGGATATGTGTTAACAGAGTCCCAGCAACTCTTTATGCAGTGGGATTGGATTCTCAGGCACTCTTAATACTATGTGGGATGTTGGCTAGCTGGAATGTAGTTAAGCCTTTCCCAGTCACATTCTCTTCTCTACCTCCCCACTCTCTAATTCTTTCAGCTTTGGGCCTGCTTTGGAGAGAGAGGAGAGTGGGAAGTTACATAGCAAAACTGATTCATCCTTCCCACCGTTGAGTATTCAGCCTGTCTTGGGCCCTCCAGGAACTTTCTTCTTACCCATTCATTATTCCTTTGGCTGGCCAGTACAGGGATATGGATTTGGCTGGGTTTCTCAATAGGTCTGCAAACAGCTAGAGATACAATTAGAAGCAGGACCTCTGGTGAAATTAAGTTCAATTGTAATTTGTTGGCTGTGCTGGTCTCCTTCCTTCCCTCACACCCCAGAGTGACTGTATTTTTGAGTCAGCACTCCTTTTCTGTCTCACCCGCTCAATTTGGTGCAGAGAACCTGCTAAGTATTCTTTTGGAGCAGCAGCAGCAGAAACATTGATATATGGGTGTATCCAGTTCTCTGGGGTGTGTCTTTTCAAGGCTCTTTTTTTTTTTCTTACTTTTTAAATAGGGTAAGTATCTCAAAAAAACTCTCCCCCACTAGATGCTACTATTTTTATCTACTTTTGTATATCCACCTCACATTGTGGTACTTAATTGACTCTGATTTATTTGGCCTGGACTATGAATGAGGGAGAATTGGATAAGAATACTTAATAATTGTTACTAAGTTTTTAGTATTCTTGAGAGTAAAAAGGCAGTTACTCTTGACTTGGTACTAGGTAAGAGATCTTAAACTTTTGTTTTTGTGTGCTTCGGTGATGGAGTTTGCAGTGTCTAGGCCCTGTTCTTGAAATTCTGTTCTTCATATTCTTTTCTGTCCAGCCCTGGAATGACTGACTTGTGTCTATTCCTGCTGTACCCATTCCACCTTGTTGTACCAGATCCAGATAAGGACTAAATCTTTCCAAGTTGTGCTGTTTTAGGCTTAGCTCCTTTTGCATCATTTACTGCTTAGTTCAAGGTTCAGCTCAGAGTACTTCTAGCAGGTGCAAGAAACAGGGGTCTAGGAGAAAGAAAGGGAGGAGAAAAGATGAGAAATGATAGCATATTTCTAATTAGTTGCTTGGAATGTCCCTCTGGTTGGAGAACTCTGGTGAGCATTGTGCTGTATTTTATGTACAGGGAATTGAGCCCTTTGGGTAAAGGGTGTTACTTTAGATTTCAAGAATCTCTGGCTATCAGAGCTTGACCTCTATCTGCATCTTTGCTTCTGGGGTTTAGGGCCAACTTCCTGTGGACATTACAAGATAATAGAAAAATGTATTTTATCCTCTTCTTGGAACCAGCCGAAGACCCTTATTAGGAAGGGAGGCTTTCTTTTCTGACTAGGTTCCAAATCTGTAGCCCCGATCACTTCAGAGAGTATAGTGAGCAGGAAAAGCTGAGGTTGCTGTCTTGACCTCTTTGTCGCCAGGGCTACTACTGTGCAATTTCTGGTAGTCCTCCTCTCATTCTCTAGGGAAGCAGGGAAGTTTACCCCCACCCCCACCCTGCCCTGCACCTGATAAACTGCCTCTTTGTAGGGTGGAGTCTGCTGCCTTTGTTTGCTTTCTGTGGGGCCTATCTTACAAATCAACTCTGTGCTCATAGGGAAAAGAGTTTGAAAGACACTGAAAACAATGAAAATGAGTGATAGAGAAAGTGACAGAGGATATGTCCTAAAGTAGTTCTCTAAGTGGGAATATTCCATTGACTGAATCCGGGTTGATGATCAAATTCCCATGATGAAGTTTTCTTGGTCATATGTCACATGTAGCTGAACTGAATGTAACAGCAGTCGGAGGTTTAAAATCCCCAGTGCAACGCCTCCAAAGTGAAGAAACTTGGGAAGTAGTAATCTTAAAAATCCCTTCATCCCCTCCAAACTCTCAGATCCACACACAGTATCTTTCTGCTCATTCTTAAAGGTCTGAGCTTTGTCCTATGTAGTGTTGGCTTGGGGCAGGGAGTAGGGTTGTTTTCCTGAACATGATAAGGAACTGAGCAGGGCAAAGTGGGAGCTCTGGATGGTGATTGGTAGACAGGATGCCCTGGAATGCAGTTGGCCTGCAGCCCAGAATACAGCACTTTGTATTTGTTTGTTTCTGGGAGACTGTGGTCTGGTGCTACTGTGACAGGAAGTGAGAAAGCTGGGAGTGGGGGAATGGAGAGGGGCGATGTCTTTGTGGTTCCCCTGTGAAATCTCTTTGTCCCTGGAGAGCAGCTCTGCTACAGCGCTCTACTGAGAAGAGAGCAGCCTTTGTGTGTCTAATGGGTCTCAGCATCTAGTTACTCTGAGGGATTAGGGGGTGTGAATTCTGACTGTGGCCTTTAGTGTCTTAGCACTTGAATTATATAAATGGCCTCAATCTCTTAGCATTGGGAATTTACTGAGTTTGTGTGTATTACTGTTGTTTATGGATCTCTAGGATTTAATTAAGAAAAGAATTCTAGAAGGAGATAGGTGTTAAATACTGTTCATTCACTACATATTGCAGATACCTTGTTGGGTTTGAAAGGGATGGGAAACAACAGATAATGCTGGGGCCCCACATTATAGGTCTTATCCTTCCAAGTGGCACCCTACTACATACAGAGCAAGAGAAACCTACCCATTCAGTACTGAGTCACTGGCAATTCTCTAGTGTTTGCACATAACTAGGGAATGGTTGGTAGTTTCCTGTTTTTTTTTCTTTTTTTCTGTTTTCTTTTCCCCTATGTCTAGACCGAAATAGCACCTGTAGCACTCTGTCCTCCTCCCCTCCACCCTTCTCCCTTGTTTTGTGTTTTCCCTGCCCTACATTCCAGCTGTGAAACAGGCATCTCTTCTCGCTTTGTGGATTGGGTGGCTGAGTCCTCAGTTTCTTGCCAAGCTGGCTAGTCCCTGAGCACACACACACAAACCAGCCTTTGATTGCCCAGGAGGACAGCTGCCCTAGAGGCAGATTGCTAACATACCGCTAGAACAATCCCTCCCCTCTGTTCTGATACTGGCTAGCACAATCTTCCCTGCTTCTAGTTCCTTCTGTTTCCCACCGTACTCTGGTCTTTGTTTTGGGCTTAGTGAGATGTTACATTAAAAATGTGAGATAGCGATATTTGTGGTTAGATTTTCTTTCTTGAGGTGGGGGGATTGGAGAATGTAGCATGTAGCCAGATTTCTAGAGCAGGTTTGCCAGTGGAAAGGTAGGTGATTTATAGAAAGGAGTATTCTTTTGTCCCTAACACCTTTCCTCTTGAGTATTGTTCCTCATAAAAGGGGAAAAAATCTGAGGTAGATTGCAAGCTACTCTTCCCAAGAATTGAGTAAGGTCTTGCTCTTTATAGTGAAGGTAAGACCCAAAGGTCTAGCTGGTTCCACTTGATCTTCCCTTGCCACCCTCCTTACCCCACACACAAAAAGTTTACTTGTGGTTAACTTCTCTGTTAGAGTTAGAATGACTTAACCACATGAAGCATAGAAAGTTCATACTCCTCGCACTGTAGCAAGGAGAAGGAACAGGGACTTGGAGTGGAACATATGTGTTTCTACCGCTTCCTAGCTGAAGGCCTTGGATGAGATACCAGATAATTTTGATACATACTCTGGTTTACTTATCCATGAAAAAGGGCCATTACCTTAGTGTTGAGAGGATTGTGTGTAATAACTTTGAGGATGGGGGGAGATCAATAATCGATAATATGCAACTTTTCTTCCCCTTTAAATTTGGATTTTCTTCTTTCTTTCAGATAAGGGAAACATTTCCTCCTGTTATCTGTCATGTGGCTGAAATAGGACCTTAACATGTCCTTTGATTGATTTATTCATAGATTCATACCTCTCAACCTGTTGCTTGTCCCAAAAGGGAGTTGTACTCTAAACCTGAGAGAAGGGATGTGTTGTTGCTCTTTTCTGGGCTCTGAGGAAGTGGGACTGTGTAAATATGGCTCATTTACATGCTTTCACCTTTTCCAAGTTATCTTCAAATGATGGGCAAGAGAAGGGAGGAATGTAATAGATAGAAAGTAAGGGGTTTGGTGAGAAGCTGCCTCTTTAAAAAAGGAATGTGAGCTTAAACAGTTGGGTGACCTCTAGTAAACCCTGAGGTTAAGCTTTTTCATGAATATATATATTTTTTCTGGCCTAAGGTGGAAAGGATATAAGGTACGCTAGTGAATTTTAGGATTTCTCTTATATGAAAGTTAAACAGTACAGGATACCTTTCCATTTCTATTAGGACTTTCGCTCATTTTTGATTGTATACCCGACCTCTTTTTTTTCCCCCTCTCCTCTGGTAGGAAGGAGAAAGGCATTTGGCCTCTCCCCTTCCTCTAGTCTGACACCTCCCTCTTTTTTCCCCCCCTCCCTCTTATCTTTGTTTCCTTATCAGCCTCTCCCTAAAGCCCTGCTTTCTCCTTATAAGGCTAGGTGAGGCGCCTCTGGCAAGGTTGCAAAGGGATCCAGGTAAGTAACTCTGCGTGGCTCAGACTGTGTCAGGACTGAGAGAAAATTCAGTGTTATCTGTCCCAGTGGAGGGCCTTGGAGAGGCACGTGGGTAGTGGGGGAGGAGAACGAAGCGGCCTGGCCTGAGAGATCAGAAGGACTTGCTAGACCAGTCCTGTGTGTGTGTCATGCATGCTCCAGAGAGAAGCAGGTTTTGTTCCTTTCCATACCCTTTCAGTCCTGGGCCCCCTCACTAGCTGAGAGCCACACCCTTCCTTTGCTTCAAAGCCAGCCCAGCATTTAGCCATTTTAGTGTTATGGTTTCGGGGGATTCCCAGAATACTTGTTAGGGGAAAAGAGAGCAAGAATGCTTTTTCCTGGTCTTCGAATTTAGGAGGTCATGATGGTGGAAGTAATTTTTTTTTTTTTAAATTTAAGTCACAGTAAAAACTTTAATTATAAGACTGAAGTTTAAAGTGTCCTATTGATCTATAGAGACTGCCAACTTTTTATTTTTTATTTTTATTTTTATTTTTTTTTAAAAGATGACCGGTAAGGGGATCTCAACCCTTGGCTTGGTGTTGTCAGCACCACGCTCAGCCAGTGAGCAAACCGGCCATCCCTATATAGGATCCGAACCCGTGGCCTTGGTGTTATCAGCACCGCACTCTACCGTGTGAGCCACGAGCCGGCCTACTGCCAACTTTTTAAACGCTTTTAACAGCTCTTTTTAACAAGGAGCATTAACAACTCTTAACGACAAGAGTTTAACAACTCTTTTTAAAAACGAGGAGTATTTTTAAAACATTTTTATATATTTGTTTATTTTAAGTTTCTTCTTTTCTCGGACACTCCAATCAGACAGAATGTGTCATTCCTTCCTAAGAGGAAAGTAATTTTCCGAGAGACTCCCTTAATTCAGAGAGATTTGTGGTGGACACAGTGAGACCCAGTCCTTCCTTGTGAAAGTTAGGCTCCTTTGGTCAGCCTTTTGAGTTCTCTAAATGAAGAAACTGGGCCTAGCATGAAGCAGATCCACAGGGAAGCATAGAAAATGCTAACACCAAGACAAGACCATTTCTGGAATATAGGTTTTGTGACTGAGTGGCGCTCAATTGAGATGAGATTCTGAAGTGAGCAGAGTCCTTTTTAGGTCTTAATGCAGGTCAGCTCCAGAGACTTGGGGTTGGTATGGAAGCAAGTCTTCCTAGCAAAATAAGAAATACCAGAATTGTCCTGACAGCTTCAGAAGGTGAAACATCAAGTCGAGGTGATGTAGGGTACTTAGACTTTGGACTTTGGGGTGATAGGAAGCCATGGAAAAACTGTTGACAAAATGTATTCCTTTGATTTAGAAACAAAATGGCAATTTTGTGTGTTTGTGGTTGAATAGGAATAATTGCTTTGATTTGGGGACAAATGCCAGTTAAGGCAAATATATATATATATATATATTTTTTTTAAATGACCGGTAAGGGGATCTTAACCCTTGACTTGGTGTTGTGAGCACCACGCTCAGCCAGTGAGCGAACCGGCCATCCATATGTGGGATCCGAACCCGGGGCCTTGGTGTTATCAGCACCGCACTCTCCCGAGTGAGCCATGGGCTGGGTCAGCCCCCAGTTAAGGCAAATAAATGCCTTTTAGGTATCTAGAGGACTCACCTTTCTGGCTTGAATGCTATATAATAGTTCTACAGCATTACAGGTGATATATTTTACTGATATTCTTCAGTAGGGGGCTCAGTGTGCTTTTTTAAAAAAGCCATTTGAAATACCTAGAATGACATGGAAGTGGAGTTTTGCTTACCATTGCTTTTAGAAGGAGAGCATAAATTTGTAACATTGATTTTGATTTCATAATGAATGAATAGGAAGAAAGGAGGACAGTTGCCTTTGGTACTGGCTACAGAAGATGAATTTTCTTTCCCAAGAACCCAAACTTTGTTTTTTTTTCCCCTCACATTGGTGAAGTTTAGAGTTCTCCATCTTAGGACAAATAGTTTTTCCTTTTTCAGTAGAGGCATGCTTGCCCAATTCTGGTCATGTCTTTGGATATACTCAACTGCATGGAAGTAGGAGAGATGTTCAGAGTCACCACACTGGTGGTTTTACATATTATATTAGCTCATTAAAACTAAATCCTGAAAAGTAATAGAAATTACAGGGGTTATAAGTTCTCCAAGGTCTCCTAGTTACTTTTTGTCAGAGCTAGAACTTGAACTCCAGTTCTTTTGACCCCTAGTCTGGAGTTTTGTTTTGTTTTTCCCTTTAAGATTGTGAAGAATTCATATAGTTTATAGGGCCTGCTGGAAATGGAAGAGGGGAGCATGGGGAGATGTGTGTGGTTCATTCCAAAGCCCCACCAACAACACCAAAACTCTAGTCTTTTGTGTTCATAGTCATATTTGTAGTAGTAACAGTATTAATAACTTTCTGTATGTCAAGACATTTTTCTAAGCACTTTGCATGAATTGTCTCATTTAATCCTCACAACCACCCTATGTAATTTTATTTCTACATTTTACAGAAAAGAAAGCTGAGGTTTAGGGTGATTAAGTGGTACTTTGGCCGAAGTCATATAGGTAATGAGCAATAGAGCTGGAACTTGAACCCAGTCAGATTCCAAAACCTATATTCTTTTTTTTGGGTGGCTGGCTGGTATGGGGATCTGAACCTTTGACCTTGGTGTTATCAATACCACATTCTACCCAGTGAGCTAACTGGCCATCTCTGAAGCTTATATTCTTAACCTTTAGGAATCATAATTCCAAATTATATTTCTACAGCTATTTTACAGTAGAACAAATCATTCCAAGGAGTGTGCTAGTAGTGAGTAATTTTTTTTGCCCTGTTATCTGGTTGGCATAGTCTGTTGTTTGGTCCTTCTGGATATTTGACTTGGTTTAACTTCTTCTGGTATCATTGCCATTGCTTGAATGAGGGAGCCTTGCTATAAAGTCCGTGCAGTAGTGGGATGGTCTTTCTAGTGTGGGTGGGATCCAGTAATATAGGACCTATGACTTGTAAGGGTAAAACCAGCTATTCCCAGAAAATCTAGTCTTAGGGGAATAACAAGGTTTACTTTATGTGCCCCCTTCTCACTTTGAGAATTCTTTGATGGTCTTTTTTGGTGAGAGCAAGTATAATCCATTTGAAAATATTAAGTGGCAAACCTAGAAAGGTGTTGGACTGGACTCAAGGCTTTACTGACTCTATCTGCTAAAGTCAGTTAATGATTTGCAGGTTCTGGTGTGTAGCATAGTCTTTTTATGATGTGTATGGCATGGAGAAAAACCTTTTTCCTCAAGTCTCTGAGTGATAAGCCGTCTATTGTAGGTTGCCAACAACAGCTTCATTCTCTTCCCCCACTCATGCTTGCTTTTTCCTCCCATTTTTTTCCCTGTTCTACCTACCACATATATCTTATGTGGACATTATGGATAACTGTTTAGCCTAAAGAAAAATGGAAACTTTTTCTTTCTCCTATTTCCTGCGATGGTTAAGAAGAAAGCTCTCAAAGGTGGTAGGGGAGAGGAATCGGACCATCCGTCTTATACTGCGCTTCTACTTGGACTTGACAGCATGGTATAGAAAGAGGATGCAGGCTTTGAAATGGTAGAAACTTAGGTTTAAATTCAAAATTTGCTATTAACCGTGAATCCTTGGGTAATTTCTTCACCTATAAGTCTATTCTCATTTGTAATAAATTACTTCCTTAGGGTTGTAAGGATTACCAAGGTAATAAATGTAAACCATTCAATAATTGTTAGTTCTTTTTATGTTCCCTTTTTCTGTGGTAATAAACTACTAAGGCCCCAAATAAGGAATCAAAAACTTATAACAGTCGTGTAGTGCTGTGAGGACTGCCAGGCACTAGAGAAGTGACCTCTGTTGCAGAAGCACTGGTCTACATGGGACCTCCTAGTAAATAGAGTTGGAATAGGGAAACCAGCTCATCCACTCCTTAGAACCCAGTTATGCTCTCGATCCAGTTAATTTTATCTACTAGTTCACAAAATAGTTTGGGGCTGAGACATTACCATGAAGTAATGTAATTGGAAGATAGAAACTAACTCTTGAAACAACTTAATACCTCACATTTGTATAACATACATTATTATCTCACCTTATCCTCACAGCAACTCTGTGAGTCTATCCCAGTTAGACTGGGCTGGTGGTATTGGCATCTTAACAGATGAGAACATGGCAGGCTACCGCTGTTGTTGGCTAGTGGCAGAGCCAGGACAGCTCTAAACTATAGCTTCTGCTATTGCTCTCTTTCAGGCAAAAAAATTCTGCATGCTTTTAGACCTAGGAATCTGATCTCTTTCTAACTTAACGGTGCTGTCCTCTTCTCCAAATTAGAGCCAGGTGGTCAGCTTTAAAGCCCTGAAGATGGGGAAAGCTAATACTTCTCTAGATATTGCTTTCTGATCTAGATCTCCGGGTATTTTTCCTACCTTCCTAACCTCCTTTATTGAATTAAAGTTGTGGGGACAAAAAGTAGCCGTTTATGGTAGGGTGACAAACAGTTTCTCTCTGCAGCAGGGAGTGTTGTCACTGTATGCCACATGGTAGTGGTAGTTTGGGCTTTTATTAGTAAAGAAGATTATAGGGTGGTAACTGCAGTTCAGGCTCTGTTGAAACTCAGTAACTGGAAGAATCTCTCTTGAGCTCAGAGTCCTCTTGGTGTGGAAGGTTCATAGGTCATTGTATATAGCGGATAATGGCTAGTGCTTAAAATGAAGGGAAGCAACTTTTTTTTTAAATAAGGATACTTATTAAAGAAAGACCTTTGAGTGGCTTGTTAAAATATAGGGTGAGAATATGAGAAAGTGGCAGTGGGCTTTGGATTGAAAGGAAGAACAGCAGTTGATAAGTGATTGTGGGATCCCAGAACTGGGGTAGGAGGATTTTAGGAAAGGGCTACCACGTTCTCAGATTTAGGGACTGAATTAATTCAGGAGTTTATTAGGCACCTGTTTATCAGTTTCCTCTGGGTACTCTTGCTTGCTGAATGCTGCATACATTTTAAGGCAAACAGGCCCAAGCATTTGGGGCTCTGGGGAGCGTGGGAAAAGGAACTGAAGCAAAAGGCCCAGCCTAGGCCAGTCCCCACATGTCTTCCCCACCGCGACTATTGCATTGGTTTCTCAATGTCTTTGTGGGCATGCTGGGACTAGGCTTTGAGGTTTCTGCCTTAGGGGTGGGAAGGAGGGGGAAGGGCATTCCAACAGCAATTTTTTTTTTCCCATTTGGTTGCTGGGAACAGGGGTTAAGTGGATTTTTATCCATATTATAACCTGTTCTTGGTTATGTATGGAAGTACAACTAGAGAAACTCTGACATGACAGTAGAATCCAGGTTTTAATGAAAACTATAGCCAAGGCCCAGGTATCTGAACATAGCCAAGTCTAAAGGGCTTTTGTCATAATAAGCAATTCCGAGTCATATTTTAAATCACTTCCTTTCATTCCCAATATCTTTCCTTGCTGCTCTTGTTTTTATGTATTGGGTGTATTTTATTTTCCTCTCATTCCCATTTTTCCTTCAAATATTTCTGCAGCTCTCTCCTTCCTGCTTCCTCCTTGCTGTGGTGGCTGGGATGCTTCTTCCATGATTCTTTGAATCTAGACTGGGCTGTTCTCTGTATTAAACCAATCAATTACGACCTTCTATTAACAGGTGTGTATGGAAATATGTTTATTAAGAATTAAAAAAATCTTGTTAAGTGCTTTTTTTCTTTAGGGGTTGATGAGAGGGTGGGGAATAGGGGAGAGGATTTGTTCCAAAACCTGCCTTTCAACATTGTATATTTTGGAGTGGCCACAAAGTCTCCCATAGCTATAAGAGAGAAAACTCAAGTCCAACAATATGACTGTAATGGCTCTCCATTTACTAGCCAACCTGCTGTTTATATAAGGGGGAGCTCTTTATTTCTATATAATTATAATTTATTGTATAAATAGCACACATAAACCCTCTAGATATTTGGATATTACCCTGAGTTGGAATAAGTGAAAGGGTGAAAAGATAGTCTTTTCAGAGTTTTCTGCAGGATTACAGAGATGTAGGAAGTTTCAGCTATTGATGTCTGGAGATTAGTATATGAACGAGTTTGAAGCACAGTTTCGGAGTTTGAGCCTAATGCTCGTTTTCCTCCCCCTGAAGAGGTGAAGGTCCCTGCAAATAGTGCTTTTTTTTTTTTTGGTGCTGGCCGGTACAGGATCTGGGATTTGAACCTGTTACCTTGGTGTTATAAGGCTGCACGCTCACCAACTGCAGAGTTTTTTGTGGTTCTGTCGCTCTCTTGTCTCCATTAGTGAAGGCACACATTTTGCCCTCAATATTGAAGTATAATTTTGGAAAGTAGAAAGTCCCCTTTATAAAAGTATTAAACATGGAGGCCTTAATTTTGTCTTCCACCTTTGATGATGGGAAGTTTTTTACTACTTCCATTTCTTAGTTGGCATTTTAATTTACCATATTAATTTAGTATATTTTGCCACTACCGCAGCAGTTTCAGTGTTTGATTTGGGAGAAGTTAAGTAAGATCTGTACTGCTCCATTATCTCTAGAAGTGGCTCTTCCCTGCAGGATAGTGAGTGCTTGTCTGTACTGTGGAGTTACAACTTTCATTGAGTTGATACCAGCAAATTTTTACAGGGAAAAGTAATCTAATTTTAATCTCATGTCATGACCATAGCTCTTAGCCACATTCTCCCTATCCTACCAACAGTGTAGAGACTTGGATCTATTACATCTTTTCTTTCAGTGGTTATTTCTGGTGGGTTGCTGAAGAGGGTAGCAGGCAAAGGATCCTGCTTGAGCAGACACTGGTGATGGACTCCCAGGCTTGGTGGTGGCTTGCTTTTTGCACTGCAATAAAACCATGAGAGGGCATCTTTGGCTCTGGGATTAATAATTCATCTGTCTTCTCTGACCTGTGACCTTTTCTCTCCTCTCTCTTACCCTTTCCCAGTAGTGTGAAGTGAGGGGGGCCTTCTCCCTCCTATCTCCTCTCTCTGTGATCCACCTTCCTTTTTACCCTGCCCTGCGGCGGCTCTGCCCCTTACCTTCATGGACGACTCAGAGGTGGAGTCGACCGCCAGCATCTTGGCCTCTGTGAAGGAACAAGAGGCCCAGTTTGAGAAGCTGACCCGGGCGCTGGAGGAAGAACGGCGCCACGTCTCGGCGCAACTGGAACGCGTCCGGGTCTCACCACAAGATGCCAACCCACTCATGGCCAACGGCACCCTCACCCGTCGGCATCAGGTAACCCCTCTCTCCATCAGACCTGCAGGTAGGACTTTGGCATGGTCACAGAGAGGCTATAATTCTTCTTAAGAAGCTACTCTCCTCTTGATGATGGGCTGTACGGTGCCCGTGCTT
The DNA here is from genome assembly GCF_027409185.1 of Cynocephalus volans. Classification (NCBI taxonomy): domain Eukaryota; kingdom Metazoa; phylum Chordata; class Mammalia; order Dermoptera; family Cynocephalidae; genus Cynocephalus; species Cynocephalus volans. The sequence continues at coordinate 152,815,155 of NC_084463.1, forward strand.
CATGAAGAACCTTTCCAGGGGTAACAAATACTGATTAACAGATAGGAATATTGCTGCTGTGCTGAGTTGGGTGGACTTCTTCTAGAAGCATCCACCTGACTTCCTGTTTTTTTCTGGGTTGAGATTCAGTTCTGGTAATGGCATATAGAATAGTCTGGAGCTGTACTCAAGTTACTTCTGTTTTCTTGGTATTAAAAATCCAGGAAAGTAAATGCCCACTTAGTAGATGGGGAAGTTGGGCATTTTGTGCTCTCAGCTCCAGTTCAGTCTCCCTCAGGGAACAGTTTGTTCTCAGAAGGTATGGCAGTGTCTGTAAATTGTGTATTCCTGCTCCATATCGTCTGTCCTTGTGTTCTCCTTTTTTTGGTTATGTAAATCATGTCTTGGAGGAAGGGGTCATTGTTAATTCTGTTGGTTAAAGTTGGAGAGGGAGCATCATGCTGCTATTTAACTCAAATAACCACAGGAGCCAGTGGTCTCTGGGTTGGCTGACTCTGATGTGACTTGGGCTAGTTGGTGTTAGAAATGAGCAGTATCTTATGTTTCCTATGGTTTTTCTAGTCTGACTTTGGTGTGATGTAATCCGTCTGAGGTTTTGTGTGTGTGTGTGTGTGTGTGTGTGTGTGTGTGTGTGTGAGAGAGAGAGAGAGAGAGAGAGAGAGAGAGAGAGAGAGAGAGAGACAAGAGAGTGATAGGCATTGCCTGATATGATAAGCTGCATCTTAAGAGATCTCTGGGTGGGAACCAGAGTGGTGCTCATGTCCCGATAGTCCTTTTCATTGATTATTTATTTATTTTATCAGGTAGAGAAGGTCCCTCATGCTGAGGAACCTGTAATTGAGTGAGAGGACAGAATTCCAATTGGGGGATAATCAGGAATTTGAAGGAAGCTGTGTGTTTGTAATGTTCCTAGGATTTTTATGGGAACTAGAGTAGGGGGTTAGAGATGAGATGTATATAATTCAAAGGGGAGAGCAGGACTGCTCAGGCCTGGAGGTAGTGGGGAATTCCAGGATTTAGTACGTGGTTTCTCTCTCTTACTCTTTCTTATTTTTAACTTCTGTTCAGCAATGAAACCACACCCTTCCTTCTTCCTGAAAGTAACGTTTAACTTCCTCTGCCTGCCGCCTTATACTCTCTATGTAATGGGAATGGGGTGGAGGAAGAGTTTCTCCAAGTGGCTGGATCTCACGTATTCCATTGGAAACAGAGCAGCCAAATGTATTTTTATGTGGTATAATGTAATTAGATTATTTCTTGCTGCTTAGGACAGAATACCTTACTGGTGGCATTTTGGAATGTGTTCTGTGGCTCTAATAATTGGTGGTAAAGATGTTGAGACTTCAATTTTCTTGAGGGGAATTGTTTCCTTCATACTTGGAAAGGGAGACTCATATCTCTTGCTTCTTTCTTTAAAAAGCTGCCTGGAATGGGAGTTTCTAATGGTAGTAGAGCATGAAGATTCATGGGACAATAAAGGCTTTTGGAAACCCCCTAAGCTATCCTTTCCAACTTTCCTTATATTTGTATGGCTTTCCAAAAAAGCACGTACGGGAACTTATCTGAGTCTCTGCTATTTATTCAGCTTGCAGTTTTTTGAATGCCTATTATGTGCCAGGCACTGCTCAAGGCACTTGGGATACATCATTGAACAAAACTGACCGAAAAAGAAAAGCCCTCTGCCCTCATGGAGCTTACGTTCTTATGTTCCAGAAACCCAGTCAGCCAAAGTTCCGGGCTTGATTCCAATTTTGAGGAAAGTGCTAAGACTAAGGAGTGATGAGGTTCTTTTATGAGTACTGGCACAAGGACTTCAGGCCACAAATATCTTCTTGAAAGCCCTTTTCCTGTTTGGAAAAAAAGATCATATGTGTTTGATAGAGCAAAGGAAGGCCACAAAATGAATTGTCTTCTTGTGGAATGTGTTTCAGAACGGCCGGTTTGTGGGCGATGCTGACCTTGAGAGACAGAAATTTTCAGATTTGAAACTCAACGGACCCCAGGTAATTCTTTTGACTCAAGGCCTGGGTTGCTTCATTTGTATTACTTCCCCAGCCTATAAGAACATATTGGTGTCTTGTAAAGTGCCTGGTACATTGTAAACACCGTTCGTTAGTTTCTCTCATTTAGGAAAATAAGAAATAATGTAGTTTTTGTTTTGGAATGAGTTTTAATGACCATTGATTTTTATCACTACTCTCCCCCACCATTTGATTCCCAGGTACTGCATTCCTTTTCTAGAGAAGGCATGTTTTTACTTTGCAGAAAACCCTACCTAAAACATAGCTGGTCTTGAGCCATAGGCAAGATGTGAAGAGTAACACAGAGCCAGTCACAGGAAGGGTCTTACTGGGATTTTCTGGTTTATCTTAAAAATTCTTTGTTTATTGGGTGAGCTACTCTTCTGAAAGGTTTCTCAAATGGAGATGTTATTGTGGCTAATACAGTTCATATTCACTTAGATGACCAGACCTGAGAAGTTAAATCTGCCTTCTCTGTCGCATGGATGTCACTGTGGCTATAGTTAACTCAGTTTGTGTTTGTTAAATGACTAGAACTGGGAAATAATATCTACTGTTCTTTGTACAAGTCTGAAAGATGACGGCCACCTCTCTAAAAATCTTGAGGCATGTAGAAGATGCCTCAGGAGACCGTTTCCAGAGGCACTTAGCTTCTTACTAGGATGGATTGTTAATACATACTGCTTAATATCAGCATCTTTTTCTCTTTTCCAAATAGGATCACAGTCACCTTCTGTATAGCACCATCCCCAGGATGCAGGAGCCAGGGCAGATTGTGGAGACCTACACAGAAGAGGACCCTGAAGGAGCCATGTCTGTTGTCTCTGTGGAGACCTCGGATGATGGGACCACTCGGCGCACAGAGACCACAGTAAGCTAAGACTTGCATAAGTTCTGGGAGTGATAGAAGAGGTCTTCCTGTGTTCTCTATTAGAAAAGGGGTCAAGCAGTTATTTAGGGTGAATGAAAGGCTGCTGATCCATAGTGATGGTGTAGAGAAGGTGTCTCTGGCCAGATAGAAAAGATACAGAAAAAGAGATTACAGGAAAATCTAATGGAAATGGAGAAGAGAAAAGGTATATATACCAAGGTCTCTAGTAGCTTCCCTTTTATAGGCATAGTTACTGCTTGGGAACTTCCTATAGGATGGAAAGAAAGGTAGATGGTTGACTGTAAGGCATTTCTAGGTAAAATGACCTAGAGGTAGGAGTTTGTTTCTTAGAGTGGTCTAGAATTTAAGCTTATATCGCTCACTTCCTTCATTAGTTTGTTTTCTTTTTCTCATTCCTTACTTGAAGGTCAAGAAAGTAGTGAAGACTGTGACAACACGGACAGTACAGCCAGTCCCTATGGGACCAGACGGGCTGCCTGTGGATGCCTCATCAGTTTCTAACAACTATATCCAGACTTTGGGTCGTGACTTCCGCAAAAATGGCAATGCGGGACCTGGTCCCTATGTGGGGCAAGCAGGCACTGCCACCCTTCCCAGGAACTTCCACTACCCTCCGGATGGGTACAGCCGTCACTATGAAGATGGTTATCCAGGTGGCAGTGACAACTATGGCAGTCTGTCCCGCGTGACCCGCATTGAGGAGCGGTATAGGCCTAGCATGGAAGGCTACCGGGCACCCAGTAGACAGGATGTCTACGGGCCCCAGCCTCAAGTTCGGGTAGGTGGGAGCAGCGTGGATCTGCATCGCTTTCATCCAGAGCCTTATGGGCTAGAGGATGACCAGCGTAGCATGGGCTATGATGACCTGGATTATGGCATGATGTCTGATTACGGGACTGCTCGTCGGACTGGAACTCCCTCTGATGCTCGCCGACGCCTCAGGTAGGCAAGAATAGGAGAAGGAAAAGGTCTTTCTAACATAGGGAAAAGGGTAGCTTTTCTTTCTACTTCTAAGACCTTTTTGGGATCAGAGACATTTGTGGCCTCCTCCCCACTGCCTTTTTTTGGGGGGGGGGGGGGAAGGCCATCCTGTTTTTCCCTTTTCTGACTTTGCTTAGTATTGACTTGTCATGTTGTTTTTTTTCCATGATGAAAATTATGTATTCTAAATATAGAAAACAACTTGTAAGAAATACAAACAAAGAGAAAGAAAACAACTTGTTATAAGAAATACAAACAAACAAAAAGAAAACAACTTGTTATGGTTATTGCTCTGTGTCCTGAAGAATGGACTTTGCTTCTGTGCCAACGTTTCTTTTATTTTTGGCTAAGATCTGGCCCCCTTTTGGTAATAGGGAGCACCAAAGCGGAGCCTGATACCTGGGGCCACAGAATACTTAATTGTTCCTGGGAATTTCTTCAATTTCTGCTTTAGTGTTAAGAACAGAGTTGAGGGTTTTAGGCTTTCTGGGCCAAAAGAGATAGTTAAGCTGTATGCATAAAAAGAACTCTCCCTGTGGTGGCTTTAATTTCAAAGTTAAAAACAAATCTTGACCTCACAAAGCCCTGACACTTTGTGCTTAGGGTCTTACATGTGATTATAAAGTGAAATGGGGTGGCATCCTTGGGGTGTGGGGTGTGGGGGGGTGGTACATTAGTAACGTTCTGAAAGGTCACTAAGAAGCTGCCAGCTCTGACTTTACCACTCATCCCTGGGGATTCTTTGGTGATGTGAAAATGTAGCGATTGATGTTTGGACTGGTAGATGGTTTGCCTTGTTGCCTTGAGAGAATGCTTTAGAATGAGGTCAGCAGACTTTTTCTGTAAAGTACCAGATAGAACTATTTTAGGCTTTGCAGGCCATATATCATCTTTGTCATATGTTATTCTTATTTTTAAAACAATCTTTTAAAAATATAAAAACGATTCTTAGTTCTGGGGCTGTACAAAAACAGGTTTGGCCCATGGGCTGCCAACACTGCTTTAGAATAAATCATAGACAGCGTTTTCAAAGCAAAGAAAAATAATTTATGGATGTCTTGATGGTAAGGATACCTTAGCAGCTGTTGCTGAATTTCTCTAGATGGGGTTATGACTTTCTAAAGCAAATGCCTTGGTGTTCCTTTTTCTCATATATTAGGTAGTTTGGGTTGACAGTGAACTGGGCTGGGCACAGGGATAGACACCCCATTAACTAAGCCTGAGTCACTCACCTTTCAGGTGTCTTGGATAGCTAATCCAGCTCCCACGTGATTCACCTTTTATTCCTAGAGGGGCATCAGACCTCTTCTGGTGCAACCTAGAGCAGTGGTAGATAATTGCTATCACTGAAGCAGTCTGCCCAGGGTGTTGGCTCTAGTTGCAAGTCTGTTTTTTCTGACTTCCTCATTAGTAAAGAGTGATTGGACCCAGATGGGTGTGGGTGGCCAGGTCATTCTCTGCTGTCCTTAGCTGTTGTAGTTGACTTAAAGAGAAGGTTTTGGGTCTGGTTCTTGGGTTCGTTCCAGTGTGACATTCATTGGTCTTGGAAACCTGCTTGACTAGAAAGAACATTTGCTCCTTCCTGTTCCAGGCCTAGGAGAATAATACAAGGTCAAACTTAAACACTGAGCCAGTGATTAGTGGAAAAAACACTGAACCTGAAGACCTTGGTTCTAGTTGTGCCTCTGCTACTTGCTATGTAGCCTCAAGCAAGTCATTTGATCTTTCTGGGCATGGCTTTGTTATTTGTAAAACAAAGCAAAGAGTGTCCTGATCTACTGCCTGTAAAAGAACAAGACGTAACTTGGTTATGGTAGTTTTTTTGTAATTGCTTATATTAAAATAATAAAAGTAAAACATGCTCAATACAGAGCATATATCCATTGATAAAGAACCACTGCTAACATTTTGGTTCATATCCTTTTTTCTTTCTTTTTTTTAAAAAATAAAAGATGACCGGTAAGGGGATCTCAGCCCTTGACTTGGTATTGTCAGCACCATGCTCTCCCAAGTGAGCTAACTGGCCATCCCTATAGAGAGATCTGAACCCGAACCAGTGGCCTTGGTGTTATCAGCACCACACTCTACCAAGTGAATCCTTTGAGCTCTTTTTCCTATGCATGTAAACACCCTATATTTCCCCTCCTAAAATGGAATCTTAACATACTGTTTAGTAGTCTACTTTTAAAACTTAGATATATAACCTGTTCATTTTGTTTCAGATGTCCTGGTGATTTTTCACTAAATGCTTTGTTTATCTGAATCACTCTTGAGTGGTTGATGTTGATAACCCGTGCAGCAGTCCTTCTGCTCAGGCTAACCTTGAATGTTGTTTGTGGAACAAACAACAGGTTTATTTGGCGAGTTCCACACAATAGTTTCTCCTCTTTCCTGTAGGAGCCACAGAGTGAGATGAGCTCACAGATAATGGGTCTCTTCCTTCCTGGTGGTTATGAATAAGTAATAGTGTGACAGATTCACCCTCTAGTGGTTGTTGATAGTACTGAAACAGGAAGAATTACCTCCTGATTTGACTTTTCTCTTACCTTCAATTGCTTTGTCTCTGTTCCTAGTGGTTGGGCATCCCGAATGTGATGTTGGGTAGTAGACTCCATTTCGACAGAGTTGGAGGTATTATCTTTAAAAATTGGAGGATGGAAATCATATCTCAAACATACCTGTTGAGTAGCGATATGACTTTGGGATGAACTGTGAAAATTAGCATTCCATCTGATAACCTCATCAGTACCCAAAGCCAGATCCTCATATAATGTAGCAAGAAATCCTTTATTATTTTTCTTTATCAGCCACTATTTTATAATTTCCAAAGTAGGGTACGGAGAAGCTTAAGTATGAAGTGTGTTTAAGGGTCTTATTCTACCAGCTGTTTCCTGTGTGTAAATGCCTCATTTCCTGTTTGGCTTTGTGTGCTGACTTCTATGGTATTAAGTCAGTTGCTTTGGTTAACTCTGCTGTCTGAGGGTTTATTTTAATCTCTATGCAGAGAAGTTAATAGATGTCAGGTGTCATTCAAAAAAATGCTAAATAATCAGGATTTGCTTCTTTGTGATTAACCTCTCTGAATGCCTGTTACTTTCGGAGCCAGCAAACTTCACAGAAAAAAAAGGTAGCTTTAATCTAATTGCAGTTGCCTTTAAAATTATTGCCTCTGTTTTTCATATCACATTAAGGAAAATTGGTCAGCATATCATTCATGCAAAGGAGAGATAAGATCAGCTTACTGGAGCTGGGATTAATCTTGCCTTGAAGATGAGGGGTAATGGGAGCGTCCTGGAAGCTAGACTTGACAGCTTGACGTATTCCTGTTTTTTCTTGGTTCTTCCAAAACTTTGCAGGAGTTATGAAGACATGATTGGTGAGGAGGTGCCCTCGGATCAGTACTATTGGGCTCCTTTGGCCCAGCACGAGCGGGGAAGTTTAGCAAGCTTGGATAGCCTGCGCAAGGGAGGCCCCCCACCTCCTAATTGGAGACAGCCAGAGCTTCCAGAGGTGATCGCCATGTTAGGATTCCGCTTGGATGCGGTTAAGTCCAATGCAGCTGCATACCTGCAACACTTATGCTACCGCAATGACAAGGTGAAAACCGATGTTCGGAAGCTCAAGGGTATCCCAGTACTGGTGGGATTGTTAGACCACCCTAAAAAGGAAGTGCACCTTGGAGCCTGTGGAGCTCTCAAGAATATCTCTTTTGGGCGTGACCAGGATAACAAGATAGCCATAAAAAACTGTGATGGTGTTCCTGCCCTTGTGCGATTGCTCCGAAAGGCTCGTGATATGGACCTTACTGAAGTCATTACTGGTGAGTTCTAGGACTAAGGAATATTGCTAGGTTAGGGTTACTGTTATCTCCTAGAGATGTTGAGAGCTAGAGGAGTTTCTAGTCCTTTTGCTTTTGATTAAAAGTACAAGGTAACTGGTGGCTTTCTGGTCAAATCCACCTCACAGGTTTGTTTGGATCACATAGGGCTTTTTAAATTTTAAAGAACTGGTTGCTAATGTTTAAGATTCAGAAAATTTCACTTAAAATTCCAGATTCTGGGCTTCTGTTAAAAACATGGAATAGCTGGTAAAAATAGATCTCTTTATTTCCCTGGTGGTATTTAGTCTGAGCTGATTGGGGCATGTGCTCTCCTGTTTGCAATAACCAACACATTCTGTTATTTCTTACAAATTGTTGCCATATAGGAAGTTGTCTTCCAAACATGAAAGCTGAGTGTCAATTGCCATTCATCCACATTCTCTTAATTTCTTTTAAATATCTACCTGTCTTTACTCATCTGCCTGGCCCATATAGAGATTTGAGCTTGTGATCCTTGCTTTATTTAGAACAGTGGTCTTTCAGATTATGGGTTGTGATCCATTAATGTGAATTGAACAGAATTTTGTGGATCACAATCAACATTCCAAGAGAAAGAAAAAAAAATAGTCCATTTGTTCTCAATTGGCGATTTTGCCCCCCTCAGAGGACATTTGCAACGTTGGAGATATTTTTGGTTGTCATAACTTGGGACGAAGGGAGAGAGTGCTACTGGTATCTCATGAGTAAAGGCCAGGGGTACTGGTAAACATCCAGCAATGGACTGGACAACACCCCACATAATAAAGAATTTTCTGGCTCAAAATGTCATTGGTACTGAGGTTGAGAAACTCTATTAATAGATAAATTGGAGAGCACTGCTTTATAGTGTAAGTATTGTTTTATGAAGCTTTATTTCATGATTTGTTGTTTGTATTGAACATATTTCTTACTGTGGGGTCACAAACAAAAAATATCACTATGAGGTATTTGATCATTAAAGAAGACTGAGAAATAATGGAATAGGGGATTCTCTTTGACATTCTTCAGACATACTGTGGTGGGTGCTGGAGAGCTATCTGATGAGTTGTCTCTGCCAGGAACCCTGTGGAATCTCTCATCCCATGACTCAATCAAAATGGAGATTGTGGACCATGCACTGCATGCCTTGACAGATGAAGTTATCATTCCGCATTCTGGTTGGGAGAGGGAACCTAATGAAGATTGTAAGCCACGCCATATTGAGTGGGAGTCGGTGCTCACCAACACAGCTGGCTGCCTTAGGTAACAGTAGCAGCTTTGAGAAGATGAAGATGGAATTTTTGAGGACTGACTTAAATTTCTTTAAAAAAAAAAAGTTAAAATTCTTTAGCCTGTTGTGCAGCCTCCACTCTTGTCTGTATTGCATACTGTAACTCTAGCCTGTCTTTCTACTTTTGTCACTTTTTCCTGTGTATACCACATATACTTTCTGTGTCAGTTTGCTTGCTGTTCTCCACATATTCTCCTTGCTTTTATGCCTCTTTGACTTTGTTCATCTAATTTGGTAAGCATTTGGTTAGTACCTACCACACGTTTGGCACTTGTCCCATCCTGGGCTTGTGTGTGATTGTGTCCCTGCCCTTAATTATCTGTATTTCAGGGTAGGCTGTGATAAACACAACAAAAGGAGTACAGAGTACTAAGAGGGTAGGGCGTGGGTGAGGAAGGTCTGTTCTTCCTTCTGTCTGCTTTTCTCTCCTTATTTATCTTTTTGAGGTTAAACTCAAGTGCCTTATTTCATGAAAGTTTTCCTGATTTGTTGTTATATCCTCTAAGTGCTGTAATATAATCTTTTCCTCTTTGGAATATATTCCTGTGTGCTCTGCACCATTCTACATTTGTACTTCCATACAAGAAGTATCCTGTTTTGAATTATTGTTGTTGGTATATATTATTAACCCCCATCCTACCAGATTATAAAAGTTCAGAAGGCAGGCACTGTAAATCAGCTTTCTCTCAACTGCAGTGCCTAGCTTATAGTAGGTATTCACTGTTTGTTATAATGAATAGAAAAGGTATTGAGGGAGCCTGTACGTGATGAAGGATGTTTAAGGGAGAGTTTCTGGATCTGTGTCATCTTGAAGCTTTTCCTGATTTCCCCTCAGAAATGTAAGCTCAGAGAGGAGTGAAGCTCGCCGGAAACTTCGGGAATGTGATGGTTTAGTTGATGCCCTCATTTTCATTGTTCAGGCTGAGATTGGGCAGAAGGATTCAGACAGCAAGGTAAGTTAATGGCTGAGTGAATTCCATTTACTACAACTATGAGGTACTGGTAGTGCAGACCTATCATCTCAGGCTTTCAAATAACGTTAAATTTCTATGCCAGACCCAGTTTCCTAAAGTGGGTGTTCAACTCAGAAGAAAACAGTTTTCTTTAGAATTTCCTTCACTTGGGCTGGCTGATTAGTTTAGTTGGTTAGAAGGCAGCCTCATAACACCAAGGTCATGGGTTCAGATCCCTGTACTGGCCAGCTGCCAAAAAGAAAAGAATTTCCTTCACCTATATATTCTATTTTATTTTATTTTTTGGTGGCTGTCTGGTAGGGGATCCAAACCCCTGATCTTGGTGTTATCAGCACCATGCTCTAACCACCTGAGTTGACCGGCCAGCCTTTCACCTATTTATTTTAAAGCTGCTTAGCTGTCTTACAAGATTGTACATTTTCTAAGTAGGAAAAACAGTGACCCAAATTTTGTGTGATACACCAAATAGTGGCAGAAGCCAGTAAGTTTATAGTTGGACCTTTGATTAGTCTATTTCTATAACGATTTTGAGAAGCCTGGGGGATTTAAGAGGCATCCTGACCGATGAATTGGGCTATGATTTTGAGGACTGATATTTTAATACCTGAATCATGGAAACCTATACTTGCTGGGAAATCACTATAGGCATTCTCTTCTCTCAGTGAGCCTTTTATCTTGTGTCCCTAAGCTTGTGGAAAACTGTGTTTGCCTCCTTCGGAATTTATCATATCAAGTTCACCGGGAGATCCCACAGGCAGAGCGTTACCAAGAGGCACCTCCCAGTGTTGCCAACAATACTGGGCCACATGCTGCCAGTTGCTTTGGAGCAAAGAAGGGCAAAGGTGAGTCTTGGTTCCTGTTCCTTGCTCTTTAACGCTGGACAGGGAAAGTAAGGAACACTTTTAGCATTAGGTACAAAGTATTTGCCAAACAGTATGGGAGTCTGCCTGGTTGAGGGTGTCTTTTTGCTCTGCTGCTTTCCCTGTGTTGTGTGCTTCATTCAAGGTGGTGGTAGTGGTGGTGGTATCAGTTTCAATGACTAGGGAAGTGAAGGACGAGAACCCATCTAATCTGGGGCCTTCTTCCCCATTTGTCCTTTGTGTTTCCTATGTTTTTCTTTTTCTGTCTGTGCTTTCCTGCTTATTCGCCCATGATCCTGTTGACATCTTTCTCCTGCATTTTTCTTCCTTCAATTCTCTCCTCTGCTTTCCGCCTTGGGTGACGCACTGGAAGATGAGTGGTTCTCCAGAGGTGAGTGGAATCTTTTAAGGCGCTTATCTACCTCTAATTTGCATGTTTTTGTTTTAGCTTCCCTAGTATTTCCTTGCCTAACACTTCCCTGTGGATGCATGTAGGAAAATCCAGTTGGGGAGAAGAGCAGCTTTTTGCTCGTCTGATCTAAATGGCTCATGGCATGCTGTTTCTGGGCAGTGGTTCCTGTTATCCGAACCCAAGACAGTAGCAACAACAGTGGTTATCCTTGTCTTACCTGTTTTCTGCCCTTGTTTCTGAATAGCCCCTGACCACTTTGTCCCTCTTGATGCATCTCCGATCCAAAGATTCTGATTGTATAACAAAAAATGTACCAGGTAGAATCTTTCCTTTCTTAAGATTTTTACCCCTCTTCTCGCCATCCCCCATCCTTTTTTTCATTTCTACAGGGAAAAAACTCACAGAGGATCCAGCAAATGATACAGTAGATTTTCCTAAAAGAACTAGTCCTGCTCGAGGTAAGTTATCTTTTTCTTCTAAGTCTTCAAAAGTCTCATAAATGCAGTCCACAGGTAGGGTATTTGGTAGCCTAAGAGCAGACTTTATGCAATATGTATTTACTGTTCTCTGTTCTCTGACTTATGGATTTGAAGTGATGATAAAGGTATTGAGAAACTCTGTGGTATTATAGCAGTAACTACAGAGGACTGCTTGTTAAGGTGTTTATTCAGTTTACTTGAGGATAGGATAAGGTCCTAATTATAGATAGTCCAGAGCAGAAAATTAGGTTCCCTAAGTTGACACTACAGTTCTTGGGACTTAAACCTTACTATTATAAGAAGCCTCTTTATCACAGCTTAGATTTTATATTTATCAATACAGTGAGTCCAAAGTTCACAGCTCTCCAAGGATATAAAAATTTTAAATGTTGTTAAATCTATGATGGGCTAAATCTGTTTACTTAGTCATAGTAAAGGTAGAGAGAACGGCTGGGTTAAGTTAGAAATAATTCATTTAGGGCCAGCCTGTGGCTCACTCGGGAGAGTGTGGTCCTGATAACACCAAGACCACGGGTTCGGATCCCAAACAGGGATGGCCGGTTAGCTCACTGGGTGAGCATGGTGCTGACAACACCAAGTCAAAGGTTAAGATCCCCTTACCGGTCATCTTAAAAATAATAATAATAATAATAATAATTCATTTAAAATGAGAAATCTTTATTTACTTGGATTTTTGGTGGCTGGCTGGTATGAGATAGGGAATCTTTAACCTTGAGTGCTATCAATGAGCTAAATTAATTCCGTGAGTGCTCCTAGTAGAACCAAGCCCAAAAAAGCTGTGGAAGAGAAGAGACAAGGAGGAAGGAGAAAGAGGAGTTGGATATGATGAGTTGATATCTGTTCTGCTCTTAACATTGATTAATTCTTAAAAAGGCATGGAATCAGGCCTCTGAGTTTGTTGTTAAGTGGGTGGGAAAGTTTAGGGAGCCTAATGGTATAGAAGCATACATCCATCAATCCAGAGTACTAAGGCTATACTCCCGACAGCCAGAGCCTGGTTTGTAGGTGTTGATTAACATCCTGTGCCTTCTGCCTTTTCTTGTGCAGGCTATGAGCTCTTATTTCAACCAGAGGTGGTTCGGATATACATCTCACTCCTCAAGGAGAGCAAGACTCCTGCCATCCTAGAAGCCTCAGCTGGAGCTATCCAGAACTTGTGTGCTGGGCGCTGGACAGTGAGTACCTTTTAGAAAATGGACTTGGAAATGGGAGAACTTTGATAATTAGTTTGCTGCCATTTGTAATCTGTTCCACCTCTTTCCATGTGCTACTTCTAGTACGGTCGATACATTCGTTCTGCTCTGCGTCAAGAGAAGGCCCTTTCTGCCATAGCTGACCTCCTGACCAGTGAACATGAGCGGGTAGTGAAAGCTGCATCTGGAGCACTGAGAAATCTGGCTGTGGATGCTCGCAACAAAGAATTAATTGGTAAGGAATTGAATGCTAATAATTTATTTATTGAAATGATTGAAGGGAAGGACCTAGCCCTCTGTAGTTTATGAATCTGAGGATTGGCAGGGGTTATAGTTTAATGGTTCTTGGAAAGACAGGTGACGATTCTTCAAAAATAGAATAATAGCTATTATTTAAGGAGCACTTTGTTGTTAGGTACTGTTAAGCACTTCTCTGTGTTTCTGTTTAATCCCCAACATTTTACAAAGGTCCATCATTTAATAGGATAAGACAACTGAGGGTCATGGAAGTTAAGTAATTTGCCCAGAGTTAATATAGCTCAATATGGGGTAGATACCAGGCTATTTATTTATTTTTAAAATTCATAATGACTATGTTTGGTGGCTGATTAGAGTGCAACCTTGTAACATAATGACTCTTTCTACTGAATTATTATAATATTCCATATACTGTTTTCAATAGAGTATCTGAAAGGACTGTGTAGCATATTTGATATACAGTATTCACATTGTTTCATTGTGATTGAAGAAGGAGAGAAGAAATAAAGGCATTAGAAGGACAATAAATCCCTGGCTATTCCAGGTCCTTTGCCCTGTTGTAATGAAGTTGCTTCATATGAACAGCACCTATATTCGATATGATCAGTGCAATTAAGTACAGTGTAAGGCTCCTCATGGCCTTTTCTCCCTGCATATGTTCCTTCTGTCTTGCTGCTGTAGGTAAACATGCTATTCCTAACTTGGTAAAGAATCTGCCAGGAGGGCAGCAGAACTCCTCTTGGAATTTCTCTGAGGACACTGTGGTCTCTATTTTGAACACCATCAATGAGGTTATTGCTGAGAATTTGGAGGCTGCCAAAAAGCTTCGAGAGACGCAGGGTATTGAGAAGCTGGTGTTGATCAACAAATCAGGGTGAGCTTACCACTTAAAATTATAGCTGGAAGAATTTGAACATGAGAGGGGTGTTACTAGGAAGGAGCTTTCTTCTTTTGCTTTCTAAGGTTATTTCCCCTTATTTTTACATGTGAAGTGTGAAGAGATATTGCTCTATTTTCCGACTTAATATTGATCCATAAACTGATAACAGATTCTTACATCAGTCTTGTTTTGTGTCACTGTTTGGGACAAAATTTAGGATTGGGTGAAAACTTGGCTTCACCCATTTTTACATTTATATTCTTTAGGTTATTATTAGAGGGTATGGGTTCTAAGCTTCTTTCCTGGTTTTGGATTCAAATTCCATGTGGTGGTACTTTTCTCAAAAGGAACCGCTCAGAAAAAGAAGTTCGAGCAGCAGCACTTGTATTACAGACAATCTGGGGATATAAGGAACTGCGGAAACCACTAGAGAAAGAAGGATGGAAAAAATCAGATTTTCAGGTAAAATAAGTCTTGAGACCCCAGACTTTTACCATTCTTTTTGGTCCTTGGGTAATTCTTCTGTATTCTCTGGGTTCTTTTATTTCACTATCAAACTAAGTTATTGTTTTTTTTTTTTTTTCTGGTGTCTGACCAGTACAAGAATTGAACCCTAGACCTTGGTGTTGTCAGCATCATGCTCTAACCAACTGAGATAACTGGCCAGTCCAAGAAATTTTTTTTTTTTTTTTTTTGGCAGCTGGCCATTACAGCCATCTGAACCCGTAACCTTGCTGTTTCAGCACCGTGCTCTAGCCAGTTGAGCTTACTAGCCAGCCCTTAAGTCTATTTTTAACCCAAGTCTCTTAGTTAGTAAAGAAATTACTTGCTTTACTTCTCCTTAAAAGAGTGGTACCTTTAGTCAGTTCATTTGCTATGGAAACAGCTTTGGTCTCCCTCTATGTCATAACATACTGTAAGTGCTGGTGGTGATGAAGGATGATGATGACCTTTTTGACTTGTCCTCAAATGTACCATAGCTCTTTGAGGGAGTTTACCATTCTCTGAGATCATGTTTCCTTCTGATAATATGAGCATTTGGAACCTCTGAAATCTCCTGTTCAGGAACACAAATAGAAGCCGTAGTATCGTGGTTTATTTACTTACTGCAGGGTATTTATTCACCCTTGTGTGTCACCTTTTTATAAGAATTATATTTGGGAACAGGAACTAGATGTTTGTGCCCATTAAGGAATAGTATCTGGGTGAATTCAGTATTCTATAACATCACTGCATTTTATGTTTGCCTCCAGGTGAATCTAAACAATGCTTCTCGAAGCCAGAGCAGTCATTCATATGATGATAGCACTCTCCCTCTTATTGACCGGAACCAAAAATCAGGTACAGTATCCAGGGAGCACACCACTCTCCTTTTAGCCACTTCTACTATTATTTAATGGGCTTGCTAGCTAAGAAATAGGATATATATTTATTTTGGAAGGAACTAGTCTTTTAGGGGAGGGGAATAATACTTCACCTCCAGGATTGTAACCTAGAAGTGGGTAATACAGACAACCAGAAAAATAACACACACAAAAATCACTTACTTCTATTATCCAGAAATAACCACTACTATTTTGGGTTATAGCTTTTTAAATACTTTTGCCATATGAGCGAACACATTTTCCCCAGGAGATGAGTCATATATTTTGTTTTGTAAATTTTTTCTTTTTCATTTAAAGTGTATATTTTGACCCTTATTATCTTAATGACACTTGGCTTTTGCCTCCATCAGTGGTTCTTGAGGTGTGGTCTGAGAGTCCCAAGAATATTGACATTTGTGCTGATGACACAGAAGCACAACCCAGGGCAGTGACACCAAACTGAGCGAGTCATTGTAGTCTGCTTTTGCCATGTACTTAACAGTTTTAAAAAAAGGAGCCATTTTCACTTAAGAATGTAGGATGGAGCTGTAAAAATTAATAATTTTATTATGTTTCTACCCTTGAGTATACATCTTTTTAATATGCTGATGAGATAGGAAATACTCATGAAACACTTCTGTTGTATACCAAAGCATGATGGTTATCTTGAGGAAAAGCTGTTGTGTTACTTGAGTTGCTAGTGGACTATCTACATTTATTTTTTTAATGGAACACCATTTTTTTTTTTTTTTTTTAAAGATGACCGGTAAGGGGATCTTAACTCTTGGCTTGGTGTTGTCAGCACCACGCTCAGCCAGTGAGTGAATCGGCCATCCCTATATAGGATCTGAACCAATGGCCTTGGTGTTATCAGCACCGCACTCTCCTGAGTGAGCCATGGGCCGGCCCTTGGAACACCATTTTTACTTAGAAAAATAACTGGCAGACAAACTGTGATTATTCAGATGTGGGTATTTGGCAGATTTTCTCAAATATGAATTCAGTGATCTTGTCACTTTGAGGAAAATAACTGACAGTGTTTGCTGCCTGAACTTTCAAGTGAAATAATTTTGAAAAACTTGCGTCTGCCATCTTGAGCCTGGTAATTTCCCAATTGGGAAAGGGAGAGGGGGAGAGGGATTAGGGAGAAGTTGGGTGAGGGACACAAAGAATAATTACAATTTGTAATACTGAACATGCTAATATTGATTTGATCCTCACATATTGCACACAAATACTGATAGTCAACTCTCTACCACATAAATATGGATAGTAAATTATATTTCAATTAAAAAAAGACTTCTAATGACATCAGTGGTTATATTAACCAATGTGATTTTTTTTTACATTGTGTAATGAAATGTGTTAATATTTGGAACATCTGCATAACTGTGAACCAGTATTTTGCAAGTAACTATTGCATGAAGTTTAAGTCTCAAAATCATGCATGGGTAATTGATCCATTCAAAGTGCAAGACTCGGTTAGAGTGTGGCCCTGTAACACCAAAGAGCACGGTGTTATAACACTAAGTTCAACAGTTTGGATCCCTGTACCAGCCAGCTACAAAATTTTTTTTAAAAAGTTTCCTTAAAGTGCAGGATGGACCAATGGATTTTAATTTTGCAGACTATGAAGGGATTGTTAGTTTGGTTTCAGATTCTGTATTACTGCTAACCTGTAAGAAACTGCTACTTGTTGTGTTTTAGTGTATTGTCAAAGAAGTATGCCCATGTTTATCTTAAGACTTAAAATTCTCCTCCCTTTTCCAACTTCTTATCTGTGTGAGGCTGGGTTTTCTTTATATACTTCAACCAACATAACATATCAACAGATTGAATGCAGAAGTGGATATGAGTATTCAGCTATCTTCTATTAAGCAAACTAAAGAAATGTGCAAAAAATGTAAAGTAATACTTCTTTATTAAAAATATTATTTATGATAACATGTAAAAGCGACATAGATATTTTAAATTTCTCAGTATGGTAAATATTAATACATATAACCCGTACCAATGAAAGCTTTTTAGATCCTCATTAACTTTAAGATTGTAAAGGGGCCTTGAGACCAAGTAATTTGAAAACTGCTGGCTTAGACTGAGTTGTTTCTTGTATTGTCTATAGGAAGTGATTGCAGTAAATTCCACGAGGGCCTTGTTCCAGCCACAGAGCTGTGATTAGTGCCTGGAACATAGTGGGTGCTAAGTAAGAATTTGAATGGAGGGAGGGAAGGAGGACAGATCAGAGAGCAATTTTTATTATGTGTATGATTTTGAAGAGTTGGTTTTTGACCTGGACAACTTTCTGACTTCATATAGATAAGAAACCTGATCGGGAAGAAATTCAGATGAGCAATATGGGATCAAACACAAAATCACTAGGTAGGTCATTAATTCCTGCCTAAGAATGTGGAGTACTATTTCACTGGGATGAGGAGAGCCATCTGGTTTTGTAGTTTTTTCTAACACCCTCACCATTTATGTCCTGGAATAGCATTGGCTGGTCATTTCCATTTGCAAACATGTGAGGAAATTTAGTATAACTTGATCTATCCACTTTTTCCACATTTCCACATGCTGAAAGGTTTTCAGAAAATCTTCACATGCCTCCCCTTCATATGCCTACAGAATCAAGTTTGTATCACTAAACTTACTCTCAGCCCACCTGGTCTACTTGCTATCCTGTCTTTTCACTGTGTATTTTTTTGATTTTGCTCATATAACACCTACTGGAATGTCCTTTCCATTTGGTTTTCTAAATTGTCTTCATTTCCAAAGCTTAACTCAAGTCCTGTTCTCCTTTGTTAGAACCTTCCTATTACAGCTATTTCACTTTCTCTTAATTCCGGTACCTTTTACAGACAGATCTCATCAGTTTAACTTTATTATCATATTTCATACTCTAATATTACATATACATATTGTCTTTCCTATTAGATTTAAGTTTTTTATTTTTTTAAAATTGAAAAATTTTAAGTCGGGGACTGTCAGACTTTAATGCCTTTCTAGAGCATTTGGTAAAGCTTAGTTCCCAACAGAGATGCCTAATTCACACTTATCTGCTTGATATATATTCTACACTGGAGAAAAATGTTATTATGTTCTGTGTACTTTCCTCATTAGATAACAACTATTCCACACTGAATGAGAGAGGGGACCACAGTAGAACACTGGATCGATCTGGGGATCTAGGTGATATGGAGCCATTGAAGGGAACACCCTTGATGGTAAATGCTCTTTATATACTGTTGTCTATCTAAGATCAGTTCTGTTTTGAAGCCTGCATATTTCGTGAAGTAGAAAAAAAAGTACAGAGAGAAGGATAGCATCCTTTTCTGGTAGGGGTTTTCAGGAAAAGGTAGGGGGTTTGACTCATTTTGAGATTTCTTGGGCCATTATTCTGCAGTGATTGAGATGGGAGAAGGAAGTCTGTAAACGTGTTACTGATGTGACTAATACTAACTGATCTATTCGCATACTTGACCCGCTTCCTGTCCCTGCCTGTTTATGAATGTTTTGGCCTTCTCTTACTATTATCTTGTTTCGTTTGAGTTTACAAATTTTGGAATTTTCCCTAGGTTTAGCACACACTCAGGTTCCTATATCTTGACTCTCGTACTAACAAATTGCATGTGTTCACAGCAGGACGAGGGGCAGGAATCTCTGGAGGAAGAGTTGGATGTGTTGGTTTTGGATGATGAGGGGGACCAAGTGTCCTACCCTCCCATGGTATGTCCTCCAGTCACCCCCAAGATTGTCCTTGAGGAAGGAGGCCCGTGTGTGCCAGCATTTTGCCAATCATGCTGATCTGATCAGGCCAGAGACACTGGTCTCAGCCATGTGGGGCTTGGGGGGGATTCTGCTTCTGTGATTAGTACCCTTTAAAAGGCCGGGATGTGCAGCTGGTGATCTGATTCTCCATTATGTGCTGCTTTCCTTCCTTCAGATTTGCTCAGCTGTCTTTTTTTGAGTCTCCTATTCCCAACGCTGTTAACATCCTCTCTTTTTCTTTTTTCCCCACAGCAGAAGATTTAACACCGCTATCTCCGCTCCGTGTGGGCTTATAATATATGTACTTTTATTTTTTGGTGGTGAAATGGACTGATGATTTTTCTCTTTCTTCGCTGGACTATTGTGCCAACTGCCAGGCTGCCTCCTGCCCGTATAGCCCTAAGTGGCTGCCTTCTTTCCATCCGTTCCCAACTTCTTCCAGTGAAGTTTAATTATCCTACTACCCCTCCCTTCCAACCCATTCCCTCCAATTTCTCTCAAGAAGCCTGACTCAGTTATTTGCATATCTTGAGAAACTGCTGCAGATCAGCTCTTTTTGCCAGCTCTGCCTGGAACTCTTGTCCTTGAGTGGAGGGAGGGAGAGAGTGGGACTCTTCACTGGAAGCTGTGGGAAGAATTGGAAGTTACATGCTGTATATGCAGTGTCCAGCAATCTGATAAACTGATGATTCTTGATCAAGATTTTTTTCCTGATGGGGAAGGGACTTTTTATTTTCTTTTGGAGAAGGAGAAGTGTGAGCTTTTCCCTTATTCCTAATGGCTATTTTTGAAGCAAGGAAGGCGGCAACATTGGCACATTCCACCTGGCAAGGGCCCTTGAGTAAGTGAAGGTCTCCTAGAACTGTGATTAAGAAGCCTTGCCCTCCTCATCTCCAAGGCAGGGACCATCAAGGACCTACAGAATCCATCTCTTCTACAAGCCTCATGCCAACCTTGGGCTGCTGCCACTGCCCTTTATCGAGGCTGTCCTTAACCCTCCTCTCCCACCCTGTGATATGTCTGCTGACTTGGCCTGGCCATTTGTGAGAGGCTGTAGAAAGAGGAGAATGTCAAGGAAGACCTTTTGGTTGAGAAGGTGCAGAAAGACGTCTTTTGGGAAGAAGAGGAACCTCTAGGAAGAACTAGTAGGAATGTACGTGAAGTGGTTAGTCTAAAACTGGCAGGAAGCTTCAAAGCTGGCTTCCCCTCTGCCCTGTTTCTCCTTTTTTTTTACCCTTATAAGTCTGTCCTCACCTACCTTTGCCCTGGATTGGGTGGCCAATGAAAGGACTTGATGTACATAACTCCTATCCCCTTTACCCTTGTAAGGTGGGGATTACCCCTGGCTTTGCCTCTTCTTTGTGCCTTTGGCCTGGGGTGCATCTCCTTCTTCCCTTCCATGTGCCTTTCTTTGCCCCTGCAGTCTCATTTCTCATGATTTTGCAAATTATATTTTGTTGCTTTCTTACCCACTATTGGCCCTAAATAGCAGAAAGGAGGAGAGGTGACCTAGAGAACTTCAGATTCTCCACTGGGGATTGGTGTAGCTCCTGCTTTCAACCACAGCAAGCCTTTGCCCAACAGCATGAGGTTGGTGGGAGGAGTGAGTGGTGTGACTCTTACTCCTTAGTTGCCCAGAATTTACCATTATCTCTGAAGGGGTTATAGGGATGTCCTCTCTCCCTAATTCTCTCCCTCCTCGACAGAACTGTCTCTCCTCATTTTAGTGTATGTTAGCAGGTTGGGCTAGAGGAATCAGCTGCTATGTGGGTTAATTATTATTATTATTATTATTTTTAACCCTTTTCCTTATTTACCTTCTACTCCCCTTAATCTAAAAGCTCTGTTCAGTGCAACTGGAATTCTTTATCCCTCTCTTCCCCTTCCCTTATATATTGAGGCTATGGGGTAGGAGAAAAGTGCACAACCCACCACCCCCATTCCCCATGCATTAAAATTCCTTATTTGCCTTTTTCCCCTCTCCCATTTCTTCCCACTCCCATTTCTTCCCACTCGCATTGATCTTTTCTGGCAAAAAGGAGCCTTTTGCTCTCTGTGACCCTAAGAGCACACTGCACAGGGGAAATTGTCCCCATCCAGACCTGGCTCCACTCTTGGTTCTCTTGTCCTCCTCTGCTCTTTTCCTGGTGCTCTTTTTTCTTGGTGGGGTGTGGGAAATAGAACAGCCATGGGCTTTTGGGGACCTTTAACTGTTTTTTTTTTTTTCTCTTTCATTTATAAAAACACTAAACATTCAATTCCAGAGAACCAAAAATCCCACCTTCCCACCGAACACTACTAAGGGGCATGTCTTCTGCTCCATATCTTTTCTCTTTTACTTTCTCTCTTGTTAATGCTTTTAAAAACAAATGAGTTTTTTATATAAATAAAGTTTTTAAAGTGTGTATGTGGGGGGTCTGTGTCATTTCTTCACTTCAAGCTATATTTCTTCCCTCCTTTTCATCTTGGTTACTTCTTTATGTATCAATGTCCTTTCTTCTCAGAGCAACCAGAAAGAGGTTATACTGGGATGGATTCATTTTGAGCTCAGCCTCAACTCTTCTCAAGCAACATTCTTTTTAATAATATGCGAAACATTTTTTCCTTTGAAGATTCTTAAAAATTAAATGTAATTAAATTGGCTGAAGTAGAGCTTTGGGAGCTTATTGCTAACTTACTTAGAGATAGGAAACTGAAGTGTAAAGAATTAATGACTTCCTTAGTCACTGGGATTCTTTTGCAACTTTTGACAAAACTAACATTGAATAAAGCCCACTGCAATACATGGCCCTCTTGAACATAGCACCTATGAATAGAAGATCAGAAGCTATGATCCCCAATTGCCATCCTAATAGATATGAAAATGTAGAATTAAAAGGCCCATGTAGATAAATACTGATCACTGGGCCATACTGTTTCTCAGGCTGTATGCAATCATTTAATTAGAAGAGAATAGGCAGGCCTATTTATTTGACAGGCCGTATTATTTGGTAGGACGCAAAGGATGTCCTACCACGTAATATGTGAGTGGGTAGGGAATACTTGCTGGATTACCAGGGATTGACTTTATTACAGAGGCCAAGGATTAAGACCTATGGAAAAGACTTATTTTTCTGGGGCCCTTATGTCCTATCATGTAATTAAAAGACTTAAGAGAATTTATATAAAATGCTTTCTGTATGCCCAAATCTTTAGATTAAAATTACATAGCTGCTCCTGATGATGGTCCTGTCTTGTTTTGCTGAACTAGGACTTGGGTTTGAAAATTTTCTTGGGCTAGTGAGATCAGGAAATCTAAGTATTGTAGTTGTTAACCTTTTAAGGCTCGACTTGTGTCTGACAAATGTAGTATTAGGCCAGAAGGATGACACACAAAGCCAAAAAGCTATTAGAATTTGCTTGTCTAAGAGGTTTGGAAGTCCCACTTGAGATGGTTCTATCAACATAGAAAAACCTGGCTACTGGTCAGTAGCCTTTTATTTCTCTGTTACAGTCTTTATTATTCACTGGCATTAAGCTAGATACAAACTCTGCTCTTGTTCCTAGATTGGTCCATTTGTTTTCTCTTTTTCAATATTTGCCAAGCACCTTCTATATGCCAAGGGTTGTAGAGGTTAGGTTTAAACTAGAGAATGAAACAAGGATCCTTTCTCAAAGGTTGCAATCCATGAGAATGCTATGTAGCTAGGGTTCATGATATTCTAAAAACATTTCTTGTCTCTGTGTCCTTATCTAAATGAGCCTAAATTTTAAATAGAATGATCTGTGAAGGCTCTATATCTCCTAATAAATGATTTAGTAATGCTTTTGAAGTCTCTTGATATCACTTGCTCACATTAACTTTAGGAATCCTTTGGATTTTGTCAAGATTTTCCCACATATTCCCAGATCCTTTGGAGCCAGAGTTTTTCTGGAAGTGGCTAAAGATTATGGTCAATCACTTACTGCCTCAGCAACGCTAGTGAACATGTTTGTGAGAAAGTTGGTTTTATGAGTCTTGCTGTGACAAACTTTCTATCACAGCTCAAATCAATGACCTCATTTGGCCACTTGTTCTTTCTTGCTGAACTACAAACTGGAAACATCTCACCCAGGAAGAACGAAAGACTAGTTTTTCTTTATCGTTCTCTCTCATTTTGTCTTTTTTTTTTTTTATCTGAAGTAAAGACAGTTCTTGGTATTTTCACAGAGTTATAGACCAAGTAGACCTAGCCTTATATATCCGAACAAGTACATAAGAGTTACCTGGGACACTAGTTGAAAATGTGGATTCCCGTGCTTCATTTTCAAAAGTTGTTTCTATAGGTGGGACTCAGGAAACTGAAATCTTAGTAATTCAACTGGGTTGTGATTTATGTGGTCACTATGTACATGCAACTAGAGACACTAGTGACTCGCTCAAAGTGGAATCCAGGATAACTGGCTCTAACTCCACTGGCAGTAACACTAATTTCATGGTAGGTGTAGTTAATGTGGTGCGGTCACCACTGTTTTACGAGAATACAGAGGATACGATGTTGTTCTCAAAGGAATGAATTGTTCACAGTTGAATTTGAGGTAATAGTAAGTGACAGGCCAGTGTGTGGCATCTGGGTAGGAGAAACTTCTTATCATTCAAATCTTGTAGGTAATGCCCAGACTGCTGAGGGTGGAAGTTAGCCCTTTATATGGGGCCCTCTGGGCATAGAAAATCCCCTGGAATGGCTGACTTTGAAGTGTCTCTTCTGGCTACAAACAGTACCTCAACGGGGGAGCAAGTGGCCTCATTGGCCAAAGCCAAGGAGGCCACGTCTGGAAACTGAGTCACTCCAGAGAGAGAACCTGCCTCAAGAAAGCACTAAAAAGTAAGAAGCATGATATTGTTAGGAGCAAATTTTTCTCATACAACTTTTGACTTTCCTATTGTCTAACTGTGTCACTTAATGCATTAGTTCTTCAGTTGATCCTCCCAGAACTTAGGGGCAGACATGGATGGAGAGAAAGCTGGAGGAAGTGAGGTAGGAAAAGCATCAATGAAAATCATTCTGATCTGTCTGCATCATTGTAACCTGACTTATGTTTTTCTCTTTTTATGTATTATGAAATGACCAGGACCAGCTACCTATGAGTGGAGTAAGTCAAGAGCCTTGCACTTGTTGCTGTAATTGTAGGAGCTATAGTCACTATTGTAAGCATGTGGTAACTAGCTTTTTAAAAAAAAAATTTAACTGAGAAAAAAAATGCTACATTTCTCTCCGTATACATCCCTGTCTTCATTGTTGAAAAGGACAGGTTCTTCCACTTTTACTGGAGACACAAAGGGTTTACTACCTTGCTGTTCTTTCCCAGTATCTATCTAGTGCTAATAGACAGATAGTCTGAATGCCATAAGGCATTTGTGCCTAAAGAAAAGAAAAAGAAATATAGGATATCTGTGATGATGTTCCAGTCATTTCTTATCCACTTCTTGTCTTCACATCAATCCTTTTTTTTTTTTCCTTCACCTTTAAGTCACACTTAACCTTGGTGTTTTTACAACTCAATCTGTTGTCAGAGTCAGGGCAGAGGGAGTACAGAATGTTTATTTGGAATGAATTCAGGTTTCTGGTTTTGGCAGTATGGTAGATTAGATACTCTGAAAAGTCCTTTCAGTAGAAGCAACTAAGATACTGGGTAAATATAAAATATTCTTTAAAACACATTGCTGAGCAGACACAAAAGTAATGAATCCACAGACCTTCAAAATGAAGCAAAAGCTAGAATCCTAGGAAGTAAGTGATAAAGCCAGCTTCTACTTAGCTTTTGCCAGACTCAGCAGACCTTAACCTTCTACTTCAGTGACTACACAGAATACGGGAATAAGGAAATGAATCTAGCAGGTTCCCACATAAAACTGGATACCCTCAGTGTAAAGGTGAACAAGAAATAAACACTCCATAGAGGGAGAGGGGCAGCAAGGAACTTATTTATCTCAACCTTGGTGCTAAAGAGAAGGAAAAGTATATAGAGTATCTTCCCTGAGAATTCATAACAAGATGACCTGTGTGTTTTTAGTCCAAATTTAGGCTAACTATGTTATCCAAAAAAATCTTAAGTGAGGAATTTGGTGGTACTTGATAATAACTCCCAGTGGTTTCCAAAAGCAAATGCAATTTCTCTAAGACTGCCAAACAATTCCCATAGATAAACTTCCAAGGCAAATGAGCAACTTTGCTCAAAAATTATAAAATGCACAAAGGTAGCACCATGAGTGAACATGAGGACAAACAGAAGCTAATCCTTAGGTACTTCAGATGTTGGCACTGTCACATAGAATATACTGAAATAAGTTGAATGAACTAAAACAAGTTCATAAATGAGAGATAACAAAAAACCCAGTAGATCTGGGGGGAAAAGACCCTTTGAGTTAGAAATGAAAAATACAAATTTGAAATAATTTAATGTGTGGTTTAGATAGATTAGACAAACTGAAGGGTGATTAGTGAATTGGAAGATAGTTCTCAAGAAATTATCCAGAATACACTCCAGGTAAGGAGGAGAAGGAAGAATGGAAAATGAGCAAGAAGCTGAGATTTGGACAATGGAGTGAAAACATCTGATGTACATTATTAGAAGCTTTAGGAGGAAATCATAGGAAGAGGCACTATTTAAAGAGATAATGGCTGATAAAATTTTCAGATTTCATGAAAGGCACCAAACCTCAGGTATAAGCCCAACAAATCCCAAGCAAGATCAAACAACTCACCTGGAAACATCAAGCTGAGATGCAGAAAACCAGAGAAAAGATTTTAGGCAGCTAAAGAGAAAATACAGACTACCTGTAGAAAACAGCCCCAATGAGTGAATTTTCAGCATCAACAATGAAAGCCTGGAAACAATGAAATAATAAGAACCATTATGGGAAGCTTACACTCTGAAATGTTTTAAAGAAAAGGCTAACAGGGCCTGCTGGTTAGCTCGGTTGGTTAGAGTGTGGTGCTGTTAACACCAAGGTCCAGGATTTGATCCCTGTACCAGCCAACTGCCCCCCCCCTTCAAAAAAGAAAGGGCTAATAAAAACATTTTGCAGGGTTTCCAGTCACTAAAGGGTGTCCTTGGAGCAGAAGGAAAATGATCTCAGAAAATCAGACCAAGAAGGAACACTGAACAAAGACTGGTAAATAAAGTTGGTAAAAGTAAGCCATTACATACGGTGTAAAAGCCATATGTAATTTGTGGGAAGGGAATATAGGCCAGAATTAAAATACTGGATAACAGTAGCATGTAAGTTGAAGGGATTATTGGAATACTTTAATGTTCAGTTACTTTTATTCAAGAGAAAAGTAAAGATACTGATCATCTTAAGACTTTTGTGAAACTAAGTACAGCCATCCCTTGGTATCCATGGGGGATTGCTTCCAGGATCCCCTGTGGGTACCTAAATCTACAGATGCTCAAGTCCCTGAAATAAAGTAGTGTAGTATTTGCATATAACCTATGCACATGCTACATGTACTTTAATCATTTCTAGATTACTTAGAATACCTAATACAATGTAAATGCTATGAAAACAGTTGTATTTATGGAATAATGACAGAAAAAAGTCTGTACATGTTCAATACAAATGCAATTTTTTCCCCTGAATATTTTCAATTTGCGGTTGGCCGAATCCGTGGATGTGGAACCCACGATATAGAGGGTCGACTGTGTACATATTCTAGAATAACCACTAAAGAGTAGACACAGAGCATGTAACTTCCAAACAGAGAAATTCAAAGGAAGGTGGGAGGAGTTAATAACTGGTGCTACATCTGACAGAACGAGCTGAGCTCCTAGGGCAGTGGTCATAGCAGATGGAGTAGCGCCTACCTCTGTATCAGCACTGGGATAGGGCATCTGGCAAGAAGTAGATGTGTGCACAAAAAAGCAGAGTGAAGAACTAGAGTAGGGACAAAGGGAATGTGTCCAAGACAATTTTGATAAAAGCAAAGTTAATAATTTAAATAAGATTTTGCTGGCTGATATGTAAGTTGTTCAGCCTGGCAGATGGTCAGGAGAGAATACTTTCATATCTTGCTGACTAAATTGCTGTCTTAGTCTTGTCTGAGTTAGCCTCACCATATCCTAATAGGGCTTGACCCAGAATAGGGCTGGACTAAAGCTGGAGACTGCCCTTTGACAGGAGGGAGATGTAATTTTTTTAAAGGGTCTACTGGCTTTAGAGTAGGAGAGGTCAAGGAGGAGTATAGGGCTGTTCAAGCTCATCTCTAGGTCATCAGTCATTTCCTGGGCTCCAAGAAGGGCTTTCTCAGGGACATTGATTCAAATTTTGGATTGTTGTTGGTATGTCACCATATCACACATTTGCAATAGACATTTCTGTCTCCTTTGTGATACATTTAAAGTATATACTAGTGATGCAAGGTATAGATTTTATGTGGGATCAAGACTTGCTACCTAATGTCTTATTCACACACTTATTGCTTCAATCCTTTATTTCTTTTCTCTTTATTGGGTTTAGTGCCTCTGAAATCTAGCTCATAGAATTTTGAGATAATTCAGAATGATAATGTATATAAAATTACTCAGCACTAAGCTCAGGTTCTGGAACCAGACCGCCTGAGTATAGCTCCTTACTCTGCTACTTAACTGTGTGACCTTGGGCACATGTCTTAAGCTTTTGGTACCTTTCATTATGGGAATAACAATACACACACATTGTGAAGATTAAATGAGATAATGAATGTAATTGCACTTAGAACAGTACCTGGCACATAGTAAGTATATTATTGTATCTATCACCAGGTTCTACATATATGTATGTATAATTTATATCTATATTTAGTTATGTGATCGCTCAATTTTTGTATCCAACTACTTCAGGGATGATTTCAAGGACAACCCAATGTAACAAGCAAATGGTATACATGTCCAGCCCCTGGATTAGGAAAAGAGAGCATTACTCATTTGGGACGTACATACGCATCTTTGGTCCAGGATTTGTTCTAGGTGCTTAAGTGTCAGGACTTTTAGAAATGATCCTTGCAGGAATTAATGTTAAGGGCTTAGAGGTTACTTTGTGGCATGCCCAGAGAAGCATCCATTAAGTCTGGTAGTGCTTGTGACAACGCATAGATTTCTCTAAACTAGGATGGGAAAAGACTTCCTCACAAGATACCAAGGGTTTTCTGTATAAATCCTTGAGAGATAAAGAAGTAATATTCATGTAGAGCCCATGAGAGATATGGAGGGATTTAACTGAAAGAATGAATAAAAAGCTACATATATTTATTAAGTACCTCGCTATGTGGTAGGCCCTATACTGGTGATAGAGATGTTATGGTGACCACAGGTCCTTGTTCTTAAGGAATGTGTGGTAAGTTACTCTGAGAGCAAAGAGTTTTAAGCAGTCAAGTCACCAGATCACTAGCTATAAAGAATAGTATGGAGGGGAAAAGACTGTCTGACCAGTTAGAGGAAGCTGCAAACTTCTACACAGGAGATAATGGTGGCTTAGACTAGATTCTGGTGTAGAGAGGAAAGTTGATCAACTTCAGACCTTTTAGTAATGATGATATCTATTACTAAGTGCTTACTATTTGTAAGACATTATTGTAAGTACTCTGAATAAATTGACATTTAATCTTCACATCAGCCTATATGAAGGGAAATTACATAAACATGTTATAAAATATTTTGGAGCTAAGCTTTTTGCTAAGCACATGTATTATTCTTGTTTAATATTCAACACAATTCTATGATTATCCCCATCTTACAGATGAAGAAATTAAATCTTACAGCAATTGAGTAACTTGCTTTAGGTTACACTCAGGTGCAAAGGTCAGATTTTGATCAGATTTGTTTGATTCTAAATACTATTTTTCTTAACTACTAACCTAGATTGCTTCAGATACTTAACAGGTAGAATTGGCAGAACATAAGGTTGGGGAAGAGTTAAGGATGATTTCCTGGTGTCTGGTCAGCCACTGATTGAGATAGGAAACTGATGAGCAGGAGGATGGGTTGGAAAAGAAAAGTTTAGTTACAAATAAAGTGTTTGAGGTGACTGAGAAACACTGAAGTAAAAGTATTCAATGAGCAGTTGGATATGTGGGGCTAGACCTCGAGAGACCTGAATTATAGATATAGATTTGGCAATCGATCTATAGGTTGTACTTTAAGCTATGGGAATATATAAGTTGCCCCAGGAAGTATTAGCATGAGAAAAGTGGAGGGTTTAGATTCAAACCCTGGTGGTACATAAATATTGAAGAAGGGAAAGGAGAGCCTGAAAAACTAGGGAGCTTTCTGGTTTAGGAGAGCTTTCTTTTCTTTTTAAAGAAGGCTCCATGGCTTCTCAGTGCAAAATGGGCAATAGTTGAGATTCTTCCTACTATCAGGCCTGTGTCTCATTGTCCTATTCTCCCTACTCTTCTCTTCTTTCCCCCTTGATCCCTCTTTTTTTGCTTTCCTTTTCATTTCTCTTCCACTAGGTCTCTAGTTGCTGTCACTCCAGACCTGTACTAGCAGGCAGCCTCTCAAGAATCACAGATCTCTGGTTTTACGTGTAACTGCTCCTAAGTCTGTCCTTCTAAAAGTGGTGAGCAGAGCCATATTCCACCTTGTGACTTACTGAAGGAAGCCACTTCATGTGAGGTTGCCCCTGTCTCTGCAGAGTGGAGATTCCTAGCTCACTCAGGACAGTCCTGAGTCCTGGAGGACTAGCAGGACTGACCCAGGAACGCACATCCCCTTTACTCTTTACATTTCTTTTCCTTATCCTGTAGCTCACCCTGATTCCAACAGACCTATTGCCATATCAACCCAGGTTTTCAGGGGTCAAGTGAGACCAAGTACAGGCTGAGAACTTGTCCTTACGGAGCAGTTCTCCACATATAATGCAAGTAAAACACTAAGTGCAGAGCATAGTAGGTGCTGAACATAGGAATACATGGTAACCGCCTGTGATATAAGAGATAATGGATGGGTGCCCTCTGCTGGCAGAGCCAGTCACCAGCCAGGAATCTCAACCTCTTGCAAGAGGGCTGCACCTTCAGCATACACCTCAACCCCCCCGCCTATTGATTATTTTAAAAAATCTTGGTTTAAATTATAAGAGCCTATATAACTTTTTACAAAATTCTATACAGCAGATTATAAAATTAAAATTCCTCCTTTTATGTCACTCCCTAGGGATAACTACTGTTAACTGCTTGTTGCATATCCTTCCAGATAATCTTTCTCTATGTGCTTATATAGCATAGACTTATTTCTAATGGAATGAACTTATGCATGCTATACATATTTTGCAATTTGTTTTTTCCCATAAAAATATGTCATGGACATCTTTCTACTCTACTGCTTACTACCTTATTTTCCTCATGATTGCCTATTTTACCATTGTAAATCTGTGCCATAATTTTATTTAGACCTGATACCTTCCTGCTTCTGGGCCACCTTTTTATGACTAACATGGAACCCTATAGGCCACTTCCTCAGGAGACCTTTCTCCCAGTATGGAACTTAGCCCAGAGACCATGATCTTGTGGTTAGGATGAGCAGATAGTGTGGTCACTCTGCCCACCTCTCTCTAGATGGTTCAGTCTATCAACCCTCTCTCTTGACTTCAGAGGATTTGGAAATATGTTTCCTACTGCTCTGTTCCCCTGGGTGGAGATGCTAAGCATCCAACCCTTCCCTTCCCTCAGAACATGCAATGGGGATTTTTGGCTTTTTAAACTCATATTTTATTTGAAGATAGGGGTTGCTCTGCCTGCCATCCCAGCCCTCATGGTCCCGGCACTGAGTGAAATGAGTGCAGAGATAGGAAGTGGGATGCATTTGGCTTTGAGGCCTAGCCAGCCATTTGAAGGCTACACTTGCTTCTAATTTGTTTCTGATGGATTCCTAGGACAGACCCCGGCTCCACCTGATTTTCACCTATCTTCGTATTTTTGAGAAGTCAGGCCCCAAGCTCTCCTCTCTGGGCCTGGTTAATGTCTGACTGTGGACACCTTGGTAACTCAGCTCTAACTCCACCTTTACTTCCTGTAGAGTGTCTTGAATTGGTCGTCTAGTGATGGTTACCTTGTTGCCAGTTGCTTTGTAACCCACATTATACATAGTGTCACTTAAGAAACTGACTTTTCTTAAGTGAAACCCTGTCTCCATTAGTATTTCATTCATCCTGCAAAAATTTGTTCAATAATTACTTTGTACAATGCTAGGGCCTGAGACTATTTCTGTCTTTGTGGAGCTCCAATTCCAGGGATGGAGGCAGTAAATTAATGAGTTAATGAGGTAAACATTATTATAATGATACCTTCTTAAGACTTTGCCAGGGACTCTGCCAAGAGGGAGGGCAAGTCTTCACTGAGGTGGTAGATTGGTTTCCAAGGATAATTAGGATCCCAACAGTTGGAGAAAATGTGAAGTTAGAAATCAGATGGAATGATGTACAAAAGTACAGAGGCAGGAAAAGAATCTGGTTCACTAGGTATCCAAGTAGGTGAGGGGAAGTTTCTTTTTATAGAAACATTTCATCTAAAAAATGAAAGAGTGATTGAAATAGAATATCACCATTTTGCAATCTGTAATAAATGGATCTTAGGCATTAAGCATCAGCAGCTGCTAATATCACAGAAAGAGACAGATATCACCAATGAAGTAGTTTTAAAAAAAATCAAACCTGAGTCTAATCAAGCCTCTATATCCAATTACTATTTCACAGAAAATACAGAGGATGAGGGAAATGTTGAACTACACCAGTAGGATGTAATTAGCAAAATAGGGGGAATTACAGATGACTTAATTTCTTTAATAAATTAATTTTAAGAAGAAATAAAGGAAGGAGACCTGTAGATT
Organism: Cynocephalus volans; assembly: GCF_027409185.1. Classification (NCBI taxonomy): domain Eukaryota; kingdom Metazoa; phylum Chordata; class Mammalia; order Dermoptera; family Cynocephalidae; genus Cynocephalus; species Cynocephalus volans. The sequence continues at coordinate 152,847,209 of NC_084463.1, forward strand.
AAAAGAAAAACATCAATCTTAATGCATCAATATTAAGACCTTATTTGGATCATCATATAAACATCTTTATGATGACATTTCATGAGAAAATTGGAAATTTGAACACTGAATATTTGATGTTACTAAGGCATTACTATTATCTTAAAAATGTGACTGATATTGTGGGTTATAATTAATTCCTTGTTGATTTGAGCAGGGTACTGAATTTTATTTTATTTTTTAAAGATGACTGGTAAGGGGATCTTAACCCTTGACTTGATGTTGTCAGCACCACACTCTCCCCTAGTGAATGAACTGGCCATCCCTATATGGGATCCGAACCCATGGCGTTGGTGTTATCAGCACCACACTCTCCCGAGTGAGCCATGAGCCAGCCCAGGGTACTGAAATTTTAATGGATGAAATGTTATGATGAGGACATTTGCTTTTAAGTAATATGGGGCAAGAGTGGATGGGGGTATAAATATAACACAATTTGCTGTGAGCTGATAATCATTGAATCTGGGTTATGAGTATATGGAGGTTCCTTATAGCATCCTATGTGATTTTTAAGTATATTTGAAATTCTCTAATAAAAAGGTTTGAAAAAATGGTGAATTTGGAAACTAATAACTCCACGTGACTGAGGCACAGGGGCACATAGGGAGCAGTAGGAAATGGAGCTAGGAAAGGGGAAAGTGTGGTGCTTGCGTTGTGAAGTTCTTTTCCTGCCACATGCAGGCAAATGGGTTTCAAACCACTGTGGAGACCTAGGGTTCTACGTTGGGGCCTCCAAGCAACCACCAGTATGGGTGAGAGGATCTGAACAGAAGGGAAACTGGGCCACCTACACATTTTAACAGCTTTGCTTCTTAACTTTTATTAAATTGGGCTTCTGGGTAACGTTTCATTTAAAAACAGGATTCTGAGGCTTTAAAAAATTCTTTGTAGCCATTGAGGGAACAGTTGAATATTTTAGAGACTTACTTGTGCTATAGCGCAGAAGATTGGAGGTAGGGAAATCAGCTGGGAGGCTATTGCAGTATGGCAGATGAATGAGAAATTTGTTTAAAGAGAAATTTAGCAAATGGAGATTTGGTCCAGGAGGCAAACCTTTCATGATAATATATGTAATAGTCATTTCCCAGGCCACAGTCGTAGGAAAGACAACAAAGAAGGTGGGCAAATATGAGTATGCTCGCTCCTTGTAACAACAAAGCCAGTCCCTCTGAGTACCTTCTGGAGTATGGGGTGGAACCCAGCTCCCTCCTCTCCTATCCCACAGTTGGCAGAGCACCAGAAGAGCTCTTGTCCTTCTTGCTGCTGTCTCAGCATCTTCTTTGATCAAAATCTCCAGTCTGGACTCCTGAGCACCATGACTGATGATATAGGGAGGTAGGGAATAATGCCAGTTGTTTGGGCTCATAGTGACCACTTCTATCATTGTGCGCCTGTCTCAACTATAGCTGCTTTCATACACACCACCAGTACTCTACCTCCTTATAGCAGCTTAAACTCCAGACTGTAAGATCCCAACAGTTAACCATCTTTTCTTCCCTTTTCTCTAAAACCTCAAAGTCGGTTCGGCTAGGAAAATTCACTGACCTTCCCTCCTGTTAATCTCTCTTGGATCTAATGTTTCACTGACCTCTGTGCCTTTAAAGCATGTGAACACACACCCATGAGCCAAGTTGCTTGTGGCTAATAAAAATAAGCTATTAACATTCCAGACTTACAGAAAATAGTTTAGGTGCATCCTCATGTGTCTCCACCCCACTGGCTTTCACTCCACATCATCCTGGTTGCATGTGTGTTCTTTTTAACCTTGCCCTTGTCCCTCCAACTTGGTGCTTGAATAAGGCCTCTTTAGTTCTAACCTTTTGTGCTCATTAAGACAGTTCTTGGCCTTTTTGAATTATGAAACTCCTTGAGAATCTGATGATCGTTATGAACCTTCTCCAGAAAAAATGCACACATACAGTATTTTGCCTACAATCTGAGAGTCTCTAGATTTTTAAAGCTGTGCTTAATGCCTCAAGAGGACTTGGGGGCAGAGCATTACTTGATAAAAGTGTGGTATTCGTGACCTATTAAATCAAATCCTATTAAATCAGCATTTCTGGTGGTAGAATCAGCAATTTAAACAATCTCCCTGGTAATTCTAAAAGTACAATAAAATTTGAGAAATTCCGCTCTAAAGACTTGGCTTATTTTCATAGTCCATTTTTCCCTTCCAATCACTTAATTCTAGCTACAAGGGTTCAAACTCTGGACTCCTGGTCCTTATCCAAAGAGAACTACTACTTTCCTCTGGGGCTAAAGTGAAGCTTCTTGGAGAAGCTCTTGAGTCAGTGGTCTCTTTCATTTCCAGGCATAGTTCTGAGTTCAGAGAGCCAGTTCATATTCCTTATTTCCCTCCTTCCTTCTATCCATCTCTCATTAATTCTTTCTGTACTCATCTTCTCCCAATCCAGACTGGAACTTTCCCTGCTCTGGAGCTGCAGATTACCACCCATGCACGATGTCTTGTGCTTCTGTGTGTTTGCCTAAAAGGTGTATTATTCTTGTGGGATAACCAGCAGTCCTGAGTTAGAGGACCCTGTAAGTGGGGTAGAGGAGTACAGAAAAAGGTTTGCAGAGTTAAGCCTTCATCCTAGCAGGTCCAGCTACTTCTTTGAGGTTCAAAATGGATGACAGAGCAGAGAAGCTCATCTTGGGTAACTTCCTTTTGAATGATTCTTTTCACTGGCTATAAAAATTTTTTTAATGTGATAATTGAAAACAATTTTGAAAGTATGGAAAATTATTTCTTTTTTGAGTCAATTATAATTCTGAATTCTACCACCCAGAGGCAACAACTATTAACCTCTTGGCATCCTTCCATTGTTTTTCTGTTTTTTAAACATAATAGAACTTATACAATATACCCAAGCTACCTGCTTTTCTTGTCTAACATTGTTTTATAGCATTTCCTAATTATAAAATCATAATTTTTTTCATGGCTACATAATATTTAACCAAATGGGTATACCATTATTTATTTATTTTTTACTCTGTTGTTGGATACTTCAGTGTAATACTTATGTATAGTATTATAAATATACTGTAATAAACATCTTTGTGCCTAAATCTTTTTCTTCTGGATTATTTCCTTAGAAGTGGAATCTCTGGGTCACAAGTTATAAACATTTTTAAGGCTCTCAATATACAGTACCAAACTATTTTCCAAAAAGGTTAGATCAACAGGAATGCCTCTCTTACCACACTTAGAAGTTGAACTACATATCAAAAATGCTTCAGAGGGTTTGCATGCAAGCAAGATATTAGAATGAGGGGTGGGTAAATAGGGTTGAGAGGAGAGGATAAATGGAAACAACTCCTTTTCTTCCTCGAGGAGCAGGGTCTATTTTGTTCATACTAGAAGAATAACTTCAGTCCTATGCCACATCCTCTCAGAAACTATTCAGGCTTTAGTAATAATTATGACGGAATTTTGGACTCTGAACCCCAACCCAGTTTGCCACTGGTGCTCTAAACTCTCCAGAGACTTGCCTCCTTTGTTCTTGTTCTTGCTGCTGTGGGTTCTGTTATTTCCCCTCTGGCCCCCTTCACTGCCAGGACTACTACTGTTATCTTTCTCCTATGCTGTTCCTGCCTCAAAATTGGAATAAAAATTTCCTTTCTTGGTAAGTAGAAGCCTTGCTGGCCAACTCTGGACCCTCAGCTCTTAGTGCTCCTCTACACTCCCCCCATCCCGCCCTTTCGAGGGTGGTTTTACTCTTCGAATTTCTTATAGTTTCCTCCGTTCAAGAACTAGGAGTATGTTCCCCAGGGACTAGGCTGGGATGATTAAGAGCATTATCCAGTGTATCAAGTCCATTTTTTACCAGTTGCAAACAAGCGTTTCAGGACAGGCCATGCAAACGTCCTTAGGCAGAGAAGAAGGGGAAGTCCTATCATGAATTAGGGATAAATGGGAGTGGTGCTACAGTTTGCTCTTATTTATTTATTGGCAGCTGGTCAGTTCAGGGATCTGAACCCTTGACCTTGGTGTTATCAGCACCATGCTGTTCCAAGTGATGGTCATCTCTTTTAGCCTCTCAGAATGAACATCATTCAGAGTTGTTCCTTTAAACTCCTTGCTTACATCTTGCCAATGGATAGGCTAATTTTTCTTTTCTTTTTCTTTCTTTTTTTTTGTGGCTGGCGGGGGTAAGGAGATCCAAACTCGTGACCTTGGGGTTATAAGGCTGGAAACAGGCTGTTTTTTTCAGGAGTTGTGATGAGTCTGTGGGGGCACACTTCTACTTTGATCTCCTGTGACTACCTTGGATTATTAGCCTGTACTGAAGGATACAGAACTAGCTTGGGTGGTTGGGGGGGGAGCTCTAGCTTATAGCCTTGGAGCAGGATTATACCATGTGCATTGTTAAGTCTCAGATACTATATTTTTATCCGCTTGACATAGTTGTGCTCCTGACCCAATCACTAACATGAGTTGAGCTGCATGTCCATGCCTCTGGTGGCTAATGACATTCTGAGAAGAGAGGTAAGAGACCCACAGAGAAGTTATAGAGATAATAGCAGCAGGTATGCAAAGTTCTGGAGACTTTAAAATCACAGGGAAGAGACTGTGAGAGATGGGCATCAGGATGGGGATTTGGAAGAAATCAAAAATAAATGTAATATTTCAATACTCTAATAATGTAGTAGCAATATATGTGATACTTTAGTAACACATTTGACAGTTTCTAACTTTTTTATTACATGATTTGTGGATTTAGAAACTACATATGATATTAAGTGTTCAAAAAATTATTTGAGGTTCCACTTCTGAACATTAGTGTGAAGTGTGTCAAAGAGAAACAAAGGTGGACACTAGTTACAGGTGGTAAAGACAGATTTTATTCAGTACTATTGCAATTGGGAAGAGAGACTTCAGTATAGAACTGAGCTTAATTCTAAAATACAACAAGGAGAAGTGGGGATTTACAGTCAAGGAGCAGAATAAAGGCGTCAGAGGATGGAAACTTACTAAGAGGAGACTTCAAGTGTAGGGGAATTCTTCTTAGACTGACTGAATAGGATTGTTGCTAAAGTCAGGCCAACATGATCAGGTATCAAGAGTAGGAATGAGGAACTTGATCAGATATCAAAGTAATCAGATCTCAAGGGTAGGGGGTTTGACTTAGCACGATTCTTTGCTAAGACTGTCTTCAGCAGGCTAAAGACAGGGACCAAGTACAAGGCCTCGTTCAAAAAACAAACAAAAAAAGAAGGGCTCAGATGAGCTTTCCTAAAGTTTGATTTAGAGCAGCTGGCCAAATAGCTCAATTGGTTAGAGCATCAGATCCCTGTACTGGCCAGCTGCCAATAAATAAATTTAAAAAATAAAATTTTAGTAATAAATAAAGGACAGTCTTTTTCAGGAGCTCTGTGGACTCCCCAGCAAAAGAAGCATAACGTCAAAATTATGAAGAGAAAATACAAGCATTTAAAGTCTGTAATAGTCTTCAGGGCATAAAACAAATTAAAAAACATTTATTCAAGAAAATCATTTATTCAAGAAAATCTACTAAAACGTGATAAGAACAGCAAGAGTCTGTGGCATTTGAATCCTGATCTGCCATCTTCCTTAGTCCAACTCAGCCTGGAGGAAACTCCACCCCAGGCAGGTGTAGCCATGACAATGCTTCCTCTTCTCCAAGCTCCCTGTTCAGGGCAATGACATCTTCCCAGGAGGCGCAGGCTAATAGCATTTTTCATCCACCCCAGCTATTTATTGTAGATGCTAAATTCTAGGTGAGCACCACTGACAGGTTGGAGCAGAGGCACTATTTCAGGTGCTGCATGCTGAGAACACTAGGGTCTCAATTGCCCTCCTCAGGATTGTTTGCAGGGTAGAGAGTCCATGCTAGGAGAAGCGAACTGAGAAGACTAGAGGCTACTGTCCTACCCAGCACTCTGCTCCTAAAGAAAGGGTGTCAGAGAGAAGTACACCCCCCCCCCCCCAGCTGTGGCTTTGGGATTTTGCCTAGGGGGAGAGGCAGATTCTAAAAAAGAGAACTCTAGTTTTTCCTTAAGGTACAGACTTTAGTTTAAACAGAACGTAGGGAAGTTCACACTTAAAGGTGCTCTTCTTGAAAGAAAGAATTGGTGAACTTGAAGACAGATCAACAGAAATGATAAAATCCAAAGAGCAGAGAGAGAGGAAAAAAAAAAAAAAGTGAACAGAGCCTCAGAGAAATCTGGAGTGACTGTAATTATATCAGACAAAATGTATTTTAAAACAAAAAATGTACTAGAAACAAAGGACATTTTACAATGATAAAAGGGCCAATCCATCAGGATTTATAAATACATATATACCTAACAACAGGCTCCCAAAATACATTGAACAAAAACTGATAGAAATGAAGAGTGAGGTAAGCAATTTCATAGTAGTTATTAGAAACTTCAATATCTTATTTTTAATAATGGATAGAACAACTAAGCAGAAGATCAACAGGAAAGAGAAGACTTAAACTCTATAAAGCAACTAATCCTAACAGACACTGCCTAAGAGCAGCAGAATATAAATTCTTCTCAAGTGCACATGGAATATTTTTCAGGATAAACCATATGCTAGAGCATAAAACAAACTTCAATAAATTAAAAAGGTTCAAATTACTCAAACTATGTTCTCCAATCACAATGGAATGAAATTAGAAATCAATAACTGAAAGAAATTTGGGAAATTCATAAATACACAGAAATTAACACATTCCTTAATAATCAATGGGTCTAAGAAGAAATCTCAAGGGAAATTAAAAAATATATTGAGATGAATAAAAATGAAAACAAAAAGTAACAAAATTAATGGGATGCAACTAAAGCAGTACTTATAGGGAAATTTATAGCTATATTATAAAAGAAGAATGATCTCAAATCAATTGCTTATACTTTCACCTTAGATACTTAAAGGAAACAACCAACCAACCAACCAAACCTGAAGCAAGCAGAAGAAAGAAAGTAATAAAATATTAGAGTGGAAATTAATGAATCAGAATAGAAAAACAATAGAGAAAAAAATCAACAAACCCAAAAGTTAGTTCCTTGAAAATATCAACAAAACCAACAATCATTTTAGCTAGCCAAGAAAAAAAGAGAAGAGACTCAAATTGCTAAAATCAGTAGTGAAAGAGGGGACATTACTACTGATCTAATACAAATAAAAGGGATTATAACATGAACAATAGTATGCCAATAAATTAGATAATTTATGTGAAATGAACAAATTCTTAGAAAAACACACACTACCAAAACTGACTCAAGAAGTAATAGAAAATTTGAATAGACCTTTATTAAGAGAGTAAACAAGTAATAAAAAATGACCCACAAAAAATTCCAGGCCTAGATTGCTTCTCTGGTAAATTCTACCAAACATTTAAAGAAGAATTGCTAGCAATATTCACAAACTCTTCCAAAAAATAGACTAGGGGTGAGCACTTCTTAACTCATTTTATAAGGTCAGTATTACACTGATATTAAAGCCAGACAGAGACATAGAAAATAAAACTACAGACCAATAACTCTCATGAATATAGATCCCCCAAATCCTTAACAAAATACTAGAAAACAATACCCAGCAACATATAAAAAAGATTGTACACTGTGAGCAAATTGAACTTATCCCAGGAATACAAGTTTGGTTTAATATCCAAGAATCAACCAGTAGAAGAAAATACAAAAAATTATTGTCTTAGTAGATGTAGAAAAAAATTGAACACCCTTTCATGGTAAGAACACTCAGTATAAGTCAAGGATGCAGATCCTCATATGGGGCAGTGCCAAAAAACAAAACAAAACAAAACAAAACAACAACAACAATAAACTACTCAATAGATTGGGATAGAAGGGACTTTTCTCAACCTGATAAAGGGCATCCACAGAAAACCCACAACTAACATCATACTTAATGGTGAAAGATTAAATGCTTTCCCCCTATAATCACAAACAAGAAGAGGATGTCTCCTCTCACCACTTCTACTGTACTGAAAATTTCTATCTAGGGCAATTAAGACAAACAAAAAAATAATCCAGATTGAAAAGGAGGAAGTAAAATTATCTTTATTCATAAGCAACATGATCTTGTGTATAGAAAATCCTAAAGAATCACTAAAAACTCTTAGAATAAATGAGTTCAGCAAAATCATAGGATATAGAATATATGGAAATCAATTTTATTTCTACCATTGAGTTGTACACTTTAAATGGGTGAATTGTACAGTTTGTAAATTATCTCAATAAATTGTTAGAAATTAATTATATTTCTATACACTTGCAATGCCCATTTAAAAAATGAAATTAAGAAAATCTATAACACCAAAAAGAATAAAATACTTAGGAATAAATTTAAGAAAAGAAATGCAAAATTTATTCTCCAAAAATTACAAAGCATTGTTGAAAGAAACAAAAGATGATCTAAATAAATAGAAAGATATTTTGTGTTCATGAGTAGGGAGGCTTAAAATTTTTAAGATGGCAATATTCCCCAAATTGATCTATGGATTCAACACAGTCTCTATCAAAATCCAAGATGGTTTCTTGACAGAAATTGAGAAGCTAATCCTAAATTTCATATGGAAATTCAAGGGACCCAGGATAACCAAAACAATCTTGAAAAAGAATAACAAAATTGGAGGACTCATGCTTCCTGATTTTAAAATCTAGTAAAAAGGCACAATAATCAAGACAATATGAAACCAGTATTCTATCAATGGCATAGAGTTGAGAGTCAAAAATAAACTCATATACTTATAGCCAATTGATTTTTGACAATGGTACCAAGACCGTTTAATGGAGAGAGAATAGTCTCTTCAACAAATGGTGCTGGGACAGCTGGATATCCACATCAAAGGAATGAAATTTTATCCCTACCTCACACCATATGCAAAGATTAACTCAAAATCTATCACAGACTTAAATATAAGAGCTAAAACCATAAAACTGTTAGAAGAAGACATAGGGTATAAATCTTCATGACCTGAGATTTGGCAATGGATTTTTAGAAATGACACCAAAAGCATGAGCAACAACAGAAAAAAATAGATGTCTTAGTCAGCTCAAGCTCCTATAACAAATACCACAGACTGGGTGGCTTAAACAATGAAAATTTATTTCTCACAGTTCTGGAGGCTGGAAGTCCAAGATCAGAGTGCCAGCATAGTTGGGTTCTCATGAGGACTCTTCTTGACTTGGAGACAACAGTCTTTTAACTGTGTCCTCATGCGGTGGGAGAAGAAAGAGAGAGAGCTCTCTGATGCCATTTATAAGGGTGCTAATGCCATCACTAGAGCCCTACCCTCATGACTTCATCTAAACGATTATCTTCCAAGGCCTGCATCTCCAAATACCATTACACTGGAGATTAGGGATTCAGCATATAAATTTGGTGGGGGGCGGTGGGTGGTGCACAATTTGCTCTATAGCAATAGATAAGTTGGACTTCATCAAAATAAAAAAACTTCTGCATCAAAGGACATTATCAAAATAATAAAAATACCTATTGAATGGGAGAAATATTTGAAAATCCTATATTTGTTAAAGAACTTGTAGCTAGAATATACAAAGAATTCTTACAACTGAATAATAAAAAAAGTAACCCAATTGATAATGGGCACAGAACCTGAATAGACTTTTCTTTTTCCCAAAGAAGATATACAAATGGCCAATAAGCAGATAAAAAGATGCTTGAGATTTTTAGTCATTTAAGAATATGCAAATCAACACCACAATGAGATACCACTTTACATCCTTTATGGAATGTTTATAATAATAAAAGACAGATAAAACCAAGTGTTGGTGATGATGTGGGGAAATTGGAACCCTCATACACTGCTGATGGAAATGCAAACGATGTAGCCACATTGGAAAACAGTCTGTCAGTTTCTCAAAAGGTTAAACATTTTCCCTATGGCTCAGCAATTTCACTTTTACATATATATCAAAGAGAATTGGAAATATATGTTCATACAAAAACTTGTACACAAATATTCATGGCAGCATTATTTATAACAGCCAAAAGGTGGAAATAATTCAAGTGTCTGTTAACTGTGAAAGAAAGTGAGCCGAGACGCCGGTTACCGATCAAGCTTTATTAAAGGAAAAGAATCTGCCTGGCTGCACCCAAAGTTGGAGGGCAGCCCAGGGCTGCCCTCAAATGGAGGACAGCACCAGATGTGGGGGTAGGAGAGTTTACATAGTGGCCGAGGGCTGGCTGATACCATCAAGGAGGGGCATTATGCTAATGTGGAAGCTATGCAACCAGGGTGGAGAATTGCACCCTTGCAGAAGCAAAAGGGTTTCTATTTAAGTCAGGAGGCTTCTCTTAAGGGGAAGGAGGGGAGGGATTTGGTGCTGTAGTGGAAGACAAGGCCCGTGGCTATTTTGTGCTTATCGTGTGCATGATGGCATGGGTCATGTCCAAAATTCATCAAGCTGATAAATGGATAAATATAATTTGGTATATTCATACAATGGATATTATTTAGCCATAAAATGGAATGAAATACTGAAACATGCTACCACATGGATGGTAATTCGAAATCATTATGCGAAGTGAAAGAAGCCAATCACAAACACACATTTTATAATTCCATTTATGTGATGTACGGAATAGGCAGATCTATTGAGACAGAAAGTAGATGAGTGATTGAAAGGGCTGAAGGGTATGGGGGATTGGTAGATGATATAGGGTACAGGGTTTCTTTTGGGGATGATAAAAATGTTCTAAAATTGATTGTGGTGATCATTGCACAACTGTGTGAATATACTAAAAATCATTGAATTGTACACTTTTGATGGGCAAATTGTGAAGTATGTAAATTGTATCTCAATAAAACTATTTCAAATAAAAATTGTTATAATTGCTTATATTTAAGAGATGTGAATACAGGTGAGGGAGGGTGAACAAAATTAATGAATCAAAGTACAGATAACCATTAACTTCTATATGACTGGTATTTTCATATATTATACATCAACACTTCTTTTTTTTTTTTTTTTTTTTGGTGGCTGGCCAGTACAGGGATTTGAACCTGTGACTTTGGTGTTATAAGGCTGCAATCTAACCAAATGAGTTAACCGTACAGCGCAAACACTTCTAACCTTCCTTCTTATACCAAATTTTGATTTTCCTATTTAATTAGACAAATAACCATTTTAAGTTACCTTATGGTACTGCCATCTGCCAGCCAATAATTTCATTTTAGCAATGTTGCTATCTAAATATGGTAATCCTTGTGCATTTACTTGAGCATTTTATTGCATATTTACCCTTACTTATAAAAGTATAGTGTAAAATGAAAAAATAAAATGCTGATGTTAATGATTTTACAACTGAGACAGAGGAAGATATCTCTTAATATGCCAAAACCAGAAAATTTGATGCTTATTGAATTTAAGCAAGTCTGGCAACTGTGTTCAGTTATAAAGGAAAACAACAAAATTTAAAACACATGTATGAAATGCTATAAATACATTGCCAAAGTTTGTGGTTAAAAGATAAGATATAGCAATGGAGCAAATGTGTGGGTCTTTACAATTATGTGTAGTTGAATAATATTTTGATATACCGATTTTTTTTTTCTGATAATATATTTTTTTTACCCAGTGGTCCTTCCCCAGTTCAAACTTGACCTCTTGACAGCCGTGCCTTGGGGTAGTAGTGTTGTTGCAGCATAGTGAAGATACACAAAACGTCAGTCCTTGGCTTTTGAGGTTTGAAATATGTTTCGGAAACTCAAGGCAGAGATAAAACCTTTGTGATTAAAAAGGTTTTGAACTTCAAAAGCTAGAATCATCAATAACCCAGGGCACAAACTCATGCCGTTACCACAGGCGTATAAGAATATGTGATCAGTCAGAGCCAGTTTTTCCAGTACCTTCTTTTCTCTCAAAGAGTAGATACCTTGTCTTGTAAAGTGAAGAAAGTCAAATGAAGCGAGCTTAGAGTCCGTTCAGTCTCTAGGAAGGGATCCCGTGGCCCACCTGCTAGAACTTCTGTACCTCTTGAGGTGTAGGAGCCATTGAGAAGAAATGACTGAGTGTCAGGGCCAGGCAGAGAGGGTCTGAGACAGACTCTCACAGACCCAGAGTGGCACGGGAGAGTGCATGAATGTGTCGAATGCTGAGAGCCTGGAGAGGCTTTCCTTTTGGGACATGGAATCATGACTGATCTTTATGGTTTGGAGACGAAATGGGAATGAGGATGTTATAGTAAATGCCAACACAGACCATGACAAAGGACCAGGCAGTATCCCTGTCTGTCTCATCCTTATTCCTTGGTACTTCACAAGCTCTGAGAAAGAGAAGTATGGGTATGGGTGTGTGCTGGGAAGAGGGGAAGCTGTTGAATTGACTAAGATTGCCCAAAATTGACAGAGAGGATGCTTTTGCCATCTGGCAGATGAGGAGCTAAATATAGGATTTGATGAGAGGAAAAAAAAAGTCACTTTTTGTACAAGTGAGTTTGGAACATTAGATTAGTACCCATTTTAAATGGGCTGAGACTCAGCGTCAGCTAATACTTCAAAGAGGGAAGTTCACAGTCCACTGAGCTGTTGACAGTGATTTAGCTTATAACAGACTCCTTTATCAAGGAAGAAAGATCAGTGCTTAAGGTTTTTTTTTACAATTTTTTCAAGAGCATTAAAAATATGTTTTTTTCACAGTTACACAATCTTCTGCTTTATCATTCGCATAGTTACTATTAGCAGATCTTTATAGCTAACATTAAATTTAAATTTTCTATGGATGTACTAATTACCCTGATTTGATTATTACACAGTACATACATATATCAAAACATCACATTGTACCCCATAAATATGCACAATTATTACGTGTCAAAAATAAAAATAATTAAAAAAAAAGTTTTCCACTACAGCACTTATCAATATTACTTCTTTTAAGCATTGATATAAAAAAATTAAATTTTCTCTTTACCAAATATCAATTCATTCATTCATTCATTTTTTTTTTTTTTTTTGTGGCTGGCCTGTACAGGGATCCAAACCTTGACCTTCATGTTACCAGCCCCACACTCTACAGAGTGTGCTACTGGCCAGCCCCCAAATATAATCTCAAGTAAACCAAATAAACAAGGATTTTGAGTTGCAAGTTTACATCAGAAAATTAATTTTATCAATATTTAAAGTATAATCTGTTTTTAATAGTTTAAATATTCATGTACACAGTGTACAACAGTTAGATGTAAAATCAAATTAAACATTTTTTATCATGTTTGAGACTTTATATATAATTCTTTTTTTAGATCTCTGGATTGAATCCCTTCCCCTTCACCCTTCCTTCTCCCTCTCTCACCTTAAATAAAATATATAAGTATAAAGTTCAAATTTCAGGCATTCCACTTTCCAAAACATTTTCCAGGAAAGCATTAAAGGCAGGAATTGTCTATGGGAAAATAACTTTCCCACCCACCACCCACCCCAAAATATCAATAAAAATGATCAAGCCACTGAAGCTTCTAATAGTTTATCTATTTTTATCATGCCTTTGGTCCATCCAGTTGAAGCATGACCATTAGAAATGGATAAACTTATTGGAGTCAGTTCATTTACTGTCCTGGGGCAAAGGCATGGTACAGCAGAAATAGCATTGCATTTTGAGTCTAAGTATCTGGGTTTGGTTTCAGTTCTTTGTCATCTTTATCTTTAACATATATTTAAAAATATTTAAAATGTTACTAAATTGTGAAGTATATCATATATGCAAAAGTGTCTAAAACCTATACCATTTAAAGAATATTGCTAAAACAAACAACCACGTATGTATCATCCACCTTAGAAATAGGACTTTACAAGTATCTTTAATGTGCTTATGAATCACCTGGGGGTCATGTTAAAATGCAGATTCTGATTCAGTGCTCTTGGGGAAGAGCCTGAGACTCTGTATTTCTAACAAGTTCCCAGCCGACACAGATGCTGGTGGGCTGAGGATCACACTTTGAATGGCATGATCTAAGAGGTTCCTGTGTGCCTCTCCTAATTTTATCCCTCCAGCTCCCCATAAGAGGTAAGCACTATCCCAAATTTGGTGTCAATCATTCTTTGCTTTATTTTAAGTAGTTTTACCATCTGTGAATTCATTTCTAAACATTATAATTGTTTAGTTTTGCCTATTTTAAACTTATGGAATTTTAAAAGTAAAATTTCACAGAATGGAGTAATACTGTGTGCGTTCTTCGGTGACTTACTTATTTTACTCAACCTTATGTTTTAGAGACACATCTACATTGATGCATAGACCTGTAGTTCATTTATTTTTGCTACCACTTAGTTTTTATTGTATGAATGTACTATATTTTCCCCATCCATTTCTATATTTGATGGACATTTGTGCTGCTTCCAATTCTTTGCTTTAACAGGCAATGCTGCTATAAACATTTCAGGAACATGTTTCAAAGTCCAATCATGCAAGAATTTCTCTAGACTATTTGCCTATTGATAGAGCTACTGGATCATAGTGTATAGGTATTCAACTTTTTTGGTTTATTTTTACGTGTTCACTTTTTAAATTTGATGCCAAATTCTTGTTGAAAGTGGTTGGTCCAATTTACGCACTGCCATTCTATATCCTTACTAACATTTGGATTGTCTGATTTTTTACTGATTTGGTGGGTATAAAAGTGTGTCTGGGATTTTAATTGCCATTTCCTTAATTACCAAGAAGATTTTCATGTAATTATCAGCCTACCAAGTCCTGCATGTTTTTACTAGTTGTGAGAACTTGTACAAGTTGAGAACTCAACTTACAAGATGAGAATTTCTTGGACCTTATTTACTTCCTCAGTAAAAGGAAGATAACAATATACACCTCGCAAGATATTGCCCTTTAGAGGGAAGGACCTATGCCTCTATCAAAATGACATTAACTTAGCTTATTCTTAGATATCACTTTGACCAGCATTACTCTTGGGGGTAGATTACTGGGGGATGTATCTCCAAATGATGCAGTGATCAGTGAAGAGATGTCAGAAACATTCAGAAAGGAGGAATGAAGGAAGGAAGGGAGGAAGAAGATTGTATCAGCTGGTGCAAAAAACCTCCCCCCAAAACACCAAAAAACCCAGACCTAAAGTTTATTCTTCTAGGTAAGGTAACTCTAACAGCTTTAATAAACAAACCCCACATTTCAGTGGCTTAACCAATGCTCAGCTAGCAGCAGAGAAAAGAGTCAAGAAGTCCTAATGCCTGTCCACTTCTTACAAGTCTATGCCTTGACATAAAACCTCTCTTCTGATCCCATTCCTTTGGTGAAACCTGGTCACACAGCCATGTCAGTATGCAAGGAGGCCTCTGAAGTGCAGTCCTGGGTTGGGCTGCCATTTGCCAGCAACAGCATCACATTATGGAAGGGAAGCCATAGGCATACACAGTGTTAGCCTTCGATACCAACCCTTCCCACCATTATCAAGGCAAAGTCAGGTGGCACTGCCGTCCTATCAATTCCATCCCCACATTAAGTAACATGACGACTCTGTTAATGTTGATTTTCCTCTTAATGCTCATTTTAATGTCAATTATACACAATGGTGAAAGAGGATCAGGGAAGAGGACACGTTGTAGTTTTCTCACTTCTTGGTCTTTGCCATTCTTTCCTCTCTGCTAAGAACACTCTCCCAGACTAAACTGTGAGCTCTGGGAGGAGAATAATCGAGTACTTTGTTCACTCTTGAATTTATAGCTGGATTGAGTCATGTGGATCAGCACTTCTCAAACTTTAACATACACACAAATCTGGGGATCTTGCTAAAGTACAGATTCTGATTCAGTAGTTCTGGTGTGGGGCCCCAGACTCTGCATTTCTCGTAATCTCGGGCAATGACAATGATACTGGTCCAAGGAAAACAAGCATGTAAATGCTCATTCATTCATTTATTTAAACAGATATTTATTGAGTGCCTACCATGTGCCAGGCACTGTTCTAGACATTGGGGATTCAACAGTGAATGGGGCAAGATAATAATTTATCACTCCTCAGATTGAAAACCTATAAATATTTTTCACCATCTACGTAGTTGAGGTGGATAGCAACTGATAGTCTATTAATTAAAATTGTACAGTAAAGCCACATCATATGCACATTTAACTTTTTTTTCTCCTGATTTTCATGTTTAAAAATGCTTTCCTGTTTTGTAATTTCTTATTCTTTCTTCAGGAGTGTATTTGTTTGTGTGTGTAACACTTCTTGGGTAATACATGATGGGGCTTAAACTTAGATATAATCACTTTTAGTAAATATCATTGTGTTGTGCATTACTTAGTTTTAAAATTCAAGGTAACTGTGACCTCCCACTTCAGGCAGCCATCAACTAGCTGGTCTAAGAGTTAGTTTTACTGCTTGTAGTGGCACCATGCAACTTGAGTGTGTGATTCAAAAAATACTCAACAGAGATAGATCAGCCTAGGCAAGGAGTGCTTTAAAATGTCCACCTCAATAATGTAGAAACATCCATCAACCAACACCTTATTTCTGATTTTTTCCAATGATGTTTAGTATCCCTTACAGTTGATGGTCTAACCAACTGTCTAGTTGGTCAGTGACAGAAAAAGCTATGTGTTTACTAAAGCTCATTTCTGCCCCCCTCTATGGGCAAAAATGACGATTACATTTCCCAGCCTCCTTTGCAGTTGTATTGAGGCCGTAAGACTGGTTTCAGGCCAATGGCATGTGGGTTGAAGTGATGTGAGACAAACTTAGTCTAGGTCCTTAAAAACACTACTTGACCTTGACCATTTCCCCCACCATTAAGATCTTGGAGGGCAAAGGTTAAAATGGCAACACTGTAGGATGCAAGGGGCCCAGCTGCTGAGTCACTGGATGGATAATTTAGCATAGGTGAAAACTCTTGTGGTATGAATTTCCTGACATCTTGGAGTTTATTTGCTACTGTAGCATAAGCTATCTGCCTAATGTGTTCTGACTGTTAATCCAGAGAGGGCCTACCTCATTGTGTTGCATCTAATTGCCACATAAATGTTTTTCTAGGTGAATGAATTAGATTAATTTTTACTAAGTCTCTTTACCATAATGTTCTATTCCTGACCCCAATTGCAGGCATGTACTAAAAATTTTGTTTATAAGTTAAAGGAATGTGGAGCATAGAAGGAATTTAGTAAATATTTGCTGAATGAAAGAAGACAAAACTGAGAAATTTGTACACTCAACTTCCTGGAAAATATTTTTTAATTATTCATTTTTATAATAAAGTGTCAAAATTAAACAACATTAAAAACATTTCGGAAAATTTTTGAGAAAAATCGAAAAACATTTTTCCATTGTACTACCATTCTAATACCACCATTGCTTACATTGTTGTGTTTTTCCACTACTCATTTTTGTTACATCATTGCAATTGCACTCTAGATGTTCTACTGTTTCCCACATTATTACATAGTCTTCAAAAGTGTAATTTTTTTTTTTTTTTTTTTTTGGTGGCTGGCTGGTATGGGGATCTGAGCCCTTGACCTTGTCCATAGCATAGTTCTTAATGGTTGCATCATAATCCATCTAGGGGATAAATCATTTAATCCTGTTTCTTTTTTGAACATTTAGGTTGTTTCCAAGTTTTTGTTTCCAAACACGATGCTGTGAAAGACCTATTTGTATAGTAAAATTTCATGTATTTGGAATAATTTTCTCAAGGTCCATCTGGAGAAATGCTTTTTAATAATCCAGAAGTCTCATGCTGAAGCCAACTCAGTTCAGGTTAGGGCTCTGCATTAGTTTAAGAGCATGTGTTCCAATCCAATGTCCAACCTTGAATTAGGTCTTCAAATTCAGCTTCTATGTCTTCTTCATTCCAACAAACAACCTTGAAGGGCTCAGCAGGGGAAGATGTTGACCCAGAGATTCCTTCAGCTCCTTGTTGCAAAGGCCATAGATGAAGGGGTTGAGCATGGGAGTTATGAAGGTGTAGAAGACAGACACTACTTGGCCATTGGTATCATTAGTGGATCCATGGGGCTGGACATAGGTGGAAACCACGGTGCCATAGAAAATGGCAATGGCCAGGAAATAGGAGGCACAAGTGGAGAGGGCCTTCTCCCGCCCAGCTGCTGAGTGCATCCTCCCAATGGACACCAAGACCAAGCTGTAGGAGGTGAGAATGACTGCGGCAGGTAGAAGGGTAACCAGAGCAGAGAAGATATAGAGGACTACTCCTGCTGTGGCTGTGTTGGCACAGGCCAGGTGGAGAAGGGGTGGGATGTCACAAAAGTAGTGTGTTACCTAGTTGGGCCCACAAAAAGGCAGGGCAAAAACATTCCCAGTCTGGATAGCAGAGTTGGCTCCACTGAAGGCATAGGAAGTAGCCACCAGCTGGAGACAGGTCTCCTTGGTCATGATAGAGCCATAATGGAGGTGTTGGCAGATGGCCATGAAGTGGTCGTAGGCCATGGAGGCCAGCAGGAAGCTCTCAGCTGTCACATTTACCACAAAGGAGGTCAGTTGAACCACACAGCCTTTGAAAAAGATGGACTTGTCAGAGGCCAGAAAGTTGATCAAGAGCTTGGGTGTGACTACAGAAGAGAAACAAATATCAAGAAAAGAGAAGACACTGAGGAAGAAATACCTGGGCCTATGGAGACGGGAGTCTGTGAAGATGAGTGCCATCATTCCCAGGTTTCCTACCACTGTCATGACATAGATGAGCAGGAAGCCTCCAAAAAGAAGCTCCTGGAGGTCTGGGTAATTGGAGAATCCCAGCAAGATGAACTCAGTAACTGGGGTATAGTTGCCATTGGCAAGGGCAAGTTCTCCAAGGGTCATCTGCAGAGGTGACAATTGACAGTCACTCAAACAGTATTACTTCAGCATGTCCACCCCTGTGCAAGGTACAATGAGGGAGAACACCAAGCAAGTATAAAGCTTCTTTTACAAGAAGCCTTTGTGATGTCTGTCGCATGTCATAGCGGGAAGCACATGGGCTGTGGAGCCAAATAGACCTGAGTCCTAACTATGACTGTAGCACTTTTAGTTGTGTATCCTTGGATAAGCTATACCTATGGACCTTAGTTTCTTTATCTATGAAGTGAAGAAAATATGCCTACTTCTCTGGGTTGCCTTGTGCCTTAAATGAAAAAACGAATGTAAAATATCTTAATGTCTGGGACATGGTAGTTGATCAATAAAATGTGAGGCCTCTTCCCTGATCTCTGGTGCTTCTATCTATACAATATGTTTATTTGACACTTATTTCATTCTGTTTTTATTTTTTAAATCAAGATATTATTCACATACCATAAAATTCACCATTTTAAATTGTACAATTCAGTGGTGGTTAGTATATTCACAAGGTTGTGCAATCATCCCCATGATTTCATTTCAGAACACTTCCATCACCCCAAAAAGAAAACCTCATACCCATTAGTAGTCAGTCTGCATTTTCCCCTTCCCATAGCCTCTGGAAACTATTCTGGACATCCCATATAAATGGATTCACACAAATATGTGACCTTTTGTGTCTGGCTTCTTTCACTTACCTGAATGTTTTCAAGGTTCATTCATGTTGTAGTGTGTATCAATATTTAAACATTCCACAGGAATTCCCCTTCTCCATATCATAACCATCTTGTCCTCTGCAAGTCTATTGAGTTGAATATCATCTGGGGGACCATCAGCTTGAAATTGGTGTTTTAGTGCTTGCTTAACTGTTCTTTCAGAGGTGAATCCATGGGAGGACTGGAAAAGCCTGGAGGGTCTGGGCTACATCCTTAAAATCAATCCTAGGAAACAATCAGTCCTCACCAACATTTTCATCCATGTCAAACAGGTTTATGATGAGGACAAGGAGGAAATGTGATGTCACCTATGCAGAAGAACTTAGAACAGCCTTATCTTTATTCCTACCTGTTGTAACTGGTACAGGGTATGGCAGAAAGAGCACTGGGCTGACAGGATGGAGACCTGCTTCCTAGTTCCAGCTCTGTTACCTTGGGCAGTTCTCCTCTCTCTGGGCCTCTGATTCCTCATCAGGCAAGTCAAGGTTTGGTATGGAAGATCTCTGAGGTCACACCTGGTCCCAGCAGTATGCAGTGAGAGCATCTTCCCTGAGCTTCCTGCCTGGATATGGATCTTTGTGCCAGTGTGCCCCAGGAAACACAAGAAGAATCCACATGAACTTGTCTGGAAAAAAGGAAACTTTATACCTGATTATAATGGATAATTTGAGAAGGCCCTGTCCAGCTCACAAGGATCTGTTTAAGTAACTCGGCCACTCACAGCAGTGATCCCTAGCAAATACTTTGTACATGAAATGCTAAGTTCTGAGAAATGTTGCTAACATAAATAAACAGATGGGGATATAAGGAGTTTTGTTATAGTAACTTCATCCAATTCACTGAACATTTTTTTTTTTTTTGGTTATGCCAAGAATCACATAGTGATGTGTCATCAAAAACAATTTTTAATACTCTGTCATCTGTTAATTTGAAAAGGTCCTCCATTTTATTGAAAGATTTCCATCTGACTTAGAATTTTATGCTTTTGTATTAAAGTCATTTACTTTTTCAACACCTATGTATCAAATTAAATCTTTGTGTGGTATCCTGGAAGTTTTCGTATACTGGTGAAATGCCTCCTAGGAAGATTCAGGATGGGTTCAAAAGCATGTGTTTCTTTTCAAAAGGGGGAGAAGGGAAATTGTAGAGGGGGAGATGAGGAAGGAGTACAGCATTTCCATCACAGACACATTCTTAAGGACATTGGTTTTAGGAAAGGGTAGGTATGGACAACAAGGTTCTGGAAACTGGTTCCCTTTGAAATGGTTTTGTCTGTAAATCCTCTAAGAGTCTTCACGTACCCTCAGGGATTCACAACCCCAGTTTAAAGACTGTGGCCATAAAAGGACAGGTGAGCTCCCGAAACTTCCAGAACCCTCCTTCTGCCTTATTTCCTCTCCTTCTTCCTGGAACTGGGATTGTAATGATGAGACTGAAGGAGAATTCACTAGAACACTTCATGCCCTTCACAGACCAATCTTCTACTTATTGTAAAGGTCAGAATATGCTACCCCGAAAGTCAAGGTCCTGGTGGTGCAGCAGAATCCTATCCTGTGATTCAGTTTTGAAATTTCATGTAGCAGACTCAGCTCCCCGCCATGCCTGAACTCCAGTGTCTCCAGCCCCATGGCCATGTGTCCTTCATGTTTACTCTTTCTTTTCTAACTTTATTAGGGTTTAGTTCTGTTTGAATCCAAATGTCCACAAGCTTCTGATCTACAACAAATATCATTGCTTTCATTTTTCTGTGATAGAATGGCAGCCCAATCCCGTAGACACACACGTGCACAAAGTCATACTCTGCATTGTTTTGAGGCTGAGCTCCTGGGTCCTGCTCTCCAGCAAATAAGGTTTCCTGTCCTCCTTCCCAATTCCCCTCTCCCACCATCTTCCCATGGATCAGGGCTGTGTTCTCTCCTAATCCTCTACTACTCCCATCCCAAATTTCAGATGGCCATTTGATTCCTTCTGAGGCCCACCTATTAATAATTCTCTATTGTGCTAACCTTGGCTGATAGCCTGACAGATGTACCCTGAGGTTCTCAGTTTCAAAGTACCTTCAAGTTTCCTCCATAAGTCCCGCAAAACTGTGCCTCAGCCTTTCTAGTCAGACTTCCCTTGCCCCACTGAATCCTTGTTTTGTGTGCTGCTGTAATCTGGCAGTTGATTTTTACTCACACAGATGCATTTAGAATTGCTTAACAGGGCTTTGTCAACATTTCTACATCTTTCTTCCTCCCATTGGGTTGTTTTGCTTTTCTATCACATTATAACTTCTGAGAGCAGTGACTGTTTTAAGTTTTCTGTCAAGTAAACAGGAAGTATTTAAGACAACTACTGTTATTCAAAAGTATTTGAACAATTGCAATTGTTCAAAAGTATTTAAACAATTATAGTTGTTCAAAGTATTTAAGCAACGACTTTTATTCAAAAACATTTGTTGTTTAAAGGTATTTAAACAACTACAATTGTTCAAAGTATTTAAACAGCTACTCTTCAAAAAAGCATAAGACTTAGCTGTGGCAATTTCACTGTGGGATCGGGTGGTGCCCACTCTGCAGTAGGGACCCACTGAGGAAAGAGTGTTGGAGGCCTGGAGTGATCTGGGAAGACTTCAGGAAGAGGAGGCATGGGGCTGGGCCTTGAAGAATGAGGAAGGTGTGGAGGGGACCGGGAAGTGCTACAGCCTGGAAGCTGGAATTAATCTCCTTAGTAAACATTTACTAGGCAAAAGGTGCATTGGAAAGAGAAAAATTGGTAGAGTTACTCGACCTCTCTGAGCCTCACTTTTTTCAGTTTCTGTGAGAACTGAAAATCAATGTCTGTCAATGTACTTAGCACACTAATGGAAACAGAGCAGGCAGTCGATATACTTCCATCAAGTTAGATTATGAATGAATTAATGGGGAGTTGGAAGAGAGTGCTCAGGACTCCTGAATGCCATAGGATCTCAGGAAATGCTTAAAGGCTGACAGAGTAGGTGCAGAGGGTAGGTGCAGATTTTGGGGAAGGGGTAGAAAACAGGCAACTTCAGCTTTCTGAATCAGCTCTGGTAGAACTCAGTAGAATTTCCAACAGACACATAGCCAACCTTAGCAGACGGTGCTCCCCAGCCTGATACCCTTCCAGGGGGGTCTCAAAATCCTCTCCAGCGCAGCCACGTGGAACTCACTTTCACTCCAGCCTATGTCTTTCAGGGTCTCCTCCCTAGAGCAGTTTCTGGAGTAACTACACATGCAGACCTGATGACAAGACACAGGGCTCAGATGAACAGGAAGTAGCTCTCAGGACTGAAGCTGGGGATGCCTCCTGGTCCTGCCCAGAGTTTATAAAGCTAGCTCCATCCCTCTTGATCCCTGGTGGCTATGGAGGCTTAGGGCTCTGGGGAGGTCCTTGAAACACACTCTCCCTTTATCTTTTCTGGGGTCCTAGGAGGTTCAGTCCTCAGGGAAGAACAGATGATCCTCTGTTGATTTCGGACACTTGTTTTGGTCTTGAGGCAGAGGTAGGTTAGAGTTTCCTTGAGGAGCTGGAGCTTGTGGATCCATTCTTGCCAGTAGAACTGGTGCAGCAAAAGCAGGTAGGAGCCTTTCTGCTGCCTGCCTGGATCCTGAAGTCTGGATGAAGAAAAGTCACCTGGGAGCTTGCAGGAACCTGGGGGACAGTTTACCCAGTTATTTGACCAAATGACCCAGGAGGCCTTCTCTGCTGAACATTGAGGGCCTGTTGTGTGCCCTAATACTCATTAAACAAATTGGAGGCACTGACTTCAGATGTCAGTGAGGAGCTGAGTGTGGGCTCTTCTTGTCATAGTCTTTCATTGCTGTTGTCGAAGGCTGTGTCCCAGTAATGGTGGAGCAGTGTGGGGAGTTGGGGGCACAATAGGGCAGGGATTCTGGGGCCTGATCCTCCTAGGAAGCTCTGCTGACTTTGGCCACTGGGGAATCATCTGAAGAAGCACTGGGGGCCTTGTTATCAGAATGGATAGTTTATTTATATTAGCAGTCTTAAAAAAAATGACATTTTCTGGAATGAAGCTAACTTCTAAGCACAGGAAATGCCGAAGGGCATAAGGAGGAGCCAGGGGAGTTGTTACCAGGAGCGAAGACACACACAAATCCTTTCCCAGTTGTGGCTTCTTCCCTCCTTCTCTTCCTCTCTGACTGTGTTTTGCTGGTGGGGGGACGGGTTCCTCCCTTTCCTTTGTCAGCTGACACTGCTCTCCTGAGACTGCGTCATGCTGGGCTAAGCTGAAGCTACTGGAATGAGGGTGGTTAAGGTTCTGTGAATCATGGATTGTTAGAGCTAAAGAGAACTACAGGGCATCTGGTCTGGTGGGCTCTCAGCTGCGGTGTGACAGTACAGCGGTGCTTCTGAGTCAGAACTAGATTACCCGATGGGAAGACCAAGAACATGCTTAGGGCTCCAGCAAGTGGAGGCACCTACATTTCAATAAAAGGGCATATTTGGACATTTTTAAAAAAGCACAAAGGAGCTGGCTGGTTAGCTCTGTTAGAACAAGTTGTTATAACTCCAAGGTCAAGGGTTTGTAACCCTGTACGGGCCAGCTGCCAAAAAAAAAAAAAAAAAATTAATAAACACAAAAAAAGAAATGAAATAATAAAGAACAAATAAAACAAAGCACTAGGAAGTGATAGGACATAGATAGGGACTTGCTTTAAAATAATCTGGCTCAGAGGAGTGGTAAAATAATGTTGAGGCTGGGTGATAGGTACATGGAAGTTAATTTATCATAGGATCTGCTTTTGTAAATATTTTCAACTTTTAATAATTCTAAATTCATCACAGAAAAATCAAAACAATGTTGCAATTCCTCATACTTAAATTTTTCAATTTGGTATTGGGTTAAAGAAATTTTGTAAGTGGAGTGGTATACTCCATCATTTTTCAGTGTTTATCTTACAGGAAGTAAAGCTGATATTCAAAGAGAAATGGCTTACCCAGGCTCATGCAGCTAATTAGTTCTAGACTGAAAACTTTGAATTCATGTTTCCTGGATTTCAGTCTTTGACTCTTTATATAATTCCTTCATCCTCTCAAATGGTGCCTGATCAATAATTTGGGGTAAATGAATGCACAGAACTTTCTATCTTGCCTTAACAAGAGGCTTCAGTACTTTACTGCATCACTTTCTGGGATTAAAAAAAAAAAAATGAAAACACAAAGGTTAATATAATGAACACCTATATGGCTATCATTCTGACTTAATAAATGTGAATATTTTTGTTAAATATATTTCATATATACATATTTTTAAAACAGAGAAGTAACACATTGCAGGTCATTGAAATTCCCATGTATTCTACTCCAGTCCCATGCCTCTGCCTCCCTCGAGAGAAATATAATATCATATTTTTGGCTTGTATCCTTCAGTCCGTGAAAGCATACTTGAGAAAAAAAAAAAAAAATGAAAACTGTGACTCTCATACAAATATAAAAGAAACACTTACTAAAGAGTTTATTCAATTGCCAATGAGCAAACCAGTGAGATGTTAAGGCTGATTCAAAAAGCATCTAAAGTGATGGATATTTATAGAAAAGTTAATAAGGAAAAGTTAGAGTAAGATTGCTGGATTTGATACAGAAGTGGTTTTTGTGTTCTATTCAGCAGAAATGTTTTTTGTGTTCTATTCAGTTCTGTAAGCTTTGACGCTATTTATTCTACAAGACAAAAATTATTTGCATCTCTACTGAATAAAAATCTATAAATTAACATGGAACTTTACTAAGTTTGAGACTTTCAATCAATAGCAGTGAATCAAACCAGGTACATTTCTCTAGATAATCCTTGGGTGGGCCTGTTAAACAGTGCCTCCATATGGCATTGAAAGAACGTGCTAATCACCTTTTCCCATTATTTCCAAGTTTGAAATAATTTTTCTTAGTAAGTCTATATTTCTATATTTTACTACAGATGCAAATCCATAATAATAATAATAATAATAATAAGCATTTATTTGTGCCAAGCACTGTTTTAAGGGTTTTACAGGTGTTAAATCCATTTAATCCCTCAACACCAGCATTAAGTACTATTATCATTCTCATTTTACAGATGAGAAAGATGAGGCACAGAGAAGTTAAGTAAATTCAGCTAGAAAGCGGCAGAACTATGATTCAATCCCAGACTGTACATATTATTTTGAATTTGCTGTTTAGCCCTCAACGTCATATTTTGGAGAACTCTCCAGGATGTTAATATAGTTATAGTTCATTCATTTCAACTATAATTTTATGAATAGTGTTCCACTGTATTATATGCAGAGAAGTTAATTTACTTGTTTCTCCATTGGCGAACACAAACTCATTTCCAGAGTTTCATTATTACAATGTACCACAGATATCCCTAGATGTGTCTTCCTGTGCATCTGTCTGAGGGTAACTTTAGGTTAATTGCCTCAAAGTGAAATTGCCAAACTCTTCTTTTTGGCTTTGGAGGGAACAGATAGGCCCTTATGTGATCTTTTCATAGCCCCTAACAGACCCCAAGGTGGGCATAGATGTAGCTTACAAAAGGTAGGCCTCTTCCTCCCTTTTTCAAAGACAGAGAAGACAGACAGACTATAAATGCAGAGACAAAAACAGAGATTTGTACCTGGGCCTGACTAGGGAGTAACAACTTATTGGATCCTATAAAAGGAGAGAAAACGCTTCACACCCATTAGGATGGCTATTATTTTTTTAAAAGAGGAAAATAAGTGTTGGCAAGGATGTGGAGAAATTGGAAACTTGGTGCACTGCTGGTGGTAATGTAAAATAACACAGTTGCTGTGAAAAATAGTCTGGCAGTTCCTTAAAACGTTAAATACAGACTTACCATACGAGCAGCAATTTTACTTCTTAGGTATGTACCCAAAAGAACTGAAAACAGGTTGTATTAGTTTGCTAGGGCTGCCATATCAAAGCGTCACATACTGGGTACTTAAACAATAAAAATTTATTTTCTCACAGTTCTGGAGGCTGGGAGTCCAAGATGAAGACATCAGCAGGGTTGTTTCTTCTGAGGCATCTCTCCTTGGCTTGTATATGGCTGTCTTCTCCTTGAGTCTTCACGTGGTCTTTCCTCTGTGTGTCTGTGTCCTAATCTCCTCTTGTTGAAAGGACAGCAATCATATTGGATTAGGGCCCACCCAAAGACCTCATTCTACATTAATTACTTCTTTAAATGCCCTATCTCCAAATATAGTAACATTTTGAGGTAGGACTGGGCGTGAGGACTTCAACATATACATTTCAGGAAGGACACAACATAGCCCGTCACACAGGGACTCAAACAGACACTTGCTCACCAGTGTTCATAGCAACCTTATTCATAGTAGTCAAAAAGTGGAAACAACCCAAATGTCCATGAGCAGATGAATGGATAAACAAAATGAGGACACAGGAATTACTACCTACCAAATGTCATTGCTAATCTTACCAGGTAGCTGCCTTTCTTAGCTTGGCTTTTTCACCCTGCCATCACTGGATGAGTATTTAGAAAGTCCCAATTTATCTTAGTGTTAATCTGAGGAAAACATGATTAGAAGGAATGCCTGCTATCAGAACAAATTACCTTGTAGTTTTCCGAGACAAGGATGAGTTATATTTGGAATGTCTGTGTAACTGCTTTCTCCCCACGGATACAGAGAACCAAGTGCTCACTGTGAAGGATACAAATACATAGCAAGGGACGTGCGTATGTGGGTTATGTCGATTGTTCTGACAGCATAAACCCAAAGGAAGCAATTTACATGGAAGTGAGAGTAGGTGGCAGATAGCACAGTGAAACAGCAAGAAAGCGTCTTTTGCAATTAAACAGGTTAAGACAATCTGGCTTCATCACTTTTACAAATGTTATGACTTTAGTTAAGTCAATTAGCATGAGTGTTTTCTTGTACAAAAGAGGGATAAAGTACTTACCCCAAAGTGTGGTTGTAAAGATTCACATGATGCAATGTTTGTAAAGCATGGATAAACTCTAATTGCCTTCCTCGTCTATTTTGGGATAGAATTAATCAAGGAGTTGTTTTCATATGAATCCAGAGAGTGTAAAATAGAGGAAGGACCAACATTTCCCTAGGGGTAAGGTAGAAGAAAGAGTTAGGATGTGAGAGGATGGCACATTTAGTGGAAGGTGAGAAGAGAATACGGCTTAGTTCTTAGTAGTGGCTTAAAAGAAAAACCTGCTGAATTAAATGGAATTGTTTGTTAGATAGGTATATTACATTTGTCCAGATACAAGTAACAGACAACTCAAATAAAGCACCATAAGCTATGAGGATATTTGTTCTTTATTTAACAGGAAATTTGGTGCTATACTTGGTTTATCTTAAAGCTCATTGGCCAGATGTGAATTACACGGTCACCTCTAACCACAAACGTGACTGGGAAGGAGAGTAACTGGCTTATTACTCCTCTGTAGTTTGAGGCAGTCAAGGGAGAAAAAGCAGAAATTGTTGTTGTGTCTGTAAAAGTGGGCTTAGACTGGAAGGGAAGACAGACATGGGTGCTTAATTCACTGATGTCAGTTGAGGGTTAAAAAATGTGCCCTGGATGAATTTGGTGTTGATATTTAAACTGTTTTCACTGTAAAGGAAAAAGTTAAACTTTCTCTTATCCCACCTTGAATATCTTCTCTCTTCAGCACATGTTCACATCCTTACAAATAAATACCTACTGTTCATTCATTCATGCGTATATGCATTCATTCATTCATTCATTCATTTTGTATGTATTGATTGAATATCAACCATGTGCAAGGTCCTTTTTCTATCATATGGTTCTTGTTATCAAGGAGGTTATAGTCTGATAGACGAGATATGACTGTATGTGATATAGTCTGATAGAAGAGCTATGTACCTCAGTGACTATATAATGAACATCAGAAAGGTTTATGTGCCCTAAAAGAGGCACTTAAAGAGCTATAAAAGGTCAGAGAATGGAGAAATTACTTCTAGCTTTTATGACCAGGAAGGATTTTCTTTTTGGGGAGGTGGGCAGGATTTGTATAGATGCAAGTCAAGAAGAGGTAGAGAAAAAAGGCAGATGAAACAGGAAGAATAAACAGAGAGAAGAAAGTGCTGGCTTTAGGAAGCAACTGTGATTACACTGATCCTTCTCTTTGGTGACTTCCTGTTTCACTTTCTGTTGGGGCCACATATATGTCAATAATGATATGCTTTTCATTTATATTCTTGTGTATCTTCTTCCCTCCTAACTGGACTGCAGCATCTACAGAGCTCATTGTGGCTGCACATTACAGGTTCTCAATAAAGAACTGATCAGTTTATTTTTAATATTAATTATTATTACTTAAGATCTATATGCTGACCATTTCCAAGAAGGCTTTATGTATTTTGCAAATGAAAACATATATTGGAAGTGTATTGGGATACCTGCCTATCTATAGTCCCTTCCTCTGGGATCTGCTCTTTCATTTCAGTTTGGGGGATGGTCTAGGCTACCACATTTGTACCATGTGATGGCCCCTTCTCTGGGCACAGCTTGTTGGACCAGGAATGGGCATCTTCAAGCTGGTCTTTCCAGGAATCTGGGGAGTAAGTGTGGTTATGGAGGCTGAGCTCAAAAGCCCATTTGGATCAAGCTGGAAGTTGACACCATGGCATCTGGAGACAAGTGCAAGATGAATTAATGGGGTAACAGAAGCTATGTCTGGGCCGAGGGGGCTACACTGTGGAGAGAAGATAAGAGGCACGCAAGAAGAAGCAGAGATAGAGGTTATTCATCCCCAGTAAGAGAGAGGGGCATGGAGGCTCCATCCCCAACAGCTTTCCAGATACCAACCAGATCCAGATCTCATGAAGCCTGATATGCTTAGTATCTGCAAGACCACTTTGTCTTTGCAGTACACCTCCTCTTTATGTGAGCTTAACTTGAATACTTTTCTGCTTCTTACATCCAAAACAAACAAACAAACAAACAAACAAAAAACTCTTGTCTAGAGCAAAGCACTGTTCAAAATATTAACAGGTAAAACAAACCTGCTATCATTTACAGGAGTGGTTATTTGCCTTTCACTGCAAAGCACTGCTCCACTTCTATGAACTTCATATATTGAAATACTGTGGCCACCCCCCAGAACGCATTCGTTAATTTAAAACAGTTCCCATTTTTATAAATCAAAGAAAAACTACCTATCAGTCTTTGGATAACATAAAAAATTAGGATTAATACAGAGTGTGTTATTCCAACCACAAGCAATAACACTTGATGTTTTAATTAGCCTGTGTTGCTTAACGTAAGTACGACTTCCATCAGCTTTTGGAAATATGGATAATAGCTCTGTGATGCCTCTTTTACTGTCTTCATGGATCACTAGACGCTTCAAGATTCCATGTGGGGAGACATTGATATAAAGGAATCAGGAATGTTCAGCTGGTAGAAGCTCATTACAGAGGGACTCCCAGAATTTACCAAACTAACATGTGTAGTTTCATGTCCCTGAAGATTCAACAGAGATAAAACTTGCAGTTTTGCTGAGCTACGAATTCGAACCACCTGCACTTCCCCACCGGTGTTTGGAAGGAGTCACTTTCCTAGTGAGTGAATTTAGCTGAGCTCTTGGCATTTGCATCTATGTGTGCCTCTGTTGACTATGCATCTTATAGGGAAATTATACGTTGCAGTGGCATTTACAAGATTGGAATTGGATAAATTCTCAGAAATGTCACTTCACTCAGTAATATGCAAAGTCTAGTGTAGTGCAGTGTTTTCCAGAAGTCAGTCATGATTTTTGCCAAACTTCCATGCTCTATTTAATGTTTACTAAATATTAAAAAAACAACTCTTTTAAAAATGAAATAAATCTAGCCTACATTAAGAAACAATCCCTAAAATCCATGTATTTAATGTAACAGTTGTATTTTTAATCAGTATAAAAATAAATAACTATTAAAATAAATTTGTTAACTTGTGTTTTACCTAAAATCCTCTCGTCCACACTAACATGGCCTTGGAAATCACTTAAAAAAGGTGAAAACTTGGTTTTGATATTTATTGGTGGTATAGCCTTGGATACATTCCATTCCATCTATGACTCTCCCAAGTTCCCCATTTGTAAGATGTGGTTGAAAATTCTTACTTCACAAGGAATGTTGAGAGAACCAAATAGGATATAGCACATATAGTATGTAGATTGCCATAATGCCTAATACTTAGTAATCTCTCAGTAAATGATAGTTTATATTGACTATGGATTGCAATTCATATTCACTAAAATTGCTGAATATACGTTTCTTTTTCTGGAAACAAAGATAAAAAAGTAATCCATCTAGTGCTTCCATCCTAGTAGAATAGATTTTCCTTGGATTGCTAGATGCAGGCATCTCCAAGGAGGTGACAGTCGTCCAACTGAGCAGCCCAGTGGTCATTGGAAAGAAGAGAAAAAGGTGAATCTGAGGTGGAATTGGAATAAGATAGCACATACAGACTCAGAGTGGCCAAAGGGAAGAGCAATCCTGGGGGGAAATGCTGTCCAGGCACAAAGTGCTGAAACAGCGTGATGCTACCTACAGACAGCAAGTTACAGAAACGTTTCCTTAAACACGTCTCTGCTTCCTAACGATTGTATGTCATGTATGCCTCTTCTTCTCCACCCTTCTCACAGTCTGTCTCATCCTTCCACCTGCAACCACTTTTCTCACTCAAGCCATGGATCCCACCACATCCTTTCTTCCACCTGGCTGATGGCTGACGTTCCTGCAAATGATGCTCACTGCTGTCCGCACATGCCTCATTCCAAGGAAGGTGCCAAGTGGAAGTAGCTGGAATGAGCCTTTGAGGGCTGATGACTTCACAACATTTTCTCCCTCAGTCATAAATAGCCCCCAGTGTTAATGTGACTGGATCGCAGCCTCCAGGGCTGAAGATGCTGAGGATGACAGCTTTCAGAAACATGGTGAGAGCTGCCTCTTGTTCTGCAGGAAATCCTTCAGCCTTATCTCCCATGTCTCTCAGCATGGACTGCCCCGTGCTCCATCCAGCTAGACCCTTGCATGTAATGCTTTGCTCTAATTTTTGTCTTCCTGCTGTTCCTCAAGCTTATGATGCTTTTCTTTCTTCCACTCAAGATTTATCTTTCCCATATTTAAATGTCTAATTTAAACTTCCCTTCCTCCAGACCACCCTAACTGAAAACAGTATTTCTTTCTTTTGAAATCCTATAGTATTTTCACATTGGATATACCACTTAGTTCTTAGTTACAAAACGTCTTAAGTTGGTTTTGAAAATTATTAAACATATGGCAGTTTTGCTTCTCCAGCTAAACTATAGGTACCTTGGAAGGCAGAGACTAAAGTGTTTGCAGGTCCTGTATTTCATATAGTTCCAAACACATAGCAGGATACACAGTGGTGCTCAATAAATATTTATTGGTTGAATAAGAGAAGGAAATGACTTTGGGGGAAATAAAAGGAGCCAAAAGGTGAATTTAAAACTGACTATTAATGTCTTCTATATTAATCTACATTGTTGCAAATGACAGAATTTCATTCTTTTCTGAAGGCTGAATAGTATTCCATTGTGCATGTATGCCACTTTGGACCTGTTAATCCATTACTTCTCCTCCCTTATATCCCTCTCTCCTCCTGGCCTCTGATAACCATTATTCCACTCTCTACTTCTATGAGAACCATTTTTTTTTTTTTTTAAGATTCTACATATAAGTGAGATCAAGAGGTATTTGTCTTTTTGTGCCTGGCTTACTTCACTTAATGTGATGATTTCCAGTTCAATACATGTTGCAAATGACAGTATTTCATTTTTTATAGCTGAAAAGTATTCCATTGTGTACATATAGCCATTTTTTTTTCTTTTATCCAATCATCCATTGATAGGCATTTAGGTTGATTCCATCTCTTGGCTTTTGTGAATAGTGTTGCAGTGAACATGGGAGTACAGGTGTCTCTTTGAAATATTGACTTCATTTCCTTTAAGAATATACCTTGTAGTGTGATTGCTGGGTCATAAGGTAGTTCAATTTTTAGTTCTCTAAGGAACCTCAATACCGTTTCCATAATGGCTATACCAATTTACATTTCCACCAACAATGTAGGAGAGTTTCCTTTACTCTGCATCCTTGCCAGCATTTGTTATTTTCTGTCTTTTTGATAACAGCCATTTTAACTGAAGCAAATGAAATCTCATGTGGTTTTAATTTGCATTTCCCTGATGAGTAGTGATGTTGAGTATTTTGCCATTTGTATGTCTTCTTTTGAGAAATGTCTGTTCAGGTCCTTTGTCCATTTTTTTTTTTTTTTTAAAGATGACCGGTAAGGGCATCTTAACCCTTGATCTGGTGGTGTCAGCACCACGCTTTCCCAAGTGAGCCAACCGGCCATCCCTATATGTGGGTCTGAACCCGTGGCCTTGGTGTTATCAGCACCACGCTCTCCCAAGTGAGCCACGGGCTGGCCCTCCTTTGTCCATTTTTTAATTGGGTTATTTGGTGTTTTTGCTGTTGAGTTGTTTGAATTCCTTATATATTCTGGATATCAGCCCCTTGTGTGATGTGTAGCTTGCAAACACTTTCTCCCACTCTGTAGGTGGTGTCTTCACTTTGTTGATTGTGTACTTTGCTGTACAGAGGCTTTTTAATCTGATGTAGTCCCATTTGTCTATTTTTGCTTTAGTTACCTGTGCCTTTGTGGTGTTCAAAAAAGCACTGCCCACTCTCATTTCATGTAGTTTTCCCCTATGTTTTCTTCTAGTAGTTTCATAGTTTCAGGCCTTAAATTTAGATCTTTAATCCATTTTGAGTTGATTTTTTGTGTATGGTGAGGGATAGGAGTCTAGTTCCATTCTTCTGCATGTGGATATCCAGTTTTCCCAACACTTTTATTGAAAAGGTTGTCTTTTCCACAGTGTATATTTTTGGCACCTTTGTTGAAAATCAGTTGGCTGTAGATATGTGGGTTTATTTCTGGACTTTCTATTCTGTTCCATTGGTTAATTTGTCTCTTTTTATGCCAGTACCATGCTGTTTTGGTTAATATAGCTTTATAGTATATTTTGAGGTCATGTACTGTGATGCTTCCAACTTTTTTTGTTGTTGTTGTTGAAGATTGCTTTGGCTATATTGGATCTTTGTGGTTCCATACAAATTTTAAGATTTTTTTTTTATTTATGTGAGGAATGTCATTGGTATTTTAATAGGGATTGCATTGAATCTGTAGATTGCTTTGATCAATATGGACATTTTGATTATATTAATTCTTCCAACCTGTGAGCAAGGGATATATTTTCATTTATTTGTGTCATCTTCAATTTCTTTCACCAATGCTTTATAGTTTTTGTTGTAGAGGTCTTTAATTTCCTTGGCTGAATTTACTCCTAGATATTTCATTTTTTTGGTAGCTATTGTGAATGTAGTTATTTATTTCTTCTTCAGATATTTTGTTACTGGTGTTTAGGAATGCTACTGATTTTTGTGTGTTAATTTTGTATCCTCCACTTTACTGAATTCATTTATTAGTTCTAGTAATTTTTTTGGTGGAGTCTTTAGGGTTTTCTATGTATACAATCATGTCATTTGCAAATAGGGATAGTTTGATTTATTCCCTACTGATTTGGATGCCCTTTACTGCTTTTTCTTGCCTTATTGCACAGACTAGAACTTAAAGCACTCTGTTCAATAGGAGTGGAAAAAGTGGGCATCCTTGTCTTGTTCCAAATCTTAGAAAAAAAGCCTCCAATTTTTGTCCATTTGGTATATTAGTGGGTTTGTTGTATATGACCTTTACTGTGTTGAAGTATATTCTATACCTCATTTGCTGAATATTTTTATCATGAAGGGTGTTGGATTTTATCAAATGCTTTTTCTGCACCTATTGATATGTTTTTTTCTTCATTCTTTTGATGTGATGTATCACATTTAGTGATTTGCATATGTTGAACCATCCTTGCATCCCTGGGGTGAATCCCACTTGATCACGGTGAATGATCTTTTTAACGTCTTGTTGCATTCCATTCACTAGTATTTTGTTGAGGATTTTTTTTTTTTTTGGTGGATGTTGTTGAGGATTTTTGCATCTGTGCTCATTAGGAATATTGGTATCTAGTTTTATTTTTTTGTTGTGCCTTTTTCTGGTTTTGGTATGATGGTAATGCTGGACTTGTAGAATGAGTTTGAAAGTATTCCCTCCTCTTCAATTTTTTGGAAGCGTTTGAGAAAAATTGTCTTAGTTGTCCTTCAAATGTTTGGTAGAATTTGTTAATGAAGCTGTCTAGTGCTGGGGTTTTCTTTAATGGCAGATATTTTATTACTGCTTCAATCTTATTACTTGTTATTGGTCTGTTAAGGCTTTCTAATTCTTCATGATTCAACCTTGGTAAGTTGTATACATCCAGGAATTTATCCATTTCTTCTAGGTTTTCTAGTTTGTTAGCATATAGTTGTCATAATAGTATCTTATGATCCATTATATTTCTGTGTATTTACCACATTTTCTTTACCCATTCATTCATTGATGGACACTTACATTGTTTCCGTATCTTGGCTATTGTGAATAATGCTGCAATGGATGTGGGAATATAAATATCTCTTTGACACACTGATTTAAATTCCTTTGTATATATACCCAGAAGTGGGATTGCTGGATCATATGGTAATTCCATTTTCAGCTTTTTGATGCATCTCCATACAAATACTGATTAAATCATTCTGTAGTGCATATATGTATTATCACATTACATTGTACCCCTAAAATACATACAATTATTTTTTGTCAATTAAAAAAAAGCACATAGGAGCCAATCTGAATGACCAAAGTTGGAACAAATTAGACAAGAAAAGACAATCAAAGTTTTGGATTATAATGCAAATAATAATTAAAAAAGAGAAAATTGATTAGTGGCATCTCAGGAAGGGCACAGGACCAGAAAATCTAATAGATTTGTTACTTTTTCCCAGATTAGGCCCCAAAGGCTGATTGGGATTAGAGATGAGAAGAATGACCAGGCATTGGTTGGAGCAGGTGCAGAGCAGGATACAAGAGGACTTACACAGACTCAAGGGCATTTAGGTCTAAAACTTGAGAGTTTCAGGGAATTCAATTCAATCTAATCTGATTAGACTTTCATAGAAATGTAAAAAGGTTGGTAAAAGTGTAAAAAAAGGGTTTGTAAAATAATGTAAAAGGGTTAAAAAGGACATCAAGGGTCACTCCAAAAAGCATTGGCTGATGCATGAATCACCTTTTTCAACATCCTTGCCAGGTGGTCATAAAACCTGTGCTCAGACACTTCTAGTATTGTGGACTTCACTAGCTACAGCGATAATAAATTTGATGCTCAATTAAATAATGAAAAAAATTTAGAGCAAAGTATGTACCTAGTCTTGTGTTACGTGCACCTGCTGGGAAGACACAGATGACCTGTATCTCTGCATGCATGCAGGTTCTAGGAAATTGTGGGAAGTTCCCTTTAACCTTGTGCCAGGTATATCTATATTATTTCTACTCTCTCCTATCCTTTCCTCTATGGTTATTTATTTTTATTTTTATTTTTTTTGTGGTGGCTGGCTGGTACAGCAATTTAACTCTTGACCTTGCTGTTCTCAGCACCATACTATAACCAGCTGAGTAACAGGCCAGAACTATGGTTAATTCCTTTCTACAACTTTCTTTTCCTATTCTCTCCCTCTCTTCATATCTTCACCATGATTTAGGCTTTCTAGTAGTGTTTAAATTCTGGGGTTAGTTTCTCGGAAATACCAAGGACAAAGGAAATTATTACTCTCTGTACCAAGAACATACATAAAAGCTGGAAGAAACCTTAAAGATTATGTATCCAATTCTGTCATGTAAAAGAGATACAAAGGGCCAGGATGGAGAAATGTTTCACCCATGATCGAATAGACAGTGAGGGTGCATGAGGTTAGCAGTCAATTTCCCACAGTAGATTTCAGGAGAATATTCCCAATGATCCACACCCAAGTGTAAAATACAAGGGCTGTAATAATTGGAGCTGGCATGGATATCACATTCACTTATTATCACATATGCCCACACCCACCCCTGCAATCTCTCCTCAGTCATGTCTCAAGTGAGAATGTACCACTTGAGCTTCCCTTTCTCATTTTTGGTTTTTCATCTCTCTTCCTCTTCACCCACTCACAGGTTTTGGCCTAGATCCCCTGCAGCATGAGAGGGGAAAAAATATTCAAAGAACATTAAAATTATTCTTCAGACAACTGTGTTTCTCTGGCCATCTGGTTCCTGCTAAAATGGCCACTCCCCAAAGGCAGGGGGTCTTGGCCTCAATGTGCCCAGAAAAGAGGGGTGCTCAGCAAGTGAAGCCCAGGTTGCAGAGGCTGATGGATCCAGGCAGAGCCAGCCAGAGATTTCTGAACTTCAGCTTGGGACACAAAGTCTGCCAAGGATTTTAACGCAAGACTGTGCATTCCCTGAGGGCGAAGACTTTCTTATTCTGGACACTATCTCCAGCACTTAATCCAGCATGAGGTAGATAGGAGACCCTCCATATATACTTGTTGAATGCATAAATGTATGAAGTTATATGAGAAGTTTTATACACTTATGTAAGGGTATAAAAGTCAAATATCTATGACAGGTTTCTGGAGTAGGTATTTACTGGGAAAGTACTAGGTGAAGTTTAAAATGGTATGCAAGCAGAATGTGTTGTTATTTTTAGCATAATTAATGGACGAATTAGTTTTTGCAGCAAACATTCCCAGCTCTAGGTTAGGTTCCTGAGAGGCAGAGTTACAAAATTTATCCTCAAGAACCTCTTAGAGAAGAGTGACCACATAAGTAAATTCTCAATAAAGACTTTTGAAGGCAGAACTAAGGAATCCACTGGAATCAGCTTAAACAAAAGAGGAGAGTTTATCATAAGGATTCAGAAGTTTCTCACGGACTCGGTGGTGGTTTTAAATATGTCCACAAATTCTCTGATAGTCTTCTTTTCAAGAGATAGAGCTTAATTCCCCTCCCCTTGAGCATGGGCTGAACTTTAGTGACTCACATGTAACAAAAAGAAAATGGAAGATTTTGGTCACTGTTTTAGTTTGCTAGGAATGCTGTAACAAAGTACCACAAACAAGTGGCTTATACAACAGAAATTTATTGTCTCCCAGTTCCGAAGTCTAGAAATCTGAGATCAAGAAGTCAGCAGGCTTGTTTCCTTCTGAGGTTGTAGAGGGAGGGTCTATTTTGTGCCTCTTTCCTAGCTTCTGGTGTTTTGCTGGAAATCTTTGGTGTTTCTTGGTTTGTAGAAGCACCACCTTGATCTCTGCCTTCATCTTCACGTTGCATTCTCCTTGCGTGCATATCTGTCTCTGTGTCCAGATTTCTGCCTTTTATAAGGACACTAGTCATATTGGATTAAGGACCACCCTAATGATCTCATTTTAACTTGATTACCATTGTAAATACCTTATCTCCAAATAAGGTAACATTCTGGGGTACTGGGATTTAGGACTTCAATATATGAATTTTTGAGAGGGCACAATCCAACCAACAACAGTCATAAAAGGCCTCATGGTTTCCCCTCTGCTCTCTCTTGGGTCACTCTCTCTGTGGAGATCCTGCTGCCATGTTGTGAGAACACTCAAGCAGACCCGTGGCAGGGTCCACATGGCAGGGAACTGAGGTGTCCTGCCAATAAGGCTGTGAAGGGGCCACATTGAAAGCAGTTCTTCCACCCCAGGGGAGCCTCAGGTTGACTGCAGCTCTGGTTGCCATCTTGTCTGCAGTCTCATGAGAGCCCCTGAGCAGGACCACCCAGCCCAGCTGCTCCCAGATTCCTGACTCACAGAAGCTATGAGATAACAGGCAGTTGTTATCTTAAGCTGGAAGTTTTGGGAAAATTTATAATTTAGCAAAAAATAGGTAAAACAGACCTCATGGAAAGGGAGAAGGCAGGAACCAGATTCTGAAAAGTAGACAGAACTCTTTGCCCACTGACTTTCTCCATTACCTCCCCCTGGACAGAAACATGGTCACCCCATGGCTCCTGAGATTACATATCACACTTCTGGCCACACAGAAATCTCAGGCCAAGGACAAACCCAAGTTTTGTGGGGCTTGAAGTTTATAAAATTTTGGAGACCCTCTTCAAAAGAAAGAATACAAGATTTTCCACGAAAATGATTACTTAGAATGATTGAGAAAATAAATCACAACAAATTAAAAATATTTTAAAACTCACAGATATCAAAGACATTACAAAATAAAAAAAGTATATAATATTTGTACCAGTTAACTCTGACGGTTGGAAGAGGTTTCCATAGACTATCTCTGACTGTACATTTCAGACCTTGTTTTTCTTCTGCTACCCACCCACCTCTGGATGCTGCAGGCCACACATGTGCAGTTCCCAACTCTGGCTTTGCACCTTCATGCACGATGCAGGGTGAGTCTGTACAGCAGGTGACACCAGGGCTCCTGGAAGCCATTCTCCACTAGGTTGATTACTAGTAACCCAACGAAGTGCAACAGTGTCTACAAATCATATAAATACATGGCAATAAACCCAAATGCAGAGTATACCCACCTCAACTTCCCCTTAGCTGGACTTCGCATTGCCTGCAGCCACTCTAAAGCTTCAGGAGGGGAAGATACAGTGGTTTGTTTAAACCAATTGTGGTTAAAATATCTTTTTTTTG
The DNA here is from genome assembly GCF_027409185.1 of Cynocephalus volans. Classification (NCBI taxonomy): domain Eukaryota; kingdom Metazoa; phylum Chordata; class Mammalia; order Dermoptera; family Cynocephalidae; genus Cynocephalus; species Cynocephalus volans. The sequence goes on from NC_084463.1 coordinate 152,886,399, forward strand.
AAAATTTACAAAAAAAAAATGTGACTACATAAACACATAGCTATGGCCTTCCCAGGGTCTGGAAAGAGTCCAGGCAAGTGAGGATCCCTGAAGCCTTTGGTTTATCACCTTCATGGAAAACTGGCCTTTTGGCAGGATCTTGCTGGAGACTTCACTTGGTGGATGAGGTGGGTGTTTCCTGAGGAAATGAAAAAGTTCTATAATAATAGATGATTATACTGTGAGAGGAGATTTGAGCAGATCAATAAAACATGAAAATAGAGGTGGGGGATTCATTTAGTCTTGCATAGTCAGGGAATGCTTGTTGTGGAAAATGACATCTCCAGTGAATTATGAAAGTTGAGTAGTAGTGGGGGAGGGAGAAAGTTCCAGGCAAACAGGTAGCATATTTAAACGCTGGGAAGTGTGAGAGACCATGGCGAACTTGGAGGCAAAGCAAATATTTTAGTGACATAGGAGTAAGGGGTATGAGGATGGGATTGCCCAAGAAACATCCCAGGAAATCAGCGTAGGTCAGATCATGAGGGACCTCACATGCCAGGCTATGCTTTTTGGACTCTATCCTGAAAAAAATGCGGATTCACCAAAGGATTGGAAGCAGGGAATTTAGATCTTCAGATTTACAGTAGTACATCAGCCTGGCACTTTCAGTCAGTATGGGAGACTTAGCAGAAACAGAAACTCCTTCCCATCTCTAACATAGAAATTCAGAAAAGAAAAAAAAATTGAAAGATATGACTGAGCCCAAAAGTAAAAAAAAAAAAGGAAGCTCCCAGGATCCAGAACTGAAGAGTCTCCTAAAAGCCAAAAAAGTAAGTGGAACTTGAAGCAGTGATCCCAAGAGGAAGGGGACTGGATACAGGTCTTTATAGTTGGGGCTTAAGGCTTTAAGGCTTAAGGCTTTAGCCACATAAAGGGAGGAGTCTGGACCACAGGATTGGTGCAGGCAGAAAGCTGGAATTGACTTTGGGAGTCATAAGTCTGGCTGTACCCCCAGGTCTCTGTGGATAAAGGGATTTGGAAGACAGGGTAGATAAGAGGTCATTCCTTCTTGTGCTTCAAACGTGGAGACCCCTAAAAGACCCCTTTGCATCCAAGGGTATAAGTCGTATTTGCCACCTACAACAAATTCATACACATAATTATTGAGTTCCTACTATATACCAAAGGGTATATAGATTTTTTAAAAAGCCTCTGAATGATTATCTAGAAACATAACCAGTGAAAAAAAATTTGGAGAGTTTTGGAATTTCTTCCCCTTAGCTGGTCGCAGTCTCAGCATGTTCTGTCTTTTTTTTTCCATCCAAACTTTTCACGGTCTTTGAGCCAGGATGAATAGTTTTCAGGATGTGCCCTCTAGCAGAACAAGGAGAGAAGATGATAGGCAGAAAAGTAACTCTTGGAAAGCCGAAGATCCCACCCAAAACCACAGGCTATAAATCTCCACCAGGGGCTTCACTCTCAGGTCTGCACCTTAACTAAGGGATTTGTCAACAAGGCTTGGGGATTTATCAATTTAAAAGGTGCTCAGCTCAAGGAAGTAGATGTGGGTGAAAGGTTAGGGAATTGATAATGGCGCACAAGGCGGGGTCTCACAAGGCGGGGTCTCAGCGTCTGCTGCTTTGCATTAGGCAAGCAGAGAGCAAACAGCTCCAGGAGCAGGAGCAGGAGCAGTGTGTGCCTGGGCTGGGTGGAGACACCTGACTCCTAGGAGAAATTGTGTAGGGTGGGGTTAGGCTAATTTACAATCTGGGCATTTACAACTTGGGTGTGGAGTGGAGTGGCTGAGGTCCAAGTCTCTGAAAAGGACTAAACAGATGACGTTCACGTTGCTTTGTTTGTCTGCCCAGGAAGAGGCATTACTGTGGATGGGGCAAGGGGTGCTTGAAATGGATATCTTGTTCTCTGAGTTACTAATATCTTCTTGGAGACTAGACTGCCTCACTGTGTGCCTAAGGTCTTGGCTCTGCAAACCCCTTAGTGTTGGAAGAAAGGCGGGGGTGACCTTCACCCTCTGTAAGAAAACGGTCCTGCTCTGTCCAGTATGGCAGCCACTGTCCTCAGGTGGCTATTGAGTACTAGAAATGTGGCTGGTCCAAACTGAGATAAGTTGTAAATGGAAGATACACTTCAGATGTTAAAGACTTAGTATGGAAATAAAAGAATTTAAAATATCTCATTTAAAAATACTGATTACATGTTGACGATATTTTGGATATACTGAGTTAAACAACATATCTATTGAAATTAATTTCACCTGTTTCTTTTTGTTTTTGAAAAATGTAGCTACTAGAAAATTTAAAATTGACATATGTGGCCTTCATCTGTGGCTTACATTATGTTTCTGTTGGCCAGTGCTGCCTCAGTCCCTCTGGACTTTCAGTTACCTTAGGACAGGGACTCCTAGGTCCCTTCCTGGCTCTTCCTTCTCTCTCTAAGCTCCGAGAACTTTATTACTTTACCATGATCATTACTTATCCCTTTTCACCCACTGCCCAAAAGAAGTAGCAGTAAAACCCTTATGTAACAAGGGCCTGATGAATAATCTTCAGAGATTTCTGCAGGAGAGGAGAGCACATTCTGCATGAGAAAGGGAGGGAGCTCAGGCAAGCCTGCCAAGGCCAGTGGTCTCAACCAGACCGAGTCCTCCCTACTCCCATGGGACATGTGACAATGTCTAGAGAGTTTGGTTGCCACAACTGGGTGAGGGTTTGCTGGCATCTTGGGTAGGGGCTGTGTATGCTGCTAAACATTCTACAAAGCACAGGGCAGCTCCCTACAACAAAGAATTATCCAGCCCCAAAGGCCAATAGTGTCAATGTTGAAACCCAAAAGTCAAGGTTAAGAGCCCCTGGCTTAGGCCTAGGAAGAGCCTTGGGGCTTTGGTTTTCCCTGGACAGGGTCAGGAGGGAGGCTGTTGATGCTGACACAGAGAAGACCTACTCCACCCTCTCCTATTCTCTGGTTCTTTCTTGATTGCTAGTGACTCATCCATCGTCTGTACTCCTGAGCCTGCCTGAAATCCTGGTGGAAAGAAAAGGCACTCTCCTTCCCAGGCGTGAGTCACATGCCCCACAGCCCAGGTGGAGAGGGCACTGGTACAGAGGGGCTGGGGCTATTTCTCCACTTTCTTTCCTTGACCATCTATTTTTTTTTTTCCTGTTCCCACCTTTCTCTGCAGCTGTCCTGTAAACTTGCCTCTGAGTTTCTTGCAGAAACTCAGGTCTCTGGAGAGCAGTGCTGTCAGTGTTTGGACAGGCCCATTCTATAATTTTCCAACCAGGTTTTGTTGAGTGCAATTTCTAAACCCCAGCTCTGTAAGGTACACTTCCAGCCCTTAGGGAGTTTACGGTCTACCTGGAGACACAAAACCTACACACTGAAAACAGTTATAAATGGGCTTTAAGGAAGACTCAGTGGCAGCAGAGGCTTTAAAAGAGCAGACAGCCAGGGTTCCGAGTGGTGACCAGGGTTGCCCAGAGCTGTGGAAGAGCCTATGCTTTGAATCCCACAGGCTTTGGCCATGTCCTGATGCTACAATTTCCCAATTGTGCGACTTCCTCCACTAAATAAAGGCAACAGCAAAACCTAGGATTAAATGAGACTCTGAACTGCTGCCCACTCCCACTGCCCAACACAGTTGGACAGAGCCCATCCCAAGGAGGATTGCTGGGTGTAAGCGGGTGGGTGTTTCCACATTGCTGTTGCTGTGGGGGAAAGGCTCATGAATACAGCTTGCTGAGTAGGAGGTGAGGGATCTCATCTCCTTTAGTGGAAAGATGAAGACTTGTAACTTTGTAGCAGTTGTGTTGGGCTTTATCTAAAGGCATCCCTCCCTGTTCTTAGGAGAAAGATTCCTGCCCACTCTTCAGCCTTGTGTGTCCCTGTGACAAGAAATATATTTGCTGAGCATCTATTATGTGCCAGACATTATGCTAAGCACTTTGTTGTATTATTGCATTTAAGTCGAGCAACAGGCAATTACTGAACATTCTGTTTCCACCACAGGCCAGAGGCTGGGTGTGCTCAAGAAATGAGATCAACACACAAAAATCAGTAGCATTTCTATTCTCCCATAGTGAACATGCAGAAAGAGAAATCAAGAAAGCTTGTCCATGTACAATAGCCACCAAAAAATAAAATACTTAAGAATTGAGTTAACCAAGGATGTGAAAAATCTCTATAATGAGAACTACAAACCACTGCTGAGAGAAATTAAAGAGGATACAAGAAGATGGAAAGAGGGCCGGCCCGTGGCTCACTCGGTAGAGTGCGGTGCTGATAACACCAAGGCCACGGGTTTGGATCCTATATAGGGATGTCCGGTTTGCTCACTGGCTGAGCGTGGTGCTGACAACACCAAGCCAAGGATTGAGATCCCCTTACCGGTCATCTTTTTAAAAAAAAAAAAAAAAAAAGAAAAAGAAGATGGAAAGATATCCCATGCTCTTGGATTGGAAGAATCAACATTGTGAAAATGTCCATACTACCCAAAGTGATCTACAAATTCAATGCAATCCCTATCAAAATTCCAATGACATTCTTCTCAGAAATGGAAAAAACTATACAGACATTTATATGGAATAACAAAAGACCACACATAGCCAAAGCAATTCTGAGCAAAAAAATAAAGCTGGAGGCATAACACTACCTGACTTTAAACTATACTACAAAGCTATAATAACCAAAAACAGCATGGTACTGGTATAAAAACAGACACACTTATCAATGGAATAGAATAGAGAAACCAGAAATCAACCCACACACCTACAGCCATCTGATATTTGACAAAGGCACCAAGCCTATACACTGGGGAAGAGACTGCCTCTTCAGCAAATGGTGCTGGGATAACTGGATATCAATATGTAGGAGAATGAAACTAGACCCATACCTCTCACCATATATTAAAATCAACTCAAAATAGATTAAAGAATTAAATATACACTCCAAAACAACAAAACTTCTTAAAGAAAACATAGGAGAAACACTTCAGGAAGTAGGACTGGACACAGACTTCATGAATACGACCCCAAAAGCATGGGCAACCAAAGGAAAAATAAACAAATGGCTTTATGTCAAACTAAAAAGCTTCTGCACAGCAAAAGAAACAATTAACAGAGTTAAAAGACCACCAACAGAGTGGGAGAAAATATTTGCAAAATATACATGACAAAGGATTAATATCCAGAATATACAAGGAACTGAAACAACTTTACAAGAAGAAAACAAGCAACCCAATTAAAAAATGGGCAAAAGAGCTAAATAGGCATTTTTCAAAGGAAGATATACAAATGGACAACAGACATATGAAAAAATGCTCAACATTACTCAGCATTCGGGAAATGCAAATCAAAACCCCACTGAGATACCATCTCACCCCAGTTAGGATGGCTAATATCCAAAAGACTGTGAATGATAAATGCTGATGAATGATAAATGTTGTGGAGAAAAAGGAACTGTCATACATTGTTGGTGGGACTGCAAAATGGTACAGCCTCTATGGAAAATGGTATGGAGTTCCTCAAATAATTGCAGATAGGTCTACCATATGACCCAGCTATCCCACTGCTGAGAATATACCCAGAAGAATGGAAATCATCAAGTCGAAGGTATACCTGTTCTCTGACGTTCATCGCAGCACTCTTTACAATAGCTAAGAGTTGGAACCAGCCCAAATGTCCATCATCAGATGAGTGGATACGGAAAATGTGGTATATCTACACAATGGAATACTACTCTGCTATAAAAAAGAATGAAATACTGCCATTTGCAACAACATGGATGGACCTAGAGAAAATTACATTAAGTGAAACAAGTCAGGCACAGAAAGAGAAATATCACATGTCCTCACTTATTTGTGGGAGCTAAAAATAAATAAATAAATACACAAACAACAGGGCGGGGGGACGAAAGAAAACACAACAATTGCAGTTCCTTGAAGCTGATACGACAAGTGAATGGAAAGGACATTGTTGGGAGGGAGGCGGGTGGGAGGCTTTGGTAATAGGCCACAATAGTCAACCACATTGTATATTGACAAAATAAAATAAAATTTAAAAAAAAATAAAAAGGAAAGGAGCTTAGGAGCACACCGCACTCTGCTAACTGCATGACTCCATCCTGAGTCAGGCACTTCACATATTCAGCAGAGGCAGCTGGATGCCACAACCCTGAGCCGGGCATGGTGTGTGTCCATAGAAGACCACCTTCAACCAAACCAGTTACTGTGTAATGAAAAATCTAAGTCTTGGCATCTCAGGAGTAACCCCCAGAGACTCTGCTTCCCTAACATGGGAAAGAGATGATTCATGGTCTTCTGGCTTTAGAGAATGACCCCCATATTTCCCCCTGCATTGTCAGATCTGAAACTTTCCTAGACTCTGTGCTGGATTGGACTCTGTTCTTGAAAATTAAAAAAAAAAAAATTTTTTTTTCCACTTAGCTCTCAATCTTTGGGTTCCTATAGTTTGTTTTTTTTTTTTTCTTTAACAAAGGCAAACCAGAGCATGGAGGAAGGAATGATAAATTCTATCTGTAGGAGTCGGAGAAGTTTCCCAGAAGAGGTTACATTTAGGCTGGGACTAGAATGGTAACAGAGTTTTGCCAGGCTGACAGAGGGATGGGTTCGAAGTACATTCCAGGCACTGGAGGAGACATGAGCAAAGGAAAAGGTGTGTGCAAATGCATGGCCTGCTCAGGGTGGTTGTGGCTGCAGAGCGGGTATTTGGTGGGAAGTGTGGGGTGCTCCCTAGAACATTAAGTTGCGACAGTCTCTCATAATATGAAGGAGTCTAGAATTTTTCCCATAGGCCAAAGGTTACAAACTCAAATGCCCACAGCGTTACTCAGATACCTCAAGAGAATAAAAAATATAGGTTTTATTTTTTCTATATGAACGTAATTTATTCGGAAAAAGGGGCTGATATTAAACTGATAGGGAGATTCTTCACATTTAAAAGAGGCATATACTCTTCTTTCATTCGAAGAGTATTTATTGAGCATCTTTGTGTGCCAGGCATTGGTCCGTGTTTTCTTTTCTTGCTTTTGTTAGAGATGAGAAGATAATACATTTTCTCTCCTATAAGGAAAAATTTAGGGCATGATAAAAAGGCAACAGGCACCCTAATAAAAAGTGGTAGAGAAACTGGGTTGAGGGGAAACTGGAGAGTCTGCCTCTGTCTAAAACAGTAGCTGCAACTCAGTGCCAGATGATTACGGCTTCTTTGAGAATAAGACTAGTGGAGTAATCTCATTCATTTTTTCTCCTCAGAGAAACTGGGAATATGGAATTTTTAAAATGTGATCTGTTAAGGTCTGAATGTTTGTGTCCCCGACCCCCCAAATTCATATGTTTAAATTCTGAGCTCTGAGGAGATAGTATTAAGAGGTGGAGCCTTTAGGAGGTGATGAGGTCATGAGGGCAGAGTCATCATGAATGGGATCAGTGCCCTGATAAAACAAACCCCAGAGAGCTCCCTTGCCCCTGCCACCATGTGAGGACACAGCAAGAAGGTGACATCTATGAATCAGAAAATAGGCCCTCTCCAGACACCAAATCTACCTGGGCCTTGGTCATGGACTTCACAGCCTCTAGAATTGTGAGAAATGAAGTTCTGTTGTTTATAAGCTACCCAGTTTATGCCCTTTTGTTATAGCAGCCCAAAGGACTATGACATGATATCATGAAAATCTTTTGTGTTGGCTAAAAAAGGTAAACTTACTCTGCTGTGCACACACAACCTGTTGGCAGGATGTATGAGGGTGGTGGGTGAGCTGTCAGTTCTCTGCTGTCCGCTGCTGTAAGCAGCAGTCAGTAAGGGAGGTATGGCCCAGATCGCTAGATGCCTATCCAGTATTCATTCATTCTCCCCTTCTTTTCTTTTATTTTTTATTATCAATACATGTGGGGTACAATGTTGATTTTCAATAATTGCGTAGAATGTGTGGTGGTTAAATCAGTATAGGTAGCTTATTCATCATTGCGATACGCAATCATTCTTTTTGTTTGTTGGCCAATTCCTTCATAAGCCCACCTCCCTCTCCCCTTCCCCTTCCCTTTTCCACCTCTAGTTTTCTAAAAGTTCAATGTACTACTGTGATTACTGTTTCTTTGTTTCTTTCTCTCTGTCTCTACTTATTGTTCATTTCTTTATTTATGGATTTGGCTCCCAGTTATGAGTGAGAACATGCAGTATTTCTCTTTCTGTACCTGGGTTTTTTCACTTGGGATAATTTTCTCCAGGCTCATCCATGTTATTGCAAATAGTAGAATTTTGTTCTTTAAGAACAGAATCCTAAGATAGTCAAGGAGGTAAAGTGACCAGCTGATGGCTATCTTTCCTAGCCTCCCTTGCAGATGTGTGACTCCCATGTGACCAAGTTCTGGCTAATGAGAGGCAAGTGGCTGTTCTTGGCTGTTACTGGAAAGGCTACCAAAATGGAACAGATGGCTGGCAATTTCACCCCATTCCTCCAGCTTTCTTCTTTAAGCATTGAATGGATGGCTAGAGCTTCAGCAGACATATTGGACCAAGAGGCAGACATGGAAGCTGCATTAGTTTGCTTGGGCTGCCGTGACAAAATGCCACAGACTGGATGGCTTAAACCACAGAAATATATTTTCTCACAGTCCTGGAGGCTGGAAGTCCAAGATCAAGGCGTTGGCAGGGCTGGTTTCTTCTGCAGCCTCTCTCCTTGGCTTGCAGATGGCTGTGCCCTCACATGGTCTTCCCTCTGTGTGGACATCCCTGGAGTCTCCTTGTGTGTTCAAATTTCCTCTTCTTATAAGGACACCAGTCAGATTGTCTTAGGTCTTGCTCTAACCACCTGATTTTAACTTAATCACTTCTTTAAAGGCCCTATTTCCAAATGCTGTCACATTCCGAGGTCCTGAGGATTAGCGCTTCAACATACGAATTCTGGGGGAGGATGGAGACACAAAGTCAGCACATAATGCAAGAAAATCAAAAATTTCCAAATTTTCTGAAATGAAGTTGAGAAACATACGCAGATTTCATCATGATCCAGGACACCTGAGTTCTGTGCTCTAAGCTATTTTATGGTCAGGTAAACCTCTCAGATTCTTTTTTTATCTGTAAAATGGGGGTAGTAACACCTGGGTTACCTATCTTTCAGCATTTGGTGAAGATCAAATAAAAGAATGAATGTGAAAATGTTTTGCAAAATAAGAATCATCTGTACAGTGTTTCTAAAAGTCATTTGTTTACCTTCTTTGTGATATTTTGCCCTGTGTATCACCTGTATTGTGATTTTTCTAAAAATTGGGCTGTTTTAAATAATTTACACACCTGCTAGTAACAACCTCAGGTGACACTGCCACAGCCTCTGTCCTCTGTCACCTGCAATAAACAGGTAACTGTAGGGAGTACTGGGGACACCCTTGAAGCCAGGAAATATGTCCACACCTGGACCAGCTTTGGAGAAAGTCCGGGGCTCCCTCCTCTGGTGTTTTCCCAAGGAACTCCCGCTCTGTTCCACCCACAACCACCATAAGAACACAATCCAGGCTCCTTTCCTTGTTCTCTCCAGCCAGTCCCACCTGCTTGAGAGGCTCTCCCCAGAGACCTCAATCATGACTCAGTAGCCTTTGAGGATGTGGCTGTCAACTTCACCCTGGAGCAGTGGGTTATGCTGGATCATTCCCAGAAAAAATTCTACAAGGATGTCATGGGGGAGATCTTTATAAATTTGACTTGTATAGGAAAAAAATGGGAAGACCAGAACCTTGACGATCAGTACAAAACTCACAGGAGAAATCTAAGCAATCATGTTATAGACAAAGCCAGAGGAAGTAAAGAAAGTCATCAGTGTGGAGAAACCTTCAGCCAGATACCAAATCTTAATCTGAACAAGAAAAGTTCTCCTGGAGTAAAACCATGTGAATGTAGTTTGTGTGAGAAAGTCTGCATGTGTCATTTATCCATTAATAGGCACATTCTATCTCACACTGGACCCAAACCATATGAAAATCAGGAATATGGTAAAAAGCTGTATAAACAAGAGCAACACAGGAAAGCCTTCAGTTACCTCCAATCCTTTCAAATTCATGAAAGGGCTCACACTGGAGAGAAACCCTATGACTGTAAGGAATGTGGGAAAGCCTTCATTTTCCAACCATTCAAAGACACATGATAGTGCACATGGGAGATAGATCTTACAAAGATGAGATAGCCTTTGACTGTCCCAGTTCATTCAGAATGCATGAAAGAACTGACAGTGGAGAGAAGCCATATGAATGTGGACAATGTGGTAAAGCTTTCAATTTTTCCTGTAACTTTGGAAAGCAGGAAAAAACTCATACTGGATAGAAATGCTAAAGGTAAGAAATGTGGAAAAGCCTTCAGTTGGCCCATATGCTGACAAAAACATGTACGAATGCACATTGGATTGAAACCCCATTAGTTTTAAAAATACAGGAAAGTTTCAAATTTTACCAACTGCTTTAAAAGTCATGTTGAAATTCACACTGCAGTGAAATCCTAGAAATATCATAAATGTGGAAAACCTAATGGAAATTAATTCATGTGTAATGCTCTAAAACATTTACAACCTGAAAGAAATATTGTAAAAATAATAAATATTTTATGTTTTTAAAAATAAATGTTTACTAAAAAACCTTTTTATCATAATCGTCAATAAAAAGTAACATACAGATAAATAAAAATGAAAACAACATAACGTTATTAAACACCAGCTAGTTACTGTTAAGTGCTAAGGCTTGCTGTCTTTGTGAAAAAAGGAGACCAAACTAGTGAAGGTTCAAAGTTAAGCTAATATCAAACAGAGACTTCAACTTGACATAATCAGAAGAGTTAAGAAAAGAGAATCGGAAAAGGAAGAACTTTCTTATGATTTAATGAAATGATATTTGATACCACAGCTATATAATATGGTCTCACCCTTAAAAAACATTGACATATAAGTATATGTGATGGCATGAAGTGGTTTCCGCAGGGAGGGGAAGGAAGCTAATGGTTTGTGAGCAATTGTTTATGCCAGCAATTGTTTGCTGAACAATTGTTGTTTCCATGAGGGAAGAGGGATGCTTTCGCCACTCATGGAAACTCAACAATAACCAGCTGAGATGGGTGTTCCTTCCTGGTTTCCACTTGGGAAAACTGAGGGTCAGGGCTGTGTAGCTTGACTTGACATCACACAGATGCCAGGCGAGGGAGTCACTCAGAAACAACGAGCCAGCTTCAAATCCCGTGGTCCTTCCCGTACCACTTCATAATCCCATTATTTAGTCCCCCCTTATGATATCTGGAATTTCAGGAAAACAGTGCCATTGTCCATTTGTGAGATGCAGTTATCAGAAAGAGGCAGTAGAGCATATTGGTTGAGAATATGGTCTCTGGAACCAGACTGCCTGGATTCAAATTCTGTCTCTGCCTCTTGTTAGCTGCATAACCTCAGGCAAGTAACTCAGCTTCTCTGTGCCTCAGATTCCTGAGGGATAATAACAGGACTCATTTCATACAGCTCTTATGAAGACTGAATTAGTTGATATGTGTATAGCATTTAACATAGCACTGGTGCAAGATTCACTCTAAATGTTAATATTATCCACGCTTTATGTTGTGACTACCATGCTATGGCTTTGGATAGAATGCTCCATGCTTGGTTAGAAAGGCAGCTTGCCAAGGCATCTCCTCTTCAAAGCAGCTTTCACATCTTTATTCCTCAGGCTGTAGATCAGAGGGTTCAGCATAGGGATGACCCCAGTGTAGAAGACAGACACGACCTTGTTTTGTTCTATGGAATTGAGAGAGCTTGGCTGAGCATACATGAAGGTGATGGTGCTGTATAAGAGGCAGATGATGGTGAGGTGGGAGGCACAGGTGGAGAGTGCTTTGCTCTGTGCCTCCAGGGAATGCATCCTACAGATGGTCACCAGGATGTAGACATAGGAGACCAGAATGATGGTGATGGTAAAGAGGATAAACAAGGCAGAAGATGAGAAGATGATGGTCTCAACCTCAGTAGTGTCTGCACAGGCCAGATGGAGCACAGGGGGGATGTCACAGAAATAGTGGTTAATGACATTGGGGCCACAGTAGGGAAGCTTGAAGATGTACCCAGTCAGCAAAGCTGAATTGGCAACAGAAGCAGTATAGATGGCTACCACCAGCAGAACACACAGACGTTGGGACATGATGGTGTGGTAGAGGAGAGGGTGGCAGATGGCGGCGAATCGGTCATAGGCCATGACAGCTAGGAGCAGACACTCAGCAGTACCGTGGAGAACCATGAGGGCCATCTGGACCACACAGCCTGCAAAGGAGATGGACTGGCCTGAGGTGAGGAAGCTCTTCAGCAGCTTGGGAATGTTCACTGTGGAAAAGGAGGAGTCTATAAAGGACAGGACACTCAGGAAAAAGTACATGGCTGTGTGGAGATGTGGGTCTGTGTGGATCAGGGTGATCATGCCCAGGTTGCCCAGGAGGGTGACTGAGTAGATGAGCAGAAAGAGCGCAAAGAGGACGCCCTTGAGCCCTTCATGCTCTGTGAGCCCCAGCAGGAGGAACCGGGTGACGCAGGTGTGGTTCTTCACCATCGTGCACATGTCACTGCGGAGAGACCAAATAAGACTTGCTTGTACCCAAGAGGCAGACCCAGGGTCAGCGCCTGAAGCCCTTTTAATGCCCCCAGAATGGGCGGTGCGGGGGGAAGTAGGGAGGAGAAACTAGCATGAACAGAACACCCACCCTGGGGCATGTGTTAACTCATTTCCTAAACAGCTATTTAAACTTCATGCACACGTTCGGATTTAAATATTATGCCCTTTTATGTTTAGTGAGATTATCAACTTGCCCAAGCACAGAGAGCTAGTACATAAGGAAAGTGGAATTAGAACTCAGTTTGTTCGGGCCAAGTCAAGGGTTAAGATCCCCTTACCAGTCATCTTTAAAAAAAAAAAAGAACTCAGTTTGTTCTAGTAATTCTATTCTTATTATATCATTAGAATCATTTTCTGTCCCCAAATTTCTTGCTCCGTGGTGATGCATTTTGGACATGACTGGCGCCATTGTGCACACAATGAGCACAAAATAGCCGCTGGCCTCGTCTTCCCCTCCAGCCCCTTCCCCTCCACCCTTTCCTTTATGAGAATCCTCCTGTCTTAAACAGAAACTCCTTTTGCTTCTGCAAGGATGCAGTTCTCCACCCCAGTCCACATTAGGATAATGACCCTCCTTGATGGTATCAGCCAGCCCTTGGCGCACTATATAAGCTCTACCATCCCCACACCTGGTGCTTTCCCCCATTTTCAGGGCAGCCCCGGGCTGCCTGCCACTTTTAGCACAGCCAGGCAGATTTTCTTCCTTTAATAAAGCTTGAACAGTACCTGGCATCTCGGCTCACTTTCTTTCACATGGGAAACTGGCATCAGTGGCGGGTGTTGGAGGCCACTTGTGTTGGCCCAGAGAGGGAATAAAAAAAGGATCAGTTTGGGCCACATTTGGGAGCAAAGACTCCAATGCTGCCAGTCCTGGAGACCAGGCATGCAGGAAATCAGATGCCTCATGTCATCAGAATGTTAGGTGACCAACAGAGCAGTCATTCCTCGCAGTGTTGTGGGTTAAATTGTATCTCCAAAAAAGATATTTTGGAGTCATAACCCCTGGTACCTGTGAATGTGACCTTATTTGGAAATAGGGTCTTTGCCGATGTAATTAATTTGATGTTATACTTGACTAGGGTGGGCCCTACTCCAACACGACTGGTGTCCTTACAAGAAGAGAAAACATAGATTCAGGGAGGAGGCACAGACTCAGAGGGAAGATGTCCATGTGAAGATGGAGGCAGATATGGTAGTGATGCTGCCATAAGCCAAGGAATGCCTGTTTTCCAGAATCTGGAGAAGGCAAGGAAGGATCTTCCTCTAGAGGGTATGGAGGAAGCATGGCCCTGCCAACACCTTGATTTTAGACTTCTAGACTCCAGAACTGAGAGAGAATAGATTTCTCCTGTTTTAAGCCACCCAGTTGGTAGTACTTTCATACAGAAGCCATAGGAAATGACTACACCCAGTTAGGGATGCTTCTGCCTATTGAGGCTGCCTGAAGTGCTTGATGGGGCGCCCTGAGCCATTGTCAGAAGATGAGGCTTTACTGACCTAGCTCATAACCCATGGAAAGAAAATGAAATAAAGTAAAATGAAACAAAGTCTGTTATTGTTCACTACTAAGAAAAATATTCATCTGGGAGAACAGGCTACAGTAAATATAAAACCCCCAGCTTTACAAAACCATGGCAAAGAACCAAGGCTGGGGTTTTAGCTAGAAACAATGGAAGGCAGTAGAACATGCCAGATTTGTGGCTTTGGGGTCCAGTGAAGGACAGTTCTTAAGGCAGAATTGGAGACAGGATCTCTAACCAGAGAGCAAAGGTCAATATTTACCCTCTTAAGCTCAGGGTGTGTGTGTGTGTGTGTGTGTGTGTGTATGTGTGTGTGTAGTGTGTCTTATGTTCATGAAACTTCTCTCAGGTGTTTTCATGCTCCCAAGAATTTACCTTTCAGTATCCTTATCATCTAGGTTTTCAAATAACCAAGGCAGAGATTCACAGGGTGAGGCGTGTATAGCATACAGCCAGTGGCTGCTCTGGTTGGTCTGATGCCTGTGCTGACTGGCCAAGCCTTCTTTCTGATTGTTTGGGCATCTGTTCTGGTGGGTCAAGCCTTCTTTCTTAGGCATCTGTTTTGATTGGTTGGTGCTGGTGACATACCAGTTGTTAAATGTTTGGAATTCCGAGTGATCTGAGTGAGGCAGGGAAGGAAGGAGCAATAAGGCAGAGCCTCTTTTATAGCTTTTCCAGGGTTGCTATAACTAGGTGGCCTAAAATCAAAGCTAATGTGGCTTTGTGCTATTAGCATCTTATAGACAACTCCTGGTCTCTTGAAATGTAAACAACATACACAGATCATACCTGTGGAGAACACCAGAGGGGATGAGTCTTCACGCATGACATTTCCCTCCCCATGGAGGCATATCCATTGTGTAACACTCCTGTGTCTCCTCTTCTGAAAGACGAGTACTTTAAGTGATCAGAGAGTTTTGGATAAGCTCTGGGTGTGTGTAGTTCTGCTCAGCCCTCTTCTTTGCTGTAGGAAGCACAGTTTTGCTCCTCCATAACGTAGATCTTAAAACTGGGCCATTAAGTCTGTTTTAAGAAGACCACTCACCCATAGGTATGTATCATGTTCTACAGTAACAAGCTTTATCAGTGATGTAGGTAATATTTTGTCCCCCGTCTGCTTTGCTTCAACTGTTATCTCTCAATTGGTTCAGAATTTGCGGTGAAGAGGGATGCTACTTATTGTGGTACTTAAAGACCTCAGCAGAAAGAAAACAAGAAGGAAGCTGGCAGGGGTGGTTTGCCGGTCCTGTCTCTTCAATGACTCCATGAGCTGGACATCATCACAGATCTCTAACACACTGATAGAGTTGAGTTAAGGGGTGAGTTGGCTGTAACACTGGCGTGGGATGAAGCCTCAGAGAGCTCTAGATTCACAGTAAAATTTCTGGTTGAAAGCAGGAGGACAGCTTCCTCCAGTTCCCCTGCTGAGGCTTTGGTGAGGGGCTGCCATGCAACGAGGATGTATTTGTGCTGGACGTTGAAGTGTTCTGACATCACAGAAGAGAGGAGGCTTATCAAGGCCACAGGAGGGGAGGCTTATGAAGGCAGAGGTCATCTCTAATGGGAGAGCCCCTGAGAATTTCTGAAGATCTCCTGTTCCTATGGAAATGTTACAGACTCACGGAGGGGTTCCAGTTATCTCTCTGACAGCTCTGCTCTTTCCTTGGTCTCAGGAAGGGCACTCACCAGTTTGGGCTGTAAGTTGTATTCCCTGATATTTACGTGTAAAGGACAATGATTAGTAGTTTGTAGTCTCACCTTTTTTCATAAATGATGTTCCTTTGGATAGGAAGAGTTTTAGTGCATGGGAGAAAAATCCAGATTCATAGAGGAGGTGGGGAGATATATTAGGCTACTAATTATAGTGGCCCTAGCTAGGGTAGTGTTATTTTATTTTATTTATTTATTTTATTTTATTTATTCACAAACAGCTACGTCCTATCATTAGTACTGGAGACACAATGGCCATCAGTGTAGACAACATCTTTGCCCTCAGTTTAAGAGTAGAAAGATTGAAGAAATATCTAGGAAGTGGATTTATCAATACTTGCTCATTAATTGGATGTGTGAGCTGAACGAGGGTCAGGGATGACGTCTTGGTTTCTGGTTTGTGTAACTGGGTAAAATAGTGGCGTCATTCACTCTAGTACGTAATAGGTCTGAATTCCACTAGTAGGTAATGGGTAATAGTGGTGAATTCCACTTTTGATAGGGTGAGTGTGGGAAAGCCAGATACACAGGTGCAGGAGACAGGTGGGTATACTGATTTGAAGCTTAAAAGGGAGTTTCCTGTAGGAGATGGAGGTTTGATAGTTGTTGGCATGGATCAGGCATTCAAAATATGTTTATTGTGCATCTACAGTGTGCCTCACTATGGTGAGGATACAATGATAAGGAAAAAGAAGACATAGCGCCCACTTTTGTTGAGTTTAGAGTTTAGAGGGGGAGACAAACATTAATGAAATAATCATACAAATTATTGAGAGACTGCAACTGGGACAATAGCTCTGAAATAGAGGCATCCAACGCTGTGAGACTGAAACTAGGGGATTTCACTCAGAAGGGTCAAAGAGGCTTTCTCTAGGAAGATATTTCCATTGGAGAGAAAAATGGGAACAGCTTATATGGAGGCTTTGAGGTCTGAGGGATACTGGTGAGGAAGAGGAGCTGCATAAAGGCCAGAACAGGTAGAGGGCAAAGGGGTGGTGGTGGTATAAGCTGAGCCTCGCAGGCAGGCAGTGTTTTGTAACACTTACTGAGTGCTTGTTGTGTGTCAGGTGCTGTTCAAAACACTTTTAATTTTATTTAATCTTCTCAACAACCTTATGGGAGGTACTACTGATATCTCCATTTTACATATGAGGAAACTGAGGCACAAAGAAGTTAAGTAACTTGCCCAAAGACACAGGTAGTAAGTGGCAGAGCTGGGCTTTGAATTCAGGTGGTCAAGTTCTAGACCCTAAACTATTATCCAGTACCCTACACCATGTGAAGGAATTTGCTTATATATGGAACACCATTAAAGCGTTTTTACCAGGAAGATGACACGGTCATGTTTGTTTTTTGACAAGATCACTTGAATGCAGTTATGCATTCAGAATTCAAAATTCCAAATGTTTGGAGGAGGGTCAATGGATGGAAGATATTGGTTGGGAGGATATTAAAGCCATCCAGGAGGGATTCATGACTTAAACTAGGGAGGGGGGTGATGGAGACAGAGTAAATGGATTTGAGATGTCAGGGTTTGGTGATGCCAGCGTGAGGAGGAAGGCGGTGTCAGGGTGGATTCCGAAGTCTCTGGTGTACAAAATAGAGCCGGTCATTGAAGGTAAGAGAGGTTAGGATGGGCCAGTGAGTGTGTGAGCTGTTAAACACAAAGGGTCCCAGGATAGAGTCCTAAGGAAATCCATTTCAAATTTACTGCACACTGCTTCTGAACCCTGGTTTTTCCTCCCTTCCACTGGGTGCTGGAGCTGGTGATCAGTTTGAAGAACTTTGGGCAAGACTTATGAGGAAGAGAGGACAGAGGAGTCTGAGTCCCTAGCAGTGATGGGATTCCACCCTCAGCCCACTTACCTGAGGTTGAACAGAGACCATCCACCATAAGCTTTGTTGTTGGAGGCCTCTTGGGGGGTGTTTCTCTCTCTTTTTCATTGATTGCCTCTGACCAGCTTTCTCAAGAGAACTTCTCAGCCAGTTGTAACAAAGCTTTGAGAGTCCTTATTGCTGAGAAGACTCCTATCTTAAGATTTATCTGGCATGTTTCATTCTGACCCCTAGAGTTCAGAAATGTGCTGGTGGGAATTTGTGACTAGTTCTCCCAGGAGTAGACCCAGAGCTGCAGGTTGTCTCTAAGGAATGCCACAGTGATCTTGGTGAGGGTATCTGGGGACCCCTGAGGAGCAGGGATTCTCCACCAAGTACCAGGACAGATCCTCTTCCTTTACTGTGACCATCCCCTGTAGGCCTCTATTTTCAGTTCAATGAACCTCAAAAGGCTCTTGGGTCAAGAGGTACACATGTCAACATAATCCCCAGGTCTTACAGGAAGTTATTGGAAATGCTAATGATATCAGTGACACTTGTGTGGTTTTTGAACATCTAAGTGTGGTTTCCCCAAATGTAATTTCCTTTGATCATCAGAATATCCCTGGAAAACATGCTTGGTGGTATTTTTTGGATATTCATCCATACGTATATATGTACACATATATATGTAAATATAGGATTATACCATAATTGTTTTATTCACTTAATATTGAACATACATCTTTGCAACTCTAAAAACAATATTCTTCCCCCTCCCCACAAGTAGTCTCATGGTCTTTGTAAAAATAACACATGCTAGTTGTAAAAATATTTAAGCAACACTGAACGGAGCCAAAAAGAAAGTAAAATGTCATTTGAAATCCCACCATCACAGGAAATGGGAGTTGGTGATTTTTTTTAAAAATTTGAATCTCAGTGTGCTCGTGACTATAATTGTCCATACACAGAATTATACTATACAAGCTGTTCTGTCACTTATCTTTCCACTCAGCAAGGTGTCATGGACATTTTCCACTCAGAAAGGTGTCATGGACATTTTCTCATGTCAATAAATAATAGCTTACATCATTATATTTAATGGCTGTGTATTATTTTGTTGTGTATGTATGCCATCATTTACTTAACTGGTCCCTATTAGTTGGTAATAAGGTATTTCCAACTTTTTACTGTTATAAATAACACTCTGACAGACACCTCCTGAGATGAGGTTTGGGGCCTGGAGGGCCATGTCCATTGAGAATGTGGTGTAGAGGGATACTTTTCTTGGCAGAAAGGAAGGGATTGGCTCCCTCCTTGGGGAGACTGGCACTTCGGGTTTTCACAGCCCTGGAGGAAATCATCAGGCAAAGCAAAGGGCCTTGTTGGGGAAATGATTTGTTTGTGTAAAAGAAATTCAGTCCCTAGCCTACCAATTTGGGAGGGAGTCTTTGCAGAAGAGGGACAGGATTGCCCACGTTTCCTGCAGGTAACAGGGGTTTATTCACTTGGGAGAGGCCAGCTGGATCTCACCTACAGAGGTGAAGCAGTGCTGTGTCCCCTGACCTTCCCCACTGTGTTCCAACCTGCACAGGTTGCCTGGTGCATCTTCTTCAAAATATACCCCTTTCGTTGTGTTAAGCCTAAACTCATGAACATATAACAGCGTCCTCCAGCCTCTTCGTGGTTGAGTTTATGATATGCCTAAGAGTCAATGCTCCTCCCTGCAGCTCTTGGATAAGCAGGATTATATATTCTCTTTCCTCATTTAAATTAAGCTTGGCCACATGACTGGGTCAGGCCAGGGAGTATAAATGGAAGTAATTTGTGCCATTTTTGAGATTCTTTTCTTGTCCAACCTTTAGTCAGCCTTCTGAACCTTCTCCTAGGTCCATCTTTGCACTTCCTTGTAAAATCCACTTTTAGCAAAGAACCTGCTAAGTCAGTTTAACAAAACCCCCCATCCTTTATATCTGATCATCCTCAATATCTGATCAGGCTCTTCATCCTCCAGCATCCTGCAGGTGATGTCTGATCATTCTGGCCTGTCTGTAGAAGAATCCTGTTAGGTCAGTTTAGCCAGAATCCCTGATGTATCCTCTTAGTAATTTTCCATCCCCTGACCACCCCAAAGGAATTTTCTCCTTGACTATAAATTCCCACTTGCCGGTGCTGCAGTCAGAGTTAAGCCCAATTTCTCTTCCCAGCTGCAAGACCCTATTGCAGTGTTTCCTATATCTATGTCGGTGGTCCTGAATAAAGTTTTCCTGACACCTTAACAAGTGTCATTGAATAATTTTTTCTTTAACAGCATAGATGCCTCAGAAGCCATCCTGTGGTCATCCACCTTCTCTCTTTTCCCTTTGCTGTGACACCAGCAATGTTCAAGGTACAGGGGCTTCTTTTACATCTGCCTGAGTCTTGGGGTAAAAAGCAGCAGACTCATGGCTGACCAGTGGTGGACATGAACATGAGTGAGAAATAAACTTTTTGATAAATGCGAGCCAGTGAGATTTGGGTGTTGTTTGTTAATATAGCAGCCTGATCTGCTTGATACGTTCCTCAAGGGCAGACTTCTTTTCTAAGATATATAGCCCCAGTTCTGTCTCATCTGTCCTAACTTACTTAGACGGTTCATGTCTATCATGTAGGGGCCCTTCCTGTCTCCCCATGGGAGCAGCTTCCTTGCACTTACTGAGACTGCATCTAGCTAATTGACCTAAGGCAACTTATTATTATTTAATATGGAAATATTCTAGTCATTAGTGGCAGATTTTATATGACTGCATTCTTGCAAACCTGACTGACAGGTGATATGTTGCAATGAAAGTCTTGGATCAAATTCTTCCCAATGTAGAAGTTCTGCCAAACTAACTTACTTGTTAGTAAGTAAGCACAAGCAGTCAACACACCTGTGTGCCCTCAGGTATACAGACCAGCAAATCTTCCATGAAAAGCTCCATTAGAAGTGAAATTGTAATGTTTTACCAGTTAGATCAGCTTGGCAGGATTCTCCGGGAAGTGAAGAGATGCAGAATCAAAGTACTGTATTTGTTCTTATTATTTGGCGGTAGATGGGAAAGACAATAATCTACTAAAACTTTTAGTGGTTGCTTGTGTATGATGTTGTGATAGTTCTATTCTGAACAGTGTGAGTCCACCATAGTCTTAGATGATACGCTTTTGAAGGAAAACCCATGGAAAGGATATACAAGCAGCCAAGTGCATGTCCTTTATTATCTCTGCATCCTTCTTGATAAAGGGTAGATATACATTGGTGGAGCCAAGGCAAATAATCCAGAAAGCTGGAGTTGAAAGGACTCTTGGGGAACATCTAGCTCGAAATGTTTACGGGTGGGAAAAGAAGCCCAGAGAGGGGAAGGTGCTTGCCAAAAGTTATACACAGCCAGTGAAATCTGGGGCTAAAGACCGGGTCTTTCTGAATAAAAAAATTTTTCTAAAATTACCTGACACTGCTGTTCCCAGTCCCACTGGATGTCCTGGACCCCTTTGGGGAAATGCTGATGATTCATTAACCATCTAGGGCATGGATGGGCTCTCTACATAAGGCGATGAGCTCTTCTCCAGCTGAAATGATTTCCCTATTAATTGTCACTGCTCACTTTGTGGTGAGGGATTGGAGAAATACGCAGCATTACAGCCCAGTGTCTTTGGTGGGAGGAAGTCAAGTTCTATTTCCATGGGAACAGCATAGTGGTTTTTAAAAATAAGAAGTTGATCTTAAGAATTGAGATCGTCTATATCCACATAGCTTAACTATTGGGACTGAGAACTGAGACTTACTGTAGCAACGTGACTTAACTAATTGTTCCAGGAAATTCAGGCCAAGGAAGATATGACTAAACCAATAAATAACTTCACTGTTTGCCTCATGGAATTCATGCAAGCCAGTTTATCTGAATAAACAGTTTGCTTCTCTGGGCAAACTGCTTTCCTAACAGGACAATAGGTTACTCACCTGGACAAACAATTTGCTCCACAAATAATAGTTTACTTATCAAGAATTTGTTTCTTGACTCTTCTCCCTGTGCTTGCCAGTCCTAAACTTTGTCCAGTCCTGATCTGTTCTCTACCTTGAAAAATCCACCTTAAACCACTTGAGTCCATATGCCCAAAACTTATAAATATCTTCTGTTGACTTTCTCCTTTTGAGACACTACTAAGATTCTATCAAGTGGTATTCTCTCTTACTACAAGAGGTCCAGTACACATAGCTTTGGCTGATCAACAGAGTTTGTGGTGGTCTTTCGAAGAGCTACCAGTTGATAATCTCCTCTTTCCCCAGGTTACTTGAGAATATTTTGCTTTCTGCTTTTTTTTGAGGGCATTTTGCTTCATGTTTGGATCACCTTTATTTCTCTAATAAGGATGATTGGGAAGAAAAGCAGAGTTACAATTGCCTCTGTGAATGGAATGTATTAGTAGATAGGTTCATTGATACTGCCAAGAGGGTTTAGATTTCTTGTGAATATCAGGACTGGAAGTCATCTTATGTAGATTGTCTTTTCCAACTTCCTCCTTTTGCACAAGGAAAAATTGAGGTTCTGGGACAGTAGATCCTTCTCTGGAGGAGAATGCTAAAGTTGGCTACTTTAAGCAACATCACTTCTCCCAGCGCCTAATTTTTGATTCAATCAATGAATCACTGCTTGCCCACTCTTTTTTTGGGGGGGGGGGTGGATGCTTTTTGAATTTATGTGTCATCCTCGCACAGGGGCCATGCTAATCTTCTCTTTATTGTTCTGATTTTTTAGTATGCGCTGCAGAGGTGAGCACTGCTTTTCCCTCTTGAAACCAGCCTGGACTTGTCTTGGAAGAAACGACCTCATTCTCTGTTGCAACTCACAAGGAAAACTCCATGCTAGCATTCAGATAGAACCCAGGAAGGGACTGAGGGAGAGATAACAGGCTTAGGGGATTGGGGCTTTCTATGGTGGCAAGAGGGGTGAAGACAAGGTAGTAGCACCAGGGCCCTTTCATTTTCTAATTATTTCTGTCTCTTCTATCCCGTTTCTTTTTTCCTCTTCCAAGTTGCCTTCAGGCACTCTGAATTAACTGAAAAGTTCTGGTAGGAGTCAAAGATCTATAGGATTAATAGAAAGCTGGGCCCTGGTGGAAAATATGGGAGCAATCCTTTAAAATTTTTGGAGGCAGTAGAAATGTAAACTTGTTACATAATTTTCTGCAGAACCCTGAGGTTTTAGGCTATAATAGAGCGTAGGCTTTGGAGTCAGCTGGCCCTGGCTCTACCAGTTATGAACTATATATCACCTTGATTTCTGGAACTCTCACTTTCCCCATATGTGAGAAAGGCATAACTAATCATAGAACTGTTGTGAGATTCAAGTGAAATAGTATGTACAGTGTGCTTCACAAGATGCCTGGCATGTAATGTATGTTCAATAAATATTAGCTATTAATTATCATTATCAGGAAAGCAGCTGCTTCAGGAAGCAGTGATATTTGATTAAAATCCTGAGTCTTACAGAATAAAAACAACTGGTACTCTTTTTATCACCTGCTGCCTAGAAGCCTAAAATCCAAAGAGGAAGAGGTGAAGGACATACATATGAACAAATATTTTTAAATCCCTGATTAGGTACTCAGCACTGTGCTAGGCTCAGTGAGAAATGAAATGAAATATTAAATTTGATTCATGCCATTGGATGTCTACAGTTTAGTTGGGAGGTGAGATACACAGCCAGATAACAGTGATGAGCAGATTCTGTGGAAATGTAACTCTGCAGGAATAATTCAGTGCTGTCCCAGTGACATATGTGTCTGTGTGCTATTCCTGGGAGTGGAGAGCTCATGAAAAAACAGGAATAAGGAGGGAGCAGGTGTTGGATAAAAGTATGCTTCAGCCTCAGAAGTGCTGTCTTTGACAACTGTCTCTTATTTGGGACAACAGATGTGGAGGAGAGGTCAATGTCAGGCATTAGAACATGAGAGGAGTCTTCAAAAGAATGTTAACTCCAGACAAACTTTTGCATAAACAGGAATCTGGAGGGATCTGGAAACATGCCTGTACCCTAATTTGGGCAGTTTGGATCTCCTCTAGCTTCAAGGACGAGGAATCCAATATTTGTGATGCCCCTGAGGGCACCACCTGTTGTCTTAACTTCATGTCTGACCATTACTTCACTCATGATACTGCTTTCTTGTCTTGACTTAGAATTTGAAATCTTACCCTTCTGCTCCTGGTATTTGGCCCTGGACTCAATATTGGTTTAGAGTTACCACTCTGCTTTCCAGGATCTGATAACTTGTCCTGGCTCTGCCCTGCTGCAGGACTACAGATGTTAGCCCATCTCGTTGGGACTATGAGAGCTTGGCTGAGCATATATAAACATGAGGTGCCACAGAAGAGGCGTTGATGGTAAGATGAAAGGCGTTGGTGGAGACAGTTTTGCTCTGGGCTTTCAGGAAATGCCTCCTTCAGATGGTGACCAGGACAACAGGGATGGTGAAGTAGGTAAGCAGAAAAAAGAAGAGGAAGGCCTCAGCCTTGGTGAAGTCAACACAGGCAAGTTGGAGCTGGGGAAGAGAGGAGGGAGGGGGTCACAGGAGTAGTGATTCATGATGTTGGGACCACAGAATGACAAAATGAAGATGCCTACCGTGTAACTGCATTGTTGATGCAGCCAATGCCCTTTCGATGCCCTAGAAGGGATAATGCTAGGAGAAGTGGGGAAATGGTATCAAATGACCATCTGCTGTGACCAAGCTATACGCTAGGCTCTTTACCATATGAATGTTTAATTTTCATTCAACATTCTTGTTTATGAATTATGCCAGGTTTAGACATCAGTCTGAAACCAGATTTAGATATCACTACTGATTCCATAACCAGTGTAATTTCTGTTTCATCTTATATTCTCATGCATCTATGTTTTTCTGTCCTAGTATTTCTGGTTCATGTGAAAGAGAAATAAAGAATTGTGGGATCATGGTTGAGTGGCCCAGGGGTGGGGGTAGCTTAATAACCCAATGAGTCTGGGCTGTATTTAAGGGCATGTGATTTCTCAGTGACTGCTGGGCCTGGGGAATAGGAACGTAGGGGCTAACAGGGCAGAATGTGGAATTTAGAAAGACCAAGCACCACACTGTATTTCTCCAGGCTCAGAAATCTCTCCCTGTAGAGAACTCTGGTTTTTTGGTGATAGATCCTGTCACCCTTACTGTTAGATTTGTGGCTTCACTGAACTTCCTACATGGGGTATAAATAATAAGGGGGATAAAATGAAAACACTGGTTGGAGAAATTTTTCCATGTCTGGATGCCTATTAACAAAAGCTAATATGTGCTGGCACTAATTAAAGGCCTGGCATTGTTCTAAGCACTTGATAGACATTAAATCTCCTTTAATCCTCACAACACCCTTATGAGGTAATTAATAGCAACATACTCATTTTTCAGATAAAGAGACCAAGGTCATATAGCTTTATGTGACAGAACTAAAATCTAGTCCCAGGTCTGCCTGTTTCCATATCTGCAAGGATCTACTGCCTTCCTGAGAAGGAAAAAACCAGTGAGACTGAAACAGACTACACAGACACAAAAACCAAGCTCCATGGAGCCACCACAGAGGACCCAACAAGGTTTCAGATCTAAATTCGACATGATCCGTTAAGGGAGTATTTTTTGGCTGTGTCTTGCTATTTAAGAAACCTCCTTAAAACATAGTTCTTAAAACTATAACAATTTGTTATTTCTCACAATTCTGTGGGTTAGGACTTTGGGCAGGGCTTGGGTGGGTGGTTTTCTGTTTCACATGATGTAGACTGGGGTCACTCACTCAGCTGCATGTAGCTGGTGGCTGGGCTGTTCTGGAAGGCCAGTGAGGTCTTACTCAACATCTGACACTTAGTGCTTGTTTGTGTGACCTTTCCACACGGCTGGCTGGGCTTATGGTAGGTGTCTTAGGGTAGGCTTCCAAGTATGGTGGTCTTAGGGTAGGCTTCCAAGAAAGAGGAAGTGGAAGTTCATGGCCCTCTTTAAGGCCAGGCTTAGAACTGACACATTGTCACTTCTGCTATATTCTATAAGTCAAAGAAAGTCACGACTGGAGTTGCCAGATAAAATATACAATGCCTGGTTAAATCTGAATTTCAGACAAACAATAAATAATTTTTGGTATAAGGGTGTCCTATGCAAAGTTTGGGATATACTTATATTAAAAAATTTTGTTTTTGTCTGAAATTCAAATTTAACTTGACATTCTGTAAATTTATTGTGAAGTCTAGCAATCTTAGTCACAAGACCAGTCCAGATTTAAGGGGAGGGATAATAGATCCTACCCCACCTCTCCTGGGAGAAGCAGCATGTGCATTCAGAGAAGGAAAGAATTAATGACGGCCATTCTTAAGACTCTACCTTAAGGGCCCATGACAGACTTCCTAAATAGTGGAGACAATGCAGCACAATGGTTAAGCCTGGGCACCGCAGATTCTGAGTTTCAGTCTTGGCTCTGACACTTGTTAATCGTGTGATCTCAGGCAAACTATTTTACTCTTCTGTGATTTTTTTTCTCTTCTGAGTTTTTTAATCTTAAAAATGGGAATATGAATAGTTTGTGCCACATGGGGATGGTTGAGAGGATTTTATAAAAAGATGAAAGTAAAGTGCTTGGCATATAAGAGGTATTTGGTAAATATTAGCTATTATTGAGACAGGATTTCAAGTGAAGATCCGGCTAATGTTCCAGTCCTACCTAGTCAGAGAGCAGAGGATAGAGAACCCTTTGCTTCCACCCTTCAGCGTCCCTCAGAGGGTCACAGCTAAGGTGAGCACTGTTTCTAATACTGTCGTCGTGCTGGCAGAGTGGCCGGCTGTACCTTGGCACCTTCTTCAGTCTCATCCTGGTAACAAGCCAGCACACATGTTTGACATACATTCATTCAGAAATCCACCCAAGTAACAGAATATTAGCTCAGCTTTATCACTTTCCCAAGGTATTAATCATGCTGGGACTTGTCATCTGGGATTACACAGAGAACAGGGCCCCAGGAAGAAACCTAAAGGAAAAATGCAGAGTTTACCATGAAGCAAATACTGGGCAGAAGAACTTGAGGCTGAGAAATTTGGGATTTTAGGAAAAGTGCTAGCAAGTTCCTTCTAGTCTCTGCTTGTTGTAAAATAAAGATATTATCAGGTTCCTTGAAATGTGGGAACAACTTGAGCAGTGATTTCTTCTCTGAAGAAAGAATGAGAAAGCAGCTTGACTTCATCCCTGAAATGGATTCTCCTGCCTTTTCCACATTCCTGAGCAGCTCTCAGCCCTGTGGCTGAGAGGTGATCAGTGAGCTGGCATCACCGATGTCCCATAGATTAAGAGTAGTTAACTAATGTGTGAGTTGGATTTAACCATGGAGTGTGATGGCCACACTGAGCTGAGTGAAAATCTCTGGTTGAGAGGAAGAGACATGAGGAGCTGGAGGACGGTTTACACAAGGAACTCCACTGTGGGAACTTCCATGCTGGGGCTGCCAGGGCAAGAATGCACATTTGGTCAGTGTGGTGGGTTGAAAGTGCCCCCCCACTCACCAAAGTTCATGTGTTGGAAACTTGATCCCCATTGTAAAAGCATTAAGAGGGTGGGAACACTGATTATAGTATCTGAAAGCTGGGGTCCTTAAGAGGTGATTGGCTCATGAGGACTATTCTCTCGTGATGGATTAATGCATTCATGGAGTAATGGGTGAATGGTTTAATGGGTTATCATGGGTGTGGATGGTGGATTTATAAGAAGAGCACATGGAAACGTTCTTGACATTCTCACCATGTGATAACCTGCATCACCATGGGATTTTGCAGAGAGTTCCCAGCAAGACGAAGGCCCACAACAGATGTGCCCCCTGGACTTTGGACTTCCCAGCCTCCAAAACTGTAAGAAATGAACCCTTTCCCTTTATACACTACCCAGTTTCAGGTATTCTCTTACAAGCAGAAGAACATGGATTCATTCATACAGGCACAATTCTAAGCACAACTCTTGTAACTGAGGAAGTCAGAAGAGGGAGAGTCATGAAAGCACAGATGCCAGAATGAGAAACACCTGAGAAAATTTTGAAGGATCCCACAGCCTGGGCATAGATTCTTTGGCTTTCCTTCCTTCCTTCCTTTTATTCTCCTAGGTCACAACTTGAGAGCCCCCCAGCCTTGCTCTGCATTTTTTTTTTTGCTGGTAATTTGTGTGTACATAGAATGATTTGATTCATTTTTATAAAGAATTGTTGTTTTGAACTTAAAAGCACAAGTGAATAGAACAGCAAGTTATACCACTGGATGCGAAAACAACACAGAGGGAAGCCCCTCTGTTGAGATCCTGAGGTCATATCTAAGATGTATCATATCGTTCATTTGGAAGCACTTTGCAGACTTGTGGGCATGGAGCATTCTTGGTAATAATGACTCTGGAGGGCTGGCCTTGAAACTTCAGCCTCTTTGAATGATGGCAAACATCATACTTTATGAGCATCTTAGGGTAGAAGAATGAGGCTCTTCTTCAGAGAGTGACTCCTGCCCCCTCCATGGAGAAAATCCATCTTTGCAGGGTTATCCACACCTGTGAGCCAGGATTGCTTCCCATCTAACTCAGCTTCTTGGGGCTGGTGGCCAGGTTCTCTGAGGTCCCGTAGAGGGTGGAGATGAAACTGGGTCTATGACACTCTGGAGCAGGGGATCAGTGTTCAGTACTTGGCCTGTGAAGGAGGCAGGACAATCATTCCCTGGCAGGGTCCAGTAATAATCTGTAAGTTGTTGGCCCCTCCCTGTGATATTAGCTGCCTTTGATTAGCTCCAACTGGAGATGTTCTCAGACAATCTTGGGATTCTTTCTCTAAGGGAAGTCCCTGTCTCATCTACATTTGGCTCCTTCTATCCTGTGTCCCTTAGTTCCCATATGAGTCAGCAGGGATTGGCATATATGTGGTTACTCTGGGGATAGAGCTGGGAGTTGATAAGTGGAGCCCCAAGGTGTCCCTGGAGGTGATGCCTGGAGAGACATCTCACTTGGTGAGTGATAGCTGGAAGCCACTGAGAGCTGGGGTTTTCCACTGAAGATCCCAATGCCAGGGCTGATTCTTCACTTATTTACAATGACCCCCCCCACCACCATTGAAGGGCCTCTAGGGTTACTTTCAATGAATTTGAGACCCTTGAAAACAGGATTAATATCCAGGAATTCAAAGCAATCTACTTGCCTCTCCATTTGTAAACAAGAGATTTAGGAATCACATCTCTATTCCACATAAGGAAGACCTGAGGCCCAGCAAGCTTAACTGATTTTCCTCAGCTGATGGAGCCAGTCATTGGTAACAATAATCATTAATTTGGCATCGACCATTTGCCAGCACCATGGTCTGCTGCAGCCCAGTGCTTTGGCTGCCCGTCTAGGACCACAAACTGGGCTTTGCAACATCTGCAGCTGGATTTTCCCCTCTCTTCCCTGTGGTCCCACTCTCACTCAATGGAAAGTTCCAGATCTTCAGCTACTGGGTAGGCTCTGGATGGTCTTAAGACACAGTGTAAATAAAAATTTAATCTAAAGGCTCTTGAGAGAGGTAACACTTTGACTTAATTTCCAACTTGCATGCCCGTGACTCCTATCAGATTCTGTGGGTGAGACTTTTAGGTAAAGGGAGAGAAGAGAGGACTAGATCCATTTGGAGAGGGTGATGTGTGGGGGGCAAAAGGAATCTGATGCCTTGTCTCTCTGGGCACAGTTTGCCATGCCATCAGCTGCTCCTGCACTCAGCCCTCTGCCTTGTCTCCTCTTCCTTTCTCTTAGGACACTCGCAAATCTATTTCTTGGAATTCTGTTTATTCTTCTTAGTCTTTGGCTGGGTGGTCTAGGTCCATGGGGCAAGGTGTGCATGGCAGTGTGACTCAGTCCAAGTCCGAAAGCCTCAAAGTCAAGGAAGCCAATAGTGTAATTCCCAGTCTGAGGCCAAAGGTCCAAGAGCTCGGAGATGTCACTGGTATAAGTACTGGAACCTAAAGGCAGAAGAGCCTGGAGTTATGATGTCCATAGACAGGAGAAAAGAGGGGGTATCCCAGCTCCAGAGGATAGAGCAAGAGATTCCATTTTTGTTCTCTCTGGGCCCCTTTTTTCTTCCATTTTTGTTTCCTCTGGGCCCCCAACAGACTGGACGGTGCTTGCCCACGTCGAGGGGGGGATCTTTCCCACCCAGTCCACTCAGGCTCACATGCTAATCTCCTCTGGAAATACCCTCATAGACACACCCCAAAGAAATGTTTTACCAGGTTTCTAGATATTCCTTAATCTAGTCAAGTTGACTCCTAAATTAACCATCACAGTGTTCAGTGATCCCTTCTGTACTTGAAACTCTGAAGATGGGAGAAAGAATCCAGCTCCCACTTATGAAGTTTAAGGAGGTCCTATTTCCACCTTGCAGGGCTCTGTAAGCTGGAAGTGTGAATGCAGGAAATCAGTGGATGTAGAATAGCTGTGCTGCCAGACAGGCAGATGCTCTTGCTGAGGACTTGAACTCAAGGGGACGATGACAAGGTTCAGGGTCAGTGAGAAGTGATGTGGTTGGACGCAGGCAGGGGAAGGTGGTGCGATGGCTAGGGCAGGAGGCTTTGTCTAGCAGCTGAGCTGTGGTGAATGTTGATAGGCAGCAGGGTGAGCTGAAGCAATGGAGGATGTTCAGTGGTGATGATCCCAGTGGTGGCAGCCTGCACAGACTACTGTTGTGACAGGCTCTTTGCTATTCCTTGTGTTCCTTTGTTCCTGTCCCATCTAGGTTCTCTAGGCTTCTCTTCTATTTTACAAGCTACCAGATACCTTTCTAACAAATTCCTTTTCTGCTTAGGTTAAGAACTCTAACTTTTATAGCAGCCTTGATATCTTTATTCCTCAGGATATAGACCAGGGGTTTGTTAGGAGTATCTCTATGATGTAGACCACAGAGAGGATCTTGTTATACAGGCTAAGATACTTTCAAGGTTGAGATGGACATATATAAGGAACACAGACCCTTAGAAGAGACAGATGATGGTGAGGTTGGAGGCACAGGTGGAGAAGGTTTCATGTTGGGTGTGCGGGGACATCTTCCTGCAGATTGTGACCAGAACATAAGCATAAGAGACCAAGATGACTGAGGTGGTGGGGACAATGGCCAAGGCAGACAAGACAGACAAGATGACATTGGCCACTGTGAGGTCTGAGCAGGTTAGTTGGAGCACAGGGAGAATGTTACAGAAGTAGTGCTTGATGATGTTGGGACTACAGTAGGACAAAATTAATGCATTCCCTGTCTGTATAGTTGAAACGAACACACCACAGTGTAGATGAGCACCACTAGCTGGACACACAAGTACTTGGACATGATGGTGTGGTAGACGAGAGGGAGGCAGGTGGCCACAAATCAGTCATAGGCCACAATGGTCAGGAGCAGATACTCCCCTGTGCCACGGAGGTGCTTGAGGGCCATCTGGACCACACAGCCTGCAAAGGAGATGGACTGGTTAGTGGTGAGGAAGCTGATCAGCAGCTGGGAATGAACATGGAAGAATTGCAGACATCAAGGAAAGAAAGCACGATCAGAAGGAAGAACATGGGGGTGTTGAGGCAGAGCTGGTACAGATCACTTTTATCATGCCCAGGTTGCCCATCAGAGTCACTGAGTAGATCAGCAGGAAGATGCACAGAGGAGTTGTGGTTGGTCAACCTGGTCTGTGAGGCCCAGAAGGATGAATCTCATAACTATGGTGTGATTCTGCCACAGTGCCATTCCTCTGTTGTTCTTTCCATATGACAATGAAAAATACCAATATTTTGCTTAGGATCTTTTCATCTATTTTCATGAGAGAGATTGACCTGTAATTTTCTTTTCTTGCATGTTCTTGTGACATTATGGATTCATTTTATGCTGGCCTTATAAAAGAGTTGGGAAACCATCCCTCTTATTGTTTACTTAAATGTTTGAAGCCTTCTGGGCCAAAAGTGTTCTTTGTGGGAAAGCTTTTCACATCGATTCAACTTCTTGGTGACTTATATAGGATTCTATATGTTCTTACTCTTGTGTCAGTTTTGGTATGTTTGGTAGATAGTGGAGATGCTAAAGGGAAGTAAACATGGGCTTCATTTTTACATCTGGAGGTAGGAGGAACCCTGATGTGGGCGAGGAATCCCACGTGTCACTAACGGACCAGGTTAATGTTCTGATGGTGATTGGCAGGTAAGGAGCATGGGTGGGAGAAGGTACAAGGGCATGTAACTGTGTATTAGGGATGAAATTAAGATTTACCTCTACATGCACCTGAAATTGCTCCAGTAGCTCTGTGTCTCTGATAAGGTTAGGAAACAATAACCCTAAGCATTCAGCTTATCCTGCCTATTTGGGTCCATGATGGGACTGGAAGGAGGGTACACACAACCTGGTATTTTTAACAATGTTTAAAAAATTCCCCCGTTTTTCAGTGGTGGCATAAACTCGTATCAGTTCAACCATACAGAAAAATAGATACTCTGTTGAATGTCATTAGGTTTATGTTTCTATTTGGATAACTTCTTGAGTCAGCAAGTAAAGTCCCACTGGAGACTTGTGTGGGAGATGGCATGGCATTGAGTGGAGGAAATAGAGGTTTGAGTCAAAATATTCTGAGTCTAGGGCAAAGGAAGTATTTTACAATTCTTTGGGTTACATACAACTGATTGAAGGTGTCATGGAGATAAAAATGAAGAATTCAACCCTCTGGGAATGGATGAATGATCAGAAAAGACTGGCTTATTAATCAGCTTTGGTAGTTTGCAGGGAGGTACTGAAGAAATGATACTGGGATAAAGGAATTGAGGTGTATGCCAGATGCAGTAATGATGAGCCACAGAGTCTAAGTTGGGTGAGGATGGAAGAGGCCATGAGGTGGTTGAGAGACCTTGTAAATGTGGTTGGATCAAAGGACTCTGGGACCCAGGGGGTTACTAGAGTTACTGGACACTGGCAAGTAAGCTGGAAAGATGGGAAGTATTGGCTGGACAGTGGAAGACTTAAACTTGAGATTATGGAGGGGCTGCTGTTGAAAGTGTCAAAGTCTATGGCATAATCATGCCAAAGAATGACTGAAAAAAAGGTGGGATAGAAGAAGGAGGTCAGGAGCTGAAACTTCAGGGAATTAGAAGAATCAGTTACGGCACTGTTCTCAACTCTGGCTGCATATTATAGTCACCTAGAGAGTTTTTTAAAAAAATATTGATATCTTGGTCCTCCTTAGACCAAATTAAGCAACATCTCTGTGGACTAGATCCCAATGGGGCTGCAGATGACAGTCACAGGAGGGCTGGAGGTTGGTATAGTCTGATGAAATGAAAGGAATTTTTAAAATTTTGAGGTAGGATGGTAGAGTAGTGGGGGAGGAAAAATGGTTTGGAAGATCCATGAGACAAAGAGTATTCTTGTGCCCAGAACCCTCTGGTGAGCCCCTGCCTCATTCAGAATAGAAGGTACCCCTGTGGCCTACAAGGCCTTCCTTGATCTCTTCTTGCTGCCACCTGGCATCGTTTCTTGCATCTCCCTCTTGTAGGTTCTTCTACAACCACCCCAGCTTTCTTGTGGGACTCAAATCCCAGGTTTTTGCTGGTATGTCCATTTTATTAGAGAGAACTTTTCCGATCTTATTTATTTTCTTTAGTGGCAGGGATTGAACACTAGACCTTGGTGTTATCAGCACCACGCTCTAGCCAACTGAGCTCACCAGCTGCCTGATCTATCTTATTTAAATAGCAATATCCCACTCTCTCTCTTCCATACCGTCTTTTTAACAGCAGTTATTATAATCTGAAATACTATATGCCTTACTTATTTTTTCTTATCTGCCTTCATAAGAATCGAAGCTTCATTTGGACAGGAATTGCTGTCTGTTTTGGTCACTGATGGGTTCCCAGGGCCAAAAGGGCACTGGAACAGAATAGATGCTCATTAAACATGTGAGGAAAGAATGAATATAGAGAAAAAGTGGGAAAAAAAGCAAGTCACATAACCAAGCATCCAATATAATTCTGTGTGTGTGTGTGTGTGTGTGTGTGTGTGTGTGTGTGTGTGTGTATGTAAACCATATATACATAAAGGTCTATAAAACATATGCCAAAATGTTAACAATGGTTATCCTGGACTTTCACTTTATACCCATTTTTATGTCTCATTTTTTTTTCAACTCTTATGTGTGTACTCTGTCACCCTTCCACTCTACTCCCCTGTCGCACTTGGCCAATGTCGAGCTCAGGCTAATTCCGGAATCCTGTCGACTTAGCCAATTGGGGTGCACTAAGGCTAATGTCTATCCTGTCAGCATTGCCAA
This sequence comes from Cynocephalus volans, assembly GCF_027409185.1. NCBI lineage: Eukaryota > Metazoa > Chordata > Mammalia > Dermoptera > Cynocephalidae > Cynocephalus > Cynocephalus volans. The sequence goes on from NC_084463.1 coordinate 152,920,428, forward strand.
TTGTAGAGCTCTTAATCCTGTTCCTGACACCAGTTGTAAAGCTACACAACTATGCTAGTTGTCAGACTCTACCTGCCTGTCATCCTGCACCAACTGGGCCAATTGCTGAGCTAGGGCTGGGTCTGGAGCTCACAGACCCCTCAAGCCTGTTCACAGACTGGGTCATCAGACCCCACACATGCCGGGCAGGGTCACCAGACCCCTCACACGCAGGTCTATAAGCTAGGTAACTGGCAAACAGGTCCTTTGAAGCAGTAGGTTGGAAAGCATGGCTACGTGGGGCAGACGCCTAAGGCAGACGTGCGCCACCTGCTTCGCTAAAACTACTCTCTGAAGAACATAAGAATAGCAACAAAACTAAAAAGATACATTGGTGTGCATGTGCACTAACTTCACACACACACACACACACACACACACACACACAATTTGCTGACAAAGGATGTGCTGAACCACACCCAACCGGACCCGAGGTGAGGGCTCTGACCAAACTATTCTATTTTCCCCAACATCCCCTCACCCCCAACAACAAATAGAAAGGGAGGTATAAGGACCACCTGACAGGTGAAAGAGAAGGAGGGGACTACTGAAAACTTGTAGCGAGTAGTAGTAAAATCTGGTCTGAGCCCAGATAAATCACTGAAATGAAGGCTGCTAAATCTGAATAGAAACAAGGATTAGGGAATGCAGGCTTCGAGAGAAAAGGTAAATCTGTGCATTTATTTTGTGAATTTCATGGAGGCTGGAACAAGTAATTGAGATGGTATAAATACCACATTACCCATGGGGGAAAAGAAATAGATGAGAGATGCTGCAGGAAAGAGCAGAGACCTAGAAATGATAACAATAGGAATCTCTAACTGGATTCCTTTAAGATTGTAAACTGTAAATTTGGGTGTGTAACTTCCATTTTCTGGTTGCAAACTAATCAGGTGCTGCCTGGGGAAGGAGCTACAGTGAAATGGTTAATGGAAAATACAGGATTCTAGGATCATAGATGAAGGTTTAGATAAACAATTAGATTGTTCATCTGAGAGAATGGGGCATATTGTACAACGTTTGGAGACATTTTAAATGAGTGTTTGAGTCCATGCTGGTCTTGGTATTCAAGTTTGGTTATTTGTACAAAGGATTAATTTACCTTTGAATGGGTTCCTGTCTTCTTTTGGTATCTGCAAGCCAACTGGGAGTTAATTTGTTTCTAAAAGAGTACAAGGTTTTTTGGTTTCACCCAGGAGGGTGAATGGTTCTCTATCTTTCAAGGTTGTACATTTTTTCTGCATTTCATCTAGGCAGAGATAAGAACTCCAGGGCTGCCGAATACAATAGGCTATTCTTGTAACTCAGATGTGACTGGGCACCATGAGTAGTCTCTGTTCTTGACCCTGCACCCACCTTGAGGCAGAAACTTTGTTATCATTTCCCAAAAAGCAAACCCAATGCAACAAAAGATTAATGAATAATGACAATTTTACTGAAAATTTCTTGGGGAGACTGAAAAGCTCTATGTATCCCAGAGAGATACTTTTGATCTATGGCAAAACCTAACAAACATTCCCATGAGACATATGTGCTTTCTTTCCAAACAAGAGAGATTTCACATTTCCTTTATCTCATTTTTCCGCATTCTTAGGCAAAACGATCTAATCTTTTTTAAGGTCTCCAGTCTCATCCTCCCATCTATCCCTCTGCCTGGCAAAACGAAGGACCCTCCTAAGGATCACTCTCTCCAGAAGGGAGATAGGGTGTAAGGTGTGGGGAACCTTGTAAGTAACGAGTAATACGCCCCTAGGCATCTGATAATCCCATTTGCCCTGCGAGGGATGAAAGGAGTAAGGGAAAAGAGAGCCCCCTGTAGCTGGAATTCTCATGGGCATAGGCTCCTCTTGGACCCTTTCCTAGTTTAACCTTCTCTGTGCACTGAGTGTATTTGAGAGGAGGAGGCTGTGCTTGGGTATTTGTTGGGTCCCACCTGGTAGCTTTAGGATTCAAAAGGAGCAAGAGAAAGGGTGGGATATCCAGCTTGGACTCTCTGCCACTTCCTTGCTCCTTGACTCGCTGACTGCTCCCAAATCCCAAAAGGGTGCATCTTTGGTTGGGTGAATTCCCCATGTTTTTCCTCTTTGCTCTTCAGGTGAAGGCCCCCTGGGACCTGCCTTCGACAAATCAACCATAAAAATCCCCTCCACTCCATCCCTGACTCGGTTGCATTTTATTGCAGTCATTTCCCCCAGGAAGACATTTTTTCTGTATATTAGTTTTTAATTCAACTGAAAAAATAAGAGTCACATGTACACAATTCACAATTACTGAGCATTACATTATAGTTTATATCTCGAAAATATGCTCATAGACTGTTCATAGGCTGACTGCTCTTTTCCTTTCCTTTGGAGTCTGCTTCGTGTTGGTATTGAGTGTATCTTTTTCTCTCCTTGTTCTGATATGATAATTTTGCCACTGAATTGCAGGTTCACTTGTTCATTCATTCATTCATTCATTGACTCTTCATTCAGTGTTATTGAGTACTCGTTATATGCCAGGTAGTGTTCTAGTCACTGGGGATATAGTGACAAATAAGTTTAAAAGATCCTTGTTCTCATGGCTCTTACATTATGATGGAAGAGATAAATTTAAACAAACAGGAAGTATCTGAAGGTGATGAATTCTTTCAAGGAAATCAACAAAGAATGACAAACAGGACTTCGATAGGGGCTACTGACATTGGGTGAATAAGGAAAATCTTTATGATGAGGTGACATTTGATGATTTAAACTTTTAGTGTTCACAGAATAAACTTACAATTTACCTTTTCCCTCTTCCTCTTAGAATTTGAGTTTTCGGGTCAGTGTTCTAATATAGACTGTACACTCCTATGTCAGAGGCAGATGTGAATTGAGACCAGGGACTGGCAGACTTTTTCTGTAATGGGCCAGGTAGTAAATCTTTTTGGCTTTGCAAACCATATAGGCTCTGTGGCAGCTACACAACCCTGCTGTTTGTAGCATAAAAGCAGCCAGAGACAATACGTAAATGAATGGAGGCAGCCGTGTTCCAGTACAACTTTGTTTACAAAACCGGGGCAGGCCATATGTGGCCCAGAGACTGCAGTGTGCTGACCTCTGACCTGGACCGCACTTTGTCTTTATTTACTCAAAAGTGACAGAAGCAGCCCTTTTCTTTCTAGAATCTCCTCCTCTAAATAGTCCTTTGCCTTAATTTTTTTTCACACACAAAAATTCAAGTTAATATAGACTAATTTGGACAATTTATACAAGAAAAAGTAGAAAATAAAGTGAAAATTTTACCCTTACCTTCAAACACATTCTAAGAATAAGCATGGTTAATAGTATATCTTTTCAGATTTTTAATGTGTGTATATATACATAATAAATATATACATACAGATGTCCAAAAAAATATTTTTCGTTCTGTTTTCTTCTTTTTTCCTTCCCTTCCCTTCATGTTCTGCTCCTACCTTTCTTTTCCTCTTTATTCCCTCCCCTTCCTTCCTCTCTTCTCTTCTTCCCTGCCTCCCTCTCTCCCTCCATCCCTCTTTTCTTTCTTTCTAACACATATGGTATTATTCTAAAACACTGTTCCGCAACTTGACTCTTTCGCCCTATGTGACATCATTGCATGCCTCTTTGGATTTGAGAGGCACACATTCCACCGTGGGTGTGCTGTTGTTGCCAACTGGCATGACGTGAGTGTCGGGCTATTTTTGGTGAGTGGTGTTAGAAGCAGGTGCTGGTAGGGGCATTACACATCTCCACCCACACAGCTAAGCTGCTGGTGGAGTGTTGGTCTGAGAGCAAGTCTCAGACCAATTCCAGCAGCTGTACAGCCATTTCTCGGCTGGCAGGCACAAACAGCTGGTCTGGAGTTTGGAAGGGGGCTCTGTCTCTGTCGTCAGGCACACTGGCCAGCACTGGAATGAAAGGCTTGCTTCAAAGCAGGTACATTCTTACAGCAGGATTGGCAAACTCCTCCACAAAGTGGACAGTAATGGGACCAAGAGGCCTTGGCCCAAGCACCTTCTTCCCATGGGGGTTGTTGCCTTAATTTTTTTTGATACCCTAAGAAAAAGTAGCATGAGCCCTGCTGCACGATTCTAAGTGAATCATAGATTCCACTCCCCTTCTTTTTTAGAAAAATTGAAAGGATAACATTAAAAACACCCATATATCCTTCACCTAGATTCATAGCGATTAACATTTTCTCACATATTCTTTGCCGATTTTTCTTTCTCTCTAAGAAAGAACATATGCATATATTTATAAAAGTAAGTTCATATGTAGGTAATAAGCACATATCCGTACACAGTTAAAAATTTTTAATTTATTTTTAATTGTGGTTATAAACATATAATATTAAATTTACCATCTTAATCATTTTTAAGTGTACAGTTCAGTAGTGCAACAGATCTCTAGAACTTCTTCATCTTGCAAAACTGAAACTCTACGCCCATTAAGCACTGATTCTATCTCCTCTCCCCATCTCTGGCTACCACTTTCCTAGTTTCTGTTTCTATGATTTTGACTCACGTAAGTGGAATCATGAAGTATTTGTCCTTTTGTGACTGGGTTATTTCACTTATCGTAATGTCCTCGAGGTTCATCCATGTGGTAGCATGTGACAAGATTTCCTTCTTTTTTTTAAGGCTGCATAATATTCCATTTGATGTATATACCACAATTTCTTTATCCATTTATCTGTTGATAGACATTTGGGTTTATGCATGTATATCCTTTCCCCAAACTATTCAAAAGCAAGTTGGAGCACTATGATGCTTTACTCTTATATACTTTAGTTTAAATACAATCTGCTGAGAACAAGGACATTCTTCTATATAACCATAATTACAGTATCATGCTCGATAAACTTAACATTGATATGTTATCTAATATACAGTCTATATCCGAATTCAAATTTCCCCAGTTGTTCTAATAAAGTCTTTTATACCTACTTATTTTAAATCTAGGATCCGATCAAGGATTATTTATTGCATTTAGTTATCTTATTTAGTCTCTTTTAGATGGTGGTGAGGATAGCACATTATGAACATGCTATCATGAATTTATTTATGCATGTGTTTATTATTATTATTTTTTTTTACTTTTTAAGATAATTTGTTATACATACATGTGGGGTACAATGCTGATTTTCAATAGTTGTGTACAATGTATGATGGTAGATCAGGATATGTATTGATGTATTCATCATTACAACATGCAATCGTTCTTTGTGTCTGTTAACCAATTTCTTGTTAACCCCCCTCCCTTTCCCCTCCCCTCCCCTTTTCCACCTCTAGTAACCACAGTTCTTTTCTCTCCTTCCAAAAGTTCAATGTATTATTGTGATCTCTGTTTCTTTCTTTCTCTTTCTCTCTATTTATTGTTCATTTCTTTATTTATGGGTGCAGCTCCTACTTAAGAGTGAGGACAGGCAGTATTTCTCTTTCTGCACTTGAGTTATTTCTGTTTAGTCTTTTTTAATCTAGATTTTTTTTTCTTTTGGGACTCTGTAAGTTTTGAATAGTGCAGACCATTAGTTTTGCATAATGCTCTATAACTTAAAATTCTCTAATTATTTCCCCCTGATTGGATTTAGGCTAAACATTTTTGGCAAGAATTCTATACAGATAATGTGTCCATCTCATCCAGGACACATAAAATGTGAATTTGTCCCATTGCTGGTGGGGTTAATTTGATTATCTGGTTAAGTTGGTGTCTGCCAGGTTTTGTCACTATCAGGTATCTTTTTCTATTTGCAATTTGTGGGCGATAGTCTGAGATTGTGAATACCCTGTTAATGTTACCCACCACTTTCACCTGGAGGTCTAGCACCCATTGATTATCCTAGCCGGAATCAATCATCACATTGGTGGTTACCAAATAAATCACATATCTTGAATTCTAATTTCTCCAGTAGAAGCTATTTCTAATATTCTGTATGCTAGTTAACTAGCCCTAAGAAGCTGAACAAAATTAGCTTATTCACACATAGCACACTACTCATCCTGATATAGTTCCTATTAAATCACTATAAATAAAATTTAGCACCTATTTGACCTATTTACTGAATGATCTGAAAAGCCACCAGGCTTGATTAGTGCTGGGCCAGGAGAAGGATCTCCAAGGGATAAAGACTTTAAGTCAATTGGCTCTGCCTCTAGGCTCTTTAAAACTCTGCAGAATTTCTGAGGCATGGGGCAGATTGGTTTGCTAGGATTTTGAAGGAAAGTCATGCCTCTTTCAGCAAGTAATTTTCTTTCTTTCTTTCTTTTTTTTTTTTTAAATGAAATAACTCCTAACTTGTGATTGGGATTTGCTATGGTCTGAAACTTTGTGTCCCCTCCTCTCCCAATTCACATGCTTGAATTCTAACACCCAAGGAGGTGGGGCCTTTTAGAGGTAGTTAGATCATGAGGGCGAAGTCCTCATGAATGGGACTAGTGCCCTTATAAAAGAGACTCCAAAGAGCTGGCTTGCCCCTTCTGCCATGTGAGGACACAATGAGAAGCCGGCAGTCTGCAATCCGGGGGTGGGTCCTCACTAGAACCTTACCATGTTGGCACCCACAATCACCAAGATAACTCAGACTTCGCAGCCTTTAGAACTGTGAGAAATAAACTTCTGTTGTGTATAAGCCATACAATATACAGAACACACCCTGTATTTTGTTACAGCAGCCCAGACAGACTAAGACTCTGATGATGAAGCATTTGACAAAGCAAGACTGGAGAATGGACGAGGAGGCCTGTGGAAGGTGTATGTGAACCAGGCTCTCACGTGGACAAGGAATGAGAAGATATTTGTGTCCCATCTGAATGTTCCCCAAAGGGCCCTGACAGTGAGAGGCACTTAATGATTGGATAGGAAGGATGGGTGGCACACTCTGTGAGATGCTAGGCTCCCTTCCTGATACCTCAGTGCTCACAGGTTGCTCTCACACTAAGTGACTATGGTGGCAGGGTTGGAGACTGTGCACGTGCTCAACACCCACTTCCCCTCACCAAGGCTGACTTGCTATTGCCACTGCTGAGTGTGTGGGTTGTTGGCAGCAGTGACCAAGTGGCCATGAGCACTTAGAATGCTGTGGTAACTGGAGGGCCAGCCGGTTGCCTAGAGGTAGGTTAGGTATATTGGATTCTTCCTGTCATGGAGGAGGTAATGATTTGTTTCCAAAGACTCTGGATTTGGATTGGCTTTCATTGCTCATCTTGGCTCTGCCAGAATCAATATCCACCTGCCAGTGGTTCCCAACCAGGGAAATTTTGGCCTCCAAGGAACATTTGGCAATGTCTAGAGATATTTTTGATTGTCATGTTTTGGTGATGGTGGGGATTGCTGCTACTGGCATCTAGTGGGTAGATGTTAGGGCTGCTGCTAAACATCCTGCAGTGCACAGGACACAACAAAGAATCGTCTGGCCCAACATGTCAAGAGTGCCAAAGTAGAGAAACTGTTTTGTACCATCAAGGTGTCCTCCAGGTGTCTTAATCATAAGAAACTTACCTATAGTTAAAGAAATAAGGCACAAGTATGTTGTTAGGAAATTGTGTTCATATATCACCAAAGTCACGGGTTCGGATCCCTGTACTGTCCAGCTGCTGGGGGAAAAAAGTTTGTGTTCAGTAGCAAGTAACAGAAAACCTGACTAAGAGGGATTTTATTTTTATCAATCAGGTTCTTGTTTTTAGTTTAGCTGCTCAGAAATGTCAAAGCCAAGGCTGATGTAATTTTCTTTGCTTTTTTTCATGTTGCAAGATGGTCTACTGGAATGTACGCACCACAAGGACGAGAATATTTGTTTTGTTATTGCCATATATCCATGGCTTGAAAGAATGCCTGGCACATAGCAAATACTCATTAACTAAATGTTCACTGAGTGGCTTATTGTGGCTCCAACTATTACTTAAGTGCTCCAGGTCCCAGAAAAAAAAGACACAATGCTAAGAAAGGATAACTCCCATGTCAAGAAAAAAACATTCCTGGAGAATCCATAGCTGACTTACACTTGAGCTATGTTGGCCGGAACTCAGAGCTACCTGCAAGAGAGGCTGGGACATACAGTTGTCAGCTTGGCACGTTACTGCCGTGCACACAAAAACACTGGTTTTCCGTAAGTAAGGAAAAAGGGGAATGGATATTGAATAACAATAAAGAAAATTTCTGCTGAGCCTTGGGCATGTGCATGTAGACTTGCTCAAGCAACACCCTGAGCCTGGAGGATGTGAGAGATCGCAAGATAGGAAGGTCAGGGCTACAGAAAAAGAAACCAGAGCAACTGTTTCTCAGAAATCTGATCAGCATCAGCAGAGAAACAACCTGGTGGTGAACTTGTGACTGCTTGCTCTCTGTGACGCAGATGTCTTATTTGAATCAAACCTAATATATCTGATGTTGACCACACAGTTCTAAAAAACCAAAAATGGAATTGGTAGTTCAATGATTGGCTTAAGCTGTGCTCCAATACTGGTCAATCCTGAACTGACAAGATAATGAATTGTTTAAATCAGACGATCTTTCCTTGTGCACTTCATGGCTTTTGCCTGTGCACATCTTACGCTTGCCTTTGGTGGGTAAGACTGTCTTCACAGGGTTCCTGTACTTCATGTGCACTCAGGACTGGCTACATAATTTCTGGGGCCTAGGCAAAATGAAAAAGTGGCTACTTGTTTAAAAAAATTTTTGATAATTTCAAGATGGTGGCAGTGGAACTTTAAACCAAGCACAGGGCCTTTTTGAGCAATTGCACAGGTCACATGCCCATGCAGTCGACCTCGTATCTACCTATGTATGATGAAATCCTCAAGCCTTAGGCTAATTGTCTCTGAGTTATTTTTGATGGTTAATCTGAAGACTTCATCCCACAGGGCCGAATTCCTCTGTGTGGGATCAGATTTTCCCTGCTTTGCCCAGTGGTAAACTAAGACTGATACAATGATTCAGAATTGTTATTTTTGTTTTATTGATAGCAATTAGGAGTGGCTGCCACAATGGAGTCATTCTGCTTAAAATATAGGCGGTTGAGCACATAGTTTTTTATGTGTTCCCTTCTATGACTCTACTAAAATGTTAGCAAAAAGGAAAAAAAAGGTATGAGCCCATGCTGTAGACTGGATGCCCCCACAGCCTTATTGAAGCTTAAATCTCCACTGTAACTGCCAAGGGTGGGAAATCATATTATGGTAATTGAAAGGTGGGGCCTTGAAGAGGTGATTAGATTGCAGAACCATGCCATAGTGAGTGGATTAATAATGGTGGTCATGGGCATGGTTCTGAGGGCTTTCAAAAGAAAGTGAATGAGGAAGTTAGTCTCTGCTCTCTCTGTTCCACCATTTTCACAATGTGATACCCTGCTGTCACTGAAGTCACCATCAATGAAAGCCTTCACCAGCTGTGTTCCCTGGACTTTGGACTTCCTAGCCTCTGAAAGTGTAAGCAATAAATTTTGTTTTCTTCCAAATTACCCAGTTCCAAGTATTTTGTTATAAGCAACAGAAACAAACTAACATAACCCACAAGAGCAAAGAGAGCATGAAAGGAGAGCTGAGCATCTGAGAGATGAAGAAAGCACTTGCAGAGGGGCAGGGGGATGCTAATAAGACATTGGTTGAAGCTCCCTGCAGAACTCCCCAAAGACTGAGGTGCTGGGGACGTGAGGTATCTCTACAGCAGGGCTAGGCTGGAGCTAAAAATGGGAAGACAATTGAAAGTCTGAATACAGAGTGATTGGACCCCTGGTTCTTCACCTTGGCCCAGCGGAAGATTGGATGCAAATTTTCTCTCCGGAGAAGCTGAGCCACAGAGCTTCTGGATTTGTGGATACCAGGCACAGTTGAGGGTAGGAGTCAGATGCCAGATTGAAAATGGGGATTAATGAAAACCTAAAAGAAGGATCCCTAGCCTGTTTTCCCACATTTGGCTCCCAGAATGCTGGCAGCCAGGCTCATAGCTACTAGACAGGAGCATTGCGAAGTCCTCTCTAGGGAGACCTCAACTAGGAGAAGAGTGCTACCAATATCCCCTACCCTCAAAGGCCAGTGCTGCTCTCAACTGCCCTTTGCTGATGCCCACACACCAAGCAACCCTTCCCAGGCATGCTGACCTGTGCCTCACTCTTAAGTATGAGTGGACAGCCAAGCTTCTTGGGGAAAGTCACTAGAATGAAAGACAAGATTCAAATCAATAGACAGAAAAGGAACTTGATAGAAACAGTAAAGAGAGCAGACATCAACTTCAAAACACCACAATATCATATGAGAGATGAAGGAGGAGGCCTGAAATAGCTGCTCCTTATTATTTTCTATATCCATTCCTTTTTTATTTATTTATTTTTGTAGCTTTATCACATCCTGACATTATACAGTTGTTTACTCTCTGTCATCCCTAGCTGAATGTAAGCCCTGTGAGGGCACAAACTCTATCTCGTTCACTTTTCTATCTCCGTTACTCATGACTGGCGTAAGGTGGGTACTCAACACATACGATTGATTGAACAGTTAAAAACTATCGATAATCGAGAACAAGATACTATAAAAAAGAGGCATTAAAGAGCAGAAAAGACATTAGAATATTAATAAATGGATAAGAAAATTAAAACATTCTCCTATTTTGCACTAGGAGATTAATAAAATAAAATAAAACAAAAATAAAATCAAATCCTCAAAATGCAGAATAAATTGATGGAAGATAATAAAGTAACCATAAGAAAATTAGAAAATCAGGCAAGGAGTTTTAACATCTGACTAATAGCCATTCCAGGAAGAAAGAATGGAAAAAAATGGAGAGAAAAAGATTATCACAGAAATAATGAAGAAAAACTTCCCAAACTAAAAGATATGAGTTTCCAAAATTCAGGAGTTCATTGAGTGTCTGGGGAAAATAAATGACAACAGAATTGTCTCAAGGCATGTAATCATAAAATTCAAGACCTTATATAAGGGATAGAATGTATAAAGCTTCCAGAGAGTCAAAGGAGGCCACAAACAAAAGATGGATATCAGAATGGCACTGAGATTCTCAACAGCAACACTGCATGCTAGAAGGCAATGGGATGATGGCTCCAATAGACTGAGAGAAGGTCGTGTCCACTTTTGAGTTCTATATTTAGTCAAACTATGAATGTGGTGACAGAATAAAGAATGGTTCAGATATGCCAGGTCATAAAAATATCCTTATCAGGCATCCTGTCTCAGGAAGCTACAGAGAAAGTGGCAAAAATAGAGAATAAACCAAGAAAGAGGAAGAGCTTGGAGCCAACACCAAAAAGAGAATTTCTCCAAAGAGGACAGAGGGGAAGGGAATTCTCATCCTGAGAGTGGTGGTTGCATCAGGCTAAGACGGCAACCAGTGCAGGGACGAGCAGGAGTGTGTAGAGCCTCAGGACGTGTGTCTCTGAGAAATACCTTGAACTACTGGACTACCTATCCGTATGGAGTTGGATTTTTAGTTCTGTTTGGGAATAGTTTGGGAATAGTTTGAGTATGCATTAATTATAGGTACATAGAAAGCTATGCAAATGAAAAACTAAGGCAATTATTAATTTAGGAAAAACAAAAAGCCATACAAAGATATCTGATCATAACATATCAAATGACTCAGCTGTGAATTACATTTTTATAGTTAATAATGCAAACATTAACTATTAATTTAACAAAATATCTTGATATAATTTTATTGAGAGAATGATAAAGAAGGAATATAAGGATATAGGTGTGATGTGTGGGATAAAAGAGAGAAATCCTTATTTTCCATTTTATGAAGTCAAAAGGTAGTCTTGAAATGAAAAACCAAATTAAAAAAAAATGCTGTAAACATGTGATCTAGAAATATGACAGTAAACAAGAGAAGAAATAAATGACAGATTTGAAAGTGATTGCTTTGGGGTGTGAGGTCTGGGTGTAGGGAGGAGTAGGCCAGAGAAGATTTTTCTTGTTGTAAGCCTCGTGATAGTCTTCAACTCTTTAAACTGCATAATGGAGTCTTTTGATAATAAAAAATAATTAAATAAAAAGCAGTATGGTAATGAGGTGATGGTCTTCTATACCACCTCATCTGTAATCGATTGGCCTCATGGTGTGATGCTGACAGTGCTAGTTAGGAGGCAGCTGCACTGCTGGGGCTTGTCATGTGGAACGTGGTGTCTTCTTTGAAGCAGTCACGAGCTTATCATGTTTTTTCATCACTCTCCACTGGAATAGAAAGCCTGGGAACCGAGAGTCTCACTATATATTTAAGGAGAAACAGTCATGCAAATAGCATACAGATTATTTCTCCTAGCTGGGAAAAAAACCCCTCATTACTCTTTACCCTACTTTCCCCTCAAGCTATTGCTTTATTTTTCTGCATCAGTTTATGGCTACATTTCTCTAAATAGTTGTTCATACAAACTATCTCTAATTCTTTTCCTCCCATTCTTTTTGCAACTACTACCCTAAGCTTTCACTCCTATTACTCTACTAAAAAGAGCTCTTTTCAAGATCTTGAATGGCCTCTGTGTCACTGAATCCAATGGTGAAATCAGTTTTATTTTACTTAACCAGCTGGCAGCATCTGACGCAGTTGATGATATTGGATTCCCCAAGTCACTTTCTTTACTTGGCACCCACTGAATGAAATCTCCTGGTTTTCTGCCTACAGTTGGCTTCTCCTTCTTTGTCTCTTTTGCAGGTTGCTCCTGATCTCCCTAGCTTTTTACTGTAGAAGTGTCCAGGGCACAGTTCTTGGACGGCTCTCTTCCTTACTTAGCTCTTTCACTAGATGCTCTCATGCAGTCCCATTGCTTTAAATATGATCTATAAACTGATGACTTCCAACTTGTATCTCCAGTCCAAACCTCTACTCTGAACTTCAGACTCATGGATCCAGTTCCCCACTTGTGGACGTGTCTAATAGGAAATTGTGATTGGATCCAAAATCAAACTCCTGGTCTTCTCCCAGCAAACCTGCTCTTCCCAAGACCTTTCCCACATAAGTTAGCAGCTAATCCATCCTTCCAGTGGCTGAGGCCAAACCTTGATGTTGTCCTTGTGTCTTCTCTTTCCCTTGAGCATCACATCTTATCTGTCCAAAAACCTTGTTGTCTGTACTTTCCAAACATATCCAGAACCTACCCACTTCTCATCACCACCTGTATTGCTACTTCTGTGGTCCCAGCTACTGGGATTTCTTACCTGGATGGCTACAATAGCCTCCTAACTAGGCTTCCTGCACCTGCCTCTGCCTCTTTGCAGTCTATTTTTAAAAAATTCAATAGTCAGAGTGATCTTTTGAAAACTTGTCAAACCATGTCGCTTCTCTGCTCAAACCCCTTCACTGGCTTCTCGTATGACTCTTCTGTTAGGGATGTCATTTTTCCTTAACCTTTTAAACAGACTTTCTTTATAAAAATTTGAAGTCATGTGCTTAAATTCATACGTTATTGTGACATATCTTCTTGATGGAGTGCACTTTAATCAATACGAAATGATATTGTAAAATTTAATGCCTTTACTATTGTATTATATTAATATTGACACACCTGCTTTCATCTTTAGCTTCCCCCCACCCCCTTTTCTGTTACTGTATTAGGATAGCTTTGGCTATGCTGCAGTAACACTTAGACCCCAAATCTCTCTTAACACAACAATGGTTTATTTTTCATTCACGTTAGGGAACCAAAGCAGGTCGGAAGAGGGACTTGGGCTAACTGATGCTTCTGGTTTTGTGGCAGAAGGAGAGAGAAGCTGGAGGAGTCACACAGGGGCTTTTTACTCCTTCAGCCTGGAAGTGACAGACATTTCTTTCCTTCACGTTTTATGGGCCTGAACCAGTCTTCCCTGTAGCCAGGATGGAGCAAAATCAATGGGATTTGGTGAAAAAAAAAGCATGGTCTTTGCCCCAGTCACTTTTCAGATTGCATGTGTGTGTCTGAAGGTCAAGGGGAATATATGCACCGTTTGAATTGTCCCTATTATTTTTGTTGTAACTTGTGCTTTATTATTTTATTTATTTATTTAATTATTTTTTGGCAGCCAGCCGGTACAGGAATCTGAACACTTGACCTTGTTTTTTATGCTTTATTATTTAAAAAGATCTTATTTATACAATCCCCAAATCAGCTCTGCTCTTGTCTCTTGTTTCTGAGTTAGAGTGTGTGCAATCTCCATTTTTGCCCTGCGACAATCCTACTGCAGAACTCGGCCAGGCTTCCAGTTCTTTTAATCTTTGCAATAGACTTGAGACCTATGTATGTAATCATCCTCATTTTAGACAGAAAAACATGGACCGGAGAGGTTATGTGCCTTATCTAACATCACACAGCAAGTGAGTGGCGGAACCAGGATGCCAGCATGAGGGTCCTGACTACTGGCCTTGTTTCAGACTTCGTCCTGCCATTACTGTCCCATGATTTCTAGGTTCCTTTTAGCCCCATAGCTCTTTGCTGCCCTCTTTTGACTTTCTCAGTTATGTTCAAGTGAAAAGCTGCTGCAATTAGCACCTTATGCTCTGGCAGTCTCTAAGGTTCAACCTGTGTCCTCTTTTCTTGACATTTCACACCTCTGTCCCCTTTGATTCCCAGGTGCTGGTATTTAGTAGGGACTAGTAAATATTCTTATTAATTAATGTTTAAGAGCAGTAACTCTGATGGGGGTGTTAGAATAATCTAATGAGTTTCTGCTATATGCTGATCATTGTATATAGATAATCCCACAGATTCCTCATCACACCTCCATAGGAAGTGCTATTAAGTTTCTTTGACAAACAAGAAAACTGAAGTGCAGGGAAGATATATTAATATGCTCAGGATAATATGCAGAGAGGGTACGGTAATATGCTCCACCTATTAACATTTATTCCACATGCTGTGAAAGATCATTTATTTTCTGCCAGACACTGTGCTAGATGTTTGGATACAATTAAAGACTCTGCATTTAACCATCAGTAAGAGATATGTCTGGGATTTGAATCCAGATTTATTCTGATTTTTAATATTTTTCCTTTTAATAAAACTAAACCACGATGCCTGCCTCCCTTGAAGACTTATTCCAATTGCTACTTTCTTTATGATGTTCTTCCTGATTCCTTTGTTTTCCTTTCCATATTAGACATAAATCACAATTAAAGTCTTGATTCCTGGAAGGTTCTAGGATTTTAAAAGCACAATTGGTGTTCCCTCTTTTAGTCCTGGAAATGAAAGTCTGGATGGCCTCTTCTGGAGATTGCAACTGTATGCTACTTATGAGCTGTCACCATGGCCTGAACTCCTTCACAGACATTGCTAATCAATTACAATGTCCTTTCCAAGTCTCAGCCTGGGAATCCTGCTCTCTGCTCTTCCTGATCTACAATAAGCTTCTGTCAGAAGCTTTTGAACCCCGGGGCTCTGCTCTAACACATAATGTGACCTGAGATTATGAATGGGATGGTCTAGTTGCATCTTGTTGGGGAAAGGATCTCAGGGGATCCTGAGAGCCAGAGCCTCCCTCGTTTGAGGTTTGGGTGATCAAACCCCATTATTCACTCCATAGCAGAATGAATAAACCACCAGACAGATGTGGATCATTTCTTATTCCTTCCACTTATTAGCTGTGGGAACTTGAACACACAAGTTACTTAACGTCTCCGAGATTCAGCTTCTTTATCTCTAAAGAATCAGAGTGCTATTTCAATAGGATATTGTGAAATCAACTGAGATTGTGTGTAAGGAGTTAGTGTGTGTGTAAGGTGCACAAAGTCAGGGCTCAATAAATGAAGATTTTTTTCTTTATTGGTTGCAATGCCTGCTTGTTCCCCTTTGGGCTATGCTCTGTGTTTTAGTCAGGATTTTTGAGAGAAACAGAGCCAATAAGATGTATATGTATGTAGAAAAACTTATAAGGAATTAGCTCAAGCAATTATGGAGATGGATGAGTCCCAAGATCTGCTACACTAACATGGCAAAAAGAACTTTGTAGATGTAATTAAGGGTATGGAACTCAAGTTTGAGAGATTATCCTGGATTACCTGGGTGGGCTCAATAGAATCATGTGAGTTCTTAAAAGCAGGGAAATTTCTCTGGCTAGGGTTAGAGAGAAGCAGTAGAAGAAGAAGCTGGAGAGACAAGGCAGAGGAGAGGTCTCATAGGCAATGAAGAGCTTTCTAATCTTCAATTCCCAATTGAATGCATCCATTCAACACTGCAGGCATCTCTCAAGCAAGGGCAGAGAGAAGAAGGGGGAAATAAACATGCTGAGGCAACAAGAAGGGGCTGAGCTATACATTCTCAGATCACCTACCTGCCTCATCTACCCACCATGAGGTGGAATAGTGCAGGAGTGAGGCAGAGACAGAGATGTTCTGGGAGGATGGAGCATCGATCTCATCATTTCAATGGAAATGTGAGAATGTGGGGGTGGCAGGAATGGGGAATATGTGAAGGTGTGAAGGGGGGGGGGGTAAGCATTGTTCTCTAAAACACATTAATAGAGTTGTGTATACATCTGGCTTTGTGGCTGGTGTGCTGCATTTCTTCCTTTTTCATGGCCCATTTCTGTCTTCGGACTTGGCTGATTGGAAGCTTTAAGCACCTGGCCAGGAAGAATGTCTAGGGCAGGAGGAAGGAAAGGAGGATGATGTTAAAGTGAAACAAAGCATGGAATCCTTGAATATGAGGTCATCTGGTCTAACCTCCGACTGCCTCAGTTAACCTTCCTGGCTCAGGTGTGGGCATGCATGTTAGACAAGGGGAGTAAGACTGTAGAATCCCCCTGGCACAGTGTTGACTTAGGGTAGGGTACCTGACCTCTTTGGAGCCAGCGAAATGCCATCTTAGTACTCCCCCTGAGACTGTGGGGGAGGTGTACTCTCTTTTCCACTGACTTACACAAGCAAGGATGTAAGTCTGGTGCTTCCGGCAGTCACCCTGCCACCAAGTGGAGAGGGCTTGTCGAGAGAGAAGCCAACATAGAGATGGACAGAACAGAGGGACAGAGAAAAGTTTAATCCTGAAAAGCCTATTTACATCTCCAAGGCTTGTCAGTCATACAAGCCCATAAATGGGAATTCTTGATTGAGTGAGCTTGAGTTTTCTGTTATTTGCAATCAAAATATTCCTGATAGACACCTTCTCATTTTAAGGATATAGGAGTGTGAGGACCAGAGGGGAAGAAGTGACATCTCTGACAGCACATACATAGTAAATGCCCTTTATCACCTCAGCCACTCACCTCTAAAGAACCTCAGAAATGGGAAACCAGCTGCATCATGAGAATGTGAGTATCACACAGATAGCCCTGTAATCTATGCAATTTATTTCTGAATCCTCTCATAATTGGTTTTTTTATTTTTTAATATTTATTTGTTTTTTTCTTTTCTTCCCACATGGCCATGCAGGACCATAATTTGTTTTAAGGGCTGTTCCTGGTTGTCATATTCTCCTTTCCTAGTATTTCTGAGAACATCTGAAATTCAGGTCAAGCACTCTTACTATACAATTGAATTAACATGGTTAATTGATAGGGAATACTATATCACTCACCTCCCTGCCCCAATATTCAATAAGTGAATCTTTACAGAGATGTGTACCTCTGTGGGGTGGGTTACCTTATAATTTAGACCTCACCATCTCCCCAATGTAAAGATATGTCCCTGAATAACTCTATTCTAATCCTCCCCATGGCCAGTATTAGACATGTATTTATTTGGTTTTATTCTCCTTTTTTTGCATTCAAGTTGGACTAAATCCTGGAGGCTGAGAGGATATCATTTCTGCTGATTTGCTACCTCTCTGTATCCACCATGTAAATTCTTTCTCACAGGTACGTGCATTGGGATCCCCTACAGCAACTCCTTTCTGAGCACCTTTAATTTATTCACTCATTCAACAGTTATTAAATACTCATTATGTGCTAGGCACAAAGTTATGAACAGCACAGATGAATCCCAGCCCACATAGCATGTATCAATTAATATATTCCAGAGGGTCTAGGAGCTATGTTATCTTTCTCATAGCTTCTCTGGATTTATGCAGCCTGTAGATAATTCTTTGCTTAATGTGTATAGGGTGAAGGTTACTGCAAGGGAGGAAAACTTCATTTCATTGCTGATAATCACCTTTCTCTGTTTTTAATCCTTTCCCCATGTTGGCTGGAGAATAATATCCTGTTCCCTTTTGTTTCTCTCTTCCCGTTGATCCTCTAAAGACCTCTATACCTTCTGAATTCTCTGGCCCCTTTGTAGTGTGTTCTAGTGCCGGCTGCATCCTAATAGAGTTAATACATGCTAGACAGTGTACTAAGTGCCCTACACAAACCACTCATTTGACTCTTACTATAACCCGGTGAAGTTCTATAGCTGTGTGTCTCAGGAATGGATTAACTCCAAACCTTTGTCTCGATTTCATTAAATTGTGCTCTATTACTCTGTGAATTCTGAATACTCAGAATCAGATTCGGCTAATATTTAGTCTTGACTGCCTTTCATATGCCTGGTGCTTTAGTAATATGTAACAGACAGAAACAAAATTAAGCCTGACTACGATGGCATTCATACCACTGCTGACGTGGTCTGGTTACTCTGGGCATGAGAATTTGATCACAGCTGTGGTTTATACAATCCAAGTATCTAACTGTAAGAATACCTACTGACAGCCAGGTCAAGATGGAGTGGGATGTTCAAGAACCCCTCTCTGCTCCTGAAACATAGCAGTACCGAATAAAATAAAAAGAGAAAACAGAAGAAGGCATAGCTAGGCTCAAGTACAAGACAAGCATTTTTGAAGATTCAAGCTGGCACAGAAGCACAAACAGTGGTCAGGGATGAAAGCATCAGTGGATTTGCTGGATTTTGGATGCAGCAGTAGTCAGTGGTGGTAAATAAGTCAAAAGTATTCCCTGTGAGGTGGGGAAGCAGAGGTAGGCTCCCACAGACTGAAGCCCAGGGCTAGGGTGGAATTCACTTCTCATCCTTTGCACTCATGGAAGAAGGCTAGAAACAAACCTGCTTCCAATGCTGAAGGAGCAACAGCTCACATCCGGCTCCATGCTGGGAGAGAAGGATGGAACACAGCCTTTTGACCAAAATCTGAGCCAAGCTTTCCTCTTGGCTAAGCCTGGATCTGCTCAGTCTGATGGTTCTGCAGGACAGTCCCTCTGACTGCCCTCACCATGCCTGGATCTGGATTTAGGACCCCCAAAGCTGCTCAGCAGGGTAACCGAATATGGAAGTGAATTGCTGGTGGGGTGGGGAGGAAAGCAGAGAGAAAGAGAGACAAGTGAAAAGTAAAAGAAAAACACTGGAACACCTCATACTTCAAATGGCATTAAATACAAAACTGATGAGTAAGAGCTAATATGAGGAAAAAGTCAGCAAACCAACAATCAGAACATGATTCACTTCAGAAGAAATTAATTTTATAGAACAATCACACAAGACCTTAAAGTAAATACATTGATTATTTCAAATAAGTAAATAAAATCAAAACTTCCATTGGAAAATAATAAAGAAATTATGAAGGAAACAGGATGAAAACAAGAATGTAACAATATGAAAAAGGACCAATTAGATAATTTGAGCGTAAAAAATAGTGTCATTGAAATAAAAATTGTGGAGATTTAAGTTATGCACACGTACTTCAAAAAGTTCATGGAAAAATTTGTATTTTTTAAAATTTTGTTTATTTATTTATTTATTTTATTGAATCAGAATTGATTATAAATATTTTTGGGATTCAATGTTGACATATGTTGATCAAATCAATATTACTAGTATGTATGTTGTTACAAATTGTACTTATTCTTTATGCCCCTTGTCCAATCTCTCCCCATCCCCCTTCTCTCCCCGCTCCCACCACTGATAACCCTAGATTTCTTCTCTCTGTCTGAAAGAATAATGGTTACTCTGTTGATTTGTCACCTAGATGATCTGTCCAATGCTGAAAGGTGTGTTCAGGTCCCCAATATTATCATAGAGCAGGTGCTTTTTCTGTCACTCTGGAATGGGCTGTGTGGAGAGAGACATCCTATTCTTTTCTTTTGTCTCTGCTGGTGACTCTTCTTGTGTCAATGCACTCCAGTGGCTGGCGGGCCATCTGTTTGGTGGTTGTGACATCTAGCCACTTTCACGGCAGCCATGGTTACTGTGGTGGCCATGGTGGGCCACCCACATGCAGGTGATGTTTTTGGCATGCTCCTTGGTGCTGGCAGTGTGCCTGATTGTGGGGGGGGGGATCCGTCCCCAGCTCAATGCCTCAGGTCTCTGGGCGAGGCCCTGAGGTGATGGTGGTGTGCCCGGTTAGTATTATCTTTTAATTCTATTTTTCCACAAGCTTTTTGACGTATCCTCATATGTACTTAGTTTCGCTATCTTTCAAAAGCACAGTAAAACTATGGTAAAGAGATTAAAGAAAGAAAGAAAAAACTCCACAAGAATTGGAGGACTAGGTGAGGAGACAATAGCAACAGTATTTTGGAATGTGGAAAGAGATGAATGAACAGCAACTGATTAGCCGACCTAATCTCAGAGACAGCCTCAGAGAGTGGAGGAAAACCCAGTTCATGTGGAGAATCCTCTAAGTCTCAGGAGCTATCAGTTCTAGAAATCTCTAGACCTGGGATAAAAGCAGGGGCTGAAACAAAGAGGATTGGGTAAAAGCTGTCTGAGAAACAATTACATCTCTAGAGCTTGCACATCTGCTGTGCTAGACAACTGTCCCCTCGCCCATCCCAGGAGTATTTTGAAGGGTTATCCCTAGAAATAATAAAGGAGAGTGTGTGTAGACAAGAGTATATCAGGCACAGTTAAGGGAGCAGATACCATATTAAAAGCAAGGGTATTAAATGACCATTTGCTTAAGAAATACTGAATGCTGAGAATCCCAGCCCCCTTCCCTGTGGGCTCTCAGAATGCTGGTGGCCAGAACTACACCCTTCAGCAGGAATTTGGAAGACTGCTCTATGAGGAACACAATCAGTCCAAGAGGAAAGTCCTAAAGATAGAGATATTGGGGGTTCCCCAAGAAATGGCCTGCTCAGATCAACCTATAGAAAAGCTCAGAATTGACAAGTCATACTCATCTGCTCAAAACTGCCAAACTGGGCTTCCAGTCAAGATGACAGAATAGACAGTCCCTAGAGTCACTCTCTCCCACAAATCAACAAATTTACAACTATTAAAAAGCAGTGACAGCCAAGCTGGGGCTGCTAGAGCTCAGGGGAAGAGGAGGAGAGACCTACGGAGTTCATGAGGGCATGAGAAGACATGATGAGAGAAAGAAAGGACCACTCCCACCATCTTGAGCCCTGGCTGCTTCAAGCCTGGAGCTGGTGAGTGCGTGGAGCAAGAGCTGGCAAAAGCTGCAGTTGTGCCCTTCATATGAACTTGCTTGAAGATGGCAGAGGAGAAGAGGGCCTTGGTGTCCCCCAGGCTAGTAAGACCACTAACAGGGTTCCCATGGACCCATATAGGAGTGAGTAGCCACAGACAACTGAAAAAAGGAGCCACTCAGAGGCCAATAAGTCATCACAGGGACCTGCACATGGCCCTCTCCATGGGAAGTGTTTGGAGTACAAGCAGTGGGGGAGACAGGCTAGTGGGGGAACACTGGGGCACAGCAAGGACAGCTGATCTGCCCTCTAAATAGCACAGGATCACTCAGTGGAGGCTGGTCAGGAATTTAGAACTGCAGGGGTGCAGTTTGCTGAAAAGACTCAAGCCCAGACCAGAGTTTCCATATAATCCAAGTGTACCAGACCTCAAGAGACCTGCAATAGTCAAGGTCATCCATTAAAACTTGAGCTGCACAAAAAGCCTTCCTCAGGGAATCAGCAGCAAAGCAGCAATTTAGCTCAACTGCAGAGCTCAAGTGATGTTCCCCATAGGAAGTCCCCTCATTTTAGAAGTAAGCAGAGGACAAGAAATTAGTTCAGTGCAGAGATGAAGTGGTGGGAACAGTGAATAATCCAACACAGAACTGAAAGAAAAAACAAAATACCCACAGATCAGAGACAAAGTCTGGTATTAATTAGCAAAGGCCTAACACCACTAAAGAACCCCTATAAAACTTAGAAGGACTGGAAGACCCCCGGCCTCCCAAACTAGGGAGTGGAGAGGGCTGTGGGCCTCAGCCATGGTCCCCCAATGACCACACCCAGCCCAGCAACAACCACTAGGCCACCGAAGGAAGTGCCCTGGGCTCCTGAGCTGGGGCATTGGAGGGCTGAGGGTCTGAGGCATGCCCTCCACAATATCTGCAACCAGTCCAGTGATGACCACCCAGCTGCTGCAGGAAGTTGTCCTGGACTTCCCTGCCAGAATGAGGGGGGTGCCATGGGCCTTGACCAAGCTCCCCTTCCTTGCTACTCCTACCACCCTATTTCCTTCTCCCTTCCCCTCCTTGCTCCCTCCCCAACTGCTCCACAACAACATCTTAGAATGTAAAAGTACAATAATATTAATAAATAAATTTTAAAAAGCCTGCATAACTGCTTTTTAATCACTTTTACTCTCAATCTTGAAGAGATAATCTGAGATTACTAGAAATACAAGAAAAGCCTTCAATGTGGAACACACAAAGTGAAGCAAACGGGCAGAAGAAAAACAACTTGGAGGAAACAGAGACTATATAGGGGAATAAGAGAAGAAAATTTAAACAAACAAACAAACAAAATCCAAGCATTAATATTATTACCTAAAAAGATATTGTATTTATGAAGCAAGTTGGATGCTTAAAAAATTCACTCTTTTTTTAAAACAAAGAACATTTGGAGATTAAAAATATGATGGAAGAAATGAAAAAACTCTGTGAAAGGGCTGGGAGATGTAGTTGAGGAATTTGCCTAGAAATTAGAACAAATATATATAGAGAAGAAATAAGAGAAAAAAATTAAAAAATTAGAGGATCAGTCCAGGAATTTTAGCATATGAATAACCTGAGTTCTAGAGGGAAAGAACAGAAAAAATGGATGAAAAAAATAATAAAATAATATTTCCCAGGTTTAAGGGCATGAATTTGGATATTGAAAGGGCTTACCAACTACTCCGTAATTGGATAATAATATACCCACACCACGGCATATTCTTGTGAAATTTTAGAACCTGGGCATAAAGAGAAGATGCTAGCATTGCTCAGAGGAAAACAAAACAAAAACAAATCAAAAACAAAAGGATACGACATATTCAAAGGAGCAGGAATCAGAATGGCTTTAGCATCTTAACAAGAACAAAGAAGACAAAGGATCAATGCCTTATAAATTCCAAAGGTAAAGAATTTCCAATCTAGAATACTACATCCAGACAACTTATTAATAAAGTGTAATTTCTTAGAAACTCAAAAAATAAATAAAATCTCAAAACCAAAAACCAAAACCTTCTCATGTGACCTTTCTTAGTGTGCTTTGGAAGGATGTGCTCCACAAACATGAGGGAGTAAACTAAGAAAGGAAAATGAATGGGACACAACCCAGAAGAGGGGTGAGGGCAACCCATAAAATGATGGTGTTGGGAAAACCAAAGGTAGGTCTGAGGGGAATCACTATCTGCCAAGCACAGTGAGAAAAGCAGTTGAGATTGAATCAGTTTCAAAAAGTTAGGATTAATCACAATGCAATTTAAAAAATCTGTATCCATCCAGAGGGATCTGATAGGTATTGTGAAAGCCAAAGGGGCTATCACTTTTACTGATAATATCCACAGTGATGAGTCTTTATGGCTGGGACTGAATGGTATGACGATAAGGAGGTATGTCCTAATATGAATTATTACACTAAAGTCTGGTGTGTCTTTTTATCAACAGCATGGCAAGAGCCTCTGGTCTCCATAGTCTCTAATGCAGAAAGAAACATTAATTGGCCTGAGTAAGAGAAATCTTCCTATACATAAACATGTACCTAAATATGCATGCAATGACTCTGGAAGGATGTATAATAATCTGGTATTTACACTTTTGTTCCTTTTGAATTTTGTACTATGTGTATGTATAACCTATTCAAAAATTGAATAAAATGAAAATAAAAGGTTTCCTAAAAATTTAATCCAAATGCATATAAGTGTAAATGCACATAACTAGAAGCAATAATTTTACTTGTAGGAATATATTCTATAGATAAAACCTCATATGTTCAAAATGATGCATGTAAGGTTAATTAATGTAGAATTATTTTAATAGCAAAAGACTGAAAAATAACCTTCACAGGGAATTTGTAAATTAATGTTAACCCATACAATAAAACACAATGATGTCCTTTAATATATAATGAGGGTCATTAAGTGCCGATAGGAAATCAATCCTCACAATATTTTGTCAAGTGAACAAAGACAGGATGAAGAAAAGTATGTGTCTTATGCCAACATTTGTGTATAAAAGGGAGGAAAAAGAGTCTTGAGAGTGTGTGTGTGCCTGTGTGTGTGTATATATGCATGCATTATTACATATATGCACAGAATATCTCAGAAAGAATGAAAGTAATGGGGAACATTGGTTTCCTCTGAGAAGAGAAACAGTGGCA
Source organism: Cynocephalus volans (assembly GCF_027409185.1). Taxonomy (NCBI): domain Eukaryota; kingdom Metazoa; phylum Chordata; class Mammalia; order Dermoptera; family Cynocephalidae; genus Cynocephalus; species Cynocephalus volans. The sequence continues at coordinate 152,944,897 of NC_084463.1, forward strand.
GGAAGGAGAAGAAATAGGGTAACGTTTCATTGTTTACACTCTGTAACCTTCAGATTTGAACCATATAAATGTATTAACATTTACAGTTAAGTATGTAAGTTAAAAAATTCAGGGTAGCTATTAAAATAGTAGAAATAAGATTTATAGCTTCCAAATAAGAGAATACACATTATCAAACAAAAGAAAGTAGAAAATAAGAAAAAGAAGCAAAGGATGGAAAACAGAAACACAAAATAAGATAATGTAAGATAATAAGATAATAAATGTAAATGGATTAAATTAATCTATTAAAATACCAAAGCAGTCAGATGGATAAAAAACAAAATGCAGCTCTATGCTTTCTACAGATGCAAAATGAACACATACACACACGAACTGAAAATAAATGAATGAAAAATGATGTACAGCACGAATACTAACAACAAAGTTAGTGTAGCAAAATTAGCATAAGACAAAATAAATGTTAAGGCAAAACCATTTTAGGAATAGAGAGAAGCCACCAAATAATAGATGTAACTACACACCAGGAAGATATAACAGTAATAAAATTGCACAACCCTAATTCAATTATATGTTACAACATAGGAAATAAGCAAATGTTGACAGAATTATAAAGAAAAAGTCACAAAACCACAGTAGGAGATTAACACAACTCATAAATCAGGCAGACAAAAATTAGACAGGATATAGCAGCTTAGAATAATAACATTATTGTAAAAAAGAGATAAAATTAGCAAGCGTGATTTAACATGTATGTACAAGGGTACTTCAGAAAGTTCATGGAAAGATTTGTATTATCAATAGATTCTATTTTCCACAAACTTTTTGAAGTACACTCATATAAATATCTCTCTGTATAAAACCTTTGCACCCAGCAAGTGCACATATATTCTTTTTAAGTATAGGTAGAAACTTTGTAAAATTTGAACATCAGGTCACAAAGGAAGTATCAACAACTTTCAAAGAATTGGTATCATACTGACCATAATATCTTATCACACAATTAAATTTGAAATAATTTAACTAATAAAAAGTAGTTTAAGGCCCCTACTCACTCCCTCTTCCCACTTTTTGGGAAACTTTAGAATGCAACTCAGAATAACTCATGAGTGATGCGCTTTCAGCTGCTTTATTTTGGGAAATTAAATGAGGTTCTGAACAAGGAATTATGCATCATTTTTTCTACATACATTTTATATGTATGTTACTAAATAATTTCTTTAGTAATCCTAATTGATAAATTTATATATATACATTTTAAATTTGAATTTCGGCAGGGTAGATAAAAGATGCACTCTGTACTGCTTCATTTAAGTGAATAAAACTAAATTCTGAGCTAGGAAAAGAAAGAATAACTCATGAGTTAAAGAGGAAATAAATATCATCATAATAAAATATTTGTAACAACCATAATAAATGTAATATAGATAAAAAACTTGTGTGATCTAGTTAAAATGGTGTTTAGAGGTAAATAAGTAGCTTAATTGCATTTATTTTATTTTATTTTATCTTTTATTTATTTATTTATTTATTGCATTTTTTTATAAATAAGAAAAATGAAAATAAATGAGTTGTATTCAACTGAAAAATAGCTACAAAAGAGTAAAGTAATCTATGAAGGTAGAAGGAGGGAAATAATAAACATATGAGTAGAAATTAATGAAATAGGAAATCAGAGAAGAGGCAAAACCAAAAGTTTATTTTTTGAAAAAAAGAAAAGAAAAAAAAATTGATGGTAAATAATGAAATAGGCAAAACTCTAACAAGACTTATCAAGATATAAAGAGAAAATATATAAATACGTAATATTAAAAACAAAAGCTTGATGAACACCCACGATGTTGTTAAATATTTTGGATACTCCCTCCTCCCAGTATATATAAAAGAAGTGGCGTCGACAATTAATGGGGAAGGACGTAATCAATATGAAAAAAACACTAAAATTATATCTGTACTTGACAGGATACACAAATATCAAGTCCAATTGCATTTATCAAAACCTAAACATTTTTAGAGTAAATCTTAGTCACAGTGCAAAGGCACAAACCATCCAGGAAAACATAGGTGATTTTTATTACATAAAACTTAAAAGATGCTGCGTGAAAAAAGACACCATAGACAAAAGACTGGGAAAATCCTGACTACATGAACAAAGTGTGAGTGTTTAGAAAATACACATGTCTACAAATCATTAAAAAAAATAAACTACTCAACAGAAAAAAGAAGAGATGTAGTTCACAGGAGAGGAAATCTATATGGTCAATAAGCACTTGACGAGATGCCTGAACTGCACACAGATGTTAGAACTGTAAGAGGCCAGCATCAGGGCATTAGCCAGTGTTGGTTTTGCACGAGAAACATGGTAACTCTCAAACACTGCTGGTGGGGATGTAGTTGGGGAAATCTCTTTGGAGAGCAATTCAACATTATTCAGAGATGTGGGAGATACTGTTCAGGTCTACATCCTGGAGCAGCGTTTAGCTTGACTCAAACTTTAGCTTGACTTGGAGTTACCCGGAAGGCTTGCTAAAATACACGCTGCTGGGCCCCGCTTCCAGAGTCAAGTTCAGGAGGTCTGTGGAAGGAGGTGAATATTTGCATTTCAGATGTTCTGTTATTGAGGACTGCACTTTGAGAACCACTCCCCTAGACAGCCTTTTGCAGGTGTGCACAACGAAATGTGTATGCGGTTGCTCATAGTTAGGAGTAGCAGAAAATTAGAAACAATTTAAACGCCCACCAGCAACAGAAAGAATAAGTATGCGTTTTTTGTTTTTCTTTTTACACAACGGAATGTACATAGAAATTAAAAATGAATGAGCTAGAGCTACAAGTATCAACATAAAAAATATTAAAAACAATGTTCTAAGAAAAAAGTATACTGCAAAGTGATTTATACAGCTTGATGTTATCTATATACATTTTAAAGATATACAAAACAAAATAATATAATGTTTATAGATAACAAATAGTATAAATCATGCATGAGCAGAATAAACACTGAATTTACCATATCGGTCAATTCTGAGGGGGGAGCAAGAGTGATGGAATTGAAAATGGATGAACAGAGGACCTCAACTGTGTCTGCATATTTATCTGTCTCTCTCAGTCTATCAATCACGTTTTTACAAAAAAAGGATGTGACATAAATATTGTCAAAAGTCAGATAATCTTGGATAAGCTGGGTAGTGGGTATAAAGTTTTTATAATGTGTTTCTTCTTGTGTATAAAATTTTAATGATTTCCTGATGCAAACACATTAAAAAAAATACCTGCAAAAGTACTGGGCCAGACTTTTTTCTGGAAGTTGTTAAGGCTGACAAACAACATTTTCATAAGATTAAGCCTCTACTGTGGAATGAGAACTATATACAACTTTGTATACTTCATCATAATAAAATATAAAAATTCCAAGTACAAGTAGTGATTCCAAATCCCTTCTCAGAGGAATGGAGAAGGTCCTCAGCTTTTTCCTTTGCTCTGTGTCCTTCTCTCATCAGTGCTGGTTCTGCTGCCCCTCCTCTATGTGTCCTGGTTTCTGGGCTGGGATATTTGATTCCCTGGGCAAGAGGAAAATAATAGGAATATGATCATTCAAAGCCTCTCTTATTACCCCTACTCACAGAGGAGAATTCTGCCTTGTACTCCTCAATTTCTGGACTTGTGGTATAAAACTGGGACAACAGATAGAGTGTCTAAACTTAAGAAGCCATCAAGGCAAGACTGATTTACATTGCAAAGGCAGAGGTTACTGGCAGAAGAGAGATCGAGTGTTTCAGAAAGGGGGAGGAGAGGAGGAGAAAGACAGAAACCAGTGGGGCCTGGGTTGGGGAGCAGAGATTTGGTTTGCCTGTGCCCTTGGCCCTCTGGGGAGATTGCTGTTTCTCTCTGAATGCCCTTGGCTTGCAGGCATGGTGATCTTTCCAGAAGCTTTTGACTAGCCTCACTTATCAGCGCAGAAGAGGGTTTTCGCTTTGTAGCGTAAGAGGCACTGTCTGATCGGCTCTGAGCTGAGAGGTGTTTTTCCATTGAGATATAGATATGATACTGTTCAACACCCTTCCTGCCTGGAGCAGCCCAAAGGTTCACAGCATAACTACCTCGTTTCTGATGTTAGGGGAGTGATCCCTTTACCTTTGCTACCTCATTTATCTCTAACCACATCCTTGTCAGGTAGTATTATTTTCCCAATTTCAGAGATGAGAAAACCAGCTCAGAGGGATTGACATGCCCAAGGTAGCACATCCACGAAGAGGCTTATGAGGGATTCAAGGTGTCAAATGGGGGACATTGCACTAGGCTCTTTGGGGATGTAGTGAAAATGTAAGACTTGGCCCCTTCATGAAGGAGCTTTATTGTTTAGTTGGGAAGACACGATATCTGCACTGGAAACATTAAGGCTGGACACAGTCATATTGAATTGAGGGAAATGATCCTATGTGTTTAGGATGTGTTAAAGGACAAGCCATCTATGAGGCCCTTGGCTGCCTCCTGCAATCAAACACAGTGGCTGCTCATCATTCCTGATGTTCCTTTTGCTTTATAGTAAAATGGTATCCTATTTCCCTTTTGGGGAAAAAGATTACCAAGCCTATACATAAACATCAAATGCTCCAGAGAAAGTTCTTTGGAAGGAAGGCAATTTAGCATAGTTACATTCAGAATAGAAGTGGCCCTTAATCACAGCCTCTACAGGATTGTGAGTCCTTAAGGGCTGAGGCTGGGCACTTCGCATGTATATTGCACACAGCCCGGTCCAGAGCAGCTGCTCAGTAATGTCTATTGTTATTGCTGTAGATTATTTTCCAGGCCTGGGGATATGGGGCTGGGACATCTGACCCATTTTAGTAGAGTAAGGCCTCGTTGATAAATCTGGAACTCTCAAGATGACATTTCATCTTATCCCAGAGTAGGTTAGAGAACCTTCCTTGGTTGGCCGCTCATCCCCCACTCTGAAGTGTTTATCCTGCTAGCCTACAAAATTGGGACTCCCACTTATTTTCTGCACATCCTCTGGGGCAGAGTTTTCTATGATTTATTATCTTCTTTCCTTTGTTGTCTCGGAGCTCCGAACCTCCACGGAGGGCTGCTCCCATGGGTTACCCCTGGTGGTGGTGGTAGGGGTTTATAGTCACATATGTGGAGTATGAGTCCTTTTATAGCCAGTGAGAACTTCTATTCCTTCCCTTTCCAGTTCAGCTGAGGGTGGGCCTCTGCCCTCTATCCTTGGTTCTGAGAAACTGTGATCCTTGAATTTGGGGTCCCTGTTCCACAATGGGATCCAATAGCCCGCCCTTTCCACCAGGTCAAGATTCTGAGCGTGTTTGGTCTTTGTGTCCCATCCGGAGAAGAGACTAGGAGACAAGAAGCAGTAGGGGGCAGGTGAGTGGCTTCTCTAGAGACCCAGATATGGTCTATTTAGCTTCTGGTGTGCACCAGTGTTGGAAACTAACAAGCGTGTATCCAAAGAGTATGTAGGGCATGGCGTATGGAAAGAGTATTGTCAATCGAATAGATACGAAATCTAAAGTAATGATCCCTGACTTCGGTATAACCCAATCCTTTCTTCAGAGTTTTCCCAATTTGCGATCTCATTTTCTTCTTTCAAAAGCTCTTTTACAGAACCCACTGTGGTTTTAAATATCAACCCATTTTTCAAGTGAGGAAACTGGCACACAGAATTCAACTGATTTGCTTAAGCTCACGAAGACTAGGGGTGCCAAGGGACTTCTGGGAGTTTTAATGCCCCTTCATCTTTGTCTTCCCCCTCAAGCCACCTCAAATCGACCTACAATCTAAACAAAATCAATTTGCTTGTTACTCTGGTGCAGCTTCTCGACCATTTCCAGAGCCCCACTAGATTGCCATCTCTGTGCTTCCTCTTTATTGAAATTCTGCAGTAATCGCATAGTCCACAAGCAATAGAAACAAGATAGTAAGAAGGTTTTCTAGGGGTGTACTTTTAAAGTTTTCAAAGATCCTGCACATCCCACTATTTCATTGATTCATGGAATATTCTGGAAGACAGGAAGAAGACATATTATTCCTATCTAGAGATTAGTAGCTAGACGATCAGAAAGATGATTCCCACCTTGGTTCCTTTCTACCTTGGCGAGCTCTCTGGCTTGCCTTGGGTCTGGGTTCTCTGATGCACATATGGAGAGGCCTCCTGTTTATTTTCCTGTGCCTCCATTTCCCATTTGTTCCCATCACGGGGAGACCATATGTGAATAACTTTGGAACAGGTCTTAACTGCTCAGTATAGAAGCTGCTGCAATAATGAGAGAAGCACTCAGTTAACTAATCAGACTTAGTTATAGGAAAGCAAACCCCCTGGGGATGTGGTATGGTGGAAAGCTGGTGGGCTCTGGGGTCACATTTGGCTGTATTCTCATCCTGACTCTGTCATTTACTAGCTGGTTGAAGCAAGGCTTGAAGGACAACTGAGGAAATGTAGGGCTTGGGGGAGAAGAGTTTGAAAACTGCTGATATAGTATAGCTTTCCAGGAAATTAAAAATTAAAGTCAGCAGCTAAGAAAAAGAAATTATATGTAAAAATCAATTGAATTTGTCTCCACCCAAGGCCAGTGAAAGTAGGCTGCTCCAGGGACCCAAGGCATTATTCTTGCAGGCATCACCAGTCTTGGAGCTGATTGGCAGGATGGTTACATGGACGACACCCATACTGGATGGCTCTTCTGTGAGTATTGGTCGCTTCCTTTTCTTTCCATTCTATGAAAACAAGTAGCTGGAAGTAGGAAACTAAGTACTCTGGGTCAGCACGATGCTGGGAGCATGCATCCATTCTTTTATTACATCAGTGTATTTATTATTTGGGCATTGACAACACAGTGATGAACAAGCAGACAAAGGCACTGCTTTAAAGGTTCCTCCTTTGTGTGTGTGTGTGTGTGTGTGTCTGTGTCTGTGTGCGTGTGTGCGTGTGTGCGTGTTATAGACAAACAAACATCTAACCTGACAATGAGGCTGTGAAAATAATCAAAATAATCAAGCTGAAAAAGAAGTCAGAGAGTGATAAAAGTTGTGTTTTTGGATAGAGGGTCAGAAAGGCCTCTCTGTTAAGCGGCCTTGTGCAGAGAATTGAAGGAAGTGCGGGAGGAAGCCACCCACAGATGGCAGAGGGAACAATAATGGAAGAGGCCCCAAATCTTCACTTAATACTGTCTCCTCCCATCTTTAGACTAACCCTGCAACGTACATATTATCCTCCCCGTTTGAAGATGAGGACACAGAGGCTCTGCAAGATTAAACAGCTTTCCCCAAATCACAGCTAGTACCTGACAGAGCCAGGGTCAAACTCAGCTCCATTGATTCTAGAGACAGTGCTGTCAACATGGGGGGCTGTCTGCATGCCTGCAGGTCAGACATGCTGCTGCTGTCGCATTGCAGTGGGAGTGGGGAAGTGGGCATGTAGTGATCAAGAGCAAAGAGGAATCGGAGAGCAGGTCTCTGGGCATCACGTAGCCCCTTCTGACTGCCCACCCACAACTGCCTGCTCACCTTGCTTTGGTGGTTATCTTCTGAGATCATTGCCTGAATCTTAGTAAGTGCATTTGCCTTTCACTTTTGGGAACAAGTCTCCCAGCGGCCAGGTGGAGAGAAGTGAAAAGGAGAAATCCAGCCTCTCTCACCAGGCTTGTTAGGTAGCTGCACAAGCAAATAGCTGCAGGAACCAAGTTTTAATTTCCCTGCATGGGTCCCAAACTGTTTTTCCATATTTGTTAGAGAAAATCTTAGCCAAGAGAGCACCAATCTTTTGAGGACACCAAATTGGGCCAAGTTCCTGTGTGGCCTCTCTTTACTCAGCAGTTGTCCCATATGACACTCTCCTCCTGCCTTGGCCGACTGTTCCCTGCGTGGCACTTGGTTGATAAAGTTCTCTCAACCTCAGAGAAGCTGATACAGTTAATAGGCCGGGGAGCCTCACTGTGCTCCTGTAGCTTGCTGGAGCCTGCAGGGGATTCCTCCAGCGGGGCTCTGAGCTGCAGAGAAATTAACCTCACACTCAGGGCCCAGAGCCAGGGTTGCAGGCATGTCTTTGGGTGAAATGATATGATAGAGGGAGATGGCACGGTGTGGAGGGGAAGCATGGGTTATCATGTCAGATATGCCGGGGTTTGGATCCCATCCCCGCCATGTACTATTTTGTTGACCTTGTGCAAATTACTTACTGTCTCTGAGCCTCAGTTTTTTCAGTTGCATGAAAATCAGGACAAATAACACCTTTATCAAGGACAGATCATAGGATCATAGTGGTGTTGTGAAGATTAAATGAGGTAATATCAGCCCAGCAGAAGCTGGCCCATGAGAGGTTCAATAAATGCCCTCTTCTTCCTTTTTTGAAGGGAGGCTCAATTTCCTAGCAACACAGGACCCGAGGAGGTGGGTGTGGATGAGGAGTAGTATTTGAACACTCTGAGGCACTTCCTGAACTCTTGTTCAGAAAATATTCCTCACTTGACCTGTCTGTGACGGCTTATGTGTTTCCATCAGAAATTCATTCCGCTGGGTTAGACATTGCCTTCCGTCTAGGTTTCTTTTATTTCCTTTCAGTGAGGAGGTGGTGAAGCTGGGATTTGAAGTACCAGGTCATCTAATGCCTGAACACAGCCTTAACCACTGTGCTCTCCTGCCTCTCCATGGTCCTCACAACCAGCTCTCACTGTTCATCTGGGCATTCAAGGCACTTTCACATCTCTCTTTCCTGGCTGGCCGGGACCTCTCTCTCTCCCGTGCTGCACTTAGTGTTGTCAGTCAAGGGTGGCCTCTCTCTTGTCCCCCACCCTCACTGTGAGCCAATTCTTGATCTCACCAGTCTTGTCTTCCTTCTCGGCCAAATTAACTGCCCCCAGCTCTGTTCTCCCAAATAGGTAATAACTAGCTCATTGTTTCTGTTGTGACACTTGAACACTTCTCTGTTTCTCCTGAAAGATGACTTGTTCTTAAAGGGGAGGGCTTGTAACTCACTTATCTTTAGAAGCTTGATATTCAGGGGCTCCATGATGAATGCTTGACTGAGGAAGGGGCAGGCATGAAAGTGTGGGCAAGTTGCACCAGCAAATTAACAAGTTAATAGGTTCAAAATGCTGTAGATTTCAAAATTTGCCAAGAGTTAATCGTGGGATTTTCTGTCTCTCTCTTTTTAATGAATGAAAGTGTATTAATATATATGAGTAAATGAAGGAATGGGACATTCATTCAATTATTTTATCCATCTAAGCTTTTTGAATGGTTTTCTCAATATATCAATCCAATCCATGTGACATCTTGAGTTCATCCCTTGAGTCTCTCAAAGAACGTAACTGGATTTCAGGTAGTGGAGGAAACGCTGGTGGAGGTTCGAGCTCATTCCTAAGATCATTTAGTTTAGATTTTGGGTTTTTGATTTGGAATCTGAGTAGGGCCCCTTGCATTTTGTTGATGAGATGTTAGGGCAGGGGAAGCAGTGATTGCACATGGGGCTTCTGGGCAGGTGCAATTGACCAAGTGTCTCAACCCTATGTCTTCCTGGGTGTCAGTTGTCCCACCATCTTTCTGCAGAATCTGCAGAACAAGAGACAACAGATAATTTGGGGACAGCTGGCTGCTTGGTGGTGGCAGGAGGGGTATGTATGTCCATCAAGCAGGGTAACTACAGCTAACACCGTGAAGTGGTCTTTTTTGCTCATGTCACTGTCCAATGTGAGTCTAGAACAGGAACTGGCAAATTAAAGAATTACAGCCTCTGGTCCAAATGCAGCTTGCAGCCTGTTCCTGTGTGGCGCATGAGCTAAAAATGAGTTTTTACCTTAATAAAGGGTTGCAAAAAACAAACAAAAACTCCTCAAAGAAGAATATGTGGCAGAGACTGTCTGTGGCTCACATATCTTAAACTATTTACGATATGGCCGTCTATGGAGAAAGTTTGATGATCCCTGCTTCAGGAAGACATGAGTTGTTTTCCCTGGGGATTCAGGCTCTTTCCATCCTTTGGGTCCATGATGGGGAAAGAGATAGTGGGGAAGGCATACGCGCTTCTTAAAAATACCGACCCACAAGTGAAATGCATCATTGCCTGGATGTGAGCGGGTGGAAAGGCAGTCCCTGGTCAGGCAGTGTCTCCCAGCAACGACTCCACACTGGGAAGGAGAAGCATGCATCTTTGTGGTGTTCTCTCTCTCTCACTCTCTGAAATATCCCACTTCATTACCCCTTCTTCAACTTTTGAGTATTAAAAGCAGTTTCTTTCCATGTAACTAATCTGGACCCAATACAAAGCCCACAGGTGCTGGCATCCTCTGTCTCAGCCAGGGATCAGACAACTGACAGTATTATAAAGCAATACCTGCTGTGTACCAGGCCCCATGGTAGATGCTGGGCAGGTACCTGCTCTGTACCAGGACCTGTGGTGGATGCTGGGAGGTGGGAGGGCTACCAGCTCTGTACCAGTATGCCCCTCAGTATCCACCAAGTTTCCTGGTGCAGAGCAAGTGCACTGTGTATTTCTTGGCCTGACGTGCACGCAAGTTTGGAGGAATGAGGGAAGGAAAAATCTTCCTAGTGAAGATAAGACTATCAAACTTGAGTCACAGGTAAGATTTAGAAATGATAGTGTAACAATTCGTAGGTGAGACAACCATAGTAAATTGCAGAGCCAGGGCTTGAATCCAGATCTTTTTGACTGTAAATCTGTGCTCCTCATGACTGTGAAAAAGAATAACATTTCAGAGAACTTCACTATGAAACCTGTCTGTAACACAGCAAGTCAAGTCAGGCTTCTATAGCATCTGGGTGCAGTGAGCATCTCTGTCGGGAAGGGCACATAGGAAGGGTGAGTGCTGTTCTGTGGCTGCTACCTTGTAAACCAGATTGCAAAGGAGGGAAATGGGTGGAAATTGTGTCCTGAAATTTCCCAGAGCATCTGGGGCTTCAATGCAAGTATTGGGCCAGGAAGCCAATGTTTACAGACGGCTGCTGTGGGGATGTTGGAGCCCGGACTTAGGCGTGGTGAAGATACACACAGGAATCTGAAGACTTTGAACTTGTTTATTTCTGATTTTGTATCTCTACCTGATTTCATTGCCAGGAAAGGATGGAATATTGAAGCCAGAAAGAACTTGCTTAATTATTTACAGAGGAAGGAGCCGGGGCTTTAGATCTTGGCAAACACAAATTCAAATTCTAGTTTAGGCATTTGTGATTGTAGGCTGAACACTATTTCTTTTCTTCCAAATGGTCAGAAATAGAGAATAATTTGTCCAAGGTTATAGAACCAGTGTGTAGTTGTTTTAACTCTTAATTACTGCCTAACAAACTACCCCAACACTTAGTGGCTTAAAGTAACAACAGTCACTCATTTAGCTCAAACATTTGCAGTTTGGGGAAGGGTCAGAGCTGAGGGCTGGTGTCTGCTTGGTCAGCTCCACGGGGGCTGGACGATCTCTTTCTCAGATGGCTCATTCACCCAGCTGGCATGCTGGGGCTGCTCTGTGGGAGCTCGGCCAGGGCTGAGCATGGGGGGCTTTGTAGTCCTCTCCACCTGGACCTTTCCACAGGCTGCACGGGCTTCCTCACACCATGGTGGCTTGTTCCAAGAAGCAGGAATAGGAAACTGACAGTGTCTTTAGACTTGGGCCTGGGACCTGATACAGCATACCTTCCATCTTATTCTATTGTCAAGCACTCACAGAGCCCAGATTCAAGGGGAGTGACTAAGACCCCACTTTTCTTTTCTTTTTTAAAAAACTTTTATTTTATTTTGTCAATATACAATGTGATTGATTATTGTGGCCAATTACCGAAACCTCCCTTCCTCCTCCTTCTCCCCACTCCCTCCCAACAATGTCCTTTCTGTTTGCTTGTCGTATCAACTTCGAGGAATTGTAATTGTTATGTCTTCTTCCATCCCCCCCCCAGTTGTTTGTGTATTTATTTATTTTTAGCTCCCAGAAATAAGCGAGAACATGTGATATTTCTCTTTCTCTGCCTGACTCGTTTCACTTAATATAATGCTCTCTAGGTCCATCCATGTCATTACAAATGGCAGTATTTCATTCTTTTTTATAGCTGAGTAGTATTCCATTGTGTAGATATACTACATTTTACGAATCCACTCATCTGATGATGCACATTTGGGCTGGTTCCAAATCTTAGCTATTGTAAATAGCGCTGCGATGAACATTGGAGAACAGGTATACCTTCGACTTGATGATTTCCGTTCCTCTGGGTATATTCGCAGCAGTAGGATAGCTGGGTCATATGGCAGATCTATCTGCAATTGTTTGAGGAACCTTCATACCATTTTCCATAGAGGCTGCACCATTTTGCAGTCCCACCAGCAATGTATGACAGTTCCTTTTTCTCTGCAACCTCGCCAACATTTATCATTCACAGTCTTTTGGATGTTAGCCATCCTAACTGGGATGAGATGGTATCTCAGTGTGGTTTTGGTTTGCATTTCCTGAATGCTGAGTGATGTTGAGCATTTTTTCATGTCTGTTGGCCATTTGTATATCTTCCTTTGAGAAATGCCTACTTAGCTCTTTTGCCCATTTTTTAATTGGGTTACTCGTTTTTTTCTTGTAAAGTTGTTTCAGTTCCTTGTATAGTCTGGATATTAATCCTTTGTCAGATGTATATTTTGCAAATATTTTCCCCTACTCGGTTGGTTGCCTTTAACTCTGTTAATTGTTTCTTTTGCTGTGCAGAAGCTTTTTAGTTTGATATAATCCCATTTATTTATTTTTCATTTGGTTGCCTGTGCTTTTGGGGTCGTATTCATGAAGTCTGTGTCCAGTCCTACTTCCTGAAGTGTTTCTCTTATGTGTTCTTTAAGAAATTTTATTGTTTCAGGGTGTATATTTAATTCTGTAATCCATTTTGAGTTGATTTTAGTATATAGTGAGAGGTATGGGTCTAGTTTCATTTTCCTGCATATGAATATCCAGTTCTCCCAGCACCATTTGCTAAAGAGGCAGTCTCTTCCCCAGTGTATAGGCTTGGTGCCTTTGCCAAAGATCAGATGACTGTAGGTGTGTGGGTTGATTTCTGGATTCTCTATTCTATTCCATTGATCAGTGTTTCTGTTTTTATGCCAGTACCATGCTGTTTTGGTTGTTATAGCTTTGTAGTATAGTTTAAAGTCAGGTAGTGTTATGCCTCCAGCTTTATTTTTTTTGCTCAGAATTGCTTTAGCTATGTGTGTAAAACTCCACTTTTCAATGGAAGAGTGTCAAAGAATTGGGGCTGTATTTTAAAACATCCACAGTAATGGAGATGTTACATTTTCTCATTCCATCCTAAAAGACAGGATGTATCTTGTAGGATCTCTTTTTTATCACCTGTTGTTGAAAATGGGATTATTTAGTGATTCATCCATGGTCACATATTTCGTTGATGTTGGAGCTTGACCCTGAAACCAGCATGGATCTGAAGTCAATCCTGCTGATTCTATCTTTTGATAGTTATGTTCGCTTTCCATGCCTACTGATATTTCCACAGTTAAGGCCACCATCACTCCATAATGTACTTGGGACAACCTCCCAACCTGGCCTTCCTGCCTCCTGTCTTGTTCTTCTCCAAACCTGCCCCTTCTGAAGAGCAAAAAAGCATAGCATTGCTCCTCTGCTTAGAACTCTTCGAGACTCTCTGTTGCCCTTGTACTGAAGCCCAGCTCCATCTTTTCCCGTAACTTGGTGTCAAGCCCTTTGTGATGCTGTCCTAGCCTACTCCTCAGGCTCAACAACAGTCATTTTCCCTCCACACTCTATTCCAGGAGAAGTCAACATTTAGATTTTCACCCTAATATTCGTCGATCCCAACATGATGCTAAGTGTTTAAGTGGGATTATCTTGTTTAAATATTCAAAACTCAGTTAGGTTCTCTTATATTTGAAGCCAGGTATGCTTGATCAGGACACCAAGCTCTTAACCTCTGTGGCAAACTGAGTCTACTTGAAGGTTTTCAAATGCATAATGTCCTCTCTGGTGTCTGGGATTACTATGTTTTCTCTGCTTCTCTACCTCTTATCTCACTAGTTTATATATCTTTTTCAGGTTCCAGCTTTAGGCAGTCCTTCCTCCAGGAAAATGTCTCAAGACTAGTTGAGCTTCCCTGCTATTTCTTCCCATAATATCCTGTCTTATTTCTATCCAGCATTTTTTATTTTATACTGAAATTTTCTGTGCCCTTCTCAGACTGTAAATTCTCTGAGGATGGAGACAGTGTCTTGAGTACACTCTCCTCCTCTGAAGTGACCGGTATTTTAGCCCAACCTCCTCATATTATCCATGAAGCTATGAGTCTACTGAGCTCTCACCCCCACATATGCAGCCCTATACCCAAAACTGGACCCAGGTGACAGAGTTCGTCATGGTGGGCTTTGCTGGGGTGCATGAAGCATGCCTCCTCTTCTTCACACTCTTCGTCACCATGTACGTGTTCACAGTGGTGGAGAACGTGGCCATCATCTTAGTGGTGGGCTTGGACCAGCGGCTACGGAGACCCATGTACTTCTTCCTGACTCACTTGTCCTGCCTTGAAATCTTGTACACCTCAGTCACGATGCCCAAGATGCTGGCTGGTCTTATTGGGGTGGATGGGGGCAAGAATATCTCCTTCACTGGATGCCTGTCCCAGCTCTTCATCTTCACCTTCCTTGGGGCAACTGAGTGTTTCCTACTGGCTGCCATGGCCTATGACCGCTATGTGGCCATTTGTATGCCTCTTCGCTATGGGGCTTTGGTGTCCTGGGGCACCTGCATCCGTCTGGCAGCTGCTTGTTGGCTGGTAGGCTTCCTCACACCCACGTTACCCATCTACCTCATGTCTCAGCTGACATTTTGCGGCCCTAACGTCATCGACCACTTCTTCTGTGATGCCTCGCCCCTGCTAGCCTTGTCCTGCTCGGATGTTGCCCTGAAGGAGACAGTGGATTTCCTGGTATCTCTGGCTGTGCTCCTGGTTTCCTCTGTGGTCATCGCTGTGTCCTACAGCAACATCCTCTGGACACTGCTGCACATCCACTCGGCTGCCGAGCGCCGGAAGGCCTTCTCCACTTGCGCAGCTCACCTGACTGTGGTGAGCCTCTTCTATGGCACTCTTTTCTTTATGTATGTTCGGACCAAGGTGGCCTCCTCCATCAACTTCAACAAGGTGGTATCCGTCTTCTACTCCATTGTCACGCCAATGCTCAACCCCCTCATCTACAGTCTTCGGAACAAGGAGGTGAAGGGAGCTCTGGGCCGAGCCTTTTCCTTCAAATCTTTGAAGGAACAGTGAGGAGGCATGTGGAGAGACCCAGTTCAATGTCAGGAACTCCATAATTTATCCTCCGATCCTTTTCTTCTAGGGCTAGAGCAGGCCTCAGCCTCAGAGGAAGTTTGCAAGGCATACTTGCTGGCTGAATTTCCAGAAATAGGAGTACACTTGTCTAGCACAATATAAGATAAGCATAGAGGCTAGCTTAGCATGTATTTCTCCAAGTCACCTCTTTTCCATGGTTGTGTGATATTTGACCCTTGGTTACAGGGCACGATAACATTATTTACTTAAGTGTAGAGCTGTTTTCCAATCTGCAGCTTTTGTCTAGCTATGAGACTTGTACTATCAAGACCCTGAGAAGCCAAGGAAGACGTTGATCAACATATGCTGATTTCATCATGAGCCAACAAAAATCCAGCATGACCCTCAGGCCCTACTCTCAAAATTTACCGTATAAATGCTTATGATTCTAGCCTTTGGGGAGTTCAGGTCTCTACAGCATTAGCTGGCCTGTTTTCCTTGGTTGCTGACCTCCAATGAATACTAATCTTTCTTATTGCAATTCTTGGTGTGCCGATGTATTAGCTGGGTTGTGTATGCATAGGCAAACTCCTTTTGGTTCGATAACACCAGTTTCCTTGTCTTGAACATTTGAAAGAAGAGTGGTGAGGACTGTGGACGGGAGCTGTAGGCTGGGTAGTCAGGAGTTATAGAGTATGTATTAGTTAAAGAAAAATAAGCTGCTATAACAAAAAAGACTTAACTATAATGTAGCTTAAAGAATGAAGGAGACTTTCTCTTTCTGGCAAAAGTCCAAGGTGAGTGTTCCAGGTTGATGGGTGGCTCTGCTGAACAGGCCATCAGGGATCCACATTCCTTCCACCTTGCAGAGTTGACATTCCCTGGATATTTGCACGGTAAGACCTGCAGGCCAAATCCACTCAGCACTTGATTTTTAATGGCTTGTGAACTAAAAATGGTCTTGACACTTTTAAATGGTTGAAGACAAATGAAAAGAAGAAGAGTAAGTATTTCATGACACATGAAAATTTCATAAAATTCAAATTTCCATGTCCATAAATCAAGTTTTATTAGAGCACAGTCACACCCAAATGAATTGTCTATGGCTGCTTTTGTGCTACGACAGCAGAGTTGAGAAGTTGTGACAGAGACTGATTGCCAACCTCTGATCTAGGGCTTTCTTGTTACTTACACAGTCAGCACTGGGTCTCAGGGGGCAAGAGGGTGAGGACAGAGCATGGAGGAAACACACCTGTGTCTTAAGGTGCCTTGACTAGATGTAGCCATCATCACTTCCACTCACATCTTTGGAGAGAAATGAGCCATAGGTCACATCTCTAGTCCTCCATTGCTTAACGAAGGAGAAACATTCTGAGAAATGCATTGTTAGGTGATTTCTTTATTGTGTGAACATCATAGAGTGCATTCACACAAACCTAGATGGTACAGCCTACCACACACCTAGGCTATATGGTATAGCTATTGCTCCTAGGTTACAAACCTTCATTACTGTACCGAATACTGTAGGCAATTGTAACACAACGGTATTTGTGTATCTAAGCACAGAAAAGGCACAGTAGAAATATGCTATAGAAAGATAAGATGTGGTGCACCTGTGTAGGGCTCTTACCACACATAGAGCTTGCAGGATGGGAATTTGCTCTGGGTGAGTGAGTGGTGAGTGAACGTGAAGGCCTCAGACATTACTGTGCACTACTGTAGACTATATAAACACCGAACACTTAGGCTACACTAAATTTATAAAAAAATAAAGTTGTGATGGCTATGACATCACTAGGTGATAGAAATTTTTCAGCTCTATTTTAACCTTATGGGACCACGGTTGTTGATGTGGTCTGTCATTGACTAAAATGTTTTTATGCAGAGCATGACTATAATTACAAGTGTAGTAAAAATGGTCTATAGTTGGGTAGCCAGATGCCCAGTCACCATTTAATTATTTTGGAAAAAGAGGAGAATGAGTTTTGGTAGACAATTAGCAGTTTCCACCACAGACTAGAATCAGAGCTGATTTTGCATGTGATCTGTGCATTTAATTTTTATATCTACATTCTCATATTTGAAATGTGTTTTGGAAATTGATTTATGAAGATCTCTAAGGCAATGTCAGATCTCTTGAAGTAAGGCTTAAAAAGACAACTGTAATTCAAGTAGTACCCTACATGTAGAGAGTTGCATTTCTAAAGGTCTTTATAGTCATCATTTGGATGACTAGCCATCAAATGTGGTTTCCAGAACCTACAGTGTATGGAAGAGGAAAATGCTGAGCTTGGGACTGGGTCGGGGAAAGGATAAGTTTTCTGTGTTGGTATTTCTCAGCTGATTACATCATAGTGCCCTCAGCATCACAGTCTCACCCAATGGCATCTGAGCTACTGCATTTTCATAGTTTACAGAGAGGGCACAAATCACACATTTTGAAAGCCATTTCATTTATTGAATATTATATCAGTAATGTGCTTTGGATTCTTTTGGTTGGCTGTAAGATGCAAAAACAGTGGAAAGGTGAGAACCTTTCAGGATCAAATATAAACACTCATCAGAATGGAATAGAAGGAGTACATACTTTCAGACACCTGACCTGAGTAGATATGAGTGCAAAATGAATTAGACTTTTAGGTTTCTGGCTGATGAAAAGAAAGCAAAACACACTAGGTTACATAGTCCTCATTTATAGTAGCAGAAAGAATTTAAAGTCAAACACAGGGAGTGTTCTTTGAATTTTGAGAACTACTCTGAGATAACTCTATGGGAACTATCAGTAAAGCTTACTATTTTGAGTTTCTTGAAGAATAAATCTATAGTTTAGAGACAAATTACATGAAATGGTAAAAACTCTGAAGTGTACTCTTAGAAAGGATCCAATACACGTAAAAGTGAACCTTGCTTTAATAAAACCTGATACAAAAAACTAAAGTGGGAAAAAATTCTCTTTTGTGAGTATGATCATTCACATTATAAAATTAAAATAATCAAACCCTTAAAAAACAGGTCTACCTACTAGAATCTGGGGTGCATGATGTGTGCAAGTACTGGTGGCTAAAGTTTTTGAGGCCACTACTAGCAGCAGATCAATCTCTAATGAAGATAAACTATGAAGTCATGTCAGGGAAAATGCATATATTTGTAAATAAGGAATTTCTGAAAATACACTTCCTTTTTAGGGGGCATATCTATTCATAGAGTGAAACAGTCATATGAAATGCTAATCTAACAAAGATACAACTTCATTGATAATCAGAGAATGTCTCAGGAAGTAATTCTGGATAAACGACTTGTTAAGATAGAATTCAGTAAAAAGTGCTACTTATCTTATTTTGCCCATTCTGCGTTCTGGGATATTGACTTAATTGTTAAGTAGGAACTACCTGGTAACCGTCCTGGAGAAGGTCCTTTGACTTGGGACTTGGTATGAATGACTGGATCTACACTGTGAAATCAGACCTGTACAGTTTTCTGCGTTTGCACCATCACATAACCATTGCTAAGAGTTTTGATATAAGTCTGTTTCACTAAGGCCCATCCGGACCGTCTTCTATGGTCCCATGTTGTCTTCACCCCTTGCACCTCTGCTGGGATGTCCATTTCATTTTTCAGAGATTTTAGTATTTGGTTAGACTCTTGCTTTTCAATTTTCACATGCCAAGTCCTTAGCAGTTGATTTCTTTTTTTCAATTAGCAATAATCGTGCCTCGGATAAACCTCATTGGCTACGATACTGCCACTGCGCAAAGCTGATTTCTTCTTCTTTTTTTTTTTTAAATTAAAAAAATTTTTTTCTTTCTCTTTAGCCCCTCCAATCATAACCATATCCCACATCCATAGCCTTCTTTATTTTATTTATTTATTAATTATTTTTTATATTTATTTATTTATTTTCCTTAATTTATTTTGTCGATATACAATGTGGTTGATTATTGTGGCCCATTACCAAAACCCCCCTCCCTCCTCCCTCTCCCCCCTTCCACCCAACAATGTCCTTTCTGTTTGCTTGTCGTATCAGCTTCAAGGAATTGTAGTTGTTGTGTCTTCTCCCCCACCGCCCGTTTTTTTTTTTTTTGTGTGTGTGAATTGATTTATTTATTTTTAGCTCCCACCAATAAGTGAGAACATGTGGTATTTCTCTTTCTGTGCCTGACTTGTTTCACTTAATATAATTCTCTCAAGGTCCATCCATGCTGTTGCAAATGGCAGTATTTCATTCATTTTTATAGCTGAGTAGTATTCCATTGTGTAGATGTACCACACTTTCCGTATCCACTCATCTGATGATGGACATTTGGGCTGGTTCCAACTCTTGACTATTGTAAAGAGTGCTGCAATGAACATTGGGGAACAGGTATGCTTTCGACTTGATGATTTCCATTCCTCTGGGTATATTCCCAGCAGTGGGATAGCTGGGTCATATGGCAGATCTATCTGCAATTGTTTGAGGAATCTCCATACCATTTTCCATAGAGGCTGCACCATTTTGCAGTCCCAACAACTTTTTCTCTGCAACCTTGCCAGCATTTATCGTTCATAGTCTTTTGGATTTTAGCCATCCTAACTGGGGTTAGATGGTATCTCAGTGTAGTTTTGGTTTGCATTACCCGGATGCTGAGTGATGTTGAGCATTTTTTCATATGTCTGTTGGCCATTTGTATATCTTCCTTAGAGAAATGCCTACTTAGCTCTTTTGCCCATTTTTTAATTGGGTTGCTTGTTTTTTTCTTGTAAAGTTGTTTGAGTTCCTTGTATATTCTGGATATTAATCCTTTGTCAGATGTATATTTTGCAAATATTTTCTCCCACTCTGTTGGTTGTCTTTTAACTCTGTTAATTGTTGCTTTTGCTGTGTAGAAGCTCTTTAGTTTGATATAATCCCATTTGTTTATTTTTCCTTTGGTTGCCCGTGCTTTTGGGGTCATATTCATGAAGTCTGTGTCGATTCCTATTTCCTGAAGTGTCTCTCCTATGTTTTCTTTAAGAAGTTTTATTGTTTCAGGGTGTATGTTTAATTCTTTAATCCATTTTGAGTTGAGTATAGTGTATGGTGAAAGGTATGGGTCTAGTTTCATTCTCCTGCATATTGATATCTAGTTCTCCCAGAACCATTTGTTAAAGAGGCAGTCTCTTCCCCAGTGTATAGGCTTGGTGCCTTTGTCATAGCAGTTGATTTCTAAAGCATGTTTGTCAAAATGCTGGCTTTGGCTGTGGAATGCTATAGCTCTCTATTTCTCTTACTTGAATCTTCTTTATCTATATTCCTTTTTCTTCTTCTTCTTCTTTTTTTTTTTTTTTTTTTGTTTTTGTGTGGCTTCATTTTCGTTGGTTCAAATAACATCCTGGGAAAGCCATGACAAGATAGGATTTTCAACCCCTTTTGGATCTCATTGCCCAGACACATGAATGCCTTGATACATCAAAACATTTCGTGTAACATCAGTAAACTCTGTCTCTGCCCAGAAAGCAGCCCAGGAGCATACCATTTAACTAGCTGATGCCCAGGATTCTGGGGACTTCATTTGCATCCTCACACTCTCGTGGAAGTGGAGAGGCTTCATTTAGAACAGACTTAGCTCTGGTTGTCACTCCACTGGGTCTGTGACAGTCACCTGTTCTCATTCACTCAAAGGCAATCAGCTAGCCAGAGCAGGTACAAGTTACTTATAAAACAATTTCACAATAGGTTTATTTAGTCTTCTTTGATAGGATAGGTTGAAAATGTTAGATCACAAGCTCTTTGCTTGTAAGGACTATGCTCTAGCATCTCTGAAGTTCCCTCCACAGGATCTAACCTGAAGCAGGGGACTTGTAAAAGTTTCAGTTATTCAGCTGTGACTCAAGAGATCCAGGTTTTGCCACTATGTGTAATTTTACTGAATTATTTAACATGTACTCGTCTAGTGTTTACTATGTGCCAGGTACTATTCTAAATGTTTTATAAATATTAATTCACTTACTCTTCATTGGTAATCCCATGAAGTCAGTGCTATTGTTATCCTCCTTTACAGATGGGGAAACTGAGGCAGAGAAAAGCTAGGTAACTTGTCCCAAGTCACACAGTTAAGTAAGTGGTAAAGCTAGGGCTTGAACCCTGTTCATCTGACTCTTAACTTCTGTATGATGATGCCCTGGGTAAATTGGTCACCTCTCCTGGCATCAGTTCCCTTACCTATGAAAGGATAGAATGGCCAGGATGATTTTAAATATCAACATTTTGAGTGTTTAATATGTGCTGAGCATTTTCATTTCGTCATCACAACATTTTTCTCATTTCGTCATCACAACAATCTAAAGAGGGAATCTTAGTCTCATTTTACATCGGAGGAAACTGAGGCTCAGAGAGGTTACGTAACATGCCCAATTTCATATAGCCACAATGTGGAGGAGCCAAGAGAATTTGAGCCAGGTGTCTTTGACTTCATTAACTCTACTTGCTGCCTGCTTCTGAAGATCTCCCCCGGAGCTGACTTTGCATAAGTTGATTCATTTGTTCATCAGACACGTACACTGTCTCCTCCGAGTACGAGACCCGGCTGAGCACTGAGGGGCCATAGGGTGAATTAGACCAGATGCTTTATCAAGGACAATATTATGTGCAGACCTGTCTCTTCTCCCCTGATAGAATAAAATACAAAACAGAAGCAGCTCAGTGAGAAGGAGGGGTCGAGACCAGTGTGATGGGCCTCAGAGGAAGAAGTGTCCTCCTGGTGGGGACTTCAGGAAAGGCATCCCTGAGAAAGCAGCGCTCCTATGGTCTGCTTCTGTTTTTCTCACTTGAGAGGGTGTCTGCCAAACATTTGTTCTTTTGTGTTCTTTTCGGGGCAGTGAAGGATGATGTAGTATTTGGGAAAGAATAGGCAGGACATGAGTCCTGTTCCTGATGCTAAGATGGTGAAAACCTCCACAGCCACTGTGTCCTTGCCCTGGGCACTCAAATGGGCAGGTATGAAGGACACCCAGACACAGGAGCAGACCAGCATGCTGAGAGTGAAGTGCTTTGCTTCATTGAAGGTATCAGGCAGCCGGTGGGTGGGTAAGGCCACTAGCAAGCTGACCAGACCTAGCAAACCCAAGTAGCCCAGCCTGGCATAGAACAGTCCCAAGTTGCCCTTGCCACATTTTACAGTCACTGTGGACCCAGGCTCTGTAGAGTTCATGGGCTGTGGGGGCCATCTGGTCGCCCAGCATATACACAAAGCTGCCTGGACTAGGGAGCAGATGATGGGGATGGTACTAGGGAGAGATGGCCTGGCCCACTTCCTAATCCAGGTGTCTGTCTAGGTGGTGTGGAAGGCTGCCACCACCACGATGGTCTTGGCCAGCACAGTGGACACACAGACCATGAAGGTGACCCCAAAGGCTGCCTGGTGCACAGCACAAGTTACAAGGTCTGGGTGGCTGATTATCATGAAGGGGCACAGGAAACAGAGGGCCAAGGAGGAGAGCAGGAGGTAGCTGAGCTGGTATTGGCTCGGATCATGGGGGTGTGGTGGTGCCAGATGAAGATTGGCTCTGCAGATGGCCAGTGCTGTGCCAAGGGGCTTGTGGTAGGACAAGAAGTCAAGCGTTTTGGGGATGCACTAGCTGTTTTCCACATTGGGCCACTGGTCCCCAGGGCACTTCTGACATGCGGCACTATCTCAAGGGAGAAAGAGAATCTGGGTCAGAGAACAGAGCAGGGAAGTTTCTGGAAACTTTCCCATAGTCAAGCAGTTATCCAACTTGTGAAGGCTTTTCTAGCAGGCTCAGTGTATTTTAGTGTCATTACGATGGGCCTTCCAGATTGCCTGATACCCTCAGATTCAGGGCCAAAGACACAGATGGCAGAAATCCTGACAGCAGCTGTGTATCATGCATCAGACTATCATGAAATGACATTGAGACAACCACCTACAGAAGCTCTAACTGCTATGTAGGCTTCGTCTCTTTGGACTGAACAATTGTTGTGGCAATGTCATAGTTCATAATCACAGCAAATTAATTTATACATTCATTCATCAGCCTACTTAATTTAAGGAATGTTTATGGGGTGCTTACTATGTACATAAACTCTCTCTCTCTCTCTTTTTTAATAGAGTCACCCTTCTCTAAATCACGCCATTGACAGAACTTAGAGCTCTGCATTGCATAGTGATTTTAAGGGTAGATTTTGTGGCTGGAGCTCTGGAGCTGTCATATATTCTCATTTGACCTCTTTCTTTGATTTGGTTATATCTCCATGTTCCTCGATACTTTGATTCCATGTCCTACTAATCTCCAAGTCCCAGGATATCTTCTTATTTATCATTTCTCTTATTCTCTCTTTGGCATATGGGGGTTCCTCCTCAGCTTCATTCAGTGGCACCTTCCCCTTGTGAAGGACAAAGACTATCGCCAAAGTCTCCCCCTTACCAGGGAGAGTTTTCAGTGTGAGAAGAGACTGTCCAAGCCTGTGGCTTCAACAATCACCTGGATTCCGAACCTGGTTTTTCTGCTCAGGTCTCTCTCCTTTATTATATCCATTGTGTATTCATCTCCCCTAAACATATATTGAAATACACACTGCTCTTCTATTTAAGTAATTCAGTAACTCTCCATTTCCTGCAGAATAGAGTTTGCCCTTCTGAGCCTGGCAAGTAAGGCCCTTTATAATCTGGTCACCTGTTTCCTACATCTCCCATCGTAGTCCACACTCAGGCCATTTCGGCTCCTTATGGCTTTCATGTCTTGAGCCTTTATTAATTTACTCCTTGCTCCTTATCATGCTTCATTGCCTTTGAAGCCCTACTTGTTGTTTAAGGCCATCCAGTGAAAAGTCTCCCTCCATACCCTTAGAGTGAATCGCCCCACTGTGCTCACATGGTTCAATGCTTGAACTCTCAGGAAAGCAACTGACTTCACTTTACAGTCCAGTTTCTCTATTGAGACGCAAGAGCTGTGCCAGATGTGGGTTTGTGATATCATTCTCCCTTAATACACAGGGGCTGCATACAGTAGGTGCCAGTTAATATCTGCTGAATGAATGAGATTTTAGTAAAATACAGATTAAGTCATTAGGGAGATTTTTTTCATCATTTATGGAATGCCAGCTGTTCAATTAGGTACAAGATTTGGACAAACTCATGGCTGATAAAAGAAAGAGTAAGTGTAATAGCCTTAAACGGCTTTAGTGTAGCATGTGGGAAGGGTGCATGGACATCAACTTTTTGGTCTCCTCTTCCCTGGACTTATTTTTTCCCCATTGAAAGAATCTTCCCTTGATGTAAACATGAGCTTTCACCTGCAGCCTGCCCTGGCTGCTGGCTGGCCGCCCTCTGACCATGGGCCAGCCTCCCACCTTACCTGGTGACATTGCGATTTCTCCTCTGGGGCAGGAAAGGCAGTTGTAGCAGCATTTTGACTTATGCAGGTCTGACTTCCTGGTTCCCACAGGACATTTTTCATTGCAGATCAAGAAAGGGACCTATGCACAAGAGGAGAGCGAGCTGGGGAGACTGCTGGGGAGCTGCGCAGCCTCTGCAGTTGAATCGTGGAGGAATTAGTCTCATCATTCTCCCTTGCTGGGTCCCTCCTCTCTTCTTCTTTTCTCCCAATCCCTCCTTTTTAATTAAACCACTCTTTACCTCCTTTTCATCCTTCCCTCTATCCTTTCTCCCTTACCTCCATTTCTTGCCCCAAGAATTATCAATGTGTTCCATGTATCAGGTACTGTACAGGGTGTTAGGGGAAAAGCATGAGGTAAGAATAAGCTATGGATTTCACAGTCTGTTGGGAAAACCAAGAAATCTCAAAGAGGAGATAGGCTTGTGTTAGAATTCTGGTTCTGCCACTTATGGGCTGGGTGACCTTGGGCTTAATCTCTCTAAGACTCTGTTTTCTTTTCAATAAAATGGGGATAGTAACAGTATCTAGTTTGAAGATGAATTAAATGAGATGATACAAGGGAAGCCTATTTCACAGTGACCAGAATGTCGTGAGTGCAGAACAGATGCCCGTGAGGTGGGATAATGTGGGGTTTTTCCTTCACTCATCAAATCCTTACGTATATATTTCAAGGGACTCTCCCCCAGACTCCCACCCAGTCCAAACAGAACAGAGCCATCCACGTGCATCAGAAACAGAGACTGCAAACACTAGCTAAGCCTCAGCACCACTCAAGAGCTTTTATTTATTTATTACAAATATTCATGAGATACAAAGCTGATTGTCCCCCCTCCTGTCCATGATGTGGGGGCCAGATTCATACTGGGGGCATATCCACTACCAGAAATTACTTTTGTACCCTTTGTCCCCTCCCAATTATCCCCCTACTTCCTTCCCCTTCCCCTCTCCCCTCAACTCCTATTTGTAGCTCTAGGAATGTTCCCTCCCTCTGTTGGATCACGGCACTACTGTGGTCTTTCTTTTCTGCCTTCCTTTCTCTCTTAGCTCCCACATATGAGCACGCACATGCGGTATTTATCCCTCTGTGGTTTGCTTGTTTCACTTAACGTAAGTTTCTCCAGGTTCATCCATGTTGTTGCAAATGCGAGTATTTCATTCTTTTTTATGACAGAATAGTATTCCATGGTGTATATATACCACATTTTTCAAGGGCTTCTTGAGTGCAGGGTCTGTCAACCACAGCACTATTGACATTGGGGCTGGATAATTCTTTGTTATGGAGGACTGTCCTGTGCATTGTAGGATGGATGCCAGTAGCACTCCCTCAAGCTGTGAGAACCAAAAATGTCACCAGACATTGCCATTGTCTCCTAAGAAGCAAAGTCACTCTCAGTTGAGAACTGAGGTTCAGATGATGCTTGCAGAATATATTTGCTTGGACAGGCCTGAGGAAAGGGTTCTGTGGTCTGGGGAAGGAGAAGGAGTGAGAAGACATGTACCTGTGCTGTGAGGCACCTGACACAGTACTGAGCGGGACCTCAACAGTCAGGGGCCAGCCCTTCGTCTATGGAGCAATGATGCTAATATCTCTCTCGGAACCTTACTCTGCTCTCTTGCTCTCAGCAGCCTTATTTCCTCCTCCCAAGCTGGGGGAATTTGGACATTGAAGTACAGATATGTCTGATTTAGGTGAGACCAGAGGGAACCAGTTTGAAATCACTAAGGACTGGGATAGAAAATACTATACCACTTATAGTAATTTTCTTACTGTTATTTTTATTACAGACTTATGTGTAAAATGCTACAGTTGCTCAGAGAAGGGAGTGTTTAACCCTTACTAGATGATGTGGGGAAAACTGCAGGAGCTATGAAATGATAGTTTAGAATTCCCCCATCTGGCAAACTTAGATATTTAGGGGTCTGAGAAAGAACTAATGAGGTTCCATGGGTTATTTTCTATTGTTTAAAAAAGCTCAGTATCTATGGTCTATTTTTTTTTCAATTGTCTATTTCTTGACATAAAGTTGCGAGACTAAAACAGTTAGACACAGTTAACTCCAGGTAGACACACTGGCTATCTCAGTGTAAACTTGAATTGACAACAATATATAATTTACTTTTTCATTTGCTCATTATTTTTGCCTTTAGCAAGCTCTCTTATTTTGGGAGCCAGGGAGTGTTTTGGAAGGTTTTATTTTCTAAACAGCCTCAGAGTTGTGGAAGTCAATAATCCACCCCTTTTGACCAAGTATTCTAAGCCAGTTCAATATAATAAGTACTCCTGGGTACCCGGGATGTATGAGGTGCTGTATGGTTGGTTCTTAGGGAGCTCTCAGCCCTCATCTTTAAGAGTCCTTCAGCCCAGATGATAGAGTGGTCATTTATCAGAAGCTCTTTTCCAGAAGGTGTTCTGAAGTCAAAGTGGCCAACAATGGCTTTCCGTACTCTCTGGTCTGGGAGGACAAAGATGTTTTGAATGTCACATGTGGCCAGTACCTCCCCATTTTGGTGAAGAAAATCTCTTCCTGGGTTCTGGTGGTGAAGTGAACCTTTTGAGTATAATGGAGCACCTGAGAAAGGGACAGAAGATAGAAGGAAAGAAACTGGTTAGGAGCAGAACCAGTCAGGGGAACCTTCATGCACATCACTGGACCATTCTCCCACATCTGTGCTTGGAGGGAGGCACCTTATCTCTGCATATTTTATGAAAAAAGAGCTCTATTTTCTCATGTTCCAAGTTTGTGTTGATCTATGGGGGGTAGGGAAGTAAAAGTCAATGCCCTGGAAATCTGGAAGCATTGCGTCTCGCCTAAGACTGATGCACAGACAGGCTGACCTTATAAATATGAAGCTATCCACTTTCCCACCATCCATCCATACAAATTACTTAGCATCCTTCTTTGTGCCAGATAGGATCAGTACCCAGGATACAAAAACAGTCTTGCTTCAAAGCTCAAAACAGTATGGCTGGTGCAGAATGTTTTTTGATTAAAAGCAGATATGAACTGAGGAGCATGTTTTCAGTGAATCCCAAACTTCATAGCCGGAGAACCTCAGATTACATGACTGTCAAAGTCCCATTATCATTTCCTTTTGGGAGCTTCCTGCCCCTATCACTGAGCAGCAGATGAAGGAGTGCTGGGGCCCAATTGCATACTCTGCATTGCAGATTTACCATTTCTCTAACTTTTTGGCTAATTCCTTCCTACTGTGGACCTCCTGTTGGCTTTGTATCAGCATTGGTATGTAGTGCCCTGGACATCAGGACAACTGCGTTCTCTCCTGGCTATGCCTCCCACTTTTTGTGACCTCCCTGCTTTGGGTTGGACCAGCTGACTTCTAAGATTCCTTGTAAATCTCACATTATCACCATTATCAGGAGCAGCATCATACCACCTGGAGGAAGCTGTAACTGATAACATGCACTAATCACCTGCAAGTGTTTGTATGCATGATCTTCATTTTCATAACAACCCTATAATGTATTATACTCACTCTACAGAGGAGAAAGCTGAAGCTCAGGGAAGGTAAATGACACTCCACAGAAATGTCATCTTGGGATTTGAGCCCAAGTCATTTTGGCTGTAAATTCAGTTCTCCTTTCATTAGCCCAGCTGCCTCTCTGGTAGTCTGTGGCTTACAGCAAGCTGAGATGGACAGGGACTGGGATGGGGGTCTTGGCTGCTCACCTGCCAAGGTCTAGCATCCCGTGTATTGGCACACATGCCTCCCAGGAATGGTCCCCTCTCCTGGAGAGCAGGACATCAGGTTCTGATAGTCAACCAACAGGGCTTTGGCTGCGAGGTAGGCTTGGTAAGTGGCAGTCAGATCAGAAAGTCTGAAGGCAGACAGGTGGCAGCGGTCGTGTTCTCCAGCCCTGTGCAATTCTGAGCTCCTTTTCTGGCAGGTTGGGTGGAAGCCATTAATTCAGACCACCTGCATCCCTGGAGCTCCTCCCACAGCTTCTTCACCAGACTGTTGCCTGGGTATGTGGCTGGGTGCAGTGCCAACAGGGAGTCCTTAAAGCCAGGCATTATTCCCGAGTGTATGGTCAGGATCCAGCTGCCATTCAGCATCATCTGAGCCCTGGGGCCCAGGACCGAGGGTTTATAGGAGAAGGAGACTGAGAAGACTGATGTCCTCCCAGTCATATTCTGCACCTGCAGCACCTCAGCCAGGAGTCTGAAGTGAAAATGGTAGCAGTCACAGATGATGACCATGGCCGTGGGGGTTGAGGTGATAACTCTGGCCGTGCTGCTGATGCTGTCTTTCCGACTGCTGATTCTCTTTGAGGAGGCCACACAGCAGCTCATGCCCCTGGTCTGCTTCTGCAGCTGCTGATCCAGCCACTCAAAGTTGCTGTTGTCAGAACCCACCAGGCCCACCCAGGTCCAGTTAAAGTGACTCAAGAGCTTGGCCAGGCCCCAGGGCTGGTGGGCATTGCTGGGTACTGTGCGGAAGAAGGATGGGAACCGAAAGTGGTTGGAGAACTGGGGGTGCTGAGATCCATCGCTGCTCTGGGGGAAGGAACAGGGCTGCACATTCCTGCCAGGACACCCTTGCTCAGTATCCACAAATGCTCACGGCAGCCCCGTGACTTGGCTTCATTCCTCCCCCTCCACCTTTTATTTCTAATAATTACCTCACTGGCCTTTGATATATGCTATGTCCAGGTCCCTTTTCCATTTCTTCCTACCCCTTTCTTTCCCGACAGGTCCCAGGTTCCCAGTGC
Source organism: Cynocephalus volans (assembly GCF_027409185.1). Classification (NCBI taxonomy): domain Eukaryota; kingdom Metazoa; phylum Chordata; class Mammalia; order Dermoptera; family Cynocephalidae; genus Cynocephalus; species Cynocephalus volans. Next base: position 152,974,283 of record NC_084463.1, read on the forward strand.
AGGGGCTTGCTGTCGGACTTTCCCCACCTGCTATAAGGAAGCCAGCCCACCAGGGATGTGCAGACAAGTTCTTTTACTTCAAGGTCTTTGGTAACTCTCTGGCCTTATACTGGGCAAAATTATAGAACTGGGAACTAGCTTTTCTCAAAAGTTTACTGCTCCTTCTAGGCTTACATTGTTATCTTCATTATTGTCAACAGCAATAACAACTACCAGTCTCACGAGTGTCTGTTAAATATCAGGCCCTGATTATTAAATTGTTAACACCCCCAATGAGTCTAAGAGGTAGATACATTATCACTACCCTTTTTATCTTTGTATAGATGACGAATGAGAAGCTCAGAAGGATGACTTGGCTTGTCAAGATCACATAATTAGTAAGTAGTATTCTAGGTCAGATTCACTGATCAAGCCAGTGCCCTTTGTGATTTCTAGCTCTTTTGCTCCCCAGCCCATCTCTGTCCGATTATCTCTGCTGGTTGGCATCTGGGAGTTGAGTTAATTGAGGAGGGTCTCTGTTGCTTTGCTCCACATGGATTTGTCCACTTCAATTCCCCTGGGTGACAGAGCCACAAAGGATTTCTCAAAGCCCATCTTTTCTGAGCAGTGAGAATGGTTAACTTTCCTGGGACCCTCCAGCAAGAGGCATCCCTTCTTTGGGAAATTAACCCCGAATTGGGGTTCTCTTCCTGCATTTATTTTCCAGAACAGGAAGTTACGGGAAGAGAACATAGGTGGGGTTATAGTTTAACAATATAGGCTGGTAATTTTCAGTGAAACAAGTCAGATGATATTCCAGTAGACAATTAAGTGATCTTACAGCAATTTCTCAGTATCTTTGCATAGCAATCAGTAACTAGTCTGTCCTTGAGCCAGCAACCTTACTGTGCCACAAATCTTTATCTTGCCACAGAGACTCACTAGCCTGAGGAAAATTTCCAGTCCTCTGCAAGGTCAATATTTGAAACTGCAAGACTTTGGAAAACCAGGCCCTGTAAAGTACATATGCTTTATAGTATATTCCACAGATCTCTATCAGGTTCTTCGATTTTTATGGGCTCTGCGGTTTTATAAAACCAGAGTTAGGAACAGCAAGGTCTACTGTAAAATGCTCAAGAATTTCTTAGCTCCAACATTTGGAGCTCTGTTGAATTTTAGCAAAAAAAAAAAAAAAAAAAAAAAAAAAGATAATATCCAATAGGTGGGAATCCCAGAGCTAGAGAGAGGATGCACACATTCTGAGTGAGTTCAGTTTGCAGAGGCTCTGGACCTAGGAGTGTGGCCTCCAAGGCTGATTCTAAGGAAAACGAAACTCTTCACAAGGGAACCATTGGGCTTGATGCTGGGGAGAACTGGGAGGTGAGCCAGGGATATCCTCAGGACTAGAACATAACTAAGGGAGGCCCTCTCCAGGATAGGTGACAGTACAATCAACTGAAAAATGACTCAATCTGCCTGGGTGTTCCCGTCTTTTCTAAAGAAGACAGTGTCTCAGCTGAGTCGATCTCTGGTTGCCTGGGTAGTCCTGACTTCATAGCAAAAGTCCAATTATTTCTTTGTACCCAGTGCTAGGCTCACGGATTATCTTTCTGAGAACAATTTGGCCTGATAGAGGCTTTGCATTGGTCACGTTGGAAGTTACATTTCTCATTCACAGTTGATAAGTGATGTCTGATCTTGACAGTGATTTTTGGCAGCTTGAGCTGGTCAGTCCTACTGAGACCAGTCATTTCTGGGTGAGTACTTGTTTCCTTGATCTGTGACATCATCTTGTTGCCTGTGCCCCACTAACCTATGAGGTTTTTGAGGTTAGCGGCTGGGTCTTGCTCATATTAATATATGATCTGATATGTAGTTTTTCAGAAAACATCTATTGAATGGGTGTGAACTGAGACATTTCTGGAACTACAAAGTGGAGACCATAATAAATGGCACCTCACTGCTTAATATATCACGAGGCTTTATTTACCCTGTCACTTGACTTAGGAGCCATGGTTACTACCCCCAATCTCATGCAGGTTAGATAAGAAGGCCCTGGTGGAAAAGGGGGTGGCACTGTGGAGAGGAATATTTTGGGGTTAACACCACTCACCATGCTGGAGTGGTACCTCAAAGTAGTCTGTAACCATGAGGACTGGACAAATTTCATGCAATTTACCATTTTCCAGCAAAGACAATTAAGATCTAACAAAAGCAATTTATTTTCATATCTTGGTTAGACTTTTCATATAAATAAAAAACTAGAAAAAATAATCCTCTGTCAGCCAAGTGTCCAGATGTCTGACGCAGGAGGTATGGTCACTGTAATCCAATGTTCCAATCTGGACCCTTGAATCTGGTCTTTCTGCTGAATTCTCCCAAGGTAGCCCTTTTGAGAGCCATGTGGGCGCCCTGGTGCTATGGTTATATGGGTTCATACCTGCCTTCTCTTCCAGAGTGTGAGCATTCCCAAGGATGTGCTATGGCCTCATCTGTGCCTCATGGTGCACGTGGCTGTGGCTCTCAATGTCCTACACCATGAGCAGCAGTGTGCTCAGTAAAAATCTGGAAATAATGACCATACAAAAATAGGCAGCATTTTTTTTTTAGGTGAGGTTTTCTCCTTCTTGCTTCAGTAACTTCTTGTATCCCTGCAATTATATTGCCTGGATTTCAATCCCAAACTACTACTTATTACCTATGTAACTTTGGGCAAGTGACATTTCTTTCAGCCTCAATTTCATCTGTAAAATTTCATCTGTAAAATAGGAATAATCATAGTATCTACCTCACAGAGTTGTTGTGAGTATTACATGAGATAATAAAAATGAAGATAACAATAACAGGAAATACTGATATAGCAATTATTATAAATCAGGCATTTTATGTTTTACACGTATTAACTTATTTAATCTTAAAAATTTAAATTCATGCAAAGTATCTAAAAAATAGTTTCTGCATATAGTAAATATCCCATAAATGATAGAGTTATTATTATTAAGTCAGTCTCAGCCAATATTACAGAAGAAAGCATGTGATAAATTCATTTTTACTATGGTGTGAATGACTGATAATGTGTATATATTACTCCTCCTAGACAGTAAAGTGTTTGCATCTAATTGAATGATTTTTTAATTTTGGCATTTGAGGCCTCAGTGGAATCTGAAAAAGAAGATATTTAATATTTTGGGGGGGGGTGAGTTTTAAAGGTTACAATTGGGCAGTCATATACATTTCTTCCAGACATGCTGGGGAAAATAAAGATTCTCTACCTGAGAAATAATTTAATAAACATTGCTTCCCTGCCTAACTGATTTGGTGTATATTGAAGATTAAACAGAAATCCAATCTAGGCAAATGTTTCATAGAACTACCAAGAAATCCAGCAGAATGGCTTGACACTTGTTCAATTTTACAAGTTTCTTGGAAGGGTGAGAGGGAGAAATGAGCTCATCCTAGCCTAGGTTATAAATCTCAAATGCTATCATCAGCCCTCAGATAGTGAGCTGTTGGAACCTTGTGAAAGGCCTTCAGGAATCATCAATTCTGTGGTCCCAGGGTGTTTAATAAATCAATAGAACAATCATGGGAGTGTGGTCTAAATTTGTGTGCCAAATTTTAAGTTTGTCACAAAAGTTTGTTGGAAAAATAAAACCACTGTTTAAGGAAGACTGGTGACCTCACATTGACACATGTGTACACCGTGTTATTTCTTTGTCATTTTTCTTGCAAACCAGAGAATCATCATCCTGGTCACCACCAGTCCGTGGACCAAGCTTAGGGAAGCACCAATCTAGTCTAATACCCACTTGTCATTTTGTAGAAGGAGGAAATCGCAGGTCCAGGGAAGAGATCTTTTCAATATCATAACCCAAGACCTTTTTACCAGGTTGTACCTCGTCACTGTGCACTGAGCCAGTGTATTTGAGTGTTTTCCTCTTTCCAGGTTTATCTCTTACCTGACAGACTCTGTACCTGGACAGCAGCTCAGCTGTGGGCTCCGACTCTGGAGAGGCCATCCCTCCAACCACCCCCAGGAGAAGTTCCTGGAGGCCACAGCCAACATTGGGCATGGGCCGAAGCTGGTTGGACAGCAATGCCAGGTTGCTCTCCAGGGTCCGAGTCCCTAAGATGCAGGAGTCATAGATCTGCAGTCCCGCGGTGATGCTGGGCAGGAAGGCTGGGTCCACTTTTGCTTCAGCCACAGCAAATAGAAGGCTTAGGGCATTCAGGAAAACATGGGCTTTGAATCTTACAGAGGGTAGAGGACAGCAGGAGTTAGGATTGGCCAGTAGCATTCTAAAGAGCCACACAAAACAGCCCCAGGGAGTCTCCTTCGGAGAAGCAAGGGCGAGAAAGGATGTGGGATTTAATTTAGATGTAGATTTGTTTAAAGAAAGAAGCCTTGGAGAAACTGAGGATTCTAGGGAAGATAGACACACACAAATAGATAGACACGGAGAAAGGGTGTAGTGTCTTACAGACAGACAGAGGACATACAAAGCGACAGGTGTGCAGACTTGCACACACAGACTCTTGGTCATACGGAGAGAGGTCGACAGCAATCCAAGCACACATACAGCACCGGGTCAACACACTCAGGCAGACCTATGGCAGACTGGATGTGGAATGGACATGACACCTAAAGAGGAAGACATCTGGACTGGGAGAGATGATTCAGATGCAGAAACAGCCGGATACACACAGAGACAGGCACTCAGATGTGGAGGAGACAGACCTATGACACAGACAGACACATGTAGAGAATGATAGCCATATACGCAGACAGACAGGAAGACAGACACCTGCATAGACAAATAGCCACAGACACAGCAGAGAGCTATGGGTAGATGCAAAAGACACACATTAGAATGCCTTTGACAAAGACTCAGGCAGGAAGAAGTAGGAGAGACTTGGAGCAGGGTGGTATAGGGGTCTGGCTGCATATTTCCTGGCATCTTTCTGGATAGGACCTGCAGGCTCATAGATTGAAATGTGGTGTGAAACCAGTTAAGCCTTGGAAACATTTCAGATGTTTGTAAAAGCTGGGCTTGCAGGTGGTAGTTGCTGACAAGGGTAGGCCTGGGGCTGACTTCCCTGTACCCCATGAACATGCCTAGAGATGCATCTCACCACAACTCTTGTTGCCTTGATTCTGAGTTTATTCCCAGGCTTGAGGTTTCTGAGCTCTGCCCTCCACTGAATTTAAGGAGTGTGAGCAATTTGCAGAGGGGACATTGAGGCCCAGAGAGGAAAAGGGCCTTGCATTTGGTTACTCAGCTCTCACAGAGAGCTGGGATGAGAACTGAGTCTTTAATACCGAGAAGAGTGTTCCTTCTGCTGGAACATGGTGCCATGACAATGTCTTGAAGGCCCTTCTTGAAGACACACAGCTAGTGTGGGTTTAGTCCCTCACTATGGCTTCCACCTACTTACTCCCCACCGAGTCCCCAGGAATGTCACAGAGGGAGGGGTCCTGGAGGGTGGTAACAGGTACAGGGACCCCCAGTTGTCTAAAATGATCAGGAAAGTTGCTCCTGCTCCCCCTACCCTTTCTCCTTCTTCCCAGAGATAAAGAGCAGGGCTCACTGTCAGCATGGCAGCTGATCTGGAGGCTGGTGAAACGTGACTTTTGGCTGATCTGACACTGCGTGTGAGGAGCTCACAGCCCCAATGAGCACATCTCCTTTGGTGGAGACGATGTCCGAGGGCCTGGACATTGGCAGGTAGCCAAGGGCTCTGACAGTGTTCACCGTGGGCATTGCTGAGAGCAGGACCACAAAGATCACTGGACAGGGCATGGGGATGCCCTTTCCTGTGTGTGTGTGACTGGTGGTCCTCTGTTGTCAGAGTATCTGGGCCTGCTTCTTCCAGGAGGCTCTAGGCACACCTGCTGGGGCTTCCAGGGGACCCTGAAAAGAAGGGAAATGAATGTGGCTGAGCTCCCAGCCTTTGCCCTACAAGACTAGATCTTCAGAGTTCTCCAAGTCTCTGAGACACCCTTCTAGCCCTGGCCCCCAGCAGCTCCCACCCTTGCCTCTTGCATCTTGCCATTTCAGCCAAGGTGACTGGCAGAGACAGCTCCACTGCATAGGAGTGGGAGGTGTGCCCTGCCCCTCGATACTTCTTTTCTTCTGGGGACCCTGCTACAGGGCCTGTGTTTTTTAAGGAGTCAGACTTCCCTGCTCCTGGACCTCAAGGGCCTGCTTACACCCCATAATCTTCAAAGCAAGAATTAATCCAGTGATGCACAGGAGAGGTCTGAGGTCTCCAGGGAGAGGCTGAAAAACAAGCCAGCCAAGCAGCTTTGCAAGTCTGTGGCCACAGGCCCTATCTCAGGTCTAGCCGGCCTTGTGGGTATGCTTGGCATCTTATCAACAGTGGGGCATAGGCAGGAGAGGGGAGGTCTCAGGGGTCAGGTTCAATCTGTTTTGGGGCTAAATTCTATTCCTAGCACTGTTGAGAATTCTCTAATCTCGAGCAAGTCACCGCCTCTTTCTTGGACATCAGTTTCCTCTTCCATGGTAGGAAAATATTGGATTCAACAGGTGATTCTCTGATTCTACCTCAGCAGCAAAACCTTCCATAACATATTACACAGTGGAGACCAAAATAATGGTCTCTGAGACAAACACAGTCATGGTTCCAGAAAGGTCCAGGTGAGCCTCTGAAGGCAGGTGGGAGGAGGGTGGTGCTGAGGCCTCAGAGGGCAGTACCAGGGGCTGTAGTACTGGACAGTGCACAAAGCACCCTGGAACCCATTCTCCCGTTTAGTCCTCATGATAGTCCACAGGCAGCAGGAATTATTCTTATTTTAACAGATGAGAAGTGGAACTACCAAGAGATTGGTTGATTTGCTACAGGGCACACAGGGGGTACCTGGAGCCTGAGTCTCCTGGTCCTGCCCCAGACCCGCATTGCATTACAAGGTGGTCCTGCAGCAGTGGGGCAGGGTGTCATCTGCAAGAGTCACCCGTTGAATTGTTGGATGAGGCTACTCATGCAGTCAGGCTGCTGAGTGTTTTGAAATATTCCCCTACGGGAGTGATAGCAGCACATTGAGCCATGTCCTTTCTCACCCAAGCTGTGTCACAGAGCAGGATGGACAACCTGTCATGAACTCCAACAGAACCTGGGATGCCCAGGGCTATGGTGTCTCTGTCCCAGTTGGTGGTTGAAGCTTGACAATCCTCTGCTATGCATCATCCCTCCCTAAGCCCATAGGAAAGATCCCATACCGTGTAAGGGGATCACCTAGTGGAGCCCTCTGACTCTTCTCAAGTGACACCTAAGAGTGTCCCAGGACTCAGATCCTGACTCATTCACTACTGGCTCTGTGACTCAGGGCAAGACAGTCAATGTCTGTGGGTCTTGCCTTCATCTCGTGAAATGAGAACAATTGTGCCTTCCTTTTTCACGTGACTGTTGTGAAACAACGTGATAATTAGCTCATTGAAAGAGCTTTGTCAGTCTTAAAGTTCTATGAAAAATAAGGGGTGGTTGTTCCAGGATTGGAAATCCAGTAGCAACAGCATATTAGTGTAAATAGCAGCTCTCTGGGGTGCTCCAGAGAGCAGTTTTGTAGGGCGGAGTGGGAGGGGAAATTATGGGCAAGGGCTATGCACTGGTCAGCCTGAAGGAGGCACTAGGGAGTTGGAAAAGTGCAGAACTGGAGATTAGGGCCCATGACTATGAATTGTCCAACACATCATCTGTTCATGCCAGCCCAGATGGCATGTCCAGTCCCCTCATTTTACAGGAGAGGAACCTCAGGCTCAGAAGAGGGAAGCAACCAGCCTGGGGTAACTCCGCTTGTCATCCCAACCATCCGGGGCTGTCTTTGCCTGTGGGTGACAGCACAGTCAGGCTTTATGGTTGTTTGGAGGTTACTCTGGGGAGAACTCCCACAGAGGTGTGCTTTGTGACTGTAGGCCAAATGTGTCCATGCCTGGTGCACTGGAGATGCCATACTCACCTGGAGTTAACACCTTGGTTTCAGGGGCCCCTGCCAATTTAAGAGCAGACTTGTGGTCCTATCTCGTGGCCTCCCCAGTGATGGCTGAAAGGCTCTAGAGGGTGTTTTATATGTGAATGGAAACAAGACCACTTGACCCTTCCTTTCTGCTTGTTGATATCTGTGGTGTGCAAACCTTGGAAAGAGTCACGTTCCTCCCTCTGGTGCCAACTCTGCTGTTGCTGGTGTCTCTTGGAATGTGACTGTCCTGAGTGCTGTTTCCTGGAGTCCGAAAGCTGCCAATTCCTCAAGGTGTGAGAAGGCTCTTTCCTTAGTTTCTTTCTCACTGCACTTCAGCTCTGCTGTATGCCCCTTGGAAAGGGGAATAAAATCCTTCTCAACAGCTCTGGGCCTTGTTTTATCAGCTGGGCTCTGAAGTAGAGCTGCATGTGCCCTGAGCATCACTCTTAAAACCTTTGAAAACAATCACTTCCGCTTGTACATGGTACATTTTCTTTTCCTTAATAGATCAGAAGTAGTCCATGGATGGACATCGTGGCGCCCTCTCTGCTGGCTCCTAGGTGTCTGAGCAAAAATTCCCTCTACCTGTCCTGAGCCCCTGAGCCCTTCAGTGCTCATGCATATTAATTTATGCAAATAGGTGAGCATGGGTCCCATGTGGTCAGTTTCCCATGAGGACCACCCTGCTATTTAACAAAGAAAGGAAGCACTATTGTTCGAACTTCAGGCTTTAATGACAGATAAATTAGGAGCATTCTGTGGACATGGTGGCTCTTGAATCACTCAACACAAAGAGCAGAGAAGATGAACCATCACCTGCCCTAAACAGGCACTGAGCTATGACCACAGTGTCCTTATTATCAAGCTCTAGCCCACAGATGATCGGGCTCTAGGTTGGTTCAGGGGCTAAGACACAAGATGTGGCTGCCTCAAATTTTATCTGGAGTGGACAATAGGTCACTTTGCTTGTCCTCTGGGTCTCTTCCTGAGAGAAGGGATCTTAAAGAATGCCAAGCAGTCCCCTCACCTGACACAGGTGGGAAAGGACAAGTTCAGCTCATTCCCTTCTGCTGCCCACTGATGTTTCTGGTCTCCTGGCTGGTGCTGGCTTAGAAGTTATGGGCTGATTTTGGCAGGCAGAAAGCACAGGGTCTCCTCAGTTCAGCTCCATGGAGTTTCTGACCCACATAAGGAGGGCCAAGCTTCTTTCATTTCCAGGGGCCAAAGATACATTAGACCCAGGTAACTCTTGTCTCTCTAAGGCCTGCCCTCACCTTGCCCCAAATGGGCTGCATTAGAATTTCATAAGACTCTTATTTTCCCGAGAAGCCAGATAGACTTGTCCCTCTCCTAGAGGAAAGAGCCTGGTGAAGTAAAGTTTGCTTTCCTTTGATTAAACCTGCCCTGGAAAGGGCCACCCTGACAAGGGCTGGGATAAGAAGGCAGTGATCATGGGTGGTGGATGACCCTCACAGCAACATTGTGAGCAAAAAGTTTTCCAAACATGAGCAGTGCTGTAGTCTGAATGTTTGTGTGGCCCTCCAATTCATATGTTGAAATCAAATCACCTACACGGTAGTGTGATAGTGTGAGGAGGTGGGAACTTTGGGAGGTGATTAGGTAATGAGGGCAGGACTCTTATGAAGGGGATTAGTGCCCTTATCAAAGAGGCCCCAGGGAGCTCTTCCTGGCTCTTCCCCTGATGTGAAGACACAGCTAGAAGGTGTCATGTATGAACAAGGAGCAGGCCCTCACCAGACACAGAATCTTCTGGTGCCTTGATCATGGCCTTTCCAGCCTCTAGAACTTTGAGAAACAAATTTCTGCTGTTTAAAAGCCACCCAGTTTATAGTATTTTGTTACAGCAGCCTGAACTAACTAAGAGAAGCAGCGACATGAGATACAGGTAACTGCATCCAGTGATCATGGGCCAACATCTCTGTGACTGATTCTCTTCTTTTAGTAATGACGATTATCAGAAAAATCATTACTTAGTTTCTGTCAATCTCTGTTCCAAGAACTGTATATCCGTTAGCTAAGGGGTCAGCAAACTATGGCCTGTAGTCCATAGCCTGGTGCCTGCTTTTGCAAATAAGGTTTTATTGCAACACAGCCATGCTCATTTGTTACGTTTTGCCGGTGGCTGTCTTCTCACTGCAATGGCAGACTTGAGTAGTTGTGTCAGAGACCATTTGGCCCGTGAGGCCTAAATTATTTACTCTCTGGCCCCTTATAGAAAAAGCTTATTGGTCTCTGTTTCAAACATAACTTTTAGTTTACAAGAAATACAGGGGAGAATGATGTGCATTGGTTTTCTGTTGCCGAATAACAAATCGCCAGACTTTTTTTTTTTTTTTTTGTGACCGGCCGCACCGCGCTCAGCCAGTGAGCACACGGCCATCCCTATATAGGATCCGAACTCGCGGTGGGTCCTCTTCCAAACTCTCTCAGGTTGTTGGTAGAATTCATTTCCTTGGGCTTGTATGGCTGTGGTGCCCATTTCCTGGCTAGCTGTCAGTCAGGGTGTTAGAGGCCACCCTCAGGGCCTTGCTACGTGGCTCACTTCTCTCACAACGAGGCAGCTCACTTCCTCAAGGCAAGCAGGAGAACATCTCTGCTGCTTCGAGTCTCTTTCATGGACTCATCTGATAAGGTCAGACCCTGACTTTTTTTGATGGTTTGATGGTAAGAACTCTTAACATAAGATCTATCCTCTTAAAAAATTCTTAAGTGCATGATGCTGTGTTTTTAACTACAGACTCTCTGTTGTACAGCAGATCTCTGCAACTTATTCATTTTGCTTCTGAAACTTTATACCCGTTGAGCAACAACTCCCCATTTTTCCTTCCCCCAGACCCTGGCAACCACCATTCTATTTTTTGCTTCTATGAGTTTGACTGTTTTAGATAACTCATGTAAATGGAATCACACAGTATATTTTTATTCTTTTTCAAAGAATTGCACTCTTTCTCAAATTTGCATTTTATGATTGATAAATATAAAGCTAAGGATCTTCAATGGACTCTTTTCTAAAGACCATAAAATTTTTTAAAAATGTCATTGAGATTGGCATGATGTCAGCAAGGTGGCAGCATAGGTGGTCACCTCCTTGTATCCCCCCACAACAAGAATTCTGCACTCATCCATGGACAAAAGTCTCTTTGGGGGAGCCTTGGGATTCAAGCAGGAGGTTGTAAAACCCTGCTGGAGAGGGAGACCTGAGAGTGTCATGTTGAGGGTACAGACCCACACCCAGGAGGCAGACCTGCTAATTGTGGTTCCAGCTTGAGACCTAGAATCAACTCTGTTCCTCAGGGGGCTTGGCTACAGCCATGTTTGGTCTTGAGCCTGCTACCAAAACCATATGCCAAGGAGGTCTCAGCAGTGGGCTCAAAGGTATCCTGTAACCTGGCTCCTGCCCCCCTCGTCTGTGGTCCCAGCTTAGCAGGAGGACCCAGAGGGACTTGCCCATCTGTGTCATGGGATAGGCTTGCTGGTCTCTGTCTTGCAGCAGATCCTAAAGGGGCCCTGAATACCAGCTCTAGATCCTTGCAGTTGTGGTCTGGGAATAATCCTGCCTATGTAGGGATCTGCAGGGAGTCTTGCCCACTGGTGCCACTGGGCTGAGCTTGCCAACACTGGTTCCACAACAGATTCTGAAATGACCCTTCCCTCAGTTTCAGACCCTCCCAGGTGTGTTCTGGGAGCAGTTCTGCTCAGCTGGGGTCCTGCTGGGAGATGTACCTGTCTGGGTCCCGGTGGCAGGCTTGCCAACCTCTGTCCCACAGCGGATCTTCAGACAACCCTGGATCTTGGTCCCACCCCTTCTTATCTGTGGACTGAGAGAAATTCTGCCTGCTTGGTGACCCAGAGGATGGCATGTCCAGCAGTGTCCCTGTAGGCTGATGTCCTGACCTTGGTCCCATTGTGGATTTTTAAAAAGCCCTACAAATTGGCTCTTTCCCTTCTCAACTGCAGTCTGAGAACAGGCCTGCTCACCCAGAAAACCAACGGGAGACATACCCATCCATGATCCCAGAGACAGGCTTGAAGACATCAGCCTCATATGTGGACTCTGAAACAGCCTTGTGTCTCAGTTACAGCCCATCTCAACCATGAGTCAAGGAAATACAGCTAGTCCAGGAACCCACCCAGTGACCCATTGGGAGCCCTCCAGAGTCTTGGAAAAAGCTATACCTGTCAGTGCATGTGAAAACAGACCTGCTGTCTGTGAACTCTGAAGCCAGCACCAGCCCCACAGACCAAGGTCTTGAAGACAGTTCAGTCCAGCCAAGGACCAGACAGGACTCACAGCCACTAGCCCCTGGTAATAGGCGCACCAACTGTTGTTTCTACTGCAGACCCAGCATCAGCCACATGACCTGGACACAGCTCCAAACTCATTTTATGAGGTCAGCATCACCCTGAAAAAAAAATTTACAGGCTAATATCCCTGATGAACATAGATGCAAAAATCCTCTATGAAATACTAGAAAACCAATTTAATAGTACATTAAAAGGATCATTCACCATGATCAGGTGGAATTTATCCCTGGGATGCAAAGATGGCTCAATATATACAAATCAACATGAAATATCATATTAATAGAATGAAACACAGAAGCCATATGACTATCTCAGTAGAAGCAGAAAAGGCATTTGACAAAACTCAACATCCTTTCATGATTAAAAACTGTCAACAAATTAGGCATAGATGGACTGGACCTCAAAACAAGAAAGACCATATATGAAAAGTCTGCAGCTAACATCCTCCTTAATGGTGAAAGGTTGAAAACTTTCCCTTTAAGATTGGAATAAGACAAAGATACCTACTCTCACCACTTCTATTCAACATAGTACTGGAAGTTCTAGCCAGAGCAATTAGACAAGAAAAAGAAATGAAAGGCATCCAAGTAAGAAAGAAAGAAGTAAAATTGTCTCTGTTTGCTAATGACATCATCCTATATATAGAAAACCCTGAAGACTACACCAAAAATCTCAACTCTTAGAACTGATAAACAAATTCAGTAAATTTGCAGGATACAAAATCAATACACAAAAATAAAAAAATTAATAGCATTTCTTTACACTAACAATGAACTATGTGAAAAAGAGATTAAGAAATAAATACCATTCACAATAGCATAAAAAATACTTTGGATTATATTTAACTAAGGAGGTAAAAGATATGTATACTGAAAAGTATAAAACTTTAATGAGAGAAACAGTTGACTATGCAAATAAATACAAGGGTATCATGTGTGTATGAACTGGAAAAATTAATATTATTAAAATGTACATACTACCCAAAATGATCTGTAGATTCAATCCCTATCAAAATGTCACAGAATTTTTTTGCCATTCTTCACAGAATGAAAAAAAAATCAATTCTAAAATTCATCTGGAATCACAAAGGACCCTGAATAGCTCAAGCAATCTTGAGCAAAAAACCAAAAAACAAACAAGCAAGCAAACAAACAAAAAAAACCAAAGCTGGGGGCATCACACCCTTAGTATAAAATCTATTACAAAGTTATAGTAATCAAAGCAACATGATACGGGCATAAAAAGAGACACACTGACCAATAGAATGGGGTAGAGAACCCAGAAATAAACGTGCACATTTATGGTCAATTGACTTGTGACAGAGGTGCCAAGAACACACAATGGGGAAAGGACAGTCTTTTCAATAAATTGTGTTGGGAAAACTGGACATCCATATGTAGAAGAATGAAATTGGACCCTTATCTTACGATATATGCAAAAATCAACTGAAAATGAATTAAAGAGTTAAATATAAGTTTTGAAACCGTAAAACTACTAGAGAAAAACGTAGGGGGAAATGCTCCATGACATTGGTCTGGGCAGAGATTTCTTGGCTATGACCCCCAAATCACAGGCAACAAAAGCAACAATAATCAAATGGGATTGTATCAAACTAAAACCTTCTACACAGCAAAGAAAGCAATTAATAGAATGAAGAAACAACCCACTAATTAGGGGAAAATATTTGCAAACCGTACATTTTGTAAGAGGCTAATATCAAGTATATAAAAAGAACTCAAACTACTCTATAGCGAGAAAACAAATAACCCCATTAAAAAATAGGCAAACAACCTAGACAGACATTTCTCAGAAGAAGACTTACAAATGGCCAATGTATAGATGAAGAAATGCTCATCATTACTAATCATCAGGGAGATGCAAATTAAAACCAAAGTGAGGTAATAACCTCATAGCTGTTAGGCTATTATCAAAAAGATGCGAAAGATTACACAGGTTGGCAAGAGTATGCAGAAAAGGGAAGTCTTGTGCATTGTTGGTGGTAATGTATTAATACAGCCATTATAGAAAACAGTATGGAGCTTCCTCACAAAACTTAAAATAGAATTACCGTATGGTCTAGTAATCCCACTTCTGGGTAAATGAGTATATCCGAAGGAATTGAAGTCAGTATGCTGAGTAGAAAGCTGCACTCTGACGTTTATTGCAGCATTATTTGCAATAGCTAAGATATAGAAACAGCCTAGGTGTCCATCACTGGATGAATGGATAAAGAAAATTTGGTATATATATATACACAATGGAATAGGATACTTAAAAGAGAAAGAAATTCTGTCATTTGTGACAACATGGATGTACCTAGAGGACATTGCGCTAAGTGAAATAAGCCAAGCACAGAAAGACAGACAAAGCATGGTCTCACTTATATGTGTAATCTAAAAAAGTTGAATTCACAGAAGTAAAGAACAGAATGGTAGTTATCAGAAGCTGGGGAAGTGGGATGGATGAGGAAATGGGAGATGGAAGCACACAAAATTTCATTTAGACAGGAGGAATAAGCTTTAGTGATCTATTGCACAGAATGGTGACTATAATAAATAATAATGGACTGTACATATCAAAACGGCTAAAAGAGTAGATTTTAAATGTTTTCACCACAAAAAGATAAGTATGTGAGGTCATAAATTTGTTAATTAGATTTAATCATGTGCTATGTAAACATACATCAAAACATCACTTGTACCCCATAGTACATAATATGTACAATTATTATTTGTCACTTAAAAATAAAAGGACTATTGAGTAAGAAAAAAGTAAAATAAAAAAATCATCTAAGTATAACAAACATTCAGAAAAATTCATATGATGTGTGAAACAACTTTACAAGAAGAAAACAAGCAACCCAATTAAAAAATGGGCAAAAGAGCTAAGTAGGCATTTCTCTAAGGAAGATATCCAAATGGCCAACAGACATATGAAAAAATGCTCAACATCACTCAGCATCCGGGAAATGCAAATCAAAACCACATTGAGATACCATCTAACCCCAGTTAGGATGGCTAAAATCCAAAAGACTATGAACGATAAATGCTGGCGAGGCTGCGGAGAAAAAGGAACTCTCATACATTGTTGGTGGGACTGCAAAATGGTGCAGCCTCTATGGAAAATGGTATGGAGGTTCCTTAAACAATTGCAAATAGATCTACCATACGACCCAGCCATCCCACTGTTGGGAATATACCCAGAGGAATGGAAATCATCAAGTCGAAGGTATACCTGTTCCCCAATGTTCATCGCAGCACTCTTTACAATAGCCAAGAATTTTTCACAATCTTAAGACACCACAGTAACCAACAGCAAATCAAGATTGAAAACATCACCAATCCCTGAAACTCCTCTTGGGCATCCTCTCATTCACCAGCCCCCTGATTCTACTAGCATTGATTTCTTTGCCTGTTTTTGTCCTTTAT
Organism: Cynocephalus volans; assembly: GCF_027409185.1. NCBI lineage: Eukaryota > Metazoa > Chordata > Mammalia > Dermoptera > Cynocephalidae > Cynocephalus > Cynocephalus volans. Next base: position 152,989,991 of record NC_084463.1, read on the forward strand.
GTATCTGGAATCATACAGTACGAAGACATTTGTGTCCAATTCCTTTCACTAAACACTATGTTGAGATTCATCCAGATGGTTGCAGTAAACTAAAAAATTTTTTTCTTTTCTTTTATTAATATATATATTTTTACATTTTATGATGTCGCAGAGCAGTTGGGAAGGAGGGGGAGAGGAGAAAGGGGAAGGAAATGTGATGGAAAAAGGAGGAAGGAGCAGGGGTGGGATTGAGACCTGTGGCAGCCCCCACATTTCCACAGGGGAGACTGTGTCATTGCCGGGCTGGGTGCAGGTATCAGGGGGTGTGGCAAAAGCCCTCGCACCTCACCACCCCAGCTCAGGAACCTGGGGCCCTTCTTGCTGAGGCTTGGTGGTTGTCACTGGGCTGGATGTGCATTTCAGGGGTGTGTGGCCAAGGCCCTCAACCTCCCACCACCCTGGCTGGGGAGAGCCTGGGGTGCTCCCTGCAGCAGCTTGGCGGTCAGCGCTGGGCTGACTGTGGGTGTGGGAGGTGGCATGTCTGAGGACCTCAGGCCCCCCACTGCCCCACCTCAGGAGACCCCAGGGCGCTTCCTGCAGCAGCTTGGTGGTTGTTGCTGGGCTGGTTGCTCATGTTGGGGGGGTGTGACTGAGGCCGTTGGCCCTCCATTGCTCCAGCTCGGGAGAGCCTGGGGCACTTCCTGTGTTGCTCAGTGGTTGTCGCTGGGGTGGTTGAGCTTGTCAGGGGGATGGGGCCAAGGCTCTCGGTCCCCACCCTCAGGACTGGTTGTGGGTGTTGGGGGACATGGCTGAGGCCACTGTCCCTCCTCCATTTCTGGCTTGGTAGCCCAGGGGACTTCTGGTCCTTCTAGGTGTTATAGGTAGGTGTTCTTTGGTGAAATGGGACCTTTCCTACTTAATATCAAACTTTGTCTCTGGTTGTGGGTACTTTGTTTTTTCTTTCAATTCTGTGTTGGATCATTTGCTGTTCTCACCATTTAAACTCTACACTGGAACTAATTTGTTGTCCTTTGTTTACTTTTAAATAGGGGAACTTCCCATGGGGACCAGTACTTGAGCCCTGTGGTTGGGCTAAATTGCTGCTTTGCTGCTGATTCCTCGAGGAAGGCTTTTTGTGCAGCTCAGGTTTTAATGGTTGACTTTATAGGTACTTCCAGCTCTTGAGAGATCCAGTGCACCTGGATTGTGCAGAAACACTGGACTGGGCCTGAGTCTTTTCATCAAACTGCACCCCATGCAATTTCTATATTCCTGACCAGTGTCCTCTGAATGGTCCTATGCTGATTGGGGGTGCAGGTCAGCTGTCCTTGCTGTGCCCCAGTGTTCCCCGGGTGGGCCTGTCTCCCCCGGTGCCCATGCTCCAAACACTTCCCATGGGACAGGCCATGTGCTGGTCCCTTGCGATGACTCACAGGCCTCTGAGTAGCTCCTTTTTTTTCAGTTGTTGTGGCTCCTTGGTCCTATGTGGGTCCACAGGAACCCTATTAGTGGTCTTGCTGGCCTGGGGGATATCAGGGCCCATTCTCCCTTGCCACTTCCGAGAAACTTCATCTGAAAGGTGCAGCTGCAGCTTTTTGCCAGCTCCTGCTCTGTGAGCTCAGCAGCTCCAGCCTGGACATGGCTGGGGCTCAAAACGGTCAGAATGGTTTTTTCTTTCTCTCACTGTGGCTTCTTCCACCTTCATGCACTCTGTAGGCCTCTCCTCCTTTTCCCTTGAGCTCTAGTGGCCCCAGCTTGGCTGTTGTTGCTTTTTTATAGTTGTAAATTGGTTGATTTGTGGGAGAGAGTGATGCTGGGGACTGTCTATTTTGTCATCTTGACCCAAAGTCTATAAAATTTTTTAATGAAAGCACTTTCTCTTCACAGAGGTATCCAATAAGCTCTATACATATTTTGTTAAATGGAGGATATTTTTAATTCTTATTATTTTCACATTGAACTGTGGAAATAGTTCAGCTTCTGTATTTTTACATGTGCAATTTTTTTTGGTCTCCAGTTAGCATAACTTTCTTTCACAAATTTTTATAAGACAAAAATTTTAAAATTATAATTTTTTGAATGTTTCACCAAATTTAGTTTCTGAAAAACGATTGACCCCATCAATTACTGTATTTCAATTTAGAATATAAGTTTAGCCAGTTTTTTTCTTGCAAGATGGCTGACTAGAGGTGGCCGGCCCTCCACTCTAATGCAAAAAAGGCCCAAAAGCAAAAAATAGATAGTCATCTGTAGAGTAGAATGTCTAGGAGAAAACAACAAAATCCAGCTAAAAAGTTGGAAAACTCCTCAGGACCTGGAAACTCAAGACAGCAACATAGAAGTAGAGGGGAAATTCCTGACCAGGGAAGGAGCAGAAACTGGAGAAACCCTGCACTGCAGGGACAAGCGTCCTGATGAACATAGGGGAACCACCCATGCCAGCAGAGAGTGGAAGGAGCATGCCCTCTTTTCCCTAGCAATTCAGAGCCCCACTGATTCGATGTCCTGCCTCCACACCAGCGAGCAGTGAGTAGGGTCTGTGCCACTCCCCTGTGCCAGATGCCTAGATCTATGCTCCCCTACCCTGGGAGCTTGGAGGTCTGCCTGACATAGTGAGCTCATCAACATGAGTGGAGAGTGTGCCAGGGGTGTGCAAGCTGCCTACATCCATGCCCTTGGTAGCCCAGTGTCCCATCAGACACAGCAGCTCACCTGCCCCAGTAGAGAAGGTGCAGGAAGTGAGCTGGCACTCACTTGCTCATTCAGAACCAAACCTATGAAGTACAACCTGACTATCAATATAAAACACTTCTACAGGTAAGAGTCTCTTCTCTCTATAACCACTCCAAGAATTAAAAGAAGCAACTACACCACCAGATCCCCAGACATGAATGTAGATAGGAGAAGCATGAAAAAACAGGGAAACATGACTCCCCCAAATGAGGACTATAATTCTCTGATACCAGACCCCAAACAACACGAAACCAGTGAATTGCCTGAAGAGGAATCTCAGATGGCAATATTAAGGGAACTCAACGTGATGAACAAAAACGTAGATAGAAATCACTGTGAAGTCAGAAAAATCATGAATGAGAAATTCAACAAAGAGAAAGAAACAATAACAAAAACCAAACAGAAATCCTGGAACTGAAGAATTTCTTCAATGAAATGAAAATACAGCTGAGAACATAAGCAGCAGCCTAGAACAAGTGGAAGAAAGGATTTCTAAACTAGAAGACAGGCTTTTTGAATGAACACGGTTGAACCCTGAAAAAGAATTTAAAAGACTTAAGAAAGCCTATGAGATCTTTCTGATAATCTTGAGGGCCCAAACATCCATATTATGGGTGTACTGGAAGGGAAAGAGAAAAGAAAAGGCACTGAAATCTTATTTGATCAAATAATAGCTGAAAACTTCCCAAGTCTTGGGAGAGATATGGTCTCCCAGATCCAAGAAGCTTAAAGAACCCCAAACAGATTCAGCCCAAAAAGGACCCCCCCAGGCACATTAGAGCCAAAAGCCAAAAGTCAAAGACAAAGAAAAAATTCAAAAACAGCAAGAGAAAAGCATCAAATCACCTATGAAGGAATCTTTATCAGGCTAACAGCAGTCTTCTCGACAGAAACCCAACAGGTGTCTGGCCAGGAAAGAGTAGGATGACATATTCAAAGTGCTAAAAGAAAAAAAAAAAAAACCCCAAAAAATGAAAAACAAACAAACAAAAAAACAAATTGCGAACCAAGAGCATTATATCCAGCAAAGCTTTCCTTCAGAAATGAAGGAGATATAGTATCTTTCCCAGACAAACAAAAACTGTGGGAGTTCACCACCGCAAAGCAGGCCCCTCAACAAATCCTCAAAGGAGTCCTACATCTGCAATCAAAAGAGCAATATACATCACAATAAATACATGAAAGAACAAAAACTGCTAGTAGAATAGGTAAGCAAATAAGAAAAAAAGGAAATGTATCTTATTACTCCAAGAAAAAAACCCAAACAAACAAACAAACAAACAAACAAAAAACCAAACAGCAAAGAAAAATAATAAAAGGGAAAGATACAAAAGAAATATAAAATAACCATCAAAAATTCATAAAATATCAGGAACAATACCTTTTAATAACAACTCTGGATATAAATAAATTAAATCCCCCAACAATATGCTGTCTGCAAGAAACTCACTTCACCGATAAGCACACACATTGACCAATAGTGAAGGAATGGAAAAAGACATTTCACACAAATGGAAATTAAAAATGAGCAGAAGTTGCAATACTCATATTAGACAAAATAGTCTTCAAACCAAGAACTACAAAAAAAGAGACAAAACAGGACATTATATAATGATAGAAGGATCAATGCAGAAAGAAGATATAATAATCATAAATATATACTCACCCAATATTGGAGCAAACATATAAATAAAGCAACTGTTACTGGATCTAAGGGGAGAGATAGATCCCAAAACAAAATAGTTGGGAACATTAATATGCCACTGGAAAGTCAAGAGACCTATTTTTATTTACATAATTTAACTCGGATTTCCTGACTTTATTTGACCATAGAACTCTCTCTCTCTGTCTTTTTTTAATCTCTGGCATTTTGAGAAATGCGTTTGAGAAAATAACAATTTTAGGGTTATTTGCTTGTGAAAAAACTTTTTTTTTTTTTGCTGAGGCTCACTTCAGATTTTACATTTTAACAATCAAACTATTAATACATAGCGATGATGATGGTGATTATGATATTAATAATAACAAAATAATACTTTGTACTTAAAAATAATTGATTTTCTGTTTCGAGCATTTAATCATACTGATAAAATACTGTCATGATTTCACTGTGTGAAATAGTTCCTTTGCTATTGAAACCAATACATTACTAAGTATTGCTTTTCCTTTTTTTTCTTTTTTACTTTACTTTTTCTTTGTGTGCAAAAAATTGGAACTAAAAAATAAGCTAAATTACTTTTGACATGAATGAAAAGTCATAGTTCACAGACTAAAATGTAAACACAACTGCTGCAGCCCTATTTAAAATCATTACCATTAGGCACAGTCTTTGAAAGCAAGTTCTCATGCATCTTCAGCAGATTTGTGTCTTCTAGTTTTCAAATCCTCATGGTATTACTGTGACTCCTACAATGAACGATAAATGCATACACACATTTTGTGAAAAATACACATTCATCATTATCTTTCTTGAGTAACATACACTTCTGTTTTTTGAGTTTATTGCTACTAGAAGTGTTTATTGCAAAATATAAAAGTGTTATCAAATGAAATATATTGCTGTGGCTTTGTATCATACAAAAACTGACCAAATCACTGTAGCAAAAGCTTCCAGACTACTCTCTAGACTTTCTACAGCAATGCTTCTTTGTTTCCACTTTCTGCACATTTTACATTTATATGCAAGAGCCTGCCAGTAGACAACCTGCCAGCATGGGCCATATAACTGGCTGGTACACCAAATGGCTGCCAGGAGCAGCAGTGTTGAATATATCTATCAGTACTACCCTAGACCAGAGAAATAAGACCTCCCTAGAGCCTTGTGTCTGAGAGAATTTTTTTTTTCAAACAGAGAACATCTTTTGTGCTCTCCTTGGACAAAGATTTTAGTATGGAAAGAATCAGAAACAGAGAAACAAGATATGGTTTGTCTTTCAGATTTAATGCATGTCAAAATGACAACTCTGTTCACAGAATATGTGCCTCATACAATACTAGAACTGACCATGGTGGAAGCTGGAGGTACAAAATGAAAGTCTACCAAACAATTACTAATAAAAGATGAAAAAGCTGGGAGAAATGCTGCATTGACTGGGATGCCTGGACAACAGCAGGTGCATTTAAAGACTTTCCTTGAAAACCTTGAAATTGTAACTACTGTATGTTTCTCTCTCTCTCTCTCTCTCTCTCTCTTTCTCTCTTTCTCTCTTCCTTCTGGAGTACTGATTACAAAATACAAGTTTTCTGTTTTATACTAACAGTACTTCATTGTGGTGTAATTTACATACAGTAAATCACTATTCTTACCTATATGGGTGAATGAATATGTATGCATACATACATATAAGCATCACACAGATCAAGATTGAGGATTTCTATACCCCTGAAAATCCCCTCCTGTCCCTTTCCAGACCATTAGTCTTCCTCTACTCTCCACAGGCAACCACTATTCTAGTTTCTGTGACCATAGATTATTTGCTTATTTGAACTTTACATGAATGAAATCTTGGAGTATATATTTTTGTGTCTGGCTTCTTTCATTCAACATTATATTTTTTGAGATTTACCCATGTTGTTGTATGTACAGTATAAATAGTTCAATGTATATATTTTTAATTGCTGAGTGTAAATATATTACAGTTTGTTTAATCATCCTTCTGTCCATATACATTTGGGTCATTTTCAATGTTAAGCTATTGTGAATAAAGCTGATGTAGACATTCTTATAAAAGTCTTTTTGGGTGAAAATGCATTTATTTCTTTTGAGTGTATACTAAAGACAGAGAATTACTGGGATATATGGTAGGTGTAGATTTAACTTTATAAGAAACTGGCAAATGACTTTCTAAAGTTATACAGTTTTATGCTGACCATACCAAGTGTTATAAAAGATATTGAAAAACTGGAACTGTCATGCATTGTGGGTGGAATGTCAAATGGAAAACCATTTTGGAAAATAGTTTGGCAGTTGTTTAAAAGTTTAAACATACAACCTACCATAAAACTCAACCATTCCAGTCCTAGTTATTTGTTCAAGAAAAATGAAATGACATTATATGTCAACACAAAGACTTGTACACAAATGTACAAGTCTTTATTTGTATCAGGCAAAAGTTGAAAACTATCTAAATGTCCATCAACAGGTGAGTGAACAAATTCTGGCACATACAATTAATGAAATGCCACTCAACAATAAAAAGGAACCATTGACACATGTAACGACATGGATGAATCTCAAGATAATTATGCTGAATAAATAAGACAAAGAAGAGGAAATGCTTTTAATTCCAATTTACAAACTAATCTATAACGACACAAGGCAGATAACTTTTTGTATGGAGTGGAGGGTGAGAAAGATGGATTACAAAGGTGTGTTAGTCCATTTCTGTTGCTTATAAAATAAATACCTGAAACAGGGTAATTTATAAAGAAACAATATTTATTCCTTACAGTTTTGGAGGCTGGGAAGTCCAAAATCCAGGGAACACATCTGGTGAGGGCCTCGTTGGTGGTGATTCTACAGCAAGGCAGAATATCACATGAGGAATATAGCAGGAGCAGAGAGAGAGAGTAAACTTCTCACTGGCTTTTTTATTTGGTTATTTTATTTTATTTCTTATTTATTTGTTTATTTTGGCTCTTTTTCCTTAAGCTTTCAGAACCATGCTCATGAATGAAATCATGGAGTATATATCACCATTAAACCATCAATGGATTAATCTATTTACTATGGCACTGTCCTCACGATCTAATCACCTTTTCAAGCCCCACTTTTCAATTACCACAATAGGATTTCCTACTCTCTTAACACTGTCACAGTGGGGGTTAAGTTTCTCATACATGGAACTTTGGGGGACACAACTCAATCCACAGCAAATGGTGAATGAAACTTGGGGTGATGGATATGTTCTTTATATTGATTGCGGTAGTGGTGTATTTATATGGCCAAACTCATCACATTGTACACCTTAAATATGTGTTGTTTAGTTTACATCATTAAACCTCAATGAAGCTAATTAAAAGAAAAAAAAACAAGTTGATACCTACTCCTAGTTGTGCAAAGAAAAAACCCCCAAACCCAAAAACCAAAAATCAAACAATAAGTTGAGCAGTGTTTCTTCCTTTTCTATTTTCTGGAGAAGTTTATATAGAACTTGTATTTTTCCTTAAAAGTTTGAGAGAAATCATCGGTACCTAGGTTTTTTTTTTTCTCTCCGTTTTGGGGTTGGGTTGCGGGGAGATGGCTCTTAATTGCAGATTCAGTTTCTTTAACAGATATATGACTATTAAGATCCTATTTCTTCTTGTTTTAGTTTGTAAAAGTTATGTTTATTAAGAAATTTTTCTATTTCCTCTGTTGTCAAATTTGTTGTCATGGTTGTAACATCGCCTTATATTTTATGATATCAGTAAGATCTATAGTAATGCTCTTTTTCATTTATATTATTGTTAATTATGACTTTTATTAATTTTTTCAAGGAATCAAAATTTGACTTTATTGCATTTTTAAAAAATCCATTTTTATTAACAGCTTTGTTGAGAGGTATAGTTGACATTCATCTGTTTTCTATTTTATTGATCTTTTTTTCTAGCTTCTCTCTCTCTCTTTTTTTTCGATGGCTGGCCAGTGTGGGGATCCAAACCCTTGACCTTGTTCTTTTTCTAGCTTTTTTAAAAATTAAAACAAGTGATTATACATACTAGTGTGGTACAGAGTTGACTATCAATAAATATGTGATGATCAAATCCAGATAATTAGCATTCATCATTACAATACAGAATCATACTGAAGGCCTGAACAGAACAAAAGCCTGAGCAGGAGAGAATTTTCTCTCTGCCTGTCTTTGAACCGGGACATCAATATCCTCCTGTCTTTGGACTCAGACTCAGACTGGAACTTACGCCATAGGCTCTCCTGGTTCTTAGGCCCTTCGACTTGGACTGGAATGATACCATTGGCTCTCCTAGGTCTCCAGCTTGTGACTGCAGTTTGTGGACTTGACAACCATGTGAACTAATTTCTTATGATAAATTTCTTGGATCTGTTTCTCTGGAGAACTCAGACTAAAACACCTGATTCCTCCAATTACTCTGATGATTTCTTGCCTGCAACAATCCTGCTACTGATTTCTGTGTCAATCAGGCTTCTGCATCAATCTGTTGCAAGCAACAAACATAGATTGTTTGACTTAATTTTGTGAAAAGAAATTTGTTGGAATGTTATTGGTTAACTCATAGAATTAACAGGGCGCTGGAGAAGCAATATCATTTCAAACCAAGATGATGCTTACATGCTAAAAGATTATAAAACTGCAAAACAGTTGCCCCAGCAATAGCACCAACACAGGATGTTAGACACTTATTCTGGCACAGTAGTCGCTGCCACCTGCACATATTAGATGGAGTACATTTTTAGGTTAGAACTGTTAGAATTTGCTGGTGGATTGGATGTTGGTTGCGAGAAAACAAGAGCAATAAAAAAAAGAACATTATTATTATGTTTTGCTGTACAAAAAAATCTATTTTGTATAGGCCACATTTATTTATTTTTGGATTCCCCAGGTGGTACTAGGGAAGATTTGGGTGGAAGCAGTTTTAGGTGTGGGGAATCAAGAGCTCTGTTTTGGGTATGTTCTGCTTAAAAAATCTATTAGCCAACTGGGAGTTGGCCTCTCTCTCCCTCAGTCATCCTCCGTCCTTTTTACACGTGGGCTTCTTTATTCTCTCTCCTCCCCTCATCTAGTACATGTGGCTGGAGTCATGGCCTTCTGCTAAACACAAGTTTCATATCTTGTAGTTTTTCTGAGTAGACACTATTTCATATATTTTTGGCTTCAGTTAGTCTTTTAGGCTACTTTTCATTTCACTAATAATATTGTCAGAAAAGGATTCTAACTACTCAAGATTGGTTTAGAATCCCACGTGTGTTCCATTGAAATCTGTTTAGGTGGAACAGGGTATTTTGTACAAAATGACTACTCCTATAGTAACCATGTGAAAAATTGAACTGTTTGTCTTAAACACAGGACAAATGATTTGTAGGAAATAATATGAACAATTAAAAGGTAATCTGATTGTTCATGATTTTGTGAAATGCTGATAATTGCAACTACACATAATCCCTGTGGCAGAGTCATTATTGCTTAACAAATATTCCATGTTCTCCTTTACCTTTATTGGACTCCTTTTAGTGAGGCAGGACCATGCGACTAGTTCTAACTAATGGGCTGAAGCAGTAGAGGTCCATGTGTGATTCTGTAGTCTTTTGTCCTCTGCTGTGGCGACTAATGGGTTTCCATGTTCTAGACAGTAGAGCTATAAAATGGAGAGTCTCTGTAAGCCTGTGTCCCATGACCACATGGAGCAGAACCCTCTGCCAGTTTGCATGGGGCAAGCATTCTGAACAATAAATAAAAACTTTGTTTTGGAGCTGATTATTGCCACAGCAAACCTAGCTTATTCTGATGAATGCAAACCTACAAATTGATTTTTATCATCTTTGATCTTTACAGCAATTCTTTTAAGTGGGAAATATTGTGCTTTTTTTTTTTATTTGAAAAAGCTGATGTTTGGAGAGGGTAAGATACTGTAAAAATTTACATAGTTATTGAGTAACAGAGAGGATACAAGTCCATCTTTATTTTAAAATCCCATGCATTTCTGCAGCTACACCCCTTGTCAATCAAATTTTATTTTTACAAAATTGTGTAGAGAAATATGTTAGTCTGTTTCTCTTGCTTATAATAAAATACACGGAACTGGGTAATGTATAAGAAAATGAAATTTATTGCTTTCAGTTTCAGAGGCTGGGAGGCCACAGTTCAGGAAACACATTTGGTGAAAGCCTTGGTGGTGGCAACAGTGACCCAGGGGTCTCATGTGGCAGAAAATGGCAGAACAGAGAAACTAACCTCTCATGTGCTCTCCTCTTAAAGCCCTCAGAACGACGCCCCTCCCCACCATTATTACTCCATTCACTAGGCATGGTTCTACAATCTAATCACCTCTCCAAGGCTCCCCCTTTCAATTACCATAATAGGATTCCCCACCCTCAACAGTTACAGTGAGAATTAAGCTTCTAATATATAAACTCTGGGAACACAATTCAATCAATCCACAGTAAGGAGGTAAAAAAAAAAGATAAGAACAATACTTTTTTACTCAATCTTTGCAGTTGCCATAACATGCAAATAAAATAATGACAATGTTATGCAAGACTCATTCAAAAACTGCAATTTATTTATAGGTATATCAAAAGCTGCACATATTTAATAAATAAAATTTGATAAATTTGGACATATGCTTATGTATGATACACTTACACAATCAAGGTAATAAACATGTCCATCACTTCCAAAAGTTTCCTTGTGTCCCTTTGATTTTTTTTGTGTGTGGTGAGAACACAAATGAGATCTACCCTCTTAATAAACTTTTATTTATTTTTTTGTTTTAACTTCTCAATATACATTGTAGTTGATTTTCGTGACACTGTACCCGTCCCTCTTTCCCCCTCCCTCTCTTCCCTTCCCCCATCCTGTCTGTTCACTTTTAATAAACTTTGAAATGCACAACACCATATTGTTAACTATAGGCCCTATGTTGTACAGCAGATATCTATAACTCATGAATCTTGTGTAACTGTAACTTTATACCCACTGAACAACATATCCTACTTTCCATTTCCCCCCATCTCCTGACAACCATCATTCTACTTTATGCTTCTATATATCTGAATATTTTAGACACCTCATATAAGTGAAATCATGCAGTATTTGTCTTTCTGTGGCTAAACTATTTCATGCAACGTAATGTTTTACACATACCTCCATATTGTAGCAAATGGTAGGATAGCCTTCTTTTTTTAAGGCTGATATTACATTGAATGTATACACCACATTTTGTTTGTCCATTCATCTGTTGATAAACATTTGTATTATTTCCATATCTTGGCTATTGTGAATAATGTTGCAATAAACACAGCGATGCAGATATCTTTTTTTGAGATCCTGATTTCAGTTCTTTTGGGTATATATCCAGGAATGGGATTACTGGATCATATGGTAGTTCTGTTTTTAATTTTTTGAGAAAACTCCATACTGTTTTCCATTGTGGTTGTACCATTTATTTCCCCACCAACAGTGTCCAAGGCTTCCAATTTCTCCACATTCTCTCCAATAATTATTATTATTTTTTGATAATAAATAGCTTTCCTAACAGGCATGAGGTGATATCTCATTGTGGCTTTGATTCGTGCTTCATTGATGATTAGTGATGTTTAACATTTTCTCATATACCTGTTGGCCATTTGTAGGTCTTCTTTGAAGTAATGTCTATTCAGGTCTTTTGCCCATTTTTAAATCTAGTTATTATTATTATTATTTTTTATAATTGAGCTTTAGGAATTCCTTATATATTTTGGAAATTAACTCCTTATTAAATATATGGTTTGTGGGTATTTTCTCCAATTCTATTGGTTGTCTTTTTACTCTGATACTCATTTCCTTTGCTGTGTTGAAGGTTTTGGGTTTGATGTAATACCCCTCATCAAATTTTACTTTTTTTGTTGGGTAATAGGCATAAAGAAAAATCATGATTCGTATTAATGAATATGCTAATAATAATTTTAGAAATTTGCTTTTTTTGCCTATGTTTTTGGTGGCATATCCATGAAATCATTGCCAAGACCAATGCCATGAATATTTTCTTCTATTTTTTCTTTTAGGAATTTTATAGTTTCAGGTCTTACATTTAAGTTTTTAATCCATTTTGAGGTGATTTTTGTGTATGAGTAAGAGAGGGTCCAATTTCATTCTTCTGTGTGTGATTATCCAGTTTCCCCAGCATCATTTGTTGAAGAGACTGTCCTTTCCCCATTATGTACTCTTGGCACCCTTGTTAAAGATCAGCTCACTGTATACATGTAGGTTTATTTCTGGGGCTATCTATTCTGTTCCATTAATCTATATGTCTGTTTTTCTGTCAGTACCATACTGCTTTACTTACTGTAACTTTTAAATACATTTTGAAATCAGGACTTGTGATGCTTCCAGCTTGTATTTTTTCTCAACGTTGCTTAGGCTATTCTGTGTCTTTTGTTTTTCCATATGAACATATACATATATATATTTAATTGAAGCATAATTAATTACACATATTTTGGGGGTACAGTGCTGACTACCATCACCTGTGTACAACATGTGATGATCCAATCAATACTATTAGCATATTCATTATTAAAAATTGTAATTATTCTTTGTGTCCTTTACCTAATATCTTCCCAATCCCCCTCCCTCCTCACTTCCCACCTCTAGTAAACATAGATTTGTTCTCTCCCTCTGAAAGTTCAACGTATTATTGTGGTTCTTTCTCTTCTTTTTTTTTTTTTGTGATTGGTAAGCGGATTGCAACCCTTGGCTTGGTGTATATAGGATTTGAACCTGCGGCCTCGGTGCTCCCAGCACCGCACTCTCCCGAGTGAGTCACAGGGCCAACCCATCTTCTTTTCTTTTCTTTACCCTGCCTCCCTTCCTTCCTTTCTTCCTTCCTCCTTCTTTCTTCTTTCCTAGCACCCACTTATGAGCGAGGACATGCAGTATTTTTCTTTCCATTTCTGGTTTATTTCACTTAACATAATTTTCTCCAAGCTCATCCATATTGCTGCAGGTGGCAGAATTTTATTCATTTTTTATGGCTGAATAGTATTCCATTGTATATGTGTATACCACATTTTCCTATCCAGTGTCTGTTGATGAACATTTAGGTTGATCCATATTTTGGCTATTGTAAATAGAGCTGTGATGAACATGACAGTGCAGGTATCCCTTCAACATGATGATTTCCATTCCTTTGGGTATATATCTAGAAGTGGGATTGCTGGATCATATGGCAGTTCTATCTGTAGTTGTCTGAGAAACAACCATACTGTTTTCCATAGTGGCTGTGCTATTTAACAGTCCCACCAACAGTGTAGAAGTGTTCCCCTTTCTCCACATCCTTTCATGATAAAGCAAATTAAGTATAGAAGGAAAGTACCTCAATGCAATAAAATCCATATAATAAAAGCCATATTGGTTTGTTTATCACAAACCGATCACCAATATCATCTTGAATGAACAGGAACAGACAATGATGCCCACTATCACCACTCCCATTGAATATAGTATTGGAGGCACTGGCCAGAGCAATCAGGCAAGAGAAGAAAATAAAAGTCATCAAGATTGGAAAAGACAAAGTCAAACTGTCTCTGTTTGCAGATTACATGATCTTATATGTGGAAAAACCTAAAGACTCTACCAAAAAACTCTTAGAGCTGATTAACAATTTCAGTAATCTTACAGGATATAAAATCAACACCCTCAAATCAGTAGCATTTTTCTACTCCAATAACAAACTAGCAGAAAAAGAAATCAAGAAAACAAGCCCATTTACAATAGTCACCAAAAAACCAACAACAAACAACAAAAACAACAAAAACAACCTAGGAATCAATTTAAATTCCATATGAATTTTAAGATTTATTTTTTCTTTCTATAAGAAATGCCTTTAGGACTCTGATGGGAATAGCATTGAATCTGTAGATCACTTTGGGCAGAATGGACATTTTAACAGTATTAAATCTTCCAACCCACGAAAGTGGATGCCTTTCCACTTATTTCTGTCTTCTTTAATTTCTTTCATCAATGTGTAGTAGCTTTCAGTGTACCAGAAACAGCAATTTAGAGAAGACACTATTAAGCAAAGAGTTAGGACCCTGTCCTCAAGGAGTTCACCATCTGATGTGGGCAGTAATTACTTCTCTAATTATAGGGGCTAATTTTACCTGAGATGGTAATACCAATTACAACTATTTGCTACAGGTCTACCACTGTTGACTTTGTAGACCCTGTGAACGAGTTTATTGAAAGCAATAATTGTCATGAGTTAGTCACTGTATTTAGGAATAGGAGAAACAAAGGAATTGGAGATCCAGAATCTAGAGAACTGTCACCTGAGAAATGGATTTTGTTATAATCTTGAAGATATTAGGAACCATTTAAGAAAACATAAGAGGAAGAGTAGCCAAAAGAAAGCCCCTCTCCTCTACGACTCTTTCTATACCAAATTAGAAATTCCACTGGGTTCACAGGTTCTTTTTATTAACTTCCTCATAATGAGTTGGAAGGTTATCCATAACATAAACAAACAAACAAACAAACAAACAAAAAATCCCCCTTATTCTCCTGTTAGTATGATTCTTAGCTGTAATTTTCCAGAGAGAGTAAAATTCAGTATCAATGAACACAGTGAGGAAAGGATAAAGAAGTAGCAGCTGGAAGCCCAAGCATGGCTGAGATGGGGAGAGGGAGGTTGGATGTAGTGATCAGTTTACTTATGACTATGCCATTTTTTTTTTAGCTCTGAGATGTCAGAAAGTAGTCATAAAACCCAGAGAATTTGGGGGTGGGTTGAAGAGGGAGAGGGAAGAAGAGGGAGGTGGGGGGAGTCATCCAAACAAACTTTTCCAAACTTGCAGATTTCTCTGCAGGGCTGGTGGCTCCTGCCCTCTTCTCAGGTGCTGATGAAATCCACCTGCTGTCCCTTCTTGGGGGCAAGCACCATACGGTGTTGGTGCCCATCAGAGTATAAAGATCTGGGGAGAAGATGGGTCAGGATGAATGACCCTTTCCTGAAGCTACACCCTTTGGGAACTGGAGTTTACCAATGACTTTTCTGAATGCAGCTTTTACATCTTTGTTTCTCAGACTGTAGATCAAGGGGTTCAGCATAGGGATGACCACAGTGTAAAAGACAGACACGATCTTGTCCTCCTCTGGGGATTTGTTTGAGTTACTTCTCTGGTACGTAAAGGCAAGAGTCCCAAAGAACAGGATAACAGTGGTAAGGTGGGAGGTGCAGGTGCAGAAGGTCTCGGCTCGCCCACCAGCAGACTTCACCCTCAGGATGGCTCTAATGATGAGCATGTAAGAGACCAGGATGACCATGACATTGGCCAGGAACATGAGTTTTGCAAAAAAGAGAATGGCAATCTCACTTTGTGTCATGCTGCTGCAGGTGAGCTTCAGCAGAGGTGGGAGATCACAGAAGAAGAAGTTGATCTCATTATCATCACAAAAGGAGAGGGTGAAAGTGCACATGGTATGCAGGATGGCCCCTGACACCCCACACATATAGGCCCTGGCCAACAAGCCCCTGCAGGTGCCTGGAGTCATAGCCATGTTGTAGCGCAGTGGGTTGCTAATGGCGACATAGCAGTCATAGGCCATAACTGCCAGCAGGCAACACTCTGTGCCTGCACAGATAGTGAAGAAAAAGAACTGGGCAGCACAGCAGCCAGAGGAGATGACTGTCTTGCCTGTGGCTAGTGTGGCCAGGATCTGAGGGGTGATGATTGAGGTATAGCAGGCATCCAGCAGGGCGAGGTGGATCAGGAAGAAGTACATTGGGGCGTGGAGTTGGATGTCTGCTTGGATTAGAATAATCATCCCCACATTCCCTATAACAGAGACAAGATAGAAACTGAGAAACACCAGGAAGAGCAGAACTGCCAGTTCAGGGTGATTTGTGAAGCCCACACAAATGAACTCTGTCACAGTGGTGAGATTTCTTTCGGTCATAGACTCAATATAGCTGGTTGGCCTGAAGAGGAGAATGGAATTAGATATCCCAGAACTGAGGGCCTTTGCTTTCTTCAGTATCAGATGTTATGTGAATGTCTCAAATATTTTCTGTTCAGAGACAGAAGAAAATATATACCATCTTAAGAATCCACAATTGGCATTTACTATGAAGACCTTTTACCTGTGTTTATACCACTACAAAATTGGACCTTGGGGCAGCATTTTTTAAAATTCACTTGCTTATTGTCTGGAATATTCTCTGAGACCAGAGAACCTTAGGCTATCAAGGCTTGAAGGGACAATTATGGCATCCTTTTGTTCTAGAATATTCTCAGCAAATTGTCATCTGGCCCAGGTGTACACCAGGGCTGCCTCATGTGGCTCCCAGCTGTGACTGAGTAACTCCAGGCAGGGCCATTCGCACAGACTGGTGTGAATGGTGCCTCCAGAGTTGTCAGATGCAGGGCCCTGTGTTAATTCTTTATGTGAGGGGGACTTTATGGCCATTCTACCGTTGGAAAATTCTGCCAGTTGAGAAAGCCAAATTGCTCTTTCTCAGAAGAATAGTGATTACCAGAGGCAGGTAAAGGTGTCAGGGGTTGGGGGAAGGGATAGGGAAAGACTAGCACAAAGTTACAAAGTTACGGTTAGATAGGAAGAGTAAGTTCTGGCACTCTACCTAGGGTTCTGGCACTCTAGGGTGACAATAGCTGATAAAATTGTACTGTGTATTTCAAGACAGCCAGAAAAGAGGATCTTGAATGTTATAACCACAAAGAAATGATCAGTGTTCGGATGACAAATATGCTAACTATTCTCATTAGATCTTTGTACAATGTATGCATGTATTGAAAAAACAAACTTCTACCCCGTAAATATGGACAATGAAAAAAATTGCTTTTTCTGTACCTTCCACACATTGGTATTATGCTTGGTACTGCATGTTGGGTAAAACCATTCTCTGCCAAGGCAGGTGGTGGTAACACCCACTTTTATCTAGTTGCCTCTTCTCCAAGTCAAACATTCCCAGTCATTTCAGCAATTACTTGTGAGTCCTTTCATAATCTATTTTTGCTTTCTTACGAACCAGGTCATTGCCTGTCTTCAATCTCTTTTCTTGAGAGACCCCTAGAGAAAGTGATTCTGTGGCCATCATTAGATTTATGAGGCCCTTATTTTGTGCTGGACATTTTCACATTAACTTAGTGATTCCTCCCGATAATCCTGGAATAGCCATTATGAGTTTCAGTCTTGAAATGTGTTATCCGAGGTTTTGGAAAGTTAACGAGACTTGTCAAGGCATAACTTGTAAGTGCAGGAGCCGGGATTTACACCATCATGTCATGACTCCAGGCACGGCTTGCTCTCTCTCCCATGCTGGTCCTTTGTGAGCATAAGCCTCTACTCCAACTCTTAGCTGCTGTACTCCAGAGGTAGTTCATGGAAAGGGGTTTAGAGTATTTGGTAGAACCAGTTTCCTATAGAAATCAGTTTGATTCTTCACTTTCTTTTTGACAAAGGTGAGTTCCTTTGTCAGCTACTGATTGCTCTGGGCTCTGTTCCCCAGGATGATGCCTTTGGGGAGTGGAGGTGGAGGCTCCTCCATCAGGGATTCCAAAACTCACTGGGAGGCTGGCTAGAGTCAGGATTTAAGGACTTGTTTGTGCAATATGGGGTTCCAACTAGCCATAGAACTTCCACAGAACCTTTCGGGGCTGCCTGTTAATTTTGATCCTGGGGATTTCATGGGTCTGAAGGGCTCATAAGTCCTTCAGACTTAGAAAGAATATCAGCTCCACCAAATTTTTAATAATCAACAATTCTAATAAATGTGCAGAAATCAATGCCTGTGAAATCTATTGATTAGCAGTAGCTTGGGCATGGACTACCTTGGTCTCGCCCGTTGCTCGCATCTCCTTTGACCTGCTCTCATTGACCTGGTCTAATGGAAACTGAAGATGGGAGGAAGTTGTACGTTACTGAACTTAAGGAGATTCTCAGGACCTTAAGAGCAGGAGTTTAGGCATCTTTTCTCCAGAGCATTGCTGTAACAGTGATTATTCTGTGCTCCAACTGTCTGTTCCTTTCTCTCCTTCTGTCAAATAAGTTTCCCATCATTTTTAAATCTTCTCTGCTTCCTCATAAATTTGACTTACACATGGCTGTGTCTCATCACCTCCTTGAGGTCCATCACCATTAGTTCCATTGAAACAAAAAAATTATTTCAGGGTTTCCTAGTTCAAATACTTTAAAAAGAAAATTTGATTTATGTAGCTGCCACCTTTGGCAGCCAGTACATAAATTAAAAAGTTGAAGGTATGTAGCCAGCCTACATGTTAACTGCTTTGTCCAAAGGGACAGTTACATGACGCAAAATGTAAGTTTCACACCTTCAGCCTGGGCTGTAGATGGGGCTGGGATTGTGACATCTCTTTTAAATTTGTCCTTACTGTGGCCATAACTCACTTTGGAACTTTCCAGTATATACATCTTGAGTTGTCATCCAAATCTATTATTCTATTCTATGACTTAATAACTCCTTCCCTTGTGGAAGCATTTTCCATAATTTAGTCACAGTCTTCTTTTTGTATATAAATTTAGAAGTGCAAAATCCATGCTTTAGGACATGCTTTACTAAATGATTTCCAAGTACTCTTTTTGTTATGCATATCTCTGAACATAAGATTGTAAATAAAAGTTTCTTTGAAGCTCTCGAAAGGTTACTCTGAATGTTTGAATGTGTGAACTAAATAACCAGCAAATTCAGATTTCTAAATAATCATATGCTTTATGAACTTAGAGCACTATCTCACTACCTAGTAGAATTTATGCTGTCACGATTGGCCATCCATAGCACCTTTTCCCCTAGATGGTCACAATCTTTCAGTCCAGCTCTTGGACGTGTCCCACTGGACTTACGTAACTTTGCTCACACAGCCTGAGCATGGACACCGTCATGCTTGAAGTGACCTCTTTTGCCTAGAGGGATGCATTTATCTGGCAGCTCTCTCCTGGAGGGTGGTAGCTACAACTTGTATCTATTCAAGACAATGATTGTCTCAATGGAAAAACCTACACAGTAAGAGCATTCCTGAGACCCTGAGCTTGTCTGTTAGCTTCTGTGTCCACATCTGTCTTATGCCCTACATTTCAATGTAGCATTGTGTCAGGTGAGTAGCTGGTGATTGGTTTCTTTTTGTCTCCAGTGTGAAGGGTTACATGGCTGTCAGGATGGGCTCAGCAGGGCCTGAGACAGTGGGACTGGTGGCTCACTGTGTCCCCGTCCATGCTTTTGGAAAGCACCCACGATCCTCCCCAGAGACCCAGGACTTACAGACACAGATCCTTAGAGCTGGAAAGACCCTTGTGGTTCTGTGATTTTCCAGTTCTGCTCCTTAGAACCATAACCTAGAGATGCCTCCAGGGAACACAGCGGTGGGATATGAAGGAAAGGCTGAGCAGGTGAGTGCTGCCATCTCAGCCCCAGCTTTAGACAAAGCAGCAGTTCTTCTAACACTTGTAAGCAACGAGGTGCTTCCTTTCATTTTGTTTGGAAACAGAGTTCCACTGTTAAAAAGAGATTTGAACACACCTGGTCTACTACATTTTCTTCATTTGGCAGAAGAGAGGATTGAAGCCCAGAGAAGAAGTAACTTCTACCCAGTGTGTCAGCAAACATTTCCTTCCAAATTAATCTTGGTAGGGCCTCAACTCTAGCATCTCATTTCTTGCCTCAGGAAAGGCTACAGAGTTATAGACGTGCAAACCAGAAATAACAGGTCCAGGCTGGGACCACAGTGCTGAGAGGATTGCTGTAGCACAGCAGGACTCTCAGAGGCCTGGAGACATTGTTTCCCAACTCATGACCTCCCTCTTCCTATAACATCCATTTCCACATTCCCTTCTCAAAAGCTTTTTGTGACAGGTGTCTTTCTCTCTGACCTCACCAGCTAGGACAGCCTCCTCAGGAAGGATGGGTCCACTCTCCATCCATGCTCTGGGCACTTGGTGACAGTATGGTGTCAAGGGAGTAATGATATCTCTATGGCAACTATTGTCCTCTGCACTTGACATATTTATTATTGATAACTTCCTCAGCAAGACATATATTTCTATTCCCTTTGTACAGAAGACAAAATTGAAAATTTGGGAAGATAAACAACTTGTCCAAAAGGTCACACAGACAAAATATAAATTATGTTCAAAAATTTGGAGAGCACATTCAATAATCTCTGGAATACATTCTATCTCCCAATGTAATATAGTTACAGGATTTACATTACCTCATAGGGTAGGAGTGGTCCTTGCGCTCCTGAGAGGAACTTCTGTGAAGCACTGTTAATATTTTCTCCTGCTTTCTAAGTAGGTCCAAGGAGATTGCTGCTGTGGGGATCTGAAATTCATAGAAAATGCAATTACCTAACCTTCCTTGAGCCAATTTTATGCATATGCTGGAAACCCACTTTTGAACAGGCCCCTAGAAGGTAGCAGGGCCAGACCGTGTGCCCAGTTTTATCCAG
Source organism: Cynocephalus volans (assembly GCF_027409185.1). Classification (NCBI taxonomy): domain Eukaryota; kingdom Metazoa; phylum Chordata; class Mammalia; order Dermoptera; family Cynocephalidae; genus Cynocephalus; species Cynocephalus volans. The sequence goes on from NC_084463.1 coordinate 153,010,839, forward strand.
AGTTCCTGGATGAAATTCAGAACTGTCCACCTCAAAGCTTCTCCAGATGGCTAACAGTTTTGACTTCTTGCTCAAGCAACCCAATTAGGATCATGGAGTTTCTGAATTGTTGAATTTTCTGATCCAATGGAATCCATTGGCGGTTTTATTATTTTGTAGATATTACCTAATATGATGCTTGTGTGAGAAGGTGATCATGACAAATGAGAGACAGAGAGACTCTCTCTTTCTACACAATTCACTGGGATGACTTACCTGCCTTCAGTGGAGTTTGTGGAGCCCAGCCTTGCCTGCAAATCACAATTAAAGAGTGAGACAGGGCTTCCAGTTTCTGGGAGAAGCCAGCTCCTTTCAGTTAGAGTTGACTGCAGGGGTATTATATCCCTCTCTCTCTTCATCTAGGAAAGTAAACAATGGTCTGGGGATTAAAAGGCTCAGGAGGGAAGTGACCTACCCTGAATGACAGCACTTCTCCTGATTCTCTATGGGAATGAGCATTGCCACTTTCGCGCTGCCTCTTCAGCTCTGGAAGGAAAGGGAGAGAGAATCCAGACTGACTTTAACATGTCACAGATGAGGAGGCAGACCCAGAGGGGTTGGGTGTCTCACCTGAGGTCACACAGCTTCTCGGTTGGAAGCTAGAGGTTGTATGGTAGTGAAAGGTGGCTATGTCAGGAGGAGCAGCCGGACTATCCAGCTATGGTGGGTTTGACCAGGTTGGAGTCACCTATTAGCTTAGTTTGTTCAAGAATTTTGCTTCCTTCTAAACCCAGTTAGAGTCTCACTACTTCTAGGACGACGACTAACTTCCTCATAGGCAGTTCTTCAGTCCTCAGTGAGCCTTACAGGGCTTACCTCTCCATCCTAAATTGTGGCAGAGTCTTGAGCACCAGGCTTCTTTCAGATTAACCACCTGCCTTCCAGAATATTCTCTGGGAAAAGTGTTCAGTCCTACAGGGTATTTAAGTTTGAAATGAAGAAAGTCTGCCTTGAAAATTGAAACTTGAAAATTGCTAAGAGAGTACATTTGAAGTGTTCTCACTCCAAAAAAAAAAAAAAAAAAAAGTATGTGAGGAAATGCATATGTTAATTAGCTCGATTTAGCAGTTCCACAATGTATACAGAATATCAAAGCATCATGTGGTACACCATAAATGTATACAATTTTATCTGTCAATTAAGAAAATAAATAGAAAGAAAAACTGGTTTAATGGTGGAAAATTAGTAACAACAACAGAGCAGGGAAAAAAATCATTATACTGTGGAAAAGACTCCCTTGAATCCCATTATGTTGTTGCCAAGGAAAGAGGAGATCCTACTGACACGGGCACAGAGCCCATGACTCAGGCCTTCATGCCTGCTTAGGGTGAAGTGGGGCTTCAGATTTTATTTACGTGCTTTTTTGTTGTGAAATATAATATACATACAAACAAGTACATAAGAATGGATGCAGTTTAATAAAAAATTATAAAACAAATACCCAGGCAATCACTGTCAGACCAAGGTAAGTAGAGTACTTCCTCTCTCCAGATATTCCTGTGAGGATCTCCCCTTTCCAGTCCCCCCTTGCTCCTATATCTTGGCTGTTTACTGGTTTAATTTAAGGCTTTGTCATCTGTGTACATATCCCTCACAATATGAGTTTGTTTAGCCTAGTTTTGAAATAAGTATATAATATATATAGTTGTTTCTGCTTATTTTCTTTTAAGATAAATGTTTATTTCTTTTTTTACATAAAAGAATCCTGGAGATGGGCAGTTCAAGGTTCATATAGTGAATTAAAAATGTCATCAGGGACTTAGGTTTCTCTTTCTTTCTGCTCTGTTGTCTTCTATGTATTGCTGTCATCTTTAAGGTCACTTTGTAATCCACAATGGCTTCTAGGACTTTAGCCATTACATCCACACTCCAGGTCAGAAGAACGAAAAACTGAAGGCAAGTGTTTTGAGTTTTGTGCTGTTAGAACTATGCCTTGGGAACATTCTTTCATATCCTGGTGCTCATGGGCAAGCGTTTCTCCACGTATAACCAGGTCACTGGTTTTTAAAGGATAATGCCAAACTTTCACAAAACTGTTAAACCAATTAATACTACCCATTTTTCATATTCTTATCAACACGGTGGTGTCACACTTTTTAATTTTTGCTAATCTAACGAGCTTACTGTAGTTTTAAATGCGCATTTTCCTGACTAACATATCTCTTCCGAATAAGCATCTCTTCATAGGATAAGTAGCTATATTTGGATATTCTCTACCGTGGTCACCCTGGTTTCTATTCTGAATCTCTTTTACATGTTCAGCTTCATAATGCCCGTGAAAATTTTTATTAGCCTAACGTGGGTCAGGTGCTTATTTCTGAATCAATCAACTTCAGGCAGTGTGGTGGGCCATTTATTTATTTATTATTTTTAATTTTTATTTTATTTTATTTATTTTTTTATTATAGATACAGGTGGGGTACAATGTTGATTTTCAATAATTGTGTAGAATGTGTGGTGGTTAGATCCGTATAGTTAGCTTATTTATCATTACAATATGCAATCATTCTTTGTGTCCATTGACCAGTTCCTCATTAGACCCCCCCATCCCCTCCCGTTTTCCACCTCTAGTTTTCTAAAAGTTCAATCTATTACTGTGATTGTTGTTTGTTTCTTTCTTTCTCTGTCTCTCTCTGTTTGTTTATGGATTCAGCTCCCAGTAATGAGTGAGAACGTGCAGTATTTCTCTTTCTGTACCTGGGTTTTTTCACTTAGGATAATTTTCTCCAGGTTCATCCATGTTGTTGCAAATGGTAGAATTTCATGCTTTTTTATGGCTGAGTAGTATTCCATTGTGTATGTATACCACAGTTTCCTTATCCAGTCATCCATTGATGGACATTTAGGTTGGTTCCATTGCCTACCTATTGTAAATAGAGCTGCAGTAAACATGGGAGTGCAGGTATCCCTTTGACCTGATGTTTTCCAATCCTCTGGATATATCCCCAGGAGTGGGATTGCTGGATCATATGGAAGTTCTATCTGTAGTTGTTTAAGGAAACTGCATACTGTTCTCCATAATGGCTGTACTAATTTACAGTCCTACCAGCAGTGCAGGAGGGTTCCTCTCTCTGCACATCCTCACCAGCATTTGTTATTCTCTGTCTTTTTTATAAGAGCCAGTCTGATTGGGGTGAGGTGGTATCTCAGAGTGGTTTTGATTTGCATCTCCCTGGTGATTAGCGATGCTGAGTATTTTTTCATATATCTGTTGGCCATTTGTATGTCTTCCTTTGAGAAATGTCTATTCACCTCCTTTGCTCATTTTTAAATTGGATTATTTTTTTTTTTACTGTAAAGTTGTCTGAGTTCTTTGCATATTCTGGATATTAATCCCTTGTCAGATGGGTTTTTTGCAAATACTTTCTTCCATTCTTTACGATGTCTTTTCATTCTATTGATTGTTTCCTTTGCTGTGCAGAAGCTTTTTAGTTTGATATAATCCCATTTGTTTATTTTTTCTTTTGTTACCTGTGCTTTTGGAGTGTTATTCATAATGTCATTGCCCAGTCCTAAATCCTGAAGCATTTCCCCTACATTTTCTTCTAGGAGTTTTACAGTTTCAGGCCTCTGAATATTTAGGTCTCTAATCCATTTTGAGTTGATTTTGGTATATGGTGAAAGGGATGGATCAAGTTTCATTCTTCTACAAATGGATATCCAGTTTTACCAGCACTATTTATTGAAGAGGCAGTCTTTTCCCAAATGCATGCTCTTGGTGCCTTTGTCAAAGACAGTTGGCTGTACAGATGTGGGTTGATTTCTGAGTTCTCTATTCTGTTCCATTGGTCTACATGTCTGTTTTTATGCCAGTACCATGCTGTTTTTGTTACTACAGATTTGTAATATAGTTTGAAGTTAGTGAGTGTAATGCCTCCAGCTTTACTTTTTTTGCTCAGGATTGCTTTGGTTATTCAGGGTCTTTTGTTGTTCCATATGAATGTTAGGATAGCTTTTTCTATTTCTGTGAAGAATGTCATTGGTATTTTGATGGGAATTGCATTGAATCTGCAGATGCCTATGGGTAGCATGGACATTTTTACTACATTGATTCTTCCAATCCAGGAACAAGGAATGTCTTTCCATCTTTTGGTGTCTTCTCTAATTTCAGAAGTGATTTGTAGTTCTCATTGTAGAGATCTTTCACCTCTTTGGTTAGATTTATTCCTAGGTATGTTATTTTTTTGGAGACTATTGTAAATGGGCTTGCTTTCTTGATCTCTTTTTCTTCTAGTTTGTTGTCAGAATATAAAAATGCTAACTGATTTTTGTATGTTGATTTTGTATCCTGCAACCTTACTGAATTCATTTATCAGCTCTAAGAGTTTTTTGGTAGAGTTTTTTGGTTTTTCTATATATAGAATCATGTCATCTTTGAACAGGGACAATTTGATTTCCTCTTTACCTACTTAGATACCCTTTATTTCTTTCTCTTGTCTAAGTGCTCTGGCAAGTACTTCCAATACTATGTTAAAAAGGAGTGTAGAGAGCAGGCATCCTTGTCTTGTTCCTGATCCTAAGGGGAAAGCTTTCAGCTTTTCCCCATTCAGGATGATATTGGCAGTGGGTTTATCATATATGGCTTTTATTATGTTGAGGTACCTTCACTCTATACCTAATTTGTTGAGAGTCTTTATCATGTCGACTGTTGAATTTTGTCAGTGCTTTTTCTGCATCCATTGAGATGATCATATGGTTTTTCTTCTCCACTTTGTTGATGTGGTGTATCACATTTATTGACTTGTGTATGTTGAACCATCCTTGCATTCCTGGCATGAATCCCACTTGATCTTTTTGATATGTTGCTGCATTCTGTTTGCTAGTATTTTGCTGAAGATTCTAGCATTTAAATTCATCAAGGATATCGGCCTGTAGTTTTCTTCTCTTATTGTATCTTTGTCTGGTTTTGGTATCGGGGTGATGCTGGCTTCATAGAATGAGTTTGGGAGAATGGTTTCTGTTTCAATTTTTTGGAATGGTTTGGAAAGAACTGGTATTAATTCCTCTTTATTTATTTTTTTTTTAATTTTTATTTTGTCGATATACATTGTGGCTGATTATTGCTCCCCGTCACCAAAACCTCCCTCCCTTCTCCCTCCCCCCCTCCCCCCCAACAATGTCCTTTCTGTTTGCTTGTCATATCAACTTCAAATAATTGTGGTTGTTATATCTTCTTCCCCCCCCCCGGTTTTGTGTGTGTGTGTGTGTGTGTGTGTGAATTTATATATTAATTTTTAGCTCCCACCAATAAGTGAGAACATGTGGTATTTCTCTTTCTGTGCCTGACTTGTTTCACTTAATATAATTCTCTCAAGGTCCATCCATGTTGTTGCAAATGGCAGTATTTCATTCGTTTTTATAGCTGAGTAGTATTCCATTGTGTAGATGTACCACATTTTCCGTATCCACTCATCTGATGATGGGCATTTGGGCTGGTTCCAACTCTTGGCTATTGTAAAGAGTGCTGCGATAAACATTGGGGAACAGGTATACCTTCGACTTGATGATTTCCATTCCTCTGGGTATATTCCCAACAGTGGGATAGCTGGGTCGTATGGTAGATCTATTTGCAATTGTTTAAGGAAGCTCCATACCATTTTCCATAGAGGCTGCACCATTTTGCAGTCCCACCAACAATGTATGAGAGTTCCTTTTTCTCCACAGCCTCGCCAGCATTTATCGTTCATAGTCTTTTGGATTTTAGCCATCCTAACTGGGGTTAGATGGTATCTCAATGTGGTTTTGATTTGCATTTCCCGGATGCTGAGTGATGTTGAGCATTTTTTCATATGTCTGTTGGCCATTTGGATATCTTCCTTAGAGAAATGCCTACTTAGCTCTTTTGCCCATTTTTTAATTGGGTTGCTTGTTTTCTTCTTGTAAAGTTGTTTGAGTTCCTTATATATTCTGGATATTAATCCTTTGTCAGATGTATATTTTGCAAATATTTTCTCCCACTCTGTTGGTTGTCTTTTAACTCTTTTAATTGTTTCTTTTGCTGTGCAGAAGCTTTTTAGTTTGATATAATCCCATTTGTTTATTTTTCCTTTGGTTGCCCGTGCTTTTGGGGTCGTATTCATGAAGTCTGTGCCCAGTCCTATTTCCTGAAGTGTTTCTCCTATGTTTTCTTTAAGAAGTTTTATTGTTTCAGGGTGTATATTTAAATCCTTAATCCATTTTGAGTTGATTTTAGTATATGGCGAGAGGTATGGATCTAGTTTCATTCTCCTGCATATGGATATCCAGTTATCCCAGCACCATTTGCTGAAGAGGCAGTCCCTTCCCCAGTGAATAGGCTTGGTGCCTTTGTCAAAGATCAGCTGGCAGTAAGTGTGTGGGTTGATTTCTGGATTCTCTATTCTATTCCATTGGTCAGTGTTTCTGTTTTTATGTCAGTACCATACTGTTTTGGTTATTATAGCTTTGTAGTATAGCTTAAAGTCAGGTAGTGTTATGCCTCCAGCTTTATTTTTTTTGCTCAGCATTGCTTTGGCTATGCGTGGTCTTTTATTGTTCCATATAAATGTCTGAATAGTTTTTTCCATTTCTGAGAAAAATGTCTTTGGAATTTTGATGGGGATTGCATTGAATTTGTATATTACTTTGGGTAGTATGGACATTTTCACTATGTTGATTCTTCCAATCCAAGAGCATGGGATATCTTTCCATCTTCTTGTATCCTCTCTAATTTCTCTCAGCAGTGGTTTGTAGTTCTCGTTATAGAGATTTTTCACCTCCTTGGTTAACTCAATTCCTAAGTATTTTAATTTTTTGGTGGCTATTGTAAATGGGCAGGCTTTCTTGATTTCTCTTTCTGCATGTTCACTATTGGAGAAAAGAAATGCTACTGATTTTTGTGTGTTGATTTTGTATCCTGCTACTGTGCTGAAATCATTTATCAATTCCAACAGTTTTTTTGTAGAGGTTTTAGGCTGTTCGATATATAGGATCATGTCATCTGCAAACAGGGACAGTTTGACTTCATCTTTTCCAATCTGGATGCCCTTTATTTCCTTCTCTTCTCTGATTGCTCTGGCTAGTACTTCCAACACTATGTTGAATAGGAGTGGTGAGAGTGGGCATCCTTGTCTAGTTCCTGTTCTTAAAGGTAAAGCTTTCAGCTTTTCCCCATTCAGGATGATATTGGCAGTGGGCTTGGCATATATGGCTTTAATTATGTTGAGATACTTTCCCTCTATACCTAACTTATAGAGGGTCTTTGTCATGAATGAGTGCTGAACTTTATCGAATGCTTTTTCAGCATCTATAGATATGATCATATGGTCCTTGTGTTTGAGTTTATTAATATGGTGTATCACATTTATTGATTTGCATATGTTGAACCAACCTTGCATCCCTGGGATGAATCCCACTTGATCGTGATGAATAATTTTTCGTATGTGTTGCTGTAATCTGTTTGCTAGTATTTTAGTGAGGATTTTTGCATCTATATTCATCAAGGATATTGGCCTGTAGTTTTCTTTTTTGGTTATATCTTTACCTGGTTTTGGTATCAGGATAATGTTTGCTTCATAGAATGAGTTTGGGAGATTTGTGTCCATTTCAATCTTTTGGAATAGTTTGTAAAGAATCGGTGTCAATTCCTCTTTGAATGTTTGGTAAAATTCTGCTGTGAATCCATCTGGTCCTGGGCTTTTCTTTGTTGGGAGCCTTCTGATAACAGCGTCAATCTCCTTTATTGTTATTGGTCTGTTCAAATTTTCTACGTCTTCACGGTTCAGTTTTGGGAGCTTGTGTGTGTCCAGAAATTTATCCATTTCCTCCAGATTTTCAAATTTGTTGGCGTATAGTTGTTTATAGTAGTCTCAAATGATTCCTTGTATTTCAGATGAATCAGTTGTAATATCGCCTTTTTCATTTCTAATTTTGGTTATTTGAGTCTTCTCTCTTCTTTTTTTTGTTAGCCATGCTAATGGTTTGTCAATTTTATTTATCTTTTCAAAAAACCAACTTTTTGATTCGTTGATCTTTTGAATTGTTTTTTGGTTTTCAATTTCATTCAGTTCTGCTCTGATCTTAATGATTTCTTTCCGTCTGCTAATTTTTGGTTTGGATTGCTCTTGTTTTTCTAGTTCTTTAAGGTGAAGTGTTAGGTTGTTCATTTGCCATCTTTCCAGTCTTCTGAAGTGAGCGTTTAATGCAATAAATTTCCCCCTCAATACTGCTTTTGCAGTATCCCACAGGTTTTGGTATGATGTATCATTGTTTTCATTAGTTTCAATAAATTTTTTGATTTCCTGCTTGATTTCTTCTTGGACCCATATGTCATTAAGTAGAATGCTGTTTAATTTCCATGTGTTTGTATAGTTTCCAGAGTTTCGCTTGTTATTAATTTCTAGTTTTAATCCATTGTGGTCTGAGAAGATACATGGGATAATTCCAATTTTTTTGAATTTATTGAGACTTGATTTGTGACCTAATATGTGATCTATCCTGGAGAATGATCCATGTGCTGATGAGAAGAATGAATATTCTGAGGTTGTTGGGTGGAATGTTCTGTAGATATCTGCCAATTCCAATTGGTCTAGAGTCTTGTTTAGATCTTGTGTTTCTCTACTGATTCTTTGCCTAGATGATCTGTCTAATATTGACAGTGGGGTGTTCAGGTCCCCTGCTATTATGGTATTAGTGTCTATTTCCTTCTTTAGGTCTAATAGAGTTTGTTTTATAAATCTGGCTGCCCCAACATTGGGTGCGTACATATTTATGATTGTTATGTCTTCTTGATGGATCAGTCCTTTTATCATTAAGTAGTGTCCCTCATTGTCTCTTTTTATGGTTTTTAGTTTAAAGTCTATTTTGTCAGATATAAGAATAGCTACTCCAGCTCGTTTTTCTTTTCTGTTTGCATGGTAAATCTTTTTCCATCCTTTCACTCTTAGTCTGTGTGAATCTTTATGGGTGAGGTGGGTCTCTTGTAGGCAGCAAATAGTTGGGTCCTGCTTTTTGATCCAGTCAGCCAGTCTGTGTCTTTTAATTGGGGAATTTAAGCCTTTTACATTAAGAGTTGTTATTGAAAGGTGTTGATTTATTCCTAGCATTTTATTGGTTGTTTGGTTGTCCTAGGTGTCTTTTGTTCCTTGCTTTCTGATTTACTGTTTGGTTTCTGTGTTTGTTGGTTCCTTGCGTTGTAGATAGTGTTTTTGTTAGCTTGTTTTCTCTTCATGAATGCCCTTTTTATTATACTAGTGGGTATTGATTTTTCTTGGGTTTTTATGGCAGTGGTAGTTATTTTTCAGGAACCAAACCCAGTACTCCCTTGAGGATTTCTTGTAAGGGTGGTCGTGTGGTAGTGAACTCTCACAGTTTTTGTTTTTCTGAGAAATATACTATTTGCCCCTCATTTCGGAAGGATAGCCTTGCAGGGTAGAGTATTCTTGGCTGGCAATCTTTGTCTTTTAGTATTTTGAAAATATCCTCCCATTCCTTTCTAGCTTTTAGGGTTTGTGATGAAAAGTCTGATGTTAACCTGATTGGGGCTCCCTTATAGGTGATTTGACGCTTCTCTCTTGCAGCTTTTAAGATTCTCTCTTTGTCTCTGAGTTTTGCCAATTTGACTATGACATGTCTTGGAGAAGGTCTTTTTGGGTTGAATACATTTGGAGATCGTTGAGCTTCCTGGATCTGAAGATCTGTGATTTTTCCTATACCTGGGAAGTTTTCTGCCACTATTTTGTTGAATATGTTTTCAATGGAATCTCCATTTTCCTCCCCTTCTGGAATACCCATGACTCGGATATTTGATCGCTTAAGGTTGTCTGATATCTCTCTCAGATTTTCTTCCATGTCCTTGATTCTTTTTTCTTTCTTTTTGTCTGCTTGTGTTATTTCAAACAGCCCATCTTCAAGTTCAGAGGTTCTCTCTTCAACTTCCACAAGCCTGCTGGTTAAACTCTCCGTTGTGTTTTTTATTTCGCTGAATAACTTCTATAGTTCAGCAAGTACTGCTACATTTTTTTTCAGGACATTGATTTCCTTGTACATTTCCTCTTTCAGATCCTGTATACTTTTCCTCATTTCATCATGATGTCTAGCTGAGTTTTCTTGTATCTCATTCAGTTTCCTTAGAATTATCACTCGAAATTCCTTGTCAGTCATTTCAAGGGCTTCTTGTTCTATAGGATCTAGCGTTTGAGATTTATTAACTTTTGGTGGTGTACTTTCTTGATTTTTTGTATTTCTGGTATCTTTTTTTTGGTGTTCATTCATTGTTGCAGGGAGTTTCACAGTCCACCGGTTTGAGACTAATGACTAACTAGGATGTTGCTGTGGTTGCCAATTTCGTATGGCTGCCTCTGTGACTGCTCAGTTGGCCTCTAGTGCCTTGTGTGTGTGGTTGCCTCGGGTCTTGGGCTTCTCCGGGGAGCCGCCTTTCTGGTCAGCTTGGGCTCTGCTGGGCTGGTGGATCACGTACCACAGGGTGTGTGATTGCTGTTGAGCTTTCACTTCCTGTGCAGGACTTCTCCCTGTTCCGTGTGTTCTGGCCCAGGCTGTTAGATCGTGCAGTGGCGACCCCACCAGGTGTGTCGTTTCTGTTGAGTCTCCGCCTCCCTGGCCGCACGTCTCCCCACTCTGTGTGCACTGTGCTGGGCTGGGGCGTGTCTTCTGCAACCCTCGTCTTTCAGCTGGGCCTTCAAGACCTTGCTCGGCACCGCCTCGCCCAGGAAGTCTACCAGGTTTCTGCTAGGCACAGACGACCGGTCTCTCTGGGTGCCTTTGTAGCACTATGTAGATCTTTCTCGAGTCTTGTTCACCTTTTTATCACCCCCGGTATAAACCAAGTCTAGCTCCCACCTGCAGCCTGCTCTCCAGCAGGTTCAAGTGGACCTGGGAACTCTCCTACCACACTATTCCCAACCAGAAATTCGTTAGGCTTTTTTCCAAACTGGAGGCCGCAGAGATGGTATCTGCCTCCCAGTAACAGGGAGTTTACCTGGGGCCGGAGTCCAGGGTGTGGTGGAGTGACAGTCGGCCCGCCCGTACTTTCTTGCCCTCCCGACACTGGTCTGGGACGCCCCCCGCCACCTGCCCCGCCAGAGAACCGCGGAGGGAGTGGGAGGGGAGGCCGGTCCGCAGGCTCCAGAAAGCCCCGCGCGCCAGGCCAAGCAAGTTTGAGGGCTCAGTGATGGCCGAGGGGGCGGGGCTGCCGGCACCTGGGAAAATGGAGGCAGCACCATGCAGTGAGTGGCCTGGTGGTGCAGGCGGGAGCCGCGTGGGCATCCACCCCCCGAACAGAGCTGTGCCAGGGATCACTCACAGTGCTGTGCCAGGTCGGGCGCTCACTCTGTCTCTGGTTTGCCGCCTTCCCCGATCTCAGCCGCTGCCGCCTCGGGCTGTTTAGTCGCGGCGCGGCTCGGGCGCTCCCAGGAATCTTCTTCAATGCCGGCCTGAAACCTCGAATCCTGAATAGGGCAGCTGGCCGCCTTCAGCGCGGCCCCGGTCTCCGGGATCCTGGCTGCATCCACAGCAGCCCTGGCGCCGTGTTCCCTGTTTCGAGACTCGCTTTTGCAGCTAAGAAACAGTTCTTTTCCTGCTCCACACTTCAAAGCTGTTGCCTGTAAATGAGGCAGCCTCTCCTGCCGGGGGCAAAGTGGCGGTCACCCCCCACGACCGGCCAGCAGCAGCGGTCCTCCCTTAAGAGATGGCGAGAGAAATGTCCACAAGTTTCCCGGCTGCGTGAGGCCCAGTGGCCTCCTTTTCCACCTCAGCTACTCCGCGCCAGCCGCCGCAGCCGCCGCCATCTTGAACCCTTAATTCCTCTTTAAAGGTTTGGTAGAATTCAGCAGTGAAGCCATCTGGTCCTGGGCTTTTCTTTTTTGTAAGATTTCTGATTACTGCTTCAATCTCATTCCTTATTATTGGTCTTTTCAGTTTTTCTGTGCTTTCTGGTTCAATCTTGGTAGTTTGTATGTGTCAAGAGATTTATCCATTTCCTCCAGATTTTCAAATTTATTGGCATATAGTTGTTCATAGTAATCTCTAATGATTCTTTGTATTTCTGTGGTATTAGTTGTGATATCCCCTTTTTCATTTCTGATTTTTGTTATTTGGGTCTTCTGTCTTCTTTTTTTTTAAGTTAGTCTAGCTAGTGGTTTGTCTATGTTGTTTATCTTCTCAAAAAAACAACTTTTTGTTTCATTGATCTTTTGTATCATATTTTTGGTATCTGTTTCATTTAGTTCTGCTCTGATTTTAATTATTTCTTTCTGACTACTAACTTTTGGATTGGATTGTTCTTGTTTTTCTAGTTCCTTGAGGTATAAACTTAGGTTGTTTATTTGAAATCTTTCTGTTCTCTTGACATGAGCATTTATTGCAATAAACTTTCATCTTAGTACTGCTTTTGCAGTATCCCATAGGTTTTGGTATGATGTGTTGTTATTATCATTAGCTTCAATAAAAGGGGTGTTTCCTTATGGATGGGCAAGGAGGATCAGCTTCTCATACAATCAGGATTGGGTAGAAGGGTTTACTGGGCACAAAATAATATATTCAACAAAAAATACATCCTTTCATCACCCTTGACTACATGGGATGAAGATAAGTTCACCTACATCCCCAGTTAAACGTGGAAGTTAATATTATTTATTGTTGCAAAAGACTTAGTTATTCATCTTCCTCAGTTCATAGCCTGCACTGACTTTTACTATCATTGGCCCATGATCTATTTCATTTTTGTCAGTTGACATGGAATTGTGGCAAGGGCCTGGGGTTGACATCAGTAAGTGAGGGGAAGGGAAGGAAAGAGAACAAACTATATTGAGAACCTGATTTGTGCTGGGACATTTTTTATTTATTATCTTATTTAATTTTTACAATATCCTTTTGAATTGGGTATTTTTATACTGGTTTTAGACCTGAGAAATCAAATCATTTACCTGAAGTCTCACCAATAAATTAGTGGTAGAATCAGGATTCAGATTGAAGCATGACTCCATGCCTTGTATACTGCTGTATACCAAGTATTCTTTGAATCATGAGAAGTGTTTTCTCAGCTGTAAAATGGAAACTTCATATTTAATCATGATCTCCATTTTTGCTTTATAAAGTTACCATGAGGCTCAAATGGCACCCTGTATGTACCATAAAGATACTTCCAAAAGAAATTATCAAGTGCTCATCTGGTTTAGACTTTGGACTTAGCAATGAAGAAAACACAGACTCTGCTGTCAAGGACTTTTCTGTCCTGTGTGGGAGTTACTTTCCCTTCTCGCCATGCCTTTGCTAGAGAAGATAATATGTGGTTTAACTGTCTCTATATCTGTCTGCTTTGTTGCTCTCTGACTTTGCTGTTTCTGAAAAAAGGATGCTTGGTAGGAAAGAACAGTTCATGAGGCAGGTAATAGGGTGAGAAGGAGAGAGTTGGTCTTTGAGGAGATATTTCCAAAGATAAGGCAGCTTAGATCATCTTGAGGGTATCAGAGTGACATGAAAGCAGAAACCACAACACCAGTGAGTTACCAAATATTAAGGTGATTTGCAAATTCCATTGTTCTGAATAAGAAGGAAGACACTCTAAGGAGAAAGATAGTCTAGAATGGTGAGGAGGAAGGCCTGTTTCTCAAATACCTCTTTCCTTGGCCAATTAGAGACTCAGTTTTGTTTTATACAATACTCCCTGCATGTTGAGGTGATCTGTCACTTACTTATGTGTTTTCCACATTTTCATTTTTTTGTCACTCACATATTAAAAGAAAGAAAAAAGTCAACTAGCACAATTCACAGGGATCCCTAGACATAATCTTTGATGTAGAGAAACAGTAGTATTAATGCGAGCAAAAACAAGAGGGGAAGGATGACCAAGCATGGCTGCAAAGAGTTTTAGGGTACGATGAAATAAACTCAGGACTCCTTTGTCCTCTGAGATTCTGTAAGTTATGACATCAGAGAGTAGCACCAGACCACTAGGTGCTAAGGGATGGACTGGAAGTGGGAAAAGAGTATAAGAAGAAAGTACCATGGAATTGCTGGAAACAAATTTCACTGCATTTGCAGTTTTTCTCATGTGCCTGGTGGCACCTGTCTACCCTCTCTCTGTTCATGGCTATAGGTTGCATATAGTGCTGGTGCCTATTAGGGTATATTGGTATGGGAAGAAAATGGACTAAGATGAGAAGTCCTTTCAATCAGATCTATATGCTCTGAGTCACCTGGAATCGACCAGTGACCTTTTTGAAGGCAGCTTTCACATTCGTGTTTCTTAGGCTGTAGATCAGAGGGTTCAGCATGGGGATGACCACTGTGTAGAAGACAGACACGACCTTGTCTTTCTCCAGGGATTTGTCTGAGCCACTCTGTAGATACATGAAGATGAGGGTCCCAAAGAAAAGGGCCACAGCAGTGAGGTGGGAGGCACATGTGGAGAAAGTCTTGGCCCTACCACCGGAAGACTTCACCTTCAAAATGGCCTTGATGATGAGCAGGTAGGAAATCAGGATGACCAAGGCATTGGCCAAAATCACAAAGCTGCCAAAGAAGACAATGACAATCTCAGTGTTTGTTGTGTCACTGCAGGCGAGCTTCAGCAGGGGTGGAAGGTCACAGAAGAAGAAGTTGATCTCATTATCATCACAGAATGAGAGGGTGAAGGTGCACGTGGTACGCAGAATGGCCCCTGATATCCCACAGATGTAGGCACCTGCCACCAAGCTCCAGCAGACTCTGGGATTCATGGCCACAGTATAGCACAGTGGGTTGCTAATGGCAACATAGCGGTCATAGGCCATCACTGCCAGCAGGTAACACTCTGTGCCTGCACAGATGGTGAAGAAAAAGAACTGGGCAGCACAGCGGCCATAGGAGATGACTGTCTTGCCTGTGGCTAGTGTGGCCAGGATCTGAGGGGTGATGACCGAGGCATAACAGGCATCCAGGAGGGAGAGGTGGCTCAGGAAGAAATACATTGGGGTGTGGAGTTGGATGTCTACTTGGATTAGAATAATCATCCCCACATTCCCCAGAAGGGTGACTAGATAGAAACTCAGAAACACCAGAAAGAGAGGAATCTCCAATTTGGGGTGATCAGTAAAGCCCATGAGAATGAATTCAGTAACTGCTGTGAGATTATCTTTGGCCATGGGTTCAAGGTGGTCTGAGGATGAGAATGAAATAAAAAAATCCCAGAACTGAAGAATAGAATTGTTCTCTTTCTAGTAGAAGTTAGGTTTGTAATTCAGGGCTTATTCATAGAGCTGGTTTTTCAGAAATCCTGTACCTGGCTGATTCTCTTTAGGCATCTTCTGCATTTTACAGAGCTGAGCCTTCAGCTGATTCAAGTTAATTCTAGTTTACATTTGGAAATTTCTGTGAAGATAAGAGACACATGATTCTCAGGTTTGGAAGAGACCTAGACAGCATCCGTTCCAACCCCATCTGGGGCTGGAGTCTCCTCTACTGCATACCCACCTCGTGGTCATCCAGTTGTGATCTGAGCCTCCATTTGTGCACAGTTCCATCAGTTCTCTGTTCGAAGCATCCATCAGTCCTCTGTCTGAACCTGGATTCTCTATCTGCATCTTCCACACACTAGTCTTAGTTTAACCCATTCCAGACACTCACAACAATTCTAATCCCTTCTTCTCATGAAAGCCTTGTAGAAGTTGGAAGATAATGAATCTGCTCCTCATGTTGATTATTTGCTTATAGTACACACTGATATATTTCCTTGTATTACATAATTATTCAGGCAGGCCATCAAAAAAATTGTCAAATCAGAGAGTATGAACTGATAATTAAAGTCTTTCTCTCCATTTTAATCTTTACCACCCCAGCTTGGAGGCCATGCTCTTCAACATATTGTTTTAAAATTTTTTTGGTCAATCAAAACACCATGATTATAAGTAATATGTTCAAATGCATGGTCTTGCTGCCTTTTAGTTATGTGGCTTTGGGCAAGTTACCTAACCCCTTTTTTTGTCTCAATGCCTTGTCCATAACATGGGAAAAGCATGCCTATGTCATAGGGATACCCATAAGGGGTATAAAGCAGTGACCAGCACACAGAAAGAGCTAGGTAATGTTAGCTATTACTATTGTTATTGTTATCATCGATTTTAGATAGTATCTATTGACAGACTGTTCTGAAAGATAATGCATTTCACTCACATAAACCTTGTTATATTGCTATCTGTATCTCTTTAAATAATATATATGTATGTATATATTTGCATCTTTGTTTCAATAATTGACTAATTCTGGACTTTGATTAAATGAGATGAAGAAATTATTCCTATTCTTTCTTCTCTCCTTCCTTCCACCCCATTTTTAAAAAAACTCCAAATCTTTATCCCATTCATGTAACAATACTTGCTATTTTAGTTGTCTTTTATACTTGGTCTATGTGTGATTCTGAAAATGTCCAGAGGTATTTCTCTATTATAATTACATACATGCCGTACATTAAAAGACTAGTGTGATTGAATGTGTCAAAGAGGAAATGTCACTAAACTTCTGTTGCTTCTAGGAGAAACTTTCAAACATCAAGTCAAATGGATGCTCTTTTCTTATACTTTACCAATTGCTCAAAATAATTTATGTTTAGGTTGCTTTACATTTAGTCATGGCAATTTTTGCATTTCCTGAAATATCTTGTTGCCATATTGCACAGATTTGAGTCATGTCATTATACTGTGTACTTGCTGCTGAACGTTTTCCTGGTTATGCAGGATCTTTGATAAAGTGCGTAAGGTCCAAGCTTTCACATGGAAGCCCAGATTCACATCTGCTTTCTCCAAAGGCATCTTTACTTTTCTAGAACCTTCCACACACCATATTTTATGCATGCCTGGCAAGAATTCTACTGAACAGGTAATATTAGTTATATTTGTGGATGAGAAACTGAGACCAGACCTGTAAAACTATCTGTTGACCTTTCTTGTGGTCCACACCTTAGTCTCCTGACTCCATTATCCTACACTGCTTCCCTTAAACCATGTTCCTGGCCTCAATACCACATCTACAATCCCCTCAGGTTGGAATTTGCTAGCTCAGAGTCCTTGAATCTATAACTAAATCCATGAATATCAAAATTCGATTATTAAACCCTTTTCCGTGTAGCAAATTAGGAGTTTCTTTGCTGTAGCAGGATGAGGATTGGCATTTTTGATGAAATCTGGAGTAATAAAAACTACTCATCATAATACCTCCTCATACTTTCTTTTATACGTTTTTATATTTACGAATGTTGGTGATTGCCTGCACACCCTTACGAAGTAGACCTGATTGATACTGTTCTGATTTTGGTGGTGAGAATACAGACACACAGAGAGATTAATGACTTGCCCCCAAATCAAAGAGTTAGTTGTTTGCAGACCTGGAAAATAATAGGCAAGTTTTCTGGCTTCCATGGGACCCCTGTTGTCCTTCCGTCCCACCTAAGGTCTAATTCTACCCTACCAGCAAGAGGCTCTAAACTTGTGATGAAGCACAAGTGAGCCTGAACGTCTACGTGGGTAGAAAGACAAATGGCACACACTTTCATGGAAGGGCTTGTGGAAGCTGCTCTTGAACCTGAGCTTCCTCCAGCTTCTCATCAGGAGTTGCTAGTGGAAGAGAGACATTGACATATCACAAAAACCATGGCCTCCTGGGGCTGTTCCCTCACCCTCTTCCAGCAGCAGGGTCTGAGGATGAGTTAGCTTCTTTGGAAGGCCCTCCTGGTATGGTTCAAGGTCTGCGGCTCCCATCTCTGTGACAGGTACTAACTAACAGAGCAACTTTCACAAGTTTACTTCCCCTACTTGGGCTTCACCTTCTGTTCTGAGAAAGGTGGAGCTAGGTCTTTTGTCTCTCACAATCCATAATTTGTATGTCTAGGTATATAGGTTCAATGAGGCTCTTGAAAGCATTTTCCTAATATCTTTACCGTTAGAAACATGCATACCCCTTAGCTGCTAATTACTGAGTACATTAAACATGCAGGCACTATTTTAAGTGATGTATAGTTATTTAAACATGGTATTGTTGGATCTTAGGTTCAAAACTGAATGAATCATATTCCTCAGTTCCTGATAAAACACCATCATTCATCAGGGCAATGCTCTTCCTCATTTTATGTTATCATTTTTTCTGCTTCTCCCTCCAGCCCCACTACTTCCCCTGTTTCTCATAGGTGTCCAACTTCAGCGTATTCAAAATATATATCCTTCCATGTTTGTTCTTTTCATATTCATTTAGAGATATGTGTATCTTTAAAAAATATAGTGGTTTTGGTGTGTTCTAAAATTCACATACATGATATTGTGATATAAATCCCATTTTATTTCTTTTTCCTCATGTACTATATTTATGTGATTTGCCTACGTTATGTAGGTATATGTAGTTTGTTATTTCTGATTTTGTCATGGTCTTCTTGGTGTGCTTATAACATATTTTACTTATCCATTCCACTAAAGATTTTGAGTATTTTGCATATATTATCTTATTTAATCCTGAAATCAGCCCTTCAAGCAGTTATTATTATCTTATTTTTACCAATGATGAATTTAAACCTCTGGAAGATTAATTTGTTGAAGATTACCCAGTGGAAATAAAAGTGGAAGAGTTGTTTGATGGCAAATTCTGTGCTCTTTGCTATAAGTTTCTTCTGTTGTCTCCCTCCATTTTACTGCATCTTTATGATTTACAGTATCAAAGAAATCTCCTTGCTGTTAATGAGATCCTTCCTACTTTCAAATCATGACAGAACTTGGCTAATTTCCATTCCTTTCTTAGCATTCTAATTCTGAAATTGTAATAGCCCATTTTCTGTCTATCTCATGGCTGGTTCCTGGTGGTTCTCTCTGATTAAGGACAAATTGTTCAAGGCATCTGACCAGAGATTAGGTGTCAGATAGTTGTGGCACAGATGCAGCCACACTGAATTTGTGCCACATGCATGCCAGATCCATCTTATACTTAAGCTCTAATTGTTCCTATAGCTCTGCAAGCTGGCTATAGCCATGACTATTTTATGAATGAACAGAGTGAAGCTCAGAGAGGTTAAGGAAGTTGCCCAACTTGCCACATACAGAAAGGAACAGACTCAGTGTTTGAATCTAGGACTTTCTAACTCCAAATTCTGTATTCTTTCCACCACATCATGCTGCCCTCTTAGGGGAAGTGGATTACCCTTCCTGCAGATCCAAACCCCAAACTTTTAACATCAAATAGCCTCCCACAACCTCCCTGAGACCATTAGGCAAATACTCAACTTTCAAGGGAGAAGAGGATTAAGATTGGTTTTGGAGTTTTTTTTTTATTTTTTTTTATTTTTTTTATGGTCTATGCTTTTCTTCTTCCTTCTTTATGGGTTGAGACAGACTTAGTGGAACCATATTCCTCTTATGCTATGTCCTTGGGAAAATTGCTTAAGTAATTAGAACTTCAATTTTCTCAATAATAAAATGGGAACATAATAACTTCTGAAAACTTAGAACAAACTTTTTCCTAATGTTACCCCATTTTTTTGGTTTATTTTGCAGAAAGGAAAATTTCAGTATATTTTCTAGAAGGAAAAATGTCAGGACCAGGCTGGTGACACCCAGTTTTGTGTGATCTTACTTAAAAAAGGGATTGGGGTACCACCAGCTTGGGCTGAGCCCAGAACAGCTTGGATTGAATTCAGAACAGCTTACAAAAGGGAAAGCAAAGGTTTATGGCCAGTGAACATTTTAAGACAGCCTAGGGACACTTATGGGTTGGCATTATTACCTGTAACATGTTCTGATTATAATATGTAACATAGAAGAATATGAGACCCCTGGAGGACACAGAGAAAGAGAGACATCTTATCCAGGAGGAATTCCCCTTCAGAGAAGAGATGGTCCTTAAACCTTGTACTTACTTTAACTTGGAACCGTCTCCCAAACACTTCTTTCTTTTGCTTCCAAAGATTGAGTCTGTTGGGGAGAGTGAAAGAGCTCAACAAAGTTAACTCTTCTCACCATACTGACATCAGTGTCTCAAAATATTATCGTTAACTTTACCGAGCTCTTGCTCTGAGTCAGGTAGATGTTAAGAAGTTTAAAGGTTTTAATTCCTTTCAACCAGACAATAACGTTATGAGACAGGAATATTTGTTTTTATTCTACAGTTGTGAAAACTGAGACTTAGGAGCATTAAGTATTTTGTCTGAGGTTTCACAGCTAGAGAGAGAAGTTTTTCAGATTCTAACCCTGCTCCCCTGACCCCAGAGTTGGGGTGTTGAGCCAATATGCTGTGCTGCTTTTCCTAAGACTGGTAGCCATTTATTGAACAGCTGCTCTGTGTCAATCATGATGTTATACATTCTACACACATTATCTCTTATTATACTTACAACAACTCTATGAGATAGGTATTATTTTGCCATGAAGGAGACTAAGATTGAATAGTGAAGTAACTTGTCTAGTCAGTGAAAAAGTTTCACGTCTAACCCAGGTCTATCTTATTCCAAATCCAGGGCTCTAGTACATATGATTAAATCCAATCCAGGTAATTACAGAAGTACAGTAATTTACAGGGAACTCTCTTGTCTAAGTTCTACAGTCCAGTACCTTGCCTCCCCCATGAAACTACTTATATTTTCTAAAATTTACCTAGTCACACATAAGTCCAAACAGGTTAAAGCTGTAAGTTCCTTCCCAAATTTTTTTTGATATAGTCTTACTTGTGTATATTATATAAGAGCCAAAATCCCAGTTTGGTCATGCTCTCAATCAGATGACAATTTCTGGTGACAAAGACTAGATTCTCTGCCAAGTTTCACTTTCCCTAGTTTGTGTGGACCTTATTTCAGGACACAGAAGACCTATGTCTTCCCAAGATTACCAGGGTGATGATTATGGCTTAATTTTCGGTGATGGGCCACAATAATCAATCACATTGTATATCGACAAAATAAAAATTAAAAAAAAAAAATTACCTGGTGGAATAAGCCAGTTGGATTCATCTTGGGTTTGGATTCAAACTAATCTAAGGTTGTTTAAGCATTTTGTAGAAAGAAGCTGATATTGTTCAAATAGATGAATATAGCTAATAGGTTTCCATTTACTAAGCAAACCGGCAGATATTTAAATGCTTTGGGGGATGGTTTTGTGGGAGGAATGCAGTGAGCTCAAAGGTTTTCCCTGAATCATGAATGAGCACCTGGGACAGCCCCTAGGGCTCCCGGGAAAAGGTGGCCCTGTTGCTTCAGCAGAGGCTCATTAAACCAGCTTCTCCACACATCTGAGAGGATAAAACAAATCTTGTGGGATTTCATGGCGACTTCTAAGCCTTGTTAGTTTCGAAGCTCAAGTGCATCTTCTGCAGGGAATGAACTTAGTTGTTCTTTGCCACCGGTCCTGATACCCCGCTGTTCTGCAGTTTGTCTGTGGTAGTGTCAGGACAGGAGCTTAGATCTGAGGACTCCTGGTGAAGTTCTCTTTACACTGCACCCATCCTTAGTGTTAGTGTCAAGTCCCATCTCAGGGGCTGAAACTTGGCTGCATTGTCTGCTCAGAATTTTATAAGGAAGATTCAGGAGGAAATGAATCTGAGGTGGTCTAAACATGCTTTATTTGCATCTACAGCCTGAGTAGTTTGTTACCTCACCTTCCTTAAGGGTCCATTTCCAGGGTTTTGTGGTCAGCTTTCTCCATTATCCAAGCTCTCATTTCTTCCCACAATCTCTTTGTTAGAATCACATAATTTAGCACTTAATTCTACTTGTCTTACATTGTTCATAGTTATTCCTTAGTGATGAGTTTCATCTCCTGAGCTAGAATGTAGGTTCCTGGAGAACCCATTTTGCTTCCTGCTAATCACTTGTGTCCTACTTCAGTAAAATCACTCTCTGTCCTCTAAGCTTTCATCTGCTTATTATTGTAAGATCAAAGCTCGTACAGCAGCAGGGATCTCAAAGAGACTATGTGCCCCTTTTGCGTCTAAGTAACACGGCTGGGATAAAACTCTTGATAATTAGCAAGCATTCAGCCTAGCCAGGGTGGTTTTTGCAACTGCAGATGCCAGATGATGCAAGAATATATTACAAAGAAGGGAAGCAGCCACAGATCAAGACTCCTGGCAGTTAGCACCGGGAGTTTTATCTTCTAATGCATTTTATTTTACAATATTCATTATAATTTCCAGTAATTAAATATCTATTGCAATAACTATGTGGTAAGAGTATGTATACTATATTCAAATGTTTCCTGGAGTAGTGTAGAAGGTAGAGCAGCAATTGACTGGAAGAGAAGGAGGGAGAATATGCCAGTAATGAGAATATCCCATTTGACATCACCTGAGGAACTTGTAAAAGGGGGCTACTGTATTGTATTTATTCCCCCTCCACCCTTTTAGATACATGGGAGATTTGGAGCACTTAGATGTATTACACAATTATTATTGTTGTTGTCATTAATATTAAGCATCATGAAAAAACAAACAAACAAACAAACCAAAGCAAGAAAATATTAAGCATCATGCCAGAACTTCTGTTTGGACTTTTGGGAAGAGATGTGTCTTAGGTTAGAAGTTAGAAAAAAGACCTGAGACAGAAATTTTTAGGCAAGAGTTTCATTTCGGGAATGC
The DNA here is from genome assembly GCF_027409185.1 of Cynocephalus volans. Classification (NCBI taxonomy): domain Eukaryota; kingdom Metazoa; phylum Chordata; class Mammalia; order Dermoptera; family Cynocephalidae; genus Cynocephalus; species Cynocephalus volans. The sequence continues at coordinate 153,033,429 of NC_084463.1, forward strand.
TCACAGAAGAAACCTGTAAGGGAGCGAATGAAGGAGGAAATAGCTAAGCAAAGTCGTAGTTTCAGCTGGAGTCTAGCTTTGGCCTGATCCTTAGGGAAACTCTGGAGTGTGAAGCATATCATGGGCGTAGTTCTGCCTCAGGCAAGGGATTTGACTTTTTTACAGCCCATATCAATTTTTCATCCACTGTAGGTTGCCCCCAAGAGGTGGGTGTATGACTTCCTAGGCATTTCTAGGAAAAGTGGATCCCTTAGCTGAGGGCAATTCTCCAGAGAAGGATGTAGCTGTCAGCTGTTAGCAGCCAGTACTTGCAGCAGCTGCAGGAGGGTGTACTGATCTGGTAACTGGGGACACTTAAAGATTCTTTTTCTTCCTGTTAGACTTTTGAGTATATTTGGCCCTCTGTATCTGTAGGTTCTGCATCTGTGGATTCAACCAACTACGGATCGAAAATATTTGAAAAAAAATTTTGTCTGTACTGAATATAGACAGACATTTTTTTTTTGTTATTATTCCCTAAATGATATAGTATAACAACTAGCACTGACATTTTATCGGGTATTATAAATAACGTAGAGATTATTTAAAGCTTAAGGGAGTATGTGCATAGTTTATATGCAAATTGTACCACATTTTATACCAGGGGCTTGAGCATCTGCAGACTTTAGTATTTGCAGGGGGTCCTGGAACCAATCCCCATGGACACCGAGGGATGACTGTGTCTATATCTGGGACTTCTGATGCCACTCTGTAAGTGGAAGCAGCCTAGAGGTAAGTTAAGAGAGGAGCAAGAAAGACTGTGGCCTGATGACATCATTTGAATTGCTGGAGCAAATCGTGCCTGGTGCCATGCAGATCAGGTGTTTTTAGTACATGAGTTGATAAAGTTCAGTTTTTTATTTTGTAAGTCAATTTTATTGGGTTTTCTAACCATTTCAACTGAAAAATGTCCCAATACCAACTCTGAGGTAGGTATTTATTGTTTTATAGGTTAAAAAGGTATTGGAATATTTAGAAGAATAAATACCAAAATGTCCAAATGAATATCACTAGATGTTATAAAATGGGTGTAGATTTCATAACCTTTGTGCAGGGATTTGATAGACAAATAACATATCATCAGAAAGAAAATATTTCAATATTTATAGTACAATCTAAAGGGTAAATGGGAGTAAAAACAGCCAAGAAAACCTGGAAAAATGGGAATAACAGGAAGGGAGCAATTAACTTGCCTGATTTAAAAGCTTATTATAAAGTTTTAATACTTGAAACTGTTTTTTCAGGCATAAGAATTGGTAGATATATCAATAGAACAAATTGCAAAGGGTGGAAACATACCTCAGTACACATGAGAAGCTACTTTATAACAAAGGTGGTATTTTACATCAGCGGAGAAAGAAACATTCATTGAATCACTGATTGTAAAATGATTGGCTAACTATTTGGGAAGAGAAATTTGAACTGTATCTCACAGCTTACATCAAGACAAATTTTAGATATACCAAATGTTATAAAAAAATAGGTGAATCATTGTCACTTTGTCATTCCTCAGGATGAGAAATGTACTTTTTAAAACCTAAAACACAGAAAGAAGACTTTTATAAGGCATACACATTTGTCTACATGAAATATTAAACATTCCATATGTCAAAACACCATGTAAAAACATAAAGACAAATAAAATACTAAAAAGTTATTTCTTACATACAAGGAAGTCATGTCCTGTTAGATTTACCTCCCAGCATCTCAAATTCATTTGATTCTTTTCATTTCCCACCACTCTAGTCTATTAATCAGGCTATCCTACTAGGTTATGCTGCAGAGAGAAATAACATAAAAACTCAGTGACTTAAACAATAGTTTTATTTCTTTTTTTAAAAAAAATCTTTATTTATTTATTTCAAATATTCATGACATACAAAGCTGATTGTCTCCTCTCCTGCCCATGGTGTGGGGGCCAGATTCATATTGGGGACATACCCATTACCAGAAATTGCTTTTGTACCCTTTGTCCCCTTCCAATTATCCCCAACCTCCCTCCTGCTCCCCCACTCTCTTCAACTTCAATTTGTAGCCCTAATAGTTTTATTTCTTACTCCTGGTACGTGTCCCTCACAGGTCTGCTTACCTGAGTACTTCAGAGACCCAGATGGATCCACCATCTCAATGGTGCTCGCTGTCACAGTGCCCCATCCAACCAACCACAAGGGGCCAGACAGTGCATTCTAGTGTGTGTGTGTGTGTGTGTGTGTGTGTGTGTGTGTGTGTGTGTGTGTGTGTGTGTGTGTAGGTAGGGAGAGCATTGGCACTGCCTCTCCCACTGCCCCTCATGTCCGGATCCCTTTTCTCCATAATAGCCTCCTAAATGGCTCTCTGCTTTTACTCTTGCCTCCCTATAAACCATCTCCTCATAGAATTCTGTGAAAGTGCTTATAACCTACATCAAATTTTGTAACCTCCCTATTAAAAATCTTCCATTGGCTTCCCATTGCACTTGGCATCAAACCTGATTTCTTACTGTGGCCTATGTGGTCATATGTGATCTGCCCCCTGTCTACCTCTGTTCTTTATTTACTGGCCTGTCTGTTCCTTGAGAGCCCAGCTTATTCCTGCCTCAGGGTCCTTGCACTTGCTGTTCCCTCTGACTGTTGTCTGAAATGCTCTTCATACAAGAAGACACTCTTGTGTCTTCTTATGCAGGTGCCAGTATAAATACCATATCAGGGAGACATTTTCTGACCTCTTGGAATCCCTACCTCTGCCAGTACCCCAGGCAATTTCTATCACATCACTCTTTTCTATTTCCTTATAACACTATTTTCTCTGTCTCTGACTATTAGAACGTAAGCTCCATGAAGGCAGGGATTTTGTCTGTCTTGCTCACTGCTCCAGTGCCTACAACAGTTCCTGACATACAATAGGTACTCAGTAAATATTTGTCAAACAAATGAGAGGAAAGGTCTTTAATGTTTCTGTAAATCAATCAGAAAAGTCAGACACCTCAACAGAAAAATGAGCAAATGATATGAATGCTGTATTTACAGAAGAAGAAATTAAAATGACTAAATGTATGAAAAAAGTTTAACAGAATAAGAAACAAAAAATCACTAATTTATGTAGTGATGAGATATCTTTCTGCCTTCACAATCACCAAATATTTAAAAGAAGATCATAATATCCATTATTAACAGGGTGCTGGCGAACAGTCATCTTTATATACCATGGAGTGCTGGTGAGCATCTTTTCTTTTTTAGTTGAGGTGGATTTATTTTTTATTGGTTATGGATATTCATGTGATGCAAAGCTGATTGTCACCCTTCATGCCCATGATGTGAGGGCCAGATTCATACTGGCAGCATACCCATTACCACAAATTGCATTTGTACCCCATGTCCCCCACCCAATTACACCCAACTTTCCTTTCCCTCCCCCTTACCCCACCTCCATTTTGTAGCCCAAAGAGGGTTCTGTCCCTCTGCAAGTCCAACACACTACTGTGGTCTTTCTTTCCTTCATTCTTTCTTTCTACAACCTACAGAGTGGGAGAAAATTTTTGCTGACTACGCATCTGACAAGGGATTAATATCCATAATATGTAAGGAACTCAAACAATTATACAGTAAAAAAATCAAATAACCCAACTAAAAATGGGCAAAGGAGATGAATAGACATTTTTCTAAGGAAGAAATACAAATGGCCAACAGGTACATGAAAAAAATGCTCAACATCACTAGTCATCAGGGAAATGCAAATTAAAACTACATTGAGATACCACCTCACACCAGTTACACTAGCTATAATCAAAAAGATGGTGAATAACAAATGCAGGCGAGGGTGTGGAGAGAAGGGAAAACTCCTACACTGTTGGTGGGACACTGTAAATTAGTACAACTACTATGGAAAACAGTATGGCGGTTTCTCACACAACTACAGATAGATCTTTCATATGATCCAGCAATCCTACTTCTGGGTATATACCCAGAGGAATGGAGATCATCATGTCAAAGGGATACCTGCACTCCCATGTTCATTGCAGCTCTGTTCACAATAGCCGATACATGGAACCAACCTAAATTTCCATCTATAGATGATTGGATAAGAAAACTGTGGTATATATATATATATATATACACACCATGGAATTCTACTCTGCCATAAAAAAGAATGAAATTCTCCCATTTGCAACAACATGGATGAGCCTGGAGAAACTTATGTTGAGTGAAATAAGCAAAGCACAGAGTGATAAATACTGCATGGTGAGCATCTTGAAGTCAGTTTTCCAAATTGCACAAAGGCCCTTAAAAATGAAAATGCCCTTCTTCCCATAGTTCCGCTTTAAGGAAATTACCTCAAGGAAATAATAATTAATGTTTACAAAGATCTATGGTCATGGTACTGTTTTTTCTTAATAAAAAATTGAAAATATTAAGGTGACCAAAGTTATTTAGGTATAATAGGATATTTTGGATGTGAGGGGCCTGGGGTTCAAATGCTATAGCATCTCTCAACACACACATTTGCTTTCTGCTATTGAATGCTACATGGGTGGAGTTTAGAAGTGCTACTGATCTACACAGGAAGCTGGGGCATTTGCTCTGAGATAAGGTATTCAAATTCAAAATTTTGCAGGGGTTCAGGGATGTCAAATATCATCAACTGGCCTGCGTGGGTCTTTGTGGAATCCCCCATAAAGGAATGAAGGGTCTTCCTAGTGGGCTGCACCATCAGGGGTGAGTGTGGTTGTTAGATGTAGCAAAACAGTGGATGTGGGATAAACATTTTTTAGGATATAAATTTTCTTCACTCATCGCTTATGAGGATAAGAAGTACACATATCTTTAATAATAAGTTTTCTAAAATAAGCAATTCCCTATCTGTCAAGATTAGAAGTATTTATGTATATATACAATATTTGAATATATTACGATGTTTTATATAGCATTAATAATAGTGACAATGTTTTATATATATAACATATACATAAAGCATTTTTTTGTGGGATCTCTCCACCACCTGAGAGTTTTGAGTATTTCCACATTTCAGAAAATTGGGGGAGGAAGTCTCTTGCCTTCAAGCTACCATGACTTCATGTGGTACGTCAGAAGACAGCAATCTCACCAACTTTGTGGCAAGTTTGGGAGTTAATTTTTTGTTCCCTGCAGTCACCTAGATTTTTAGGGTTTAGAGTCTCAGGGTAGGCATTCAACGGTTCAACACTCATGAGCACCCCAGCGAGAGGTCTCACCACTTTCCAGGGTATCGCAGTGGGTTATTGGTCCTTCTCATTGAGTAACTTTATAAAAGTTAAGTTTTTCTTATTAACTCATCCCAGTGGAAGAAGATAAAAAGAGTATATAGACTTTGATCCCAATTTTTAAAAGAAATGTGTGAATGTCCATAGAAAAAATTTCTGGAAGGATATCAGTAGTACCAGGCCCCGTTCTGAGTGTTTTATATGTATCACCTTGTTTAGCTTCCATGACCACCCCAGGAGTTGAGTGTAGAGAAGTGACATATCTCCTTGACCCAAGATTTTTGAGGATTTCCACATTTTACTTAAATTCATTAGGTAGAGGAGTATTTAAACCCAAGCAGTTTCCTGCTAGAATGTGCTATGTTCTAGTGCATTTCCCACTGACCATTAGCAGTGCTTTATTGGAACGATGTGATTACAGTGGTTTAGATCTCTTCTTTCATGCTTTTTTTTTGACATTGTCTAAGTTTTCTATACTAAATAAGTTGTATTTATAACCAGCAAATGACATCAGGCAGCATAACATAGAGGTTAAGAGTAAGGGGCCTGGAGCCAGCCTCCCCTGGTTCCAACCTCAGCTCTCCTTTTACTACCTGTGTGACTGTGAATGGTTATGTCACCTCTCTCAGTCTCAGTTTCCTCACTGGTAGAATAGAACAATAAAATATCTACTTAACAGGACTGTTGTGAGGACTCTATTAGTTAAACACAGATAAAACTAATATGGTGTGCCAGGCACTGCTCTGAGTACTTTATATAACTGATTACATATTAGGAGAACAGATGAATAAGCACGCTGCTGGGACTTCACATGGTCATTTACTTTACTTGTGCCCTGCAAATGAGATTGATCAGAAAGGGTCACCTCAGGTTGATGACAGCTCCTCAGGGAGCAGAACCAAGGCGTGTCTCCCTCATCTCCAGGATGCGGTTGGATTATGGTGAGGGCTGCCAGACTACATGAACATTAATGGTGTGGAACTGAGAAAGCTAACTTTGCAGGGGCCCTTTTCTGAAGGTTTCTTTCCTCTGGGAACTGGAGAATCCTAATTAGAAGCTTAGGGCCTGATTAGAGAATCCCAATCAGTGGCAAATCTCCCTCCCTCGGTCTTCTAATTGTCTTCCTGGAGTGAAGGATCTAGCTCAGGGTAGGGACAGAGATCTGGCACCCATTAGTGAGTGCTCCTGTGGACGCTGGGGCTTGTGAGCTGCAGGTGCTGAAGATGTCTATTTCTCTAGGCCCCAAAAGCTCCATTTAGACACCACATTCTGCCCACACTCAACCCAGCCTCTGGATTGGGAAAGGACCTCTTGGTCCTGCTGAAGGTGAGTGTGGTCATAGGAGATCAGAGAGAAAATGAACCACAGTCCAGACTGGAAATGTACTCAACAACCTGAACTTTGGTTTCCTCTCAACTAAAATGAGTTTTTCTCTTTGTTTCCTTAGAAAGTAGGTCAAAGCCAAGTGTGAATTGCTGGGGAGCACAGTGTGCTGGGACTCATTACTTTCATTTCTCTCTCACAGTGATGCAAGACACTTAGTTACTTGGGGTCTCAGTTTCCTCATTTGTAACATGGGATCAATAATATCTCTTTATACCTGCTTCAGGTGATTGTTTTCAGAAACAGAAGAGACAAGGTAGGTGAGATCACACTGAAAAGTAGGGAGGCTACTTAAATGCAAGGGGCTACACTGAGAAAATTAAAAGAGCAAGTAGCAACTCTTGTTGAATCTCTAAGAAACCTGTAAAACTCTGTCAGGTGTTTGGAATGATTTGGCATGATGGCTTTGACACTACAGATAGAGCTGCAAGCTATAGGTAGACTGTAAAACAGAACAAGCTCCTTTGTGGGAAAAAATTTTCCCATCCTTGGAATTGTTCAGGCCCCATACATGAGATTGGTTAGAAAGGGTCCCTGTTGGTTCAGAGATCAGCTGTCAGTGATGCTAGAGAGGGAATTTCTGTTCTGGGTGGCAGGTAAATATCAGATCTCTGCAGTTCAGAGTCCATGAAGCTGCTTTCTAGGGGGGCTTGGCTGAGCCTCCCCTAAGGCATAGAGAATTGAGATCTCCTTTAGGAACTTGTCAGCTGGATGCTGACTTTGGCAGAAGCTCTTAGGAGGAGGTTAGGGGCTGAAAGAGCCCCAGCCAGAGCTAAAGAGGCCCAATGCCCATGTTCACACTTTGTAAGGCTGGCTCTGTCTAAGAATCCCCATCACCACAACTCCTCTCCCCTCCCAGTCCCCCCTTGAAAGAAGGGCAGTTCATCTGCTCCTGCCACTCTCTGAGAAGCAGAGAGGTTGAGTAGCTCTGGGCATCAGAAAAGCTGTGCACAGACTCTGAAAGGAGGAGCATCCAAGGCAGTAGAAAGAACATCTCATCAGACTGCAGAAGACCTGGCCGGCACCCTCATCCTTTCCCACTGGCTGACTATAAATGGGCAAGACCTTCCTCATCTCAGGGCCTGTCTTTCCTCATCCTGAGGATGGGGTTATGCTGCTTCATCTGTCTGAAGGTCAGAAGTGCAGAACCATGACCTGTAGAAGAGACTCCTTTAAGCTCCACGATTTTACTGCACACTCAGTCCAGGGAGCAGATGGATCAGAGAGAACAGGCCTTGGAAAAAGACAACTGTAAGAGATTTGAGGTCAGTGTCTGGGCAAACTTCATGTGCCATTCTAGAAGTTTATAGTAGAATCAGAAAATGAGGAAGAACCTAAAGATTTCAACTTTTCATGTCTTTTTCCTCCACCTTCCATCTTCAGGCAGGGCATCTGTATCTCTAAAGGCACTTTGGTGAACAGTATCTTGGTGTGGTAGACGGGTCTGGGTCCCATTTCTGACTGCTTTTCTTCTTAACTGTGTGACCCTTGGACATGTCCCACTTTCCTCATCTGAAAATGTGTTGTGTGAAGATCAGATGAGGTAATGGGTGTACAATGTTCTAAAGTGAGGGATTAAGAAAGTAATTTGGTGTTGTTGGGAGGGGGAATTCACACCTTCCATTGTGTGCAATGGAACTCATCTTTGTTGAACACACACTGTGTCATCTCATTTCATCCTCACAACGCTCCTGTGCATTAGGTAGTATCATGCTCGTCTTATAGATGAAAGAGTTGAAGTCCAGGGAATATAAGCGATGCTGGGACTTGACCCCATTGTGATAGAACTTCAAAGCATTCTGGTTCCCAGACATCATGCTGGTCCTGCCTTTCTGCAATATTCAATGCCAATATATTGCCAGAAAATATTTTCCTATGTCTTTATGAGTTTTTATTCAACTAGAAAAAGACCAACTAAGTTTTTCCCAAACAGGTTTCTAAAAGAAATAGAGAGCTCTTGAATAGAGACTCTATTTTCATCCCTAGCTTGAAACATTTCTGTACATGAACACACACTGTGTGGGTAGAAAGAGCTGCTACAGCAGTTTTTCATCATTTAAACATTCTGAGAACCCAAGTCCACAATGACACACTGAGTGGTAGATGATGCCAATTTGATTATAGTGGCAGAGGGAGAATCACCATCATGCAAGTTCCCTTAGTTCTATATATTTATTGTAACATCCCCAGTGTCCGGCATACTGCCTGGCATAGAGTAAATGGGCAGAGCCCTTATAAATCTTTGCTGCATCATTTCAGCTGAGAGCACTGGTTACATAACTTTGGGCACACCACACAACCTTTATACCTCATCATTTTTAAATAACTTTAAACCTGACTTGGAGGATCTAAGTGGATTAGTTTTGCTGAGCTAAATACTCTTCAGATCCATGGCTAAATATTTCTCACAGAATGTGCTGTTATAAAGCTGATCTCTGGGCACTTACAGCAATCCCTTGCAGGTACAAATTTCTTACTTTTAGAATCAACTTCCTATGCATTTTCTTGTTTGATCCATAGTAGCCTCTTGGTTCTTAGTCCAGTGCTTTCTCTGCTCTAAGGTGGCAGATGGAACCTATTAAAGCCTGCTGGCTTTAATCTCAAAGAGCAGACATCTCAAGGTCTTTCTCTTTAGCTTTGGAATGTGTGAGGATTATATATACTAGGTGTGTTCACCATTGGCTGATATAAAAATGAGGCTGTGAGCTTAGGGCAGACATAACTAATGTGGGGGAAAGATAACCTAGAGTTACAGAGGTCCACCAGGTAAGGCCTGTCTAAAACGGAAATGTTTCTTTGCCTGAAGGAACAATTAGATAACAGATTGCTGTGAACATTAAATGCTGATGTTGTTCAATACTGCAGAACATGGTAGGTGCATAATGGCATTAAAGATCACTTTTTTCCTGTGCATCCTTAAAAACCAGCATTTCAACTATTCCGCGACCTTCAAAAACAGGAAACTGATGCTTCAGTGTTCTAGTCATACTTTCTTAGCCATTTAGTTTATCTAAATTATTTGGGACCAGGTGTTTTCCCCTTAAGGCCACATGGATCCATGGTTCTTCTCCCCGCCTGGAGATTTTGTGGAGATGTTGTTTGTTTTCCCTTATCTTAATCATTATTCAATTGATTGGCTGTTCTATCTAGAATTGTAAATCATTCTGGACCAGTTTAGAAGTGTTGACAATGCATTTCACAGCAAGATGGAACTGAACCAAACTTTTAAGCTCTGAAGATCAGCAGCCATTGGGCAACCCTGGTTTTCTTTAAAATTTTCCTCTGCTCATTGCCAAAATGGACATACTTGATGCTCAGAAGGATCACATTAAGGTGTGCTATGAGTTAGAAGACCCTCTCCCACCCTCTTCATGCTGTTCACTGTCTCAGAATGAAGGCCCAGGTCACTATCTCGGGATTTTGATTTATGAAGATTTCAGGAGTGGCTATGGTGGCGCAGACCAGGAGACCTCCCTAATCTTTTCCACTTTCTCCCTTGAGCATCTGCCTTTCCCCATCATCCATAGATCGGTCTGATTTAGGTTGAACTACCGTATGTGCACTGTCTTTCCAGAACCCATTTGGCAAAGTCCTCTGGCGGCATTGTTATTGGTCTGAGGCTGATAGGACTAATTATTCTGATTATCTTGGCATCCGGCAAATGGGCAATTTTATTTTGTATTTATTTATTCATCAATGCCTCTTTCCAAAAGAGATTTAAAGTGGTTTATAAAAATGCATAACATGCAGCAAGATAAATTAAAAATGAGGAATGAGATTTGAGCAAAGGGAGAGTACAGGTAGGCAGATGATAATAAGGAGCTGGGAGCAAAATTGGTTCACATGACTTTTATTTTGCAACTTAAATTCATGCGAGGGGTAATGGTCCTTGGTGGGTGCAGACTCCTCATTAGCCCTGAGCATCTTTTCCACCCCCCCATCCCAGCAGGTAAGACATGCTGAATAAAGGTGATGCTACAAAAAGGAGAACATGTGCTGTGTTTCCAATGCAGAATTGGGGTCATTTGCCAAAATCTCTATTTAATTTATGTTACCCTCTTCCTTGCTCAAGTGTAAAAGGGTAATGCATGTGAAGCCATGAGAAAAGTCCTGGGCATAAAAAGGTACTCAGTGCCTGGTAATTCTCACTATTGCCATACTAATGAGCAATGGGCCAGTGGTTCAAATCCCTGCCTAGTGGTTTACCTAAGCCAAGTTACTTAATCTCTGCAAGCTCCTGTTTCCAGGTTTATAAATAGTAATAATAAGAATACATCCTGTGTTGGGGTATTGTGAGAAGTAAATGAGGCAGTTCATATAAAATACCTAGGACAGTATTTAACACACAATGAGCACTCTCAATGTCATCCATTATTGTTAATAGATATTCTTTTCCTCTCCCATTGAACTTTTAAGAGGAAAAGAGAAACCATTATGTTATAAAAGAAGATGCAGGTTTTGAGGTCTTTTAGTGTGGTCTTCTCATGTGAGGACGCAGACCAGAGATGGGAGATACTTGCTTTAGTGGCAGAACCCGAACTTGAATTCAGGCCTCCAGGTGTTGTTTCCAGGCTTCCTGTCACTTACTGTCTAGCTCATCACCATCAACTGTCAACCCCCTGTAGAAAAATAGCTCCCTCCTCCCCACACCTAGGGCTACCTGAAGCTGGGCTATGGAGTCCCACTTTCTGGGCCAAAGTGATGCGCCATGGTGTAGGTTAGCAGAAAGCACAGTGAATTTGGAGCTAGAAGCCCCATGAATTTATTAACTTTGCGGTTTCGGGAAAATGGCTTACCCACTTGAGCCTTATTTTACTCAGCAATAAAGTAGGGATAAATTGAATTTCTGAATGACTGAAAAACCTAGTGGTTGAAAAATCACTTTTGTAACAATGTCCTGTATTGCATGTTTACTCTGTACTAGGCCCAGAGCGTGTCGTTTCCTGAATTACATCTTCCACTTGTCACGGCACAGGAATACCATTATTGCTATTGCATGGATGTTGAAACGGAGACTCTAGAGGTCAAGTAACTTGTCCTGGGTCACACAAATAGAAACGACTCAGTCCAGGTTTGGAACAAGACCTGTGTGTCTTCAGGGCTCATTTTCTTAGCGACGTTGCTATATTTCCGGGACTCCAGCCTTACCTTTAAGCTGGATGATCTTAGGCTAATCATCGGGCCTCAGTGCCCTGGGGGCTTCTCTCTGTTACTTGGAGGCTAACCACTTCTGAACAAAGTTGCCTTGAAAGTGTCTCGTATGGACCTGGAAAACTGTGTTTTTTTTTCTTTTTTCTTTTTTCTTTTTGGTGGCTGGCCAGTACAGGGATCTAACTCTGGACTTTGGTGTTATCAGTACCATGCTGTAACCAACTGAGCTAACTGGCTAGTTCAAACTCTGAATATTTTGTAATGAGAGCAGGTTGGCTCATTGTTGATGATTTATGTCTTTATTTTCTATTATTTGTGGATAAATTATGTGTGAAAATAAATGTGAATAGTTACGTGATTCTCAGCAATTCTGCTAAATTGTTGCCTTTTCAATGAGTCTTTTTTGATGGTTCTGTTTAATACCCTTCTCCTTACTTTGAAACTCCTAATTCCCCATATTTGGTAGCATTTTTTTCCACATAGCACTTATCATTTTCTATCATTGTAGAAACTATATATTTTTGTATTTAAAAACATATATTGTATATGCCTGGCTTTGCTAGAATGACCTCTCCACATGGGAAGGGATCTTTGCCTATTTTTTTCCAAAGAGCCTGGTACATGACAAGTTCTCCGGAGATTTTTACTGAATAAATAAGTAAATATAGCCCTTTTTCCCCTTTTGTCAGGATGATTTGTGTGAACTCCTCTTAAGAACACAGCAAGTCATTGTTTTGGGAGAAGATTAGGGTAAGATTTGTCCCTAAGTATAGAAAAAATGACCTAAATATGTATACTATCAAGAATTCAGTGGGGAAAAACCACCAAATGCTGACCTTTATTCCATCATCAGATCAACTTTTGCCAAACATTGATCAAAGTTTTATTATTTAGCTGAAGTCCTATGAAATCTTTCTCAAATTCAGCTTTTGTGTCAAGGATGGAAAGAGGACAAGAAAAATCTCCTTTGAAGTCCACGTTCAGTATTTTCATTACCCCAAATTATCAGCATTCAAAGGCACAGAGACAGGATTGTCCAAACACCTGGCAAGAACCCCATCTGTGTTAGAATTCTAAACACAGTGCGATGTTTTTGTCCCTCAATGAGCTTTGCAGGCTAATTCTGGAATGGCTTGATTCATGTATCTGACTGATTGATAATCTGGCATTAAAAAAATGGGACAGGTCCTTTGGAATAAGAGGAGAACTGGAAACCAGGCCATGCTGCTTGGCAGAAACAGGAAGAAGCGACTTGGCAGGTGACAGGCTGCAGAGGTTTTAACAGGCTTGCTCTTTGGGGTAAACTGTCTAGCATTTAAATCCACTGTGCTCTTATGCTCATCAAAAACAACCCAAAGAAAGTAGAATTGATGTTGGGACTCCAGGGGGCTGTGGACTTAGAGATAAGGTGACTCCAGAGTGCATATAAACCTAGGAGCATGTCACTCACCTTATCCCAGAATTTAGAATTTAGAAAAAATAATTCTAAGTGTGTGAGTCAGACCATGTGCCACGCACAGTGTGCAAATTATGTCCTTCTCAATAATATTGTGACTTTGGCATTGTGATCCCCGTTTAACTAAGAAGGAAGCTGAGATTCAGAAAGGTTAATTAACTTGCTCAAGGTCTTAAGGGATTTAAGTACACATATGATTTCAAAGCCTATGTCCTTAATACTGTACAGTAGGGTTTCTCCAACAAAGTGTTTTCTGGCTCCACATGAGGCTGATATAGGTTTCCGGTTTGGGACCTGTCAGACGTTTGCGTGCCTAAGGCAGTGAGCTCTTCTAGCCCTGGCTTTTTCTGCTTACTATCTATGAAATCCTGCACTGGTCACTTCAGGTCTTTGACTTTTATGTTCTTCTTTCAAAAGTGGGATCAACAATATATATTTCCAAGGATTTCTGAAGTATCAAGTGAAGTAAAGTTTTTGAAAAATGTAAAGTGCTTTATAAATCTAAAAGATTTTTTTATCATTAGTAAGCAATGATCAAGTCAATCCACAGTCATGTTAATTTACATTCAATGAAACTTTATTTTTTTATTCCAGCTTATGACCTTGGCTTCATGGCAGAGAATGACACCGTGGTGACGGGATTTGTTCTGATGGGGTTCCAGCTGCAGGCAGAGCTGCAGACAGGTCTCTTCTTTGTGTTCCTGGCCCTTTATCTCATCATCATGGGGGGCAACCTGGGCATGATAGGGCTAATTCAGAGTGACCCTCGGCTCCAGACTCCCATGTACTTCTTCCTCAGCCACCTTTCCTTCCTTGACATTTGCTACTCTTCTGTTATTGTCCCTCAGTTGCTCGAGACCTTGCGGACTGATGAAATGGTCATCACCTATGGGCAATGTGCTACACAGTTCTTCTTTTTCACACTCTGTGCTAGCACTGAATGCTTCCTTTTGGCAGCGATGGCCTATGATCGCTATGAGGCTGTGTGTAATCCCCTCCTCTATGCCACAGCCATGACACCACGGACCCTTCTGGGGCTGGTGGCTGGGGCATATGCTGGTGCCATGGTCAATTCTGTGATCCGCACTGGGTGTACCTTCTCAATCTCCTTCTGTAAGTCCAACCATGTGGACTTCTTCTTTTGTGACCTCCCACCCCTGCTAAAGCTTGCCTGTACTGAGACCAGGCCACGAGAGCAGATAATCTACTTCTTAGCATTCTTAGTCATTACAACCAGCATTTCAGTGGTTCTTATATCCTACCTATTCATTATTCAGTCTATTCTGAAGATTCGTACTGCAGGTGGCAAAACCAAGGCCTTCTCCACCTGTGCTTCTCACATGACCGCAGTGGCTCTTTTCTTTGGAACACTCATATTTATTTACCTGAAAGGTAACATGGGCAAGTCTCTTGGGGAAGACAAGATTGTGTCAATATTTTACACTGTCATAATCCCCATGCTAAACCCAATGATCTACAGCCTGAGAAACAAGGAAGTAAAGGAGGCTCTGAAAAAAGTTTTAAACAGGATGAGGGTTTCCCAAGAAAGGTAAAACTTGAGCTCCATTATTCTAGAAGTTCCTGCAAATTATCCTCTGGGCTTTTGTGTTGCCACCTTAGCAACACAAAAAATAATATAAACCAGATCTCATAATTACAAAGACATATTGAGGCAGAACAACACAGATTTGGGTTCCTGTGCTTTTTTAGCTCTATAACCTTGAGCCAGAAATGCTCTACTTCAGTTTTCTCAGAATGTATATGAAGATTCCAGAATATATATAAACCTAGGAGCATGTCACTCACGTTATCGTCAGTAAAACTTTCTGTGTTGCTATGGTTAACGGTCAAGAGATCTTTAGCTAAGACCAAGAGAGATGGAATGTCAAAGGGTGTAGTAAATAATAACATCCTACAAAATGTAAGATTTTTCTTACCAGTCCTGAGTATTGTTGAGTTTTTTCTCAGTTACTTGAATTTTTCTTCTACTAAGGTCATTTTTGTATATAGAATGATAACAAAACAAAAGCTCATTGTTTACATAGTGAGGGCAGTCAAATTCTTTGGTTGTGGATAGTGGGTGGATATGAGCCTTGACCAAAGAAAACTTTTTTTTTTTTTTTTAACATTCATTCATCTAGTTGAGGCATTTGTCATGGAAAATACAAACAGCTAAACAGAAGAAGAAAAAATAAAGAGTAAAAAAGAGATGTGAACTGGGGAATGTTCAACTAGAATGTTAAGCCTACTTTCCAAGATGACACGGAGGGCAAAGACACTGTAGAATGGAAGAAAGATGTAATGATTTACATTAATTACTGTAAACAATTTGATCTTAATGTAGAGCTGAACTGAGTCCCATATATAACTTTGTGATTTTTCTTGGTCACCAAAGGTCAGAAGCTCTATTTTTTTTCTGAAGTGTTGTTCATGGACCATCTGCCTCAATTAATTCAAGTTATTTTCTATTTTTCAGTGATGAAAAACACTGTCTACTTTCATCTCCTCTAGGACATTTACTTTACCATGAGAATACAGATAACTATAAATCTAGCTGCCACCTTTAAATTACCTCCATGTCTGCTAGAAATATTATCTGGGAAACATCTCTATGGAGGTCCACAATCTTATTCATCAATTCAGCAAATATTTAATGATATCTACTATGGGTCTAATACTCAAGATATAATAACAGATAAGATAGACATGATTCCTTCTGCATGGAGATTAGGATCTAGGGCATAGACTGTCATTAAATCATTACAGTTAACCATTTTTTTTTTTTAAAACAATTTTGGAAAGTGGACCAAAAGAAAAAGTACCGGGTATTGTTATGCTATATAATAGGGTTTGGATCTAGTTTGGTGAGGTCAGAAGAGGCTTCCCCGAGGAGCTAACATTTAAGCAGAGGCCTAAGGAATAAGTATGCCATAGTCATGGGCTGGGGAGACTCTTCCAGATAGAAAGAGTTGCAAAAACAAGGGCCCGTGAAATGGAATGCAGTGAGGAACTGAGAGAAGCCAGAGTGGCTGTAGCATGAATGAGGGGGCTTAGTGTGAGATGCAACTGGTGAATTCAGGTCACAGAAACCAGGTCACAGAGCCTTGCAGATTTTCTTAGGGATTTGTGTATTTTATTCCAAGAGCAGTGGTGAAATGGTCAGATCTGAATTTTAAAAAGATCCCTTTGGCTGCAGTGTAATGGGTGGAGAGGGGGCTTGTGGTGATGGAGATGAGGGAAGTAGACTTACTTTGTCTATAAAACAACAATTGGTATATCCCAGTGTATGGTATTTGATTTCCATGCAATACTTCATTCTAGAATACATGTTAGGCTGGAGAAAGTTAGCAGGTGCATGACCATGATGTTGGTTTAGGATTGATTCTTCATAAAATGGTGAAATTGGGGAAATATGTTTTTGGCAATGCTCACCTTTTCTTTCCTTTTTTAAAAATTGGTCATGAGTATTCATGGAGTACAAAGCTGACCATCACCACTTGTGCCTAAGATGGGATGGCCAGATCAATACTGGCAGCATGCCCATTAACACAAATTGAGATTGTACCTGTGTCCCCCACCCAATTAATCCCCAACCTCCCTCCCCCTCCCCCTGTCTCCCACCCCACTCTGCAACCCTAGGTATGCTCTCCCTCTGCAAGTCCAACACACCACTCTGGTCTTTCTTTCCTTTCTCCTTTCTCTCTTAGCTCCCACTTATGAGTGAGTACATGAGGTATTTTTCTCTCTATGCTTTGCTTATTTCACTCAACATAAGTTTCTCCAAGCTCATCCATGTTGCTGTGAATGGAAGAATTTCATTCTTTTTTACGGCTGAGTAGTATTCCATGGTGTATATACACCACATTTTCTTTATCCAGTCATCTGTTGATGGACATTTAGGTTGGTTCCATGTCTTGGCTATCGTAAACAGAACTGCAATGAACATGGGAGTGCAGGTGTCCCTTTGACCTACCTATTCCTTTGGGTACAAATTCAGAAGTGGGATTGCTGGATTGTATGGAAGATCTATCTGTAGTTGTTTGAGAAACCTCCGTACTGTTTTCCATAGTGGTTGTACTAATTTACAGTCCTATCAACAGTGTAGGAATGTTGCCTTCTTTCCACATCCTCACCAGCATTTGTTATTCTCTGTGTTTTTTTTTATAGCCAGTCTAACCGGGTGAGGTGATATCTCAATGTAGTTTTAATTTGCATTTCCCTGATAATTAGTGATGTTGAGCATTTTTTCATGTACCTGTTGGCCATTTGTAGTCTTCCTTAGAAAAATGTCTATTCAGCTCCTTTGCCCATTTTTTAATTGGGCTATTTGGTTTTTTTACTGGGCAATGAAACTAGACATGCACCTCTCACCCTATACCAAAATCAACTCAAAATGGATTAAAGACTTAGGTATAAGACCTGAAACTGTAAAACTACTAAGGGAAAATATAGGGGAAACACTTCGGGAATTAGGTCTGGGCACAGACTTTATGAACAAGAGCCCAAAAGCACAAGCAACAAAAGAAAAATGTAAACAAATGGGATTATATCAAACTAAAAAGCTTCTGCACAGGAAAGGAAACAATCAACAGAGCGAAATGACAACTTACAGCATGGGAGGAAATTTTTGCAAACTATACATCCAACAAGAGATTAGTATCCAGAATATACAAGGATGCTCACCTTTTCATTGGGGCAGGGCACCTTTTCTTCCATAAAGTGTAATCTTCCTCAGGTGTACACAAGTATACACCATCTGTTCCTTCATTAAAGTTGTCATCAACTACTCTTTGTTAAGGGGTCAACATATTGTCATTAACCTCCTACTACGTGCCAGGCTATGTTAATGGGCTTAAGAAACCTTCTTCTTGTGTGCTTAAAGGCAGAAAGAAACTTCAATCAAAAAACAAAGAAATGGGCAAAATGCTAGACAATGGGTTTGCTATTTTGTCAGTAATGGGAACCCCTTCATACTCCTGCTAATTTCTTCACTGTGGGTGGCAACCAGTTCTGTCTATAAACGAGTGAACTTTGATACATGTACAGTATTCAATGTATATAAAATTGCTTTAGGTATGCACCAAGTGAACAAAAATAAAATAAAGTTTTAGTGTGTTTTAGGGAACTACCTCCTTTTTTTAAAAAAAAATTGAAACATAATTGATAATATATATTTGTGGGGTACAGAGTTGAATATCAAAACCTGTGTGCAATGTGTGATGATCAAAACAGGATAATTAGCATATTCATTACAAACATAATCATTCATTGTGTCCATTAACCAATTTCTCACTAACCCCCCTCCCTCTCCCCCTTTCCCACCTCTAATAAACACAGATAGAACTCCTTCTAATCAATGTGAAAGGCACTGGAGAAAATGACATTTATGTTTTATTGCCAATTACATATATTAATAAACAAATGACAACATTAATAAATTACCTAATGTGTGTCAGGTTCTATGCTAAGAGTTTTCACTTATCTAATTTAAAGTTCTCATTCTTATTTATTTAAAACATTTTTAATAAAGAAATACATTTTGGTCTTGAGTTGGGCGTGGCTCTCAGCTCCTCTACGGATGACTGGATAAGGAAAATGTGGTACATATACACAATGGAATACAACTCAGCTATAAAAAAGAATGAAATTCTGCCATTTGCAGCAACATGGATGAGAAAATTATAAGTGAAATAAACTGGGCAGAGAAAGAGGAATATCACATGTCCTCAATCATAAGTGGGAGATAAAAAAAAAAAAGAAAAGAAAGAAAGAAACAAGGAAACAACAATCACAATAATACATTGAACTTTCAGAGGAGAGAATAGAACTGTGGTTACTAGAGGTGGGAAAAGGGGAGGGGGAGGGAGATTAGCGAGAAATTGGTTAATGGACACAACGAATGATTATGTTTTGTAATCAATATGCTAATTATGCTGCTTTAGTCAGCACACATTGTACCCAGGTATTGATATTCAACTCTGTACCCCACAAATATGTATAATCAATAATGATTCGATAAAAAGTTTGATCAGACAAATCAGACCATAAAAATCATTTTGATATATATAATTTTGTCTAGTAAAAGTGTCCTATAAAGATTTAATTTTTTAAATTGGCACGTATTGATTGTACATATTTATGGGGTACAGAGTTATAGTTCAATATATGTGTACAATGTGTGAGGATGAAGTGAGGATAATTAGCATTATTCATTATTGCAAAACTTTACCATTTCTTTGTGATAAAAATTTCTCATTCTTAAAACAGCAACAAAAAATAACAGTCCCATTTTAAAAATAGACTCTACACTACACAGTCTTTTAAAAATAGAATCAGTAATCTTAGAGTTGTTTTCTGCCCCCTCCCCCAACTTCGAAGTGTATTTCTTTTAGGAGTAAAGCTTTAGAATTATAAATTTTTAGCTGTATTACTTTGGCCTCAATCTACCAAAAATAATATCAAAAAAATGAAGAAAGCAGACTCTTAAACTCTGAAATGACCTGTTTAACTCAATATATCAAGAAGCCAAGGCACTATGGTCTTGTCATCATTAAGAGCAACACCAGTACTTTAATTGTGGATTTCAATTTTTCAGTATATCAGTTTGCATGAATGAGTGTAGGCGTAAAGCTAATTAACTAGATTATCAGCACAAGGGCATGGGTGTAGAGTGGAGTGATGGTTATAACCCATACAACACAAAATCTAGGGCCTTTGACAGAGTGTTTCTTCTGTTTATGGGTATGGATAGAGAGTCCTAATACTTCAGTCTGGGAGGGTGGCAATACTACAGGTAAGAGCAAAAACAACCAGAAACATTTTTTTTTTTCTATCATGAAGATTAATACAGAATAGACAGAAATACTTCTCAGATTTCTTTTTCTCCCCTTCTTGCTCAAATCCTGTTCGTCTAATCTACTGGGAAGGGAAAATGCCATCGAGGCCATGTGCAAATGACCACAAGAACAGAGCTGCTCAAACCCCAACACTACCACCCCCCATGGACCTCCCATAGCTTTTTGGTGGCAATGGGGGTAGAGGGCAAAGAGTGAAGGAATCCTTTTGGTTAAAAGGTTTTTTACTGTGATGGAGTTCAAAGAAGGTAAGTTAGCTTTAGGTTTTGAATCTTATTTTGCCTGATGCTGAATTTAAACCTCAAACAATATTTTCTCCTGAATCTTACTTAGATATAGAGTGTGAGGAGGATAAATCACCGGAGAAATTGGAGAAAGCTGACAGAAGTTGAAAGGAAAGTAGGCTGCAGTCTTCCCTGTAGAGGATCTGCGAGGCAGCTTGTGGAGGTCAGGATGCTTCATGGACGTTATACAATTCACCCTTTTAATCCTATAGGGAGAGAAAATCTCAGCTGTTTCAACTTATCTCTTCTTCAAAAATCATAAGTTTTCTGCAAATAGTTGAAAAGAACATTGTGTCTTTCTTTTTCTCAACATATCTTTGTCCTTATTTAAAACATAATAGTGCAAACACAAAAATAAAAAAAAAATTGACAGTAACAGCAATGAAAAAGTCTTTTTTAAAAATTGTAATGGAATGAATATAGGAACTCTTTCTAATTCTACCCTTGCTAAATTTTCTCCTTTGGGTTTTAATCCCCCCCGCCCCCACTAAAGGTACTGTAAAAAAAAAAAAAAAAAAAAGCTGTTTAATTCCTGATGCTCTGTATATTCACTACAGACACAGCTTAAAATAAACTAAAAAATTCACTACTTTAATAAATTAACTCTTTTTTCCTTTTACATTTATTTTTCTTAGTTGACCTGTGATCATTGAGAGGCTAGTATATGCTGATCAGGGCACTGATCTAGCGGTTTTTGAACTATATCAGACAAACAAAAATCTCTGCCCCTGTGGAGCTTACATCCTCATGGAGAAGATAGACTGGAAACACTGAACATGATAAATAAGTAAATAATGTAGTAAGTAATGTAGTATGAGAAAATGTGTTAAGTGCTATAGAAAAAATTGGAGACATTAATCTTACAACCTACCTAAGTGAGTAATTCCCTATGTCAGAGATACTGGAATGAAGATGTAGAAGGTAATTATTTCCTTTGCAAGGTGAATATAATCTTAACTAATTAATTTGACCTAACATTTACTGACCTAACATTGTACTGTATTTCAGACACTTTAATGGGTGCTGGGGACGACTTAGACATGGTCATTGATCTCAAGGAGCTTTTAATTTAGAAAGAGAGATACATATGTAGATGTATATTTGCAACAGGTGTGAAAGACTGCAATAGAATCATGTGCAGGATATAGTAGAGGACGGAGAAGGGAGTATAAGCTTTTCCTTGCAGGGATTGATGGTCAGAGAAGTCTTTTGAAAAGAGTAGAAATTTCAGCTTTGTCTTGAAGAATAAGTGAGTGATTCCCTGTGTCAGAGATACTGGAATGAAGAATAAATCGAAGTTCATCTAGATGCCAGGTTGTTGGGGGTGGACAGGGGATGGTATTCCTGATAGTAGGGAACAAAGACTTAGTGGTGTGAGACTTCAGGGCATGTTCAGCTGTGGGATGAAGTGATGGAGGAAGAGGCAGCGGGCAGACCTTGAGACCTTCCATCTGACACCCTGAGGTTTGCCCTCAATCCCACAGCCAGCAGGGAGCCAATGAGAAGTTCAATGCCAGGTAGTGATGTTACCAGATGTGTGCTGTAGAAAGACTGTGCAGTTTTCCACCCTCATGGTTTACATTGTCCGAAGAGACTCTCATCTTTAATAAAGAAACTCTTATGATGAAACCTTAATAAACATCATTCTCCTAGCACTACTTTTCTTCTCAAGGGTCTTAAGTCCTTTAGCAACAGCATCAGTCCTCCTGGTCTAAGCACTCCTAGAAGCTGAGTATTGTAAGTCAGGTGGCACTGTAGGCTTTTCTAACTCCAGGTGAGAGGAAAATAGTCTACTGAATGCCAATCCCCAGTAAACTGGCCCTGGTTGCCTGACTGGTGGTCATGAGGTTGGAGAAATACCGGGAAACACTGGTGAGTGGTGGTAAAAGGCTCACTGGCTGTTTGGATTGGAAGCGGCTAGTATTCCCAATGCTGAAGTGAAACACTTGATGTTAGCTTCACCCATATGAACAGAATCAACTTTGCAAGAATGTCTGGCACTCAAAGAGAAGATATTGCCAAAAAGGGCAGAGGACCTGGATTCTAATTCGCTCTAGGCATCAGACACCGCATAGAACTATCTCTGGCTCATTTATTTACAGATGGAGGATGGAGTTTGGGGGCAGCTGCCATCAAAGGCTTCCCTGGGATGTCATGTGGCTAAGTGGTCCCTGGCCTACCTTTCCCTCAGTAGCACTCCGTCTCCTCATAGTAGCCAAGGTGATCTTCCAAACATTTCAATAAGACCATGCCACTCTCCTGCTTAAAAACTTTCAATAACTCCCTATTACTTCCAAATTAATACCCAAACTCCTTACTAGAGTCTCTAATGCCCACATGAGCTGGCTTCTGCCAGTCTCTCTGCCTTCATCTCCTGCTCACTCTTGGGCTTCAGCTACATTGTCCAATTGCCCTGACCAGGCCAAGCCCATTTCTACCTTGTGGCTTTGCACTTGATGTTGGCTCTGCCTGGTGAACTTTTCCTCCAAGTATTCAAGTGGTTGTTCCTCATCATTCAAGTCTCTGCTCAAATGTTGCCTACTTAAAGAGACATCTAAAATGCATCTAAAATAGCACTCCTACCCTACCTCCAGCCACTGACTTTTATTTCCTTACATCACTTCATTTTGTGGACAGAACCATCACTACCTAAAATTATATTTTATACTTATTTACTTGTTCACTTCCCCTATTGCACTAGTAGTAAACCCTGTGTGGGCGGAACCTCGTTGATTTTGTTGTTGAGTTGTATAAGTTCTTTATATATTCTGGATATTAATCCCTTACCAAATATGAGATTGTAAATATTTTTGCCTATTCTGTGTCTTTTTCACTCTGTTAATAGTGTCTTTTGATGTGCAGAAGTTATTAGAAGCCTAATTTATCTATTCTTACCTTTGTTGCCTGTGCCTTTGGTGTCATACAAGAAATCACTGCCAAATCCAAAGGCACGAAGATTTCCTCCTATGTTTTCTTCTAAGAGTTTTATGGCTTTAGCCTTTATGTTTAGGTATTTGATAGATTTTGAGTTAAGTTTTTGTATATGGTGTAAGATAGGGGTCCAGCTTCATTCTTTTGCATATGGATATCAAGTTTTCCCGGCATCATTTGTTGAAGAGGCACTCAGCTTTCACTGAGATCTGTAATACAATGAGAGGAGATATGGTATAAAAAGTCACAGAATTGGCAGGAAAGGGCTCTCAACTCATCTTCAGGCCCACCCTTCTTCCTTCTCATATATTGTTGGTTCCCTTTTACCAATGGGACAATAAAGCCTGAGAGGGTTAAATGATCACAGGTACCAAAGTACTGTGCCCCAGGTACTACAGCTAAATAACACCTGTGTTTTAAAGTTGCAGCATAATTCACCCTAGCCAGGATATGGAATCAATCTAAGTGTCTATCAATGGATGAATAGATAAAGAAAATGTGATATAGTCAGCCTTCTGTATCTGTGGGCTGGCTCCACATCTATAGAGTCAACCAACTGTGGATCAAAAATATTAAAACCAAAAATGTGTCTGTACTAAACATGTGCAGCTGTTTTTTTCTTGCCACTATACCCTAAACAACACAGTATACCAACTATTTACATAGCATTTACATTGTATTAAGCATTATAAGTATTCTTGAGATGATTTAAATTATGTGGAGGATGTGCATAGGTTATATGCAAATACTGTACCATTTTATACAAGGGACTGGAGCATTTGTGAATTTTGGTATTCACAGGGGGTTCCAGAACCAATGCCCCATGAATACTGAGGGTCTTCTCTTTGTGTATGGGTCTACTGTATATACATATATATAGTATAAATATATATATACACACACACACATACATACATATACCCAATATATATGTACACAATGGAATACTATTCAGCTTTAAAAAAGAAGAAAATCCTGTCATTTGAGACAAAATCAATGAAATTGGAGTCATTATGTTAAATGAAATAGCCAGTCATAGAAAGCCAAATACCAAATGATCCCACCTCTATGTGGAATCTAAAAAAGCTGAACTTGCAGAAGCAGAGAGTAGAATGGTAGTTATCAGGGGCTAGAAGGGTGGAATTGGGGGATGTTGGTCAAAGGATACAAATTTCAGTTGGACTGGAGGAATAAGATCAAGAGATCTATTGTGCAACACAGTGATTATAGTCAATAACAACATATTGTGTACTTGAAAATTATTAACAGAGTGTATTTTAAGTGTTCTCACCATAGAAAAATAAATGTGTGAAGTGAGGGATATTTAATTAGCTTAATTTAGGCCATACACCATGAAGATATACAATATTTGTCAATTAAAAAAAATGTTGCTTTTGAGGCAATCTTGCATTATTCACTTTTGTAGTTTACCTGGGGGAGGGGAAGTTCCTCAAGGAGGATAAATCTAAATCTGCAGGAGAGTGAAAGACTTTTTGAAAAATCACTTTCTTCATGACTATTGTTTTCATAATACAAAAGACATAAAGTAAACTCTTCTGTTTAAGGCTTGTGATGCTGCACAGATGTTAAAGTGCAAGTGCTGGATAAAGGATGTGAGCTAAAAATTCTGGGAAACACAGGTCTAGTGGGTATAATCTCATCATTGCCATGCGGACATAACCAGTTCTTGTTGAGAAAAGACATTTCTAGATGATGTGGCCAGTGAATTGGTATCTAGTTCACATTCCTTTATCTTACACTGAACTACCTTAGGCATCAACATGATTGTCTTGGTTCTGATGTTACTTGGTTCTTCAGTTGCTCCAGGCACTTACATTTCATTTCCAGTTAGAAACATCGTCTACTGTAGGTAAGGGAATTGGGGTAGAAAGACAGTCCTGAATGGTTCAGATTGCACCTTTATCAGGAACCTTGGCAGGGAGACTACCGAGTTCACGAGACCATTGCTGCATTAGGACATCTGAGAAAATCGAGACAGGCTGTATGGAAATCCTCTCAGCCAGGCAAACAGTGCTCCTGAGTTCTAGAAATTATAGACTGAGTAGAATACAGAGGATCGGTATGAAAATCTAGGCATCTGCAGGTGGGAGCTAATCCTAGAAGCCATGATGTGACTGGGTGTTAAGTTGGATGAGAGAATAAGGGATAGAAATAATTAAAATTGCAGCATCAGAACATTTAAAATTAGCTAATTGCTGAATTCCCTGCAGAAGGGCTGCTTCGATGTGCAGTGAATGAAAGTGCAGATTTCCACACGGTCTAACCGCACAGACGAGCATGGATTTAAAAATACTATGGCCGATATTTACTTGGAAAGTATCTTATGATTTTTGTATTTCTTTGATTATTAATGAGGTTCATAATTGTCTCATTTGTGTGCATCATTTATATTTCTTTTTGTAAATTTTGAATGTGCTTTGTCGATTGATTTGTAAGAGTAATTTGTATATTAGGGAAATCAGTTCTTTGTCTGTCACTTGCGTTGCAGATATTCTCCCAAATTTGTCTTTTCAGTTTTCTAATGGTACTTTGTGCCCCCCCCAATTTTAAAATTTTATTTAGTTAGATTTATCCTTTTTTTTCCCCCTTTGTTGCTTCTAGGTTTCCTGTTGGATTAGGAAAGCCTTCTCTTTAAGATAAATTATTCACCTTTGTTTTCTTTTAGATTTTCTACAGTTTTATTTTTTATTTCTAAAATTTTGGATTCATCTGGAATTTATTTTCTACACGTGACAGTGCAAGTTTATATTTCTTTGTGTGATTGCTGGGTAACACTGTGTCCCCACTGGAATCTGAGTTTCAGGGGGGCAGGCACTGAGCTTTTGCTGCTTGCTAATGTGATTCTGGTGCCTGGCAAAGAGCCTGGCACCTGGGGGGTGTTTAGTAAGCTCTCTTTTAATTAGTACATGAATGGAATTCTAGATGATAGAGAGTTGAGCTGAATTTTCAGGAGGAAACCTTCATTTCTGGATTTTATATTTTAAAAGGAATAAATACATCGTAGAGCATGTCCAGAAAATAAAAACCAAAATGGTGAAGGAACCAGAAACCAAGTCAGACAAGGAACTGGGGTTGCTAACTATAGAGAAAACTCAGTGAGGGAATCTCTTCCTTTGTCAAGTGTTGGGATGGATGCTTTGGCTTTCAGAGTTTAAGAAAGAGGTCTGGAGTGAACTGTACAAAGACGGAATGGGTTGTCTTTGGAGATGGTGAGTTCCCTTTCCCTGGGAGTGATCACACATAGATTTATGGGATTCTTGGAGCTGTTGTAGAAGATTCAAACATCAGGAGCCAAGCAACTGAAACATATGGACTAAAAATAAATCAGTAGGGAGGGGTGGGGAGTAGCAAACAGGGAAGGCCCGGTTCTCCAGGAGCAACTGCCTCCCAGCTCTAACCAAGTAACTAAGTGCTGCCATGTGTTGCAAGAAGACTTTTTTCTCCAAGAGATGTTTGAAGTCAAATTTTTAAAATGGGAAATTTCTTGATTTTTAAAATTCTGAGGGATTTCTTTTGTGGCTCACCAGTTTGTATAGTTTCTGGACTAGATGACCTTTAAAAACTTTTCCAACCTTGGCTCTCTGATCTCCTGAGTAGTATAAATGTGAGGGATTATTAATAGTGTCACTCTATCACTAGAATATGACTCACCACATGAGAGGAGCAGATCAGATGGAGGAAAAATTAGGATTTGATGGGAGGAAGAGTGTCTCTGGAATTAGTCTGCTCTGTATAACATATTATCATTTTATACCAATAAATATTAATTGCTAGTAATAACAGAGTATGGGGAAGTCACATAAGCAAGTCTTAAAAGGAGAGTCAGGAAGTATTTAAAGTGGCAATAAAGGGAGAGAGACAGAGACAGAGATAGACAGAGACAGAGAGACAGAGAGAGACTGGAGACTGGAGGAAGGAAAGCAATGTTGCTGGACTGAAACCCTGTTGTTCAGAAAAGGAAATTATGAGTTTGAGAACTCTACTTTCAGTGTCTTGGAGACACAGGGTCTTCTGCAGGCTGCATCATTCACTGATGAGGTGGAGTGTTTTGGCTTAGCAAAAAAAAAAAAAAAAAAAAAAAAATCAATGCTGTGGATTTTTTTTGTTTTATGAAGAAGCTGAGAAAAGGGGAATTGTTACTGCTTCCTAATCCAACATGATCTCATTGCATCTTTTATAACCATTATTTGGCGGAATGCACAGCCAAGGTGAGATGGCTGTCTTTCATATGGCATCTTTGTCTTGAAAGAGAATTTCCTTACTGGAGCTCCTGATCATTTTTTCTGGAAAAAGAAATTCTTGCAGTGAAGTCTGACCCTTTGCCTGGCTTCCATCTAATGTGAGGTCATGGCTCCATGCTTGGTGGGATCCACAGCTGTGCACAGCAATGTGGGAGATGATGTCAGAGCCTTTGCCTGTCCCCCTAGCACCCACGCTCCACAGCACACCACCTGCAAGATTCCTACTGTAAACACTGGCCACTCTTTTTCTGAGGACTTTCTCTGGCCTCTAGCTCAGCAGGCCAGGAGTTAAGGCCCTCAGAGGGCCTTGTGAGTAAATTCTCAGACTCCTGGTCCCCAGGGTGGGCCAATCCAGAGGTGTGTCCATGCTGTCTCCCGAGGTTCCAATGGGTCTGAACCTCAGTTCACAACACGAGGAGGCTGGTCAGTAACATGGCCTGTTCTGACCTCCTTCCCCTTCCTAGGTCACTTCCCCACTTTCCTACCTGTACCCCCTGTGATCACCTCCCTCTGGGATCACCTCTCAAGTGAACTATCTTCTCTCAAAGCCCTGTCTTAGGGTCTGATTCTGGGGAAGCCCCATCTACCACAGGCAACAAAGAATTTGCTGTGCAGGTTAATCCAGGGGCATTATAATTCCTGTGTTATTGGTTAAATTATGTCGCCTCCAAAATTCATATTCTGAAGTCTTAACTTACAGTACCTCAGAATGTGACTTAATTTGGAGATAGGGCCTTATCAGAGGCAACCAATTTAAAATGAGGTCAGAAGGATGGGCCCTAATCCAATACAACTGGCGTCCTTATAAAAAGGGGAAATTTGGACACAGGGATAGACCTGCATAGAGAGAAGTCAAAGGACAGAGACACAGGGAGAATATGGCCATCAGCAAGTGAAGGAGAGAGGACTAGAACAGATCGTTCCCTCACAGCCTTCAGAAGGAAACAATCCTGCAGACACTTGGTTTCAGCCTTCCAGCCTCCAGAACTGTGAGACAATAAATTTTTGCTGTTTGAGCTACCCAGTCTGTGACACTTTGTTATTGCAGCCTCAGCAAACATCCTGACACCTGTTGAGAGTCACTATGGACCCAGGCATTATTCTGGGCATTTTATACCCATTCTCCCATGTAATTTTCACAACAGCCCTTTGAGGTAAATACTGACATTATCTCTTACTTACAGATGAAAAAGCACAGGTACAGGGAGGTAAAAAAAAAAGTTGCTCAGGTCACATGCACAGCCAGAAGCGGCGCTAGCTCTTGAATGTTGGTGGTTTGTCTTCGGAGCCACGGTCCTAGCCATTACGAGTTTCACCTCCCACTCTGCTGGGCTCTCCTGTCAGGGTGAGCTGCAAGGTGCCTGCTTTTAATTACTTTGATGATGGGCTTGTATTAGTCAGAGTTCTCCAAAGAAACAATAGGGGATATATTTATATCTTTATATTCCTCTCTCTTTCTAGATATATAGATCTATCTATTTATCATCTATATATCTCGAAAGAATCATTTTAAGGACTTGGCTTATGTAACCGTGGGGGCTGGCAAGTCTGAGATCTGCAGGGCAGGCTGGCAGTCTGCAGAACCAAGGAAGAGGTGATGCTGTAGTCTGAAGTTTGAACTCAATGTGGAGACAGAATTCTTTCCTCTTTGGGAAACCTCAGTTGTTTGCCTCAAGGCCTTCAACTTGTTGGATGAGGCCCACGCACACTATGGAGGGCACTCTATTGTACTTAAAGTTGACCGATTTGAATGTTAATCACACTTGAAAACTGTCTTTGAAGCAACACTTAAACTGGTGTTTGACCAAATAACTGAGCATCATAGCCTAGCCAAGTTCGCACAAAATTAACCATCACAGGTCTCTTGCAGATTATGTAGCACAGTAATGACTCTTAAGGAGGTGCTTAATGTTGGAGCAAGTGCAGGGTCAGCACGTAGAACGAGCACCTCCTTAAACCCTGTGCCTCACTCACCTCCTGCAGGTCCTGGCCCTGCTGCCCATGAAAGATCCAAGATTGCATCCTGAGCCCAAGTCTTCTTCCAACAGTACAGACTGGGAATCAGACAGATAGGGTTTGAATCCTGCCTCTGTCATTCCTGTAAGACCTTGGACAAGTGGCACAATCATTCTGAACTCGGTTTCCTCAGAGGTGGACTGGGGATAAGCACATCATCTGCTTTCCAGGGATGCTGCGACGTGATGAAATATCAGCTCAGCCACAAGAAGGGTGAGGAATGTGATTCTCTATGGAAAATTCGTTTTTTTAAAAAAATTACAGTAGAGGAATTAATTTTTTTAGCATTTGTTGTAATTTTAGCATATGAAATAGTCGAGTTTTGCCCTTCTTTTGTGCATTCCTTCATGCCTAGTCTTGATTTGTAGAGCCCATAAATTCCAAGAAAGAAAAAACATAATTCTGTTCTCAGAATTCCCCATACATAGGGAAGAAAACTGAAGCACATGAAACAGGACCACAAGACAGAGTGTGATTGCTGCTACCTTGTGTGGGCCAGCCTTCAAGTCCATTCATTAAAATAGGGCAGGAAGTCTCTTCAAAACCACCTTGTTAGCACTAGCCCAAATTACAAGCTGATGTGTAAGTAATAAAATACAAATTCTTTAATTTAGTCTTTCCCCTAATTCAGATAGGTCCTCTTGGTTAGTGAGATCTTATGATACTAAAAAAAAAAACAAAAAAACAAACATCTAGTATCTCTGCTATATTATAGCTATTTTACTCATGGCCACATGGCTTAAATATATATTTTCTTTTAGATAATACATACATTACTTAACAAATGGAACAACATTGTAATAGCAAATATTTTTTAAAATTGAAACATAATTGAGTGTACATATCTGTGGGGTACAGCATTGAATATCAATACCTGTGGGAAAAACATGATGCTTAAATCAGGATAATTAGTATATTCAACATTGTACAATGTAACCATTTTTTGTGGCCCTTTGCCGATTTCTTGCTATCCCTCCTTCTCCCTTTTCCCACCTCTGGTGATTTCATTTCTTTTCTCCCCTTTTGTAGCAGCAAATATTTTGGAGACAAGAAAAAGTCTCTGAGATTTCCACTATGTGTCAATACATACCATCTTTCTGTCTCTTCTCTCTCTCTCTCTCTCTGTCCCTCACTACACACACACACACGAACATACATCTATGGTACATGTTTGATAATTTTTGGTTCATTTCCTGCATAGCAGAGCCCTTCGACAGACTTAGAGTCAATACTTTGCAGTTTCAGGTGCAGAATAGTTTAGTAAATTATCTGCACATCAGAAATAGAGAAAGACTATGAATGCTGGAAAACAAAAAAGTTTTAATTTCCTTATAGGATAATAAGGCATTTCCCTATTAGCCTGTGAGTCAACCTGAAGCCTTACAGCATCCGATTTCAGTTGCTCTTCGGATGAAGACCAGTGCCCTGACCTTGGCTTGTAGAACCCTACATAATACAGCCCCCAACAACTGCTGTGCTTGCTTTGCATCATACTCCCCTTAGCTGAGCCCTGGTCTTAATGACTCCTTGCAGTCACTCAAATACATGACCATGGCTAATTCCAGTCTGGGGTCTGCTCAGGCCAGCCACTCTGCTCTCTGTATGCACTTTATTCCCAGGGTAGCTCCTACTGACATTAAATCTCACCTCACTTCCTCAGTAATCCTCCCAGCACTTCCCTATTGGGGTCATATGAACCTCATCCTCTCTCAGAGCTTCATATGTCTCTCCTTTGCAGTACATAACACAAGTGTAATTTTAAATTTTTGAGTGGTAATTTAATATTTAATTACTGTCTATTTCCCTAATTGTATTGTAAACTTCAGGAGGGCAGGGGCTGTGTCTCTTATGCACATCATGAAATCCTTATCCTTTAGTAACAAAATAATAATGGAGAGAAAAGAAGGAAGCAAAAAAGAAAGAAGGAAAGAAAGGAAGGGAATTATGGAGAGGCTGGAGTAGCATCTGCTTCCTGCTACCTCTGGGGTTTGGAAGTTCTGTCTGATGACCTGCCTGCTAGGTGAGGATAGCCTATCCTTCCAGGAAGAACTGTATTTTGCTGCTTCAATGTCTGGTACCCTCTCACTGGCAGGTGCTTTTCTGACGAGGTTTTGAAAGCAGGTTGAAGGTTTTTAAAGGACTCTGAGAACTTCCTTTTTTGAAAACCGAAGAAGCAGACATGAGCAGGCAGGTGCATGAGCTGCTGCTCTTCTGAGTACGTCAGCTGAGCGGCTGATGAGAAGCGCTCCCACTCTTCAGGCTTCAGTCCCCATCTGACACCCGCCCAGGCTCTCTTAGGGACTGTTGTTATGGCAAATAGAAATTTACTTAGGATAGCTCAATAAAAATGGGGATTTTATTGTAAAGATAAAATAGGCAATTTCAAGGATAAGAAAGCTGAACTGCAAGGATGCCTCATGGGAACTGCACTCCAGAAGCTGCTGGGAACCAAAGCTTCATTCTCATGTCTCGGGGGTGTCCTGGTCTGATTCATCTCTCCTTCACTCTGAGTCTCTCTGTGTCCTTTTTTTCACCAGCTTCCTCTGTTTGTACAGGATTTCAACATGCCCACCAGCCCTCAAATGTACATGATGAATCCGTTCAAGTTCTTACAACCAAACTGACCATAGTATCTGTGATTTTTGGTTAAACTTCTTCAGAGAAAGAACATGAGTCAACTGATCAGCCACACTATTGGGTAGTTTGTCCATTGAACATTCATATAAGGCTTGGTTCATACAGCATAAACCTGGCTGCTTAGTTCTGCTGTGCTTTAGATATTTTTTGCAAGGAGAGTTTTAAGAGAAGTAGACCATGCTTGGGGGTATCAGCTCCTCATGTCTATTATACAGTTGCAATAAGAACCCAGATATCTCTTCATCACACATCTTTGAAAAGATTGCCAAGGCTCACCATAGAATGCCTCTAATTGCCAGCAATGGGTACACCATAGCCAAGAGGAAAGAAATGGGTATTCACTAACCAAGGTATCTCACCTTCCTGACCACAGATGGCTGGAAGGGAAGGCCACGTGACTCAAGTTGAGTTAATCTGAGACCCTTCTGTAGGGATTTGAAATCAAAGTATAAAGGACTGGTCTTTCTAAGGGGCTGGGCCTGTAGTAGATATGACTGGGAGCTGTGGCTGACCGCATTCTACCATGTGAACTCAGCTTCAAAGGAAGCTATTCTTTAGGCTTAAAGAAACATGAAACTGATGTGCAGAGAGAAGAGTGAGAGATGAAGAAGGCACATTCCCTGGGTTCCTGAGAGCTCTTTAGGAGTAGTGTTTGCTGAGCGTGGCTGCATTCTTGAGCCAATGGGTTGTGTGAGATGCCCTTCCCCTCAGTCCTTATAAGTCCCTTTTAAACATCTTAAATTCACTTGAGTTGGTTTCTGATACTTGCATCCAAATATCTTAGTGAATACAAAAACCAGAAGTATCAGGAGGAACACATGCAAAATCAGACTTTCCAGAAAAAAATGTGTTGTCATCTGAGAAAATGATGGGGACAGTGGGGACTTCCCCATCCTAAGTTGAGAAACTAGTTCTTGGTATTTGCTGGCAAAGGAATTGTTGAACTACCACCTGTTATCACCTGGAACTTAGATCATGTGCCTCCAAAAATGGAGACATTAGGAGTCTTGGTGGCTAAATATCAAAATATTAGAGTATTGGTTGCTCCTTGCAGGCTTTGGTAGAGAGCAACAAAATTGAAGCAAATTCTCACCCAGGACTTCCCAAATGGGAAAATACTGAAGCCAGATAGCTGGTATTACAGAGCCACACCAAAAAATTAATCTTAGATTGGTGATAGCTTGAAGACATTGGGAAATCTTCAACAGCTCCCACTGTTCTTGCCTAAACCTGTAACAAATCCTCTTACTGCAGGCAACCAGCCATGAGCCAATTCATTAAGGGCCTCAGGAACTTTGGATTTTATTATGAAGGTGATGAAGTGGGTGGAACAGGGGAAAGACATTTTGGGTTTGCATAAAGAATTAACAGAAGGGAAGTTAAGTGTGAAAGCAGAGAGAAGAATTTGGAAGTAACTGTTGCAGTCAAAAACACTGGTCTAGGGTGGTAGCCGTGGAGAAAGAGGTCAGGTTCAAGATTTTTTTTATAGGTAGATTTAACAAGATTTAAAGATGGATAATTAAAAATAAATAAAGATGGATAGTGTAGCTAACTTAATTTGTTGAAGATAGCCACACCAAATTACATCCCTTCCAACATTCTCTTCTTACAATGTCATGTTCATATATGCCTCCATCAACAAGTGGGGTCTATAATCCTTCCTCGTGAGACTGAGCAGACCTTAGTAACTAGTCTGTCCCATAGAATGTGGCAAAAGTGATGCTCTGTGACTGCTGAGGCCAATCCATGACAGGCAATATGGCTTCTGCCTGGCTCTCACTTCCTCTTGGGATGTTTGCCTGTAGACCTCAGCCACGATTTTGTGAGGAAATCTAGGACTGCATAAGGAGGCTATTTGCAGAGAATTACAGACAACAGCCCTGCTAGCCCCTCAGCTGCAGCCAGCAGCAACTTGTAGACAAGCAGGTGAATAAGTCATCAGTTACATCAATCCACAGTCCTTGGGTATTTCAGTCAAGGCTCTGCTGTGTCCTGTGTTAGTTCCTGAATCTGAACCCAAGAACCCATGGGTAATAATAAATGATTATTGTCATTTTAAGCCACTAGTTTTGGAATAATTTATTATGTAGCAACAGATAACTAAACACTGGATGTAGGCTATAGGAGGAAAGAGAGAAGTCTGGGGTGATTCCAAGGATTTTGATCAGGATAAGCAGAACATTCTTTTTTAACAAAGTGAAATCATGAGTTCCCTTTTGGGTATGTTAAGTTTGAGATAGCTTCTGCTGCTACCTACCCTCTACTTCATCCACACTGGCCTTCTCTGTGTTTCTCGAACACAGCAAGCTCGGTTCCACGCTGGTCTACAATGATGGAGTCCCCCATAGCCATTTTGTAATATGTGACAATAATTTCATGGTCACAAGTGGATTGAACCAGGAGTTTTATTTAGCACAGGTTAAGCCAATTAAAGTAATTTTCTGGGTATTTGGAAGTGGTTTGAGAGAGTTAAGAAGTATATATGTGACTAAACCAAAAAGAATGTAAACTTGGATACTGTAGGCTTACATAGTCTGCAAGGCAGAGTAGACAGAAGGCTCTGAGAGAGAGAGAGAGAGAGAGAGAGAGAGAGAGAGAGAGAGAGAGAGAGAGAGAGAGAGAGAGAGAGAGAGAGAGAGAATAAGGCAGTTGTGCAAATCGATGAACAGAAATTACTGCATGAGTTCCCACAGGATTTCAAGTCCTTCCTCAGCCCAGTTTGTAAGCCTGGCTTGTGTTCTGAGTACACATATCCTTATAATTAATTTTATTTTGTTTTGCACAAGTGTGTTTGAGTTGGTTTTTGTTACTTCCAGCTAAAGAGTCCAAACTGATATATAAAGTTAATCAGAGCCTCCTTGTTTCTTTAGCAGACAACACCAAGCTCAAGGTTTCTTCAAGCAGCATTGCTGGGAGGGCTTTCTAAACCCTCAGAGCTCTGCCTCACCTGCTCAAGGAATGTGTAGATCTCGGCCTCATGGTGCTAATTGACAACTTGATACCAACCACACTGGCTTGGTTAAGGTGGTGCCATTCCTATGTGGAATCTTTTGCTTTATCTCATGGAGAAACAAGAAAATGAAGGAATCTTTGAGGAAGGCTCCTAACAGTTATTCTAACCCTCTTTGTAACTAACTGGGTAACATGCAAAGATGCCATTTTTGTCATTAGTCACCAGTAATAAGTCGTAATAAGTAAAAAGTGACCTAACTTCCCGGAGAAAATCACTTTTATCTCTTAGAAATGTTATGTTTTGTTTGAATGTGTTTTATGTAATGATACGTAGAAAGAATATCACTCTAACAAGGGGTTGTCAGGGTGTTCAAACTCAGGCTCTCCAACTTGCAACTGTACTAAGGAGGTGGTTAGTAAATACATGCTATTAAAATTGTTTCAGAGCAAGGAATAGGAGGGAGCCTTGCATTAGTGAAGCTGTCTGTGCCACGCCATGGTAGCTGGAAAGAGGGTCTTCTGGGTCTTTGTGAAGGCTAGGGCACTAATAAAGGGTGATTTTATTCTCTGGCGACGTAAGGAGCAGGAAAGTCAAAGGAGTCAGAATAACGTTCACTGTGCCAGCAGGTAGTACCAAGAAGGTAATTTAATACCTTCTTTCTGAACAAATGTGATATAAGAAAAGTGAAAGAATAATTTCTGTATTGTAAGTGCTTCCTATATGCCAGGCGAGATTCTAGTGACATCTCTACAAGGTTGGTGGATGTGAGACCAATGACCTTGGGTAACCTCCTCTCCCCCTCCCCCATGTCTATGTTACTGTTTCAGCAGAATGGGGACAGTTACACAATCTCTGTTCTTTATAGAACTCATCTGAGGACAAAATGGATGGGACATAGTTCTGAAAGGTCAAAACACTCTGTAAATATAAGAGTGTATTGGTTTTTCTTCCTTTGCATTTTTCACTAGTAGAAGGGATGGGGTGAAAAGAGTGAGGGAGCAGCTTTGGTCAGAGTTTATGTAGGGGTGAGGTGGACAGACAATAAATATAATATGTGAATTATATGTATTTTAGAAAGTGATAGTTCCTATGGAGAAAAATAAGGCCGGGAAAGAAGAGGAAATTTGCAATTTTAAGTGTCTAGCTTAAATTTTAATTTAAAGTTCAGCTCAAATACTACTTCCTTGAAAATTATCTCCCCTGAATTTCTATTGCGGTGTGGGAATGATTGATTATGTATATGACCTACCTCTCACGGTAGCCTATAAAATTTTGGAAGGCAGGAAATATATGCGTACCTGTGTGTGTGTGTGTGTCTGTGTGTGTGTGTGTGTGTGTAAATTTCAGCTCTGGCCTCTGGAGCAACTTCCACAATGAAAAATAACAAAGTGACTGAATGTGCAGATGGCTTTCACCTGTCCCCTTCCTAGTTCCATTTTTGTCAGAGGGGTTTCTTCCTGACCTTGTTCCTTTCCTTTTTTCTTGCTTGGGCATTTTGAGACTCATAAAAAATGCTTGTGCATCTGATGCTAAGAATAATTGCCACAATCTCTCAGCTGCAGAGAGCTGGCAAAGGTCATACCAACCTGCAGACTGTGCCAATCACTTCTCCAGGCAATGCACTTGTCCCACTTATTCTTTCCCCCTAGGGTTTCTCTTCTGTGTTAAAGATTAAAGGGAGAAACTCGATGAAGTACCTGACTCCAGGGAGGGCGAGCTGGCGGCTACAATGGGCCTTGTCTTTCCCCTAACTGAATAGGTTCCTATTATACCATCTCCAGGTAAAGGGTGGGGGGAGCCCTGTATTTATGAAACATCTTCTTTTCAGGTCACAGCTGGTGAGGGTGGCAGAGCCTTTGATTCATGACATTACTTTGACTGAGGAAACTGGACCCCGAGAGATAGATGATTGCTATGGACAGGTCAGAGCTAGAATTCAGGCTCTCTCAACCATTCTTAGTGATGGCCAACAGGGCATGTGGCTTTTAGAAATGGGATCAAAGAGAAGCCTCTATTCCTATATTAAAGGTGCCATTTTCACCAAGCCTATTCACTGGGGAAGGGACTGCCTCTTCAGCAAGTGGTGCTGGGATAACTGGATATCGATATGCAGGAGAATGAAACTAGATCCATACCTCTCACCGTATACTAAAATCAACTCAAAATGGATTAAGGATTTAAATATACACCCTGAGACAATAAAACTTCTTAAAGAAAACATAGGGGAAACACTTCAGGAAATAGGACTGGGCACAGACTTCATGAATACGACCCCAAAAGCACGGGCAACCAAAGGAAAAATAAACAAATGGGATTATATCAAACTAAAAAGCTTCTGCACAGCAAAAGAAACAATTAAAAGAGTTAAAAGACAACCAACAGAGTGGGAGAAAATATTTGCAAAATATACATCTGACAAAGGATTAATATCCAGAATATATAAGGAACTCAAACAACTTTACAAGAAGAAAACAAGCAACCCAATTAAAAAATGGGCAAAAGAGCTAAGTAGGCATTTCTCTAAGGAAGATATCCAAATGGCCAACAGACATATGAAAAAATGCTCAACATCACTCAGCATCCGGGAAATGCAAATCAAAACCACATTGAGATACCATCTAACCCTAGTTAGGATGGCTAAAATCCAAAAGACTATGAACGATAAATGCTGGCGAGGCTGTGGAGTAAAAGGAACTCTCATACATTGTTGGTGGGACTGCAAAATGGTGCAGCCTCTATGGAAAATGGTATGGAGGTTCCTTAAACAATTGCAAATAGATCTACCATACGACCCAGCCATCCCACTGTTGGGAATATACCCAGAGGAATGGAAATCATCAAGTCGAAGGTATACCTGTTCCCCAATGTTCATCGCAGCACTCTTTACAATAGCCAAGAGTTGGAACCAGCCCAAATGCCCATCATCAGATGAGTGGATACGGAAAATGTGGTACATCTACACAATGGAATACTACTCAGCTATAAAAACGAATGAAATACTGCCATTTGCAACAACATGGATGGACCTTGAGAGAATTATATTAAGTGAAACAAGTCAGGCACAGAAAGAGAAATACCACATGTTCTCACTTATTGGAGGGAGCTAAAAATTAATACATAAATTCACACACACACATACACACACACACACACACACACAAACACTCACACACAAAAACGGGGGGGGGGAGAAGATATCACAACCACAATTACTTGAAGATGATACGACAAGCAAACAGAAAGGACATTGTTGGGGGGGAGGGGGGGGGAGGGAGAAGGGAGGGAGGTTTTGGTGATGGGGAGCATTAATCAGCTACAATGTATATCGACAAAATAAAATTAAAAAAAAAAAAAAAAAAGGTGCCATTTGTGTGTAAGGAACCCCAATATCAGCAAAAACCTCTCCTTGGAGACCCAGATCAGCCTTTTACTTGCAGCTACAACAGTGTCGGGGCAGAACACACCAGTGGAATCTTGTGCTGGAGTCAGAAGCACACAGAAAAAACATTCCCTTACCCTGGTCTGCTTGCATGGGGCATGCACAGGTAGGAATTAAGAGGAGGAAAAGAGAATTATGACATTAAATCCTTCCAGCTTCCTGTCTTCAGGTGGCTAAATTATGATATCACCATTTTTTTCCCTTTTTTTGTTAGAGTGTGGGGTTTAATAAAAAACAGATGAGGGAGTGGAAGCTCAGAGTGATTAGGAGACTTACCTGGGATCACACAGCTAGTCAAGGATGGTGGTGGGGATGGGGCAGGGAATGGGACCGAGGACCCAGGTGTCCAGTTACCCCATGCAGTGCTTTCTCTCTACACCCTTTCCCTGAGATTACAATCAGCAAAAGAGCAGGTCTTGAGCAGAGAAAGAACAATGAACAAGGAGAGAAAGAGCCTCTTCAGGGAAAGGTGAAGTGGGTTTCAAGGGAGGAAACTGATCAGGATCGCCTGGACCACACCCATCCCCATGCTGCCAAGTCATTTTTTTTTTAACTTGTTATGTGCACAATGGATCTGTTTCACATTGACCTTGCTTCACAGGTGCTTGCAGCAATATCAAACCTCCTCTGTGCAGCCCAGATTAGAATTCTGCCATGGCTTCCCTTAATTAATTAGCAAAAATTTCCAGCATCATCACTCGTCACATCGAATAATAAAATAGTTCTTTTTTGTATACTTGTTTCTTCTGCCAGACTTTTTTATTATTATTTTTTTAAATTTTATTTTGTCGATATACATTGTGGCTGATTATTGCTCCCCATCACCAAAACCTCCCTCCCTTCTCCCTCCCCCCCCCAACAATGTCCTTTCTGTTTGCTTGTCGTATCATCTTCAAGTAATTGTGGTTGTGATATCTTCTCCCCCCCCCGTTTTTGTGTGTGAGTGTTTGTGTGTGTGTGTGTGTGTGAATTTATATATTAATTTTTAGCTCCCACCAATAAGTGAGAACATGTGGTATTTCTCTTTCTGTGCCTGACTTGTTTCACTTAATATAATTCTCTCAAGGTCCATCCATGCTGTTGCAAATGGCAGTATTTCATTCATTTTTATAGCTGAGTAGTATTCCATTGTGTAGATGTACCACATTTTCCGTATCCACTCATCTGATGATGGACATTTGGGCTGGTTCCAACTCTTGGCTATTGTAAAGAGTGCTGCGATAAACATTGGGGAACAGGTATACCTTCGACTTGATGATTTCCATTCCTCTGGGTATATTCCCAACAGTGGGATAGCTGGGTCATATGGCAGATCTATCTGCAATTGTTTGAGGAACCTCCATATCATTTTCCATAGAGACTGCAGCATTTTGCAGTCCCACCAACAATGTATGAGAGTTCCTTTTTCTCTGCAACCTCACCAGCATTTATCGTTCAGAGTCTTTTGGATTTTAGCCATCCTAACTGGGGTTAGATGGTATCTCAATGTGGTTTTGATTTGCATTTCCCGGATGCTGAGTGATGTTGAGCATTTTTTCATATGTCTGTTGGCCATTTGTATATCTTCCTTAGAGAAATGCCTCCTTAGCTCTTTTGCCCATTTTTTAATTGTGTTGCTTGTTTTCTTCTTGTAAAGTTGTTTGAGTTCCTTATATATTCTGGATATTAATCCTTTGTCAGATGTATATTTTGCAAATACTTTCTCCCACTCTGTTGGTTGTCTTTTAACTCTGTTAATTGTTTCTTTTGCTGTGCAGAAGCTTTTTAGTTTGATATAATCCTATTTGTTTATTTTTCCTTTGGTTGCCCGTGCTTTTGGGGTCGTATTCATGAAGTCTGTGCCCAGTCCTATTTCCTGAAGTGTTTCTCCTGTTTTCTTTAAGAAGTTTTATTGTATCAGGGTGTATATTTAAATCCTTAATCCATTTTGAGTTGATTTTAGTATACGGTGAGAGGTATGGATCTAGTTTCATTCTCCTGCATACGGATATCCAGTTATCCCAGCACCATTTGCTGAAGAGGCAGTCCCTTCCCCAGTGAATAGGCTTGGTGCCTTTGTCAAAGATCAGATGGCAGTAAGTGTGTGGGTTGACTTCTGGATTCTCTATTCTATTCCATTGATCAGTGTGTCTGTTTTTATGCCAGTACCATACTGTTTTGGTTATTATAGCTTTGTAGTATAGCTTAAAGTCAGGTAGTGTTATGCCTCCAGCTATATTTTTTTTGCTCAGCATTGCTTTGGCTATGCGTGTTCTTTTATTGTTCCATATAAATGACTGGATAGTTTTTTCCATTTCTGAGAAAAATGTCTTTGGAATTTTGATGGGGATTGCATTGAATTTGTATATCACTTTGGGTAGTATGGACATCTTCACTATGTTGATTCTTCCAATCCAAGAGCATGGGATATCTTTCCATCTTCTTGTATCCTCTCTAATTTCTCTCAGCAGTGGTTTGTAGTTCTCATTATAGAGATTTTTCACCTCCTTGGTTAACTCAATTCCTAAGTATTTTATTTTTTTGGTGGCTATTGTAAATGGGCAGGCTTTCTTGATTTCTCGTTTTGCATGTTCACTATTGGAGAAAAGAAATGCTACTGATTTTTGTGTGTTGATTTTGTATCCTGCTACTGTGCTGAAATCATTTATCAATTCCAACAGTTTTTTGTGGAGGTTTTAGGCTGTTCGATATATAGGATCATGTCATCTGCAAACAGGGACAGTTTGACTTCATCTTTTCCAATCTGGATGCCCTTTATTTCCTTCTCTTCTCTGATTGCTCTGGCTAGTACTTCCAACTCCTTGCTGTCTCTTGAACACAGCAGGGATGACCTCACCTCAGGACCTTTGTACTTGCTATTCCCTCTATGAGAATGCTATTCCTCCAGCTCTCTGTATGGCTTGCTCTCTTGATCTCTTCATATCTTTTTCCTCACATACCACCTTCTGATGAGGCCCTCTCTGATCATCCTACTTAAAGTCACAAACAACCTCCCTGACATCAGTTTCTGCTGTATTTTTCTGCATAGCTCTTATTGCTATCTGATGTAATACATATTTCCCTTTTGTGTTTTGTTCTTTGTCACCCCAAAAGAATGTAAATTCATGAGGGCAGGGTTCTCTGCTGTGTTCTTGGTGCCTAAACCACTGCCTGGAAGATAGTAAGTTCCCAGCAAATGTCTGTGGAAGAAATGACGAGTGAGTGAATCCACTCCTGTAGTTTAGACACATTCATCACAGTTCCTGGCACATAACACCTGCTTAATGTCTATGGAATGAAAGACAAACATTGCTTCTTCCAAGAGTTCTATTTAAAAGTATCTCTGATCATTTAATATTATTACCTCCTTGGCTCCATGACTCCTTGATCCATTTTGTGAAGGTATTGTCTATGCAAAAGTCTCTCCCATGTTCAGGGCCGTTCAATAAATCCTGCAGACATTACTGAGCTTTTCTCTGATTCCCCAAATAGACTAAGTTTGCTGGTTGTTTGTTCCTGTGGTGTCCTCTCTGCTCTTTTTTGAAATACACAACCCCCTTATTGTTACTAGTTTGATGTCTGTTTTCCCCAAGGACCTTAAATGTTTCAGTAGGTCAGAGACTGTGTAAGCCTTACTTGCTACCGTTTCCTGCACTTCCAGTCCACTACCTGACACCTGGTAGACAGTGAATGAGGATCTGTTGATTGAAGGGGCCAGGTATTGTTAGCAGTGCCAAGGAGAGATTAAATATGTTTCTTGATCTCAGGCACCAGAGTGAGCAATGCTTTAGGGAAATTCTCTCCCCTTAAGTGCCTCAGTGTCTACATCTTTTGGGAAATTCCTTCATCTGAAGATTTACCATTTACAGAGTTGTGCACCTTCTGGAGTTACAAGATTGAACATAGGGATTCTACTGTTTATTCAGCACAGGAAAATGGCACACAGTGGGAGTGGGGGAGATCATGTATCTGGGGAGGCTCATGTATCATGTTCCTTGAAATAAATCACAGGTTTATGTTTTTATATCAATAGACTCAATTTGCCAATTTTTATTCCAAAATCTTTGCAACTGAATATATGTGATATTTTTGTATAATTTTATTTTGGTGTGTATATATCTATGTCTGGTTTTGATGTGTATATATCTATGTCTGGTTTTGATAATAGGGTTGTTCTATCTGTTGCATGCTCAAAAGTGTTTAAATATCACAGGAATTACCTATTCCTTGCAGGTTCCAAAGAACATGATCATAGAAGCCATAATGTTCTGATGCTTTTGATTGGGGTAGGGCTCTGACTGTTTTTCAACTCTCACGGTGCATTTAATTTTTTATTTATTTTGTATCAGTTTAATAATTTATATTTTCCTGAGAAATAAATATGACATTTAGATTTTCAAATGTATGTTATAAAATTACATAGGGTATTCTCTTAAAATTTTCATTACAAAAGTATTTTAATTATACAGAAAAACATTGAGATTTATATAATGACCACTCATGTACTCACCATACTGGTTTGCCAAATCTTAACATTTGTTTCAGATTTAAAAAAATAAAATAGCAAAAGATACACTTGAAATCCTTTGTGTACCCATATCTGATCTCATTCTCTTCTCCTTCTGCAGAGGTAACCGCTATCCTGAATTTGGTGTTAACATTTCCACACAT
The DNA here is from genome assembly GCF_027409185.1 of Cynocephalus volans. NCBI lineage: Eukaryota > Metazoa > Chordata > Mammalia > Dermoptera > Cynocephalidae > Cynocephalus > Cynocephalus volans. Next base: position 153,076,699 of record NC_084463.1, read on the forward strand.
GCTTTTATATTTTTATTACATATCTATGTCTCCATAGTAACCCACAGTTTATTTGTATTTATTTTTAAACTTCACATTTATGGTGCCAAAATGTTAATGATATTCAAATCTCCAGCAATTTGTTCAACATGATGGTTTTGAGATTTCTCCATGTTGACATACATATCTTTAGGTTTTATTTAATTTTTTGTCAATTTGATATGTGTGAACTTTTCTTTCCCATAATTTAAAATTATCTCTACAAACTGTGTTTTTTTTTCATTTTTCAGTCCTAGTGGCATATATTTGTTTTGTTTTACGTCTCTTTTATTCTCCTTGAGCTGGCAATATATTTATCTATAGTATGGATCATTTAAAAGAGCTAGCTCCTGGTTTATCAGGTGCATTTAAAAATTTGTCTTATATATAGTAACTTTCTATTTTTTTAAACTTCCTTCTAGCTTCTTTTGTTTGTGTTTCTGTGTGTGTGTGTGTTAGTATTTGCTTGTAATATATATGTCATTTATTTTTGTTGTCTGCGTTACCTAATAAGTGCCTTTACAGTCTAGATTTTCCCCTACACTCCATAGGTTTTTATATGTACTCATCAATGTCAGCTATTTCTAAACATTTTGCAGTTTCTGGATGAGCTCTATTTTATCTCAAGTGTAACTGTGGAGGCTATTTCAATATGTCAGAATGATTGATACTCTTTTTAGCTAGACCTTTGTTAATTTCTGTGTGCCTTACATTGTGCTTAGAGAATGTGTCTCATATGATTAACTCACAATTGATGATAGTTTAGTTGGGTATTACATTCTAGATTCAAAATCATTTTCTCTTGAAGAAGACATAACAATCATAAATATGTATGCACCCAATGTTGGAGCAGCCAGATTTATAAAACAAACTCTATTAGACCTAAAGAAGGAAATAGACACTAATACCATAATAGCAGGGGACCTGAACACCCCACTGTCAATATTGGACAGATCATCTAGGCAAAGAATCAGCAGAGAAACACAAGATCTAAACAATACTCTAGACCAATTGGAATTGGCAGATATCTACAGAACATTCCATCCAACAACCTCAGAATATTCACTCTTCTCATCAGCACATGGATCATTCTCTAGGATAGATCACAATTAGGTCACAAATCAAGTCTCAACAAATTCAAAAAAATTGGAATTATCCCATGTATTTTCTCAGACCACAATGGATTAAAACTAGAAATCAATAACAAAAGAAATTCTGGAAATTATACAAACACATGGAAATTAAACAGCATTCTACTTAATGACATATGGGACCAAGAAGAAATCAAGCAGGAAATCAAAAAATTTATTGAAACTAATGAAAATAATGATACATCATACCAAAACCTGTGGGATACTGCAAAAGCAGTACTAAGGGGGAAATTTATTGTATTAAATGCTCACCTCAGAAGAATGGAAAGATGACAAGTGAACAACTTAACATTTCACCTTAAAGATCTAGAAAAACAAGAACAATCCAGTCCTAAAGTTAGCAGAAGGAAAGAAATCATTAAGATCAGAGCAGAACCGAATGAAATTGAAACCCAAAAAACAATACAAAAGATCAAAGAATTGAAAAGTTGGTTTTTTGAAAAGATAAATAAAATTGACAAACCATTAGCATGGCTAACAAAAAAAAGAAGAGAGAAGATTCAAATAACAAAAATTAGAAATGAAAAAGGTGATATTACAACTGATTCATCTGAAATACAAGGAATCATTCAAGACTACTATAAGCAACTATACGCCAACAAGTTTGAAAATCTGGAGGAAATGCATAAATTTCTGGACACACACAAGCTCCCAAATCTGAGCCATGAAGATGTAGAAAATCTGAACAGACCAATAACAATAAAGGAGATTGAAGCTGTTATCAGAAAGCTCCCAACAAAGAAAAGCCCAGGACCAGATGGATTCACAGCAGAATTTTACCAAACATTCAAAGAGGAATTGACACCGATTCTTTACAAACTATTCCAAAAGATTGAAACAGACGCAAATCTCCCAAACTCATTCTATGAAGCAAACATCATCCTGATACCAAAACCAGGTAAAGACATAACCAAAAAAGAAAACTACAGGCCGATATCCTTGATGAATATAGATGCAAAAATCCTCACTAAAGTACTAGCAAACAGAATACAGCAACGCATATGTAAAATTATTCACCACGATTAACTGGGATTCATCCCAGTGATGCAAGGTTGGTTCAACATATGCAAATCAATAAACGTGATACACCATATTAATAAAATCAAACACAACGACCATATGATCATCTCTATAGATGCTGAAAAAGCATTTGATAAAATTCAACACTCATTCATGACAAGGACTCTATAAGTTAGGTATAGATGGAAAGTATCTCAACATAATTAAAGCCATATATGATAAACCCACTGCCAATATCATCCTGAATGGGGAAAAGCTGAAAGCTTTTCCTTTAAGAACAGGAACTAGGCAAGGATGCCCACTCTCACCACTCCTATTCAACATAGTGTTGGAAGTACTAGCCAGAGCAATCAGAGAAGAGAAGGAAATAAAGGGCATCCAGATTGGAAAAGAAGAAGTCAAAGTGTTCCTGTTTGCAGATGACATGATCCTATATATCGAACAGCCTAAAGCCTCTACAAAAAAACTCTTGGAGGTAATAAATGATTTCAGCACAGTAGCAGGATACAAAACCAACACACAAAAATCAGTAGCATTTCTATTCTCCAATAGTGAACATGCAGAACAAGAAATCAAGAAAGCCTGTACATTTACAATAGCCACCAAAAAAGTAAAATACTTAGGAATTGAGTTAACAAAGGATGTGAAAAATCTCTATAATGAGGACTACAAAACACTGCTGAGAGAAATTAGAGAGGATATAAGAAGATGGAAAGATATCCCATGCTCTTGGATTGGAAGAATCAACATAGTGAAAATGTCCATAGTACCCAAAGTGATATACAAATTTAATGCAATCCCCATCAAAATTCCAAAGACATTTTTCTCAGAAATGGAAAGAACTATCCAGACATTTATATGGAATAATAAAAGACCACGCATAGCCAAAGCAACGCTGAGCAAAAAAATGAAGCTGGAGGCATAACACTACCTGACTTTAAGCTATACTACAAAGCTATAATAACCAAAACAGTATGGTACTGGCATAAAAACAGACACACTGATCAATGGAACAGAATAGAGAATCCAGAAATCAACCCACACACCTACAGCCATCTGATCTTTGACAAAGGCACCAAGCCTATTCACTGGGGAAGAAACTGCCTCTTTAGCAAATGGTGCTGGGAGAACTGGTTATCAATATGCAGGAGAATGAAACTAGACCCATACCTTGCACCGTATACTAAACTCAACTCAAAATGGATTAAAGAATTACATATACACCCTGATACAATAAAACTTCTTAAAGAAAACAGGAGAGACAGTTCAGGAAACAGGACTGGACACTGAGTTCATGAATATGACCCCAAAAGCACAGGGAACCAAAGGAAAAATAAGCAAATGGGATTATATCAAACTAAAGAGCTTCTGCACAGCAAAAGAAACAATTAACAGAGTTAAAAGACAACCAACAGAGTGGGAGAAAATATGTGCAAAATATACATCTGACAAAGGATTAATATCCAGAATATACAAGGAACTCAAACAACTTTACAAGAAAAAAACAAGCAACCCAATTAAAAAATGGGCAAAAGAGCTAAGTAGGCTTTTCTCTAAGGAAGATATACAAATGTCCAACAGACATATGAAAAAATGCTCAACATCACTCAGCATTCGGGAAATGCAAATCTAAACTACACTGAGATACCATCTCACCCCAGGTAGGATGGCTGAAATCCAAAAGACTCTTAACGATAAAGGCTGGTGAGGTTGCAGAGAAAAAGGAACTCTCATACATTGTTGGTGGGACTGCAAAATGGTGCAGCCTCTATGGAAAATGATATGGAGGTTCCTCAAATAATTGCAGATAGATCTGCCATATGACCCAGCTATCCCACTGCTGGGAATATACCCAGAGGAATGGAAATCATCAAGTCGAAGGTATACCTGTTCCCCAATGTTCATCGCAGCACTCTTTACCATAGCCAGGAGTTGGAACCAGCCCAAATTTCCGTCATCGGATGAGTGGATACAGAAAATGTGGTATATCTACACAACGGAATAATACTCAGCTATAAAAATGAATGAAATACTGCCATTTGCAACAACATGGATGGACCTTGAGAGAATTATATTAAGTGAAACAAGTCAGGCACAGAAAGAGAAATACCACATGTTCTCACTTATTGGTGGGAGCTAAAAATTAATAAATAAATTCACACACACACACACACACACACACACACACAAAAAAAAAAAAAAAACGGGGGAGGGGAAGAAGACATAACAACAACAATTCCTTGAAGTTGATACGACAAGCAAATAGAAAGGACATTGTTGGGTGGGAGGGGGGAGAGGGAGGAGGGAGGGAGGTTTTGGTAATGGGCCACAATAATCAACCACATTGTATATCGACTAAATAAATTAAGAAAAAAATAGATTAAATAAATAAATTTAAAAAAAAAAAACCCCAAAACCCCCCAAATCATTTTCTGTGATCTTTAAAGACCTTTTTCTTTCCTTTGGTTTCTAGTATTTAGTAGAGTAGTGCAAAATTTGATGGCAGTCTCCTTCTTGTTCCATTATAGATCAATAGATCACTTGTTCTTGTTTGGTTTTTTCTTCTCTAGAAATGTGTAATATATTTATTCTATTCTTGAGTCTAGAAATGCTCTTTTTTTTTTTTCAATATTGGTATCAGGCTCTTGGTGAGCTATTTGTATCTGAAAGGTAAAGACTTTTTTCAAACTCAAGGAAATTTCCTTCTGTTATTTAAAAAATTTTATTATCCTCTTTTCATGTTCTCTTTGAATTTTTATTAAGCAGATATCTCTCTTTTTTGTACCTCAAATTTTTCATGATTCTCATTTTTTTCCGGTGGCATTTTTGCTTTACATTCTGGGAAGTGTAACAGGTTTGTAAGTTACAGTCTCAATACAGATGTGCACCAAGAATAACTTAATATTTCTCTTTAACTGAACTGAATCTTTTTTCCAATGAAGGGAAAAACATCAAGTCATTTTTAATTGAAGGCAAGTCAGTCACTTCCAGTGACTCATTTAGGATTTAAACTCAGTTCAAAATTCTTTCTCCTCTTTATTCCCCTTTCCCCCCAAATAATAATCTAAATTCCCAGGTGCTTTCTGTATCACCTGGGCATTGGGAGTAGGACATTTAGTACAACTAATTCCCTCTGTTCTCACTGTCCTCTGTGCAGATGTAGCTGGTCTCTTCTGGTTCTTATTGACATGTGCTTCTACCTGCTTCTGCTGTCCATGGTCAAGCATGACCTCTCCCTTAAGTGAGTCTGCATTCTCTTTGTATTTCCCTAGGGCCTCTTTGATTTTCCAAACCTCTCAGCAATTTTTTATACTGAGGTGTCAGGATTCTGTGAAGTTGTCTTGGTCCCTTTGTCTAGACATCTCCACCGACTATTGTTGGTATGTTGCTTGGCTGCTATGTTGGCTGCAAAGAATTGCTAGAAGATTTGCCTTTACCCTAGGAAGGGGGGCATAAATATTCTTCTTCTAGACATTTCTGAAAATGAGATGGGGACTTACATTACTTACTGACACCTTCCTGGACTCATCTGGGGTGGGAAGTGTTGGGACACTGGCTTCTTAAGAGTCCAGCCACCTATAATCTAATTACTATATGCTCTAATTTTCTCCTCTCCTGTCTAATGATGACATTTTTTCCCTCACTTTCAGTAAGAAGATGACTCTTTTTCATAGTGTGAATTTTATGCTCATGGTATAAACTGTCTGCTCTCTTTCAGGTTTGCTCTTTATATTAAAAGATCCATTTTGGGTAATTCTAAGGAAAACCTTTTATCTTGAAATATAGTTTCTCTCATAACTAAAAGTGTTGGTATCAAGGTGATATTTCTTTAATGCATTAAACAATCTATTTATAAATTAAATTGGTTTCCTTAGTTCATGATATATTAGACCCCCTCCTAAAGAGAAAGTGTATGACAAGTAAATCACTGCTTCCTGAATCATGGAGGTAAAATAAGAGCTTTAAGGATCACAGGGTGTTGAGTGGAGGTGGTGGCGGCAATGGGTGGTGGGAAGCCAGTACTTAAAATCTCAAAATGTTATTTGACTGAAATTAGGGTCTCACCTTTGGAAATGCTGGTTATATTTTCAGATATGTTTATGATTATTCTGTGGCATTGTCAACCTCTGTTGTTTGCTACTGCCATGACTCCCAAGATGACTGGCAGAAAGCTGGTGACTGCATCATTTAGAGGGTTTGACAAGTGTAATCCTATCCATATATTTCATTTTCTTAGTCTCCTTTTGTGCCCTCATCAATTGATTTCATTTTTCTGTGACCACCATTGCTGCTAACGCTGACCGGGGGTAGCTTTCACCAGCAGCTGCTAATTCTCCTCTTTGTTAACTGCACGATTCTAATCAGACTAGCTGAGATCCTGTTCTCTTATCTGTCCATCACCAAGACCATCTAAACATTTGCAGATCAGGTCTCTGGGCGAAGACTTCCTCTGCCTTTGCCTCATTCATAACTGCAGCTGGGTTGATCATTGGGACTCTAGCTCTAATCTGTGTATGCAATGATTTAGTCAAGTCCCCGGTAGAGGAAAAGGCAGTGACCATATTCTACACAGTGGTGAGCTCCAGGCTACACCTTCCAATTTTATAGCCCGAGGCACAAGGAACTGAAGGAGGCCCTGAGGAAAGCTCTTAATAAAGCCAAATTATTCTAATTATCTTCACAGCTCTGCAAAATTCTCATGCACAACCTCCTCTGCTGTACTAACCATCTGGGCTCTCGTTATGATTTTGCAAGTGTTCACAGCATTTTAGGCGTGGTACCAGGCCCCCAGAGGTAGGGAATCTTCCAGCAAGGAGTTTCTCATGAAGCTCAGGTCCAGGGAGAGCCATGAAAGACAGGGGCAGAATATCAACAAAGAAATATAATATTTTGTATCCTCTCTAATTTCTCTCAGCAGTGGTTTGTAGTTCTCATTATAGAGATTTTTCACCTCCTTGGTTAACTCAATTCCTAAGTATGTTATTTTTTTGGTGGCTATTGTAAATGAGCAGGCTTTCTTGATTTCTCGTTCTGCATGTTCTCTATTGGAGAAAAGAAATGCTACTGATTTTTATGTGTTGATATTGTATTCTGCTACTGTGCTAAAATCATTTATCAATTCCAAGAGTTTTTTTTGTAGAGGTTTTAGGCTGTTCGATATATAGGATCATGTCATCTGCAAACAGGGACAGTTTGACTTCATCTTTTCCAATCTGGATGCCCTTTATTTCCTTCTCTTCTCTGATTGCTCTCCATACTACCCAAAGTGATATACAGATTCAATGCAATCCCCATCAAAATTCCAAAGACATTTTTCTCAGAAATGGAAAGAACTATCCAGATATTTATATGGAATAATAAAAGACCACATGTAGCCAAAGCAATGCTGAGCAAAAAAAATAAAGCTGGAGGCAAAACACTACCTGACTTTAAGCTATACAACAAAGCTATAATAACCAAAACAGTATGGTACTGGCATAAAAACAGACACACTGACCAATGTAATAGAATAGAGAATCCAGAAATCAACCCACACACTTACTGCCATCTGATCTTTGACAAAGGCACCAAGCCTATTCACTGGGGAAGAAACTGCCTCTTCAGCAAATGGTGCTGGGATAACTGGATATCCATATGCAGGAGAATGGAACTAGACCCATACCTCTCACCATATACTAAAATCAACTCAAAATGGATTAAGGATTTAAATATACACCCTGAAACAATAAAACTTCTTAAAGAAAACATAGGAGAAACACTTCAGGAAATAGGACTGGACACAGACTTCATGAATATGACCCCAAAAGCACGGGCAACCAAAGGAATAATAAACAAATGGGATTATATCAAACTAAAAAGCTTCTGCACAGCAAAAGAAACAATTAACAGAGTTAAAAGACAACCAACAGAGTGGGAGAAAATATTTGCAAAATATACATCTGACAAAGGATTAATATCCAGAATATATAAGGAACTCAAACAACTTTACAAGAAAAAAGACAGGCAACCCAATTAAAAAATGGGCAAAAGAGCTAAGTAGGCATTTCTCTAAGGAAGATATACAAATGGCCAACAGACATATGAAAAAATGCTCAACATCACTCAGCATCCGGGAAATGCAAATCAAAACTACACTGAGATACCATCTCACCCCAGTTAGGATGGCTAAAATCCAAAAGACTCTGAATGATAAATGCTGGCGAGGTTGTGGAGAAAAGGAACTCTCATACATTGTTGGTGGGACTGCAAAATGGTGCAGCCTCTATGGAAAATGGTATGGAGGTTCCTCAAACAATTGCAGATAGATCTGCCATATGACCCAGCTATCCCATTGCTGGGAATATACCCAGAGGAATGGAAATCATCAAGTCGAAGGTATACCTGTTCCCCAATGTTCATCGCAGCAGCACTCTTTATCATAGCCAGGAGTTGGAACCAGCACAAATGTCCATCATCGGACCAGTGGATACGGAAAATGTGGTATACCTGCACAATGGAATACTACTCAGCTATAAAAACGAATGAAATACTGCCATTTGCAACAACATGGATGGACCTTGAGAGAATTATATTAAGTGAAACAAGTCAGGCACAGAAAGAGAAATACCACATGTTCTCACTTATTGGTGGGAGCTAAAAATTAATATATAAATTCACACAGACACACACACACACACAAAAAAAAAAACCGGGGGCAGGGGAAGAAGACATAACAACCACAATTACTTGTAGTTGACACAACAAGCAAACAGAAAGGACATTGTTGGGGGGGAGGGAGGAGAGGGAGGAGGGAGGGAGGTTTTGGTAAGGGGCAACAATAATCAACCACAATGTATATCGACAAAATAAAAGTTAAAAAAAAAAGAAATATAACATTTTAATGGAGAGAAATATTGATAAAGATTTGAAACTAAATTATGTAATGGCAACAACAGAGGAAGCTGACATCCGTAGTAACATTAATATTGAGCTAGAAAAGGGCAAAATGGGACAGGAAAATAATGAGGAGACAATTGTTGAGAACTCCCACCTGAAGAATGTTTTATCATCTTTTTTTTCCTTTTTCCTTTTAAAATTTTTAATTGTACATATTTTGGGGGCACAGTGTGTTTTTTCAATACATGCATATACTGTGCAATGATTCACTTAGGGTAGATAGCATATTCATTACCCAAACATTTATCTTTTTTCTGTATTGATTACACTCAAGATCCCCTTTAACAGCTGTTTAGAAATCTGCATATAATATTATTAGCTCTAGTCAGCCTAGAATGCCTGAACTTATTCTTCCTATTTACCTGTAACTTTGTACTTGTTAATCCACCTCTTCCCCCCACCCTCACTCCTTTCCTTTTCCAGATTCTGGTAACTATTGTTCCACTCTCTACTTCTGTAAGAATTACTTTTTTTCCCCCCAGATTCTGCATATGAGTAAGATCACGTGATATTTGTCTTTCTGTGCCTGGCTCACTTTACTTAGTGTGATGGTCTCTGGTTCCATCCATGTTGCTGCAGATGACAGGATTCCATTTTTTAAATAGCAAAATAATATTACATTGTATATATATACTATATCTTAAAATTTACCCATTTATCCATTGATGTACATTTAGGTTGATTCCTTCTCTTGCCTATTGTGAACAGTGCTGCAAGAACAAGGAAGTGTAGGTGTCTCTTCAATATTTTGATTTCATTTTCTTTGGATATGTATACAGTGGTGGGATTGCTGGGTCATAAGGTAGTTTTATTTTTAGTTTTCTGTCGAACCTCCATACTGTTTTCTGTAATGGCTGTATTAATGTACACTCCCACCAACAATGTATGAGAGTTCCTTTTTCTCTGCATCCTTACCAGCATTTGTTATTTTCTGTCTTGCTGGTAGTAGCCATTCCAGCTGTAGTGAGATGAAACCTTACTGTTTTAATTTGCATTTCCTTGGTGAGTAGTGATGTTGAGCATTTTTTCATATGCCTGTTGGCCATTTGTATGCTTCTTTTGAGAAATGCGGTTCAGGTTCTTTGTCTATTTTTTAATTGGGTTATTTTATTTACTTATTTATTTTTGCAATTGAGTTGTTTGAGTTTCTCATATATTTGGGATATTAGCCTCTTGTCAGATGCATATTTTAGAATCACATAAAAGGATATTTCCTTATATATTTATAAATGTTTATAAATGCTATAATTTCTTTGAATAATTTACAATTTTATTCTTAAGTGAAAAGTTATATGTGAAATACTTGGCATAGCATATGGCACTCAGGGATGTTGGCTTTTGTGTGGTCATCACAATTATTGCTAGTGGGCTCTACATCTGTTAAAATCCAGATAGAAGGTTTTGCTGCTGTCTTAGAGTAACCAGCTGATGTGAACTCTAAAACATCATGGAATGTATATACATTCAGGCCAGGAAGTAAAAAAGAAGGTTGAATTTGGGAAGTTATCTGTAAAACACCTTCCTGATTAGAGAAGATCAGTAAGTACCCTGGTACCTTAGTGAAGAGTGGCTTTACTTTCTCTCTTTATTTGATCTTCTCCATAACTTTTTGAGGTTGATAGTATTATTAATAACTTATAGATAAGGAAGTTGAAGTACAGAGAGATTTTGCATATTTTCCAAGATTGCACAGCTAGGCAATCCAATGATGGAGCCAGGAATCAAACCAATGCAGTCTGACCTCAGAACCTATACACTTATCAAAAACTTATGATGCTTTCTCTCTGGCAAACTATGAGTGGTTAAAGAATACTAATTGAAGACACAAGTCAAAAATATAATCTATTTGCATTTAGGATTAAGGTACTTTTGGCTTGAAAAAAACATCACAGCCATGGTATTTTCTAAGAGCCACAAGGAACACTGAACTGGGGGCTCCTTCCTGGCAGCCTGCACCCTCCATTCCCAAGGGATCCATCCATGGCCTAATGAGATCACATTTTCTACTCCAGGGTAGGGGACACAGCCATAATTTACCAATAGGATTTCAAAATTGCTATAGACCAATGACTGCCATTCTTCCCCTTTTCTAATGGAGTATTTGTTGCAGTTATCCTGACTGATTCACAGATACATTTTAGGTGTTTGTGAGCAGGCATATAACTTGTCTTTTTAGTTCATAATTCTCTAGACCAAGGGGAGCTTCATCTGGACCTGATAGAGATCACAAGATCCCAGACTTCAATCTTGATGATGTAATTTGTTGAAGCTCATGGGAGGGTCTTATGGTGGTGATGGATGCATTTTGTGTGTGGTTGCAGGGGTAGGATATGAGCATTTATGGACAATAGGAAAGACTGGATTACTGTTCAGAAAATATTCACTCCACTTCTTTCCTACCATGAGTAGAACAAACTCCTTTACTCAAGGATGTTGAGCTTGACCACGTGACCTGCTTTGGCTGATGGGACATTAGTAGATTTTGTACAAGCAAAGACATGAAATGTGCTTTGGGAATGGGGCTTTGCCTGCTTGAGCTTCTGCCATTGTAGAGAAAGAATGTACCCTGGGTAGCTTGTTGACCGAAAGATGATGAGAACCATGTAAACAGATCAGGAGCCAGGCTGCAGCTTGGCCCAGCTAGCCAAGCCCAGCCTAAATAAGCTAAATCCTGGCTGACCTGTAGACCTCTGAGTGCGAGCGTAAATGTTTATTATTATGACACTGAATTTTTGGATAATTATTACACCATAGTTGCTAACTCAGAACTCCATGGTTAAATACTTTTGAGAATTGCAGCATAATAGACACTTTATTTTGGAGATATTTAAAATATATTATCATACTAAAGTCTCTGAGAATCCTCTAGTAAAGGCAGTTGTTTAACTTAATTTAACCCAGCTTCTCAGACTTCTTTGAGCATAGAATTGTTTTTGGTATGTTAAAAGTAAAAAAAAAAAAAAAAGTTAGCTGATGTTTGACCTAATTTTCCTCTATTAAAGAGATAATTTCTCCTTTGTCAGGAAAATATCTTAAAGGGCATCTTGATAATAAAATTTAAGAACTTCCAATGCATGGTCTAAATGGAATGAACTATTTGGGTATTAAAGATTTAGATCATCATGAGTGTTCTCCCAGTGGATTACATAAGATATGGATTTGGAAGACTGTGTAACTGGAAGAAGAGAGATATAAATAAAAGGTTATTTTAGTACAGAAAGAGATGGGGCTGAATAGTAGCAGGCAGGCTTAAAGGGAAGGTGAGGAGCAGTCAGTGACAAATTCCTTGTGATGGAACTGGCTGGGGAATTTGCAGCACAACATCAATTTTTCAGTTCTAGTTTTCCTCCCTATTCTGTGCAGTACTGTAAATCTCCTAAGTTTTCAACAATATCTTTATTAAAAGTCTGTTACCCAAACAAACACTGTGTTCTCTGCGCTTTAGAGAATGAAGGAAAAAGAAAAAAGTTCATGCCTCATGCTTGGCGTGATGGGAAGGGTGAGCAGGCACAGGAAGCAGGTACAGTGTAAGTAATGTGTTAGTGGAAGCAGGAAAACAGAGAATCACGCAAATGTAAGAGTGATCCCTGAGTGAGCTAGACTTTATACTGCACAAGGCATAGGAGATGTGGCAGAGATTTTTAGCCCAAGCATGAGTTTGCACAAATATCTGTGTGCTTCTTGCACTTCCTAGCATCCCTGCAGTTAGGTTGAGGCCATGTGACTGGCTTATGGTCACTGGAATGTGGGTGGAGTAAGGCATACCCCACCCAGTCCTGGTGATATCCAACGCGAACTGACCTTTGCTCTTTCCCTGCACCAGAAGTCTTGAAGGACACCTGCTCCACATGGCATAGTTGGAGGACAGACTACCTAACCCACCCTGGATTTTTCATGAATAAGAAATAAACGTATTTTGTAAGGCCACTGTGATTTTAAGATTAGTTGTTAACACAGCATAGCCAGAGGACTTACCTCTTCACCTAACAAGCTCTGGCATTCATCTGCATGTGTGTATGTAGGGTCATAAAAAATATGTCTTCTTGGGTAGAAGAGGCTCTGGCCTGGGTGTGCAGCAACCAGTGTGTGCAGAACAGACAAAATACTAGCCTATCCACCAAGTAACTATATAGGCTCGGACCCCTCCCCGTGACGCTCTTTCCTCATCAATGCAAAGAGAAGCTTCATTCTTCCTCAATCCCACGGGGCTCTTGTGAAGATCTAGGAAGAAGAGTGCTGTGACGTGGTTAAAGATACTCTGCAAGTTTTAGATCTCATTAAGCTGACCTTTCTGCATTTTCCTTTTCTTCCTAGAGAGTGGAAAGGAAAGGAGTGGGATATCCCTAGATGACTGACAGGTACTTGTTAAGCCTGTCTCCTGGAAGTCCTTTGGTCTCCTTCCACACCCCCTTCAAGCATATCTCCTAGTACTAGTGTTATGCTGAGCCATATTGGAGACTGAGACAAAAGGAAAATCAGTAACATCGTGCTGTCTTATTTAAAATTTTGACATTTTCTTCATCATAGATTTTTTTTTCACTGATTTTGACTTTTAAAAACATATTAAAATATTTATTTTGTTTACTGAGGTTTTCGGTGCCACCTTAACTTGTGTGCTTGAGCCACTGCCTCACTATCCTCACCCTAGTCTGAGACTTGACTCACCTAGTACCATTCTGTGCTGCTGCCAAAGTGCCACTCATTGTCCCAAGAGTAGTCTCTGGGGTCTCCTGCCTTATGCATTTGGTCATGCTGATTCCACTTCCTGAAGAATTTTTCTCATCATGCTCTCATGTCTTCCTCGATCCAAACTGACCATAAAAGTTTGCCTCCTATGGACAGCCCTTCCTGATCTACCGAATGGCAAAGTAATTTTTGCCCTACACTGAATCCCCATAGCATCTTACCTACACCTTGCTTAAGAGTTTAGAACTTCTTATCTTGTAGGATGGATAATCATCTCAGCTATTAGTTCGCATATTCCTCATAGACAAGCATTGTATTTTATTTTGTTTCATTTTGTGTCTCTTGCTCTTCATTAGGACTCTTAGTACAGTGATTAATCAGTGAATTAAATGGTCCCATTTTCTCTTGGTTCTCATAATTACCAAAGAGAACAATTATTCTGTTCTTCCTCATCTTTTTATTTTCTTTCTTGAACTGAGATGTTAAATTCAATGACTTAGCAAAATCTATGAATTGGGGGCTAAAAAAAAATACTGTAGTGACAAAGTTGCAGAGAGCTGGCAAAGGCCATGGCAACAAGAAGAACTTGCCAATTTCTGTTCTGGGCAACATCCCAGGCTTTTGTTTTCCCTATGGTTTCATTTGCATTTAAAGAAAAAAAAAAAAAAAAAAAGGGAGAGACTTAATGAAACACCTTACTCCCAGAGAGGGCAAGTAGATGACTTGATGTATCTTGTTGAGGTCTCTGTGTAGGGTGCCCAGTTGGCCCTCCCAGACAATGTGGATCAAAGCCTCCCTTCTATCAGTATACAGCTACACTAGTGAGGGGGGCAATGGGTACAGTTTCTGATACAGTTTCAACTGGAGAAATTAAAGCCAGAGACATCTAACTCCTCGAGGGGCCACGCAGAATTGTGATTCAGTCTTTTTAAACCCCACTCAGGGTGTGTGTGGTGGGGCTTTGGGAGCTGGGACTGGGAGGCAAGCCTTCTCTCCTACATGAGAGGGATCAGGTGCCTTGTTAGGAATCCACCTGAGCAATAATTGCCTTTCCCTAGAGACCACTTTAGCTATCAACTGGGAACTCAGAACTTTTGTAGCAACTATTGGTGTCTTCTCCAAAGGGGATTTGTGTTGGAGCTGGGAGCCCATTGGAAGAGGCTGATCTCCAACCTCTGCTATCCTAGCCTGGAATTGAACAAAAACTTGTATGAGAAAAGCATCCTTACCAGATATAGGAGATCATGGAAACAGAAAGAGTAAAAGGGAGTCCTTGACAGAAAAGAACTGGCTTGAAGGATCTTGTGGAGAAGAATGTAGGAGGAGGGAGGACACTGAAGGTCCAAGAGACTTGCTCAGCGTCATAACTGGACAGGTATGGGAGAGCAACAGGAACCACACAGACCTGCTCCCAGCACAGTGCTGTCTCCTCTGCACCTTTGGTGTGCTTCCCCCAGCAGTGGAAGAGAAATGACCCTTTAGAGACAAAGGAAAAATAGTGGACAAAGAGAGAAGTAGACCAGCCAGGTAAAGGTCAAGTGGAATTCAGGTGAGGAACCGACCTGGTTCTCTTGGTTCATGCCCAGTTCACATCACCATATCCAATTTTCTTTATTTATCATTTTCCCCAATAAGTCTGTACAATACTTGTCTAGCTGCCAAAGCCTTATGCTTTAAAGATGATCAAATATCTACTCTATCCCTCTGCACTGCTACTCTGCCAAAGGACGTCCTAGCTCAAAAGCCTCCATCAGCCTTAAGATATTAATAGACCACAGTGCTGGTATTTATGTTTACTTAAAGGTGGGCACTTCCTGAGTAGGGACTGTTGGAATATGCATGCAATGCATGTGAAATCCTGTTATGAGGTAAATAGAGCTTCTATGTACACTTTTATCCCTAATGACAGTTCCTAGTTGTGCAAACTTGGGTGTGTTACTTAAATTCTTTCTGTCTCAGTTTCCTCATCTGTAAAATGAGGATAAGAAAAACTTCTACCTCATGAAGTGTAAACCCAAGAATTGCTTATGACCTTTTGATTATGATTGTTCATAGATTTAGTGAGTTCTTAGCTTACAGGAATTTTTTTTTTGTTTTTTGAACACTGTCATGAAAATAAAAATAATCACTTGAACATATGTACAGTACATTTCCCTTTACAAGGTGCTTCATATCTCATTTGATAACTGTCTATTCCATAAAAATATATTAAGCCCTTACTGTATGCTGAGCTCCAGGGGCACATACCCTGACTGGGGAAGTTAGACTCAAGAGGGACTTCCTGCAGGAAGTACGATCTGAGGTGAGGTTTGAAGCTGGTGTAGGAGTTGAGAAGGACCCTGGGGCTGGGAAAGAGAAGGTGTTCCAGGCAGAAGGGGTGTCTTGCCAAAGTGCAGAGATGTGAGAGAACATGAGAGGAGTAGAGAAGCTACTAATAATTCAGTCTGGCTGGAATGAAGTATTGGAGGGTGAGGTGTGGCCATGGGTGTGTTCTTACTTCTCAATGAGAAATAAGAACAGGGCAAGGAAACAAACAGAGGAGATCTCACAGAGGGAATTCCCACCACGTGCAGGAGTCTAAATAATATTCAATTCATGATGGGGCACCATGGCAGAATTTTAAACAAGGGAATGAGACATGATCAAACTAAAGTTTCAGAAATATCACTCTGACCACAGTGAGGAGCAGGGATTGGCAAGAAGCAAATCTGAAGGCAGGGAGAGCAGTTATTTCCACGGCTGCTGTTTTCATCTAGGTGAGATTTCCAGGTTTGAAAGAGGGAGGAGTTGGGGTCATGGAGAAAAAGGGAAAGAGTACTGAGTTGGGCGGTCCCCTGGCAGACTAGAGCCCTGTGTCAGCTGCTAGCGTAGCTGTGGGGCAGTTTGGGCTCAGAGTGGCTGTCTGACTTGGGGGCTCGCACAGCTACTTAGCAGCAGAGGTGGGAGCATACGCACTCCTATTCTGAAAACGTTTATCTGTTATCTGTTTGCTTGACATGCTAAGATGACTCTGTCCCAGAAGTCCCCTGAAGGCAGGAGCTACGATCAGTCATCTCTGAAACTCCACACAACACCTGGCATATTTTGTCCATGGTACATGCTCAGGAAATGTGAGCTAGAAACACAAGTAAATCCTACTTGTATTTGCAGCTTTCTAACTTGTTTCTCATCCTCTCAGACACCACTGGCTTCATGGCGGGGACAAACCTCACCTTAGTGACCGAATTCCTCCTTATCGCATTCACCCAATGTCCTGAATGGGCGCTCCCTCTCTTCCTCCTGTTTTTGTTTATCTATCTCACCACTTTATTGGGGAACTTGGGGATGATCTTTCTGATCCACGTGGATCGCCGGCTCCACACCCCGATGTACTTCCTCCTGAGACACCTCTCTTTCATGGACATCTGCTACTCGTCTGTCACTGTCCCTCAGACGATGGCCGTGTTGCTGAAGCACGGGGCAGCTTTATCCTACACACGCTGTGCAGCTCAGTTCTTTCTGTTCACCTTCTTTGGTGCCATCGACTGCTACCTCCTGGCCCTCATGGCCTACGACCGCTATGTGGCCGTGTGCCAGCCCCTGTTCTATGTCACCATCATGACTCAGAAGGCCCTTTGGGGTTTTGTGGCCGGGGCTTATGTGGCTGGTCTCTTCAGTGCCTTGGTGCGGACCGTCTCAACTTTCACTCTCTCCTTCTGTGGAAACAATGAGATCGACTTCATTTTCTGTGACCTCCCTCCTCTTTTAAAACTGACCTGTGGGGACAGCTACACCCAGGAAGTGGTCATTATTGTGTTTGCCATCTTTGTTATCCCTGCCTGCATGGTGGTGATCTTGGTGTCCTACCTGCTTATCATCATGGCTATTATGAGGATCCCCTCGGCTGGAGGCCGGGCCAAGACCTTTTCTACATGTGCCTCCCACCTCACGGTTGTGTCACTTTTTTTTGGCACCCTCATCTTCATGTACCTGCGAGATAACTCTGGTCGGTCCTCGGAGGAAGATCGGGTGGTGTCTGTGTTCTACACGACAGTGATCCCCATGTTAAACCCCCTCATCTACAGCCTGAGGAACAAGGAAGTGAAGGAGACCCTAAAGAACGTTCTCAGAAGAGTCAAGTTGTCCTAACCACGTCCAACCTTGGAACAGGCTGAGAATTACCTACTCTGTAGAGCCAGCATTCTGAGTGCTCATTAATTATAATGTGCTTGGTTTTAAATGAATATATGATGGAACAAGGTATAAAAAAGAATCAGAACTTTTAGTTCCAGGGAGAGAGAGGAAGAAAAGGAAAATGCAGCCTCAGAAGAGACTGGAGTGACAGCTATGACTCCAGGACAAGTACAATAGGGCCTGAAATTAAATCCTGTGTGATCCACATGTGGCATGCCTTATCGGTCTGTGACTGCAAAACATGATTACATTTTTTATAAAATTTTCTATGAAATATTTCCATCATATGGAGATATTGAAAAAAAAAAGAAAATAGTATATAGTGAGCTCTCTATATTCAATACTTAGATTCGGCAATTGCTAATATTTTGCTATATTTGCTTTATCATATAATCTATCCATTCACTTATCCATCCATCAATTCATGCATCAATTCACTTTATTTTCTGATGCATTTCAAAGTGAGTTGCAGACATCAGCATTAGTACCCTTCACTCCTATGTATTTCAGAATTATATAATCAATTAGGACTCAATATTTAGATTACATTTATTTTTAGTGATAAAATTATGATAGTTTGATGGCCCGATTAGTAAGGGTGACCTTGCTCAAGGTATTCTTGAGACTCTGGTAGGAGTTCCCAGGCTTGCCTCCGTGAATCTGTAAACAATGACCACAATAAAATGTTTGTTAATTGCTGTCACCACTGGAAACGTGCCTTGTTTTGTCTTCTCCCTCACCGGTTCCAGCCCCACTTATATTGCATGCCTGAGAATAGACTAGATGAAGTTGCATCATTTCCATTGCCCGTAATGGTGTTTCTAGTATCCGTATCATAGATGTCAACTTTTATGTTCTTAAGGAAGCTTTTGTTCTTAAGGAAACAGAGCATTGCTTCATTCCATGGGTGGGGTGGGCTAGAGGGAATCCCTGTCGATACTGGGTCCCTGGGCCTTACAACAGCTCAGTCTGTGTCCAAAGCCTCACAAAGTCCATTGATTCTTGATCTTCACGTCTCTAACTACAAATGCTTTGCCTCAATCACACCCAAGGCACTAGAAGGGAACAGGCACCTTGTATTCATTTTTTTCTTTATTTTTCTTTGATCCTTATTTCTGAAACTCAAATTCCTTCTCTCCCTGTCCCCTAGATTACCAAAAAATAAGATTCCAGTTATATGGATGGCATAAACAATTGTGGGAGGGAAATTAGGAGGTGGTGATGGTATCTTATAAACAGAGGATAATTCCAAACTCGGCCAGCCAAAAATGCTGTGCCACACATGGAATTCTAGTAGCAGGACTTTAAATTGAACAAAGCAATCTATGAGGCGTGGAAGATTAGGAGTATACGGGGCCAAAGGATATTCAATTTAAAATCACTTATACGGTCTTTTTGATAATGGTCATTCTAACTGGGTTGAGATGATATCTTAATGTGGTTTTGATTTGCATTTCCCTGATGCTTAGTGAGGCTGAGGATTTTTTTCATATGTCTGTTGGTCATTTGTATATCTTCCTTTGAGAGATGTCTATTCAGATCCTTTGCCCATTTTTTAAATTGGGTTACTTGTTTTTTCACTGTTAAGTTGTTTGAGTTTCTTGTATATTTTGGATATTAATCCCTTGTCAGATGCATAGTTTGCAAATATTTTTTCTCATTTTGTAGGTCATCTTTTCACTTTGTTGATTGTTTTCTTTGCTGTGCAGAAGCTTTTTAGTTTGATATAGTACTGTTTATTTCTTCTTTTGTTGCCTGTGCCTTTGAGGTCTTATTCATAAAGTCTTTGCCCAGTCCTATATCCTGCAGTGTTTCCCTATGTTTTCTGCTACACAATGGAATATTACTCAGCCATAAAAAGAATGAAATTCTGCCATTTGCAGCAATATGGGTGAGCTTGGAGAAAATTGTTTGAAATAAGCTAGGCACAGAAAGCAAAACCACATGTCCTCACTCATAAGAGGGGCCTAAAAACAAACAAACAAACAAATAAATAAATAAGAAAGAAAGAAAGAAAGAAAGAAAGAAAGAAAGAAAGAAAAGAAAGAAAGAACAATCATAATAATACACTGAACCTTCAAATGGAGAGAACAGAACTGTGGTTGCTAGAGGTAGGAAAGGGGGAGTAGGAGAGGGTTAGTGAGAAATTGGTTAACGGTCACAAAGAATGATTATATTTTGTAATGATGAATATACTAATTATACTGATTTGATTATCACATATAGTACACAGGTATTGATATTCAACTTTGTTCCCCACAAATATGTATAATCAATTATGTTTCAAATAAAAAAATAAAATCAATTGATTTTTATGGTAAAATAAAACATACCTAGATTTTCAAAGAAAGCTGGCTGGGTAGCTCAGTTGGTTAGAGCATGGTGCTGATAACACCAAGGATTGGGATTCAAGTTCTGTACCAGGCAGTGAAATAACAAGAAGAAGAAAACCATGAATCTTCAAAGACATTGTGTTTATTCTGGAAGACAGAAATTTTAAAATACATATAAATTTCTTATGAAATATTTTATCTCTTACTAGCATTTCATCTGGGTATAAAAACCCAGGCTGAAAATGTATAGCTTCACTAAGGGGGATGATTAATAAATAGCTCATGTGTTAATTGTGTTGCAGGTGGTGGGTAACGTTAAGGAAGTAGTTAGAAAACTTGAATTGGTTATACGAAATTCTCTCCTGATTTAAAAAGACAACGTCGGGTCTGTGTGAATAAAAGCAGTGCACTGTGGGGTTATTTAC
Organism: Cynocephalus volans; assembly: GCF_027409185.1. Classification (NCBI taxonomy): domain Eukaryota; kingdom Metazoa; phylum Chordata; class Mammalia; order Dermoptera; family Cynocephalidae; genus Cynocephalus; species Cynocephalus volans. Next base: position 153,097,441 of record NC_084463.1, read on the forward strand.
TCTCTTAGAATTGACTAGAATGCAGGGAGTACAAAAGGAGTGGAAATGGAGTACTAAGAGAATGAGTTGCCAGGTCTAAGGAAATAATTTAATACTTCCTTTTGAATAAATTCTAAGCAGGCATTTAAAGACTTCTATTCAAGAAGAAAGGGCTGAATGAAAAGGCTCTAGGAATTAGTGGCCATGAAGTTTCCTCAATTTGTACATGGGACTTCCTATATATATATATATATATATATATATATATATATATATTTTTTTTTTTTTTGGTTGCTGGCCGATAAGGGGATGCAAACCCTAGACCTTACTGTTATCATCCATATACTTTTTACCCTATAAAGAGAGCTTAAGGAAAGTTTAAAAATGCTCTCCACTTATATATGGAAAGGGAGATGAGATTTAATTAGGAAATTTTAAGGAATTTTAAGGAACAGAGAGGTCACTTGTTTGTAAATGGTGTTCGCATTTTCTTACATCTTGTGATGCCTTGTGTTAAACTCATTCAAATAAACAACCTGTGATTGCTTTTGTTCAGCTATTTGAATTCTGAAAGTCCTGATTTAAAAGAAGATATAAAGCTTATGAGAAATTATGCAAAAATATGCTTTTGAATTAAAAAAAATAGTACTACCATATGATCCAGAAATCCCACTTCTAGGTGTTTATCCAAGAGAATTTACATCAGGATCACAAAGAGGTATCTGTACTCCTGTGCTTATGACAGCATTATTTCCAGTAGCCAAGATTTGAAAACAACCCAAGTGTCCAAGAAGGACAAATAGTGCATGATTCCACTTATATGAGGTATCTAAAATATTCAAACTCATTGAAGCAGAAAGTAGAATGGTGGTAGCCAGGGGCTGGGGGTCAAAGGAAATAGGGAATTGTTGTTCAATGTATAAAAGTTTCAGTTATGCAAGATGAATAAATTCTAGAGATCTGCACAACATTGTGCTTATAGTAACAACGCCATACTCTACTCTTAAAAATTTAAGAGAGTAAATATCAGGTCATCTGTTCTTACCACACATACAAAAATGGCTGGTCATGCCAAGTGTTGGTGAAGATTCAGAGGAACTGAAACTCTTACTGTTGGACCTGTTGGTGGGAAGGTTAAGTGATACGACCACTTTGGGAAAAGTTTGACAGTTTTGAAAAAAGTTAAACATATACCTACCGCATGACCGCACTATGTCACCTGTAGGTATTTACCTAAGAGAACTGAAAGTACATATCCATATGACGATTTTTATGAATGTTCATAGCAGCTTTATTTAGAATAGCCCAAAACTGGAAATAACCCAAATGCTCACAAACAGAAGAATGAATAAACAGACATAGCATATCAATACACTGCAATAATACTCAGCAATAATAAGGAATAAATGTTGGTATGTACAACAATGTTATTGATTCTAAAAATGCTCTTGCTAAATGAAAAAAGTCAGACATGATTCCTTTTATATACAATTCACATGATATTCTAAGAAATTCAAACTGATGTATAGTGATAAAAAGCAGATCAGTAGTTGCCTGGGGGTGCGGAGGAAGAGTGGTGAGGAAGGGCACATGAGAGAAACTATAGTGGGAACAAGGAAACTTTTGGGGAGAGATGCGTATGTTTATTTTCTTGATTGTAGCCATGTTTTCATAAGTGTATTCATGAAGTGAATATTATTGCATGTCAAGCCTCAATAAAGCTATTTTAAAAAGTCTTAGCAAATCAGAAGGAATTTCAGACAATCCTTTAGTAATATCTTATGATGACAGATAGATAAATAAATAGATATAACAAAAATAATGAATTATATATATTCTTATGCATATACATGCAATTCAATATTTAAAAAATACCATTAAAAGAAATAATAATAATCAGTGTCTGGAAAGGAATCTTGAATTCCTTAGGGGATCATTTAAGATTGATATAGAAGACCTGAAGGCAAAGTTGGTGACTACTTGATGGCACTCTAGTGATTAGCTATTTACCGATGCCAGCTTTGACCCCAGAGGCATTCTGGAAGGGCTTCGGAAGGCAATAGTTCACCAAAGCCAATGCTGCTCCTTCTCAGGGAGCTGAAAATTTCCCCAGATCCTCCTCATTGACCTACGAGAGGGCCAGGGTGAATTCTGTGAGCTGACACTTATGTCAGTCTATAAGGTGCACCGACCTCAGCCCACACCTACCAAACACCAACACCAAGAATGCACCTGAAACCCAGATACCTCTGAAGCACATTTCAACACAGAATTGGGGCATGAGGGCTGGGGAAGGAGGAGAGAAGAAAGAAAGATCGCAGCTACTACAGACACTTTGCAGTAAGAGAGACCTGAGATTAGAACCTCCCTTGCCTGCCACTTTCTTGCTACATAACTTGGGCAAATCACATAACCTTGATGGGTCCTGTGTTTTATTTCTTTTGCTAAATGGGGGCAATAATAATTACTTTCCATTAAAGTTGTTAGGAGGACTAAAATAAATGATTCATGGAAAGCTTTTAGCATAGTGCCTTGCGTATGGTAAGTGTGCATTAGCTTAAAAGTTAAGTTAAAAAATTGTTAGTGAACTCTCCACTTCTGGAAGTGTCTGGATCCAAAGCTAATCTGGGCCCAGGAGAAACTGTTCCAGACAGATTTGAAATAGGAGGTTCACAGGTCAGCTATGGGTCCCTCTGCTCATCACTACTCACTAGGCTTTGGAGCCTGGATGACCACCAATTAGTGGACGATCTAATAATTAAGTTTATAAAACTTACTTAACACCTTTCCATTATCCAAGTGTACTAAGTTGGTGTGACAATAAATAAGGTACCTGTAAAGCCTGGCCCAGAGTAAGTGCTCAGTAAGTATTATTCCACAGATGAGAAGCAGGCAAAAAGGCATTAACTAATGAGAACTCATACCACTGAGAACTGATGCCAAATTTTGAGTTCTTCCTACAGCCCGCATACATCTAAGACCCGCTAGAGATGCGGACACGTTAGGGGAACATTTTCATGGCAGTTGATATTTAAAATTGCCCACAAGATGTACTCTGTGGGGGTTGTTTCACCCCATTCTGTAGTTTTAAAGTGATTTCTGCAAGGACACAAATGCAAGCTGATGTGTGACTCTAAATCTCTTGGCCACCAGTGCAGTTTTTCCTCCTACGTCTTTTCCTAAACATGCCCAGCCAACTCTTTTCTGAAGTATTTGCCATATGTCCTTAAAGTGAACATTTCTAGAGTTCAGAAACTACTGTTTATTGAATATGCGCACCTCACTTTTTCATACACAATTACACACATACACACTCACACGCAGACTCACATTACACAATATTAGCACATAGAGGCAATAATATGAATGTTGCTGACTGCTATCTACCTCCAAAGATCAAACTTTTACTTTTTCTTAATCTGATAAAAGGAAAAAGAAAATTTATAGCAATAAATTCTGCGTTGAGTGATCGTATAGAGCAGGCAGTAGATCCCACCTAGAAACAATGTGTATGGCAGGTAAGAGCTCAAGCTCTGGCTGTGTGGAAGCCCCAGCCTACCTCCTGCTTGCTGATCTTTGGAAAAGTACTCAACCCCTCTCAGCCTCAAGTGCCTCACCCACCTATAAAGCAAGAATAATAATAGAATATGCCTCATACAGATGTCCTGAGAATTAAATCAGATAATTCCTATAGCAAACTGAACATAATTTCTGGAAGGTGATAATGATAATGCCTAATAAATGTTAGTTGCTATCATTATAATGAATACAATTTTCTTATTATTACTCAAAACCTACAAAAACAATAAGGTAAACAAACAAGAAAGAACAAATGATGGGAATTGGAAAATCCCTTTGGATCAGACCAGTAGTTGCATTTGTAGATAGCATCATGATTTTTCAAGTATTTTGGCTTTACTCATTAAGTATCTGCTGTGCCAGGCAATGCACTGGGTCTAGCAGATACTAGTCATGGATAAGACCAATGTGATTGCTGTCCATTCATGCACTGGATCTTCAAATATATAGAACTACAAAGTAGGTAAACCCACTTGGCAGATAAGAAAACTGAGGACTGAAGATATTGGAACTTTAAAGGTAGATACCAGAACTTGAGATTCAGTCATTCCTTCAACAAATATTTATTGAGTGCCTTTCATGTGCAAGGTGCTCTGCTAGGCACTGTGCATACAGAAATGAAGCTCACAGATAAAAAAGCTTGCTCTAATGTTGTTTACTTCCTAGTTGTAAGGATTAGACAATGCCAAACACATAAAAAACATCTAGTATGTCAGATGGTGATGACTATTACATAGAATAATAAATCAGGGAGCAGAGGTGGGGAGTTTCGGTACAATTTTAAGTAGGGTTGTCTAGGAAAGCCTCCTCAAGCAGGTGATATTTGAGAAAAGACAGATAGGGTGGAGAAACAAAGGAACGTCCTATTTTACAGTGGTCCATCTAGGACCTTCCAATAGCCTTTGGTCTGCTCAGGGATTTCATAACAGCCTCTTTTACCTCCTTATTCCTCAGGCTGTAGATGAGGGGATTCAGCATTGGGGTCACCACTGTGTAGAGCACAGACACCACCTGGTCTCTCTCTGAGGACTGGCCTGAGTTATCTCGCAGGTACATGAAGATGAGGGAGCCGAAGAAGACAGCAACGGCAGTGAGGTGGGAGGTGCAGGTGGAGAAGGTCTTGGCCCGGCCTCCCACAGAGTGGATCTTCATGATGGCCAGGATGATAAACAGGTAGGACACCAAGATCACCAAGATACATGCAGGCATGACAAAAATGGCAAACACAATAATCACTACTTCCTGAGTGTAGCTGTCCCCACAGGTGAGTTTTAACAGAGGAGGGAGGTCACAGAAAATGAAGTTGATCTCATTGTTTCCACAAAAGGAGAGACTGAAGGCTGTGACTGTTCGAACAAAGGCACTGGAAAAACCAGCAACATAAACACCAGATACTAAGCCCAGGCGGGCCTTCTCGGTCATGATGGTGACATAAAGCAGGGGTTGGCACACGGCCACATAGCGGTCGTAGGCCATGAGGGCCAGGAGGTAGCAGTCAATGGACGCAAAGAAGGTGAACAGAAAGAACTGAGCTGCACAGCGAGCTTGAGAGATGACTGTGCCATGTTCCCACAGCATGGCCAGCATCTGAGGGACGATGACAGAGGAATAGCAGATGTCTATGAAGGACAGGTGGCTGAGGAAGAAGTACATTGGGGTGTGGAGCCGGTGATTTTTGCGGATCATGATGACCATTCCTGCATTCCCCAGCAGAGTGGCAAGATAGAAACTCAAAAATACCAGGAAGAGTGGAAGCATCCACTGGGGATGCTCAGTGAATGCAATAAGCAAAAACTCGGTCACTACAGTGTGATTCCTCATGGCCGTCCATCCAGCGATTCACCTGCAGGGGCCAAGACAAGAGTCTTGGAGGGAGGAACCCTTCAGGATAAGTTCAAGTCATTTCAAGTGATAAAGCTTTAAAGTGAGTGACAATTAGGCACTTGACTTCAACAAACTTTGCAGCCTAAGGTAGATATAGACAAATAAGAGCTCACTATAATAAGATAAAAAGTGATGAATGCTTCTATTATGGTAAGAAAGAACAGAGAGTAAGTGATTTGACTTATGAGTCAGCTTTTGTATTTGCAACTCTGTCCCCAATTAGCTGTTTGATCTCACACAAGGTACTTAACCTCCCTGAATCCCAATTTCCTCCTCTGCCCAAAGGGGATCATAATATCTGCACTGCTTATGAGATAAGGTTAATGCATAGATTAAAACAGACACAAAAGCACACTGGAAAGCTAAAAGCACTCCACATATATATGGCAGCTATTTAAATTTTTAAATGAGTGTTTTAAGGAAGGAAAATTTATATTCTAGGAACAAAAGAGCATGAATTTTAAAAAAATCCATTAGCAATCAGCAATGGGCTCTGCTTGTAGAAATATTTATATCATCAGTCAGTCTAACAACATGCATGTTTAACAAGTAACTGCTATTCTAATTAGAGTCGGCTAGTTTATTGTGTGTGTGTGTGTGTGTGTGTGTGTGTGTGTGTGTGTGTGTGTGTGTGTGTGTACATTAACCTTGAAATCAAAAGAGCAAACATAAGCTCTTTTAGGCACATAACAAAGCTCCATAAGTGTTGTTTGGTTGTTCTCAAAGTCCCTAATAAAAGCAGCAGTTAGATAATAAACAGCAGCCAAATTTGAAAGCAGAAGAAAGCAGAAATATTTCTGCAGTCTGGTGTTGCCTGTGTGCAGTTGGAGGAACCTGGGTTAAAGGATTTGGGGGTCCTTGATGGAGTTCTAGAACCAAGATGTAAAGGAGGGTGTTGATGAATGTTCGACTGCCTAGTGCACCAGCAGCTGGCCAGTACTGAGCTGAAACATTAGTGATAATAACAAAGAAAAGAAGTAAGATCTGGAAGCCATGAGCTGGGCATGACCCATCCTCACCTGAAGTCCATGTTGCTAGTGCCTTCCTCCTTTGTTTAGTGCTTCTCTGTTTGTGACCTGCTGATCCAGAGGACACCTGGGTTCTGGTTCACCCCCACTACGCATGTGACCCTGGAAAGTCTCTTTTCCTCTCTGGGCTTCAATGACCTTGTCTTTTTTCCCTTTCAGTAAAGAGCCATGCAGCATGTATCCATAACCATAGCAACCCAGTTGAGATGGGGTCACTTTCAGTATCACTATTTCTTATTCTCCCTTCTTAGAGTCTCCTCTTTCCTCTTGCCCTTGACAAAGCAATAGAACTCTGACACTAGAGTTTCCTGGGATTTTTTTTGCAGAGCTAGGGGACCAGACTTTTTCCCTGAGCTGATCCAGCACTAGTTCTCGCTGGTGGTTCTTCTTATATTCACTGCCACAACATCATGCCTTAATTAGTTCCTGAGGTGACTCTCCAGGGGGTAGTGATTTATCTTCTAGTGACTTCCTAGCAAGGCATCTAATATATTTGAAGATTTCTCTTTAATTTCAAACTTCCAAAGCCGATACCATGTCTTGCCATCCCTCAGCAGGGTCTGATGGGGCTGGATCCTAGTCTTGCCTTCTTCCTGCCTTGTAGCAAAATGAAGGTATTTCTTTGAAGGTTTCCTATATCTCAGTTGGGGATTTTGTCAGGGGTTTTACACTATGCTACCTGCATTAGTCTGTTTGTGTTGTTTATAACAAGATACCTGGAATGGGTAATTTGGAAAGAAAACAAAGTTTATTGCTTACAGTTTTGGAGGCTGCTAAGCCCAATGGCCAGGAAACACAGCTGGTATATGTCTTGGTGGTGGTGACAGTGATGGCAGGGTATCACATTGTGAAATGGTGGAGCAGAGAGTGGAGAGAGGGAGGGAGAGTGAGGGAGAGGGAGGGAGAGGGAGGGATAGGAAGAGGCAGAGAGGAGGAGAGAAAGAGGGGGAGAGAAAAGGGGAGGGGTGGGGGAGACTCCCCTCTCTCTTCTTTTGAAGCCCTCAGAGCCACACCCCAGAGAACCATTATTAATCCATTCACTGTGGCATGGCCCTACAATCCAATCACCTCTTCAAGGCTGCACCTTTCAATTACCATAATAGGATTTCCCACCCTCTTAACAGTCATAGTGGAGACCAAGTTTCTGACATATAAAACTTGGGGGACACAATTCAAGCTTCAGTGAATTTTGAGGGGACATAGTTCAATCCACTGCACCACCCTAGCTGGCTACGACAGGATCCCCCAAAGAGGCTGTTTTATAAACACAAGCTCTTGCACCCCATTGCTAAGATATGCTGTAATTGGTGACTTTGAAAGTTCACTATTTGGCAGAAGGAGAAATGGTGCAAGTGGGGAATCATGAGGGGAAATGTTGGAGAAGCAGGTATGAGCGGGTGTGAGCACATTGTGAACAAACTTCCACCAGGCAAACTGAGCAAATTCTTGATGGTGCCCAACCCCTCCACCAGATCATTGGTTCTCAAACTTCAGAGTGCATAAGAATTACCCAGGGAATTTGTTTAAAATGTGAATATTAGTGTCTACTACCAGTGATTCTGATGCAGTGCATCTGCCATGGGGAGGAGACCTCTACATTTTTACGGTTAATCTGCAAAAATTATATCTGGAGACATAAACTATGGTAAAATAGTAGGCATGTTCTTGAAGAGCATGATTTCTCCAAAGCCTCATCAGTGTCTTCCTTCCTCACAGGAGACCTGAGATAGTCTGGGTGAGTTTAATGTTTCCCTGTTGCATAAATTAGATAAAGAAATACAGAGAGGACGATGAAGTTTCTTGGTGGCAGAACAATGACTTGAACCATGTCAATGCTCTGCTGACTAAGCCTGTTCAGAAGATGGCACAAGATAAGAGGACTGCAGGGCAGGTTCTCAAACTTTGCTGTACATTGGAATCACCTGGGGAGTTTTTAAAATCCTGAGGCTCAGATTGTACCCCTTAACAATTAAATCAGAATATCTGAGTATAGGAGCCAGACACTTGTAGTTTTTTAAATCCCCAGGTGATTACAATGTGCAGCAAGGTTTGAGAACTACTGCCAGAGCATCCTTCTTTGCAAATCCCTATGCTTCCTCAGATGTCTTAGGTAGATGTTCCAGGGTGGAAAATAGGTTTACTGCTCTCATAAATTTAGAGATCACTGCATACCATATTCTCCAGGTGGAAAATCATATTGCATATCAGCATATTAAAAGATATAAAAATTGCTATAATTAAGAAACCTCATCAACTTTCTCTAACCCAAAATTTCCCAAAATTATTTGACCACAGAACCTCTTTTTCATTAGCAACCTGCAGAACTAGAGTTTCTAGGGAAAGATGCCCCTTAGGCAGTACGGCTCTACAGAGGCTCAGAAATTTCCCAAATGCCGAACAGCAAAGTAGTAATCATTTCAGGAAGCAGCATCTCCTGATGACTCATCTCAGGATCTGGCTCCTTTGTCTTTATTAGACTGTCTCCCCCAAGAGCAATCACTCCTACTGGGAAAATAATTAGGAGGGAGACTGGAGGGAAACAACATCCTTCCAGATGGATCCCTCAGGAGCTATGGAAGAAGAAACCACCTGATCCTTTAAGAAATACCTTCAATTGTGAGGAGGTTCCAATGGCTGAGCCCCTGAAGTTCTATTTTATGAACAATAGTGACCCCACACGACCCCGACCCCAAGTAAAATGAGCTGCTGAGGTCATAAACTTTCAAGAAGCAATGCTAGGATTTAAAACCAATGTCAGAATGATTATTAAGATGTGTCCAGTCCCAGAAAAGTAAAATAAACCTCAAAAAGTATAGATCAAAATCCATACATTGTGAGGATTGGAGCCCATAACACTAAAGTAAAAGAAGTTTAGAGGGTTTTTTCCCCTAGGACCAGCAAATCTGACCAAAATTTGGAAGAAAATTCCAACAGGATAAGAACAGTAAAGACTACTTTAGCTGCTTACTATATGCAGGTTTACTCTTATAGGGTAGACAGATGATAAATAGATTATAGATAGGTATACAGATGTTAAATTAGTTCATTTAATCTACATAACAATCCTATGAGTTAGGTATTATTATTCTTATCCCCATTTTAAGGAGATGAGAAAGACACGAGTTGAAGTGGATCACTAACAGTTCTACAGTAAGCGGCAGAGCTATGCTTTGAACCCAAGCAATCTAACTCCAGAACGCACACTCCTAACTCCTATGTTGCAAACCCTCATGAAGATATTTCTGAACTCCACATTTGGGAATAGCTGAAAGTTTGGGTTTTTTTTTTTCTTCTATGTCTGTATTTTCCTTCTAGCATTTTAGAAAGAAGGGGACTTGGCTTAGAGATGGGACCTAAGTTGCAGGGTTAGCAGACTGTGGTGAGAAATTCTTGGGGCACCCAGCCAGGCCCTCACTCCCCCTATGAAGCATCATTCACAGCTAGTGGTGAAAAGGTGGACTCAGCATCCATCTAGCCCCATGTACCGTACCTTTCTAGCCATACCTAACTGGACAAGGAGAAGACCTGACCCAAGTTCGTTGCAAGGATTAACCTTCTCTTCTTCCAAAAATACTTTTCTTGAACTACTTTAGTTTTTTATTATTAAAAAATTTTTTTCCATAAACTTTTTATTTTTTTTATCTTAAAATATTTTTATTTATGGGGTACAGTGTTGACGATCAGTTCCATGTACAGTATGTGATGATCAAATCAGTATTATTAACATGTTCATCATTAAAAATCATAATTACTTTTTGTGTTCCTTACCCAATTACTCCTTATTTCTCCTTCTCTTCCTCCCCCTTTCCCACTTCTAGTAACTATAGGTCTGTTCTCTCCTTCTGAAAGTTCAACATTTTATTATGGTCTTTCTTTGTTTCTTAGCTCCCTCTCATGAATGAGGACATGTGGTATTTTTCTTTCCATGACTCTTATTTCACTTAACATAATTTTCTCCAAACTCATCCATATTGCTGTAAATGGCAAAATTTCATTCTTTTTCATGGTTGAGTAGTATTCCATTGCGTATGTATAATAATGTCTGTACTAATTTACATAATACATAATACATAATGCCTGTACTAATTTACAGTCCCATCAACAGTGGAGAAGGGTTCTCGGACTACTTTAAGCGGATATCTGTTTCACATAGCAAAGAAGTCATGGCTTGTGGCCTGGAGGAGGTCCTAGGAAGGAGCTAAGGATGACCTGTCTTCGACTCTCACCCTGGAATCCATCTTCACTATCTTCCCCCATCCAGACTTGGGTGAATCTCATGCCAATTCAAGGCTGAGGAGTACCTAGTACCTAAAATTTGCTTTGGAAGGACTTTAGAAGGACTTATCCTGCTGTAAAAGTTCCCTTCTCAATTCATTATTGGTATCCCTGCTCTCATTTTACATATTCTGGAACTGCAAAATTTTTATAGGATCTCCTAAGATGTAGAAATAAAGAAGGTATTAGAGGTCAAATGACCCGGGCTTTCTAATTCACAGGCAAACAGGCTGAGGCCCCCCAATACAAACAGCATTAGTGGTTGAATCAGTGAGTTTGATTCCCAGTCCATGACTTTTGTGTGTGTGTGTGTGTGTGTGTGTGTGTGGCTGGTCAGTGAGGGGATCTGAATCTTTGATCTTGAGGTTACAATACCACTCTCTAACCAACTGAGATAACCAGCCAGCCCCACAGCCCATGACTGGTTAACAAAACTAGTTAACCAGCACTTTACTCAGTGGTTGCTTAATGCTCTCAAATACAGGAGGGGCCCCAAATAAAGATGACCAGATAATCAAATAAATTCATCTTTATTCAGTTTTATGCATATCTGCACTTCTTATCCCCCCAAATCCCCTCAGAGGTGTGCAGTCCTGAGACGAATTTCTTCTATTGCTTCCGTTATAAGGTTTCCTAAAGTTTTCACAAAACCTCCATATCTGAACTTCTCAGAATAATGAAGCCAGAAGTAACTTAGGAGTCCAGTCCAACCCTTCACTTTACAGGTCTGAAGTGGGAATGACTTAGAGTCCCTGGGTTTCTTAATAAAAACTTCTTAGTTGCAAGTGACAGAAGACCAACATAACATGGCTTGAACCCATAGATGAATCCACTATAAGATTCTCAAAGCCATGAGGAGGGCAGGCAAGGACACAGCTAAATGTCAGGGACAGCTAGGATTAGCAACTCCCATGATGCCAGGAGTTTCTCTATTGTCCATATTGTTTCTGAATATCAGCTTTATTTTCTTCCTAAACCTACTTCTTCCACAAAGCAGAAAAAAAAGAAAATGCTTACTGGTGGTTTCCACACTTCACATGTCCCTGCTCTTCCAACGTAAAGGTGATTCAAGTCACTTTTTCTAGTGCCAAGTTAAAACAACAAGTCCCAAAGGAGACCTCAGATGTCATTTGGCCAAGGGATGGGGTATCCACTGTTGGTCCGTTGCCAACTGAAGACCAGAAAGATGGGTTCTACAGGGAGATGGAAGTATTCCTGTGAACCACATGGTTCAAGAAAGCAGCCTTTTCCAGGTGAGAAGGAATGCTGTTCTGGGAACACAAAAGAATAATAGATCTTTACCAAACTAAGGTAAGGAGAATCAGAGAACTTTCCGCTGTACCTGTGCTTGAGTGAATCCCAAGGAGGAGGTGGCTGAGGAGTGACCCAGAGAGGCAATAGATGGCAGAGCTGAAAGCAGAACTACCGTGGTGCCTAAACAGTTTATGTTTATATCCTCTCCGCTTCAACAAGGCAATGGAAAGACAACACCTGTTTGTAATTTCTTTAAGCTTTATGCCTGACCCCCTAGGGCCAATGTAAAGTATGGGAAGTTTGTCATTTTGTCTCCAGCCACTGCATCTTCCCTGGCCTTGTCACCCATTCCAAAACTTCTCAGCTGCCTGGTGTTTACTCTCCACACTAACCCATGCTCGGAGAGAGCTCGGAGACAGTCCCCTTCTGAAGGAAGTGGCTGGCAAGGCTTAATGTGCAATCATTTCTCAAATAATTTACATTTTAACAGGATTAAAGCCCAGATCACAGAGGGATTCTTAGATTTCTCTTATTTAAGCTTCTTCCTGATTTTGCAAATGTAGAAATTGAGATACAGAATAAGGGAATTCCTTTATGGAAGGACACACAGTTGGGTAGAGGTAGTCACCACCCAATATTCTTTTTATCATATCCTACAGTCTCCAGAAAGGACCAAGCAGATTAATTTTAAGCAAAGGAACTAGAAAGAAAGAAAGAAAGAAAATAAGAAAGAAAGAGAATTAAAGAGGGATTTAGGCTCCTTCTTGGCACCTCAGAAATCATTCCATTTTGCCATTTCTACTACAACCAGATTAATGTAGTATCTACTAACTTGCACTGTCCCTCAAAGTGCTGTGGCTTTTCTTCTCCCATCTCTTGTACCAAGTAGTGTGGTCCTCAGAACACCTCATTCACATCTTGGTCAAAGAAGGTAGGAGGGTCTCCAGAGGCCCACCAGAAGAGTCATGCTACTAAGCTCCCTCTTTGACAGCTTCTTAGGGACCTGGTTCCTGGTGGAATTCATGCCTGACCCCAGGGCCAATGTAAAGTATGGAAAGCTTGAATTCCTAGTGGAATTCTCCTTGGAGGGCATCATGTGTTGTCAGACACTTGAGAAGGGTAAGAGGAAGAGCCAAGCGGAGGGCCGGGCATGACCAGGCAGGGTGCATGTAGGGTGTTACACCTGCCATCCCCTTATGGAGCTTATGCCCAAGATTTCTCTTTAGAAGACCTTTGTATTCTCCTTTAAGGTATTATAGCCACATTTAAAACCTTCCAGTATATCGTGTTTCCTGGTCTGAATAGCCTGCTTTTCCCTGAGCATATATAACTAAAAGTGGATTTTTAAAGCTTTATTGAGATATAATTGATATACAAAAAATCGCACACACTTAATGTATACATTTTGATGAGTTGGTACATATGTATACAGCCATGATACCACTCCCACAATTGGGGGACTAAACATATTCGTTACCTCCAAAAATTTTATTATGTTCTTTGGTGGATTTTCCTTTGTGTGTGTGTTGTGCATGTGTTTTTTTTAAAAATATTTTGTTTTGCTTTGGTGGTAAAAACACTTAACATGAGATCTATCCTCTTAAAACATTTTAAAGTACACAATATCAGATACTTAGTTTGTGAATATTATCTCCCATTCCATAGGTTGCCTTTTCACTCTGTTGATTGTTTCTTTAAACAAAAGAAGCTTTTAAATTTGATATAGTCCCACATGTCTATTTTTGCTTTTGATGACCATACTTTTGGGGTCATATTCAAGAAATCAATGCCAAAACCAAAGTCATGAATATTTCCCTTTACATTTTCTTCTAGGAGTTTTACAGATTTAGGCCTTACATTTAAGTCTTTAATCCATTTTGAGTTGATTTTCGTCTATGACATAAGATAATGGTCTGATTTCATTCTTTTGAATGTGGATATCCAGTCTTCCCAGATTAGAGACTATATTGTTGAAGAGACTACAGCTTTATTGTTAACTATGTGCACTATATTGTGCAGCAGATCTCTAGAACTTATTTGTCTTGCCCAAGTGAAACTTTAGACCCATTGTACAACATTTCACCATTTTCTCCTCTCCTCAGCCCTTGGCAACCACTTTAGGTATCCCTTATAAGTGGAATCATGCAGTATTGCCCTTCTGTGATTGGATTATTTCCCATACAAAATGTTCTCAAGTGTCATCTATGTTGTCGCATATAGCAGCATTTCCTTCTTTTTTTAGGGCTGAATAATATTCCATTGTACGTATATACCATATTTTCTTTATCCCTTCATCCACTGATGGACATTTAGGTTTTTCCTGAATCTTGGCTATTGTGAATAATGCTGCATTCAACATGGGAATGCATATATTTCTTTAAGATTTTGATTTCAATTCATTTGGATAAATACCCAAATATCTATTTCTCTTCTCTTCACTCATTCTTCCCTAGTCCTATCTACTTATTATTCCTTGAGAATGCCAAAACTGTTCCCACATTTAAACCCACTCTTCCCTTTTCTTGGCATGTGTCCCCAGATCTTCTCATGGCTCACTCCTATGTTTCATGTAATTCTTTGCACAAATACCTAAGAGAGCCTTTTCTCTATTCTTGAACCTCGTCACCTAAAATAGCCATTCCACTCTGCATTACTATCTATTGCCTAATCCTGTTTCACTTTTTGTTGTAGACATTCTTACCCTCTCATACATATCAATCTATTTATTTATATGTTCATTGTCCATCTCATGCACTATGAAGTAAGAGCCAAGAAAGCAATGACACCACTTCATCTTCTTTGACTCTCACTATGTACTCAAAAAATTTTTCTTTAGTGAATAAGCGAGTAAATATTTGCTTGTACTTTATACATTAGGTTTTACAAGTTATTCCTACCTGATGTACAAACGTTTTTGTCCTTTCTAGTCACTCTTCTTGCAAAAGTGCTAGCTACAATTAGATGGCAGCTGCTTCTGTTAACTTATTCATAAAACCACAAATTGACTTTTCTTAGGCACAAAAGAACAAGAATAGAATACAATTCAGTTGACCGTGCTTTGTGCAAAATCTTTATGCTTTCATAATCTAATGACATTGGTTGTTGACCAGATATTTTCTTTGTTTATCAAGTCTTAAACATCACGTAAAATTATTTTTAACTCATTTTCTTTTTTTAGTTTGAAAGCACATTGAGGTCATGGACTGTGAATTATTCATTCTTTTAGTCTCAGAGCCAGACTCAAAGCCTGGTAAATAGAAAGTTCTCAATACATGTTAGTTGAAAATGACAAATTGGAGAATGATTCAGGGAAATACAAGCATCTAGGTATAGATTTAAGCATTTGCACTGTGAATACTTGTCAAGATCTTTACAAAAGTTTTGTGACTCTATTTTCTGAATCAGTTGTCTTCTGTGTACCAACCCTAACTCTAATTCACCTTCTCAGGCAAACTCCCAATTTGCATACAAGTCTATTTCTGGCCAAATAAACCTTCCCGTTACTCACTGCAGATTGGCTCTACTTTTCAGCCTCCTGTGGAACCTACAAGTCAGAGGTAATAGAGGGCCAGGATAGGCCCACAGTGATGGAGACTAAGTTAAACCAAATGGCCTGGGTCTAACCCTGATGGTTCCTACCCTATCAAATGTGGGCTAGATGTAATCAGAACAAGGGGTGGGGTAAATTACAGATCCACCCAATTGATGTTTATATACCGAGAAGATTCTGGTACCATGTTAAGCATGATGGTTTAATAGGTAAGATAGTTTATTTGCCTTAAAACTGAAAAAAAAGAAAAAGCTTTCTTTTTCTCCCTAAAATTGCAGTCATTGTAAAATGTTAAAGCCATACAGGATGCAACATGAATCATGCTATCCCATGACTCAAACAAAGCCACTGTTCTGGTTATATCCTTCACATTATAGGGGCTTACTAACAATAATTTTGTGGCTGTTTGTCAGTTTCTAGGGGTTGACTGGGCTTGGCTAGGCAGTTGCTTGCCATCAGGGCTGAAGGCTTACTCACATGTTGGGTGACTGGTTGGAGAGACTCAAAGAGGCACGGGCTGGAACAGCTGGGGCTCTCTGGATGTCTCCCTCTAATTCTGTGTGGTTTTCTCCATATGGTCTCCCCAGCATGGTGGCTTCAGGGTAGTGGGACTTCTTAGATGGCAACTCAGGGTTCCAGAGGTGCATGTCCCGAGAGAGAGCTCCAGGTGGAAGCTTGTCTTAGTCTGTTTGGGATGCTATAACAAATTACCATAGACTGGATAGTTTAAACAACAAACAATTATTTCTCACAGTTTTGGAGGCTTGAAGTCTATTATCAGAGTGCCAGACAGCATGGTTGGGTTCGGATGAGGGCCCTCTTCTGGGTTGCAGATTGCCAATTTCTTGTTGTATCCTCACATGGCAGAAAGAGTTAGAGAGCTCTCTGGGGCCTCTTTTACAGGGGCACAAATGATTCATGAGAGCTCCATTCTCATGACCTAATCACTCCCCAAAGGCCCCACCTGCTACTACCATCACATTGGGGGTTAGGATTTCAACATATGACTTTTGTGGGCCACAAACTTTCAGTCCATAACAAAGCTGTATTTGTTCTTTCAAGACAGTCTCAGAAATCATGGCAATAACACTTCTGAGATACTATATTAGTCAAAGCAGTCCCCAAAGCCCTCCAGGTTCAAGGAAGATGGGCATAGACTCCACCTCTTGATGGGGAAGTGGCAAGGTTCCTCAAGAACATGTGGGCTGGAAAATATTGTGGCTATTTTTGGGAAATACAATCTTCCACAGCAACTGTTAATATTTTGTTGACTCTCCTCTCAGGCATCTCCTTCTGCATATTCTGTTCTACATTAATTTTTTTAATGATACATGCTATTGTAAAACCTTTGTTCATATTAGAATATTTTCTATATTATAGAGAAAGAAACTGAGGTTAGTAATGTGGCTCATCATATAGTGAGTTAGCTGCAGAGTTGGGCCAGAACCCAAGTCTGCTGAATACAAATCTAGGGCCCTTTCTATTACTCCATGTGAAATAACGAAAGCAGATCTCTGTGATGTTCCATGTTGGAGCTGTGGGTGGAATAGGGCAAATGTTGAGGTACTTGAGGAAGGCAGGACTGTTAAGAGGCTTGTTCGGTAACCAGTATAAAAAAGATGAGTTTTACATTCATAATGAAAACTCAAATGAAGCATTAAAGTTTAAGGGATACCATGGAGAAATGCAGGTGGCTGATTATATATGTTCTCTTAAAGGGGTTAGATGGTTCTAAGTTCAGAGAAGAATGAAAGTCAGCTTAGACTGGAGACAAATACTGAGTTTGGTAGGGCAGGTAGGTTAAAGTTGAAAGCCAGAAAACGAATGGGGGCAGTTAAAAGAAAAAAGGAACATTTTATTTTGAGTGTCTACTGCTAGGCACTACCGTAGTTGTTTAATATACATATCCATTTAGCCACTAATAGCTTTGGGAGGCTGGTATTATTATTCCCATTTTACAGATGAGAAAGATGAGCTTCAATGTCAATAATTTTCCTTAGACCACACAGGTGGATAACAACTTGCTGAAAAGCCAGGATTTAGAATCAGATCTTTTCTTTACACTAGACTACGGATATAAGAGAAATTAGAATAAACAGCTTGTATAGCTTGCTCCAGAGCTGTAAATAACTAAAAAGAGAATTCGGACAGAAGAAAAGAACCCTCTTTGGGGTAGCTACAGAGTATTTTAAAGATGGATGTCTGAAAGACATCTTCCTCAGCCGGAAGACACCAATATTCACAAAATCCCAGAACTCATGTGGTTCAGTGATTCTTTAGCACATCAGGGTTTCCTGAAGGGCATTTTCAAACTATTTGTGACTGATTCCCTCACTGGAGAGGCTGGGTCGGTAGATCCAGGCTAGGATTTGGGAGGCAAGCAGTAAAATCTGGTTTATAGCCTTTTTTCAGCTTCAGGAAAGCTTGAGGGATCGAGCCTCAGTCAAATCCCCCTTGCAACTAATCTCCATAATTGATGAGTAACTTATATTTGTTGAGATGCAGCTGTACCAGAAAAGGGGTGCTAGTCACACACCTGGAGGGGGCTATGTGATTTTCAAGATGCAATGCCTGTGGAAACTCAGAGCTGAAGTTTTCCTCACTGAGGTGGCCCACATCCACTCAGTGCTCTCTCTTGACCATGCACATCCCAAGTGTGGAATGTGGGATATTTAGAAGGCATGCCTGGGAGTCATGAGACCTCCACTATACTGTCACTCTGCATGCTCAATAAAATTGACTCTGGATGATTTCATGACTTTGCCAATCTGAACCTAAGACCACTACAGCTGGTCAAGCAGAAAAGCCCTTTCAGGATGTGAAGATGTGAATTTTGAAAAAGTTACCCCAGATCATTCTGATGTACACCCTCAGTTGGAAACAACTGTTCTAGACCAATGGCCTCTTTTTGTACATGAGAAAATAGGTTCAAGAAGGTGAGCTGACATGCAAAAGCCTTCATAATAATTTTGGGACAGAGTCAGGACTGCAACATATCTTCTATACACATGCTCTGTGGTTTTCTATTGAAATAATTGAAGTTACCTGGAGCCATATTTCTCAAATTTATTCCGTACAACACTTGTCCCATGAACCACTCTGTGATAAATCAGGTTCTGTACGGTAGAATAAGTCTAATCGCCGCATACCATATTACCCTCTCAAAGATTTCCGCTATACTAAAGGCTCTGAGAAGTTGTCTACTTAACATATTTGGCTTCATTTAACTCAGAGTTGTCCAAAATTATTTGAACATGGGAACCTCCATTTTTACAACTATTAAATGTCTCATTGAATAGTACCTTGACAAAACAAACTTTCAGAATATCTGACCTAGAGAAATATAGATCAAATAAAGGAATTAGTAATAACTGTCTTCAAAGCTGCACAAACTAGACTGTAGACACTACATGCACTTGTTATTGTCTAAGTTATAAACAATTTGCACCAAAATTTGTAGTAATGTAGATTGTAATTAAGATTGTGTTATTGTTGTGACTTGCTTTGGGAGTTAGGGGTTTTCTTTCCTGGACCAGGGCTATATGAAAAAGCCCCAAGACCTTAGAAGTTGGAACTGGAAGCAGATATCTGAAAGTTAATCGAAAGCTGAACCATCACACTGTGTCACAAACTCTAGATTGAATCATCCATTTGATTATGGGGATTAAAGGAATTCAGATGCCCTGGACATCAAAGAAAGGAACATTTCCTATTGATGAGCTTTCTCAGGGCACCTTTCATGTCCTTGTTCCTCAGGGTATAGATGAAGGGGTTCATCATGGGTGTCACCACGGTGAATAGTACCGCACCAATCTTATCTCTGTGGTCAGTGTGAGTGGATGAGGGGAAGAAGTAAACCCCTACAATGGTCCCGTAGAAGAGCAGCACAACCGTCAGGTGTGAACCACAGGTGGAGAAAGCTTTCCACTTTCCCTCTGTGGATGAGATTCTCAGGACAGCTTTGACGATGCAGACATAGGAGAAGAGGATGAGGGAGAAGGGAAATGTGATGACCAATAAGCCCACGATAAATAATACGAGCTCATTGATCATGGTGTCTGAGCAGGATAGTTTCAGCAGAGGAGCCAAGTCACAGAAGAAGTGTGGGAGAGTGTTGCTGTCACAGAAGAGCAGTCGAATGAGCAGAAGGGTGTGTGTCAGAGCCACCATATTACTGAAGACCCATGGGATCACCGTGAGCAGGATGCAGAGCCTGGGCTGCATGATGGTTGCATAGTTCAGAGGGTGGCAGATAGCCACAAAGCGATCATAGGCCATGACCCCCAAGAGGAAATTGTCGATGACAACAAACACAATAGAAAAATACATCTGTGTGATGCAGCTCTCATAGGAGATGGATTGACTGTTGGTCTGAATATTTATCAGCATTTTGGGGACTGAGGTGGAAATGGAGGAAATATCGGCAAAGGAAAGGTTGGCAAGGAAGAGATACATGGGAGTGTGAAGGTAAGTATCCAAGCCAATGGCTAGAATGATGAGCCCATTCCCAACCACAGTGACAAGGTACATACCCAGGAAAAGCACAAAGAAGAGTTTCTGCTGCTCAGCCTGGTTGGAGAATCCTAAGAGGATGAATTTAGAAATGATGGTTTCGTTTCCTTGGTGCATATTTCTGCTGATCTGAAGAAAGAACACAAGGTCTTCACATCCTCGTAAGAAAATCTAATATGGTACCATTAAGCTGCAGCCATCGCAGGGGGAACTTCCTCTAGGCTGAAGGGGAATGAAGTTCCTTCTACTTTCTAACTAGAAAGGCTACTTAATAAGAAACTATCTCAGCAGTGCAGAGACTCAGAAAATGCCCTAAAAAAAAAAAAAAAAAAAAGACAGGGATGTGATGATACCTCTCAATGAGCATGCTTTAAACTCTGACTGAGTTTTGAATGTGATTTTTCCAGTTGGCTCCAAATTTAGTTTAAATCCCCAAACTGAGAACCATAGATAAGGTCTAACGTATATTCTAAAATTGCTAGGTACCCCTGCAAGAATAACTTAAAAATGAGCGAACTGGTCCCCCAAACCTTTTCCATCATTCACCTTCATCCTTTAAATCATCTAAGAAGATGGAAACTTGAAAGGTCATCAAAGTGAAGAGTTTGGGGAAGGAAAAACAATGGTTAGGAATTCATATGAGAGTGTGATGCGTGGATGCTCCTTCCCAGTAAAGTTACCCTAAAAGTACTGCCCTTGGAGAATGAGTGCAGGAAGAGATAACTAGGAATTCATTTGTGGTAGATATGAGGTGAACCAAGAAAATTTAGGAGACACATATAAACCATAAGACATGTGTTGGCCTCTCGCTTCCAAAGGTGGGAGGCTCACTGGACCAGCCCCACCATGGCAGAGGTAGGGGAAACAGTGGTGGTCATTGGGCAATCCTGCATTCTCACCTATGGCTCCACATGAATGTGTGAATTTCCTATAGGCCAAGTGAACGCTGCAAGAGGCCTTCGGGTTCAAGTCGCCCTGTTGGGATTCCAACAAAGCAGCAGTCTGCTGGGGTAGAGGAGGCTGTAGCAGTAAGATGCTGTGGGATGGCTCTCTGATGAAAGACTGTCTCAAAGAGATCAGGGAGAAAATTCATTGCCCTTGTCAGGGAACTGCATGGTTGAGCCATCCCTGAAAGGGGGCCTCTGAAGAACCCAAAAATGGTCTCAGAGGAAGCATGCCTGCCACACATAAGGCACCAACTGCTGGTGTGCTATGGTAACAGACGTGAGCATTTTTGCCCTTTTTCTCTCCAACATTTTTCTTCCCTGACCCTATGAAACTGAAGAGAAAAAAACAAAACAAAACAAAACACAAAACAAAACAACAATGTGATTGGGGTAGGAGAGGTTAAAGAACGAGAGAAGAACAGGTGCCCCTACCCTCCCGCTGCACATCTCCAAGCTACACTTCAGAACTGAGCTTGGGAGGGAGGAGGAACTGAATGTGAAATCAAAGTTTTAAATTAGGCTGGACTTGGCTGGGCTTGGCTTTTTAATACTTGGCAGTGGGTCTTCAGTACCAAAATAAATCTTACTTTTAAAACCATAAGTGACCAAGAATCGATAGAGACCGCACAAGGTGTCGCCAGGAACAGGGAAGGAAGATTGGAACAAATACAGTTTTCTCGTGACATATTGGAAAGGATATCAATTTGGGAGCCATGAGGTGTTTGTTGTTCCCCGTTTTTCTAATCCCTAATATGTTCTCCCTCTCACTGTTTTGCCCTCTCTCTTCTGCCTTTCTCCAAAATCATTTGTCTTTCAAAGGTTTTCTTTTTACGAGGAGGCCGGAAAACAGTACATCTCCACCTCTGGGATTCTGGAAAACTGAAGGGCAGTGGAAACTGAAGCAGAAGGTCTGAGGTCTCTGCTCCTGAGAACCTGGCTTACAAATCAGAATGAGGGGGACACGCATGCAAAAGGGAGACTCCATGGCAAAACTAAAATGAGTAAAGAACTGGCGGGCATCTCTATCTACAATACAGACTGGCTGTATGGGGGTTCTGTGGTTACCAAGCGGTGGGCTGGTTGGGGCTTGACGAGCAAGGGGAACTGTATATTTCTGAGTGACAGTCTCTTATCTTGCCTTCCTGTTCTGCCTCTCCCACCCACCAGTAGTCCTGCACAGATTGTTCTTGAGTCCTCGAGGTGGCTGCCTACCTGGTTAAGACCAGTACTAAATTCTGAAAAGGCTCACCTCTGAATGATGGTAAAATTTCAGAAAGCTACTGGAATCTAGATGGA
This sequence comes from Cynocephalus volans, assembly GCF_027409185.1. Lineage (NCBI taxonomy): Eukaryota > Metazoa > Chordata > Mammalia > Dermoptera > Cynocephalidae > Cynocephalus > Cynocephalus volans. Next base: position 153,119,745 of record NC_084463.1, read on the forward strand.
GTGGTTTTCCTTAACAGGGTAGCAGGAGGGAACTGAGAGCAGCTCTTACATACTTTTTAGAGCTGGACTCTTCCCCTAATCACCAGAGTTAATAGAGTCATGGAGCTGGGCTCACATGAGACATTTAGCTCTTTCTATGTCCTTTGGGATAATATCTCAAAGTGTTTTCCCCAAGATGAACAGTAATTTTCACATCCCAGTCTTGATGAGGCAAACGGGGAATAGATAGGCAGCTCTGCTTATTGTCTTTGTTTTGTCTCCAGGTGCTTTTTCCTACTTACGACTTTCTATCTGTAACTTTGTTGATTATTGTTTTTCATAACACGTGAATTGTTTGCTGTGTGTGTCTTATCTTCCCAATGAGATGGTAAACATTTTGAGAGTTCTTTCTCTGTTTCCTCTGTAGTGCCTAGTAGAGGGGAACACAGTAAATACTTAGAGAATTGAGTTGAATTCCTCCACTAGTGATTATGACTCCAAAGAGATGCCATCTGTAGTGGAAGGAGATAGACTATGGCTGCCTCTGAACCACTTGAATGAATGTCAGTATTGGAAGGGAATCTGGAGATCCAGTGATTGAACACTCAGGGCTCTTAAATGCAAACTAAATAAATACTTTGGGTTTTAATATTGAAAAAATAAAGCATATTGGAATGAATTTGAGTGGTTCATAGTGCAATGGGAGGGCTAGAAAAATGGACCCTGAAATGGACAGGAACAAGGGAGGCTGCACAGCCAGAGACACAGCCAAAATTAATATGTCCTTTCTTCCAATGCTTGCACATGCCTTATAATGTACTGCAGTTATTTGTCACCCAAACTAAGAACATCAATCCCATCCTCAACAAGAAGCAACTTAACGTATAGATTAATGGTATTCATGGCAAGTATTCAATAACATGTATTCATGGAGAAGAAAAAAAGGCAAATTATTTTATCTATATAATCTTTCTATCCATCTACATCTATCTGTCTATCTATCTACCATCTCTATTTATCTATCTGTCTAGTCACAGCTAGGAAAGGAATGTGGGTGGAATCAGAATCCTTGTTTCTGCAACTTGTCCAGAAGGAACATTTATGAGTTTCTTCTCCCATTACTGTCTTCACATGGATCTTCTAGAAAGTAGAGCATTAGGCAAGAATTTATGTCTTGATATCTTACAGATCTTGTAGATTCTTAGACCAATGTCCTCCTTTTTTTCTTGTCACAGTCGACACTGCAAATTAATTCAAATAGGACTGTGTCCAACACACCTTACTGAGTAGTTTGTAAGATCTCAATAATTATGAGAAAAAAAAACAAAGAAAAAAAGATGATGATTAAGTAAACATTAAAGATGATGATGATGAAAGAAGTCAAGCCAATTGTTAGAAGTTGCTAAAAAAAAAAGAATTTATGTCTTGATATTTTATTAGGTAGATAAAACTTCAGGGAGGTTGGAAAGAGGAATAAAGGGAACTGAGACTAAGATAAATGCAAAGCAATTCAATGAAATACATTACTGCAAGTGTCATTGTTCACATGCACGGAAGAGCCAGAACATGTGGGACACCTCTGGAAGGAGAAATTATACCTGGGAGCCATTCATGGAGGAGAGAAAAGGAGGAATATTTATATGCCCTGTCTCTTTTCATCTTTTGTTTCTCATCAGTGAAGGTTTACCCCATGGGGACTTGACTCTCTGGAACTTCTAGAGAGATAGATAGATAGGCCATGCGGGAAGACAGGAAAAATGTTCCACAATATGGCAGTTACTGAGTCCAGAAGATGAGGGCAATTTTGTGTGAGAAGAATTGACACATAGGCTTAATATAAATGAGACCAGAGACTTGTAAAGAGTCAGCAGGGTTTGGGATTTGGGTAGTATTACTAAAAAGAATGAGGTAGTATAAGGTTTGTATCTAATAAAGTCCACCTCTTATGCTACTCAGATCTACTTGCGCCCTTCCATTTTCTTAGATTCTATAGTACAATATGGTGACTCCATTATTTTACAAGAATGAAAAAATTATGAGAAAGGAAGCACAAGTCCAGTCAGTCTACAGCAGAGTTCCTCAATCTGAGAATAAAGATTCAGGATTGCCCAGGCACCTCCTCAACGAGCCTTTATAGATATATACATATATATATATATTTATTATTGGTTATGAATATTCATGAGATACAAAGATGATTGTTACCCCTCGTGCCCATGATGTGAGGGCCAGATTCATACTGGCAGCCTGCTCATTAACATAAATTGTGTTTGTACCCCATGGCCCCCACCCAATTCTCCACAATCATCCTACCCCACTTCCCCCCACTCCACTTTGTACTCCTAGGTATGTTCTCTTCCTCTGCAAGTACAACACACCACTGTGGTCTTTCTTTCCTTCCTTCTTTCTCTCTTAGCTCCCACTTATGAGTGAAGACATGTGGCATTTATCTCTCTGTGCTTTGCTTATATCACTCAACCTAAGTTTCTCTAAGCTCATCCATGTTGTTGCAAATGGGAGTATTTCATTCTTTGTCATGGCAGAGTAGTATTCCATGGTGTATATATACCACAGTTTCCTTATCCAGTCATTTGTTGATGGACATTTAGGTTAGTTCCATATCTTGGCTATTGTAAACAGAGCTGCAATGAACATGGGAGTGCAGGTATCCCTTCAACATGATGATTCCTCTGTGTATATACCCAGAAGTGGACTTGCTGTGTTGTATGGAAGATCTATCTGTAGTTGTTTGAGAAACCTCCATACCGTTTTTCATTGTAATTGTACTAATTTACAGTCCCAACAACAGTGTAGGAGTGTTCCCTTCTCTCCACACCATCGCCAGCATTTGTTATTCACTGTCTTTTTGATTATAGCCAGTCTAACTGGGGTGAGGTGGTATCTCAATGTAGTTTTAATTTGCATTTCCCTGATGACTAGTGATGTTGAGCATTTTTTCATGTACCTGTTGGCCATTTGTATGTCTTCCTTTGAAAAATATCTATTCAGCTCCTTTGTCCATTTTTTAATTGGGTTATTTGTTTTTTTACTGTATAATTGCTTGAGTTCCTTGTACATTATGGATATTAATCCCTTGTTGGATGCATAGTTAGCAAAATTTTTGTCCCACTGTGTAGGTTGTCATTTCACTCTGTTGATTGTTTCCTATGCTGTGCAGAAGCTTTTTAGTTTGATATAGTCCCATTTGTTTATTTTTTCTTTTGCTGCTTGTGCTTTCAAGCTCATGTTCATACAGTCTGTGTGCGGACCTAGTTGCTGGTATTTCACCTATATTTTCCCTTAGTAATTTTACAGTTCCAGGTCTTATACTTTAGTCTTTAATCCATCTTGAGTTTATTTTAGTATATGGTGAGAGATGCATGTCTAGTTTCATTCTTCTGCATATGGATATCCAATTTTCCCAGCACCACTATTGAAGAGGCAGTCTTTTTCCCAAGTTAGGTTTTTGTTGACTTTGTCAAATATCAGATGGCTGTAATTTCTGGGTGATTTCTGGGTTCTCTATTGTGCTCCACTGGTATGAGTGTCTATTTTTATGCCAGTACCGTACTGTTTTGGTTAGTATAGCTTTATAGTATAATTTGAAGGCAGGTAGTTTTATGCCTCTGGTTTTTTTTTTTTTTTTTTTTGCTTGGGATCATTTGGCTATTCAGGGGTTTTTGCTGTTCCATATGAATTTTACGATTGTTTTTTTTTCCATTTCTGTGAAGATTGTCATTGATATTTTGGTGGGGATTGCACTGAATATGTAGATCGCTTTGGGTAGTATAGACATTTTCACAATGTTAATTCTTCCCATCCAAGAGCATGGAATGTCTTTTCATCTTTTTGTGTCTTCTTTAATTTCTTTCAGTAGTGGTTTGTAGTTCTCATTGTAAAGATTTTTCACCTCTTTGGTTAAATTCATTCCTAGGTCTGGGTAGTTTGTTTGTCTCCAGGAACTTATCCATATCTTCCATATTTTCATATTTGTTGTCATACAGTTGTTTATAATAGTCTCTAATGATTCTTTGTATTTCTGTGGTATTGGTTGTAATGTCTCCCTTATCATTTCTGATTTTTATTATTTGGGTCTTCTCCCTTCTTTTTTTGGTTAACCTGGCTAATGGTTTGTCTATTTTATTTATCTTATCAAAAAACCAACTTTTTATTTCATTGATCTTTTTTTTTGTTTGTTTTTTTGTGTCTCTATTTCATTTAGTTCTGCTCTTATCTTAATTATTTCTTTCCATCTACTACCTTTAGGATTGGATTGTTGTTTTTCTTATAGTTCTTTGAGGCATAGTGTTAGGTTGTTTATTTGAAGTCTTTCCATTCTTTTCATGTAAGCTTTTATTGCAATAAATTTGCCTCTTAGTACTGCTTTTGCAGTATCCCACAAGTTTTGGTACGATGTGTCTTTATTTTCATTAGTTTCAAGAAATTTTTGATTTCCTCTTTAATTTCTTTTTGGACCCATAGGTCATTCAGGAGACTATTGTTTAGTTTCTATGTATTTGTACAGTTTCCAGGGTTTTGCTTGTTATTGATTTCCAGTTTTAGTCCATTGTTGTCTGAAATGATACTTGGAATGATTTCAATTTTTAAAAATTTGCTGAGACTAGATTTGTGACTTAATATGTGGTTTGTCCTGGAGAATGTTCCATATGCTGATTAGAAGAAAGTATATTTTTTTGTTGTTGGGTGAAATGTTCCGTATATATATCCCAGATCCAGTTGGTCTAAGGTGTAGCTTAAGTCCTGTGTCTGTTTGTTGATTTGTTGCCTGGAAGATCTGTCCCATACTGAGAGAGGGGTGTTCAGGTCACCCACTATTAATGTATTAGGGTCTATTTCTTTCTTTAGGTCTAAGAGTGTTTGCTTATATATTGGGGTGCACCAGTATTGGGTGCATACATATTTATGATTGTTATGTCTTCTAGCTGGATAGATTCTTTTTACTATTTTATAGGGGGCTTCTTTGTCTCTTTTTATGTTTTTTGGTTTAAAGTCTATTTTATCCAATATAAAGATTGCTACTCCTGCTCATTTCTGATTTCCATTTGCATGGTATATCTTTTTCCATCCCTTCACTTTTTGTCTATGTGTGTCTCTACATGTGAGGTGGGTCTCTTGAAGACAGCATATACTTGGGTCTAGATTTTTAATTTAATCAATCTGTTTCTTTTGAATGGGGCATTCAATCAATTCACATTTAGGGTAGTTATAGACAGGTATTTTTAATTTTGGTCATTTTATTTCTTTTTGCTTAGATGTCTTAAATATGTTTTGATCATTACTTCCCCTTTTATTTCTCTTCAATGTTTTTTGGAAATTTGAGGTGGCATGATCTAGCTTCTATCTCTTTCTCACTGGCATTTTTGTTTTCATGGTGGGTTTTGCTCTTTCTTGTGTATCTAATACAGTGCTTATCATTATTCAGATTCCAGATGAAGGACTCCCTGGAGAATTTCTTGCACGGCTGGTTGTGTGGTGGTGAACTCCCACAATTTTTGTTTGTCTGCGAAATACAAGGAGAGCCTTCCTGGGTAAAGAATTCTTGGCTGGCAATTTTTTTCTTTTCGTATTTTGAATATATCATCCCACTTTCTTCTGGCCTGCAGGGTTTCAGTTGAGAAGTCTGCTGTTAGTCTGATGGGGCTTCTCTTATAGGTGACTTCATGCTTTTTTCTTGCTGTTTTTAGAACTCTTTTTGTCTTTTGAGCTTTTCAAGTTTGACTATAATGTGTCTTGGAGAGGATCCTTTTGGACTGAGTCTGTTTGGGGACTTTTGAGCTTCCTGGATATGAAGGTCTGCATCTCTCCGTACACCTGGGAAGTTTTCTGTTATTATTTCCTTCAATACGTTTTTAATACCTTTTCCTTTCTCCTCCCTTTCTGGAATACCCACTATTCAGATGTTAGAGCACTTGACATTGTCTGCTATCTCTTTTAGATTTTCTTCATTATTTTTAATTCTTTTTTCCTTTTTTTTGTTTGCCTGGGTTATGTTGAAAAGACCACCTTCGAGATCTGAAATTCTTTCTTCTGCTTGCTCTAGCTTGCTGCTCAAGCTCTCTGCTGTGTTTTTAAATTTTATTTAGTGAATCTTTCATTTCTAGGAGTTCTGCTACACTCTTTATTAAGATATTAATCTCTTTGTAAATTTCTTCCTACATATTTTGGATGTTTTTTCTTGTTTCCTTGTGTTCTCTAATTGAGTCTTCTTTTATCTCTTTGAGTTTTCTTAAGATCATTGCTTAGAATTCCTTTTCTGACATTTCAAGGATTCCCTAATCTATGGGGTCTGGAATTTAAGCATTATTTTAGACCTTCGGTGGTGTCATATCTTCTTGTTTGTTTGTAGTTCTAGTATTTTTGTTGATGTTTGGTCATCTGGTAGAAGACTTGTTTCTTATATTACTCTGGGGTTGGCTGTGAGGATAAAGATTTCCTTCTCTATTTGCAGGCTCTACTGGTGACTCTTCTTATATCGATGAAGTCAAGTGAGTGACAGGTTGTCTGTAGAGTGGCCCTGGCTGCTACTGTGGTGGTGAACTGTCCTTGTGGTGACAGTAGGTGTGGCAGTGTCTGTATTACACCACCTTGATTCCTGTTCTGGCTTTCCATGGCCGTAGACTGAGCCCCCAGTGCTGTGTGAGTCTCAGCTCACCTTGGCAGCTGCTGGGCCTGTGGGCACTTGTCTTCCTTCTGGGGCCTTGATCTGAAGCCCTGGTGCCATGCAGGTCTTAGCTCCTCACTGTAATTTTCTCTAAGTTCATCCATGTTGCTGCGAATGGCAGTGTTTCCTTCTTTTTTTTTTTTTTTAGAGCAGAATAGTATTCCACTGTACAAAAAAACACACTTTCTTATAAAAGTATCTCATGATGGACATTTAAGTTAGTTTCAACTCTTGGCTCTTGTAAACAGAACTGGAATAAACATGGAAGTGCAGGTATCCCTTTGGCATGATGATTTTCATTCCTTTGGGTATATACCCAGCAGTAGAATTGCTGGATTACATGGCAGTTCTATCTATAGTTATTTGAGGAATCTCCATACCATTTTCCATAATGGCTGCACTGATTTACAGTCACAGCAACAGTGTAGGAGGGTTCCGCTTTCTCTGTATCCTCACCAGCAGTTGCTAATTTCTGTCCTTTTGACAGTAGCCAGGACAATTGGGGTGAGATGATACCTCTGTGTGGTTTTGTAATGCATTTCCCTGATGCCAAATGATGTTGAGCACGTTTTCACGTGTTTAATGGACATTTATATAAATATCTTCCTTTGAGAGATGCTGATTCATTTCCTTTGCCCATTTTTTAATTGTTTTTTTCTTTTGTTTGTTTGTTTTACTGCAAAGTTCTTTGAGCTCCTTGTATAATTCTGGATATTAATCCACTATCGGATGCATGATTTGCAAATATTTTATCTCATTATGTAAGTTTTTCACTCTGTTAATTGTTTCTTTTGCTGTTCAGAAGCTTTTTAGTTTGATACAATCCCATTTGTTTATTTTTGCTTTTGTTGCCTGCGCTTTTGGGGTCATATTCATAAAGTCTTTGCCCAGTACTAATTCCTGAAGTGTTTTCACTATGTTTTCTTTTAGGAGGTTTAGAGTTTCAGGCCTTATGTTTAAATCTTTAATCCATTTTGAGTTGATTTTGGTATATGGTGGGAAGTATGGGTCTAGTTTTATTCTTCTGCTTATGGATGTCCAGTTTTCCTAGCACCATTTATTGAAAAGGCAGCCTTTTCCACAATTTATGTTCTTGATGCCTTTGTTGAAGATCTGTTGGCTGTAAGCATGTGGATTGATTTCTGGGTTCTCTTTTCTGTTCCATTTGTCCCTGTATCTGTTTTTATGCCAGCACCATGCTGTTGTGTTAAATAGCTTTGTGCTATAATTTGAGATCAGGAGGTGTTATACCTCTGGCTTTCTTTTCTTTCTTTTTTTTGCTCAGGATTGCTTTGCCTATTTGGGACCTTTTATTGTTCCATATGAATATTAGGATCATTTTTTCTATGTCTGTGAAAATTGTTATTTGGTATATTAATGGGGATTGCATTCAATCCGTAGATTGCTGTAAGTATTATGGACATTTCATAATGTTAATTCTTCCAATCCAAAAGCATGGAGTGTCTTTCCATCTTTCTGTGTCCTCTTTAACTTCTTTCAACAGGGATTTGCAGCTCTCATTGTAGAGCTCTTTCACCTCCTTGGTTAAATTGATTTCTTGTTGTTTTATGTTTTTGGTGACTATTGTAAATGGGCTAGCTTTCTTGATTTCTTTTTCTGGCAGTTTTTTTGTTCTAGTATAAAAATGCTACTGATTTTTGGGTGTTGATTTTGTACCCTGCAACTTTAGTGAAATTGTTCATCAACTCTAAGAGGGTTTTTTTTTTTTTTTTGTAGAATCTTTAGGGTTTCTACATATGGAATCATGTCATCTGCAAACAGGTACAATTTGACTTCATCTTTTCAATCCGGATGCCCTTTGTTTCTTTCTCTTGCCTAATTGCTCTGGCTAGTACTTTCAATACTATGTTAATTAGGAGTGGTGTGAATCGGTATCCTTGTCTTGTTCCTGATCGTAATAGTGATGGTTGATATTTGTGGTGGGTTTGTCATACATGGCTTTTACTATGTTGAGATGCTTTCCTTCTATACCTAATTTGCTGAAAATCTTTATCATGAAGGGATGTTGAATTTTGTCAGATGCTTTTTCTTCATCTATTGAGATAATCATGTATTTTGTCCTTGATTTTGTTGATGTAGTGTATCAGATGTTTTGACTTGCATATGTTGAACCATCCTTGCATCCCTGAAATGAATCCCACCTGATTGTGTTGTATAATTTTTTGATGTGTTGCTGCATTCTATTTGCTAACATTATATTGAGGATTTTTGCATCTATGTTCATTTGAGATAATGGCCTGTAGCTTCTTTATTTGTCATATCTCTATGGGGTTTTGGTATCAGGATGTTGCTGGCCTCATCGAGTGAGTTTTGAAGAATGGCCTGTGTTTCAATATTTTGGAATAGTTTGAAGAGAATTGGCATTAATTATTCTTTAAAAGTTGGTTGAATTCAGCTGTGAAGCCATCCAGTCCTGGCCTTTTAATTATTAGGGAACTGCTGATTACTGCTTCAATCTCATTGCTCACTATTGGTGTATTCAGGTTTTCTATTTCTTCTTGGTTCATTCTTGGTAGTTTGTATGTGTACAGAAATTTCTTCCCATTTCTTCCAAGTTCTCAAATTTGTTAGTGTACAGTTGTTTAGAAGAGTCTTTAATGATTCTTTGTGGTATTAGATGTAATGTTTCCTTTTCCATTTCTAATTTTTGTTATTTGGGTCTTCTCTCTTCTCTTTTTAGTTAGCCTGCTAATAGCTTGTGTATTCTTTTTATCTTCTTAAAAAACCAACTTTTTGTTTTTTTGATCTTTTGTATCTTTTGGGGCTTCTCTATTTCATTTTTTTCTGCTCTGACTTTAATTATTTCTTTCTATGCACTAATTTTGAGATTGGATCATTTTTGTTTTTTTAGTTCTTTGAGTGGTAGTGTTAGGTTGTTTATTTGAGATCTTTCTGTTCTTTTTGATGTAAACATTTATTGCAGTGAAATTCCCTCTTAGTACTGTTTTTGCAGTATCTCATAGGTTTTCGTATGCTGTGACTTCATTTTTATAGTTTCAATAAAGTTTTGGAATTCCTGTTTAATTTCTTCTTGGACCCATAAGCTGTTCAGGAATATGCTCTTTCATTTCTATGTGTTTATATAGTTTCCTGAGTTTTACTTCTTACTGATTTTTAGTTTTAATCCATTGTGGTCTGAAATAACACTTGAGGAATGATTTAAATTTTTAAAAATTTGTTAATACTTGATTTGTGATCTAACATGTGGTCTATCCTGGAGGATATTCCATGTGCTGATGAGAAGAATGTATATGCTGTGGTTGTTGGATATAATGTTCTGTAGATATCTGCCAAGCCGATTGGCCTAAAGTGTGGTTTAAATCCTGTGTTTCTGTGTTGATTTGTTGCCTAGATGATCCATCCAACATTGAGAGAGAGGTGTTCAGGTCCCCATCTATTATTGTATTTGGGTCTCTTTCTTTAGATCTAATAGTGCTTGCTTTATATATCTGGCTGCTCCAATGTTAGGTGCATATATAGTTATGATTGTTATGTCTTCTTGCTGGATAGATCCCTTTATTATTATATAGTGGCCTTCTTTGTCTCTTTTGATGGGTTTTGGTTGAACATCTATTTTATTCCCTTCCCTCTTAGTCTATGTGTATCTTTACAGATAAGGTGAATATATTACACTCAGAATATAGTTGAATCTATCTTTTTAATCCAATCAGACAGTCTATGTCTTTTGAGTGAGGAATTTAATCCATTTATATTTAGGGTTGTTACTGAAAGGTATTTTCTTACTCCTGGCATTTTATCTATTTTCATATGGATGTTTTATGTCTTTTGTTTCTTTTTCTTTTATTATTTGTCTTTTGTATTTGTTAGTTTTTGGAGGTGATAATACACAATTTCTTTCTCTTTCTCGTTTGCATTTTAGTTCTACCAGTGGGTTTTGTTCTTTCTTTTGTATTCATAATAGTGATTATTGTTCTTTGGGTTCCAGATGTAGGACTCCCTGGAGAAATTTTTGTAGGCCTAATAGTGTGGTAGTGAAGTCCTGTAGTTTTTTTTCTGGGAAATTCAGTATTTCTCTTTCATTTCTGAAGGATAGCCTTGCTAGGTACAGTATTCTTGACTGGCCATTTTTTTTTTTCTTTTTACTATTTTGAATACATGATCCTATTCTCTTCTGGCCTGTAGAGCTTCTGTAGAGAAGTCTGCTGTTAGTCTGATGGGGGCTCCCTTATAGGTGACTTGACACTTTTCTTTTGCTGTTTTTGGGATTTCTCTCTTTGTCTTTGAGTTTTGCCAGTTTGAGTACAATGTGTCTTTAGAGAAGACTTTTTTGGGTTGAATCTGTTTGGGGATCCTTGAGCTTCCTGGATCTGAAAGTCCATGTCTCTCCCTTTATCTGGGAACTTTTCCATTATTATTTCATTGAATATGATGTAATTGCCTTTTCCTTTCTCCCCTTCAAGAACACCCATGATTCAGATGTTTGTACACTTAAGGTTGTCTGCTATCTCTCTTAGATTTTCTTCATTTTTAAAAATTCTTTTTTCTTTTTTTTGCCTGACAGAGTTATTTTGAAGAGACTGTCTTGAAGATCATAATTCTTTCTTCTGTTTGCTCTAGCCTGCTGCATTTGCTCTTGGCTGTGTTTTTTATTTTGTTGAATGATTCCTTCAGTTCCATAAGTTCTGCTACATTCTTTCTAAAATTATTCATTTCTTTGTAAATTTCCTCCTTCATATTCTGGATAGTTTTGCTCACTTTATTATGTCATTTAACTGTGTTTTCCTGTATCTCATTAAGTTTCCTTAAGGTTTTTACTCAGAATTCTTTTTCAATCATTTCCTGCTCTATGGGGGCTGGTACTTGAGAATTACTGTATTCTTTTGGTGGACTAATATTTTCTTGTTTTTTCATATTTCTAGTATCACTACATTGATGTCTGGTCACCTGATAATGCATTTACTTCTTCTATTACTCTATACTGGGTTTTGAGGAGAAAGGCTCTTTTAGATGTGTTTTATATTTACCATTGAGTAGGGTGTTTTAGTATTGGTATGAAGTAGACACAATAGCATAGTCTCTGTGTGGGTACTTTGGCCATGTCAATGATGGAGTTGTGTGTGAGGGCCTCCATAGCCTAGGCACTGGGGCACTTAGTGATTCCTTACTGAGGTTATTGACACTGTTGGGTTGTTAAGAATGTGAGACATCTTAAATTCTTGGGGGAAGTGCCTGGGTGTCTTGTTACTCTTTGGTTGCGGTAGGTGACTTTGGGTGGGCTTGTGGGAACTCATGTAGCATCCCTTGAACCTGATAGGCACATTGGGAATTTTTAGGCTATCCCAGGTTTCTGCACTCTCTAGGGGGTCTGTGTGTGTCTTCTTGGATGAAGGCAGTCATGTGGACTGCTTGCATAACTCCCATCCTCAGATGCACAATCACAGGGGCAGTGAAATTCCCCCTGTGGGTTGGACCACTCGGTAATGGGTCTGCACTTGCTCACTTCCTTCCCTGGACTTCATGGTGACCCTTCTTGTATCAATGCAATTAAGTGGTTAGTGATCTGCCTGCTCCATGGCAGTGGCTGCTGTGGCTGCTGCTGTGGTAGCAGGCCACACTTGCGTCAGTGGTAGCTGTGGTGGTGCTTTTGACAGGCTGCCTGTGGGGCAGTGGTGGCTCCAGTGGTGGTGTGCTGCTCGCACAATGATGGTCGCTGCCTGGCAATGCTGGTGGTAGCAGTGAGTGCAGCAGTGGTGGTTGCAGTGACCTCCTGCTTGTGTGCAGAGTCTGCAGTGGTTGCCCAAGCAGCTATAGTGTCTGCCGCAGCTTTGGGGTTACCTTGTGGTGGTGGCAGTGGCATCAGCAGCTGCAACTGCCCCGCTCCAATATGTGGTGTTCACGATGGCAACGGGGTTAACTTGCAGGGGGGCAGTGGTCCCAGAGGCTGCACCTGCCTCTCTCTCATCTGAAGTGTCCCCAGTGGCAGCAGGGTCACCTTGTTGGGTGGCAGTGGCTCCTGTGGCTACAACTGCCCCCTCCATGTTTACAGTGTCCACTTTGGCAGCAAGGTAACATCGGGGTGCCAGCAGTGGTAGCGGTGATTGCAGCCACCTCTCTTGCATCTGTGGAGCCTGTGGCTGCGTCTGTGGGCCACCTACAGGACTGCTGCTCTATGGGAAGTTGCACTGAGATGGATAATGGTTCTGTGACTGGACAACGGCTCTGGAGAATGCAGTGGTGGTGGCGGTGAGCCCGTTTCAATCTTCTTCTGTGGGAGAAATGCTCCCTGGGCACCTCTAGTCTGACATCATCTTTGAAGTCAGAAGGAACAAAAAGCCCTATTGAGATTCTTGATGGTGCAGGTTATTTTTGACCCGTCTATCCATAAACCCAACTGTTTGCTCAGGATATGTTGTTGTATAATCACTTCCTTTACTCAACCATTTCCTTACCGAGCTATCTATTTATCTACCCTCATTAGTCTTAATTAGACAACACAGACATGCATAAACATTCATTTTCCCTATGGCATCCTAGGTCTTCAACATGTAGGAATGAGAAATCACAATTACTGTACATTCTCAGGAATTCACAAAATTGTAAATTATTCGTAAAAAGTTTTCAACATTCTTTACTCATTATTACAGGTATCTAAATTTTGTTTAATAATTATAAGTATTAGGTTTATTAGTATATACCAAGTACAGTAGACTGTAGATAATAGCCAAACACTGTAAAACACACAGTAAACATTACTAAGTATTATTTAAAAAAAAAAATTCAGATCTCCCAAGAAGATTAACAGCACTATACAGAATCACATGTCAAAATGCCAATTTAAGGACTTATTTGCTTCCAAAATTTATTTCTGGGAGCATCACTCATAGGATTTATATAAAATATTCTAAGTATATAGATTTATTAATATTTATTTTACTTGCAAGAATGACTTACTGTTAGCAGGAGACCGGGCCATGAACACACACATAGAAACAGCTACAAGCAAGACTGACTGGTTAGGTGGTGAATGCTTTTCCACCAGTTCTGTTTTCTTGGTTCCAGAAATGTAGACTTAACCTGTGGCTCTGCATGTTATTATTTCTTGCTCTTGCTTTACCCTTGACATGGGTGTATTCCTCTGAATCAGTAATGTCTCTAAATTGATTATTATGCCTTAACTCTTGGAGAATTTTAATACTTTTTTTCTGATTTTCTTGATTTCTCTCAGACTTTGAATTAAAAAAAAATATTTTTTTTGAGAAATTCTGGGAAGACATTCCCACATGGGACTACTACTCCCACGACTGTGACTGACCCTTCCGTTTATTCACCTGTTATACTGTTAGAAAAGAGATGGTGGGCTGGCTGGTTAGCTTACTCAGCAGAACATGGCGCTTTTAACACCAGGATAAGGATTTGGATCCCCATACCAGCCAGCAGCCAAAAAAAAAAAAAAAAAAGAAAGAAAAAAAAAGGGAGATGGAGAAGTCCATTGTCCAAGATATACTAGTGATGTTTTTGCCATGTATGCTTGCCTCAATGGGTTTACTGTTTAGTAATGGGGACGTCTGGTACTCAAACAGTTACACTGCTTGATAAAATGTATTTTTAATAGAATTCCAATGACAGAGGCATAACAAGAGGATGCCAGTAGAAGAAGAGATTACTTCTTGGGCTAGTATTTCTCTGAAAGGCAATTTATACCAAGGACAGATTCACATGCCCAAACAGCTGTAAGCAGTGTTTTGAAAGCAGAAGTAGAATTTTGAAAGAATGGGTGAAGATGCAGCAGAGGAAAGGTTGTGAAAACCTCAATCAGTTTTGCATGTTCTGTCTTCCACTTATGCTACCAGAAGGCTACCTTGTTATGAGGGGACCATCATTTTCTCAAGGGAAACATCACTGATTGACATTTCTGTCCCATCATCTGACTCATGATGTACTGATAACCACACAGTGTTCCAATTCCAGAATGTAATAATTTCAAGGAAAGACTCTTACATTAAGGAAATAGTTTTTTAATAAAAAGTAGGAGATCTTCCATGTTAATTGCAGCACTATTCCCAATAGCCAACATATGGAATCAACTAAATGTCCACCAGTGGGTGAATGGTTAAAGAAAATGTGGTATATATACACAGTGGAATACTATTCAGCCATAAAGAAGAATGGAGTCCTTAAAAAAGAAGGAAATACTGTCATTTGTGACAACATGGATGAACCTAGAGGACATTATATTAAGTGAAAGAAACCAAGCACAGAAAGACAAATACCACAGGACCTTATACATGGATTGTAAAAAAGTTGAACTCATAGAAAAAAGAATAAAATTGTGGTTACCAGAGGCTGGGAGGTGAGGGGAAAAGCCAAATGGTGGTTAAAGGACACAAAATTTCAGTTAGAATAAGTTCAAGAGATCTATTGCACATCATGGTGGCTACAGTTAATGTATTATGTATTTGAAAATTACCAAGATTTGTTATTCACCATCTTTTTGCTAGTCTAACTGGGTTGAGGTGGTATCTCAATGTAGTTTTAATTTGCATTTCCCTGATGACTAGTGATGTTGAGCATTTTTTCATGTACCTATCGGCCATTTGTATGTCTTCCTTTGAGAAATGTCTATTCAGCTCCTTTACCCGTTTTATAATTAGGTCATTTGTTTTTTTACTGTACAATTGCTTGAGTTCCTTATATATTATGGATATTAATCCCTTGTTGGATGCATAGTTAGCAAAAGTTTTGTCCCATTCTGTAGGTTGTCATTTCACTCTGTTGATTGTTTCCTATGCTGTGCAGAAGCCTTTTAGTTTGATATAGTCCTATTTATTTATTTTTTCTTTTGCTGCTTTTGCTTTTGGGCTCATGTTCATAAAGTCTGTGCACTGACCTAGTTCCTGAAGTGTTTTACCTATGTTTTCCCTTAGTAATTTTACAGTTTCAAGTCTTATACTTAAGTCTGTAATCCATTTTGTGTTGATTTTAGTGTATGGTGAGAGATGCAGTGTTATTCATTTGGTGAATAACAAATGCTGGTGAGGGTGTGGAGAGAAGGGAACACTCCTCCACTGTTGGTGGGACTGTAAATTAGTACAACCACTGTGGAAAACAGTATGGAGGTTTCTCAAACTACGGAGAGATCTTCCATACAAGCCAGCAACCCCACTTCTGTGTATATACCCTGAGGAATGGAAATCATCAAGTTGAAGGGATACCTGCACTCTCATGTTCATTGAAGCTCTGTTTACAATAGCCAAGAAATGGAACCAAACTAAATATTCATCAATGGATTATTTGATAAGGAAACTGTGGTATATATACACTATGGAATACTACTCTGGCATAACAAAGAATGAAATACTCCCATTTGCAGCAGCATGGATGAGCTTGGAGAAACTTATGCTGAGTGAAATAAGCAAAGCACACAGGGATAAATACTGCATGTGCTCATTCATATGTGGGAGCTAAGAGAGAAAGAAGGAAGGAAAAAAAGACCACAGTAGTGCATTGGACTTGCGGAGGGAGAGACCATTCCTTGGTCTACAAAGTGCAGTGGGGGGAATGGGGGAGGTAGAGGCAGGTTGTGGAGAATTGGGTGGGGGACACGGGGTACAAATGCAATTTGTGGTAATGGATATGCTTGCCAGTATGAATCTGGCCCTCACATCATGGGCACAAGGGGTGACAATCAGCTTTGTATCTCATGAATATTCATAACCAATTAAAAAAAAAAAGAAAATTGCCAAGAGAGTAGATTTTAAGTAAGTGTATATGTTAAATAGTTTGCTTTAGCCATTCTACAATGTGTAGATATATTAAAACACCATGTTGTATGCTATAAATTTATACAACTTTTACATGTCAATTAGAAAGAAGAAAAAAGAAAAGAAAAAATGAAAAAGAGAAAAAGAAAAGAAAGAGGGACTTGTACTTAGAATATGTACAAGGAAGTAACTGGGAGAGCACAGTAATTCAATTTGAAAGGATCGATCAAACTGTTAGGACCTTTTCAATGGAGTAATATTTCACCCTCTTTTTGATTTCCAAGTTAATTTTCTGTATGATTCATGACATTAAATAAAGAATGAAAGGAGTGAAAATGCAGTTGCAAACTTCCCTTTTGTTGGCATTCCAGACGATACCTAGCACAGTGTGTACAAATAATTGGTTCATTATGTTCTGATGTGACTTGGCCTGGATAGGTTGATAAGCAACCTGCTATGCAGGGAGTTTTACTTAGCAAAGACATTTCTAATAGATTGCTAAATCCCTGACTGTTCCCAGAATAAGTAACACTTTGTAGTTCTTCTCCTCACCCTCATGCAAAATCAGCTTAAAGAAATTAAAAGCAGCAAAAGCGGTTCTGAAGAGAAAAAAGTAACCAAAAGAAAAAGTCCTGACCTCAGAGAAGTATAAAAAGTGGATGTGACCTGTGATGATTGGAGGTTTACGGGCCCAATAAATCCACATGACCTCAGATTCCATTTAGAAACGATCATTTGTCTGATTATGAGAGGAACACAGTCTTATTTCAGAAAACATGAAAAATGCATAAATGAATACAGAAGAAAATAAAAAGATTATCCATAATTCTTCACGTCACAGAAAACAACTGTTCACTTTTTGGTGTCTTTCTACTCACCATTATGCATGTATAGTTTTACAAAACTGGGCTCCTATTATAAATACAGGTTTGAATCTTAATTTTATCCCTTACAGATATAATGATAAACATTGGCTTTTATTATTAAATATGATTTTAAATCTGCTGCATTTCTGTATCTATCATTGGAAATTAGATTTTAATTGCTTTTCATTTTGTAAATGAAAGAAACAGCCTTATATTTTCAGTTGTGTTTGATTCTCTTAATTTTCTGAGGTACTGTTTTCCAAATAAGAATTATGGAAATACAGAAACTTTTCAAGGCCTTTGGTAAATGTAGCCATGTGGCATTCAGAAAGGTTATACCAATTCCTTAGGTCAGTTTTTACACCCATGGCAGATACTCTCACTCTCTTCCTGGAGTCGCTGACTAAAATCAGTTTATGGGCTGGATCGAGACCTTTGCCTGGTAGGTTGCACCCTCCCCTAGCTGTTCCAGGGGAGGTAATTGCTAGTGAGAACTATTCCTGCAGCCCTCTTTTTCGTTTGTTTTTTATCTTTTAATTTTTAATTATTCTTATGTTTAATTGGCACATAATAATTGTACATATTTAGGAGGTACAGTTATATTTTAATACACGTATGCAAGGTGTGATGATCAAATCAGGTTAATTAGCATATCCATCATCACAAAAATTGACCGTTTCTTTGTGATGAGAACATTTGAGCTCCTCTCTTCTAGCCATTTGAAAACATCCAACAAATTATTGTTAATTATAGAGACCTAGCACTACTGTAGACCACTGGAACTTATTTTTCCTATCTAACTGTAATTCTGTATCCTTTAACCAACCTTTCCCTATCTCCTTTCCCCACTACCCTTCCCAGTCTCAATAGTAACCACAATTCTACTCTCTGCTTCTGTGATCCCTGTAGCTCTATTCACCTTGTTGTTCCTTGGGTTGTAAATGAGAAGGTTTAGCAGTGTCTGTTGAGAACACCAGAGTGGGAAGTGGATTCTACCTGAGGGTTTATATGAAGTTGGGACACAGGTACATGAAGATGTAACAGGTGTCCCGCAGCAGGAATGTGCTGAGGTGGGAGGAACGGTAGTGCCACCTGCTGAGTGGATCTGTGAGCAGCAGCTATTATGAAGCCATGGGACATGGGAGGTGGTGAGGAAGGTGGAAAAGCCTAGACGAGGGTGAGAGCCACCAGCACAGAGGCTCATGCAGCCAGTGCTGGCATAGGCCATCATGTAGTTCCCAAAAACCTAGCATGGCTAGCATGCAGTAGGTGCTTGGTCAATTAATGCAAATTCCTGTCCCCTCCCTTGTTGCTTTGCCCCCCATGGATTTGTCACCCCACTTCCACTGGGTGACGGAGCTGCAAAGGATTACTCAAAGCCCATCTCTTCTGAGCAGTGAGAAGCAATGAAGTGGTTAATCTCCCCCAGAACCCTCAAGTGAGAGGCATCCCTTCCTTGGGAAATTAACCCCAAATTGGGATTCTCTTCCTGCATTTATTTTCCAGACCAGGAAGTTACAGAAAGAGAACATAGGTGGGGTTATAGTTTAACAATATAAGCTGGTAACTTTCAGTGAAACAAGTCAGATGACATTCCATTAGACAATTAAGTGATCCACCAACAAAAGCTTGATCTTAGCAAACATTCCTTCTCCCTCCAGCAATTTCCCAGTATCTTTACACATCAATCAGTAACTAGTCTGTCCTTGAGCCAGGACCCTTGCTGTGCCACAAATCTTTATCTTACAAAAGAGACTCACTAGCCTGAGGAAAATTTCCTGTCCTTTGCAAGGTCAATATTTGAGACTGCAAGGCTTTGGAAAACCAGGCTCTGTGAGGTGCATTTGCTTTAAGAATCCTCTACACTCCCTGGCATGTCAGAATATAAGAAAATGAAGGCACCCAGCTGGGATGTATGGAGTGAAGGAAATTGATGCATTAAATAGGCTATTGTTCTCCACACATTGACATATATAAAACAATATAAAATATATTTCCTCAGGTAAGGTATATGTCTTTATTAATACTCCTTACATAAGGCACCTTTCACGGAATAAATTAATATCATTGCCTCCTCAGGAGGCAGCATGTCTAAAGGTATTAACCTTTATTCACAGTGTGTATGGGGGGTTCTTGATAGAGCAATTGCCACTACCAAGCTGAGACTCTTTAGAGTAGGGCTAAGGAGACTAGAGCTCCTACATTGGACGTTTTGTCCAAATTTTCAAATCTTATTTGAAGCACCTCAGGAAAATGAATGCAGATTGTGGACATGGGGCAAATATGGCAAAAATGAAATATCAGGTGCAAAGTATGGGAAAGTAAATATTATAATTCTGTGTTTGTCATTTAGAGTTTATTGACATAACAACTGACACACACCCACACTTCTCCCAAGCCTTCAATTGGTTTCAGAGGCTGCTCTACCGACTACGGACGATGACATTCCTCAAAGCACCTTTGACATCCTTGTTCCTAAGGGTATAAATCAAAGGGTTGAGTAAGGGGGTGACAAAGGTGTAGACAAGGGCAAATTGGCGGTCCTCATCCATCGAGGAGCTGGCCCGGGGACGCAGGTACACCAAGGTGCCGCAGCCGTACTGCAGCAGGACCATGGTGAGGTGGGCGGAGCAGGTGGAGAAGGTGCGGTGGCGGCCCTCGGCAGAGCGCATGCGCAGGATGGCGGCGGTGATGAACACGTACGAGACTGAAATAAGGCTGAAGGGGACGGTCAGCACGAGGATGCCAGCGACATAGAGGACAGCCTGGTGCACGCGGATGTCAGCACAGGCCAGGCGCAGGACTGGAGGCACATCACAGAGGAAGTGGTTGATTTCCCGGCGGTGCCTGCAGAAGGGCAGGGTGAAGATTAACGACGTGAGCGGCAGGGACAGGAGCAGGGCCAGGCCCAGGGCGCCCGCCACCATCTGCACGCACAGCCTCTGGGTCATGATGAGGGTGTAGTGCAGGGGGTGGCAGATGGCCACATACCGGTCGTATGCCATGACTGCCAAGAGGAAACAGTCAGCGCCACCAAGGGTGACGAAAAAGAACATTTGGACCCCGCAGCCAGCCAGCGGAATGGGCTTTTGGGGTCCCCAAATGTTGGAAAGCATCAAGGGCACCACAGTGGTACTGTAGCAGATCTCTACAAAGGACAGGCTGGACAGGAAGAAGTACATTGGGGAGCGGAGGGAGCTGTGCGTGCACAGCAGCCAGATGATGGCTGTGTTGCCCCAAATGCTCATCAGGTAGAGGAGGAGGAAGAGCAGGAAGAGAAGGACCCGGAATCCAGGGACAGTGGTGAACACGCGGAACACAAACTCGGTGGGGCCCGACTGGTTGAGGACAGAGTTCCACGCAGGCATGTCTGCTGCAAAGGAAGGAAAGGAAGCACGGAGTCCTCATCGGCTGAGTTGCTCTACATCTGAGCAGGATAAACGATTGTGAATTCACGACAGAGCATCTGGTATATTATCCCTTGGAAATCTTTATGAATGAGACAGATACTCATCTGTAGAAGTTTCTGGTGACAAGACACGTAGGTGTTTCTGGTGAAATGTCTTCTTCTTTTTTTTTTTTTTTTCGTAACTCTGATATTTTTAATCCAATTGTCAAGAGATAATACTTTGCTTCTTTTATGTAATTCAACTAAAGAATTGTATGGTTGTAGAGATTTTAAAAATTAGATAAACGGATGTGTTGTTCACCTTTTGGGTAAACATTCTTTTGAAACATGCGTGCAGAGCCGTTCACAAATCCTATGTGTACAGCTTGATTTACTTTATAAATAGTAAATATACAGATAAAACTTCTACCAAGATTAAGCAGCAGAACAATTCCAGCAATTATCAAGCATTCTTTTTGTTTTTTTTTTTCAGTCTTTTTCCTTAACAAGAGTAATTACTCTCTTGACTTTTACCTCTGCAGGTTGTTGAACTATGTTTCAATTTATACATGATAAAGTATGGAACTGGCTTCATGATGAAACTGCCTTCAACTTCGGGTCTGCAAAGGTTATTCTTACTGTTCTGTGTAAAAACACACTGTTCTTTCCATTGCTTTAAGTATCCCATTTTATGGCTATAAATATATGAAAACTGTAAGTTGTTCACATTATATCCAGTTGTTTTGACTTTAAAACTAGGCAAATACCTTTTAGTCTAATCCTTTCTGATACATACTTTTCATATATTTCCTTTCATTTGAATATTTTCTCTAAATTTCCAGCCAGGAATCTCAACTTTTGGACTCGCACAGATTCGAATAAAAGGCAACTGAATCGAGTCATGTTAAAATTAAGGTGGAGCGCCCTGAAATTAGAAAAGACAAGGACACTAAAAATGCAGTAGCAAAGTTCATTTATGCATTAGAACAATCAGGAGAATAAGAAAGAGTTTTGCAAGCATCTGGAAGGTAAAATACCTACAAAATAAACACTTTCAGGTTGGACTACAACTTTATTTTTAATACAAAAATCCAAAAGACAATAGAACAATGTCTACAAAGTTATAAGACAAATTGTCGTGAAAGCATTCGATGCCCAGGCCTTAGTGATTTATGTTCAAAAGCAACAGAAAGACTTCCTCAGATTTACAAGGGCTTAGAAAATATATCATTCTGAATGCAATTAAAACAATCCCTCAAGAAAGGCTCTGGGTTGCTGGGTGATTAATCGGAATACATAATTCAAGTTTTGTAGACATGAGTGTATTAATTATCGTCATTTGATCACCACATATTGTACACATGTATTGATATTCAATTCTGTACCTCATGAATATCATAATCAATTATATTTCAACAAAAAAACTGTCCAAAAAAAAAAAAAAAGAATTGGGGAAGTTGTAAAACAATATGCTTTGAAAAATCAAATAGTAAAATACATATCTAACATTAATTGGGTAATGCAAATATTGTTACAAGCATAAGAGAATTGTCAAGAATAATTCTTGAAAAGATACATAATATAAAATACAAAATTAAAATAATTATGCATATTTAAAAACCACAATTTATATAGTTGGGAAAATGACAGAGAAGATGGGTGAAATGAAAGTATTCTAATTTCCTCAATCTATGTAAGGAAGGATCCAAGAGATATTTTATTTAGATGTGGCTAATTAGAGAAATATCTATCCAAACATATTTCTGAATAATAATCATCAAAAGAATAAAAACTAGCCTTTCCATTCCAAATGATCAAAAGTGTTTTTAAAAGTAAATATAACACAGAGAACAAAAGGCTGAAAGCAAAGGAAAATGAGATCAAGCATATAAAATAAAATAGCCTAAAATAAGCTGAAAAAAGTAAACATTTCATTTATGAAAATAAGTTTAAATGGAATTTATGTTCTATTAGAGACAAAGTCCCACATTCACATAAGAAAATCCAACCAAGTGTAAAGCATTGTTTAGCATTGCATTTTATGATCTCACCAATGTAATAAGAAAAAAAAAAATGCAGAAGATTTCATTAACCAAAAACACAAGAGCATCCACTGAAAACGTCAGGACCAATAAGATACTCATTATCATGGTTAGTTTCAAATAAAATATAGTAGAGAGTTTCTTAATGAATCTTCACTTAACTGATATGGCAGATTAGCCATCGTTCCTCATTCCCTCTGTGCAACATACTACATGATGCACATGACACACTGAGCACAAGACACCATGGCCTGTTCTCCAGTAAGCCCGAGCACGTCTACACTCACAAGTTGATTTGTATGCCCACAAGTCAGTTGAATTTTCCCAAACCTCCTTATATCAGGAGTACTCATTTTTGCAATTATGTAACTTTATTCAACATTACAAAATCTAATAAGGTGTTATAAATATAAAGGTATTTAATAAAAATTGATAGTTGAATGCTTGAGAAATATTCGATAATTATAAGTTTGTTAAAAAATGCTGTGAAATAAGGTGAGCCAGATCACTATAAAAGACTAGGAGAAAAAATAATAAAATTTTGAATAATTTTATATTCATATTTGACTACAGTCTAATTTTTCACTCCATGTTAAAAATCTAGAACTGAAGGAATACATGATGTATGTGAAAAAAGCTTTGACTTTAGGTAACAAACTTAAAGAAAAGCCCTTCACTTTTCATCAAAAGGTTGTTGAATAAATGTTCATTTGTATAATTTGAGTTAAAGTAAAATGATTAACGTAAATATGTAGTTTATGCTTTGGATCATAGCGTTTTCTTTTTTTCTTCTTTTTAAATAAATGATATCAGTTAGAAAATGTCCTTCTCCCCAAAACAGCCAAAATGGATGAATAAATGATTAATACATGACACACCGATGAATAAACTTAATAAATAACAAGTAGGGATATTTTAAAAATTCACTAAGCTTTGTGCATATGTGTATGGGTGGAAAAACTCAATATTTTGGTGTTAATTGACTCCAAAATGTAGAAATTCTATACCATTCCTATCAAAATTCCTAGAAGAACAGTGAAAAGACAAAATAATCTTTTTTAACGAGTGCCGTAATGGAGTGCCAATAATGTATCACAAGACATTAAAACAGATCAAAATAATTATATAAGTTAGAAGATAGATTGTATTATAAACCAAAATGGTATTTGTAGGGCACTAGAGATCCAGCACAATAGAACAGAGAGAATCATTAACAATAGCTAATTGCTCTATTGCACTTACTGTGTCAGACATTAGTCTATGAGCTTCACATTTATTAACTCATTTTATAACAGCCCTCTACAGAGGGGCTCTTAAACCTGTTTTATAGATAAGGAAATTGAGACACAGAAAGGTTAAGTAACTTGCCCAAGATCACACAGCTAGAAAGTTTTAATTGCAGGCAGGCTGGCTCCAGAGTCCCTTGTTTTGATCACTTTTCTATATTTTCTATATCTACTATGTGCATCAGTTTCATTATCTATAAAATGGGACTGAAAATACATGCACTGTCTAAGTGCGTTTTCTGCTGCTATAGCACAGTCTACAGGCTGGGTAATTATAGAGAAAAGAAGTTTATTTGGTTCATGGTTTTGGAGGTTGGGAAATCCAAGGGAATGGTGCTGGCTTTTGGTAAGAGTCATCCCGTGGCAGAAAGGTGGAAGGCGAAAGCAAGTGAGTGCATGAGACAGAGAAAGCAGTGGGATGAGCTCATCTTTTTTTTATCAGAGGCCCACTCCCACGTAAGGGCATTGACACATTTATGAGGGAAAAGCCCTAATGACCTAATCACTGCTTAAATGTCCCACTTCCCAATATTGTTGCATTGGGGATTAAGTTTCCAGCATGTGGACTTGGGTAGGAACACTCAAACCATAGCACGTATTTAACTTCTCAGGTCGTTGTGAGACTTAAATGAGTTATTCCATGAAAGTACTCAGAAAGTCCTGGCACAGAGCACGCATTCAATGTATATTAACTATTGTCCCCATTTCAAATCAATTAAAATGGATCAATTTCCTAATATGGCATTAGGACAATTGGTCAATTATGTTTTTAAGTCTCCAATGCAAATATATAAAAATTTATTTTGAAGGACTTAGGATTCAAATGTTTTACAAAGTGAAGGAAAACTAAAAGATAATGTAGATGAACATTTTTCAGATCTCAGGGTAGATACACACAAACAAATGAGCAAAGAAAAGAATCCATAAAAATATTGATATTTTGGCAGAATAATAATTTAGAAGTTTGGTGGATCAGACACACAATAAACTAGTTGAATAGCAAACAAACTTTTACAATTCATCAAAAAATAAACCTATATTAGAGAAACAAATAACGGTAATTCAGAAAAGAAATATGCAAAAGCAAATAAATATATAAAAATTCAATTTTATTAGTATTCAAATAAATGTAAAATTGAAATGGGATACTATTTTCTGTTTACAAATTGACAGCAATAGAAAATGGATAGTTTCTGGTGGTGTTGAATTTGCAAGGAGAGACATATTTACAAATATACTAGTGGACATATAAATTGCTATAAAATTTGTGGAGTGCAATTTGGTAATATGTAATAAAAGACTTGAAGAAACATATACACTTTGATTCAGCAATATTGCTTTTAGGGATTTATTCTTATAAATTAACCATGCCCATAAAATTGTAGACAGAAATGTCCATCACTATTTTCAATATAATGGTAAAAAATATCAACCTGTTACTAATAGGAGACTGCGTATTAGTGTTGTCTACTCATATGACAAAACACTGTACAATCATTTAAAAATGATGTGTGGAAAAATATTTAATAAGATTGGAAAGGTTCATGAAAAACTGGATTGCAAAACACCATTATATTATGATTTCATTAAAAAATAATTATATCTATTCGTAAAAAATAAGGAAATATACCTCAAGATATTAATAATGGGTGTTGCTGGATAGGTAGGACTATGGATCTCTTTGTTCATGGCTTGCACTTTTCCATATTTACAAATCTTACAATGAATATACACAATTTCACAATCATATAATGACTTAAAAATCTTCCTTTATTGTTTGGTATTTCAACAATGAGTTGGGAAGGAAGGATAGTAGAGTGTTAATCACATGGATTCTGTACTTGGTTACATATGGGTTTGAAGCGTAATCCCCTCACTTGCAATTTTTTTTCTGTCATAGAATTATTAATTTATTTTTCACATAAGTGATAATACTCTTTATAAACATTTAAACAATCCAGAAATGTACGAAGAACAAAATACCTTCCATGTCGCACCCCCAGAAATAAACATCAATATAATAATTAGAATTTCTTTCCAGACATTTGCTCTATGCATACATAAACATAGAAGTATAGTTATAGATGGCTAGACACAGTGTATAAAAAATTAGAAACTATCTACTTGCAAATTTAATTTTCACGTTGACCACGTTACTTGATGTTACTTGATTCCCTAATATGTTATTGGGGATGTGAATATAGGGCTTTATAGGGAATTTACAAAGATTAAATGTTTCAAATGTACAATGTTCCTGAGACATAACAGGTGTCCAGTGAATGCACGTGCCCTTCCATCTCTTTTCTTATGATGGTGCATTTCCCTTAGATACTTACTCTCTAATTTTTATCTTTTCTGGAGTGAAGAGTGAGGTTCCTCTAGAGCTGTATCCTCTCAGGCCTTGCAGATGCTCTGCTAAATCTTGAATAATAAGATAAAGACTAAAAGAAAAAAGGAAGAAGAATATGACAAAATGGAAGAGAGATTTCAGTAAAGTAATCGTGATTGTATGTCATCAAAATAAAACAAGGTAAAACTTGACTCAGGAGAACATTTAAAAATGATTCTGTCTTATTAAGACATGAACATCGAATAAGCAGCATTGTGCTTAACTGGGAACAGTCAATATTTGGTGTAAAACTTACCTAACTTGTGGATAAATCAAGACATGTGGTATTGGGAGCCTGACATCTGCCACAAGTCATTATTGGAAGACTGCAAAGAAAAACTAGCTCACATACTCAAGGTAAGGCTATAACCTTTAAAAAACTATACAAATCAGAATCCATATTTACAAATTACTGTTTTCCTGCCCAGTGGTCACTTTCAAAGGCTTTGACTTACTCTAATAATTTTGCCTCATTCAAGCCATTTCTGGAGTTCCTTTGGGAGTTATTTTCTTGAATATCGTCTCTAGTGACATATACCACACTTGGATGATACATTTGCTTTTTTTCTTAATAGCAAAACATCTGAGATACAGTGAGATAAAATACAGTGGATAAACTAAGTGATTATGTCTCACTTTGTAGGGTTTGCTCAAAATAGGGGTGGGTAGAGCTAATATTATTATGTAGCGGATGAAACAGACAGTTCCCCCCAGCTTTTCATAAAATGTAATTTCATTGCTATTAGGTTCATCCTTCAAGATATGTGGTATGATCTTTGTAAACATTTCCCTCCTGTTGAAATTCTCAATTAGAACGCATTGATTCTGTCAGTCAAATTCAACTCTTTTGGCCACTCCCCTTGAAGTAATTTGGCCATTTTCACAAACAATATTTGACCGTTTTGACATTTTCATCTGGTTAATGGGTGAGAGGTTGATTGCATCTAAAAGTTCTTAATAAAAATCTTCCCCGGGCCAGCTCTTTATTTCATGTATAAGAAAGTGCTCTGTACAAATACATTTTTCCATTCTGGATCTCCATCATTCTATTGTTGTATGATGTGAGGCATTCAAAACTTCATTTATCATGTAATAGTTTGTGCAAATCCATAGGCTGCATTTATCATTTTTATTCTTCTACTGCTCTCCCCAAAGCTGTTCTCAGCAAATCTCCCAACCCTGCCATCTTCACGACTCACAGAATACACTTGATTTCTGGGTGTTCATATTGCTCTCTTGGGGAGCTGATTCTTAAAACGCTCAACTCCTGGCAATGCCACTTTGATAAACATTGCTATCAGGGCTATATTTAAGCTTCACAAGGGCAGGGGTGTCTATCTCGTTCACCCCTGTATCCTCACCGTAATTGATTTGATTTGAACTACATTGTATTAATTTGTAGTTAAATCTCATGCCCTTTAAACTTCCTTTCAAAGCCAATATTCAGTGGCTCTTTCTACAGGCCGATTATGGTATAATTACTTTTGCTTCTTGTAAACTGGGGCTTTTCTTGGGCGTTGTTTATATTTGTTTGCTACATGCAATAAAAGAGAACTTGGGTGAGACGGATTTAGTTCATAAATGTACAGTGGGAAGCACAGCAATTAAAATATTGA
This sequence comes from Cynocephalus volans, assembly GCF_027409185.1. Classification (NCBI taxonomy): domain Eukaryota; kingdom Metazoa; phylum Chordata; class Mammalia; order Dermoptera; family Cynocephalidae; genus Cynocephalus; species Cynocephalus volans. The sequence goes on from NC_084463.1 coordinate 153,147,736, forward strand.
TGCACTTGTTGAACCAATAAGCTTTATAATGTTGGGAAACTTACCTAGATAGCAGTTATTCCTCAGTGGCTGATAGGCAGTATTGCAATATGTAATGTATGCATACTGCTAATGCATAAACACTGTACGTATAAAACCAGAACACTTGAAAATGTCAAGGATCCTTGAAATCATAGAAAAGCCCAGTCATAGGTCAAGTGTATGCTATTTATAAAATATATATAAAATTGAATTTCTACATCTGGGAACTATAAGGGAACTAAAATAATATTTAGTAATGCTAATATCTATCTTCTCATATTCTACATGCAAAAACTGAGGTCCACCGAGATTAAACCTTGTCCAAAGACATATGGCTAGTTATTGGCATATCCAAGTCCAGAATCCGTATTCTATTAGATTAGTTAGCAGAGAGTGGAACCCACAAACACACTTTCAATATATCTCTCTTTTTGTCTACATCTGAGGCTATGCAACTTAGCTGACAGAGTGCAAACAGCCAGGCACATTGGTACGATTCTGGCAGTGAAGCCAAAACAAATGCCAAACTTAATTTGGTGCTATGCACATGGGCAAAGGAGACAAAGTTTTTGTAGAATAATTTGAGAACTCTCCAAAACATTTCCTGCCCCAAATTATTTCCCCGATGGCAAATGACCACTGTGCCATTCCCAAATTAATTACACTCTTAGGAGACATTTGATCTCTCAACAGTAATGTGAGCCCTAGATCTGCCATTCACTGGGTTTTTAACCATGCACAAAGTTATGAATCTCTGTGAATCTCAGCTTTTTATCTACAAAGGGTATAATATAGTTACCCTATAGGATTATTGTGGGGATTAACAGTGAGCATTGCCTGACTTTTAGTAGATATTCTTTTCCCATTTTCCTTATTGCACTCCATGCCACATCTCTACCAAACCATTTTCAGTTCCTTGCCACAGTCTCTCTTGCTCTGGAGACTTTGCATCATCTATTTTCTCTGCCTTGGACACTCTTCTCCGTGTTCTTTAGCTACGTACTACTCTTCCTTCAGAATTCAGTTCAGATGTCATCTTTCCCTGATTCCCCTTTTTCCTCAACTCTAAGTGATAGGTGCTCCTTCTATGAACTTCCAGAAAATCTTCTCAACTATAAGGCCACTGTGTCTTATCAATAAATTAACCAGACTGGCAAATATTAATTGGTATCTGTTAAGATCTCAAGTCTTGGGCTCAGTTATGTGGAGGAATCTAAGATAATTATAAGGCATGATGACCAATTTCAGTTTTGTGAGAGAACAAATGTATAAGAAGATAATTTAAGCATCTGTAAGCAACTAATTTCTAATTGTGTTACATAGAACACATATTCTTCATGAGGCTCAGAAATGAACATTTTTGCAGTCAAATTGGAAAACATTCACACTTTCTCTCAGTGATTCATAATGCATACTAGCACAGTAATGTTTTGTGAGGCCCTGATGTAAAGCAACCAGCTTAATATTACCTCAAAATTTCTCCAATTCTATTTTATTATGGAATACATTTTTTTTCTCACCTACTACCGTTAAACTGCTTATAGTTGAATAATTTTATCAAAGTGATCCTTGAAAAAAGTGAGTTCCATGCCATACTCTTTAGGATGGCCCCATGGAAAGAACATTGAAAGAAAAGGCAAAAGACTTGATTTTCATCCTGGATTTACACTGATGGGGTATGTGGTGCTGGGCAATTCAACCTTTTATCAGAGCGCCCTTTTCTGTGTCTGTGAAAGTGGATAGTAATACCTACTCTGGTAACTCATTTATTGTTCACAATTCAATATTGATATATATGACTATTCTCCTTCAATTATAAAGCATTACAGAAATTTGTGTTTTTATGATCATTTTTAGAAAGAAAATCAAAATCAAATCAACTAAAGAGATGAAGTCTCTTAAGATGCTTCCTTACCGTTTTGAACTTTGCTCCATTCCATCAACCACCTAAGGAAATTCCCTAAAAGGTAGGTTTACTTTTCTGCTGAGATGCTAAGAGTTTCTGCCGTAGATGACAGAGGGAGCTCTCCCAGGGAGATCCTATCTATTTTCTTCTTACAGCATAAAATGGAAGGAGGGTCCATTCACTTCATACTGTGTAGCACCTTCTGGAGAGGGCAGGTAGACAGTGTATGATACCCTCATGATATCCAGATGACAGTGGGGAAGGGTTCTTTGTATGCTGATACTCAGCAGAAGAGACACTTCTTAGAAATTTGTGGTCAGGGTACAGTGGGGTGAAAAGTACATACTTTGAAAAAATGATCTTATGGAAAAATCTGAAATCAAGTTGTGACCGAGAAGACCTGTGTCCTTATCAATGATAGAAAACAGATTCTGATACATGTACTCACAGAGTCCAGTCTTGCCTGACTTAGATTGTTTAGTGTCCTTTATGAAATCTCTTTGAAATTAATAGGTCCTCAAAGAGGAGGAAAGTCCCCAGTGGTTCCCCTTGAACTGAACTCAACTAGAGAAAATATTTGAGGAGAATTTCCACCGTCAATCAACTACAGCAAATTAAGGGACAACTCCTCTGTGTGTTCACTGTAGACAGTGGTTGTCTGGGGCTTTTAGGCAGGTATCCTCATTCCTTCCCTACACCCAAAGGAACTTATCAATGTTATGTTCCAGAAAATCTCCCCAGTGATTGTTGTTGAAGGAAGACATTCATTCCAGCTTGATCTCATGAAACACGAGTAACACATTGATCCGACACTAGCCTAGGCCTCTGTAGATCTGGAGTCTGGTTGTGGCTCTGCCATGCGCTAATTGTTGACCTCAAGCAAGTAGTGAAGCTCTTACATGGGATTCCTTATCAGTGATATGAGGTGCTGGGTTACAAGGACTTCATGGGTCCTTCTATCTCTAAAGTTCTATGACCTGTGTCTTTTCTGTTTTTTGAAAAGCAGAAAATTTGTAAAGGATTTTTCCATAATCATTCTTTCTGATCTTTGGCTTCATTTTTTCATATCCTACTTGTTTCTGTTTCTTGATCAAGTTTTCCATCTGCTGATACTTTCATAGTCTTTAAAGGTTTGTGTGTGTGCGTGTGTGCGTGTGTGTAATTATAGCCGTATTCTGAACTCCTAGCCCAACCATATGTTTTTCTGTGTTTCTTCCTTTCCACCTCCCTCCAGCCCTCATGTCCTTAAAATCATGTACTTTCTCTTCATCGTTGCCATTAATTTTCAGCCATGTCAGCCTTCCTGTTTCACATCCATTATCGATTATAAATCTGTAGTCATTTTGTAACAAATATTTGTTGAATTCATGCGATAAGCTAGGTTTTATTCTCAATGCTTGACATACATCAGTGTATAAGATAAACAAAAATTTTTCCCTCATAGAGATTACATTATTGGAGGAGGGAAGGCAGACAATTAGCAATGAATAACCATGAGAACATTTAATAGCGTGTTAGGAGGAGGGGTGGGCGCTATAAAGAAAAAGTGGAACAGGGTAAGGGCACGGGGAAGGTGAGAACGACAGAGTAATATGATAGCAGGGACAGGCACAGAGGGCTATTCTAGATAAGGTGTTCAGGGAAGGCCTCTCTGAGGTGATATTAGACCATGGTCTGAGATGACAAGACGGCCAGGAGAGGAGAAGAGGAAGTGTTTTAAGGCAGAAGCAATAGTATGTGCAAAGTTCTTTACTGAAGCCAGAATAAGCACATTAGATTTATCCAAAAAAGGTCTAAAACATTTTAAATTCATGTAAGTTAGTACAGCTTGCCCTTTATACTCATGGTAATGGTCAATAAAGAGTCCATCCTGGTTCTGAGTACATATATACAGTTGACCTGTGGACGACGTGGGGGTTGGGGCACCAACCTTCTTCACAGTCCAAAATCCATGTATAATTTTGACTCCCCCCAACTTAATCGCTAATAGCCAGCTAATAGCCTACTTTTAGATAGGGTACTTAGCTGTTTGGTAAAGGCATATCATATGTTCATGACATACTTAAACAAAAATTTTCCAGTATATTCATTGAAAAAAAATCCACATACAAGTGGATCCATGCAGTTCAAACCCATGTTGTTCAAGGAACAGCTGTAATTAGAAAGTAGTTAAGTGTATGTGGAGGCTATATTCAAACTTACTTTTCCCTTACCTGGATTCCTTTATGAAGCCCAAGTTTCTTGAGTCCAGTAGAATCAGTCCTGACAAGTTCAAAATCAAGCATGTTCCATGTGTTTTGCATTTGAGACATATTATTTATTATATAATTACCCCTCTCCCTCCTTTAGTTTCATCATAGTGATATGGCTGAAAACCAAAGGTAAAGAGAAGACATTATACATTCGTGTGGGGGAAAAAACAAGAAGACAAATGATGTCTCATTAGGAACAATGGGAACCAGAAGACAATGGAACGTCATCTTTGAAAAGATTAAAGAAAGAGAACATTCCTAGAATTCTATATTCAGTAAAAATATTCTCAAAATTAAGGTTAGAAATGTAAAAGACACTTTTAAAATTTCATTAAAAACTACTGACTGTTTAAAACAAAAATAACAAACTGTTACTGAATTTATAAATAGAATATGTTACAATAAGAGCACAAATATGGGAGGTCAGCAAATGGAATTATACTTTTGAAAGTTTCCTACATATTTGTTACAGTGGTATTATAATTCATGACAGGCTGTGATAAGAATGCAACCACCCAATATAATTCAAAGGATGTAGCTAAAAAGACAACAACGGAGATAAAAAGTGCTCTAAAAATAAATTTAAAAAATAAAAAGCCTGGAAAGAAGAACCAAAGAATAAAGAAAAGAAGGCATGAGTGTTGTCCATGCAGAATGCAGGATCCTGCACTGCCAACACTGGTGAGGCCCCAGGCAGGCAGAAAGCTGGGGAAGCCACACTCCACCCTACTCCACCTATGCCTGTGCTGATGGCAGAAATCTGTGTTGCCACTACTGGGGAGGCCTTGCACAGCTTCTGCTGAGGTGGTCCACTGACCACTACAGCTTCTACTGCTGCATGGATGACTTGCTACCACAGTAACGTCCACGACTACTGTGCAGGTGGTCCACTGCATATTTGATTTCAATGACACAATGAGAGTTACTCAAGGAACCTGGAAAAAGAGGAAGAAGTCTTTCTCCTCAAAGTCTGTCTAAGGGAAATAAAAGAAATAACTGATCTACCAGATGACCCAAAATCAAACAAACAAACAAAAACAAAAACACCCAGAAAATATGATACCACAAAAGGAATTTAGTAACTCTCAAGTACCAGACCCTACCAATTGGGAAACTCTTGAAATGACTGAAAAGGAATTCTGAGTAACTATCTTAAGGAAACTCAATGAGATAAGAGAGGACTTAGTCAGACACAAAATGAAACAAGAAAAAATATCCAGGACATGAAGGAAGAATTTTACAAAGATATTAATACCTTAGAAAAGAATGTAGCAGAACTCCTGGAACTGAAAGTAAAAACACAACCAAGAGCTTAAGCAGCACATTAGAGAAAGCAGAAGAAAGAATTTCCAAACTCAAAGATGGTCTTTATGAAACAACTCAGGCATACCAAAGAAAAAAAAAAAGGAAAACAAAAATTTTTAAATGAATAAAGTCTAAGAAAACCTTGAATGCACAAACATCCAAATCATGGGTGTTCCAGAAGTGGAGGAGAAAGGTAAAGGCATTACAAATCTACTCAATGAAATAATTACAGAAAATTTCCCGGCTGTATGGAGAGACACAGACCTTCAATCCAAACAGAATCAGTCCAAAAAGATCCTCTCCAAGACACATTATAGCCAACATGGCAAAGCTCAAAAACAAAAAGACAATCCTAAAGCAGCAATAAAAGAACATCAAGTCACTTATAAGGGTGCTCCCATCACACTGACAGCAGACGTCTCAACTGAAACTCTGCAGGCAAAAAGAAAATGGGATGAGAAAATACTAGAAGAAAAAAACCCTGCCAGCTAAGAATACTACATCCTGCAAGGCTATCCTTCAGAAATGAGGGAGAAATAGTTTATTTCCCAGACAGACAAAAACTGTGGGAGTTCATCCCCACATTACCAGCCCTGCAAGGAATTCTCAAGGGAGTCCTGCATCTGGAATCCAAAAACAAACAAACAAACAAACAAACAAACAAACAAAAACACTGGTAAAACACAAATGCAAATGAGAAAGAAAATAGAAATTAAATCTTACCACATCAAAAACCAAAACAAAACAAAAACAAAAATAAAAACCCAACAAATATTGAAGAAGAAGAATAAAAGGGAAAGAAAGGAACAAAAGATATTTAAAACATATAAACAAAAGGTGATAAAATGCCAGGAGTAAGACAATACCTGTCTGTAACAACCCTGAATGTAAATGTATTTAACTTCTCACTCAAAAGACACAGACTGAATGACTGGATTAAAAATCTAGACCCAACTACATGCTCTCTTCAAGAGACTCACCTCACTTGTAAACATGCACACAGACTAATAGCGAAGGGATAGAAAAAAGATATATCATGCAAATGGAAGCCAAAAACGAGTAGAAGAGCTATTCTTATATCAGAGAAAATACACTTTAAACCAAAAACCATAAAAAGAGACAAGACCACACTATAATGATAAAGCGATCTACCAAGCAAGAGGACATATCAATCATAAACATACATAAACCCAACCCTGGAACACCCAGATATATAAAGCAAACAATATTAGACCTTAAGAAAGAGATAGACCCCAATACGATAGTAGTGGAGGACCTGAACACTCTTTTCTCATCATCGGACAGACCGTCCGGGCAATAAATCAACAGAGAAAGACAAGATTTAAACTACACTTTAGATGATTTGGACCTTCAGATATCTACAGAATGCTTCATCAAACAACTGCAAATTTTTATTTTCATCAGCACATGGAACATTCTCCAAGAAAGACCACATGCTAGGTCACAAATCAAGTCGGTCAATAACTTTAAAAGATCAAAATCATCTCAAGTATCTTTTCAGACCGCAATGGATTAAAAGTAGAAATTATTAACAAGCGAAACCGAAACTCTGTACAAATACATAGAAATTAAACAACAGGCTCCTGAATGACCTATGGGTCTAAGAAGTAATTAAACAGGAAATCAAAAATTTCTAGATACCGACCAAAATAAAGACCCATCATATCAAAATCTGTGGGATACTGCAAAGCAGTATAAAGAGGGAAGTTTATAGCAATAAATGCTTACATCAAAGAAAAAAATAAAATAGAAAGATTTCAAGTAAACAACCTGATGCTACCCCCAAAAGAACTAGAAAAACAAGAAAATCTAATCCCAAAGCTAGTACACAGAAACAAATAATTAAGATCAGAGCAGAACTAAATGAAAGAGACCCCCAAAATGATACAAAAGATCAATGAAACAAAAAGTCTGTTTTTTGAGAAGATAAACAGACAAACCATTAGTGAGGTTAACCAAAAAAGAAGAGAGAAGAACCAAATTACAAAAATCAGAAGTGAAAAAGGAGACATTCCACAACGGATTCCACAGAAATAAAAAAAATCATTAGGGACTATTACAAACAACTATATGCTAACAAGTTTGAAAACATGAAGGAAATGGATAAATGTCTAGACACATACAAACTACAAAGACTGAACCAAGAAGAAATAGAAAACCTGAACAGACCAATAACAAGCCATGAGATTGAAAAAGGAATCAGTAGTCTCCCAACAAAGAAAAGCCCATCACAGCTCTGTTTACAATAGCCAAGACATGGAACCAACCTAAATGTCCATCAATGGATGACTGGATAAGGAAACTGTGGTATAAATATGCCATGGAATACTACTCTGCCATAAAAAAGAATGAAATACTCCCATTTGCAACAGCATGGATGAGCCTGGAGAAACTTATGTTGAGTGAAGTAAGCAAAGCACAGAGGGATAAATACCACATGTACTCACTCATAAGTGGGAGCTAAGAGAGAAAGAAGGAAGGAAAGAAAGACCACAGTGGTGCGCTGGACTTGCAGAGGGAGAGAGCATACCTAGGAATACAAATCAGAGTGTGGGGGAAGAGGGGAAGGGTTGGGAAGTTGGGGAGAATTAGGTGGGGGACAGGGGGTATGAATGCAATTTGTGGTAATGGGTATGCTGCTAGTATGAATCTGCCCCTCACATCATGTTCACAAGGGGTGACAATTAGCTTTGTATCTCATGAATATTCATAACCAATAAAAAGAAAAGGGGGAAAAAAAAAAAAAGAAAAAGGAAAAGCACTGGACCGGATGGCTTTACTGCTGAATTCTACCAAAACTTTAAAGAGGAATTAATACCAATTCTCTTCAAAGTATTTCAAAAAATTGAAACAGAGGCTACTCTCCCAAACTTATTCTATGAGGCCAGCATCACCTTGAATCCCAAACCAAAGATATAACAAAAAAAGAAAACTATAGGTCAATATCTCTGAAGAACATAGACACAAAATTCATCAACAAATATCAGCAATCAGAACACAGCAGCACATCCAAAAAATTATACACCACAATCAAGTAGGATTCATACCAGAGATGCAAGGATAGTTCAATAAATGCAAGTAAATAAATGTGATATACCACCACAACAAAATCAGGGACAATAACCATACGAATATCTCAATAGATGCAGAAAAAGCATTTGACAAAATTCAGTATCTCTTCGTAATAAAGACTCTCAACAAATCTGGTATAGAAGGAAAGTATCTCAACACAATAAAAACAGTATTTGAAAAACCCACCAATATCATCCTGAATGGGAAAAATCTGAAGGCTTTTCCCTTCAGAACAGAAACAAGACAAGGACGCCCACTCTTACCACTCCTATTTAACGTAGTATTGGAAGTACTAGCCAGAGCTATCAGACAAGAGAAAGAAATAAAAGGCATCCAGATTGGAAAAGACAAGGTCAAACTGTCCCTGTTTGTAGATGACATGATCCTTTATATAGAAAAACCTAAACACTCAACTAAATAACTCTTAGAGTTGATTAACAAATCAGTACAGTTGCAGGATATAAAATCAGCACCACCAAATCTGTTGCATATATATTCTCCAATAATTAACTAACAGAAAGAGAAATCAAGAAAGTAAGCCCATTTAGTATAGTCACCAAAATCAATCAATCAATCAATAAAAACAAACAACCCCCCCCAACCTAGGAATCAATTTAGCTAAAGAGGTGAAAGATGTCTAGAATGAGAACTACAAATCACTACTGAAAGAAATTAAAGACACAAAAAGAAAGACATTCCATGCTCTGAATTAGAAGAATCATGTTGTGAAAATGTCCATACTTTCCAAAGCGATCTACAGGTTCAATGCAATTTTCATCAAAACACCAATGACATTCTTCACAGAAATGAGAAAAATAATCCTAACGTTCATACAGAACAAAAGAATGCCCCAAATAGGCAAAGCAATCCTGAGCAAAAAAAACAAAAAAACAAAACAAAACAAAACAAAACAAAAAACCCCAACCAAACACAAAACCAAAAAACTCTGGAGGCATAACACTACCTGACTTCAAATTATAATATAAAGCTATAATAACCAAAACAGCATGGTAGTGGCATAAATATAGACATTCGGACCAATGCAACAGAATAGAGAACCCAGAAATCAACCTACAGATTTACAGCCAACTGATATTTGACAAAATCAACAAGAACATACAATAGGGAAAGGACTGCCTCTTCAAAAAATGGTGCCGGGAACATTGGACATCCATATGCAGAAGAATGAAACTAGGCCTGCTCCTCTCACCACATAGAGAAAGTAACTCAAAATGGATTAAAGACTTAAGCATAAGACCTGAAACTATAAAACTACTAATGGAAAACATAGGGGAAACAATTTGGGAAGTTGGACTGGGCAAACACTGTATGATTAAGAGCCCCAAAGCACAAACAACAAAAGAAAAGATAAACAAACGGGATTATATCAAACTAAAAAGTTTCTGCACATCAAAGGAAACAATCAATGGAGTGAAATAGCCTACAGAATGGGAGAAAATATTTGCCAAGTATACATCTCACAAGGGATTAATATCCAGAACATACAAGGAACTCAAACACCTATATGGTAAAGATAACAGAAATAACCCAATTAAAGAATGGGCAAAGGAGCCAAATAAACATTTTTTGAAGGAAGACATACAAATGGCCAACAGGGACTTAAATAAATGCTCATCACTTATCATCAGGGAAATGCAAATTAAAACCACATTGAGATATCATCTCATCCTAGTTAGACTGGCTATAATCAAAAAGGCTAAGAATAACAAATGCTGGCAAGGATGTGCAGAGATACAAACTCTCCTACACTGTTGGTGGGACTGTAAATTAGTGCAGCCACTATGGAAAACTGTATGGAGTTTTCTCAAGCAACTACAGATAGATCTATCATATGGTTCAGCAATCCCACTTCTGGGTATATACCCAAAGAATGGAAATCATTATGTTGAAGAGATACCTGCATTCTCATGTTCATTGCAGCTCTATTTACAATAGCCACAATATGAAACCAACCTAAATGCCCATCGATGGATGACTCTATAAGGAAAATGTGGTATATATACACAATGGAATACTACTCAGCCATAAAAAAGAATGAATTCTGCCATTCACAGCAACATGGAGGAGCTTGGAGAAGATTATGTTAAGTGAAATAAGCCAGGCACAGAGAAAAAAATACCACATGTCCTGACTCATAAGTGGGAGCTAAGAGAGACATAAGGAAGGAAAGAAAGACCACAGTGGTGTATTGGACTTGGAGAGGGAGAGAACATACCTAGGGTTGTTGGGGGTGGAACGGGGGTGGGGAGGTAGATCAGGGTAGAGGGTGGGTTGGGATCATGGGGAATGGTTGCAGTTTGTGGTAATGGGCATGCTGATAGTATTGATCTGATCATCTTGGACATACAGGTGGCAGTGGTCAGCTTTATGCCCCATGAATATGCATAATCAATAAAAAACAAAACAAAGCTAAAAAAACATTTTTTGGAAGAAATGTAATGAAAAATGAGCGAAAACACATGGGAAGAGAGTATATATAGGAAGATACTACAAAAAGTTCATGGAGAAATAAAACTGAAAGAGAATTTGAATTTTTCCAACTTTTTGAAATACCCTCGTACATTCCAATCAGACTAGATTAAAAAGGGAAACTGAATTATATGCCCTTTACAAGATGCATATCGTACATATGTAAGAAAATAGGTGGAAATCAAAGGGAAAAACGTTGTTTCATGAAAATAAATCATAAAAAAGACAATGTGGCTATTAAGCTCAGAAAAAGTAGAATTCTTATCCAGGGACTTTACCAGCAGTAAAAGAGCATTGCTTAACGATGAAATGGGTGAGCAACTATCACACAAGGCAAAGGAGAAGACATTTCTGTCCTCCAATGACTTACAGTTTAGGAGAAGGAATAAGTACATATATACATGAGTGATGCAGAGGGAAGGATTTGAAAGGCCTCAGAAGAGTGATATGAATTCTGACTGGAATTTTGGTTGAAATGGCATTGAAATTATAGATGTTGTCATCTAATCATGAACATGAAATATCTACTCCATAAAGTTCTTGGGCATTCCTTATAAGGTTAATTCCAGTTCATGTTGCTTTTATGAATGGATCCCTATTTTGTAGTTGGTTTTGCTGGTACAGAGGAACACTTTAGATTTTTCAAATTGATTTTATAAAACTTACTGATTTGTTTTAATAGCTCTAATAATTATTTCTGTTGGTATAGAATTTCAGCATATAAACCTTTTGAAATTAAGGAAGTTCCAAGCTTTCTAATCCTAGTCTCAGGAAATGTTTCACTTTGTTTCAGTTTTTCAATAATAAACAGACATTAAACTTTGTCAAAAAAAAAAAAAAAAAAAAAAGCACGTGAGACATTATGAGAAACGTACATTGTGCCATAAAGCAAATCTCAGTGACAAAAATTATAATGCAGGCTCAAAATCCAGGATCTTGTAGTTATCATCACCTCCCTATTTAGACCACAACAGACCATTCTTATTCAAGCAGAAGAGGAATAGGAGGCACATGGCAATCACTAGTTCACAGCAATTTTGAATTCAATTGCCAGCATCCTCTACTCTGGCAGCAGAGAATGCTCCTTTATTGAAGCCCAGTTATGCTCTCTGGGACTGGTTTTCCGATCCATAGTTATCTGCAGATATTGGCTGCACTCTCTGGATCTATTCTCTGAGAAGTTCATCCATTTGTATAAAAAAATGGGGATGATAGTCCTACTTCATAGGAGTTTTGAAAATTAATGGAACATATATGTATATATGTTGCAATGTGTTATATATATTTATATATATTTATGGGACATAGTAAAACCTTTTTTAAAAATGCAGTCCCAAAGGGGCAAAGTAAAACTTTATTGCTGTTAGCTATTGCTAATAACTGGTATTAGGCCTCATGGTCAGTTCAGCATAAGCACAGCAATGTTAACCCCTTCCTCACCCTGCCCCCCGTCCCCTCCCTTTCTAAGTAAAATGCTTTCCGAGAAAAACTGTATTTTGTGCAAAACAGAATCTTGAGCAAAACAGGAAAACTGCAGAGCTGCTGCAAAGTGCTGAATGCTCAGCTACAAAACCCCTTCCCCATATTCAAACCCTATAAAATCTTTATTAGTCTGTATGGAGGCAGGAACTGATCTTTCAGTCTCCCCTCCAGGTTTGCTGGAAATAAACTCCCTAATGTGGTAAGCATTTGGCTTGGAGTCCTTTGATCTCTTTATCTCGCCAACCTAACAATTGGTATTTGAAAACATAAATTTAAGACTGCATACTATTTCTTTAAACTGTAATTATTTAACCAATACTTTATTTTAGAGAAATTGAATTGTTAGCTTATTTTTCGCTTTTATAGGTAATAGTATAATAAACAACCTTTGTCTGATTATTCCCTGTTTGCACCTAACACTCAAGGTCCTTCTCTTCCCTGCCCTGTGTCCCAAGAAGCGGACATCTGTGGACTGAATCAGCCAGTCTCCCTGCCTTCTTGCTGCCAGTTGGGTTTGGCCAATTAAAGACAAGGCAAGAGATGAAAGGCTTTGAGCAGAGAGAGGTAGGGGTATTTACCTTCTTGCGTGGCCAAGTTCTGTCAATAGTTGATTTATTTTTCTAAAGCCGCAGTTCCTACCAAGTGGTTTCTCCCTGTAGATATAGCTGTCACTATATCTGATAATACTGTACCCGACTATTGTGTACTTTTATTTATTTATTTTTTATTTTATCAGTATACAATTTAGTTGATATTTGTGTCTCTTTACCGATTCCTCCCTCCTCCCTCCCTCTCCTCCTCCCACCCAGCAACATCATATCTGTTCACTTGTCTTAACAAGTTCAAGGACTCGTGATTGTTGTGTCTTCTTCCCCATCCCCACTTGTTTGTGTATTTATTTATTTATTTTTAGCTCCCACAAATAAGTAAGAACATGTGTGTACCCTACTTTTTGCCTTCTAGGTCTAGGGGTGATAATGGCTTCCCAATATTACTAATACGTAAGTGCATTGCTATGTCTTGTTGGTTCCCTCACTCACAACCACTGCAGATAATTCTTTATTACTTTTTTTTTTTTCAGTTAAAACCTACTGAATGAGTTATCTCTTTCCAGTTGATAGTGGAATACAGTCTTATACTTGCCAGTTTATATTACTTTAGGTTCATTCACTTATATATTTCTTTCCTCGGAAAAAAATTGTTGACTCAAATGGTAGAAACATTTTAAAGGTTGTTGGCACATATACATAAATAGTATACATATCATTTATGCCACTTTTTCAAATAACCCAATTAAAAAATGGGCAAAAACCATGAATAGGCATTTCTCAAAAGAAGACATGCAAATGGTCAACAAGCACATGAAAAAAATGCTCAACATCACTAATCATCAGGGAAATGCAAATTAAAACCACAATAAGATATCATCTCACTCTAGTTAGAATGGCTATTATCAAAAGGACAGAAAACAATAAATGCTGGTGAGGATGTGGAGAAAAGGAAACCCTTATGCATTGTTGGTGGGATTATAAATTGGCACAGCCACTGTGGAAAACAGTATAGAGTTTCCTCAGATATCTAATAATTGAACTACCTTAGGACCCAGCAATCCCGCTACTGACTATATACCCAAAGGAAATGAAATCAGTATTTTGAAGAGACACCTGCACTTCCATATTCATTTCAACACTATTCACAATATCCAAGAGATGGAATCAACCATCAATGGATGAATGGATAAGTGCCCATCAATGGATGAATGGATAAAGAAAAAAAAACCACTGTGCTATATATATACAATGGAATACTACTTAGCTATAAAAAGAAATGATATCCTATCATTAGCAGCAACATGTATGTAACTGGAAACCACCATGTTAAGTGAAGTAAGCCAGACAGAGAAAGATAAATACCACATGATTTCACTCATATGTGGATTCTAAAGAAAAAGTGGTTCTCACAGAAGTAGAGAGTAGAATAATTGTTACCAGAGGCCAGGCAGCGGGGAGGGGAACCTATGGATTAACAGGTACAAAGCTATGCTATCTACCTTAAGCGAATCAATGTATGGTATATGTATTTATCAAAACAATACACTGTACCCCACAAATATACACAAATAAATGTTAAAATAAAAAATTCCTCTTTTAAAAATCCATTTTAATATCAACTGATATTAACTGGAGAAATCCCAGTTGCATAGAGATTTGCATGTGCTGGAATCAAACCTTTGCCTGATAGGCTGTACCCTCCAGTATTCTAGCTTTTCTGGGAATGGTAATGCCTGGTAAGAACCCTCCCTATGGCCCCTTTCATCTCACTGTTCCTCAGGGTGTAGATGAGTGGGTTGAGCAGTGGGGTTCCCATTGTGTACACCAGTGAGATGAACTGATCTTGCTTGGGGTAGTAGCTGGAGTTGGGGCGCAGGTACATGAAGGCACAACAGCCATACTGCAGCAGCACCACAGTGAGGTGGGAGGAACAGGTGGAGAAGGCCCGGTGGCGGCCAGCTGCTGAGTGGATCTTGAGCATAGCAGCCACAATAAAGGCATAGGAGGTGGCAATGAGGAAGAAAGGGACAGCAATGGCTAGCGTGGCTGCCAGCATCACTGACTGCTCGTGGATGTGGCTGTTGGCACAAACAAGATGCATGACTGGTGGCACATCACAAAAGAAGTGCTCGATACCCCGAGCCCGGCAAAATGGCAGAGAGAAGATGAAGACCACCAGCTGTAGGGATAGGAACAAGCCGATGACCACAGAGGCCACAACCAAGCGGACACAAAGAGTCAGAGTCATGACGAGAGGGTACCGTAAGGGGTGGCAAATGGCAACATATCGGTCATAGGCCATGACCGCCAAGAGGAAGCAATCAGCACTGCCAAGTCCAATGAAGAAAACCATCTGAGTGGCACAGCCCAGGAGGGTAGTGGTCTTCTCTGACTGTAGGGTGTTGGCCAGGATGTGGGGCACCACCACAGCAGTGTAGCATATTTCTACCCCTGAGAGGCTGCCCAGGAAATAGTACATGGGCCTGTGCAAACGGGCTTCTGTCTGGATGGACAACACAATGAGGATGTTCCCAGTGGTGATAAATGCATAAACCAGGCTGACCCCAAGGAAGGACAGGATACGTAGCTCTGGGCAGGAGGGATAAGCCAGGAACACAAACTCCATCAACACTGAGCTATTTTTCCAGGTCATTGGGCTAACAGCTCTTCTCTGTTAAGAGTTACAAGAACAGAAGAAAGAATTAGACTGACAATATATTAGTTCACACTTTGAGCCATGAATTTAATCTAAGCAGGGTTGGAGATAAAAACAAGAAGGGTCAGTTTTTACCAGTTTCTACAAGTTCTTTTTTTCCTCCACTTTTACTGAGTCTTTCTACATAAGTATCCACAGATAAATTTCTGTTAAGTGTTGGGCCAAATTATCTAAGAGCTATTGAGGAATAGTAGTAAGGAAGTGGGTGAAATTCAGGAACTGCTCATAGAAGGACTGAAGTGAAAATTAAACTTCTCGGTGAATCCACAAGAAGGTGTCAAGAAATTCTTTGGGCTAATAGTCATTAAGGTGAGGAAGGGAAGCCATTCATTCATTCATTCATTCATTCATATGTTTATTTACAATCAATGTCTCCTGAGGTGTTGAGTCAGTGATACACGGATGTAACTCTTAAAGGTTTGGGACATGATGAAAAATGAAGAAAAAAAAAAAAAAGGGCTAACATAAGCCTGATATTGTTAGAGATAAGCCTCAGAAAACAAAACCCTCTCTACTCTTGATTTCCCTAGCCTTATCCAATCAAGAGAAGTATAGGACTTGAAGGGAACAGGGTGTTTTAGCATAGGGTTCCTCCTGGCTTGTGAAGGGATGGGAAACCGTGATCAAAAGCTGCTGAAAATCTAAGAACCTTTCTGTGAGTTTGTGGGATAAATACGGAAGATCAAGCAAGTTCCCATTTCTATATTTATCTTCCCTTCTAAGGATCAGACATGAAATCTGGGAGGAGCCATCTAATGTCTATGAAAATCCTTTTTACGAACAGACGTATCTTGAGAAGGGTATCCATTCCTTTTTTTCCCAGATCAACTCATATTCAAGGACGTAGAAAAGAGATAACGTGTGACCTTGTTTCACTTGCCAACTTTTAAATATTTCCTCTTATTCAATTTGAGCTTTGAGAAAAAATTTCTACCCAGAAACACTACTTCTGGTAAAAATCATTCACATAGACCCATCTCAGTGTTAAAAGCATGGAGACAAATGTGACTAGAGGCTGTCACAAATAGGCTGTCACAAATATCAAGAGTGTGAATGACTCTGTCATTTTTCCAGTAGCTAATAAGCAGTGTCTATTTCATTCATTCTTTCCCCTTATATGAACTTCAATAATACTTTGATTTCTAATGTCACTTAGCTTATTGCATATTTTCCTATACCATGTGGCAGAAGGGCAGTGCATCAATGTGAAATCAGCTGTGAAATTAAATGTGGTTTGAATAATTCCATATGCTGGCTCCTAAATGCTAGGTAATGTATAATTTCTTTGAGTCTCGTGTCTTTATTTGAAAAATGGGGATAATAACTATACTTAGTTCAAAGGGTTGTTGCAAGTTTAAATGAGATAATAGTAGAATGTATCTACCACAGTGACTAGTCTGTAGTAATAGCAACCTAAAAGATAACCATCATTATTATTTGTAAGTTCAAGGGCCACCATCCTGCCTTACTTATATTTTTATTTTCCCATATCCCCAAGCATAATGTTTTTCAAATTGTAGACATTCAATAATATGTTGAACGGATACATATACTGTGAAAAACATAAATCATTTATACCTTTTCCCCCCATTTTTCTACTTTCACTTTTAAGATTATTTCATAATCAAATCAGGATTGTTCAGGAGCCTCTAAGGAAAATTTCACATCCAACATTTGGACTGCACTGTGGAAAAAATCCTGTCACTCAAGCACATAGCATATAGAAGCCTACAAAAAACAGACATCTGAAGGCTAGTCTACCATCTATATTATGATGAAGGACTTTGAAATCCATGTAATAATGATGACTTCTTTTTTTTTTTTTTCTGACTGGTAAGGGGATCGTAACCCTTGGCTCAGTGTCGTCCACACCACGCTCAGCCAGTGAGTGCACCGGCCGTCCCTATATAGGATCCGAACCCGCGGCCTCGGCGCTACCAGTGCTGCACTCTCCCGAGTGAGCCACGGGGCCGGCCCAATAATGATGACCTCTGAGGATTTTATTATAATTCATCACACTGGTACCATCTTTTTTGTTTTATTTATTTTTAATTGACAAATAGCAATTGCATATATTTATGGAGTACAAAGTGATGTTTTGATACATGTATAAATTGTGGAATGGTCAAATCAGGCTAATTAGCATACCTATCACGTCAAATATATATCAGCTTAATGTTGCTCTCCAGAGTCTATAATAAAATACTTACATCAGAGCTATCACATGTCATGGAAGGGACCTCAGAAACTGCCTCAGTCAGTCCTCTATTAGATATGTGAATCTCCAATATCATATACGAACATCATGACACTTTCAATGCCCAGGGAATCCCATTACCTCCTGGCTTTTGCTTGCTCCATCACTGGAAGACTTGATTCTCTGAAAGTTCTTTCTTGTGATCATCTGAAACTTACCTCTGTGCAACTTCTACATGCTTATTCCGTTCCAAACAATGTGGCCATTTTTTTTACATGAAACAACTTCAGATACTAAAAAGCTTTTATCCTGCAGCCCTAAGTTTTCTTTCCTATTTCCTTTTGATATTTCTCACATGACATTGTCTTGATATGTCTCACAAGTTTAGGTAAATCTCTCATTTTAAATATCTTCCTTAAAACTATGCTGCATGGGGGCAGATCAGATCACAGGAACTGTTACATTAAGTAGATCTGGACAGGCGAAATAATAGAGTTCATGGATCCAGGAGAGTGAAAACCATCATATCAACCTCCTATTCCAAGTTGTTACTAAATATGCTGCATAGGACAAAGGTAAGGTAAATGCACTTCAGAATCATCAGCAGAAATCTTCCTTTGATCTCACTGCATCTAGGTCAAATCCCTCATCATACTGTCATCTTCCTTCTTACCTCTCCAGATAGCTCTGCCCCAGTTGGCAAGAAAGTCCTGAGAAACATTATCTCTGTCCATTTTAGAAATCCAGATAGTCTAGGCTAGAGCAGCTCTCCAATTGTCTGGTTAGTGTGACATGAAAAATGGATTAGTGGATTTGGCATTAAATAGACCAGAGCTAGGATCTCAGTGCACTATTAATAGCATGATCCTCTGGGCAGATCATCTCACATTAATTTCTGTTTTCTCATGTTTAAAAGATGACAATAATAGTACTTACCTAATGGGGTTGTGATGAGATTAAATGAGATAAAGTATTTAGAACACTTGGTTTGATGTATGAAACTTAATAAAAATTTTCTTTCCTTCTTTCTTTGTATCTATTAAGAGTATGATATTAATGCTATCTATTTCATGGTATTAAGTAACATATCATATGAGAAAAAAGTTTTATTAACCCTGAAACTTTACCTAAATCTATATTTATTTAGTCCCTCAACGTTTCTTTGACAGAGATTAATTATTACCGTTTTAGTCAGAATAATTGGGCTTCCCAGTGACTTCAGAGGAACACCATAAGTCATGGACTAAACTAGCTGCAAGATCCTGGAGTCTAGGCTTGCAGAGCCGTTACTCACTTTTCTAACTCAGTGTCAGAAGGTGCTGGAATGTTGCAAATCTGCGAGGTACGTAAAGACTTTCTCTTACCTGCAACATGAGAAGGATGAGAATTATAGTTAACCAGCCTCCGCAGTTATACTCATAAAAGACAGGACTGAGCAGGTGATGTCTGGCTGCTCTGGTGGATAAGGAAGGGAGGGCCATGAGCTTGGAGAGTCTACCCAGTGGGACTGAGCCTTTATGTAACCTTCTAAACAAAAGCCATGAAAGGAATAAATTGCTCTGTCATCGAGGGTCTTGCCTCATAAGTTCCATTTCCCAGAAGAAGGTAGTTTAGTGATTGCTGATCTCCTCCCTTGTTACCAGATAATGAGTCCAGACTAAAATTTTCGCTGCTTGGAATCTCCTGTCACATGGAAGGTCTGGAATATGCTTGTCAAAGGAAAGACCTGTATTAAACCTGTTAGCAACATTCTCAATGCTCAAAAAAATTTCCTGTGTTTCCTCCCCCACCAGACTGTCATAGCTGGGTTTAGCCTTAGTACCAAATTATTATTGCCCTGGAGAGCTGAGACCACATATTGTGTTTTACCTTTCTTCCATGGAGCTTAGCATAGCGCCATATTATTAATAGGACCTAGGTTAATACATATCAAATATTTCACTTTTTCCATGACATCTTTCTTTAGCTCTTCTTGAGCAGAGAGACTCCCATAGGTCTTAGCAAATTAGCTTAATTCCTTTGAAAATATGTTGGTTGGTTATGTGTATATAAATGCTTATATAGACAAGTGCCCATTTATTCAAAGATAATTCCTCTGCATATGTCTGAAGTGATTAATATACAGTCATGCACAGCATGGTGACATTTTGGTCAATGACAAAAGGAATATATGGGTGTATAATAGGCTATACCATCTAGATTTGTGTATGATATTTGCACGATGGTGAAATCATGTAATGATGCATTTTTCAGAATGTATCCCCATTGTTAAGTGACGCATGACTGTAGTTCTTTGATGTGTGTTTGGGGAGGTATGTGTGTCTGTGGGCAGGATGGTTGAATCCCAACAGCGGGAAGGGCTGAGATGTCTGAGATGTTTAGAGGCTTCTGAGGAATAGTCAGTGCTAATTAGTGGAGGAGAGAGGGGATGGGAGGGTTAGGAAGCAAAATGTATTGTGTCTACTACATATCAAGCATTATAACAATTACTATAGCTAAGTTTTATATTGCACTTACTGTATTTCACACATGTTGCATATATTAACTCACCTAATCCTTACAACAATGCTGAGGAGGAGGTACTATTAGTATCTTATTTATATATTGTGTCATTTAATCCTCATAAAAACCCTGCAAAGTGAGTATTATACCCCCTTTTTACAGGTAAAATTCAAAGGTAAAAGATTTACAGAATTTGAGTAATTTGTCCAAGAATAGATGCAGCAAGTAGTGGAGATGAAGTTTGCCTGATCTTAAAGCGTATTCTCTCCTCTACCTCAAGCTTCATCATTCACATTGCCCTTAATTGCTTTTTTAGTGAAAGCATTACAAAGATGAACTACAATATGGCTTACACAGCCATATGAGGTTTAACCCCTCCTAACTTCTAGCCTCCTCCTGACTCTTCTCCAGTGACCCTATCTTTCTTTCAGTCCCTTCTCACCATGCTTTCTCCCCCCACCAGCCCTTTGCACATGCTGTTTACTCTTCTTGGAATACTCTCCCTTTTCTCTTTACCTAAGTAGCTCTTGCTTATCCTTCGTCCTAGTTTCCATCCTCAGAAAAGACTTCTCTGACCTCAGTTATGTCAGAGTCAAATGCACCTTTCAGAATGTTCCTTTTAGAATATCACATATCTCTCCATCATTGCTGCAATTTTGCATGTATTTGTGTGCTACTTGATTAACTTCTATTTCCCCTAGTAGTGCATAAGCTCAATGAGGGAGATGACCAAGTTTCCTTTTCTTCAACTTGTATGCATGTATTGTACAAGTAACAAAAATCTAGACTAGGATTTCCTAACCTGGATGCTGTTAACATCTTGGTCTGGATAATTATTTGTTATGGGGACTGTCCTGTAACCTGCAGGATGTTTCACAGCACCCTGGTTTTTACTCACTAAATGTCAATAGCATTAGTCCTTATTTTCCTGCTATGATAAAAAATATCTCCAGACATTGCCAAATGTTCCACTGGGAGACAAAATTGCCCCCTGTTGAAACTATTGGGGTAGACATGTAGAAGATGCTGAAAAGTGTTTGTTGAATGGTTGAATAAATAACTCAGGTTTGGATCTGGAACTCTATAAGAATGAATCTTTCAACCGAACTCAAGATAAAAATGGGGAAGTTGGTAGGTGAACACAGAATTATAGCTGATTGGACTATATGTTTTTAAGTCTTCTTTCCATACCTCTATGATAGTCCAATGCATTCTCCTCACTGTTTTAGAGATATCTCAGTTAAATGAATGAAGAATGCTACCTAGAATCAGAACTTTCTTTCCCTTATCTGTTCTAAGGAAACACTAGCAATTCTTCCTTACCAACTGTCTGTTTTGAATAATATAAATTAACTCCTGTATGTGTGAAAGTTTTCTTCAGAAGTGAATTGTCTGTGTGAGTCCTTGCTCGGTAAAATGAGAGAACAAGTGAATAGCCGTATAACTCATGCTGTAAGGGTAGGATGGAGGATTTTGACTGTGAGGATATTAAGGCTCCTTTCACTTTCTTGAATAATTTCTCACTGTGGTCTAGTACCTCTATGAGTGAAGCATGGCATTTCACAGCAATAATGATGTTAATATTGGCCTGCTGCTCCCTGACTCCAAGTAAATGTCTAGAGAATTTGTTATGGAAGGGGAAATTGCATAGTGTGATTGCATCAGAAGGGGCAGGGAGGAATGCTGCTACTGTGTGCTCTTATGTCTGTGTGAAAAATGCAACATGAGGGAGGGGGTTTGGGGAGTGATAGGTTGGGTAAAGGGCTAAGGAAAAAATCACGATTTGTAATAATGAATATGCTAATAATAAATAATAAAAATTAAAAAGCAACATATTTGATGTCTCACATCCTATATGACGAAAATATTTTTATTATGTAACCTACATTAGTGACAGAGTGCTACTGCAAGTTTTCATTTGGTGGATATATGTATTAGTTTGCCAGGACTTCCATAAAAGTACCACAGACCGAGAGGTTTAAACAACGGAAATTTATTTTCTAATAATTCTGAATACTAGAAGTCTGAAATCAAGGTGTTAGTTAGCAGGGTTGGTTTCTTCTGAGGCCTCTCTCCTTGGCATGTGATGGCCACCTTCTCCACATGTCCTCATAAGGTCTTCCCTCTGTATGTATCCGTGTCCTAATCTTCTCTTCTTAGAAGGATACCAATCATTATGGGATAAGGGTCCACCCTAATGACCTCATTTTAACTTAATTGTCTCTTTAAAGATCCTGTCTCCAAATACAGACACGTTTTGAGGTACTGGAGGTTAGGACTTCAACCTGTACAATTCAGTCTATAACAATATGTATGTGTTAAAATGGGGTAAAATACATCAAACCAGGGAAGTCTCTCCTTCAGCTTTTCTCCATCAAGTCATCCACCTGTCCAGAGTATCTCTACACTTAACGCTACACACTCACATATAGATATGCGAATAATCACTTACATGTGCATGCAAAATATCAGACCACAACAAAATAGAAAGTGATGAGGCTTTGAAATGACCTTGAGCTGGTTTGCATCCTGGTTCAGCCATTGGTCACCTGTAAGCACATGGGGTGCTCTTAGAGTCATTGCCCCCAATCTCACGAGTACCCACATTCCCATTCATCATTGGTCAAGGGGAAAAACACGTGGAGAAGTAAATGAAGGAAGCTCAGATATCCAATCAACTGAGAACTTCTTTCTCACGTTCCACATTTTATAAAGCAACTATTCAAAAATACTGTAATGATAGACCAAGCAATTCATGGATTTCTTGCTGCAATAATTCAATTTTTTTTTTTTTGCCCTCATTTACAGGGACTGGATTTAATTAATCCCAAAGGGAATTTGGGTGAAAGAAGTAGAGACTACTGGCATACTTTTCTTCAAGAAAGCTGATATTTTTAAAGATCAAACTTAAAAACAAAAAATTGAATAAATTGAGAAATGTCAGTGGTGTTATCAACGATCAATGCTGACAACCTCCTTGTGGAGTTACGTAAATGCTATCGTTCTGGGAACTTTCATGTTCTAGTTTAGACAAGCAAAAAACAAAAACAAGAACTTTACAGAGAAAGGCTTCATGGATGGTCACTGGAGATGTGGCCTCAACAGCTGAAACCTAAGGATTATCAATAATGGTCCAGGAAGATCAGTAAAAATGAAGATAAATAAACTCTTGTATCATAATGTGGGTTAATGTAAGAAGATTTGATGTACAAATGTTTATATATTAAACTTTTGAAAAAAATTGAAACATAATTGATTGCACATATCTGTGGGGTACAGCATTAAATATCAATACCTGTGTGCAATATGTGATGCTCCAATCAGGATAATTACTGCATTTATCATCACACAATGTGTATGTAAACTTTGGTTTACATAGACTGACTGGATGTTTGTTTCAATTGGATGTTTCTGCATTCTTTGCAGAGATACTGATTGGTTTGTACTGAATATGGGACCTTGTGGGGAGCAATTTCCCCAAACACTGCCAGGGATTCTGATGCAGGAAGCCAGCTGACAGCCCTTGTTTCACAGGAACTCGAGTTTACACTAGAACTAGTCTGTTCACCCTACTATTTTTTTTTTATTATTGTACATACCTGTGGGGTACAACATTGATTTTCAATAATTGTGTACAATGTATGGTGGTTAGATCAGTATAGTTAGCTTATTCATCATTACAATACACAATCATTCTTTGTGTCCATTGACCAATTCTTCATTAGCCCCCTTCCCTTCCCTTTTGCCACCTCTAGTTTTCTGAAAGTCAATGCATTACAGTGATTGTTGTTTCTTTCTTTCTTTCTCTCTGTCTCTCTTTATTGTTCATTTGTTTATTTATGGATTCAGCTCCCAGTTATGAGTGAGAACATGTAGTATTTCTCTTTTTGTACCTGGGTCATTTCACTTAAAATAATTTTCTCCAGGCTCATCCACATTGCTGCAAATGGCAGAATTTCATTCTTTTTTATGGCTGAGTAGTATTCCATTGTGTAGATATACCACAATTTTCTTATCCAGTCATCCATCAATGGATATTTAGGTTGGTTCCATTGCCTAGCTACTGTAAATAGAGCTACAATAAACATGAGAGTGCAGATATCCCTTTGACCTGATGTTTTCCAATCCTCTGGATATATCCCCAGGAGTGGGATTACTGGATCATATGGAAGTTCTATCTGTAGTTTTTTAAGGAACCTCCATACTGTTCTCCATAATGGCTGTACTAATTTACAGTCCTACCAGCAGTGCAGGAGGGTTCCTCTTTCTCCACATCCTCACCAGCATTTTTTATCATCTGTCTTTTTATAACAGCCAGTCTGATTGGGGTGAGGTGATATCTCAAGCTGGCTTTTTTTTTCTTTCTTAATTTTATTTTGTCGATATACAATGTGGTTGATTATTGTGGCCCATTACTGAAACCTCCCTTCCTCCTCCCTCTCCCCCCTCCCACTCCACAATGTCCTTTCTGTTTGCTTGTCGTATCAACTTCAAGGAATTGTAGTTGTTGTGTCTTCTTCCCCCCCCCCCCGGTTTTTTTTTTTGTGTGTGTGTGTGTGTGTGAATTTATTTATTTATTTTTAGCTCCCACCAATAAGTGAGAACATGTGGTATTTCTCTTTCAGTGCCTGACTTGTTTCACTTAATATAATTCTCTCAAGGTCCATCGATGTTGTTGCAAATGGCAGTATTTCATTCGTTTTTATAGCTGAGTAGTATTCGATTGTGTAGATATACCACATTTTCCGTATCCACTCATCTGATGATGGACATTTGGGCTGGTTCCAAATCTTGGCTATTGTAAAGAGTGCTGCGATGAACATTGGGGAACAGGTATACCTTCGACTTGATTTCCATTCCTCTGGGTATATTCCCAGCAGTGGGATAGCTGGGTCATATGGCAGATCTATCTGCAATTGTTTGAGGAACCTCCATACCATTTTCCATAGAGGCTGCACCATTTTGCAGTCCCCTTTAGAAGGATAGCCTTGTGGGGTAGAGTATTGGCTGACAATCTCTGTCTTTTAGTATTTTGAATATATCATCCCATTCCTTTCTAGCTTTTAGAGTTTGTGATGAAAAGTCTGATGTTAGCCTGATTGGGGCTTCCTTATAGGTGATTTGACGCTTCTCTCTTGCAGCTTTTAAGATTCTCTCTTTGTCTTTGAATTTTGCCAATTTGACTATAACATGTCTTGGAGAAGACCTTTTTGGGTTGAATACGTTTGGAGATCGTTGAACTTCCTGGATCTGAAGATCTGTGATTTTTCCTATACCTGGGAAGTTTTCTGCCACTATTTTGTTGAATATGTTTTCCATGCAATCTCCTTTTTCCTCCCCTCCTGGAATACCCATGACTTGGATGTTTGAACGCCTAAGGTTGTCTGATATCTCTCTCAGATTTTCTTCAGTGCCTTTGATTCTTTTTTCTTTTTTTTTTGTCTGCTTGTGTTATTTCAAACAGCCCATCTTCAAGTTCAGAGGTTCTCTCTTCAACTTCGACAAGCCTGCTGGTTAAACTCTCCGTTGTGTTTTTCATTTTGCTGAATAACCTCTTCAGTTCAGCAAGTTCTGCTACATTTTTTTTCAGGGCATTGATTTCCTTGTACATTTCCTCTTTCAGATCCTGTATACTTTCTCTCGTTTCATCATGATGTCTAGCTGAGTTTTCTTGTATCTCATTCAGTTTCCTTAGAATTATCACTCGAAATTTCTTGTCAGTCATTTCAAGGGCTTCTTGTTCTATAGGATCTAGAGCTTGAGATTTATTATCTTTTGGTGGTGTACTTTCTTGATTTTTCGTATTTCTGGTATCTTTTCTTTGATGTTTATTCATTGTGGCAGGGGGTTTCACAGTCCACAGGTTTGACACTATTGACTGACTAAGATGTTGCTGTGGTTGCCAATTTGGTATGGCTACCTCAGTGACTCCCTGTTCCGTGCGCTCTGGCCCGGGCTGCTGGGATGCACCGAGGCACCGCAGAGTGTGTGGTCTCTGCAGAGCTTCCCCTTCCCCTGCAGGATGTCTCTGTGCTCTGTGCGCGCTAGGCCGGGCTTGGGATGGAGCCGGGTGGCAGCGGTGAAGCCTACCTGCTGCTGGATCTTGCGGCGGTGGCCCCCCCACAGGGTGTGTGGTTTTGATTTGCATTTCCCTGACGATTAGTGATGCTGAACATTTTTTTGTATACCTGTTGGTCATTTGGATGCCTCCCTTTGAGAAATGTCTATTCAGGTCCTTTGCCCATTTTTTAAATTGGATTTTTTTTTTTTTTTTGCTATAAATTTGTCTGAGCTCTTTGTATATTCTGGGTATTAATCCCTTGTCAGATGCATATTTTGCAAATATTTTCTCCCGCTTTGTAGGGTGTCTTTTCACTGTATTGATTGTTGTCTTTGCTGTGCAGAAGCTTTTTAGTTTGATATAATCCATTTATTTATTTTTTCTTTTGTTGCTTGTGCTTTTGGGGTGTTATTCATAAAGTCATTGCCCAGTCCTAAATCCTGGAGCATTTCCCTTATGTTTTCTTCTAGGAGTTTTAAAGTTTTAGGCCTTATCCTTAAGTCTCTAATCCATTTTGAGTTGATTTTGGTATATGGTGAAAGTACACATCAAGTTTCCTTCTTCTACAAGTGGATATCCAGTTTTACCGGCACCATTTACGGAAGAGGCAGTCTTTTCCACAATGTATGTTCTCGGTGCCTTTGTCAAAGATCAATTGGCTGTAAATATGTAGGTTGATTTCTGAGTTCTCTATTCTGTTCCATTTTCATATTACTTTTAAGATTATTTTAAAATCAAATGACTTGTTTAGAAGCTCTTAGGGAAAACAACTTTGCATCCAACATTTGGGCTACCGTGTGGAAAAAAATCCTATTCTTTAAGGACAAAGTGTATAGAAAGCTGCCACAAAAGATACCTGTAGACTATGCTACCATTCATGTTCTGTGGAGGGCTTTAAAATTTGTGTCATAATGATGAATTCTGAGAACTTTACTGCAGTCAGTCCACTCATGTCTTTATGGTGTGCTCCAAGATCTGTAATAAAATATTTACATCAGAGATATCATAGGACATGAATTCTTAGTACTGAAATGGACCTCAGAAGTTGCTTAGTTCTGTCCCCTATTAGATACTTAAAACTCTAATATAGTAACTGAACATTAGGTCAACTTATTTAATTACTTAATTTTTCCATTTTTAAAATTTATTATTTATTTATTTATTTTAAATTTAATTTTATTTGGTTTTACTTTTCAAAACACATTGTACTTGATTTTCATGCCCCTTTACCCGTTCCTCTCCACACCTTCCTTTCCCCACCCCCCATCATAGCTGTGCACTTGGCTTAAATAGTTCAAGGAGTTTTTGTGGTTATTCTGTCTTCTTTCCCCCACCCTTTATTAGTTTGTGTGTTTATTTATTTATTAATTTTTAGCTCCCACAAATAAATGAGAACATGTGGTGTTTGTCATTCTGTGCTTAATTTGTTTCCTTTAATATAATTTTCTCTAAGTCCATCCATGTTGTTGCGAATGGTAATATTTCACTCTTTTATATAGCAGAGTAGAATTCCATTGTGTAGATATACCACAGTTTCCTTATCTACTCCTCTGATGATGGACATTTGGGCTGGTTCCAACTCTTGGCTATTGTAAATAGTGCTGCAATAAACATTGGAGTACAGGTATCCCTTCAACATGGTAATTTCCTTTCACCTGGGTATATTCCCAGCAGTGGAATGGCTGGGTCATATGGCAGATCTATCTGTAATTGCTTGAGGAAACTCCATATCATTTTCCATAAAGACTGCACCATTTTGCAGCCCCACCAGCAGTGTATGAGAGTTCCTTTTTCTCCACAACTTCTCTGGCACTTATCATTCTCAGTCTTTTGGATATTAGCCAACCTGACTGGAGTCAGATGGTATCTCAAAGTGGTCTTGATTTGCATTTCCCAGATGCTGAGTTATGTTGAACATTTTTTCATGTCTGTTGGCCATTCATGTATCTTCCTTTGAGAAATGCCTATTCAGCCCCTTTGCCCATTTTTTAATTGGGTTATTTGTTTTTTTGCTGTAAAGTTCTTTGAGTTCCTTGTATATTCTGGATATTAATCCCTTGTCAGATGCATATTTTGCAAATATTTTCTCCTGTTTTGTAGGATGTCTTTTCACTCTGTTGATTGTTTCTTTTGCTGTGCAGAAGCTTTTTAGTTTGATATATTCCCATTTGTTTATATTTCCTTTAGTTGCCTGTGCTTTGGGGGTCCTATTCATGAAGTCTGTACCCACTTTACTTCCTGGAGTGTTTCCCCTACATTTTCTTTAAAGAGTTTTATTGTTTCAGGGTGTATATTTAATTCAGTTTGAGTTAATTTTGGTATATGGTGAGAGATATGGGTCTAATTTCATTCTCCTGCGTATGAATATCCAGTTTTCCCAGCACCATTCGTTGAAGAGGCAGTCTCTTCTGCAGTGTGTAGACTTGCTGCCTTTGTCAAAGATCAGATGGCTTTAGGTGTATAGGTTGATTTCTGGATTCTCTATTCTATTCCATTGATCCATGTGTCTGTTTTTATGCCAGTACCATGCTGTTTTGGTTATTATAGATTTGTAGTATAGTTTAAAGTCAGTTAGTGCTATACCTCCAGCTTTATTTTTTTATTTTTTTTTGCTCACGATTGCTTTAGCTCTGCATGGTCTTTTGTAATTCCATATAAATATCTGCATAGTTTTTTCCATCTCTGAGAGAAATGTCATTGGAATTTTGATGGGGATTGCATTGAATCTGTAGATCCCTTTGGGTAATATGGACATTTTCACAATGTTAATTCTTCCATTACAAGAGCATGGGATATCTTTCCATCTTCTTGTGTTCTCTTTAATTTCTTTCAACAGTAGTTTGTAGTTCTCTTTGTAGAGATCTTTTCACATCCTTGGTTAGCTTTATTTCTGAGTATTTTATTTTTTGGTGGCTATGGTAAATGGGCTAGCTTTCTTGATTTCTTTTTCTGCATGTTTACTGGAGTATAGAAATGCTCCTGATTGTGTGTTCATTTTGTATTCTGCAACTTTGCTGAAATCATTTATCAACTCCAAGAGTTTTTTGGTAGAGGCTTTAGGCTGTTCAATATATAGGATCATATCATCTACAAACAGGGACAATTTGACTTCATCTTTTCAAATCTGGATGCCCTTTATTTCCTTCTCTTCTCCGATTGCTCTGGCTAGTACTTCCAACACTCTGTTGAATAAGAGTGGCGAGAGTGGACATCCTTGTCTAGTTCCTGTTCTTAAGGGAAAAGCATTCAGCTTTTCCCCATTCAGGATGGTATTGGCAGTGGGCTTATCATATATGGCTTTAATTATGTTGAGATACTTTCCATCTATACCTAACTTGTAGAAAGTCTTTATCGTGTTAGAATGTTGAATTTTGTCAAGTGCTTTTTCAGCATCTATAGACATGATCATATGGTTTTGTCTTTGCTTTTATTGGTGTGGTGTATCACATTTATAGATTTGCTTATGTTGAACTAACCTTGTATTCCTGGGATGAATCCCACTTGATCATGGTGTATAATTTTGTGTATGTGTTGCTGTATTCTGTTAGCTAATATTTTATTAAGGATTTTTGCATCTATATTCATCAAGGATATTGGCCTGTAGTTTTCTATTTTTGTTGTATCTTTGTCCTGTTTTGGTATCAGGTTGAAGTTTGCCTTATATAATGAGTTTGGGAGAATGGCCTCTGCTTCAATCTTTTAGAACATTTTGTAGAGAATTGGTGTCAATTCCTCTTTGAATGTTTGGTAGAACTCTGCTGTGAACCCATCTGGTCCCAGGCTTTTCTTTGTTTGGAGCCATCTGATAACAGCTTCAATCTCTTTTATAGATATTGGTCTACTCAGATTTTCTACAACTTCTTGCCTCAGTTTTAGTAGTTTGTATGTGTCCAGAAATTTATCCATTTCCTCCAGATTTTCAAATTTGTTGGCATATAGTGGTTTATAGTAGTCTCTAATGATTCCTTGTATTTCTGAGATGTCAGTTGTAAAATCACCTTGTTCATTTCTAATTTTTGTTTTCTGGGTCTTCTCTTTTCTTAGTTTGCCTTGCTAATGGTTTGTTGATTTTATTTATCTTTTCAAAAACCAATTTTTTGTTTCATTGATCTTTTGTAGTGTTTTGTCAGTTTCTATTTCATTTAGTTCTGCTCTGATCTTAACTCTTTCTTTCTGTCTGGTAACTTGAGGTTTGGATTGTTCTTGTTTTTCTAGATATTTAAGGTGAAATGTTAGGTTGTTTATTTTCCATCTTTCCATTTTTCTGAAGTAAGCATTTAATGTGATAAATTTCCTCCTTAGTACTGCTTTTGCAGTATCCCATGGGTTTTGGTATGATGTGTCATTATTTTCATATGTTTCAAGAAATTTTTGATTTCCTGTTTAATTTCCTCTTGGACTCATATGTCATTAAGTAGAATGTTGTTTAATTTCCATGTGTTTTCATAGTTTCCAGAGTTTCATTTGTTATTGATTTCTAATTCTAATCCATTGCGATCTGAAAAACTACAAGGAATAATTCCAGTTTTTTTGAATTTGTTGAGACTTGCTTTGTGACCTAATATGTGGTCTATCCTGGAGAATGTTCCATGTGCTGATGAGAAGAATGAATATTCTGAAGTTGTTGGATGGAATGTTCTGTAGATATCTGCCAAGTCCTATTGGTATATTGTTTAGATCTTGCATTTCTCTATTGATTTTTTTTCCTAGTTGATCAGTCCAATATTGAGAGTGGGGTGTTCAGGTTCCCGGCTATTATAGTGATAGTGTCTATCTAATTCTTTAGATCTAATAGTGTTTCTGTTATAAATTTGGCTGTTCCAACATCGGGTGCATATATATTTATGACTGGTATGTCTTCTTGATCACTAGATCCTTTAATCATTACATGGTGGCCATCTTTATCTCTTTTAATAGTTTTTGCTTTAAAGTCTATTTTATCTGATATTAGAATAGCTACTCCAGCTCGTTTTTCATTTCTATTTGCATGATATATCTTTTTCCATCCTGTCACTCTTAGTTTATGTTTGTCTTCATGGGGCAGGTGAGTCTTTTGAAGGCAGCATATTGTGCATCCATCTTTTTAATCCAATCAGTCAGTCTGTGTTTTTTGGGTGGGAAATTGAATCCCTTTACATTTAGAGTTATTATTGAAAGGTATTGATTTACTCCTAGCATTTTATTGATTTTTGTTTAGATGTCTTAAGTACCTTTTCCTCCTTTCTTTCTAATTTTCTGTTTGCCTTCTGTATTTTTTGGCTTCTTTGGGAGGTAGATAAACTTTAAAAAAAATTTATTGTTAGCATTTTTGTTTTGCTGGTAGGTTTTGTTCTTTCTTGAGTATTCATGGCAGTGATGGTTGTTTCTGAGGTATCAAACATAGTACTTCCTTGAGAATTTCTTGTAAGGCTGGTTGTGTGGTAGTGAACTCCTGCAGTGTTTGTTTGAGAAATATACTATCTGTCCTTCATTTTGGAAGGATAGCCTTGCTGGATAAAGTATTCTTGTTTGGCAATTTTTGTCCTTTAGTATTTTGGATATATCATACCATTCTCTTCTGGCTTTTAGGGTTTCTGATGAAAAGTCTGATGTTATTCTGATTGGGACTGACTCCCTTATAGGTGACTTGTCACTTCTCTCTTGCAGCTTTTAAGATTTTCTCGTTGTCTTTGAGTTTTGCCAATTTGACTATCATATGTCTTGCAGAGGACCTTTTTGGGTTGAATATGTTTGGGGATCATTGGGCCTCCTGAATCTGAAGATCTGTGACTTTCCCTATACCTGGGAATTTTTTATGCTATTATTTTATTGAATATGTTTTCAACGCCATTTCCTTTTTCTTCCCCTTCTGGATTACCCATGATTTGGATATTTGAGCACTTAAGGTTGTCTGTTATCTCTCTCATAGATTTTCTTTGATTTTTAAAGTTCTTTTTTCTTTTTTCCTGGTCTGCCTGTGTTAATTCAAACAGCTTGTCTCCAAGGTCTGAAATTTTCTCTTCTGCTTGTTCTATCCTGCTGGTTAGACTCTCTGTTGTGGTTTTTATTTCCTTGAATGAATCCTTCAGCTCCACAAGCTCTGCTACATTCTTTTTCAAGGCATTGATTTCTTTATACTTTTCTTCTTTCAGATCCTGCATGTTTTCTAATTTCATTGTGTTGTCTAACTGAGTTTTCTTGTATCTCATTTAGTTTCCTTAGAATTTTTGCTCTAAATTCCTTGTCAGTCATTTCAAAGACTTCCTGTTCTATAGGATCTAGTGCTTGAGAGTTATTATTTTCCTTTGGTGGTGATGTAGTTTCTTGATTTTTCATATTTCTGTTATCTTTCCTTTGGTATTTTGTCATTGTGTCAGGGAGTATCACAGTCCACTTGTTTCACCTTGATGTCTGACTTGGATCCTGAAAGGACTGCCAATTCTGGGCAGCAGGAACTAGCCTGGGCTGGGGATCCTGTGGCACCTGCCTGTTCTGGGACAGCTGACTTGGGGCATGTGGGTCCAGTGGCTCTCAGGACTCTCTGGGCAGCAGGGACTGACCTGGGCTGGGGGTCCTGCAGTGTCTGCTTGTTCTAGTGCAGCTATCTTAGGGCATGTGGGCCCGGCAGCTTTCAGTCCTATCTGTGCAGTGGGGAATGCACTGAGCTGGGGGCCCCATGTCACCTGCTTCTTCAGGCACTGCTGACTCGGGGCATGTGTACCTGGTGGTTCTCAGGCCTCTCTGTGCAGCAGGGACTGGACTTGACTGGGGGTCCAGTGGCACCTGCCTCTTCCAGTGCAGCTTACTCAGGGCATGTGGGCCCAGCTGCTCTCAGGCCTCTCTAAGCAGTAGGGACTGACCTGGGCTGGAGGACCTGCAGCACCTGCCTTTTCTGGCGTAGCTGTCTCAGGGCATTTGGGCCCAGCGGCTTTCAGGCCTCTGAGTGACATGTGCTGGAGGTCCCACAGCACCTATTTTTTTCTGGTGTGACTGACTCAGGGTGTGTGGGCCCCACAGTTCTCAGGCCACTCTGGGTAGCTGGCACTGGTGTGGACTGGGGTCCCATGGTGCTTGGATCCTACCTGTTCCAGTGCAGATCTTAGGACTCCTGGTTGTTGCTTTTTAATAGTTGCAAATTGGTCGCTTTGTGTGAGAGCATGATACTAGGAACTGTCTACTCTGCCATCTTGACTGGAACTCCTTTGGTCATCTTTAATGTTCAGGAAATCCCTTACGTACTGGTTTGATTGCTCTATTTTTTTTTTTTTTGTCCTTTTCGTGACCGGTACTCAGCCAGTGAGCACACTGGCCAGTCCTATATCGGATCCGAACCCGCAGCGGGAGTGTCACTGCGCTCCCAGCTCTGCACTCTCCTGAGTGTGCCACGGGGTCGGCCCTGGTTGCTCTATTTTTGGAAGACTTGATTCTCTGAAAATTCTTTCTTGTTATTGGCTGAAACCTGCCTCTGTGCAATTTCTTCATATTTATTCGGTTCTATATAATGGAGACATTTTTACATGAAACACTTCAATACCAAAGAGTCATTATGATACAGTTCTACAATTTCCTCATGATATATTTAGCTCTTCCTCATCTGATGTGGTTTTGGTACTTTTCACAATTTTAGCACTGGAAATTCTTTCCTTTAAAATATCTTCCTTAAAAGTGTGCTTCATGGGGCAGATTACAGGCATGGCTAACATTAAAAATATCTGGGCAATACCCATCTGGTCACGGTCACTTTATTTCTTTAATAAGACCAAAATGAGATTAATTCATGGGTTTGTGCTCGATTGTTTTGGTGGTATCCTCACACTTTGTCTAATACTTAGCTTCTCAGATGATAAAATTCTTAATCATTTTTACCTTTTTCAGAGCAGCAGGACATCCACCATTGTTTCTTTGACATTTGTCCATTGTTTTAGTCTGTTGATACTGAGATTTTTTAAAAAGTCTCTTTGCCACTTTACTTAGCCATCTTTCATGAATTCACTCACACTTAATTGTCATGTATTAAGTGCTGAGTATCACATACAATGATTAGCAAAAAGGCAGTCTACGCCAACTGTTTATTGTCACATCCTACTGAGTAAGGTAGACATTATTAATTAAATAATCTGGCATCTATCTATCTATCTATCTAATTAAGTGATTAAGTGCTGTGAAGAAAAATAGTGTTTTCTAAGACTGCAACATGGGGCTTCGGCATAGTTTGGTGATAGGCAATTCTGAAAATATTTCCTAAAGGAAGTAATATTTAAGCTTAGACCTGGAGAATGGAAATTAACTAGGAGAACAGGGGTAGGCAGAGGGGTGGGCTGCATGTTATGGATAGATAAAATAGTAGATTTTATGGTTCCACGAGACTAAAAATTACCATGTCAACATACCATCAACTTGCTATTCCAAGCTGTCAAAAACATGTTATGTAGGACAGAGGAAAGATAAGAGCACTCAGCATCGTTCCCAGTAGTCTGTCTCGGGCTGGCACCTGTTCATGAATCCATACTCATCTCAGTGCCTCAAGGTCACAATTCATGTCATCCCCTCATCTTCCTTCTTATCTCTCCAACTGGCTCAGCCCCAGATGGCAAGGATGTCATGAGATGATACAGGATGCTATAACATTCTGAGAAATACTACCTGTGTGCATTCCGGAAATGCAGAGAGTATAGGGTGGAACAACTCCCCAGTTATCTAATTAGCATTATTTTAAAAAGGGAATTATTGGATTTGGCATTAAACAGATCCAAGCTAGAATCTCAGCCTACTACTAATAGCATTATCCTCTGGGCAGATCACCTCATATTACTATTGGTTTTCTCTTGTTTACAATGTGTAAACAATAATACTTAATGGACTTGTGATAAAATTAAATGAGACAATGTATTTAGAACACTTGGCATGATGTATGAAACCTACTAAGTTGCACAATAAGTACTTATTCTTTCCTGCTTTCTTTGAATTTATGAAAGCAGTAATATTAATAATATCTTCCTCATGCCAGAGGATTAAATGAGGTACCATATGAGGAGAGGGTTTTTCCTAACTCTTAAGCCTTATCCAAATTTGTGTTATTTATTTCATCAACATCTTCTTACTCTGATATTTGTTAATGCCATTCTACTCAAGAAAGAGGCTTACAAGTTGATTCAGAGACAACACTGTTAGTTATGGGCTGATCATGTTCTGAAACCCTGAATTTTAGGCTTGTAAAGCCATTATTCACTTTTCTAACTCAGTGTCAGCAGGTGCCTGAAATGTAAATCGAGAGGGAGGTAGAAAAAGACTTTCTCTTAGTTCCAATGTGAGAAAAGAGAGCTTTATACTGAGCCAGTCTCCTTAGTTATATTCATAAAAGACAGGATTTATCTGGCTGCTCTGGTGGATAAAGAAGCAAGGACCATGAGCGTGGAGAGACTACCCACTGAGATTGAGCCTTTATGTAACTCCCCAAACAAAAGCCATGGAAAGAGTAAATTGCTTTGTCATCTAGAGTCTTTCCTTACAAGTTCCATCTTCCAGAAGAAGGTAGCTTAGGGATTGCTGATCTTCTCCCCTATTACCAGATAATTAGTCCAAACTGAAACTGTCCCTCTACTTGGGATCCCTTGTCAATGGAATGTCTGGAGTATGCCTGTCAAAGGAAAGACCAATTTTTTAAAGGGTATTTGGAATCAGGACACAGTTTAATTTAATAAATCAGTGATTCCTTATTTCTTGCAATGAAACATAATAAATACAAATAAAGAATGAGTTTTTTAAAACTGAGTCTTACACAACGATCACAACAATTCCTTGAACTTGTTAAGACAAGTGAACAGATATGATGTCGTGGTGGGGAGGGGAGAAAGGGAGGGGGAAGAGGAACGGGTAAAGGGACACGAAAATCAACTATAATGTATACTGAGAAGTTAAAATAAAAAAACAAACACAAAAAAGCACAAAAAACCCTGAATCTTAGAAGAGAAATTATTTAAAATTGAATAAATGCTCAGAAAATAATCAAATTTGCTTAAGATCCCTGGAGCAGACTAACACATCTGTAGTGTATACTGGAGTATGCAGCCCACATCCCCCTTTCAGAACTAAGGGCTCAGTACCGCAGCTGTTGCGTGAGTTGGCTGCTGATTTCTCACCCCCGAGGCTGTACCCAGGAACTGCTGTCCACTGAAGGAACCTGTCTTGCCCAAGTTTGCACTTTCTTTCCAGTAGCAGCCCACATTTAATTACTAGTAGTGGGTATGAAGGCTTGCCTTCTTGCCTCAGTTGAGAACTTGAGCTCCCTGTCGGATTGGCCAAAGCCTCTGTTGTTACTGCATTGCAGTTCAACTTTCCCCACTGCCCAGTCTGCTCTCCTCACTCCTCCCAAGTGTTGCTGAGAGCAGTCCCTGGTAAACTTCCTGCACACAAATCTCCATTCAGTCCCAGGGACTCAACTTAAAACAGTAAATCAAAAACCAAAAGCAAATTGGTTTTTAGAATAAGTTTTCACATAGTGAAGAAACAGTTTTCCTATTTGACATTCAAGAAGTGTAAAGAAAATATTTCAGACAATGAAAGCTGAGTAACAAGCAGCCACAGGATTAAGAAACGATGCTATACATTTGTTTGACCCTCAGAAGAGAGGCTGTGCTGAGAGTCTAGAAAGTTAACCAGTAGGTTTACTTCAGCCACATATTGGAAAATCCCCAATTTCTTGGGCTCATTCTATTCTCCCTGAAATGCTGTCAACCCAAGAAGCATGAAGAGGTCTCCAATGATTAACTCAACGTGCTGCATAAATGTAATAGAGAACCGTAGTCTGAATACATTGTCAAATGGCAAAGAAAATAGTGATCTCTAGTGAAAATTTTCAAGTTTTGGTGAGGCTTTTTTTTGCTTTTCTTTTTTTTTAATTGAAACATATTGATTGTAGATATTTGTGGGGTACAGAGTTGTATCTCAATACAGGTATACAATGTGTGCTGATCTATTCAGGGTAATTAGCATATTCATCATTGCAAAACTTAATCATTTCTTTGTGATGTGTGCATTTGATCTCTCTTCTAGTCATTTGGTTACATGCTGTAAATTATAATTGATTACAGATTTCTGGATTGATTGTATACCCAAAGGGCTTATTTTTCTTATCTCACTTTATTTTTGTGTCCATTAACCAGCCTCTCACTATTCCCTCTTCCCTGTTTCCTTTCTCATCCCTAGTAACCATAGTTCTTTTCTGTCTTTTTAAGAGTTCAACTTATTATTACTTATTTATTTATTTCTGTTTTGTTTTGTTCACTTTCTTAGCTCCCACATATGAATGAAAACATGTGGTATTCCTCTTTCTGTACCTGACTTGTTTCACTTAACATGATTTTCTCCAAGCTCATCCATGTTGCTGTGTATGGCAGAATTTCATTCTTTTTTTATGGCTGAGTAGTATTTTATTGTGTATATGTATCACATTTTCTTTTTCCAATCACCTATAAAAGACATTTAGGTTGGTTCCATGTCTTGGCTATTGTGAACAGAGCTGTGATAAACGTGGGAGTGCAGGTATCCATTCAACATGATGCTTTCCGTTCCTTTGGGTATATATCCAGTAGGCAGATTGCTGGGTCACATGGTAGTTCAATCTGTAAATGTTTGAGGAAACTTTACATTGTTTTCCATAATGGCTGTACTAATATACAATCCCATCAACAGTGTAGGATGGTTCCTCCTTCTTCACATTTTTTCCAGCATTTGTTATTCTCTGTCTTTTTGATAATAGGCAATCTAACTGGGGTGAGATGATATCTCAATGTGGTTTTGATTTGCATTTCCTTGATCATTAGTGATGCTGACCATTTTTTCATATACCCATTGATCATTTGTATGCCTTATTTTGAGAAATGTCTATTGAGCTCCCTTGACCATTTTTTAATTGGGTTATTTGTTTGTTTTTTTAAGTATTGAGTTGTTTGACTTCCTTGTAAATTCTGAAAATTAGCCCTTTGTTGGAAGCATAGTTTGCAAACATTTCCTCCCCTTCTTTAGGTTGCTTTCACTCTGTTGATTGTTCCCTTTGCTGTGCAGAAGCTTTTTAGTTTGATGAATTCCCATTTGTTTATTTTTACTTTTGTTGCCTATGCTTTTAAGGTATTATTCATAAAATATTTGAATAATTTGCTTAGTCCTATGTCCTGGAGCTTTCCCTCTGTGTTTTTTATGAGATGTTTTATAGTTTAAGGTCTTATGTTTAAGTCTTTAATTCATTTAGAGTTGATTTTTGTGTATGGTGTGATAGGGGTCTAATTTCATTCTTCTATATGTGGATGTCCAGTATTCCCTTCACCATTTATTGATGAGACTGTCTTTTCCTCAATGTGTGTTTTTAGTGCCTTTATCAAAGATCAATTGGGTGCAAGAAAGTGGGTGTATTTCTGGGGTTTCTATTTTGTTCCATTGGTTCTGGTGTCTGCTTTTATGCCAGTATCTTACTGTTTTGGTTACTGTAGCTTTGTAGTATAATTTGAAGTTAGGCAAGGTAATGCCTCCCATTTTATTCTTTTTGCACAGGATTGCTTTGGCTACTCAAAGTCTTTTGTTGTTCTATGTGAATATTAGGATTGCTTTCCCCATTTCTGTTAAGAATGTCTGTAGAGGATCCATAAAGCAAATGTACTTCACAGGGCCTGGTTTTCCAAAGCCTTGCAGTTTCAAATATTGACCTTGCAAAGGACAAGAAATTTTCCTCAGGCTATAAAGTCTCTGGTGTAAGATAAAGATTTGTAACACAGCAAGGTTGCTGGCTCAAAGGCAGACTAGTTACTGCTTGATATGTAAAGTTACTGGGAAGCTGCTGGAGGGAGAAGGAATATTTGCTAGATCAAGCTTTTGTTGTTGGATCACTTAATTGTCTAAGGAAATGTCATCTGACTTGTCTTTATTGAATGTTACCAGCTTCTATTATTAAACTTGTTAAAACTTTAACCCCACCTATGTCTCTTACTGTAACTTCCTGGGCTAAAGATTAAATGCAGGATGAAAACCTCAATTTGGGGTTAATTTGCCAAGGAAGGAATGCCTCTTGCCTGAGGGTTCCAGGGAAGTTAACCACTTTGGGGCTTCTCACTGCTCAGAAGAGATGGGCTTTGAGTAATCCTTTGTGGATCCATCACTGAGGGGAAATGAGGTGACAAATCTGTGGTGGGCAAAGCAACAAATGTCATTGGTAATTTGATTGGGATTGAATTGAATATGTATATTTCTTTGTGTAGTGTGGACATTTTCACAACATTAATTCTACCAATCCATGAGCATGGTATGTCTTTCCATTTTTTTGTGTACTGTTTAACTTCTTTCTTGAGTATTTTATAGTTTTCATTGTAGCAATCTTTCACCTCCTTGGTTAGATGTATTCCCAGGTATTTTATTTTTTTGGTAGTTATTGTAAATGGGATTGATTTTTTGAATTATTTATCTACTAGTTCATTGTTTTTGTACAGAAATGCTGGTGTTTTTTGTATACTGATCTTATATCCTGCAACTTTACTAAATTTTTAAATCAGCTCTAAGAGTTTTTTGGTGTAATTTAGTTTTTTCTATATATAAGATCATGCCATCTGCCAACAGGGACAATTTGACTTCTTCTTTTCCAATATGGATGCCCTTTATTTCTTTCTGTTGCCTGTGCACTCTGGCTAGAACTTCCAGTATGATGTTAAATAAGAGTGGTGAGAGTGGTTATCCTTGTGTTTTTCTGTTTTTGGAGAAAAAGCTTTGAACCAGTTCCTGTTTTGGAAGATGTTAGCTGTTGGTTTGTCATATATAGCTTTTATTGTGTTGAGATACTTACCTAATTTTTTGAGAGTTTTTATCATACAGGAATATTGAATTTAATGAAATGCTTTTTCTGCATCTATTGAGATGATCATATGGTTTTTATCTCTCATTTTGTTGATGTGATGTATCACATTTATCGATTTGCATATGTTGAACCATCCTTGCATCCCTGGGATTAATCCCACTTGATTAAGATGTGTAATCTTTTTGATGTGCTATTAGATTCTGTTTGCTATGATTTTTTTTGAGAATATTTGCATAGAAGTTTATCAAACATTGGCCTGTAGTTTTCTTTTTTTGTTGTGTCTTCGGTTTTGGTATCAGAGAGATGCTAGTCTCATAGAGTGAGTTTGGGAGAAGACCCTCTGCCTTGATTATCTGGAATAGTTTGGGAAGAATCTTCTTTAAAAGTTTGGTAGAATTCAGCAACTGAAGCCATCTGGTCCTAAGCTTTTCTTTTTTGGGATACCATTGATTATTGCCTTAATCTCATTGCTCATCATTGGTCTGTTCAGGTTTTTGATTTCTTCTTGGTTCAGTCTAGGTAGGATGTATGTGTCCAGAAATTTATCCATTTTTCCTAGATTTTAAAATTTGTTGGCACATAGGTGTTCATAATAGTCTCTAATGATTCTTTGTATTGCATGGAATCAGTTGGAATGTCTCCTTTTTCATTTCTGATTTTTGATATTTGGGTCTTCTCTCTTTATTTCTTGGTTAGTCTAGCTAAGTTTTTCAATCATTCATATGATATCTTTGATGACTTTTGCCAAAATAATGGGTATAATGAAATTTACTGGTTGTCTCTAATTGCACTAGACTAAGTGGGAAAAAAAGAAATGAGGTCCAGTGTTCAAATTCCAAGCCCCAGCACTGCATAAATGATGTAAAAATGTCTATGTCTGCTCTGAAAGAGATCTGTATCTCCTGTAGCTGAGATTTCTTATAACCAAACTCAGAATCTCATCCTGTAAGTGGATATCTTACAGTGCATATTGAATTCCCAACTTTGTGAGATGTCTATTGTTAAAGTGAGGACATGCATTGGAAAGGAATAGGATCTTGAAAATTGTAATGGGGACATATGGGAAGATCCAGATGAAGCTGGAGACACAGAACCCCTAAATTCTGATGAGTCTTCTTTGACAGTAAAACAGCCACTCCCCACTTTTATGAAAAGACTAAACTCCCCCCCGCCCCTCTAATGGCATACCCTGAGATAGTGGCCTAGATCAGACACTGCTGATTCTCCACAGGACCAACTCCTACCTCCCCTCTCTACTTCTAAAACTATGAATAGACTCAAGTCTCAGCAGACCCCTAAAAATTGAAGTACAAAGTTAGACCTATGAAGAGATCCACTACACTCCAAAAAACTATATAATTTTTCTAATTTATATAGACAGAAATCCAGGGAATATGTGTAGGAATATTAAAGGTGTGGGATGATGTTGGAAGAAACATTAAGTTGGATCAGGATGAATTTATTGACACGGGACCTCTAAGCATAGATTCTGGATTTAATGTTGCAGCACAGAGTGTTAGAAAGGACTCTGACAGTTTTCTTTGTTGGCTGAAACATGGACCAATAAGTGGTCTATGGTAAATGTAGTTGAAATGCCAGAGCTGCCTTGATATAGTGTAACAGAAGGGATTTGAAGACCCCAGGAGATTGGAATGTTAGATTAAAATTTTCATTTAAGACTTGCTCAGTCACTCCAGGAAGGTCCAGAGGACACCATGACTGAAACAAATTTTTGAGGAGCCCCAGCATCCTTGAAAAGCTCAGTGATTGCTCTTCTCTGTAGGTCAGAAATTCCAGTGGGATCTGCTTCCACTGAATGGGGAAGCCTAAAAGCCATAGGGATAATTGGGTCCCTGGGTGACAAGACCCAAGTGGTGGTGCTTTATCACTAAAGGCTAAGTAAGCATCTCATGGAGTCAAACAGTGACCAGAATAGTCTGACTCACAGAGACCCTGACTAGTTGATTACAGTATTACTAGAAGTGAAATAGATGGGAAGTCTACTGAATTCTTACTTCATCTGTATACATGGATGTGTTCTAGGTCAAGTGAACAAAAGCCTAACTTGAATCATAAAAACAAAGAGTCAGTCCCAGACTTGAGCCAATTTATAGACATAAAACCCCTTGAATAAGGAGAAGCTGGGTCCTCATAAGAAAGAACCCTGCCAAAAATATATACTGGTAATATTTTCCCTAGTCTTCCCAAAAGGGAAGTACAGCTTTTTGCCTG
This sequence comes from Cynocephalus volans, assembly GCF_027409185.1. Taxonomy (NCBI): domain Eukaryota; kingdom Metazoa; phylum Chordata; class Mammalia; order Dermoptera; family Cynocephalidae; genus Cynocephalus; species Cynocephalus volans. Next base: position 153,190,360 of record NC_084463.1, read on the forward strand.
CATGGCCGTGCAATAGGAAAAAAGGAGATAATCATATTTTTTGGCACTATTGGACACTGGCTCTAAAATGACACTAATTTCAGGACACCTAAAACATCACTGTGGTCTACCTGTCAGAATAGGTGCTTTACAAGGTAGGTAATCAGTAGAGTTTTAGCCTAGGTCCATATCACAGCTGGTCCAGTGTGTCCCCAAATACATCCTGTGGTTATTTCCCCAGTTCTGAAACACATAATTGGACTTACTCTGAATATGGATTGCCTCACAGTGCTTTTGCCAGAATTACTATCTGTGGACTTACAAAATGCCTTGTCTACTCTCATGGTTTTCCACACAGCATTGCTTCTGAGCAAGAAAGTCACTTTATATTAAATGAAATGTGTGAGTGGGCTCATAGAACTAACTGGTCTCGCTGTGTTTCCCGCCATCCTGAAGCAACTGGCTTTCAGAAACAGGAATGATCTGTTGAAGAATTAGTTACAACACAGCTTGGTGGAATACCTTTCAGGGCTGGGCAAGGTTCTCCAAGAGGCTGTATGTGCTCTGTATCAGCATTCAACATATGCTGCTACTTCTCCTATAGGCAGGATTTACAGCTTTAGGAATCAGTGGGTGGAAATGAGAGTGACACCACTCTCTATTATCCCTCAGTGACCTATTCCTTGACTTTATGTTCTGTTGGTGAAGAGGACTTATTACCAAAGGGAGGAATGCTTCAACAAGGAGATGCATCAATGATTCCATTAAACTGGACATTAAGACTGTCACCTGGATACTTTGGGCTTCTCTTGCCTCTGCATCAATAGGCAAATAAGGGTGTTTCTGTGCTGCATGGGGTGATTGATCCTAATTACCAAGGGAAAATTAGACAGTGGCTCCAAGGAAGAGTATGTCTGAAATACAGGAGATCTGTTAGAGTGTTTCTTGGTACTACCATGCCCTGTGATTAAAGTCAACGGAAAACTACAACAACCCAGTTCAAGCAGAACTACTAAAGACTCAGACTCTTCAGGAGTGAAGGTCGCCCTACCAGTTAAAAAATCACAACAAATTGTGGTACTTTCTGAGGACAAAGGGAATATGAAATGGGTAGTGGAAGAAGAGAGTTATAATTACCAGCTTTGACCACATGACCACTTACAGAAATAAGAACTGTTTTTATTAGGTGTATTATCCCGTTATTTTGTAATGAATGTGTGTGTGTGTGTGTGTGTGTGTGTGTGTGTGTAAAAGAAATATTTTTGTTTTCTTCTATCCCCTTACCATATAAAATAAGGTGTTTTAACTTTACATCATAATATTTAAGTATTGCTAACTTTACATCATAGTATTTAAATTATAGAACGTCCAGAAGGTTGAAGATCAGCCCCACAGTCGCAGGAGCCAAGTCCTTAAAATAAATCTCCTATTCATATGTTGATTTAGAGGAAGTGTAAACTTTTAATGTTAGATTAAGTGAACAATATCAGCTTGTATCCCTGTCTACTTTTCGAAGTTTTTTTTTTTTTTTTTGGAGCTCGTCATAGCTTCTACAATTATCCTTTTACTCATTTTGTTTTAACAGCTTTATTGAGATGTAATTCACATACAAATAAACTGCACATATTTCATGCGTACAATTTGATGAGTTTGAACATATGCAGACACCTATGAAACTATAACAATAAGAACGGTAATAGACAAATTTATTACCTTCACAAGTTTCCTCATTCTCCTTTAGGTTTTTGTTTATTTAGTTTGGCTTGATTTTTGTAGTGAGAATGTGTAACATGAGATCTAGCATCTTTGTAAATTCTTTTTTCTTTTTTTAAAAAAGATTTCAGAGAACTTTAAAAAATCAAAGTAAACTGTAGCAACTAAGTGTATCAGGTACAGAGAATTGATGAAAGTCCAAATTGTTGAAAATAAAGGTAAATGTGGCATTTTCATGTAAGAATTTCACTATTGTCACATGCTCAGGTACCCCTTTCAAGTCTCTCTAAGCCTTCAGAGAGCTTCAGATGTCCCTTTGGTACCGATGGCCTTTTTCAGGGCGTCTCTGACATCCTTGTTCCTGACGGTGTAAATCAAAGGGTTGAGTAAGGGGGTGCCAAAGGTGTAGATAAGGGCAAATTGGCTGTCCTCATCCATCGAGGAGCTGGCCTGGGGACGCAGGTACACCAAGGCGCCGCAGCCGTACTGCAGCAGGACCATGGTGAGGTGGGAGGAGCAGGTGGAGAAGGTGCGGCGGCGGCCCTCGGCAGAGCGCATGCGCAGGATGGCGGCGGTGATGAACCGTACGAGATGGAAATAAGGGTGAAAGGGATGGTCAGCACGAGGACACTCACGATATAGAGGACAGCCTGCGGCACGTGGATGTCAGCACAGGCCAAGCTCAGGACTGGAGGCACATCACAGAGGAAGTGGTTGATTTCCCGGCGGTGCCCGCAGAAGGGCAGGGTGAAGATTAATGACGTGAGCGGCAGGGACAGGAGCAGGGACAGGCCCAGGGCGCCCGCCACCATCTGCACGCACAGCCTCTGGGTCATGATGAGGGCGTAGTGCAGGGGGTGGCAGATGGCCACATACCGGTCGTATGCCATGACTGCCAAGAGGAAACAGTCAGCGCCACCAAGGGTGACGAAAAAGAACATTTGGACCCCGCAGCCAGCCAGCGGAATGGGCTTTTGGGGTCCCCAAATGTTGGAAAGCATCAAGGGCACCACAGTGGTACTGGAGCAGATCTCTACAAAGGACAGGTTGGACAGGAAGAAGTACATTGGGGAGCGGAGGGAGCTGTGCGTGCACAGCAGCCAGATGATGGCTGTGTTGCCCCGAATGCTCATCAGGTAGAGGAGGAGGAAGAGCAGGAAGAGAAGGACCCGGAATCCAGGGACAGTGGTGAACACGCGGAACACAAACTCGGTGGGGCCCGACTGGTTGAGGACAGAGTTCCACGCAGGCATGTCTGCTGCAAAGGAAATGTTTGTTGCTGGTTTGATAAGATATGCACAGAAATTAAGAGTAATTGTTTTGAAATATTTAGAGCAATTTGACACTGATATGCCACTCAAGCAATTATTTTCACACTCATATTGCTGAATAGAGTGTAGACCAGTTCTGGCGTGGCTGCTGATTGTAAAGAATCTCATTTAGCATGAGATGCTTAATAGCAATGCGCAGTAGACCGCCTTAATTTGTGTGATATTTTAAGATTAGTTTGTCAAATGTAATCCAAAATTATAGAAATATATAAGAAAATGAAAGCATTTAAAAATTTTTGTAATTTGTTGTTTTTATAGTAACTTAATTTGTAATCAAAACTGCTGAAAAATTTATAGTTCACTGCATATACCGTAAATATGTAAAATTATGTGTTCATTAATAAAAAAAATTTAATAAAATGGAAAAAAAACTATAGTTTAACATTGTAGCTAAATTAGGAAAGAAAAATCTATAATATTTATTTTTTTAACTTTTAAGATTGAAGTGTAATTTACATAAGTGAAATGCAGTATATATTTCAATCAGATTTGACAAACTCATATACTCATGTAACCCAAATCCTTATCAAGATTTTTTTTGTGACAGAAATTTCCACTGTGTTTCTTACCAACCACAGAAACCTACTCTAGAACCCACCACTCACTCTTCCTTTCTAAGTCATAGATTAGCTTTGGCTGCTACTGAACTTCATGTTGATTGGATCATACAGTATGCACTCTTTCGGGTCAGGCTTTCATAAGGTAAGATCCATCCACATTACTGGGTGTATCAGTAGTTCACTATTTTCATTGCTTAGTGATATTTCATTGCATGAATATACTGAAATTCTTTATCTGCTCTTCTGTTGAAAAACATTGGTCCTGAGTAACCACCGAGGAGTCAAATTTCTGGGTCATAGAATTGATGTGTTTTTTAACTGCATGAAAATTGCTAAATTGTTTTCCAAAGTGGTTGTACCATTTTATGCTCTTATGTATGAGAGTTCATTTGTTTCACATCCTAGCCAGCATGTGGTGTTTGCAGTCTTTTAAATTTTATGCAGTTTAAAAATCACATTATCATTGTGTTTTAAATTTTATTTCCCTGGTGACTAATCATGTTGAAAACTTTTTTATGGGAATATTGGCCATATACACATCTTTCTTTGTGAAGTCTTTGGTCAATATTTTGCCTATTTAAAAAATTTTATTGTTCATACTTTTATTATTTATTTATTATTATTTATTCTCTCTATATTCTGGTATAAGTCCTTTTTCAGAAATTGTATTAGTGATATTTCTTCAAGTTTTGGTTTACCTATTAATTTTATTAGTGGTGTCTTTTAATGTGCATACTTTTTAAACGTTGATGATGTACAATTTATTAAATTATTCTTTTGTGATTAGTGTTTTCTGTGCCATGTCCGGAACATCTTTGCCTTCTGCAGGTAGATACATACCATGGTTATAGATTAAGGTGTTATTCTTCCCTAAGCAATCTATCGAGTGAATTTTATCTCAATCAAACCACATCAAATTTTTGTGTGTGTTTTTAGAAATTCACCATCTGATTCTAAATGTACATGGAAATGCAAAAAGCCTGTATTAGTTGAACAGACTGGAAAAGAACCATATTTGGAGGATTTATACCACCTGATTTCAAGACTTACAGTAAAGGTACAGTAATCAAGATGGCAAGGTATTGGGGTAAAGATAGATCAAAGAAACAGAATAAGGAGACTAGATATAGAGTAACACTTATATGACTAGTTAATTCATGACAAAGGGGCCAAAACAATTCAATCAGGAAAGGCAAATCTTATCACATATAGTACAGGAACAACTGAATATCTGTACAGAAAACAACAGGACCTTGACCATACCGCATATCCTACATAAAAATTTGAGCTGGATCATAGATTAAGATGTAAAAGCTAAAACTTCAAACTTTCTAGAATAAAACACAAATGTATTCTTTATTTTTAAGTCTAATTTATATTTGTCAAGAATAAATTACTGAATATTTTTTGTCAAAAAAGATATGTTTTCCAAAAGCACATAGTTGTAAATAAATGGTAACAATGGATGTGATTCCAAAGAAATGAAGGCTAAAAGAGCTTATGGTAGTTTTTTACAGAAATATGATCCCTCGTATGCATGGTTTAATTTTGTGGTCATAGTTGGGGTGGTGAAATGCTAAAAACCATAGTGTGTTATTTGTAGAGGTGGACTGGATAAGAAAGCAATAAAATAATCAAAACTTAAGCAACATTTACATGTAAAACAGCAAGAAATAATTTCAAAACCAAAAAAATCTGGAAAAAAAACCATATTAAAAAGCTGACAGAAGCAGATATTCAATATTTTGCTTATAAATATTAGTCCTTTATGGGATTTACATGTTGCCAAGACTAAAAACAACGTATAGAATTGTTGATATAACTGCAAACGACTCTGTCCGAGATATTTGTTTGGAAACGGGTGAATCTGTGGCAAGAAAGCTACAAGTACTACTTTTCAATAACACCATACCTTTATGTATTCAGGAACTGTCTAATGATGTGGAAGACCGACTTATGAAACAAATTATGTCAGCAAATATTTTCCATTGAAACTTGATGCATGCCCAGATATTGATCATGAACATTATTTTAGTATATTTGTAATCTGAACATGATGGTGCTGTGAAGAAAACATTTTTCTTTTATCTCCATTGCTGATAATCATGACTAGTACAGAACTGTATGCGAATGTAAAGAATTAGGTTATCAACTACATTGTGAAGGTGTATATTCTGAAAGAGCAGATGGAAAAACAGGAGACTATTTTGGAGTAGTTACCTAATGCATTATCATGGTTATATAAATCAGTGCACTGCTTCAGTCTTCAAAAAAAAAAAAAGTTAGCTGAACTAAACAGTGTGCTTGAAAACAGTACAAGTTGAAAATTGGTGAAACGACAATGGATTATATTTGAGACTATTCTCTGTTACATGATAATATGGAAACACTACCAACAACCATTATTATATTAAGTCTTACAGTGGTTATTGAAGGAAAAGCTCTACAGGTAATGTTTGGACTATGAAATAAACTCTTAGTGTTTCTGTGACAGAAGAAACAAGTTTGATTCTGACTTTCTAAAAATGTGAGCTGGACAGCCAGACTGGTTTAGTTGTCTAATATCTTTGATGTTTTTACTTATCTTAATACTTCCGTGCAAAGAATAAATGGAAGATTTTTTAAATTGTAGGCAAGATCAAAGGGCCAAAACAAAAGCTAAAAGCTTGAAAAGAAACAGTTTCAAACTATGATGGTTATGATGTACTCCATAATTAAGCATTTATTATTCAAGTCACTGATGATCTTGATATTGCTTCTTTGTGAAATGTCATCACTTACAAATTTGAAAGGATATTTGGAATTTTATTTTCTGTCAAAATAAAAGGCATGCACTGGAAATTTATGAAACTAAAGTCCATTTTTTTCATCAAAAGTTAATGTAGATTTGACTAATATTTTACAGGACAAATTCTTGGACACAATTCTACTGACCAAAGCATAGAAGTTAACTTGAAGATACAGCACCACTTAATTTTGGATAAACATTTTAAAAAATAAGAATTCTGAATTTGCTGAAGTTGCTTTAAACATCTCATCTTAAATTGCTATGAGCATGTGCATAACACACTGGTGTCCCATTATTAGTGCTACTATAAAATTAAACATAGAATCTTTCCCGAGAGTAGTATTGTCTATGTAAGACAATCCAAACTAGCTATGCCAGTTAACAAGCAAAATACATTTGACACTAGAGACTTTAAATATATAGACATGCTACATAGAATTATATTATATATAGTGTTTTTTTCAAAGTTTGAATATTGGACATTTATACAAACTGGCTATTTTACAAATAACTTTTTGCATACTTCTGGTTGTCAAATGGCAAAAAGTTATGACTATAATAGAAATTCTCTTTCTCAACAATATACACATTTTTGGTGGAATGTGACTGAAGATTTAGTAATTTTTTAAACTTATGTTCTATTTGTTTTGATTATACATATTAGATATTATTTTTACGTTTGTTGAATCTAATAAAAATATGAGCTTACATTTTGTATAACTTTCTTTTTTTTCTTTTTTTTTTTGTCTTTTTCGTGACCGGCACTCAGCCAGTGAGTGCACCGGCCATTCCTATATGGGATCCGAACCCGCGGTGGGAGCGTCGCGGCGCTCCCAGCGCCGCACTCTCCCGAGTGCGCCACGGGCTCGGCCCTTGTATAACTTTCTTAATGACAGTAGATTTACTGGGAAAGATTTAGCACATTGGAATGCAATTCCAGTTGTGAAATCATAGCTAAATTGCACCATATGTTGGTTATAGATAAAAATAAAAGGTTTGGTAAAAGTCAACAAACAAATCTGTGAACACTGGTGTGTTTGTTATGTTTTAAAATTCATTTTTTAAAAACTAAAAGTTCGTTTTATTTTTCAGTTTAGTTTTTTTGAATTGGGATTTAAATTAGAAATGGATAATATAATTTTTGATATGAGAAACAACACAGATTATGACCAGAAAATAGTTTTTTAAATTGAAAATAGGAAATTTTTATTTTCAAGTTCAAATTCAAACAATATTTATTTAACTGCATTCATTTTTTTATCTGTATTTCCTTTCCAATACTTAATGACACCCACATAATAATTATTTGCTTTACCCCTTAATGACACACTAATCTCAAAATAACAATATAGATTTTCAAGCAATTTTAAGTCTAGTTCCACCAAAGTCCTTGAAAGTACGTGAGATTTCCAATTACTGTGCTTATCTAGAATTCTGCAATGAAATTTTCTAAAAATTGATTTATTTCCATACAGTCTCATAGAAATTAGCTTTATACTACTAAGTTAGTTTAGTTGCAAATCATCTGTTTGTGTGCCATTTTTCAAAATTCTGTTGGCATCACTAACGTGCTGTCTGTCCTGCCCTATTCACTTTATACCTATGGGTTTATGCCAATTTTTTCTCCCTATTTCCTTTCAGAAGGGTTCCCAGGGAAACTGGAAATAAACATTTTATTTGGTTGACCACACTGAACCAGTTTCCAAACATTTATGAGTGGAATAAATTGTATTTTCATTGTTGAAATCTAAATTTGTTGTATTACATTCATAGAATCAGGTCTGGAATATATAATTATTTAGAATGTGTTGCCTCTGCATTTGTGGCCTAGGATGTACTTTATTTTTGTAAATGTTCCATGTGCTATTGAAAGATGATGAAATTTCTTTCTTTTTCTTTTTTATAAAAATTGAAACATAATTGATTATACATATTTATGGGGTACAGAGTTGACTGACTGTCAATACTTGTGTACAATATGTGATGATCAAATCAGGATCATTAGCATATGCATCATTCTTTGTGTCCGTTAACTAGTGCATTCAAGGCTCAACACATATATGAAATCAGCTTTGTCTTAGGGTAGTTCACATCTTGTATATCCTTGCTAATGATTTTCTGCATCATACACCAAATTCTGGAAAAGATGAGTTTCTCTGTTATTGCTGTTATTGTGAAATTATTTCTCCTTATATTTCTTCCAGTTAAAAAAAAAATCGAGATTACATTGTTATATTTTTTCAACTTTATAACTATTATTTCCTGTTAACAAATGATCACTTTCTTCATTATCGCTGTCTGTGGAGGATATTGACATTAATGAGATAGAAATAAAACACATGTATTTCGCAGGACCAAAGCCTGCAGCTTAGAAGGCCAAAGCTTATAGTTTAGAGGAACAAAGTCTTTAGTTTTGCCTGTAGTGCAGAAGGCCAAAGCCTGTAGTTTAGAAGACCAAAGCCCTGTAGTTTAGGAGGCCAGAGCCTCTAGCTTAGAGGACCAAAGCTTAACCCTTTAGGAAAACACATAAAAATGCTAAGATTCAGAAAGACCAGAAAACTGTCACAGGGCTAAGACCTTTGATGTAGATAAGAGAATTGAAGCACAGCAAAAAGTGATTGCTCTGGGGGCAGTTACCCTTGGTGCAGCTAAACCCTAAATGATGGGAAAGTATGTGAGCTAAATTCTTCAAGGATATTCTGCTAGTTAGTGCTTTTGGGGATGTTCCACATCTCACCCTAAGCTGTTTCTTTGAGTTTCTTGGGGAATTAGGCACTTTGGTGATTATCTCATTGTTTCTTTTTGTATGTCAAATAGTTTAGTTTTATAACTCCTTTTGATGGTAAATTGCTTGAACTATTTTAAGTTACACTTGCTTTAATAAAGATTGTCATGTAGCCAGTTTGTTTATGTTTTCACTATGATTGATCAACCACCTGTTTTTCTTCTGTAGCTTTCTTGTCTTCACAATAAAAACTGAAGCCAAAACTGACTTGGGGCTGTGTCTGGGCTGTCCTCTCTGGAAGGAGTTTTCCCTGGGTGCAGTTTGTTCGGGCTTCTCACTGCTCTGAATACATGGGCTCTGAGTATTCTTTTGCATCTCGGTCACTCTGTGAGAGGTGACAGCTGTCTTTTTATTATTTTAGTGTGTGCTCTCAATATTGCTATATTTGCTTTTCTAGACCGGATTATTTAATTTATTCATTTCTTTATTTTTAAGGTTTTTGTGTAATGCTGTTTTTATATGTCTTTTTTCACTTACGTTGCATTTACTTTTCTGTAGTTTAAACTGTGTTGTTTTTCATTTTTTTACTTTAAACTTTTAACTTTTGTATAATTTAGATTTACAGAAAGGTGGCAAACAGTGTACAGAAATCCCCATATATTTTTCACCCAGCATTCCTAATGTTATCATCTTACATAATCATACTGTATTTGCCAAATCTTAGATATCAACATTCATTCATTATTAACTAAACTACAAAATTTTCACCAGTATGATTTTTCTATTCGAGAATCTAATCCAGGATACCACATTCCATTTAATCATTATGTTTCTTTAGTCTCCTTTGATCTGTGACAGTTCTTCAGTCTTTTCCTTTTTCTCATGAACTTGAAGGTTTTGAAGAAAACTGGACAAGGTTTTGCAAAATGCTTGTTAATTTTGGTCTCTCTGATGTTCACAGAATTAGAGTCCCTTTCTTACTATATCATATCAAGTGTGTTTTTTTCCAATTGCATTATAGCAAATTTCCATAAATTAGTAGCTTGAAACAAAAGGAATTTTTTCTTTCTCTTAAAGTTCTGGAGGTCAGAAGTTTGAGATCAGTCTCACTGGGAAGAAACCAAGGTATCAGCAAAGTCACACTCTGAGAGTCTCTAGAGGAGAATTTTTTTCCTTGTCCTTTCCAGCTTCTAGAGCTGTATTTCTGCATTATTCAACTGACAGCCCATTCTTCATCTTCAAAGCCAGCAGCAGCATATCTTGCTTCAGTTGACACATTGCCTTATTTCTCTGTAGTCAAATCTCCCTCTTTTAATAACAGTTGTAGGTATTAAGGGCCAAACTGAATAATACAGGATAATATCCCAATCTTAAAATCCTTAACTTAATTACATCTTCAAAGTCCTTTACATGTTTTAGCGATTAGAACCTGGGTATCTTTGGAGACTATTATTCAGCCCACCACATTAGGGATATATTATACTAACATAAATGTTGATATGCATCTAAACATAACTTATAGCTGAAATACTATTCGTCTCATAAGAGCTGGCTTTAATCCATTAATATTCTTGAGATTACTGATATTTAATATTTATTTCCCAAAACTCATTCGATGTTTTCTGTCTTATTTATTTTTTCTTATCTATCTTTACAACTTTTCATTTTTTTTTCAGTGATTATGAAGAAATTTTTAGTAGGTTAGAAATTTTAGGTGATTGATAAACAATATCCTTCTTTTTCCTTCCTGAGTTTGCAATCAACTGACAAATATATCACAGGGGTCAGAAAGATGGAGATCAAAATCAGTCTTATTACTAAACCAATTGCTAATTAATAAAGCAATAAGTAATTACTTATTACTAGTTAAGACAACTCAGAAACTCAGCTTGGATCTGTGACAGATGTGCTTGGTACTATTTTTCTCTCTGAACTGAATTTACCCTCCTGTAGCAGATGCTATTGGTACTCTACCCACACCCCCTCCGGACCTATTGTCCACGTTCTTGCTAATCTTTATTGATAAATGTATCTGCATTCTTGGCCTGAGGGCTTATTTTGGTTGCAAAAGCATGCTCAGTTTATGGGTGGACCAGACCAGAAGTGATGGGGAGTTAATTTCTCTGGTTCCATCATCAATAAAGGACAGAGAAAAATTGAAGAACAAATGCCATCAATTCCTCACTCCTCAAATGGTTATTACTATGAGCCCTGTTTCATATAGTCTCCCGTGGACCACAGCAAAATTAAGCCCCTGTTTCTCACAGACGTAATATACTATATAATGCAACACTGTTTTGGTTTCCTTCCCTTCCCTGTCTCACAATTCCACTCCCCTACCAGTTATTTTTAATATTTCTTCTAAAAAATACTCGAGCTAAAATCCTTAACTCTGGGGTTATTTCTGATGCAATCCAATATAACACACATTCCCAGATTATAGGCCTCTCTTTTGCAGAATTGGATTCTTCTTAATTATCCCTACCATATAAAGAGAGTATAACAGAAGGTTCCTTTGCTGCAGATTGGAAGAGCAAAAAGACGGAGAGAATTACATGAACCAATAGTGCTCAATTCTCTCATCCCAACTTCTCAATCAGATAAATTGCCTCTCTCCATCCTTGCTGAAATACTTTCTCTGTGCTTAAGCACCTGTGACTAGTGAATTCACGTTCAATCTTTGTATATCTGAAGATGTCCTCATTTTGTTATCAAACTGGAATAATAGTTTATCTGGATATAGCAACCTGAATTATATTTCATTTCCCTCAGCCCTTTGAAAGATATTAATCCAGTGTCTGCTGACTTCTATGGTTTTTGATGAGAAGTCTGCCATCAGTTTGATTATTATTACTTTCCATGTCTCTCTCTCTCTAGCATCTAAAATGATTTCTTCTTGATTTTCTAGTTTCACAACAATATAATCAAATAATTAAAAAAATGTATTCCTCTGAAAAATTGATGTGGTTCTTCAAACATAGAACTTATACATTTCTTCAATTCATCAACTTCTTAGTGATTCTCAATTTTGACACTTATTTTCTCCTGTTTTCTTTGTTCTTTCTTTCTGAAATTTTTAGTAGTTCTGTATTGGAGTTCTCATTTATCTTGCCTGTCTCTTAAATTGTCTTTCATGTTTTACATCTCTTTTCCCTTTAGGCTATATTTTGAATATTTTAAAAGTTCTAATATCTACATGCTAATTCTGAATTCAGTTTTGTCTAGGTTATTATTTATTTTATCCATTGAAGGATTTTATAAAATTTTTGGACATACATATTTTATTTCCAGTGTTTCTCATTTGCTTCATTATATTTCCCGTGCTAATGAATAACCACATATTTTTCTTCTATTTTTTTCTTATTCTGATTTTATGGATATATTTATTCCATAACTTGTGAGTATTTGAAATACGTTTCTTTTAAAGTTTGTGTATTGCACTGTGATTTATTTTCTCTTTGCATACAATGTTTATCTTCTTTTGGGTCTGATTTACTCTGTTTAGCAAGTTTCTTGGCTGTATTTCATGGATTAGATTTTCCTATACTTACCATACCCTTATTTATTTGAGAGCTTATCTCATGTTGGTGCATTTTGTTTTCTCTTTATTGTATAAGCCCTTTCTGTCAAGTGCTTTTGCAGTTTCAGTGGCCAAAATTTCTGTTATTCACAAATTTTACATTAGTGAGTCAAAGTTTTGGCAGTGTTGGTTGGTCCTATTCTTTATTAAACAAATGAGTGTATTTCTCTCCTTTACTACAGTCATGAGGACTGGTTATGGAAAGAAGCCAAATGGGTATTTAGAGATTTAATTTAGCCTCCTGTCATGGGAAGAAATCACATTTATATTTCCTGCTTTTTGCAGGGAAGCTTATCTCTGGTGCTCACTGAACATGTTTGCTCTCTGACTGCTCAGGGGTGTTGCTATCAAGGGCTCAACAATTTGTTCTATTGCCAGAGCTCAGTAGCTCACAGGCTCACCACTCATTCGCCATTGTGGTTTTCTGCACTTTCTGGACAATAGAGATTTCTCTCTATATTTTGGAGCCCAGCTATATGTTTTTAAATACATGATACATCATTTCTAAGGGTTTAGAGGAGTAGTAGAAGATTTTCTTAATGGACAACTTATTGATGAAATTTAATTTGGCCCTTATAGGAAATACTGAAATGTCACACAGCAGATTAGGCTAAATTGATTTCAGATATTCTAACTCACCAATCAGTATGATTTAATCCAATCAGCAAACTCAGAAATGTTTGCCTGTACAATGATGCTGACAGTCACAGTCATTATTGAATTGCGGAGTTGAAATAAACTCTACTTGATGAAGTCATCAGAAACTTTACAGAAGTGGGTTTTGTACCATAAGAAGAAGCAAGTCCTCTCGGGATATAACTGGAATACTCCCTCATGCCCACATGTACTCAATATCTTTTCTGCACTGCCCTTCCTCTGCTTTTCACTCTCCACTAACTTTATTAACAAACAGTATTATTTTGAAAAAGCCACTGATAAAATGTCATATTTTATTGCATGGCAAGTCTGGTTCTCTCCCAATAAGACATTAGAGAGGTCTAAAGAGGTAAATATAATTATATGGTTAATCATATTAATCATATACAGTCATATAATCATATGATCTGTGCATGTGTTTTGAGGACAGATGCCATGAGAATATCACTAATCTCATTATTATCTGAAATTTTTATCTTTTCATTTGCACTTTGATACTGCTGATGAGAAGGGCATGAAAGTCCTCCATTCTCAATACATTTCCTGGATGTCCCAAACAGAGAGGAATAAAATGATTCTGTGGTGAGGTCACAACGTTGAACATGTCAAGACTGATTGGGTTAAACAAAGTCAGATAGAGAAATCTGTCCTTGTTTTGTATTTCCCATAAGGTCCTTGGCCCAGGAAGTTGTCCCTAGGTGGAGGTAGCATAGGAGTGCAGGTCCAGGTCAAAAATTTTAAGAACCTGAAGAAGTGGAGAAAAAAATATGAAGCATGGCTGGAATGGAAGAGGGGCAGAGAGAGAAGATGGCCCTGTTTTCTCTCTATTATTTTTGCTAAAGGTATAATAAACATACTTTACATTTATTTATTTCCATTGGGCCAAGCATTGTACTAGGTGCCCAAGACATACTGCCTTATTAAACCTCACCGCAACACTATGAAGTAGGTATTATTATTATGCACATTTTGCAGACAAGGTAACTGAGGCATAGAGAGATTTGTACAATTTGAACCCATACTGTCTTAATTGGGTCCTTTAATCTTAGTCACTGCACTAGTACAAATTAAAAGAGACCTCTCTAGAGTGAAGAATTCATGAAACAATTTTCTTGTAACTCCAAGGCAGTTAGTGATCTCTTTTCTAGGTATTTGTCTTTCTAATGAGAATTCCTTAGAGGAAAAGCAGTCTTGCTCTTGCAAACTGGCTTTACAAGGAGTGACAACCCCATTTGTTAGGTCCCTATGAAGAATAAAATTTCCCATTGTCATTAGATAGAGAGTACCTAGCACTATGTCTGGCACACACTGAGAGCCTATGATGGATGCCAGTTCCCATCCCTTCCGCTGACCTTTCTGACCATCAGGTCAAAGGACTTGGAAGACAGAAGGCAATTTCCTTCTATCCAGTAGATAGAAGTAGACTCCATCTTCACCAGTAGATATTTTCCTATAATGGGCACCTTAATCTTTGTCTTCATTTGTTTGAATTAAACTTATCATTTTTTTATTTCCTAAACTTCATTATGGTCCAGAAATGCCCCCAAAGCCTTCAGGGTTCAGGTGGACTATACACTGAGACATAAGCATTAGGTTTAATCAGTGAAATGACACATGGTTCATATTCTGATAGGATAGGCAAGAGAGAATACTGTGGGATGATCTGAGGAATGTCCTCTCTCTGGGAACATAGATGAATGAGCAGTTCTTGAATCCTGTGATCTGCCATCAGGAATCCAGCTTGGTGCTCACTCATTTATTACATCTTCCTTCCACCTTCTCTCAATCATTCATTCATTTATTTACTCACTCATATAGTCACACATTCCCTCATCCATTTATTTAACTATTTAATAATTTTAATTGATTTCAATTTTTTCTTGAATAAGCATCTTTAAGTACTTCTATAAAAAACCTAGCCCAGTAGAGGATGAGAGGGCTGATGTATGAGCTACTACTAGTCCTCGGGAGTGTACAATTCCAATTAGATGCCAGTTCCAGAGATAATTTTTTTTAATCACCTACCTTCCTCACAAAAGTATGGGTATTGTGAGAGTAGGGACTTTTTTTTTTTTTTTTTTTACCCTAGAGCAGTCTGACTTTCAATAATTTTCATTGTATGAATAAAATTTAAACTAAAAAGTGTACGGTTTATGTGAGTGTGTGTACATTTTATTTTTATTTTTATTTTATTTTTTATTTAAATTTATCAACATACAATGAGGTTGATTTTCATGTCCCTTTACCAATTCTTCCTTTTCCTGCCTCCCTCACTCCCTCCCCCCACCATCAACATCATATCTATTCACTAGTCTTAAAAAGTTCAAGGAATTGTTGTGATTGTCGTGTCTTCTTCCCTCCCCCATTTATTTGTTTGTGTATTTGTTTACTTATTTTTATTAGCTCCCACAAATAAGTGAGAACATTTGGTGTTTCTCTTTCTGTGCCTGGCTTATTTCACTTAATATAATTTTCTCTAAGTCCATCCACGTTGCTGCGAATAGTAGTATTTCTTTTTTTTTTTTTAATAGCAGAGTAGTGTTCTGTTGTGTAGATATACCATATTTTCCTTATCCACTCATCTGATGAGGGGCATTTAGGCTGGTTCCAATTCTTGGCTATTGAAAATAGTGCTGCAATAAACATGGGAATACAGGTACCCCTTCAACATGATGATTTCCATTCCTCTGGGTCTATAGCCAGCAGTGCAATAGCTGGGTCTTATGGTAGATCTATCTGTAATTGTTTGAGGAACCACCATACCATTTTGCATAAAGGCTGCACCATTTTGCAGTCCCACCAACAATGTAGGAGTGTTCCTTTTTCTCTGCATCTTCACCAGCATTTATCATTCTCAGTCTTTTGGATATCAGCCAGATGATTTCATTTTAATTTACAGAAAATTCCATTTTGGATGTGATTCTGATTGTGCCTGATTGAACCTCTCTGAGAGATGGGGATTTTATTTCATTCCTCTGTAGCCCACCTAAAAGGATTTCATCTGTTGATCTTGAGTTCAGTTAATTGTTAGAAGTCAAATTCAGATTTAGTAATTTGGAGGAAAACTTGAGCTCATTTTTTTTCTTCCTAATGCTTCCATTTCTGGAAATATCCAGACACAAATTTCCAGTTGTATAAATTCATCAATCATTTTTATTAAAAAGTTACAGAAGCATAATTGACAGGAGATGTTGTTGTCCAACACAGGTGCTAGACATGGTTAAACTGCTATGTAGAACTCAGGTAAGGAATAGATATGGATATTTTTTAAAAAGAATCCTCACCCTCTGAGCTCTGTTTTTGATCTCTAAAATTCAGTAACTAGATGCATTTAGTTTATACGTTATCTCTCATTATCCAAACTCAACATTGAAACTCTTGCTATTTTTAATCTCAGGATCCGGGCAGATGTGGATAATGAGGGATAATACAATGGGTTTCTGGATTTTACCACAAGTGTACTATATCAAATTATCTGCGATCCTGGATCATGGGATTCTGCATTTCAAAAATCTCTTAGGGTGCTTCTTCGGAGCACTAATGTCTGAGAAATATGGCTTTATGCTGTGTACAAGAATCAGGAAGTTCTTTTGAATTCTAGGAATTGAAAATGTATCTCTGATGTCATACACTTATGAGGTTTACCTGCAAAGCACTTTACACCAATAGAATGGTGCAGTGCTGAATCCTGTGGTAACCAGGATTATAATCTTGATCTTAAAATAGAAGTGGCATTCTATTTCTGGTGAAAAAAAAAACATTCAAAATTACCTCTAACCTTGTTATATTCCTAAAACATGAATAGAACAGAGTCATGTATGAAGAAACTGCTCAGAGAAATTAAAGACAAGAAATAATTAAAATTTAAAAAATATCCTTAGATACTAGAAGTCTGATAGGAGTTTTGCATAGTTTGCAAAAAATTTATATTTAATAGGATAAGGCCAATGAAGTCTTTGCTTTTCCAACAACCTTCTTGAATGCTCTTTTGACCTCTCTGTTCCTCAGGCTGTAGACCAGAGGGTTCAGCATGGGAATAACTGTGGTGTAGAATACAGATGCGATTTTGTCTGTGTCCATGGAATGACTGGAACTTGGCTGTAAGTACATGAAGATGACTGTCCCATAAAAGATAGAAACTGTGGTAAGGTGTGACACACAGGTGGAGAAGGCCTTCTTCTGTCCCTCAGCTGAATGCATCCTCAGGATAGCAACAAAAATAAACAGGTAAGAGCTCAAGATAACCAAGAGAGTGAAAGAGACATTGAATGCTGCCAATATGAAGAGCACAAGCTCATTTGTATAGGTATCAGAGCAAGGAAGAGCCAGTAGTGGGGGAATGTCACAAAAAAAGTGATTAATCACATTGGAACGACAGAAGGATAGATGGAAAGTGAAGGCAACATGGATGGAAGATTGCAGAAGTCCACAGGTATAGGAGCTGGTGACCAGTAGGATGCACACAGTACTTGTCATGGTGGTGGTATAATGCAGTGGCTTGCACACTGCTGTGTGGCGGTCAAAGGCCATTGAGGCCAGGAGGAAGCTTTCAATAGTGGCAAAGGCTGCAAAGAAGAACATCTGGGAAGCACATGCATTGTAGGAAATGATCTTATCTCCGGTGAGAAACCCCACCAACACCTTGGGAGTGACAGCTGAGGAATAAACAGAGTTCACCAGGGAGAGGTTGCTGAGAAAAAAGTACATGGGAGTGTGGAGCCGGGAGTCCAGCAGAATCAACATGATCATCCCAAGGTTCCCAACCAGAGTGATGAAGTAAATGAGACTGAAGATAATAAATAAAGGGACCTGCAGCTCTAGGGCATCTGTTAACCCCACAAGTATAAATTCCGTCACCTCTGAAATATTCTCCATCAAACTCATGTGGAAATTATTATGAGAGGCACCTATGACCAGATAAGAAAACACAAAATTATGCTAATTCAACAGTGTCGTGGGAAGCGAGGCTAGGGTCTCTTGCTCATGTGTGTCAGCTTCCGGTCCAGTGCAAGAAACTGGACCAAATGCTGGGTAGGGGTGGGCTGAATGGGGTCACTCATCTGAAGTGGCATAGATGGGCACTGGAATACCTCTGCTGATCATGGCTGCCACAAGCGACCTGCATTGTGACTCTGGGGCTATTTCAGCTTGCCTGGTGTTTGGTATACTCCATCACATGAAACCACACAGGACTCTTTGTTACCACTTGCCATACCTTGCAAGCACTCTTGTCTAAAATATACACAGAAAGCTTAACCAACAGAAAGCAAAGTGCAGGAAACATTTGGTCATTCTTTGGTATAGGGTGCTGATGAGACCCATCCCGTGCATTTTCTCTTTCTGATAGACCCTTCACCAACCTGTTTTTAATATCTGAAGATATACAATGATTCAGGGCCCTGCTCTAGGGACACGGACACGTTTATCTCTAATTTATGAGGGCCCTTAATTGGATGCTTCCCTTTAAACACTGGCCCCTAAAGGAAACTGCATGATCCATTGGGCACATTCTTAGTGATGTCTTGGGGTCTTTCATAGCTTGGGAATGAAGAGTTTTTCAAATGGTTGAAGCAAAGCTTTAGTTGCTTTTTCTTCATGTAACCATCTTTATTTTTCTCATAGACTGATGTTTTTCATCTCCCACCATCATCCATGTCTTTGCTTTGTTTGCGGGGAGGGAGAATAGGGGAAGACGGAAGAGTTACTTTTGTTTTCCACTGAAGACTTGGTGCCCTCAACCAAGCCACAGACATCCTGTCATATTACGTAGTGTATCTGGCTGTGTTTACCTCCAGTGGTGGTCCAGGTGACAGCTTACTGTGCTGCTGTAGTTATAGCATGAGAAGCCCCCTCAATCCAAGAGACATATCTGACTCTAAAACCCTGAGTCACATTTATTTCTTCTGGATTAGCATATTCAAGGCAGGAGATAATGTAGCCCTTGTCTTCTAAGGATAGCAAAGTGGAAATCATTCTCCACCTCCCTCACAGATTCTTCTGCTCTTCTGTGACAATGAATATAAAAGTTATTTGAAAACCATGAAAGATACTAACATTTTCAGATCAGGCAATCAGAGCCATTATTTTTCATAGCCTATCTCATCTCTTCTTGGTTACTGCAGGAAATTCAGCCAACAACACCCAATGTCCAAACTTTGATGTTCCTAATGTAAATAGCCTAACAATTGAGATCCCCCAATAGATGTTGAAAGTGCTATAACCCCTGAAGCTCAGAAAGAGAGCTATGATATTTGCACTGCTACTTCTATAGCACATTTGAAATAAAAGAAAATTAGGAAGTGTGGTCTCTCTTTTGAGCAAAACCATCACTCCCACCACTTATAAAGGACATCTGTTGGTAATTAGAATGGAAATCTGAATGCTGCGGAGCACCATAGTAGAGTGGAAAGAGCAGTGGACTGGGAGTCCGAAGACAATTAGCTAACAGGGTGCCTGTGGTATAGCTCTTTAACCACTCAGTGCTTTATTTTCTTTTTTGGTTTTGCTTGCAAAATAAAAATGGTTGGACCTTCTAGCACTCCTTTCAGTTCTAACTGGCTATGATTGCATGTTTTCTTGATACTTACTTTTGTCCTAGGAACAGACAAATGAGGGTACAAGGGAGGTATGAAAAACCTTCAGGTCCAGACCAATGACTGGAAGTCCACATCCAAGAAAGCATTATGCTGGAGAAACTCCTTCCCTACCTGTGCAGCTCTGTCTTGTGGAACAGACTCTCGGCTTGTGCTCTTGCAAATATCAAGACAGAGACAGTGACAAGTCTCAGGGGAAACATTTAGCATCATGTAAGTGGATATCTCAGGAGGTTCCTGATCGTGGGTTGGCCCTCCCAATCTGATCTAGAGATAGCAGAAGATAACGTTTTGTTGAGAGTGCTTATGAAGGCGTGGAGGAACAGAAGCTTAGAAGAAAGAGCCTCCAATCATCAAATCAACAGTGCTACAGCCAAGTTAGTCAATAGAATAAATAAAATAAAACCCTCACTGAAATTTCTGGCTTAGGCAATGTCAGGAATTCATGCAACCCTTCCCACATCAAGCTTTCCCTCAAAGATTTGGAGATCTTCCTAGGAAATTTTCTTCCCTTCCTTCCTCCCTCCCTCCTTTCTTTTTCTTTCTACTGTACATTTTTATTTTTTACAAAATAAACATTTGTCTTACCACTGTGGAACTGGTCTGGGAATCTTTCTTTCTTACTTTTAGTACTAAGAGAATAGATCCATTCTTTCCTCTGTATAGTTGCCTTTGATTCCAAACTCCAAGACAGAATTATCTCTCTTTTATCAATGCAGTCGAGTGTAGTTATAAGTTTGAGCTGTGTGGTCGTGTGGCTTAGCTTCAATCCTAGTCCTGTCACCTGTTTCAATGTGACCTTGGCCAAGTTATTTAATCTTTCTAAACTTCAGCATATTACCTCTAAAAAGGGGATAATAATATTGTGTATCTATTAAAGAGAATCATAAAGATGAAATAAGATGACATATATGATGCTTAGCACGATGTCTAGCACATATCAAGAGATCAATAAATTTAAGTACTACTATTTTATCATCAATAAAAAATTGAGGTATCATATGGAACAAAAATAGTGGTGTTCAAACATTACATCTTTCCTTATTTCCCTGCCCCCTTGAGGCTAGGTAGAACCATGAAGTACTTCTATAAAATGGACTGGAGAAGAAGCAATATGTGCCATTTTGGGGTTGAAGTATATAAAGGTTCATGCACAACCCTCCACGTTCATCTTCTCCTGCTACTGTAACTGAGGAGGCTGCATATTCCAGAGGGTGTAGCTACAGATGGCAAAAAGCTACACTGGCCTGGGTATTTGAGTGAACATGTGGAGAGAGACCTCCTCTTTCCTAGAGAACATGTGATGCACATGCATTTGTAGAAGTAAAAGATAGATCTTGTCTTAAATCATTGGATTTTGGAATTGATTTATTGTGACGGTGTAGACTAGTCTACCTTGCCTAATGCAATATGTAACGCACTGCATTATGTTTTGTTGTCTATGTGTCTTTTTCTCTTTTTTTTGAACAGGTGACACGTTCTTGAGTATCACTCCTTTTATCATTTATTCCTTCTTTTTTTACGTAATGGTCTACTGTGATAAAACTTGCAGACCATAAAATTCACCCACTTAAAGTATAAAATTTAATGATTTTTAGTATATTCAGAGTTGTGAAACTATTGCTGCAATCAATTTAAGAACATTTCAACACCTGTAGAAGAAATCCTGTAGATTAGAAGTCACTCCCATTTCCTTCCACCCCCACCCCAGCCCTAAGAAACCACTCATCTACTTTCTGTCTCTATGGATTTTGTTGGTATAAACATAGAATCATACCTGTACAATATGTGCTCATTTGTGATTTCTTTTACTTAGAATAATGTTTTCAAAGTTCATTCGTTTTATAGCATTTATCAGTACTTCATTCTTTTCTATTGCTGAATAACACTCACTGGAAGGATAGATCACATTTTATGTAGCCATTTACCAGCTGATGGACATTTGTCTTGTTTTCTCTTTTGGCTATTTTGAATTATGCAATTTGTGTATGAATTTTTGTGTGTTTCATTTCTCTGGGGTACATACCCTGGAGTTGAATTGCTGGGACATGTGGTAATTCTATGTTTAAACTTTTGAGGAACTGCCAGACTGTTTTTCAAAGAAACTACACTATTTTACATTCCCATCAGCAATGTATTCGGGTTCCTATTTCTCCATATCCTTACCAACACTTGCTCTTATCTGCCTTCTTTATTTTAGCCATTCTTTTAGGTCAGAGTGATATCCATTGTGGTTTTGATTTGCATTTTCCTAATAGCTAATAGTGTTGAGCATGTTTTCATCTGCTTTGAAATTTTTACATGCACTTTGGGAAACGTCTGTTCAGATCCTTTTGCCATTTATTAATTGGTTTACTTGTCTTTTTATTATTGAAGTGTAAGGGTTCTTTATATACATTCCAAATATGTGAACTTTGTCTGATGTAAGATTTGCAAATATTTTTTCCCATTCTGTGAATTAATTTATCATTTTCTTGGTGCCACCCTCTGAAGCAGAAAATATTTTAACTTTGATAAAATTCAATGTACCTATTTTTTTCTCTTGTTGCTTTGCTTTTGGTGTCTCATATAAAATGATTTTGTCCAATTAAGGTTCACAAAGGTTTACTCATGTATTTTCTCCTAAGAGTTTTATAGATATAGCTTTTATATTTAGGTCTGTATTTTGAGTTAATGTTTGTGTGTTGTATGAAGAATTCAGCTTCTTGTGAAGGATTCAACTTCATTTATTTTTTTGCAATACGAGGGTACTTCAAAAACTTTGTGGAAAAATATAATTAAAAGATAATACAAATCTTTCCATAAACATTTTGAAGTATCCTTGTATTTTTATTGCAATTTAATTCACATAACATAAAATTCATTTTAAAGTGTACAGTCTGTAATTTAATATTTATAATGTTTTCCAATCATCACAAATATCTTATTTCAGAACATTTCTATCACCACAAAAATCAATCCCACATCCTTGTGTGTTAATTGTCACTCCTCTTCTTTTTATCCTCCAGACCCCTGCCAATGAGTAATCAAATTTCTGTTTCTATTGATTTGTCTATTTTAGATAATTAATATAAGCAGAATCATACAATATTTTTCTTTTTATGTCTCACTTCTTTTACTTAGTGGAGCGTTTTCAAAGTCCTTCCATATTGTAGCATGTGCCAGTATGTCATTCCTTTTTAAGACTGAATAATACTTTTTTGTATGGATATATAATATTTTATTCATGCTTGATCAATTAATGGATATTTAGGTTCTTTTCACTTTTTGAAATATTTGAATAACGCTACTGTGAACATTTATATCCAAATTTTGACTGACCATATGTTTTCAATTCTCTTGGGCATATACCTACAAGAAAAATTATTGAGTCATATGGCAACTCTGTGTTTAATATTTTGAAACCACAGCTGCTATAGCCATTTTACATCCCTTCCAGCAAGATATCAGGGTTCCTATTTTTCCATGATATGTCCAAAATTTGCTATTTCAATTTTCTTTATTACTGCCATTCTAGCAAGTGTAAAGTGATATCTTACTGTGAGTTAGATTTGATTTTCTCTATTAACTAAAAATGCTGAGCATCTTTTCCTGTGCTTATTGGCTATCAGTGTTTCTTCTTTGATGGAATATATATTCAAATAAATTGCCTATTTTAAAATTTGTCTATTTATCGTTTTAATGTTAAGTTGTAAGTGTTCTATGTGTATTCTGGATAGTAGTCACTTATCAAAATGCAATATTTGATTATTGATAAGAAAAGTTACTTATCTTAGATGCTATTGTAAGTGAAATTGCTTTAATTTCATTTTCAGATAGTCCATTACTGGTGAATAGAAACAATTGGCTTTTGCATGTTTCTCTTGTACCCTGCAACTTAATTAAATTTATTTATTAGCTCTAGAAGATTTCTTGTAGATTGTTTGAGATTTTCTATATGTAAAATGATGTGATTTATAAATAGTGGTAGTTTGTTTTTTCTTTTATAATCTGTATTCCTTCTATTTCTTTTCCTGTCTAATTTCTCTCTGGCTAGTAGGATTTTGAATAGCCATGATGAAAGCAGGCATTCTCACCTTGGTACTGATCTTAGGAGTAAATCTTTCAGTCTTCCATCATTGGAGTATGATGTTAGCCTTAGATTTTTCATAAATGCCCTTGATACAGTTTAGGAAGTCCCATGTATTCCTAGATTTCTGGGATTTTTTTTAATCATGAAAGCATATTAGATTTTTTAAAGTGCCATTTTGCATCAATTTGTAATGATCATGTGGTTTTTCCCCCAATCTTTGATTAATGTATTGTGTTACGGATGTTGTTAGAATGTCCTCTCAAGCTCCTGTTGCAATTTCACCCCTAATACAGAAGTGGAAAGTGGGGTCTTTAAGAGGTAACTGGATCATGAGGACTGTGCCATTGTGAATGCAATGATCCATTCATGGAGTAATGGGTTGATGGTTTCATGCACGTGGTTCTGATGGGTTTAGAAGAAGAGGGAGTGAGAAGGTTAGCTCTTTTCGCAACTCATGTCTCTCACCATGTGACTCCCTGGTCATCATGGGGCACTGGAGAGTTTCCACCTAGAAAAGAAGCCCTCACCAGATGTTTTCTTGGATTTGGACTTCCCAGCCTTCAAAACTCTAAGAAATAAATTATATTCTTTAATAAATTACCCTGTTTCAGGTATCCATTATGAACAACAGAAAATGGACTAATGGAGTCAAAGGAGATCATTTTCCAGATTTAAGCTTTAGTGCCTGCCCTGCTGGATTTTGGACATGCTTAGGACTTGTTAACCCCTTCTTTTGGCCTATTTCTCCTTTCTTGAACAAGAATATGTAACCTATGCTTGTCCCACTACTGTGTATTGGCTAAATTGTTTTAATTTCATGGATGAAACTGGATTTTTTGAGTTTGTTTTAGGACAAATTAAGACTTTGGGGCTGTGAAGATGAAATGAATATATTTGTGTGTATAAAGAGCATGAGTTTTTGGGGTCCAGGGGAAGAATGTTATGGATTGAATGGCTCCCCAAAACTCATTGAAGTTTGACCACCACTGTAACAGTGCTTAAGAGGGTATGAAATCCAATTATGGTATTTGAAATGTGGGGCTTTTAAGAGGTAATTAGATTGTGAGGACTGTGCCTTCAAGAGAGGATTGATCCATTCATGGAGTAATAGGTGTGGTTCTGATGGCTCTATAAGGAGGGCACATGAAAAGGTTAGCTTTCTCTTCCTCATGCCATTTCTCACCTTGTGACAGCCTGTGTTGCTGTGGAGAGTCGTCATCAAGAAGACACTCACTGGATGTGTGCCCTGGACTTTGGACTTAGCAGCCCCCAAAACTGTAAGAAATAATCTTTGTTTATAAATTACCCAGTTTCAAGTATTCTATTATATTCAACAGAAACGGACCAATACAATTACATTGATTGATTTTTGTGTGTTTGTGTGTTTGTGTTAAACTACCCTAGCATTCCTGGGGTAAATCATTCTTGGTCATGATATGTAATTATTTTATTATGCTCTTTGATTTGGTTTGCTAGAATTTTGTTAAAGTGTTGTAGTACATTTATTCTATACCAAATTTGTTGAGATTTTTTTATCATAAAAAGACGTTAAATTTTGTTGAATGATTTTTATAGATCTAATGAGATGATTACATGGTTTCTGTCCTACATTTTGTCTACATGTGGTATATCACATTTACTGATTTGTGTATGTTGAACCATCCTGGCATTCCATGGATAAATCCTACTTGATCATGGTGAATGATTCTTTTAATGTGTTGTTGAATTCAGTTTGATAGTATGTAATTGAGGTCTTTTGCATGTATCTTCATCAGGGATATTAACTTGTAATTTTCTTTTGTTGTTGTTGTTGTTGTGTCTTTGTCTGGCTTTGGTATCAGCATAATGTTGACCTTGCAAAGTGTATTTGGAAGTATTCACTCTTTTCAATTTTTGAAAGAGTTTGAGAAAGACTGGTATTAGTTCTTTTATCATTCTTTGGTAAGATTCAGCAGTGAAACCATCAGGTCCTGGGCTTTCTTTTGATGGGAGACTTTTTATTACAGATTCAGTCTCTTTACTTGTTATCAGTCTGTTCAGATTTTCTATCTCTTCATGATTAAGTCTTGGCAAGATATAGTTTTAGAAAGTTATCCATTTTTTTCTACGTTATCTATTTTGTTGGCATATAATTGTTCATAGTAGTGTTTTATGATTGTGTTTCCATATCAGTTTTAATTTTTCCTCTTTCATTTCTGGTTTTTTGAGTATTCTTTTTTTTTCTTAGCCTAGTTAAATGTTTGTCCATTGTATTTTTATTTTCAAAAAAGCAACTCTTAGTTTTGTTAGTTTTTCCTGTCCCTGTTCTATAGTATTTATGTCTACTGTAGTCTTTGTTATTTCCTTTCTTTTACTGTTTTTGGCCTTTTTTTCTTTTTCTAGTCCTTCAGGTATAATATAAGATTTTTTTGGAGATTTTTCTTTTTTTAAAAAAAAAATACGTGTTTACTGCTATAAAATTCCCTTATAGAACTTCTTTTGCCACAACCCATAAGTTTTGGTATGTTGTTTTTCTACTTCCATTTGTGTAGATGCTTTTAAATTTCCATTTTAATTTCTTTTCTGACCCAATGAACTTATACTTTTATTTTTACATAATGGCCTTTTTATTTCCTATGACAGCTTTTGACATAAAGTCTACTTTATCTGATTTAATTATACCCATCCTGGCTCTCTTTTGTTTACCATTTGCATGGAATATCTTTTTCATCTTTCACTTTAACTGATGTGTATACTTAAAGATAAAGTAAGTTCTTTGCAGGCATAATAGAGTTGGATTTTTTCTTTTACTCAATCAGCATCTTTGTGTCATTTGATTGCATATTTTAATCTATTTGCATTTAAAGTAACTATTGATATATAAGTACTTAGTACTGCTATTTTATTACTTGTTTTCTAGTTCTTTTTGTATTCTTCCTCTTGTGTTGTCTGCCATTGTAATTTGATAATGTTTTGTAGTGATGATTTTATTTCTATTCCTTACGATTTGTCAATGTACTATGAGATTTTTCTTTCTGGTTATCATGAGGCTTGCATACAACATTCTATAGTTATAATAGGCTATTTCAGCTGATATAAACTTAACTTTGATTGCATATAAAATATCTGAACTTTTACTACTCTCCCCCCTCGATGGTTTATGTTATTGATGTCATAATTTACATCATTTATGTATTTTTCAACCATGAAAAAATTATTGTGGCAATAGTTTTTTTTAATACTTTTGTCTTTTAGTATTTATTCTAAAGATAAAAGTGATTTATGTACAATCACTGAAGAATTATTCTTAATTTGACTGTATTCTTACCTACTAAAGAGTTTTATATTTCATATGTTTTCATGTTATTGGTTAGCTTCCTTTTATTTCAACTTGGAGAACTCCCTTTTAGTATCTCATGTAAGGCAGGAATAATGGTAATGAAGTCTCTAAGTTTTTATATTTCAGGGAAAATTCTTATCTCCTCTTCATTTCTGAAACTCAGACTTCTGGGTATAGTATTTTGGGTTGGCAGTTTTTTCTTTTATTTATTTATATTGAAACGTAGTTGATTATATTTATAGAGCACAGTTTGAATATCAATACACGTATAAAAAATGTGGTGATCAAATCAGGATAATTAGTACACTCATGTTTACTAGACATTATCAATCTTTGTGACCCCTAAATAATTTCTCACCAACCACCCTCCCCCTCCCCCAGTCCCATTTCTAATAACCACACTTCTGCTCTCATTTTCTTTGAAATTCTATGTATTATTGTGATTGTTTCTTTTTCCTTTCTTTTCTCTCTTTCTCCTTCCTTCCTTCCTTCCTTCCTTCCTTCCTTCCTTCCTTCCTTCCTTCCTTCCTTCCTTCCTTCCTTCCTTCCTTTCCTCCCTCCCTCTCCCTCTCTCTCTGTCTCTCTGTCTCTCTCTGTCTCTCTCTGTCTCTCTCTCTCTCTCTTTCTTTTTTTCTTTTCCCAATTATGAGTGAGGACATGTGGTATTTTCTTTCTGTGCCTGGCTTATTTCACTCTACATAATTTTCTCTAAGATAATGCATGTTGCTGCAAATGGCAGAATTTCATTCTTTTTTATGGCAGAATAGTATTCCATTGTGTGTGTGTGTGTGTGTGTGTGTCTGTGTGTGTGTGTATGTATATATCACATTTTCCTTATTCAGTCATCTAACAATGGACATTTAGGTTGGTTCCAACTCTTGGCTATTGTAAATAGAGCTGCAATCAACATGGAAGTACAGGTATCCCTTAGACATAATGATTTTCATTCAGTTGGGTATATACCCAGTAGTGGAATTGCTGGATTGAATGGCAGTTCTATCTGTAGTTGTTTGAGAAACTTCCATTACCTTTTCCATAATGGCTGCACCAATTTACAATCCCACTAACAGTGTAGGAGGGTTTTCCTTTGTCTGTATCCTTACCAGTATTTGTTATTCCGTCTTTTTGATAATAGCCCATCTAACTGGGGTGAGACGATATCCCAGTTTGGTTTTCATTTGCATTTCCCTGATGCTGAGTGATGCTGGGCATTTTTCGTATGTCTGTTGGTCATTTGTATATCTTCTATTGAAAGTGTCTATTCAACTCCTTTGTCCGTTTTTTAGTTGGGTTGCTTACTGTTGAGTTGTTTCAGTTCTTTGTATATTCTGGATATTAATCCCTTATTTGATGCATTGTTTGCAAATATGTTCTCCCCTTCTGTAGTTTGCCTTTTTTGCTCTGTTAATTGTTTCTTTTGCTGTGCAGAAACTTTTTAGTTTGATATAATCCCATTTGTTTATTTTTTCTTCTGTTGCCTGTGCTTTTGAGGTCATAGTTATAAAGTTTGTACAGTTCTGCTTCCTGAATGTTTCTGCTATGTTTCCCTTTAGGAGTTTTATAGTTTATAGATTCAGGTCTTGTATTGAAGACTTTAATCCATTTTGAGTTCATTTTTGTATAGGGTGAGAGGTACAAGTCTAGTTTCATTCTTCTGTACATGGATGTCCAGTTTTCCTAGCACCATTTATTGAAGAGGCAGTCTTTTCTCGAATGTATGCTCTTTGTGACTTTCTCAAAGATCAGTTGGCTATTAAATATGTAGCTTGATTTCTGGATTCTCTATTTGGTTCCATTGGTCTGCAAGTCTGTTTGTATGCCAGTATCATGCTGTTTTGTTTACTATAGCTTTGTAGCATAGTTTGAAGTCAGGTAGTGTTAGGACTCTGGCTTTATTTATTTATTTAGTTAGCCCAAGATTGCTTTGGCTATTCAGGGTCTTTTGCTCTTCCATATGAATTTTAGGATTTTTTAAAATTTCTGTGAAGAATGGCATTGATATTTTGATAGGAATTAAATTGTATGTAGATCACATTTGGTAGTATGGACGTTTTTATGATGTTAACTCTTTCAATTCAAGAGCATGGAAAATCTTTCCATCTTTTCATGTCTTCTTTAATATCATTCAGCATTGATTTGTCATTCTCATTGTAGAGGTTTTTCATCCCCTTGG
Organism: Cynocephalus volans; assembly: GCF_027409185.1. Taxonomy (NCBI): domain Eukaryota; kingdom Metazoa; phylum Chordata; class Mammalia; order Dermoptera; family Cynocephalidae; genus Cynocephalus; species Cynocephalus volans. The sequence goes on from NC_084463.1 coordinate 153,219,850, forward strand.
TTAACTTTATTTTCAGGTTTTTTAGGGGTTTTTTTGGTGACTATTGTAAATTTGTTAGCTTTCTTGATTTCTCTTTCTGCTAATTTTTTTTGGAGTGAAAAATGCTAATGATTTTTGTGTGTTGATCTTGTATTCTGCAACTTTAGTGAAATCTTTTATCAACTCTAACAGGTTTTTGTAGCATCTTTAGGCTTTTCTATATATGGGATCATGTCATTTGCAAACACGGACAGTCTGAATTTTTCTTTTCCAATCTGGATGCCCTTTATTTCATTCTTTTGCCCAATTGTTCTGGCTAGTCATTCCAATGTTATATTAAATAGGAGTAGTGAGGGTAAGCATTCTTGTCTTTTTCCTGCTCAGAATGATACTGGCAGTGTGTTTGTCATGAATGGATTTTATTGTGTTGAGATACTTTCCCTCCATACCTAATTTGCTGAGAGTCGTTATCATGAAGGAATATTGAATTTTGTCAAATGCTTTTTCTTCATCTCTTGAGTTAATCATATGGATTTTGTCCTTGATTCTGTTGACGTGGTATATCACACGTATTTACTTGTTGAACCATCTTTGCATCCCTGGGATGAATCGGACTTGATATATAATTCTTTTCATGTGTATTTTATTGAGGATTTTTGTGTCTATGTTCATCATAGATATTGGCCTCTACTTAGTTTTCTTTTCTTGTTGTTTCTTTGTCTGGTTTTGGTATCATGTCTCATAGAATGAGTTCAGGAGAGTGACCTCTGTTTCAGTATTTTTGGATAGTTTGAAAAGAATTGGCATTAATTTCTCTTTAAAGGTTTGGTAGAATTCAGCAGTAAAACCATCCAGACCTGGGTTTTTCTTTGTTGGAAGACTGCTGATTATTGCTTCAATCTCATTTATTGTTATTGGTCTGATCAGGTTTTCCATTTCTTCTTGGTTGAGTCTTGGTAGATTGTATGTGTTAGTCTCAATTTCATTTATTTCTCCTCTGAGTTTTATTATTTCTCTTCTTCTACTTATTTTGAGTTTAGTTTGTTCTTGTTTTTCTAGATCTTTGAGATGCATTGTTAGGCTGTTTATTTGAAATCTTTCTTTCTTTCTTTCTTTTTTGATGTAGGCATTTATTGTTATAGACTTTCCTCTTAATACCACTTTGGCAGTAATCCAAAGGTTTTGATATGTTGTATTTCTGTCTTCATTAGTTTTAAGAAATTTTTGATTTTCTTCTCCATCTTTTCTCTGACCCATTGGTTGTTCTAGAGCATGTTGTTTAATTTCCATGGATTTGTGTAGTTTTGCAAGTTACTCTTGTTGTTGATATCTAGTTTTATTTCATTACATTCAGAAAAAAACCAATATGACTTCAGTTTTTTTGAACTTGTTAAGACTTATTTTGTGGCCTCACATATGGTCAATCCTAGAGAAAGTTCCATGTGTTGTGGAAAAGAATTTGTATTCTGCAGCTGTTGGATAACATGCTCTGAAATAAATTTGTTAGGTACTGTTGTGCATGGTGATATTTAAATCTGATGTTTCCTTGTTGATTTTCTGTGTGGATGATCTGTCCAATGCTGAGAATGGGACGTTTAAGTCCCCAACTATTATTTCATTGATGTCTATCTCTCCCTTTAGATCTGATAATATTTGCTTTACGTATGTGGGTGCTTCAGTGTTTGGTACATATATATTTATAATTGTTATATCCTCTTGCCATATTGATCCCTTTATCATATAGTGCCCTTTTTTTGTCTCCTAATGCAGATTTTGATTTAAAGTCTGTTTTATTTGATACAAGCGTAGCTACTCCTGGTTGCTTTTGTTTTCCATTTGCACAGAATATATTTTTCCATCCCTTCACTTTCCATCTATTTGTGTCTTTGTAGAGGTAGGATGTGTTTCTTGAAGGCAAGACATGGATGGGTCATTTTTAAAGTCCATTCAGCCAGTCTATGTCTTTTAATTGTAACACTGACATCATTTACATTCAAGGTTATTAGTGATATGTGAAGTTTTACTCCTGTCCTTTTGTTGGTCGTTTTCTCATAGTTTTGTGTTTTGGTTGTTCCATTTTTCCTCTCTTAATGTTTAACCTTGTTGTTTGGTGGTTTTCTGTACTGATAAGTTTTGATTCCTTTTTCTTTATAATTTATATGTCTACTCTACCAGTAAGTTTTGTGCTTTCAGATATTTTCCTGATGGTTGTTACTGTTCTTTCTCTTCTAGATGTAGGACTCCCCTAAGCATTTCTTGTAAGGCTGGTCTGGTGGTGATTAATTCCCTTAATTTTTGCTTTTCTGAGAAAGACTTTATTTCTTTTTCATGTCTGAAGGCTAGATTTGCTGGGTATAATATTCTTGGCTGGTAGTGTTTTTCTTTTATGCTTTGAATGTAGCATTCCATTCTCTCCTAGCCTGTAGTGTTTCTGCTGAGAAGTCTGCTGTTAGTCTAATGGGATTCACTTATAAGTGATTTGATATTATCTGTTGCTGTTTTTAGAATTCTCTCTTTGTTTTTAACTTTGGATAGATTGACTACAATGTGTCTTGGTGATGACCTGTTTGGGTTGAATCTATCTGGGGAACTTTGAGATTCCTGGATTTGGATGTTTGCATTTTTTCCCAAGACTAGGGAAGTTTTCAGCTATTATTTCTTTAAATAGGTTTTCAATATCTTTTGCTTTCTTTTCCTTATGGAATGCCCATAATTTGAATATTTGTTCACTTAATAGTATCCTATAGATCCTTAAGCTTTTTCACTATTTTTTCTTTTGTCTGCTTGTATTATTTGAAAACTGTTATCTTCAAGATCAGAAATTCTTTCTTCTACTTGGTATAGTCTGTAGTTGAGACTTTTAGATGTATTTTTTATTTCATTCAATGAATTCTTTAATTCCAAGATTTCAGCTTAATTTTTTAAATGATATCTATCTCTGTTGAATTTCTCATTAAGATTGTGAGTTGTTTTTCTGATTTCATTGAAATGTTTGTACATATTCCCTTGCATCTCATTGTGTTTCCTTAAGATCATTAGTTTGAATTCCTTTTCAAGAAAGTCAGCAGTTTCTGATTCTTTGGCTTTAGTTACTGGAGCATTATTTATTAATTTATTTTTCGGTGTTGTCATTTTACCTTGTTTCTTCATGTTACTTTTATTTTCCTGCATTGATATTTTTGCGTTTGGTGGAACAGTCACATTTTTGAGATTTTTAGAATGGCTTGCAGGGGAAAAGACTTTCACCTACAAATACATCCTAATGTATTTATTGGATAGAGTGAAATGGATTTTTTCAGGATGGATGCAGTAGTGTAGATTCTGTGTAGTTTCTTCAGCTACAATCCACTTTTGCTATATCTAAAAGTGACTCAGTATCCTATGCTTTGGAAGTTTGTGATGACTGTGGCACAGTTTTGTTGAGGGAGGTATCGCTGGGTAGGTTCACAGTCTGGGGGTGTGCACATGCACCCTGTGAGTCAGTCATCATAGGAGCTGGTGCATTGGTAATGCAGTTGCTGGATTGATTCTCAGGTTGGGGATGTGGGTGTATGGCATGTCAGGGTCTTTGGGGTCGTTGGCTAGTGGCAGGGTCATTGCTCTGCTTCTTGGACCAGGAATGGACCCACCAAGGGCAAGTCAGCCAACCTTTTATCACTGGTGTGCATGTGATGGCTCAAAAACTTAGGGACAAGTCTTCCAGGAGTGTGACAGGAAAACTGTTTCTCTGAGCCAGGGGAATGAATGTGCTATGGCTTGGCTAGCTGAATGTGGGTCTTCCAGCAGCCCTTCTGCTGTGCCACTTCTTCAGGCCTGACACAAGGTCAAGCTTCCCTTTTTGGTTCAGGAGCTGGACTGCCAAGTGTGGAGTGCTGAGCTGCTTCTCAGAAAGTGGGCAAAGCCACTAGGAGTGGCTACAGTGAGGTGGGGTCCATTTAGCCACTTCTTCGGTGGTAGGTGGGGCTGCTAGGCAGGCTTGCAGCAAAATGGAACATCCAGCCACTTCTTGGACTGTTGGAAAGGTCACAAGGCAGGCCTGAAACAAAGTGGTTTGACCAGCTGCTTTCCAATCCGAAGGTGGGGCTTCTAGGCAGGCCTGCAGTAAGAGGACTGGTGCTGCTTCTTCTGGGACTGTTGGCAAGACAAGACTATTGAAGATGGAATCACCTGATTGCTTCTCTAGGAGGGGTGGATGCACTTAATTTCCACTGGCCTAAGAACATATTCATTAGGGTAGAGGCCAGTGAGCTGTTTTTTCTGAGTTAGGGGCTTAGTTAGACACAACTCAGTCAACTGGTGGAGCTGGGGAATAGGGAGAGGAATGGGGGATGGACCTCCTAAGAAAGCTCTGCCTGTCTTATCTCTATCAGGGGATGAAGAGGTGCATCAGTTCAGCAGGATTAAGGTTGTCTTCCCAGATGGAAGAACTAGAGTCATAGCCACTGTGAGCCCAGGTCTCAAGCCCAGGATCAGGGCATTGTAGTCTGTCCTGTGGGTGTGCTGGGATGAGGGCTGAACCTGAAGGCTGGGAACACCATGGATACTGGCCCCAGGGCAGGGCACACTCCCATAACGGCTCTGGTCTCAGGACAGTGATGTCTTGCACTGGCTTGGGTCATGAGGGTGGGGTGGGGAGTGCACAGTTTGGGCTAGTGTTCTAGAGTGATGCAGTGTGTGTATTCTCAGCTGCTCCTCACTGTGGAATATACTAAAAAGCATATGTACTTCACAGGGCCTGATTTTACAAAGCCTTTCAGTTTCAAATATTGACCTTGCAAGGATAGGAAATTTTCCTCAGGCTATCAGTCTGTGTTGCAAGATAAGAATTGTGGCACAGCACGTTGCTGGCTCAAAGACAGACTAGTTACTGGTTGCTATGTAAAGATACTGAGAAATTGCTGTAAGATCACTTAATTGCCTTACTGGAATGCCATCTGGCTTGTTTCACTGAAAGTTACCAGCCTATACTGTTAAACTATAACTCCACCTTTGTTCTCTTCCTGTAAATTTCTGGTCTGGAAAATAACTGCAGGAAGAGAACCCCAATTCGGCATTAATTTCCCAAGGAAGGGATCCCTCTCGTTTGAGGGTTCCAGCAGGAGATTAACCACTTTGGGGCCTCTCACTGCTCAGAAGTGATGGGCTTTGAGTAATCCTTTGCATCTCCATCACCCAGGGGAAGTGGGGTGACGAATCCGTGGGGGGGGGGCAAAGCAACGCAAAGCAACACCTCACACTTGACCCAATCCTTGCCCTGCCAAAGAATCTGTGGGCCTCTGTGGTGAGGATGGGGGTTAGTGTGGGTCCTCTCCCTACGTTTTTGCCACATGAGAAGGTTCTTCCCTGTGCTGATCCCAGTGTTGGAGACATGGTGGCTGAGGCTGTGTATCTCTCTCTCCTCTCTATGCCATCATCCTGGGTTTTGTGCCCCACAGGGCTCTCACCATTCTCATGCTGCTCTCCTGTGCTTTCCTTCCCCATGCTTCCATCAATATTTAGCTCTCTGTTAGTTGTCCCAGTCCTTCTCTGCAGGAGGAATGTGCCCTGGGCACCTCTTGTGCACCATCCTTGCCCTGATGCCTTCTCGTGGCCGTCTTATAAGGACAGAAATCATATTGGATTTGGTATCCCCTCCTATACCATATTAATTAATAACTAATTAGTAACAAATTCCATCTGAAACATCCTTATTACTAAATGAGGTCACATTCTGAAGTACTGGCAATTAGGACTTTAACATCTTTTTTTAGAGGAAAACAAATCAATCCATAAGAGCCACCAAGATTTTCTTCTATAATTACTTGTAAGAATTTTCTTAGAAGAAAGAATTCATTCTTAAATTTAGACCTACAACCATTTTGTGTTAACATTTGGGTGTGATTTGTAGTAGGAGTCCAAATTCATTTGTTTATTTTTATTATTATTTTATTACTTATCATTACTTTTTATTTAAAAAATTTATTTGCTTATATTTTGTTTAAACTAACTATAGGTTTAAGAGACGTTTTAAAAACAGAAAAATAGTTATCAATGCCCTTGTCCTAGATTTCTCAAATATTAACATTTTATTTTTTTATTTGTATTGGAAGGGTTGATTGTACATATCTGTGGGGCACAGCATTGAATATCAACACCTGTGTGCAATATGTGATGCTCAAGTCAGAATAATTAGTATATCCAACATTATTCAATGTAATCAATTTTTGTGGTCCTTAACCAATTCCTTCCTTAACCTCCTCCCCCTCCTTCCTTCCCACCTCTGATAACCTCAGTTCTGTTCTTTTGAAAGTTCATTGTATTATTGTGATTGTTTTCCTTCCTTCCTTCCTTCCTTCCTTCCTTCCTTTCTTTCATTCCTACTTATAAGTGAAGACGTGTGGTATTTCTTTTTTTGTGCCTGGCTTATTTCAGTTAATATACTTTTCTCCAAGTTCTTCCATGTTTCTGCGAATGACAGAATTTCATTCTTTTAACTCAGCAGTAAGAAAAAAAGTAACCAGATTAAAAAATAGGTAAAGGAGCTGAACAGGCATTTCTCAAAGGAAGATATAAGAATGGCCAACAGACATGAAAAAATGCTCACCATCACTAATCATTGGGGAAATGCAAGTCAACGCCACATTGAGATATCATCTCATCCCAGTTAGACTGCCGTTATTATTTTTAAAATTTATTTTATTTTATTTTAATTTTTTGGCCATTATTAAAAGGACAGAGAATAACGAATGCTGTCGAGGATGTGGAGAAAGGGAAACCCTCCTAACACTGTTGGTGAAACCATAATTAGTGCAGTCATTATGGAAAACAGTATGGAGGTTTCTCAACGGAAGATATGATCCAGAAATCACACTGCTGGGTATATATCCAAAGGAATGGAAAGCATCATGTTGAAGGGATACCCACACTTCTATATTTATCTCAGCTTTATTTATAGCAGTCAAAAGTTGGAACCAACCTCAATATCCCTCAGCTGATGACTGGATAAGGGAAATGTGGTCTATATACACAATTGTAGGCTAGTAAGTCCAAAATACGTGGAACTGGGTAATTTACAAAAGAAATTTATTGCTTACAGTTTTGGAGCTAGGAAGTCCAAAGTCCAGGGAAGACATCTGGTGAGAGTCCTGGTGATGGTGACAGTGACAGCAGGATACCACATTGCAAAATGGCAGAGAAGAGAGAAACTAATCTCCCATGTGCTCTTCTTTTAAAGCCCACAGAACAGTGCCCATGACCACCATTATTAATCTGTTCACTATGGCATGGTCCTACAATCTAATCACCTTTTCAAGGCCCCACCTTTCCTCTTTACATTGTCACAGTGAGGACCAAGCCTCTAACAAATTAAAGTTTTGGGGGGACACAATTCAGTCCGTAATAAAAGGTGCACAAATGGGACCCCTGCATGCTATTGTATTTGGTTTTTGTGTGCCCTGTTTTACTTATTTGCTTGTCCTGGCATATTGGAGAGTGTGAACATATGAATAAATCAAACATCATTAATAAAGTCTATGACAAATATTATCCAAAATTCTTGAGATCCCACTTGATCATCCTTATTTGGGTATTATATATCTGGCCATAATGTTTTCTTTTTTTAGATGACAAATTCTTGAAGAGGTAAGTGAATTACCTCTGTAATTTACATGCAGTCTGGGCCTTATAATGTGAATTATTGCATAGAGAAATATCTGAAAGGTATAAAACTGGGTTACTGTGAATCCCACAACTTTATTTATTTTATTATATTTTTTTAATTTGGAAAAAGTTTTTTCTCTCTCTATTTTATTCACATAGCATATCTTATATAAAACCAGGGAAGGGAAGTAAAGAACGAGGTACATGCATTGTAAACTCTTTGTCTTAATTCCACCTCTTAGAAGCAATAATTAGTATAGACTTTTTTTTTTTTTCAACTGGCTGATACATGAATCCAAACCCTTGCAGACTTCTTTTTCAAAAGACTTTTTCCATTTGTATCCCACAACTTTAAAAGGTCAAGCCTAGAGACAATGTTGCCTTCTCTACCACCTTCTTGAATGCATTTTTGACCTCTTTGTTCCTCAGGCTGTAGACCACAGGATTAAGCATGGGGATGACCATAGTATAGAACACAGATGCAATTTTGTCTGTGTCCATGGAGTGACTGGAACTTGGCTGGGAGTACATAAAGATGACTGTCCCATAGAATATAGAGACCGTAGTGAGGTGAGAAGCACAGGTGGACAAAGCCTTTAGGTGTCCCTCAGCTGAGTGCATCTTCAGGATGGTGATAAATATGAACAGGTAGGAAATCAAGATAACCAGGAGAGCAAAAAGGGTATTGAAGCTTGCCACAAAAACAAGAATCAGCTCACTAACATGTCTATCAGAACAAGAGAGAGCCATAACTGCTGGGACATCACAGAAAAAGTGATGGACCAGATTGGACATACAGAAAGAAAGACTGAATGTGTTCCTGATGTGGATGGAGGCATTTATGAAACTATAGACATAGGAGCCTATGGCCAGATGAGCACACATACTTGTTGTCATGGTGGTGGTGTAATGCAGGGGTTTACACACGGCTGCATAGCGGTCATAGGCCATTGACGCCAAGAGGAAATTTTCTGCAGTAGCCAAGGCCACAAAAAAGAACATCTGAGCTGCACACGCATTGTAGGAGATGGCCTTGTCTCCTTTAAGGAACCCAACCATCACCTTGGGAGTGACAGCTGTAGAGTAACAAAAATCCACCAAAGACAAGTTACTGAGGAAAAAGTACATGGGAGAGTGAAGACCAGAGTCCAACAGAATCAACACAATCATCCCCAGATTCCCAACCACAGTGATGAGATAAATGAGAGTGAACATGATAAAGAGAGGAAACTGCAGGTCTGGGACATCGATTAGTCCTAGAAGGTTGAATCCAGTTACTTCTGTATTGTTTTCCATGGATGGTATTTGTGAATCACAAGATGCCCTGTAACTATACAAAATAAAGGAACAGAGTGATAAAAAGATATTGAAGTAAGATTGAAAATTATGTATCTATGTATGTATTATATGTTATATATACATTACACATATATATGCATTATTTCATTATAGCAATATTTTTTACTTTGAGATCCTTGATATCTAAAGTATGGGCCTGATGATAAAATTTAATGTGTAAATTATCCATAGAGTTACACACTGCTGAGGCTGAAAGATTTTCATGGATTATTTCCTATCATTTAAATTTTGTAAATTTGTAAGCTGCAATGTACAAAATATAATGTCTTGATTAAGATGACTTGTCTGAATTGAACATATCTGTCAATTCAGCTTTTTAGGACTTCCAGTCAAGATGGCAGAATAGACAGTCCCCAATGTCAGTCTCTCCCACAAATCAACCAATTTACGACTATAAAAAAGCAACAACAGCCAAGCTGGGGACACTAGAGCTCAAGGGAAGAGGAGAAGATACCTATGAAGTGCATGAAGGCAGGAGAATCCACGATAAGAGAAAGAAAAAACCGTTCTTGACCATTTTGAATCCTGGCTGCTTCCAGGCTGGAGCTGCTGAGCACATGGAGCAGGAGCTGGCAAAAGCCATAACTGCATCCTTCAGATGAAGTTGCTTGGAGGTGGCAGGAGAGAAAAGGGTCTTGGTGGCCCCCAGGCTGGCAAGACCAGTAATAGGGTTCCAGTGGACCCACATAAGACCAAGGAGCCACAACAACTGAAAAAAAAGGAGCCACTCAGAAGCCAGTGAATCATTGCAAGGGACCGGCACACAGCCCACCCCATGGAAAGTGTTTGGAGCACAGGAAGTGGGGGAGACGGGCCCACTGGGGGAACACTGGGGCACAGCAAGGACATCTGACTTGCCCCTCCAATCAGCATAGGACCATTCAGAGGAGACTGGTCAGGAATATAGAATTGCATGGGGTGCAGTTTGATGAAAAGACTCAGGCCCAGATCAGAGTTTCTACACAACCCAGGTGCACCAGATTTCTCTAGACCTGGAAGTACCTATAATGTTAATCGTTAAAACCTGAGCTGCATAAAAAGCCTTCTCTAGGGAATCAGCAGTAAAGCAGCAACTTAGCTTAACTGCACAGCTCAAGTACTGGTCCCTGTAGGAAGTCCCCCCATTTTAGAAGTAAGCAAAGGACAACAAATTAGTGCCAGTGCAGAGTTTAAGTGATGGGAACAGCAAATAATCCAACATAGAACTGAAAGAAAAAACAAAGTACCCACAACTAGAGACAAAGTTTGATATTAACTAGTAAAGGCCTCATTTCACCACAGAACACCTAGGACACCTAGGACTGGAAGTCCCCTGGGCTACCAAGCCAGAAAGGGGGGAGGGCCGGGAGCCTCAGCTATGCCCCCGACACCCACAGCCAGCCCAGTGATGATCACCAAGCCGCTGCAGGAAGTGCCCTGGGCTCTCCTGAGCTGAGGCGGTGGGGGGCTGAGGGCCTTGGCCATACCCTCCTGCAACTGCACCCATCCCAGCAATGACCAAGCCACCAATTGAAGACCCCTGGTCTCCCCTGTGGGAATGAGGGGTGTGCCACAGGCCTCAATCCTGTCCCTCCTCCTTTCTCCTTCTTCCATCTGATTTCCTTCCCCTTTCTCCTCTCTCCCTTCCTCCCAACTGCTCCACAACATAGAATGTAAAAAAATGATATTAATAAAATTTTATTTAAAAAAAAAATTTTTTTAATAAAAATTTTTTCCCTTGGGATTGATTTTTTAAAAAATTTTTTTATTGATCAAAATTGATTATACATATTTTTGGGGTTCCTCATTGAGATATGTTGATCAAATCAATATTACTAGCATATATATTGTGAGAAATCATAATTATTATTTATGCCCCTTGTCCAATCCCTCCTCCTCCCCCTTCCGCCCCCTCCCCCCTCTATTTGCACTAGATTTCTTCTCTCCCTGTGAAAGAATAAGGGTTACTCTGTTGATTCGCTGCCCAAATGACCTGTCCAATGCTGAGAAGCATGATCAGGTCCTCCAATACTATCACTGAGCAGATGCCTCTTCCGTCACTCTGGAATGGGCTCTGTGGACAGAGACATCCTGCTCCTTTCTTTATCTCTGCTGGTGACTCTCTTTGTGTCAATGCACTCCAGTGGCTGATGGAACATCTGCATGGTGGTTGTGGCATCTAGCTGCCTTTGTGGCAGCCGTGGTTATCGTGGTGGCTATGGTGGGCCACCCACATGGAGGAGACGTTTTAGCCTACTCCTTGCTGGTGGTGGTATGCCTGGTTGTGGGGAGAGTCCGATCCCTGGCTCCTTACCCTGGGTCCCTGGGTGGGCCCTGAGGCACTAGCATGGTGAGCCTGGTTGTGGGAGGGGAGTCCGGTCCCCTTCTCCATACCTCGGGTCCCTGGTTAAGAAAATTTTTTAAAAAGGAAAAAAAAAAATCCAGCTTTTCAAAGCCTAATAGATGCTTAGAATTCAATGTTGCTCTTGTGCCTAGAACTGCTTTAGATATTTTGTATATATATTCATTTTTCCTTCTAAACAACTTTGTGAGATTACTTAATGATATATCCATTTAACTTATGAAGCACAGAGTTTGAGTATTGTATGAGTATTTAAGTAGATAAAATTATAACTGTCAAACCCAAGATTTGTACATAGGCAGAGTGGTTCTTAAGTCCACTGATCTTAACTGAATTTAAAAATTAAATTAAAATTAACTCAATTTACAATTACTCCTTGTTTGCAATGTTCCAAACTCAGTGTTTGGGGTCTCACAGTGAAGCAACTGAGAGATATATATGCATAGTAGATCTGGTTGGACAACAGCAGCAGTAGGGACATATGTAACCAACAGAAGCAGTTATGAGAGGAAGGCCCAACATTGGGTACAGAGCTCGGGCTCTGGAAAGAGGTGCATATCAGCCCTACCAATTACTACCTAAGAGTCAATGGTTCTAAACTAACTACCTGATTTTCTTCACTCCAATTGAAAATTGTGATGTTGAGCATTTTTTCATGTGTCTGTTGGCCATTCATTTATCCTCCTTTGAGAACTGCCTATTCAGCTCCTTTGCCCATTTTTTAATTCGATTACTTGTTTTTTTGCTGTAAAGTTGTTTCAGTTCCTTGTATATTCTGGATATTAATCCTTTGTCAGATGTATATTTTGCAAATGTTTTCTCCCACTCTGTTTGTTGTCTTTTTGCTCTGTTGATTGTTTCTTTGGCTGTGCAGAAGCTTTTTAGTTTAATATAATCCCATTTGTTTATTATTCCTTTGGTTGCCTGCACTTTGGGGGTCGTATTCATAAAGTCTGTGCCCAATCCTACTTCCTGAAGTGTTTCCTCTATGTTTTCTTTAAAGAGTCTTATTGTTTCAAGATGTACATTTAATTCTTTAATTCATTTTGAGTTGATTTTGGTATATGGTGAAAGGTACAGGTCTAGCTTCATTCTCCTACATATGAATGTCCAATTTTCCCTGCACCATTTACTGAAGAGGCAGTCTCTTCCCCGGTATGTAGTCTTGGTGCCTTTCACTCAGCATATGGGAAATGCAAATCAAAACCTCTTTGAGGTACCATCTCACTCCAGCTAGGATGGCTAATATGCAAAAGACTGAGAATGATAATGCTAGTGAGGATGCGGAGAAAAAGGAACCCTCTTACACTGCTGTGGGACTGCAAAATGGTGCAGCCTTTATGAAAAATGGTATGGAGTTTCTTCAAACAATTACAGATAGATCTACCATGTGACCCAGCTATTCCACTGCTAGGTATATACCCAGAGGAATGGAAATCATCATGCCGAAGGGATACCTGTACTCCCATGTTTATTGCGGCGCTATTTTCAATAACCAAGAGTTGGAACCAACCTAAATGCTCATCATCAAATGAGTGGATAAGGTAAATGTTGCATATCTACAATAATGGGATTCTATTTTGCTATTAAAAAAAAAGTGAAAACTACCATGCACAGTGACATGGGTGGACTTAGAGAAAATTATATTAAGTGAAATAAGCCTGGCACAGAAAGAGAAATACCTCGTTCTCATTTATGGGGGCTAATAAAAATAAACAAATAAATGGGGTTGGGGAAAGAAACAACAATCACAACAATTCCTTGAACTTGTTAAGACAAGTGAACAGATATGATGTTGATGGGGGAGGAGGAGGGGGAAAGGAGGAACTGTTAAAGGGACGCAAAAATCAACTGCATTGTATTTTGATAAATTAAAAAAAGAAAGAACAAAAACCAAATTGAAATTGTAATAAAATCTACCTAGAGATGTTGTGAGAATTAAATGAGATAATGCATAAAAACAATGAGTAAAATGCGGTGTTTATTAAAACTTGATTAGCGTTAGGTGTATTAAGATGAAATGATGACCTCTGTTTGAGAAAGGTGGGTGGTAACATGCAGGCAATCAGGTGTGGATGAGTTTTGAAATGTCATGGCTTCCTTCTTCAATGTGCATTGAAAAACACAGTTGGTCCACTGAGATGTTGTGTGCCTTCTAGTGTTTTTCAGTTCTGTCCTACCTGCATGAATAGAAGTTTAAGCCATTCCATGTGAGCAATTATTTTGCTTAATTTCTTCCTAAAATCCATACTTTAGCTTGGATTAAGTTTCTTCTTTTAAGAACTCATTCTTTCACTCATTACTGTCATCCTACAGTTGAGTCAAAAAGTTCAAAAGTTAAAATTTTTTAGTTTTTTAGAATTAATTTTTAATCGATTCATTGTAATTGTGCATGCTTATGGGGGTAGGATTTGGTGTTGTAATACATATAAATGTTGTATGATGATCAAATCAGGTTATTTAGCATATCTATCACCTCGTGCATTTATCTTTTCTTTATGGTGAGGACATTCAAAAGCCTCTTTTCTGGCCATTTTGTAATATTCAGTACCTTGCTGTTCACCATGGTCACCGTCCTGTGCAATAGAACACCAGGACTTAGTCTTCCTATCTAACTGTAACTTTGTACCTATAAACCAATCATAATTAGTTATGTTGAGCATTTTAAAATATACTTGTTGACCAACCAAATGTCTTCTTATGAGAAATGTCTATTAAGGTCTTTTGTTTGATTTTTAATTGAGTTATTTGGTTTTTTACTTTTGAGTTATTTAAGGTCCTTATGTACTCCGGATATTAACCCCTTGTCAGATGTTTAGTTTACAGATATTTTCTCCCACTCTGCAGGTTATCTCCTCATTCTGTTAATTGTTTTATTTGTTGTGCTTAGTTTGATATAATCCCATTTGTCTTCTTTTGCTTCCGTTATCTGTACTTCTGAGGTTTTTTTTAAAAAAAATCTTTGCCCAGCTCAATGTTGTAAAGTTTTCTTCTAGTAGTTTCATAGTTTCAGATTTTATATTTGTCTTTAATTCATTGCTTTGTTTTGATAGAGCAGTGCATGTTTTGAAATTTTTAATTTAAACATGTTCTTTTTTAATTAATTAAATTTTGATTATACATTTTTAGGGGGTACAGAGCTATCAATATTTATGTACAGTATGTGATGATCAAATCAATATTATAAGCATGTTCATCATTACAAATCATAATTACTGTTTGTGTCCCTTACTCAATTACTCCCTAACCTCCCTCCCCCTCTCCCTTTCCCACCTGTAGTAACTATAGGTCTGTTCTCTCCTGAAAATTCAATGTTTTATTGTGGCCTTTGTTTGTTTGTTTCTTTTCTTTTTTCCTCTCTCTCTCTTTCTCTCTCTCTCTCTCTCTCTCTCTCTCTCTCCCCCTCTCTCTCTCTCTCTCTCTCCCCCTCGCCCCCATTTCTCTCCCTCCCTTTCTTTCTGTTCATCTGTCTTTCATTGTTTGTTCCCATTTATGAGTGAGGACATGCTGCATTTCCCTTTCTGTACCTGGCTTATTTCACTTAACATAATTTTCTCCAAGCTCATCCACATTGTTGCAAATGGTAGAATTTCATTCTTATTTTTATGGCTGAGTAGTATTCCATTATGTGTATATAACACATTTCCCTTATCCAGTCATCCATTGATGCACATTTAAGTTGGTTCCATATCTTGGGTATTGTAAGTAGAGCTGCAATGAACATGGGAGTGCAGATTTCCCTTCAACACGATGATTTCCATTCCTTTGTGTATATACCCAGTAGTGGGATTGCTGGGTCATATGGTAGTTCTACCTGTGGTTGTCTGAGAAACCTCCATACTGTTTTCCGTAATGGCTGCACTAAGTTACAGTCCCACCAACAGTGTAGAAGTGTTCCCCTTTCTCTGAATTTCTACCATTGTCCTCCTATTTTTTTCACAATTTCACATTACGTGTAAAGTCATCATGTTTGCCAACTTTTGACATTCAAACTGTAGGCTGTATCATGATCTACATCCAATAGTGAAAACTATATGTGTATATATTTAAGTGCATATGCATACACATATCTTTTCATTTAATCCTCACAAGAGTGTCACAAGGTAAGCGGTATTATTATTCCCATTCACCATAGAAAGTACTGAGGATTTGAGAAGCTAACTGAAGGTCTACAATTATACAGTCAGTATGAGGAAGATTCAAAATTCAGTATTCAAACCCAGCCATTACTAAGTCAAAAGTCTATCCTTTTAGCCACCTCAGTGTCAGTATTTTTAGATCTGCTAGTAAAAATAAGTGTAAGATTGTGGGAAAAGTGTTACAATGCAGTATAGATTTTGCTAATTACAGCTCTTCTGTAGTTTCTTTATTTTTCACTCTATTTTTCTAATCTTCAATGAGATACCAACAGTAGTGAATAAGATGAAATTTAACACCTACTCCATCAGAACAAACCTATCCAATTATTTGATTTTTTTTGCTAATCTCTTTTTCTTTTTTTTTGTAGAAAATATGCATGATGATGTTTCGTAAGTATCACTAAATTCCGTTGATGAAAGTTTTGACATGTATGTCCACTCCCAACTCAATGTTTGAGCATAATGTTCAAAATGTCTATTTCTGTGCTTAAATAACTCATTGTATGTATAACTGCATACATTATTCATGAATGACACTTCTCACTAAAAGTGTATATGGAATAAGAAGGCTTACCTTGATGCTGAAAAAGAAGAGACATCCAATTCTGAATAGTGAGTCTGAAATCAGAAATGTATCCATAGAATACAACGTAAGTGTTGTTAAAGATGTTCTCTATCAGGTAGTGGTCAAAAAATTTCTAAGGTCTCTAAGGCAAGTAAAGATGGAATGAAGAACAAAACATGGAGTTAGGAACCTGTGTTCAAGTTCCAATCTATCATTAATTTTTTTATGTACCCTTAGAGGGGTTGCTTACCTTCTCTTTATTTGTAAAATAAACAATAAAATTTTCTCTTTCACATAATTCACAGAATTATGTCTGTGCATAGTAAATGAGTAAAGATCTATAAAATGCTTTGTTGAGGTGTAATTTTAAAGCCAATCAATATAATTTTCATCTTGGAGTGTTTTCTCTGAGCACGATTAGAGGTTTAGAAAAAAGTCTTTCGGCAGGAGGTTGGGAGATAAGAGGGAAAGCCTGCCTGCACTAGCAGTGATCAACATTCAGGTGATTAAATTATGGCCAAAGGAGCTTAGCAAATGGTGTGCTCCCTTTAAAATGTCACATTGAGTCATATGGTGAATTGAGAGGCTAATGCATGGGAATCATGAGGGAGTTATGGAGATGCAAATATCTCTTGGTATGTTCCCATGAGAACATCTACAGCTCTCATCTCACTTTCCTAGGGAAGAAGCAATTAATTTGCCCGTGGGATATGTTGAGAGTACATACATGTTTTTGTATTACTTGTTATTATTATTTTTTTCATTTTATAGTTAAAGTATAATTTACGAATAGTAATATCCACAATTTTTAGTGCATAATTCTAAGGATTTGGTCAAGTTTATATGGTCATGTAACCTGTACCACAATTATGATGTAGAAGATTTCGAGCATCTAAACAAAACCTCTGATCTTTGTGCTTAACGCATTGTCCCATCTGCTGCCATGCAACCATTAAACTGTTTTTTGTCCATATAGTTTTGTGGTAGTTTTCTTCAAATAGAGTATTAGTGTATGTAGCCTTTGACTCTGGCTTCTTTTCCTTCGCATTGAGTATTTTAGATTACCTAGTACTGCTGGAAAATAAGACAAACTGGGTGACTTAAACAATAGAAATTTATTGCCTTACATTTCTGGAGGCTAGAAGTCTGAGATGAAGGTGTTTACAGGGTTGGTTCTGTTGGTTCTTTGTGAGGACTGTAAGGAGGAATCTGTTTCATGTCTCTCTCAGCTTCTTGGTAGATGGCTAGCAATATTTGGCTTTCCTTGACTTCTGCTTTTACATTATTCCATCTCTATCTTCATCTTCATATGGTGTTCTCCCTATGTCTGTATCCAAATTTTCCCTTTTTATAAGAGCACAAGTCATATTGGACTAGGAGTCCTGCCTACCCCACTTTACCTAACTGTATCTGCAACTACCCTATTTCCAAATAAGATCATATTATGAGGTACTGGGAGTTAGAAATTTAACATATAAATATTTGGGGAAATACAATTCAATCTGTTGGAAGCTGAACAAAACCAATGCCATTTTGTGCCCTGCCTGTGATGTTGACTTTTTTTCCTTTTTTGTGAAGCCAATTATTTGTTTATTTATTTATCTTTTTATTGGGACATAGTTGATTGTACTTATCTGTGGGGTACAGCATTGAATAATACCTGTGTACAATATGTGATATTCAAATCAAGATAATTAGTATATCCAACACTATACAATGTAATCAATTTTTGTGGCTCTTTACCGATTCCTCCCTTACTCCCCTCCCCCTCCACCTTTCCCTCCTCTGGTAACCTCAGTTCCGTTCTCTTCTCTTGAAAGTTCAATGAATTATTGTGATTGTTATATCTTTCTTTCTATTTCCTTTTATTTGTTTATTTTAATTTTTTTAGCTCCCACTTACAAGTGAAGATGTGGCATTTATCTTTCTGTGCCTGGCTTATCTCAGTTAACATAATTTTCTCTAAGTTCATCCATGGTGGTGCAAATGGCAGTATTCATTCTTTTTTATGGCACAGTAGCATTCCATTGTACATATATACCACATTTTCCTTATCTTGTCATCTGATGATGGACATTTAGGATGGTTCCAACTCTTGGCTATTGTAAATAGAGCTGTGATGAACACGGGAGTACGGGTATCCCTTTGACATGATGATTTCCATTCCTTCTGGTCAGTACCCAGCAGTGAGATTGCTGGATCGTATGGAAGATGTATCTGTAGTTGTTTGAAAAACTGCCATGCCAGAGACCAGCTCCGCAGGATTCGCCGGACCTGAATAGGTGGTGTGGAGTAGGATGAGGAAAAAAGAGAAAGGCATACCACAAGTGTCTAGTGCAAGTGTGGACAACAACTACATGAATCTTACTTTATTTATATCTTTTTACTTAATTTTTTACTTGATGATTTATCTTTTAATCAAAACATTTTTATTTTGATTCTATTGAAAAAGGAAAGGTCAAAATGTTCTAAAGCACTCACGCTGTGATAAAAACACCTACTCATGCATCAATTGTTCACCCTAAAGCCTGTGGCTTGTGGCCAGGAAACTATACAATAGCAACATGCTTGGTTTTAAAATGTCAGACTGTTGGTCTGAATTATAAACCTTAACCTTCTTAGCTTACAATTTAACCCATTTTTAATCTTACTTATACTTACTACACTTAATTTTAATAAAATTGATTAGTTATGGTTAACAATTTAATATTGCTTATACTCTATATTGATCATTTTAATTTATAATGAAAATCACAATATTTATACCTTTTATTTCCCTGCCAATAGACTCCGGGAACAGCACAGGGGACAAAGTGAAAAGTTAAATGATCTTACTCAAACTATCAAAAACACACTATATCATTTTTATTATTACTAGGGAAACAACATGTTCTTGGTAAATCTAGTGAAACCGTGGGAATGGGGAAAAACAAAGAAATCTGTAACTAGTTATGATCAAATAGTTGTAAACACCACTGCACTCAGACCCACCATCTCCCTGGGGGATGTGGATAGAAATCCAACATAATAACTTCTTTCCACATGCATAAAAACATGATCACAACTATTGAACTAGTTATTCTAAAATTATGGGTCAATGCACACACCACTAGCAGGAAAAATCAACAACAAAATTAAATCAAGCCAACCCATACCGGGAACATACGTCAAAAACACCTCTAATACTGACAATGTCTTTTAAATGAGCCGAAAGGTTAGGCTGTTTAATCCTGGAAAGCCTTGTCGAGCAACCAAAGGTGAACAAACAGGAAATTCCACGGAGCCGTGTTGCACACATGGGACCCCCTTGCAGCCTGTTGAACAAGAGGTATCACTCCTGAGGCTCCCATGCCATTTCCTATAGCAGGATGGCTCTCGACACGGCCATACTGTTTTCCACAGTGTTTTTACTAATTTACAGTCCCACCAACAGTGCAGGAGCATTCCCTTCTATCCACACCCTTGCCAGCATTTGTTATTCAATGTCTTTGTGAATATAGCCAGTCTAAATGGGGTGAGGTGGTATCTCAATGTGGTTTTAATTTATTTCTATGACTAGAGACGTTGAGCATTTTTTCATGTACCTGTTGTCCACTTGTATGTCTTCCTTTGAAAAATGTCTATTCAGCTCTTTTGCACATTTTTAAATTGGGTTACTTGTTTTTTACTGTGCTGTGTAATTGCTTGAGTTCCTTGTCTATTGAGGATATTAATCCCTTGTTGCATGCACAGTTAGCAAAAATTTTCTCCTACTCTGTATGTTGTCATTGAACTCTGTTGATTCTTTCCTTTGCTGTGCAGAAGCTTTTCAGTTTGATGCAGTCCCATTTGTTTTTTCTTTTGTTGCTTGTGCTTTCATACTCGTGTTCACAAGGTCTGTTCCCAGACCTAGTTCCTGAAGTGTTTCACCTATATTTTCCCTTAGTAATTTTACAGTTTCAGGTCTTATACTTAAGTATTTAATCCATTTTGACTTGATTTTGGTATATGATGAGAGGTGCATATCTAGTTTCACTCTTGTGCATATGAATATCCAATTTTTGCAGCTACGTTTATTGAAGAGGCAGTCTTTTCTCCAATGTAGATTTTTGTTGCCTTTGTCCAATATCAGATGGCTGTAAGCCTGGGGGCTGATTTCTGGGTTCTCTCTTCTGTTCCACTGGCCCAAGTGTCTATTTTTATGCCAGTACCATGCTGTTTTGGTTACTATAGGTTTGTAGTATAATTTGAAGTCAGGTAGTGTTATGCCTCCATCTCTATTTTTTTTGCTCAGGGTTGCTTTGGATATTCTGGGTCTTTTGTTGTTCCATATGAAAGTTAAGATAGTTTTTTCCATTTTTGTGAAGAATGTCATTGCTATTTTGATGGGGATTGCATTGAATCTGTAGATCGCTTTGGGTAATATAGACATTTTCACAATGTTAATTCTTCCGGTCCAAGATCATGGAATGTCTTTCCATCTTTTTGTGTCTTCTTTAATTTCTTTCAGTAGATGTTTGTAGTTCTTATTGTAGAGATCTTTCACCACCTTGGTTAAATTGATCCCTCAGTTGTTTTTTTTTTTCATGACTATCGTAAATGGGCTTACATTCTTTATTTTTCTTTCTGTTATTTCATTATTTGAGTAGAGAAATGCAACTGATTTGGGGGCATTTATTTTGTATCCTGCAATGTTACTGAAATTATTAACAAGCTCTAAGAGTTTTTTGATAGAGTCTTTAGGTTTTTCTAAATATAGTATCATGTCATCTGCAAATAGGGACAGTTTGACTTCATCTTTTTCAGTCTGGATGCCCTTTATTTCTCTTGCCTGATTGCTCTGGCTAGTACTTCCAGTACTATGTTAAATAGAAGTGGCAAGAGTAGGCATCCCTGTCTTGTTCCTGCTCTTAAGGGAAAACCCTGGTTTTCCCCCATTCAGAATGATACTGGCAGTGGGTTTGTCATAGATGGCTTTTATTGTGTTGAGATACTTTCCTCATATACCTAATTTGTTTAGAGTCTTTGTCATGAAGTGATGTTGAATTTTGTCAAATGCTTTTTCAGTATCTATTGAGATAATCATGTTTTTTTGTCCTTGAGTTTGTTGATGTGATGTATAACGTTTATTGACTTTCAAATGTTGAACCATCCTTGCATCCCTGGGATGAATCCCACTTATTCATGGTGTATAATTTTTTAAATGTATTTCTGTACTCTGATTGCTAATATTTTGTTGAATATTTTTTTCATCCATGGTCATAAGGAAATTGGCCTGTAATTTTCTTTTTTTGTTGTGTCCTTACCTCATTTTGGTATCAGAGTTACGTTGGGAGAGTACGTTCTGCTTCAATTTTTTGAAATAGTTTGAGGAGAATTGGTATTAATACCTCTTTAAATGTTTCATAGAATTCAGCTGTAAATCCCTCCAGACCTGGACTTTTCTTTGTTGGAAGATTGCTGATTACCGCTTCAATCTCATTCCTTGTTATTGGTCTGTTCAGGTTTTCTCTCTCTGCTTGGTTCTGGGTACTTTGTATATGTCCAGGTACTTATCCATATCATCCAGATTTCTTATTTGTTGTCATACAGTTGTTTATAATAGTCTCTAATGATTCTTCATGTTTCTGTGGTATCATTGGAATGTCTCCCTTTTCATTTCTGATTTTTGTTATTTGGGTCTTCTCTCTTCTCTTTTTTGTTCACTTAGCTAATGGCTTGTCTATTTTATTTATCTTCTCAAAAAATCAACTTTTTGTTTTGCTGGTCTTTTCTATTGTTTTCTGTGTCTGTATGTCATTTAGTTCTGCTCTTATCTTAATGATTTCTTTCCATATACTACCTTTAGGATTGGATTGTTGTTATTTTTTCAAGTTCTTTGAGAGGTGATGTTAGGTTGTTTATTTGAAGTCTTTCTACTCTTTTGATGTAAATGTTTATTCAAATAAATTTACCTCTTAGTACTGCTTTTGCATTATCCCACAGGTTTTGGTGTGATGTATCTTTTTTTCATTAGTTTCTAGAAATTTTTTGATTTTCTGTTTAATTTCTCCTTGGACCCGTAGATCATTCAGGAGCATATTGTTTAGTTTCCATGTATTTGTACAGTTTTTAGAGTTTTTCTTATTATTAATTTCCAGTTTTAGTCCATTGCAGTCTGAAAATATACTTGGAAAGATTTCAATTTTTAAAAATTCGCTGAGACTAGATTTGTGACCTAATATGTCATCTATCCTGGAGAATGTTCCATGAGCTGATGAGAAGAAAGTATATTCTTTAGTTGTTGGATGAAATGCTCTGTATATATCTGCCAGGTCCAGTTGTTCTAAGGTGTAGCTTAAACCTGTGTCTTTTTTTGATTTGTTGCCTGGAAGATCTGTTCCATAGTGAGAGAGGAGTGTTCAGATCTCCCAGTATTAACGTATCAGGGCCTATTTCTTTCTTTAGGTCTAAGATTGTTTGCTTTATATATCTGGGTGCTCCAGTATTGGTTGCATATACATTTATGATTGTTATGTCTTCTAGCTGGATAGATCCTTTTATCATTATATAGTGGCCTTCTTTGTATCCTTTTACATTTTTTGGTTTAAAGAGTATTTTATCTGATATAAAAATGGCTACTCCTGCTCATTTTTGGTTTCCTTTTGCATGGTATATCTTTTTCCATCCCTTCACTTTTAGTCTGTCTGTGTGTCTCTTCAGGTGAGGTGGGTCTCTTAAAGACAGCATATACTTGGGTCTAGCTTTTTAATCCAATCAGTCTGTGTCTTTTGAATTGGGAGTTTAATCCATTCACATTTAGGGTAGTTATTGACAGGTATTGTTTAGTTCCTGTCATTTAATTGATTTTTGTTTACACAATTTAAATATCGTTTGAAAATTAGTTCCCCTTTTCTCTTCTTCAATATTAGTTGAAAATTTAACGTGGCATGATTTAGTTTCTTTCTCTTCCTTTCTGGTATTTTTTTTTTAAATGGTGGGTTTTGCTCCTTTTTGTGTATTTGTGATAGCGATCATCATTACTCAGATTCCAGATGAAGGACTCCCTTGAGAGTTTCTTGCAGGGCTGCTCATGTGGTGGTGAACTCCCATAACTTTTGTTTTTCTGTGAATTGCACTATTTCTCCCTCATTTCTGAAGGAGAGCCTTGCTGGCTAAAGAATTCTTGGCTGGCAACTTTTTTCTTCTAGTATTTTGAATATATCATTCCACTTTCTTCTGGCCTATAGGGTTTCAGTTGAGAAGTTTGCTGTTAATCTGATGGGGGCTCCCCAATAGATGACTTAACACTTTTCTCTTGCTGCTTTTAGAATTCTCTCTTTGTCTTTGACTTTTGAAAATTTAACTATAATATGTCTTTGGGAGGATCTTTTTGGATTGAATCTGTTTGGGGACATTTGAGCTTCCAGGATCTGAAGGTCTGTATTTCTTCCTACACCTGGGAATTTTTCTGTAACTATTTCCTTGAATAAGTTTTCAATACCTTTTCCTTTCTCCTCCCCTTCTGGAATACCCACAATTTGAATGTTAGAGCACTCAAGGTTTTCTGTTATCTCTCTTAGAGGTTCCTCATTATTTTTAATTTTTTTCCTTTTTTTTTTTGTCTGCCTGTGTTATTTTGAGAAGACCATCTTTGAGATCTGAAATTCTTTCTTCTACTTGCTCTACCCTGCTGCTGAAGTTCTCTATTGTGTTTTTTATTTCATTGAGTGAATCTTTCATTTCTAGGAGTTCTGCTACAGTCTTTTTAAAGGTATTAATCTCTGTAAATTTCCTCCTTCATATTTTTGGATATTTTTTCTTGTTTCATTTTGTTCTCTAAATGAGTCTTTTTTTATCTCTTCGAGCTTTATGAAGATCATTGTTCGGAATTCTTTTTCAGACATTTCAAGGATACCCTGTTCCAAGGAGCCTGAAATTTGAGCATTACTGTATTCCTTTGGTTATGTCATATTTTCTTGCTTGTTTGTAGTTCTAGTATTTTTTTCACTGATGTTTGGTCATCTCGTAGAGGATTTGCTTCTCTTTTACTGTGAGGTTGGCTATGAGGATAAAGATTTCTTCCTCCATTTGCAGGCTTTACTATTGACTCTTTTTATGTCAGTGTAGTTGAATGAGCAGTAGGTTATCTATAGAGTGGCCCTGGCTGCTACTGTGGTGGTGAATTGTCCTTGTATGACAGTAGGTGTGGTAGTGGCTATATTACACCTCCTTGGGTCTTGTTTCAGAATCTGTGGCCCTAGAATGAGCCCCCAGCACTGCATGGGTCTCAGCTCACCTCAGTGTCTGCTGTGGCTGCAGGCACTTCCCTCCAGGTCCTAGGAGCTTTTTACAGTTTTTCATTTAAAGTCTATTTTATCAGATTTTTTTTTTTTTTTTTTACTTAAAGTCCGTTTTGTCATATAGATACAGATACACCTGCTCTCTTTTGGTTTCCATTTGCATGGGATATCTTTTTACAACTCCATACTTTCAGGGTATGTGTATCCTTACAGATGAAGTGAATCTCTTGTTGGCAACATGTCATTGGATCTTTCTTTTTAATCCGTTAAGCCACCCTATATCTTTTGATTGGACAAGTTAATCTATTTATATTCAAAGTGATTATTGAGAGGTGAAGATTTACTACTGCCATTTTGTTGCATGTTATCTATTTTTTTTGTGGATCTTTTTGTGCATTTCTTCCTCCCTTATTGTCCTCCTTTCTGATCAATTGGTTTTCACTAATTGTATGTTCTGATTTCTAGTTTTTTTCAAAGTGTATCTATTGTAGGTCTTTCTTTCCTTTGTGGTAACCAAGAATTTTTCAAAAAAATTTTTACAATTATAACAGGTTATTTTAAACTAATAATAACTTTGCAGAAAAACATGTTTATTTTATTTTATTTCTTATTTATTGATTAATCATATTCCTGGGGCAAAAAGCTGAACATCACTACCTTTGCCCAAGATGTGAGGATCAGATCAATATTATCAACATGTCTATTATCCCAAATTGCAATTATTCCCCCATGTCCCCCACCCAAACTTTTCTCAACCTCCCTCCAATTCCCCTTGCCCCGCCCCACCTCAACAGGCAACCCTAGGTCTGTTTTCCCCCTCTGCAACTACAATGCACTACTACGGTCTTCATTCCTTCTTTCTCTCTTATATCCCAATCATGAATGAGTACATGTGGTATATTTCCCTCTGTGCCTGGCTTATTGCACTTAATGTAATTTTCTCCAAGCTCATCTGTGTTGCTGTGAATGGCAGAATTTTGTTCTTTTTATGGCTGAGCAGTATTACATTGTGTATATATACTACATTTTCCTTCTCAGTCATCCAACAATGGACATTTAGGTTGGTCCTACATTTTGGCTTTTGTAAATAGAGCTGCAATGAACACGGGAGTGCATGTATCCCTTCAGCATAATGATTTCCGTTCCTTTGTGTATACTCCCAGAAGTGGGATTGCTGGATCATGTGGTGGATTTATCTGTAGTCGTATGAGAAACCATAGTGTTTTCTGTGGATGCTGTACTAATTTACTGTACTCCCTGGCCTGGTGGTGGCACTCCTCCTGTCTTCTGTGCAGGTGGGGGCTAGGGCTGCCTGGGGCTTTCCTCTGCCTTGGGCCTCTCTGTCACAGTGGCAGTGCTCTTCCTGCTTTGATGTGGGTAGGGAGTTAGGACTCCCCAGGGATTTTCCCTGCCTTGAAACTCCCTGTCATAGCACTCCTCCTGCTTTCTGTGTGGGCAGGGGGTTACCTCCTTACCTTCTTGAACTGATTGCTTCCTTGAGAGTTGTTAAGTCCATGGTTCTTCATGAACTTTTGCTGTCTTTGAAAGTTTTTTTAAAAACCTCTGTACTTTAACTCTCTCATCACATTTGGAATTTTTGATGTCACAATTAACCGCTTCTTATATTGCATATGCCCTAACCAATCGTTGAGTAGTTATTATCACTTTTAACATTTTTGTCTTTTTAATCTTCATATTAAAGATATAAGTGGTTTATATACCACGATTACTCTAGTATGGTATTCTGAATTTGACTGTATGCCTACTGATGCAAATTGGTTTCATTCATATGTTTTTGTGTTACCCACTAGTGTCCTTTTTTCAGTTTGAAGAACCCCTCTTAGCATTTCTTGTAAGACAGAACTGGTGGTGATGAACTTCTTCAGTTTTTGTTTATCTGGGAAAGTCTATATCTCCTTAGGTTCTGCAGAATAGCTTTGCTGAATACAGTTTTCTTGATTAGGAAGTTTTTTTCCCTCAGCACTTTGAGTATATCATCCTACTTTCTCCTGGCCTATAAGCTTCCTGCTGAGAAGTCTGTGACTAGGCATATTAAACTCCCTTATGTATTATTTCCTTCTTTTCTCTTGCTGCTTTCAGAATCTTCTCCTTGTCTTTGACCTTTGACAGTTTGATTATAATATGTTTTAAGGTAGTCTTAGTTGAATTGATTCTGGTTAGAGACTTTGGCCTTTCTGTACCTGCATGTTTATATCTTTCTCCAGGTGTGAGAAGTTTCTGTTATTATTTCTTTAAATAAGCTTTCTACCTCTTCGTCTTTTTATACTCTCTTTTGACCACCAATGACACCCCACATTTCCTCTTTTGATGTTCCCCATAAACTCCATAAGCTTTCTTTGTTCTTTTTTAACTTTTTCTCATCTGACTGTTTATTTTCAAATAGCCTGTCTTTGACCGCACTGATTCTTTCTTTTGCTGGATCAATTCTGCTGTTAATGCTCTCTACTGCATTTTAAAATTTCATTCACTGTATTTTAAAGCTCCAGGATTTCTGTCAGTTTTTTTAAATTTCATTTCTCTGTTAAAGTTCTCTGATTAATTTCTAAATTATTTTTCTTATTTTATTGCAGCTTGTTGAACTTACTTAGAAATAGGAATGTGAACTTTTTTTTTTTTTTAATCAGGAAGACCTTACACCTCCATTTCCTTAGAGTGCATCACTGGTACCATATTATGTCCATTTGGTGATGCCAGGTTTTCCTGTTGTTCTTGAACCTTGTGGTCATATGTCAGGGTCTGTGTATTGAACTTATAGGTATTATTTGAGTCTTCACAGTCTGGGTTTGTCTGTGACCATCCTTATGTAGTAGGTGTCCAGAAATTCTGAGAAGATTATCTGCTTTTGTCTCTAAGTCCACGAGCATCGTAGACATTGTAGAACAAAGCGCACCCTAAGCCCAGGTCTGCCACAGCCAACACTGAGGTTTGGGCATTGGTTGCTGTTCTCCCAATCCCCATTATTTGTTACTAATTGACCCCTCATGGCCAGCCCTGCTGGCACTTGCAATACAGTCTGGGAGAAAAGAATGAGGCAAACCTCTTACAAAGTGTCTCCGAATGGTAGGAAAGTCGAATGTACACTTCCCACTCACTTTTCCACTGTAGAAACCCTGTGTCCAGGAGACTCTTCTGCATACAACCCTGCATAGGCTTGGGGAAGGGGTTTGCAATAACAGAGCACCACTTTTCTTACCATCTAATCATGGTTTTTCTACGCTCTGTGGTCCAAAGGGATTCATAGTTTCACTTTAGGGTTCTGGGATATTCAGGGTGGTAACCTTGCCACTGGATAGTTGTTAGTTAAAATTCTGTGGGTAAGGGAAGAAACAGAAGTCTTACTCTACCATTTCACTCAAATATTTTAGAATTAGGCAATCTGAGCTATTTCTTCATATGGTCTACCTCATATCTTATAGATGACTTCATCAGAATTTTTATCTGGTGATTTTTATAATCACTACCTCTTTATTGATATTCTGTACTAGGGAAAAGATAGAGACATAAATCAATGGAATGGGTTACAGAATGTAGAAATTGACCCACAGGTATACAATCAACTAATTTTTGTGAAGAATGGAAAGGCAAGTCAATAGAGAAAACATGCTATGGTTTGAATGTTTGTCCCCTCTAAACTTATGTTGAAATTCAATTGCCACTGTGCCAGTATTGGGAGGTTAGGCCTTTAAGAGGTTTTTAGGTCATGAGGGCCACCTTCATGGATGGATTAATACCATTATTGTGCGAGTGGGTTTGTTATCACAGGAGTGGGTTTAACCCATATTTCTCTCTCTTTTTCTCTCTTGCCCTCTCTTTGCCCTTCTGCCATGTGAGGATGCAGCAAGAAGGCCCTTGCAAGATGCTGATCCCTCAATGTTGGCCTTAACATCCTCCAGAACTGTGAACCAATAAATTTCTGTTTACTATAAATTACCCAGACTATGGTATTCTATTATAGCAGCTCAAATAAACTAAGACAGAAAATTGACATGGAGAGTGAGATGTTGCTATAAAAAGTAATTGAAAATGTGGAAGTGGCTTTGGAGTTGGGTAATGGTCAGAGGCTCAAAGAGTTTGGAGGGGCAGGGTAGAAAAAGCCTATATTGCCATGAATATAGCATGGGATGATTCAGGTGAAGGCTCAGAAGAAGAGAAGAAAAGTAGGGAAAGTCTGAAACTTCTTAGAGATGACTTAAGTGGTTGTGATAAGAATGTTGGAAGAAACATGGACAGTAAAGTCAATTCTGATTATGTCTCAAGTGGAAATTTGTGAAATAAGGTATTGAAAACTAGAGTAAAGGTCATTCTTTTTATAAAGTGGCAAAGAACTTGGCTGAATTGTGTCATTGCTCAAGGTCTTTATGAAAGGGAGAACTTAAGAGTGATGAACTAGGAATATCTGGCAGAAGAAATTTCTAAGCAAAGTATTGAAGGAGTTGCATGACCTCTTTTAATTGCACATAGCTAAATGTGAGTGGAGAAAAATGACTTAGCATGGGATTACAACTAAAAGGGAAGTAGAACATAAAGATTCAGAAAACTCTCAGTTTGACTATGTAAGGAATAAAAGAGCATATTTGTGAAAGAATGTCCAGAGTGTGTTAAGGAGATTCATATGCATAGAAGAAATCCAGATGATATTCATCAGGATAATGGGAGAAGAACTCTGAAGGCATTTTGGAGATCTTCACGGCTGCCCCTTTTATCACAGGCCCAGAGCTCTAAAAGAGCAGAATGATTTGAAGTGATGGTCCCATGAATACCTTCTTGGTCTCACTGCTCAGAGCTGTTTTGGTATTCTTTTTCTCATATTCCAGCATAGTGCTCCTCAACCTCCCCAGCCATAGCTCAAGTGCTCCTGGGTGCAGCTTGGGCAGCAGGCATAAGTATAAGCCTTGCCAGAATCCATGTGGTGCTAATTCTGTATATGCACAAAGTTCATCAGCTGTGGAAAGCATGACTATCTCTATCTAAATTTCAAAGAATATCTCAGACAGCTTCAGGACCCAGGAAAAGACTTGACACAGAGGCATGGCCACCACAGAGAGCTCCCACTATGACAATGCTTAGCAGAGCCATGAAGGCAGGTTAGGTCCCAAGTCTCCAGACCTGTAAAACCACCAGAGTGTGATTGTAGTGTAGAATAGCAACAGGCACTTGACTCTTACCCATGAGAGCTGCCGTGTGGGCTGCACCTAGCAAAGTCACTGAGGCAGAGCCCTCGGAGGCTAGGAGGCCCAACCTCTATCCCATTGTGTCTGGATGGTAGGACACGGAGTCAAAGAAGATTATTTTGGGGACTCAAAATTCAATGTTGCCTGCCTTGTTGGGTTTTGAATTTACTTGGGACCAGTCAGTCATTTCTTATTTTCTATTTCTCCATTTTGGAATGGGAATGTCTTTCCTATGTCTGTTCCACCATTTTATTTTGGAAGTACATAACTTGTTCTGATTTCACATGCCTACAGTTGGAGGGAAATTTGCCTCAGAATAAATTATGCTTTGAATATCACCCATAACTGATTTAGATAAGACTTCGTACTTGGACTTTTGAGTTGATTCTGGAATGAGTTAAAACTTTGGGGCTATTGGAATAAAATTAATGAATTTTCATGTGAGAAGGACATGAGTTTTGGGGGTCAAGGGTGAAATACTATGATTTGGATGTCCATTCCCTCCAAAACTCATGTTGAATTTTAATTTTAATTTTGATGGTATTGGGAGGTTGGACCTTTAAGAGGTGTTTAGGTCATGAGGGCCACCCTCATGAATGAACTAGTGCTTTTTGGTAGGAGTTAGTTTCTTATTGCAGGAGTGAATTTACACCTGCTTGTTCCCTCTCTCACCTTCTCTTTACCCTTTTGCCATAGAATGATGCAGTAAGAAGGCCCTCTCCAGATGCCAGTCCTGTGATCTTGGACATCCTAGCCATAAACTTTTGTTTATTATAAATTACCCAGCCTGTGGTATTCTGTTATAGAAGCACAAACAAAACAAGAAAAAATATATGTTTTCCAACAAACTGTGCTGCAACAGTTGTTTGTTCATATGAAAAAAAAGAGTAAGTAAATCTTAAATGTAAACTGAAACCATATGTTCCCATGAACCCTGATGCAAATATTTGTAAAAAGCTTTATCGATATTAAGAATTGCTAAACCTGGAAGCAGATTATGAGAAAATAATCTAATTGTATGAGTGTTATAAATGTAGGACATAACCTTACCAAAAGGAGATGGGGAGAAAAAAGCAGTTGACCTAAGTAATGTTGAAAAATAGTTTGGTAACTGCAAACCTTAAATCTAAAAATATAAAGAGCTTTACATAAATATGGTACTTTTGTTGTTAAAGTTGTTTCTCATCAGAGTACTAATCAACAATTATAGAGCTGGATTAACTGTATATTGTAATCAAATGAATAAATCTATAAATGGGGTTGTCGAGAACCAAGTTTCTCATTGGCAGAGAAGAAAGCTGCAGATAAGAAAGTGGGGGATTCGATGAACTGGACTGGTGTCAGGGATGTCTGTGTGAATCGTGTTTCACTGCCTATTGATATAATAGCTAGATACAGAAATAAGTATAGTTGTGTGTATATTGGTATGTATACATAGTATTTATATATAGCTCTGTCTTTAAGAGGGCCTAGAAGAAGTTAAACTCCAGGAGGTGCAGACACAACCAGCAGTGTATTACTGATTGAGTAAATAAATAAATGGGTAGAAGAGACAAATCTTTGAAACCGAAGTTAGAAAGAAAAGTTATTTAAATACTAACTTCACCATGAGGTGTAGCTTAGTTCCACAACATTTGGAGTATGAGTTGGGCTTAGTGAGTTGCTTATAAATAACAGAGTATAGAAAGGGAAAAATAGTAACTCTACAATGGAAAAACCTAGTAAATTGTATCTAAGACATGGTCATAAGAATAACACTTCACCTCAGTGATATTTTTCCCTCAAATCCATAACCCTAGTCAAATTGTTAGAAAACTTCAGAAAAATCACAACCAAAAAACATTATATGAAATACTTGGCAAGTACTTTTAAAAACTGTCAAGATCATCAAAAACAGAGAAAGATCTGTCACAGAGAAGAAGAGATTAAAGAGACATGACAAGTCAACCCAAGAAGAGCAAAAGGATATTAATGGAAAATGAATAAAATCTGAACAAAGTATGAAGTTTGGAATATAATATTGTGCCAGTCTTGGTTTCTTAATTTTGACAAATACCAGTGTGATATAGGATTATAACATTGAGCACAACATATAGACATTTAGAATCATTTCAATTAATGTATAAAGTAATTTTCCAAATGTAATCATATATTAAGCCTTTTATAATTTCATATTTAATTTCTTTTTATGATTTACTAAATAGTATTTGTTTAATGCGTTACTTGCTACTTAATGGAGCATCATTTCAAAGTAAAAATGGTGAAAGGACTCACTTGATGATGGGATTTTCATAAACTATTATGTCCAAAAGTGGGGAGTGTAAGCATGAAGAAAGGATGTAGGTAAAATTATTTCAGCAAAGCAGAAAATAAACTGTGCCTCTTGAAATGCACTGTATGTCTATTCAGAAGGTTTATATTATGCATAATTTGCTATAATCATTAATGGTTCAAAGATTCAACATATTGATACAGTTGGACTGATTGTTCAATTATTTTATTTGCTCACTTACCAAGTAATTATTGAGAATCTACACTGAAATAGACATCTACTTAGATATCGAGTGGGTTTATGTAATCAAAATGGAGAAAGTCACAGCCCTCATGGAATTTAAATTCTAGTTGGGGATGACAGATAACAAACAAGTGAGAAAATACATATACAGTAGGGGATTGTTGATAAGAACTAAATGTCCATTAATGGATGATTGGATAAGGAAACTGTGGTATAGATATACCATGGAATACTACTCTGCCATAAAAAGAATGAAATACTCCTATTTCCAACAACATGGATGAGCCTGGAGAAACTTACACTGAGTGAAATAAGCAAAGCACAGAGGGATAAATTCCACATGTGCTCACTCATATGTGGGAGCTAAGAGAGAAAGAAGGAAGGAAAGAAAGACCACAGTGGTGCGTTGGTCTTACAGAGGGCGGGAATGTTCCTAGGGCTACAAAGTGGAATGGGGGGGAGGGGGAGGGGGAGAGAGGTGGGAGAATAGTTGTGTGGGGACATGGGGTACAAAAGTAATTTTTGGTGATGGGTATGCTCCCAGTGTGAATCTGGCCCTTGCATCGTGGGCACGAGGGCTGACAATTAGCTTTGTATCTCATGAATATTCATAATAAAAAATATATAAAAATAAAACAAATATTGTATACATATATTAAAAAAAGAACTATGAAGAATAGCACAGGGTGAGGGGACAGTGTACATGGGGAGGGAAGAATGGATATTTTGTAGAGGTGGTCAGGGAAGGCTTCCATGAGAGGTTAACATTTGCTTAAGCAGAGACCTGAATGAAGTGTAGGAAACATCCATGCACAGGAAACAGGAAGTACAAATACCCTGAGACAGGAGCATGCTTGAAGTTGTGAAGAGACATCAAGGAGATCAGTGTGAACGAAGAGGAGTAAAAGACTGGGGCAGAGACGAGATATGATGTAAGTCAACTAAATTAAGAATTAATGAGCAACATTAACCATTTCAAAGTTCTTGGAGTGAGAAAAATGTAGAACATTATTAACATATTTGAGCATTTCTTAGGTAGTATGAATATTGGCAGTCATAGATGAATAAATTTTAAAAAGCCTTATTTTTCCTGTGTTTTTATTATGCTCTAGCTATTTTATCCTTTTGAAAAGTGCATTGTGAAAATGTGGATTCTATAAAATGATTCAGTTAAGACAGAATATCAATTTATTTAAGATACTTTAGTTATATATCTCTCAATAAAATATGCCAACTGTATGAGCACATACTTTCATTTAAAACCTTGTCACTTTTTCCCTCCCATTAGAACTCTTAGAACAGTTATTCAACTGAAGAAAAAAAGTAACATTAATCATAAATGTATATTCTAATACCTCAATTAATTATTTATTTTTATTAGAAACTAGCCATATTCCATTTACCTCTGACTAATTTTTCACCCCCATGTGTATGGGCCCACATGAGTCACATACATGCACTTCCATTCATGGGCTTATTTTTGCCCCTGCTTTACATGTGTGTTAGAAGTGGCAAATGATAGACAAAAATGCACATGGAAAGAGTGAATCAATCAAATCTCCTTAATATTTTTTTTGACAAGCAAAACCAAAACGTTTGAAGCTTCCCTTTAGCCTTTCTCATTTGGTATTACCTTTTTGATCATTTTGTTTTATCTTTTTTAAAAACAGACTTTTGAATAGGTAAGAGTGTTACTTCTAGAATTTAACTTCTAGATAGTATTACTATTTAGAATTTAACTTCAGTGTGGGCCTTAAATATCACTAAGTTCCTCGAGAAAATCAGAAAGGAAGGACACTAGATTATCATGCATCCTGCAAGGTTAAACTTGCAAACCTAGGGACAATTTTCCCTTGTCAACAACCTTATTGAGTGCACTCTTGACTTCCTTGTTCCTCAGGCTGTAGACCACAGGGTTCAGCATGGGGATAATCATAGTATAAAACACAGCTGCAATTTTGTCTGTGTCCATGGAGTGACTGGAGCTTGGTCGTATGTACATGAAGATAATAGTCCCATAGAAAATGAGGACTGCAGTGAGGTGGGAGACACAGGTGGACAGAGCCTTCTGATATCCTGCAGATGAGTGCATCTTTAGGATGGTAATAAATATGAATAGGTAGGATATCAAAATAAGCAGGAGGGCAAAAAAGATATTGATGCTGGCTACGTAAACAAGAATCAGCTCATTAACACGTCTATCAGAGCAAGACAGAGCCATGACTGCTGGGACATCACAGAAAAAGTGATGGACCACATTGGACATACAGAAAGAGAGACTGAATGTTTCCCCAGTGTGAATGGAGGCATTTAGGAAACCACCGACATAGCAGCCTATAGCCAGACATACACACGCATTAGTAGTCATGGTGGTGGTGTAATGTAGGGGTTTGCACACTGCCGCATAGCGGTCATAAGCCATTGAGGCTAAGAGTAAATTTTCCACACTGGCAAAGCCTCCAAAAAAGAATGCTTGAGCAGCACATGCATTGTAAGAGATGACCTTGTCTCCTACAAGGAGCCCACCCATGACCTTCGGAGTGACAGCTGAAGAGTAGCAAATGTCGACAAGAGACAGGTTACTGAGGAAAAAGTACATGGGATTGTGGAGGCGAGAGTCCCAGAGAATCAGTATGATCATCCCAAGGTTTCCAACAACATTTATGAGGAAGATGAGAGCAAACATGGTAAAGAGAGGGACTTGTAGTTCTGAGGCATTGGTTAGTCCTAGGAGGACAAACTGTGTCACCTCTGTTCTGTTCTCCATCAATGTTATTTGGGAATCAGGAGATACCCTATAGCAATGAGAAATGGAGGAACAGAGCATTAAACATAGTAGAGATTGCAGTGAAATTAAAATGTTTATATACCATATGCATTCTTTTATTATAGTAATAACATGTATTTCAAGATTCTTCATAACTAAAGCATGAGCTTAGCAACAAAGTTTAGTGTATTAATTATGTATACAGTTTTAGATTGTTGAATGAGGAATCTTCGTGGATCATCTCTTCAGTTTCTAAACTTTATATATTTTTAAACTGAGATTTGGAAAATTTAATGAATTGTCCAACATGGCAATTCTGAAATTTATATATCAACCTGTTCAGCTTTTCCTAACCTGGTAAATTCATAGACCTCTATATTGCTAATGTGCCAGGAACTGCTCTAGACACCTTTATATTTATATTGACAGATTCTGCTCAATAAATATATAAAGTTGAGTAGTTGTTATTTTCATTTAGATTGTGAGTTACCAGAGGTTGAATAATTTATTCACGTTTACAGAAGTAATTAATTGGAAAGCCAAGCTTTGGTCTCAGACAGAATGGTTACCAAGTCCAAAGGTCTAAACTAAATTGAAGCCAGATTGAATTTGATTCAATTTACAATTACTCATTGTCTCCATTATTTCAAATTTAGTGTTTGGGGTCTCACGGTGAAGTAACTGAGAGATGTACACATAGTAGATGTGATGGGATAACTGCAGCAGTAGGGACATGCGTAATCAGCAGAGGCAATTCTGAGGGGGAAGGCACAGCGTTGCATAAAGAGCTTGGGCTCTGGGCAGAGGAGCCTGTCATTCCTACATTTGCAACCTAAAAATCATTGGTCCTAACCTAACTTTCCTGAACGAGATTTTCTTCATCTACCAAATAAAGATGGTAAAAAGACCTACTTTAAGGTATTGCTGTAAAAATTAAATGAGATAATGCATAAAAAATGTGTAAAATTTGGGTGTTTAGAACAGCCTGATGAATGCTAGGTATAATATTATTATTAGGGTGGAATGATGGCCTCTGTGAGGTTTCAGAAAGGTTGGTGGCAACATATAGGGTTTCAAGTGTGGATGAGGTTTGAAGTCTTAAAGCCTCATCCCTCAATTTGCTTTTTTCCCCACACACTAGGTCTACTGAGATTTTATGTGCCCTCCGATTACTCACACTTGTTCATGCTCTGCTCATAAAATGGGCTTTCTGGCCATTAGATATGAGTCATTCTTTTGCTTACTACCTTCCTTGAAATTCATATTTTGGCTTGCATTCAAGAGTCTCCTTTTTCTCATTACTGTCATTCCATGGATGTTAAGGGTTATCTTCAGGCCACAAATCTATTTTGATGGAAAGCTAAATTTAATTTGTTTCTTTTTAGTGTCTGTTCTAGCATACGAACAGTATTTGAAATCCTTTTATTTTAATCTGAAGCTTTTGTATTTATTTTATTATTATTTATTTATTTATTTTAATTTTTTAAAATTTTATTTTATTTTGTCAGTATACGATGTGGTTGATTGTTGTGGCCCATTACCGAAACCTCCCTCCCTCCTCCCTCCCCTCCTCCCTCCCAACAATCTCCTTTCTGTTTGCTTGTCGTATCAACTTCAAGGAATTATAATTGTTGTGTCTTCTCTCCCCCCCCAGGTTGTTTGTGTATTTATTTATTTATTTTTAGCTCCCACAAATAAGTGAGAACATGTGGTACTTCTCTTTCTGTGCCTGACTCGTTTCACTGAATATAATTCTCTCAAGGTCCATCCATGTTGTTGTAAATGGCAGTATTTCATTCTTTTTTATAGCAGAGTAATATTCCATTGTGTAGATATACCATATTTTCCGTATCCACTCATCTGATGATGGACATTTGGGCTGGTTCCAACTCTTAGCTATTGTAAAGAGTGCTGCGATGAACATTGGGGAACAGGTATACCTTCTACTTGACGTTAATCTGAAGCTTTTGGAAGCATATTCATGCTTTGCCAACTACTATTTCCTATTAGACCCCTCCTATTCCTTTTGCAGCTTTGCAAGCCTAGATATGAGGTCTTTAGCATGCCTGCCTTAACAAATATAACTACTTTTAGCATATACTATGTTCTACTATATATGATAGGAGCTGTATGCATAAGCACATGTATGTGAGTATGTTTGTATAAGGAAAGTACTAATATTTTTTCTTATTTGCTATTAGGCCATCAATTATTTGTGAAGTTAAGTGATGTTGTACAATTTCACAGCTGGTATGAGGAAGATTCAAGATTCAATATTTAAAACCAGTTTAATCCTAATCAAGCCTGTGCTTTAGCCACATCACTGTCAACATGTGTAGATGTATCAATGAAAATAAGGATGGGGTTATGGAATTATGGGGAAAATGTTAAAATGAAGTTCAGATATTGCTAATTCATTTAAGTCCCTTTGTAGTTTAAAAATGGTCATTTAACTCTGTTTATTTTTCTTAACCTCCAATGAAAGGCCAACAGTGAGCAAATTAAAATTACCACCTAATCAATCACAGCATCACCTATGCTATTTTTAGGGAGTTAATATTTTTAGAAGTAGCATGATGATGCTTCATAAGTATCACTAAACTGTCTACTGATGGAGTTTTAACATTTACACCCCAGTTTCACCTACGTGTTTTGGAAAAAATATTCAAACTTCTATTTCGGTGCTCAAGTAACTCATAGCAGATATAGCTGATCCACTACTTTTGCCTGACATGTACTTTTCACTAAAATTGTATAGTGAATAGAGAAGCTTACCTTGCTTCTTGTAAACAAGCAACAGTCAATTCCAAACAGTGAATTTGAAAACAGAAATTCTTCCAAGGAATAAAGCATAAATATTGTTGGAGAAGCTCTCTTACAGGTAGTGGTCAGAAGGTTCCAAAGTCCTTAGGCAGAGAAAGGTGGAAGAAAAGACACAAATACATATTTGGTTCATGCGTCTGCCGTGCATTCGTTCTGTGTCCTGGGAGGAGTCACTTACCACCCACTTATTTGTAAAATAAGGGTTATAACTTCACCTCTCCCACCTAATCTACAGAATTGTGTTTGTTGGTAGCAAATACAGGAATGTCAACAAAACAACTTGGTAAATGGTTATTATTTTAAAGTCACTCTATAATTTTAATCTTGGGATAGCAAATCAAGGCATGTTTGTACTAACAAATACAAACATTCAGGTGAAAAAATGAGAACCAAAGATGCCCAGAACTCAGTCTGGTTTCTCCAAAATAAAGTCACCTGGAATCATGCTGGATTTCAGAGGCTAGTGCGTGTAAAACACCAGGGAATTATGGAGACACAGGACTCTCTGGAGATGTCCCCCATGAGGGCATCTATAACTCTTCATCTCACTTTCTGTAGGAAGAAGCAATTAAAATACCTGTGGGGACTAAGCTGGATATTCTAAAACTGTTCATGTATATGTATACATAATATTTGTTATTTCTGTTTTTAAATTTAAAATTTAATGTATAATTTACAAACTGTAATATGCACACAGTGTATAGTATAGCTTAAGTGTACAGCCTTAAAAATTTGCACAAATATGTATTCATGTAACCACTACCACTATCGCCCGTAATAAATTTCCTCAATCTTATTTATGGTCAACTGCTACTCTCCTCACTTTTCCTGGAAAATACTAAACTGCTTCTGTCCATATAATTTTGCTTTTGCAAGAATGTCCTTCACTAGAATTGTAGAATATGTAGTCTTTGGTTTTGGCATCTTTCATTTAACATAATGTATTTGAAGTTCATGCATGTTGTTACCTGTATCAGTGGTGGTATTTTTTATTTTTTATTTTTTGGTCTGGAAGTGATATTCCATTATATGGAATTTACACAATCTTTTTTACTGTTCATCTGTTGAGGGACATTTGTATTAGTTCCACTGCTTGGTGATTATAAATAAAGCCGATGTCATTGTATACTTCCCTAAAGATTTTTATGTGAATATGTTTTTATCTCATTTGGGTAAACACTTAGGAAATACTTCCTAACTTAGGAAATACTTCCTAACTTAGGAAATGCTTTGTAACAGCAATACCTTCGTAAGGCAGCATAACAAAGTTAGACAAAAACAACAAAGAAAGAAAACTACAGGCTAATATTTCTCTTGACTGTACATGCAGTAATACTCAAAAATGTTAACAAACTTAATCCATCAGCATATTAAAGTAATTATATACCATGCCTGAGTAAGATTTATCACAGGAATGTAAAGGTGCTTTAATATACAAAAATCAATCAATGTAATAAAATACATTAATAAAATGAAGAAAAAGCATGATTATCTCAATGTAGAGAAAGCATCTTTTAAAGTTTTACATTCTTTCATGATAAAAACACACAGAAAACTAGAAATAGAAGTGAACTTCCACAAACTAGAAGAAATATTTATAAAAACCTACAGCTAATATCATATGCAAAAGTGAAAGGCTAAAATCCTCCCCACTAAGATCAGGTACAAGACATTTATACCAGCTTTTACCACTTCTATTCAAAATTATCCTGGAAATTCTATACAGAGAAATTAAAAAAGAAAAAAGGAAATGAAAAGGAAATGAAAAGGCATCTAAATTAGAAAGGAAAAAGTAAAATTATCTCTATTCTTGGATGAAATGATTTTATATACTGAAAATCCTAAAAAATGTGCAAAGAAACTTTTAGCTAATAAATTTATTTAGCAAAATGGTAAGATTTCAGATCACCAAATAAAATCAGTTGCCTTTCTCCATACTGACAATGAACAATCCAAAAAGGAAATTATGGAAGTAATTCCATTTACTGCAGCATCTAAGTGAATAAAGTACCTACTAATAAATTTAACCAAAGCAGTATAGACTTTTACACTGAAGTTACAAAAAAATTGCTGAAATTCAAAAAGACCTAAATGGATGAAAAGACACACAGTGGTCATAATGTTAAGAGTTAGCATTGCTAAATAGCAATGTTTTCCAAACTAATCAGCAGATTCAATGCAATCCCTATCAACATTCCGGTGTCTTGTTTGCAGAAATGAAAAAGCCAATATAAAAATTATATTGAGTTGCAAGACACTCAATAGCCAAAATAATCTTTTTTTTTTGTTTGTTTGTTTGTTTGTTTGTTTTGGGGATTTTTTGTTTTGATTTTTTAAAAAATAGATGTAAGTAATGGCTTTAGTGTCTGTTTTGATTTTCTTTCTTTCTTTCTTTATATTATTTTAAAAATTTTATTATTTTATTTTGATTTTCAAGTCAATTTACTGATTCCTCTCTCCCCCTCCCTATCCCCCCTCCCACCCATCAACATCATATCTGTTCATTTGTTTTTTTTTAAATTTAATTTTATTTTATCAATATACAGTGTAGTTGATTTTTGTGTCCCTTTACCAAATCTTCCCTCCCCGCTTCCACTCCCCCCATCCATCAATATCATATCTGTTCACTTGTGTTAACAAGTTCAGGGAATTGTGACGGTCATATCTTCTTCCCCACCCCCCCATTTGTGTATTTATTTATTTACTTTTAGCTCCCACAAATAAGTGAGAATGTGTGGTATTTCTTTTTCAGTGCCTGACTTATTTCACTTAATATAATTTTTTCTAAGTCCATCCATGTTGCTGCAAATAGTAGTATTTCATTCTTTTTACAACAGGGTAGTATTCCATTGTGTAGATATACCACAGTTTCCTTATTCACTCATCAGATGATGGACATTTGGGCTGGTTCCAACTCTTGGCTATTGTAAAGAGTGCTGCGATGAACATTGGGGAACAGGTATACCTTCGACTTGATGATTTCCATTCCTCTGGGTATATTCCCAGCAGTGGAATAGCTGGGTCATACGATAGATCTATCTGTAATTGTCTGAGGAACCTCCATACCAATTTCCATAAAGGCTGCACCATTTCACAGTCCCACCAATAGTGTAGGAGGGTTTCTTTTTCTCTGCAACCTCACCAGCATTCCTCCTTCTTAGTGTTTTGGATACTAGCCATTCTAACTGGAGTGAGATGGTATCTCAAAGTGGTTTTTTGTTTGTTTCCTGAGAAAGTCTTTATTTCTCTTTCAAATTAGAGGAATAATTTCATTTGATAGAGGGTTCTAGATTGGAGTTTGTTTGTTTGTTTTTATTTAAACACTTTAAACATTTTATTCCACTATCTTCTTGCTTTAATGGTTTCTGAAAAGAAGCCCAACAAAATTCTTACCCTTATTCTCTATAGGTAAGGTGCTCTCCCCCCATCCCCACCTCTTCTTGGTTTCTTTCAAGATTTTCTTTGTCTTTGATTTTCTTTTTTTTATTGGTTATGAATATTCATGAGATACAAAGCTGATTGTCACCTCTCGTGCCCAAGATGTAAAAGCCAGATTCATACTGGTTACAGACCTATTACCACAAATTGCATTTGTACAGGAGAAGGGGAAGGGGAAGGGAGGATGGGGATAGCTGAGTGTAGGACATGGCGTTCAAAGTGGTTTTGATTTGCTTTTCCTGAATGCTGAGTGATGTTGAACATTTTTTCATGTGTCTGTTGGCCATTCATATGTCTTCCTTTGAGAAATGCCTATTCAGTTCCTTTGCCAATTTTCAATTAGGTTACTTGTTTTTTGCCATGAAGTTGTTTGAGTTGTTTGTATATTCTGGATATTAATCCTTTGTCAGATGTATATTTTGCAAGTATTTTCTCCCACTCTGTTGGTTGTCTTTTAACTCTGTTAATTGTTTCTTTTGCTGTGCAGCTTTTTAGTTTGATATAATCTCTTTTGTTTATTTTTCTTTTAGTTGCCTGTGCTTTGGGGGTCATATTCATGAAGTCTGTACTCAATCCTACTTCCTGGAATGTTTCCCCTATGTTTTCTTTAGAATTAACCTTGTGAAAATGTCCATACTACCCAAAGTGATCTATAAATTCAATGCAATCCCCCTCAAAATTCCAATGACATTTTATCTGAAATGGAAAAAACTATCCTAACATTTATATGGAATTACAAAAGACCATGAATAGCCAAAGCAATTCTGAGAAAAAAGAAAAAAAAACTGGAGGCATAACACTACCTGACTTTAAACTACACTACAAAGCTATAATAACCAAAACAGCAGGGTAGCATTAAAAACAGACATATGATCAATGGAATAGAATAGAGAATCCAGGAATCAACCCACACACCTACAGCCATCTGATCTTTGACAGAGGCACCAAGTCTACACACTGGGGAAGAGACTGCCTCTTCAGCAAATGGTGCTGGGAAAACTGGATATTCATGTGTAGGAGAATGAAACTAGACCCATACTTCTCACCATATACCAAAATCAACTCAACATAGATTAAAAACTTAAATACACACCCTGAAACAATAGCCAAAATAATCTTGAAAATGAAGAACAAAGGAGGAGGACACAGACTTTTAAATTTAAAAATTTGTTATAAAGCCACAGTAATTTTTACAGTGTGGTACTGGCTTAGGTATAGAGATGTAGACCATTGAGATAGAATAAAGAGTTCAGAAAAAAAAAATCATAACATCCATGGCCAAACAATTTTTGACTAAGATGTCAAGTTCATTCAATGAGGAAGGAATATT
The DNA here is from genome assembly GCF_027409185.1 of Cynocephalus volans. NCBI lineage: Eukaryota > Metazoa > Chordata > Mammalia > Dermoptera > Cynocephalidae > Cynocephalus > Cynocephalus volans. Next base: position 153,262,197 of record NC_084463.1, read on the forward strand.
CTCTTTAAGAAGCAATGCCTGAACAAGTGAAAATTCATGTACATAAGAATAAAGTTGGACCCTTACTACACACTATATACAAAATCAATCAAAAATGTATCAGTGACATCAATATAAGAGTTAAAATCATAAACTATTAGAGGAAAACACATGGGTAAAAACTTCATGACCTTAGACTTGGCAACAGTTTCTTGGATATGACATCAAAAGAATAAAAAACAAAAGAAAAAATAAATGAATTGAACTTTTTCAAACAAAGTACAAAAGCAATCTATAGAACAGGAGAAAATATTTACAAATATTTACAAATCATATATCTGATAGCGGTTTAATATCTAGAATATATTTTTTAAAAACCCTACAAAGCAACACCAAAAAGACTCACAACCTATATACAAATGTGCAAAGAACTTGAATAGACATTTCTCTAAAGAATATATACAAATTACCAATAGGCAAATAAAAAGATGCTTAATATTACTAATCATTACAGAAATGCAAATCAAAACCACAATGAAATAATACTTTACAATCACTGGGATGGCTCTAATGAAAAACAACAACAAACCAGAAACAAATGTGTGCTGGTGTGTTGGAGAAATTAGAAACCTCATACATTGCTGATAGGAACATAAAAGGGAGTAGCTACTGTAGAAAATAGTTTGGCATTTCCTCAGAATAGGTAAATCCAGAGACAAAAGCAGGTTAGTGATTACCAGGGACAGGGAGAGGAGGAAAATATAGTGTTACTGCTTAATGTTTACAGTCTTCTTTGTTAGTAATGAAAACTACTGCCTAGTTTGAAACTAGATAAGTTAGTCTCACATCATGGTGAATGTAATAAATGTCACTGCATTGTGCACTTTAAAGTAGTAAATTTTATGTTTTGCAGATTTTATATCAATTAAAAAAAGAGAGACAGATGCAACATGACCATGGAACCACTTCAAGATGAAAGAGACAAAGACCAGCTCTCCCCTAGAAGCTTATGGAGGTAGCATGGCCCTTCTGATTCTATGAATTCAGTCCAGTGAAACTGAATTTGAACTTCCAACCTCCAGAACTTGCCCTGTATAAAAGAGCTGGGTTGAAATAAAATTCATGCTGAGTTTTCGTGTACGATGTCTACAGCTTTATTCATTTTGCTCAAGATTGCTCTAGCAATTTGGTGTCTTTTGTGGTTTTATATAAAATTTAGGAATTAGGATCATCAGATGAATGGATAAAGAAAATATGGTTTATATATACAATGGAATACTATGCAGCCTTAAAAGGGGGGGGGGCAATTTGGTCATTTGCAACAACATGGATGAACCTGTAGGACATTATGCTAAGTGAAATTGTAGCTTTTGTAGTAAGTCTTGAAATGGTGAAGTGAGAGCACTCTAACTTTGCTCTCATTTAAAAATATTATTTTGTTTACTTTGGGCCTTTTGAATTTCCTTATAAATTGTGTAATAAGCTTATCAGTTTCTGCAAAGAAGCCATCTAGGATTTGATAGGGAGGGCATTGAATCTGTAGATCAATTGGGAAGTATTGCCAGCTTTACAACGTTGATACTTGAACAAGGAATGTCTGTCCTTATTTATATTTTCTTTAATGACATTCAACTATGCCTTATAATTTTAAGAGTTAAGCATTGTACTCCTTTTGTTAATTTTTTATGCATCTTATCATTTTGGATAGTTTTGTAAATGGAATTTTCTTAATTTTATTTTCAGAATATTTGTTGCTGGTATAACATTGATTTTTGTATACTGATCTTATATCCTGAACTTTGCTAAACTCATTTATTAGTTCTAATAACTTTTAGTGAATTGCTTACTATTTTATATGTTAGAGATCATGTCACTGGAAGCTATAGTTTTATTTCTTCCTCTCCAATCTGGATCCCTTTGGTAGTTATAAGTTTAAGGCAAAAAATGACTAAACATCTCTACCTTTTTATTCTAATCTAGTTGATTACCACTTGTAAATTGCCACATGAACAAGCTTTCTTATACCAAATAACTCAGTAATGACCAAAACGTTAATTTATTATAACACAGATTATTTACGTGTGAACAAAATGTGACCACAAATCACATACTTTATTAAACTTTAAACTTCATCAACAATCACTATCATGTTTTTGTAACTCATGTATTCTTACAAATGCTTCTCAACTAAAGAAATAATATCAGACAAAATTTTAAGTTCTGTATACCACATGACATTAAACGTTTGAGCTATTATTTGGAGCACATGTAGCAGGGATGAAATAACTTTTTGTGGATTTAACATCATTAGAAGACTAGAGAACGTTCTGCCTTCTCTATAGCCTTCTTGAAAGCTCTCTTCACCTTATTGTTTCTCAGGCTGTAGACTATAGGGTTCAGCATGGGGATGACCATAGTATAGAACACAGCTGCATTTTTGTCTGTGTCCATGGAATGACTGGAGCTGGGCTGTACATACATAATCATGGCAGTCCCATAAAATAATAAAACGGCAATGAGGTGAGAACCACAGGTAGATAGAGCCTTCTGATATCCCTCAGCTGAGTGCATCTTCAAAATGGTGTTAAATATGAGCAGGTAGGATACCAAGATAACAAAAAGTGCAAAAAAGACATTAAAGCTCGAAATAAGAAGAAGGATTAGCTCACTAATGTGCTTCCCAGAGCAAGTCAGAGTCATGACTGCTGGAATATCACAGAAAAAGTGATGGATTACACTGGACATGCAGAAAGAGAGGCAGAAGGTGTCTCCAGTTTGGATAGAAGCATTCAGAAAACCAATGACATAACAGCCTATGGCCAGACGAGCACACACACTTGTCGTCATCATGGTGGTGTAATGGAGGGGTTTACACACTGCTGCGTAGCGGTCATAGGCCATTAAAGCCAAGAGGTAACATTCCACAGTAGCACAGAGTGCAAAAAAGAACATCTGAGCAGCACACGCATTGTAGGAGATGACCTTGTCTTCAATAAGCAGCCCAGCCAAAACCTTTGGAGTGACAGTTGATGAGTAGCAAAAGTCCACCAGAGACAGGTGACTGAGGAAAAAGTACATGGGAGAGTGGAGCCGAGAATCCAGCAGGATCAACATGATCATCCCCAGATTCCCAATCAGAGTGACGAGGTAGATGAGCATGAACATTATAAAGAGGGGAACCTGCAGTTCTGGGGCATTGGTTAGTCCTTGCAGGGTGAATTCACTCACCTTCGTTTTATTCTCCATTGATGTTATGTTAAAATCACAAGGTGCTCTGTGGCAAAGAGAAATAAAGGAACAGATTTTGAACAAAAAAGAGCTGCACAGAAATAGAAATGTATAAGCATTATTTTATCATAGCAATAGTTTTTTTCCATTTTTATCCAGGTCTAAAGTATGGGGATACCAACGTAATTCAGTGGTAAGCTTACCAATATGGCAATTGACTTTTCAAAAGAAAATATTTTCATGAATCATCTTTCCAACTTCTTAATTTTGTATGTGAGTAAACTGAGTCACAGGAAGGGGATATAGAATTGCCCAAGGTCAAATACCTGGAAAGAATCTATCACCAAATAAGATCGTTTGAGTCGAATAGCATAAACTCCTACAGTTCTCAAATGCCAGGCACTTTATCTGTATATATTCGTTTAATCCTTTCATAACCCTATTAGGTTGATTAGTTATTATACCCACTTATGTATGAGGTAACTTGGTAACTAAAATTTGAATAATTTATTCAAGATTACCCAAGTATGAACTTACTCAACCAAGCTTTAGACGCAGTCGGGGTGGTTCTCAACCTAAACGCTGTTAATAAATTTGAATTAACTGTAATATTATCCAATTTGCATTTAATCATTGTATCCATTATACCAAGCATGAGGCATGGGCTTTCATAGTATAGCAATTCACAAATAAATGCATAGAAGATCCAGTGGAATAAATACAGCATTAGTGTCATGTACAAACATTAAAGCCAATTCTGAAGAGGAAGTATAGCATTGGGTAAAAATTTAGGGCTCTGGAAAGAGGTGCATTTGCATTAACCTAAAATCTCTACCATTTACTTCTTGGGAGACATTGGTCTTAACCTAACTTTTCTAATCTCATTTAATACATCAGTAAAATGAAGGTGGTCTTGTGACCTACCTCAGGGCTTATTTTGAGAGTTAAATGAGATAATATGTGACAAAAAGTTAATGTAATGAGTGCCAGCTACAATATTATTATTAGGATGGAATCATGCTCTCTATGTTGGTGTAGGAAAGATAGGTGGCAACATACAGGGTTCAAGATGTGGGTGTATTTTGAAGTCTGGTAGCTTTTCTTTTTGATTTGTAGTTTCTCAAATACTACTTCCACTTAAATCTGTTTCCTTCAGTTTTACTCACTCTGTTGTTTCTCTCCCAGATGAGTGGCTGTGTCAACCATTCTGCATGAGAATCCAGGGATCTTCTAGTCCTCTTTTGTTTAATTTCTTTTTTGCAAACCACAACCACATTTTATCTTGTGTTGAAAGAATTCCTTCTTATCTCCTTAGACTCATTTTTACTGTCATTACTGTCAGCACTTAGCTGGATATCAGATACTGAGGCTGAAAAGTCATAGTCTAGGGGGTCGGCTCTAGCCTGCAGGTCTTTTCACGTGCAAGCACCATTTTAAATCTGTTTATTTGAATTTTCTTTAACCACATGTCTAATTTATTCAAATGTCTGTCCCTTTAATCAATGCAATGCCAGATTTGCTAGATAGGCAAATAATGAAAAAGTGAGATTGTGGGAAATGATAGAGAACACAGAGTAAGCATCTTGGTAGTTTCATGATACTCCTTCTGGAGTCTATAGAATTGTTGTTGTACCCTGTTTTGCTGACAGTGACAGGCCAACACTTAGTAAACAGGAGGAATTCATCATCTACTCAATCAAAACATCATCTATACTAGATTTTTGTAATCCTCTTAAAGCAACATGGCATTTCATAATATCATTGTATTCTCCACCGATTAAAATGCAAATTAAAACGAAGCATTTAAATGCTTCAGGAAAAGTGTTCAAAGAGCAGATCTGAGCAAAAACTCATAGAAGATGTAGTTGCCCAACTGCTTCTACATCAATTTCATTTTTCACTAGAAGTGTATATCGAATATAAAAGCTTACCTTATACCTTGAAAACAAGCAACAACCAATCCTGAGCAAGTTTGAAGTCAGAAATTAATCCTTGAAAGTATGTATAAATAATATTGGAGTAAATCTCTCTCATGTACTTTTCGAAAAGGTTGCAAGGTCTCTGAGGCATAAAGAGGTGGAGAAAGGATCATTAACATGAGCTAGGAAGCCTGGGTTTAGGTCTTGCATGCACCATGGATTTTTTCCTGTGTGCTTGGGAAAGTTATTCACCTTCTACTGCACTCAGTTTCCTTATTTGTAAAATAGGAATGATAAAATTATCTCTCCCACGACTTTACTGAACTGTATCTGTGAAGAGCAAATGAGGGCAGGTCTATGTAGATCTTAGTAAGGTGCTATCCCTTCAACATATTTCAATATAATTTTTATCTTAGGGAGTTTTCCCTACCTGTGGTTGCAGACTCACTGCAAATACTCAGTTGGGGAAAGGCTGGTATGTGTACCTTAAGTATTAGCATTCCTAAATGGTGACTAAAGTGACTGATCAGAGTCTTGTCCCTTTAAAATAGTGTCATGTGAAGCCATGATATAATTTCAGGGCTTAATGAATGAGAACAGGGAGAAAATTGTGCTGAGGAAACTCTCTGAGGAAGAGGGTCCCTGTGAGGGCAATTGCTTCTCCTCATTCTACTTACCTAGTGAAGAAGCAATTAAACTGTGAGCAGGGATCAAGTTTGCTATGTTGAGTAGCACACAGACGAATTTGTGGTAATTGCTGTTATTCCTTTTTTCTTCCCCAATTTTACAAAGTTTTCATTAAGTACATAAGCATTGTGTTTAATCCAGTTACGTTTATTGTACTATCAATACTTGTTATATATTCTAAATATTTATTCCGATTTCTGTCATGTTTTTTCATTCATTTTAGGAAGATAAGCTAACGAAATTTTAGGAAATTAAACACCTGCTTTTCTTGCTTGTGTTTACAATCAACTAACAAATATGACACGGGTGTTATAGAGATAAAGTTTAGAATCTGCCTTAATGCTGATGAGTCAATTTGAAACTGTGACTCAGATCTGTAGGGAGATGGACTCTTTTCTACTCTGAATTACCCTTTCTCAGCAGATGCTGTTGGTGCTCTATCCACAGCCACTTGGCACTCATTGGCCATGTACAGGCCTATACTTATTACAAAAAAAAAAAAAAAAAGGGTTGCATCTCTTAGATTTAGGAATTATTTTGCTCTAAGCGTAAGCTTAGCTCATGTATAAGTAATTTAATTTCTTTCGTGTCAGCAATAGGTAAATGACAGATAGATGTAGAGTGATAAGTACCCAATTTCTCATCTTTCAGGTGGTGTAACAGAGACATGTTTTATTCAGTTTTCTAGTGGTTATCATTAGATTGAGCCCCCAGTTGCTCAAAGATACAATCTACCCACTAATGAAATGATACATTGGCATCCTTCCCTTCTCCGACTTACTCTCCCACTACCTCATCAGTGCTCTCTGCTGTTAATTCCCAAATAAACTACTTGAATGCAAATCACTTACAGTGAGGTCAACTTTTGGGGAATCTAATTTAATATGCTTCCCATGATTGTAAGTCTCATACTCTCCCATTCTTTTATTTATTTATTTGTTTGTTTGTTTGTTTTGCACCACTGTTTCTTTGGAGTTTTTTTTTTTTCAGGATATTAGTATATTCAGTATTGCACAATGTTATCATTTTTCATGGGTCCTTATCTATTCTTCCCTTACCCCCCACCTGCCCCACCTCTGGTAACCTCTGTTCTATTTCTGTTCCATTATTCTTAGTGCATAAATAAAGCTGGACAAAAAGAATACACTCCTGCTGCAGATAAGAGGGATCAAAGAGAAAGAAAGAAAGAAAGAAAAACTGCTTGAATCCTTCCTCTGAATTCTAAAATAAGACAAATTTCATCCTTTCCCTTTGCTGAAACATTTCACTGTGCATCTGTATCACCTATCGATAGTAAACTAACTTTCAATTTTTTTACATCTGGTAACGTCCTGATTTTGCAATGAAACTTCATTGGCACTTTATCTGGATATCGAAACCTGAATTGATATTTATTTCTCAAAGTTTTTAATGATGAAATTTCACTGTTTGCTGATTTATTTTTCCTTCTGTTGAAAAGACTAATATCAGGCTGTTACTATTTTGTATATTTCTCTCTCTGGCATCTAAAAAGTATGTTCATGTCCTTGTGTTTCCACTTTCCCAAAAGTGTGATCCAATACAGAATTTTAAAAATGTATTCTCTCAAATATTGATTGGTTCTTCAGTCCAACCACTCAAATTTCTTTAATTTGGCAAATTTTTATTTATTTAATATTTGAACCTTTTTTCATGTTCTTTGTATTCTTTCCATATGGAGTCCACACAATAATATATGTAAGCTTCTCAATGAAAGCTTCCTACATCTTAAATTGTCTTCTGTGTTTTTCACCTCTTTTCTCTCTGAGCTGTATTTTCAATATTTCAAAGTTTTAACTTTAAAAACATATTTAATTGTAGATATTTATGGGGTACAACATGACATTTTGATACATGTATATATTGTGTAATGAGTAAATCAGGGTAATTAGCATACCCATCATCTTAAATGTTTATCATTTCTTTGTGATGAGCACATTCAAACTCCTATCTTCAAGCTGCTTTGAAATATACAATATAGTTAGCTGTAGTCATCCTACTACACAATTAAACACCAACACTTATTCCTTATATCTAACTGTGGTTTTGTACATATAGACCAATTTCTCACCGTTGTTTTCCTTCCCCTACTCTCTCCATCCTCTGCTAACCAACATTCTACTCTCAACCTCTATATTTTAGATTCTATGTATGAGTGAGATCATGCAGCATTTGTCTTCCATGCGTAGACTCTTTAACTTAACAATTGTCCTCAAGGATTATCTATGTTGCCACACATGAAAGAATTTTATTCTTTTTTTAATGGCCGAATAGTATTCAATTTTGTATATACACTACATTTTCTTATCCACTCCTTTGTTAATGGATATTTATGTCAATTCATTGTCTTGGCTATTGTGAATAGTGCTGCAATAAACACAGGAGTGCAGATATCTCTTTAGCATATTGATTTTATTTCCTTTGAATATACACCCAAGTAGGGGGATTGCAGAATCATTTGACACTCTATTTTTAATATTTTGAGGAACCTCCATATTGTTTTTCATGATGGTTGTACTAATTTACATTCCCATCAGCAGTGTGTAAAAGTTTCCTTTTCTCCATATCCTTGCCAACACTTATGTTTTAATTTTTTGATTGTAACCATTCTTACTGGGGTGAGGTAATATTTCATTGTGGTTTTGATTTTCATTTTCCTGATGATTAGTGATGTTGCACATTTTTAATATATACTTGCTGGCCATTTGTGTGTCTTGAGAAATTTCTATTCAGGTCATTGGACCATTTAAAAAAGTTTAATTTATCAATATGCAATGTAGTTGATTTTCATATCCTTTTACCAATTCCTCCTTTTCCTCCCTCCTTTTCCCCTTACCCCTGCATCAATATCATATCTGTTCACTTTTCTTAACAAGTTCAAGGAATTGTGATTGTTGTGTCTTCTCCCCACTCATTTGTTTCTGTATTTACTTATTTATTTTTATTAGCTCCCACAAATAAGTGAGAACATGCAGTATTTCTCTTTCTGTTCCTACTTGTTTCACTTACTATAATTTTCTCTAAGTCCATCCATGTTGCTGCAAATGGTAGTATTGCATTTTTTTTTTTGATAGAGTAGTATTCCATTGGGTAGATGTACCACATTTTCCTTATCCATTCATCCGATGATGGGCATTTAGGCTGGTTCCAATTCTTGGCTATTGTAAATAGCACTGCAATAAACATGAGAGTACAGGTATCCCTTTGACATGATGATTTCCATTCCTCTGGGTAAATACCAAGCAGTGGAATATCTGGGTCATATGGTAGATCTGCCTGTAATTGTTTGAGGAAACTCTATACCAGTTTCCATAAAGTCTGCATTATTTTGCAGTTCCACCAACAGTGTAGAAGGGTTCCTTTTTCTCCATATCCTCACTAGCATTTGTCATTCTCAGTCTTTCGGATATTAGCCATCCGAACTGGAGTGACATGGTACCTCAAAGTGGTTTTGATTTGCATTTCCTGAAGGCTGAGTGATGTATGAGTTTATATAATGCCCAGTGTACATATTTCAGAGAGCTATAAAATTGCATTCAATGCTATATAGTACCCTACTAACACTATGCCTGACACAAGGAATTAGTTCAGCATTAGTTTCCATCTTATTCTTCTCCTAGCTGGCTTTTCACTTCTAATGATCACTTTAGAATAAATATGTTCTATCCTATGTTCCCAGAATTGAAAATAAGGTTGGCATAGCTTGAATACACAAGGCATTGCTTAAATCATGTTGATCTAATTCATTCCCTTCACCAAAGGATATTGAGTCTCAACCATGTGCCAGGCTCTGTGTTAGTTGCACTCAGTACTAAGTAAATAATATGTTTCCTTTCTTATTATGGGGATAGACGTAGCAAGCTCTATAAACCACCTCTCAAAAAGTGGTAAATGCTGTAATAAAAATAAAGTATTATAACATCACTATGAAAGTGTTCAGAATATGCCAGATCATCCAAATCATGGTGAAGTTTCTTCCTTCTCAAAGAGGCCATATTGTTCCCAAACACATATATATGTGCATCTGGTTACAGTTGTTTTTTGAAATAGTTAATTTCTACATTTTTCTGATATACCAAGAATGATCAATACATTGTCCAAATTCTCTTATTTATACTTTTGGGTATATAGGTACCCAAATGTCTCTTTTTGGTCTAGGAATTTAGAAAAGTAGGGATGAGAATAGGCTTTTACTGTAAAACAAAGACCCAATTATAATGTTGTCCTTTGTTAATAACCATATGGTTACAAAGCTGCATGGCCAGACCTTCTTAATTCACAAGATGAAAAACTCTCTTTATCTATGCCTTAGGCTGCTATCCTGCTCTGATGTGACAATGAATATGACAGTTCTTTTAGGGAGTTCTGGACAAGATGGCAGAATAGACAGTTCCCAGCGTCACTCTCTCCCACAAATCAACCAATTTACAACTGTAAAAATGTAACATCAGCCAAGCTGGGGCCACTGGAACTCAGAAGAAGAGGAGGAGAGACCTATGGAGTTCATGAAGGCGGGAGAAACTATGATGAGAGAGAGAAAAAACTGCCCTGAGTGTTTCAGGCTGCGGCTGCTTTAATGCTGGAACTGATGAGCACATGGAGCAGGAGCCGGCAGAAGCCACAGCTGTGCCCTTCAGATGGAGTTGCTTGGAGGCAGCAGAGGAGAAGAGGGCCTTGGTGGTCCGCAGGACAGCAAGACCACTCATAGGGTTCCCGTGGACCCAGGCAGGAGCAAGGGGCCAGAACAGCTGAAAAAAGGGAGCCATTCAGAGGCTGGTGAGTCAACGCAAGGGACCAATGCAGGGCCCATCCCATGGGAAGTGTTTTGAGCATGGGTGGTTGAGGAGAGAGCCCCACCGGGAGAACACTGGGACACAGGAAGGACAGCTGATCCTTCCCCCAGTCAGCGCAGGACGACTCAGAGAAGACTGGTCAGGAATGCAGGTTTGCATGGGGTGCAGTTTGATGAAAAAACTCTGTCCCAGATCAGAGTTTCTACACAACCCAAGGGCACCCAGTCTCTGGAGAGCTGGAAGTACCTATAAGATCAACCATTAAACTCTGAGCTGCACAAAAAGCCTTCCCTAGGGAAACAGCAGCAAAGCAGCAATTTAGCTAAACAACACAGCACAAGTACTTGTTCCCACAGGAAGTTCTCCCATGTTAGAAGCAAGCAAAAGACAAAAAATTAGTTGCAGCTCAGGCACATCACCAGCACCTTGGGTCCACCCAGGGACCTGAGGTATGGAGCTGAGGACTAGACCCCACTCCCACATCCAGGCACACTCTGCCAGTGCCTCGGGGCCTGCCCACGGACTCAAGGCATGGAGAAGGGGACCAGACCCCCCTCCCACAACAGGCACACCACACCAGCACTTTGGGTCCCACCCAGGGACCTGAGGCTTGAAGCCAGGGACCAGACACTCCCCACAACCTGGCACACTGCCAGCACCAGGGAGCATGACAAAAACATCACCTCCATGTGGGTGGCATACTACAGCCACCACAATAACCATGGCTGCAATGAAAATGGCTAGATGTCACAACCACCATGCAGATGGTCCGCCAGCCACTGGAGTGCATTGACACAAGGAGAGTCACCAGCTTGTGACTCTAATTATTGTAGAGAAATTCCATATTCATGAATTTGGGAGACTTTAAGCTGACTGCAACTGCTCTGCAGACTCCATACAATCATGATCGAAACCCAGGCAGTCTTTTTTTGGTAAATATCGACACACTGATTATAGATTCATATGGAAGGGCAAAGTTAGTAGACAGAGAAAATAATATGAAAAAGAAAGTTAGAGAATGCACATTACCTGATCCTGACTTACTAAAACTTACAATAAAATCAACACAATGTGGCATTAGGGAAAAAAATATATAAATCAGTGGAACAGATTGTAGACTCCAGAAAGTGATCCACAGTATAAAATCAACAAATTTCTGTGAATGATGCAAAGACAAGAAAATGGAGAAGATATATTATTTTTAACAAATTGTGCTGCATATGTTAAAAATTGTCTGTCCATATGAAAAGAAAATACACATATGTGTCAAAGGCAAACTGAAATGATATTTTCTCCATAAACCTTCATGTACTTTTTGTAAAAGCTGTATTGAGAATAAGAATTTGCAGAGTTAGAAGCAACCAGATACATTTCCAAAGGTGAATGGTTGAACAAACTGGAGTACATCATAAACTGGAAAATTATTCAGTGATAAAATGGAATGTCATTGATTTGCACAGCAACATGAGTCAATTAAAGTGTATTTTACCAATGAAAGAAGTAAGGCTTCCCAAAGGCCACATTTGGTATGATAACATTTATATAACATAGGGCCGGAAAAAAGCAAATGGTTTCTAGGCATTGGGAAGTGGAGATGGTCTACAAAAAGGGCACAAAAGGGATATTTGACTTTCAGGTGTTTGTGTCATCATAATCTCTGCTTCTGTCATTTCATTCCCCACTTCACTTTGAGCCCAATCTCTCTGACTTCTCATAAGGATATGTGGAACTGACTTTAAAGCACACATGGATAATCCAGGAAAACCTCTCAATTTAAAATATTTAATTGAATCATATCCAAATAGTTCTTTTTTGCCATGTAAGTGAAAATTGACAGGTTCCAAGGATTAGGACATGGATCTTCTGTGGACTATTATTCAGCCTGTAGCATTCAGCCAAGTCCTTGAAAAAATTTTGCAACCCCAAACAATTCTAAGATTAAAGAATCATTTAAAATAATGATTAGAAATGTTTCCAGCAGGAGAAAAATCCCCATAAAGACAGAAGTGAATATGTTTGCTGTACTCCACTGCTCCGCAAGTGCAAGCATCAGCATCTTAACACATTCGAGCACAATCTTACGGATATTGAGATGTGTAAGGCTCTTATAGTACAGAGACAGCATTTTAGAAATGCATGCACATTCTTATGAGTAGGTGTTGTATAAGACAGTGCTCTCTGATGATCAAAAATAAAAGCTTAGACTGTGTCATATACTAGCATATTGCATGTATGTGATCTTTATTACTTTAGATATTGTCATGTTTTATTCTATATGCACATTTAGAATCATTTCACTTAATTGTGCAATTTGTATGTAGAAAGTAATTTTAGAAATAAAATCAGATATTAAACCTTTAAATAGTCTCATATTTAATGTCTTTTTATGATTTACTAATAGTATTTATTTGACATGTTGATTGCCAGTTAATGAGACAACACTGTTAAGTCCAAATTATGAGATGGTTTGAGATGATCCAGCTGATGATGGAATTTCCAAGAAATCATTGTGTCCAAAAGTAGGGAGTGCAAACTGAATGAGAATGTAGAGAAAAAATTTCAGCAGGGAAGGAGAGATGCGAGATGGCTGACTAGAAAGAGACATTGTTCGTCTCTACCAAAAGAATGGAGAATGCATCGAATGTGCAGCCACAGTTAGAAGAGAAAAACAAAAGAAGGGAAAAGGAACCCATTGAGGTAGTACTGGAGACTTGGGTGAGTGCAGAGACTCAGGATAGTCACAGAAAATGGAAAAATTCTCCTTGGCCAGCACCTTGCCATCTTCCATTCCAGAGTGATGGGGACTCAGGGGGAGTTTCTGACTTCAGAAAGATGAGTGGACTTGTGACCAAACCCATGGGGGAATTTGTGCCACTCCTGAGACCATGCATTCAGTATCAGGAACTGCTGCGGGCACAAGGGGCCTCATTGGCCTGGGGAGAGACACACTCCCCCACCCCCTGAATCCTAGACTGGTGAGGCAACTTGGAACTGGGACTGGCCCTTGGCATCGACCTGGGAACAGACTGTTCAGTGCTGCAAGGGTGCCACCCTCAGGATGGAGGGGGGTCAGTGTATGCTCCCTGCAGATCCAGAAGGCATCTTCAGGCCCAGTCCTATGAGTGGTGACCCCACCTACACTGGCAGACACACATACAATACTTAACAGCTGTGAGGAGAGGGACACGCTTATCTCAGCCATTTTATATGTGGCCAGATGCCTGCTGTGGCAAACTTCTGGTGGCATGCATGTCTGAACTGATCCAGGGAGAGCCACAAACTGAACTTCCCTTACTCCCCCAGGCCCCAGACTTCTGTAGCAGTTGCATATTTGAGAGTGGCACCAACACCTGAGACCACATCACTCTGTCCCCCACAGAGATTTCACTCCCCTTTGGCCTCATCATTGTGCTGGATTGCCCATACCTGCAGCCATGCAGCTTCTGCACCCTGGGATCAGGTGGTCCAGTGCAGTGAGGGGGCCACCCTCAGGACAGAGGGGGTCAACATGCATATTTTCCAGAGTCAGAAAACTGCCTAATTGAAGAATATTTCCACTGCTGGCAGCCCCACCTTCATTGGTGAGGCATTCTTGCATTTCATGCAGCCACAAAGAGGTAGTGGAGAATTGTATGCTTCTCGTGGGCACAGACACACACCAGAATCACCAATGAGCCTACCTAGGGCTGCTTGCCCCAGCGTGGGGGCTTCAGAGGGATCTGGCATCTTCATTGGGGCACAGAAGTCCACTCAGAGCACCAGGGACTTCGTGTGGGGCAGCCCAAACCAGATGAGAAGATCCAGAGTGTCACAGTGATGTTCCCAGTTGTGGACTGCAGCAGACTCACCCAGAGTAGCCACTCCAACTGAACAGCTACAGAAGGTGTTCCACATCACTCTCGTGGGTAATGTATCCCACTCAAACTTCTAACACCTCACACAGAGTACTCCACTTCAATAATAGTGCTGAAGACCATCCCAGTGTCCATCCTAAGAATACAGGGACCCCCACACAAATCCAGTGACCCCACTGAGAATCACCCACTTCAATAGTGAAGCTACAGAGTACCCCAGTACTTCCCCTGGGGGTACAGGGCTCTGCCCAGAATCCCAGAGACACCATTGACTCAATCACTCTAGCTGAGGGGCAACCGAATACCCCTATTATCCCCCTCAAAGCATAAAGTTCTAATCCTACCCCCCAAGATCCCCACACATGGTCATCCATTAAAGCTGAAGACTTTCAGACCACTCTAGAGCATTTACAGGCTCATGGGCTACTAGCTGGGGTGCCAGCAAGTCTTTCCAAGGTCACTTACCTCAGCCAGGGAGTGAAAGGGCACCCAGACACTTCTCAAGAACCTGAGATCTTGCCCATGACCTCGACAGCCCAACATAATGTCACTCACTTCAGCAACAAACTACTGACATCCCCTGTACCTAGGCCATGTAGGCACTCACAGAAACTCCAGCATTGAATATGGCCAAAGTAACCACACAGACTACTTTACTTAGTATACCTGGAACCAAGACAAAATTACCTATCCAACAGTCAGTATAAAACACATCTATAGGCAGGAGTATCTCTCCTCAAAAACTACTCCAGAGTAATAGAAGCAGCAATGCTCCAGCAGATGACCAGACATTGACATAGGGATACTCCTATGTAAGAAAAAACAAGAAAATATGACGCCACCAAAAGAACAAAATAATTCTGAATTACCAGACCCCCAAACATCAAGAAACCTTGGAAATGACTGAAAAGGAATTCCAAAAAACAATCTTAAGGAAATTCAGTGAGATACAAGAAGACTCACACAACACAACAAAATAAAAAAGGAATAATCCAGGGTATAAAGGAGGAAATTTATAAAGAGATAAATACCTTAAGACATAGAATAGAACTCATGGAACCAAAGGATTCATTCAACAAAATAAAAAATACAATTAGAGCTTCAGCAGCAGGCTAGAGCAAACAGAAGAAAGAATTCTTGGCAATAAAAAGAAAAAGGAATTTTTAGAAATGAAGAAAACCTATAAGAGCCGCCAGACAAACTTAAGCATACAAACTTCTGAGTTATGGATGTTCTGGAAGGGGAAGATAAAGGAAAAGGCGTGGAAAACCTGTTCAACATAATAGTAGTGGAGAACTTCCCAGGTATTGGAAAAGATATGGACTTCCACATCAAAGAGGCTCAAAGGTTCCCAATAAGATTCAATCCAAAAAGGTGCTCTCTGAGGCTATAATGTAGTCAAACTGGTAAAACTCAAAGACAAAGAGATAATAAAAACAGCAAGAGAAAAGGGTCAAGTTACCTATAAGAGAGCCCCACCAGACTAACAGCAGATTTCTCAGCAGAAACCTTAGAGGCCAGGAGACAATAGGATGACATATTCAAAGTACTGAAAGAAAAATACTGCTAGCCAAGAATACTATACCCAGCAAGGCTATCCTTCAGAAATGAAGGGGAAATAGTGTATTTCCCAGACAAATAAAATCTGCAGGAGTACACCACCACACAAACAGACCTAAAATAAATCCTCAAGGGAGTCCTGCATCTGGAATCCAAAAAATGAGAATCACCATGAATACAAGAAAGAAAACAAAATCCACTGGTGGAGCAGATATACAATCAAAAAAGAGAAAGAAACTATATCTTACCACTTGAACAAACCAACAAACAGTGAGACAAACAATAAGATGGAAAGAAAGGAACAAAATATAATTAAAGCAATGATACAAAATCAATAAAATGTCAGGGGTAAGACAATACCTTTCAATGACAATACTAAATGGATTGAATTCTCTACTTGAAAGAAATACGGTGGTTGAATGGAGTAAAAAACAAGACCAACTACATGTTGTCTATAAAAAACCCACCTTACCTGTAAAGATACATGCAAACTAATAGTGAGGGGTTGGAAAAAGATGTACCATAGACTTTTACCAAAAACTATAAAAAGAAACAAAGAAGGTCATTATATAATGATAAAAAGATATAATCAGCAAGAGGATATAACAATCATATATATATATATATGTACCCAACATTGGAGCACCCAGATATATAAAGCAAACACAATATTAGACTTACAAAAAGAGATAGAACCCAATACAATAATTGTTGGGGACCTGAACACCCCCCTCTTTAAACATTAGACAGATCATCTAAGCAACAATTCAACATAGAAACACTTTGAACCAATTGAACTTGGCAGATATCTACAGACTATTTCATCTAACGACTACAGAATATACACTTTTCTCATCAGCACATGGAATATTCTCCAGTATAGACAACATGTTATGTCACAAATCAAGTCTCAACAAATTTAAAAAATTGAAATCATTTCAAATATCTTTTCAGACTACAATGGATTAAAACTAGAAATCAATAACAAGAAAAACTTTGGAAACAATACAAACCATGGAAATTTAACAACACGTTCCTGAATGACCTGTGGGTCACTGAAGAAATTAAACAGGAAATCAAAAAGTTTCTTGAAACTAATGAAAATAAGGACGTATCATACCAAAACCTGTGGGATACTGCAAAAGCAGCACTAAGAGAGAAGTTTAATGCAATAAAAGCTCATATGAAAATAATATAAAGACTCCAAATAAACAAATAACTAGAAAAACAAGAATATCCAATCTGAAAATTAGTAGACAGAAAGAAACACTAAAGTTCAGAGCAGAATTAAATGAAGTAGAAACCAAAAATGAAAAAAAAAAGATACAAAAGATTAATGAAACAAAAAGTTGTTTTTTTGAAAATATAAACAAAATAGACAATCCATTAGCTGATCTAACTAAAAAAAAAGGGAGATGACACAAATAACAAAAATCAGAAATGAAAAAGGAGATATTACAACTGAACCACAGAAATGCAAAGAAACATTATTAACTATTATGAACAACTTTATGCCGAAAATTTGTAGACCTGGAGGAAATAGATAAATGTCTGGGCACATGCAAATTATCAAACTTAAGCAAGAAGAAATAGAAAATCTGAAAAGACCAATAATGAACAGTGAGATTGAAGCAGTAACCAGCAGTCTCTCAACAAAGAAAAGCCCTGGAGTGGATGGCTTCACTACTGAATTCTACCAAACGTTTAAAGAATTAATACCAATGCTTTTCAAACTATTTCAAAAAATTGAAACAGAGGCCATTCTCCCAAACTTTTTCTTTGAGGCCAGCATCACCCAGAAACCAAAATGAGACAAAGACATAGCAAAAGAGAAAACTACAGGCCAATATCATTGATGAACACAGATGCAAAAACACTCAACAAAATACTACCAATCAGAATATAGCAGCACATTAAAAAAAAAATTATTGAGTTCCAAGATGTCAGAATAGATGGTCCCTAGTTTCACTATCTCCCACAAATCAATGAATTTACTACTATAAAAATGTAACACCAGCCAAGCTCGGGCTGCTGGAGCTCAGGTGAAGAGGAAGAGAGACCTATGGAACTCATGAAGGCAGGAGAAACCATGATGAGAGAAAGAAAAAACTGCTCTCAGCGTTTCAGCCCATGGCTGCTTTAATGCTGGAGCACATGGAGCAGGAGCTGGAGGAATCAATTTTGATTCAATAAAAATTAAAATAGATGAATAAATAAATAAATAATAAAATTATACACCATGATCAAGCGGGATTCATCCCAGGGAGACAAGGATGGTTCAATGTACGCAAGTCAATAGCTGTGATACTCTCCAACAAAATCAAGGGGGAAAAATGATATGATCATCTCAACAGATGCAGAAAAAGCTTTTGATAAAAATCAACATCGCTTCATGATAAAGACTATCAGCAAATTAAGTATAGAAGAAAAGTATCTCAGCACAATAAAACCATGTATGACAAACCAACTGCCAATATCATCCTGAGTGGGGAAAAGCTGAACATTTTTCTCTTAAAAACAGGTACAAGACAAAGATGCCTATTCTCACCACTCTGTTTAACAAAGTATTGGAAGTACTTGCCAGAACAATCAGCCAAGAGAAAGAAATAAAAGGCATCCACATTAGAAAAGACAAAGTCAAATTATCCCTGTTTGCAGATGACATGATCTTATATATTGAAAAACATGAAGACTCTACCTAAAAAACCCTAGAGCGGATAAACAAATTCAATAAAGTCACAGGATACAAAATCAACACCACCAAATCACTAGTATTTTATTCTCCAACAACAATCTAGCAGAAAAAGAAATCAAATAATCAAACCTATTTACATTAGCTGCCAAGAAATAAAATACTGAGGAATCAATTTAACCAAGGAGGGGAAAGATCTCTACAATGAGAACTACAAATCACTGCGGAAAGAAATTAAAGATGATGGCAAAAGATGGAAAGACATCCTTATTCATGGATTGGAAGAATGAATGTAGTGAAAATGTCCATACTACCCAAAGCCATGTACAGATTCATGTGATCTTCATCTAAATACCAATGATACTCTTCACAGAAATAGAAAAAATGATCCTATTAATGGAATAGAATAGAGAAATCAACTCACACACCTACAGCCATCTGATCTTTGACAAAGGCACCAAGCCTATTCACTGGGGAAGAGACTGCCTCTTCAGCAAATGGTGCTGGGATAACTGGATATCCATATGCAGGAGAACGAAACTAGACCCACAGCTCTTACCATATACCAAAATCAACTCAAAATGGATTACAGAATTGAATATACACCCTGAAACAATAGAACTTCTTAAAGAAAACATAGGATAAACACTTCAGGAAGTAGGTCTGGACATAGACTTCATGAATATGACCCCAAAAGCACAGGTAACCAAAGGAAAAATAAACAAATGGGATTATATCAAACTAAAAAGCTTCTGCACAGCAAAAAAACCAATTAACAGAGTTAAAAGACAACCAACAGAGTGGGAGAAAATATTTGCAAAATATACATCTGACAAAGGATTAATACCCAGAACATACAAGGAACTGAAAAACTTTACAACAAAAAAACAAGTAACCCAATTAAAAAAATGGGCAAAAGAGCTAAATAGGCATTTCTCAAAGGAAGATATATGAATGGCCAACAGACATATGAAAAAATGCTCAACATCACTCCGCATTCGGGAAATGAAAATCAAAACCACACTGAGATACCATCTCACCCCAGTTAGGATGGCTAATATCCAAAAGTCTGTGAGTGACTAATGCTGGCGAGGTTGCGGAGAAAAAGGAACTCTCATACATTGTTGGTGGGACTGCAAAATGGTGCAGCCTCTATGGAAAATGGTATGGAGATTCGTCAAACAATTGCAGATAGATTTACCATGTGACCCAGCTATCTCACTGCTGGGAATATATCCGGAGGAAAGGAGATCATCAAGTTGAAGTTATACCTGTTTTCCAATGTTCATTGCAGCACTGTTTACAAGAGGTAAGAGTTGGAACCAGACCAAATGTCCATCATCAGATGAGTAAATATGGAAAATGTGGTATATCTACACAACGGAATACTACTCTGTTATAAAAAAGAATGAAATACTGCCATTTGCAACAAATGGATAGACATAGAGAGAATTATATTAAGTGAAACAATTCAGGCACAGTAAGAGGGCTATCACATGCTTTCATTTATGTGTGGGAGCTAAAAATAAATAAATAAGTACACAAACAACCTGGGGGTGGGTAGGGAAGAAGACACAGCAATTACAGTTCCTTGACATTGATACAACAAGTGAACAGATATGAGGCTGTTGGAAGAGAGGGGGAACAGGGAGAAGGCAGGAAGGTTTCGGTAACAGGCCACAATAATCAACCACATTGTATATCGACAAAATAAAATAAAATTATAAATAAATAAATAAATAAAATGAAAAAGTGATCTGAACATTCATTTGGAACAACAAAAGACCGCAAATAGCAAAGGAATTCTGAGCATAATAAATAAATAAATAAATAAATAAATAAATCTGGAAGTATTACGTTTCCTGACTTCAAATTATTTTACAAAACTACAGCAACCAAAACAGCATGGTACTGGTATAAAAACAGACACATGGAAAAATGGAACAAAATAGAGAACTCAGAAATTAACCCACATATTTACAACCAACTGATCTTTGACAAAGACACGAAGAACATACAATTGGGGAAGGACAGCCTCTTCAAATAAATGGTGCTTAGAAAACTGGATATCCATATATAGAAGAATGAAACTAGATCCATACTTGTCACTGTATAACAAAATCAAATCAAAATGGATTAGAGACTTAAATATAAGACCTGAAATTATAAATCTCCTGAAAGAAAACAGAGGAAACACTCTAGCTCATAGGGCTAAATGTCCATCAGTGGACAACTGGATAAGGAAAATGTGCTATGTATGCACAATGGAATACTACTCAGCCATAATAAAGAATGAAATTCTGCCTGTTGCAGCAACATGGATGAACTTGGGGAAAATTACATTAAATGAAATAAGCCAGGCACAGAAAGAGAAATACCACATGTCCTCACTCATAAGTTAGAGTTAAGAAAGAAAACCATAATAAAATGTTGAACTTTCAGAGGAGAGAACAAACCTATAGCTACTAGAGTTAGGAAGGTGGGGGGGAGAGATAGGAAGTAATTGGATAAGGACACAAAGAAAAATTTTGTTTTGTAGTGATGAATATACTAACAATCCTGATTATATCATCATATATTATACACAAACACTGAGTCAACTATATACCCCACAAATATGTATAATCAATTACATTTCAAAAAACAATTTAAACAAAGCAGAAAATTAGTATGTCTCTTGAATACTCTAGAAATATCTCTAGAAGAAGGTTTATACTATGGGTGAAACACTATAATCAATGTTTCTAAGACTCAACGTATTGATGCAGTAGAATTCTGCGCTTAAGTATTTTATTTATTTATTTAACAAATATTTATTAGACTCTACTATAGAACACATTCGTTTAGATATTGAGAGCCATGGAAACAAAACAGGTAAAGCCACTGCTCTCATAGAGTTTAACTTGTAGGTGGGAGAGACAGATAAACAAATGAACAAACTAATCTGTACAATAGGTGAGGTTTGATAAGGACTGTGAAGACAGATGTATGGTGAGAGCATGGTTTCCTGGGTGAGGGGAGAGTGACTATTTTTTTAAGGAGGTCAAGGAAGGACTCTATGACAGAGTAACATTTAAGCAAAGACCTAAAGGAGTGACGGAACATTGCACACAGGGAGCAACAAGTGCAGAGTCCCTGAGGTCAGGAGCATGCTTGTAGTGGTGAAGGAATAGCAAGGAAATCAGTGAGAATGAAGTGGGGTGAAAGACTAGGAGTGTGACAAAAGATAATATGCCTCGACTGAAGTAACAATGACAATGGGCAGCGTTAACAATTTCAAAGCATGTGCAGAGAGAAAATGTATAACACTATTGATATCTCAGTGAATTTTTAAATAGTGTGAAAATGGCTTTAATTGTGTTAAGATATTTTCCTTCTATACCTAATTTGTTGAGAGTCTTTATCATGAAGCGACATTGAATTTTGTCAAATGGTTTTTCCACATCTTTTGAGATAATCATATGGTCTTTGTCCTTGAGCTTATTGATGGGATGTATCACATTTACTCACTTTTGTATGTTAAACCATCCTTGCATCCGTGGGATGAATCCCACTTGATCATAGTGTATAATTTTTTTAATATGTTGCTGTATTCTGATTGCTAATATTTTGTTGAGGATTTTAGCATCTAGGTTCATCAAGGATATTGACCTATAATTTTCTTTTTTTGTTGTGTCTCTATCTGGTTTTGGTATCAGAGTTATGTTGGCCTCATAGCATGAATTTGGGAGAATAGCGTCTGTTTCAATTGTTTGGAACAGTTTCATGAGGATTGGAATTAATTCCGCTTTAAAAGTTTGATAGAATTCAGCTGTAAAGCCATCTGGAGCCGGACTTTTTTCGTTGGAAGATTGCTAATTACCGCTTCAATCTCCTTGCTTGTTATTGGTCTGTTCAGGTTTTCTATCTCTTTTTGGTTCAGTATTGGTAATTTATATGTCTAGAAACTTATCCATATCTTCCAGATTTTCAAATTTATTGTCATACAGTTGTTTATAGTAGTCTGTAATGATTCTTTGTATTTCTGTGGTGTCAGTTGCAATGTCTCCCTTTTCATTTCTAATTTTTGTTATTTGGGTCTTCTCTCTTGTTTTGTTAATCTACCTAATGGTGTGTCTATTTTGTTTATCTTCTTGAAAAACCAACTTTTAGCTGTGTTGATCTTTTCTGTTGTTTTTTCGGTCTCTATTTCATTTAGTTTTGCTCTGATCTTAATTATTTCTTTCCGTCTACTGCCTTTAGGTTTGGATTGTTGTTGTTTTTCAAGTTCTTTGAGGCACAGTGTTAGGTAGTTTGTTGAAGTCTTTCGTTTTTTTGACATAAGCATTTACTGCAATAAGTTTGCCTCTTAGTACTGCTTTTGCAGTATGCCAGAGGTTTTGGTATGATGCATCTTTATTTTCATCAGTAAAAAAATAAAATAAAATAAAATAGTGTGGAAGTTGATAGTCATATATGAACATATTGAAAAATGCTTTTATTTTTCCTCCATTTTCTTATATTTTGGCTATTTCATCCTTTTGGAAATTGTAATATGAGCATGTTGTTTATATAGAATGACTCAGTCAGGACAGAAATATTATGAATTTATGATGGTGTATTTATGTATTACTACATAAAATGTGCCAACAAAAAGGCAAATAAATTCATTAGAACTCTAGGAACAATTGTTTAACTAAAGAAATTAACACTATTAGACAAAAATTATATTCTAATACCTCAGTTAATTACCTAAATTATTGTTTATCAAAAATTAGCCACATTCCATTTAAATCTGGCAAATTTCCCACTCCTTACGTATGTGCCCACAAGGGGTATGTGTATGAATATGTTCACGGTCTCATTTATGCTCCTATTTTACATGTATGTTTCTACTGGTATGTGGTAAAGGAAGTGCATGTAGAATGAGTATATTAATCAAACATGCTTAATAAGGTTTTTGCCATGTAGGACCCAAGATATCTTATGATTCTTCTTAGCTTCCTCATTCAGGTATTCTGTTTCTGAACATAATGCTCCTTCTTTCTAGACAACAGACTTTTGAAGAGGTAAGGTTATCACTTTATAAACTTAACTTTCATGTGGGTCTTAGTATGTGATTCAGGACATGGCGAAGATCTGAGAGAAATGAAGCTAGGTTACTGTGCATCCTAGGAGGTTAAAATCAGAATCCTGACAATAGTTTTGCTGCTAAAA
Organism: Cynocephalus volans; assembly: GCF_027409185.1. Classification (NCBI taxonomy): domain Eukaryota; kingdom Metazoa; phylum Chordata; class Mammalia; order Dermoptera; family Cynocephalidae; genus Cynocephalus; species Cynocephalus volans. The sequence continues at coordinate 153,286,123 of NC_084463.1, forward strand.
CAACCCTCTTGAACGCACTGTTGACATCCTTGTTCCTCAGGCTGTAGACCACAGGATTCAGCATGGGGATGACCATACTATAGAACACAGCTGCAATTTTGTCTGTGTCCATGGAGTGATTGGAGCTGGGTTGTACGTACATAAAGATAACAGTCCCATAGAAAATGAGGACTGCAGTGAGGTGGGAGGCACAGGTGGACAGAGCCTTCTGGTATCCTGCAGCTGAGTGCATCTTTAGGATGGTCGTAAATATAAATAGGTAAGATATCAAGATAACTAGGAGGGCAAAAAAGATATTGATGCTGACTACATAAACAAGAACCAGCTCATTAAGACGTCTGTCAGAGCAAGACAGAGCCATGAGTGCCGGGACATCACAGAAAAAGTGATGGATCACATTGGACATACAGAAAGAGAGACTGAATGTTTCCCCCATGTGGATGAGGGCATTCAAGAAGCCACCGACATAGCAGCCTGTGGCCAGACACGCACACACATTAGTAGTCATGATGGTGCTGTAATGTAGGGGCTTGCACACTGCTGCATAACGGTCATAAGCCATTGAGGCTAAAAGTAAATTTTCCACACTGGCGAAGGCTCCAAAAAAGAATGCCTGAGCAGCACAATCATTGTAGAAAATGACCTTGTTTCCTTTAAGCCCAGTCATGACCATGGGAGTGACAGCTGAAGAGTAACAGATGTCCACCAGTGACAAATTACCAAGAAAAAAGTACATGGGAGTGTGGAGACGACAGTCCCAGAGAATCAAAATGATCACACCCAGATTTCCAAGCACATCAATGAGGTAGATGACAGTGAACGTGATGAAGAGGGGGACTTGTAGTTCTGGAGCATTGGTTAGTCCTAGGAGGATGAACTGTGTCACTTCTGTCCTGTTCTCCATCAATGTTATTTGGGAAGCAGAAAATATCCTTTACCAAAGAGAAGTAAGGGACAAGAATGTTAATAGATACTGCACTGAAACTGAAATGTTCATATACGATGTGTGTTATTTTATTGTAGCAATAATACATGCTTCAAGATATTCTGTATCTACACACTAGCTTAGCCAGAGAGTTTAGTACATTAGTTACACATAGAGTTAGAAACTGTTGAAATGGAAAGACCTTCATGGGTTATCTCCTCAGTTTCCAAATTTCATACAATTGTAAACAAATATTTGGAAAATTTTATGCATTATTCAACATGACATATCTGGAATTGGTGTATATACATACATGTGATATATATATCTGGAATTGGTGTATATACATACATGTGATATATATATAATATCTAACTCAATATGTGTGTTTGTGTGTGTGTGTAGATACATATATATATTTCTCCTAGGAGTATACAAACATTGAGTTAGATATTATTACTATGTCGTTCACCTGGCAGGATTACTCTAGATACTTTACATTTATTTTTATTGATTCATTGTATGTTTATTGATTCATTGATTTCTTTCAACCATATTATGAGTTTGATTTGATCAGTAGTTACTTTCATTTACATTGTGAGGCAGAAGAGGTGGAGTAATTTATCATGTTTACAAAAGTGTCTTTTGTTTGTTTGTTTTACTTTTATACAGTGTTAATAGCAACCCAAGGTATGGTCACAGGCAGAATGGTTCTCAAGTACCACGGTCATAATTGTATATACATCAAATTGTTTTAACTCATTGTTTCCACTGGTCTTTATTTACTGCTTGGGTTTCACAGTGAAGTACCTGACAGATTGATGCCCTAAGACAATGGGGCAACAGGGGCACATCTAACCAGCAAAGGCAATTCCAAGGGGAAGGCAGTACCAGATACAGAGCTTGGGCTCTGTAAAGAGCTGCCTACTGGCCCTACCATTTACTCTCTATAAATCACTGGTCCTGGCCTAACTCCCCAGAACCTTATTTTCTCTATCTGCAAAATGAGGATAGTGATGATATCTAACTCAAGGTATTATTGTGAAATTAAACATGGTAATGCATAAAAATCAGTGCTTAAATGCTGGGTGGTTAGCCAACCTTTTGTGTGCTAGCTATAGTGTTATGGTTAGGATGGGATAATGAACACTCTGTTGGTTTAGAAAAAGTAGATGGTAACATGCAAGGCTTCAAGTGTGGGTGATTTTTGGTCTTGTAGCCTCCTTCTTCAGTTTGCTTTTATTCTCATAGCATCACTGGAATTTTCTGTGCTATCCTGTAGTTGTTTTCTGTAATTGCTGCACCCAAGTGCTTGGCCACTCTACCTCTTCCAGGTAGCCATTTGTTGTTTAATTTCTTCCCTGAAATCCGTATTTAACTTGCATTGAAAGAGTCTCCTTTTCTAACACTCATTCTCTCAGTTGTGTCATTCCATACTTGAATCACAGACATCGAGAGTTGAAAGCTTGTAGTTTGTGGTTGACTTAAGCCTGCAGATCTGTTTTGTAGCAAAGTCCATGTTGTAGCACATTTCATTTGAGTCTGTTCTGGCGTAGGAACAATGTTTTAATTATTTGTATTTGAATGTGAAGTTTTTGGAAGTGTACACATCCAATGTTAACTACTATTCCCTACCAACTTCCACATTAACCTTTGGCCACTTCACTTTATAAGCCAATTTCTTGAAGGCATTATGTTTTGCAGCCTTAACCCACATGACCACTTTTAGCATATACTATGTCTATAACCAATAATACTAACTTTATATGTAAATGGGAGTGTGTGTGTGAGTCTGTGTGCATGTTAGATGTGTGTTTGTTTGGTTTTTTTTTAATACTTATTTTATTTTATTATTTATTTTTTGATAATTTATTGTACATACATGTGGGGTACAACATTGATTTTCAATAATTGTACAGTTCGTGGTGGTTAGATCAGGATAACTTATTCATCATTACACTATGCAATCATTCTTTGTGTCCATTGACCAATTCCTCATTAACCCCCCTCCACCCTCGCCTTTTCCACCACTAGTTCTCTAAAAGTTCAACATATTACTGTGATTATTCTTTCTTTCTCTCTGTCTCTCTTTAGTGTTCATTTATTTATGGATTCACTTCACAGTTATGAGTGAGAATATGTGGTATTTCTCTTTCTGTACCTGGGTTGTTTCACTTAGAATGATTTTCTCCAGGCTCATCCATGTTGCTGCAAATGGTAGAATTTCATTCTTTTTTATGGCTGAGAAGTATTCCACTGTGTATATAAACCACAGTTTCCTTATCCAGTCATCCATCAGTGGACATTTAGGTGTAAGGTAGGTAGTAGTATTATTTTTATTTTCTCATTAAGGCAAATGAAAATTGGTGAAGATTTGTGATGCTCCATAGTTATGTAACTAGTATGAGCAGGATTCAAGATTTAAGCCCAGTTTGAACATAATCAGCAGCCTTTGTTTTTTGCTACATCACTTTCAATGTGTATAGATGTGCCAGGAACAATAAAGATAAAATTACAAAAAAAAAAAAAGTTAAAGTGAAGTTTGAATCTTGCTAATTCTCTTCTTTCCATTTTTTTTCTTTACCTCAGTGAGAAACTCACATATAGTGAACAAAGTGAAATAATCACCTAATCAATCAGAGCATCACTTGCATTATTGTTTTTGAGTAATCATTTTTTAACGGAGCGGCTTGATGTTTCCGAAGTATTATCTCTCTACTGATGGAAATTTTGAAATTTATACTCCTGCTCCAGCTCATTTTTAAAGAAATATGTTGACAACATTTATTTCTTTGCTCAATAAATCATAAGTTATAGTTGCCCCACTGCTTTTGCATAAATTTCACTTTTCACTAAAACTGTATATTGAATATGGTAGCTTACCTTGCTCCTTGCAAACAAGTGACAGTCAGTCTTAAATAGTGAGTATGAAACCAGAAATTCAGCCATGGATTAGTGCATATATTCTGTCAGAGAAACTCTCACTCAGGTAGTGGTCAGTGGTCCCGAGGTCTCTAAGGCAGGAAGGAATAGAGGAAAGGGTGTTAACATGGGCTCAAGTCCTGAATCTACCATCCATTCTTTCCATCCCTTGGAGGAGTCACTTGTCTTCTCCTTAATTGTAAAATAAACATAGTCAAATTATCTCTTCCACATAATTCACAGAATTGTGTTTGTAAATAGTGAATAAGGGAGTGTCTAAAAACCACTCACTAAGTGGTTATCATTTTAAAGTCCCTCAATATAATTTTTATGTTGAGGTGTTATCTTGGCCATGGCTGCAGGACCATAGCAAATCCTAAAACCAGGAGAAGGCCTGTGTGTATGAACAACCATTAACATTCCTATGAAACAAATGATGACCAGAGTGGCTGGGATTGAATTCTGGTCCCTCTAAAATGCAGTCATCTAGAGTCATGATGGGGTTCAGAAGCTCATGCAAGGGCAGAGGAGACAATTATAGAGACAGGGGGCTCTCTGGAGACACCCCCCCATGAGAGCATCCTCTTCCCACTTTCCTAGGGAAGAAACAATTAAATTACCTGTGGGGGCCAAATATGATATTTTGAGTGTGCACTTATGTTTTTGAATTACTTGTTATTCATATTTCTTTTTCGTTTTAATTAGTATATGTTACAAACAATGATATGCACACTCTTTAGTGTTTCTTTCTAAGAATTTTGTTAAATATATAACGATGTAAACATAAACATTATCACCTAAGCTAACTTCCCAAGCTTCTTTGTAGTCAACCCCATCTTTCATCTACTGTTCCTGGCAACCACTATACTATTTTCGTTTGTATAATTTTGCCACGGCAAGAGTGTTCTTAACTAGAATCCTAGAATATGTTGTCTTTGGTTCAGGCAACTTTCACTTAATATAATTCAGTTGAGGCCCATCATTCCTGTTATCTCTGCCTGTAGTTGAATTTTATTATTTTTGTGGTATAGTACTTAGTAATGTGAACTTTACACACTTTTTTCACTAACCTGTTGATGACCATTTGCATTGTTGCCAGTGACTGTTGATTATGAATAAAGCTGATCTAAACATTGGCAAATGTTTTTGTGTGAACATAGATTTTTACTTTATTTGGCTAAATACCTAAATGTGGTATTGCTTGGTCACATAATAATTATGCTTAATAGAATAGAAACTATTCTACTAATAGAAGAGAATAATAATCGAATAATAATAGAAAATGTTTCTGGAAATGGTTGTATCATTTTTCATTGCCAAGAGCCATGCATTCAAATTTCTTCACATCTTTTCCATCCCTTGATATTTTAAAGTACTTTATTTTTACATTAAATTAAATTAAATTTTTATTTTTGCTCTTTCTCAAAGATGCTTCAACAGTCTTCTCAGCAAAATAATAAAAAATGAAGATGCCCACTTAAATTATCCCACATTAATGGCCTGGGAACATTTTATTTCCCATAAATGGAATAAATCCATTTTTTAAAATGTAGTCTACTCTGATCCCTCACTCACTAGCAGACTTTTCACACCTTTCTCATAGCAGGCCTGTGTAATGATTAAAAGTTTGTTTTGTGTGTTAATGTGGCTCTGCCTACAATTGGGTAAGTAATTTAACATCAAATTTCAGCTCCTTAGCTGTAAAGAAGGAGATAATATTATTTCATCCTTATGACATTGTCAAGAAGATTATCAGATCACATATATACAATGCAGAGAACACTTTATAGCACATATAGTGTTCCATAAGGTTATTAATATAAATAATAATATTATATTATTTATAAACATATAGCATAGGTCAAAAAATAGTCATGCTCAATTATTTCACCTGATTCCCTACATGTGCCTGTCCCATTGCAGCTAGGCTAAAACATATACTAGTTGTAGATGAGGTAGGAAGAATCAATATGTGTCATTTCTAAATGGATTGAAGCATGTACATTACCCTCCAGTTGTCTCTCTCCTGCTATGATGATTGAGGAGGTTTCATATTTCAGCAGGTGCATCTCTAGAAAGTGAAGCCTTCATCAGCCTGTCTTTGAATGACTGCATAGAGAGAACCTTCCATTTCACCAGGCAAATTGTACAATGGACATGTAGTAGTGTAACTGAGAAACAAATTTGCGGGGACTAGATAATGGTCCTCAAACATGTCAGGTCCTAATACCGGAACCTATAAATATTACCTTACATGGAAATGACTTGCAGTTGTAATTAAGTTAAGGATATCAAGATAGGAGATTTACCTGGATTACTGTTGGGCCCTAAAAGCAATAACTAGTGTCGTTATAATGGAGAGGCCATAATTTAATTATGGAAGATTAAGGTATTCCTAGGATATGTCCCTCCATGAAAACACAGATAAAGCAAACAAAAATTCTCAAACCAACTTTGCTAGAACTCTGGAAAACAGTCCAACATTACAAGTGAGTGTGCTGAATCAAGAAAAAGTTCATTGACACGTGGCTTTTAAGGAAATCTTTATTAAACTACTATCCAACCACAAGTAAAGTAACAGAGACTTCAGATACCACATCTGACAAAGAATAAAGTCTTTAACTACATTTTATAAAACCCATTAAATGAACACCTACAACTCACAGCAAGCCACAACAAAATCTTTGTAAAGAGAGAGGAATCCTATTTCAAGAGTAATAATCATATAGTGTTCAAAGTGTAGAGTTTTGAGGCAAAACTAAGAGAAATACAAAGAAGTAACAACATATATAGCATTCAAGGGGAGGGGAGAGAAATTTACAGAAACCGTCTCTGAGGAAGCACAGATATTATTCTTACAAGACAAAGATTTTAAATAAACTGTCTTAAATATGCTTAAAATCTAAAGGAATATTGGACAAATATTGAAATGATGAAAATAGAATAAATTTTTATAAAATAGGGAGTATCAATAAAGAGATAGATAACCTAAAAAGGTACTAAGTGGAAGGTTTGAAAATGAAAAGTACTGTAAATAAAATTAAAAGTTTACAAGAGAGATTCAGCTGATTTGAGCAGGGAGAAGGGAAAAACAGTAAATTTGAGAATAAGTTAGTTGAAGTAACACAATCAGAGGAGCAGAAAGAAAGAATGAAGAAAAACTGTGAAGAGCCTGAGACACCTGTTGGATGCCATCAAATTTGCATACATGCCCTAAATGGGAATTCCAGAATAATAGGACAGGAAAAGAAAAGGGCAGAAAGGTAATTACATAGGTAAATATAAAGGCTAGTATTATATAGGGTTTATAACTACTTTATTGTCCTTATATGATTTTAAATACAATAAATAAAATAATAAATATAAACCAATAGCACTGGGTACAAAATATATAAACATGTAATTTGTGACAACAGCATAACATAAGAGGGAAGTAGCTATATAAGAGTAGTGTTTGTATGCTACTGAAAATATTTTGGCATTACTCAAAGTATATTACTATAAGTTTATTTGTTAATTATAATCCAAAGATAATTACTAAGTTCATTAAGATGGAAATGAGAAATGAACCAAAGGCTACCCTAAAAAAATCAATTAAAAACAGAAAGAACCAGTAAGAGGAAAAATAAAGAACAAAAAAGACATAAGACATATAGAAAACAAATAGCAAAATGGCAGAATTAAGCCTTTTATTATCAGTGAGTACTTAAATGTAAATTCTTCAATAAAACGAAGTGATTGGAAGAATGTATAAGAAAACATACATGTTCAGCAGAGGACCTGAACACCCCACTATCAATATTGGACAGATCATCTACGCAAAGAATCAGCAGAGAAACACAAGATCTAAACAACATACTAGACCAATTGGACCTGGTAGATATCTACAGAACATTCCATCCAACAACCTCAGAATATTCATTCTTCTCAGCAGCACATAGATCATTCTCCAGGACAGATCACATATTAGGTCAAAAATCAGGTCGCAACAAATTCAAAAAAATTGGAATTATCCCATGTATTTTTTCAGACCACAATGAATTAAAATTAGAAATCAATAGCAAACAAAATTCTGGAAACTATACAAACACATGGAAATTAAACCGTATTCTACTTAATGACATATAGGTCCAAGAAGAAATCAAACAGAAAATCAAAAAATTTCTAGAAACTAATGAAAATAATGATACATCATACCAAAACCTGCAGGATGCTGCAAAAGCAGTATTAAAGGGGAAATTTATCACATTAAATGCTTACTTCAGAAGAATGGTAAGTGAACAACCTAATACTTCACCTTAAAGAACTAGAAAAACAAGAACAATCCAAAACCAAAGTTAGCAGACGGAAAGAAATCGTTAAGATCAAAGCAGAACTTAATGAAATTGTAACCCCAAAAACAATACAAAAGATCAATGAATTAAAAAGTTGGTTTTTTGAAAAGATAAATAAAATTGTCAATTAGCACAGCAAACTAAAAAAAAAAAAAAAAAGACAAAAGACACAAATAACAAAAATTAAAGTGAAATAGGTGATATCACAATTGATACCACTGAAATACAAGGAATCATTAGAGACTACTATAAAGAAATATATGCCAACAAATTTGAAAATCTGGAGGAAATGGATAAATTTCTGGACACACACAAACTGCGCCAAGAAGATGTAGAAAATCTTAACAGACCAATAATAATAAAAGAGATTGAAGCTTTTATAGAAGGCTCCAAACAAAGAAAAGCCCAGGACCAGATCGATTCACAGCAGAATTCTACCAAACATTCAAAGCGGAATTGATATCAATTCTCTACAAACTATTCCAGAAGGTTGAAACAAAGGCAATTCTCCCAAACTCATTCTACGAAGCAAACATCACACTGATACCAAAACCAGGCAAAGATACAACTAAAAAAGAAAACTACAGGCCGATATCCTTGATGAATATAGACACAAAAATCCTCAGTAAAATACTAGCTAACAGAATACAGCAACACATACGCAAAATTATACACCATGATCAAGTGGGATTCATCCCAGAGATACAAGGTTGGTTCAACATACGCAAATCAATAAATGTGATACACCACATCAGTAAAATCAAACACAAGGACCATATGATCCTCTCTATAGATGCTGAAAAAGCATTTGATATAATTCAACACTCATTCATGATAAAGACTCTACAAGTTAGGTATAGATGGAAAGTATCTTACCATAGTTAAAGCCATATATGATAAACCCACTGCCAATATCATCCTGAATGGGGAAAAGCTGAAAGCTTTTCCTTTAAGAACAGAAACTAGACAAGGATGCCCACTCTCACCACTCCTATTCAACATAGTGTTGGAAGTACTAGCCAGAGCAATCAGAGAAGAGAAGGAAATAAAGGACATCCACATTGGAAAAGATGAAGTTACACTGCTCCTGTTTGCAGATGACATGATCCTATAAATAGAACAGCCTAAAGCCTCTACAAAAAAACTCTTGGAGTTGATAAATGATTTCAGTAATGTAGCAGGGTACAAAATCAACACACAAAAATCAGTATCATTTTTGTTCTCCAACAGTGAGCATGCAGAAAGAGAAATCAAGAAAGCTTGCCCATTTACAATAGCCAGCAAAAAAATAAAATACTTAGGAATAGAGTTAACCAAGGATGTGAAAAATCTTTATAATGAGAACTATGAACCACTGCTGAGAGAAATTAAAGAGGGCTCTTGGATTGGAGAATCAACATTGTGAAAACGCCCATTCTACCCAAAGTGATATACAAATTCAGTACAGTCCCCATCAAAATTCCAATGACATTTTTCTCAGAAATGGAAAAAACTATCCAGACATTTATATGGAATAACAAAAGACCATGCATAGCCAAAGCAATTCTGAGTAAACAAGAATAAAGGTGGAGGCATAACACTACCTGACTTTAAACTATACTACAAAGCTATAATAACCAAAACAATATGGTACTGGCATAAAAACAGACACATGGATCAATGGAATAGAATAGAGAATACAGAAATCAACCCACACACCTACAGCCATCTGACCTTTGACAAAGGCACCAAGCCTATAAACCGGGGAAGAGACTGCCTCTTCAGCAAATGGTGCTGGGAGAACTGGATATCCATATGCAGGAGAATGAAACTAGACCCACACCTCTCACTATATACCAAAATCAACTCAAAATGGATTAAAGAATTAAATATACACCCTGAAACAATATAACTTCTTAAAGAAAATATAGGAGAAACACTTCAGGAAGTAGTACTGGACACAGACTTCATGAATACGACCCCAAAAGCACAGGCAACCAAAGGAAAAATAAACAAATGGGATTATATCAAACTAAAAAGCTTCTGTACAGCAAAAGAAACAATTAACAGAGTTAAAAGCAACCAAAAGAGTGGGAGAAAATATTTGCAAAATATACATCTGACAGAGGATTAATATCCAGAATATACAAGGAACTGAAACAACTTTACAACAGAAAAACAAGTAACCCAATTAAAAAATGGGCAAAGGAGCTAAATAGGCATTTCTCAAAGGAAGATATACGAATGGCCAACAGACACATGAACAAATGCTCAACATCACTCAACATTTGGGAAATGCAAATCGAAACCACACTGAGATACCATCTCACCCCAGTTAGGATGCCTAATATCCTAAAGACCGTGAGTGATTAATGCTGGTGAGGAACTCTCTTACATTGTTAGTGGGACTGCAAAATGGTGCAGCCTCTATGGAAAATGGTATTGAGGTTCCTCAAACAATTGTAGATTGATCTACCACATGACCCAGCTATCCCACTGCTGGCGATATACCCAGAAGAATGGAGATCATCAAGTCAAAGTTATGCCTTTTCTCCAATGTTCTTTGCAGCACTATTTACAAGAGCTAAGAGTTGGAACCAACCCAAATGTCCATCATCAGATGAGTGGATATGGGAAGTGTGGCATTCTACACAATGGAATACTACTGTGCTGTAAAAAAGAATGAAATACTGCCATTTGCAAGAAATGGATAGACGTAGAGAGAATTATATTAAGTGAAACGAGTCAGGCACAGAAAGAGGGCTATCACATGCTTTCATGTGTGGGAGCTAAAAATAAATAAATAAATGCACAAATAACCTGGGGTGGGGAGGGAAGAAGACACAACAATTACAATTCCTTGAAGTTGATACGACAAGTGAACAGATATGAGGAGAGAGGGGGGACAGGGAACAGGGAGGGAGGTTTCGGTAATGGGCCACATAATCAACCACATTGTATATTGACAAAATAAAATTAAATTAAAAACTAAAAAGAACTACATACCATCTATTAAAAATCTACTTGCACTCAAGGACACCAGGAGGTGAACATGAAGAAATGGAAACAGGTGTTCCATGCAAATAGTAGCCAAAAGAGAGCTGGACTGGCTAAACTACCATCAGACAAAATTGACTAGAAGTAAAAAATACTTAGAAAAGACCAAAGAGGACATTATATCTTGCAAAAAGAGTCAATTCATCAAGATATAAATATTATATACATATACATACCTAAAAACAGATCCTCAAAACATATAAAGGAAAAATTGACAGAATTGAAGGGAGAAATTGACAGCTACAGCACAATAGCTGAAGACAGCAATGTCCCACATGAGTAGCAGATATATTAAACAATTAGAGAGAAGACCAATAAGGAAATAGAGAATATGAACAATATTAGAAAGTAACTCAACAGACATAAATCTAAAACACTCCACCCAACAACAGCACAATGCACATTCTTCTCAAATGCAAGGGAAATATTTTACCATTGCTGTGGTTTGAATGTTTGTTTTCAGCAAAATTCATATGTTGAAACTTACATCGTGGTGGTAATAAGAGGTGGCCTTTGGGAAATGATTAGGTCATGAGGGCTCTACCCTCCTAAACGGAATTAGTGCTCTTATAAACGAGGGCTGAGGGAGATTTTTCTCCCCTTCTGCTGTGTTAGAACACAGCAGGAAGGCACCATCTATGATGCACAGAATGTGCTCTCACCAGAGACTGAGTCTGCTGGTGCCTTGATCTTTGACCTTGCCTAGTGTAAGGTATTTTGTTACAGCAGTAAAAACAGACTAAGACAGTCAAATATCAGAGAACAAAACAAATTGCCATAAGTTTGAAAAGACTGAAACCATGTAAAGCATATTTGCAGACACTGGAATGAACATAATTGAAAATATAATGAAAATAAAAATCAACAACAGAAGGAAATATTAAATACATAATTGTGGAAATTAAAGAATACATTTGGATACAACCCATGTGTCAAAGAAAAATAAAAAAAAGAAATTATAAAATGCTTTGAGACAAAAGAAAATAAAAACACAACATACCAAAATCTGTGGGAGTCAGCCAATCAGTGCTCAGAGAGAAATTTATTGATGTAAGTGCCTAAATTAAAACTTAAAAAAGACCTCAAACAAATAACTAACTTTACACCTTAAGAAATAGGAAAAAGCAGTGAAACTAAGCCCAAATTTAGCAAATTGAAGGAAATAATATAATTATAAATATAGTAATGATATAAGCATAACATAGAACAGAAAAACAATAAAGAAAATAAGCAAAACTAAGAGTTGATTCTTCAAAAAGATCAGCAAAAGTGACCATCCTTTTTAGGCTGACTATAAAAAAAGAGAGAAAACTCGGATTAATACAACCAGAAATAAAGTGAGGAGTTTTCATATTCTCAACACAAGGATATGATAAATGTTTGCAGTGATGAATGTGCTAATTACCGTGATTTGATCATTACACATGGTATATATGTATCAGAATATTGCTCTGTACCCCATAAACATATATAATACCAGAGGTAATAAATAAATCCCAATAAACACAATAAATCTGCCTTTCAAGTATTAGAATCACTGTATATGAAAACATTCATACCGCTACAGGAAATATTTAATGGTGTTTTGGAATCATTCAACAAAATTTTGAATAATATGATCAAGAATAAGATTAAGTGATATTTCCAAATAAAACTTGTCCTAAAAGAAAACAAAAGATTTAAGTTTTCCAATATTTGTTCCAGGGATATATGAGAATGCCCCATAGCAAATAACATAAATATACGTATTTACCTTTCTAAGATAAATGTAGTTGAATGGTAACATGAAATAAAAAGTGGGGACATTACCATTGACCTTACAGAAATAAAAAAGATTATAAGAGAATTCTATGAACAACTGTACACCAAGATACTAAATAACATAAATGAATTAGGCAAACTCATAGAAATGCACAAACTAGCAAAACTGAAGAAAAAGAAAACCGAAGAGACTGATAACAAGTAAAAAAAATTGTATCAATAATATATAACCTCCCCCAAAAGGTAAAGCCCAGGAACAGATGTTTTCACTGGTGAATTCTACCAAACATTTAAACACAAGTTTTCAAATTATTCCAGAAAACAAAGAAGAGGAAACGCTTCCTCATTCTTTGAGGTCGGCATTACCCTCATACCAAAATGAGACAAATGTGAATTAGTCCAGCCATTACGGACAACAGTATAGAATTCCTCCTCAGAAAATTAAAAGTAAAATTACCATGTGACTCAGTATCTCACTACAGATGCTCCTTGATCTATGATGTAGTTACATCCTGATACACTCATCCTAAGTTGAAAATATCTTAAGTTGAAAATACTTTTAATACACCTAACCTACCAAATATCACGGCTTAGCTTACGCTACCTTAAACATGCTCAGAACACTTACGTTAGCCTACAGTTGGGCAAAATAGTCTAACACAATTGTAAAATAAACTGTTGAATGTCTTATGTAATTTATTGAATATTGTCTGAAGTATGGTTTCTTCTGAATGTGTACTGCTTTTACACCATCGTAAGGTTGAAAAATTCTAGGTTGTACCATTTTAAGTTGGGGATTGTCTGTCCTGGGTATATATTCAAAGGGAATGAAATCAATACATTAAAGAGATATCTGCTTTCCCATGTTTATTGCAGAATTATTCACAATAGCTAAGATATGGAATTAACAAGTGTTTGTCAACAAATGAGTAGGTAATAATATGCAGTATATACACACATATATATACACACACATATATATTCACAATGGAAACTATTCAGCCAATGAAAAAGAAGGAAATCCTGTTATTTGTGGTAATGGGGATGAACCTGGAAAACATCATGCTATGTTAAATAAGCCAGGCACAGTGAGACAAATACTGGATGATCTCACTCTTCTGCAGCACCTAAAAATTAAATTTCATAGAAGTAGAGAGTAGAATGGTGGTTACTAGGGACTGGGGAGGTTAGGGGTAGCTGGGGACATGTTTGTCAAAGGATACAAAATTTCAGTTTGGTAGAAGAAATAAGTTCAAGACATCTATTGTGCAACCTGGTAACTATAGTTAACAACAATTTATTATATTCTTGAAAAATGCTAAGAGAGTTCTCACCACAAAAGTGATAACTATGTGAAGTATTGAGTGTGTTAATTAGCTAGATTTAGTCATTCCACAATGACTAAATAAAATGAATGAATCAAAACTCATGTACAAAATAAATAAATATCATTTTTAAAAATTCATTCATTCATTCATTATATTTAAAAATTGATACATAATAATAATTGTATATACTTACACAGTACATGTGATATTTTGATAAATGTATGCAATGTGTAATGATCAAATCTGGGTAACCAGCCTACAATTTTATCCATCATTTGAAAAAGAAAAACTAAAAAAAATCAAAATGAAATAACATCGAAGAAAGGAAAACTGCAGACCAATATCTCTCATGATTATAGATGCAATGAACCAATTCCATCAGCATTTTAAAATGGCTGTAAACTATGACTAACAGGATTTATCCCAGGAATGCAACAGTGGTTCAAAATTGAAAAACTGGCAATGTAGTACATCCCTTAACAGAAAGAAGAAAAAATCCACAAGAATATCTCATTCATTAATTCAGAAAACTGTTTGGAAAAGTCTTTCATGCTTAACACTACCTGCCTTTGAATTATACTACAAAGCTACTGTAACCAAAACAGCATGGTACTGGCATATAAACAAACACTGAAACCAGTGGAGCAGAACTGAGAACTCAGAAATCACTCCTCAGGCTTATAGCTATCTGATATCAGACAAAGGCAACAGAAATCTACATTGGGGAAAAGATTGCCTCTTCAAAAAGTGGTGCTGGGAAAATTGAATATCCATATGCAGAAGAATGAAACTAGATATGCACCTCTCACCATACACTAAAATCAACTCAAAATAGATTAAAGACTTAAGTATAAGACCTGAAACTGTAAAATTACTAAGGGAAAATATAGCTGAAACACCTCAGGAACTAGGTGTGGGCACAGATTTTATGAACATGAGCCCGAAAGCACAAACAGCAAAATAAAAAATAAACAAATGGTACTATATCAAACTGAAAAGCTTCTGCACAGCAAAGGAAATAACAGAGTGAAACAACAACCTACAGAGTGGGAAAATTTTTGCTAACTATGCATCCAACGAAGAATTAATATCCATAATATACAAGGAACTCAAGCAATTACACAGTTAAAAAAAATTAATTAAAAAATGGGCAAAGGAGCTGAATAGACATTTTTCAAAGGAAGACATACAAATGGCCAAGAGGTACATGAAAAATGCTCAACATCACTAGTCATCAGGGAAATGCAAATTAAAACTACATTGAGATACCACCTCATCTCAGTTAGACTGGCTGTAATTGAAAAGATGGTTAATAACAAATGCTGGTGAAGGTATAGAGAGAAGGGAATGCTCCTGCACTGTTGTTTGGACAGTAAATCAGTACAACAACTATGGAAAACAGTATGGAGGTTTCTCAAACAACTACAGATACATCTCCCATATGATCCAGCAATCCCAGTTCTGGGGATATACCCAGAGGAATGGAAATCACCATGTCAAAGGTATAACTGCTCTCCCATGTTCATTGCAGCTCTGTTTACAATATCCAAGACATGGAACCAACCTGAATGTCCATCAATGGATGATTGGATAAGGAAACTGTGGAATATTATTCTGCCGTAGAATATTATTCTGCCATAAAAAAGAATGAAAATTGTCCCATTTGAAACAACGTGGATGAATTTGGAGAAACTTTTGTTGAGTGAAATAAGCAAAGCACAGAGGGATAAATACCACATGTACTCACTCATAAATGGGAGCTAAGAGAGAAGGAAGGAAGGAAAGAGAGACCACAGTGATGCATTGGACTTGCAGAGGGAGAGAGCATACCTAGGGTTGCAAAATGGGGTGAGAGAAAGGGAGAGTGGGAAGGAGGTCAGGGATTAATTTGGTGGGGACATGGTACAATCTCAATTTGTGTTAATAGGCATACTGCCAGTATGAATATGATCTTCACATCTTGGGCACGAGGGGTGATAATCAGCTGTGTATCTCATGAATATTCATAGCCAAAAAAAATCTTTCATGCCTTCATGATAATACACTCAGAAAACTAGGACTAGATGGACACCTAGGTTGATTCCATATCTTGGTTATTATGAATAGTGGTGCAAAAAACATGGATGTGCAGATATTTCTTAGACATATTAATTCATTTCCTTTGGATATATTCACAGTAGTGGAATTGCTGGATCATATGGGAGTTCCATTTCTAATTTTTTGAGGAACTTCCATACTGTTTTCCATAATGGCTGTACTAATTTACAGTCCCACCAACAGTATATTAGAGTTCCCCTTTCTCCACATCCTCACCAGCACTTGTTACTTTTTATCTTTTTCATAATAGCCATTCTGTCTGGCTCATTGTGGTTTTTATTGCATTTCCCTTATGATTAATGATGTTGAACATTCATTCATATGTCTGTTGGCCTTTGTATGTCATCTTTTAACAAATGTCGATTGAGATCTTTTGCCAATGTTTTAACCCAATTATTTGTTTCTTTGCTATGAGTTATTTGAGTTCCTTATATATTTCTGGATATTAATCCCTTGTCAGATGCATAGTTTGCAAATATTTTCTCCCGATCTGTAGGTTGTCTCTTCACTCTGTTGACTGTTTCTTTTGCTGTGCAGATGCTTTTTAGTTTGACGTGATACCATATATTTATTTTTGCTTCTGTTGCTTGTGCTTTTGAGGTCTTACCCCAAAAATCTTTGCTCGGACCAATGTTATCAATTGTTTCCCTGATTTTTCTTCTGGTAGTTTTGTAGTTTTGGGTCTTACATTTTGAATTGATTTTTGTAACTGATGAGAAATAAGAGTCTAGTTTTATTTTTCTGCATGTGGCCATCCAGTTTTCCCAGCACCATCTAATAAGATTTATTGTGATAAGGTTCATGAGGAATACTGGTCTGTGGTTTTCTTTTCTTGCAAAGTCTTTAACTGCTCTTGGCATCAGGAAAAGTCTAGCCATATAAAATGATTTGGAAATCAGGCCCTTATCTTTTGTATTCTGGAAGACTTTCTGTAGAACTGTGCTACATTTTCCTTAAAGATTTGTAGAATTTTCAGGGAAGCCATCTCTACTTAGATTGTTTTGTTGTTGCTGCTGCCATTGGAAGAATATCAAACAAATTAAATTTGTTTAATAGAAGTAGGATTATGCAGACTATATATATATATATATATATATATATATATATATACATACACACACAAGTATACATGTAAATAAATTAATCATATGTAGCAAATACATAACGATATATTAGTATATTAAACAAATTTAAATACATGTTTACAAAGAACAACAACAAATTTGAATATAAGTATAGAAAGAACAACGATATTTATTCACCAAGTGCAAGACCAGTTTGAGAGCTCCATTCAGTGCAACCAGAGACACTTTCATTAGGATCAGGAGCCATTGGGGCTGGTGGTGGAGCTGGTTGGAGTGCTGCTGAGGAGCAAGAAATGGGTGATGGGGTCTGTCCATTTATCTGTTTCCTGGAACCTCTTTCTGACTTCCATCTAGAAGTTCTTGGGAAAAGGTGAGGTCTACAAAAGATTGGGGGTGGACAGAGTGGAAGACCTAAAATTGACCACTCCTGGATATGGTCTCCCAGCACCATAGACCATGTGTCTCTTGGAGGCACTCAGAGAAGGTAAAGCTTTCCTAGCCCAAACAAGGATGCTCTGCCCAGCTGGCCACCATCACTGCTCTGCTCAGAAATATGCAGGGCATGACCATTAACCCAAATGTCCAGTAGTGCTGGGGGCTCAAACCAGATGTGCAACATAAAATCACTTCCCTAAGATACAGGCAGGGCTTACTTAACAGGACAGATAGCTGAGTTACTTCCCAGATTATTCAAGGTGGATATAGATCGCCCAGCTTCTAATGTTTCCATGGAAACCTCTGTGGAACTTTGGAGACAGTGAGGGCCTAACTGTAAGTGGGAGGAGATGGAAGCCACATGCAGGTGGAGGTGTGGTGGTGATGGCAGCACCTGCACAACAATGCAGGTTCTACTGCCAGTTGCTGCTCCTCTCCTACTTCTGCTCTCAGCAAGCTTTAGGCCTCTTGCCAATTATACAGGAGGAGTGGCCAGGCCTTTGTACAGCAGGGGGATGTTATAAAAAGCTGAGTATGTGTGTGTTGGGGAGGGGAGGAGTTTAGTGCTGAGAGTGAATAGCAGCAAAAATGGGAAGTGCCATTCTGCTGCTGAAGGTCTCTAGGACCAGCATCGCAGGTACACCCTAAAAATACAGGAAACTAGACCAGGAGAGGAGGGGACAGGAGGGGAAATGGACCTGGGACCATGTCTCTGGCAGCCTGGATGATCTCAGGTGTAGAGAGGAGGGATCTGGGAGTCCAGCCTACCCCAGGCCTTCTGCCATTGTCTCTGCCCTGGGCTGTCTGGTTGCTGTTGAGTGCAGCATCTCCTAAGGACCACATTCACTTATTCCATTTTTTATGCTATGCTAGTGACATGAGGCACTGTTATTTTTCACAGGATGCACAAATAAGTCAAAGCAAACCACTGAGCAAGACAAATGTTCAAAAGAAAATAACTTGCACTAGCCTGGCACCAGCCTGGCACCAGCCTGCTCAGCTAGCCATTCTTGGCTCATGACTCACAGAGAGCATGAATGCGGAGAGGAAGAAACAGTCAAAGGGCACAGGGTACCCCAGCCACACCCACTCAGGTTGTCCCAACTACACTCACACAAGGGCCAGAGTTGAGTCAGGAGAGACAGGATGTCCTGGGCATGGCTGGGAATCTAACATCTGTCTGACTTGAGAAATGTAACTATAGGTCCTAAAGGACAAGAGTCTTTTTCTTTTAAAAACACATATACTAAAGTGCTTTGTCAGTCAACTAGGGGATAAGGCAGTAGCTTCTGGACTTTCTCAAAGCCAGTGCTTGGAGGCAGGTATGAGAGGAGGGGCTGGGCCAGGGCTCTATGCACCAGGCTCTGTGCATAGTGTGGACTTCCTGGACCTCAGAAAAGCCTGCTGAGAACCAGGAAGGAAAGGAGCACAGCAGAAGGAACACATCTCAAGGTGCCTGTTAGGGTTGGCTCAAAACACAATGAATCAGATTTTGGAAGACATGGGAAGGGCTTCTGGATCCTGTGTGGCCCCATCAGGTGGTGTGCTGCCCAGCCCAGACTCTCCTGCCCCTGTGGCTGCAGCCAGTGGGTGTGCATGCTAGTGGCAGTGACACATCCTCACTTGGGAATGATTCAGTGCTTTTACCAAATAGCTCAACATGGTCACCCATCTGAGAACCAGAGAGGGTGAATGTGAATTCATTCTGGTAATGGGGAGGGGAGGGGTAGGAGTGTTTGCAAGTGGCCTTTCTATCTCTTTTTTCCAGCATGTACAAAAGCTACATACCCCAGGTAGGGAGTGCAGTGGTTCACTTTCTGAACATTTAAGGTCGTCTATCTCTGGACCAGCATCTTGTAGACAGTGTCTGGGAAGGACCATAGGGTCTGAACTTGGCTGCTGCCCTCAGTGCACATGAAGACACTATTCTCATATACAGCCCACACAGAGCTGACATTGACCAGAGGATCACTGTGGCAGTGCATGCTCTAACACAGGTTGAAATCTCCTCCCTGCACCTGGCTGCTGGCTGAGATGGTCTTGTTTCTTCTGGGTCACACACCACCACATCGACATAACTGCAGTGTAATGTTCATCGCAGCACCATTCACAATAGCCAAGATATGGAGGCAACCTAGGTGTCCATCATGAGGTGATTAGATAAAGAAAATGTGGTATACATACACAACAGAATACTGTACAGCCTTAAAAAGGGAAAATTCTGTAATTTGTGACAGCATAGATGAACCTGTAGGACATTATGCTAAGGAAATACCATACTTTCTTGATTACTGTAGCATATGTAATAAGTATTGAAATTGCAGTGAGAGCACTCCAACTTTGCTCTTCTTTTTAAGTATTGTTTTGGTTTTTCTTGGTCTCATGAATTTTCTTATGAATTTTGGAATATGCTTATAAATTTCAGCAACGAATCCATCTGGGATCTGACAGGGAGAGAACTGGATCTGCAGATCATTTAGGTAGTATTGCCAGCTTTCCAACATTGATCCATAAACAAGGAATGTCTTTTCTTACTTAGATTTTCTTTCATGACTTTCAACTATGTTTAGTAGTTTTAAGAGTTAAGCACTGCATTTGTTTTGTTATTTTTTCTCTATGTATCTTATTTTTGATAATTTTGTACATGGAATTCTCTTAATTTTATTTTCAGATGATTTATTTCTGGTATATACAAATAAACACTGCTTTTTGTATACTGATTTATATCTTAAACTTTGCTGAACTCATTTATGAGTTGTAATGATTTTTAGTTATAGCTTATGAATTTTTCTATTAAAGATCATGCCATCTGCAATTAGAGGTAGTTTTATTATTTCCTTTCCAGTCTGGATCTCTCTGGTAGCCATAAAGTTAAGGACAAAAATGAGTTAATCATCCCTGTCTTTTAATTCTAATGCAGCTATTTACTGTTTGCAAATTGTCCCATGAACAAGCTTTCTGATAGCAAATAACTCAGTAATGTTTGAAAAATTAATTCATTAAAATGCAGAAATAATTTATATCTGGATAAAATGTGAAAACAAAAAGCACATACTTTATTAAAGCTCATTAAAAATGATTATCATAGTTCTCTAATTTAGGGATACTTAAAACTTTACCTCAACTAACTAAATAAAATTATACAAAATGTTATGTTCTATTTGACTTATTGCACAGAGCCGATAGATGTAAGAAGTATGAAATAACTTTTTGTGGATTCTACGTCATTAAAATACCAAACCTAGAGAATGTTTTGCCTTTTCTATAACCTCCTTGAACACACTGTTGACCTCCTTGTTTCTCGGGCTGTAGACTATAGGGTTCAGCATGGGGATAACCATAGTATAGAAGAACGCAGATGCAATTTTGCCTGTGTCCATGGAGTGACCGGAGCCGGGCTGTAAGTACATGATGATAACAGTTCCATAGAATAAGGAAACTGCAATGAGGTGAGAGCCACAGGTAGATAAAGCCTTCTGATATCCCTCACCTGAGTGCATCTTCAAAATGGTGATAAATATGAGCAGGTAGGAAATCAAGATAACAAAAAGTGCAAAAAAGACGTCAAAGCTTGAAATAAGAAGAAGGATCAGCTCACTAATGTGCTTCCCAGAGCAAGTCAGAGTCATGACTGCTGGAACATCACAGAAAATGTGATGGATCACACTGGACATACAGAAAGAGAGGCAGAAGGTGTCTCCAGTTTGGATAGAAGCATTCAGAAAACCAACGACATAACAGCCTATGGCCAGATGAGCACACACACTTGCAGTCATCATGGTGGTGTAATGGAGGGGTTTACACACTGCTGCGTAGCGGTCATAGGCCATTAAAGCCAAGAGATAACATTCCACAGTACCCAAGAATGTAAAAAAGAACATCTGAGCAGCACACGCATTGTAGGAGATGACCTTGTCTTCAATAAGCAGCCCACCCAAAACCTGTGGAGTGACAGTTGATGAGTAGCAAAAGTCCACCAGAGACAGGTTACTGAGGAAAAAGTACATGGGAGAGTGGAGCCGAGAATCCAGCAGGATCAACATGATCATCCCCAGATTCCCAATCAGAGTGACGAGGTAGATGAGCATGAACATTATAAAGAGGGGAACCTGCAGTTCTTGGGCACTGGTTAGTCCTTGCAGGATGAATTCACTCACCTTCGTTTTATTCTCCATGGATGTGATCTGAGAATCATGAGATGCTCTGTAGCAAAGAGAGATAAAGAAACAGAGTCATGAACAAAACAGAGTTGCAAAGAAATTACAATGTAGATGCATTATTTCATTATAGCAAGAACTAATTCTTCACTATTCTCCAGATCTAAAGTGTGGACACGATAAACATAATTTAATAGATAACTATCTGTACAGTAATAGACCTAGCAGGAAGACACTTCACAGATCACCTTCCCAACGTCTTAATTTTGTGTATGAGTAAACAGAGTTGCAGAAAAGGCTAATAAGTCAAGTCTACATGCTTGGAATAAATCCATCTTCCAAATTAGATCTTTTGGTCTTCTAACCGTTTCATGCTTGTATAGTTCTCACGTACTAGGTGCTTTATATGAATATATTTATTTAATCCTCTCATCAACTCCATTAGGTTGATTAATTATTATTCCAAAAACAGAATCTGGAAAGAGGTATATTTTCATTTACATGTAAGCCCTACTATTTACTACCTGGAAGGTACTGGTCCTAAACTATGTTCTCTGAGCCTCATTTTATTCATCAATAAAATCAATGTGGTGTGGGGATCTGCTTAAGGGATTATTATTGAGCTAAATGAGATAATGTTTTAAGAAAGCACAATGTGGGTGTTAAGCACAATCGTAATGAGTGTATAGATGATCATTAGAAAAGGGAACTCTTCTACACTGTTGATGGGACTGTAAATTAGTCCAGTCGTTATGGAAAACAGTATAGAGGTTTCTCAAACAACTACAGATAGAACTACCATAGGACACAGCAGTCCCACTCATAGGTATATACACAAAGGAACGGAAATCATCGTGTTAAAGAAATACCTGCACTCCCATGTTCATCACAGCTCTGTTTACAATAGCCAAGATATAGAACCAAATTAAATGCCCATCAGTGGACAACTGGATAAGGAAATTGTGGTATATATACACAACAGAATACCACTCAGCCATAAAAAAGAATGAAATTCTATCATTTGCAGCAACATGGATGAGCTTTGAGAAAATTAAGTTAAGTGAAATAAGCAAAGCACAGAAATAGAAACACTGCAGGTCCTCACTCATGAGTGGGAACTAAGATACAAAGAAAGAAAGAAAGACTATATTAAAACATTGAATGTTCAGGAGAGAACAGACTTAAAGTTTCTAGATGTGGGAAACACGGAGGGGAAGGGGGGATAGGGAGTAATTGGGTAAGGCACACAAAATGTAACGTGATTTTTAATGATGAACATGCTAATACTATTGATTTGACCATCACATACTGTACACAAATTCTGATAGTCAACTCTGTACCCCATAAATATGTATAAAGAAAGATAATTTTTTAAAAAGAGCATCACCTATCCTAGGGTTTTGCTTATTCTATTAAGGAAAGCATCACACCATTTCATAAATATCACTGCACTATTGCCTGAATAAAATGTTTTTGCACTTGAATCTTAGACCCATGTCAAGGATCGAGAAAAACTGTCCAGTCATATCTGAGCTCAAAAACTCACAGAAGATGTAACTGCTCTACTGTTCTACATAAATTACATTTCTCACTAAAAGTGTATATTGAATATAAAAGCTTACCTTACTTCTTGAAATGAGGGAAATTAAATCTTGAATTGTATGTCTGAAATCAAAAATTTATCCCTGAGAACATTCCTAGGGCTACAAAGCAGAGTTGGGGGGAGAGAGGGAGGGGGAGGGAGGTTGGGGAATAATTGGGTGGGGACAGGGTACAAAAGTAATTTCTGGTAATGGGTATGCCCCCAGTATGAATCTGGCCCTCACATCATGGGCACGAGGGGTGACAATTAGCTTTGTATCTCTTGAATATTCTTAATAAAATAAATTTAAAAAGATTTATCCCTGGAAGAATACATAAATAATATTTGAGAAACTCTCTCAGGTGCTAATTAAAAGGTTCCAAGACTCACTGCATATACTCAGTTATGGGAGAGATTGCTATGTAATGAAAGTATCAGCACATGTTTCAATAAATGATGGCCAGAGGCTCTGCTCTGAGTCTGATCTCTTTAAAATAATGTTATGTGAGGTCACAATAGGCATTTCAGAGCCTAATGAATAGGAACCAGGAGAAAATTGAATGGGCATGGAGCCCTCTGGGGAACAGGGTCCCAGTGAGGACAATTGTTTCTATTCATCTCACTTATTTACAGAAGAAGCAATTAAACTGTGTGCAGGGCATAGTGTTGTATGTTGTATAGCAGACACATGCATTTGCACTACTTGATGTCATACCTTTTCCCCTCATTTTTTAAATCAAGGTGACATTTACATGTATAGAGAGTGAGTTTAATTTACATTTATTGTGATTTTTGTTATTTGAAATATATCTCTAGAAATTTATTTTATATCCTATATGCTGTGTTTTTATTTATTTTGTTTTTTCACCTTTTTATTGTTTTAGGTAATATAATGAGTTACTAGGCCACTAGAAATTTTAGGAGATTGATAAATAATATCTCTATTTTCCCTTCCTGAGTTACAATGAACAGGCAAATATAGTGTAGTTGTCAGAGAGATAAAGATTAGGATCTAACTTAATCTTAGTGAGTCAATCTGAAAATTTTGTTCAAATCTGTAGCCAGAGGGTTTCTTTGCTCCTCCAATTTACCCTCATGCAACAGCCACCATTGGTGTTTTACCCATATCTTCTTGGCACTCACTGTCTCTCTAATGACCAATGTGTATTCAAAAAAATTAACAGTCTGCAACTCTTGAACTAAGGGCTTATTTTTCTGCAAGAATATGATCAGCGCATGTGTGAACCATTTAATTCCTCTGGGGCAGCCATTAGTAAATGTGAGAAAAAGTAGAACCCAACATTCCCCAGACTCCTCACCTTTCAGATGTTACCTGAGAATCGTTTATACATGGTTCCCAGGACAATCAAGTCTCAGTTGTCTGTAGATGTTACCTACCCACAAACAAAATCCTGTACTGACTTCTCCTTATCTCACTTTTCCACCACCCTACCAGTGCCTTCTGCTATTAATTCCCAAATAAACTATTTGAATTCAAATCACTGACCCTGGGTCTGCTTCTGTGGAACCTCGTTCAATGCATATCCCAAGATTAAGCATCTCTCCTTTGCACAGGCAGATCCTGTGTCATTATTGTTACCAAAGAGTAGGATAAGTAGAACAGAAAGCATCCTGGCTGCAGAAAAGCAGGAAGAAAAGAGAAAGCAAAAAGCAGAGTAACAAAACGTGCTCTGTTCCTTCTTCCAGATTCCTCAGTCTAATGTATTTACATCCCTTCCCTCTTATTGAAACACTTTTGCTATCCTTCTGTACCTGTGCATTGTAAGTTTTCTTTTTTATGTGTATTTGATCATGTCTTGATTTCACCTTCCCAATCAAATGGTTATTTTCCCTGAGATTTTTGAAGAAAGTCTGCTGACTTCTATTCTATTTTTCATATAAAAAGACTGATACCAGGATGGTTATTACTACTTTGTGTGTTTCTCTGTCTGTCATCTAAAAAAGTTTCTGTTTCTTATTTTTGCATTTTCACACCAATGTAACTCAACAATTTTGTTGTTGTTGCTATTAATTGTATTACTCAGAAATTGGTGTGATTCTACAAACAGAGAACTTAAATTTCTTCAATTTGGCAAATTCTAAGCCATTTTATATTTGTTTTTTTCTCTCTTTTCCTGACAGTTTTTTTAGTGAAAGATAATTGTTGTATGTATTTGGGGGGTACAGAATCGAATATCAATACACGTGTACAATATGTGGTGAGCAAATCAGGATAATTATATACTCATGTTTACTAAACGTAATCAATCTTTGTGACCCTTAACTAGTTTCTTGCCATTCCTCCTCCCTCTCACCCTTCCACCTCTAATAACCACAGTTCTGCTCCTTTTTTCCAAAAGTTTAAAGTATTATTGTGATTGTTCATTTGTTTGTTTGTTTGTTTGTTTCTCCTGTGAAGCCCCATCAGGTGGTGTGCTGCCCAGCCCAGACTCTCCTGCCCCTGTGGCTGCAGCCAGAGGGTGTGTATGCTAGTGGCAGTGACACTTCCTCGCTTGGGGAGTGGTTCAGTGCATTTACCAAATAGCTCATTTTGGAACACGGTCACCCATCTGAGAACTAGAGAGGCTGAAACTGAATTCTTGAAGGTCCCTCAAGCTCCCTTGTTGGTAATGGGTAGGTAGGCGTGTCTGCACGTGGATTTTCTATCTCTTTTTCCCAGGATGTACAAAAGCTACATACCCCAGGTAGGGAGTGCAGTGGTCCACTTTCTAAACATTTAAGGTCTTCTATCTCTGGATCAGCATCTTGTAGACAGTGTCTGGGAAGGACCACAGAGTCTGAACTTGGCTGCTGCCCTCAGTGCACATGAAGACACTATTCTCATATATAGCCCACACAGAGCTGACGTTGACCAGAGGATCACTGTGGCAGTGCATGCTCTAACACAGGTTGAAATCTCCTCCCTGCACCTGGCTGCTGGCTGAGATGGTCTTGTTTCTTCTGGGTCACACACCACCACATCGACATAACTGCAGTGCAATGTTCATTGCAGCACCATTCACAATAGCCAAGATATGGAGGCAACCTAGGTGTCCATCATGAGGTGAATAGATGAAGAAAATGTGGTATACATACATAAAAGAATACTGTACAGCCTCAAAAAATGGAAAATTCTGTAATTTGTGACAGCATAGATGAACCTGGAGGACATTATGCTAAGGAAATACCATACTATCTTGATTACTGTAGCATGTGCAGTAAGTATTGAAATTGCAGTGAGAATACTCCAACTTTTTTCTTCTTTTTAAATACTATTTTGGTTTTTCTTTTTCTCATGAATTTTCTTATGAATTTTGGAATAGACTTACCAATATCAGCAAAAAAGCCAGCTGGGATTTGACAGGGAGGGAATTGAATCTGTAGATCAATTAGGGAGTACTGCTGGCCTCCAACATTGATCCATGAACAAGGAATGTCTTTTCTTACCCAGATTTTCTTTCATGACTTTCAACTATGTTTTGTAGTTTTAAGAGTTAAGCACTGCATTTATTTTGTTATTTTTTCTCTTTGTATCTTACTTTTGAGAATTTTGTATGTGGAATTCTCTTAATTTTATTTGCGGATGATTTATTTCTAGTATATACATATGCCAATGCTTTTTGTATATTGATCCTATACCTTAAACTTTGCTGAACTCATTTGTGAGTTCTAATGATTTTTAGTGATTGCTTATGATTTTATATATTAAAGATCATTTCATCTGCAAATAGAAGTAGTTTTATTATTTCCTTTCCAATCTGGATCCCTTTGATAGTTATAAGGTTAAGGTAAAAAAAAAAAAAAAAAAAAAAGTTCATCATCTCTGCCGTTTAATTCTAATATACTTATTTACTATTTGTAAATTGTCCCATGATCGAGCTTTCTTAAACCAAATAACTTAGCAATTTTTGAAACATTAATTTATTAAAATGCAGACATTATTTAATATGGATAAAATGTGACAACAAAAAGCACATACTTTATTAAACTTCATTAAAAATGATTATCATACTTCTCTAATTTGGGGATGCTTAGACGTGTACCTCAACTAACTAAATAAAAATATACAAAATGTTTTGTTAAACATGAGTTATTGCACAGAGCAGATCTAAGAGGGATGAAATAGCTTTTTGTGGATTCTACATCATTAGAAGAGTAAACCTAGAGAACGTTTTGCCTTCTTTACAACCTTCTTGAATGCACTATGGACCTCCTTGCTCCTCAGGCTGTAGACCATAGGGTTCAGCATGGGGATAACCATAGTATAGAACACAGATGCAATTTTGTCTGTGTCCATGGAGTGCCTGGAGCTGGGCTGTAAGTACATGATGATAACAGTTCCATAGAATAAAGCAACTGCAATGAGGTGAGAGCCACAGGTAGATAAAGCCTTCTGATATCCCTCACCTGAGTGCATCTTCAAAATGGTGATAAATATGAGCAGGTAGGAAATCAAGATAACAAAAAGTGCAAAAAAGACATTAAAGCTCGAAATAAGAACAAGAATCAGCTCACTAATGTGCTTCTCAGAGCAAGTCTGAGTCATGACTGCTGGAACATCACAGAAAAAGTGATGGATCACATTGGACTCACAGAAAGAGAGGCAGAAGGTGTCTCCAGTTTGGATAGAAGCATTCAGAAAACCAATGACATAACAGCCTATGGCCAGACGAGCACACACACTTGCAGTCATCATGGTGGTGTAATGGAGGGGTTTACACACTGCTGCGTAGCGGTCATAGGCCATTAAAGCCAAGAGGTAACATTCCACAGTAGCACAGAGTGCAAAAAAGAACATCTGAGCAGCACATGCATTGTAGGAGATGACCTTGTCTTCAATAAGCAGCCCAGCCAAAACCTTTGGAGTGACAGTTGATGAGTAGCAAAAGTCCACCAGAGACAGGTTACTGAGGAAAAAGTACATGGGAGAGTGGAGCCGAGAATCCAGCAGGATCAACATGATCATCCCCAGATTCCCAATCAGAGTGACGAGGTAGATGAGCATGAACATTATAAAGAGGGGAACCTGCAGTTTTGGGGCATTGGTTAGTCCTTGCAGGATGAATTCACTCACCTCTGTGTTATTCTCCATGGATGTGATCTGAGAATCATGAGATGCTCTGTAGCAAAGAGAGATAAAGGAACAGATTTTGAACAAAAAAGAGCTGCACAGAAATAGAAATGTATAAGCATTATTTTATTATAACAATAGTTTTTCCCCCCATTATTATCCAGATCCAATATATGGACATAACACAATTTAGTGGTTAACTTACCTATATGGTAATGGATATTTGAAAAGAAAAGGTCTTCATGAATCATCTTTCCAACTTCTTAACTTTGTATGTGAGTAAACTGAGTCACAGGAAAGGGATAATGGGTTCCTCAAGGTCACATACCTGGAAAAAAATCTATCTGCCGAATAAGATCTTTTGAGTCTAACTGCTTAAACTCCTATAGTTGTCAAATGCCAGACACTTTGTCTGTGTATTTAATCCTTTCATAACCCCATTAGGTTGATTAGTTATTGTACCTGTTTATGTATGAAGTAACTTGGTAACAAGAAGGTTTAATAATTTATTCAAGATCACCCAAGTATTAACATACTGAGCCAAGCTTTAGACACAATCAGGATGGTTCCGAATGTAAATGCTGTTAATAAATTTGAATTAATTGTAATATTACCCAATTTACATTTAATCATTGTCTTCATTATACCAGGCATAATGCATGGGCTTTCATAGTAGAGCAATTAACAAATAAATGCATAATAGATACAGAGGAATAAATTCAGCATTAGAGTCACGTACAAATATTAAAGCCAATTCTGAAAAGGAAGTATAGCATTGGGTAATAATCTTGGGCTCTGGAAAGAGGTGCATTTGCATTAACTTAAAAGCCTACCACTTATTTCTTGGGAGACATTGGCCTTAACTTCACTTTCCTGATCTTATTTAATCCATCAGTAAAATGAAGGTGGTCTTGTGACCTACTTCAAGGGCTTATTTTGAGAGTTAAGTGAAATAATGCATGACAAAAGTTAACATAATGAGTGCTAACTACCATATTGTTATTAGGATGGAATGATGCTCTATATATTGATATAGGAAAGGTAGGTGGCAACACACAGGGCTCAAGGTGTGGGTGGGTTTTGAAGTCTGTTAGCTTTGCTCTTTGATTTGTGGTTTCTCAAACACTACTTCCACTTAACTCTTTTGTTTCCTTCCATTTTACTCACTGTTTTTTCTCTCCCAGATGAGTGGTTGTGTCAACCATTCTGCAGGAGAACCCGGTGATCTTCAAGTCCTCTTTTGTTTAATTTCTTTTTTGCAAACCACATTTTAACTTGTGCTGAAAGAATTCCCTCCTATCTCCTATCTTACACTCATTTTTACTGTCGTTACTGTCAACACTTAGCTGGATATCAGATACTGAGGCTGAAAACTCAAGTCTAGAGGATTGACTCTAGCCTGTAGGTCTGTTCATGTGCAAACACTGTTTTAAATCTTTTTATTTGATTTTTATTTAACCCCATGTCTAATTTACTCCGGTATCTGCTCTTTTAATCGATGCAATGTCAGATTTGCTATATAGGCAAGTAATGAAAAAGTGAAATTGTGGGGAAATGATAGAGAACACAGAGTACGCATCTTGGTAGTTTTATGATACTCCTTCTGGAGTCTATAGAATTGTTGCACCCTGTTTTGGTGACAATGACAGGTCAACACTTAGTAAACAGGACGAATTCATCAAGGACTCAAAGGATCATCTATACTAGATTTTTGCGATCCTCTTAAATAAAGCAACATAGCATTTCATAAATATCATTGTATTCTCTGCTGATTAAAATGTTTTTGCATTTAAATGCTTCAGAAAGTGTTCAAAGACCAGATCTGAGACAAAACGATCGAACATGTAGTTGCCCCACTGCTTCTACACCAATTTCATTTTTTACTAGAAGTATATATTGAATATAAAAGCTTACCTTGTGCCTTGAAAACAAGCAACAATCAATCTTGAAGAGTGAGTTTGAAATCAGAAATTTATCCTTGGAAGAATGTACAAATAATACTGGAGAAAATCTCTCTCATTACGTTTCAAAAAGTTTGCAAGGTCCCTGAGGCATAAAGAGGTGGAGAAAGAATCACTAACATGAGCTAGGAAGCCTGGGTTTAGGTCTTGCCTGCACCATGGATTTTTTTCTGTATGCTTAGGAAAGTTATTCACCTTCTACTGCACTCAGTTTCCTTATTTGTAAAATAGAAATGATAAAATTATCTCTCCCACGACTTTACTGAACTGTATCTGTGAAGAGCAAATGAGGGCAGGTCTATGTAGATCTTAGTAAGGTGCTATCCCTTCAACATGTTTCAATATAATTTTTATCTTAGGGAGTTTTCCCTACCTGTGGTTGCAGACTCACTGCAAATACTCAGTTGGGGAAAGGCTGGTATTAGCATTCCTAAATGGTGACTAAAGTGACTTTGATCAGTCTTGTCCCTTTAAAATACTGTCATGTGAAGCCATGATATAATTTAGGGGCCTAATGAATGAGAACAGAGAGAAAATTGTGCTGGTATGACACTCTCTGAGGAAGAGGGTCCCTGTGAGGGCAATTGCTTCTCCTCATTCTCCTTACCTACTGAAGAAGCAATTAAACTGTGAGCAGGGATCAAGTTTGCTATGCTGAGTAGCACATAGACGAATTTGTGGTAATTGCTGTTATTCCTTTTTTCTTCCCCAATTTTACAAACTTTTCATTAAGTACATAAGCATTGTGTTTAATCCAATTACATTTATTGTATTATCAAACTTGTTTTATATCCTAAATATTTTTTTTGCCAATTTCTATAGGAAATTGGTAATTAAAACTCCTGCTTTCCTTTCTTGTGTTTACAAACAACTAAAAAACATGACACGGGTGTTATAGAGATAAAGATTAGAATCTGCCTTAATGCTGATGAGTCAATTTGAAACTGTGACTCAGATCTGTAGGGTGATGCACTTTTTTCTACTCTGAATTACCCTTTCTCAGCAGATGCGGTTGGTGCTCTATCCACAGCCTCTTGGCACTCATTGACCATGTACAGGCCAATACTTATTACAAAAAAAAAAAAGGGTTGCATCTCTTAGATTTAGGACTTATTTTGCTCTAAGCGTAAGCTTAGCTCATGTATAAGTAATTTAATTTCTTTCGTGTCAGCAATAGGTAAATGACAGATAGATGTAGAGTGATAAGTACCCAATTTCTCATCTTTCAGGTGATATAACAGAGACATGTTTTATTCAGTCTTCTAGTGGTTATCATTAGATTGAGCCCCCAGTTGCTCAAAGATACAATCTACCCACTAATGAAATGATGCATTGGCATCCTTCCCTTCTCTGACTTACTTTCCCACTGCCTCATCAGTGCTCTCTGCTGTTAATTCCCAAATAAACTACTTGAATGCAAATCACTTGCAATGAAGTCTACTTTGCGGAACCTAATTTAATATGCTTCCCAGGATTGTAAGTCTCTCCACTGATCCTTTCCCATTTATCTATCTATCTATCTATCTATCTATCTATCTATCTATCTATCTATCTATCTATCTATCTATCTGTGTGTTTGTTCGTTTATTACACCACCGTTTCTTTGGAATTTTTTTTCAGTATAATTAGTATATTCAGTATTATACAATATTATTGTTTTTCATAGATATTTTTCTATTCCTCCATTATCCCCCACCTTCCCTGCCTCTGTTAACCTCTGTTCTATTCCGGTCCCATTTTTCTTAGTGCATAAATAAAGCTGGACAAAAAGACAGAGTACACTCCTGCTACAGGTAAGAAAGACCAAAAGAGAAAGAATAAAAAGAACAAAACCTGCTTGAATCCTTTTTCCGAATTCTCAAATAAGACAGATTACATCTTTTCTCGCTCCTGAAACACTTTCACTGTACCTCTGTACCACCTCTGGATAGTAAACCCACTTTCAATTTTTTTTTTTTTTTATATCTGATAAATGTCCTGATTTTGCAATCAGACTTCTCTGGCATTTTATCTGGATATTGAGATCTGGATTGATATTTGTTTTCTCAAAACTTTTTAATGATGAAATTTCACTGTTTGCTGATTATTTTTCCTTTGATGAAAAGACTAATATCAGGCTGACTGTTATTATTTTGTATATTTCTCTCTCTGACATCTAAAAAGTATGTTCTTGTCCTTGTGTTTCCACTTTCCCAAAAGTGTGATTCAATGCAGAATTTTAAAAATGGATTCTCTCAAAAATTAATTGGTTTTTCAGTCCAAGGACCCAAATTACTTCAATATGGCAAATTTTCATTCATTTAATATTTGAATTTTTTTTCTTGTTCTTTTTTATTCTTTCCATGTGGAGTTCACACAATAATATGTTTAAACTTTTCAGCATATCCTTCTTATCTCTTAAATTGTCTCATATTTTTCACCTATTTTTTCTGTGAGTTGTATTTTCACTATTTGAAAATTTTAACTTTAAAAACATTTTTAATTGTAGACATCTATGGGGTACAACATGATATTTTGATACATGTATATTTTGAATAATGATCAAAGCAGGGTAATTAGTATATCCATCATCTTAAATGTTTAGTATTTCTTTGTGATGAGTACATTCAAACTCCTATGCTCAAGCTACTTTGGAATATACAATATTGTTAGCCGTAGTCATCCTACTACACAATTAAACACCAACACTTATTCCTTCTAACTATACACATAGGCTTTATACACATAGACCGACTTCTCACCATTGCTTTCCTTCCCCTACTCTCCATCCTCTGCTAACCAACATTCTACTCTCAACTTCTATATTTTAGATTCCACATATAAATGAGGTCACGCAGCATTTGTCTTTCCATGCCTGGCTACTTTCACTTAACAAATGCTATTTATCCATATTGCCGCAAATGAAAGAATTTTATTATCCATGTTGCCACAAATGAAAGAATTTTATTCTTTTTTTTGATGGCCAAATAGTGTTCCATTGTGCATATATACTACATTTTCCTTTCCCACTTCTCTGTTAATAGATATTTACATTGATTCTTTTCCTTAGCTATTGTGAATAGTGCTGCAATAAACATAGGTGTGCAGGTATCTCTTCAGCATATTGATTTTATTTCCTTTGAATATACACCCAAGTAGGGGGATTGCAGAATCATATGACACTCTATTTTTAATATTTTGAGGAACCTCCATACTGTTTTTCATAATGGTTGTACTAAATTAAATTCCCATCAGCTGTGTGTAAGAGTTTCCTTTTCTCCACATCCTTGTCAACACTTGTTATCTTTTGATTTTTTGATTGTAACCATTCTTACTGGGGTGAGGTAATATTTCATTGTGGTTTTGATTTGCATTTCCCTGATGATTAATGATGTTACACATGTTTTTTATATAGTTGCTGGCCATTTGTATGTCGTCCTTTGAGAAATTTCTATACAGGTCACTGGCCCATTTTAAAAAATTTTTAATTTATCAATGTACAATGTAGTTTATTTTCATGTCCCTTTACCAATTCCTCCTTTTCCTCCCTCCTTCTCTCCCTTCCCCACTCCCCCATCAACATCAATATCTATTCACTGGCTTAACAAGTTCAAAGAATTGTTGTGATTGTTGTGCCTTCTCCCCCCCCCCATCTTTTTGTATATTTACTTATTTATTTTTAGCTCCCACAAATAAGTGAGAACATGCAGTATTTCTCTTTCTGTGCCTGACTCATTTCACTTAATATAATTCTCTCTAAGTCCATCCATGTTGATGTGAATGGTAGTATTTCATTTTTTTAAATAGCAGAGTAGTATTCCATTGTGTAGATATACCATATTTTCCTTATCCACATATCCAGTGATGGGCATTTAGGCTTGTTCCAATTCTTGGCTATTGTAAATAGCACTGCAATAAACATGGG
The DNA here is from genome assembly GCF_027409185.1 of Cynocephalus volans. NCBI lineage: Eukaryota > Metazoa > Chordata > Mammalia > Dermoptera > Cynocephalidae > Cynocephalus > Cynocephalus volans. The sequence goes on from NC_084463.1 coordinate 153,320,721, forward strand.
AGTACAGGTATCCCATGATGATTTCCATTCCTCTGGGTATAAACGCAGCAGTGGGATTGCTGGATCATGTGGCAGTCCTATCTGCAGTTTTTTGAAGAACCTCCACCATGTCTCCCATAATGGCTGCACTAATTTACAGTCCCATCAAGAGTATAGTATGGTTCCCCTTCTCCCACATCCTTGCAAACATTTGGTTTCTTCAGTCTTTTTGTTAATAGCCTGTCTAACTGGGGTGAGATGATATCTCAATGTGCTCTTGATTTGCATTTCCTTGATGATTAGTGATGTTGAGCATTTTTTCATGTGTCTGTTGGCCACTTGCATATCTTCCTTTGAGAAATGTCTATTCCGCTCCTTTGCCCATTTTTCAATTGGATCACTTGTTTTCTTACTGCTCAGTTGTTTGAGTTCTTTGTCTATTCTGGATATTAATCCTTTGTCGGATGCATAGTTTGCAAATATTTTCTCCCACTCTATTGGTTGCCTTTTTGCTCTGTTATTGTTTCTTTTGCTGTGCAGAAGTTTTTTAAGCTTGATTTAATGCCATTTGTTTATTTTTCTTTTGTTGTCTGTGCTTTTGGGATCTTATTCATAAAGTCTTGGCCTAGTTTTACCTCCTGAAGTGTTTCTTCTATGTTTTCTTTTAGAGTATAATATCTTAATATATTTTATACTTTTAAAAGAACTTTCATATTCGTTGTCATATCAGAGCAGGATAACAGCTTAGAATGTGGATAGAGAGGGTTTTTCATCTTGTGAATTAAGAAGATTAAGCCATGCAGCTTTATAACCATCTCGTCAGCAACAATGGACAGTGTTATCGTTGGTTCTGTGTTTTACAGTAAAATCCTATTCTCATCCCTACATCCCTGAACTCTTAGATCTAAAAGAACCATTTTACATACCTTTATATCCCATAAGAGAATTTGGACAATGTATTGGTCACTCTTTGTGTATCAGAAGAATGTAGCAATTAAGTATTTTCAAAAAACAACTGTAATCAGATTCACATGAATGTGTTTGGGTACAATATAGCATCTTTCAGAAGGAAGAAATTTCATGGTTTTTACTGGCACATTCTGAACACTTTGATAAAGATTTTATAATACTTTATTTTTGTTATAGCATTTACCACTTTTTGAGAGCTAGTTTGCAGAGTTCGCTATGTCTATCCCCATAATAAGAAAGGAAAGATATTGTTCACTTAGTAATGAGTGCAACTAACACAGGGCCTGGCCCACAGTTGAGACTCAATATCCTTTAGTGAAAGGAATGAATTAGATCAATCTGATTCAAGCTATGCCCTGTGTGTAAGAGCTATGCCAACCTTATTTTCAGTACTGGGCGTGTAGGATAGAACATGTTTATTCAAAAGTAATTACTTCTAAATCTAGCCAGGTGTGAAAAGCCAGCTAGGAGAAGAATAACAAGGAAACTAATGCTGAACTAATTCCCTGTGTCAGGCATAGTGTTAGTAGTGTATGATATAGCACTGAATGCAATTTTGTATAGCTCTGTGAAAAATGTACACTGTGTATTATATAAACTGAATTTTCACAGAACATGAAACTGGGATTAAAAGAATAGCAGTAATATTCTCAAGGCCATATTCATTCAAGTTGCTAAGGAGTTCTACTTATTTTCACAACCAGGTAAATTACTAAATAAGCATGTTCTTGTAGTTCCGTTGCTGTAAATGATCCCCAGGAGACTTCGCCTGAATGGTTACATTGTATCTACAATCTAAGAAATTTTTTCTTAATTTTTCTCTTAAAGTTCTATTCTCTCTGTTTCTGCCTCCCTCTCTCTCTCTCATATTTATGTTCTACTCTTAAATAAATTTTTGATTGTCTTATATTTTACTAATTATATTACAACATTATTATATTTTAAAATTTATACTATTTTATTTATGAATTCATGCCTTTATCAATATATTACCTCCAACTACTATAATAGTAGTAGTAGGAGTTACAGTAGTAGTAGCAGCAGCAGTAGTGGGAGTAAACACTGAGTGCCTGTCGTGATACAGACATTGCACTGAGCATTATACATGGTACTGGGAGTACTGGGTTTGATACCTGAAAAACAACCAATAATGCCATAAATACTCAAGAAAAAACAGAACCCACTAGTAAAATAAAAATGCTAACAAGAAAGAAAAAAAAGTTTATCTACCACCCCAAGAAACCAACAAATACAGAAGACAAACAGCAAATCAGAAAGAAAGGAACAAAACATACTTAAAACATCCAAACAAAAATCAATAAAATGCAGGGAGTAAGTCAACACCTTTCAATAACAACTCTTAATGAAAAAGGATTAAATTCCCCACTCAAAAGACACAGACTGACTGACTGGATTAAAAAGGAGGACCCAACTATATTCTGCCTTCAAGAGACTCACCTCACCTGTAAAGACACACATAGACTAAGAGTGAAAGGATGGAAAAGATTTACCATGCAAGTAGAAATGAAAAAAGAGCTGGAATAGCTATTCTTATATCTGATAAAATAGACTTTAAGCTAAAAATCATAAAAAGAGATAATGAGGGCCACTACATGATAAAAGGATTGATCTGTCAAGAAGACATAACAATCATAAATATATATGCACCCAACGTCAGAGCAGCCAAATTTATAAAACAAACTCTTTCAGACCTAAAGAATGAAATAGAAACTAATACCATAATAGCAGGGGACCTGAACATCCCACTGTCACTATTGGACTGATTATCAGGCAAACAATCATCAGAGAAACACAAGATCTAAACAACACTTTAGACAAATTGGACTTGGCAGATATCTACAGAACATTCCATCCAACAACCTCAGAATATTCATCCTTCTCCTCAGCACGTGCAGCATTCTCCAGAACAGACGAAATGTTAGGTCACAAATCAAGTCTCAACAAATTCAAAAAAATTGGAATTCTTTCAGGTATTTTTTCAGATAATAATGGATTAAAAGTAGAAGTCAATAACAAATGAAACTCTGGAAACTATACAAACACATGGAAATTAAACAGCATTCTACTTAATGACATAGGGGTCCAACAAGAAATTAAACAGAAAATAAAAAAAAGTATTGAAACTAATGAAAATAATGATACATCACACCAAAACCTGTGGGATACTGAAAAAGCAGTACTAAGGGGGAAATTTATTTTAAGCATTATATACTTACTTCAGAAGAATGGAAAGATGGCAAGTGAACAACCTAATACTTCACCTGAAAGAACTAGAAAAACAAGAACCATCCAAACCCGAAGTTAGCAAATGGAAAGAAACAATTAAGATCAGAGCAGAACTTAATGAAATTGAAACCTAAAATATGATACAAAGGATCAATGAATCAAAGAGTTGGTTTTTTGAAAAGATAAATAAGATTGACAAACCATTAGCAAGACTAATTAAATAAAGAAGAAAAGACCCAAATAACAAAAATTAGAAATGAAAAAGGTGATATTAAAACTGATACATTAGAAATACAAGAAATCATTAGAGACTACGATAAACAACTATATGCCAACAAATTTGAAAATCTGGAGGAAATGGATAAATTTCTGGACACACACTACCAAAACTGAGCCAAGAAGATATAGAAAATCTGAATAGACCAATAACAATAAAGGAGATTTAAGCTGTTATCAGAAGGCTCCCAACAAAGAAAAGCCCAGGACCAGATGGGTTCAGAGCAGAATTCTACCAAACCTTCAAAGGGGAATTGACACCAATTCTCTACAAACTATTCCAAAAGATTGAAACAGAGGCCATTCCCCCAAACTCTTTCTATGAAGCAAACATCATCCTGATGCCAAAAGAAGACAAAGATACAACAAAAGAAGAAAACTACAGGCATATATCCTTGATGAATATATATACAAAAATCCTCAATAAAATGCTAGCTAACAGAATACAGCAACACACACAAAATTATCCAGCACGATCAAGTGGGATTCGTACCAGGGATGCAAGGCTGGTTCTACATATGCAAATCAATATATGTGATACACCACATCAATAAAATCAAAGACAAAGACCGTATGATCATCTCTACAGACACTGAAAAAGCATTTGACAAAATCCAACATTCATTCATGATAAAGACTCTACAAGTTAGGTATAGATGGAAAGTATCTCAATATAGTTAAAGCTGTATATGAAAAGCCCACTGCCAACATCATCCCGAATGGGGAAAAGCTTTTTCCATAAGAACAGGAACTAGATAAGGATGCCCACTCTCACCACTCCTATTCAACATAGTGTTGGGAGTACTATCCAGAGCAATCAGAGAAGAGAAGGAAATAAAGGGCATCCAGATTGGAAAAGATGAAGTCAAACTGTCCCTCTTTGCAGATGACATGATCCTATAAATTGAACAGCCTAAAGCCTCTACAAAAAAAACTCCTAGAGTTGATAAATGATTTCTGCAAAGTTGCAGGATACAAAACCAACACATAAAAATCAGTAGCATTTCTATACTCCAACAGTGAAGATACAGAAAAAGAAATCAAGAAAGCTAGCTTATTCACAATAGCCATCAAGAGAATAAAATGGTTAAGAACAAAGTTAACCAAGGATGTGAAAAATCTCTACAATGAGAACTGCAAACCACTGCTGAGAGAAATTAAAAAGGACAGAAGAAGATGGAAAGATATCTCATGCTCTTGGATTGGAAGAATTAACATGGTGAACATGTCCATATTACCCAAGGTGATCTACAAATTCAATGCAATCCCCATCAATATTCCAATGACATTTTTCTCTGAAAAGGAAAGAACTATCCTAACATTTGCATGGAATAACAAAAGACAATGAATAGCTAAAGCAATTCTGAGGAAAAAAAAAAAAGAGCTGGAGGCGTAACACTACCTGACTTTAAACTATACTACAGAGCTATAATAACCAAAACGAAATGGTACTGGCATAAAAACAGACACATGGATCAATGGAATAGAATAGAAAATCCAATCAACCCATATACCTACAGCCATCTGATCTTTGACAAAGGCAGCAAGTCTACACACTGGGGAAGAGACTGCCTCTTCAGCAAATGGTTTTGGGAAACTAGATATCCATATGCAGGAGAATGAAACTAGACCTATACCTCTCACCATATTCCAAAATCAACTCACAATGGACTAAAGAAATATACATTCTGAAACAATAAAACTCCTTAAAGAAAACATAAGGGAAACACTCCAGGAAGTGGTACTGGGTACAGACTTGATGAATAAGACCCCAAAAGCATGGGCCACCAAAGAAAAAATAAACAAATGAGATTATATAAAACTAAAAAGTTTCTGTACAGCAAAAGAAACAATTAACAGAGTTAAAAGGCAACCAACAGAGTGGGAGAAAATATTTGCAAAACATACATCTGACAAAGGATTAATATCCAGAATATACAAGGAACTCAAAGAACTTTACAGCAAAATTAACAAACAAACAAACAAATAAACAAATAACCTAATTAAAAAATGGGCAAAGGAGCTGAATAGGCATTTCTCAAAGGAGGATATACAAGTTGCCAACGGACACATGAAAAAATGCTCAACATCAGTCAGCATCTGGGAAATGCAAGTCAAAACCACACTGAGATACCATCTCACTCCAGTCAGGATGGGTAGTATACAGAAGACTGAGAATGATAAATGCTGGCGAGATTGGGGGGAAAAAGGAACTCTCATGCACTGTTGGTGGGACTGCAAAATGGTGCAGTCTTTATGGAAAATGGTTTGGAGTTTCCTCACACAACTATAGTTAGATCTACCATATGACCCAGCTATCCCACTGCTGGGAATATACCCAGAGGAATGGAAATCATGTTGAAGGGATACCTGTACTCCAATATTTATTGCAGCACTATTTACAATAGCCAAGAGTTGGAACCAGCCCAAATGCCCATTATCAGATGAGTGAATATGGAAAATGTGGTATATTTACACAATGGAATTCTACTCTGCTTTAAAAAGGAATGAAATACTACCATTCGCAGCAACATGGGTGGACTTAGAAAAAATTATATTAAGTGAAATGTCAGGCACAGAAAGAGAAATACCACATGCTCTGACTTATTTGTGGGAGCTAAACATAATTAAATAAATAAACAAACAAACGTGGGGTGGGGTGGGGAAGAAGACACAACAATCAGAATTCCTTGAGTTTGTTAACATAAGTGAACAGTTATGATATTGATGGGCAGGAGGGGAGAGAGGGAGAGGGGAGGGAGGAATCAGTAAAGGGACACAATCAACTACATCATATATTGATAAAATAAAATAAAATAAAAATGCTTTTAATGCACCTAACTTACCAAATATCACAGCTTAGTTTAGCCTACCTTAAACATGCTCAGAACACTTAGTCGACAGTTGGTCAAAATTACCTAACACAGTTTTAAAATAAAATGTTGAATGCCTTATGTAATTTATTGAATACTGTCTGAAGTATTGTTTCTTCTGAATGTGCACTGTTTTTACACTATCGTAAGGTTGAAAAATTGTAAGTTGAACCATCCTAATTCAGGGACTGTCTGTTCTGGGTATATATCCAAAGGAAATGAAATAATATACCAAAGAGATATCTGCACTTGCATGTTTATTGCAGAATTATTCACAATAGCCATTAAATGTCTGTTAACAAATGAGTGGATTATAATATGGCAGTACACACACACAGACACACACATACACGCACACACAATGGAAACTATTAAGCCATGATAAACAAGGAAAGCCATTTATTTGTTTCTTTGAACTTCCTTCTGACTTCCATATAGACGTTTCTGGGAAAAGGTGGGGTCTACGTAAGGATTTGGGGTGGATGGAGTGGAAGACCAAAAATTGACCACTCCTAGATGTGGTCTCCCACCACCATGGACCATGTGTCTCTTGGAGGCACTCAGAGAAGGTAAAGCTTTCCTAGCCCAAACAAGGATGCTCTGCCCAGCTGGCCACCATCACTGCTCTGCTCAGAAATATGCGGGGCATGACCATTAACCCAAATGTCCAGTAGTGCTGGGGGCTCAAACCAGATGTGCAACATAAAATCACTTCCCTAAGATTCAGGCAGGGCTTACTTAACAGGGCAGGTAGATGAATTACTCTCCAGATTACTCAAGGTGGATGTATATCACCCAGCCTCTAATGTTTCCATGGAAACCTATGTGGAACTTTCCAGGCAGTGAGGGCCTAACTGTAAGTGGGAGGAGATGGAAGCCAGAAGCAGGTGGAGGTGTGGTGGCAGAGGTGTGGTGGTGATGGCAGCACCTGCACAACAATGCAGGTTCTACTGTCAATTCCTGCAGGTCTGGAGTCTCCTTCCCTGGAATCTAGCTAGCCCCTCTCCTGCTCCCCCTCTCAGCAAGTATTAGGCCTCTTGCCAATTATACCGGAGGAGTGGCCAGGCCTTTGTCTAGCACCGGAATGTTATAAAAAGCTGAGTGTGTGTGGGTGAGCGGGGGGTGGGAGTTTAGTGCTGGGAGTGAATAGCAGCAGAAATGGGAAGTGCCATTCTGCTGCTGAAGGTACCCAGGACCAGCATCCCAGACATAACCTCAGAATATAGGAAACTAGATCACGAGTGGTGGGGAAAGGAGGGGAAAATGGACCTAGGACCATGTCTCTGGCAGCCTGGAGGATCTCAGGTGTAGAGAAGAGGGATCTGTGAGTCCAGCCTACCCTCTTTCTTCTGCCATTGTCTCTGCCCTGGGCTGTCTAGTTGCTGTTGAGTGCAGCATCTCCTGAGGACCACATTCACTTATTCCAGTTTCTTTGCTATGCTAGTGACATGAGACACTGTTATTTTTCACAGGATGCACAAACAAGTCAAAGCAAAACACTGTGCAAAACAAATGTTCAAAAGAAAATAACTTGTACTAGCCTGGCACCAGCTTCCTCAGCTAGCCGTTCTTGGCCTATGACTCACAGAGAGCATGAATGCGGAGAGGAAGAAACTGTCAAAGGGCACAAGGTACCCCAGCCACACCCACTCAGGTTGTCCCAACTACACTCACACAAGGGCCAGAGTTGAGTCAGGAGAGAAAGGATGTCCTGGGCATGGCTGGGAATCTAACATCTGTCTGACTTGAGAAATGTAACTATAGGTCCTAAAGGAAAAGTGTCTTTTTCTGTTAAAAATACATATACTAAAGTGTTCTAGACAACTCACCAGTCGTCTAGGGGATAGGGTAGTAGCTTCTGGACTTTCTCAAAGCCAGTGCTTGGAGGCAGGTATGAGAGGAGAGGCTGGGCCCGGACTCTATGCACTGGGCTCTGTGCATAGTGTGGACTTCCTGGACCTCAGAAAAGCCTGATGAAGCCCAGGATGGAAAGGCGCACAGCAGAAGGAACACATCTCAAGGTGCCTGTTAGAGTTGGCTCAAAACACAATGAATCACATTTTGGAAGACATGAGAAGGGCTTCTAGATCCTGTGTGGCCCCATCAGGTGGTGTGCTGCCCAGCCCAGACTCTCCTGCCCATGTGGCTGCAGCCAGTGGGTGTGCATGCTAGTGGCAGTGACACATCCTCACTTGGGAATGGTTCAGTGCCTTTACCAAATAGCTCACTTTGGAACATGGTCACCCATCTGAGAACCAGAGAGGGTAAAGGTGAATTCATGCTCCCTTGTTGGTAATGGGGGGTAGGAGTGTTTGAAAGTGGCCTTTTTTTTTTTTTAAATTTTATTTTGTCGATATACATTGTGGCTGATTATTGCTCCCCATCACCAAAACCTCCCTCCCTTCTCCCTCCCCCCCCCCAACAATGTCCTTTCTGTTTGCTTGTCGTATCAACTTCAAATAATTGTGGTTGTTATATCTCCTTCCCCCCCCCGGTTTGTGTGTGTGTGTGTGTGTGTGTGTGTGTGAATTTATATATATTAATTTTTAGCTCCCACCAATAAGTGAGAACATGTGGTATTTCTCTTTCTGTGCCTGACTTGTTTCACTTAATATAATTCTCTCAAGGTCCATCCATGTTGTTGCAAATGGCAGTATTTCATTCGTTTTTATAGCTGAGTAGTATTCCATTGTGTAGATGTACCACATTTTCCGTATCCACTCATCTGATGATGGGCATTTGGGCTGGTTCCAACTCTTGGCTATTGTAAAGAGGGCTGCGATGAACATTGGGGAACAGGTATACCTTCGACTTGATGATTTCCATTCCTCTGGGTATATTCCCAACAGTGGGATGGCTGGGTCGTATGGTAGATCTATTTGCAATTGTTTAAGGAACCTCCATACCATTTTCCATAGAGGCTGCACCATTTTGCAGTCCCACCAACAATGTATGAGAGTTCCTTTTTCTCCGCAGCCTCGCCAGCATTTATCGTTCATAGTCTTTTGGATTTTAGCCATCCTAACTGGGGTTAGATGGTATCTATCTCAATGTGGTTTTGATTTGCATTTCCCGGATGCTGAGTGATGTTGAGCATTTTTTCATATGTCTGTTGGCCATTTGGATATCTTCCTTAGAGAAATGCCTACTTAGCTCTTTTGCCCATTTTTTAATTGGGTTGCTTGTTTTCTTCTTGTAAAGTTGTTTGAGTTCCTTATATATTCTGGATATTAATCCTTTGTCAGATGTATATTTTGCAAATATTTTCTCCCACTCTGTTGGTTGTCTTTTAACTCTTTTAATTGTTTCTTTTGCTGTGCAGAAGCTTTTTAGTTTGATATAATCCCATTTGTTTATTTCTCCTTTGGTTGCCCGTGCTTTTGGGGTGGTATTCATGAATTCTGTGCCCAGTCCTATTTCCTGAAATGTTTCTCCTATGTTTTCTTTAAGAAGGTTTATTGTCTCAGGGTGTATATTTAAATCCTTAATCCATTTTGAGTTGATTTTAGTATACGGTGAGAGGTATAGATCTAGTTTCATTCTCCTGCATTTCGATATCCAGTTATCCCAACACCACTTGCTGAAGAGGCAGTCCCTTCCCCAGTGAATAGGCTTGGTGCCTTTGTCAAAGATCAGATGGCAGTAAGTGTGTGGGTTGATTTCTGGATTCTCTATTCTATTCCATTGGTCAGTGTGTCTGTTTTTATGCCAGTACCATACTGTTTTGGTTATTATAGCTTTGTAGTATAGCTTAAAGTCAGGTAGTGTTATGCCTCCAGCTTTATTTTTTTTGCTGAGCATTGCTTTGGCTATTCGTGGTCTTTTATTGTTCCATATAAATGTCTGAATAGTTTTTTCCATTTCTGAGAAAAATGTCTTTGGAATTTTGATGGGGATTGCATTGAATTTGTATATCACTTTGGGTAGTATGGACATTTTCACTATGTTGATTCTTCCAATCCAAGAGCATGGAATATCTTTCCATCTTCTTGTATCTTCTCTAATTTCTCTCAGCAGTGGATTGTAGTTCTCATTATAGAGATATTTCACCTCCTTGGTTAACTCAATTCCTAAGTATTTTATTTTTTTGGTGGCTATTGTAAATGGGCAGGCTTTCTTGATTTCTCCTTGTGCATGTTCACTATTGGAGAAAAGAAATGCTACTGATTTTTCTGTGTTGATTTTGTATCCTGCTACTGTGCTGAAATCATTTATCAATTCCAACAGTTTTTTTGTAGAGGTTTTAGGCTCTTCGATATATAGGATCATGTCATCTGCAAACAGGGACAGTTTGACTTCATCTTTTCCAATCTGGATGCCCTTTATTTCCTTCTCTTCTCTGATTGCTCTGGCTAGTACTTCCAACACTATGTTGAATAGGAGTGGTGAGAGTGGGCATCCTTGTCTAGTTCCTGTTCTTAAAGGAAAAGCTTCCAGCTTTTCCCCATTCAGGATGATATTGGCTGTGGGTTTGGCATATATGGCTTTAATTATGTTGAGATACTTTCCCTCTATACCTAACTTATAGAGAGTCTTTGTCATGAATGAGTGCTGAACTTTATCAAATGCTTTTTCAGCATCTATAGAGATGATCATATGGTCCTTGTGTTTGAGTTTATTAATATGGTGTATCACATTTATTGATTTGCATATGTTGAACCAACCTTGCATCCCTGGGATGAATCCCACTTGATCGTGATGAATAATTTTTCATATGTGTTGCTGTATTCTGTTTGCTAGTATTTTAGTGAGGATTTTTGCATCTATACTCATCAAGGATATCGGCCTGTAGTTTTCTTTTTTGGTTATATCTTTACCTGGTTTTGGTATCAGGATGATGTTTGCTTCATAGAATGAGTTTGGGAGATTTGTGTCCGTTTCAATCTTTTGGAATAGTTTGTAAAGAATCGGTGTCAATTCCTGTTTGAATGTTTGGTAAAATTCTGCTGTGAATCCATCTGGTCCTGGGCTTTTCTTTGTTGGGAGCCTTCTGATAACTTCTTCAATCTCCTTTATTGTTATTGGTCTGTTCAAATTTTCTACGTCTTCACGGTTCAGTTTTGGGAGCTTGTGTGTGTCCAGAAATTTATCCATTTCCTCCAGATTTTCAAATTTGTTGGCGTATAGTTGTTTATAGTAGTCTCGAATGATTCCTTGTATTTCAGATGAATCAGTTGTAATATCGCCTTTTTCATTTCTAATTTTTGTTATTTGAGTCTTCTCTCTTCTTTTTTTTGTTAGCCATGCTAATGGTTTGTCAATTTTATTTATCTTTTCAAAAAACCAACTTTTTGATTCGTTGATCTTTTGAATTGTTTTTTGGTTTTCAATTTCATTCAGTTCTGCTCTGATCTTAATGATTTCTTTCCGTCTGCTAACTTTAGGATTGGATTGTTCTTGTTTTTCTAGTTCTTTAAGGTGAAGTGTTAGGTTGTTCACTTGCCATCTTTCCATTCTTCTGAAGTGAGCATTTAATGCAATAAATTTTCCCCTCAATACTGCTTTTGCAGTATCCCACAGGTTTTGGTATGATGTATCATTGTTTTCATTAGTTTCAATAAACTTTTTGATTTCCTGCTTGATTTCTTCTTGGACCCATATGTCATTAAGTAGAATGCTGTTTAATTTCCATGTGTTTGTATAGTTTCCAGAGTTTCGTTTGTTATTAATTTCTAGTTTTAATCCATTGTGGTCTGAGAAGATACATGGGATAATTCCAATTTTTTTGAATTTATTGAGACTTGATTTGTGACCTAATATGTGATCTATCCTGGAGAATGATCCATGTGCTGATGAGAAGAATGAATATTCTGAGGTTGTTGGGTGGAAGGTTCTGTAGATATCTGCCAATTCCAATTGGTCTAGAGTGTTGTTTAGATCTTGTGTTTCTCTACTGATTCTTTGCCTAGATGATCTGTCTAATATTGACAGTGGAGTGTTCCGGTCCCCTGCTATTATGGTATTAGTGTCTATTTCCTTCTTTAAGTCTAATAGAGTTTGTTTTATAAATCTGGCTGCTCCAACATTGGGTGCGTACATATTCATGATTGTTATGTCTTCTTGATGGATCAGTCCTTTTATCATTAAGTAGTGTCCCTCATTGTCTCTTTTTATGGTTTTTAGTTTAAAGTCTATTTTGTCAGATATAAGAATAGCCACTCCAGCTCGTTTTTCTTTTCTGTTTGCATGGTAAATCTTTTTCCATCCTTTCACTCTTAGTCTGTGTGAATCTTTATGGGTGAGGTGGGTCTCTTGTAGGCAGCATATAGTTGGGTCCTGCTTTTTGATCCAGTCAGCCAGTCTGTGTCTTTTAATTGGGGAATTTAAGCCTTTAACATTAAGAGTTGTTATTGAAAGGTGTTGATTTATTCCTAGCATTTTATTGGTTGTTTGGTTGTCTTAGGTGTCTTTTGTTCCTTGCTTTCTGATTTACTGTTTGGTTTCTTTGTTTGTTGGTTCCTTAGGTTGTAGATAGTGTTTTTGTTAGCTTGTTTTCTCTTCATGAATGCCATTTTTATTGTACTAGTTCGTTTAGATTTTTCTTAGGTTTTTATGGCAGTGGTAGTTATTTTTCAGGAACCAAACCCAGTACTCCCTTGAGGATTTCTTGTAAGGGTGGTCTTGTGGTAGTGAACTCCCGCAGTTTTTGTTTGTCTGAGAAATATACTATTTGCCCCTCATTTCGGAAGGATAGCCTTGCAGGGTAGAGTATTCTTGGCTGGCAATCTTTGTCTTTTAGTATTTTGAAAATATCATCCCATTCCTTTCTAGCTTTTAGGGTTTGTGATGAGAAGTCTGATGTTAACCTGATTGGGGCTCCTTATAGGTGATTTGACGCTTCTCTCTTGCAGCTTTTAAGATTGTCTCTTTGTCTCTGAGTTTTGCCAATTTGACTATGACATGTCTTGGAGAAGGCCTTTTTGGGTTGAATACGTTTGGAGATCGTTGAGCTTCCTGGATCTGAAGATTTGTGATTTTTCCTATACCTGGGAAGTTTTCTGCCACTATTTTGTTGAATATGTTTTCAATGGAATCTCCATTTTCCTCCCCTTCTGGAATACCCATGACTCGGATATTTGAGCGCTTGAGGTTGTCTGATATCTCTCTCAGATTTTCTTCCATGTCCTTGATTCTTTTTTCTTTCTTTTTGTCTGCTTGTGTTATTTCAAACAGCCCATCTTCAAGTTCAGAGGTTCTCTCTTCAACTTCGACAAGCCTGCTGGTTAAACTCTCCGTTGGGTTTTTTATTTCGCTGAATAACTTCTTCAGTTCAGCAAGTTCTGCTACATTTTTTTTCAGGACATTGATTTCCTCGTATATTTCCTCTTTCAGATCCTGTATACTTTTCCTCATTTCATCATGATGTCTAGCTGAGTTTTCTTGTATCTCATTCAGTTTCCTTAGAATTATCACTCGAAATTCCTTGTCAGTTATTTCAAGGGCTTCTTGTTCTATAGGATCTAGAGTATGAGATTTATTAACTTTTGGTGGTGTACTTTCTTGATTTTTTGTATTTCTGGTGTCTTTTTTTTGGTGTTTATTCATTGTGGCAGGGGGTTTCACAGTCCACCGGTTTGAGACTAATGACTAACTAGGATGTTGCTGTGGTTGCCAATTTGGTATGGCTCCCGCCGTGACTGCTCAGTTGGCCTCTAGTGTCTTGTGTGTGTGGTTGCCTCGGGTCTTGGGCTTCTCCGGGGATCCACCTTTCTGGTCAGCTTGTACTCTGCTGGGCTGGTGGATCACGTACCACAGGGTGTGTGATCTCTGTTGAGCTTTCACTTCCTGTACAGGACTTCTCCCCGTTCCGTGTGCTCTGGCCCAGGCTGTTAGATCGTGCAGTGGCGACCCCACCGGGTGTGTGGTTTCTGTCGAGTCTCCGCCTCCCTGGCCGCACGTCTCCCCTCTCTGTGCACACTGTGCTGGGCTGGGGTGTGTCTTCTGCACCCCTCGTCTATCAGCTGGGCCTTCAAGACCCTGCTCGGCACCGCCTCGCCCAGGAAGTCTACCAGGTTTCTGCTAGGCGCAGACGACCGGTCTCTCTGGGTGCCTTTGTAGCACTGTGTAGATCTTTCTTGGGTCTTGTTCACCTTTGTATCCCCCCGGTATAAACCGAGTCTAGTGCCCGCCTGCAGCCTGCTCTCCGGCAGCTTCAAGCGGACCTGGGAACTCTCCTACCACAACATTCCCAACCAGAAATTCGTTAGGCTTTTTTCCAAACTGGTGGTCGCAGAGATGTTATCTGCCTCCCAGTAACAGGAAGTTTACCGGGCCGGAGTCCAGGGTGTGGTGGAGTAACAGTCGGCCTGCCCGTACTTTCTAGCCCTCCCAACACTGGTCGGGACGCCCCACACCCCCAGCCCCGCCAGAGAACCGCGGAGGGAGTGGGAGAGGAGGCCGGCCCGCAGGGTCCGGAAAGCCCCGCGCCAGGCCAAGCAAATGGGCTCAGTGATGGCCGAGCAGGGCGGAGCTGCCCGCACCTGGGGAAATGGAGGTTGCACCGGGGCAGTGAGTGGCCTGGTGGTGCAGGCAGGAGCCGCGTGGGCATCCACCCCCCGAACAGAGCTGTGCCAGGGATCACTCACAGTGCTGTGCCAGGTCGGGCGCTCGCTCTGTCTCTGGTTTGTTGCCTTCCGTGTTCTCGGCGCTGCCGCCTCGGGCTGTTCAGTCGCGGCGCCGCTCGGGCGCTCCCAGGAATCTTCTTTAATGCCGGCCTGTAACCTCGAATCCTGAATAGGGCAGCTGGCCGCCTTCAGTGCGGCCCCAGCCTCCGGGATCCTGGCTGCATCCACAGCAGCCCTGGCGCCGTGTTCCCTGTTTCAAGACTCGTTTTTGCAGCTAAGAATCAGTTCTTTTCCTGCTCCACACTTCAAAGCTGTTGCCTGTAAATGAGGCAGCCTCTCCTGCCGGGGGCAAAGTGGCGTTGAGCCCCCACGACCGGCCAGCAGCAGCAGTCCTCCCTTAGGAGATGGCCAGAGGAAGGTCCACAAGTTTCCCGGCTGCCTGAGGCCCAGTGGCCACCTTTTCCACCTCAGCTACTCCGCGCCAGCCGCCGCAGCCGCCGCCATCTTGAAACTCCCCCACTTTCTAAACATTTAAGGTCGTCTATCTCTGGACCAGCATCTTGTAGACAGTGTCTGGGAAGGACCATAGGGTCTGAACTGGGCTGCTGCCCTCAGTGCACATGAAGACACTATTCTCATATACAGCCCACACAGAGCTGACATTGACCAGAGGATCACTGTGGCAGTGCATGCTCTAACACAGGTTGAAATCTCCTCCCTGCACCTGGCTGCTGGCTGAGATGGTCTTGTTTCTTCTGGGTCACACACCACCATATCGACATAACTGCAGTGTAATGTTCATTGCAGCACTATTCACAATAGCCAAGATATGGAGGCAACCTAGGTGTCCATCATGAGGTGAATAGATGAAGAAAATGTGGTATACTTACACAACAGAATACTGTACAGCCTTAAAAAAGGGGAAATTCTGTAACTTGCAACAGCATAGATGAACCTGTAGAACATTATGCTAAGGAAATACCATACTATCTTGATTACTGTAGCATATATAGTAAGTATTGAAATTGCAGTGAGAATACTCCAACTTTGCTCTTCTTTTTAAATACTATTTTGGTTATTCTTTTTCTCATGAATTTTCTTATGAATTTTGGAATAGACTTACCAATATCAGAAAAAAGCCAGCTGGGATTTGACAGGGAGGGAATTGAATCTGCAGATCATTTAGGGAGTACTGCTGGTCTCCAACATTGATCCATGAACAAGGAATGTCTTTTCTTACTTAGATTTTCTTTCATGAATTTCAACTATGTTTAGTAGTTTTAAGAGTTAAGCACTGCATTTCTTTTGTTATTTTTTCTCTATATATTATTTTTTATAATTTTGTACATGGAATCTCTTAATTTTATTTTCAGATGATTTATTTCTGGTATATACGAATACCACAGCTTTTCGTATATTGATCTTATATCTTAAACTTTGCTGAACTCATTTATGTGTTCTAATAATTTTCAGTTATTGCTTATGATTTTATATATTAAAGAGCATGCCATCTGCAAATAGAGTAGTTTTATTATTTCCTTTCCCATCTCAATCTCTTTGATAGTTATAAGGTTAAGTTAAAAAATGAGTTAATCATCTCTGCCTTTTAATTCTAATAGAGCTATTTACTATTTGTAAATTGTCCCATGAGCAAGCTTTCTTGAATAAAATGACGTGGTAGAGATTGAAACATTAATTTACTAAAATGCAGAAATTATATCTGGATAAGATGTGACAACAAAAAGCAAATACTTTATTAAACTTCATTAAAAATGATTATCATAGTTCTCTAATTTGTGGATACTTAGAACGGTACCTCAACTAAATAAATAAAACTATGCAAAATGTTTTGTTTTACATGAGTTATTGCACAAAGCAGATCTATGAGAGATGAAATAACTTTTTGTGGATTTAACATCATTAGAAGAGTAAACCTAGAGAACGTTTTGCCTTCTTTACAACCTTCTTGAATGCACTATGGACCTCCTTGTTCCTCAGGCTGTAGACTATAGGATTCAGCATGGGGATAACCATAGTATAGAACACAGATGCAATTTTGTCTGTGTCCATGGAGTGACTGGAGCCGGGCTGTAAGTACATGATGATAACAGTTCCATAGAATAAGGCAACTGCAGTGAGGTGAGAGCCACAGGTAGATAAAGCCTTCTGATATCCCTCACCTGAGTGCATCTTCAAAATGGTGATAAATATGAGCAGGTAGGATATCAAGATAACAAAAAGTGCAAAAAAGACATTAAAGCTCGAAATAAGAACAAGAATCAGCTCACTAAGGTGCTTCTCAGAGCAAGTCAGAGTCATGACTGCTGGAATATCACAGAAAAAGTGATGGATCACATTGGACTCACAGAAAGAGAGGCAGAAGGTGTCTCCAGTTTGGATAGAAGCATTCATAAAACCAATGACATAACAGCCTATGGCCAGACGAGCACACACACTTGCAGTCATCATGGTGGTGTAATGGAGGGGTTTACACACTGCTGCGTAGCGGTCATAGGCCATTAAAGCCAAGAGATAACATTCCACAGTACCCAAGAATGTAAAAAAGAACATCTGAGCAGCACACGCATTGTAGGAGATGACCTTGTCTTCAATAAGCAGCCCACCCAAAACCTTTGGAGTGACAGTTGATGAGTAGCAAAAGTCCACCAGAGACAGGTTACTGAGGAAAAAGTACATGGGAGAGTGGAGCCGAGAATCCAGCAGGATCAACTTGATCATTCCCAGATTCCCAATCAGAGTGATGAGGTAGATGAGCATGAACATTATAAAGAGGGGAACCTGCAGTTCTGGGGCATTGGTTAGTCCTTGCAGGATGAATTCACTCACCTTCGTATTATTCTCCATAGATGTTATTTTACAAACACATGGTGCTCTGTGGCAAAGAGAGATAAAGAACCAGAGTGATGAACAAAAAAGTGTTGCACAGAAATAGAAATGTATAAGCATTATTCTTTTCATTAATTAATTAATTAATTAATAATTATTTTCATAGTTCTGAATATTCGTGTGATACAAGCAGATTGTCAGCACTCATGCCCAAGATGTGTTATCCATATCCATACTGGCAGCATGCACATTACTACAAATTGTCATTTTACCTCATGTGTCCCACCCAGTTCCTCCAGACCTCCCTCCCCATCCCCATCCAGCTTTCCCCAACTCTACTTTGTATCCCTAGGTATGCTCTCCCCTTCTGTTAATTCCAACACACCACTGTGGTCTTTCTTTCCTTTCCTCTTTCTCTCTTAGCTCCCACTTATGAGTGACTACACGTGGTATTTATCCCTCTGTGCTTTGCTTATTTCACACAACATAAGTTTCTCTAAGCTCATCCGTGTTGTTGCAAATGGGAGAATTACATTCTTTTTTATGGCACAGTAGTATTTCATGGTGTATGTACACCACAGTTTCCTTATCCAAACCTCCATTGATGGACATTTAGGTTGTTTCCATATCTTGGCTATAGTAAACAGAGCTGCGATAAACATGGGAGTGCTGGTATCCCTTCAACATGATGATTTCCATTCCTTTGGGTATATACCCTGAAGTGGGAATGCTGGATAATGTGGAATATCAATCTGCAGTTGTTTGGGAAAACTTCAGACAGTTTTTCATAGTGGTTGTATTAATTTACAGTCCCACCAACAGTGTAGGGGCATTCCCTTCTCTCTGCACACTCGCCAGCATTAGTTCTTCGCATTCTTTTTGATTATAGCCAGTCTAACTGGGGTGAGATGATATCCCAATGTGGTTTTAATTTGCATTTCCCTGATAACTAGTGATGTTGAGCATTTTTTCATGTATCTGCAGGCCATTTGTATATCTTCCTTTGAAAAATGTCTATTCAGCTCCTTAGCCTATTTTTTAATTGAGTTATTTGGTTTTTTACTGTGTAATTACTTGAGTTTCTTGTATATTATGGTTATTAATCCCTTATAAGATGCATAGTTAGCAAAAATTTTTTCCCACTCTGTAGGTTGTCATTTCACTCTGCTGATTGTTTCCTTTGCTGTGCAGAAGTTTTTACATTTGATATAGTCCCATTTGTTTATGTTTTCCTTTGTTGCCTGTGCTTTTGAACTCATGTTCATAAAGTCTCTGCCCATATCTAGTTCCTGAAGTGTTTCCTCCATATTTCCCCTTACTAATTTTACAGTTTCAGGTCTTATACTTAAGTCGTTAATCCATTTTGAGTTGATTCTGGTAAATGGTGAGAGGTGCATGTCTAATTTCATTCTTCTGCATATTGATATCCAATTTTTCCAGCACCACTTATTGAAGAGGCAGTCTTTTCCTCAATGTAGGTTTTTGTTCCTTCTGTCAACTATCAGATGGCTGTAAGCCTGAGGGGTGATTTCTGGTTTCTCTATTCTGCTCCACTAGTCCAAGTGTCTATTTTTATGTCAGTACCATGCTGTTTTGGTTACTATACCTTTATCATATAATTTCAAGTTAGGTGGTGTTTTATTCCTTTGCCTTTATTTATTATTATTATTAATTTTTTTTTTTTTTGCTTAGGATTGCTTTGACTATTTGGGGTCTTTTGTTGTTCCATATGAATGGTAAGATTGTTTTGGTCATTTCTGTCAAGAATGTCATTGGTATTTTGATGGTGATTGCATTGAATCTGTTGATCTCTTTGGGTAATATAGACATTTTCACAATGTTAATTCCTCCAATCCAAGATCGTAGAATGTCTTTCCATCTTTTGGAATGTCTTCTCTAATTTCTTTCAGTAGTGGTTTGTAGTTCTCATTGTAGGGATCTTTCACCTCTTTGGTTAAATTGATTCCTATGTATTTTATTTTTTTCGTAACTTTTGTAAATGGGCTTACTTTCTTGATTTCTCTTTTTGTTAGCTCATTTTTGGAGAATATAAATGCAACTGATTTGGGGGCATTTATTTTGTATCCTGCAATGTTACTGAAATTATTAGCCAGCTCTAGGATTTTTTTGGTAGAGTCTTTAGGTTTTCCATATGTAGTATCATGTCATGTGCTAATAAGGATGGTTTGACTTCATACTTTCCAATCTGAATGCCCTTTATTTCTTTCTCTTGCCTGATTGCTCTGGCTAGTACCTCCAGTACTATGTCAAATAGAAGTGGTGAGAGTGGAAATCATTGTCTTTTTCCTGTTCTTAATGGAAAATCCCTCAGTTATTCCTCATGCAGAATGATACTGGCAGTGGGCTTGTCATAGATGGCTTTGACTGTGTTGAGATACTTTCCTTCTATACATAATTTGTTGAGAGTCTTTATCATAAGCAGTGTTGACTTTTGTCAAATGTTTTATTCAGCATCTTTGAGATAATCATATGGTCTTTGTCCTTGAGTTTCTTGATGTGATGTATCACATTTATCGACTTTCGTATGCTGAAACATCCTTGAATCCCTGGGATGAATCCCACTTGATCATGGTGTATAATTTTTTTAACGTGTTGTTGTATTCTGATTGCTAATATTTTGTTGAGGAGTTTTGCATCTATGTTCATCAAGGATATTGGCCTATAATTTTCTTTTTTATGTGTGTCTTTATCTGGTTTTTGTATCAGAGTTGTGTTGGCCTAATAGAATAAGTATGAGAGAGTTGCTACTGTTTCAATTTTTTGGAATAGTTTGAGGAGAATTGATATTAATTCCTCCTTAAAGATTTGATAGAATTCAACTAGAAAGCCATCTGGACATAGGCTTTTCTTTGTTGGAAGATTGCTGATTACCACTTCAATCTCATTGCTTAATATTGGTCTGTTCAGGTTTTCTATCTCTTCTTGGTTTTGTCTGGGTACTTTGTGTCCAGAAACTTATCCATATCTCTCAAGGTTTTCATATTTGTTGTCATACAGTTGTTTGTAATAGTCTCTCATGATTCTTTGTATTTCTGTGGTATCTGTTATAATGTCTCCCTTTTCATTTCTGATTTTTGTTATTTGGATCTTCTTCTCCCCCCCCTTTTTTTTGTTAACTTAGCTAATGGTTTGTCTATTTTATCTATCTTCTCAAAAAAGCAACTTTTTGTTTTGTTGAGTCTTTCTATTTTTTTTTTTTTTTTTTGGTTTCTATTTCATTTATCTCTGCTCTGATTTAATTATTTGTTTCCATCTACTACCTTTAGGATTGGATTGTTGCTGTTTTTCTAGTTCTTTGAGGTATAGCCTTAGGTCATTTATTTAAAGTCTTTCCATTCTTTTGATGTAAGAATTTATTGTGCTAAATTTCCCTCTTAGTACTGAGTTTGCAGCATCCCACAGGTTTTGGTATGATGTGTCTTTATTTTCATTACTTTCAAGAAATTTTTTTATTTCCTGTTTAATATCTCCTTGAACCCATAGGTCATTCAGGAGCCTATTTTTTAGTTTCCATGTATTTATATGGTTTCTAGAGTTTAACTTGCTATTAATTTCCAGTTTAGTCCCTTGTGGTCTGAAAAGATACTTGGAATGATTTCAATGTTTTTAAATTTTCTGAGGATAGATTTGTGACCTAATATGTCGTCTATCCTGGAGATTGTTCCATGTGCTGATGTGAAGAAAGTATATTCTTTAGTTGTTGGGTGAAATGTTCTATATATATCTGCCAGGTCCAGTTCATCTAAGGTGTAGTTTAAATCCTGTGTTTCTTTGTTGATTTGTCTCCTGGAAAATCTGTCCCATACTGAGAGAGGGGTGTTCAGGTCACCCACTATTAACGCATTAGGGCCTATTTCTTTCTTTAGGCCTAAGAGTGTTTGCTTTATATATCTGGGTCCTCCGTTGTTGGGTGCATGCATGTTTATGATTGTTATGACTTCTAGCTAGACAGATCCTTTTACTGTTATAAGGTGGCCTTTTTGGTCCCTTTTTTGTTTTTTGGTTTAAAGTCTATTTTATCCAATATAAGAATAGCTATTCCTCCTCATTTTTGGTTTCCATTTGCATGGTGTATCTCTTTCGATACCTTCACTTTGTGTATGTGTCTACAGGTGAGGTGGGTCTCTCAAAAACAGCATATACTTGGGTCTAGCTTTTTAATCCAATCAGTCAATCTGTGTCTTTTGAATGGAGAGTTTAATCCATTCACATGCAAGTAGTTATTGACAGGTATTCTTTAATTCCTGTCATTTAACTGATTTTTGTTTAGATGTTTTAAATATCTTTGGATCATTACTTCTCCTTTTATTTCTCTTCCTCAATGTTAGTTCAAAATTTGAGGTGGCATGATCTAGCTTCTTTCTTTTTCTTGCTGGCATTTTTGTTTCAATGGCGGGTTTTGTTCTTTATTGTGTATTCATGATACTGATCATCATTATTCAGATTCCAGATGAAGGACTCCCTGGAGAATTTCTTGCAGGGCTGGTCGTGTGGTGGTGAAGTCCCACAAATTTTGTTTGTCTGGGAAATACATTATTTCTCCCTCATTTCTGAAGGGGAGCCTTGCTGGGTAGATAAATCTTTGCTGCCAAGTTTTTTCTTTTAGTATTTTGAATATATCATCCCACTTTCTTTTGTCCTGTAGGGTTTTGGTTGAGAAGTCTGCTGTTAGTCTGATGGGAGTTCCCTTATGGTTACTTGGTGCTTTTTGCTTGCTGTTTTTGGAATTCTCTTTTTGTCTTTGAGCTTTGCAAATTTGACTATAATGTGTCTTGGAGAGGATCTTCTTAGATTGAATGTGTTTGGGGATGTTTGAGCTTCCTGGACCCGAAGGTCTGCATTTCTCCCTACACCTGGGAAGTTTTCTGTTATTACTTCCTTGAATAGGTTTTCAATGCCTTTTTTTTTTTTTTTTTTTGTCTTTTTCATGACCGGCACTCAGCCAGTGAGTGCACCAGCCATTCCTATATAGGATCCAAACCCAGGGCAGGAGCGTCACCGTGCTCCCAGCGCCGAACCCTCCCGAGTGCACCACGGGCTTGGCCCTCAATGCCTTTTCCTTTCTCCTCTCCTTCAGGTATACCCACAATTCAGATGTTAGACCACTTGAGGTTGTCTGCTATCTCTCTTAGATTTTCTTCATTAAATTCTTTTTTCCTTTTTTTTTGTCTGCCTGTGTTATTTCAATAAGACCATCTTTGAGATCTGAAATTCGTTCTTCTGCTTGCTCTGGCCTGCTGCTCAAGCTCTCTGTTGTGTTTTTTATTTCGCTGAGTGGATCTTTCATTTCTAGAAGTTCTGCTACATTCTCTTTTAAGATATTAATCTCTTTGTAAATTTCCTCCTTCATACTCTGGATATTTTTTCTTGTTTCATTGTGTTCTCTAATTAAGTCTTATTTTCTCTCTCCAAGTTTTCTTAAGATTATTGCTCAGAATTCCTTTTCAGACATTTGAAGGATTCCCTGCTCTATGGGTCGTGGAACTTGAGCATTACTGTATTCCTTCAGTGGTGTTTATTTGTATTTCTACTATTTTTTTCATTGATGTATGGTCATCTGGTAGAGGACTTGCTTCTTCTGTTACTCTAACGTTGGCTATGAGGATAAAGATTTCTTACTCTATTTGCTGTCTCTACTGGTGACTCTTCTTATATCAATGTAGTCGACAGAGCAGCAGGTTGCCTGTAGAGTGGCCCTGGCTGCTACTCTGTTGGTGTACTGTACTTGCAGTGACAGTAGGTACATAGGTGTGGCAGTGGCTATATTACACCACCTTGGCTCCTGTTCCAGAATCTGTGGCCATAGACTGATCCGCCTATACCATGTGGGTCTTGGCTCACCTTGGCAGCTTCTGTGGCTGAGGGAGCTTCTTTCTGGGGCCCAAGACTGAGCCCCAGTGCCACACAGGTGTCCTAAGCATTATTTTATTATAGCAATAATTTGTTTCCATTACTCTACAGATCTAAAGTATGGGCATAACACCACAACTTTTTGTAGATATCTTTCACCTCCCTGATTAAATTTATTCCTAGGTATTTTATATTTTTTTATGAATGTTGTAAAGGACCATAGTGACTTACTTTCTTGATTTCTCTTTCTGTTAGCTCATCGTTGGAGTACATAAATGCAATTGATTTGGGAGCATTTATTTTGTATCCTGCAAAGTTACTGAAATTATTAACTATGATGAAAACTACAAACCACTACTGAAAGAAATTGAAGAAGACACAAAAAGATGGAACACCATTTCATGCTCTTGGAATGGAAGAATAAACATTGTGAAAATGTCCATACTACCCAAGGTGAGCAACAGATTCAATGCAATCCCCATCAAAATACCAATGACATTCTTTACAGAAATGGAAAAAACAATCTGAACATTCATTTGGAAAAACAAAAGATCCCAAATAACCTAAGCAATCCTGAGAGAAATAAAAGAGCCAGAGGCATAACACTACCTGACTTGAAATTATGCTACAAAGCTTTAGTAACCAAAGCAGCATGATACTGGCATAAAAATAGACACCCGGACTAGTGGAGCAGAATAGAGAAACCAGAAATCACCCCTCAGGCTTACAGCCATCTGATAGTTGACAAAGGCAACAAAAACCTACATTGGGGAAAAGACTGCCTCTTCAATAAGTGGTGCTGGGAAAATTGGATATCAATATGCAGAAGAATGAAATTAGACATGCACCTCTCACCATTTACCAGAATCAACTCAAAATGGATTAATGACTTAAGTATAAGACCTGAAACTGTAAAATTAGTAAGGGGAAATACGGAGGAAACACTTCAGGAACTAGATATGGGCAGAGACTTTATGAACATGAGTTCAAAAGCACAGGCAACAAAGGAAAACATAAACAAATGGGACTAGATCAAACTGAAAACCTTCTGCACAGCAAAGGAAACAATGACAGAGTGAAATGGCAAACTATAGAGTGGGAGGAAATTTTTTCAAACTATACATCAGACAAGGAATTAATATCCTGAATATACAAGGAACTTAAGGAATTCCATGGTAAATAACCAAATAACCCAATTATAAAATGGGCAAAGAAGCTGAATAGATATTTTCTGAAGGAAGACATACAAATGGCCAACAGGTACATGAAAAATGTACATACAAATGGCCATCAAGTACCTGAAAAAACGCTCAACATCACTAGTCATCAGGGAAATGCAAATTAAAATTATATTGAGATACCATCTCACCCCTGTTAGACTGGCTATAATAAAAAAGATGGTTAATAACAAATGCTGGTGAGGGTGTAGACAGAAGGAAATGCTCCTGCACTGTTGGTGGGACTGTAAATTAGTACAATCACTATGGAAAACAGTATGGAGATTTCTCAAACAACGACAGATAGATCTTCCATACAATCCAGCAATCCCAGTTCTGGGGATAAACCCAGAAGAATGGAAATCATCATGTCAAAGCGATACCTGCACTCCCACATTCATCTCAGCTCTGTTTACAGAAGCCAAGACATAGAACCAACCTAAATGTCCATCGATGGATGACTGGATAAGGAAAATGTGGTATATGTAAATCATGGGATACTACGGTGCCATAAAAAAGAATGAAATTCTGCCATTTGCACCAACGTGTATGAGCTTAGAGATACTTATGTTGAGTGAAATAAGCAAGGCACAGAGGGATAAATACCACATGTACTCACTCGTAAGTGGGATCTAAGAGAGAAGGAAGGAAGGATAGAAAGACCACAGTGGTGTGTTGGACTTGCAGAGGGAGAGAGCATACTTAGGGCTGCAAAATGGGGTGAGGGAAAGGTGGAGGGGGAGGAGGGTCGAGGATTAATTGGGAGGGGGAGATGGGGTACAATCACAATTTGTGGTTATAGGCATGCTGCCAGTATGGATCTGGCCATCACATCTTGGGCACAGGTGGTGATGGTCAGCTTTGTACCCTGTGAATACTCATAACTAATAAAAGACCCCCACAATTTAGTGGTTAACTTATCTATAGAATAATAGACTTTTCAAGGGATAGGTCTTCATGGATCAACTTTGCAACTTCTTAATTTTATATATGAATAAATTGAGTCACAGGAAGGGGATAATGAGTTGTGTAAGGTCACATGCCTGAAATGTCTGTCTTCAGAGAAGATCTTTGGAGATCTTACACTCCTAGAGTTGTCACACACCAGGTGCTTTATATGTATATATTCATTTAATCCTCTCACAAACCCATTGGGTTGATTAGTTATTGTATCCATTTATGTATGAAGTAACTTGGTAACAAAGAGGTTGAATAATTTATTCAATATTACCTAAGCATTAACATATAGTACCAAGATTTAGACCCTATGGGGGTCTAAATTTAACTGCTGTAAATGAATTTGAATTGATTTTAATTGTATTCAATTTGTATTTTCTTATTTACTTATTTATTAATGTTTTGTTTTGTTTTTATTGGTTATGAATATTCATGGGCATTCAATTTCTATTTAGTCTTTGTCTCCATTATACCAAGATTAATGCATGGTAGAGCAATTCATTTCATAGTAGAGCAATTCACAAATGAATGCATAGGAGATGCAGTGGGATAAATGGAGCATTAGAGTCATCTATAACCCTAAAAGCCAATTCCAAAGAGCAAGTATGCCATTAGGTATGACATTAGGGCTCTGGAAATAGGTGCATTTGCTTTAACCTATAAGCCCTACCATTTACTACTTGGGAGAAATAGGTTTTAACCCAAATTCCTCGATCTCTTTTTATCCATCAGTAAAATGAAGGTGATCTTGGGACTTACCCCAAGGGTTAATTGTGGAGTTAAATGAGATAATACATGACAAAAAGTTAACATAATGAGTCCTAGATACAATATTATTATTAGGATAGAACTACGCTCTCTGTACTGTTGCAGGAAAGGTAGGTGGCAACACACGGGGCCCAAGGAGTGGGTGGGTTTGTTTTTTTTTTTAAACTCTGTTCTCGATAAACACTAACTCCACATTCTCCCCCTTCCCCCGGAAATGACCAAACTTTCTGTCTGTACGAATTTAAGGACTCTAGGTACCTCATCTAAGTGGAATCATCCAGTATTTTTCCTTTGTGTCTGGTTCACTTAACATCGAGCATTGTGTCTTCGAGGTTTATCCATGTTGTAGCATGTATCAGAATTTCATTCCCTTTAAAGAATTAATTAAATTCCATTGTACGTATATGCTTCATTTTGTTTATCTATTCTTCTGTTGATAAATATTTGGGTTGTTTTCACATTTGGCTATTGCGAACCTTGCCGGACACATACCAGTTTGAGTATCTGCTTTCAGTTTCTGTGTGTATACCCAGATGAATCTAACAAGCATAATATTGAACCAAATAAACTAGGCATAGGATAATATATACTCTATCATTTAATTGCTGGATAATATGCTAATTCTATATTTAATTTTTTGAAGAAATGCTATACTATTTTCCACAGCAGCGGGGACCTTACCACAAGCAATGCAGAAGAGTTCCAATGCCTCCACATTCTTGCTAACGCTTGTTAATTTGCTGTTTTTGTTTTTTTAATAATAGCCATAGTAGTGGATGTAATATGTCATTGTATTGCTACACAGTGGATGGGTTTTGAAGTCTGATAGCTTTGCTCTTTCATTTGTATTTTCACACAAACAACATCCACTGAGATTTTTTGTCTCCTCAAGTTTTAACTCACTCTGTTATTTCTCTCTCAGATGAGTGTCTGTGCCATCCATTCTGCATGAGAACCCTGAGACTGTCAAGTCTTTTGTTTAATTTCTGCCTTGCAAAATCACATTTTAGCTTGTGTAGAGAGAATCCCCTACTATATCAGAGTCATTCTTAAAGTTATATCTGTTAACCCTTAGCTAGATATCGGATCTGAGGTTTGAAAATTCATGGGCTGGAAAGTCATATTAGCCTGCAGATCTGTGCATCTGCAAAAACAATGTTTAAAATATTTGTATATGAATTCGAGTCCTTTAGAAGGGCATCCATTCCCTGATAACCACTGTTGTTTATTATCTTTCTCTTGGTCCCACCACACATTACTTGATATATTTGAACTCTAAGCACCCACATAACAATATAAGCTGCAATTTTTATTTCAATTTTTTAGCATTCACTATGTTTGATGATGATTAATATTTTTTCACTGGACCCACCTGAATAATCCAGGATAATTTCGTCATCTCAAGCCCTTTAATTTTATCACTGGACACAGTTCCTTTTACCATGCAAGGCAACATATTCATGGGTTCCAGGGATTACAATGTGGACATTTTTCAGGGCCATTATTAGGTCTGCCATTCTAGGTATGAATTGTAATATATAGCAGATACATTAACCCTGGAGTGAGAGATTGTTGAAGCTGAGACATCTTCACAAATCACATGGTCTACTTCCTAATTGTGTATGTAAATCAATGAATGAACTGAAAAAAATTCTTAAATTGTCAAAATGACTTATCTGGAATTAGTTTATTTCCTAAATCAGAACTCCTGAGTTCCTTGCAGCTTAAAATTAGTGATTTATGAACCAGTTTCATAGATGTTAGACACATAGATAGATAGATAGACAAACAGACATAGTGATCAGAGGATGGAGGAAGAGAAAGGATGTATGCATGTAAACATGCATACTTAAGAAAATGGAGAATTGTAAAAGTTATGTGCCTTCCTCATATTCTACACCTAGTAAGAGATCAATTCTATATTCAAACCTATGTCTAACTTATTCCAATGTCTGTGCTTTTAATCACTGGAATGTTAAATTTTTTAGATGAGCAACTAACAAAAAAGTGACATTGTGGGGAAGTGATAGTGAAAATGAAGTAAGCATCTTGGTAGTTTCATGATAATTCTTCTGGAGTCTATAGAAGCATTGCTGCCACCCATTTTGGTAAGCTATGCATTTAATGACAGGCCAGCACATAGTAACCAGGGTAAATTGACCACCCACTCAGTCAGCGCTTCATCTACCTTAGGATTTTTTGCTTTCCTCCTAAGAAAAGAAGCATGGCATTTCGTAAATATCATTGTACACTCTGCTGCTTAAAATGCTTTTGCATTTGAATGTTAGACCCATGTTAATGTTTCAGGTAAAGTGCTCAAATCTTTTGAGCAGATCTGAGCTCAAAAATTCAGAATACATAGCTGCCCCACTGTCTCTGCATCAATTATGTTTCTCACTAAAAGTGTGTATTGAATATAGAAGCTTACCTTGCTCGTTGAAAGGAAAGGAAAATCAGTCCTGAATTGTGAGTCTGAAATCATAAGAGCATCTTGGAAGAATTTAGGACTAATATCAGAGAAATTCTCTCTCATGTGCTCGTCAAAAAGACTCCAAGGTCCCTGAGGCATAAAGAAGTGAAGAAAGAATCATTAACATGGAGTTAGGAAGCCTGGGTTTAGGTCTTGCATGCACCGTGGATTTTTCTGTGTGCTTGGAAAAGTTACTTAACTTCTACTGAACTCAGTTTCCTTATTTGTGGAATAGAAATGATAAAATTATCTCTCCCACAACTTCACCAAATTGTGTCTGTGAAGAGCAAATGACGGCAGGTGTATGTAGACCTTAGTAAGGTGTTATCCTTTCAATATGTATCAGTGTAATTTTTACCTTAGGGTGTTTTCCCCACCTGTGGTTGCAGACTCACTGCAAACTCATCTTGGATAAAGGCTAGCAGTGTACTAAAAGTATTAGAATTCCTTTGGATAAATGGTGACTATAATGACTCTGGTCAGAGTCTTCTCCCTTTTAAATACTGTCATGTGAAACCATGACATGAGTTCAGAGCCTAATGAATGAGAACAGGAAGAAAACTGTCATAGAATGGAACTCTCTGGGGAAGAGGGTCCCTATGAGGGCAATTGCTTCTCCTCATCCTACTTATCTAGGGAAGAAGCAATTAAACTGTGAGCAGGGATATAGTTTATGTCGAGTAGCACATAGAAGCATTTGTGGTAATTGCTGTTATTCCTCTTTCTTCCTCATTTTTATAAAGTTTTTATTGAGTACATAAACATTGTGTTTGATCCAGTTACATTTATTGCATTATTGATATTTGCAATGTATTCTAGATATTTATTATGATTTCTATTATGTTTTTCATTCATTTTATTTTTCTCCTTCCCATTATATCACTTGTAGACCAATCTCTCACCATTGTTACCTGTTTCTCCTACTCTTTCTATCATCTGGTGACGACCATTCTAATCTCCACTTCTATGAGAACAGTTTTCTATTTTATTTTATTTAGTTTTTTTTTTCATTGCACATGTTTATGGGGTACAACTTGTTTCATTATCATGCATTGTATAATAATCTAATTAGAATTGTCAGCATATCTATCACCTAAACATTTATCACTTCTTTGTGATTATAACATTCAATATCCTTTTTTTCTGGCTATCTTGAAATATACAATACAATATAATTAGATATTGTCACCCTAGGACACCAGAATTTATTCTTCCTATCTAACTGTACCTCTGTAACTTTGTTCCAGTCTACCACCCTTTCCCCAACTGTCCTCTTCCCTACCTTTCTTGCCTTTGTTAATCACTGGAGAAGAGTTTTTTAACTTCCACATGTAAGCATGATCATGCAGTATTTGTATTTCTTTGCCTAGCTTCCCTCACTTAACATAATGTTCTCTAGATTCATCCACATCGCTACAAATGAAAGGATTTTATTCTTATTTATAGCTGAGATGTATTCTATTGTGTAAATATGCCACATTTTCTTTATCCGTTCATCAGAGGAACTCAAAAAACTCAACAACAAAGAAGCAAATAACCCAATTAAAAAATTGGCAAAAGATTTGAATAGACATTTCTCAAAAGAAGACATGCAAGTGGCCAACATGTATATTTGTTAATGGATATTGAGGTTGATTCCAAGTCTTGGCTATTGTGAAGAGCGCTGCTATAAGCACAGAAGTGAAGATATCTCTTGAGCATACTGATTCCATTTCCTTTGAATATACACCCACTAGTGGGGTTGCTGGAACATAATGAGGAATCTCCATACTGTTTTCCATAATGGCTGTACTAATTTACATTCCCACTAGCAGTATGTATAGTTTCCTTTTCTCCACATACTCACCAAAACTTATCTCTTCATTTTTTGACAGTAGCCATTCTGACTGGGTTGAGGTGATATCTCACTGTGGCTTTGATTTGCATCTCCCTGATGATTAGTGATGTTGCACATTTTCTCATGTACTTGTTGGCCATTTGTATGTCTTCTTTTGAGAAATGTCTGTTAAAGTCATTTTCCCATTTTTAACTGGTTATTTGCATTTTTGTTGTTGAGCTTTTGAGTTCCTTAAATATTTTGGATATTAACCCCTTTTCAGATGTATAGCTTACAAATATATTCTCTCATTCTGCAGGTTGTATCTTTGCTTTACTGACTGTTCTTTGCTGTGCAAAAGCTTTTTAGTTTCTTGGACTGGGATTTACACCATTTTCTCTTCTGGTTCTCAAGCTCTTGAATTTGAACTGAAACTATTCCACTGGGCTTTCCTGGGCCTTCAGCTTGTAGTGGGCAGGTAGTGGGACTTCTCAGCCTTCATAACCACATAAGCCAATTTCTCATAATAAATATTTCTATATATCTGTATCAGTATCGGAATATGTCTTATTGGTTCAGTTT
Source organism: Cynocephalus volans (assembly GCF_027409185.1). Taxonomy (NCBI): domain Eukaryota; kingdom Metazoa; phylum Chordata; class Mammalia; order Dermoptera; family Cynocephalidae; genus Cynocephalus; species Cynocephalus volans. The sequence goes on from NC_084463.1 coordinate 153,352,157, forward strand.
CTCTGGAGAATCCTAACTATAGACCACCCTTTCAAAAATTTGGAATCAAGTTAATTAACCTTTTTATACATCTCTTTTATCATCTGTGTAATTGGAGTGCTAACATTTTTCATCATTTAAAGTAGCTGAATGGATTAAATTAGGTCATATAGCATACTTAGTGCAATGTCCGTATCACAGAAGGTACTCAGTGTTTACCGCCACTACTTCTGCTGCTACTACTATGACCATAACTCCTGCTATTACTATTATAGCAGTTGGAGGTAACGTATTGATAGATGCATAAGTTGATAGATAAAATAGTATAAATAGAAAAAATATAATAATATTCTAATACTATTAATAAAATATGACACAATAAAAACATATTTAAGAATATACCATAGATATAAGAGAGACGGAGAGGAGAAAGAGAGAGAAGTGAACCTTAAAAGAAAAATTAAGAAAACATTTCTCAGGTTATAGCTATAATGTAACCAATTGGGACAAATATCCTGGGGGACCATTTATGCCAACGAAATTACAAGAACATGTTTATTCAGTAATTTGCCTGGGTTGTACGCATAAGTGTAACTAATTAGCAGCTTGAATGGATGTGGCCTCGAGAACATTACTGCTATTCTTTTAATCCCAGTTTCATGCTCTGTGAAAATTTAGTTCATATAATGTCCAGTGTACTTATTTCACAGAGCTGTAAAAATTACATTCAGAGCCATGCTGAACACTACTAACACAATGTCTGACCCAAGAAATGTGTTCAGTATTAGTTTCCTTTCTATTCTTCTCCTAGCTGGCTTTGCACATCTGGCAAGATTTAGAACTAATGATCATTTTTGAATAAATATGTTCTTTCATGTGTGCCTAGAATTGAAAATAAAGTTGACTTAGCTCTAACACACAAGGCATAGATTGCATCGCCTTTTTCTAATTCATTCCCTTCACCAAAGGATATTGTGTCTCAACTACGTGCCAGACCCTGTGTTAGTTGCACTCAATACTAATGGAGTAAAATGTTTCCTTTCTTATTATGGATGGCGGTAGATACAGAGAATTCTACAAACCAGCACTCAAAAAGTGATAAATGCTACAATAAAGATAAAGTATTATAAAATCATCATGAAAGTGTTCAGAATATGTCAGGACATTCAAATAACTATTTAGTTTCTTCCTTTTTTGAGTTACCATATTGTATCCAAATGCATGTAGATGTGCATCTGATTACAGTTATTTTTGAAAATAGTTAATTTCTACATTCTTCTGATACACATGGAGTGGCCAATACATTGTCAAAATTCACTTATTTATACTAGGGTTTAAAGGGACCCAAAATGGTTCTTTTTGATCCAGGAATTAGAGTTGTAGAGAGGTCTTTTATGGGAAAACACAGAACCAATTATAATGCTATCTTTGCTAATCGCCAGGTGGTTGAAAACCTGCCATGGCCTGATCTAGATTCACAGATGAAGAACCCTTTCCATCTACATCCTAGGCTGCTATCCTGCTATGATGTGACAATAAATATGAAAGTTCTTTTTAAAGTATAAAAGATACTAAAATTTAGAAATCAAGAAAGATGAACCATTACTTTCTGTTGTCTACCTTAGCTATTCTTGGTTTCTCCTCCAGAATTTCTACCTGGTTACTTTCTGTAATTTCTATCTTTTTATTAATACCGACTGTTGGAACATCATTCTCCTAGTTTCCTTTAGTTTCTTTCCTAATATTTCATTTAGATATTTGAGAATATTTGTTATGTCTTTGTGGTGAAAAATATGTAATGCTGATAAATTTAATTCTAAAAAATCTAAATTTGTGTAGAGAAATAACTGTTCCTGAATTAGGAGACTTTAAGTTGACTGCAACTGCTCTGCAGACTCCACACAATCACAATAGAAACCCAAGCAGCCTTTTTTGTAAACATTGACACACTGGTTATAAGTTCACATGGAATGGCTAAGCTAGTAGATAGAGAAAATAATATGAAAAGGAAGAACAAAGTTAGAGCATGCACATTACCTGATTTCATGACTTACTATAATTTATAAAAATTGATGTAGTGTGGTATTAGGGAAAAGAGAGATATAAATCAGTGGAACAGATTACAGAATCCAGACAGTGATCCACAGTATAAAATAAACTGATATTTGTGAAAGATGAAAGGCAAGACAATGATGAAGATATAAATTTTCAACAAATTGTGCTGCAACAATTGTCTGTACATATGAAAAAAATAGACATACATGTCAAATGTGAACTGATATTTTATGTCTCACATAAACCCCTATAAACCATTTGTAAAAGCTTTAATGAGATTGAGAATTTATAAAACTAGAAGCAACCAGATGCACTTCCAAAGGTGAGTGGTTAAACAAACTGTAGTACATCATTAAACTGGAAGACAATTCAGCAATAAAATGAAATGTTATTGATTCATGCAACAACATGGATGAATTAAAGTGTATTTTACTGATGAAAGAAGTAAGGATGCCCAAAGGACTCAAGTGGTATGATAACATTCATGTAACATAGGGACTGAAAACAGCTCAGTGATTTTTAGACATTGAAAAGTGTAGATGATTGTCTACCTAAATAATGCAAAAGGGAAATTTGAGTGTAAGGTGTTTGCATCATCTTAACCTCAGCTTCTATCATCCCATTGCCTATTTCACTTTGTGGTCAAATCTCTCTGACTCCTCATAAGTATACATGGAATTGCTAGTTCCAGTCAAGATGGCAGAATAGAAGGTCTCCAGCATCACTCTCTCCCACGAATCAACCAATTTACAACTATTAATGTAACAACAGAGAAGCTGGGTCCACTGGAGCTCAGGAGAGAGGAGGAGAGACCTACGGAGTTCATGAAGGTGGGAGAAACCACAATGAGAGAAAGAAAAACTGCTTGGAGCATTTTGGGCCACAGCCACTTTAAGGCTGGAGCTGCTGAGTGTGTGGAGCAGGAGCCGGGAGAAGCCACAGCTGGGCCCTTTGGATGGAGTTGCTTGGACGTGGCAGGGGAGAAGAGGGTCTTGGTGGCCCCAGGACAGAAAGACCACTAATAGGTTTCCCGTGAACCCACACAGGAGCGAGGAGCCAGAACAGCTGAAAAAGGGGAGCGATTCAGAGGCTGGTGAGTCATTGCAAGGGACTGGCACATGGCCCATCCCATGGAAAGTGTTTGGAGCATGGGCAGTGGGGGAGATGGACCCACTGGGAGAACACTGGGACACAGCAAGGACAGCCGATCTGTCCCCCAATCAGCATGGGGCCACCGAAAGGAGACTGGTAGGGAAAGCAGAATTGCATAGGGTGTAATCTGATAAAAAAACTCAGGCGCAGATCAGAGTTTCTACACAACCCATGTGCACTGGGTCTCTGGAGAGCTGGAAGTACCTATAAGGTCAACCATTAAACCCTGAGCTGCACAAAAAGCCTTCCCTAGGGAAACAGCAGCAGAGCAGCAATTTAGCTCAACCACACAGCTCAAGTACTGGTTCCCACAGGAAGTCCCCCAGTTTTAGAAGTAAGCAAAGGACAAAAAATTAGTTCTGGCTCAGGCACACCAGCAATGCCTTGGGGCCCTCCAAGGGACCTGAGGTATGGAGCCAGGGACCAGACACCCTGCCCACAACCAGGCACACCACCAGTGCCTCAGGGTCTGACCCTGGGATCCTGGGTACAGAGCCAGAGGCCAGAACCCCCCACCCACAACCAGGCACACCACTAATGCCAAGGAGCATGCCAAAAACATCAATTCCAGGTGGGTGGCCCTCCACAGCCACCACAGTAACCACGGCTGCTGTGAAAGTGGCTAGACATCACAACCACCATGCAGATGGCCCACCAGACACTGGCGTGCATTGACACAGGGAGAGTCACCAGCAGAGACCAAAAAAAAAGATGTCTCTCTCCACAAAGTCCATTGCAGAGTGACAGAAGAAGCATCTTCTCTGTGATAATATTGGGGGACCTGAACACACGTCTCAGAATTGGGCAGATCATCTAGGCAACAAATCAACAGAGTAACCATTACTCTTTCAGAGGAAGAGACGAAATCCAGGGTTATAAGTGGTGGGAGGGGGGAGGGAGACGGGGATGGGGAGAGATTGCATATGGGGCATAAAGAATAAATACAATTTGTAACAATATACCTACTAGTAATATTGATTTGATCGACATATGTCATCATTGAATCCCCAAAATATGTATAATCAATTATGATTCAATAAAAAAAATAAAATACATAGGATTGCCTTTAGAGAGCATATGGATAATACAGGAATACAAATACATTTTAATTTTAAAATATTTAAGTTAATCACATACAAGTAGTTCTATTTTGTCACATAAGTTAAAATTCACAGGTTTCAAAGAGTAGGACATGGACCTTTGGTAGACTATTATTTTGCCTGTCTCATTTAGCATTTCTGTTACCTAAAATAATTCTAAAATTAAAATGCTAGCTAGGATGTGGAGAGAGGTGAACTCTTCTACACTGTTGATGGGACTGTAAACTAGTACAGCCACTATGGAAAACAGTATGGAGGTTTCTCAAAAAAATACAGATAGACCTACCATATAATCCAGCAATCCCACTACTGGGTATATACCAAAGGAATGGAAATCATTGTGTTGAAGGGATACCTGCACTCTCATGTTCATTGCAGCTCTATTTACAATAGCCAAGATATGGATCCAATCTAAATATCCATCGATGGATGACTGGATAGGAAAAAAAATGTGGTATACATACACTATGGAATACTACTCAGCCTTAAAAAAGAATGAAATTCTGCCATTTGCAGCAACACAGATGAGTTTGGAGAAAATTATGTTATGCGAAATAAGCCAGGCACAGGGAAAAATACCATATGCCCTCACTCATAAGTGGGAGCTGAAAAAGAAAGAAGAAAAAAAGAGCCCAGTGGTGCTTTGGAATCAGAGAAAGAGAGAGAGAGCGTACCTAGGGTTGTCAGGGGTGGGGGGGGGTGGAAGGGATGGGAGGTCAGGGAGGGATTGGGTGGGGGATATGGGGAATAAAGGCAATTTGTGGTAATGGGCATACTGACAGTATTGATGTGATCATCCCATCTTGGACACAGGTGGTGACAGTCAGCTTTGTACCCCATGAATATGCAACATCAATAAAAAAGAATCATTTAAAATATTGCCTAGAAGTGATTCCAAAAGGAGAAAAATTACAATAAAGACAGATGTGAGTGTTTTTGCTATACTCCATTGCCCCCAACATACCATCCGCATCTTAGCACATTCAAGCACAACCTCACAAATATTGATATGCGGAAGGCTCTTATTGCATAGGGATAGCAAATTAGACGTGGGTGCACATTCCCATGAGTGGGTTTTGTATAATACAGAGTTCTCTGATGATCAAAATTAAAAGCATAGTCTGTGTAGTATATTAGCATATTGAATGTATGTTATATTTATCACTTACAGATATTGTCATGTTTTATTCGATCGATATGCATAATTAGAGTTCTTTCAATCAATTGTGTAATTTGTATGTAGAAAGGAATTTTTCAAACATAATCAGATATTAAACCTTTAAATAATCTCATATTTAGTGTCTTTTTATGATTTAGTAATAGTATTTTTTTGACAAGTTGCTCACCAGTTAATGAGACAACATTGTTAATTACAAATTATGAGATGGTTTCAGATGATCTACCTGATGATGGGATTTTCAGGAAATCATTGTCTCCAAAACTGGGGCATGCAAGCTGAGTGAGAATGTAGATAAAAATATCTCAGCAAAGCAGAAAATTAGTATGGCTTGAGCTCACTTTTTTTTTTTTTTTTTTTGGAGGTTGAAGGAGAAGGAGTGATTTATCTCACTTCTGGGGCAAAGCAATGTAGATACAGGAAAAGAACACACAAAGGAGTGGGTGTGATGTGTGAAATGATGAAAAAATGAGGTAAAGGCAGAAAAATTGAGCGGAAAATGGAAAACAAATATGCATAATTACTGCTCAAGGACTACTCAAAAATATATGAGATGATACTGAACTTCCTGTAGTTAGTTGCTATTTAATTTAACAATTAAAGAAGACTGAAGGATTTGGGTTCATTTGTTTTACAATTGAGAGTGATATGAACAGAGTTTAGTCTAAATCATGTGGAATAAAAATTGAATGTTGGAAACAGAATATTTTCATCTCATTCCCTCAGTATGACTATTTTACTCCAAAAGTTCATAATTAGGTGAAACAAAACAAAATAAAAACCTACGTTAAAATGGCCTTATAGGGCTGCTGAAGAGAATGAAACTCAAGTATTGTTGTTTTCATAAGGCAGACAGGCACAAAAATTACAAAAACTTACAGTTAGTATTTTGTCCTTTAAGGCGGTTTTTCATCAACCACCAGACTAAGAATTCTTGAGGGAGGTATACACTATAATTCAAGTAAGAACATCATGCATGGACTAAAATTTAGTCTAATCGAATTTTAGATCTGGAAAGAACATTATAGATGATCTAATTTGACACCTTTGTTCTCTAAATGAGGAAAATGTGTGCTCACTGGCTACTGGCCGCCATGTCTGTGGCTTTGTGAGCTCTGCTGTTCATACTGAGTGCATATTCCAAATTTCCATGTGTGTCCATCCATTATTTTGCTCTATAAACATCCCCACTCTGACCTCTCTCATGCTCTAGTATCCATCCTAACGACATCGTATTCACATACCCAGTAATGTGGAGGAACTTGCTTGGGTTGTACAACTCTCACATGAAAATTTATGAATAGAATCCAGGTAGCCTGACTCCCATAATATAATTCCACTTTTGTTGGTATATTAATAAATCAAAATTTTCTTAATTTGCATTTATTTTTTATTTTATTTTATTTTTTTATATAATATGATCAAGTATAATTTACTCTTTTTTTAATTAAAGGAATTTGTTTTTTAATTGAAATGTATTGACTGTGCATATTTACAGGGTACGGAGTTATATTTCAATACTTGATTACAATGTGTGGTAACCAAATCAGGGTAGTTAGCATATTCCTCATCGCAAAACTTAATAATTTCTTTGTGATGAGAAAATTTGATCTCCTTTTTTCTATCCATTTGAGAACATACAGTAAATTATTGTTAATTGTAGATGGTTAGTACTATTGTATACCACTAGAACTTATTTTTCTTATCCAGCTGTAATTTTGTGTCCATTAACCAACTCCTCTTTATCCCCTTTTCCCCTTCCCCTTCCCAGCCTCTAATAACCACCATTGTACTCTCTACTTCTATGAGTTCATTTTGGTTTTTTTTTTTTTTTCATTCCACATATAAGTGAAACCATGCAGTATTTATCTTTTATGCCTGACTTATTTCACTTAATGTAATGTCTTCCAGGCTCATCCATGTTGCTGCAGATGACAGGATTTGATTTTTTTCTATGGATGAGCAGTATACTATTTTTTATAGATGCCATATTTTCTTTATCCATTCATGTTTTGATGGACAACTAGGTTGATTCCATATCTTGGCTATTATAAACAGTACTGCAATAAACATGGGGGTGCAGTTATCTCTTTGATATACTAATTTCCTTTCCTTTGGACAAATACCCAGCAGAGGGATTGCTGGATCATATGGTAATCCTACTTTTAGTTTTTTGAGGAACCTCCATACTGTTTTCCATAATGGCTGTACTAATTTATATTCCCATGAACAGTATTTAAGAGTTTCCTTTTCTCTGCATCCTTGCCAGCATTTGTTATTATTATTATTATTTGTCTTTTTGATAATAGCCATTCTAACTAAAATAAGATGATATCTCATTGTGGTTTTGATTTGCATTTCCCTGATGATTAGTGATGTTGAGCATTTTTTCACATACCTGCTGGCCATTTATAAGCCTTTAGTTGAGAAATGTCTATTCAGTTATTGGCCCATTTGTAAATGGAATATTTATTATTTATTTATTTATTTTTTCTGTTGAGTATAGTTCCTTGTATATCTGGATGTTAATCCCTTGTTTGATAGATATCTTGAAAATATTTTCTCCCATTCTGCTGGTTGACTTTTTGCTCTGTTGGTTGTTTCTTTTACTTTGCAGAGCTTTTTAGTTTGATATAATCCCATATGTCTACTTTTGCTTTTTTGTGCCTACTTTAGAAGTCTTCTCTGTAAAATTTTTGCCCAGACCAATCAATGCTTTGGAACATTTCCCCTATGTTTTCTTCCAGTAGTTTTATAGTTTCAGGTCTTACATTAAAGTCTTTAATCTATTTTGATTTGATTTTGGTATATGGTAAGAGATAGGGATCTAGTTTCTTTCTTCTGTGTATGGATATCCAATTTGCCCAGGACCATTTATCGAGAAGGCTGTCCTTTCTCTAGTCTATGTTCCAGGCTCCTTTGTCAAAGATCAGTTGGCTGTAGACATACGGATTTATTAAATCAAATTGAGGCAGTAAATCTGTCTATTCTCCATTTGTTATCATTGTAGCACCCAAAATATATTCAACTCCTTTACTTTTGGAGTATTTAAAAAATAAGACATTAATAAGACTTACATTGCTCACTGTACTCTCCTTAACAGTGCAGACACACACAAACACACACAGACACACACACAGACACACACACAGACACACACACACACACACACACACACACACACACCCCTCAAGAGTCTTCTAAAAGTTCGTGGAAAGATTTGTAGTATCTTTAAATTCTATTTTTCTATAAGCTTTTGAGAGTACCCTTGTGTACTTCATACACATACGTATGTATATATGTATGTTTGTATGTGTGTGTATATGTACACACACACACACACACACATATACATATAAACATATGGGTAGGTTTTTGCCTGTCTCTTCTTTCTGTAACATAAGCTTAAGGAGGATACAGATTTTCAACTATTCACAAATCCTAGAACAGGGCCTGGCCCACAGAACTCAATAAGTAATTGTTTAATGAATTCACTGCATGAAATTCATATTTCTGCAATGAGGAACACACTCAATAATGGCTCCTTTGATATCTCCACTTTGCTATTTCAGAGTCATCTCAAATAATCCAAGTCCAATAGGTCTCTCATTCTTGCCGTCTAAACCTGTTTCTCCTTGAGTCACTTCTGTATCAGCAGACGGCACCAGCAATAATCCAGTAACATTGAGTCATTCTTGCGCTCTTTCTTTCCCTTACTTACTGCACCCTATCCATCAGTATATTCTTTTTTTTTTCTGTTACCAGTGATGTTTATTTTTAAAAAATCCAGTTAAATCAAATATTCTTTATTAGTTGAGCAGCAATAACAGCGCAAGGGCTGCACTTCGGAAGATCAGGGGAGAAATCTCAGTTTCCTGTTATCTGGAGTCATACCAAATGACTTGCTCAGATCTCAAGTGGTTGCACTATTATTATAATTATTTATTGAAACAATTGATTATACATACCTGTGGGGTACAAGGATGAATATCAATACCTATGAACTATATGTGATGACCAAATCAGGATAATTAGTGTATCCGTCATTACAAAGGGTAATCATTCTTTGTAACCCTTTACCAATTTCTTGCTAGCCACACCTTCCCTCTTTCCCACTCTAATAACCACAGTTTTATTCTCTCCTTTTGAAAGTTCAATGAATTATTGTGATGGTTGTGTCTTTCTTTTCTTATTTATTTTTTAGCTCCCACTTATGAGTGAGGACTTGCAGTATTTTTCTGCCAGCATGCTTTTTAGATTTTACCTGCATACATACACCCATTGTTAGAGTGTGCTTGTTCATCATTTTGGTTGTTGTGTATCTAGTCCAAGCCACTCTCACACATCACCTGACATTTACCATAAGCTCCAAACTGGTCTTTTCATTTCTTGTTCTTTTACTTTCTTATACCTCTAATAACATTTTAAAATTATTACTACATTTAGGCATTTCCTGGTCTTTCTCCCCCACAAGACCTTAAACGCTCTGAGGACAAAATCTTGTTGGTACAGCCAGGTCTTTGTATCTGTGGGATCCATATCCATGGATTCAAACCAATCTTGGATGAAAAATATTTGAAAAAAAAAACAGTAAAAAAATGCAACAATAAAAACAATGTAAATAGAAAAATGAATACATTATAACAACTATTTATATAGAATTTACACTGTATTAGGTATCATAAGTAAGCTTTTTTGGTTCTTTGGCAGCTGGCCAGTACTGGGATCTGAACTCTTGACCCTGGTGATACAAGGTGGTGCTCTAACCAACTGAGCTAACTGGACAGCCCAGTAAGTAACCTAGAGATGATTTAAAGTATATGGGAGGATGTACATAGGTTATATGCAAGTACTGTGACATTTTCTATAAGGGACTTGAGCATCCTTGAATTTTTGTATCTTTTTTTTTTTTTTTTTTTAAATTTTATTTTGTCGATATACATTGTAGCTGATTAATGCTCCCCATCACCAAAACCTCCCTCCCTTCTCCCTCCCCCCCTCCCCCCAACAATGTCCTTTCTGTTTGTTTGTTGTATCAACTTCAAATAATTGTGGTTGTTATATCTTCTTCCTCCCCGCCCCCCGGTTTGTGTGTGTATGTGTGTATGTGTGTGTGTGAATTTATATATTAATTTTTAGCTCCCTCCAATAAGTGAGAATATGTGGTATTTCTCTTTCTGTGCCTGACTTGTTTCACTTAATATAATTCTCTCAAGGTCCATCCATGTTGTTGCAAATGGCAGTATTTCATTCGTTTTTATAGCTGAGTAGTATTCCATTGTGTAGATGTACCACATTTTCCGTATCCACTCATCTGATGATGGGCATTTGGGCTGGTTCCAACTCTTGGCTATTGTAAAGAGTGCTGCGATGAACATTGGGGAACAGGTATACCTTCGACTTGATGATTTCCATTCCTCTGGGTATATTCCCAACAGTGGGATGGCTGGGTCGTATGGTAGATCTATTTGCAATTGTTTAAGGAACCTCCATACCATTTTCCATAGAGGCTGCACCATTTTGCAGTCCCACCAACAATGTATGAGAGTTCCTTTTTCTCCGCAGCCTCGCCAGCATTTATCGTTCATAGTCTTTTGGATTTTAGCCATCCTAACTGGGGTTAGATGGTATCTCAATGTGGTTTTGATTTGCATTTCCCGGATGCTGAGTGATGTTGAGCATTTTTTCATATGTCTGTTGGCCATTTGGATATCTTCCTTAGAGAAATGCCTACTTAGCTCTTTTGCCCATTTTTTAATTGGGTTGCTTGTTTTCTTCTTGTAAAGGTGTTTGAGTTCCTTATATATTCTGGATATTAATCCTTTGTCAGATGTATATTTTGCAAATATTTTCTCCCACTCTGTTGGTTGTCTTTTAACTCTTTTAATTGTTTCTTTTGCTGTGCAGAAGCTTTTTAGTTTGATATAATCCCATTTGTTTATTTTTCCTTTGGTTGCCCGTGCTTTTGGGGTCGTATTCATGAAGTCTGTGCCCAGTCCTATTTCCTGAAGTGTTTCCCCTATGTTTTCTTTAAGAAGTTTTATTGTCTCAGGGTGTATATTTAAATCCTTAATCCATTTTGAGTTGATTTTAGTATACGGTGAGAGGTATGGATCTAGTTTCATTCTCCTGCATATCGATATCCAGTTATCCCAGCACCACTTGCTGAAGAGGCAGTCCCTTCCCCAGTGAATAGGTTTGGTGCCTTTGTCAAAGATCAGATGGCAGTAAGTGTGTGGGTTGATTTCTGGATTCTCTATTCTATTCCATTGGTCAGTGTGTCTGTTTTTATGCCAGTACCATACTGTTTTGGTTATTATAGCTTTGTAGTATAGCTTAAAGTCAGGTAGTGTTATGCCTCCAGCTTTATTTTTTTGGCTCAGCATTGCTTTGGCTATTCGTGGTCTTTTATTGTTCCATATAAATGTCTGAATAGTTTTTTCCATTTCTGAGAAAAATGTCTTTGGAATTTTGATGGGGATTGCATTGAATTTGTATATCACTTTGGGTAGTATGGACATTTTCACTATGTTGATTCTTCCAATCCAAGAGCATGGAATATCTTTCCATCTTCTTGTATCCTCTCTAATTTCTCTCAGCAGTGGTTTGTAGTTCTCATTATAGAGATTTTTCACCTCCTTGGTTAACTCAATTCCTAAGTATTTTATTTTTTTGGTGGCTATTGTAAATGGGCAGGCTTTCTTGATTTCTCCTTCTGCATGTTCACTATTGGAGAAAAGAAATGCTACTGATTTTTGTGTGTTGATTTTGTATCCTGCTACTGTGCTGAAATCATTTATCAATTCCAACAGTTTTTTTGTAGAGGTTTTAGGCTGTTCGATATATAGGATCATGTCATCTGCAAACAGGGACAGTTTGACTTCATCTTTTCCAATCTGGATGCCCTTTATTTCCTTCTCTTCTCTGATTGCTCTGGCTAGTACTTCCAACACTATGTTGAATAGGAGTGGTGAGAGTGGGCATCCTTGTCTAGTGCCTGTTCTTAAAGGAAAAGCTTTCAGCTTTTCCCCATTCAGGATGATATTGGCAGTGGGTTTGTCATATACGGCTTTAATTATGTTGAGATACTTTCCCTCTATACCTAACTTATTGAGGGTCTTTGTCATGAATGAGTGCTGAACTTTATCAAATGCTTTTTCAGCATCTATAGAGATGATCATATGGTCCTTGTGTTTGAGTTTATTAATATGGTGTATCACATTTATTGATTTGCGTATGTTGAACCAACCTTGCATCCCTGGGATGAATCCCACTTGATCGTGATGAATAATTTTTCGTATGTGTTGCTGTATTCTGTTTGCTAGTATTTTAGTGAGGATTTTTGCATCTATATTCATCAAGGATATCGGCCTGTAGTTTTCTTTTTTGCTTATATCTTTACCTGGTTTTGGTATCAGGATGATGTTTGCTTCATAGAATGAGTTTGGGAGATTTGTGTCCGTTTCAATCTTTTGGAATAGTTTGTAAAGAATCGGTGTCAATTCCTCTTTGAATGTTTGGTAAAATTCTGCTGTGAATCCATCTGGTCCTGGGCTTTTCTTTGTTGGGAGCCTTCTGATAACAGCTTCAATCTCCTTTATTGTTATTGGTCTGTTCAGATTTTCTACGTCTTCACGGTTCAGTTTTGGGAGCTTGTGTGTGTCCAGAAATTTATCCATTTCCTCCAGATTTTCAAATTTGTTGGCGTATAGTTGTTTATAGTAGTCTCGAATGATTCCTTGTATTTCAGATGAATCAGTTGTAATATCGCCTTTTTCATTTCTAATTTTTGTTATTTGAGTCTTCTCTCTTCTTTTTTTTGTTAGCCATGCTAATGGTTTGTCAATTTTATTTATCTTTTCAAAAAACCAACTTTTTGATTCGTTGATCTTTTGAATTGTTTTTTGGTTTTCAATTTCATTCAGTTCTGCTCTGATCTTAATGATTTCTTTCCGTCTGCTAACTTTAGGATTGGATTGTTCTTGTTTTTCTAGTTCTTTAAGGTGAAGTGTTAGGTTGTTCACTTGCCATCTTTCCATTCTTCTGAAGTGAGCATTTAATGCAATAAATTTTCCCCTCAATACTGCTTTTGCAGTATCCCACAGGTTTTGGTATGATGTATCATTGTTTTCATTAGTTTCAATAAACTTTTTGATTTCCTGCTTGATTTCTTCTTGGACCCATATGTCATTAAGTAGAATGCTGTTTAATTTCCATGTGTTTGTATAGTTTCCAGAGTTTTGTTTGTTATTAATTTCTAGTTTTAATCCATTGTGGTCTGAGAAGATACATGGGATAATTCCAATTTTTTTGAATTTACTGAGACTTGATTTGTGACCTAATATGTGATCTATCCTGGAGAATGATCCATGTGCTGATGAGAAGAATGAATATTCTGAGGTTGTTGGGTGGAATGTTCTGTAGATATCTGCCAATTCCAATTGGTCTAGAGTCTTGTTTAGATCTTGTGTTTCTCTACTGATTCTTTGCCTAGATGATCTGTCTAATATTGACAGTGGAGTGTTCAGGTCCCCTGCTATTATGGTATTAGTGTCTATTTCCTTCTTTAGGTCTAATAGAGTTTGTTTTATAAATCTGGCTGCTCCAACATTGGGTGCGTACATATTTATGATTGTTATGTCTTCTTGATGGATCAGTCCTTTTATCATTAAGTAGTGTCCCTCATTGTCTCTTTTTATGGTTTTTAGTTTAAAGTCTATTTTGTCAGATATAAGAATAGCCACTCCAGCTCATTTTTCTTTTCTGTTTGCATGGTAAATCTTTTTCCATCCTTTCACTCTTAGTCTGTGTGAATCTTTATGGGTGAGGTGGGTCTCTTGTAGGCAGCATATAGTTGGGTCCTGCTTTTTGATCCAGTCAGCCAGTCTGTGTCTTTTAATTGGGGAATTTAAGCCTTTAACATTAAGAGTTGTTATTGAAAGGTGTTGATTTATTCCTAGCATTTTATTGGTTGTTTGGTTGTCTTAGGTGTCTTTTGTTCCTTGCTTTCTGATTTACTGTTTGGTTTCTTTGTTTGTTGGTTCCTTAGGTTGTAGATAGTGTTTTTGTTAGCTTGTTTTCTCTTCATGAATGCCATTTTTATTGTACTAGCGGGTTTAGATTTTTCTTAGGTTTTTATGGCAGTGGTAGTTATTTTTCAGGAACCAAACCCAGTACTCCCTTGAGGATTTCTTGTAAGGGTGGTCTTGTGGTAGTGAACTCCCGCAGTTTTTGTTTGTCTGAGAAATATACTATTTGCCCCTCATTTCGGAAGGATAGCCTTGCAGGGTAGAGTATTCTTGGCTGGCAATCTTTGTCTTTTAGTATTTTGAAAATATCATCCCATTCCTTTCTAGCTTTTATGGTTTGTGATGAAAAGTCTGATGTTAACCTGATTGGGGCTCCCTTATAGGTGATTTGACGCTTCTCTCTTGCAGCTTTTAAGATTCTCTCTTTGTCTCTGAGTTTTGCCAATTTGACTATGACATGTCTTGGAGAAGGCCTTTTTGGGTTGAATACGTTTGGAGATCGTTGAGCTTCCTGGATCTGAAGATCTGTGATTTTTCCTATACCTGGGAAGTTTTCTGCCACTATTTTTTTGAATATGTTTTCAATGGAATCTCCATTTTCTTCCACTTCTGGAATACCCATGACTCGGATATTTGAGCGCTTGAGGTTGTCTGATATCTCTCTCAGATTTTCTTCCATGTCCTTGATTCTTTTTTCTTTCTTTTTGTCTGCTTGTGTTATTTCAAACAGCGCATCTTCAAGTTCAGAGGTTCTCTCTTCAACTTCGACAAGCCTGCTGGTTAAACTCTCCGTTGTGTTTTTTATTTCGCTGAATAACTTCTTCAGTTCAGCAAGTTCTGCTACATTTTTTTTCAGGACATTGATTTCCTTGTATATTTCCTCTTTCAGATCCTGTATACTTTTCCTCATTTCATCATGATGTCTAGCTGAGTTTTCTTGTATCTCATTCAGTTTCCTTAGAATTATCACTCGAAATTCCTTGTCAGTTATTTCAAGGGCTTCTTGTTCTATAGGATCTAGAGTATGAGATTTATTAACTTTTGGTGGTGTACTTTCTTGATTTTTTGTATTTCTGGTGTCTTTTTTTTGGTGTTTATTCATTGTGGCAGGGGGTTTCACAGTCCACCGGTTTAAGACTAATGACTAACTAGGATGTTGCTGTGGTTGCCAATTTGGTATGGCTCCCGCCGTGACTGCTCAGTTGGCCTCTAGTGTCTTGTGTGTGTGGTTGCCTCGGGTCTTGGGCTTCTCCGGGGATCCACCTTTCTGGTCAGCTTGTACTCTGCTGGGCTGGTGGATCACGTACCACAGGGTGTGTGATCTCTGCTGAGCTTTCACTTTCTGTACAGGACTTCTCCCCTTTCCGTGTGCTCTGGCCTAGGCTGTTAGATCGTGCAGTGGCGACCCCACCGGGTGTGTGGTTTCTGTCGAGACTCCGCCTCCCTGGCCGCACTTCTCCCCCCTCTGTGAACACTGTGCTGGGCTGGGGCGTGTCTTCTGCACCCCTGTCTATCAGCTGGGCCTTCAAGACCCTGCTCAGCACCGCCTCGCCCAGGAAGTCTACCAGGTTTCTGCTAGGCACAGACGACCGGTCTCTCTGGGTGCCTTTGTAGCACTGTGTAGATCTTTCTCGGGTCTTGTTCACCTTTGTATCCCCCCGGTATAAACCGAGTCTAGTGCCCGCCTGCAGCCTGCTCTCCGGCAGGTTCAAGCGGACCTGGGAACTCTCCTACCGCACTATTCCCAACCAGAAATTCGTTAGGCTTTTTTCCAAACTGGTGGTCGCAGAGATGGTATCTGCCTCCCAGTAACAGGAAGTTTACCGGGGCCGGAGTCCAGGGTGTTGTGGAGTGACAGTCGGCCCGCCAGTACTTCCTAGCCCTCCCAAAACTGGTCGGTACGCCCCACACCCCCAGTCCTGCCAGAGAACCGCGGAGGGAGTGGGAGAGGATGTCGGCCCGCAGGGTCCGGAAAGCCCCGCGCCAGGCCAAGCAAATGGGCTCAGTGATGGCCGAGCAGGGCGGAGCTGCCCACACCTGGGAAAATGGAGGCAGCACCGGGGCAGTGAGTGGCCTGGTGGTGCAGGCGGAAGCCGCGTGGGCATTCACCCCCCGAACAGAGCTGTGCCAGGGATCACTCACAGTGCTGTGCCAGGTCGGGCGCTCGCTCTGTCTCTGGTTTGTTGCCTTCCGTGTTCTCGGCGCTGCCGCCTCGGGCTGTTCAGTCGCGGCGCCGCTCGGGCGCTCCCAGGAATCTTCTTTAATGCCGGCCTGAAACCTCGAATCCTGAATAGGGCAGCTGGCCGCCTTCAGTGCGGCCCCAGCCTCCGGGATCCTGGCTGCATCCACAGCAGCCCTGGCGCCGTGTTCCCTGTTTCAAGACTCACTTTTGCAGCTAAGAATCAGTTCTTTTCCTGCTCCACACTTCAAAGCTGTTGCCTGTAAATGAGGCAGCCTCTCCTGCCGGGGGCAAAGTGGCGTTGAGCCCCCACGACCGGCCAGCAGCAGCAGTCCTCCCTTAAGAGATGGCCAGAGGAAGGTCCACAAGTTTCCCGGCTGCCTGAGGCCCAGTGGCCACCTTTTCCACCTCAGCTACTCCGCGCCAGCCGCCGCAGCCGCCGCCATCTTGAAACTCCGAATTTTTGTATCTTCAGGAGATTGTGGAGCCAATCCTTCATGAATACCGAGGGACAACTCTTGTTTTCTTTTGCATTCCCAGGGCTCGATGTGTAGTGAGGGCTCAAAAAACATACAAATTTATTGAATGAATCATTTGAAAATTGGATGTTAAATAGATTAATGCATGAAAAAGACTATTTAGTGCTTAATATTTAATAAACTATCCATTCATTGAAAGAAAAATTTTGAATGCCATATTTTTGAAGAATTCATACCTTTGAGAAGTAACTTTTATGACTCTGGTAGTTTGCACTGTTTCCTTTGACACCATCTGCCTATTAAATATTTGATCATCTCTAAATTTTTAGCCTAATTTTAACCATATTTTCCTTCATGAAGACTTTTTTGACTGTTACCCCAGGTAGAATTCACCACTTGCTCCTTTGTGCCTCTTCCTGTGCTCCATGCAGACATTTATTATTACAGTCCTCAACTCTGTATTACAAACTTGATTTGGGTTCTTTCAGAAGCAGATCCTGAGAAAAAAATATAGAATGCAAACAGTTTCTTTGGAAAATAATCCCGTAAAACACAAGCAAGGGAGTGGAAAATGATATAGGGAAGGGAGAGAAGCCAGTGAAGGATTTTCTGTTTCTATGAGTCTGACTCCTTTAGCTGGATATATCACAGCAGGATCATGCAGTATTTGTGTTTTTATGACTTGCTTATTTCACTTAGCATAATGTCCTCAAGGTTTATCTATGCCATAGATGACAGGATTTCCTTCTTTTTTAAGGATTAATACTATCCCATGCATATGTATATAACACATTTTCTGTCTTTACTCATCTGTCCATGGACATTTGTGTTGTTTCCGTATATTGGCTGCTGTGAGTAATGAAGCAATAAACACAGGGATGCAGGTATCTGATTTAAATTTTTTTGGACTCATAGCCAGAAATAACAGAAATTCTTCTGGATATACCTGCACCAAAATAAGGGGACACAAGGAAACTTTTGGAGTGATGAATATGTTTAATACCTTGGTTGCAGTGATGGGAATCACATATGTAGGCATATGTCCAAGCTCATTAGACTGTGTGCATTAAACATGTGAAGTTTTTTGATATATCAAATATACCTCAATAAAGCTCAATAAAAAGACCCAGAGTATGCTCCCAATAAACAGAGATAAAACAATTTTTAAAAGAAAATAATGTCATATTATTATAGCCAAGTATAAAACATATATATATATATATGTCTATGCTGATAAAAATAAATGGATAGATAGGTAGATAGGTAATTCTTTTTAATAGAAGAATTATAAATCATATATTCAGACTCCTTCTTGCGAGGAGGTGGAGTGTAGTGCCCAGCCACTTGAGCTTATTCTGCACTTAGTGACTTGCTTCTAAAGTACAGACTATACAAAGGAATGGAAAATGTGACTTTACAGTGAAGTACCTGGCAAAAATATCTTGGCCAGGTAATCAAGGTTAATAACCCTGCTGAAAAGTCATGTTGGTAGCATGTATCCCTTGATAGGATGTAATAAGAATGGCATTTCTTATTCTTTCTCAAAACCTATAACTTCTGTCTAACCATGAGGAAAAGCAAAAACTAAAACAGTAGACAAATACAAATTGAATGATATTCTGCAAAATACCTGACCAGTAGTCCTCAAAGCTAGTAGGGTAACAAAAAGTGAGAAAACACTGAGCAACTGTCACATGTCAGAGGAGACTAAGGAGATGTGACAACTATATCGGATGTTATTTTCTGGTTTGGATCCTGGAAGAGAAAAACATTAGTTGTAAAATACTAAAATCTGGATAAATTCTTGAAGTTTAGATACTAGTAATGTGCTACTGTTAATTTTTTAGTTTTGACAAATGTGTTATGATAGAATAAGATGTTAACAATAGGAGAAATTGGCAGAGAGGTATCAGGACTTGTCTGTAATATCTCAGCAATTTTTTTGAAAATGTAAAGTTATTTAAAAATTTTAAAATATATTTAAGGTAATAATTAAAACAATGGTTCTTGAAATAGAAACTACCATTTTAACAGACTTTAGGGTTAGAAGGTATATGTGTTAAGGTTCTCCAGAGAGACAGAACCAATAAGATATGTTTATAAATATGTGAGACAGGATTTATTAGGGGAATTATCTCATGCAATTGTGAAGAGGAGTCCCATGATAGGCTGTCTGCAAACTGGATGCCAGTAGTATGGCTTAGTCCAAGCCCCTATGCCTGAGAACCAGGGAAGATGATGATGTCCTTGTGTAAGTTTTGGATGACAGCACCTTGGCTTGGTCCAAGTCCAAAGGCCTCAGAACTAGGGAAGCCAATGGTGCTGTTTGATGTAAGTCCTGAACTCTAAAGCTGAAGAGCCTCAAGCTCTGATGTCCAGGAACAGGAGAGCAGGGTGTATCCCAGCTCCAGTAGAGCAATTTGCCATTTTTCTTCATTTTTGTTCTCTCCAGGCCCCCAGCAGATTGGATGGTTCCCACCTATATTGAGTTCCCACCCAGTCCACTCAGACTCTCATGCTAAGCTGTTCTGGAAACACCCTCATGGACACACCTAAAAAGATAGCTTTAGCAGGTTTCTTGGTATTTCTTAATATAATCAAGTTCACGCCTAGAATTAACCATCAAAGAAGGGGATACTTATGTTGTACCACACTGTACTCACAATATCAGCCTGACCCTCTTAGGATATTTGAACACAGTTTACAAATCTTGAGATGTTGGATTATTGTAATTTTATAGAGATCGAAAAAGCACATATAAGTGCAAATTTCTTTGAGAAATTTTATTGTAAAATTGAACTCAGCTGAGGATTAAAATAAACTATATAATTATATTATCTTTATTATCGAGGTATGTTAAATTTACTGTCTCCCTTTATCTGGAGGCCCTGCCTACATTCTACCCCATTCACATGGGTGCCAGCAGGGCTATGACCCCAGCTTCTTGGAGCCTAGGCCAGACAGAAAGACTGAGACCTCAGTGTCTGAACCCATGTGGTATCCCTCCCACCCCCAGGGTGAAAAGGCAGAGTGACTGAGAATGGAAGCCACCAGTAAGCAGCTACTCCACACATTTTTGTGCATCCCTCCTGAAAAACTCATGACACACTGAACCCACAGGTGACTGTGACAGCTGAAAACCAGCCCAGCAGTAACCCCACCTCTCCACTACAGCCCTCCACAGAGCTTTCAGGGCCTGCTGTTTCCTTGCAGGCTTGCCTTAGGCTCAACAAAAGATTCAGAGGCTCTCCACAGAGCTGCAAGGATCAGTCACATTTATCTGTGAGCTTAAGTTTTTAATGTCATTCTCTCCATTAGACCAAGGACTATTAATGCAGGAACTAAATCTTTGTTCTGCTCTATATACTTAGGGTCTAATAAAATGGCTAACATCTACTTGGGACTCAACATTTATTCCTGTATAGATGGATGAATGTCTTTTCGTTTTAAAATTATATTTATTTATTTTAACTTATCAACATACAATATAAGTTGATTTTCATGTCCCTTTACCAATTCCTCCGTTCTCCCCTCCTTTCCCACCCCCCCATCAACATCATGTCTGTTCACTTGTCTTAACAAGTTCAAGGAATCATGATTGTTGTGTCTTCTTCCCGTGCACCCAACCCCAATTTATTTATTTATATATTTATTAATTAATTTATTTTTAGCTCCCACAAATAAGTGAGAACATGTGGTATTTCTCCTTCTGTGCCTGGCTTATTTAACTTAATATAATTTTCTCTAAGTTCAATAGATGGATGAATGTCTTTTCAATGTCATGCTAATGAAGGTCAATTGCTGAAAACAATCTTGCCTGAACTTATATGAAGTATTTATTGTTTTTCCTCCTTTGATGGCTATGTGGATTTACTAAGAAAGGTAAAGCCAAGTTGCGGTTATTCTTAAAGATGTCCCACTTTATCAAGAAGAAATGAGTTTTGAGCATCTACTTAGGATGCATAAAGCTGGAATCAGCATCATTTACAAATAATTTTAAAACTTTTATTGAACTAATTAGAGAACTGAGATCACAGGAAATTTAACCCCAAATCTAATAAATGACAGTCATCTCCAGAAAGACATGGGACACGAGCACTTGCCTACCTGTGATAGATGCTCCTGGATTTCATACCCACTGGTAGCAAAAGTTAGCTCGATTTTTAAGTTAATTAATTACTAAATGCTCTCAGTGGGCTAGCAGGAGAATATAACCCCCTTGCAAATGCAGACAAAAGGGGAATTCATATTCATTCGCATGCTCTTCTCCACACACCGTCCTTGGGGCTTAAAAGAAAGATCGGGGACAGGGTGAGATTTCTGAGAATGCTTCTCTCATGGTGCAGGTCTAGGGAATGGAATAGCAGCCACTGTGGAAAGAGCATAAAGCCTCCCCAGATCTATTCCCTTATTTCCCAATGGAATAGAAGACTTAAGCCACTATTACAATTAGGTGATCATACAGATTTGTTGGAAATGAGACAAGAGAAGATAATAAAATCCTCTACCCATGGAGTTGGATTAAGACAATATCTTGGGGCAAGACCATTAGAGGTCTACTATACCCAGAGAGGGTTAGGGTCACTGAGTAAGGCTTCCATCCCTGAGAACCAGAGACAGATTTCCTGTTGAAGACTGAGGTTATATCAGAACAATAGAAAAGGAACCTCACCATCCACAACCATGCTAATAAATACTGTGTAATAAGTAAAAAGCATTCTACTGCTCAGAGAGGACCAAACACATAGGGATTCTTTCTGAGGTTCAGATTAGGAAAGACTTCAAACTGAGCATGGAGCAGATATTGAGAACTATCTTGTGGTGAACCAGCCTCCACTTTAAGCACATGGCAATGCCAGTGGTAGGTGAAGCCTCTTCATAAGAGGTTAGCTGATGGTAACTATAGCAACAACAAAATCCAACTCCAGTTCAATTTCTAACTAGATTAACACGACACTCCACTCTAAAGGCATAACTGAAAACAACAAAAATGTGGGCCAATTTTCTGGCACAACATATATTTACCTCAAGCTTTGCTATTTTACATTAGACGTTTGAATTTCAACAACAATAAAATTACAAGGCACACAAAGAGACAAGAAAACACAATGAACTGCTAAGAGACAAAGCAATCAACATAATCAGATGCAGCTATGACAGAGATATTGAAACAGTTGTACAGTGAATACAAAATAAATGTAATTAATATGTTAAAGGCTTTAGGGGAAAAGTTGAAACACATGCGAACTATGTGAGTGATTTTTATCAGAGAGATGAAAAATTGGTTAAGAAATAATCTAGTGGAAATACTATAAATAAAAAACAAAATAGAAGAGGAAGAATGTTTTGTGTGTTCATTAGTAGGCTCAATAAAGAAAAGAAAAGAATAAGTGAAATTTAAAAGAGATCGAAATTAGTTACACAAACTAAGATACAAAGAAAAAAAGTGAAAAATAGAATAGAGCTTTGAAGAGCTGTGGGACACTTACATAACTGAAATCTCAGTAGGAGATGATAAAGATAATAGGGCAGAAAAAAACATCTGAAGAGATAATGGGTGAGGATTTTTCAAAAGTAATGTCAGACACAAAACCAGAATAAAAACCAAAATACACACACACACACACACACAATACATGTCATTTAAATTTCTGCAAGCTAAATAGGAGAAAATCATAAAGTTATCCAGAAGAAAACACGTTACATTTAGATGAACAAAAACAAGATTTCCAGCACATTTCTCATCAGTGATGAAAGGAAAGAAAAAAAAAAAAAAAAAAAAAAGAAAACCTCTTAAACCAGAATTCTATACTCAGTGAAAATATTAGTCAAAAATCAAGAAGAAATAAAGACTTTTTCAGACAAACAGACCAACATGTGCTGAGAGTTTATTGTCAGTAGTCCTGCACTGTAAGAAATATTAAAGGAATTTCTTCAAGTATAAGGAATTACGATATCCGACAGTAACTTAAATATGCACAAAAAAATGAAGAACACTGGAAATGACATAAATGAAGATAAATATAAATCTGTTAGTTTATTATGTTTAATTGCTTTAAAAGATGATTCTCTAAAGCATGTATAATAGCAAGGTACTGCATATTAATCGACTATTTAAAAAGAAAACGTATAACAACAACAGTACAAAGTACTGGAAGAAACCATTGGCAGTACACTGTTGGAAGGTCCTTACACTACTTACAAAACGGTATGATATTATTTCAAAGTAGACTTTGATTAATTCAAGATTTGTATTGTAAAGACTAGGACAACTAAAATATTTTTTACAAAAAATGTAAATAGTAAGTCAATAGTGGAGGTAAAATGGAATCGAAAATATTTAATGAATTGATAAAGCAGGAAAAAAGACGGAGGAGAAAAAGAACAGGTAAAACAGAAAAAAAACTAGGAAAATATCATATTTTAATTCACAATGTCAGTAAGTACATTAAATATAGTGTAAATCTACCAAATTGAAAGATAGAATGTCAGATATGATTTAAAAAAAACAAGATCCAACTTTCTGCTGTCTGCAAGAAAACCATGTTAGATATAAAAATCTAATATTACCCTGTGTAATAAAAGGCTACAAAAACAATTACAATGAAAATACTAATAAACAAAGCTGGAATTGGTATATTAAAAATATAAGAAAAAGTAGACTTCAGAACAACAAATATTACCTGGGAAAGGAAGGAATGTGACATAATGATAAAGGGGTCAGCTCTACAAGAAGACATATCACCTCTAAATATTTGCTCACACCTAATATCAAAGCTGCAAAATATATAAAATTGAAACTAGTAGAACTGAAAGGAAAATATAGAGAGACTGCTATAGACTAAATGTTTGTGTTCTCCCAAAGTTCATATGTTGAAATCCTAATTCCCAATGTTATGGTACAAGAGGTAGGGCCCCTGAGAGGCCTTTGAGACTAGTGCCCTAATAAAAGAGACCCCTGAGAGCTCCTTCACTCTTTCCACTTTGTGAGGACACAGTGAGAAGACAACCATCTATGAACCGGGAAGTGGGTCCTCACCGGATGCCAAATCTCCCCATACCTTGATCTTGGACTTCTGAGACTACAGATTTGTGAAGAATAAATTCTTGTTTTCAAATGCCACCCAGTGTATACTTTCCTGTTATAGCAGCCCAAGTGGACTAAGACAGAGACTTCAACAAACCTTTCTTGGTAATTTAAAAAACAAGTTCAGAAAATCAATAAGGGCATAGAACTGAACATCATCAATCTACTTGTTCTAATTGACATTGAAAGATGTGACCAAATAAGAGCAGAATTCACATTCTTTTGAAGTGCAAAGTATTCACCAGGCTAGATCATATTCTGACCATAAAAAGTATTTAAAACATTGAAGATAAATGAAATTATATAAAATTTGTTCTTAAACCACAATGGAATTAGACTAGAGATCCATTACACAAAGATATCTGGGGAATCTCCAAATGTCTGAAAATTAGACAACCCACTTCTCAATAATCCATGAATCCACGTGGAAATCATAAAGAAAATAAAGACAATATTTTTAATTGAATGAAAATGAAAACGAAAAATAATTAGAATGCGGATAAAGGAGCACTTTTTGGGAAATGTACAGCATGAAATGCTTATACTGAAAAGAATAAAGATCAATGATCTAAGCTTATATCTTCAGAAACTTGAAAAAGGTAATACTCAAAGAATGTGAAATCAGTATGTCAAAGAGATGTGTGCGGTTTCATGTTAATTGCAGCATTATTTCCAATAGCCAAAATATGGAATCAACCTTTGTGTCCGTAAAAAGATGCATCGATAAAGAAAATGTGCAGTGTATACCCAATGGAATACTATTCACCCTTAAAAAACAAGAAAATATTGTCATTTGCAACAAGGTGGATGAGCCTAGAGCACATTATGTTTGAAATAAACCATGCACAGAAAGACAAGTACTGTGTGGTCTCATTTATATGTAGACCTCACGTAAGTAGAGAGTAGAATGGTGGTTACCAGGGAGTGCAGCCTGGGCACTGGGGAGATATTGTTCGAAGGACACAAAATGCCAGTTATATGGCAAGAATAAGTTCAAGAGATCTATTGCACATAATGGCATACTTGAAATCTGCTAAGAGGGTAGGTCTTAAGTGTTGTCACCACAAAATATAGTATGTGAGGTAATGCATGTTAATTAGCCTTTGTGATGCTGCCTTTCCACATATATATATATTTCAAAACATGTTGTACACAATAAGTATATAAAGTGTTCACTAATTAAAAAGTAGATATGTAGATTTTAAAATAATGGTAATAAATAAACAGAGTCTTAGAGACCTGTGGGATACTAGGGGAGTTCAAGAAGGAGAGGAAAGAGATAAATGGGCAGAAAGAATATTTGAGAAATAATGACCCCAAACTTTACAAATCTGAGGAAAGGTGCAGATGTATATTTATATCAAAAAATGTTAACCCGAGGAGACTCAAAATATTAGCAGATGTGTACATTAACAAATTCATAACATTTACATGTAATGTTATTAATACTATTGTAATTATCGGTACTTAATATTTAAAAATTAAATATATAATTCGTTTGGGTATAGACCCAGAAATGGGATTTCTGGGTCAATAGAAATTCTATTTTTAGTTTTTCAAGGAGCCTCCATACTTTTTCAAAATGGCTGTCCTACTTTGCAATACCCCTGATAGGGTATAAAGGCTCCCTTTTCTTTACATCCTCGTCAACACTCGTCTTCTGTCTTGTTGGAAGTAGCAAATCTACCAGGTGTGAGGTGATACCTAATTGTGCTTCTTTGAACTCCCAGAAGTATAGGATAATGGTGTTTACTGGAGGCGGGGTGGGGGGTATAAATCGGAAAAGGGGAACTGTTGGTTGACAAGTACAAAGATTCAGTTAAGCAGGAGGAGTAAGTTCTGGCGACTATTGCACAGCGTGGTGACTACAATTAATAATAACATATATTTCAAAATAGCTAAAAAAAAGGGTTTTATGCGTTTTCACGAAAAATAAGTCATAAATATTTGAGGTAATGGAGATGTGAACTAACCTGATTTGATCATTCTACAATGTATATATGCATCAAAACATCACATTATACCCTATAAATACATACAATTATTATTTGTCAATTACAAATAAGATATACCTTTATCATCCCTTTATTTTTCCTTTATAATGTTATGTTTTCGCTATTAAAATTGTCATATAAATATTATTTTTAGATAATGATTCATTAATATGAAAGTTTAGCCTGGATAATAAATGCCTATGTAAAGGTATTTATTATATTTAAACATAAGAACAAACAAAAAGGCAACAATAAATCTTCACTTGGGATCTTTGGAGTATTTTTATAAAGCTTAATTTTTAAAAATATAAAGCCTATTGTATTTTCATATGCAAAAAGAAAAAGTGAAATGTAGTTTCTAAAAACTATATATATCTACATACATTATTTCCACTAAAAAATGAAATCATTTATATTAAGAATGTGATCTCAGACACCAAAGTAGTTATTTTAAATTCTACTATAAAAATTGACCTATCTGACATGTCTTGAAGTAATTTCTCCACATGTATGTGTGTTGGTTATATGAGTTTTTCATGAATGATGTGTGTGTGTGTGTGTGTGTGTGTTGATTGTGTGTATATGTGGGAATTTCGGTAAGCATGTTTATTAAGAAAGATTTTTTATTGATTATGTATATTCATGGGACACAAAGCTGACCATCGCCACCTGTGCCCAGGATGTGATGATCAGATCAATACTAACAGCATGCCCATTACCACAAATTGCAATTATCCCCCGTGCCCCCCACCCAATATCTCTCCTACCTTCCCCCCACTCCTCAGCAACCGTAGTTATGTTTTCTCCATCTGCAAGTACAATGCACCTTCGTTAACAAAGATTTTTAAAATAAGAATTCAACATTCAGAGTTAATCCTTTCTGACCTATTCTTCTTAGGTCTCATATTCTTCAAGTCTTTTGCTTTGTAGACTTAATACATAGTTGGTAAATTACCTCAGGGAATTAGAAATTTGTGGGCTGAATAGGTAAATAGTTTCCCTATAGGATCTGAGGTGGATGAAACTGCCTTATTGTGGATTCTATGTAATTAAAATATAAATCCTATGGAAGACCTTGCTTTCCCCACAGTCTTTTTAAAGGCACTCTTGACCTCTTTGTTCCTCAGGCTGTAGACCAGCGGATTCAGCATGGGAATGACTATGGCGTAGAATACAGATGCGACTTTGTCTGTGCCCACGGAGTGGCTGGAGCTGGGTTGTAAGTACATGAAGATGCCTGTCCCATAGAAGATAGAAACAGTGGTGAGGTGGGACGCACAGGTGGAAAAAGCCTTCTGGCGTCCTTCACGTGAGCGCATCCTCAGGATGGCAAAAAATATAAACAAGTAGGTGATCAAGATGACCAGGATAGAGAAGAAGTCATTGGAGCCACCACAAGAAAAATAACCATCTCACTGCTAGCTGTCTGAGCATGAGAGAGCCAGGAGAACAGGAGTGTCACAGAAAAAGTGGTCAACTACGTTGGACCTACAGAAGGTGAGCCTGAAAGTGTTCCCCGTGTGGATGGAGGCATTGAGGAAACCAGAGACGTAGGAGCCTGTGGCCAGACGAGCACACACACCTGCAGTCATGGTGGTGGTGTAATGCAGGGGGTTACAGGCTGCTGCGTAGCGGTCATAGGCCATTGAGCCCAAGAGGACACTTTCCACAGTGATGAAGGCTACAAAGAAGAAGAACTGAGTGGCTCAAGCACTGTAGGGCATGATTTTGTCTCCCGTGAGGAAGCTTGCCATCACCTTGGGAGTGACAGCTGAGGAATAACCAACGTCCACCAGGGAGAGGCTACTGAGAAAAAAGTACATGGGAGTGTGGAGACGAGAGTCCCACAGAATCAATCCAATTATCCCCAGGTTTCCAACCAGAGTGATGAGGTAGATAAAAAAAAAAAAAAAAAAAAAAAAAGATTATGAAGAGTGGGATCTGCAGTTCCAGGTCAATGGTTAACTCTACAAAAGAACTCGGTCACCCCTGTACTGTTCTCCGTGGGGAATTGTATGGCTGTCCTGTAGGAATGAGAAAATAGACTCAGAATAATAAATGGAGAAAGACAGCTGAGATTAGTCAGCATGTCCATTCTGTGCCTTATGTCAGTATTGCAATTACTTGTTTCCAGGGGACCTGGATAAAACGTGCCATGAGAAGAAAATGCAACCTTAAAATAATGATAGATCATACAGTGTCCCAGATAAAACAGTTTGGGACATAACGCACCCCAGTCTCCTAACTTTTCAGATGACTGAAGTAATGAACAGGAAAAAAAAAAAAAAAACTTATGTGAGATCTTCACATTAGTTACTAAGTAGAAAAAGTCAAATTCAAATTTTCCAAAACAAATACAAATTATTCTTTACATTCAAGTAGAATAGTTTAGTGTCTTAGTCTACTCAAGCTGCTGTAACAAAATACAACAGAGTGGATAGCTTATAAACAACAGAAGTTTATTTCTCACAGTCCTGGAGGCTGGGAAGTTCATCAAGGTCTCAGCAGATTTAGTGTCTAGTAAGTGCTCATTTCCTGAATTATACATGGCATCTTCTTGCTGTATCCTTACACGATGTAAGGGGTCAGCTGGCTCTCTGGGGTCTCTTTTAAGGGCACTAATCAGAATCATGAGGGCTCTTTCCTCATGATCTAATCATCTCCCAAAGCCCCTCACATTCTAATGCCATCACCTTGGGGGTTAGGATTTCAAATTATGAATTGAGAGTAGGCACAAATATTGAGACCACAACGCTTAGTAAAATTAATGTGAAACTGAATTAATTTTACTCCAACTGACTTTTGATTTGACTTTTGTACTGTAAGTACAATGTCATATGATAGTGAAAGAGATAAAACATGCTTAGCCCCAAATGGTCTCCAGGTATAGTATAGTAGAAAGGATGTATAAATTTCTACAGTGTGAAAACAGTAGACATGTATGTACAAAGAAGAAGACATCTAGAAACTAAAATTTTTAACCGGTATGAAATGAATGCAGTTTTTAACTTTCACATCCAGATGTCCCGGATTTGGGACATGGCTCCAGACTAAGAACAATAGATGCAAATCCTAGCTCCACCATGTACAGAATCAGCAAACTTGGGTGGCGTGTAACGTGACTTGGCCATCAGTTTTCCCATCAACCTATTACCAAACTAAGTTGATAGTGAAAACTGGAAAGTTTTTAGATATGATTCAGACAGAGAGCTTGGTGTGTCTAGTATTGGAGAGGTGGATGATATAAGATGGAGCTTTCAAATAAAGGTGTCAAGTATAAGTCCCAATTTATTTTCTGAGTCACCTTGAACATAAACTAATGTGTCTAGGCCTCAGTGTCCCCTCTGTAAAATAAAGATGATAGTATTGTCTGGTACTTAACCATTCCGTTTATGTGTCTATTCTTGTTGAATTCAAAGCATAGGTAGGTTCTCTTTTTCTCTCATTATCCTTTCATTCTTAAAATCTGAGAAACCTTGAGTTAAGCCATCACAGATAAGAATAATACAAATTGTGATATGCTATCAGTGATGTTATAAAGTATGTAAGGGAATTTTTTGAAGCCCATGTAAAAGCCTATTAAGAAATCAACACTTATTTTTCTAACTCAGGAGTCTTTCCAAAGTGAAGTACGAGATTTTATCATCTTCAAAATTTTTAGCTAAATAGTTTAGACAGTAAAGCATTTTAAGAGATTAATTCTGGCTGCAGTAGTTAGATAGTTGATTCAGTCATGCATTTTCATGTGAGTAAGCAGATGCAAATAAAGATGTCTGCTTTCCTCATTTTTAAGATATGAGATCTGTAATTTAAGATTGTTGATATTTGCCATGTTGTGTCAAGGAGTCTCGTCATGGCCTGTTTGGGAGTTTAAGGGATGAGACAAGACAATTCAGGACATAGAGCAGAAGTGACAATGGAACCTGATGAGTTGTTTCCCTCCACTGTCATCATCCCTGACTTCCATCTGGGTGGGTGGGGGGAGAGGCGATGATCTTCAATGTATAGAGCACAAATCAACTCTGTCTAAGTTAAGCAAAAAAGAATTTATTGAAAGAATAATAGTGTGCTCACAGAACCAAAGAGAATGTTGGCTAATTAGGACGAGAAAAATCACAGCTAAACAAAGGAAGCCAGAGAGCAGAGACCACAGATAAGATCAAACCACTGGAACAGTTTGGTTAACACAATTCCTCTGACACATCCGCCACTTCTGTCCTATGGCACCAATGCCTTAGGTCACCACCATCCCAGCTTATCTACTCTTGCTAATGACACAGGCCACAACACCCACCATAAATAAAGGCTAACTATCCTCAATTCTGGGTATTATACATTGCATACCTTTGATTGAGACAAGTTTCTTTGCTGGTAGCAGAGCTGTGAGCATGGTAAATAGAATTTAAATAAGAACTGATCTCATTTGTGCAGCTTATTTCTTATAGTTTTGAACGCTGAGAAGTCCAAGCTCCAAGGAACACCTCTAGTGAAGGCCTCCTTGGCGGTGACTCTCTACAACAATGCAGGGTATATTAATCCATTTCTGTTGCTTATGACAAAATACTTAGAACTGGGTTCTTTGTAAGAGAACAAAATTTATTGCTGACAGTTTCAGAAGCTAGGAAGTTTAAAGTCCAGGGAGCACTTCTGGTGAGTCTTCCTTGGTGGTGGCTTTACAGCAATGTAGGGGTCTCACATGGCGGAAAATGTCAGAGCAGAGAGAGAGAGCTTCTCATGTGCTTTTCTTTTAAAGCCCTCAGAACCATGCCCTTGACCACCATTATTAATCCATTCACTACAGCATGGTGCTACCATCTAATCACGTCTTCAAGGCCCCACCTTTAGTTATGGTAATAGGATTCCCCACCCTCAACAATTAAAATGGGGTTGAAGCTTGAACTCATTCATGTGCTCCTTATAAAGCCACCAGTCCACACCCCTTATAACTCATTACTCCACAAATGGATTAATTCATTCATGAGGGCACAGTTCTCATGATCCAATCATCCCCCATAGGCCCCACTTTTCAAATATCATAATCAGATTTCCCACCTTTTTAACACTGTTACAGAGAGGATCAATTTTCCAACACTTAAACTTTTGGGGGTCACATTGGACTCACAGAAATGCCTTAACTCATTTAATCTTGACAACTCCATTAATTGGTAATGTTATTATTATTCCCATTTTACTTGTGAGGGAAGTGAGACAGAGAGATTAAGACACTTGCCCATATTCTGTGACAGTTTAGGTAGAACCAGGATTTGAACTCATGCCATTTTCTAGAGTCTCCTCTAGAGGAGCTGTTGAATACTATTGTATTGTCATTCAGGGGAACATGGGGTACAAATGCAATTTGTGGTAATGGGCATGATGCCAATACGGATCTGGCCTTCACATCTTGGGCACGAGGGGAGGGTTGACAGTCAGCTTTGTATCTCATGAATATTCATAACCAATAAAAAAATTTCACATACTGAAAAGCTACAAAAAATAGGAAAGTTTTGGTAAAGTGTGGAGGATATCAGCATTAATAAAGCAAATGTATTTCAAAGGGCCTAACTTATAGCTTAGCAAAGCCAAAGCCCTGTAGTTTAAGGAATCACCTAACTTTTTAGTATTGCACATAGAAATGCTTATCTTTGGAAAAACAGGAAACTTTCCCAGTACTAAAGTCTCTGTTGTAGATAAAAAAAAATTGTAACACAACAAAAGAGTTTGGGCAATCATCCTTGGTGCAGCTAAACTTAGTGATGGGAAAGTATGTGAGCTAAAAGGCTTCAAGGTTGTTAGTTGGGGGTTGTTCCACATCTCGCCTCTGGCTATTCCATTAAAGTTCTTAGGGAACTAAGTGTTGCCTTGATGATTATCTCATTGTTCTTTTTGTAACCACCTGTGTTCCTTTTCTGTAACTTTCTTGTTTGGAGAATAAAATCTGAGAGAAAACATAATTTGGGGTTATTCCTAGGAATTCTCCTCTCTTGAAGAATTGCTTCTGGGATTAACCCCTTCTTGGACTCTGACCACTCTGGAGAAATGGGCTTTGAGTAATCCTTTGCATCTCCATCACCCTGAGAGAGGTGACAGTAAAGGACATCCATAAAGAATGTCATATGTCTCCCCTGGTGGTCATATTATAGTGCCTACATTAAAAACATATCTGAAAAAATTTTGGTGAGTCTTAGAGTTGCTCAGCTTTGTCTGTAACCCAGTGAGTAAATCCAATATATTACAGATGAAGGTTTCTTCTCCAATTTGCTTTCTCAGCTTAGGAAGGTGGCATTTATATTTTCCTTTGATTTATTTTTCAGTTTATTAATATTTAACACACACACCAGCCCAACAACTATGTGGCGTGGTCTTTGAAATTAACTCATGGTGGCTTCCAAGGACCCTATGGGATAAATATTTTATTTTAGAGATAATGAATACCCTTTCAGAAATGAATGAATGTACTTTCATAAAAAAAGCAGGACTTTGTAATTGCTTTTTATAGCTAGTGTAGTGTTTGATGAAAGCTTACTATGTACCTAACTCTGTTTAAAGCACTTTATAAACATTAACTTATATGCTCCTCATAACAACAACATGAAGTAGGTACTATCATCCTCTCCATTTTATAAATGACAGAACTGAAGTACAGAGGGGTAACATAACCTGTAACCTTGCCTTACACAGCCTTTCTTATGCCCCATAACCATCTTGATAGAAATGTGGGGAAGTTATGCTGCCACGAGCCAATACAACTTATGTCATGCTCCAGTCTAGTTTCCACTTCCCGTCTA
This sequence comes from Cynocephalus volans, assembly GCF_027409185.1. Classification (NCBI taxonomy): domain Eukaryota; kingdom Metazoa; phylum Chordata; class Mammalia; order Dermoptera; family Cynocephalidae; genus Cynocephalus; species Cynocephalus volans. The sequence continues at coordinate 153,385,173 of NC_084463.1, forward strand.
GTGATTCTATCTGATTGCTGCCAGAAAAGTTAATGCTGAGTCTCTTCTGGAGATGTTTTGCACTATCAAGAAGAAATAATCTGAAGTAGTGTAGATACACCAATGCTGTTCCTCAACAGATGAACTAGGGTCTCCATGGACAGTTTAATTGCAGCTTCTGTAAGTGACTGGAGTGAGAGACTGTGGTTGCCCTCAAGGGTACTTAGTCCCCTGATAACTTTATGCATGTATAAATCCCTCCTGTTCCCAGTCATTGATCTCTAACATCCCAACATGAGTCCATTTGCCATAATTTTAGAGGGACCAGCCTGTGTGCCAAAGGCCTTCTGGTGTTCATGAATTGATCTTAATGTAAAGTGTTTCCTGTTTTACTAAATGGCCTTATTTCACACTGGTATATTACTCTGAGCCTGCAGCCATAACCAGGATTAAAACTTTAGTCCAAAAATAATGTTCATGGTGAGTATGGTGATCTCTTCTTAGAGTTGTTCAGGATGCTACAGAATGCATTCAGAGACTTTTTTCTCTTAGTCTTTGCAACAGCATTCCTGAGTGACAGGTTGGAGAATATTTTACAAACTTTACCTACTAATTACCTTTTCCTTATATCTCCCTGCCTCTAGAGAACTTCAATTTTTGTGACTAGATATTAAGAAATAACTTCTTTAACTTTTCTTCGTTGAATGGAACTTGCAATTTGAAGATCCCAAGTGAAGTTGTGACACCTTTCTTGAAGAGCAAGGTAAGTTTCTAGCTCAGTTCTCTGGTCTATTTAGATTGCAGTAATGGAGGATGTGCTATGTAAAGGTACAAAGGTAACCAGTATTCCCTGGAGTACCCAGAGTTTAGTATCCCATGTTTTAATACTCTCATGCTTTTATGCTGTTTGAGTCCAGATATCACAACAATCTCCAATAATTAGAAAGATGATGATTTTATTCAGATAATAGAAGATGGTATTCTTCTCATCACTTATAGTACCTGTCCTTAGGACATCACTTAGAAAGTCATAGGCACTCAGTAAATGTTTGTTGAGGCAATGAGTGAACAAATGAATGAATCAATGAACGAAGCAAATCAGTGAATGAACAGTGCCCTGGTTAGTGAGCACATTATGAAGCCCATGGTCCTGTGTTACGAAAGCATAATCTCCTGCCTATCTTTGCACAGGCGATTCAGAGTCACTTGATCAAAGGTTTTAGACTTTTTTGAATAAGAAATCCATAGCAAAAATAAGATTTACATTGTGATCCGGCACACACACACACTCAGAGGCATAAACATAAACACACGTATAGCAAAAACATAATTTTCGTGGAGCCCTACTTTCTCAGTAACCTGCCACATGCATTTACTTTCTACTCTTTTCTATTTTAAATGAACAAAATATTTAGAAGATCATCTGTACTTTAGATGAATTATTACTGATAATAGCAGTGGTGTTTAATTTAGTTAATTTTTTTTATTAGAAAAATGCTGGTCCTAACTCACTACTGTATTTCACTATCTATTAATCGATTATGACCTGCCATTTATAAAATACTATACTATAACAACTTGTGGTAAATTAATTCTCAAAATTCAGTTCACCTACAACTAATTCATGGAGGATTTATTTGCTGGAAATTTTATCAATATGATAATTTATATTAACATTAATATAATTAATTATGAGATCATAATAATGAGCATAACTTATTTATCTTAAGGAATTTTATGAAATATTATTCTTGATAATATTGCAAAGCCATAAATATATTCTTCTTGTGATTTAAATATTTTCACAGAGTATATTTGCAGGGGAATTTTAAGAAAGCTATTGACATTAACAATATATTCCACAACACAATGTAGAATATATTGAATAAAATTATATTAATTAAGAGTATCTTTTTATAGAAATATTAATAAAATAGACGTAAATTCTGTTCTCTTTATATAAATTTTCATCTAGAATCTCTGAGCAGTTATCACTGGAGATGTTGTTTAATTTCTCTGTGGGAATTGCTCTGTCAGAGCTGCTTTGGTACAGCAATAACAATATCTTCACTAGTTCATCCATCCAACAAAAATTTATTGACTGCATTTTCTGTGCCTTGAACTGTGATAGACATATGGATATGTAGATAAATCAATTAAGGCTTTTCCAGGTTTTAACCTAGTAAGCAACACTATTCAAACACATAAGTATAAAAAGGTTTTCCCAATAACTATGCAGTATCTATTACCACCATTTCACAGAAGAAGGAAATAGACCTCTAGAGACTTTAGAAATAACATTCAGACTATTAAATGAAGCTGAAATCCAAACCCAGGTGTCAGGCCCTAAAATCCAGGTACTTTTTACTACCTCAGATTGATTTACAATTATGGAATTACCTAATAATTCTCTTTAATTTATTATCTACAATATACTAAGTACATACTAGGTACAAAGAATCATATAGAAACAAAATATAAGGTAGCATAATTTATTGCTAAGGCATTAAGGATTGGATTCAGTCTGGGGTTTGAATCTATTTGATCTAGGACTAGAGTGTCTAGCATGAAGGACACTATCGCTGCTCAAAATGTTGCTGATAATGTTGTTGGAATTAAAATGACATGGTCTCTAGCATTCACTGACTGTCTCTTTGAAAAGACAAAATTTTAATATGCAATTCTTTCCTACCTCGGTCAGCTCCCATATCTGTATCTTGCCCCAGGTTTCCTTTTCTTAACTTTCCCAGTGACCCATTCTGAGCCTCAGTTCTTACCAGGTGTGGCCTAAATGGTGACATGTGCTAAAGTGGTTATACTGGAGGAGGTACATTTTGAAGGTAGAAAGAACAGTATGTGCTCATAGATTACATGGGGAATGTGAGGGAGAGAGCTAGAGCTGTATGATTCTGGTATGAAGGGATAATTTGTTGGAGACTTTATCAGGTTTGATCAGATATTAAGCATGGATCGTGAAAATTGAGAAGGCTACTTTGTGATGAGATTATGCGCTGGTTGAAATAATTGGTCCAACCTTCAATAGATTCCCTTGCATCTCAAAATTTGTATGTGTTATTATTACTAAAGCTTAGCCCCAAATTTTCTGCTAATATTTGCCAAAATGTTATGTTTGTTTAAACAAATTTTAATTTACATTATGAGGTCACCCACATAAACTTCTTTAGTGATATGTTTCCAATGATTTTGTTGGGGTTTTTTTCCCCCAACAATTGTATATACTACTACTATTAATAATATTTATTTAATAATAATATCTGTGATTTATTGAGTGCTAACTATGTATTAGGCAGTATTCTAAGTGATTTAAACATATCAATTTATTACATTCTCCAAACAGCTTTCTGAGGTACTATTATTATTATTCTTGTTTTAAACTGAGGTACAGAAAGTTGCAAATTGCCCAAGATTACCCAACTAGAAATTGAAAATGTCAGGATATGAAGGTAAACAGGTCGTCCTGGTGATCATGTTTTTTACCACTACACGGTGCTGCCTCTTTGAGTACTTGTATCTTTCTCAAAGCACCTTTTAAAATTGCTATATGAGTCTTGTGACATAGTAAAAGTAGGAAGTGCAATGCCCACTTAATTTTTTCGGGTGAAGGTATGAAAGCTCAGGGATGTTTGTGTAGCTTGTCCAAGGGGAAAAACAAGGATGACCACCTTCCTCTGTTCTGTGCTGCTTCTCTCATGGGGATGAAGCAGTACAGTGCAGTGTCTATTTGCATGGTCATGGTTTTGAGCTTCTTACACTTTTTGGCATGTCTTTTAAGGAGGAAAGTTTTCTCTGTGGATTGAAACAGCAACTCTCCTTTCTTAGACCTCAGATGGATCACAACTGCGTGGATGATTATCTCATACTTCACAGTGTTTCGCACCCAGACAGGCAGTGATGTGTCATTGCTCTTAGCCAATTATCTGATAGAAGAGTTGGGAAGATTAAGTGAAATAACATTTCTTCTTCTCAGACTAACAGGCACATAGTTAAGTACTAAGATAATGTAAGTGTTATCTGACCCAGGAATGAGTGATAAAAGTAAGAGTAATTTACAGAGGAAGCACAAACATTCAACCCAAATGAAAATAAGCAATAAAGATTTTGGAAGCAACTGAGTGGTCACTTGCACCATCTGACTGGGGTCAGGAACTAACAGATATTGTACACACTCCTAGAGATTGTAAGGTGGAGCTTAGAAGATGCCAGTCTCAGGGTTGCTGGGAACTCTGCCTTGGTAATGGGATCATGGCATACTTATGTCAATTTGGTGACATGAGTATGCTATGAGTCATTTCCCATGCATGCGTAATTGGTCCATTTTTCTCCCCTTGTTTTGACAGGTGAAACACAATTTCAAAATGGCATCCATGGAGAACAGCACTGAAGTGAAAGAATTTAGACTCTTGGGACTGACTGACATCCCAGAGCTGCAAGTCCCCCTCTTCATAACATTTACCCTGATTTATCTCATCACTCTAGTTGGAAACCTGGGGATGATCATGTTGATTCTGTCAGACTGTCATCTCCACACCCCCATGTATTTTTTCCTCAGTAACCTCTCTCTGGCAGACTGTGTTTACTCCTCTGCTGTCACTCCCAAGGTGATGGCTGGGCTTCTCACAGGAGACAAAGTTATCTCCTATGGGGGATGTGTTGCTCAAATGTTCTTCTTTGTGGCTTTTGCCAGTGTTGACTGCTTTCTACTTGCTGCAATGGCCTATGATCGTCATGCAGCAGTATGTAAGCCCTTACATTACACCACCACTGTGACCACCAGTGTGTGTGCTCAGATGGTGATGGGCTGCTATGCCTCGGGTTTTCTTGAAACTGCCATCTACACTGGGTTCACCTTCTGCCTCTCCTTCTGCCATTCTAATGTGGTCCACCACTTTTTCTGTGATATCCCCCCAATCCTGGCTCTTTCCTGCTCTGATACCTACATGAATGAAATTGTGCTCTTCATATTAACATCTTTCAATGTCTTTTTTGCTCTGATAGTTATCTTGACCTCCTATTTGCTCATATTCATTTGCATCCTGCGCATACGCTCAGCAGCAGGACGGAAGAAAGCCTTCTCCACCTGTGCATCTCACTTCACTGCTGTAACCATATTCTATGGATCTATAATCTTCATGTACCTACAACCCAGCTCTAGTCATTCCATGGACAATGACCAAATGGCATCTGTGTTCTATACAATAATAGTCCCCATGTTGAACCCAATTGTCTATAGTCTAAGGAACAAAGAAGTTAATAATGCTTTCAGGAAAGCCATGGAGAAGATGAAGACTCTGCTCAGCTCATAATTTTAATTAGGGAGATTATACAATCTGTATAGTTAATCGGTTATCTATTCTTGTGTAACAAACTGTCTCAAAACTTAATGGCTTAAAACAATAGTTCATTGCTTTTTACATTTCTGTAAGCAGGACAGTCCTTTTGCTACTTTCACCTGGACTTATTCATGAGGTTGCCTATGTTCCAGAAGGTTAGCTGTTTGTAAGATCCAAGGTGGCCTCATTCACATGTATGGATATTGAGGCTTGCTGCTCTCTAGGTCACCTTATTTCTTTTCTACATGGTCTTTCATTCCCCAGAAACCAACCAACATTCTTACATGACATCTTCAGGCCAGAATTCTCCCAGTGTGAAAGCAAAACTGAATGGCTCCTTGAAGTCTAGATTCCCAAACTTCATACAACATTTTTTTCCAGCTTAGTATACTTGTCACTGCTAGTCCAAGTGCAGACCCAGATTCAAGTATGAAGAAAGAGACTCCACCTCTTGAGGAAAGGAGCTGCAAAGAATTTGTGGCCATAGTTCATCTAGTACAATTAGAAATTAGACTAAACTGCTGTAACAAAGAAAGCCAAATATATTGCATTAATAAGACAGCAATGTATTTCTCAAGCAGAAGTAGCTAAAGCAGAAGTGTGAAAATGAACTGTCTAGACTGCTGTGGTGTTTTAGTCATTCTGGAATACATGTTCCTTTTCACGTTGTCTCTATCATCTCCAAGTATGTTGAAACTCTGTCCTCATCATAACTATTCTAGCAGGAGGGAAGGAAAAAGAGAAGAGATAGAGGATAAACAATTTATTTTCTAGCAAATGATGTAGTAGCCATACATATTGCTTCTAAGCACATTCCACTGGCAAGAATTCAGTCATGTGGTCACAACTAGCTGCAAAGCTGACTTTAACTTTTAATCTCAAGCTGAGTGGCAATGCGTTTAGCTGAAATCCCCAATACGCTAGAAGAAAGAGAGAATGGGGTTTGGGGAAAACTGAGAGTCTGCCACACAATTTGTACCTGAATCTGAACTGACAGATTTATCTCCCAAACGGGGTTTCTGTTTCTTTTTCCCTCCTGGGATCTCTTCCTAGACCTTGAATTGCTTCTTAAATAAGCCCTTTCTTGACCACTCCACTTAAATACCTACCCTAAGTAATCCCTTATCTTCCTATATGTTCTTCATAGAATTTAAATAAATCTTTGAAATTATATGATATATTTGCTTAATTGTTTATTTTCCGTTTCCTCCAAATCAAATGTAATATTATATATGTAACATAACCTGTATAATCTAGCCCCCAAGTTGGCTAGATTAACTTTAACTTATTTGAAAAGTGAAGATTATGTAAATTGCTGATGAATTAGATGTGAGTGTGAGAAAAATAATTACAAAGATTTCTGTTTGTTTTGTTTTGTTTGTATAACTTAGTTTTCTAAGCAAAGGATAAATTGACCACTATGTGCGATGTGAAAAATTATGATAGTAGGTTTGTGATGGCAGAAGGCCATGAGTTTCATTTTGTACATATGAAAGTTGAGATGTCTCTTGGATGCTACCAGCAAAAGTTAGTACTGGAATGAACATATAAACTGCTAAAAGAATAGATTTTATGTGCTTTTAATGACAAAAAATAATAAGCATGTGAGATGATGGATTCGTTGATTAGCCTGATCTAATCATTTCACATTGTAAACATACAAAAGCCATTTTTTACAAGCTCATCACCAGTATTATTCTGAATGGGGAAAAATTGAAGGCCTTCCCCTTAAGGACAGGAACAAGACAAGGATGTCCACTCTCACCACTTCTATTCAACGTAGTACTGGAGGTACTAGCTAGAGCAGTCAGGCAAGATAAAGAAACAAAGGGAATCCAGATTGGAAAAGATGAAGTCAAACTTTCCCTATTTGCAGATGACATGATACTATATATATAAAAACCTAAAGACTCTATCAAAAAACTCCTAGAGCTGGTTAATAACTTCAGTAATGATGCAGGATACAAAATAAATGCCCCTAATCAGTAGCATTTATATACTCAAATAATGAATAAACAGAGAAATAAAGAAAGTAAGCCCATTTACAATTGTCACCAAAAAAATACAATACCTGGGGATCGATTTAACCAAGGAGGTGAAAAACCTCTACAATGTGAATTACAAACCACTTCTGAAAGAAATTAAAGAAGATAAAAAAAGATGGAAAGGCATTACATGCTCTTAGATTGGAAGAATTAACATTGTGAAAATGTCTATATTATCCAAAGTGATCTACAGATTCAATGCAATCCCCATCAAAATACCAATGACATTCTTCACAGAAATGAAAAAAAAAAAAAACCTACCTTACTAGGGAAAAACAAAAGACCGTGAATAGCCAAAGCAATCCTGAGCAAAAAAACCCCAAAGACATAGGCATAACTCTGCCTGACTTCAAATTATACTACAAAGCTGTTGTAACCAAAACAGCATGGTACTGGTATAAAAATAGACATTCAGATCAGTGGAGTAGAATAGAAAACCCAGAAATCACTCCTCAGACTTATAGCCATCTGATATTAGACAAAGGCAACAAAAATCTAAATTGGGGAAAAGATTGCCTCTTCAACAAGTGGTGGTCGGAAAAGTGGATATCCATATGCAGAAGAATGAGACTAGATATACATCTCTCGCCAAATCATCTCAAAATGGATTAAAGACCTAGATATAAGACCCAAAACTGTAAAATTACTAAGGGATGATACAGGTGAAACACGTCAGCAGTTAGGTCAGGACACAGGCTTTATTAACATGAGCCCTAAAGCACAAGCAGCAAAAGAAAAAAATTAACAAATGGAACTATATCAAGCTAAAATGTTTCTGCACAGCAAAAGAAACAATCATGTAGAGAAAAGACAACCTACAGAGTGGGAGAAAATTTTTGCTAACTATGCATCCTACAAGGGATCAATATCCAGAATATACATAGAACTCAAGCAATTATACAGTAAAAAAATAAATGACCCAATTAAGAAATGGGCAAAAGAGCTGAATAGACACTTTTCAAAGGAAAACATACAAATAGCCAACAGATACATGAAAAAATGCTCAACATCACTAGTCATCAGGGAAATGCAAATTAAAACCACATTGAGATACCACCTCAGTCCACTTAGACTGGCTATAATCAAAAAGAATGTGAATAACAAATGCTGGCAAGAGTGTGGAGAGAAGGGAACACTCCTACACTGTTGGTGGGACTGTAAATTAGTACAACCTCTTTGGAAAACAATTTGGAGGTTTCTCAAACAACTACAGATAGATCTTCCATATGATCCAGCAATCCCTTTTCTGGGTATATAGCCAGAAGAATGGAAATCATCATGTCGAAGAGATTCCTGCACTCCCATGTTTATTGCAGCTCTGTGTACAATAGCCAAGATATGGAACCAACCTAAATGTCCATCAATAGATGATTGGATAAGGAAACTGTGGTATATGTACACTATGGAATACTACTGTGCCGTAAAAAGGAATGAAATACTCCCATTTGCAACAACATGGATGAGCCTGCAGAAACTTATGTTGAGTAAAATAAGCAAAGCACAGAGGGATAAATACCACATGTGCTCACTCATATGTAGAAGCTAAGAGAGAAAGAAAGGCAGGAAAGAAAGACCACAGTAGTGCCATGATCCAGCTGAGGGAGGGCACATTCCTAGGGCTACAAATTGGAATTGACGGGAGAGGGGAGGGAAGAGGGGGGTAGGGAGGGAGATTGAGGGATAATTGGGAAGGGATAAAGGGTACAAAAGTAATTTCTCATAATGGATATGCTCCGAGTATTAATATGGCCCCCACATCATGGGCAGGAAGGGGGGACAATCACCTTTGTATCTCATAGATATTCATAGCAAACAAACAAACAAACAAACAAATAAATAAATAAAGACTTAGTATAAAGCTACAGCAACCAAAAAAAAACCAACAAAAAAACATACACCAAAATATCACATTATATCCTATAAATATATATAATTCTTATTTGTCAATTAAAAACAAAATTTAAAATCTACAAATAAAAATAAAAAAAATTCTGGAGCTATAAGCACGTATAGTTTTTAAAGCCATGATAATGAATGATATCTGCAAGGGAAAACAGACAGAAAGAAGTGGTTCAAAAACTGAGACCAGGAGAATTTCCTCAGTAAGAGGTTAGAAAGATTAGTTGCCAGCAAAGGTGAGTGATGTCCTGGAAACCAAGTGATTAGACGTTTCAAGGGGAAACGTGTGCCAAAGCTGCTGATAGGTCAAGTAATATTAAAATGAAGAACTGACTCAGTCTACAGCCACATAAAGTTGTCTGATAACTTTGACAAGTTTTGGTTCAATGGCAGAGGAAAAATAACATTAAATACATACTCTAAGCAAAAGAAACAATTAACAGAGTTAAAAGACAACCAACAGAGTGGGAGAAAATATTTGCAAAATATACATCTGACAAAGGATTAATATCCAGAATATATAAGGAACTCAAACAACTTTACAAGAAGAAAACAAACAACCCAATTAAAAAATGGGCAAAAGAGCTAAGTAGGCATTTCTCTAAGGAAGATATACAAATGGCCAACAGACATATGAAAAAATGCTCAACATCACTCAGCATCCGGGAAATGCAAATCAAAACCACATTGAGATACCGTCTAACCCCAATTAGGATGGCTAAAATCCAAAAGACTCTGAACGATAAATGCTGGTGAGGTTGCGGAGAAAAAGGAACTCTCATACATTGTTGGTGGGACTGCAAAATGGTGCAGCCTCTATGGAAAATGGTGTGGAGGTTCCTCAAACAATTGCAGATAGATCTACCATACGACCCAGCTATCCCACTGTTGGGAATATACCCAGAGGAATGGAAATCATCAAGTCGAAGGTATACCTGTTCCCCAATGTTCATCACAGCACTCTTTACAATAGCCAAGAGTTGGAACCAGCCCAAATGTCCATCATCAGATGAGTGGATACGGAAAATGTAGTACATCTACACAATGGAATACTACTCAGCTATAAAAATGAATGAAATACTGCCATTTGCAACAATATGGATGGACCTTGAGAGAATTAAATTAAGTGAAACAAGTCAGGCACAGAAAGAGAAATACCACATGTTCTCACTTATTGGCAGGAGCTAAAAATTAATATATAAATTCACACACACACACACACAAACACACACACACACACACACACACACACACAAACCGGCGGGGGGGGGGGGGAAGAAGATATAACAACCACAACTACTTGAAGTTGATATGACAAGCAAACAGAAAGGACATTGTTGGGGGAGGGGGGGAGGGAGAAGGGAGGGAGGGAGGTTTTGGTGATGGGGAGCAATAATCAGCCACAATGTATATCGACAAAATAAAATAAAAAAATAAATAAAATAAATAAATAAATAAATACATACATACATACTCTACAATGTAGCCTATGATTATTCATTGCTTTGCACAGTTACAAAATATTTTCACAAAAACTGCATAGTACAGTAAATGTATTTTGTAGTTTTTCCAGAGCAGGTAGAGAGAGAGGGCTTTGAGGACATTAACTTTGAGAAGAGAGATAGTGGACAGGCTCCAACAACATGGTGGGAACCCAGAGTTTTAGAAGTGAGATGGCTGGTAAGAGATGTTTTGGCAGTAGGAGATGCTTCATAAACTTGATGACCAATGATATTTCGTACTCAGTCCGGTGCAGTTAAAAGTTCTGGGCTTTACCTCCCCTTCATTATCTCTGAACACAAAATTATTATGATTGGCTTTTCTTTCTTTCTTTTTTTGCCTGAGCAGGAGCTGAGGTGAGTGCCATCCCATGCACCACCACGGGCCCAGACCTGAGACCCAGAAAGGCACACTCATGGCCTGAGCAGGAGCCAAGGTGGTCTACCACAGCCACTGCAACACCTACTGCCACTACAAGGTTGGCTCACCACCACAGTAGCAGCCAGGGCCACTCTACAGGCAGCCCCCCACACACCTGACTGCACTGATACAAGAAGAGTACCGAGCATTGCCTACAAATAGAGGAAGAAGTCTTTCTCCTCACAGACCACTCCAGAGTAATAGAAGAAATAAGTGTCCTACCAGATGACAAAACATCAAGGAAAAAATACTAGAAATACAAATAAGCAACAACAACAAAATGACACCACCAAAGGAATACAGTAATTGTAATGTACCAGACAACATACAGCAGGAAAACCTTGATACGTCTGAAAAAGAATTTAGAGCAATGATGTTAAGAAAGCTCAAAAAGATAAGAGAAGACTCAATTAGAGAACATAATGAAAAATAAAAAATATCCAGCATAGGAAGGAGGAAATTTACAAAGAGATTAACCTTAAAAAAGAATGTAGCAGAACTCCTAGAACTGAAGGATTCACTCAATGAAATAAAAAAAACAAGGAGAGCTTGAGTAGCAGACTAGAGCAAGCAGAAGAAAGAATTTCAGTTCTTGAAGATAGTTCTTGAAATAACCCAGACAAACCCTCCCCCCCCCAAAAAAAAGAAAAATGAATTTTAAAAAGTGAAGAAAATCTAAGAGAGCTAGCAGACAACCTCAAGTGCACAACATCCAAATCATGGTTAATCCAGAGTGGGGGGAGAAAGGAAAAGGCATTGAAAACTTATTCAAGCAAATAATATCAGAAAACTTCCCAGGTATGTGGAGAGACACAGACCTTCAGATCCAGGACACACAAAGATCCCCAAACAGTTTCAATCCAAAAATATTCTCTCCGAGACAAATTATAGTCAAACTGGCAATATGAAAGACAAAGAAAGAATACTGAAAGCAGTAAGAAAAAAGCATGCAGTTGCCAATGAAGTTAACCCCATCAGACTAACAGCAGACTTCTCAACTGAAACCTTACAGGCCAAAAGAAAATGGAATGGTACATTCAAAATACCAAAAGAAAAAAATTGTCAGCCAAGAATACCATATCCAGAAAGAGTATCCTTCAGAAATGAGTGGGAAATAGTGTATTTCCCAGACAAACAAAAATTGTGGGAGTTCACCACTATATGAACAGCATGGCAAGAAATTCTCAAAGCAGTCTTGCATCTGGAATTGGAAAAATGATAATCACTACTATGTATACACAAGAAAAAGCAAAATCTGCCATTAAACAAAAATGAAAATGAGAAAGAGAAAGAAGATAAATGAGGCTACCTCAGAAATCCAATTAACATTGATGATGAAAAATAAAAGGGGGAGAAAGGAACAAAAATATATGTAAAACATCTAACCAAAAAGCAATAAAATGAGAGGAAGACAGCAATACCCTAATTGCTGTCAGTAATAACCCTAAATGTAAATGGGTTAAACTCCACATTCAAAAGACATAGACTTACTGAATGGATCAAAAATCTAGATCCAACTACATGCTCTCTTCAAGAGACTTACCTCACCTGTAAAGACACACACAGATTATATGTAAAGGGATGGAAAAAGATGTACCATGCAAATGGAAACCAAAAATAAATTAACAACAACAAAAACACATGAGTAACTATTCATATATCAGATAAAATGCACTTTAAACCGAAAATCATAAAAAGAGACAAAGAAGGCCATTATTTAATGATAAAGGGATCTATCTAGTTAGAAGACAAAGCTATCATAAATATGTTGCAGCCAATACTGGAGCACACAGATATATAAAGCAAACACTAACATACCGATGAAAAGAGATTGACCCTATATGTTTATAGTAGGTGACTTGAACACCCCTCTCTCAGCACTGGACAGATCTTCCAAACAACAAGTCAACAAAGAAACACAGGACTTAAACTACACTTTAGACCAATTGTATCTGGCAGATATCTACAGAACATTTCATCCAACAACCACAGATTATACATTCTTCTCATCAGTGCATGGAACATTCAGCAGGATAGACCACATGTTAGGCCACAAATCAAGACTCAGTAAATTTTTGAAAATCAAAATCATTCTAAGTATCTTTTCAGACCACAATGGATTAAAACTAGAAATCAATAACATGCAAAACTCTGAAAAGTACACAAGTACATGGAAACTAAACAACAGGCTCCTGAATGACCTATGGGTCCAGGAAGAAACTAAACAAAAAATCAAAAAAATTTTTGAAACTAACAAAAATAAAGATACATCATACCAAAACCTGTGGGATACAGCAAAAGCAGTACTAAAAGAGAAGATTATTGCAATAAATGCTTACATCAAAAGAATAGAAAAGCTCTAAGTAAACGACCTAAGGCTACACCTCAAAGAACTAAAAAATAACAACAATCCAATCCTAAAAGTAGTAGACAGAAATAAATAATTAAGATCAGAGTAGAACTAATTAAAATAGAGACCCCCCAAAATGATACAAAAGATCAATGAAACAAAAGGTTTATTTTGTGAGAAGATAAATAAAACAGAGAAACCATTAGCCAGGTTAACAAAAAAAAGAAGAGAAGATCAAAATAACAAAAATCAGAATGGAAAGATATACATTACAACTGATATCACAGAAATATGAAAAATCTTTGGAGATTATTACAAACATCTGTACACCAACAAATATGAACCTGGAGGAAATGGATAAATTTCTGGACACACACAAACAACCAAGAACCAATAAGAAATAGAAAACCCGAACAGACCAATAACAAGCAACAATATTGAAGCAGTAATCAGCAATCTTCCAATAAAGAAAAGCCCAGGACTAGCTGGCTTTACAGCTGAATTCTATCAAACTTTTAAAGAGAAATTAAAGCCAATTCTCTTTAAGATATTCCAAAACATTGAAACAGCAGCCATTCTCCCAAACTCATTCAGTAAGACCAGCATCACCCTGATACCAAAACCAGTCAGACACAACAAAAAAAGAAAATTATGGGCCAATATCCTTAATGAATAAAAATGCAAAAATCTCAACAAAATATTAGCAATTTGAATACAGAAATATAACAAAAAAATTATACACCATCATCAAGTGGGATTCACTCCAGGGATGCAAGAATGGTTCAAGATATGTAAGCCAATAAATATGATACACCACATCAACAAAACCAATGGCAAAAACCATATGATTATCTCAATTGATGCAGAAAAGGCATTTGACAAAATTCAACATTGCTTCATGATTAAGACTCTCAGCAAATTAGGTATAGAAGGGAATTATCTCATACAAGAAAAGACATTTATGACAAACCAATCGTCAATATCACCCTGAATGGGAAAAAGCTTCTCCCTTAAGAACAGGAACAAGACAAGGATGCCCACTCTCACAACTCCTATTGGAAGTACTAAGTAGAGCAATCAGGCAAGGGAAAGAAATAAAGGGCAATCAGATTGAAGAAGAAAAATTCAAACTGTTTTTGTTTGCAGATGGCATGATCTTATACACATAAAAACCTACAGACTCTACCAAAAAACTCTTACAGCTGAGTAACAATTCCAGTAATATTGCAGGATACAAAACCAACACCCCAAAATCAATAGTGTTTTTACACTCTAACAACAAACTAGCAGAAAATGAAATCAAGAAGCAAGCCCATTTACAATAGTCACCAAAAAAAATTAAAAACCTAGGTATCAATTTAACCAAGGAGGTGAAATATCTCTACAATGAGAACTACAAAACACTACTGAAAGAAATTAAAGAGGACACAAAAAAGTGGAAGGACATACCATGCTCTTGGATGGGAAGAATTAACATCGTGAATATGTCCATTCTACCCAAAGCAATCTACAGATTCAATGCAATCCTCATCAAAATACCAACGACATTCTTCACAGAAATAGAAAAAGCAATCATAACATTTGTATGGAAAAACAAAAGACCCCAAATAGCCAAAGCAATCCTGAGAAAAAATAAATAAAGCTGTAGGCATAACACTATCCAACTTCAAATTATATTGCATAGCTATTGTAACCAAAACAGCATGGTACTGGCATAAAAACAGACACTTGGATCAATGGAACATAGTAGAAAATCTGGGAATCAACCCACATACTTAGAACCAACTGATCTTTGACAAAGGCAGCAAGAATATACCTTGGGGAAAAGACTCTTCTTCAATAAATGGTGCTGGGAAAATTGCACATCCTTATGCAGTAAATGAAACTGGGCATGTACCTCTCACCATATACCAAAATGAACTTAAAATAGATTAAAGACTTAGATATAAGACCCCAAATCATACAATTACTTAAGGAACACATATGGGAAACACTCCAGGAAGTTAGACTGGGCACAGACTTTATGAATGACCCCAAAAGCACAAGCAACAAAAGAAAAAATAAACGAATGGGATATATCAAACTAAAAAGCTTCTGCACAGCAAAGGAAACATTCAACAGAGCAGAAAGACAACCCACAGAATGGGAGAAAATATTTGCAAACTCTACATCCAACAAGAGACTAATATCCAGAATATACAAAGAACTCAAACAATTATACAGTAAAAAAAAAAACAACCCAATAATCCAATTAAAAATGGGCAAATGAGATGAATAGACATTTTTCAAAGGAAGACATACAAATGGCCAACAGGTACATGAAAAATTCCTCAGCATCACTAGTCATCAGAGAAATGCAAATTAAAAACCACATTGAGATATCATCTTACCCTACTTAGACTGGCCGTTATTTAAAAAGAAAAAAAAAAAAAAAAAAAAGACCAGGAATTACAAATGCTGGTGAGGGTGCAGGGAAAAGGGAGTTATTCGATGCTGTTGGCAGGATTGTAAATTAGCACAGTCATTATAGAAAGCAGTATGGAGGTGCCTCAGAGAACTACAGATAGAACTACCATGTGACCAAGCAATCCTACTACTGGATATATATACAAAGGAATGGGAATCATCATGTCAAAAGGATGCCTGCACTCCCATGTTCATTGCAGTTCTATTTACGATAGCCAGTATATGAAACCAACCTAAGTGTCCATCAATGTACCACTGGATAAAGAAAATATGGTGGTATAGATACACAATGGAATAGTATTCATCCATAAAACTGATTTAAAAATGAGCAAAGTGCCTGAGCGGACATTTCTCCAGTGAAGACATAAAAATGGTCAACAGATATGTAAAAAGATGCTCAACATAATTAATCATACATCAGGGACACACAAATCAAAACCATTAGCAGATATTACCTCACACTCGTTAGAATTGCTATTACAAAAACTCAAGAGATAAGCGTTGGTGAGGGTGTGGAGAAAAGGGACTCACGTACACTGTTGGTGGGAATATAAATTGATGCAGCTATTATGGAAAACAGTAGGGAGGTTCCTAAAGAAATTAAAAATAGAAATACTGTATTACCCAGCAATCCCCCTTCCGGGTATATATCCAAAGGAAATGGAATCACTGCTTCATAAAAATATCTGTACTCCCATGTTCATTGCAGCTAATTCACAATAGCCAAGGTATGGAAACAACCTAAGTGTCCACTGACATGTGATTGGCTACATATTGTATGATTCTATTAATACACCACAGGAATCAAAAAAAGTTCAATGATTTCCGAGGGTTGAGGGAATCGGGAGTGGTTGTCTATAAAAGAGATTTTAAAAGGAAATTTTAGGATGATACCAGCAGTCTCTGTGGTACTACCCTGGTGAACACGTGAATGTGCATTTGTGCAAGCCCAGAGAACTCTACATACATACATGGCTTTGTAATATAATATGTAACTATACATAGCAAAGAGTGAATTTAATGTATACAAATTAGAAAGGATCAGCCAGGAGTACAGGGGAATCCCAGGATTGAGCACAGATTGCAACAAAATAACCTAATTGAATTAGAAACGTATGACTTAACCTCACTGAAGAGAAATGAGGGAAGAAAGTTTACCTAAAGTAACATTGGAAAATAGTGTGCTAATTGGAATCTGCAAGGCTAAAAATAAAAGAAACTATACAAAACTACTGTACTTTAATTGCTGATGTTTTTTCTTATGTAGGTATGGATTAACAATTATGGAAATACTTTACCCCTATGGTAAAGTCAAACAAATAAATCAATAAATGGGAATTGTTGAGTGCCGAGTTTCTCACTGTCATAGATGGATGTTACAGATGAGAAAGAAGAGGAGGACGGAATAGACTGGATAAGAGTCAGAGACATCAGTATAAACTCATATTTAGTTTAGTACAGATGTAATGTATAGATACAAAAATTAATTTGGTGTGCATCAGGGTTCATATATATATACTTTCTAGTTCTCTTGATAAAAAGGCCTAGACAAAGTAAAACAGCAGTGTCAGCAAGAACGCCCAGCATTTAAATCTTGACTTTTAAACACCATTTTCTATCAAAAGAAAGGAGTGCTCTTTGTAGAAATAGTTGATTCTGTGTCGGGGTAGGGAAAATACAAGATGAGCCTAGAGCATCATGTAGTGTCATAAAGTAAGAACATACTCAAAACGAACAAACAAATGAACAAACAAGAATGGACTACGTCAAAAGGACATAAGGGCCGACTGGGGAGCTTCCAAAGGTGAAAGCTGGAACAATTTGAGCAAAAAATAAATAACCTAGAATTAGAATAAACCAGAGTACAAAGTAAACAGATGAGAACACATTAACATAGATAAATGATTGTAAATAATTAAATAAGGGAGAAGAGACAAATATGGCTCACAGAAAAACTCCAAATAGGTTATTAAAAAATGACCTCATTAGGAGGCAAAGCTTAGTTTCCCACTGCCTAGAGTGTGAGCTGGAGTTAATGACTTGTTTCCAAAGAACAGAGTATAGAAAAGGGGAAAGAAAAGTAGCTCTATAAGAAAGAAACTGAGGAAACTTCATCTAGGATGTGACAAGAAGAGCAATTCTTATCATTGGTATTACTTGCAAAACCTATATAGCCCTGGTATAATCATGTGGAAACATCAGAAAATCACAATTGGAAGAAATCCTGTCACCAGTACCTCTCAAAACTGTCAAGGTCATCAAATACAAGGAAAAACAAATAACCTGTCATGACCAGAAGAGATTAGGGGACAGGACAACTAAGTGCAAGAAGAGGAAAAAGATATTAGTGGAAAAAATAAAATATGAATAAAATCTGAAGTTTACAAAACAACATTGCATCAGTCGTGGTTTCATAGCTTTGACAAATACACTATAGTAATATAAGATTAGAGCACAGGGGAAATTAGGCGAGGGTTTGTATTAGTTTTGCGTGGCTGCTTTAAAAAATACTACAAACTAGGAAGCTTAAAACAACACATACTTATTCCTTCTCAGTCTGGAATACAGAAGTCCCAAATCAGTATCAATGAACTAAAATCACGTTGGCAAAGCCACGCTTCCTTTACATACTGTAAAGGAGAATCTATTTCTTGCCTTTCCCATCCTCTGGTGGCTGTGGGCATTTCAAGGCTTGTGGTCATATCACTTTGATCTCTGCCTCTGCTGCCCCATTGCCAACTGCTCTTTTGTCTGTCGTCACAATTCTCTGTCTTCTTTTTTATAATGAATCAAGGAATTGCTTTAGGGCCCATGCAGATAATAAACGATAATCTATTAATCTTAAATTAATCACATTTAGGCCATATAAGGTAACATTAAAAGGTTCCAGAAATCAAGATGCATAAAGAGTGTGCATTATAATAGCATATTGAATTTGTTATGTTTATTACCGACAGATGTTATCCTGTTTATATTCTGTATAGACAGTTGGAATCATTTCAGTTAGTTGTGTAATTTATACATATGAAGTAATTTTTCAAATATAACTAGATATTAAACCTTAAATAATCTCATATTTAATGTCTTTTTATGATTTGCTAAATAGCATTTGTTGTATGTTTTCCTTGCCAATGAATGAGATCTCACATGTAAGTAAAAATTATTAGATGGTTTCAGATGATCCACTGGATGATGGGATTTCCAGAAAATCATTGTGTCCAAAAGTGGGGAGTGCAAGCAGTAAGGGAGAATGTAGAGAAAAATATTTCAGCAAAACAGAAAAGTACCTGTATCTTTTCAAATGTACCAAATACATTATAACATAAACTTTATATTATAGATGGTTTACTACAGTCAATAGTTCAATGATTTAGCATATTGATACAGTTGGACTCAAAGCTTAAATATTTTATTCATTCATTGAACCAATATGTATTGATAATCTACTGTAAAACACAATTACTTAGGTATTGAAGATCATGTGAACAAAAAAGATAACCCATTGCTGTCATGGAGCTTACATTCTAGTCAGGGGGTATAGAGATGATAAACAAGTGAGCAAACATCCAGTAGGTGAGTGCTGATAAGCTCTATGAAGACTAATGCAGTGCGAGAGGGCAGTACACACGGTGGGGGAAAGCGACTGTTTTATAAGAAGGACTCTGTGAAAGGGTAACATTAAAGCAAAGGCCTGAATGGAGTGAGAGAAGATTTCTCACAGCAAGTAATGGCCCCAAAGCAGGCTAAGGGTTGTGAAAAAATAACAAGATCAGTCTGAATGAAATGCAGCAAAAGACAGGGGGAGTGACAAGAGATGATGGAGCTCAATTAAAGTAAGAATAAAAAAGCAATATTAACTATTTCAAAGCATTTGCAGAGAGAAAAATGTACATTTTTTTGGTTTCTCAATGTGCTTTCTAAACAATGTGAAAATGGTAGAAATATATAAAGAAATTGAAAAATGCTTTTATTTTTTTTCCATTTTTTTGTACTCTGGTTATTTTATCTAGCGAATTTGTGGTAATGGATATGCTGCCAGTATGAATCTGACCCTCACATCATGGGCACGAGGGGTGACAATCAGCTTTGAATCTCTTGAATATTCATAACCAATAAAAAACGAAAATGAAAACATGAATATGTTGGTTCTATAAAATGACTCGGTCAAGACAGAAATAGTAATTCATGAAGTGCTGTGTTTATGTATCTCTGGATAAATCGTGTCAAGGAAAAGCACATACTTTTATTTAATAGTACATCATTTTATTCTAAAAGGAGGACTTTCAGAACATTATTCAACTAAAGAAATTTTTAAAAAGACATACCCAAATTAAATATTTAGATTATTATTATTAAGTACTAGTGTATTAGTCAGGGTTCTCCAGAGAAACAGAATCAATAGAATATATATAGAGAGATAAATAAGAGGAGATTCATTATGAAAATTGACTCATGATTATAGAGGTGAATAAGCCCCGCGATGTGATGTCCGAAAACTGGAGAACCAGGAAGCCAGAGGTGTAATTCAGTCTGAGTTTGAAGTCCTGAGAAAGATGGTAGTGGGGGGAGCTGGTGTCGGTCATGGGGGCCAGAGGCCCAAGAATTGGGAGCTCTATTGTCCAACAGTGAGAGAAAATGAATGTCCCAGCTCAGGAAGAGAGATCATTTACCTTTTATTCCACCTTTTTGTTCTATTCAGGTGAGGCCTCAATGGATTGGATGATGGTCACCCACTACGGTGAGGGTGATCTTCTTAACTCAGTTTACTGATTCAAACTCTAATCTCTTCTGGAAACACCCTCGCAGACACACTCAGAACAATGTTTTGCCAGCTATTTGGATACGCCTTAACCCAGTTAAACTGACACGTAAGATTAACCACCACGATTTGCCACATTGTATTTAATACTGGAAAATTTTCTGTGCCCATGTGGGTGTGTCTTCATGGAACACGTTCATGCACTTCTGTTCTTGGGGTTGTTTTTGCTCCTGTTTTATCTATAGTTGCATTGACATGTGGTAGAAATAAATGCATGTAGAATGACTGAATACACCAACATCCTCAATAAGGTTTTCCATAAGCAAGGCTCAAGGTATCTTAGCCATCCTCATTCAGGTGCTATATTTCTGAACATAATGCTTTGCAGTTGTCGTTGTTTTTCTAGACAAAAGACTTTTGAAAAGATACGGGAATCACTTCAGGAATTTAACTTCAGTGTGATCATTAAAATGTGATTCAGGACATGGAGAAGATCTGAGAGGAATAAAATAAAGTTAATGTACATTCTATAATGTTAAAATCAAAATCCTAAAGACATGCTTGTCTCCAAAACAATCTTCAAAAGAGCACTCTTCACCTCTTTATTTCTCAGGCTGTAGACCAGAGGATTCAGCATGGGGATGACCAGAGTATAAAACACAGATGCGATTTTGTCTGTGTCCATGGAGTGACTGGAGCTGGGCTGTAAGTCCATGAAGATAATAGTCCCATAGAAAATGGAGACTGAAGTGAGGTGGGAGGCACAGGTGGACAGAGCCTTCTGATGTCCTGCGGATGAGTGCATCTTTAGTATTGTGATAAAAAAAAAAAATGAGTAGGTAGGATAACAAGATAATCATGAGAGCAAAAAAGATATTGAAGCTTACTACATAAACAAGAACCAACTCGCTGATATGTCTATCAGAACAAGAGAGAACCATGACCACAGGAATATCACAGAAAAAGTGATGAACCTCACTGGACATACAAAAAGAGAGACTGAATGTGTCCCCAGTGTGGATGGAGGCATTCACGAAACCACAGACATAGGAGCCGACAGCCAGACAAGTACACACATTTGCAGTCATGGTGGTGGTACTGTAATGCAGGGGTTTACACTCTGCTGCGTAGCGGTCAAAGGCCATTGGAGCCAAGAGGTAATTTTCCACAGTGCCAAAGGCTACATAAAAGAACATCTGAGCAGCACAGTCATTGTAGGAGATGACTTTGTCTTCAATAAGTAATCCAGTCATGACCATGGGAGTGACAGCTGTCGAGTAACAAAAGTCTACCAGAGACAGGTTACCGAGGAAAAAGTACATGGGAGAGTGGAGACGACAGTCAAAGAGAATCAACACAATCATCCCCAGGTTCCCGACCAGAGTAAGAACGTAGATGAGGAGGAACATGATAAACAGGGGGACCTGCAGTGCCAGGTCTTTGGTTATTCCTAGGAGGATGAACTGTGTCACTTCTGTCCTGTTCTCTATCCTTGTTATCTGAGAATCATGAGATGCTCTGTAGCAATGACAAAAAAGAAACAGTGTTATAAGTTAAATTGAAATTGAAAAGTATAAGTACAGAATGTATTCTTTCCTTGTGGCAATGGTTTGTACTTCAAGATTCTCTACAAAAAGTGTGGGCTGGACAACCAAATTTAGTGTATTACTTACATACAGAGTCACATACTGTTGAACCCGAAGAATCTTAATAGATCAACTATTTAATTTTTAAATTTTATAAATTTGTAATCTGAGATGTATACAATTTAATAACTCGATCAAGATGACTTGTCTGGATGAATCTATCTGCCAATTCACTTTTCCTAAACATAATAAAAGCTGACATTTATTTGTTTCTCACCTGCCAAGAACTGCTCTAGGCACTTTAGATGTACACTCACTGTTTCCTCTCAGCAGCATTATGAGTTGGATTAGTTGTTACATTCATTTAAATTATGGAACATAAGAGGTTGAGTAATTTATTCATATTTACACAATATTTATTGATAATCCATGCTTTGGATCCATGCCAACCTTTGAAACACATGCTGAGTGGTTCTGAAGTCTAATTGTCTGCACTGAATTTAAATCAAATTAATTGTAACTCAATTTACAATTACTCATTGTCTCCTTTGGTTCAAACTCAGTGTTTGGAGTTTCACAATGAAGTAAGTGAGTGACATATGCACAGTAGATGTGGTGGGATAACCGGGATGGAAGGGGCATGCTCACCCAGCAGAGGCAATTCTGAGAGAAGGCATATCATCAAATATAGCAGATATAGAGGTTGGGTTCTTGGAAGAGACCATAGCAGTTCTACCATTTACCTCCTTGGAGTCACTGGTCCTAACCTAACTCCCTGAACATCATATTTCCATCTGCAAAATGAAGGTGGTAATGAGACTTACCTTGAAATATTATTGTAAGAATTAAACAAAAAGTAACATGCCAGGTATTAAGCACAGTCTGATGAGTGCTAGGTATAATATTATTATTAGGATAAGATAATGGTCTTTTGTTGGTTTGATAAGGGTTGGTAGTAACATGCAGCCCTTCAAGTGTGGGTTTATTTTGAAGTATTAAAGCTTTCTTCTTAATTTTTCTGATCCTTCCATGCTAGGGCACTGAGATTTTCTGTCCTTTCCAGTGATTCCCAGTTTGTTCTTTCTCCAAGCATATAATTGGCCACTCTGGCAATTCCACATAAGCCATTCTTTTTCTTAATTTGGTCTTTGAAATTCATATTTTGGCTTGGATAAAAAGAGTCTCTTTTTCTTAGACTTATTCTTTCTCTCATTGCTATCATGCCATAGCCAAATCAAAAAGATCAAGGATTGAAGGTTACTAGTTTATGTGCTGTCTTTAGCTCACTGATCTGACTTGGTGGCAAGTTTCATGGTGTAAAATATTTTATTTGAATCTGTACTTGTGTAATAACAGTATTTTAAATCATTTTATTGGAATTGAAGCCTTTGGAAAGGTATCCATCCAATACTATCTACTATCTCCTACTATTTTCCTCCTAAGCCTATGGCAACTTCACTTTACATATCTGTCTTATGAAAATGTTGTTTGCCACTCTTAACACACAGGAACACTTTTAGCATATACTATGTTCTACAACCAATAATAAGGCTTGTATAAATGTTTGTGCATATGTGTATAAGGTCAGTAGTATTATTGTTCTTAGTTTATCATTAAGAATATTGAGAATTTGAAAAGTTATGTAATGCTCTAAAATTTTACAGCTGGTATGAGAAAGAGTCAAGATTGAAGAGTTAAATCCATTTTCAACTTAATCAAAAGACTATGGTTTTAGCCACATCACCGTCAAAGTGTGTAGATGTGCTAGTAGTAATAAGCATGAAATTATGGGGAAAAGCATTTCAAAGTTTGTTAATTCATTTAGGACCTTTTAAATTTTTTTTTTTTTTGCTTTTTACCTCCCATTGGAGAGGTAAAAATCATCTTAGCATTTTAGAAAAATGTTGAAAACAGCTATTTCTGTTTTTCAAATAACATAGTAGATATAGCATCCCCAATGCATTTGCCTGAATTACACTTCTCAGTAAAAATGTTTATAGAATACAGAAGCTTACCAGGCTGCCAGAAGAGCAGGAATAGTCAATCCAGAATAATGGGTCTGAAATAAAAAAATATGCCATGAAATACTGGATAAATACAATTAGAAAATCTTGCTCTTGGGTAGTGGTTAAGAGGTTCCAAGGTCTCTAGGCAGGGGACAATAGAGGAAAGAACATTAACTTGGGTCAAGTCCTGAATCTACCATCAACTTTTTCTGTGTCTTCAGAGCAATTACTTACCTCCTTTTTATTTGTAAGATAAACATGATAAATTACCTCTGTCACATAATCCACAGAATTATATCTGTAAATAACCAATGATGAAAGTCTACAAAACATCTCACTAAGGGGTTATCATTTGAAAGTCTATCACGTAATTTTTATCTTTGGGTGTTTTCCCTGACCATGGTTGAAGGCTCATAGCAATCCTCAGGTCAGAAAAAAATCTACATGTACTAATGATTATCATTTAGATGAATAAATGATGATTAGTGAGACTTGGCATGCAGTGAGGTCTCTAAATGTGAAATGTTGAGTCAAACTGGGAATTTGGAGACTAATGTATGGAAATCTGGAGAGAATTATGGTGACATGGAGATTTCCAGAGATTTCCCCTGTGAGAATATTTACAGCTCTACATTCTACTTTTCTGGTGAAGAAACAATTAAACTGTGTGTGGGGATCAAGCTGGTTATTTTTAATGTGCACCCATATTTTTGTATTACTTTTATCTTTTTTCTATTTTATAATTAATGCACAATTTATGTACAAGAATACTCACACTTTTTTACATATAGTTCTAAGAGTTTTGTCAAATATATGATGATGTAACCACTGCCACAATCACCTGAAAAAAATTATCTGAGTCTACTTTTTAATAACCTCTTCTCCTACCCTTTGCCCCTGGCAACATGTAAACTGTTTTTGACTAAATAATTTTGCCTTTGCTAGCATGTCTTTACATATCATCCTAAAACATGTGATCTTTAAGTATGGTATCTTTCACTTAGCATTTGAGGTCTATATACATGTGTGTATATATATAGTGTCATTGTGAAACTTTTTTTTTGTAGAGCAGTATTCCATTACATGGACATTACTGATTGTACTTTCCATTCTGCAGTGAGGAACATTTGTATTAGTTTTAGGGTACAGTGATTATAATAAAGCTGATTTAAACATTTGCTTAGTTTTTTTGTGTAGATATAGGTTTTCATGTCATTTGAGTAAATACCTAGGACTCGGTATTGATTTGTTATAAGGTAGGAATGTGTTTATTTCAATTAGAAACTGCCAGACTTTTTTTTTTTCTTTCTTTCTTTTGCTGCATGTGCTTTCGGGCTCCTGTTCATAAAGTCTGTGCCCAGACCTAGTTGCTGGAGTGTTTCACCTGTACTTTCCCCTAGGACTTTTATAGCTTCGGGTCTTATAGTTAAGTTTTTAATCCATTTTGAGTTAATTTTAGTGTATGGTGAGAGATGCATATCTAGTTACATTCTTTTGCATATGGATATCCAGTTTTCTCAGCACCGCTTGTTGAAGAGGCAGTCTTTTCCCCAATGTAGATTTTTGTTGTTTTTGTCCAATAGCAGATTGCTATAAGCCTGAGGGGTGATTTCTGGGTTCTCTATTCTACTCCACTGGTCTGAATGTCTATTTTTATGCCACTACCATGCTGTTTTGGTTACCATAGCTTTGTAGTACAATTCGAAGTCAGGTAGTGTTATGCCTCTGGCTTTTTTTTTTTTTTTGCTCAGGATCGTTTTGGCTATTCAGGGTCTTTTGTCATTCCACATGAAAGGTAAGATTTTTTTTCCATTTCTGTGAAGAATGCCATTGGTATTTTGATGGGGATTGCATTGAATCTATAGATCGCTTTGGGTAGTATAGGAATTTTCACAATGTTAATTCTTCCAATCCACGAGCATGGAATATCTTTCCATTTTTTCATGTCTTCTTTAATTTCTTTCAGAAGTGTTTTGTAGTTCTCATTGTAGGGGTCTTTCACCTCCTTGGTTAAATTGATCCTTAAGTATTTTGTGTGTGTGTGACAATTGTAAATGGGCTTACTTTCTTTGTTTCTCTTTTAGTTCATTATTTGAGTTTATAAATGCAACTGATTTGGGGGCATTTATTTTGTATCCTGCAACATGACTGAAGTTATTAACCAGCTCTAGGAGTTTTTTGATAGAATTTTAAAATAAAGAAACAAATGGGACTATATCAAACTGAAAAGCTTCTACACAGCAAAGGAAACAATATACCGAGTGAAAAGACAACCTACAGAGTGGGAGAAAATTTTTGCTAACTATGCGTCTGACAAGGGATTAATATCCATAACATACAAGGAACTCAAACAATTACACAGAAAAAACAAACAAACAAATAACCCAATTAAAAAATGGACTAAGGAGCTGAATAGACATTTTTCAAAGGAAGACATACAAATAGACAACAGGTACATGAAAAAAATGCTCAGCATCACTAGTCATCAGGGAAATGCAAATTAAAACTACATTGAGATACCACCTCACCCCAGTTAGACTGACTATAATCAAAAAGATGGTGAATAACAAATGCTGGTGAGGGTGAGGAGAGAAGGGAACACTCCTACACTGCTGGTGGGATTGTAAATTAGTACAACCACTATGGAATACAGTATGGAGGTTTCTCAAACAACTACAGATAGATCATAAATACGAGCCAGCCATCTCATTTCTGGGTATATACCCAGAGGAATGGAAATCATCACGTTGAAGGGATACCTGCACTCCCATGTTCATTGAAGCTCTGTTTACAATAGCCAAGACATGAAACCAACCTAAATGTCCACCAATGGATTATTGGATAAGAAAACTGTGGTATATATACACCATGGAATACTACTCTGCCATAACAAAGAATGAAATACTCCCATTTGCAACAACATGGATGAGCTTAGAGAAACTTATGTTGAGTGATATAAGCAAAGCACGGAGGGATAAATACCACATGCTCTCACTCATATGTGGGAGCTAAGAGAGAAAGAAGGAAGGAAAGAAAGACCACAGTACTGCATTGGCCTTGCAGAGGGAGAGAACATTCCTTGGGCTACAAAGTGGAGTGGCAGGGAAAGGGGGAGAGGGAGGGAGGTTTGGTATAATTGGGTGGGGGACACAAGGTACAAATACAATTTGTGGTAATGAGCATACTGCCAGTATGAATCTGACCCCCACATCAGTTTTGTATCTCATGAATATTCATAGCCAATAAAAAAAGAAAGAAACCGCCAAGCTACTTTCTAAAGAAGATCTTCAACTTTGAATTTCCACCAGAAATCCATTCAAATTGTTTAACATCTTCAACAGCATTTGGTATTTTAAAGTTATTTTTAATTTAATTAATTTTTATTTTATTTTCATGTTTGCTCTTTCTCTAAGACATCTCAAGAGTTCCCATAAGTAAATCTTTTTATAAAACACATACCTACCCTACTATCACAGTTCTGGCCTGGCAATGTTTTTTTTCCATTAAAAGAGGTAGAACAATTTTTCCATTTGCATAGTTGCTTCTGAGTTCACATTCCCAAACAGACTTATCACACCTTCCACAGTGCAGGTAAATGTTATGATTAAACATTTGTTCTGCACACCTAGGTTTCTTCACCTTGAATTTGAGTAAGGGATTTATCCTCTTCATACTGCAGCTTCTCTTCTGTAATGAAGGAGAAAATAATGCCTTGTTTTCCTCGTGGGATTTTCAAGAAGACAGTCATATGACATATATACAAATCATAGCACAATTTCTACCACACATCAGAAGTTCCTTAGGTTAAATATTAATATTTATTATTTATAAAATTTGATATAGCACAGTCCAAAAATTAGTGCTGTTCAAACAATCCATCTGCTTCTGCACAAGTTCATGTCTATTTCAGCTAGGCAGGAAATGTAATAGTTCTAGGTAATGGACTGTAGAATTGTAATGTTGGTTGAAGCATACGCACTACTCTCCAGTTGTCTTCTCTTCTGCCATGATAATTAATAGGCTTAACGTTCCAGCAGGTGCAGCTACAGATGGTGAAACCTTCATCAGCAGGTGTCTTTGAGTAATCACATAGAGCCCTTCTCTAAGCTAGCAACCTATGTGATGGACATGTAGTAGCATAAGTGAGAAATAAATCTGTAGGATGCAGAATAATGACCCCCCCATGATAAAATCCTCATACATGGAATCTGTAAATATTGTGATAGCAAGATAGGAGTTTAATCTGGATTATTCAGTGCACACTAGATGAAGTAACTTGTTTCTTATAAGACAGAGACAGAAAAAATGGTAGATTAGGATATTCCAAGGGCCTGTTACTGCATAGAAACATTGAAAATGCAAGCAAAAACCATCACAATCAACTTTGTAAGAACTCTGAAAATTAGTTAAAGATTTACAGAAACTTACTAATGAATCAAGAAAAAGAAAATGTCATGACTTAACATGATGTTTAAAGAAGTATTTGTCAAACTGCCTGCTTACCATAAGTAAAGGAACTGAGACATCAGACCTCATATGACAAAGAATACACTCTTTAAATTATTTTAGAAAACTCACTAAATAAACAACTATACCCACACAAGTAACAGCAACAACAAAATCTTGAAGATGGAGAAGAATTTGACTTCCAGTTTTACCACACGATAATATTAAAAATGTCCAATTTTCAAAAACAAACAAACATAAAAGAGACATACAAAAGAAAAAAAAAGGAAATTAATAGAAACTGGCCCAATGAATCACATTGTACTTAGAAGACAAAGATTTTAAATCAACTGCCTTAAAAATATTCAAAGAGTTTAAGAAAATACTGGGCAAGAAACTAAAGGAAACTAAGAGAATGATGTATCAACAAATAGTGAATATCAATAAAGAGATTAAAATTATAAAAAGGAACCAGATAGAAATTCTCGAGGTAAAAACTGAAATGAAATAATTTCACAATAAGTGAAATGAAAAATTCACTAGAGGATTTAAACAGTGTTTTGAGCATGGAGAAAAAAAAATCAGTGGATTTGAAGATAAATCAGTTACAGTAAACCAGTCTGAAGAGCAGAAAGGGAAATGGACTGAAGAAAAACAGAAAAAAGCTTAAGAAATCTATTGCACACCATCAAGTGTACCAACATAAGCACAATTGGAGAAGCAGAAGTAGAGGTGAGAGAAGGAAAAGGACATAATGAATATTTAAGGAAACATGACCCAAACTTCCCAAGTTTGATAAAAGACATAAATCTGAACTTCCAAAAAGCTCACAAAACTCAAGAAGGATTAACATAAAGAGATCTTCACACACATTATAATCAAACTGTTCAAAGTCAAAGATAGAATCATGAAAGCTGTAAGATACAAGCAACTTGTTGCTTTGCATTGCTTTGCCCTCCATGGATTTGTCACCCCACTTCCCCTGGGTGACAGAGATGCAAAGGATTACTCAAAGCCCATCTCTTCTAAGCAGTGAGAGGCCCTGAAGTAGTTAATCTCCTTCCGGAACCCTCAAGTGAGAGCCATCCCTTCCTTGGGAAATTAACACCAAATTGGGGTTCTCTTCCTGCATTTATTTTCCAGACCAGGAAGTTACAGGAAGAGACATAGATGGGGTTATAGTTTCACAGTATAGGCTGGTAACTCTCAGTGAAACAAGCCAGATGACATTCCAGTAAGGCAATTAAGTGGTCCTATCAACAACAGTTTAATCTTAGCAAACATTCCTTCCTATAGCAATTTCTCAGTATCTTTACATAACAATCAGTAACTATACTGTCTTTGAGCCAGCAACTTGCTGTGCCACAATCCTTATCTTGCAACAGAGACTTATAGCCTGAGGGAAATTTCCAGTCCTTGCAAGGTCAATATTTGAAACTGCAAGGCTTTGGAAAACCAGGCCCTGTGAAGTACATATGCTTTTTAGTATATTCCTAACCACTTCGGGGATTCTCACTGCTCAGAAGAGATGGGCTTTGGGTAATCCTTTCATCTCCATCACCCAGGGGAAGTAAGGTGACAAATCCGTGGGGGGCAAAGCAATGCAAAGCAACAACTTGTCACATACAAGGGGCTCCCAATCATATTAATAAATGATTCTCGCCAGAAATCATGGAGTCAATGGGCAGTGAGATGACATATTTAAAGTGTTGAAAGAAGAATAAAACTGTCAATCAAGACTCCTATGCTCAGCAAAACTAGTCTTCAAAAATAATGAACAAAATAGGAGCTTTCTATATAAATGAAAGTTGATAGAGTTGGTTACTAGTAAACCTGCAATACAAGAAAGTCTAGAAAATCTCTTAGGCTAAAATAAAAAGAATCTAGACAGCTAGTGAAAATCCTCTGAAGAAACAAAGAACAAAGATGAAAGTTGTTACAAAGGTAAATATAAAATCCAGTATTATTGTATTTTTGTTTTGCAACTCCTCTATTTCTCTTATATGATTTAAAACATAAATGCATAAAGTAATAATTATAAACCCATGTCAATGAGCACCAAATATATAAAGATGTAATTCATGTATAATAACAATGTAAATGGAGAGGGATGTTGCTGTGTATGAACAGAATTTTGATATTGTAAAGAACTCCTACAACTTAACAGCAGAAACATACATAGCCCAAGTAAAAAACGGTGAAAGGTCTTAAGTAGACATTTCTTTAAAGAAGATACAATAATGGCCAATAAGCACATGAAAAGATGCTCAATATCATGAATCATTAGAGAAGTGCAAACCAAAACCGCGATGATATAGTACTTTACACTCAACTACTATATTGGCTCTAAAAAAAAAAAAAAAAAAAGCCAAGAAAAACAAAACCAGACATGAACAATTTTTCATGAGGTTGTAGAGAAATTGTAATCCTCATATGTTGATATGTTGTTGGTGGGAATGTAAAATGGTACAGCTTCTGTGGCAAACAGTTTGGCTTCTCAACAAGTAAACATAGCATATATAAATACCCAAAGATCTGAAAATAGATATTCAAACAAATTCTTGTATATGATGAATGTAGTAGTATTATTCACGATTGCCGAGAGGTGGGAATAACCCAAATATTCATCATCTGATGAATGGATAAAGAAAGTGTGGTATACAATGGAATATTGCTTAGCCATAAAAGGAATAAAGTTCTGATACACTTTACAATGTTGATTAAGCTCAAAAACATTATGCTAAGTATAAGAAGCCAGACATAAAAAGTCACATATTGAATAAATAATTTTATAGGAAATATCCAGAATAGGTGTACTCATATAGACAAAATTAAATTAGTGGTTACAATGGGCAGAGGACAAGGGAAATGGGAGTTACTGCTTAATGGGTACAAGTCTTCTATGGGGGCAATAAAATGTTTTGGGATTAGATAGATATAATGTTCCTCAACATTGTGAATTTACTAAATGTCAGTAAGTTGTATACATTAAAGTAGTTAATTTTCTATTATGGAGAATTTCACACCAATTTAAAAAAAGAAATGAAGGAGGAGATTAATCAGAGACAACGAGAAGAAATCAATGTGACCGTGGAGGCAAAGATTGGATTTATGCAGCCACAACCAAAGGAGTGCTGGCAGCCACCTCCAGATGACAGATAAGGACAGATAATTCTCCCTAAAAGCTTCCAGAAGGAGTGTGGGGCTTCCAGTGCCCTGACTTTGGCCAGGAAAACTGATTTCAGACTTCTGGCTTCCGGAACTGAGAGAATAAATGTTTGTTGCTTTAATCCTCCAAGCTTTTCTAATTTGTTGCAGCAATCATGGGAAACTAATGTTTCATTAAACTGTTGGATTTTCAGTAATGTGTTATTGCATGATGACGTAGCATATTTTATTATCTGTGTCCTGTTTTCTTTCATATGGATGATGAGCCTTTGGGCTCAGTTTCCATTATGTTTTCTTATTCATTCTTTCAAAATTTTTTACTGAACCCCAACTCTGTTATAGGCATAAGTTTTTGCTAGCAAACAAATAAAAATGTGTTCCACCACATGTAGAAGTTTTATTCTGGTAGCGAAGACAGATTACCTAAGTGAACACACTCATACGTGAATATACAATTGTATACTTTGATCAGTATTGTGAAAGAACAGATAATAAAGTTAAAAATGTGTGGGCCTAGTAAATATTGAGAAAGTCACCCAATGTACATTTATTCATTCACTCAATCACTGTTTTTTCTGACATTTATTTTCTCCTATGTAATCAACATTACACTAGATTGTGAGGACACAGACCTAAATCAGATGATATCTTTAGTCTCCAAGGACCAACAATTCAGTAGCAGAGCTAAACCTGTTAAAATAAACCCAATATAATTGTCTCGAGGATTATATAGAGAAGGTTCACAATACTGAGTAGAAAATGAATGACTATAAGTAAAGAAACAGAAGAAAAAGAAAACTAACACTTATGAGTAGCTATTCTGCTTATATAAGAAACAAGGGGGTAAATAAATGCACAAAAACAGAGTTTTGATAAAGACTATGAAGAGTGCTGCAGGGTGAGGGGACAAAGTACATGGGGAGGAGAGAGCAACTATTTTAAAAAGGTGGTCAGATGATTGTGATGAATATGCTAATTTTCCTGATTTGATCATCACATATTGTACACAAGTCTTGACAGTCAACTCTGTACCCCACAAATATGTATAATTAATAATGTTTCAATAAAAAAAATCATTAAAAAAATAAAAGTGGTCAGAGAAGGACTGTGTGGTAGGGTAACATTAAGGAAGACCTGAAGAGAGTGAAGAAATATTCCACACAGAAAGCAGTAAGTACAAAGACCCCGAGGCTGGAGCTTGCTTGGAGATGTCAAACATAGCAAGGAGATCAGGGTGAATAAAAAGGGGTAGAGACTGAAGGAGTGACTAGAGAAGACGAACTCTACAAAAGCAGCATTTATCATTACAAGGCATTTGCAGAGAAAAATGTGAACCACATTACTGACATTCTCAGAGCATTTTTTAAAGTTTGAAAAAAGGTTGGTCATATAAATAAATTTAAAATGCTTTATTATTTCACTTTTCCTGTATTTCTCCTATTTTATCATTTTGAAAATTGTAATATGAACATTTTTTCTCTTTCTTTTCTTTTTTAATTCAAAATATTTTAACATTTACCTGTACATATTTGTGGGGTACATTATGTTGTTTCAATGCATGCATTTACTGCACAATGTTTAACTTAAGGTAGATAATATAGTTTTGTACCCATTAATCCACAACCTTTCCTCCTCCCGCTCCACTCCCTGGCCTCTGGTAACCATTATTCAACTCTCTACCTCTATCAGAACCACTTTTTTTTAAAGATCCCACATATGAGTTATTTCAAGTAGTATTTTTCTTTTTGTGCCTGACTTACTTCACGTAACATGATAGTTTCTGGTTCCTTTCACACGATCATGTTGATTCTACAAAATGACTCAGTCAAGACAGAAATATTAATTCATTTAAAATACGATATTTCTGTATTTCTCAGTAAAATGTGCCAAAATTGTACATTCATTTAAAAGTATACTGAAAAATGTGTATTGAAGAAAGTATATTAATTTTCCTCCCATTCAGAATCTTAGAAGTTATTTGACTAAAGAAATAATTAAAATTAGATATAAATTTATATTATATTTTGAGTTGATTTTTGTGTATTGTGTAAAACCAACTCAAAATAGATTTAAATGCAAAACCGGAAATTGTAAAACCTCTAGAAGAAAACAGAGGAAAAGCTTTGTGATATTGGGCGCGGCAATAATTTCTTAGGTATGACACCAAAGGCACAAGAAACAAAAGCAAAATTAGTCAAGTGAGACTATTCAGACTAAAAATCTTCGGCATAGCAAAGGAGACAAACAACCTATGGGATGGAAGAAAAGTTCTGAAAACCATATACCTGATAAGGGATTAGTAAACAAAATATGGAAGGTACTCCTATAACTCAATGGCAAAAGAAAAAAAAAAAACCCAGCAACCAAATAACCCAATTAAGAAATGAGCCAAGAACTTAAATTGACATTTTTCCAAAGAAGACAAATAAATAGCAGGTATATGAAAAAATGTTCGACATGACTAATCATCAGGAAAATGCAAATCAAGATATTACCTCACATCTGTTGAGATGGCTATGAAAGAAAGAAAGAGAGAGAGAGAGAGAAAGAAAGAAAGAAAGAAAGAAAGAAAGAAAGAAAGAAAGAAAGAAAGAAAGAAAGAAAGAAAGAAAGAAAGAAAGAAAGAAAGAAAGAAAGAAAGAAAGAAAGAAAGAAAGAAAGAAAGAAAGAAAGAAAGAAAGAAAAGGTAACAAGAGTTGATGAGGATTTAGAGAAATTGAAACTCTTGTGCACTGTTGGTAGGAACGGTGCAACCTCTATGGAAAACAATAAGGTACTGCCTCAAAAAATTAAAAATACACATAAAGTTACCACATGATCCAGCAATCTAGCAATCTTCCTCCTAGGTATTTATCCAAAAGAACTGAAATCAGACTCTTGAAGAGATGTATGTACTCCCATATTCACTGGATCCTTATTCTCAATAGCCAAGAGGTAGAAACAACCCAAATGTCCATCACTGAATAAATGGCTGAAATAAATGTGTTACATGCATACCATGGAATATGATCCATCTCTAAAAAGGAGAAAATCCTGCCACATGCAACAGCATGGAAGAATCTGGAAAGCATTATGCTAAATAAAACATGTCAGACACAGAAAGATTAAAACTGCATGACTCCACTTACATAAGTTACCTAAAATAGTCAAACTCATAGAAAGAGAAAGTGGGATGGTGGTTGTCAGAAACTGTGGTGGAAGTTGGGTGAATGGGCTTAAGGAATTGTTGCTAAATGGGTTTAAAGTTACAGTTATACAAAACCAATAAGTTCTAGAGATCTGCTGTACCACACAGTGCCTATAATCAACAATACTATACTGTACACTTAAAAATTGTTACAAGGGTAGGTCTCTTAACATTGCAGTAAGTGTTCTTAAAACAAAGAAAAGAAAAAAAAATACATGGTACTGAAATAGAAAATAATGGACATGAGAAATAATAATTTTAGATGAGTAGTTAAACTGGGCTCTCTGATAATGTAATATTTAAAATGAGTCACAGGCAAAGAGGCCGGGATGAACAGCATCCGTAAATGTGCTTCCTGTGAACAAATGAACAATAAAGAGAGACAGAGAAAGAAAGAAAGAAACAACAATCACAGTAATATGCTGAACTTCTAGAACACTAGAGGTGGAAAAGGGGAGGGGAGAAGTAGAGAGAGGGGGCTAGTGAGGAATTGGTGAATGGACACAAAGAATGATTGCGTATTGTAATGATGACTAAGCTAACTATACTGATCTAATCACCACAAATTATTGAAAATCAACGTGTACTCCACATATATGTCTAATAAAAAATTTTTTTAAAAAGAAAGAAATGAACAAAGATTACTGTTATTAGACCATACAAGCAAGGGAAAGTTGGGCAGAAAATGATAAAAGAGATGGCAACAGAGGTCATGCACCTCTTGTAGGCCATAGTCAGGAGATACTCTAAGTACAATCAGAATTAGATTTCAGGAGTTAAACCAAGAGTTCAAGTTTCACTTTAGAGATGTCAGTGAAAAGTTAAATAAAACTATGAAAGCAGAAGCAGCCCAAGATGGAGCAGTAAAGAACATCTATATTCAGAGTATGAGTGCAGGATAAGAGCCAACAATAAAAACCAGTAGAACATTCAGTGAGGGTGAAGAAAAACAAGTAAGCCACGAACGTTTATATCAGCTTTATTCATAATTGCCCAGACTTGGAAGCAAACAAAATATCTTTTGGGGAGGTAAATGGATAAAATGTGGTATGTCTAGACAATGGAACATTATTCAGTGCTCAAAAGACATGAGCTAGCAAGCCATTAAAGATCTGGAGGAAAGAAATGTATATTACTAAGAGAAAGAAGCCAATATGAAAAGGATAAAAACTGTATGATTCCAACTACATGACATTCTGGAAACTGGGAAACCATGGAGATAGAAAATGATCAGTAGTTGCCAGGGGTTAGTGGAGACAGAGGAGTGAATAGGCAAAGCACAGAAGGTTTTTAGGGCAATTAAACTACTCTGTATGATACTGCATTATACATTTGTCCAAACCCATAGAATGTACAACACCAAGAGTGAGTCCTAATGAAAACTATGATATCAAGGTGATAATGAGGGGTCACTGCAGGCTTATCAATTATAACGAATGTACCACTCTAGTGGGAGATATTGAAAATGAAGGAGTCTATGCATACGTGGGGGCATCAATTATATGGGAAATCTCTGTACTTCCCACTCAATTTTGCTGTGAACCTAAAATTCTTCTAAAAAACAGTCTATTTAAAAAATAAAAATAAATTTATATTATAATATCCAATTAATTATTTTTATTAAAAACTAGTCACACTCATCTACTGCTGACTAATTTCCTACTCTAATGTGTAGGGCACATGCATGTACTTTTGTTCATGGGCTGGTATGTGCTCCTGTTTAACATGTATGCTTGCATCAGAATGTGCTAAGAAAAATGTAAGTGGAATAAGTAAAAAAATTAAATGTCATTAGTGAGGTTTGACAAGCAAGTCCCCAAACTTCTAACAATTCCCCTTAGCCTTACTCACTTAGGTATTATGTCTCTAAACATGTTTTCTTTTTACTAGACAGCAGACTCTGAAAAGGTAAGAATAACATCTCAGGAATTTAAAAGCCTTGTGGGGCTTAAAATGTAACTCATTACATGAGGAACTTCTGAGAGGAATGAAATTACATTATTGTGCAAACTACAATATTAAAATGCCAATCTTATAGAAAACTTTGCCTTCTCAATCATCTTCTTGAATGCACTGTTGACCTCTTTGTTCCACAGGCTGTAGACCACAGGGTTCAGCAAGGGGATGACCATAGCACAGAACATGGACATCATTTTGTCTGTGTCCATAGAGTGACTGTAGCTGGGCTGTAAGTACATGAAGATGACGGTACCATAGAAGATGGAAACTGTAGTGAGGTGAGAAGCACAGGTGGACAAAGCCTTTTGGTGGCCCTGAGCTGAGTGCATTTTCAAGATCATGATAAATATAAACAGGTAAGTTATCAAGATAACCAGAAGAGCAAAAAAGACATTAAAGATTGACAGAAAAACCAGAATCACTTCACTAATGTGTTTATTAGAGCAAGAGAGAACCATGACTGCTGGAACATCACAGAAAAAGTGATGAATCACATTGGATTTTGAGAAAGAGAGGCTGAATATGTCCCCAATGTGGAAGGCAGAATTCAAGAAACCACAAACATAGGAGCCTATGGCCAGATGAGCACATGTGCTTGTTGTCACGGTGGTTGTGTAATGAAGGCGTTTACATACTGCTGCATAGCAGTCATAGGTCATTGATGCCAAAAGGTAACTTTCTACCCTAGCAAAGGATACAAAAAAAAAAAACCACAAAAAAAATTTGAGCAGCACATGCATTGTAAAAGATGATCTTGCTTCCTTTTAGAAACCCAGCTATGACTTTGGGAGTGACAGCTGAGGAATATCCAAAGTCCACCAGGGACAGGTTGCTGAGGAAAAAGTACACGGGAGAGTGGAAATGAGCGTCTGACAGAATCAACACAATCATACCCAGATTTCCAAATATAGTAAAGAAGTAGACAAGAGTGAACATTATAAAGAGTGAGACCTGAAGTTCTGGGGCATCAGTTAGTCCTAGAAGAATGAATTGTGTCACTTCTGTACAGTTCTCCATCTATATTATTTGGAAATCATAAGATGCCCTGTAGCAATGAGAAATAAAGGAATAGAGAGATAAACAAAAATGAGATTGAATAAAACTAAAATGTATAAATACAATGTGCATAATTTAATTACAGCAAAAAAAATGTACTTTAAAATACTATAGATCGAAAGCAAAAGCTTGACAATAATATTAGTGCATAAATTATCAATATCGCTACAATCTGTTGAGTCCAAAGAATCTTTACGAGTCATCTCCCAAAACTTAAATAATATAAATTTATAAACTGATAGGTAGAATATTTAATGACTTATCCAAGGTTACATATTTGGAATGAGTTTATCTGACAATTCAGTTTTCCTAGTCTATTAAAACTTATACTTGTATGTTGCTCATACACCAGGTACTGCTCTAGACAATTTATAAGTGTACTTGTTAACTTCTCTAAACAATATTATAAGGTTGATTAGTTTATTACATTTATGTAAATTAAGAGACACACAAGATGAAGTAATTTATTAATATTTACAGAAGTATTAATTGGCAACCCAAGCTTTGGAATTGGGAGAGTGATTCTCAAGTCTTATGGTCTTAGTTAAATCTAAATCAAATTGAATTTGAAAGCAGTTTACAATTACTCATTGACTTCATTGGTTCAAACTCAGTGTTTGGAGTTTCACAGTGAATTACCTGGAAGATATAGGCACGTTAGTGGTCTTAGGATAACTGGGGCAGTAAAGACATGTACAACCAGGAAAGGCTATTCTAAGAGGAATATATTGCATCTAATATAGAGCTTGGGCTCTAGGAAGAGCTGCATATCAGCCATGCCATTTACTACCTAGGCAGCATTGGTCCCATCCTAACTTTCCTGAATCTCATTTATTCCATGCGAAAAATAAAAAGGCTAGTGAGACTCACTTCAATGTGTGATTTTGAGACTCAAATGAAAGAATTCATTTTAAAAACCATGAATAGAATGTTGGTTGTTTAGCACAGCTTGATGAGAGCTAGCTATAATGTTGTTATTGGGATGGAATGATGGTCTCTGTGTTAGCTTGATAAAGCTGGACGGCAACATATGGGACTTCACGGGTGGGTAAATTTCTAGGTCTTTTAGCCTCCCTCTTCCATTTGTCTTTTCTCACACACCAGGGCCATTGAGAGTTTCTGTGCTCTCCAGTAATTTTCACCGTGGTTTTTTTCCTCCCGTATGATCAGCTGTTCTGGCCATTCCACTTGAGCCATTCTTTTGTTTATTTCTTCCTTGAAATCTATGTTTTAGCTTGGTTTGGAAGAGTCTCCTTTCTTAAACTCATTTTTTTTTCATTATTATCATCTCTTAGTTGAGCACAGATACTTAGGGCTTAAATTGCATAGTCTGCAGATCTCTTTTGGTGGCAAGCTCCATGGTGTAAAATTATTACAGTCGTGTGTCATTTAAGGACGGTGATCCATTCTGACAAATTCATCATTAGGAATTTCACCACTGTGCAAACATCATAGAATGTACTTATAAAAACTCAGGTGGTACAGCCTACTACACACCCAAGCTATGTTGTATAGCCACCATCATATATGCACATTGTTGTTGACTGAAATGTTGTTATGGGGCCACCTGTATTTCAGTCAGTACTTGTGTAAGATCAGTGTTTTAAATTGGAAAGGGTGTCCATCCTCTGCTAGTTAGTATTCCCTACTCACCTTCCACACTGCAGTTTATAAGCTTAGCCCATGGAAGCATTGTTTGCTGACCTTAACACACATAGCCTCTTTTAAAATATACTACATTCTACAACTAATGTTAAGAGATTTTAATAAAAATGTGTGTATGAGTGTATTTGTGTGTGGTAGGTGATATTATTTTTATCTCCTTATTACAGGAATTAGAGATTGGAAAAGTTGTGTGACATTCTACATTACACAAGTATGAAGGATATTTAAAATTCAAGACTAAAATCCCATTTTGACATAATCAAAATCTGTGATTTTAGCTACTCACTGTTAGCATTTTTATGTGTTAGTAATAATAAGGGTGAGATTATAAGGAAAAGGTTAAAATGCAATTCAGATCTTGCTAATTTGTCTAGTTCCCTTTGTAGTTTAAGAACTGTCAGTTCACATTTCTATTAGGTTTCTCTGTTTTGCCTCCAGTGGGAGGCTAACTGATAGTGAACAAGATAAAATTACCAACTACTCAATCAGAGCACATCTATCTTATTTTTGTTTAACTCTTTTAGAGAAGCAGTATGATATTTGGTAAGTATCATTAAACTCCCTACTAATGGAAGCTTTGACATTTATACTCCAGCCTCAATACACTGCTTTAGAAAAAAAAGTTCAAGACATCTATTTCTGTTCTCAAATGACTTATAGCATTTATAACTGTCTCACTGCTTTTGCACAAATTACACTTTTTTCTAATTGTGTATACTGAATATAGAAGCTTACCTTGCTACTGGAAATGAAGGGATAGTCAATCCTGAGTAGTGAATCTCAAATTAGACATTCAGTCATGAATAATGCATAAATGCTGTTAGAAGAGCTCTCTCACAGGTAGTGGTCTAAAGTTTTTGTGTTTTCTGAGGCAAGAAAAGATGGAGGAAACAATGCCAACATGTATCTAGACACCTGGGTTCAAGTCCTGAATCCACCATTAATTCTTACTGTGCCCTTGGAGGAACCACTCACTTCCTTGTTTCTCATAAGATAAGCATAATAAAATTACTTCTTCCATATAATTTACAGAATTGCAGTCTGTAAATAGCAAATAAGGAAAAGTCTATAAAACGACTTGCTAAAGGTGTTATAATTTTAAAGCCACTCAATATAATTTTTATCTTGAGGTAATTCCCTTTAGCCATGGGTGCAGACTCAGAGAAAATCCTAGTTCTGGAGATGGTCTGTGAGTACTGACAACTATTAGCATTCAGATAAATAAAGGGGCTCTGTACACACTCTCGTTCCTTAAAATGGTGTGGGCAGAGTCTTGTTGGGATTTCAGAGGCTAATACAAGGAAACCAGGAGGGAATTATTGAGATATGAAACTCTCAGGGGACACCACCCATGAGGACTTCTATAGCTCCTCATCACAGCTTTCTGTGAAAAAACTATTAGACTGCCTAGGGGGACCTAGCTAGAAATGCTGAGTATGTTTTGTGTTCCTTGTTGATATTTTGTATCCTCTAATTAATGCATAATTTACAAACAATAAGACCTACACTTTCTAGTGTATATTTCTAAGAAATCAGTCAATGTGTATATTTATATAACCACTAACATAATTAAGATATTGCAGAACACTTGCATTACCTAAACAAAATCCTGAGATTGTTTGTGGTCAACCCCTTGTCCCACCTACTTTCCCCGGAAATCATTGAACTACTTTTGTCCATATA
The DNA here is from genome assembly GCF_027409185.1 of Cynocephalus volans. Lineage (NCBI taxonomy): Eukaryota > Metazoa > Chordata > Mammalia > Dermoptera > Cynocephalidae > Cynocephalus > Cynocephalus volans. The sequence goes on from NC_084463.1 coordinate 153,426,698, forward strand.
ATTTTGCTTTTTCAAGAACATCCTAACTAGAATTCTAGCATATGTAGTGTCTGAGTCTTGCATCTTTTGCTCAGTATAATGTTGTTGATATCCATCAATATTGTTACTTTTATCAGTTGTGAAATCTTTTTATTGTGGAGTATTATTCTTGGACATTACAGATTGTTTATCTATTTCTCAGTTGAGGAACATTGTGTTAAATTAAGTATTTTGTGATTATGAATAAATCTGATCTAAGCATATGCTTAAAGTTTTTTGTGTGAACATAGGTTTTCATTTCATTTGGCTAAATGTGTGTGAGAAAGATTGCTTTTGTATATGGTATGTATGTTTAATTGAAAAAGAAATGGTCAAACTGCTTTCCAAAGTCACTCTATTATTTTTTCCCACTTAACGTTACATTTCAATCATTTCTTAACTTTCTTAGCATTTGGTGTTCTAAGATTTTTAAAAACCTTATTTTATTTTTATTTTTTGCTCTTTCACAAAGATGTCTCAAGACATCTTCTAGGCAAAATCTTTGTTTCAAAGGCCTCATTTGTCTTACCGCTGCATTTATGACAAAGATTATTTTTTCAACACAAGAAATAGATCCATTCTGTCCACCCCACTATCACCTCTTAATCCACACTCTCAAGAACACTTATTATACCTTGCTCAGTGAGGCAAGTTTATGGGTTACAAATTTGTCTTGTGCACCCAGGTGGCTTGACCTCAAATTCAGCTAAGTGATTTAACTCCTTCAATCTTTAGATTATCCTCTGTAAGGGGAGTTAATGATATATCGTAATCCCCATAGGATTAAGAAGATTCTCAGATGACATATATGCTATTTTTAGAACATATTAGGTGTTTCACAAGGTTAAATATTACTATATTATTATTTAGCAAAAATTGATATTGCATGGGTCATAAAAATATTGCTCAAACATTTTGTTTGCTTCCCCATGTGCGGATGTCCCATTAGAGCTCAGCAGAGGTACATACTAGTTTCTAGAAAACAAACTATGGGAAGAATTGATATGTGCCATTTCTGAGTGAGTTGAAGCACATGTAAAACATTCCAGTTGTCTCTCCTCCTGCCGTGAAGACTGAAAAGGCTTAAAGTTCTAGCTGGTGCAGGTAAACATGGTGAATATGCATGATGAATAAAAGAATGGAAAGATCTCAAATAAACAACCTAATGATGCAACCCAAGGTACTAGATAAATAAGAGCAAACTAAATCCAAAATAAGTAGAAGGAAAGAAATAATAAAGATCAGAGCATAATTTAATGAAATTAAGACTAACAAGACAATACAAAGTATCACAGAATGAAGAGTTCATTTTCTGAAAAGGTAAACATGTTGACAAACCTTTAAGTAGTCTAAGATAAAAAGGGAGAAGACTCAATAGAATCAGAGATGAAAAAGCCACTACAACTAACATCACAAAAACACAAAGGATCATTTAAGTTTATTTTGAACAACTATAAGCCAACAAATTCAAAAACCTAGAGAAAAATGGATAAATTTCTGAACAATTATAACTTATCAAAATTGAATCATAAGGAATGGGAAATCCAAACAGAAAAATAAGGAGCAATGAGATTGAATAAGTAATAGAAAATCTTCCAACAAAAAAAAGCCCATGATGAGATGACTTCACTGCTGAATTCTATCAAACTTTTTTTAAAAAAAGAGCTAACATCAATTATTCTCAAACGATTTCGAAAAATTGAAAGGGAGAAAATTCTCTCAAACTCATTCAAAGAAGCCAGCATCACCCTGATATGAAAACTAGGTAAAGACACAACCAAAAAAGTAAATACAAGCCAATATCCCTGATGAACATAGATGCAAAAATCCTCAACAAAGTAGTAGCAAACAAAATACAAAAGCACCTTGAAAAAATTACCCAACATGATCAAGTGGGATTTATCCCAAGGATGCAAGGATGGCTCAACATATGCAAATAAAGACATTTCTAAAATCAATAAATTTCTTTCTAAGATCAGAAACAAGGCAAGGATGCCAACTCTCATTACTCTTATTCAACAAAGTACTGGAAGTCCTAACCAGAGCAACGGGCAAGAGAAAGGAATAAAGGGCATCCAAAGTGAAAAAGAAGTTAAATGTCACTGTTATCAGATGACAGGATCTTATATATAGAAAGACACAAAGACACAATCACAAAACTATTACAATTAATAAACAAATTGAGTAAAGTTGCAGGATACAAAATTAACATACAAAAATTAAAAGTGTTTTTACACAGCAGTAGCGAATTATCTGAAAAAAAGAATAAAAATTGCAATCTCTTTTAAAATAAATACAAAAAAATTCCAGGAGTAAATTTAGCCACAGAGGTGAAAGATCTCTACAATGAACACCATAAAACATTGATAAAAGAAAGAGATCCTGTGTTTGTGAACTGGAACAATTTATATTGTTAAAATGTCCATACTACCCAAAGCACTCTATATATTTAATGCATCCCCCACAGAAATATCAATAACATTATTCACAGAAATGAAAAAATTCTAAAATTTATCTGAAACCACATTTATCTGAAGAGCCCAAATAGCCAAAGCAATCTTGAGCAAAAAGAATAAAGCTGGAGACATCATATTACCTGACTTCAAAAATACTGCAAAACAATAGTAATCAAAATAGTATAACACTACTATAAAAACGAGCACATAGACAAATGGAACAGACTAAAAAACCCAGAAACCCATATACTTATAGTCAGCTGATACTTCTTAAGTTTATTTATTTATCAACATTATTTTTTACATTCTATGATATTGTAGCAGAGCAGTTGAGGGTGGGAGGAGAAAGGAAGTAGGGAGGAAGGGGGTGGGGTTGAGGCCTGTGGAACCCCCCTCATTTCTGCAGGGGAGACCAGGGGGCTTCCAGTGGTGTCTTGGTCATTGATGGGCTGGGTGCAGTTCTCAGGGGGATGTGGCTGAAGCCCACCACCCCCACACACACTGCCCAAACTCAGGAGCCTGGGGCGCTTCCTGTGGTCATCACTGGGCTGGTTGCAGGTGACGAGGAGGTGTGGCCAAGGCCCTTGGCCCCCCACCACCCCAGCTCTGGTGAGCCTAGGGTGCTTCCTGCAGTGGCTTAGTGGTTGCTGCTGGGCTGGTTGCAGGTGTCGGGGGCAAGGCTGAGCCCTGCAGCCCTCCCTCCTCTCTGGCCGGCTAGCCCAGGGGATTTCCAGTCCTTCTAGGTGCTATAGGTGTTCTTTGGTGATGTGAGACCTTTACTAGTTAAACTTTGTCTCTGGTCTGTGGATATTTTGTTTTTTCTTCCAATTGTGTTGGATTATTTGCTGTTCCTACCACTTAAACTCTGCACTGGAACTAATTTATCATCCTTTTCTTACTTCTAAAATTGGGGAACTTCCTGTGGGGACCAGCACTTGAGCTCTGTGGTTGAGCCAAATTGTTGCTTTGCTGCTGTTTCCCTGGGGAAGTCTATTTGTACAGCTCAGGTTTTAATGGTTGACTTTATAGGTACTTCCAGCTTCTGTGAGATCCAGTAAACCTGGGTTGTGTAGAAATTCTGGTCAGGGCCTGAGTCTTTTCAGCAAACTGCACCCCCTGCAGTTCTATATTCCTGACCAGTCTCTACTGAGTGGTCCTGCACTGATTGGGGGCAGATTGGCTGTCTGTGCTGTGCCCCGGTGATCTCCCAGTGGGCCCATCTCCCCCACCCCCCACACTCCAAACACTTCTCCTGGGGTGGGCTGTTCACTGGTCCCTTGCAATGACTCACCAGCCTCTGAGTGGCTCTGTTTTTTCAGCTTTGTGGTTCCTCGCTCCTATGTGGGTCCATGGGAACCTTATTAGCGGTCTTGCTGGCCGGGGAGCCACCAAGGCCCTCTTCTCCCTTGCAGCCTCCAAGCAACTTCATCTGAAGGGCACAGCTTCAGCTTTTGCCAGCTCCTCCTTGTGCCCAGAAGCTCCAGCCTTGAAGCAACGGGGCCTCAAAATGGTCAATGTGGTTCTTTCTTTCTTTCATCATGGCTTCTCCCACACTCATGCACTCTGTAAGTCTCTCCTCCTCTTCCCCTGATTTCTAATAGCTCTAGCTTGGCAGTTATTGCTTTTTAATAGTCTTAAGTTGGTTGATTTGTGAGAGAGAGTGATGCTGGTGACTGTCTATTCGACCATCTTGACTGGAAGACCCCTCAGACAACTGATTTTTGACAAAGGTACCAAGAACAAACATTGGGGAAAAACCAGTCTCTTCAAGCAATGGTGCTGTGAAAAACTGGATGGCCACATACAGAAAAATAAAACTAGACCCCTATGTTTCACCACTCACAAAAAACAACTCAAAGTGGGTCGAATACTTAAAGGTAAGACCAGAAACTATGAAACTACTAAAAGAAAACATAGGGGAAATTCTTTATCACGTTGGTCCAAACAAGGATTTTTTGAATAAGATCTCAAAAGCACAAGTAACAAAAGCAAAAATAAATAGGATTGTATCAAACTAAAAACCTTAATAGTATCATATCAAACTAAAACCTGCACAGCAAAGGAAACAATCAACAGAGAAAAGAGACAACCTACAGAATGAGAGAAAATATTTGAACTACAAATCTGACAAGGTATTAATATTCAGGATATACAAGGAACTCAATAGCAAAGAAACACTCTTCCCCCAGCAAGATGGCTGACTAGAGGTGGCCAGCCCTCACCTCTAATGCAGAACAGTCTAAAGCAACAAACACATAGTCACCTGAAGATTAGAGTGTCTAGGAGAAAACAACAGAATCCAACTAAATAGTGATTTCTGGCAAGAATCATTTATTAGTATGATTGAGAATCCCTTATATTTGACAAGTTGCTTCTCTCTTACAGCTTTTGTGATTCTATCTTTAACTTTGAACACTTTGAACATTGAGGAAAACCCCCCAAAACCTGGAAACTTGAGACAGCAATATGTAAGGACCTGGTGTATCAAACTCTGTACAGCCTGAACAAGGTAGGAGAAGGGAGTGACAGCATCTGGTGCACCCACTGTAGATGCCTGCAAACCACTTTGGAAATGATTGCAATTTTAAAAAATTATTGTGGGACCTGATTTGTGACCTAACATGTGATCTATCCTGGAGAATGTTCCACGTGCTGATGAAAAGAGTACATATTCTGTAGTTGCTGGATGAAATGTTCTGTTGATATCTGCCATGTTCAATTGGCATAATGTGTAGTTTAAATCCTGTGTGTTTCTCTGATTTGTTGCCTTGATGACCTGTCCAATGCTGAGAGAGGGCTGTTCAGGTCCCCCACTATCATCATATTGGGGTCTATCTCTTTCTTTAGGTCTGATATCCAGGTGCTCCAGTGTTGGGGGCATACATATTTACAATTGTTATGACTTCTTGCTGGATAGATCCTTTTATCATTATATAGTGACCTTGTCTCTTTTCATGGTTGTTGGTTTGAAGTCTATTTTAGCCAATATAAGAATAGCTACTCTTGCTGGATTTTCATTGCATGGTGTATCTTTTTCCATCCTTCCACTTTTAGTCTGTATGTCTCTCTGCAGGTGAGGTGAGTCTCTTAAAGACAGCATGTAGTTGGGTCTAGCTTTTTAATCCAATCAGTCAGTGGTTTTTTTTTTTCAATGGGATATTTAATCCATTTACATTTAGGGTTGTTATTGACAGGTATAGCCTTACTCCTGGCTTGTTATTGTTTTTTGTTTAGGTATTTTAAATATCTTTTGTTTCTTTCTTCCTATTTTATTATTCATCTTCAATGTTTGCTGATTTTTTGAGGTGGTAAGATTTAGTTTCTTTTTTTCTTATTTGCATTTTTGTTTTACCAGTGATTTTTTTCTTTCTTGTGTATTCGTGGTAGTGATTATTGTTTTTCAAGTTCCAGGTCCAGAACTCCCTTGAGAATTTCTCATAGGGCTGGTTTTGTGGTGGTGAACTCCTAAAGATTTTGTTAGTCAGGGAAATACACTATTTCTCCCCCATTTCTGAAGGATAACCTTGCTGAGTATATTATTCTTGGCTGGCAATTTTTTTTCCTTTAGTATTTTGAATATACCATCCCATTTTCTTCTGACCTGAAGAGTTTCACTTAAGAAATCTGATGTTAGTCTGATAGGGGCTCCCTTAACACTTTTCTCTTGCTGCTTTTAGAATTCTCTCTTTGTCTTGAGCTTTGCCAGTTTAACTGCAATGTGTCTCAGAGAGGATCTTTTTGGATTGAGTCTGTTTGGGAATCTATGAGGTTCCTGAAACTGAAAATCTGTTTCTGTCCCTAAACCTGAGATTTATTCTGTAATTATTACCACAAATAGGTTTTCAGCACCTTTTCCTTTCTCCTCCCTTTCTGAAATACCCATGATTCAGATGTTTGTGAACTAAATGGTGTGTGCTAGCTCTCTTAGATTTTCTTCATTTTTAAAAATTCTTTATTTCTTTTTCTTTTTTTGTCTGCCTGGGTTACTATTATTATTGTTGTTATTTTATTTCTATTTATTTATTTTTTTAATTTAATTTTATTTTGTCAATAAACAATGTGGTTGATTATTGTGGCCCATTACTGAAACATCTCTCCCTCCTCCCTGTTCCCACTACCTCCCAACAACCTCATATCTGTTCGTTTGTCATATCAACTTCAAAGAATTTTAATTGTTGTGTCTAATTCCCTCCCTCCCCGTTTATTTGTGTATTTATTTATTTATTTTTAGCTCCTGTAAACAAGTAAGAACATGTGATATTTCTCTTTCTGTGCCTGACTCGTTTCACTTAATATAATTCTCTCTAGGTCCATCCATGTTGTTGCAAATGGCAGTATTTCATTCGTTTTTATAGCTGAGTAGTATTCCATTGTGTAGATGTACCACATTTTCCGTATCCACTCATCTGATGATGGACATTTGGGCTGGTTCCAACTCTTAGCTATTGTAAAGAGTGCTGCGATGAACATTGGGGAACAGGTATACCTTCGACTTGATTTCCATTCTTCTGGGTATATTTCCAGCAGTGGGTTAGCTGGGTCATATGGTAGATCTATCTGTAACTGTTTGAGGCACCTCCATACCATTTTCCATAGAGGATGCACCATTTTTCAGTCCCACAAACAACGTATGAGAGTTCGTTTTTCTCTGCAACTTCACCAGTATTTATCATTCACAGTCTTTTGTATATTAGCTATCCTAACTGGGGTGAGATGGTATCTCAGTGTGGTTTTGATTTGAATTTCCCAAATACTGAGTGATGATGAGCATTTTTTCATGTGTCTGTTAGCCATTCATATATCCTCCTTTGAGAAATGCCTATTTAGCTCTTTTGCCCATTTTTTAATTGGGTTACTTGGTTTTTTGTTGTAAAGTTTTTACAGTTCCTTGTATAATCTGGATATTACACCTTTGTCACATGTGTATTTTCCAAATATTTTCTCCCACTCTGCTTGTCTTTAAACTCTGTTAATTGTTTCTTTTGCTGTGCAGAAGCTTTTTAGTTTGATAGAATCAAATTTATTTATTTTTACTTTGGTTGCCGGTGCTTTGGGTGTTGTACTCATGAAGTCTGTACCCAGTCCTACTTCCTGAAGTGTTTCTCCTATGTTTTCTTTAAGAAGTTCTACTGTTTTGGGGCAGATATTTAATTCTGTAATTCATTTTGAGTTGATTTTAGTATATGGTGAGAGGTATGGCTCTAGTTTCATTCTCCTACATATGGATATCCAGCTATCCCAGCACCATTTGCTGAAGAGGCAGTCTCTTCCCCAGTGTAAAAGCTTGGTGTTTTTGTCAAAGATCAGATGGCTGTAGGTGTGTGGGTTGATGTCTGGATTCTCTATTCTATTCACTGATCAATGTATCTCTTTTTATGTCAGTACCATGCTGTTTTGTTTATTATAGCTATGTAGTATAGTTTAAAGTCAGGTAGTGTTATGCCTCCACCTTCATGTTTTTTTTGCTCAGAATTTCTTTGGCTATGTGTGGACGTTTGTTATTCCACATAAATGGCTGGATCATTTTTTCCATTTCTGTGAAAAATGTCATTGGAATTTTGATGGGGATTGCATTGAATTTGTATATCACTTTGGGTAGTATGGACATTTTCACAATGTTGATTCTTCCAACCCAAGAGCATGAGATATTTTTCCATCTTCTTGTGTCCTCTTTCATTTCTCTCAGCAGTGGTTTGTAGTTCTCATGACAGAGATTTTTCATAACCTTGGTTAACACAATTCCTAAGTTTTTTTTTTTTTTTTTTTTTTTTTTGGTGGCTATTGTAAATGGGCAAGCTTTCTTGATGTCTCTTTCTGCATGTTCACTATTGGAGAATAGAAATGCTACTAATTTTTGTGTGTTGATTTTGTATCCAGCAACATTGCTGAAATCATTTATCAACTCCAAGAGTTTTTTTGTAGAGGCTTTAGGCTGTATGATATATAGGGTTATGTCATCTGCAAAGAGGGACAGTTTGACTTCATCTTTTCCAATCAGGATTCCCTTTATTTCCTTCTGTTCTCTGATTGCTCTGGCTAGTACTTCCAACACCGTGTTGAATAGGAGTGGTGAGAGTGGGCATCCTTGTCTAGTTCCCGTTCTTATGGGAAAATCTTTTCCCCATTTGGGATGATGTTGGCAGTGGGCTTATCTTATATGTCTTTAATTATGTTGAGATACTTTCCATCTATACCTAACTTATAGAGAATCTTTGTCATGAATGAGTGTTGAATTTTATCAAATGCTTTATCAATATCTATAGAGATGATCATATGGTCCTTGCGTTTGAAATTATTGATATGGTGTATCACATTAATTGATTTGTGTATGCTGAACCAGCCTTGCATCCTGGGGATGAATCCCACTTTATCATGGTGTATAATTTTGCATATGTGTTGTTGTATTCTGTTAGCTAGTATTTTATTGAGGATTTTTGCATCTATATTCATCAAGGATATTGGCCTGTAGTTTTCTTTTTTGTTGTATCTTTACCTGGGTGATGTTTGCTTCATAGAATGAGTGTGGGAGAATTGCCTCTGTTTCCATCTTCTGGAATAGTTTGTAGAGAATTGACGTCAATTCCACTTTGAATGTTTGGTAGAATTCTGCTGTGAATTCATCTGGTCCTGGGCTTTTCTTTGTTGGGAGCCTTCTGATAACAGCTTCAATCTCTTTTCTTGTTATTGGTCTGTTCAGATATTCTATATCTTCTTGGCTCAGTTTTGTTTGTTTGTTTGTGTCCAGAAATTTATCCATTTCGTCCAGATTTTCAAACTTGTTGTTATATAGTTGTTTATAGTAGTCTCTAATGATTCCTTGTGTTTCCAAGGTATCAGTTGTAATATCAATCTTTTCTTTTCTAATTTTTGTTATTTGGGTCTTCTCTCTTCTTTTTTTAGTTAGCCATACTATTGGTTTGTCAATTTTATTTATCTTTTCAAAAAACCAACTTTTTGATTCATTGATCTTTTGTATCATTTCCTGGGTTTCAATTTCATCAAGTTCTGCTCTGATCTTCATGATTTCTTTCTGTCTGCTAACTTTGGGTTTGGATCGTTCTTGTTTTTCTAGTTCTTTAAGTTGAAGTATTAGGTTGTTCATTTGCCATCTTTCCATTCTTCTGAAGTAAGCATTTAATGCGATAAATTTCCCCCTTAGTCCTGCTTTTGCAGTATCCCACAGGTTTTCATATGATGTACCATAGTTTCAATAGTTTTTTTGATTTCCTGTTTGAATTCTTCTTGGACCCATAAGTCATTAAGTAGAATGCTGTTTAAATTCCATACGTTTGTATAGTTTCCAAAATTTCGTATGTTATTGATTTCTAATTTTAATCCATTGTTGTATGAAAAAATACATGGAATAATTCCAATTTTTTTGAATTTGTTGAGACTTGATTTGTGACCTAACATGTGATCTATCCTGGAGAATGATCCATGTGCTGATGAGAAGAATGAGTATTCTGAGGTTGTTGAATGGAATGTTCTGTAGATATCTGCCAAGTCCAATTGGTGTAGAGTGTTGTTTGGATCTTGTGTTTCTCTGCTGATTCTTTGCCTAGATGATCTCTCCAATATTTATAGTGGGGTGTTCAGGTCCTCTGCTATAATGGTATTAGTGTTTATTTCCTTCTTTAGGTCTAATAGAGTTTGCTTTATAAATCTGGCTGCTATGACATTGGGTGTGTATATATTTATGATGTTATGACTTCTAGACAGATGAATCCTTTTATCATTATGTAGTGGCCCTCATTATCTCTTTTTACGGTTTTTAGTTTATTGTCTATTTTATCAGATATAAGAATAGATACTCCAGCTCATTTTTCATTTCTGTTTGCATGGTCAATCTTTTTCCATCCTTTCACTCTTAGCCTATGTGAGTCTTTATAGATGAGGTAGTTCTCTTGAAGGCAGTATGCAGTTGGATCCTCCTTTTTAATCCAGTCCGCCAGTCTGTGTGTTTTGATTGGTGAATTTAATCTTTTTCCATTAAGAGTTGTTATTGAAAAGTGTTGATTTACTCCAAGCATTTTATTGATTTTTGTTTGGATGTCTTAAGTGTCTTTTGTTCCTTTCTTTCTGATTTACTGTTTGTTTTCTATATTTCTCGGTTCCTTGGGTTGTAGATAAACTTTTTTTTTCTCTTCATTGTTAGCATTTTTATTTTACTAGTGGATTTTGATTTTTCTTGAGTTTTTATGGCAGTGGTAGTTATTTTTCAGGTACCAAACCCAGCACACCCTTGAGAATTTCTTGTAAGTGTGGTCGTGTGGTAGTGAACTCCCGCAGTTTTTGTTTGTCTGAGAAATATACTATTTGCCCTTCATTTTAGAAGGATAGCGTTGCGGGGTGGAGTATTCTTGGCTGGCAATCTCTGTCTTTTAGTATTTTGAATATATCATCCCATTCCTTTCTGGCTTTTAGGGTTTGTGACATAAAGTCTGATGTTAGTCTGATTGAGGCTCCCTTATATGTGATTTGACGCTTCTCTCTTGCAGCTTTTAAGATTCTCTGTTTGTCTTTGAGTTTTGCCAATATGACTATAATGTGTCTTGGAGAAGACTTTTTTGGGTTGAATACGTTTGGTGATCTTTGGGCTTCCTGAATCTGAAGACCTGTTTCTTTTCCTATACCTGGTAAATTTTCTGCCACTATTTTATTGAGTATGTTTTCAATGCAATCTCTTTTTTCTTCCCCTTCTGGAATACCCATGACTCAGATATTTGAGTGCTTAATGTTGTCTGATATCTCTTGGATTTTCTTCAATATTTTAAATTCTTTTGTCCTTTTCTTTTCTGCTTGTGTTATTTCAAACAGCCCATCTTCAAGGTCAGAAGTTTTCTCCTCTGCTCCTGCAAACCTACTGGTTAAACTCTCTGTTGTATTTTTTATTTTGTTAAATGAATTCTTCAGCTCAGCAAGCTCTGCTACATTCTTTTTCAGGTCATTGATTTCCTTGTACATTTCTTCTTTCAGGTCCTGTATACTTTTCTCGTTTCTGCATGTTATCTAGCTGAGTTTTCTTGTATCTCATTTAGTTTTTGTTGAATTATCATCCGGAATTCCTTGTCAGGCATTTCAAGGGCTTCTTGTTCTGTAGGATCTAGAACTTGAGAGTTAGTACCCTTTGATGGTGTACCTTCTTGATTTTTCATATTTCTGGTATCTTTCCTTTAAGATGATCAACTTGATACAGTATTTTAAGCCACAGACGACATGCTCCTCAATGGAAAAAACTCATTTCCTTGTTGTTTAGTCATTGTGACAGGGGATTTCACGGTCCGCTGTTTTGACATTATTTTCTGGCTAAGATGCTGCTGAGGCTGCCAATTTGGCATGGGTGCCTCAGTGTCTGCTCAGTTCCCCACTGGTGCCTCAGGTGCATGGTTGCCTTGGGTCTTGGGCCTCTCTGCGGAGGCACCTCTCTGATCAGCATGCACTCGGCCATACTGGGGATGGGGTCCGACTGCAGCAGCAAGGCCTACCTGTTGGGTTGTGTGCTGGCACCACAGGGTGCATGGTCTCCATGGATCTTGGGCCTCTCTGGCTGGGCAGCCCACATATCTGCACGCACTCGGCCAGGCTTGGTATGGTGTCCTCCTTTGAGAATTTCTTGCCATGCTGTTCATGTAGTGGTGAACTCCCACAATTTTTGTTTGTCTGGGAAATACACTATTTCCCCCTCATTTCTGAAGGATAAGCTTTCTGGATACAGTATTCTTGGCTGACAATTTTTTTCTTTTAGTATTTTGAATGCACCATTCCATTTTCTTATGGCCTGTAAGGTTTCAGCTGAGAAGTCTGCTGTTACTCGGATGGGGGTTACCTTATTGGTGACTGGATGCCTTTTTCTTGCTGTTTTTCATATTTTTTCTTTGTCTTTGAGCTTTGCCAGTATGACTATAATGTGTCTTGGAGAGAATATTTTTGGATTGAAACTGTTTGGGGATCTTTGTGTGTCCTGGATCTGAAGGTCTGTGTCCCTCCACCATCCTGGGGGGTTTTCTGATATTATTTCCATGAATAAGTTTTCAACACCTTTTCCTTTCTCCTCCCCTTCATGATTAACTGTCATTCGGATGTTGTGCACTTGAGGTTGTCTGCTAGCTCTCTTAGATTTTCTTCACTTTTTAAAATTCTGTTTTTTCTTTTTTATGTAAGATTATATTTTTATTTTTTTTATATATTTATTTTTTTAAATTTTATTTTGTCGATATACATTGTGTTTGATTTTTGTCACCCCTTACCTAGAACATTCCACCCTCCCCCCTCGCCCCCCTGCCCCCCAACAATGTCCTTTGGGTTTGCTTGTCGTATCATCTTCAAATAATTGTAGTTCTTATATCTTCTCCGCCCCCTCCCGTTTCTGTGTGTGTGTATGTGTGTGTGAATTTATATATTAATTTTTAGCTCCCACCAATAAGTGAGAACATGTGGTATTTCTCTTTCTGTGCCTGACTCATTTCACTTAACATAATTCTCACAAAGTCCACCCATATTGTCGCAAATGGCAGTATTTCATTCGTTTTTATAGCTGAGTAGTATTCCATTGTGTAGATGTACCACATTTTCCGTATCCACTCATCCGATGATGGACATTTGGGCTGGTTCCAACTCTTGGCTATTGTAAAGAGTGCTGCGATGAACATTGGGGAACCCGTATACCTTCAACTTGATGATTTCCATTCCTCTGGGTATATTCCCAGCAGTGGGATAGCTGGGTCATATGGTAGATCTATCTGCAATTGTTTGAGGAGCCTCCATACCATTTTCCATAGAGGCTGCACCATTTTGCAGTCCTACCAACAATGAATGAGAGTTCCTTTTTCTCCGCAACCTCGCCAGCATTTATCGTTCAGAGTCTTTTGGATTTTAGCCATCCTAACTGGGGTTAGATGGTATCTCAGTGTGATTTTGATTTGCATTTCCCGGATGCTGAGTGATGTTGAGCATTTTTTCATATGTCTGTTGGCCATTTGTATATCTTCCTTAGAGAAATGCCTACTTAGCTCTTTTGCCCATTTTTTAATTGGGTTGCTTGTTTTCTTCTTGTAAAGTTGTTTGAGTTCCTTATATATTCTGGATATTAATCCTTTGTCAGATGTATATTTTGCAAATATTTTCTCCCACTCTGTTGGTTGTCTTTTAACTCTGTTAATTGTCTCTTTTACCGTGCACAAGCTTTTTAGTTTGATATAATCCCATTTGTTTATTTTTCCTTTGGTTGCCCGTGCTTTTGGGGTTGTATTCATAAAGTCTGTGTCCAGTCCTATTTCCTGAAGTGTTTCTCCTATGTTTTCTTTAAGAAGTTTTATTGTTTCAGGGTGTATATTTAAATCCTTAATCCATTTTGAGTTGATTTTAGTATATGGTGAGAGGTATGGGTCTAGTTTCATTCTCCTGCATATGGATATCCAGTTCTACCAGCACCATTTGCTGAAGAGGAAGTCCCTTCCCCAGTGAATAGGCTTGGTGCCTTTGTCAAAGATCAGATGGCAGTAAGTGTGTGGGTTGATTTCTGGATTCGCTATTCTATTCCATTGGTCAGTGTGTCTGTTTTTATGCCAGTACTATACTCTTTTGGTTATTATAGCTATGTAGTATAGCTTAAAGTCGGGTAGTGTTATGCCTCCAGCTTTATTTTTTTTGCTCAGCATTGCTTTGGCTACGTGTGGTCTTTTATTATTCCATATAAATGTCTGGATAGTTCTTTCCATTTCTGAGAAAAATGTCATTGGAATTTTGATGGGTATTGCATTGAATTTGTATATCACTTTGGGTAGTATGGACATTTTCCCAATGTTGATTCTTCCATTCCAAGAGCATGAGATATCTTTCTATCTTCTTGTATCCTCTCTAATTTCTCTCAGCAGTGGTTTGTAGTTCTCATGATAGTGATTTTTCACATCCTTGGTTAACTAATTCCTAAGTATTTTATTTTTTGTTGGCTATTGTAAATGGGCAAGCTTTCTTGATTTCTCTTTCTGCATGTTTGCTATTGGAGAATAGAAATGCTACTAATTTTTGTGTGTTGATTTTGTATCCTGCTACTGTGCTGAAATCATTTAGCAACTCCTAATTTTTTTTTTTTTTTTTTTTTTTTTGTAGAGGCTTTAGGCTGTTCTATTTATAGGATCATGTCATCTGCAAACAGGGACAGTTTGACTTCATATTTTCCAATCTGGGTGCCCTTTATTTCCTTCTCTTCTCTGATTGCTCTGGCTAGTACTTCCAAAACTATGTTGAATAGGAGTGGTGAGAGTGGGCATCCTTGTCTAGCTCCTGTTCTTAAAGGAAAAGCTTTCAGCTTTTCCCCATTGAGAATGATATTGGCAGTGGGTTTGGCATATATGGCTTTAATTATGTTGAGATACTTTCCCTCTATACCTAACTTATAGAGGGTCTTTGTCATGAATGAGTGCTGAACTTTATCAAATACTTTTTCAGCATCTATAGAGATGATCATATGGTCCTTGTATTTGACTTTATTAATATGGTGTATATCACATTTATTGATTTGCATATGTTGAACCAACCTTGCATCCCTGGGATGAATCCCAATTGATCGTGGTGAATAATTTTACTTATGTGTTGCTGTATTCTGTTTGCTAGTATTTTAGTGAGGATTTTTGCATCTATATTCATCAAGGATATCAGCCTGTAGTTTTCTTTTTTGGTTATATCTTTACCTGGTTTTGGTATCAGGATGGTGTTTGCTTAATAGAATGAGTTTGGGAGATTTGCGTCGGTTTCAATCTTTTGGAATAGTTTGTAAAGAATCGGTGTCAATTCCTCTTTGAATGTTTGGTAAAATTCTCCTGTGAATCCATCTGGTCCTGGGCTTTACTTTGTTGGGAGCCTACTGATAACAGATTCAATCTCCTTTATTGTTATTGGTCTGTTCAAATTTTCTACATCTTCGTAGTTCACTTTTGGGAGCTTATGTGTGTCCGAAATTTATCCATTTCCTCCAGATTTTCGAACTTGTTGGCATATACTTGTTTATAGTAGTCTCGAATGATTCCTTGTATTTCAGATGAGTCAGTTGTAATATCCCCTTTTTCATTTCTAATTTTTGTTATTTGAATCTTCTCACTTCTTTTTTTTTTTGTTAGCCATGCCAATGGTTTGTCAATTTTATTTATCTTTTCAAAAAAACAACTTTTTGATTAATTGATCTTTTGTATTGTTTTTTGGGTTTCAATTTCATTCAGTTCTGCTCTGATCTTAATGATTTCTTTCCGTCTGCTAACTTTAGGTTTGGATTGTTCTTGTTTTTCTAGTTCTTCAAGGTGAAGTATTACGTTGTTCACTTGCCATCGTTCCATTCTTCTGAGGTGAGCATTTAATGCAATAAATTTCCCCCTTAATACTGCTTTTGCAGTATCCCACAGGTTTTGGTATGATGTATCATTGTTTTCATTAGTTTCAATAAATTTTTTGATTTCCTGCTTGATTTCTTCTTGGACCCATATGTTATTAAGTAGAATGCTGTTTAATTTCCATGTGTTTGCATAGTTTCCAGAATTTCGTTTGTTATTAATTTCTAGTTTTAATCCATTGTGGTCTGAGTAAATACATGGGAGAATTCCAATTTTTTTGAATTTGTTGAGACTTGATTTGTGACCTAATATGTGATCTATCCTAGAGAATGATCCATGTGCTGCTGAGAAGAATGAATATTCTGAGGTTGTTGGATGGAATGTTCTTTAGATATCTGCCAAGTCCAATTGGTCTAGAGTATTGTTTAGATCTTGTGTTTCTCTGCTGATTCTTTGCCTAGATGATCTGTCCATTATTGACAGTGGGGTATTCAGGTCCCCTGCTATTATGGTATTAGTGTCTATTTCCTTATTTAGATCTAGTAGAGTTTTTTTTTTATAAATCTGGCTGCTTTAACATTGGGTGCATACATATTTATTTATTTATATAAATTTTTTTCTTTTTTGTCTTTTTTTGTGACCGGCCACACCGCACTCAGCCAGTGAGCACACCGGCCATCCCTATATAGGATCCGAACCTGCGGCGGGAGTGCTACCGCGCTCCCAGTGCCGTTGCACTCCCAGCGCCGCACTCTCCAGAGTGCGCCAAGGGGTCGTCCCTGCGTACATATTTATGATTGTTTAGTCTTCTTGATGCATCAGTCCTTTTATCATTAAGTAGTGTCCCTCGTTGTCTCTTTTTATGGTTTTTAGTTTAAAGTCTATTTTGTCAGATATAAGAATAGCTACTCCACCTCATTTTTCTTTTCTGTTTGCATGGTAAATCTTTTTCCATCCTTTCACTCTTAGTCTATGTGAATCTTTATGGGTGAGGTGGGTCTCTTGTAGGCAGCATATAGTTGGGTCCTCCTTTTTAATCCAGTCAGCCAGTCTGTGTCTTTTGATTGGGAATTTAAGCCTTTTAAATTAAGAGTTTTTATTGAAAGGTGTTGATTTATTCCTAGCATTTTATTGGTTGTTTGGTTGTCTTAGGTGTCTTTTGTTCCTTGCTTTCTGATTTACTGTTTGGTTTCTTTGTTTGTTGGTTCCTTAGGTTGTAGATAGTGTTTTTGTTTGTCTGTTTTCTCTTCATGAATGCCATTTTTATTATACCAGTGGGTTTTGATTTTTCTTGGGTTTTTATGGCAGTGGTAGTTATTTTTCAGGACCCAAACCCAGTACACCCTTGAGGATTTCCTGTAAGGGTGGTTGTGTGGTAGTGAACTCCCGCCGTTTTTGTTTGTCTGAGAAATATACTATTTGCCCTTCATTTCGGAAGGATAGCCTTGCAGGGTAGAGTATTCTTGGCTGGCAATCTTTGTCTTTTAGTATTTTGAAAATATCATCCCATTCCTTTCTAGCTTTTAGGGTTTGTGATGAAAAGTCTGATGTTAGCCTGATTGAGGCTCCCTTATGTGTGATTTGACACTTCTCTCTTGCAGCTTTTAAGATTCACTCTTTGTCTCTGTGTTTTGCCAATTTGACTATGACATGTCTTGGAGAAGGCCTTTTTGGGTTGAATATGTTTGGAGATTGTAGAGCTTCCTGGATCTGAAGATCTGTGATTTTTCCTATACCTGGGAAGTTTTCTGCCACTATTTTGTTGAATATGTTTTCAATGCAATCTTCGTTTTCCTCCCCTCTGGAATACCCATGATTCAGTTATTTGAGCACTTAATGTTGTCTGATATCTCTCTCAGATTTTCTTCAATGTCTTTGATTCTTTTTTCTTTTTTATTTGTCTGCTTGTGTTATTTCAAACAGCCCATCTTCAAGTTCAGAGGTTCTCTCTTCAACTTCGACAAGCCTGCTGGTTAAACTCTCCATTGTGTTTTTTATTTCGCTGAATAACTTCTTCAGTTTGGTAAGTTCTGCTACATTTTTTTTCAGGACATTGATTTCCTTGTACATTTCCTCGTTCAGGTCCTGTATACTTTTCCTCATTTCATCATGATGTTTAGGTGAGTTTTCTTGTATCTCATTCAGTTTCCTTAGAATTATCACTCGAAATTCCTTGTCAGTCATTTCAAGGGCTTCCTGTTCTATAGGATCTAGAGTTTGAGATTTGTTAACTTTTGTTGGTGTACTTTCTTGATTTTTTGTATTTCTGGTATCTTTTTTTTGATGTTTATTCATTGTGGCAGGGGGTTTCACAGTCCACCAGTTTGAGGCTATTGACTAACTTAGATGTCGCTGTGGTTGTCAATTTGGTATGGCTACCTCCGTGACTGCTCAGGTGGCCTCTAGTGCCTTGTGTGTGTGGTTGCCTCAGGTCTTGGGCCTCTCTGGGTAGCCACCTTTCTGGTCAGCTTGGACTCTGCTGGGCTGCTGGATCACGGGGAGTTACTGCCGGGTGTGTGGTCTCTGTTGATCTTCCACTTCCCATGCAGGACTTCTCCCTGTTCCTTGTGTTCTGACCCAGGCTGCTCGATCACGCAGTGCTGGCCCCACAGGGTGTGTGATTTCTGTTGAGTCTCCGCCTCCCTAGTCGGATGTCTCCCCACTCTGTGCGCACTAGGCTGGGCTGCTGGATATTGCAGTGGCGGCCCCGCAGGGTGTGTGTTTTCTGCCGAGTGTCCACCTCCCTAGCTGGACGTCTCCCTGCTCTGTGTGCACTGGGCTGGGCTGGGATGCGTCTTCTGCAACCCTCATCTATCAGCCGGGCTTTCAATACCCTGCTCGGCACCACCTCGCCCAGGAAGTCTACCAGGTTTCTGCTAGGTGCAGATGACCGGTCGCTCTGGGTGCCTTTGTAGCACTGTGTAGATCTTTCTCGGGACTTATTACCTTCCTCCTGGTATCACGGTTATTTGTGTACTTGTCTTATCTCCAACACCAGAGCGTGAGCTCCTCGGGGGAGGAGCCCTCAGTGCATGGTTCACCTTTGAATCCCCCCAGGGCGGACCAACTCGGGTGCCCACCCACAGTCAGCTCTCCAGGAGGTTCAAGCGAACTTCGGAATGCTCCGACCACGCTATTCCTAACCAAAAATTGGTTAGGGGTTCTTCCGACCTGGTAGCCTCAGAGATGGTATCTGCCTCCCAGAAATAGGAAGTTTACTGGGGCCAGAGCCCAGCATGCGGTGGAGTGACAGTCGGCCCAGCCCATACTTCCTTGCCCTCCCAACACTGGCTGGGGATGCCCCATGCCACCAGCCCTTCCAGAGAACTGCGGAGGGAGTGGGAGGGAGGCCGGCCCGCAGGCCCCAGGAAGCCCCGCCAGGGCAAGCAAGTGGGAAGGCTCAGTGATGAGCCGAGCCGGGTGATGAGGACAGGCCTGGCCAAGCCGGGCCGGAGCCGCCACCACCTGAGAAAATAGAGGCAGCCCCGGGGCCGGTGAGTGGCCTGGTGGTTCAGGCAGAAGCTGTGCGGGTGTCTACCCCTCGAGGAGGGCCGGGCCGGGGGTCACTCACGGGGCTGTGCGGGGCCGGGCGGCTCTCTCTCTGCCTCTGCATGGTCGCCGTCCCCATCCTCGGCCGCCGCCGCCTCAGGCTGCTCACTCGGTCCCGGTCCCGCGGCGTGGCTTGGGCACTCCCAGGAATCTTCTTTTATGCTGGCTTGAAACCTCGAATCCTGAATAGGGCAGCTGGCCGCTGCAGCTAAGAAACAGTTCTTTTTCTGCTCCACACTTCAAAGCTGCTGCCTGTAAACGAGGCAGCCTCTCCTGCCAAGGGCAAAGTGGCGGTCAGGCCCCACGACCAGCCACCAGCAGTGGTCCTCCCTCTTGCAAAAGCTTTTTCTTCATTCCAAATTCAGAAATACAATGCAGCTCAATCTTTTGTTTTTAAGGTGCAGTGATTTCAGTCTCTAAATGTAACTTCAGGCAGTCTGTGCAGCTATGGGGCACAAACAGGCTTGCAATTTGTCAGGTACTCGTCAGCCTTCAGAGTCTCAAAGGGCACTTCTTAACACATCTTTTTGAGTATCATGGTAATCACTGGGCTTGAAGAAAGAACAATGACCTTCTTTTTCTAATGTGGCCCTGAGACTCCTCATGCTCTTTAATCTTCTTTCATCAATTCCTAAACTTCCCTCCTCTTTTTTTTTTTTTTTTTTTTGAGGTTGGGGTTTGTCTAGGTTGTCTCAAGAAGACTATCTTCAAGATCTGAAATTCTTTCTTCTACTTGCTATAGTCTGCTACTCAAGCTCTCTGTTGAATTTTTTATTTCATTGAGTGAATCCTTCAGTTCTAGGAGTTATGCTACATTCTTTTTAAAGGTTAATCTCCTTGTAAATTTCCTCCTTCATATGCTGGATATTTTTTCTTTTTCATTATGTTTTCTAATTGAGTCTTCTCTTATGTCTTTGAGTTTTCTTAACATCATTGCTCAAAATTCCTTTTCAGACATATCAAAGTTTTCCTGTTGTATGTTGTCTGGTACATTACAATTACTGAATTCCTTTGGTGGTGTCATTTTGTTGTTGTTGTTTATTTGTATTTCTAGTATTTTTTCCTTGATGTTTTGTCATCTAGTAGGACACTTATTTCTTCTACTACTCTGGAGTGGTCAGAGAGGAGAAAGACTTCTTCCTCTATTTGTAGGCTCTGCTCATTGCTCTTCTTGTATCAGTGCAGAAAAGTGTGTGGTGGGCTGCCTGTAGGGTGGCCCTGGCTGCTACTGTTGTGGTGAGCCATCCTTGCAGTGGCAGTAGGTGTTGCAGTGGCTGTGGTAGATAACCTTGGCTCCTGCTCAAGCAAAAAGAGACAGAAAGAAAAGCCAATCACACCACAATCTTGTGTTCAGAGATAATGAAGGGGAGGTAAAGCCCAGAACTTTGAACTGCGCCAGACTGAGTATGAAATATCACTGGTCATCAAGTTTATGAAGCATCTCCTACTGCCAAAACACCTCTTACCAGCCATCTCTCTTCTAAAACTCTGGGTTCCCACCATGTTGTTGGAGCCTGTCCACTTTCTCTCTTCTCAAATTTAAGGTCCTCAAAGCCCTCTCTCTTTACCTGCTCTGGAAAAACTACAAAATACATTTACTGTATTATGCAGTTTTTGTAAACATATTTTGTAATTGTGCAAAACAATGAACAATCATAGACTACATTGTAGAGTATGCATTTAATGTTATTTTTACCTCTGCCATTGAACCCAAACTAGCCAAATTCGTCAATCAACTTTACACAGCTGTAGACCGTGTTAGTTCTTCATTTTGATATTACTTGACCTATCAGCAGCTTTGGCACACATTTTCCCTTGGAACCTCTAATCACTTGGTTTCCAGGACATCACTCACCTTTGCTAGCAACTAATCTCTTTAACCTGTTGCTGAGGAAATTCCCCTGAACTCAGCCTTTGAACCACTTATTTCTGTCTGTGTTCCCTTACAGATATCATTTATTATCATGGCTTTAAAAACTATACATGCTGATAGCTCCCCAATTTTTTTCAAGTTTTATGTTTAGTTTTTAAATTTTGTTTTTAATTGACAAATAATAATTGTATATATATATATATATAGGATATAATGTGATATTTTGGTGTATGTTTATTTATTTATTTTTGGTTGCTGTAGCTTTATAGTCTTTTGTTTGTTTGTTTGTTTGTTTATTATGAATATTCATGACATACAAAGCTGATGGTCCCCCCTCCTGCCCCTGATGTGGTGGCCAGATTCATACTGGGGGCATATCCATTACCAGAAATTACTTTTGTACCCTTTATCCCCTCCCAATTATCCTCTAACCTCCCTCCCATCCTCCCTCTCCCTGCAATTGCAATTTGTAGCCCTAGGAATGTTCCCTCCCTCTATTGGATCATGGCACTACTGTGGTCTTTCTTTCCTGCCTTCCTTTCTCTTAGCTCCCACGTATGAGTGAGCACATGTGGTATTTATCCCTCTATGCTTTGCTTATTTCACTCAACATTAGTTTCTCCAGGTTCAACCATGTTGTTGCAAATGGGAGTAATTCATTTTTCTTATGGCAGAGTAGTTTTCCGTAATGTATATATACCACAGTTTCCTTATCCAGTCATCTATTGATGGACATTTAGGTTGGCTCCATATATTGGCTATTGTAAACAAAGCTGCAATAAACATGGGAGTGCAGGTATCTCTTCGACATGATGATTTCCATTCCTCTGGATATATACCCAGAAAAGGGATTGCAGGATCATATGGAAGATCTATCTGTAGTTGTTTGAGAAACCTCCAAATTGTTTTCGAAAGAGTTTGTACTAATTTACAGTCCCACCAACAGTGCAGTAGTGTTCCCTTATCTCCACACCCTTGCCAGCATCTGTTATTCACCGTCTTTTTGATTATAGACAGTCTAAGAGGAGTGAGGTGGTATCTCAATGTGGTTTTAATTTGCATTTCCCTGATGACTAGTGATGTGGAGCATTTTTACATGTATCTGTTGGCCATTTGTATGTTTTCCTTTGAAAAATGTCTATTCAGCTCTTTTGCTCATTTCTTAATTGTGTCATTTATTTTTTTACTGTATAATTGCTTGAGTTCTATGTATATTCTGGATATTGATCCCTTGTAGGATGCATAATTGGCAAAATTTTCTCCCACTCTGTAGGTTGTCTTTTCACTCTGTTGATTGTTTCTTTTCCCATGCAGAAACTCTTCAGTTTGATATAGTCCCATTTGTATATATTTTTTCTCTTGCTGCTTGTGCTTTCGTGTTCATGTTCATAAACCCTGTGCCCTGACCTAACTACGGAAGTGTTTCACCTATATTATCCCTCAGTAATTTTACAGTTTCGGGTCTTATACCTAGGTCTTTAATCCATTTTGAGTTGATATCCATGTATGTTGAGAGGTGCATATCTAGTTTCATTCTTCTGCCTATGGATATCCAGTTTTCCCAGCACCACTTGTTGAAGAGGCTGTCTTTCCCCAATGTAGATTTTTTTGCCTTTGTCTAATATCGGATGGCTGTAAGCCTGAGGGGTGATTTCTGGGTTCTCTGTCTTTTTTTAATTTTTATTTTTTTGTTCAGGATTGCTTTGGCTATTAGGGGTCTTTTGCTTTTCCATATGGAAGGTAAGATTGTTTCGTTCCATTTCAGTGAAGAATGTCATTGGTATTTTGATGGGGATTGCATTGAATATGTAGATCGCTTTGGGTAGTATAGACATTTTCACGATGTTAATTCTTCTAACCCAAAAGTATGGAACGTCTTTCCATCTTTTGGTATCTTCTTTAATTTCTTTCAGAAGTGGTTTGTAATTCTCATGGTAGAGGTCTTTCACCTCCTTGGTTAAATTGATCCCTAGGTATTGTAATTTTTTGGTGACAATTGTAAATAGGCTTACTTTATTTCTCTTACTGTTAATTCGTTATTTGAATATATAAATGCTACTGATTTAGGGGCATTTATTTTGCATCCCGCAATGTTACTGAAGTTATTAACCAGCACTAGGAGTTTTTTGATAGAGTCTTTAGGTTTTTCTATATACAGTATCATGTCATCTGCAAATAGAGAAAGTTTGACTTCATCTTTTCTAATATGGATTCCCTTTGTTTCTTTCTCTTGCCTGACTGCTTTAGCTAGTTCCACCAGTACTATGTTGAATAGAAATGGTCAGAGTGGACACCCTTGTCTTGTTCCTGTCCTTAAGGGGAAGGCCTTCAATTTTTCCCCATTCAGAATAATACTGCTGGTGGGCTTGTAATAAATGGCTTTTGTATGTTTACAATGTGAAATGATTAGATCAGGCTAAACAACAAATCCATCATCTCACATGCTTATTATTTTTTGTGATTAAAAACACTTAAAATCTATTCTTTTACCAGTTTATATGTTCATTCCAATACTAACTTTTGCTGGTGGCATCCAAGAGACATCTCAAATTTCATATGCACAAAATGAAACTCATGGCCTCCTCCCACCCCAAACCTACTGTCATCATTTTTCACATCGCACATAGTGGTCAATTTATCCTTTGCTTAGAAAACTAAGTTATACAAAACAAAACAAAACAAACAAAATACTATGTAATTATTTTTCTCACACTCACATCTAATTCATCAGCAAATTACATAATCTTCACTTTTCAAATAAGTTAAAAAATAATCTAGCCAACTTGGGGCTAAATTATACAGGTAATATTACATATATAATATTACATATGATTTGGAGGAAATGGAAAATGAACAATTAAGCAAATATATCTTACAATTTCAAAGATTTATTTAAATTCTATGAAGAAGATAGAGGAAGGTAAGGAATTTAATATATAATATAGGAAGGTAGGTATTTAAGTGGAGTGGTCAAGAAAGGGCTTATTTAAGAAGCAATTCAAGGTCTAGGAAGAGATCCCAGGAGGGAAAAAGAAACAGAGACCCCGTTTGGGAGATAAATCTGTCAGTTCAGATTCAGGTACAAATTGTGTGGCAGACTCTCGGTTTTCCCCAAACCCCATTCTCTTTTTCTTCCAGCGTATTGGGGATTTCAGCTAAACGCATTGCCACTCAGCTAGAGATTAAAATTTAAAATCAGCTTTGCAGCTAGTTGTGACCACGTGACTGAATTCTTGCCAGTGGAATGTGCTTAGAAGTAATATGTATGGCTACTACATCATTTGCTAGAAAATAAATTCTTTTTCCTCTATCTCTTCTCTTTTTCCTTTCCTCCTGCTAGAATAGTTATGATGAGGACAGAGTTTCAACATACTTGGAGATGATAGAGACAACGTGAAAAGGAACATGTATTCCAGAAAGACTAAAACACCACAGCAGTCTAGACAGTTCATTTTCACACTTCTGCATTAGCTACTGCTGCTTGAGAAATACATTGCTATCTTATTAATGCAGTATATTTGGCTTTCTTTGTTACAGCAGTTTAGTCTAATTTCTAATTGTACTAGATTAACTATGGCCACAAATTCTTTGCAGCTCCTTTCCTCAAGAGGTGGAGTCTCTTTCTTCATACTTGAATCTGGGTCTGCACTTGGACTAGCAGTGACTACTATAATGAGGTGGAAAAAACATTTTATGAAGTTTGGGAGTCTAGACTTCAAGGAGCCATTCAGTTTGCTTTCACACTGGGAGAATTACGGCCTGAAGATGTCATGTAAGAAGTTGGTTGGTTTCTGGGGAATGAAAGACCATGTAGAAAAGAAATAAGGTGACCTAGAGAGCAGCAAGCTTCAATATCCATACATGTGAATGAGGCCACCTTGGGTCTTCCAGCCAAGCTCACCTTTTGGAACACAGGCAACCTCATGAATAAGTCCAGGTGAAAGTAGCAAAAGGACTGTCCTGCTCACAGAATTATAAAAAGCAATGAATTATTGTTTTAAGCCAGTAAGTTCTGGGATAGTTTGTTATACAAGAATAGATAACTGATTAGCTATACAGATTGTATAATCTCCCCAATTAAAATTTTGAGCTGAGCAGAGTCTTCATCTTCTCCATGGCTTTCCTGAAAGCATTATTAACCTCTTTGTTCCTTAGACTATAGACAATTGGGTTCAACATGGGGACTATTATTGTATAGAACACAGATGCCATTTGGTCATTGTCCATGGAATGACTAGAGCTGGGTTGTAGGTACATGAAGATTACAGATCCATAGAATATGGTTACAGCAGTGAAGTGAGATGTACAGGTGGAGAAGGCTTTCTTCCGCCCTGCTGCTGAGCGCATGCTCAGGATGCAAATGAATATGAGCAAATAGGAGGTCAAGATAACTATCAGAGCAAAAAAGACATTGAAAGATGCTAATATGAAGAGCACAATTTCATTCATGTAGATATCAGAGCAGGAAAGAGCCAGGATTGGGGGGATATCACAGAAAAAGTGGTGGACCACATTAGAATGGCAGAAGGAGAGGCCGAAGGTGAACCCAGTGTGGATGGCAGATTCAATGAAGCCCCAGGCATAGCAGCCCATCACCATCTGAGCACACACACTGGTGGTCACAGTCGTGGTGTAATGTAAGGGCTTACATACTGCTGCATGACGATCATAGGCCATGACGGCAAGTAGAAAGCAGTCAACACTGGCAAAAGCCACAAAGAAGAACATTTGAGCAACACATCCCCCATAGGAGATAACTTTGTCTCCTGTGAGAAGCCCAGCCATCACCTTGGGAGTGACAGCAGAGGAGTAAACACAGTCTGCCAGAGAGAGGTTACTGAGGAAAAAATACATGGGGGTGTGGAGACGAGAGTCTGACAGAATCAACATGATCATCCCCAGGTTTCCAATGAGAGTGATGAGATAAATCAGGGTAAATGTTATGAAGAGGGGGACTTGCAGCTCTGGGATGTCAGTCAGTCCCAAGAGTCTAAATTCTTTCACTTCAGTGCTGTTCTCCATGGATGCCATTTTGAAATTGTGTTTCACCTGTCAAAACAAGGGGAGAAAAATGGGCCAATTACGCATGCATGGGAAATGACTCACAGCATACTCATGTCACCAAATTGACATGAGTATGCCATAATCCCACTACCAAGGCAGGGTTCCCAGCAACCCTGAGACTGGCATCTTCCAAGCTCCACCTTACAATCTCTAGGAGTGTGTACAATATCTGTTAGTTCCTGACCCCAGTCAGATGGTGCAAGTGACCACTCAGTTGTTTCCAAAATCTTTATTGCTTATTTTCATTTGGGTTGAATGTTTGTGCTTCCTCTGTAAATTACTCTTACTTTTATCACTCATTCCTGGGTCAGATAACACTTACATTAACTGAGTATGTACCATGTGCCAGGTAGTCTGAGAGGAATTAATGTTATTTCACTTAATCTTCCCAACTCTTCTATCAGATAATTGCCTGAGAACAATAACACATCACTGCCTTTCTGGGTGCGAAACACTGGGAAGTATGAGGTAATCATCCATGCTGTTGTGATCCATCTGAGGTCTAAGAAAGGAGAGTCGCTGTTTCAATCCACAGAGAAAACTTTCCTCCTTAAAAGACATGCCAAAAAAAGTGTAAGAAGCTCAAAACCATGACCATGCAAATAGACACTGCACTGTACTGCTTTATCCCCATGAGAGAAGTAGCATAGAACAGAGGAAGGTGGTCATCCTTGTTTTTTCCCCTTGGACAAGCTACACAAACATCCCTGAGCTTTCATTCCTTCACCTGAAAAAAATAAAGTGGGCTTCGTGTTTCCTACTTTTATTATGTCACAAGACTCATATAGCAATTTTAAAAGGTGCTTTGAGAAAGATACAAGTTCTCAAAGAAGCAGCACAGTGTAGTGGTAAAAAACATGATTTCCGGGACGACCTGTTTATCTTCATATCCCTGCATTTTTACTTGTTGGGTAATCTTGGGCAATTTGCAACCTTTCTGTACCTCAGTTTAAAACAGGAAAAATAATAATAGAACCTCAGAAAGCTGTTTGGAGAATGTAATAAATTGATATGTTTAAATCACTTAGAATACTTCCTAATACATAGTTAGCACTCAATAAGTCAAAGATAGTATTATTATTAAATAAATATTATTAATAGTAGTAGTATATATAATTGTTGGGGGGGCAAAAAAACCAACAAAATCATTGGAAACATATCACTAAAGAAGCTTATGTGGGTGACCTCATAATGTAAATTAAAATTTGTTTAAACAAACATAACATTTTTGCAAATATTAGCAGAAAATTTAGGGCTAAGCTTTAGTAATAATAACACATACAAATTTTGAGATGCAAGGGAATCTATCGAAGGTTGGACCAATTATTTCATCCAGCGCATAATCTCATCACAAAATAGCATTCTCAATTTTCTAGATCCATGCTTAATATCTGATCAAACCTGATAAAGTCTTCAACAAACTACCCGTTAATACAGGAATCATACAGCTCTAGCTCTCTCCCTCATATTCCCCATGTAATCTATGAGCACGTACTGTTCTTTCTGTCTTCAAAATATACCTCCTCCAGTATAACCACTTTAGCACATGTCACCATTTAGGCCACACGTGGTAAGAACTGAGGCCCAGAATGGGTCACTGGGAAAGTTAAGAAAAGGAAACCTGGGGCAAGATACAGATATGGGAGCTGACCGAGGTAGGAAAGAATTGCATATCAAAGTTTTGTCTTTTCAAGGAGATAGTGAATGCTAGAGACCGTGTCATTTTAATTCCAACAACATTATCAGCAACATTTTGATCAGCCGTTGTGCCCTTCATGCCAGACACTCTAGTCCTAGATCAAATAGATTCAAACCCCAAACAGTCTGAATTCAATCCTTAATGCCTTATCAATAAATTATGCTACCTTATATTTGGTTTCTATATGATTCTATGTACGTAGTGTGTAACTTGGTCCATTATACATCATAAATTAAAGAGAAATATTAGGTAATTCCATAATTGTAAATCAATCTGACGTAGTAAAAAGTACCTGGATTTTAGGGCCTGACACCTGGTTTTGGATTTCAGCTTCATTTAATAGTTTGAACATGATTTCTAAAATCTCTAGAGGTCTTTTTCCTTTTTCTACGAAAGGGAGGTAATAGTTATTTCATAGTTATTGGAGAAACCTTTTTATACTTATGTGTTTAAATGTGTTGCTTACTAGGTTAAAACCTGGAAAAGCCTTAATTGATTTATCTTCATATTCATATGTCTATCACAGTTCAAGGCACAGAACATGCAGTCAATAAATTTTTGTTGGATGGATGACCTAGTGAAGATATTGTTATTGCTGTACAAAAGCAGCTCTTAAAGAGCAATTCCCCCAGAGATATTAAACAACATCTCCAGTGATAATTGCTCGGAGATTCTAGGTGAAAGATTTATATAAAGAAAACAGAATTTACATGTATTTTATTAATATTTCTATAAGAAGATATTCTTCATTCATATAATTTTATTCAATATATTCTACATTGTGTTGTGGAATAATATTGTTAATGTCAATAGATTTCTTAAAATTCCCCTGAAAATATACTCTGTGAAAAATATTTAAATCAGAAGAAGAATATATTTATGCTTTTGCAATATTATCAAAAATAATATTTCATAAAATTCCTTAATATAAATAAGTTATGTTTATTATTATGATAACATAATTAATTATATTAATGTTAATATAAATTATTATGTTGATAAAATCTCCAGCTAATAAATCCTCCATGAATTTGTTTTAGGTGAACAGAATTTTGAGAATTAATTTACCACAAGTTGTTATAGTACAGTATTTTACAAATGGCAGGTCATAATCTATTAATGGATAGTGAAATACAATAGTGAGTTAGGACCAGCATTTTTCTGAAAAAAAAAATTAATGAAATTAAACACCACTGTTATTATTAGTAATAATTCATCTGAAGTACAGATGATCTTCTAAGTATTTTGTTCATTTAAGATAGAAAAGAGTACGAAGTAAAGACATGTGGCAGGTGACTAAGTAGGGTTTCATGAAAGATTAGTTTTTGCTATACGTATGTTTACGTGTATACCTCTGAGTGTGTGTGTGTGCCGGGTCACAATGTAAATCCTATTATTGCTATGGATTTCTTATTCAAAAAGGTCTAAAACCTTTGATCAAGTGCCTCTGAATCGCCTGTGCAAAGATAGGCATGAGATTATGCTTTCGTAACACAGGACCATGGGCTTCATAATGTGCTCACTAACCAGGGCACTGTTCATTCACTGATTTGCTTCGTTCATTGATTCATTCATTTGTTCACTCATTGCCTCAACAAACATTTACTGAGTGCCTATGACTTTCTAAGTGATGTCCTAAGGACAGGTACTATAAGTGATGAGAAGAATACCATCTTCTATTATCTGAATAAAATCATCATCTTTCTAATTATTGGAGATTGTTGTGATATCTGGACTCAAACAGCATAAAAGCATGAGAGTATTAAAACATGGGATACTAAACTCTGGGTACTCCAGGGAATACTGGTTACCTTTGTACCTTTACATAGCACATCCTCCATTACTGCAATCTAAATAGACCAGAGAACTGAGCTAGAAACTTACCTTGCTCTTCAAGAAAGGTGTCACAACTTCACTTGGGATCTTCAAATTGCAAGTTCCATTCAACGAAGAAAAGTTAAAGAAGTTATTTCTTAATATCTAGTCACAAAAATTGAAGTTCTTTAGAGGCAGGGAGATATAAGGAAAAGGTAATTAGTAGGTGGAGTTTGTAAAATATTCTCCAACCTGTCACTCAGGAAGGCTGTTCTGAAGACAAATAGAAGAAAGTCTCTGAATGCATTCTGTAGCATGCTGAACAACTCTAAGAAGGGATCACCATACTCACCATGAACATTTCTTTGGCTTAAAGTTTTATTACTGGCCATTGTTGCAGGCTCAGAGTAATATACCAGTGTGAAATAAGGCCATTTAGTAAAACAGGAAACACTTTACATTAAGATCAATTCATGAACACCAGAAGGCCTTTGGCACACAGGCTGGTCCCTCTAAAATTATGGCAAATGGACTCATGTTGGGATGTTAGAGATCAATGACTGGGAACAGGAGGGATTTATACATGCATAAAGTTATCAGGGGACTAAGTACCCTTGAGGGCAACCACAGTCTCTCACTCCAGTCACTTACAGAAGCTGCAATTAATCTGTCCATGGAGACCCTAGTTCATCTGTTGAAGAACAGCATTGGTGTATCTACATTACTTCAGATTATTTCTTCTTGATAGTGCAAAACATCTCCAGAAGAGACTCAGCATTAACTTTTCTGGCAGCAATCAGATAGAATCACTAGACGGGAAATGGAAACTAGACTGGAGCATTACATAAGTTGTATTGGCTCGTGGCAGCATAACTTCCCCACATTTCTATCAAGATGGTTATGGGGCTTAAGGAAGGCTGTGTAAGGCAAGGTTACAGGTTATGTTACCCCTCTCTACTTCAGTTCTGTCATTTATAAAATGGAGAGGATGATAGTACCTACTTCATGTTGTTGTTATGAGGAGCATATAAGTTAATGTTTATAAAGTACTTTAAACAGAGTTAGGTACATAGTAAACTTTCATCAAACACTAGCTATAAAAAGCAATTACAAAGTCCTGCTTTTTTAATGAAAGTATGTTCATTCATTTCTGAAAGGGTATTCATTATCTCTAAAATAAAATATTTATCCCATAGGGTCCTTGGAAGCCACCATGAGTTAATTCCAAAGACCATGCCACATAGTTGTTGGGCTGGGGTGTGTGTTAAATATTAATAAACTGAAAAATAAATCAAAGGAAAATATAAATGCCACCTTCCTAAGCTGAGAAAGCAAATTGGAGAAGAAACCTTCATCTGTAATATATTGGATTTACTCACTGGGTTACAGACAAAGCTGAGCAACTCTAAGACTCACCAAAATTTTTTCAGATATGTTTTTAATGTAGGCACTATAATATGACCACCAGGGCAGACATATGACATTCTTTATGGATGTCCTTTACTGTCACCTCTCCCAGGGTGACAGAGATGCAAAGGATTACTCAAAGCCCATTTCTCCAGAGTGGTCAGAGTCCCAGAAGGGATTAATTCCAGAAGCAATTCTTCAAGAGAGAATTCCTAGGAATAACCCCAAATTATGTTTTTTCTCATATTTTATTCTCCAGGCAAGAAAGTTACAGAAAAGGAACACAGGTGGTTACAAAAAGAACAATGAGATCATCATCAAGGCAACACTTAGTTCCCTAAGAACCTTAAAGGAACAGCCAGAGGCGAGATGTGGAACATCCCCCAGCTAACAACCTTGAAGCCTTTTAGCTCACATTCTTTCCCATCACTAAGTTTAGCTGCAACAAGGACGATTCCCCAAGCTCTTTTTCTGTGTTACAATATTTTTTTATCTATAACAGAGAATTTAGTCCTGGGAAAGTTTTCTGTTTTTCCAAAGATAAGCATTTCTATTTGCAATACTAAAAAGTTAGGTGTTTCCTTAAACTACAGGGCTTTGGCTTTGCTAAGCTATAAGTTAGGCCCTTTGAAATACATTTGCTTTATTAATGCTGGTATCCTCCACACTTTACCAAAACTTTCCTATTTTTTGTAGCTTTTCAGTATGTGAAATTTTCTATTGGTTATGAATATTCATGAGATACAAAGCTGAATGTTACCCCTCAGGCCAGATCCATAATGGCAGCATGTCCATGACCACAAATTGAATTGTACCACATGTCCCCCTGAATGACAATATAATAGTATTCAAGATCTCCTCTAGAGGAGACTCTAGAAAATGACATGAGTTCAAATCCTGGTTCTACCTAAACTGTCCTGGAACATGGGCAAGTGTCTTAATCTCTCTGTCTCACTTCCCTCACAAGTAAAATGGGAATAATAATAACATTACCTATTAATGAAGGTGTCAAGATTAAATGAGTTAAGGCATTTCTGTGAGTCCAATGTGACCCCTAAAAGTTTAAGTGTTGGAAAATTGATCTCCTCTCTAACAGCGTTAAAAAGGTGGGAAATCTGATTATGATATTTGAAAAGTGGGGCCTTTGGGGGATGATTGGATCATGAGGACTGTGCCCCCATGAATGAACTAATGCATTTGTGGAGTAATGAGTTATAAGGGGTGTGGACTGGTGGCTTTATAAGGAGCACATGAATGAGTTCAAGCTTCAACCCCATTGTAATTGTTGAGGGTGGGGAATCCTATTACCGTAACTGAAGGTGGGGCCTTGAAGACGTGATTAGATGGTAGGACCATGCTGTAGTGAATGGATTAATAATGGTGGTCAAGGGCATGGTTCTGAGGGCTTTAAAAGAAAAGCACATGAGAAGCTCTCTCTCTCTGCTCTGACATTTTCCGCCGTGTGAGACCCCTACATTGCTGTAAAGCCACCACCAAAGAAGACTCACCAGAAGTGCTCCCTGGACTTTAAACTTCCTAGCCTCTGAAACTGTCAGCAATAAATTTTGTTCTCTTACAAAGAACCCAGTTCTAAGTATTTTGTCATAAGCAACAGAAATGGATTAATATACCCTGCATTGTTGTAGAGAGTCACCGCCAAGGAGGCCTTCATTAGAGGTGTTCCTTGGAGCTTGGACTTCTCAGCGTTCAAAAGTATAAGAAATAAGCTGCACAAATAAGATCAGTTCTTATTTAAATTCTATTAACCATGTTCACAGCTCTGCTACCAGCAAAGAAACTTGTCTCAATCAAAGGTATGCAATGTATAACACCCAGAAGTGAGGGTAGTTAGCCTTTATTTATGGTGGGTGTTGTGGCCTGTGCCATTAGCAAGAGTAGAAAAGCTGGGATGGTGGTGACCAAAGGCATTAATGTCATAGGACAGAAGTGGCGGATGGGCCAGAGGAATTGTGTTAACCAAACTTCCAGTGGTTTGATCTTATCTGTGGTCTCTGCTCTCTGGCTTCCTTTGTTTAACTGTGATTTTCTCACTCTAATTAGCCAACATTCTCTTTGGTTCTGTGAGCACACTATTATTCTTTCAATAAATTCCTTTTTGCTTAACTTAGATAGAGTTGATTTGTGCTCTATACATTGAAGATCATCGCCTCTCCCCCCACCCACCCAGATGGAAGTCAGGGATGATGACAGTGGAGGGAAACAACTCATCAGGTTCCATTGTCACTTCTGCTCTATGTCCTGAGTTGTCTTGTCTCATCCCTTAAACTCCCAAACAGGCCATGACGAGACTCCTTGACACTACATGCCAAATGTCAACAATCTTAAATTACAGATCTCATATCTTAAAAATGAGGAAAGCAGACATCTTTATTTCTCTCTGCTTACATGAAAATGCATAACTGAATCAAATATCTAATTACTGCAGCTGGAATTAATCTCTTAAAATATTTTACTTTCTGAGCTATTTAGCTAAAAATTTTAAAGAGGATAAAAAATCTCGTACTTCACTTTGGAAAGACTCTTCAGTAAGAAAAATAAGTGTTGATTTCTTAATAGGCTTTTACATGGGCTTCAAAAAATTCCCTTACATACTTTATAACATCAGTGAAAGCATATCACAATTTCTATTATTCTTATCTGTGACGACTTAACTCCAGGTTTCTCAGATTTTAAGAATGAAAGGATAATGAGAGAAAAAGAGAACCTACCTATGCTTTGAATTCAACAAGAATAGACACATATATGGAATGGTTAAGTACCAGACAATATTATCATCTTTATTTTACGGAGGGGACACTGAGGCCTAGACACATTAGTTTATGTTCAAGGTGACTCAGAAAATAAATTGGGACTTATACTTGACACCTTTATTTGAAAGCTCCATCTTATATCATCCACCTCTCCAATACTAGACATACCAAGCTCTCTGTCTGAATCATATCTAAAAACTTTCCAGTTTTCACTATCAACTTAGTTTGGTAATAGTTTGATGGGAAATCTGATGGCCAAGTCATGTTAGACACCACCCAAGTTTGCTGATTCTGTACGTGGTGGAGCTAGGATTTGCATCTATTGTTCTTAGTCTGGAGCCATGTCCCAAATCCGGGACATCTGGATGTGAAAGTTAAAAACTGCATTCATTTCATACGGGTTAAAAATTTTAGTTTCTAGATGTCTTCATTCTTTGTTCATAAATGTCTAGTGTTTTCACACTCTGTAGAAATTTACACATTCTTTCTACTATACTATACCTGGAGACCATTTGGGGCTAAGCATGTTTTATCTCTTTCACTATCAAATGACATTGTACTTACAGTACAAAAGACAAATCAAAAGTCAGTTGGAGTAAAATTAATTCAGTTTCACATTAATTTTACTAAGCGTTGTGGTCTCAATATTTGTGCCTACCCTCAATTCATAATTTGAAATCCTAACCCCCGAGATGATGGCATTAGAATGTGAGGGGCTTTGGGAGATGATTAGATCATGAGGAAAGAGCCCTCATGATTATGATTAGTGCCCTTAAAAGAGACCCCAGAGAGCCAGCTGACCCCTTACATCGTGTAAGGATACAGCAAGAAGATGCCATGTATAATTCAGGAAATGAGCACTTACTAGACACTAAATCTGCTGAGACCTTGATCAACTTCCCAGCCTCCAGGACTGTGAGAAATAAACTTCTGTTGTTTATAAGCTATCCGCTCTGTTGTATTTTGTTACAGCAGCTTGAGACTAAGACACTAAACTATTCTACTTGAATGTAAAGAATAATTTGTAATTGTTCTGGAAAATTTGAATTTGACTTTTTCTACTTAATACTAATGTGAAGATCTCACATAAGTTTTTTTTTTTTTTTCCTGTTCATTACTTCAGTTATCTAAAAAGTTAGGAGACTGGGGTGCATTATGTCCCAAACTGTTTTATCTGGGACACTGTATGATCTATCAATAATTTAAGGTTGCATTTTCTTCTCATGGCACGTTTTATCCAGGTCTCCTGGAAACAAGTAATTGCAATACTGACATAAGGCACAGAATGGACATGCTGACTAATCTCAGCTGTCTTTCTCCATTTATCATTCTGATTCTGTTTTCTCATTCCTACAGGACAGCCATACAATTCCCCACGGAGAACAGTACAGGGGTGACCGAGTTCATTCTTGTGGGGTTAACTAATGACCCAGAACTGCAGATCCCACTCTTCATAATCTTTCTTTTTATCTACCTCATCACTCTGGTTGGAAACCTGGGGATAATTGGATTGATTCTGTTGGACTCTCGTCTCCACACTCCCATGTACTTTTTCCTCAGTAGCCTCTCCCTGGTGGACGTTGGTTATTCCTCAGCTGTCACTCCCAAGGTGATGGCAAGCTTCCTCACGGGAGACAAAATCATGCCCTACAGTGCTTGTGCCACTCAGTTCTTCTTCTTTGTAGCCTTCATCACTGTGGAAAGTTTCCTCTTGGCCTCAATGGCCTATGACCGCTACGCAGCAGTCTGTAACCCCCTCCATTACACCACCACCATGACTGCAGGTGTGTGTGCTCATCTGGCCACAGGCTCCTACGTCTCTGGTTTCCTCAATGCCTCCATCCACACGGGGAACACTTTCAGGCTCACCTTCTGTAGGTCCAACGTAGTTGACCACTTTTTCTGTGACGCTCCTCCTCTCCTGGCTCTCTCATGCTCAGACACCTACGTCAGTGAGATGGTTATTTTTCTTGTGGTGGGCTTCAACGACCTCTTCTCTATCCTGGTCATCTTGATCTCCTATTTATATTTATCACCATCCTGAGGATGCACTCACGTGATGGACATCAGAAGGCTTTTTCCACCTGTGCGTCCCACCTCACCACTGTTTCTATCTTCTATGGGACAGGCATCTTCATGTACTTACAACCCAGCTCCAGCCACTCCGTGGGCACAGACAAAGTCGCATCTGTATTCTATGCCATAGTCATTCCCAGGCTGAATCCGCTGGTCTACAGCCTGAGGAACAAAGAGGTCAAGAGTGCCTTTAAAAAGACTGTGGGGAAAGCAAGGTCTTCCATAAGATTTATATTTTAATTACATAGAATCTACAATAAGGCAGTTTCATCCACCTCAGTTCTATATAGGGAAAATATTTACCTAATTCAGCCCACAAATTTCTAATTCCCTGAGGTAATTTACCCAACTATGTATTAAGTCTACGAAGCAAAAGACTTAAAGAATATGAGACCTAAGAAGAATAGGTCAGAAAGGATTAACTCTGAATGTTGAATTCTTATTTTAAAAATCTTTCTTAATGAAGGTGCATTGTTCTTGCAGAAGGAGAAAACATACCTAGGGTTGCTGAGGAGTGGGGGGAAGGTAGAAGAGATATTGGTTGGGGGTACAGGGGATAATTGCAATTTGTGGTAATGGGCATGCTGATAGTATTGATCTGATCATCACATCCTTGGCACAGGTGGTGATGGTCAGCTTTGTATCCCATGAATATACATATTTAAAAAAAAATCTTTCTGAATAAACATGCTTACCGAAACCCCCACATATACACACAATCAATACACACACACACACACACACACATCATTCATGAAAAACTCATATAACCAACACACGTACATGTGGAGAAATTATTTCAAGACATACGTCAGATAGGTCTTTATACTAGACCTATAGGTATTTATACTAGAATTTAAATTAATTACTTTGGTGTCTGAGATCACATTCTTAATATAAACAATTTGACTTATTTAGTGGAAATAATGTATGTAGGTATAGTTTTTAAGAACTACATTTCAACTTTTTCTTTTTGTATATGAAAATACAATAGGCTTTATATTTTTAAAAATTAAGCTTTATAAAAAAACTCCCAAAGATCCCAAGTGAAGATTTATTGTTGCTTCTTTGTTTGTTCTTATTTTTAAATATAATAAATGCCTTTACATAGGCATTTATTATACAAGCTAAACTTTCATATTAGTGAATCATTATCTAAAAATAATATTTATATGACAATTTTAATAGTGAAAACATAACATAATATAGGAAAAAGAAAAGGATGATAAAGGTATATCTTATTTGTAATTGACAATTAATAATTGTATGTACTTATGGGGTATAATGTGATGTCTTGATGCATATATACATTGTAGAATGATCAAATCAGGTTAGTTCGCATACCATTACCTCAAATATTTATGACTTATTTTTCGTGAAAACACTTAAAATCCTTTTTTTTAGCTATTTTGAAATATACGTTATTATTAATTGTATTCACCATGCTGTGCAATAGTCACCAGAAATTATTCCTCCTGCTTAACTGAAACTTTGTACTTGTCAACCAACAGTTCCCCTTTTCCCATTTACACCTCCCACCCTGCCTCCAGTAAACACCATTATCCTATACTTCTGGGAGTTCAACGATCCACAATTAGGTATCACCTCACACCTGGTAGATTTGCTACTTCCAAAACGACAGAAGACAACGAGTGTTGACGAGGATGTAAAGAAAAGGGAGCCTTTATACCCTATCAGGGGTATTGCAAAGTAGGACAGCCATTTTGAAAAAGTATGGAGGCTCCTTGAAAAATTAAAAATAGAATTACTATTGACCCAGCAATCCCATTTCTGGGTCTATACCCAAACGAATTATATATTTAATTTTGGATATTAAGTACCAATCATTACAATAGTATTAATAACATTTATATGTAAATGTTATGAATTTCTTAATATACACATCTGCTAATATTTTGAGTCTCCTCGTGTTAACATTTTTTAATATAAATATGCATCTGCAACTTTCCTCAGATTTGTAAAGTTTGGGCCCATTATTTCTCAAATATTCTTTCTGCCCACTTATCTCTTTCCTCTCCTTCTTGAACTCCCCTAGTATCCCACAGGTCTCTAAGACTCTGTTTATTTATTACCATTATTTTAAAATCTACATATCTACTTTTTAATTAGTGAACACTTTATATACTTAATGTGTACAACATTTTTTGAAATATATATACATGTGGAAAGGCAACATCAGAAAGGCTAATTAATATGCATTACCTCACATAGTTACTATATTTTGTGGTGACAACACTTAAGACCTAGTCTCTTAGCAATTTTCAAGTATGCCATTATGTGCAATAGATTTCTGAACTTATTCTTCCCATATAACTGACATTTTGTGTCCTTCGAACAATATCTCCCCAGAGCCCAGGCTGCACTCCCTGGTAACCACCATTCTACTCTCTACTTACGTGAGGTCTACATATAAATGAGACCACACAGTACTTGTCTTTCTGTGCATGGTTTATTTCAAACATAATGTACTCTGGGCTCATCTACCTTGTTGCAAATGACAATATTTTCTTGTTTTTTAAGGGTGAATAGTATTCGATTGGGTCTACATAGCACACTTTCTTTATTGATGCATATTTTTACGGACACATAGGTTGATTCCATATTTTGGCTATTGGAAATAATGCTGCAATTAACATGAAACCGCACACATCTCTTTGACATACTGATTTCACATTCTTTGAGTATTACCTTTTTCATGTTTCTGAAGATATAAGCTTAGATCATTGATTTTATGTTTTTATTCTCTTTCAGTATAAGCATTTCATGCTGTACATTTCCCAATAAGCGCTCCTTTATCTGCATTCTAATTATTTTTTGTTTTCATTTTCATTCAATTAAAAATATTGTCTTTATTTTCTTTATGATTTCCATGTGGATTCATGGATTATTGAGAAGTAGGTTGTCTAATTTTCAGACATTTGGAGATTCTCCAGATATCTTTGTGTAATGGATCTCTAGTCTAATTCCATTGTGGTTCAAGAACAAATGTTATATAATTTCAATTCTTTTCAATGTTTTAAATACTTTTTATGGTCAAATATGATCTAGCCTGGTGAATACTTTGCACTTCAAAAGAATGTGAATTCTGCTGTTATTTGGTCACATCTTTCAATGTCAACTAGAACAAGTAGATTGATGATGTTCAGTTCTATGCCCTTATTGATTTTCTGAACTTGTTTTATAAATTACCAAGAAAGGTTTGTTGAAGTCTCTGTCTTAGTCCACTTGGGCTGCTATAACAGAAAACTATACGCTGGGTGGCTTTTGAAAACAAGAATTTATTCTTCACAAATCTGGAGGCTCGGAAGTTCAAGATCAAGGTATGGGGAGATTTGGCGTCTGGTGAGGACCCATTTCCCGGTTCATAGAAGGTTGTCTTCTCACTGTGTCCTCACAAAGTGGAAAGAGTGAAGGAGCTCTCAGGGGTCTCTTTTATTAGGGCACTAGTCTCAAAGGCCTCTCAGGGGCCCTACCTCTTGTACCATAACATTGGGAATTAGGATTTCAACTTATGAACTTTGGGAGAACACAAACATTTAGTCTATAGCAGTCTCTCTATATTTTCCTTTCAGTTCTATTAGTTTCAATTTTATATATTTTGTAGCTTTGCTATTAGGTGTGAGCAAACAGAGGTGCTATGTCTTCTTGTAGAGCTGACCCCTTTATCATTATGTCACATTCCTTCCTTTCCCAGGTAATGTTTGTTGTTCTGAAGTCTACTTTTTCTTATATTTTTAATATACCAATTCCAGCTTTGTTTATTAGTATTTTCATTGTAATTGTTTTTGTAGCCTTTTATTACATAGGCTAGTATTAGATTTTTATATTTAACATGGGTTTTTTACAGACAGCATAAAGTTGGATCTTGTTATTTTAAAAATCATATCTGACATTCTATCTTTCAATTTGGTAGGCTTACACTATATTTAATGTAATTATTAACATTGTGAATTAAAATATATTTTCCTAGTTTTTTTCTGTTTTACCCATTCTTTTTTTCCTCTTTTTTCCTGCTTTTTCAATTCAGTAAATATTTTTTATTCCATTTTACCTCCACTATTGACTTACTATTTACATGCTTTTTAAAAAATATTTTAGGTGTCCTAGTGTTTACCATACAGATCTTGGATTAATCAAGGTCTACTTTGAAATAATATCATACCATTTTGTAAGTAGTGTAAGGACCTTCTAACAGTGTACTGCCAATTATTTCCTCCAGTACTTTATACTCTTGTTGTTATACATTTTATTTAAAATAGTCTATTAATATGCAGTACCTTGCTATTATATATGCTTTAGAGAATTATCTTTTAAAGAAATTAAACATAGTTTAATTAAACATAGTTTGATATAATCACATTTGTTTATTTTTCCTTTGGTTGTCCGTGCTTTTGTGGTCGTATTCATGAAGGCTGTGTACAGTCCTATTTCCTGAAGTGTTTCTCCTATGTTTCTTTAAGAAGTTTTATTGTTTCAGGGTGTACACTTAATTCTTTAGTCCATTTTGAGTTGATTTTGGTACATGGTGAGAGGTGGGTCTAGTTTCATTCTCCTGCATATGGATATCCAGTTATCCCAGCACCATTTGCTGAAGAGGCAGTCTCTTCCCCAGTGAATAGGCTTGATGCCTTTGTCAAATATCAGATGGCTGTAGGTGTGTGGGTTGATTTCTGGATTCTCTATTCTATTCCACTAATCAGTGTGTCTGTTTTTATGCCAGTACCATGCTGTTTTGCTTATTATAGCTTTGTAGTATAGGGTAAAGTCAGGTAGTGTTATGCCTCCAGCTTTATTTATTTATTTATTTTTGCTCAGCATTGCTTTGGCTATGCGTGGTCTTTTGTTATTCCATATAAATGTTTCGATTGTTTTTTTCCATTTCTGATAAAAATGTCATTGGAATTTTGATGGGGCTTGCATTGAATTTGTATGTCACTTTGGGTAGTATGGACATTTTCCCAATGTTGATTCTTCCATTCCAAGAGCATGAGTATCCTCTCTAATTTCTCTCAGCAGTGGTTTGTAGTTCTCATGATAGAGATTTTTCACATCCTTGGTTAACTAATTCCTAAGTATTTTATTTTTTGGGTGGCTATTGTAAATGGGCAAGCTTTCTTGATTTCTCTTTCTGCATGTTTACTATTGGAGAATAGAAATGCTACTAATTTTTGTGTGTTGATTTTGTATCCTGCTACTGTGCTGAAATCATTTATCAACTCCTAATTGTTTTTTTTTGTAGAGGCTTTAGGCTGTTCTATTTATAGGATCATGCCATCTGCAAACAGGGACAGTTTGACTTCATATTTTCCAATCTGGGTGCCCTTTATTTCCTTCTCTTCTCTGATTGCTCTTGCTAATACTTCCAGCACTATGTTGAATAGGAGTGGTGAGAGTGGGCATCCTTATCTAGTTCCTGTTCTTAAAGGAAAAGCTTTTAGCTTTTCCTCATTCAGGATGATTTCCTGCAGTGGGTTTATCATATATGGTTTTAATTATGTTGAGATAATTTCTATCTATACCTAACTTATAGAGTCTTTGTCATGAATGAGTGTTGAATTTTATCAAATGCTTTTTTAGCATCTATAGAGATGACCATATGGTCCTTGTGTTTGATTTTATTAATACGGTGTATCACATTTATTGATGTGCATGTATTGAACCAACCTTGCATCCCAGGGATGAATCCCACTTGATCGTGGTGAATCATTTTACGTATGTGTTGCTGTATTCTGTTAGCTAATATTCTATTGAGGATTTTTGCATCTGTATTCATCAAGGATATCGGCCTGTAGTTTTCTTTTTTAGTTGTATCTTTACCTGGTTTTGGTATCAGGATGATGTTTGCTTCATAGAATGAGTGTGGGAGATTTGCCTCTGTTTCAATCTTTTGGAATAATTTGTAGACAATTGGTGTCAATTCCGCTTTGAATGTTTGGTAGAATTCTGCTGTGAATCCATCTGGTCCTGGGCTTTTCTTTGTTGGGAGCCTTCTGATAACAGCATGAATCTCTTTTCTTGTTATTGGTCTGTTCAGATTTTCTACATCATCTTGGCTCAGTTTTGTTAGTTTGTTTGTGTCCAGAAATTTATCCATTTCCTCCAGATTTTCAAACTTGTTGGTGTACAGTTGTTTATAGTAGTCTGTAATGATTCCTTGTATTTCAAAGGTATCAGTTGTAATATCAACCTTTTCATTTCTAATTTTTGTTATTTGGATCTTCTCTCTTCTTTTTTTAGTTAGCCATACTAATGGGTTGTCAATTTTATTTATCTTTTCAAAAAAACACTTTTGGATTCATTGATCTTTTGTATCATTTTCTGGGTTTCAATTTCATCAAGTTCTGCTCTGATCTTAATGATTTCTTTCTGTCTGCTAACTTTGGATTTGGATTGTTCTTGTTTTTCTAGTTCTTTAAGGTGAAGTATTAGGTTGTTTACTTGCCATTTTTTCATTCTTCTGAAGTAAGCATTTAAAGTGATAAATTTCCCACTTAGTACTGCTTTTGCAGTATCCCACAGGTTTTGGTATGATGTACCATTATTTTCATTAGTTTCAATAAATTTTTTGATTTCCTGCTTGATTTCTTCTTGGACCCATATGTCATTAAGTAGAATGCTGTTTAATTTCCATGTGTTTGTATATTTTCTAGAATTTCGTTTGTTATTGATTTCTAATTTTAATCCATTGTTGTCTGAAAAAATACATGGAATGATTCCAATTTTTTTGAATTTGTTGAGACTTGATTTGTGACCTAACATGTGATCTGTCCTGGAGAATGATCCATGTGCTCATGAGAAGAATGAATATTCTAATGTTGAATGGAATGTTCTGTAGA
This sequence comes from Cynocephalus volans, assembly GCF_027409185.1. Lineage (NCBI taxonomy): Eukaryota > Metazoa > Chordata > Mammalia > Dermoptera > Cynocephalidae > Cynocephalus > Cynocephalus volans. The sequence continues at coordinate 153,469,605 of NC_084463.1, forward strand.
TATCTGCCAAGTCCAATTGGTGTAGAGTGTTGTTTAGATCTCATGTTTCTCTGCTGATTCTTTGCCTAGATGATCTGTCCAATATTGACAGTGGGGTGTTCAGGTCCCCTGTTATTATGGTATTAGTGTCTATTTCCTTCTTTAGGTCTAATAGAGTTTGTTTTATAAATCTGGCTGCTCTGACATTGGGTGTGTACATATTTATGATTGTTATGTCTTCTTGATGGATCAATCCTTTTATCATTATGTAGTGGCCCTCATTATCTCTTTTTATGGTTTTTAGTTTAAAGTCTATTTTATCAGATAAAAGAATAGCTACTCCAGCTCGTTTTTCTTTTCTGTTTGCATGGTAAATCATTTTCCATCCTTTTACTCTTAGACTATGAGAGTCTTTATAGGTGAGGTGGGTCTCTTGAAGGCAGCATATAGTTGGGTCCTGCTTTTTGATCCAGTCAGCCAGTCTGTGTCTTTTGATTGGAGAATTTAATCCTTTTACATTGAGTTGTTATTGAAAAGTGTTGATTCATTCCTAGCATTTTATTGATTATTGTTTGGATGTCTTAGGTGTCTTTTGTTCCTTTCTTTCTAATTTACTGTTTGTTTTCTGTATTTGTCGATTGCTTGGGTTGTAGATAGCCTTTTTGTTTGTTTGTTTTCTCTTCATGAATGCCATTTTTATTGTGGGTTTTGATTTTTCTTGGGTTTTTATGGCAGTGGTAGTTATTTTTCAGGTACCAAACCCAGTACTCCCTTGAGAATTTCTTGTAAGGGTGGTCGTGTGGTAGTGAACTCCTGCAGCTTTTGTTTGTCTGAGAAATATACTATTTGCCCTTCATTTTGGAAGGATAGCCTTGTGGGGTAGAGCATTCTTGGCTGGCAATCTCTGTCTTTTAGTATTTTGAATGTATCATCCCATTCCTTTCTGGCTTTTAGGGTTTGTGATAAAAAGTGATGTTAGTCTGATTGGGGCTCTCTTATAGATGGTTTGATGGTTCTCTCTTGCAGCTTTTAAGATTCTCTCTTTGAGTTTTGTCAATTTGACTATAACATGTCATGGAGAAGACCTTTTTGGGTTGAATACATTTGTGGTTTTTTGAGCTTCCTGAATCTGAAGATCTGTGACTTTTTCTATACCTGGGAAGTTTTCTGCCATTATTTTGTTGAATATGTTTTCAGTGCAATCTCCTTTTTCCTCCCCTTCTGGAATACCCATGACTCAGATATTTGAGCACTTAAGGTTGTCTGATATGTCTCTTAGATTTTCTTCAATGCCTTTAATTCTTTTTTCTTTTCTTTCTTTCTTTTTTTTGTTTTTTGTCTGCCTGTGTTATTTCAAACAGCCCATCTTCAAGGTCAGAAGTTCTCCCTCCTACTTCTGCAAGCCTGCTGGTTAAACTCTCTGTGTTGTTTTTTATTTCATTGAATGAATTATTCAGTTCGGCAAGCTCTGCTACATTCTTTTTCAGGGCATTGATTTCCTTGTATATTTCTTCTTTAAGGTCCTGTATACTTTTCCTTGTTTCATTGTGTTGTCTAGCTGAGTTTTCTTGTATCTCATTCAGTTTCCTTAGAATTATCACTCGAAATTCCTTGTCAGACATTTCAAGGGCTTCATTTTCTATAGGATCTAGAGCTTGAGAGTTATGACCCTTTGGTGGTGTACTTTCTTCATTTTCCACATTTCTGGTATCTTACCTTTGATGTTTAGTCATTGTGGCAGGGGGTTTCACAGTCCACTAGTTTGACACTATTGTCTGGCTAGGATGTTGCTGGGGTTGCCAATTTTGTATGGCTACCCCAATGTCTGCTCAGTTGGCCACTAGTGCCTTGCATGTATAGTTGCCTCAGGTCTTGGGCCTCTCTGGGGAGCCACCTCTCTGGTCAGCATGCACTCTGCTGTGCTGCTGGATCGCTCAGCATCACTGCTGGGCGTGTGGTATCCATGGAGATTCCACCTCCCCTTCCGGATGTCTCTCTGCTCCATGCACACTGGGCCCGGCTGCTGGGTTGCACGCCGGCACCACAGGGTTTGTGGTGTCTGCGGAGCTTCTGCCTCCCCCGCTGGATGTCTCCCGGCTCTGTACTCACTGGGCCGGGCTGGGTATGGAGATGGGTGGTGGCAGTGAGGCCTACCTGCTGGGTCACATGGCGGTACAGCAGGGAGTGTGGTCTCTGAGGAGCTTCCTCCTCCCCTGCTGGATATCTCCCAGCTCTGTGCGCACTGGTGTGTGTGTATTTGTATCTGTATTTTGGTTTTTATTCTGGTTTTGTGTTTGACATTACTTTTGGAAAATCCTCACCCATTATCTCTTCAGATGTCTTTTTCTGCCCTATCATCTTTATCATCTCCTACTGAGATTTCAATTATATAAATGTCCCACAGCTCTTCAAAGGTCTATTCTATTTTTTCACTTTTTTCTTCATATCTTAGTTTGTGTAACTAATTTTGATCTCTTTTAAATTTCACTCATTCTTTTCTTATCTTTATTGAGCCTACTAATGAGCACACAAAACATTCTTCCTCTTCTCTTTTGTTTATTATTTGTAGTATTTCCATTAGATTATTTCTTAACCAATTTTTCATCCCTCTGATAAAAATCATTCCTGTAGTTTGCATGTGTTTCAACTTTTCCCCTAAAGCCTTTAACATATTAATTATATATATTATGTATTCACTGTACAACTGTTTCAATATCTCTGTCATAGCTGCATCTGATTATGTTGATTGCTTTGTCTCTCTTAGCAGTTCATTGTGTTTTCTTGTCTCTTTGTGTGCCTTGTAATTTTATTGTTGTTGAAATCCAAATGTCTTATGTAAAATAGTAAAGCTTGAGGTAATTATATGTTGCGCCGGAAAATTGGTCCACATTTTTGTTGTTTTCAGTGATGCCTTTAGAGTGGAGGATTGTGTTAATCTAGTTATAAATTGAACTGGAGTTGGATTTTGTTGTTGCTATAGTTACCATCAGCTAACCTCTTATGAAGAGACTTCACCTACCACTGGCATTGCCATGTGCTTAAAGTGGAGGCTGGTTCACCACAAGACAGTTCTCAATATCTGCTCCACCCTCAGTTTGAAGCCTTTCCTTTGAATCTGAACCTCAGAAAGAATCCCTATGTGTTTGGTCCTCTCTGAGCAGTAGAATGCTTTTTACTTATTACACAGTATTTATTAGCATGGTTGTGGATGGTGAGGTTCCTTTTCTATTGTTCTGATATAACCTCAGTCTTCAACAGGAAATTTGTCTCTGGTTCTCAGGGATGGAAGACTTTCTCAGTGACCCTAACCCTCTCTGGGTATAGTAGACCTCTAATGGTCTTGCCCCAAGATATTGTCTTAATTCAACTCCATGGGTAGAGGATTTTATTATCTTCTCTTGTCTCATTTCCAACAAATCTGTATGATCACCTAATTGTAATAGTGGCTTAAGGCTTCTATTCCATTGGGAAATAAGGGAATAGATCTGGGGAGGCATTATGGTCTTTCCTCAGTGGCTGCTATTCCATTCCCTAGACCTCCACCATGAGAGAAGCTTTGTCAGAAATCTCACCCTGTCCCCGATCTTTCTTTTAAGCACCAAGGACGGTGTGTGGAGAAGAGCATGCGAATGAATATGAATTCCCCTTTTGTCTGCATTTGCAAGGGGGTTATATTCTCATGCTAACCCACAGAGAGCCTTTAGTAATTAACCTAAAAACCCAGCTAACTTTTTCTACCAGTGGGTATGAAATCCAGGAGCATCTATCACAGGCAGGAAAGTGCTCATGTCCCATGTCTTTCTGGAGATGACTGTCATTTATTAGATTTGGGGTTAGTTTTCCTGTGATCTCAGCTCTCTAATTAGTTCAATAAAAGTTTTAAAATTATTTGTAAATGATGCTGATTCCAGCTTTATGCATCCTAAGTAGATGCTCAAAACTTATTTTTTCTTGATAAAGCGGGACATCTTTAAGAATAACCGCAACTTGTCTTTACCTTTCTTGTAAATCCACATAGCCACCAAAGGAGGAAAAACAATAAGTCCTTCAGAGTTTCAAGATGGCGGCGGCTGCGGCGGCTGGCGCGGAGTAGCTGAGGATGTAAAAGGTGGCCACTGGGCCTCAGGCAGCCGGGAAACTTGTGGACCTTTCTCTGGCCATCTCTTAAGGGAGGACTGCTGCTGCTGGCCGGTCGTGGGGGCTCAACGCCACTTTGCCCCCGGCAGGAGAGGCTGCCTCATTTACAGGCAACAGCTTTGAAGTGTGGAGCAGGAAAAGAACTGATTCTTAGCTGCAAAAGCGAGTCTTGAAACAGGGAACACGGCGCCAGGGCTGCTGTGGATGCAGCCAGGATCCCGGAGGCTGGGGCCGCACTGAAGGCGGCCAGCTGCCCTATCCAGGATTCGAGGTTTCAGGCCGGCATTAAAGAAGATTCCTGGGAGCGCCCGAGCGGCGCCGCGACTGAACAGCCCGAGGCGGCAGCGCCGAGAACACGGAAGGCAACAAACCAGAGACAGAGCGAGCGCCCGACCTGGCACAGCACTGTGAGTGATCCCTGGCACAGCTCTGTTCGGGGGGTGGATGCCCACGCGGCTCCCCGCCTGCACCACCAGGCCACTCATTGCCCCGGTGCTGCCTCCATTTTCCCAGGTGCGGGCAGCTCCGCCCTGCTCGGCCATCACTGAGCCCATTTGCTTGGCCTGGCGCGGGGCTTTCCGGACCCTGCGGGCCGACCTCCTCTCCCACTCCCTCCACGGTTCTCTGGCAGGGCTGGGGGTGTGGGGCGTCCCGACCTGTTTTGGGAGGGCTAGGAAGTACGGGCGGGCCGACTGTCACTCCACCACACCCTGGACTCCGGCCCCAGTAAACTTCCTGTTACTGGGAGGCAGATACCATCTCTGCGACCACCAGTTTGGAAAAAAGCCTAACGAATTTCTGGTTGGGAATAGTGTGGTAGGAGAGTTCCCAGGTCTGCTTGAACCTGCCGGAGAGCAGGCTGCAGGCGGGCACTAGACTCGGTTTATACCGGGGGGATACAAAGGTGAACAAGACCCGAGAAAGATCTACACAGTGCTACAAAGGCACCCAGAGAGACTGGTCGTCTGTGCCTAGCAGAAACCTGGTAGACTTCCTGGGCGAGGCGGTGCTGAGCAGGGTCTTGAAGGCCCAGCTGATAGAGGAGGGGTGCAGAAGACACGCCCCAACCCAGCACAGTGTGCACAGAGGGGGGAGACGTGCGGCCAGGGAGGCGGAGACTGGACAGAAACCACACACCCGGTGGGGTCGCCACTGCACGATCTAACAGCCTGGGCCAGAGCACACTGAACGGGGAGAAGTCCTGTACAGAAAGTGAAAGCTCAACAGAGATCACACACCCTGTGGTACGTGATCCACCAGCCCAGCAGAGTACAAGCTGACCAGAAAGGTGGATCCCCGGAGAAGCCCAAGACCCGAGGCAACCACACACACAAGACACTAGAGGCCAACTGAGCAACCACGGCGGGAGCCATACCAAATTGGCAACCACAGCAACATCCTAGTTAGTCATTAGTCTTAAACCGGTGGACTGTGAAACCCCCTGCCACAATGAATAAACACCAAAAAAAAGACACCAGAAATACAAAAAATCAAGAAAGTACACCACCAAAAGTTAATAAATCTCATACTCTAGATCCTATAGAACAAGAAGCCCTTGAAATAACTGATAAGGAATTTCGAGTGATAATTCTAAGGAAACTGAATGAGATACAAGAAAACTCAGCTAGACATCATGATGAAATGAGGAAAAGTATACAGGATCTGAAAGAGGAAATATACAAGGAAATCAATGTCCTGAAAAAAAATGTAGCAGAACTTGCTGAACTGAAGAAGTTATTCAGCGAAATAAAAAACACAACGGAGAGTTTAACCAGCAGGCTTGTCGAAGTTGAAGAGAGAACCTCTGAACTTGAAGATGGGCTGTTTGAAATAACACAAGCAGACAAAAAGAAAGAAAAAAGAATCAAGGACATGGAAGAAAATCTGAGAGAGATATCAGACAACCTCAAGCGCTCAAATATCCGAGTCATGGGTATTCCAGAAGGGGAGGAAAATGGAGATTCCATTGAAAACATATTCAACAAAATAGTGGCAGAAAACTTCCCAGGTATAGGAAAAATCACAGATCTTCACATCCAGGAAGCTCAACGATCTCCAAACGTATTCAACCCAAAAAGGCCTTCTCCAAGACATGTCATAGTCAAATTGGCAAAACTCAGAGACAAAGAGAGAATCTTAAAAGCTGCAAGAGAGAAGCGTCAAATCACCTATAAGGGAGCCCCAATCAGGTTAACATCAGACTTTTCATCACAAACCCTAAAAGCTAGAAAGGAATGGGATGATATTTTCAAAATACTAAAAGACAAAGATTGCCAGCCAAGAATACTCTACCCTGCAAGGCTATCCTTCCGAAATGAGGGGCAAATAGTATATTTCTCAGACAAACAAAAACTGCGGGAGTTCACTACCACAAGACCACCCTTACAAGAAATCCTCAAGGGAGTACTGGGTTTGGTTCCTGAAAAATAACTACCACTGCCATAAAAACCTAAGAAAAATCTAAACCTGCTAGTACAATAAAAATGGCATTCATGAAGAGAAAACAAGCTAACAAAAACACTATCTACAACCTAAGGAACCAACAAACAAAGAAACCAAACAGTAAATCAGAAAGCAAGGAACAAAAGACACCTAAGACAACCAAACAACCAATAAAATGCTAGGAATAAATCAACACCTTTCAATAACAACTCTTAATGTTAAAGGCTTAAATTCCCCAATTAAAAGACACAGACTGGCTGACTGGATCAAAAAGCAGGACCCAACTATATGCTGCCTACAAGAGACCCACCTCACCCATAAAGATTCACACAGACTAAGAGTAAAAGGATGGAAAAAGATTTACCATGCAAACAGAAAAGAAAAACGAGCTGGAGTGGCTATTCTTATATCTGACAAAATAGACTTTAAACTAAAAACCATAAAAAGAGACAATGAGGGACACTACTTAATGATAAAAGGACTGATCCATCAAGAAGACATAACAATCATAAATATGTACGCACCCAATGTTGGAGCAGCCAGATTTATAAAACAAACTCTATTAGACCTAAAGAAGGAAATAGACACTAATACCATAATAGCAGGGGACCTGAACACTCCACTGTCAATATTAGACAGATCATCTAGGCAAAGAATCAGTAGAGAAACACAAGATCTAAACAAGACTCTAGACCAATTGGAATTGGCAGATATCTACAGAACATTCCACCCAACAACCTCAGAATATTCATTCTTCTCATCAGCACATGGATCATTCTCCAAGATAGATCACATATTAGGTCACAAATCAAGTCTCAATAAATTCAAAAAAATTGGAATTATCCCATGTATCTTCTCAGACCACAATGGATTAAAACTAGAAATTAATAACAAACAAAACTCTGGAAACTATACAAACACATGGAAATTAAACAGCATTCTACTTAATGACATATGGGTCCAAGAAGAAATCAAGCAGGAAATCAAAAAGTTTATTGAAACTAATGAAAACAATGATACATCATACCAAAACCTGTGGGATACTGCAAAAGCAGTATTGAGGGGAAAATTTATTGCATTAAATGCTCACTTCAGAAGAATGGAAAGATGGCAAGTGAACAACCTAACATTTCACCTTAAAGAACTAGAAAAACAAGAACAATCCAATCCTAAAGTTAGCAGACGGAAAGAAATCATTAAGATCAGAGCAGAACTGAATGAAATTGAAAACCAAAAAACAATTCAAAAGATCAACGAATCAAAAAGTTGGTTTTTTGAAAAGATAAATAAAATTGACAAACCATTAGCATGGCTAACAAAAAAAAGAAGAGAGAAGACTCAAATAACAAAAATTAGAAATGAAAAAGGCGATATTACAACTGATTCATCTGAAATACAAGGAATCATTCGAGACTACTATAAACAACTATACGCCAACAAATTTGAAAATCTGGAGGAAATGGATAAATTTCTGGACACACACAAGCTCCCAAAACTGAACCGTGAAGACGTAGAAAATTTGAACAGACCAATAACAATAAAGGAGATTGAAGCTGTTATCAGAAGGCTCCCAACAAAGAAAAGCCCAGGACCAGATGGATTCACAGCAGAATTTTACCAAACATTCAAAGAGGAATTGACACCGATTCTTTACAAACTATTCCAAAAGATTGAAACGGACGCAAATCTCCCAAACTCATTCTATGAAGCAAACATCATCCTGATACCAAAACCAGGTAAAGATATAACCAAAAAAGAAAACTACAGGCCGATATCCTTGATGAATATAGATGCAAAAATCCTCACTAAAATACTAGCAAACAGAATACAGCAACACATACGAAAAATTATTCATCACGATCAAGTGGGATTCATCCCAGGGATGCAAGGTTGGTTCAACATACGCAAATCAATAAATGTGATACACCATATTAATAAACTCAAACACAAGGACCAAATGATCATCTCTATAGATGCTGAAAAAGCATTTGATAAAGTTCAGCACTCATTCATGACAAAGACCCTCTATAAGTTAGGTATAGAGGGAAAGTATCTCAACATAATTAAAGCCATATATGCCAAACCCACTGCCAATATCATCCTGAATGGGGAAAAGCTGAAAGCTTTTCCTTTAAGAACAGGAACTAGACAAGGATGCCCACTCTCACCACTCCTATTCAACATAGTGTTGGAAGTACTAGCCAGAGCAATCAGAGAAGAGAAGGAAATAAAGGGCATCCAGATTGGAAAAGATGAAGTCAAACTGTCCCTGTTTGCAGATGACATGATCCTATATATCGAACAGCCTAAAACCTCTACAAAAAAACTGTTGGAATTGATAAATGATTTCAGCACAGTAGCAGGATACAAAATCAACACACAAAAATCAGTAGCATTTCTTTTCTCCAATAGTGAACATGCAGAAGGAGAAATCAAGAAAGCCTGCCCATTTACAATAGCCACCAAAAAAATAAAATACTTAGGAATTGAGTTAACCAAGGAGGTGAAAAATCTCTATAATGAGAACTACAAACCACTGCTGAGAGAAATTAGAGAGGATACAAGAAGATGGAAAGATATCCCATGCTCTTGGATTGGAAGAATCAACATAGTGAAAATGTCCATACTACCCAAAGTGATATACAAATTCAATGCAATCCCCATCAAAATTCCAAAGACATTTCTCTCAGAAATGGAAAAAACTATTCAGACATTTATATGGAACAATAAAAGACCACGAATAGCCAAAGCAATGCTCAGCAAAAAAAATAAAGCTGGAGGCATAACACTACCTGACTTTAAGCTATACTACAAAGCTATAATAACCAAAACAGTATGGTACTGGCATAAAAACAGACACACTGACCAATGGAATAGAATAGAGAATCCAGAAATCAACCCTCACACTTACTGCCATCTGATCTTTGACAAAGGCACCAAGCCTATTCACTGGGGAAGGGACTGCCTCTTCAGCAAGTGGTGCTGGGATAACTGGATATCGTTATGCAGGAGAATGAAACTAGATCCATACCTCTCACCATATACTAAAATCAACTCAAAATGGATTAAGGATTTAAATATACACCCTGAGACAATAAAACTTCTTAAAGAAAACATAGGGGAAACACTTCAGGAAATAGGACTGGGCACAGACTTCATGAATACGACCCCAAAAGCACGGGCAACCAAAGGAAAAATAAACAAATGGGATTATATCAAACTAAAAAGCTTCTGCACAGCAAAAGAAACAATTAAAAGAGTTAAAAGACAACCAACAGAGTGGGAGAAAATATTTGCAAAATATACATCTGACAAAGGATTAATATCCAGAATATATAAGGAACTCAAACAACTTTACAAGAAGAAAACAAGCAACCCAATTAAAAAATGGGCAAAAGAGCTAAGTAGGCATTTCTCTAAGGAAGATATCCAAATGGCCAACAGACATATGAAAAAATGCTCAACATCACTCAGCATCCGGGAAATGCAAATCAAAACCACATTGAGATACCATCTAACCCCAGTTAGGATGGCTAAAATCCAAAAGACTATGAACGATAAATGCTGGCGAGGCTGCGGAGAAAAAGGAACTCTCATACATTGTTGGTGGGACTGCAAAATGGTGCAGCCTCTATGGAAAATGGTATGGAGGTTCCTTAAACAATTGCAAATAGATCTACCATACGACCCAGCCATCCCACTGTTGGGAATATACCCAGAGGAATGGAAATCATCAAGTCGAAGGTATACCTGTTCCCCAATGTTCATCGCAGCACTCTTTACAATAGCCAAGAGTTGGAACCAGCCCAAATGCCCATCATCAGATGAGTGGATACGGAAAATGTGGTACATCTACACAATGGAATACTACTCAGCTATAAAAACGAATGAAATACTGCCATTTGCAACAACATGGATGGACCTCGAGAGAATTATATTAAGTGAAACAAGTCAGGCACAGAAAGAGAAATACCACATGTTCTCACTTATTGGTGGGAGCTAACAATTAATATATAAATTCACACACACACATACACACATACACACACAAACGGGGGGGGTAAGAAGATATAACAACCACAATTATTTGAAGTTGATACAACAAACAAACAGAAGGGACATGGTTGGGGGGGAGGGGGGGAGGGAGAAGGGAGGGAGGTTTTGGTGATGGGGAGCATTAATCAGCTACATTGTATATCGACAAAATAAAATTAAAAAAAAAAAAAAAAAGAAAAAGAAAAAAAAAAAAAAAAAAAAAAAAAAAACAATAAGTCCTTCATATAAGCTCAGCCAGTATCGCTTTCAGCTTTTGACCTTCATTAGCATGACATTGAAAAGACATTCATCCATCTATTGAACTTAGAGAAAATTATATTAAGTTTAATAAGCCAGGCACCGAAGAAGAAATACCACATGTTCTCACTTAATTGTGGGAGCTAAAAATAAATAAATAAATAGATAAATAGATAAATTGGGGGTGGGTGCACGGGAAGAAGACACAACAATCACAATTCCTTGAACTTGTTAAGACAAGCGAACAGACATGATGTTGATGGGGGGTGGAAAAGGAGGGGAGAAAGGAGGAATTGGTAAAGGGACATGAAAATCAACTTATATAGTATGTTGATGAATTAAAACAAATAAATATAATTTAAAAACAAAAAGAAAAGACATTCATCCATCTATTCAGGAATAAATGTTGAGTCCCAAGTAGATGTTAGCCATTTTGTTACACCCTAAGTATATAGAGCAGAACAAAGAAAGATTTAGCTCATGAATTAATAGTCCTTGGTCTAATGGAGAGAATGACATTAAAAACTTTAGCTCACAGATAAATATATCATTACAAATTATAATATGTATTATGAAAAAATACAACAGTGTTTTCAGAGAGAGTATAAGAGAGGAAGTTTTGGTTAGCATGGGAGAAACACTTCCAAAATGGCAGAGCAAGAACCTTCAAAAATCTGTTCCTCCATAAACACAAAGAAAAGTTTTTATAATAGAGATTTTTGAGACTCTGGAAGTTAACCAGAAGCTTGCAACAATTCAAGGGGTATTCATTTAAGAAAAATGGCTAACTGTCAGTAGTAAGGGTGAGCTTCGTGGCATTTTAACTTACCTGTTCCCCAGCTCTGTGGTAGCCTTGAAAACTAGCAGATTCAGAATTATGGAAGCTGAGAGAAACAGGAGCCTGACAGCCACTGAAGTGAGCAAAATGTGCTTGGAGAGTCCTAAAAGGCCCCATCTCCAGTCACCTACCTGGAAGATCCCTGGAACAACCTCATTCACAGTTTTTAACTTTATTTCACTTAACTCAGTTCAGTCAGTGAGAAAAGACCTATTCCTAAGGTGTTTGTCAAAGCATTTAGTGTCAATTATTGAACACTGCAATTGCCTGAAGATGTAAATATCAGTTGGTACAAAGAACAATCTGACCAAACTCTTAAAAGAAATTTCTGGAGAAATTAGAAATCCACAGAGGGCTTTGAAAAGATCCAATATATTTCCGGGGGTTACAAAAATCAAGCACATGTGCGAAGTTTTATGTATGGCAAGAAAAAGCCAGAGAAGGACTTAATCTTTCATCTGCAGCTGACCTTGAGTCTCTGCACAAGCAGAAAGTAAAGATTAAGGCAGAATTTAAACTGCTGGAATGTTGAACATATGCTCCAATACACATATACAGAGACCACATGCAAGGCTTGAGAGAATTAATGGCTTAAAGCATTTAGGAAAATCTGTCCAATTGTTAGTAAGCAGATTGAGAAGAAATTTCACTGACCACAAACAATAAGAAATATAGAATTAACAGAAGGAATCCAGAAAAATCACGAAATAAACAAAAAGCACCACCAACAACAACAAACCTTAGGTGGGAGGGAAGACATGATTTTTAGAATACGCTAAATTTTATTATTTAAAATGCCCAGATGTTAAAAAAAAATGAGTTACACAAAGAAAGAAGAAAGCATGATTAATACGTAGTGTTTTTTTTAAAAAAAAGTCAATAGAAACTATTTCTGAGGAAGCACAGATGTTGGGTTTAAAAGACAAAGATTAATCTGAAGTGGATGACACTGCCTTGTTGTGGATTCTATGTAATTAAAATATAAATCCTATGGAAGACCTTGCTTTCCCCACAGTCTTTTTAAAAGCACTCTTGACCTCTTTGTTCCTCAGGCTGTAGACCAGCGGATTCAGCATGGGAATGACTATGGCATAGAATACAGATGCGACTTTGTCTGTGCCCACGGAGTGGCTGGAGCTGGGTTGTAAGTACATGAAGATGCCTGTCCCATAGAAGATAGAAACAGTGGTGAGGTGGGACGCACAGGTGGAAAAAGCCTTCTGGCGTCCTTCACGTGAGCGCATCCTCAGGATGGCAAAAAATATAAACAAGTAGGTGATCAAGATGACCAGGATAGAGAAGAAGTCGTTGAAGCCCACCACAAGAAAAATAACCATCTCACTGATGTAGGTGTCTGAGCATGAGAGAGCCAGGAGAGGAGGAGCGTCACAGAAAAAGTGGTCAACTACGTTGGACCTACAGAAGGTGAGCCTGAAAGTGTTCCCCGTGTGGATGGAGGCATTGAGGAAACCAGAGACGTAGGAGCCTGTGGCCAGATGAGCACACACACCTGCAGTCATGGTGGTGGTGTAATGGAGGGGGTTACAGACTGCTGCGTAGCGGTCATAGGCCATTGAGGCCAAGAGGAAACTTTCCACAGTGATGAAGGCTACAAAGAAGAAGAACTGAGTGGCACAAGCACTGTAGGGCATGATTTTGTCTCCCGTGAGGAAGCTTGCCATCACCTTGGGAGTGACAGCAGAGGAATAACCAACGTCCACCAGGGAGAGGCTACTGAGGAAAAAGTACATGGGAGTGTGGAGACGATAGTCCCACAGAATCAATCCAATTATCCCCAGGTTTCCAACCAGAGTGATGAGGTAGATAAAAAGAAAGATTATGAAGAGTGGGATCTGCAGTTCTGGGTCATTAGTTAACCCCACAAGAATGAACTCGGTCACCCCTGTACTGTTCTCCGTGGGGAATTGTATGGCTGTCCTGTAGGAATGAGAAAACAGAATCAGAATGATAAATGGAGAAAGACAGCTGAGATTAGTCAGCATGTCCATTCTGTGCCTTATGTCAGTATTGCAATTTTCCCTGGGACCTGGATAAAACGTGCCATGACAAGAAAATGCAACTTTAAATTATTGATAGATCATACAGTGTCCCCAGTAAGAGAATTTTGGAGATAATGCATCCCAAACTCCTAACTTCATAAATTACTGAACTAAGGTACAGAAAAGAAAAGATTTATACAAGATCATCAAATTAGTTATGAACTGGATCAGGTGAGATGTGATGCCAAGCCACTTTGAATATTAGTCTTAGCTCTTTATCACGAAAAGAAGTCCTTTATATTTTTTACTTTTAACCTAATCTGGGCACAATATAGCAACTTAGTAATTGATTGATTCACTGACTGATTGAGTAATTAAATTTACCATTAGAAGTCAATGTGTATAATTGAAAAGCCAGAAATTAGGAATCACATATACTTACCAGTTTACGTGGCTTTGTGAAAATACCCTACCTTCCTGGATCGCAGTTGAATGACCAGAACTTAATCCACAAATGTTTATTACTACCTCCAACTCCTCAAAAAATCCTCGAAAGGTTAAAAAGGATCATGCCTCTCGAGTGATGCCAAAGAATACACCACACAAAGTGCTGGATGCTATTTATTTCTTCATTCTCTCTACAAACACTAAGCAATTCCCTGTGAATCACTAGGTTGCACACTGACTGCCAGGCCTACACTCATGCACAAGACATGCCCGTAGTCTCAGGACGTTTAGTGGACTGGAACAGACATATAACTGATGAATATTACGTGCTGTAGTTATTCTTCATTCCCAGAGAGAATTTTTTTCTCATTCGCTCAGAACTGCGTGATGATGGTTGATCTCATTTACACTGTAATTCATGCATCAGTCCACGAAATAGTTAATAATCATGTGTCCCACATCAGATAAGTCTTTAGTGATAGTATTAGAACTTGAGATCAGGTCTCTTCATTTTGATAATTACTTATGTCTTGTGTCATTTTACTCATGTCTATTCCTGTGCATTTTATAACTGGTTTCTAAGCCTGATTTCTCCCTTGTTTATTAATATCCATTCCTCCTATCTTTCTCTCTTTTTAACTAATTTATTTTAAAAATTTCTTTGTTTTTCTATTCATTTTTAAATTTTATTTATTTTTATTGTAACACAGTTGATTGCACATATCTGTGGGGTACAGTGTTGAATATCAATACCTTATAGCTTACAGGTTATAATAACATTTTATATTGATACCCCATTTAATTCAGCAACTCTGGGATTAGTCAAGATGAGTAATATTATCATATTTCCTGAAAAAGAAAACTGAGATATAAATAGTTTAAATAACTTGTGTAAAGTCATACAAGCTTATACTTTGCCAAGCGGAGACTCAAGCCCTTCTTGTGCTTTTCCTCCGTGCCAAATGATAAATATACATACTCTAATAGGAATTTGCTAGTGTTTAGACACACAGGTTGAGCTCCCTTATCCAAATAATTGAAAGTCAAAATGTTACAAAATCCCAAGTTTTTTGAGTGCTGACATGATGCCACAAGTGGAAGGTTACACACATAAGTACTTAACATATACTTTGTTCATCTGCAAAATTATTTTAAAATATTGTGTAAAATTACCTTCAGGCTATGTGTATAAGGTACATTTGAAACATAAATAAATTGTGTGTTTAGACTTGGGCCCCATCTCCAAAATATCTCATTAAGTATATGCAAATGTCTCAAAATCCAAAAAAAAGTTTGAAATCAGAAACAATTCTGGTCCCAAGCATTTGGATGAAGGACACTCCATTTGTATAATCTCTGGATGTATAAAACAGATAAAAGAAATATTTAAAATGTTTAAGCCGGAGCTCTTAATAAGCCAAAAGAGAAATGGCTTCTTTGGGTTTTCCTGGTTGCTTCTGCCCCTGTAACTTTATGCAGACAGCAGATTTGATCAAGAGGCTTACCTTGCTGCCTGGACAATGCAACATGCAGATTCAGCACCTTCATATGTGAGTGGGTCTCAAATCAGAAATTCAGCCCTTGAAAGAAGGAAAACATCTTTATTTAGAAACGCTTTAACTAGGCAATGTTGAAATGTTGAAGAATGGAAACCAGGAGGTAAATATATAGTCATGGAGCTCTCAGGGGATAAATACCTACCCTGTGGAGGCTACAAAACAATTTATCTCAATTTATTTCTTCATTCTCTCTACAAACACTAAGCAATTCCCCGTGATACACTAGGTTGCACACTGACTGCCAGGCCTACACTGATGCACAAGACAAGCCCCTAGTCTCAGGATGTTTAGTGGACTGGAAAAGACATCTAACTGATGAATATTATGTGCTGTAGTTATTCTTCGTTCAGGTGGTTAAAGTTAGAGGCAGGAAGAAATTGAAGGGAAAAAAATGCTATTGGCCTTGGAATCAGCCAATAAGAGTTGCGGTGCTGGATCTGCTGCCTTTTCTTCTTAGATAAGTCACTTAACTCATTCAAACCTTAATATCTTAATCTATGAAAAGGAAATAATAAAAGGAATCCCCAACAACATCCAGCCTGAAGACTGCTGCCATGATAAGAAAATGGAAGGCTCCCCTATTATGCCTTATGCTTCATAAGGGGTGATAATCATAACAACAGTCAACATCATTACTACTGGGTTTTTTCCCTCCTTGGACATATTTGCAGGTTGGTAATATATCGGTTTAAGGGAAGGTCATCTATTGCTAATAGATGACTGTTAACAACCAGACAAATGAATGAATAATCAAAGTGACTGGTTTTAGGGCTGCTTCCTCTAATATGGACCCAAATGGATTTATGTTGGTCCTTAAAATGTTGTAGAATGGAAACCAGGAGGTAAATATATGGTTATGGAACTCTCAGGGGATAAGTACCCTGTAGGGGCTACAAAACACTTTATCTCACATAACTAGAGATCAGGTGGTTAAAGTGTCTTTGGGGATCCCACATGGCTTGTTGTGGGAGATCATGGGGGTATTTACATTACTTTGTAATTATCTTTGATAATGCACAAATCAAGCCACAGTATAACTTTCAAGACCACAATTTGACATAAATATTAAGAGACAGGGACACAGATTCTGTCATTAAATAAGCCAAGTGGACTCCAGCAGTTAGTGCTTCCCTTAATTTACCTTAAATGTTTGGACCATTGTATAATTATGTATAGAATAAACATATAACTGTACATAAAAAAAATAAGAGAGAGAAAAGAAGAAATCTACTTTATATTCGTTGGTCAGAATGTTTTCTCAGGAAAGTTAACATTTCAGCCAGGCCTCATAGAACTACCATATGATCCAGCAATCTCACTACTGGGTATATATCCAGAGGAATGGAAATCATCATGCACACCCATCTTCACTGCAGCTCTATTTACAATAGCCAAAATATGGAACCAAACCACATGTCCACAGACGGATGACTGGATGAGGAAAATGTGGTATATATACACAATGGAATACTACTCAGCCATAAAAAAGAGTGAAATTCTGCCATTTGCAACAACGTGGATGAGTCTGGAGAAAATTACATGAAGTGAAGTAAGCCAGGCAAGGAAAAAGAAATACCGTATGTTCACACTTATAACTGGGTGCTAGGAAGGAAGGAAGGAAGGAAGGAAGGAAGGAAGGAAGGAAGGAAGGGAGGGAGGGAGGGAGGGAGGGAGGGAGGGAGGGAGGGAGGGAGGGAGGGAGGGAGGAAAGAAAGAAAGAAAAAAAGAAAGAAAGAAAGAAAGAAAGAAAAGAAAGAAATGAACTCAATAATTCATTGAACTTTCAGAGGAGAGAACAAACCTAAGGTTACTAGAGATGGATGGAGGGAGGGAGGGATTTGGGGAGGGAGAGATCAGGTAAAGGGCATAAAGAAAAATCATGGTTTGTAATAATGAATATGCTAATAATAATAATAATAATAAATAAACAGCATGGGAAGATCATTCCAAGCAAAATGTAAAGTATGTAATGAAGGACCCAAGTTCAAGGACGTCAGCAGAATCTAAAAGAAGTCAGTATGGTTTTTTTATAGTAGACCTTTTCCTTGGCAATTTCTGTTTTAGCATTCTCCTAGAGCAAAACATGAACAAAACAAAACAGAGATACGGTGACATCAGTAAAGTGCCAGAGTAGGAGACACAAACCTTCTTCCCGACCAAAAAGGAAAAAAAAATTATCCATGAGTGATAGTAGACTTAGGAGGGCTCAAAGGGTCATTTAAGAACCTGCAGCAACACATGGGGCTAAAAAACAAATGGGGAATAACCTAAAAGAGATCACTGGAGAGATGGGCATAACTGAGATGTCTGGAGATGGCTGGGAACAAAGAAAAAGGGCAGGAACTATCAGTATCAACCATATGGTGGGTGCCACCACGGTCCCCAACAACCTGCTCTGCAGAAAACATTGACATAATTTGCAATTGAGGTAACCAACAGCCAAACCCATCATGAAGCCCCCAGAGAAGGAGACACTGCTTCACTACCCCACATCCCACCAAGAAGAATTCCCTGTTGTGCCACCCTGTGACCAGAACCACCACCCCTTCCAACCCTGCACATGCCTCAAACACTGGAGCCACCACTGGTACAAGCTAGCGCCATCCTGCACTTTGGAGCCTCAGAGTTGCTGTGTATGCACACACACTCCTGGCACCAGTTCTGTTGCAATAGTGAGCTAGCCCAGACCCATTGCAGCTCTGTGCAAATCCACAATGTAGACCCTGGAGCCACTGTAGCTCTACAGATGCCCAGACTCCAGACCCTGGCCCCTGGCTGCTCCATAAGCTCCTGCACCAGAACAATTGGGTAAGAAAAAAAAAAAAATAGAAGGCATGCATTAGGAAAGGAAAAAGTGAAATCATCTCTTTGCTGATGACATGATCTTATACATAGAAAACCCTGGAGACTCCACCAAAAGAACTGTTAGAACTAATAAACTAATTCAGTAAAGTTGTAGGATACAGGATCAACATACAAAAATCAGTGGTGTTTTTATACACTAACAGACCGCTATCTGAAAAAGAAATCAAACCAGAAAGACAAATACCACATGACCTCGCTCATATGTGGAATCTAAAAAACTGTTCCCATAGAAATAGAGAGTAGAACGGTGGTTACCAAAGGATGGCAAAGATAGGGGTGAGAAAGGTGATGGTGAGAGATTGGTCAATGGATACAAAGCCACAGCTAGATAAGAGGAATAAGTTTTGGTGTTCAGTTGCACAGTAGCATGACTAGAGATAACAATATTGTATTGTATATTTCAAAACAACTAGAGGAGAGGTTTTGAATGTTCTCATTACAAAGAAATGATAAATGATTAAGAGGATGGATATACTAATTACCCTCATGTTATCATTACACAATATATACATGTATCAAAATATCATGTGGTACCCCATAAATATGTACAATTAAAAATATAAATTTTAAAAAACCCCAAATAATTCCAGTTACAGTAGCATGAAGAACAATAAAAATACTTAGGAATAAATTTAATCAAGGAGGTGAAAGCTCTGTACACTGAGCACTATGCCATTGAAGAAAGAAATTGAAGAAGAAAAAAGTGAATAGAAAGATGTCAGGTGTTCATGGTTTGGAAGAATTAATATTGCTAAAATGTTCATACTACCCAAAGTGCCCAAAGTGACCTACAGATACAGTACAACTCCTGTCAAAATTCTAATGTCATTTTTCACATAAATAGAGAAAGCAATCTTAAAATTCATGTGGAACCAGAAAAGACCTCAAATAGCCAAAGCAGCCTTAAGCAAAAAGAACAAAGATGGAAGTATAACACTCTCTGATTTCAAAATATATTATGAACCTATTGTGATCAAAACAGCATGGTACTGACATAAAAACAGACACACCAACCAATGGAACAGGATTTAAAGCCCAGAAATAAGCTAAAGTATTTATAGTCAATTGGTTTCCGACAAAGGTGTCAAGAACACAGAATGGGGAAAGGACAGTCTCTTCAATAAATGGAGTTGGGAAAATTGGATATTAACATAAAGAAGAATGAAATTGAACCTTCATCTCACAACATATGGAAAAATCATCTCAAAATGGATAAAAGACTTAAACATAAGACCTGAAACTGTAAAGCTATTATAAGAAAACATAGGGGGAAACCTCCACAACATTGGTCTGGGTAATGATTTCTTGAATAGAACTCCAAAATTACAGGCAGTTTTTTGCAACAAAAGCAAAAATAGGCAAATGAGATTACATCAAACTAAAAGGCTCTGCACAGGAAAGCGAACAATTAACAGAATAAAGAGACAACCATGTTATCAGAAGGCTCCCAACAAAGAAAAGCCCAGGACCAGATGGATTCACAGCAGAATTTTACCAAACATTCAAAGAGGAATTGACACCGATTCTTTACAAACTATTCCAAAAGATTGAAACGCACGCAAATCTCCCAAACTCATTCTATGAAGCAAACATCATCCTGATACCAAAACCAGGTAAAGATATAACCAAAAAAGAAAACTACAGGCCGATATCCTTGATGAATATAGATGCAAAAATCCTCACTAAAATACTAGCAAACAGAATACAGCAACACATACGAAAAATTATTCATCACGATCAAGTGGGATTCATCCCAGGGATGCAAGGTTGGTTCAACATACGCAAATCAATAAATGTGATACACCATATTAATAAACTCAAACACAAGGACCATATGATCATCTCTATAGATGCTGAAAAAGCATTTGATAAAGTTCAGCACTCATTCATGACAAAGACCCTCTATAAGTTAGGTATAGAGGGAAAGTATCTCAACATAATTAAAGCCATATATGCCAAACCCACTGCCAATATCATCCTGAATGGGGAAAAGCTGAAAGCTTTTCCTTTAAGAACAGGCACTAGACAAGGATGCCCACTCTCACCACTCCTATTCAACATAGTGTTGGAAGTACTAGCCAGAGCAATCAGAGAAGAGAAGGAAATAAAGGGCATCCAGATCGGAAAAGATGAAGTCAAACTGTCCCTGTTTGCAGATGACATGATCCTAATATCGAAGAGCCTAAAACCTCTACAAAAAAACTGTTGGAATTGATAAATGATTTCAGCACAGTAGCAGGATACAAAATCAACACACAAAAATCAGTAGCATTTCTTTTCTCCAATAGTGAACATGCAGAACGAGAAATCAAGAAAGCCTGCCCATTTACAATAGCCACCAAAAAATTAAAATACTTAGGAATTGAGTTAACCAAGGATGTGAAAAATCTCTATAATGAGAACTACAAACCACTGCTGAGAGAAATTAGAGAGGATACAAGAAGATGGAAAGATATCCCATGCTCTTGGATTGGAAGAATCAACATAGTGAAAATGTCCATACTACCCAAAGTGATATACAAATTCAATGCAATCCCCATCAAAATTCCAAAGACATTTTTCTCAGAAATGGAAAAAACTATCCAGACATTTATATGGAACAATAAAAGACCACGCATAGCCAAAGCAATGCTGAGCAAAAAAAATAAAGCTGGAGGCATAACACTACCTGACTTTAAGCTATACTACAAAGCTATAATAACCAAAACAGTATGGTACTGGCATAAAAACAGACACACTGACCAATGGAATAGAATAGAGAATCCAGAAACCAACCCACACACTTACTGCCATCTGATCTTTGACAAAGGCACCAAGCCTATTCACTGGGGAAGGGACTGCCTCTTCAGCAAGTGGTGCTGGGATAACTGGATATCGATATGCAGGAGAATGAAACTAGATCCATACCTCTCACCGTATACTAAAATCAACTCAAAATGGATTAAGGATTTAAATATACACCCTGAGACAATAAAACTTCTTAAAGAAAACATAGGGGAAACACTTCAGGAAATAGGACTGGGCACAGACTTCATGAATACGACCCCAAAAGCACGGGCAACCAAAGGAAAAATAAACAAATGGGATTATATCAAACTAAAAAGCTTCTGCACAGCAAAAGAAACAATTAAAAGAGTTAAAAGACAACCAACAGAGTGGGAGAAAATATTTGCAAAATACACATCTGACAAAGGATTAATATCCAGAATATATAAGGAACTCTAACAACTTTACAAGAAGAAAACAAGCAACCCAATTAAAAAATGGGCAAAAGAGCTAAGTAGGCATTTCTCTAAGGAAGATATCCAAATGGCCAACAGACATATGAAAAAATGCTCAACATCACTCAGCATCCGGGAAATGCAAATCAAAACCACATTGAGATACCATCTCACCCCAGTTAGGATGGCTAAAATCCAAAAGACTATGAACGATAAATGCTGGCGAGGCTGCGGAGAAAAAGGAACTCTCATACATTGTTGGTGGGACTGCAAAATGGTGCAGCCTCTATGGAAAATGGTATGGAGGTTCCTTAAACAATTGCAAATAGATCTACCATACGACCCAGCCATCCCACTGTTGGGAATATACCCAGAGGAATGGAAATCATCAAGTCGAAGGTATACCTGTTCCCCAATGTTCATCGCAGCACTCTTTACAATAGCCAAGAGTTGGAACCAGCCCAAATGCCCATCATCAGATGAGTGGATACGGAAAATGTGGTACATCTACACAATGGAATACTACTCAGCTATAAAAACGAATGAAATACTGCCATTTGCAACAACATGGATGGACCTTGAGAGAATTATATTAAGTGAAACAAGTCAGGCACAGAAAGAGAAATACCACATGTTCTCACTTATTGGAGGGAGCTAAAAATTAATATATAAATTCACACACACACACATACACACACACACACACAAACCGGGGGGGGGGGGGAAGAAGATATAACAACCACAATTATTTGAAGTTGATACAACAAGCAAACAGAAAGGACATTGTTGTGGGAGAGGGGGGGAGGGAGAAGGGAGGGAGGTTTTGGTGATGGGGAGCATTAATCAGCTACAATGTATATCGACAAAATAAAATTTAAAAAAAAAAATAAATAAATAAAATAAAAAAATAAAATAAAATAAATAAATAAAACTTACATGTACAAAAATAGTTTAAATTATAATACATCCTTAAAATAGAATACTATGTAGCAATTTTAAATGGTATTCATAGAGATCCACAGTCAATTAATTGAAATAAAAGCAGTTCATAAAACAAAAAAAAAAAAAAAAAAAAAAGAGACAACCACAGATTCAGAGAAAATATTTGCAAATCATACTCATAAGTCTAACAATGGGCTAATATCCAAAATATATAAAGAACTCAGCTCAATAGCAAGAAAACAAATAACTCATTTTTTAAAAATGGGCAAAGGATCTGAACAGACATTGTTCAAAAGAAGATATGTGAAAAATACTCGACATCTTTAATCATCAAGGAAACAAATATTAAAACCACAATGAGATATCACCTCTTGCCTGTTAGAATGGCTATTATAAAAAAGACATATGGTAAGTGTTGGTGAAGATGTGGAGAAAAGGAACATTTGCACACTGTTGGTGAGAATGTACATTGGTACAGCCAATTTGGAAAATAGGATCAGAGCTCCTCAAAAAATTTAAAGTAGAATTACCATATGATCCAGCAATCTCACTTCTGGATCTATATCCAAAGGAACTGAAGTCAGTATATCGAAAAGATATCTGCACTCCAATGTTCATTTCAGCATTATTTACAATAGCCAAGCTGTTGAAGCAACCTAAGTGTCCATCAATGGATGAATAAATAAAGAAAATGTGGTATGTATACATGATGGAATACTATACAATCTTAAAAAAAGAAGGAAATTTTGTCGTTTCAGACAACATGGGTAGAACTGGAGGACGTTATGTTAAATTAAATAATCTAAGCACAGAAAAACAAATACCATATGATTTGAGTTATATATGGAACCTAAAAAACTGAACGTCATAGAAATAGAAAGTAGAAAAGTGGTTACCAGAGGCTAAGACATAGAGGTATGCAGAAGGGATAGATGTTGATCAAAGGCTAAAAAGTTTTAGTTAGATTGAAGAAACAAATTTTAGTGATCCAATGCACTGAATGGTGACCACACCTAATAACAATGTATACCATATTTCAAAATTGCTACAATGTATTTGTATCACCCTCATCACAAAAAATGATAACTGGGTGTGGTGATTGAATCTTTTTACAATGTATACATAGATCAAAACATCATCAATTGTGTACCCCATACACAATTATTATTCATGTATAATACACGATCATTATTTGTCAGTTAAAAATAGAAAATAAAAATAAAATCTTTAACTTTAAATCCTAGCTGGCAAATTGTACAGCAATATTACTGAGTTAATGGAAACTGTGTTGGAAGTGGAGTTGGCTGACCTGGTTTTAAGATTTAGCTCTACTCTCAGTAACTGCATAATTTCAAAACTTCTAATCTCATGGAATACAAATTGCCTCATTTTGAAACATGAGTAACAACTAAAGTAATGTTTTGAGAAAGGATTTAAAAATCAAACTTCTGAAAGTCCAGTGGTAAAGGGAAGAAACTTACACCGTTGAGACCCACTGACATGTGAGACTCCATACAAGTTAAGGGATGAAACATACAGTCATGGTTCTAAAGAAGTGGGAGACACTAGAAATAAGCTTCCTGTTTCAAAGTACCTCAGAACTTTGAATTGGTACTCATCTTTATTGGCTAGAAAAACTCTGCCCAATGTCCATTCAGGCAGGAATAATGTTTGCAATCTATCTAGAGTTTGCAATCTGTCTAGAATTGGTGGGAGGAAGCATTCAGTGCTCCATATACAGACTTTAAAGAAATGGCATGTTTTGAGTTCCTCATACAGCCTTCTGAAAATCCAGAGCCTCCCATGACTGCTGGATCTTTTACTTTCTCTGCTTTTGCCCCATAACATCATCATTAATGTTATAGTTCTTCAATCCATTTCATGAGTGTTATTTCATTATGCTTCATAACATAATACACATGACACATATTCTTTTTTAAGTATTATATATTTGACACTATAAAACCATTGTTTTCTAATTTTATTTTGTTTATTTATTTAAACATAATTGACTGTATATATTTGTGGTGTTACAGAGCTAAAGATTAACACCTGTGTACAATGTGTGATGATTGAATCAGGATAATTAGCGTGTTCATCATTACAAATGTAATCATTCCTTGTGTTCATTAACCAATTTCTCCCTAACCTTCTTCTCCCTCCCTCTTTCCCACTTCTAGCAACCACAGGTCTATTCTCTCCTCCTGAAATTTCGGTCTACTATTATGTTTGCTGTTTGTTTCTTCCTTTCTTTTTTCTCTAATTAGCTCCCACTTATGAGTGAGGACATGTGGTATTTCTCTTTCTGTGCCTGGCTTATTTCTCCTAACATAATTTTCTCCAAGCTCATCCGTGTTGCTGCAAATGGAAGAATTTCATTCCTTTTTATGGCTGAGTACTATTCCATTGTATATATGTACCACATTTTTCTTATCCAGTTGTCCATTGATGGACATTCAGTTGCTTCCATATCTAGGCTATTGTAAACAGAACTGCAATAAACATGGGAGTGCAGGTATCTTCAACATGATGATTTTAATTCCTTTGGGTATGTACCCAGTAGTGGGATTGCTGGATAACATGGAACTTGTACTTGCAGTTATTTGAGAAATCTCCATACTGTTTCCATAAAGGCTGTACTAATTTACAGTTCCACCAACAATGCAGAAGTTTTCCTCTTTCTCCACATCCTCACCAGAATCTGTTATTCTCTGTCTTTTTGAAAATAGCCAGGCTACTGGGGTGAGATGACGTCTCAATGTAATTTTGATTTGCATTTCCCTGATGATTAGTTATGTTGAACATTTTTTCTTATACCTATTGGCTGTTTGTATGTCTTCTTTTGCGAACTGTCTATTCAACTCCTTTGTCCATTTTTAAGTTGGATTATTTGATTTTTTACTGTTAAGTTTGACTTCCTTGTACGTTCTGGATATTAATCCCTTGTCAGATGTATGGTTTGCAAATATTTTCTGCCATTCTGTAGGTTTTCTTTTCACTCTGTATATTGTTTTTTTTGTTTGTTTTTGCTGTTCAGAAGCTTTTTAGTTTGATACATTCCCATTAGTTTATTTTTACTTTTGTTGCTTGTGCTTTTGAGGTCTTGTTCAAAAAGTCTGTCCAGTCCTATATACTGAAGTGCTTCCCTTGTGTGTTCTAGGAGTTTTGTAGTTTCAGATATTACATTCAAGTCTTTAATTCATTTTGAGTTGATTTTGGTATATGGTGAGATGTATGGGTCTAGTTTCATTCTTCTACACATGAATATCTGGTTTTCCCAGCACCATTTGTTGAAGAAGTTGTTCTGTCCCCAATGTATGTTCTTGGTCTAATTTTAAAAAGAAATAATTGGATAACTTCTGTTACTTCTGAAATTGTTCTAAGCAAGATAAACATTTTTTAAGGCTCTCTAGGGCAGAGACAATCCCAATTCTCTTTCTACCAATTTTCTGCCTCCAATCGCAACACCAAAATCACCAACATCTTTATGGAATGAGATTGGAGGGAGGCTTACTAGGAGAAGCAAGTTATGGCTTTCCCTTTGCCCTGGGTCCTGAATGTTATTTCATTCCTTTGAATGCATCTGTCTGGCCATACATGATTTCTTGGTACTACATGTCAAATCTTAAAAGTCTAAATTTTAGATTTTGTTTTTTGTTTAGGAAAAAATGAATTCCTTCATTTCACTTATCCTAACTTTATCTTTTTAATGGAATTAGTAATACCCAACCCTGTGGCTTGGGAATAAAATAAAACAAAGGATATGAAGTGCTTAGTAAAGCCCTCAATCTACATAAAACATTTCTCTGGTTATCACAGAGTATTATCTCAGGTCATTATAACTAAAGGATCATAACAACATCACTATGAGGGCAAAGGCTTCCAGCAGTGAGGCCCTGAAGACCTTGTTAAAATAAAATCAAACCAAGTAGACAAGGTTGCTCAGGCACGAGGTTGTTCCCACTTCAGTGAGGTTAAATAAAGCCATATTGAGATTTATGGGTCTGGTGACTGATATCTTGAAGGGGATTATACTGACATGGAGCTCTTAGGGGTCAAGTTCTCCCGTGAGTACATCCACAGCTCCATGGCTCATGCACTGAATAGTTTAAGATCTTGCCTGTGGGGATCAAGTTCAGAGGGACCTTGCTAAGGAAAGCCATGGGTATTTGAATTGTTATTTCTTCTTCAGTATACCTATCTGATCTCACAATTTTTTAAAAAAAGACAATTAACTTTCTTGGCATCAACTGATATAGTCACCAGGACAGGGAAGTGACCACAGGCTGGGCATTTAACAGGCACAGAGACCTCAGAAAACACTACTTCCTTAAGTTATGTGGGGCTTTTTTCTCTTCTTCTGAAAGTAAACATCTTCCTGTGTCTATTGTGCCCCTTGTCTCCTGAAGCTGTCACCTAACTGGGATTAAGATCCAGCACATGGCTGGTACTACAACTTTATCCTATTTGAACACTAATTTCTGTTCCCTTTCCTATACTGTATATTGCACACCTTCACATGAAATTTTATTTCTTGAATGTATTACAACTAGAGGTGGGTTGTGTGAATTTTCTGGTCGTTCATTTCTAAGAAGTGACTAAGAAATTCAGTCTTCTTACACTTGGTAATGCTCCTGTCTTCCACAAGTGACTTAAAAGCTTTCTGTGGGTAAAAAGAGATAGAATGAGTGTCAATGCATGGAGACAGGATCAGACTTGGAATTTTGTGTGTGTGTGTGTGTGTGTGTGTGTGTGTGTGTGTGTGTGTATTTATATATAGCATTCACTGGAATCTTATCATACAGTCATAACATATTTACAAGGAAATTTCTGTGCCTAGGAAGAAAAATGGTTCATTGAGCATCTAGTTAGTGTATGCCACAATCCAGTAAGTAGGAGTCATTAAGAACATTGAAAATCAGATAAGGAAGGCTGAAATGCCATAAAGACGACCAAACAAGTAGTAAGAAATAATCCAATCCAATCCCATTCAGCTGCAAAATCAGTTGTGAGAACATTTTCTATTCTGATCTCTCGTAAGGTTGGTAAAGTTCTTCTAAGTAATTTTATTTTAATTTTAAATGGTTTTAGAGTCCTAAATCACAATTTCTCTGTCTCTATTGTGCCCAATAGTGTTTCCTAGTTCTTCAACCATAACTTCATTAATTCTTGTTAGCTTCCAAGTTGCCCTTGGAGTCCATTTTTTTTAGGAAGAAAGAAGAGAGGACTTAGTCATATTTTACAAACACAATGTTCTATCTCATGAGATACCACATCTGCTTTCATTATGATTATTTGACTCCTAAAGCAACTGAAATCAGGCTACAAAAGATGTACAGCTCCTGGAAAGAACATCGTTCTAGTTATCTTTTGCGGCATAACTAACTACTTCAAAACTTAATGCCTTAAAACAACACTTATTTGAATCATTAAGTTCAATATGAGTAGAGCTTGGTAGGAACAACTCTTCTCTGCTCAGCAGCAGCTGGAACAGCTCAAAATCTGGGTCTGTAATCATCAGAAGTCTCACTCATGCATATGTACAGCACCTGAGCTGGGAAGAGTCAGACAGCTGGGGACTGGTATAGCTGAAACTCCTGCAGTGTCTCTTTTAATTTCTTTGTAGTCTCTCTACGTGTTCTCTCTAGCATTGTAGCTTCAGGACAGTCAGACTTCTCATGTGTTGGCTCAGAATTCCCAAAATGCATGTTCTAAGAGAAAGAGCTGAGCAGAAGCTACCTTCTCTTTTAAGACCTAGGCTCAGAAACTACTCAACATTACTGTCACCACATTCTGTTTGTTGAGGCAGTAGTCACAAATGCCTGCCCACTTTCCAGGGGAGGGTAAATAGATTCCACCTCTTAATAGAGTTTGTCAAGTTTCTGAAGGTATATGTAGGGCTGAAAATACAAGGGTACTTCAAAAAGTTTACGAAAATATTAGTATCTTTTAATTCTATTTTTCCATGAACTTTTGGAAGTACCCTCTCATTGTTGAAGATATTTGGGGGAAATAAAACCTACCACAGGCATACCCTGCAATGTTCACATCATAAGTGTTCCTTGAAGATAAAGGATAGAGCAGGACTTCTGAGAAGGTAAAACTAAAGATCTGAGAGAACAAAAGACAAGAGTATTTCTTCTAGAAGATAGAACCACAATGTCTTAGTCCATTCAGGATGCTATAACAAAATACATTAGACTGGATAATTTGTAAACACAGACATTTATGTCTCGTGATTCTGGAAGCTGGGAAATCCAAGATCAAGACATCAACAAATTCACTGTCTGGTGATGGCTTTCATAGAAAACACCTTCCACGTGTCCTCACATGGCAGAAGAGGCAAATAAGCTCCCCCAGGCCCCTTTTATATAGGCATTAATCCCATTCATGAGGGCAGAGCCCTCATGATCTAATCACCTCCTAAAGGCCCCACCTGTGAATACCACTACATTGGGGATTAGGTTTCAACATGTGGATTTTGGAGGGATACAAATATTCAGACCATAACATTCCACCTCTCTGGCCCCTAAAATTCTTGTCCTTCTCACAAGCAAAATACATTTATTTCATCCCAGTAGCCCCAAAAGTCTTGTTTTAGTATCCACTCAAAAGTCTAAAGTCCAGAGTCTCATCTAAATTAGATATGAGTGAGATTTCAGGAATGATTTATTTTGAGGTAAGTTCCCCTCCAGCTATAAATCTAGGAGTTTTGTGCTTCTAATAAACAGTGGTGGGACAGGCGTAGAATATACATTCTCATTACAATAGGAACAAATAGAAAAGTAGGAAGAAATAACAGGTTTCAAGTAAGTCCAAAACTCAGCAGGGCAAACAACATTGAATCTTAAGTCTTGAGCATAATCTTCTATGACTTGATGTTCCCCCTGTGGACACACGGGCATGGAGGTTAGTCCACAAAGGCTTCAGGTGTCCCTGTCCCATAACTTTTCTGGGCACAACCTACGGGGCAGCTTTCACAGATTGGAGTCACTTGACTGCAGTTCTTCCAGGCTGGAATCACACTCCACAGCTCTGGCACCATGGCCCCACTAAGCATTGCTCTATGGGGGCTCTCTGCAGTGGCCCTATCCCTGTAACTGGTCTCTGCCTGGGCCCAGAGTCTCTCCAAGGCATCCTTTGAAAGCTAAGTGAGGTAGCCAGGTCTTCGGAGCTCATGAACTTTAGGTACTCTGACATTGCAAAGGCTTACCACCTGTTTCCTCTGGAGAGGCAACCACTGTGCCCACACCACACCTGAGCCCACTAGACCCACTCCTAGGGTGGCCAAGGAGCACTGCACCAGAATGTGGAGAGTGGAGCCTTTAAAATCATCCTGCCCCCAAGTCCCTGGCATTCTGAGCCTGTGATGGGCAGGGTGGCTGTTGGGAAAAATATAGGAAAATGGTCAGGGCCCCTCAGATGTTCAGAATCTTGCTGAGTATTTGATGTAAATAGGCATGTATGCTCAGGTATTCCTTGGTTATCCTCTCGTGTAATTGCACATGTGCACCCAGGTGTCCTGGGTTATGGACTTAAGTATAAAGGATGAGTGGCTCTGATCCACGGTGCCACCTCCCACCCCTGGGTTGCCCCCCGGGGCGGGGGGGTCATGGGGAGGCCACTACTGCTGCTGGAGGCTGCTGCTTCTAGTGCCCCTGGGACCCTCTGCAAGGCCACTGCCACCACCACCGCTGGCCCTGTAAGCTACCCGACCTGTAAGCTGCTGCCACTGAGGAAGCTGAGGACTGATCTCCTGTTGTATGCCAACAGCTCCCGGAATCTTTCCCAATTACCTAGCATGAACCTGCATGTGAGGGGTCTGGAGACCCAGTCTGTACAATGGGTTTGAAGGATCTGAGCCCTAGCTCTGAGAATGTAACTGGAAACTTAGTATAACTAAAATAATAACTAAAATAATGAAACATTTTGGGTTTAGTTATGATTTGCCTTACTTTACAGTAGCCCTTAAGATCTTTGAAATGACTTTGGGTCATTCTTCCACTGTCTTGATGAATAGCACCTGGCTTCAGTATATCCATACTAATCTCCTTATCCAAAGCTTACTTGGCCACACCCTTAGTGCTCTTTCAAACATCCAATTTTTTATTCTTTGAAATATGGCCAGGCTGAGAATTTTCCAAATGTTTTAATTCTGCTTCTCTTTTGATTATAATTTTGTCTTTAAATTATTTTTCTCTTCTTGCATTTTACTATAAGCAGGCAAGAGAAGTCGTGCTATACCCTTAACATTTTGCTTAGATATTCCTTCCATCAAGTATCCATTTCATCATTCCCACATTCTACCTTCCACAAAACACTAGAACATGAGCACAATTCAGCCAAGTTCTTTGCCATTTTATAGCAAGGATCTTCTTTCCTCCAGTTTCCAATAATATGTTCCTCATTGCTGACTCAGACCTCATCTTTTACCATCCATATTTCTACCAACATTCTGGTCATGACCACTTGGGTAATCTCTAAAAAGAATAAGGCTTTCTCCACAGCTCTCTTCTTCCTGGGAGTTCCCACCAGAATGATTCTTAATTATCTGTTCACAGCAATATAGGCTTCTTCTAGCATTCACTTCCAAACTCTTCCAGCCTCTACCCATTACCCAATTCCAAAGTCACTTCCACATTTGTAGGCATTTGTTATAGCAACACCTCACCTCTCAGTACCAATTTCTGTCTTATTTCATTCAAAGTTCTACAACAAAATACCTTAGACAGGGTAATGTATAAACAACGGAAATTTATTTCTTACAGCTCTGGGGGCTAAAAATGCTAGCAGATTCAGTGTCTGGTAAAGACTCTGCTATATCAATGGACTTCTATGCATCCTTGCATGGCAGAAGGGGTCACTAGCTCCCTCTGGCCTCTTTTATAAAGGCACTAATTACTGAGCTTTCATGATCTAATCACCTCCTAAAGTCTCCACTTCTTAATACCACCACATTGGGGATTAGGTTTCAACATGTGAATTTTGGGAGGACACAAACATACAGAGGTTAGCACACAATTTAATTTAAAAACTTCCAAGCCTTAGAAATTCTTCTCTCAGGACATAATAATGGCTACCAATTTGTATTTACTATTACTCTTATTCTGAATAAGATTTTTTTGCAATTATCCTGTTCCTTTTCCACCATTCTTTATTGAGTGTGGAAGGGAACAATGTATATGAGACTATGACAAGTCAGACCTGATGAAATTTGTACACATTCTTATCTTCAATGCTTACTTAGTAAGGATGTGATCATATTATAAATGATGAATAAAGGAACCTTAAAGATATTTGGGAGGCATAGAGGAAAAATAAAGCAGGCTGATAGTTATCTCATGAGATCAGCTCTTTCTTTATTCCATAGTAATGGAGTTTTAGGAAGACGTATGATCATCCAGGTAAAAGCTACGTTTCTCAGACTTTCCTTGCAGATAAATATATTGATGTGACTAAGTGGAAAGAAATCAAGGGTGTTATTTCTGGTCTTTGCCTCAAATGGTTGGGCATGCTCTCTCTTTGTCACTTTTTTCCCTTTTTGTTGGATAAAAGTAGCAGAACAGATACTGAAGCCAGATTGAGAGTAACGGAGTTGCGTCTCTATTCCTGGACTGCTTGCTTCTCAACTATTATATGGAAACAGCACTTTCACTGAGGGGAAAAAGAAAACAAAAAAAAATTGGAAAATCAGAGCAAAGGAGAGGAAGCAAATATTCAATAAACATATAAAAAAAAGGAATTCATTGCTACAGATTTTATAGGTATTTAAAAAATCATAAAAGGAAATATAAAGAAATAAAATTGGAACTGTAGATGAAATGTACAAATTCCTAGATAAAGTTCAATGTACCAGAAGCTGAGTGGTCCCATTATCTGTTTAAAAGTTAAATCTATAATTAAAATTCTATTGACAAATATAACTCCAAGGTTCAAATGGCTTTAACTTTAAATGCTATAAAACGTTCAGGAAAGAAATGGGGGTTCTAACTCTGGATTGGCAATGTGAGGAGCTCTGTAGATCTTCCCTCGGTGAAGCTGATGAAAATATTTTTTAAAATAATCATTTTAGGACACTGCAAATAATTCTAAAAACATACGTCAAATAAAGAAACATTTATTCAAGAAAATCTACTAAAACTTGGTAAAGACAGTAAGAATCTGTGTCATTTTAATCACACCTTCCTCCCTGCTTCCCACTCTCAGACCAATGTGATGAAAACTCCACTGCAGGAAGGTGCAGACAAGAAAACAGGTGTCACTCAATCCCAGCCTCCAGTTGAGAGCTATAGTAGGAATGAACATTGTCATTTCTCATATTATTCCCAAGCTATCTGCGTAGATGCTACATTTCAAACAAGTGTGACCAAAAAGTCAAGAGCTCCCTTTTTGCCGAGCCTCAGCTTGTATCATGGAGCCTCTACCTCAGGCATGTCATGCTGAAAATATTAAGACCTTATTCTCTCTTACCCTGGATTGGGCATAATTCAGAGGTTTCTTACCAGGAGAATCAAGCTTCGAAGTTTAGAGGGTAATGACCCCTACTTAGTGGCCTGCTCTTAAACAGAAATATCAATTACAGAGAAGTGTGCTACTGTTCTCATACCCTGCTCCAGAGCATAGCTCAAATCTTTTGCCCAGGAGGAGAAGCAGGTCAAAAAACAGAGATGCAAAAGCTCTCTCCAAAGGAAGACAGAGTGTCAGGTAGTAAACTTAAACACAAGGAAGTTTTAGTAAAAAGCAATTAAAAGGAGATTTGTGGCTTTGTTAGATATGTAAGTTCAACCATAGGTCAGCTAGTGAACCATGGAGAACTGACCAGGTAACAATTAAAAAGAGACCTTCTTGAATCAGAACAATTCTCAAATACTGATTTCAAAAACTATTCCTACATAAAAGACCAAATTTAATTGGCTTATTGTGTGGGGCAATTTGTGACACAGAACATTGCTGAAAACAACTACATCTACCAGACATCTGTATAATATTTCACCAAAAAGAGCAGAATATGCATTCTTCTAAAATTTACACGGACCAGAATAGATTGTGCTATGCTATAAAACTAACCTCAATGAATTTTAAAGGATTAAAATAAAACAAAAGTATGCTCTTTAGTCACAACTGAATGAAATTAGAAATCAATAACAGAAAGAAATTTGGGAGACTCAAAAATAGGTAAAAAGTAAGCAACATACTCCTAAATAACTGATGGTCAAAGAAGAAATCACAAGGGAAATTAGAAAATATTTCCAAATGAATAAAAATGAATACCCAACATACCAAAAATTAAGGGATGCAGCTAAAAGAGTGCCTGCAGGAAAAATTATAGTTGGAAATGCCTATATTAAAAACAAGAAAGATGTCAAATCAGTAATCTAGCATTCCATGTTAAGACATTGAGAAATTAATATTGAATTATCTAAAACAAGCAGAGAAGGGAAATAATGGAAAAGAGAATAAAAAAAAAACAATAGACACAAAACAGTAAAAGCAAAAGTGCTTCTTTGAATTTAACAATAAAATCGACAAATCTTAAATTAGACTAAGAAAAAAGGAAGTCTCAAATTACTAAAGCCAGGAATGAAAAGTGAGAAATTACTACTAACCTTACAGAAATAAAAGAGGATTATAAATGAATATTATGAACAATTTTACGCCAATATAATAGGTAACTTAAGTGGGAAAATTCCTAGAAAGACACAAATTATGAAAATGGTTCATGAAGAAGTAGAAAATATGAATAGACCTCTAACAAATAAAAAGATTGAATTAGTCACCCAATAAATATACACAAAGAAAAGACCAAGCCCAGATGGCTTTACAGGCAAATTTTAGAAAACATTGAAAAAAAATTAATATAAATTATTCACAAACTCTTCAAAACACATAAAAGAAGAGAGCATGCTTTCCTACCTTGTTTACTTTGGTAAGAACACTTAACAGGTGATCTGCCAGCTTAACAAATTTTTAAGTGTACGGTGTAGTACTTTCCCCTTGCCCCTGGAAACCACCATTCTACTTTCTGTTTCCATGGTACCGTCTATCTTAGATAGCTTGTTTAAGTGGAACCATGCAGCATTTGTCTTTCTGTGACTAGATTGTTTTACTTAGCTTAATATTCTACGGGTTCATCCATGTTATCACGTATGGAAGAATTTCCTTCACTTCTCAACTTATTTTATGATGCCAGTATTACCCTAATACCAAAAGTAGAAAAAGATATTAGAAGAAAATAAAACTAAAGGTGAGTGCCTTTTATTAATGTAGGTGCAAAATATCAACAAAATACTAGCAAACTGAATCCAGCAACATATAAAAATCAAAAGATGCCATGATCAAGTGGGATTTATTCCAGGAATGCAAGATTGTTTAACATCCAAAAATCAATCAATATAATACAACATATTAATAGAGTAAAAAACAAAAAAACACATGACTATCTCGATAGATGCAGAAAAAGTACTTGAGAAAGTCCGTGACTCTTTCATGATAAAAACAATCATCAGACTAGGAATAGAGGACAGTTTCTTATAGAAAGCATCTACAAAAACCCTACAGCTAACATGATACTTAATGATGAAACAATGGATGCTTTCCTAAGATCAGGAACAAGATAAGAATTTCTACTCTTGCCACTTGTATGTAACATTGCAGAGGAGGCTCTAACCAGGGAAATTAAGCAAGAAAATTAAATAAAAGGAAACCAGATGGGAAAAGAAAAAGTAAAACTATTTCTATTTGCAGATGATGTGATCTCACATAGAGAAATTCTAAGAAATCCACTAAAAAACTACTATAACTAATAAATGAGTTCAACATGGTTGTAGGATATAAGATCAATATACCTCAGTTGTGTTTGCTCCTTTTGAAAGTTCAGCATATTATTGTGATTCTTGTATCTTTCTTTCTTTCTTTCTTTCTTTCTTTCTTTCTTTCTTTCTTTCTTTCTTTCTTTCTTTCTTTCTTTCTTTCTTTCTTTCTTTCTTTCTTTCTTGCTCGCTTTCTTTCTTGCTTTCTTTCTTTCTTTTTATTTATTTGTTTAACAGAATTGAGGTTACCATATGTATGAAAGGGGGCAAGGGAGGGGACTTAGCGAGAAATTGGTAAAGGTCCAAAAAAATGATTACATTGTGTAATGAATATACTAATTATCCTGATGTCATCACCTTATATTGTATACAAGTACTGATATTCAACTCTGTACCCCACAAACATGTATAATCAATTATGTTTCAATTAAAAAAGAGATTAATATACCAGAACCAATTGTATAAATACACTTGCAATGACCAACCTGAAAATTAAATAAAGGAAATAATTGAATTTACAATAGAAACAAAAAGAATAAAACACTTATGAATAAATTTAACAAAAGTGAAAAATTTATAACCTGAAAATTATAAAGTATTTTTGAAAAAAGTAAAAGATCTAAATACACTGAAAAACATCAAATGTTCATGGCTCCAAAGACTTAATATTGTTAAAATGACAATGCTCCCCAGATTGATCTACAGATTTAATGTAATCTCTATCAGAATATGAGCTGTCTTCCTTGCATTAATTGATAAGTTGATCTTAAAAATTATATGGAAACTCAAAGGACTCAAAATAGTCAAAACAATCTTTAAAAGAAAAACAAAGGAAAATGTGGTATATATACACAATGAGATACTATTATGACATAAAAACGAAAGAAAATCTGCCATTTGCAGCAACATGGATGAACTTAGAGAAAATTATGTTAAGTTAAATAAGCCAGGCACAGAAAGAGAAATACCACATGTCCTCACTCCTAAGCAGGAGCTAAAAAATAACCATACAAATAAATTTAAAAAAAGAAAGAAAGAAAAATACAATAATCAGATTAATGCATTGAACTTTCAAAAGGAGAGAACAAAACTGAGATTACCAGAGGTGGGAAAGGTGTGGAGTGGGGGGAGGGTAAAAGAGGAATTGGTAAAGGGCCCCATTGTATAATGTTGAATATACTAATTATCGGTGATTTGAGAATCACATATTGCATACAGGTATTGATGTTGTATGCTGCACCCCACAGATATGTACAATCAACTATGTTTCAATAAATAAAAAATAAAATCCAGTCAATATAAAGTACCCCCCCCCAAAAGACAAAAACATTAAAAAAAAAAAAAAGTTGGAAGAGGCACATTTTCTGATTTCAAAACTTACCACAAAGTGCAGTAAATAAGACTGTGTGGTACCAGCATAAGGACACACATGTACAACAATGGAAAAGAATTGAAAGTTCAGAAATGAACCCAATTTATGGTCAATTAATTTTCAACAAAGGTGTCAAGACAATTCAATGTGGAAAAAAAACCCAGTCTCAACAAATAATTCTGAGAAAATTATATATTCTCACACCGAAGAATGAAATTGAAGCCTTACCACTATACCTCAAAATTAACTCAAAACGTATCAAAAAATTAAACCTAAAGGCTAAGACTAAAAACTGTTAGAGCAAAACATAAGCAAAAATATTTATTGCCTTGAATTTAGCTATTTTTTTTTAGATATGATACCAAATGCACAAGTAACAAAAGAAAAAATAGGTAACTTGAATTTCACCGAAATTAAAAGCATTTGCACTTCAAAGGAAACTACCAAAAAGTTATGAGAAAACCTACAGAATGAGAGAAAATATTAGAAATTCACATCTCTTATAAGGGATTTGTGTCTAGAATATATGAACAATTCTTACCACTTAGTAATAAAAAGGCAAACAACCTAATTTAAAATGTGCAAGGAATTTGAGTAGACATTTATCCAAAAGATATACTAACGTCCAATAAGTTCAAGAAAATATGTTCAATATCATTAGTTATCCATTAAATGCAAATAAAAACCACAATTAGATACCACTTCACACATACTAGTATGGCTAAAATTAAAAAGACAGATAATAACAATTGGTGAAAATGTGAAGAAGTCGGAAACTCATACCCTACTGGTGGAAATTTAAAATTGTGCAACCACTTTGAAAATCATTCTAGCAGTTTCTCAGAAAGACTCATGGAGTTGTCATATGACCAGTAAGTCAACTTCTACATATATACCCAAGAGAAATGAAAACTACTCTGCCATAAAAAAAGAATGAAATATTCCCATTTGCAACAACATGTATGAACTTGGAGAAACTTATGTTGAGTGAAATAAGCAAAGTACAGAGGGAAAAATGTCACATGTGCTCACTTATATGTAGAAGCTAAGAGAGAAAGAAGGAAGGAAAGAAAGACCACAGTGTTGCATTGGACTTGCAGAGGGAGAGAACATTCTTTGGACTACAAAGTGGAGTGAAGGGGAAGGGGGGAGTGGGAGGGAGGTTGGGGTAATGGGGTGGTGGACATGGGGTACAAATGCAATTTGTGGTAATGGGTATACAGCCAGTATGAATCTGGCCCCCACATCACGGGCATGAGGGGTGACAATCAGCTTTGTATCTCATGAATATTCATAATCAATTTTTAAAAAGAATGGAAAAAATAGTGCTATTTTCTTTTTATATACCACAAATACATACTGTACTTATGACAAACAAGCGCTGTGAATGAAAGTCCAGAAATGAACATTGCTATTAAGTGCTAAAAGTCTTTACTTCTAAAATACATATATTTTTAAATTATAATAAAACATTTATGTAGAATAAAAAAAAGAAAACATATGTACACACAAAAACTTGTAAACAAATGTTCATAGTATCATTATTCTTAGCAACCAAAAAGTGGAAATGGCCCATTTCCATCAACTTAAGAATGTAATAAACAAAATGCAGTATATCCATACAATGGAATATTATTCAACCATAAGAAGGAATGAAGTACTGACACATGCTACAGCATGGATAAACCTAAAAAAGTGATGGTAACGGGGAAAAGCCAGTCACGAAAGGCTACATATTATATGATGCTATTTATGTGAAATCTCCAGAATAGGTATATAGAGAGACAGAAAGTAAATGATTGGTTGCCTAGGGCTAGGAGGAGCGGGGAGATTGGGGTGGGAGCAAAAGCTAAGAGGTAAAGGGTTTCTTTTCATTAGAACAAGATAAAATTTTCTGAAACTGATTGTGGTGATGGTTGTACAGATGTACGCATATACTAAAATACCATTGAATTGTACACTTGGAAAGGATCAGTTGTATGGTATGTAAATTATATCTCAATAAAGCTATAAAAGGATGCTCAAAGAATGGAAATCATCATGTCAAAGAGATACCTACACTCCTATATTTATCACAGCTCTATTTATAATAGGCAAGAGTTGGAACCAATCTAAATATCCATCAGCAGATGACTAGATAAGGAAAATGTGGTACATATACACAATGGAACACTATTCTGCCATTAAAAAAAAAAAAGAAATTTTGCCATTCACAGCAACATGGATGAACTTACAGAAAATTATGTCAAGTGAAATAAGCCAGGCACAGAAAGAGAAATACCGCATAAGTGGGAGCTAAAAATAAATAAAGAAGGAAAGACACAACCATCACAGCAATTTGTTGTACTTTCCAAAGGAGAGAATAGAACTGAGGTTACTAGAGGTAGGAAAGGGAGAGGAAGAGGGGGGTTAAGGGAGGAACTGGTAAAAGGCCATGAAAAATGATTATAATGTGTAATGTTGAATATACTAATTATTACAGATTTAAGCATCACATATTGCACACAAGCATTGATGCTCTATGCAGTACCCCACAGATATGTATAACAAATTTGTTTCAATAAAAATAAATAAATACTTTAAAAAGTATTTCAGTGAATAAAAATGAATGAATGTCTTATCTCATTTTATGAAGCCAACATACCTTGAAAACAAGATTCAGAAAGAACATTGTACAGAAAGGAAAAATACAGGTCACTCTCTCTTATGAACCTAGATGTTAAAATCCTAAATAAAATATTAGCAATCAAATTCCATCAATATATAAAAATGACAACCCACACAAACTGGACTATTTCCATAAAAGCTTTTGCTTGGTTTAACAGTTAGAAAATCAATCAATATAATTTGCCACATTAACAGAAGAAAGAAAAAATTATGATCACTCCAATAGACAATGACAAAAATCACTGGATAAAATTCAACATCCATTTGTGTTTAAATAAAATAAACTGGAAATAAAAGGGAAACATCTTAAGTCTGAAAAAGTGTGTCTGCAAAACCTTATATCATATATCACACCTAAAGGTAAAATGTTAAAAGCATTCCCTTTAGCATCAGTTGAGGTGATCAGTTTTACTTTGACCAAGTCCAAGTTGAAAACCCACCATCACCCAGAACTCCCTGTCCTTCTTCCCTTATTAACGTCAATAGTATGTACCGATTTCTGACAAATACCCTTTATGTTTTGTCTTTCTCCTACCGCAACAATGTAAAATATGCAAGAGCAGGAATATTTGTGATTTTGTCCAGTGTTGTGTTTTCAGCACCCTTAAACACTGCCTGGCACACAGTAAGTACTCAGTAAATATTGTTGAGTTAATTAAATTATACTGATACTATCTCTGGGGTAAAATTTGAGTGACTTCTTGGGGAAATTCTCATAGGTCTGAAAAGAGTTCCACGTGCAAGGTCCTAGTTATTGGGAGGTTACATCAAACATAACCACCATAAAACATTAGCTGATGCTCTGTCAGATAGAGTTGGCACTTGGTCTTCTATATCCCCTTTTCAAACTTTCCATCAGTTTATTGATTGCCCATTGCTATTTTCGGCTAAATACCTCCCTTTTATGTGGCTAGAGCCATCCCTTTTAATGGCAGCTAAACAGGGAATAAATTCCCTTAATGGCTACTCTCACTGGATGGAGCAGCTTGTATTCTGATGTTCTGGTTTGGTCTGTTTTTTCCCTAGATACTGAACATGCCCCTAGGCAGCCCTTCCTTGAAAACAGCAAAACATTTTTGTCAACAACCAGGCTTTCCCAAACATGTGTCTTGACCAATGGTCCTAATTTCCCAACGTATTCTCCAATACCTCTTTCAAGTTCAGGGAGGACTTCCCACAGGGCTCACTTTTCTCTACTTAGCAAATTTTTGCTACTTATGAGAAATGTCTGTTACACAAATATATTGCACATAAAAATTTTAACTTAATACAAATAGCTTCTTATTTTATGGTCTCCACTTAAAATTCTGTGCTCTTAAATATCATCATGACATTTCTTAACCAGAAATAAACTTATTACAAAACGTTTTGGAGATTAATGTAAGCACCTAGAACAAAAAGTCAAACAGCAAGAACCTGCTGCCTCCTTCTCTCAAAACAAGTCCTGGAGATACCAGAGAAGTAAGAAGGAGATAAATAAAAACTAGAATCTAATACAAAAACTCTATGAAAGCCCCAGGGGAGATAAAAGATGGTTGAGACCAAAAGAGATGGGATGGAACGTGCTAGTCTAGAATAGCTGAAAGCCAGGCATCGTGATCACTTAATAAGATGTTGGTGAATTTCTTACTAGTTCATTTCAAATGTCCCATCTAGACATATCTTCAACTGCCCCATCACCATTGCCAAGCAAAAAACATAGCACCAGATCAGTGCCAGTGAGAGATAAGGGGTTCAGAGGGGAGTTAGAAATTCATATTCAGGTAGCTCTGAAGTTCTATAGGAGTGAGAAGCAAAAATAAAATAGGCGAACTTGAGTTGGCTGTCCTCTGAGCATTTTCTCCTCCCTACCCGCGGTGGACTAGGCAATCTAAAGAGAGAGAGAGAGAGACCCTAGAAGAAGGTAAGTATGTAGATCTTCCTGGACAGGTAGAGTTTCCTGTTGGAGAGGAAGAAAGTTAACAGGGAGTGCTCTAAATTATAGCACAGAGTGCCCATGCTTATACATATATCCCTTTAAGTAAACACACATACAAAGACACTTCCTAAGTTCATTTGCAGAAGCGACACTCAAGGTAAGTCTTAGGTCGTGGCTCCTTTCTAGAGATGTGTATTATGAATGATGGCTGCTTATAAGTGACAGGAGAAAATAAACTAAAAGAAAAAGTAAAGATATATCCGAAAAGTGCAAGTACCATTGAAAATGACAAAAACTTATTTTGAAAAGGGAAGAATACTTAATGGAACAGACAAAATAAGTATTTAGAGCATAATAAATACCTTAAGAGGAATAAGGCAAAATATTGAAAACCTGATAGAGCAATAAAAACATGAAAAACAAAGCCCACATATATATAAATATATATATAAGGGTACTTCAAAATGTTCATGGAAAAGTAGAATTAAAAGATAATACAAATCTTTTCATGAACTCTTTGAAGACCCCTTGTATGTGTGTGTGTGTGTGTGTGAAAAAGAGAGTATCATGATTGCCATTTTATAGATGAGAATGATAAGACTTAGATTTTAGCAATTTCTCCAGGGTTGCAATCACCAGTAAATGGTAAATCAATATTCAAAACAGGGAAGTCTGATTTCAGAAACCTCAGCCTAAGATGCCATGATAAGCTATTCCCTGATTATATAAGATAATGCACATAATAGCAAGCACTCAGTATATGAAAGCCATTACTATTATTTTGTCTAAATCCTGCTTTTGTGCATTCCACACTATTCTTATCCCATGTGAGTCCACACTTGGGTATTTCTGGTGTCAGAATTTATTTCAGTCTTCGCAGACTTTTTTTGTCTCTGCTGATATGAAGCCTCAAAATTCACTTAGAGAATGAAATTTTTCAAATCCCAAGAAGTCTTAGCATCTCTCCAGCATACTCTGTAAAGTTCAAGCCTCTGGAATGAAGCTTCTTATCCTCTGTGCATTCATGTGTTC
Organism: Cynocephalus volans; assembly: GCF_027409185.1. Lineage (NCBI taxonomy): Eukaryota > Metazoa > Chordata > Mammalia > Dermoptera > Cynocephalidae > Cynocephalus > Cynocephalus volans. The sequence continues at coordinate 153,512,126 of NC_084463.1, forward strand.
ATCAAATTCTGAGAAGAGGTTCATGAACCAAAAAAAAAAAAAAAGATTAAGAGCCACAGTGCTGACTGTTATGACTGAAGCATAGCTGCTCTATTTATGAGGAGTCGGGGTTTGGAACTTTTCTACCTAGTCAAAGCTTTCTATGTTCAATGACAGACACCACTTAGATCTTCTTTCTGTCAAAGTCCTGTGGAACATTGGTACCATTCTATAAGTCCCCCAAATAATTCTACGTTGCGAAAAACTTTAAAATATTTGGAAACTTTACTTAAAATACTCTCATCCTGGAGAGTCAAATGTTCATTAGCCTATTAAAGATGTTGAGAAGTACTGTAGTAAAGTAACAATAAGCTGTTTAACTTACCTGCTTATAGAAACATTTTTTCCTACTGTAACCGTATTAACTCTTCATAGCATTGAATAAAAATCCAGTATGATTCAGAAATGTGAAATCCATGAAATTCCTGAAATGTGTCCCCCAGGGAGAAATATATCTTAATGTTATTCTCTTTGAACATTTCATGCCAACTTTCAGGACAGCCCGTATACAATGTGCCCATTTTCATGATTCTCTCTCATTAGCTTGAGTGTTCCACGAGGACACGTTTTTGTCACGTTTACCTTTAAAATACCATAAAAGTCTGGAATGGATTAGTTATCAATAAATACTCCTGAATAACTCAGAACCTTTTATTAGTTTCATTGTCAGTGACTAGAGTGACTAAATGTTCTGATTTGCCTGGGATTCAGGGGTTTCCTGGGACATGGGACTTTCAGTGCTAAAACCAGAAAATCCCAGGCAAACTAGGACAAGTTAGTCATGCTATGTGATGTTGACTTTTTGTTTTGTTAATTAGGGGGTTTAATTATCCTGTTTGTGCACTTTCGGTGTGTGTCTGGAATTGAGGTAAACACTAGCCATGAATTATTTTGCTTAATCTTTACAGCAACCCCAGAAAATAGGTATGATTTTGTCTCCATTTCACAGACGAGGAAATTAAGACAAAGGTTTTATGCCTTCCTCAAGGACACACAGCCCTACCCCACTGTCTGTCTCTGGAGTTTGTGCCCTTAACCACTTCACTCTCCTGCTTTCCAAAATGAATTCTGCAGGTACAACTGAGAACATAAGGTCATGAAATTCATCTTTGAAAATAAGAGCTCAATAATTCATGTAGAAAATAATGTGAACAAGCATCATCTACTCCCTGCTGGGTGTAAAACATGACAGAAAGAAACCTGGAAAGCCATAATCTTAACATTAATCCAAGGAGTGAGTGAATTTGAATATGAGCTTTTTAATATGTTATATACAGGCCGAGCAAGCTGAGAGCTATATTTAGTTCTAAGTTATGAAATACAATCACATGGGCAGGTGGCCTACATTTTCAGTTTTATATTGGGTGAGGAGTTTTGAGATCTAAGTGAGAATGCTATTCCACTGACTGTTCGGAAAAGGCAGCTGGAGTCCTACAGATTCTGAGCTTACTGAGCAGGAGAGCTAGCTGGTGTTGCAGAGTGGGAGATAGAAAACATGGGGTCTACACTCAATGCTGCCACCATGTGATAGCTCTATGACATGGGGAGAGCCACGTAAGATTTTTTTTTTTTTGCCTCAGTTTCCTCCTCTGAAAAATTGGAGATGGTAGGGAGGTCGGGATGAGTAGGAGGGCTGGAGAGCCAGCGAAAGAGTGGATAAGAATCCTGGTTCTACTGCATAGCACCTGTGTATCTGAGCCTCAGCTTCCCTATTTGTAAAATGAGAAATCTGATTCACAAATCACAGGTTATCATTTGATAGAAGATGGTGACACTTCTCCAGTTGTTTGATCTTCAGTAAGTCACTTCATATCTCTGAGCCTTGGTTTTATCGACTATAAAACTAGGATAATAACTTAAATGTTAACAGGTTAATTGTGAGAAACAGCAAAGGTGACAATGCCCAGCAGAGCTCACAGCACATAGGAAATATCTGTTGAGGGGATGGTCTCTACAGTTCTTTACCTCTCTAGGAAATGTAAATTTTGTGCACACTAACCTCAGGGCCACTGTTGTCTGCTTATTCCAAGAAACAAGCCTGGAGATTTAGGATTTTATCTCTGAGATTGTTAGCAACCCAAAACATAATCCTGAAGAAGGTAAAAGAACGTTATTGGGCTATGAGAAGTTCTCATAGAATTAAGAGTGGGTGAGGAAAGCTCTTAGATCAGATTCGCTGGGAAGCAGACTCTGAAACTGAGATCTGTGTGCAGGTGACTGACTGGGGTGGACTCTTGGGACCAGCATCTGTGAGGGAGAAACAGCAGCAGCATCAGACAGAGGGAGAAGTTGAGCTGTGGTGCAGTCACAAAGAAGGCCTCAGCCAATCCTTCAGGAAGCTTGGGAGCTGGAACGGCTCTTTGGAGCTGTTTTAAAGAAACAGGACAAAAGGACCAGGACTTTGTAAACTTCAAAGGCCAGTCTTGGATGCTGGTTACCTGGAGGAGGGGCCATAACCTCAGCAGAGATGCCTCCCTTTAGCTGAAGGCAATTCCTGGAAGAATTTGAGCCCTGTTGTTCAGCTAACTCATCATGGCATACACTATAGGAGACACTATTATTGACAGAAGAGATCTTGGAATGGAAGAAGGGAAATGTGAAGAGCTGTAATTAACTTGAAAGGCAACATACCAGCTCCTGAACACATTTTTCTCTGCAGCTTTAGCCAGGCCCACATATCACTAAGATAGAAAGAGACGGTTATCTGAACACAGTATCAGTAATTTGTTTATAAGTCATAAAAGCTGACTCTATTAGAAACATCCCAGGGGAAGAAAACTAAATAGGTGCTCACAAGCACAAAATGGGTTGTGACCACTGGCCAGAGCAGCTGTGGCGCCTGAGTTGGCGTGCAGTGGCGGGATACAGCACAAAGTCTGGCTGGGCCACCTCCTGGTCATGAGACTTTCGGAGGCCACTTCCCCTCCCAGGCCTCAACTTCCTTATCAGTAGCATGCAACAGTGGAACTAAAATAGCCCTAAGTTCTCTTTCATTCTTATGTACCAATAATTCCAGATCTTTATTACCATTGTCAGCAAGAAAAAAAATGATTACAAAATGGGTACCTTGGTAATTACTTCATTTTCTGCTGTTAAGTTAAATTTTGTGGCAGTGCTTTCTCTGCATTATTCACTATCCTGCTGATTTTCTATTTGCAGTGCTTGTGGACTTCCCTTGTACTATTGAGGATGTTTTCCCCCCCTGCTCTTTAATATTTTACATTTCTACTCTATTTTTTCATGAGGTCAGTGACTTATCTCTTGTTCACTGTACAGTCCCTGAAAGAGTCTCTGTCACATGATGGAGAGATACAAGTTATGTTTTATTAGAGACCAACTCAGCCTAACTTAAAGAGAGGGAGGTAACTGAAAGAATATCAAGAGGTTTATGAAATCAAAAAGAAACTGCAGAAACTGCAAAAAGCAGGAACAAAGGGCATTTCAGAAGGCTAAGAGACAGAAGTCTGGAGTGGTCCGGCCAGATTCCCACTGCTGGAGCAACGAGCTCCAAGCCTTCATGCTGTTCCTGTTTCACCTGCTTCAGATTCAAGTTTAGGGAAGTGAGAACTTTTTATTGGCTGAGCTTGTGACTCAAGCTTGCCTCTCCATGTATCTCTATGTATTTCTCTGCAGGGATTTCTCTCTAAGGGACAGGGAAAAAAAAGATTCTCTTTGCCTTGGCTTCCGTAGACTTTTGGAGGACACCAGGAATTCTCTCACCAACCCAACGAGCATGAGATCATTCTCGAAGGAAGTCAGCCTTGTTCATCATTAGCCCCAATTGGAGATAAGCCAAATAAATGAACATGAACGACAAACTGGATACATTTTATATTTTTCTATTAGGTTGTCTTTTTCTCATATGAACGACAGACTGGATACATTTTATATTTTTCTATTAGGTTGTCTTTTTCTCATTGATTTGTAGAAAAGGTTTTTTTCAAATAAATATTATACACACATATGCATGTGTATGTACACTAACTTTTTGCTGGTTTAATATGCCACAAATCTCTTATCCCCCCCCCCCCCACACACACACATGCCTTGTGAAATAATAGCAGAGTAATGACTGAGAAAATCCATGTTATGAACAGGAGGTAGGATTTTTGGGCTTGGATCAGGATAGCTGAGTAGTAGGATCCTACAGAAATTCCTCTATGAAAGTGTGATTTCTCTCTAGAGATGGAATTGCTCTCAGAGGCCTAAGCTCTTCCTCTAGTTTGACAGGAACGAGTCCCAATTGCGTATAGAAATCATGGACTGAGGAATCAGTGGACTGAGGAATCACTTCTCATCTGAATGGTCTACTTTTCTGCAAGCTCCTGCCAACCCACCATGTGCAATTCTGTCTTCGTACCTGGGTTCAAGTGGTTGGTTAGGAACTCACCATTCATCTCTGCTTATACTATTATTGCCAACAGCAGTACTGTAGTTAGAAAGAGGGTAGCAATTTTGAAAATGCTTTTCACCTATTTTCTCATTTGACCCTCCCAATACCTCTGAAGAAGGGTATGGCTGGTGATATTATCTCTACTTTGATGATGAGGAAATTGGCCCAGAAATAAGTGGCTTACGACAATCTCACAGCTGGTAAGTGGTAGAATTTTGCCTAGAAGCTAAGTCTTCTATCTTGGAATTCTGAATTCTTTCCAATTATCCCTTCATAGCCTGGCTCAAGTCCCACCTCCTCCAGGAAGCTTTCTCTGCCTACGGGATTATTTCTCATTCCTTAAGAGTCCTAATTATTAGTTTTTATACTACTCATTTGACAATGGTCAAAAATGCCTTGAACTATCATCCATCTAGAAGCATGTGCCTTGTTACACTGCGCTATGTGTAAAGTGTTCCTGAAACAGGAACTCTGTTGTATATCACCTGGTTTGCTCATAGACCTCATGCTATGTCTTTCCTGCAGCTTGTGCCCAGTTAACATTGACTGAGGTTTGGCTAAATTTGTAGGCTGCAGCATTCAAAGGGTCAACTTCAACTATCAAGTCTGAAAGCAAATGCACCTTGATTCATTCATCTTTCATAGAATACAGAAACATTCCTGCTGACCAAGTTATTGACCTCAAAGTCCACTACATCAGTCAACATATATGTAAGAGGCTTTGTGTTGCTGAAGAAGGAATCACATCTTATAGTCTTACATTTATTTGTATTCTCCAAAGCACCATCCACACAATAGGGAACCATCACAAAAGATTATAAGTGATTTATACATCAAATAAGACCTCCTTTGAAATTTTTCTAAAATATGTGGCTATTTTTCTTCTCTCGGAGCATTGGGCAGGGAAGGCAAAGACTCTAGTTAAAATCTTGTCCCCCTTTTAAACAGTAGGCAGGTAAATTAACTTCTCAAATCTTTGGTTTCCTCAACTGCAAAACTGAAGGACAAAAGCATATCTTATGGTGAAAAAATGAAAGTAAAAATATAAAAATATCTTTTGGCACAAGGACTTTCTGGAATACATAGTATGGAAAAAGAGTCAAGCAAGATTTTGTTCTGTGTGAGTTGAAGCAAGTTAAACTGTGGGAATCGAAGTTTTCAATTGTAAAATGAGAGGGTTGGCTTAGATTATTTTTAAAGGCTCTTTGAGGTCTAAAGAGTCTGTGACTCTGCAATTCCAGCTTTAATTGTCAAAGAATGATAATATTTTAATTTTCCATTTCCTTTAAATAAACCTAAACTAACCACCTAATGCACAAAGAAAGCCTTTTATTTAGAACAATTCAATCGTCATTCTTTTTCAAAAGAATAATCTATACTTATATAAGCAATTGCCCTGGTTTATGTGTTTTCACATTCTGTTTGGGGCATTTGAGGCAGGAAGTCTTCCTGAACCTTTATTGCACTGCCTTGAGCTACAGGCCTTACTCACAGTGTCTCTCATTCATTAGACCGTTCCTGCAGGGAGAGGATGGTGTTGTTAATAACCAAATGGGCATTTAGTCTCCATTTGACAGATTTCCCACATGGAAGTGAAAAGCTCCCCACAGTAATGTGTACTCTGTAAATGAACGTCTTGCTGGCGACAAGACCTCTCCTTCTGAGTAGTTTCCCAGCTTCTATAAATGAATACTCAAGTAATGTCAGCTTGAAATGTGTCTGCTGTATAACTGGGAGCATGGAGGGCAGGTGGTTAAACAAAGGATGAGAATAAAGGCTTGGACTTCGGTGAGGTGGAGAGCGTAAGGGAGCTCAGGAGTCAAAGTGGGGAGTCTAAGGACAGCTAAGTGAAGAGCTAGTGCAGCAATCTCATCTGTATCAAATATGCATCCATTCTGTTCATATACTAGATTTCATATCATCTTCACAGTTTATTGTGTACATTGTGTTTAGAGAGGTTAAATGACTTTCTTGAAGTCATACAACTGATAAAAAGATAAGGATTTTCCTCCAGCTCTTTATAGTAAAAGTAGTACTCTCTTATACTCATTTGCAGTCAGATGTAGACCTTGTTTGAGGTGACTTTGAAAGAAAGTAGAAATATGTAGGTTTAGGGCCTTTAGCTCTTAGAAGACCCACACTTTTCTGCCTAAACTGAGGTGTAGAAGCATAATAAAGAAATGCACCTTACTGTGTCCTGTAACAGTCATGATATATAGACTCTAGACTTTAATTTTTCATAGAGAGTTAATAGCTTAGTTGTGAGGAAAGTTCTTGCTTGGGCTGAGCAAAGAAAGAGGTTGAGAAGAAAAGGAGAGAAAGAGGAAGAGAATAAGGGAAGGAGGAAGTAGAAAAGGAGGAAGCAGGAAGAAGGGGAAAAGAAGTCAATTATATCAAGTAGGAAAAATGCTGAGCAAAGGATAGAATGTCCTCAGTGCTTGGAAGACTGCTTCCCCAACTCATCTACAAATGTGGGCACTTTTCAGCTCTGTAACTTCTAAGTCACTGAGAAGACTAGTATGTGCAGTGGACCTGGCCCTTAAAGGCTCTTCTTTTATGTGTGTTGGGGGATGGGCCTCACTACTAAAGCAGGGGGTAGGCAAAAGGATGGATGAGGCAGGTAAAGGTTGTCCAAGTCCTGGATCCGGCAGCTCCTGACCTTTTCAGGTGATGGTACCCAGGTGTCAGAGAAAGCTTTTCCTACAGATTGGCCTCATGTTCCAAAACTCCCTCTTTGTTCCTTTCTCCACAAGACCTACGATTTACCTTCCTCAGACAGAGGCTGCCTTTGCATAATGGAGTTTATCATCTCAAAACTAGTTTGACCTTCTAAGCTACCTGAGTTAGAGGACCAAGATTCCTGGTTTTCACAATCAATGTAAAAAATGGATTTGTTCATTGGTTGTTGTTTTCTGGTTGTTTTTTTTTTTTGAGATCTTGAGATCATGAGCTATGTGGTGACTTAGATTAAATGCAGCTATAAACACCATCAAGCAGCTGATTTGTGAGAAGTAAAATTAATAACCACTCTCTTCCCATGCACGCACATTTGTTCACACCATCTAGCATATGAAACAAGACCTGAAGGGGGACTAGCACTGTACGTCATTGTGCCAATCTTATCATAAGAAGTAAATTTCCAAGCAGGATCTCTTATTCTTGCAGCATCTAATTACAGAATATCAGAATGCAATGAGGACCCAGAGGTGAGCTGAATTATTGAAAAAATAAAAGCAAAGAGTGCCCAGAAAACTATTATGTGTATTCATAATAGATTCATCAAACTTAAGGGTACTGAGAAATGCAAGCATTTAATTCAGAAGACAACATCTCCTTTCATAGCCTTTGGAAAAAATGCTTTTTTCCCCCCAAACCTCCGGCAAGTTTTGGTAATTGAGTGAGACAGAGGCCAAAAGCACAGAACAGAGTACAGTCTCTTTAAAGAAAAGTATGTTTATTCAGGTTAAAGTTTAAGCAATTCATCTATTGAAACTGTTCCATAGTTCTGTATACAAGGTGGCTTATTGTTTTCTACCAAAGTTGTCCCAGCACTTTAGCAAAAGGAGATGATTACAAAGGTACATGGCCTGTGAGTGAGGGTGGAAATGTGGGTGTAGATGTAAAGTAAGGGAGTGGAAAGAATTTAATCTTGGGTCACCTGACTCTTGGTCCAGTGCCCTGTCCTTAACCTTCTCCAAAGCATTATTAAAAATATTGAAACATTCTTTGTCAGCATTAGAAACTTTAACTTTCAAACTCATGAACCAAAGAAATGAAAAACATAATACTGTGCATTTAGTCAATAAAATTGTAAATAAAGTTGTGATCCTTACACCAATTTTAATAGCAAATGAAAATTCCCTACAATTAAAAATAGAGAGGAAAATTACATGATTCAGGCATATGCTTTGATCTTCTGACTTAATCCACATCAAGAAACTAATGCAAGAAGAGTTTAAATGTTCCATGTTGTCATTCACTAAATGTAAGATTATCTCCCTAAGGAAGACATTTCAAAGTGCTACCTTTTATATCTTCTCCTAATAGCAGAAGTAACCACTGTTCTTGGAGAAGAAAGAACTGAAATCTGCCAAACCTCAAAAGTCATGATAGCATGTAGGTCTGAGAGAAGGTTTATCCCTTAGTCACCAGCCTTCTTCCTGCTCACACTTAAAGATTGTGGGTAAAGTTTGTTGAGTATTTTCCAGACAGCATTTTTCACTTCTTTGTTGCTAAGGCTGCAGACCAAGGGGTTCAGCGTGGGAATCACCACAGTGTAAAACACAGATGCAATTTTGTTTGTGTCCATGGACTGGCTGGAGCTGGGCTGTAAATACATGGAGATGATTGTGCAAGAGAAGATGGAGACCCCAGTGAGGTGGGCAGCACAAGTGGAGAAGTCTTTCTTTCATCCTTCAGCAGAACGCATCCTTTGGATGGCAATGTTTATGAAGGGGTAAGAGATGACAATGACCAGGAGGGTAAAAAAGACATTGAAGCCCAAGACAAAGAAGACTACCAACTTGCTGATGCCTGTGCTGGAACACGAGAGATTCAGAAGTGCAGGAAGGTCACAGAAAAAATGGCTAATCTCATTAGAACCACAGAAGGATAGTCTGAAAGTGTCTGCTGCATGGATAGAGACATTGAGGAAGCCACAGACATAAAACCCAGAGTCAGGAGGGCACACACACCTGCTGTCATGGTGGTGGCGTAATGAAGAGGCTTACACATCGCTGCATGACAGTCATAGACCATGGAGGCCAGTAGATAGCCCTCAACAGTGGCAAAACCTACAAAGAAAAAGAACTGAGCCACACATCCATTATAGGAGATGACCTTGTTCCCTGACTGCAATGCAGCCACCATTTTGGGAGCTACAGACGATAAGTAACCAAGATCTAAAAAGAGAGATTGCTAAGAAAGAAGTACATTGGAGTGTGGAGATGGGAGTTCGAGTGAATGATCACCATCATTTCCCCATTTCCAACTAGAGTGATGAGGTAGATGAATAAAAATATTAGGAGGAGGGGAACCTGAAGATTGGGGTCATCTGTTAATCCCAAGAGGATGAACTCTGTCACTTCTGTGCTATTCTTCATTGTGGTCAGCTTGAATTTAGCCTGGTGATTAGAAAAAAGGAGTCAATGAAACTCAAGTAAAAGCATAAGAAGGGATGATGGGATGATATAAAAGTAGAAAACTAATATATATTGAGAATGCACTATGTGTAAGGCACATGCTATAATACCATTATATTATAGAACTTAATTCTGCAAGGTAAGTACTACGATGCTCATTTTACAGATCAATGGAACAGAATAGAAAACCCAGGAATCAACCCACATACTTAAAGCCAACTGATCTTTGACAAAGGCAACAAGAACATACATTGGGGAAAAGAACTGCCTCTTCAATAAATGGTACTGGAATTGGACATCCATATGCAGAAGAATGAAACTGTACCTGTACCTCTCACCATACACCAAAATCAACTCAAAATGGATTAAAGACTTAAATATAAGATCTGAAACCATAAAATTACTAAAAGAAAACATAGGGGAAACACTCCAGGAAGTAGGACTGGGCAAAGACTTTATGAATAAGACCTCAAAAGCACAAGCAACAAAAGAAAAAAATAAACAAGTGGGATTATATAACCTAAAAAAGCTTCTGCACAGTGAAGGAAACAATCAATACGGCAGAAAGACAACGTACAGGGACTGGAAAGCTATTATTATAAAATAACTATAATAATAATAATAGTAATAATAATAATAATAATAATAATAATAGTTGAATAACTATTGTCCAAAGCCACATAACTAGTAAGTGTTGGAGGTGGAATCAAAACCCTGGTTTGTTTGATACTAAATCCAAAGATCTTAACCACAACTCTTCATGAGTTTACCCCTCAACAGCAGTTCAACTGAAAGGGGGTATATTATTTATAACTATAAGTATATATTTATATACATTTATAAATAGAAATGTAATATATGTGTAATCCTGGTTACAATTAAGTCCGCCCTTAACTGCACTCTCAAAGCACTTGAGTCTTGGTTGACTATCACACAATTAGTTGGGCAACCACCCAACTCCTCAACTAGCTCCAAGCCCCTTGGGATACTTGCTGTCTTCCTCCCCTCTGGCCCACCCAGCCTACCATGGCTCCTCACACACATAAATAAATATTTGGTGAGTTGAATAGAACATCAGTAATGAAGTATTTAAATATTTTTTCATGCTATTTAAGTTCACAACAAACAGCCTATTGATCTGTTGTCCAGCTGGGTCTATGTTTTCTGCTAAAATATTAGTTTAGACTGGTGGTATGAAAAATATTCGGAAATAGCATTGAGGTTGGAGATGGTCTGGAGAAAGGCTTGTGTCCTAATTTTAGAACACTCGTTCTCGCCTGTTGTTTTTCCTCAGCCTGAGGTGGTCACAGGCTTTCTCTGCCCCTGGTAGCAGAGAGGGTGGAGCAGGCTCAGAAGTGAGAAGAAAGAAAATGTATGAACAGAGGAGGGAAAGGGAGAAACAGGGATGAGGAGAAATTTGTTTCAGCCCTGCATGACCTTAGCTTACCTTGGAGAGCACTGCAGCAATCAGATTTTATAACATAAAAAGGAGGGTACTGCCCAGCTTGTCCTGTTAAGACAACCATTACACACACAAGCGATGTGGCTGATTTCATAAGAACTCGCTCAGCCAGCTTGAGAAACACTATTGGAAAGACCTTGACAATACTCTACCCCTTATTTCCAACTTTTCACCTTTGTAAACAATGCTCCATTGAGTACCCTTGTAAATGCCTTCTTGTGCCTCTTTTTTTCCCCTTAGAATGAAATTCTAAAATTTCATGTTTTAGCCTTTTTTTTTCACTTGTTTATAGGTCTCCATTCAGTAATGTACCAATTAACTTTCCAATCAGCAGCATTTCCCATTCCATTTATCCAGCCTTTTTGACTTTTTTCTTTTCTTTTGACTTTCGACGTGTGTGTGTACTCTCTAACTTAGCAGACACAATATCTCGTAATCTATGATAGGCAGTGTCCTGATCTTACATATTAGGAAACTGAAGTATGTGGTGTCCTTCAAGGTCACACAACTACTTAATTGCAAAATCTGTACAATGTTCCAGAGCCAGATTTCTGTCTCTGTCTCTGTCTCTAGATAGTGTCACCACTATCGACATTATGGGCTGGACAGTTCTGTGGTGCAGGGGAGCTGCACGGTAAGACAATTAGCAGTTTCCCTGCACCCCCCCACTAGATACCAGTAACCCCCCCATTGCCTCCAGTTTGTAACAACCAAAAATGTCTGCAAGAGAGAAAAGCAAAATAGGGCACACATGTACTTAACAAGGGACTTGAAACATAAGAAGCACCCAATATGTATTAATTCAGTAGAGGTTGAAATAGATAGAACCCTTTGCTTCTATTAAAACTCATTGTTATCTCGGGCCGGCCCATGGCTCACTCGGGAGAGTGCAGTGCTGATAACACCAAGGCCCCGGGTTCGGATCCCATATACGGATGGCCAGTTCGCTCACTGGGTGAGCGTGGTGCTGACCACACCAAGTCAAGGGTTAAAATCCCCTTACCGGTCATCTTAAAAAAAAAAAAAAAAAACTCATTGTTATCTCAATGTGGTTTTGATTTACATTCCCCCAATGACTAGTGATGTTGAGCATTTTTTCATGTATCTGCTGGCTATTTGTATGTCTTCCTTTGAAAAATGTCTATTCAGTTCCTTTGTCCGTTTTCAAATTTGATTATTAAAGAATTCTGTCCTGACTGTTTCTTTCTTTTTCTTTTTTTTTGGGGGGGGGCTAGTGGGGGGCAGCTGACCGGCATGGGGAACTGAACACGTGATCTTGGTGTTATAAGGTTGCAGTCTAACCAACTGAGCTATCCAGATATCATCTCACCCCAGTTAGACTGGCTTATTACCAAAAAGACAGAGATTAACAAATTCTGGTGAGGATGTGGAGAAAAGGAAACTCTTCAACACTGTTGGTGGGACTGTAAACTAGTACAGCCATTATGAAAAACAGTATAGAGTTTCTCAGATAACTACAGAAAGAACTACCACATGATCCTACAATCCCACTTCTGGTTGTATCTCCAAAGGACTGGAAATCATCATGTCGAAGGGATACTTGCACTCCCATGTTTATTGCAGCTCTGTTTACAGCAGCCAAGAGTTGGAACCAATCTGGATGTCCATCGATGGACAACTGGATAAGGAAAATGTGGTACATATACACAACGGAATACTACCCATCATAAAAAAGAAGAAATTCTGCCATTCGCAGCAACATGGATGAACTTAGAGAAAATCGTGTTAAACGAAATAAGCCAGGCACAGAAAGAGAGATACCCTGTGTTCTCACTCGTAAGTGAGAGCTAAAAAATAAGCAAATAAATAAAAGACACAACAATCACAATAATACATTGAACTTTCAGAAGGATAGCTGTGGTTACTAGAGGTGGGGGAGGGGGAAGGGAGGAATTGGTAAAGGGCCACAAAAAGTGACAACATTGTATATTGTTGAATATAGCAGTTATTCTGATTTGAGCATCACATATTACACTCAGGGATTGATATTCAACTCTGTATCCCACAGATATGTACAATAAACTCTGCTACGATAAAGATAAAAATTAAAAAATAAATAAATACATAAATAAAATAAAATTCACTTAAAATTAAGTTGACTGAAAAAAATTCTTAAAAGTGTTTTGATTTCACAGTGTTCTTTGGAACTTGGAGTTTCATGGTCAGAGCTGAGTTTAGGCAAAATGAAGACTCTGATAAACTTTACAGTTTATAATCTGCATTTAAAATATTTCTCCCCACTTAGTCTTAGAGAAAGAGCCAACTCCCAATACTCACAGTAAGTCTTCTGTGAACAATGTGTGGAGTGGCTGATCCTTGAGCTTGTTTGAAAGCATTTTGGATGGAACTTGCTCATTAAGAATCGTAGCCTGTGATTAAAAAAACCAGGGCTGGTGGATTCCGGTCAAGATGATGGAATAGACGGTTCCCAGCCTCACTCTCTCCTACAAATCAACCAAATTTACAACTATGAAAATGTAACATCAGCCAAGTTGGGGCCACTGCAGCTCAGGGGAAGAAGAGGAGAGACCTACAAAGTTCATGAAGTGTGGAGAAACTACGAGAGAAAGAAAAAGCTGCTCTGAGCATTTCGGGCCACAGCTGCTTTAAGGCTTGAGCTGCTGAGTGCAGGAGCAGAAGCCGTCAGAAGCCACAGCGGTGCCCTTCAGATGGAGTCACTAGAAGGCAGCAGGGGAGAAGAGGGCCTTGGCGGCCCCCAGGACAGCAAGACCACTAATAGGGTTCCCATGGACCATGCAGGAGAGAGGAGCCAGAACAACTGAAAAAAGGGGACCATTCAGAGGATGGTGAGTCATCACAAGGGATCAGCGCAGGGCCCATCCCATGGAAAGTGTTTGGAGCACACGCGGTGGTGGAGACGGGCCCACCAGGAGAACACTAGGACACGGCAAGGACAGCCGACCTGCCCCCAATCAGCACAGGACCACTCAGAGGAGACTGGTCAGGAATGCAGAATTGCATGGGGTGCAGTTTGATGGAAAAACTCAGGCCCAGATCAGAGATTCTACAGAACACAGACCCACCAGGTCTCTGGAGAGCCGGAAGTACCTATAAGATCAATCATTAAACTCTGAGCTGCTCAAAAATGCTTCCCTATGGAAATAGCAGCAAAGCAGCAATTTAAACCACCACACAGCTCAAGTACCGGTTCCCACAGGAAGTTCCCCCGTGTTAGAAGCAAAGGACAAAAAATTAGTTCCGGCCCAGGCACACCACCAGCACCTTGGGGCCTGCCTGGGAACCAGAGACTTGGATCTGGGGACTGGACCCTACACCCCCTTCCAGGCAGGGACCCAGGGCATGGAAAAGGGGTCTGGACCTCTCTCCCATAACTAGGCACACCAAGCCAGTGCCTCAGGTCCTGCCCAGTGAGCTGAGGTATGGAGCCAGGGATGGACCCTCCTCCCACACGAGGAACAAAACGCCAGTACCTTGGGGCCCACCTGGGAACCCAAGGCATGCAGAAGGGGACCGGACTGGACCTCTCTCCCACAACCAGGCACATGGTGCCAGTGACTTGTGGCCCACCCAGAGACCCGAAGCATGGATCCAGGGACTGGACTCTCCCACCGCAGCCAGGCACACCACACCAGCACCTTGGGGCCTGCCCGGGGACCCAAGCCAAGGAGAAGGGCAGGGGACCGCTCTCCCACAACCAGACACACTGCGCCAGCACCTTGGGGCCCACTCGGGGACCTGGGGTATGGAGTTGGGGACTGGACAACCCTCCCACACCCAGGCACAACATGCCAGCTACTCAGAGCCTACCCAGGGACCCAGGGCATGGAGAAGGGAACTGGACCACCCTCCCACAACCAGGCACACCAAGCCAGTGCCTCAGGTCCTGCCCAGTGACCCAAGGCATGGAGCTGAGGACAGGATCCTCTTCCCACAACCAGGCACACCACACCAGCAACTTGGGGCCTGCCCGGGGACCCAAGGCAAGGAGAAGGGCAATGGACCTCTCTCCCACACCCAGGCACACTGTGCCAGTGCTTCAGGGCCCACCCGGGTACCCAAGGTATGGAGAAGGGGACCAGCCACCCTTCCTACAACCAGGCACATGGTGCCAGTGCCGTGGGGCCTGCCCAGGGACCCAAGGCATGGAGAAGGGGAACGAACTTACCTCCCACAACCAGGCACAAAATGCCAGTACTTTGGGGCCCACCCAGGGACCCGGGGTATGGAGAAGGGGACCGGACCTCTCTCCCACAAGCAGGCATATCGCCAGTGCCAAGGAGCATACCAAAAACAGCACCTCCATGTGAGTGGCCCACCACAGCCACCACAATAACAATGGCTGCCGCAAAAGCGGCTAAATGCCACCACCACCACGCAGATGGTCTGCCAACTACTAGAGTGCATTGACACAAGGAGAGTCACCATCAGAGACAAAGAAAAGAAGAGCATGTCTCTCTCCACAAAACCTATTTCAGAGTGACAGAAGAAGCATCTGCTCTATGATAGTATTGGGGGACCTGATCACATCTCTCAGCATTGGACAGATCATTTAGGCAACAAGTTAACAGAGTAACCATTATTCTTTCAGAAGGAGAGAAGAAATCTAGGGTAATTAGAGGGGGGAGGGCGAGGGAATGGGGAAAGGAAGAGACTGGACAAGAAGCATAAAGAATAATTACATTTTGTAACAATATATATGCTAGTAATATTGATTTAATCAACATATCTCAGTGTTCAACCCCCAAAATATGTATAATCGATTTTGATTCAATAAATAAGATAAATTTTAAAAATAGAATAAAAAATAAAAATAAAAATGCCAGGGCTTCCTTTTGGCTCTTAATGGGGTCTTGAAGTCTCTATCATATTGCAATCATGTTTCAGTTCCCTCAGGAAAGTGGTGTTCTGGTTACTTGTTTGTATGTCACTGAGCTCTGGATTGTGGTTGAGACCTTGGGGAACTTCTCTCTAGAGGACCCTAAATCTACATAGGCACCAGCCTCTGGCTGATCTTAGACCTCACACCCAGTTTGATATGACTCCCTTAGGGTCTCAACCAAACTGCAAAAGCAGCTGATCTGCCTTCATGTTTTTACCACGTAGCCTGAAGATATCTTTGACTATTTGAAATCCAAGGTCCTCAGAGACCAAACATCTTTTCTTTTTCAGACTTCAGAAAGTCTGGCAGTTGAAGGCAGTTCTGAATTGAGTTCTCATAATTCCCAAGGACATAGGTATATTTTCCTGACCTTCTTAATTTTTTTATTTTTATTTTTTCTTCTAAATTTATTCATTTATATATTTTTTTCATTGTACATGCTTGTGGGATACAGTCTGTTATTTCAGTACATGCATATATTATATAATGATCCAATCAGAATAGTTAGCATATCTATCACTTAAACATTTATCGTTTCTTTGTGATTATAACATTCAAAATCTTCTTTTCTGCTTATCTTTGAAATATACAATACTATATTATTAGCTATTGTCGCCCTACAGCAGCAGAACTTATCCTTCCTATCTAACTGTAAACCCTGACCTTTCTTAAAAGCAGTGCTCTTCACACTACGGGTAGAAATAACGGCTTTGTCTCAAGTGAAAGGGTCTCAGAAGTAGGTATAAAAAAAAGATTCAATTTCATTTTTCCCAAGCTCCTTTGCCACATCTCACAACAATAGAGACAGGAGAAGTTTCCCACAGGTAATTTTGAGTCACCTTTACTTAGACAGCCATTGACATAGTCTTTGCTAGATGAGATGTTGCTAACAATTGGTGTTAATAAAATCTGTGAAACATACCCAGAGGAATGGAAATCATCAAGTCGAAGGTATACCTGTTCTCCAATGTTCATCGCAGCACTCTTTACAATAGCTAAGAGTTGGAACCAGCCCAAATATCCATCATCAGATGAGTGGATATGGAAAACGTGGTATATCTACACAATGGGATACTACTCTGCTATAAAAAAGAATGAAATACTGCCATTTGCAACAACATGGATGGACTTAGAGAGAATTATATTAAGTGAAACAAGTCAGGCACAGAAAGAGAAATATAAAATGTTTTCACTTATTTGTGGGAGCTAAAAAAAAATAAATATACAAATAAACTGGTGGGGGAGGGAAGAAGACACAACAATCACAACTTCTTGAAGTTGATACGACAAGCGAACATAAAGGACATTGCTGGGAGGGAGGGGGAGAGAGGGAGGGAGGGAGGTTTCGGTAATGGGCCACAATAATCAACCACATTGTATATTGACAAAATAAAATAAAATAAAATAAAATAAAATAAATCTGTGAAACAAGTTCATATGATATACCTACATTTTAATAAAAAGATAGATAAATTAGTTTGTATTGAGAACCCACAATATACAATACAGTGGTTGGATTTTTTCCATATTTTATCTTATTTCCTCCTATCTTGATAGAGGGAAATTGACTTTCCTGCAGTGCCAAAGCAAGTAAACATTAAAGCTATTACTCTAACTCAACTGCTGGGATTCTAATATACTCATTCACTTAACAAATATTAGAGTCTACTCTGTGCCTTCCACTAGTCTAGGCCGTGGATAATGCACAAAACAGTGACAAACAAAATAGACCTTAACTCTGTCTTCATGGAATTTAGTCCAATAATCATTCTGTTGAGAGCCTTCTTTGGAACTCACCATGTACAATGTGATGGCCGGAGATGATTCTTCAAACCCCTTTAGAAGAAATTTTGATGAAACTCTCTATACAGACTATATATCTTGATGGCTTAGACTCCTTCTCTCCTGACAACAGTAATAATTTCTTAAATTTTAATGCTTTTTCCATTTTCAACACACTTTCCTTAGATATTTTTTAAATGTTTTTTCCCTTTCAAGACTCCTTCCGATATTTATTTTAGGATGATGCAGAAAAGCTTGGTCTTTGCAGGATTTGGGTGGGAGGAGATGCAGCAGCAGAAGCAGGATTTGGATTCAGGTCTTGTAAACCTTCATAGATGGCGCTGAGTAAACAAGGCCATTCCTCTCAGAACTGACTCCAGAATTCTCCCTGCTGCTCTGGATCCAGACACATTTATTAACCATGATTGCAATGTACAATGGAAAGGGTTGCTCATCAAGAGAACACAGAAAGTATCTTAAATATTAATTGCTGATACATGAAGACAACTGTCTGGGGCAGTTCAATATGGGGAATATGCAATGGCTCTTAGAAATTGCTACTATAGCTTAAGTGAGTATACTTGGGTGATCGGTATTAACCAAGGAAATTGATCGAATAAGTGTTTGAAAAGGTGTTTTGGACAAAAATTTAGAATCTATCCTAAATCAGCTACATTTCATTCTTAGAGTTTTTCCAGGTATTTCATCCTACTTTGTGTCAGGAAAAGACAGTGGTTTATGATATGGGAGGATTAGTATCTCCTTAATCAAAGGACCACAGTTCTTAGCAAGCAGGTATCCCTTCCTGGACTCCCTCCGCTAGTGAGCAGCAGTATTTGGCTGGAGCTCTAGATCTTGAATCAGTCACTTAGATATTTATATCTAATCTATATCTACATGTATATGTATATCCACACCTGCATCTACATCTATCTATCCATCTATGTATTATCTATCTATCCAATTATGCAATTATTTATTTATTTATTATTTTTTTTGGCTGGATGGTACAGGGATCTGAACCCTTACCGTTGATGTTACAACACCGCACTCTGACTGAGCTAACCAGCCAGCCTAATCGTGCAATTATTTTTTAAAAACTTTTATTTGTACTTGTTGCACCTTACAAAACAACATAGTGTAATACAAAGACACAAAAACATCAAAAGGAGGAGAATTGAAAGTGATATTCCATGCAAACACTTCCCTCCCTCAAAATGGTTTTAATATCAGGCATGAAAACTTTAAGCACTAATAATGCAATTATTAAATGAAGAACTCAAAAAGAGCTTTATAAGCTCTAGAACAACTTTTTTTTAAATAAACTCTAGAACAGTGGTTCATAACCAGGGGGAATGTGACTCCTCAGGGGACAATTGGGACATTTTCTTTTCTATCATGAAAATATTTTCATAGAAAAATTCCCTGTTAGAATAAACTAAAATTTTTTGATAAAAGGAGAAATAAGAAGTGTTCAAGCAGGTGGTAAGATAGGTGACATGAGACCAAGGGTGTTCTTACACAACTGTTGGAATTTTATAGCATTTAATGTCCTGCCCCACATGTCCAACTCTGAAGACTATTTTATTTCGATACAACACCCAAGGGGGAAAAAAAATAAAGAAAGGAAAAGGCAAGAGAAGAGGAAGAGGAAAGAAGAGAAAACTTTACCTGTAGGTTCAACACCTGAGCAATTGAGAGAATCTAGCCTAAAAACCTAGCTCTATAAAATAATTTAGTAGTCTATGAGTTGTTAGGATTAACACAGTAAAATGTTATGGTCCTGGATTGTGGCAAGTGAGGGGCCTAGAATCTACTGCTTCCTAAATGGATAACCTATGTAAGATATTAATCTCTTTGAACCTCGTTTGTTCCACATGGCACTAAATGTGTCCTCTTTTTTCCCCTTCCAGAGGCTGTTAATTTCCTGGGGAAATACTTTAGCTTTGACTCTTCTGGTACCTCACTGCTTGGTCTCAATTCAACTCTCACCTTCAAATAGTTACACCTTGGGGTTTTAGAAAAAATAAAAGGCAAGAAAATGGCCAATTCTGACTTTTGATTAGTTTGGAGCCAAATACCAGTTTCTGTTCATCCATCTTTGAGTTGATGCTGCCACCTTGAGGCTGTTTCAAGCTCTTCACGTGATGATCCATTCCTAGTGGTGGGGCTGGAAAATCTTTGCAAGCACTGACCAGTAAGATCATAGAGGAAAAATGCTTTGGAATCACAGGAACAATCAAGAAGCTACCAGTCTGTCTAAAATGTTAATTTCATGGCCACATTGGATGTTAGCACCTCTTAGGACCTTAGATGCTAACATCCAATGTGTTAAGGTATGCAAGGCACAATAGCCCAGAGGTGGCAATTTCAGTCCTAGAGCCAAATGCATGGGTTCAAATCCCAGCTCTTCTTCCTGGTGCCTGGAAGGCTCATGCAAGTCACTTAGCCTCTCCATTCCTCTCTTTCTCATTATGAGTTATTGAGAGAACTCATAAAGTTTAATAGATATAAAGTATTTAGAATACTAAACACTGTGTCATTATCTGTTATTTTAAATATCTGATTTTATCAAGGACTAAACTGAGATTCATAGAAGCAAAGTGATCTGCCTAAAGCCATACAGCTGATTAGCCATATAATTTAAGCCCATGGCTCAAAGACTCATGACTTAGTTCTACTCACTAGTTTCTCCAGAATTTCCTGAGCATCTGTTGACTCTTCTGCCCCACTCAGGTATCTGCACTCTCAGTGGACAACATCTTCATCTCCTTTACTAAGATCAGGGGATCTAATGTTAACTTCCCTTCAACATCTCCATCTAAATCCATCCTGTCCTCCCTGACCTCCTATCTCAGAACATCTCCCTCTACTTTTTGCAGGTTGCCCGTTCCGTCTATACCATTGACCCCTATCTCTACTTAGTTTTGTGAGACCCTACTACAGCAATTACTTCCTGTCCCTTCTACCCTCTCTTACTCATTTCTACGTCATCTGCCCACAAACGTGCTTAAGTTACTCATAACTTCCCCAAACAGTTTCAAAATTCTTTCTCCCACTCAAATACACCTTGTGCTATACCAGGATCCTTTCTTCTAGCGTTGAAATGATCAAAGGTGGTCCACATCATCTCCCATTCTCTCCTAAATCCACTGTGTCATGGCCTCAACTATTTCCACCCCTATTCCAATGAAACAATATTCGTAAAAGTCACTCCAGGTCCAGCTTCACAGAGAAGAAAAAAAACAGTGTAGTCACCTAAGACCCTGTACTCAGAAAGGTCCTACATTTGGAGTTTAATTCCCAGTGGTTGCCATCTTCAAATTCTTAAAAATTTCATCTTTGAATTTGTATTGTGTGAGTAAAGTTGAATGGTACAATGGAGCATGCACAGGAAGCTTGCATCCTCAGCTCATGCACTCTCATATCTCCTACTATCTCCCATTTTCTCCTCAATCCATTGCATTCAAAATGGTTGATGGCTTTTGTCTACAAGATAATGTTCAGCCTCCCCAGTCTGACATTCAAAGTTATCTAATCCCAAACAGTTTTCCTAGTTTTTTTTTTTTAATCTTTACAGCCACGAAGTATCCTGCTTTCTATCCACATGGACACAAAAGTGCCTGCACCACAGTGTTTGGCACACAGGAGATCCTCAATAAATTAGCTTCTTTCTCCATCGACAGTACCATGAATGATTTTCCCCTTGGCTATGCAGGGTAGAATTCTTTAGTTTTATGTGTTTCTTTCATCTTTCACTTGTGGGTTCAAATTACAGCTATCTCCACCATGAAGTTTTTCTCTGAGGTTATGAAAAACATACTAGTATGTGTGTGTTTCTATTTATAACGTTTTCCAAATTGCCTCATATTATTTAGCTCTGTACATCCTTTACCAGAACCTAATACTTTATTTTCTCCCACCCCCGCATTCCTATCTAGGAAGAAATCATCCTGTATGCACATTCTCATATTAAAAACCAAATGTGTGACCCTTCCTAGGCTGTAAATTCTTTGGGGACAATAGCTATGCCCTACCTAGGCTTTCTCCTGGAACTTTGAACAGTGTCTGTAGACAGTAAGAACCTACTGAATTATGCAAATACCATCTCATTCTCTATTTAGTGAACTGGACTAGGCACAAAAATGTCAATTTAAAGAGCCCACTTAAGGGAATTTGTTTGTCCTAACTCACCAAACTAGCTTCCAGATCAACAGACATGGTAGCATAGCACTATATGCTTCTCATTAGGAACAAAAAATGAAAAAGCTATCAGTTTGTAGACTGACAAACCATGAGAACCATTTGTTAGTAAAAAAATTTTTAAAACAGTTTAATTGGTTCTTTGATACATATCTCTCCCATTTTTGAAAAGGAAACCAGCATCCATCAATTAAGTCACAGCATATTTCATATGTAAACACACAGAAGATGGACCATCCTTGTTCCAAGGATAACACTTTCATCTGGGATCCTACTTCCATCTCATTTGCCCTTCTACCCTCTCTTACTCATTTCTACCCCATTTGTCCATAAACATGCTTAAGTTACTCATAACTTCCCCAAACAGTTTCAAAATTCTTTCTCCCACTCAAATACACCCTTCTGCTATACCAGGATCCTTTCTTCTAGCATTGAAATGATCAAAGGTGGTCCACGTCATCTCCCATTCTCTCCTAAATCCACTGTGTCGTGGCCTCAACTATTTCCACCCCTATTCCATTGAAACAATATTCGTAAAAGTCACTCCAGGTCCAGCTTCACAGAGAAAGGTTTAGTTACTTCACCCTAAACAATATCTCTATCTCTGAAATCTATTTCTTCTCTTTTCAGTCACATCCAAAAAAGAATTCTCAACTCTGATCATCCTTAGAGCTACCCTTCTAACTCACCATTCTTTTCCAAAAAAGTCTCCAAGAGAGATGCTTATGTCTCCAGAGTGAATGAATAAATGATCAAAAACCAAATCATATTCACAAGTAACAGAACTAGTAAGTGGAAGGCCTGGAGTGGAAACCCACACCTGAGGTCAAGACCCATATTACAAAGTCTCCTCCCTCTTTCAACTGCAACTCAAATGCATCAGTCCCAAATAAGCCATATGCTAAGAGACCACAAATTGTCCATTGATCAATTTGGAATTGACTAACAGAATTACACCACCTAGCTGGTGATCAGAAGCCATATGGAATTGTATCTTTGCTGCTGAATTATTTTAAGCAATAGTGATGAAAGATTTTCCTGGGAATTTCCCTTGGATTATGGTTAGACCAATGGCAGGCCGTGAAAATTTTGGCACTGGAAGGTTCCTGAACTCTTTTCTTGTGGTTATGCTTCCTTGACCTGGGTTAGCTGTTTTCTATCTATGTTAAGCAGCTAACTAGATGGATTTTCTGTACCACAGAAACCATTCACTCTTGAACATAACTTTGTCAATATGTTGGTGCAAAGAAAGATTATGAGGTCAAACTCAAGCTCTTCTCCTAACAGCTCAGCATTTTCAGGTCCATCAGCTTTCATCCTGAGTCTTAAAAAAGATTTCTAAAATCATACAAAAACAACTTAAAGGCTGCTATGGTTTCACGGTCTCCATGGAAATGCTATAGATGGATGCTGTGTTGACTTCTTCACATATCTCTTGGACTGTTTTGTTAATGCCATTTATGTATGGTACTTGGCAGTTTACAAAACCCTTTCTCATTTATTTTTCTGGTTGATCCTCATAGCAAACCCTTGTGGAAAGTATTATTACCCAGATATACCATATTATGAAACTGAAGTTTGGAGAAGATAAGTGGCTTAACCAAGGTTTACAGTTTGTAAATGGCAGAGTCAATATTTGAACTTTGGTTTACCCAAAGCCAAGACTAGGGTTCTTGCCACTACACCCAAAACAGCACAGCCCAGTGCAGTAGATCATTTTGATGCCCTAGTGCCCTTGCTTGTCCCTTGGAAATTTACTTCATGGGCTATGTTTCTTAGAGGTGCTTTACATTGTTGACAAAGAGCCTAAAAGAAAGTATCCCAGGCAAGGAATTAGCAAATATACTCCTGATTCTTATTTTATCACTAAATTGAGTGGCCTTGGCCTGCTTTTGTAACCCATCACTTTTTCTATAGGTAAATGGAAATAATAATCCTTGCCCTCTCTCTCCTTTCCTCATTCCTCTCTGCCATCACTACCTTAGATGAAATACATTAAGCTTCCTAGAGCTGGGAATATTTTAAACCTTTGCAATGAATGGCTTATCATACTTTCAAGTATCATGATTATGAGTCATCTGAAGATATTTGCAGTGAATATTTTTCTTTTAAGCTTACCCCTCCATTGGTACTCACTGCTAGCTGCACACAGATGTTTCCTACTAAAAGTGACTGTGACTTAGAAGAAGGGCCTTCTTTTGCCATAGAAGCACATCCATCTTGCATGCAGGGAAGGCTAGAGAAGGCAGAAGTTGAGTGGGAGGGCTGGCTTTGTTCTACATCAAATCTCAGAGGTCCTTAAAAGTATTGAGCCCCAACTAATTGACCTCCTTCCCTTTGCTATCTCATGTCCCCACTCTCCTACATGTACATCCAGAAACCACCCCTAAATAGAACATTGTGCATAAGTCATCCTCTCAGGGTCCACTTCTAGAAAAACCTAAACTAAGAGCCATGCCAAGATTAGCCACACCAGGTACTCTGTGTAAGGGAATTGAGTGACAGACACCACACCCCAACTCCCCTGCCCATCTCTTCCTCACACAGACTGTGATACATGTCACCCTTCTTATTTCCTGTATTGCCTTCTTTACTGAAAGCTCTGGAAAATTCACCTTGCTCAACTCACTACTTCTCTTATACATCCTGTAACTCTCTCCCTTGCTGCTTTTCCTCTCTTTAAAAATTTTCAGACTTTCTTAGGAAAATCTTCCTCTAAGCTCCTCATTTTATTTTTGAGCCTCCAATATTTATTAACTCATATCTGAAAATATAAAAGCTTCTGTAGAGAGAAAGTCATATTTTCCAAGTGTCATTGAACATAATGAAAATATCAACCTCAATCTCCAAAGCACTGAAAAGTGTCCCTAAGACCTCCTCTAAGAA
The DNA here is from genome assembly GCF_027409185.1 of Cynocephalus volans. Taxonomy (NCBI): domain Eukaryota; kingdom Metazoa; phylum Chordata; class Mammalia; order Dermoptera; family Cynocephalidae; genus Cynocephalus; species Cynocephalus volans. The sequence continues at coordinate 153,536,914 of NC_084463.1, forward strand.
TCACTATAAATATCTTCTTCTTCCTCAACCTCTTGTAAACCCAATTTCTTTAAGTACCAATTTTCAGGATGATATGGACTGAGTGCATATGTTTCTCCAAAATATATTGAGCCCTAATCCTCAATGTGGCTGTATTGCACATAAGGAAGTGATTAGGGTTAAATGAGGTTTTAAGAGTGGGGCCCTGATCTGATAGGATTAGTGTCCTTACAAGAAGAGACATCAACTGTGCACGCTCTCTCTCTCTTCCATGTAAGGACACAGCAAGAAGGCAGCTGTCTTCAAACCAAGAAGAAAGCCTTCACCCAAAACCGACCCTTTCAGAGCTTAAGCTGGGACTTATCATTTCCAGATCTGTTGGAATATAAATTTCTGTAGTTTTAAGACACCCAGTCTATGACATTTTATTATGGCAGCCAAGCAGACTAAGACACAGGATAAACGTAAATCTATTTTGTTTACATTTTTTAAATTTTTCTTTCTTTTTTGTTTCCAAGAAGGATATCAAGATTTTTAAAACTATTTTTCACTACAAACATACAGCATTGCAATAATATTAAGTATTCAATAGTTTTCTATGGATGAGAACTAGACAAAGCAGCATGAATAATGTGATTTCCAAAACACTTTTGAATCTTACAGGATGATAACACCCTCCCCCTACTTTACTTTTTTTCCCTTAGTAATATTAACATCCATAATTCAACTTTACTGACAAATTGGACAGGAACAAGAAGTTTGTATTCTAAATATGTGAGCTATCCACAGGATGCCTTAATCTTAAAATACAAAGTGTTCCACTGTGCTCTAGTGTAAAAAGCATTGAGAAGTGATCAAATATTGTTTTTGTCTATTAGTTCTTCATGATGACATGCAATGTACATTCTGTGTCAACACTGAGTTTGTTCATTTAGTTATTCATTCTTTCACACACTTGAAATTGATAAAAGACAGAATATGTCTGCTCTGCTTACTCAATTCATCGGTGACAGAATTCCAGCTCAAATTGGTTTACACAAAAAAGAGAATTTATTTGCTCACATAATTTCTCAGTCTAGGGTAAAGTGCTGAGATGGTAGAATTGAGTGGCTAAAAAAAGGGAAACCATCCTCTCTTGTTACTCAGTTCTACTTTCCCCCGTGTTGGCTTCTTTCTCAGGCAGCCCTCCCCAAGTGATGAAAAAGACATTTCTCAGCAGCAATGGGTTTTTATTATCCTCAGAGCTAAAACCCCAACAAATGAGAATATTTCTTTCTCAATAAGCCCAGCAAAGGTCCTAGGGAGCAATATAATGGGATTTGCTAGGGTCACATGTCCACCCCTGACTCAATCACCTGAGTCCAGAAGAACAAAGTACCCTTATGGGTCAGACCTTGGATTGTGTGCATTCCAGGAACTGAGGGTAAAGTTTGCCCAGCCTCAATGCATGGACCAAGAATGGGAGATGTGGTTCCTTGTGGAGAAACTAGACTGGAGAGTGGAAAAAAAAAAAAAAAGCTGAGAAATGTACTCTCATTCTATTTCACATCCCCAGTTCCCAGTCATATTGCTCAACATAGCATATCAAAGTCCAAAGGCATTAAAATCCAAAAATCAAATTCTCCTCTCTGATATCTTGGTGTGTTCATTCTCAGCTACAGTTTTTCCATCAGCACTGTGATCAGAGATATCTCTCACTGCAATTGGGGTAGTTATTCTAGGCAAAAATATTATTCCCAGAATACAATATTTGTTGAGATTTAGTGATATCCAAAATAGGAAGGGAAGATGGATTGCTCTCACCAGGATGCCAGGAAGTCTATGCAATTGTTCAGAATCCATCATCTGTCAATCTAAATCAGGAGATATCTTCCCACAGTAAGTTAATTTAGGCACCATGCATTTACCATATCTGGGGAAGGGGGACCTCCCACATAAACTGCCTCCTTTCTTACAAAATAGATTTGAGACATTGCTGCCTTCTGGCAAAGTTATAAATTTACCTCAAGCACAACCCAAGCACCAGCTCTAATGTGAGATTTCATTTTCATCCTGTGGATCCCAGTAGATTTCCATTTCCCCTTTGAGTTCTGGGTTCCCAGCATTTACGTGCTGCACTGATGCAGAGTTCTACTGAGTATCACAACCTTCAGAATATCTTGGGGCAGGCAGTCACTTTTTCAGTCCCTATTTTAGTGTAGATAGCCACGGCTCTTAACATAAACTTACTTATGCCTAAGATGCTCACTTCTAAAGGAAGTTGTCACTCTTTCTCACCTTTATTTCAGCTGAAAGATCTCCTTTTTCAGACTCCCAAACTGAAGCTGCTTTGGGTGCTTCTTAATGCTATGCTCCTAGCAGCCGAGGGAAGACCAGTACCTCTGCCCCGTGTGCCTCATGAGCCCCTCATCCCTAGCTCTCCTCCGCTTTTGAATTCTGTAAAGTTCTCAGGCATGTTCCCTCGGGGCACTGGCAATACCTACTTGTTAACCCTTTGTATTACCTTGAAACTCAGAGACTTTTTAAAATTTCCACTTCTGAACATAGGAATTGAGATTCAGTACCCTCTTGCCTCTTCTTACCCATACACAGATTTTTAAGTATTCACATCTCCTCCACAAAGCCTTTGTTTTCAGGAGACGTAGTCCTGCCTCTTACTCTGGAAATAAGCCAGTTTGGTTTAAACCAAGCTGCACAATCCATTCTCCCAGCAAAAATGGCTGGTGGGAATGTAACCTAAACTAGTCCAGTTAGGGTGAATGCTAGGACTTCTGCTTGTAAAAGCTAGAGAAAGCATCTTTTCTCCCCCTACTGGTCGTGAAAACAGAAGCATGTGGCTGGAAGCTAACCCACAACCATAAGAGGCGAACATGGTAGAACTTGTAGGGAAAAATTATTGTCTTTGTCAAAGTACCATCTTGGAGGACTCTGCATTTATTCCAAAGAATAAACTAATTTGAGAGACTCCTCTTTGAGAATAGAGTTCCAAGTCTACAGCATATTTCTTTTTATACATATATAGTCACTGGTGGAAAAGCTCTGTCTTTGGGGGGGGGGGGTTGTTTTCTTTTTTAAAGACCAAGAAGCTACTTAGAACCGAGAATAAATAGATAAATGATTAGTCTGAGTAATAGTATCTCTGGGTTTTTTAAAAAAGAAAAACTTTTTACTGGTGAGTGGTTTCCTTGTTGCTAAAACACTGGACCTGGAGGCAGTATCTCCTTTTGAGAAAATATAACCACTGATGTTCACTGTGAGAAGAAAAAGTCTTCAGTTAATTGCAGCTTAGTAAACTTTGGCTTTTCTTTGACACTTTTAAATATTTAGATTCTACTGAAATCTCAAAACAGCTAATCCTCAAAAAAAAAAAATTTAGCATCTGAACATTCTTTCTTAAGGGCTAACACCTCAAGTTTACATTGTCAAATTGACAGGGCAACCATGAACACTGCCATATTAACACCTGCATATGGCAGTGTGGCATGAAGACACCATAAAGAGGACATTTCAAAGTTAAATGTGTATCTTGCTTAGTCTTGTGCTCTCAGCCAGCCAAACAGGATAGAAGGCCAGTTGGCTCCATATCTGTGTGGCCTTTCACATATCTTACATGCATTTGGAGTTTCTACTTTATAGAATTAAGTGTTACCACTTCCTTTTAACTCTTAAAACCCCCTTAATATCCATTCCAACAAAGGAAATATATATAATAAAGCTTGGCAAGAATCTCTTAATCCATTTCAGTTCTCCAGGAAGTACTATTCCCATATTAATCTAAAGACTCAACATTTGGTCCTATTTTTTAAAATACCTCCAGTGAATGAGTTTTTGTCAGTAACTTATTTCAGAATCAAGGGATTCAAAAACGCTGATTTTTATTATAACAAATAATCACACTATTTATTTTTAAGACCGTGGTAAGAAAGATATAATACAGAGCTTAGTATCTGTCTTGAGGAAGGGTGATTCCTTCTGAAGCTTTTATAAACAAACTGATAGGACATAAGAAAGTCAGATTTTTAAATAACCTGTCAAGCTTTCTTACAAATTTGATTATAATATTTTGAGAGGAACAAATAATTAAGAGGAATTTTTCTTTGGAGCTTGGCTTTCCTAATCCAAACTAAAAAAAATGATTAAACTATCTTTAACAGCATTGTCTTCAGAGATGCTCTAAGAACAGCTTTCTAATTTGTCTTCAGGAGGCAATTATGAAGCTGAGGAAGATGAGTATTTCATTTTTTACTTTAGAAATGAATTTGTTCAATACCTACTGGAAAGACAGATTTTTCTCCTTATGTAAACAAAGTAATAAAAACAATCTTAAGATTTGCCATCTTTCAAGATGATTTCAATCATCTAAGTCCAAAAAATAAAATAAAATGGTTACAGTTATGGGCCCAAACTAAAGAGAAAAGTTAGTAAATAGGAGTCCCTCCTTCTAATTTGTTCGAATTGAAAAAAAAAGGGGGGGGTGTTATTGTATGGAAGGGATCAAAAGGCATGATAGGTATGATACAAATTTAATTGCATGTAGTGTTTAGTATATAACATGGGAAACAGAAAGTTTATCTCCCAAACAAAGATGACAATGAGTCATTAAAATCACAAGTCACTTTATTTACCAATGATGTCACGATGTCATACTCAAAACTTTCCAGTAAAAATCTACGTCCTCTTGAAAAAGAGAAACACACTGGAGGGAGATGCAAAGAGTTTAAGAGTGATATCGTGATTCCAGAAAATATAATGTTCACACAGTGACTGTTGCACAGTGAGCCACAGGGATATGGGGGAAGCTTGAAAAGAAACAGAGCAAAGGAGAAAAGATGTGAGCAGGGCCATCAGCAGAGATGAAAATGGAGAAACCTGAGAAAACCAGTGGTGAAATAAACTGTGCATGTAGAAAATACATCTGCAGAGGGACTAGACAGCAGAACCAAAGTCTAAATCCAAGTTCCTGATTTAAAAAAAATAATAATACTAGAAACCTTAAAAAAAATAAGATTGCAAACCTAGTTGTATAATGTCTACAAGTTTCCTTATTTGCTCATCACCCTTACTTTCTCTATATGCCTACTAAGCAGAAGGTCAGTCACAGCAAATTTGCTCTTTCCTTTCTTGGTTCAAATTTTACAGGGGATCTGAAGAGGCTGTGGATCAGTTAAGATTACAGCGGGAAGAGTTTATTGAAACAGGATTGACAATAGGTCTTATCATTCTGCTCCCTGAAGATACCCTTGGACAACTGTGTCAGGCAAAAAGCACACACAAAGTGCTCAGGATGGAACTTGTGCCCCATGGCACTGATGCAGCGGCCAGTGATGGGCTGCCCACATCCATGGCAGAGGGTTCCCCGGCGGTGATGGTAATGGAGCTCACAGTATGGACGTCCATTCAATTCAAAGAAGGAGCCAGAAGAAAAACTGCTGAAGCAGTCCTGGGGGGTGAAGAAAAGAGAGAGAAAAAGATTGCAGACGTTGAGAGCTAAAACATCAACGAAGTTAAATTTTCAGCCTTGAAATTAATGCCAGATACCTGCCAGTTGCAGGAATTTCACTTGGATCTGTGACAAATGAAGGCTAGATTGCCCACTTGCAAAAGAGAAGAGGCCCCATGTCCACAGTGGATGCTGTGTCATGTTTCTCCTTTAAGAAGTACACTTCAATTCCTTATCTGGGCCTGTGAGCCTTCTGACTAGCTGCAGCTCTTCCTCTGAGAGGAGAACCCTTGACTTACCCTAAATCCAAAAGATAAGTGAGTATACAGACCCCACACACAAAGCACTCTGGGTGCCAGACAGTGTCCATGGCTGAAAGGTAGTTTTCCAACACTGGGCGGTTGCAGCCACCACACTTGGGTGAGAACATGTCTAAGAAATCCTTTCGGCAATATGGCTTCTTGTCCTTCTCATGAAAGCCTGGAGGGAGAAAAATCAAGGATTCACTGTTGCAGTTTGAGCCCTTAAAGCTATGCTGGAGGCTGAGAAGAGGCCAATGACGTAACATCTTCCAACTTTAATGACCTCATATTCAAAATGGGATTTATTATAGAAAACTACCTCAAAGGATTGTTGTAAGAAATAAATGAGGTAATTCAGGTAGTGTTTTAGTATTGCATATGGTTCACAGTAAGCATTTAATAAGTGTTAAGGAATATTCCTCCTCAATGCCTTTGTACTAAGTATTCCTTTGGCTTGGACAATTCTGCCCCAGACCTTGATACAGGTGGCCTCTATTTGTGATTCAGGAAATCAGCTCAAATATCATCTTATTAGACAGGTATCTCTTCAGTCCCTCTTTTTCATGTGGTCTTTTTTTATTGTCTTTATAGCATGTACCATTATCTATAATCATCTTAATGGTTTGCCTTCCCTCACTGGAACATTAGCTCTGAGAGAAATTAGATATTATTGGTCTTGTCACCATTATATCTCCAGTATCTAAAACAGCATCTGGAAGAAAAAGTGCCTAATATTTTAAAATAAAAAAACTGCTAAATAATAATTTCCAAATGGATGCAAGATCTAAATGCAACAATTCAAACCATACAAATACTTGAATTAAAAATAGATTATGAAAAAAAGTGAAGTTTCTTCCCCTATCCCTCCCATTCCTTAGCCCAGCGCTAGCAGTTTTAATTGACCCTGTTTTTTACTCTTCTACTATTTTATCTCCAAATAATGTATTTAAATCACAGTTTCTCCATGTGTCATTTTTATCCCATGTCAATAAAAAAAATGAGGATTTGAGAAAAAAAAAAGGATGGATGTCTCTTTAATTTGGAAATGGGAAAACTGTCAAAAATATGGCTCAATTTCAAAAGCAAGTTAAAGTTTAATAAACTTAGCTACATAAAAATTTATATATATGTATATAAATGACTTATATATGTTGAAAAAACACCATAAGCAAAGTCAAAGACAAAGGTCAGTCTGAAGAAAGCATTTGGTAAGTAAATCCCAGAAAAACATAGCTAATACAAAGAGCTCCTAAGTGTATGCATAGTTTCAACCATTGTTGTATAAAATTAAAAAGTGAAAAAATAAAAACAGAAAAAAACTAGTCCCTAAAAAATTGAAGCAAGTTGAAACAAATTAACTTAACTGCACATCAGATTGATTACATGACCGAAGAAAGGAAATAATGCATTCACGTGACTTTAAAACACAGTAGTTTGGTGGTATAGTCCTAATGGATGTATAAGAATTCTAAAGACAAAAAGAACTACAAAGAAATCTTAAACCATTTTCAAATACACTGGAAATTTGCTAAGAGAGTAGATTTTTGACACTCTTGCCATACACACAAAAAGTAACTAAGAGTGAGAATGAATGTGTTCACTTGCTTGATTATAGTAATTATTTCACTAGGTATCAAAACGCCATGTTGTACACCTTAAAAATATACAATAAAAAATAATCTTGTTATTTGCATTGCTTTTATTGCTTACATAAAATTATTATAGGTAGATTGTATAATGAAGCAAGTAATTAATTACATTAAAACATTTGGAAAGCAAGATTTCTATCTGAAAAAAAAAAAAAAGCATAAAAGCAGCCAAGTAAAAAAAAGAAACTGCGATCTTACACTTAAATCAGAAATATCAGTATGTACACATATTTTTTCTCTTTTTAAAAAATGGATTCTATTCTCTATCCACTGAAAAACCTAGAAGAAATGATATCCCAGAAATAATGAACACTCCTAGTACCCAGAGTGTGGTTTCTAAATACCCTCATTGAAGCGGTCTCCTTTGAGAAATAGATGATTTCAAGTATGGGACAGAGTTGACAAGATAAGCTTGATCTACCTTGATGGGCCAAGGAAATAGGAAGATGGTATAGAATGCTGGGCCCATGTCAAAAGGGTACAGCACCAACTTGAAGGGGCTAACTCTGGCTCAGATAAAACAATTTGAAAAGTAAACAAAACAAAACAGCAAACTACTGCAATTGATCAAGTCACATCAAATATACATAACTTCATGAGTTCATAATGATTTTTTAAAAATGAAAACTCATTAGTTTCTGTTGCGTGTTGTTAATGAATCCACTCATTACTCTTATAATTACTCTTAAAAAGGAAAAGAGTCAAACATTTATCCCACCTTTCCTGTAGGAAATGTATTTCAAGATAACTAAATAGTTAATATAAAGTTAGTTTTTATAGGATCCCAGCTAAGAAATATAAAATGAATGATAGAAAATTCAGCATTTTGCTACCTAGACCATTGGATCTAGGCAGCAATCATCAATGGGTCACTTTAAAGGACACTGCTTGAAGCCAGTGGTCAATCTGAGCATCAGTAAAGGTGGTCACCAGTCATTACACACCTCTTAATGTGATTCAGTAAAAAGTACACAGCACCCACCACCCACTATTCTTACTCCCCAAGCCTCTGCCATACTGAACCTAAACTCATCAAATCTCCAGGTCTAAATTAATAGTTTACAGAAAATACAGAAGGTGGGGGGATAAATCAAATAAGTTAAACAATATCATGAGGAAGCATCCAGTCAAATCAAGAATATGGGACATTTTATAGGTTATAAAATATCTGGTTTCATAAGAAATTGATGGTTAAAAAAAAAGGAGAGTACTCCTAACAGAATTTTTAAAAAAATGACAGAACAGCCAAATGCAATGTATAGACCTTGCTTAGATCCTGATTCAAACAAACCCAATGATATTATTTAGAAACTTGAGAAATTTGAATATGGGTTTTAAATGATAATAAGGAATTGTTAATTTTGTTAAGAAGTGTGAAGGTAGTTTTTTCTTTTCTTTCTTTTTTTTTTTTTTTTTAAGTCCTTACCAGTTAAAGAAGATGCAATGCTGAAGTATTTAGTGATGAGATGACATGATTTCTAGGATTTGCTTTTAAACATTACAGCAAAAAGAGAGGGTGGGTGGATGGGTGTGGATTAACAGAAGAAACTGGTTTGGCAGAACACTGATACTTATTGAAGCTAGGTAAGGAAGTATGAAAGGTCTTCAAAAAGTTCATGGAAAGATCTAGATATCTTTTAAGTCTATTTTTCCATGAACTTTTGAAGTACTCTCATACTTTTATGTTTAAAATTTTCCATAATAAAAATGTTTAAAAAGCACTATGTTGAGGTATAAGGACTTTTTCTTTAATATGTGAAAATTTCACCTTTAGATACATATTAGAAAATTCCTGGCTTGGATCTTTCTGATCCTAGGTCCAGATAATGGGCCTACACTGAGGATAAGAAACACATGGTAACTTTGTTTTAAACCTTTTGAAATATGTCCGCTTCACAAAAAGACAAACAGCCCAAAACGAAATACTTCTAGCAGCAATACATTGGACATTATGAGTGAGCCATGAAACTCAAAAGAAAACAATGAAGTTCTAACGTTTGCTAAGTTAATTACTAGTTTAATTGCTCGTTTTAGCTAAGTACTAAAAACAGTGTTAAATATACCCAATACTGGAAAACACATGGAGGGTTCATACATTCATATGTTCCTGTTATTATCCCTTTGGAAAGCCATTCGATAACGTGTATCGAGAATTATTTGAAAAATATATAGATACCTCAATACTGAGAATTAAAATACATAATAATAATATAATAATATAAATAATTCAAAAAAAAGAAAACATTATGGTAAAACGTACTCATTGCAGCACTACTGAAACACCAGAAGTAATCTATATATACTACTGTGAGCATATTTAGTTGTTTCCACTATTTGGAACTATAAATAATGCTTCAATGAACATATTTAGGCATATAGCACTTTATCTTTGACAATTTGCTTACATAAGACCCTAATGGAATAATTGATATTGTTAAAATTATTATAAGACAACATGAAGAAATGCTTAAGTGAAAAAAAAAATTATGTACACAGTAACTTCTGTATGCAAAAATACAAATAAATTTAGAACAATATTGGTAGGGAAAATGTTTTATGTTGCTTTAGGTTAACAGGGTAATAAGTTACAAGTGAAATTTTCTGCAAGGGTCTTTACATTAGAAAAAATAAAAACATAACAAACTAATTCATCTTCAAGCACTTATTCAAGTGATATGTTTCCTTTGCTTTGAAACTCATTTCCCCCAGATATCCAGATGGCTTGCTTAGTCCTTCACTTAACTCAGGAGTTTTCATAAGAGAACAACTGACCCAACTGCCCTATCTCAAATAGTACCTCATTACATTCTCTCTCTCAACATACAGAGTAAGTCAGTAGTTAGTTGGCTAGTTTGATTATGGTCTGTCTCTCCCACTAGAATATATTCATCATAAGGGCAGGAGCTTTCTTATTTGTCGCTGTATCCCTACTACCTAGAATAGTACCTGACATGTACATAATAGTTACTCAGTAAATATTTATTGAGTGAGCAGACATCTGAACAACATTAAATAGAAAAATTGAGACTATCGGCTTCCAAAGTACTTTGTAGTTTAAAGTCTCACTTCAGCATTGACTAGAATACATACAAACAAGTGAACTTTTCTGTGAGAAACATCCCTTACCATTTACTTAGAGAGGCTGCCTAAAATTAAGATGATATTATCAGCAATCCCATTTATGGAGCACCTGCTTTGTACTGGTTCCCCTGAGGACTCTACCTACGATAATAAATTGAAATTAGGTTCTTCGCAGCAACCCTCTGAAGTAGGTTTTAGCACCATTTAGCATCAAATGAGAAACAGAATTCAGAGACGTTACACATCACTAACTAGTCAGTGGAGTACGTGAGATTCAAATCAAGGCCTAACTTTAAAGCTTAACTTCAATGTCACACCCCTAACTTAAATGCATCCTGACCTTGACCTCTCTGTGGGAACTGCTAGTATCAGCTGAGCCCAAATATCACAGCCCAATAATTTTGTAAATATGAGAACTGTACCTGTGCCTCACTAAAATAGCATGGCCAGTGTAAAGCAGCCTACCCAAGACACAGTATTTCTAGAAATCTACTTTGGTGGTGGTGGCGAGATCACAAAATGGCAATAGGAACAGTTAGGGGTTGGGATTCAAATCAGGGAACTACAGTTTTTCCATTACCTCTGGTTACTTTTTGACATGCCTTGCTATGTTCAAATATGCTTTCTTTGAAAAGCAGACAATTTAGCAGAATTCTGAGGCCTATGAATCTAAGAATCTAAAATAGAAATTTTATATATATGCTGTCCTGTTTTCTTCCTCTTCCTCTAAACCTCTAAGACACGGAAGAGCTCTTTTTTTTTTTTTTTTTTACACTTTATCAAAGGATTTCTAGAGTTTGCTCAAAGGAAACTATATACAGGAAGTCCTACTATCTGAGGACAACAAAACCCACAACTATCTTTCTTGCTTTTGTGTGGCACAGTATTTCTCAAACTTTAGCATGCATCACTCACCTAGGAAATTGTTAAAATGTGGATTATTGGGTCCTTCCCCCAGAGTTTTTGATTCAGTAGGTCTGGGATGGGACCTGAGATTTTGCATTTCTAACAAGTCCCCAGGTGATGCTGATGTTGCTTAAAGCAAATAAAATAAAAGTGAACTTGCCTATAAGTAGGTATTATTTGAGAAAACCATAAGACTTGTTGACTAACCTAAGAATGACCCTCATCTAGGTATCTGCAGGGCAGCTGGTCTCAAGAGAGGGACAACAGGGAAGTAAAATCCTCTGTTTCAACTTGGGTGAGTCTCAGAAGAATCAAAAGCAATCAGCTAAACTTGCTGTGATACCCCTGCATTTAGTAATACCATAAATTGAGAAAGTTTCGGCACTTATTTTCCTGGAGGCTCTCTCTGGGGCCAATTATCTCTGGAGGATGAATGAGAAACATTGACAATTAAAAGTGCCATAGAGAGAGGGAGAATATTTATACTCTGGTGAGGCTCTTGGGCACCAGGGAAATTAGGGAGCACCTGCATAGCCTGATAACGAACAATTAAAAAGAAAGACAGGTAGGCACTGAGGACCTTGTCCCTATGGGAGGATGCTAAGCCTGATGTGCTTAGAAACTTGAGCTTTAAAGAGAAATTCTCTGAACTAAAGAAAAAATGCAGGTGCATTTAATTACCCAGGAGGCACAATGGTTAAGCTGTCATTATAAAAACTATGTGTGTGACTATGTGACTTATGGTAAGGTATGATGACACCTAATTAATGGACTAACCATATGGTAGGAGACCCACTCACAGAAATCCAGGGATATAAATGGAAATACAACTCAAGAGGAGCTTCTGGTTAATAAATGACCCCTTTTATCAGGTCTCTCCATTTATAAATATGTTTTAGGAGTACTTTCATGTTTATATAAAGTCATTAATGACCCAATCAGCCTGTCTGTTTAGAAGGGGCACAAGTCAAGAACAATAAGAACTAGCTATCTTCATGGTGCTTTCTGGTTGTCCTATGAAATGGATATTTTTTTGTTTGTATCTAACTTTTCTCTACTTGAAATGTGTCTGTATCCTATTGTTCTTCTCCCAGGCAACTTCTACGTCATAATCATTCAGGGGCAGTATTCACTTGCTGACTGTTCTACTCAACTAACTCTCAGACTTCTATGGCTACCAGTACAATATAAATTTACTCTGACACACTTTAATATAATTTAGATTAAGTTTCAATGAAAATGCTTCTTAACTAAAGCATAATCTAGAAATGAAATGCCTAATGATTTGTGAAAAGCATTGAGCAAGCTCCAGTGAACAAGCAAATTACTACAAAGCACTTTGCTAGTGGATTATGTCAGTGCTACTGTATCAGGGTCTATTGTCAAATAAAACATATAATGTTGGTACCAAGAAAGTAAAGAGATCTAACAGCAGAAGAGAACGTAGGTCTTGGTCAAGGGAAAGTTGTGATGTTGTAGGAAAAACATGAAACTTGTAGAAATGATGCTTGAGTTTAAATCCCACCTCTTCAACTTTCTAGTTGTATGATTTTAAGAAAATCACTTTACATCCTTGAGGCTCAGTGTCTTCATCTATAGCTAGGTAAAATGTGGAATAAAATTGCTCTCACAAGGTTGTAGCAGGGTTAAATGAATAATAGTTGGCAATATACATGATAATATGCCAGATAGGAGAGTCCACCTATTGGTGAAGGGGCTGAACACATGGGATTATCTTCATTCCCTCCTAAAACATCAATATGACAGTTGAGTAATTATTTAAATTACAAAGAGCCATAAGGAAAAAAGAGAAAAGGCGGTGAGATTCCACCAGATAAAGCATCAATAAAATTTTCAAAAATTTAAAGTAGGTTATAAGCAAATGGCTTGACATAAATAAGAAAACTGGAACCTACAACTCCACAGATGGGAGATACCAATAAAAATCAAGCCATCCTGAGCTCCATACCATCAGAGGGGCTCAGGAACTGAAGGCATAAGATACTTGTCAAGGTTAAAAATAGGATTGGTTGAAAGTCTGAAGAGCCATTAGAAGGTCAGATGCAGTGAGATGCAGTGATTATTTCTGGAAATATTTAACCAGCAAGTCTTAATAATCAGGGTACTTGGCATCATGACGAAAGTCAAGCTCACTACTGAAAAATGGAACTTAAGTAAAAGTTGGCAGGCTGAGTAGTGAAAGACCCATTCCTCTGTCTCCCCACCCCTTTTTTTAAATCTCAAAATGCTGGCCGAGAGAACATTTCTTTGGTAAAATTGACTCAAGAGAAAAGACCTAAGATAATAATGTTCAGAGGTCCCCCAACAAAATGACCAGAACATCCTATCTGAGTATCACATAGTCAAGTCTACTGGTCAACAAGTTCTGTGTATACTCACGGTGCTTCCAATCAGCGTGTTAGCGTCTCATTCTTAAATAGGAACAGACAACCAAGGATCAGCAGCATTTGACAAAGATCAATGTAAAAATACATGAGGCACCAAAGTATAATACATTTCAAAATCCAAATTGAGCTGAAAGATATCCCTCAAAACAGATAGCCAAAGACTGTTTGCACAATTCTTGAACTCCTTATTCACAGTAAGATATATAAAGCAGAGAAAGAGAAAGAAAAATTGAGGGATGGATTTCTTTGGAGAAAACCATGTCATGAGTGCCCCATCACCACCAACAGGTACTATGCACAGTTCCTGATGACCTGAGGTCAAGAGAGAGACTTCAGTGGGACCCCTCAGAGATCTAGTTAGGTGTGCCCTGCTAGTTGATGATATCTGACTTATCTCAGGAAAAATTCCATAGGCAAAAGTATGGCTGACGGGGCCTATGACCGCTGAATAGAGATATACAGCTGAAAATTAACTGCAATTTCACTGACTGCAAGAACTGCAATTCCACTGACTGCAAGAGAAAAGTTCAAGTTTCCTATGGTCCTTATATGAAAATTCAAGTAAAAGAGATGATCCAAAATCATTCTAGTCACTTCTAAGAGATTACCAATGAGGAACAATGAAAACCCCATGAAAAAAGGATATCTGTGGAACAGTTCTTTAAATTAATGTGACAAAGGGAGAAAAGCCAGCCAAAACATATGAAAGGCAGTCAAGAGTTTGCTGCTGGACCTGTACTTAATCTACAAAAGCATCCAAGAAAAAAAAGTCAGAGTTAAACATTGGCCAGGCCTGGAGAGCATAAAACCAGTTTAACAACAGTACTAGACAAGTTAGAACTTTTCTGTCCTCCATTCTCACCTTCTTCCTCCCCCATGTTTCAGTCCTGGAGGGGCCAGATATCAAGATTAACAATAGGGGTGAAAGTGGTAGATGCCAAAGGCAGGTCAGGAGAGATGAAAGACCACACCTCTTTGCTGGCCTCCTGTAGTGTGAAGGCCCTGCCAGGGAGAGGGAGTAGCCGTCACTTTTAAAAAGATGTCATTTTCAAGAAGCTTTAGCTGTTATACAGACCGAATTACTTAAGGACATAGTTTTTGTGTTCTGTGTCTTAAATTCATCTTATATTTAGAACTGTTTATTAAGAGTAATCAGAAAAGACATGGGACTGCCCTGTTTTTGTTTAGGGAAGAGGAGACAACCTCCCTACTGAGCTAATTCTAAAAGGACAGAAAATGACAAAATAAAGAAGCCTCTGATTCCATGCATGAGTCATATTTGTTCAAAACAAACAAAAAGAAGAAATCAGGAGAAAAAACCATGTTAATTTAGAAAACAGAAGAAAAAATTTGCAAAGAGGGAAAAGCAGGTCATGTAGTATGTTACTCTGTTTCTGTTGCTTATAACAAAATACCTGGAGCTGAGTAATTTATAAGAAAATGAAATTTACTGTTTACAATTTCTGTGGCTGGGAGGTCCAAAGTCCAGGGAACACATCTGGTGAGGGTCTTGATGGTTGTGCAGCAATGCAGGGGTCTCACATAGCAGAAAATGGTGGAGCAGCGAGAGAGAGATAGTTCCTCCTGCACTCTCTTTTGAAAGCCCTCAGAAACGCACCCATGATCACCATTTTTAATCCATTCAGTAAGCATGACCTCAGAATCTAATCACCTCTTCAAGGCTCACCCTCTTAAGAGTCACAGTGGGGATTAAGTTTTGGGGGGACATTCAACCCAAGGCACATAGAAAGGATCAGGGATAAGAATAAAATCTTAATAAAAACATTTCAACCATGGAAACTGGAAGACAGTGAAGCAATGCCATAAGAATTAGGAAGGAAAATAGTTTCCACCTAGAATTCTATGCCCAGGCAACTTAGGAGCAAGGATAGAATAAAAATATTTTCAGATATTTAAGTTCTCAAAAATATTACCTCCTATTCGTTCTTTCTCAGGAAGCTACTAGAGAATGTATTCCACCAAAATAAAGGCAGTACACATATTAAAAAACATGGGATCCAGGAAACAGAGATCCAAAAAGGAAAAGCATAAAAGAAATTCCCAGGGATAATTACCAGGTATACTACTGGGATAATGTACCAGAAGGACTGCTACTCAGCAGGAAAAAAACATTTCAGGTTGGAACAGGAGGATAGAAGTCTCCTGGAGGGATGTCTCCAAGAAAAAAAAAATAGAACTGACTTATTACCAGATTATTTTGTGAAGGTTTTCACCTTCGCAAAAGGTTGATTATTTTTGTGAAGGTTTTCACAGGTCTGTCAGATAAATTAGTGATAAGTGCAATGAAAACTAAGCTAATGAAACAGGAATTCAAATGTGAACTCCAAGAAAAAAAATGAATTTATACAAAAAGGACACTGTGATAATAATATTAATCATTACTATGCCTCCACTGTCCTAAACAATATATTTTATTTTCTCTAAATCCTTGTAACAACTCTCTAAGGCAGGCACTATTATTAGGCCTATTTTACTGATGAGGGAAGTGAGGTATGGAGAGGTTAATTGGCATGAACAACACCATACAGCTAATAAATTCCACAGCCCAGACTTGAACCAGGCAGTCTGATACAAAATCTGTGTTCTACTGCAAACATAGTTTACTACATGCTTAGCTGTGAGCAATATGTGCATGATTGCCAACATGTACACACGGAATATTGGTCTAACTTGTAATTATGAAATAATTCTATAATGAGAGAATTGGGGATGGGAAATATGTTGGGGGTGAGCAAGGTAGTAATAACATTTCTAAATCTCATCTTCCCTGGTAGAAAGTCAGGATATAATGGTTAAAACTGGAGAAAGAAAAAAATCTATAATATATGTTATTGTTTAAAACACAAGTAAATAACAGAAGAAACAGCTAAAAGGCTTTGGATGATAGAACTGGACTTGAGGATGGGGAAGGGAAAAGAAGGGATATGTTCTTTTCTATTACTACCCTTAAAGTATTTGAGTTTTTAAATTACACATTTGAATTTCTTTGATTAAAAAAAAAATCAATTTAAGGGCTGGCCAGTTAGCTGAGTTGGTTAGAGCATAGTGTTCATAACACCAAGGTCCGGTTTCAATCCTTGTACCAACCAGCTGCCAAAAAAAAAAGTGTTTTCGACAACTTTTTCCCCAAGATGGACAACTAGAGAGGTCTGGTGCTAGTCTTCCCCACAAAACAATACCAAAATAACAGACAAACAAATATATTTTGACCTGAACGACAGGAAATACACTGCAGTGCACCAGGAGAGTGACAAGATCCTTGCACCAAAGACAGGAACAGTACCATAGAGAGAAGAGTAGGGAATCCAGCCTCTGCCCCATCACAGAGACTGGCTTGGAATCAGATGGAGAGAAGGTAAGCTGGAGAAGACCCTGGCTGTTTCCACACCTGCCACAAATGCCAGCAAACCTCACCACAAGAGATTCCCTCAGTCTTTACAGGACCCAGGCCCAGTTGGAGAGTAGCTGGGAATTAGTCTAGCTGCATAGTCTCATTTTGGAAGTCCAAAGAGAGGAAAACCCCTCTTGCCCTAAGAGGCTGCAATGCAGTGACATCTTAGAGCCAAACCCATGGCTAGAGTGCACCCTGTCCCAGACATAGTGAGACTAACTCCCTTTGTCCATAGGCCCTGTCTGCATTCTATGGCATTCACATGGATGCAGGCAGGACCATGTCTCAGGCTGCCAGGAGCCTAGGAAAAACAGAAAGACCCAGACCCCAGCATCTGAACCCACAGAGCTCCCCCTTACCCCGCCCCTCAGACAAGCAGGCAGACCAGCTGAGCAGAAATGCTACCAAGGTGTAGTGGTTCCCCATATTTGAGGCCTGCCCTGCATGGCCTGTGGAACTGCTGAACCCACATGTGCCCACACCAGCACACAGCCAGCCTGGTGGTAGCCCCACCTTCCCGTACAATCCTCCACATGTTCACACAGGCATTGGAAAGATCACAA
The DNA here is from genome assembly GCF_027409185.1 of Cynocephalus volans. NCBI lineage: Eukaryota > Metazoa > Chordata > Mammalia > Dermoptera > Cynocephalidae > Cynocephalus > Cynocephalus volans. The sequence continues at coordinate 153,554,654 of NC_084463.1, forward strand.
CCCCAGCTGCCTGGAGCCTAGGCCAGACAGAGGGACTGAGACTCCAATGTTTGAGCCTGTGCAGCACTACCTCCACTTCCCCCTGGGTGGGTAGGAAGGCCAGCTGGGCAGGTAAGCTACCAGTAAGTGGTGTTTCCCCATGTCTGCATGCACCAACCCTGCATGACCTGTGGACAAACTGAGCCCACAGGTGGCTATGCCAACAGCCAGTCTGATGGTGGCATCTCCTGCCCCCAAAGCCCTCCATGGAACCATCAGGGCCTGCTGCTTCCTTGCAGGTTTGCTACAGGCTCAACAGCTAATCCACTGGCCCTCTACAGAGCTGTCAGTATCTGTTGTGCCAGTCTATACCTGCTCCCAGATGGACAGCAGATCAAGAAGGGGCTGTGATGCTACAAGGCAGGCCTCTACAGAGCTGCTGGGCTTGGCTACACCTTTGCAGGCTTGCACCAGGCTCAACAGTTGATTAGGTGGCCACCTGCAAAGTCGCCGGGTCCTGTGGCACCCTGTACCTATTCCAAGACCAACAGCTGATTGGGTAGCAGCTTTTGCTCCCCACAGCATGTCTCTAAAGAGCCACTGGGTCCTGTAGCATCCATGCAGGCTTGCTCCAGGCTCAACAGCTGACCCAGTGGCCTTACAGAGCTGCCAGGGCCTGCTGCACCAGTGTATACCTGCTCACAGACTGACAGCAGATCACCCACCCCAACAAGAAATCCACCCCAACAAAAAAAATGCCTAAGCCACAACGGCATCCACAGACAACGCCAACATTAAATACAGTTGAAGAAATCACATGAAACCTGCACGACTGTGCTCACACAGATCCAAACTTAAAATGACCAACCGAACTGTCACTACAGAACACTTCTACAGGAAAGAATGTCTGTCTTCAAAAATCACTCCTAAAATACATCGCCAGATGCCCAGACATCAACACAGAGATTCCAGAAGCATGAAAAAACAGAGAAGCATGACTCCCCCAAAGAAGACAACAATTCTCCAGTACCAGACCCCAAACAACAGGAAATTGATGAATTGCCTGAAGAGAAATATCAAATAGTGATACTAAGGAATCTTAACATCAACATGATGGATAAAAAATAGACAGAAATCACAATGAAGTTAAAAAAAAAATCCAGAACATGTATGAGAAATTCAAAGAGGTAGGAACAATAAAAAAGAACCAAGCAGACATCCTGGAACTAAAGAATTCATTAAACAAAATAAATAATACAACTGAGAACATGAGCAGCAGACTAGAAAAAGCAGAAGAAAGAACTTTTGACTAGAAGAAAAGCTTTTTGAATTAACACAGTTGGCCTCCCCACCCTCCCCACCCCCGAAAAAAGAAAAAAATAATTAGAAAAAAAAGTAAACCTATGAGATCTTCTGATAACCTTAAACATACAAGCTTCTATATTACGGGTATAGCAGAAGAGGAAGAGAAAGGAAAAGGAATTGAAAGCCTACTTAATAAAATAACAGCTGAAAACTTCCCAAGTATTGGGAGAGATACAGTCTTACAGATCCCAAAAGCTCAAAGACCCCTAAACAGATATGACTCAAAAAGGACATTCCCAAGAAACATTATAGTCAAATTGTCTATTGAAGAGAAAGAATTCTAAAAACAGCAAGAGAAAAGTGTCAAATCACCTGTAGGGGAATCCTCATCAGGCTAACAGCAGACTTCTCATCAGAAACCCTATAGGCCAGAAGAGAATGGGATCACATATTCAAAGTGCTAAACAAGAAAAAACTGCCAACCAACAATACTATATCCAGCAAAGCTTTCCTTCAAAAATAAAGAGAAATAGTGTCTTTCCCAGATAAACAAAAATTGTGAAGATTTACCACCACAAGACCAGTCCTTCAACAAATCCTCAAGGGAGTCCTACATCAAGAATCAAAAGAGAGAGAGATGTCACCATAAATACACAAGAAAGAATAAAAACCACTAGTAGAAGAGATACGCAAATGAGAAACAGGAAAAAAAATGTATCTTATCACTAAAGAAAGAAACACGCAGTAGCAAAGAGAAACAATAAAATAGAAAGGCACAAAAGAAATACAAAACAACCATAGAGAAATTAATAAAATGACAAGAATAAGGCAATACCTTTCAATAACAACCCGGAATGTAAATGGGTTAAATTCACCACTTAAAAGATATAAACTGGTTGAATGGATTAAAAAACTAGACCCAACTATATGCTGCTTGCAAGAAATTCACTTTACCAATAAAGACACATATAGACTAGTAGTGAAGGGATGGAAAAAGACATTCCACACAAAAGAAAACCAAAAATAAGCAGGAGTTGCCATACTTACATAAGATAAAATAGACTTTAAACCAAGAACTATAAAAAGAGAAGAAGAAGGACATTATATAATGTTATAACAGGATCAATGAAGCAAGAAGCTATAACAATCATAAATATATATGGACCCAACATCAGACACCTAGATATATAAAGCAACTTTTATTAGATCTAAGGGGAGAAATAGACCCCAAAAGGCCACTCTCAACACTGGACAGATCATCTAGACAAAGATTTAACATAGAAATATTGAATTTAAACAGCATCTTAGACCAAATGGACTTGAGATACACATACAGAACATTTATACCAACAACCGCACAATATATATTCTTCTCATCAGCACATGGATCATTCCCCAGAATAGACCACATGTTAGCGACAAAAAAAACTCAACAAATTTATAAGGATTCAAATCATATCAAGGATATTTTCAGACCACAATGTAATTAAATTAGAAATTAACAACAAACAAAACTTTGGAAACTACACAAATACATGAAAATTAAACAACATGCTCCTGAATGACCTATGGGTCAAAGAAGAAATAAAGCAGGAAATCAAAAAGTTCGTTGAAACAAATGAAATACAAGCAAAACTTACCAAAACCTATTGGATACAGCAAAATCAGTACTAACAGGGAACTTTAATTCAATAAATCCTTACATCAAAAGAATAAAAAGACTTCAAATAAACAACTTAACATTAAATTGCAAAGAAATAGAAAAAGAACAAACTAATCCCAAAACTAGTAGATGGAAAGAAATAATTAAGATCAGAGCAGAACTAAATGAAATAGAGACCAAAAGAACAATACAAAAAATCAGCACACCAAAAACATGGTTTTTGAGAAGACAGACAAAATAGACATGCCATTGAACAGACTAACCAAAAAAAGATAGTAGACTAGAGAAGAGAAGGAAATAAGGGCATCCAGATTGTAAAAGATAAAGTCAAACTGTCACTGTTTGCAGATGACATGATCCTATATACCAAACAGCCTAAAGCCTCTACAAAAAAACTCTTGGAGTTGATAAATGATTTCAGCACAGTAGCAGGATACAAAATCAACACACAAAAATCAGTAGCATTCCTATTCTCCAATAGTGAACATGCACAAAGAGAAATTAAGAAAGCTTGCCATTTACAATAGCCACCAAAAAAATTAAAATACTTAGGAATTGAGTTAACAAAGGATGTGAAAAATCTCTATAATGAGAACTACAAACTGCTGCTGAGAGAAATGAAAGAGGACACAAGAAGATGGAAAGATATCCCATTCTCCTGGGTTCGAAGAATCAACACTGTGAAAATGTCCATACTACCCAAAGTGATATACAAATTCAATGCAATCCCCATCAAAATTCCAATGACATTTCTCTCAGAAATGGAAAGAACTATCCAGACATTTATATGGAATAACAAAAGACCACGCATAGCCAAAGCAATGCTGAGCAAAAAACATAAAGCTGGAGGCATAACACTACCTGACTTTAAACTATACTATAAAGCTATAATAACTAAAACAGTATGGTACTTGCATAAAAACAGACACACTGATCAATGGAATAGAATAGAGAATCCAGAAATCAACCCACACACCTACAGCCATCTGATCTTTGACAAAGGCACCAAGCCTGTACACTGGGGAAGAGATTGCCTCTTTAGCAAATGGTGCTGGGAGAACTGGATATCCATATGCAGGAGAATGAAACTAGACCCATACCTTTCACCATACACTAAAGTCAACTCAAAATGGATTAAAGAATTAAATATACACCCTGAAACAATAAAACTTCTTAGGAAGAAACACTTCAGGAAATAGAACTGGACACAGACTTCATGAATACGACCCCAAAAGCATGGGCAACCAAAGGAAAAATAAAAAAAATGGGATTATAACAAACTAAAGAGCTTCTGCACAGCAAAAGAAACAATTAACTGAGTTAAAAGACAACCAACAGAGTGGGAGAAAATATTTGCAAAATATACATCTGACAAAGGATTAATATCCAGAATATACAAGGAACTCAAACAACTTTACAAGAAAAAAACAAGCAACCCAATTAAAAAATGGGCAAAAGAGCTAAGTAGGCATTTCTCTAAGGAAGATATCCAAATGGCCAACAGACATATGAAAAAATGCTCAACATCACTCAGCATCCGGGAAATGCAAATCAAAACTACACTGAGATACCATCTCACCCCAGTTAGGATGGCTAAAATCCAAAAGACTCTGTAAGATAAATGCTGGCGAGGTTGTGGAGAAAAAGGAACTCTCACACATTGCTGGTGGGACTGCAAAATGGTGCAGCCTCTATGGAAAATGGTATGGAGGTTCCTCAAACAATTGCACATAGATCTATCATATGACCCAGCTATCCCATTGCTGGGAATATACCCAGAGGAATGGAAATCATCAAGTTGAAGGTATACCTGTTCCCCAGTGTTCATTGCAGCACTCTTTACAATAGCCAAGAGTTGGAATCAGCCCAAATGTCCATCATCAGATGAATGGATACAGAAAATGTGGTATATCTACACAATGTAATACTACTCAGCTATAAAAACAAATAAAATACTGCCATTTGCAACAACATGGATGAACCTTGAGAGAATTATATTAAGTGAAACAAGTCAGGCACAGAAAGAGAAATACCACATGTTCTCACTTATTGGTGGGAGCTAAAAATAAATAAATAAATTCACACATACACACACACACACACACAAAAAAAAAAAAAAATCAAGGGGGGGGAAGAAGACATAACAACTACAATTCCTTGAAGTTGATACAACAAGCAAACAGAAAGGACATTGTAGGGTGGGAGGGGGGAGAGGGAGGAGGGAGGTAGGTTTCAGTAATCGGCCACAATAATCAACCACATTGTATATTGACAAAATAAAATTTAAAAATAAATAAATAAATAAATAAAGATTAAGAAAAAAAAAAAGAGAGAGAGAGAGTAGACTAAAATAACAAAAACCAGAAATGAAAAAGGAGACATTACAACCAATACCACAGAAATACAAAGAATCATTAGAGACTATTACGAACAACTATATGCCAATAAATTGGATAACATGGAGGAAACTGATGAAGTTTTGTACACATACAAACTACCAAGACTGAACCAAGAAGAAATACAAAACCTGAACAGACCAATAACAAGCTACAGAATTGTAGCAGTAATCAGCAGTTTCCCAACAAAAAAAAAGCCCAGGACCAGACGGCTTCATAGCTGAATTCTGCCAAACCTTTAAAAAGAATTAATACCAATCCTTTTCAAACTATTCCAAAAAATTAAAATGGAGGCCAGTCTCTCAAACTCAATCTATGAGGCAAGCATCACCCTGATACTCAAATCAGAAAAAGAAACAAGATAAAAAGAAGGCTACAGGCCAATATCCTTAATGAACATAGACACAAAAATCTTTAACAAAATATTAGCAAACAACACAACAGCACATCAAAAAGATTATAATACATCATGATCAAGTGGGATACATCCCAGGGATGAAAAGATGGTTCAACATATGCAGGTCAATAAACGTAATACATCACGTCAACAAAGGCAAGGACAAAAATCATATGATTATCTCCATAGATGCAGAAAAAGCATTTGACAAAATCCAGCAACCCTTCATGATAAAGACCCTCAACAGTTTTGGTGTAGGAGGAAAGTATTTCAACACGATAAAAGCCATATATGATAAACTCACCTTCGACATCATCCAGAACAGGAACAAGACAAGGATACCCACTCTCACCATTCCTATTCAACACAGTATTGGAAGTATTAGCTAGAGCAATCAGGCAAGAGAAAGAAATGAAGGGAATCCAAATAGGAGAAGATGAAGTCAAACTGTCCCTGTTTGCAGATGACTTGACCCTACATATAGAAACTCTACAAAAAAACTCCTAGAGCTGATAAACGATTTCAGTAAATTTGCAGGATACAATATCAACATATAAAAATAAGTAGCGTTTTTATACTCTAACAACTAGCAGAAAAAGAAATCACAAAAGCAAGCCCATTTACAACAGTCACCAAAAAAATAAAATACCTAGGAATAAAATTAACCAAGAAGGTGAAAGATCTCTACACTGAAAACTACACAATAGCATGGTACTGGCATAGAAACAGGCACACAGACCCATGCAACAGAACAGAGAACCCAGAAATCAACCCATGTACTTACAGCTAAATGATCTTCAACAAAGGCACTAAGAACACACATGGGGGAAAGGACAGCCTATTCAGCAAATGATGCCGGGTAAACTGAATGTCCATTTGTAGAAGAATGAAACTAGACTCATACATCTCACAAAATGGATTAAAGACTTGAATATAAGACCTGAAACTATAAAAATCCTAGAAGAAAACATAGGGGAAACACTTCAGGATGTAAGACTGGGCAAAGATTTTATGAATAAGATCTCAAAGGCACAGGCAACAGAAGGGGGAATAATGCGATTAAATCAAACTAAAAAGCTTCTGCACAGCAAAGGAAACAATTGACGGAGTAAAAGGACAACCTACAGAATGGGAGAAAATATTTGCAAACTATATATCTGACAAGGGATTAATATACAGAATATACAAGGAACTCAAACAACTACACAGTAAAATAAAAAAATAACCCAATTTAAAAATAGGCAAAGGAGTTGAATAGACATTCTCAAAAGAAGACATGCAAATGGCCAATGAGTATATGAAAAAATGTTCAACATCACTAATTATCAGGGTGCAAACCAAAACGACACTGAGACATCATCTTTCTAGACTGGCTACTATCACAAAGACAGAGAATAATAGATGCTGGTGAGGATGTGGAGAAAGAGGAAAACCTCTACACTGTTGGTGGGACTGTAAATTATTATGGCCATTATGGAAAACACTATGGAAGTTTCTCAAACAACTACAGGTCCCAGAAATCCCACTACTGGGTGTATACCCAAAGGAATGGAAATCATCATGTTGAAGGGATACCTGAACTCCCATGTTTATCACAGCTCTATTTACAATAGCCAAGATATAGAATCAACCTAAATGTCCATCGACAGATGACTGGATAAGGAAAATGTGGTATATATACACAATGGAATACTACTCAGCCATAAAAAAGAATGAAACTCTGCCATTTGCAGCAACATGGATGAGCTTGCAGGAAATTATGTTAAATGAAACAAGCCAGACACAGAAAAAGAAATACAGCATGTCCTCACTCATAAATGGGAGTGAAAGAAGGAGAAAAAGGGAGGGAGAGGGAGGAAGGGAGGGAGAGGGAGGGAGGAAGGGAAGTAGGAGGGAGGGAAGAAAGGAGAGAGAGAGGCAGGGAAGGAAGGAAGATCATGATAATATGTTGACCTTTCTGAAGGAGAGAACAGAACTGTGGTTATTAGAGGTGGGAAGTGGGGAGAAGGATGGAGGGTTAGCGAGAAATTGGTTAATAGATACAAGGAATGGTTATGTTTTGTAATGAAGAACATGCTAATTATCTTAATTTGATCATCACACACTGTACACAGGTATTGATATTCAACTCTGTACCCCACAAATATGTATAATCAATTATTTTTCAATTAAAAAATCCCTACAAACCAATAAATAAATAAATAAATTTAAATGAAAATTGTAAGTGTAAGAGAAAGGTAGGAAGGGATGACATTTGGCACTGAAATAGGCACTGAGATGGTAGTGCTAGAAACTAGGACTGCAATGGCCACTGGGCCACAGCTATAAGGAAGAGTACTGCTGGTCTTCCCATAATACCCCCTTGGATTTGGGATGCAGCCTCCCAAGTCATACCTTCTGTACCAAATACCTCTCCACAGTGAGAGCAGAAGAAGTGCTCTGGGTGCCAGGTCTGGTTCATCGCCGTCAGCACTTTCTGGAAAAGGAACACACAAAGAGATATTAGAATGCCGCAGAGCTGTAAAACATGACCCCAGTTCTAAATGAGTGATTAAAAGCTACATGTAAGATGGAGCGGGGCAGAGATTTACTCACATCCCGGATGGGAGCAGCACAGTAGGCACAGCGTGGAGAAAACAGGTGGTGGTAGTCCTTGGGGCAGTAGGCCAAGCCACTCCGCTCAAAGAACGGGCTGGAGCCAATCTCCTCTTTGCAGTGAGTACAGACAAAGTGCTCTGGATGCCACGATTGTCCCAGAGCATGGATCACCTGGGGGATGACACAAAGCCTGACTTGAAAGCCCAGTTGAGTGCTGTAGAGTCTATAGGTTGCCAACAACATCCCCTATAGTTACATAAAAGGCCTAGACCTAGGTTCCACCTAAGACAGTCTGCTGTCTGTGCTTTATGGACAGTAAAAGGCTGCCCACTTTCCTTACTGTTCACTCTGATAAAAGCTTGTAAATGTTCGTCACCACTCTACTCTCCCAGAGGGTGGTAGAAACAACACAGAGCATAACCTTGGCATGGAAGGGACCCCCGGAAAAGGAAAAGGCCAAATGGTTTTTATTCCCCTGGGCTACACACCCGATTTCATGCCCCATGCACAGTCAGGCCTCAAAGCCATTTATCGTGACTGTGATGAAGGATGATGTACAACAGGAGCTTCCACATGTGATCTGTAGTTGAATTCAGCTGAAAATTGTAATCAATTTAGACTGGGAATGTTTGAACAGAGGGAGCAGTGAGAAAGTTCATCTAAGTAAAGGCAGTCCAGAAAAATGGTTAAGCACTCAAACTAGGGAGTCAGATTCTCTTGGTTTCAAATCTTACCTCTGCGTCTTACTAGACAGTGGGCATGTCAGTTAATGTCTTTGAGCCCTCAGTTTCCTTATCTTTACAAAGGAAATGATAATAGAGTCTCCTTGAAGGGCTAGTGTGACTATGAATTGAGGGAATACTTGTAAAGCACTGAGCTCAGTGCCCAGAGCACTGTAAATAATCAGTAATTATTAACCATTACTAAAATGTCTTAGAATATAAGCAGTCCTTGGTGGGACAGAGACAGACATACAGGCAGACACAGATGGCTGTAGGACCAACATCTCAGGCAGTCCCACCTTCCCAGCAATTGGCTTCTGGCAGGAAGCACAGTGGCCCTTGGGTACTGTGGCAATCCCAAGGTCCTGCAGTTCCTGTTCCAAACCCCCAAGCATTGAATCCAGGGATGCCTTGTGATCCTGCTTGTCTGGTAAGTGTTTCTTGCCAGCATCTGCGTTCACTGCAACCTAGTACAAGGAAAGAACCATGAAGAGAATCAGCCTCATGGGCTTTTATCCTCATTGACATTTTTTAAAAAATGTATTCATTTATTTTCTACACAACTCACTTCTGCTGACTGATCACTTAGTCTTTCCCTAACCTTTCTCCAAGGCACTGAAGGAATCTAACATTTTAACACCAATAAAAATGCTTTCACCTCCGTTTCATTTTAAGCTTTTCAGTCTGAATGTAATCTGACTAATCTTCTATTTCTTACTGTAGAAAATTGAGTGCATGATGATACCCTTTCTAGCTCTTATGGTGACCCCAGGTGAACAATTAGTCACATCTTCCTTTTATCCATTTATTCTGCAATATTTGTTGAACCCCTAATTTGCACCAATCAATGCTCTGGGTACTTGGAATAAAGCAATGTACAAGATAAACCAAGTCTCTGCCCTCATGGAATTTGCAGTTTATGGGTGATAGAAAATAAACAATTAAACAAATAAATATATGTCGTAATGTCAGGTAGATAAAAGTTATGTTATACATGGAGATAGAAGTGACAGAGGGTGGGATGGTGAGGAAGAATTAACTTAGGTGAGGATGATTACAGAAATCACTTCTGAGGAAGTGATATTTAAGCAGATATTTGAGTGATACTTAGGGGCCCAGAAATATTGACATTTGTGGGAAAAGAAGACCAGAGGGAAAGAAGGCCCTGAAGAAGGAAACAATTTGGAACATTAGAAGAAAAGTAAAAAAAAGGTGAGTGGGGAGTAAGAGTTAGCAAAGCAGGAGAAGATGATGGAGAGAGGCAAAGATCACACAGGACTGTCATGGTGAAAGCTTGGGTTTTATTCTAGGATGATGGGAGCCACTGAGGAATTTCAAGCATGAGAGTGAAGGCATCTGGTTTATAATATCCTTGTGGAAGCAGAGCGGAGAATTAGGTGTTGACAAGCAAGAGTGGATGCAGGGAGACTATTATATAATGACTTAGACCAGTGTTAGAAGAGATGGTGGTGAGAAATGCTCAGATAAGACTTGCTGACAGATCGAATTTATTTAAGCAAAACATCAAAATGATTATTATAAACCATCCAAAAGAAGATGCTCAAATTACAAAAAAAAAATGCCTAACTTATCTCTCATCACCTCATGTCCTGATTCTGGCTCTCTCTACTCCTTTCTAATTGAGCTACTCCCACCATCTACCTAATACTTTGTTGATCAGAAAACTACAATGGCTGTCCATTGCCTCCACATCAAATTTGCTCTCATCAGACAAACGTTCAAAGTCTCCCATCTATTGCCTCGCTTTACCTTTCCAATCTCATCTTTTGTTATGGACTCAAAGGCCTCCTTGTTCAAGGCAAGCCAGGCTCTTTATAGTCTCCTAGATATCATTTGTTACTGTCTGCCTTCAGGCCTCTACTTATTCTATTTTTACTGCCTGGAATAACCTCACATTATCTCACCAATCACATGCTCATTTCCCTTCATGAGACTTTGATCATCTGACAGATTTCCTTCCTTCTCTATTAGATAATGTTAGTTAATATTCAAGAGGTTAGGGTTCAAAAGCTTAACGTCTGAAAGGCTTGAAAGAGTGACTGACATTAAGTATGAAAAATAACTAAGGGCCGGCCCGTGGCTCACTCGGGAGAGTGCGGTGCTGATAACACCAAGGCCCCGGGTTCGGATCCCATATATGGATGGCCGGTTCGCTCACTGGCTGAGCGTGGTGCTGACAACACCAAGTCAAGGGTTAAGATCCCCTTACCGGTCATCTTTTTAAAAAAAAAAAAAAAAAAAAAAAAAAATAACTAAGAAAAATACATCAATATATCTATATTTATATTGTACATGGAAATCTTTTTGCTTTTATGTTCCAGAATATTTCTGAACAGACATATAAGAAACAAGAAATACTACCTATCTCCAGGGGGCAGAACTGGATGGCTGGGAGAGACAGCTGATAGGGAAACAGTTCAGTATAAACTTTTTTGTACTTTTAATTTTCGTACAATGTTAATGTATGGCTTATTGAAAAAATAAACAGATTTTTTTTAAGATATAAATAAATCAAGACACATACTAAATCTCTTAGAAAACACAACACAATTAGATCTCCTAAGGCAAAGTTTTTCTAGTATTTTCAGATATGAAGCACAATGAACAAATCCACCCAGTTTTATTGTGGACATCGACCCATCAAAGAACACTAGCCATTAAAGAAAACTTGTTTGTGATGTTTTTTCATTTCTCCCTCTAATAAATATGTGTTACTCACTATGTGCCTGGCACTGTGCTGGACATTGGGAGTCCCAGGGTGAGTCCCTGCCCTGCCCAATCATACACATTTTTATGTACTGCCTTAAAATTATTTCATAGTCACTTTGTGAATGTATACCAAGTCCTCCAAACAGATTTAGAATGGTTGGATTCTCTGTTTTAAGAATTCTAGATTATATTTCCCTTAATAAATACTTAAGCCCACTTACCTGATTTTGTTTCCTGCCAGGCCATATGAGATTACCACTAGCCTCTAGAAGCTAGAACAGGAAGCATATTTTATCCCAATATGGGCTTGGGCCTCCTCATCCTTCTGCTGTCAGAGCCACACTTTGATCACCTTTGCTCTGTCTCAGTTTGCCCATAGGTCTTCTCCTCTGTCCTGCTCAGCCAGACCTCTTTAACAGTCCTCCCACTTCATTAGGCCTTAGACGCCTATGCCCTCAGGGCTCAATCCAACTAAAAAGACCTCTCCTCCAATCTCTTTATGTCCAAACCCTATCCATTCTTCAGAGTCCATCCCAAGTCCCATCCCCACCTCTCTGGTAAAATATCCATAACCTCTCTATACTCCTAATGTTTGCTCCACATATTTTGGTAAACTACCTGTCTTCTATTCTGTAAATGTTATTGATGCTTATGCCTCATTTTACCAAGAACACTCCAAGCTTCTTGAGATCAGGGCCTGTATCACATCATCTTTTGTGTCCAAATAACACACAGCACAAAGTTGGTTTAATCCATTGAATTAAATTTAGTCTGGCATTATTCAAAGGAAGACATACAATTGGCCAACAGGTACATGAAAAAATGCTCAACATCACTAGTCATCAGGGAAATGCAAAGTAAAACTGCATTGAGATATCACCTCATCCCAGCTGGACTGGCTATAATCAAAAAGATGGTGAATAAAAAATGCTGGCGAGGGTGTGGAGAGAAGGGAACACTCCTGCACTGTTGGTGGGACTGTAAATTAGTACAACCACTATGGAAAACAGTATGGAGGTTTCTCAAACAACTACAGATAGATCTTCCATACAATCCAGCAATCCCACTTCTGGGTATAAACCCAGAAGAATGGAAATCATCATGGCAAAGGGATACCTGCACTCCCATATTCACTGCAGCTCTGTTTACAATAGCCAAGATATGGAACCAACCTGAATGTCCATCAATGGATGATTGGATAAGGAAACTGTGGTAATATATACACCATGGAATACTACTCTGCCATAAAAAAGAATGAAATTCTCCCATTTGTAACAACATGGATGAGCTTGAAGAAACTTCTGTTGAGTGAAATAAGCACAGAGGGATAAATACCACATGTACTCACTCATAAGTGGGGTCTAAGAGAGAGAGAAGGAAGGAAAGAAAGACCACAGTGGTGTGCTGGACTTGCAGAGCGAGAGAACATACCTAGAGATGCAAAGAGGAGTGGGGGAAATGGGTAGGGGGAGGGAGGTTGGGGATAATTGGGTGGGGGACACGGAGTATAATCGCAATTTGTGGTAACGTGCATACTGCCAGTATGGATCTGGCTATCACATCTAGGGTAAGAGGGGGGACAATCAGCCTTGTGTCTCATGAATATTCATAACCAATAAAAATGAATGAATGAATGAATGAATGAATGAATTTAGTCTGGGAAAATGAATGACAACTTAAAAGAATTCCTAAGGGGAAGAATGAAGAGTTGAGTTCCACAAAGACAAACTGGTGCCTCTGTGGGCCCTGGAGGCTTTATCATATGACTATACTCACCTTGGCCTGCATTTCACTCAGATGAGCCATGAGCTCATCCAGTTGAGTGGCTGCTGAGGTTTTAGGAGGTGGTGGGGATTCCTTTCGCTCTTGGACCTCACTATAGAGAGGAAAAAAAAAAAACATACTAACACATTGAAACTCAAATAAATGTTAAGCCACACACAAAGTAACAGAAAATGCAATTTTAGCTATTAACCCCTTAGACGTGACTCTAAAGCCAGGGACAGAGTATTTAAAAAATGGGTACTATATTGCACACAGCTATTGATATTGAACACTGTACCCCACAGACATGTACAATCAATTATGTTGCAATGAATTAAAGAAACAAATATTTCTTTAAAATAAAAAAATAAATAAATGGGTACTAGACTAAAAATCTGAACAAGTTCTCTCTGCCTTTTGCCTTTATTTCTCACTGTTCATCTCAAAAAATAATCATTGTTCTCAAGTGAACAAAGGAAAGTGGTGGACATGTAGGTGACAGGCCATTCTCCCCCAACTACCAGGTACAGAGCAATCTCTGAAAAAACCTTTAAAACTAGAGATCTGAATTTTTAAAATCTTAATAGTATTCTTTTTAAAAAAAATTATAAACTATTATATTTCCTCTCAGTTCTTATCAGGCAATCAATGAATCAATCAATCAATCAATCAATCAATAAGAATATAGAGTAGGTATCAGCAAACTACGGTCTATGGGCCAAATCTGGCCATATACATTCATTTACCTCCTGTTTATAGCTGCTTTCCCGCAGAGTTGGGTAGTTGCTACAGAGACCTCATGGTCCACAAAGCCTAACATATTTACTGTCTAGCCCTGTATATAAAAAAGTTTGCAAAGCCCTGGTATAGAAAGTTTGGATAATGTATATGATGGTTCCATATTCATATGATTGTGAATAAATTATGAATATAAAAACTTTGGACCCAACAAACTTAATATAGATCCTATTTAAATATCAGCATAATCATTAGTAAAATTAACTGTGTATGAGGATATAAAATAAAGCTTGCTAAACTCTAAGAAATAAATTATACAGACCATATTCTTAGATAGCAGTGAATAAAAGTACAGATTAATTATAAAAAATTATCCACTTAAGAAAAAATAAAGCACTTCTAAATTACTCCTGGGGTAAAAATAATTGAACTGAATTTTCAAACTATTTAGAAATAGCCATGAGAACATACATATCTGCCTCAAAACTGAAAGCAAAATGTTATTGAAAGGAAAATATATAAATAGATGTAAGTGCAATATTGAAAAATAAGAAAGACCAGAAATAAACAAATATTCAAGTCAAGAAACTAAAAACGAAAAACCTAAAACGATTAAACAAAAGGAGTAAACAGCATAAATTAATGAAAGAGAAAATAAACAAAAAGTAACAGTTTTGGGGGAGCATTGTATAAAATTTCCAAGTACATAGAAAAACATGAAAAATTACCAAATTCATTCTATAAATATCACAGAAACTTGATATTAAAACCAGACAAAGAGAGAATACTGTGTGTGTGTGTGTGTGTGTGTGTGTGTGTGTGTGTGTGTGTGTGTGTGTGTGAGTGAGAGAAAGACAGAGAGAAAGAGAGAGAGAGAGAGAGAGAGGGAGAGAGAGAGAGAAGCTTAAATAAAAATAGCAGAAATGTGTTTTTTTAAAAAATCATAGCTAGGTAGTGTTTATACCAGTCATCCAAGAATGGTTCAAAATTAGGAAAGGGATTAATATAATTTGTTATACTAACAAACAAGAAAAGAGCTTTATAAATATATTGATAGGTGCTGAAGAAGCAGTGGAAAACAAATTTAACTACCATTCCTGTTGTTGAAGATCAAGAAAACAAGAAAAATTCTATAACCTAATCAAATATATCTATAAGAAATCTATAGCAAGCCTCATATTTAATAATCAAATACTAAACACATTTCTAATTAAGAGATGAGCAGGACACAGATCCTACTATCATTTCTAGCCTTTAACATTATTCTAGAATGCATTATCAAATTCATTTTAAAATAAAAGAGAATTATACATTTGGAAAAAAAGGAAAGCCCTCTCACTCCTATTTTCTTTTAAAATAGATGGTATGATTATTTACCTGGAAAATTCAAGATAAATTATCAAATAACTATTAGAATGAATAAAAAAGGTAAGGACAGTGACTAGATATAAAAATAAAATGAAACAGTATCTTTCCTATTGAACAGTAGTAAGTAATTTGAAAATCCAGTGGTGGGGGGGAACCTGTTCATAATACTAACAAAAATTATGCAATATCAAAGAATAAATCTAACAAGAAATGTGTAAGACTTCCATGAAGAAAAATGATTGGCAGATGTAAAAGAAGAGCCACATACCCAATTAAAAAACGGGCTGAGAACCTGAGTAGATATTTCTCCAAAGAAGACAAAAAAATGACAACAGGTATATGAAAAGGTGCTCAACTTTTTTTTTTTTTTTTGGCAGCTGGCCAGTACAGGGATTGAACCCTGGATTTTGATAGTATCAGCACCATGCTCTAAGCAACTCAGCTAACTATCCAGTCCTCAACATTATTAGTCATCAGGGAAACAAATGCAAATGAAAACCACTATGAGATACCACTTCACACATGTTAGGTACTGCTCTGTGCCCAAACACAGAACAAATGTAGTTTCTTATCAGGGCTTCTATATTACTAAAAACCTAAAAATAAGAAACAAGAGACCTTTAACAGTTGATGATTACAAAGTAAAGTGTCTGCTGAAGGAAATGTTCCCCAAAACAGAGGAACCTCAAATCAGAGGTCTTTTGATTTGTCCCCTGACCTTCTGAAGATAGTAAAGGTGCTTTGCTAAGTCAGCAGCAACAAATGACTTCTTTACTCAGAGATTTCTATATAATACAAATCACAAGAGATGCATTTAAAAGAATCCAGATTTCTTAAGTAAGAGGCTTTATTGTGCTGGATTTCCACCCCCCATTTATTTCTGTTATATTTTTATAAAGTGTCCCTCCCCATTATTATCAAAATTATTTTTGTTCATGTAAAAGAAACACTTCTAAAGTACTACTCATATTGCTATTGATATATAACTATATTAGAAATATTATTCCACAGCTATATTCACAGCCAGAATTGAATATACCTTCAAGGTATATTGAAAGCAATGTTCAGTTCATTTAAGCAAGCCAGAGCAAGTGTTGGAAACAGAATGCAGGAATATAACTCCTGAGTCTAATATTCTATCTGAACACGCTAGCCTTGCCGGCTCTGAGTTATGCCAGCCTCGGGGATTAGTATCAGTCTATTACATATTTACTAGGTCACCCGGATTTTATATCACTCTCCCACATAGGCCTACACAGCAAGTATCATTCAGTAATGGGAAGAATATCAGTCAAAGGCCAGTCAGGAAAACACAAACCACTGTGAGTAAACAGGAAGAATTTAATCCAGAAAGTTGATTACACAGGTGACGGCAGAGCTAAAAATCAAAACGGAAGACATTGAGGTAACCCAGAGATTAGCTGTGGCAAGAAGCCATTACTACACTTAAGCTAAAGGGACAAAGAGGCAAAGTTACCAGAGTCCAGGGGCCCAGGTCAATGGGCAGAAGCTGGAACCAAAGCAAAGTTGTCATGCTTCAGCTAAAGCCATAAAAGAAAGACAGCTGCTGACAGAGACCTGTGAAAAAAGAGTGACTAGAGGGTGGGAGATGCCCTGGATTTCCGTACTTTTTCCCTCCAGTCTCTCCACAAAGCCTCCCATTGGTTAAAGCTAATGAGAGTCAACTAACCCTGGAGCCTGGAAAACCTAATTTGCAAGGGTCAGCTCCCCTGGGATGCAGAGTAAGACAAGAGTGGGGGAAGTGATTGGAAATAGGCCAGAGACCCACACTATGTGTAGGGAAGGGAGTGTCAGTAAGTTAGCATCAGTGTGTTATCTATTGACCACAATGCCAGATACACCAGAAAATGGCTGTTGGTTGGTCCGGTTTTCATATTATATGTTCTTGTGTTCACTTGTATTTCTACTGAAGACTTGGTCTCCTAGATTTAAAAAAACAAATATTTACTGAGAACCTATTGTTTACCAGGTTCTGTTTTGTTGTTGTTGTTTTGCTTTGTTTTGATTCTTTTAATCAGTGCAGTGGGGGCTGGTGGCGGCATGGAGAGAAAGAGGACTAGGAGGAATGTTCATCCTGCAACTTCTTGGAACTGGAATGAACTGGCAATTTGTATTAATAAATTGGCCTCGCTTCCACCACAGTAGCAAGAGCCCTCAAGTGGGAAGCTTTAAAAAAACTTCTTGTAGCACAGTCCTTCCTCTGTTGTTGTCTCATCTGTGTCACTATTGGTTGCAATTCTGAAACCAAATAAGGTGCGGTGTACTACTCTTCACCAGGAGGAGTCTTTACTGTCTGTATTTTAAGCCTGTTAGTTTGTTTCCCAGAAAGATGTATGATGTTAAAAATTGCAAGCTATAACTGAAGAGAGAAAAAGAAAAGTGGCCTTTTTATTTTTTCAGACTGTCAATTCTGCTCTGGCTAGAAGAAATTATTTAGTGAGTGAATCTGTCTCAATATGTAACTTTTATTAAAAGAAAATGCCTAGACCCAATAAATAAATTTTGAGCAAATATGGAAAGAAGTATATAGTCATTAGAGACCCACTATCTTAATTTACCCTGATCCTAGCTTTGATGTTTTGAAATCTCACTTAAGTTTCTTCAGGTGTATTTTCTGTCTGGTGACCTGGAGCATGATGTCTGGAACAGCTGTTCCAAAACATCTGTGGCCATTCTGAGACTATTTTCAGGTGGTAAAGGAAATAGTGGAAGCCAGGCACTGTGAGAAGTTGCCAAGACAGCTTAGCACAAGCTCTGCTCAAAGACTATGGAAAAAGGAGGAGAGTGTAGAAGTTCTAATAATAAACACTTGCAAAGTAAATTACTGCACAAAGATTGATAACAATTACCTAGTAACTTTCATTTTTAAATATATGTAATAAAAAACATACCTGTAGACATTGGGCTCCTGGATATTGGTAGTATGCACGAGCTGCACCTAAGACATGTGAGTGATGGAGAAGAACAAAAAATGAATTTTTGTTATTAGAATGTTGATGCTTATCAACACCTAAAGATAGAGGATGCTTTTAGCTTCTAGAAGAGACTGATAACTAGCATATCTGTGAGATATCCTTTCATAAGACAGAGGTACTATCAGCCATCCTGCAGAGAATGGCCAAATTCTAAGCAGAGTAGTTGGCATGTGAACAAATACTCGCAGCCCCTCCCTGCCTAGAAAGCACTGAAACGGAGAAGCAGAACATCCTCAGATAGAAACCATAAAGCAGGCTGGCTGGTTAGTTCACTTGGGAGAGCATGGTGCTGGTAACAACAAGGTCAAAAGTTTGGAACCCCTTACCAGCCAGCTGCAAAAAAAAAAAAAAAACCCAAACCATAATGCAAACAAAATGGGTCAGAGCAAAGCCCCTTTAACTAGACAGGACCCTACCTGGGGGGAGATTATAACATAAACTTGACACAGGAAAAGAAATAAGTGTCAATCTAAAGGGTGGTTGGTCAGTAACTCATGTATTTATTGAACAAATTTTATTGAGTGCCTGTCATATGCCAGGGCCGGGGGTGTAGTGGTCAGAAAACAAAACAAAACAATCAGTAAAAAGTGTCTACCCTGGAGCTTACATTCTGGGGGTGAGAAAAGGATAATAAACAAATTAATATGTAAAATTCAGCAAGAGGTGGAAGGTGGGACATAAAGGAGAAATGGCAATTATAGACATATTGTTCAGGAAAGGACTCACTCAGAAGAGGATGCCTGACTTACAGGAGGTGAAGAAAGTAAGCAGATATCTGGGGTAACACAATTCAGGGGAAGGAACAGCAGGGAAAACACCCCGTAGCATCTGTGGAACAACAAGGAGGCCAGTGTGGCCTGAGCAGAGCAAACCAGGGAGACAGGGGCAGAGAGTAAAAGGAGCCAGATCATGCAGATAGGGTGACCATATAATTTATTGTTCAAACTGGGACACTCTTCAGAGTGAAAGGGGATTCTAAAAATAATTCATATTATGTAGTTATTGAAATATGTATTTATTGGCCAAAATTTGGTTTGATTAAACTGATGGACGTATAAAGTAATTCTATTCAAAATTTATTTTCAAAATAAAAATTTCTATAATATTTTTAAATGACACATAACTATGAACATTAAAACAAATACTTTAAAAACCTCAATGATTAGTTGAACATTTAACAATAGCACAAGTAAATAATTATTCTTGATATATATTCACATACTTTTATTGGTTACTTAGCCGTTGCTGTCTCTAACATTTTGATATGGAAATTTTTCTGAAAAATGTGGGTTTTTTTCAATATGGTGGTATTATTTTCATAGAATTGAATTGCTGATGCTTTTAACTGATGCTTCTCTGTAGACGACTATATGTATCATTTTTAATTGAGAAAATACTCCCTCTATAGCTACTGATGAACCTATAATTTCAGAGAAAATTCTGCTAAATGGAAGATATTCTCAATTCTATTTTTTATATTAAAATGTATAAATATTTCAAGCCAATATTTTCACAGGTACTGTCTTTCTGCCTCCATTCAGAGTACCTTTCTTTAATAATATTACAAGACAAAATTTACAACTTGTCTCTATTTTTGATTCTTTTTAACATTTCACCAAATATAGACACTGCAAATCACAGACTTACATAATTTCATTACATTCTGGTGGAGAATATAAATTTATCCAATTAAAATTAGGAGTCAAAATCCATCAAAGTCAAGATTTTTCAAAGCACGATTTTCATTTTAGGTAATTAAATTGTATGGGCTCTAGTGTTTTGATTCGTTCAATTTCTCTCCAGATTTGTAGGGAGAAATTTGAGCTTCTTCCTTTTTGCAAGCTTTATTTGACATAATTATAACTTGCTAAAAGCTTCAAAAGCTGAATTTTTCATGCTACATTCATTTAATAATTTGATTAAAGATTTCCAACTGATTTTGCACATAATGCAACCTAAATGTGGGTTGCTTTACAAAGTGGTTTTTCAGAAGCCCAGGAATTTTCAAAATTCAATTAACGATAGGCAACACAGAGAGAAAAATACATACATCCATGCTGAAATCTTTCTTTGTATTGTACTGTTTTTTCCTACACATACATACCTATGAATAAATTTAATTTATAAATTAGACTCAGTAAGAGATTAACAATAACTAACAATAAAGTAAAACAATTATAACAACATCACCACTCTTGTGCTTTGGGGTCATTAAGTTAAAATAAGGGTTACGTGAATATAAGCACTGTGATACCATGATAGTCAATCTGATAACTGAGAAGGCTACTAAGTGACTAACAGGTGGGTAACTTGTACAGTGTGGTTACACTGGACAAAGGAATGATTCACGTCCAAGGTAGCACAAAGCAGGATGGTGTGAGATTTCATCATGCCACTCAGAACAGCATGCAATTGAAAACTTATGAATTGTTTTTTTCTGGAATTTTTCATTTCATAGTTTCAGACCACAGCTGACCACAGGTAACTGAAACCATGAAAAGTGAAACCGTGGATAAAGGGAGACTACTGTTTGATATCATCTTCTGTCACAAAAGTTTTGTAGATCAGTTACTTATATACTCTGTGTATATATATAGTATTTATAAATTTTGACAATTATAGTTTCTAATTTGATTGGTAAAATACTACAGCTTATTTGGATGCAGTCATGAATTTTGTGCACATCACAACCAATTCCAAGTACATTTCTGCTCCATAGGTTTTGAAATTGGTAAGAACATTGTTTTTACCACAATGCTATGCTCCACCAACATTTGTATTCATATTCTCACCACAAAAAACATTTTATCTTCACTACTGAGCTTTTAAATTAAATTTACAATGGCATTAACAATGTCAGATATTTCATTCTTTTTAACCAAAGAATGAATTCCAAATGTTTTATTTTGATCCTTTGCATTAGATTAAAAAAAATGAAATTTTGGAATTAAATTTTCCAATTGAGGGCTTTGATAACACTGATATAAAACTGACATGATTTGATGGTTTGCAAAAAGAATCAACTCTTTAATCATCACAGTTCACTTTACTTGCAAGCACAAGAAAACTTGGAATTGAAAATGAGCAACATTAATTTAGAAAAGTCATTCTATACAAATGAAACGGTGAGCTTCACAATGACATGTAACACACCTCCAGCAGCTGCACATGCTGAATTGTCATCTTCAGGCACATTATTCTTATTAACTTTTGAAGAAGATGACAATGCTACTTCAAAATTAACATGCACTTTTAGCTTTGGTTTTGGTTTGAGCTAACTGCTGAAAGGGTTTATTGTAAAATTAAAAAGTATTACCGAATAATAAAACAAGTGGTTAGAGCTTTACACATACAAATAAAAGCAAAAGGGCTTGAACAAGAATATTCAGATTACACTATACTCTATGGCAAGAATGCTTAGCCTCCATTTCCTAAACATAATTTGTTTGACACTAAGCCACAAGTTCTCATATTTCTTACCGACCCTGAGGAGTCTCTATGCATCTCACAGGCTACCACATGGACCACGGCAGGCCACGACTGGTGGTACACCAAGTGGCCAGAAGGGAAAAAAGCCTCAACAATTTTCTTGACACCACAAAAGACCAGAGGAGTTAGCTGTCCCTGACCGCTCGTGCTTGAGCTCTTAGTTTGAACAGCCAGCACCCCACATATTATCCTAGAAAGGCTGCTCCTATTTAGGTTTTGTCTGAACAGGATCAGGAAAAGAGATGAGTTGTCATTAGTCATCTTCTGTATTTAGTCATAGTAAATTGAGAGCTCTGTTCACTGCATATTTGTCTTACGTACTGCCAGATGAGACCATGGAAGATGCCAGAAGGGCCAAGGAGAGGTCTGTTAAGCCATGCTGGCTTACTTTAACACAAATGCTAATAATAAAACTTCAAAAAAATAATTGAAAATCTGGAGTAAAATGTAAAGTCAATAGTATGTCAGAAAAACAAGCATAAACTCAGGCCTCTTCTAGGTAAACCAGGACATATGGTTTCCCCGACAAAGGTCAGCATAAAGAATGTGGCTTTTACTCCAAATGAGATGGAAAGTCATTGAGGAGTTTTGAGTAGAAGAATGACATGGTCTGACTTAAGTTTTAAAGGATCACCCTGCTGCTATGTTGAGGACAGATTGCCTGGGGACACAGGAGCCTATGACTATAATCTTACAGTGAGAACAAAGACGATAGCTCTCTAGCAGAGAGATAAATGAGTATCCTTAAAACTGCGTGTATGTGTCTGGAAGGAAAAAACAGTTAGGGAGGGAAACTACCCACCAGCTCAAATTTTAGGTCTTTGCTACTGTTTATTCCGTAGTGTGTACAAGAATGAATCAGAATGTCACAGTACAAAAACGGCGGATACGAAGGGCATCTACTTAATTCTTCTTATACTAATTACATTCTCAGCAAGGAACCTTCTAATTATAATGTAGGTTCACATAGATTTACCCATAGGAAGATAAGATGCATATCAGCAAATAGTAATATCTGTTCTACCTGACAGTTTGAAGTGTAACCACAAATTAATAAATTGGACTTCTGGGTTTTTCTTATACATCATCTCTTGTGAGTTTAGTTAGCTTGAGTTGGTTTCCTACATTGTCATCATCTCTGGGAACAGTAATAATTGAATTTCCTAATCTACTCAGCAGAAAATAAGACCAGAAAAGTAGTGACCCTGAAAAGTCACCCTGAGAAAACTTTTCTGAGCTGCCATTTGGCTTTCCTGGAAGTGATCTCTGGCCTTACTGAGTGCCATTCCAGTCCAACTGCAACATGCATCTCTGATGCCCAGACAGTAAAATTGGAATATCCCAAGTGAAGTAGGCAACACGCTGCCTGTTATCATGCCCTTATTAGACAAATATTAGTTCTCAAAGGCTTAGTCTTCTGTAATGATTTTCTCAATTCTCCTCTCTTCAAAAACAATCATCTTTAACATCAAGGGATTATTTTTTCTCTTTTTTAGATATGTGATTCTCTTTTTGTATCATTTTATGTTTGGTACAATTCATTTTTAGAAATGCACTCAAACATCTATATTCAAGATAGTATAATAAATGAAAAGTTACTGGCAAGGGACTTACGTTATCCTGAACGGACAGGATCTTTGAAGTCTCAGCAAGGTTACTCTCCTTTCCGGAATGCTGATCCAGGAAAAGAGGAGCTGGGTTGGAATATTCACCACTGTCCTGGAGGGTGGAGCGTTCTAGTTCCTCTAGTAAGGCATCTACATCATAAGAAACAAGAGAATACATAAGCCTCTAGAATAATTTTTCCATTAAATATCGCTACTGTGCCCCCATTCATCTCCTTCTCTTGGGTTAAGGCTATTTTCAAACACCTTTCCTTACTCCTAATTTCACTTCAAGAATATGGTCTATTCTACCAGGAGAAGTTTAATACTTCTACTCATTGTGGCTTGTTTCTTATTTCTTGTGGTTGCAATCAATTTCATAGTCTCACTCTATAATTTGACTTCTTATATTACAGGTACTAATTTTTATCATGTGTTTAGGGAAGATCACCCACAAAGATCCCCAATTAAAGTTAATCCTAAATATTTTTCCTAGAAGAAAAATACAAGCAATTATATTACCATTTTTCAAAATATACCATGGAAGTAACATTTATTCTTAATCCTGATGAATTTTTGGTCTTAAATCTCAAGAATTGTTCCAAGCACATAACAAAAGTCTCAAAACAAAGTATAACTATTCCGTGTTTTAGGGTTTGAAGAGAAAAAATGGTTAGAGAGAAAAGAAGGTTTGGAAATAGAGTAAGATGTTTCAATCCAAATAGTTGAGATTTGTTTCTCTTGTGGTTTTCGTGGTAAAAGCCAATGGACTTTACAAGTATTCTGGTACCTTTCTGTTATAATGAACATACAATAATAATTTATAAAAACAAATACATGCCAGGCATGGTGCTTAGAAGTTTACCCATTTTATTTAATCATCCTAATGCTTTGAGGCAGATGATATAATTGTCCTATTTTGTAAATCAAGAAAGAGACAAAAATAACTTGCTTAAGCCCATGAGTGCAGAACCAGGACTTGAACCCGGGCTATCTGATCCCTAGCCCCCCACTAACTGAAAGTTAGAAGTTTCAGTCCCCATTCTCACATGAATTCTCTGGGTCACCTTGAGCATGACATGTTCTTCTCTAAAGCTGTTTCCTCATCTACGTAATGAAGCAATTGGATTAGAACAATATTTTTCAAATTGTGGGCCAAGAGCCATTAGTGAATCTCTAGTTGATTTCTTACCACAGGTAATAGTTTTCAAAAGTTTGCAAACTAGATTATATTGTTTCTACGAATCTGCCTAGCTCTGAAGTTCTAAGATGAGAAAAATAAACTTCATAAGTCATTAAAAAAAAAAAAAACCCTAAACAAACAGATTTTCATTTATTTCAGATTTTGAGATAATGGGTATGTTTTTTTTCCTTCTTTTCCTAACTAACACACTTTATTTTTATAGGAGTTTTAGGTTTACAGAGAAATTGCACAGAAAGTACAGATAATTCCCACAGAGAATGGCATTAGGAAAGATCTAATCTTTTATTACAAATAAAATCTTCTATAGATCTTCCTCATTCATTTCACAAAAATGTTGACTTTTATGCACAATTTTAGAGATAAGCAAACTGAGCTAAACTAGTCTAGGTGCAATATGGTATTTCAGGATATTGAGGAATTACTGTTAAGGCTGTTGTGGGCTTAAAACGGCATTATAGTTATTTATATTAATATTTATTTCTTTATTTATTTTAGAGATCAAGGCCGAAATATTTACAGATTAAATTGTATATCTGAAATTGCTTTAAAATAACACAGGAGTGGAATAGGTGGGTATAAATATGAAATAAGATTGGCCAAGAGTTAATGATGGTTTAAGCTGGTAGATAGGTATATCAGATTTCATTAAACTGTCTTTTCTACTTTTGTATATTTAAAAATTCTCTACAATAAAAGGTTTTTTAAAAAGAAGAAAAAAGAAAGGTCAGCCCGTGGCTCACTTGGGAGAGTGTGGTGCTGATAACACCAAGGCCACGGGTTCCGATACCTATATAGGGACGGCCTGTTAGCTCACTTGGGAGAGCGTGGTGCTCACAACACCAAGCCAAGGGTTCAGATCCCCTTACCGGTCAAAAAAAAAAAAAAAAAGAGATAGAAAAAAATAAAACTTTTTGTCTCCAAATTTTATTAGCCAGACTCAATTCCAAATTTCAGAATTCTAATATATCTCTCAGTAAGATAGTGCCCATTTCTTTTCTATTCTCTAAGCTTTGCTCCAACCAGAAGTCAAAGATCCTCCTGGATTCAAAATAAAAAAGCCATTTACAATAAAGATTACAGAAGAGAGGAGACCATGCCACTGAGTAGGGAGTTATCCTTAGAAGCACCAGCTAACTGAAGTTACCAGAACTCTCCTTTCTGGGTCATGAGTTAACAGACCTTTCTCTTCCTCTTTTCTGTAAGCGTGCATATCCACAACACCCTGAGCTTATGCCTTTTGCCAGATTCTGTAATTTGAAGATGACTAATTTCAGTATGACAAATATAGGATGGGTGTAGGGGGTATTAGACTGAAAATTCTGTGGTCCTTATCTATAGTCCTTTCTCTGAAAAAAATAAAATAATATCAACATTAATATGAAAGGATTAAAGTAAGATCTCTTGGAGGTTTCCATGGGTTATAATGATTTTATTCGAAGCCAGAGTCTGCTCCCAGCTCCTTTTTATCATCCTCATATAATGAGAGTTTAGGTGAAAACCTTCTGGGTGGATATAAGCTATTAACCTCCAAGGCAGTACTGCAGGGTGGAAATATTTGCTCACCTGAGCTAACCTGTCCTTGATGCTATTTCTCTGCAGGGAGGGAAGAAGGACCCACCCCAAGTCTTGAGGGTTGTTACTGGGCTGATAACAATTGAAGAAACTGTTCAGGTGTAGCTAACTGGATAGTCTACACAAATGTTAGCTTCTGGGCTGCTTGGTACTTTCTACACTTCTGGACAAGATTTCTCCAACATTCTTCCTGCTCAGGAAATGCAAAACTATACAATTTTTTAAAAATCTGGATTAATTGGCCGGAACACCAGATCCAACACATTTTAAAAATAGGAGAACACTTTGTAATGGGTTTAGGTGTCAGGTGCTCCTGAGAGTAATGTTGATCAAGTCATTTTGTTTTTCTTAGTTTTCTCAGCTAAAAAATAAAGTGGACAATCTCTATTTTAGTGGATGCTTCGGACATTAAAACTATTAACATATGTAAAAATGTCTAGTTTTATTAGATTAAGTCACCAAATAAGTATTAGTTTCTTTTTGAATTATCTGCATAAAAGCCATTAAGGACCCCTAAAATTTTTTTTAAAAAAAGGGTTGTACCATAGCAGAGCACAGGCAAAAATGCAAATTCCTCCAACACTCACACAGAATAAGAATTTGGCTTCTACTCCAAGTCCAAAATAGAGTCTACCACAGTATCAAAATAGACTTTACCTCTCAAACATTTCAGTATTTATCAAATACTCTTTAATATTTTTCTCTTTATTAACCTCTTCCCTCAGTTATTTTCCCCTCTTCCTTCCTCTATTCTTCCAGCTCTCAAATTATACCCCAAACAATTAAAAAGAAAAAAAGACGGTGTGCAAGATATGTTTTTTGTTGTTTGCACTTTTCACATACCCCATACCTCAAACACATACAAACCCAGGACACTTGGGAATTAACACAATAATTTAAAAATTGCATAAAGGTTAGTGACAATATTAGGATGTTGGCAACAAAAGTTGGCAAAGGCTATGGAATGAGTCCCCAAAATGGCCAACTTTATGCTGCTCCAAAGGTTTGAAATCAGGGATCTCTCTGGTTAATGTGGCCAATCTCACTCCTGGATTTAATTGCCTTGGAGTGGAAGGAAGTATCATAAGCTGTTCTTTCAGGATTCCTCTGAATAAAAAGCTTAGCAACAAAATCACTGGAGTTACAGTGCTATGCCTTCTTGATTTAATACTAAACCGTGGAACAAATGAAACCACCCTGGCTTTCCTCCAACCTTTGTGGATCCCTCATTCTTGTACTTCTATTTATTCCATTTCTTCTCCTTGTGACAGCCCCCACCCCCTTTCTTTCTTTTTCTCCCCAAATCACATCCCTGCAGTTGCCTAGCTGTGTGGTTACCCTATGATCTCCAGTAGCCCCCGAAGCAAAACAGCATCCATAATAAAATAACGATTTCAATTACAGTTCGGTCAAAAAATGTTTGTCGAGATTTGTCTGTGGTTAGCACCAAACTCTCCATCTACTGTGCCACTGAAAACAGTGAACCCGTAGTTTCCCCAATCATAGTTCCTTATGCTTCACTCTTGTTTGGGTTGAGAACAGGAGAGAAGTGAAAATAAAATCTTCCAGTACTACCCTTAGTCTGGCTAGAAGTACACCCCACCACACATGGAGATGGCAGCCAAGTCTTCATTCCCTCACTTTCTCTTTCAAGAAGTTCCTCACTCACCCAACTCTTCCATTGTCCCACACCCAAGATGCTCTGGTCTCACAGGTTGTAAGGAACTGCTCTGGCATGTGCTGAAGAAGAGGACCGCAAAGGAACTGAGTAAGACAAAAATAAAGCAGCCTCTATAACTCTTTTTGGTTCCTGTATTTGCTTAGCACTTCCTCTCTTGATTTGGTGAATATCTTTTTTTTTTTTTGTAGGTCATAGTTTTCAACATGGTACTGACACAAAGGCGGGTAATAAGATTTGAGTTTTGTTAGTACATTGGCCACCATGATAAAGATTCAAAATTAATTTCACAAATTTGAGCACCTACTATGTGTCAGAATTCATCTTGAATTCATGGGAATGGCAGATTTATGTTTGTGTTTCTTCCAAGTGTTGGTATCTGTGACTGAGCACCTGCTTTGTTTTTTTGTTTTTTGTTTTTTTCTGTGAAGCTGGGGGACCATGGAGGCATAGTTTCCTTTTTAGAATTTCCGTCAGAGTTAACCAGCACTCAATTCATTTTGCTGTCTTTATTTACTTAATTATTCAGATATTTTGTTTAGCTGCTTTCCTGCACAGATTGTAAATCCTTTAAAAGCAAGGCAGAAGCAGATTCACGTTTGGATTCTCAGGCCCTGGTTATTCAGTTGTCCAAAATGCAAAACATCTATAGGGGTCATGAAGAATGAAGCTGGAAGGTTTAAGATACCAGGTGCTAAACTGCAGACATCTCAATTAAGCATAATCCCCACTTAGTTACGTTGCCTTATTGCAGTTTATCTGAAAAATGACACTGAGGTTAACTCTTCATGTTTTTTACCATTGTGGTTTTATGCACCTTGAAAAGAAATAAAACACTTACAAAACACCTACTATAAGAAGGCTGTATGTAAAAAGCTATGGCTTTACAAAACAAATTTTATTCCCCTTTTTACCAGTGGTGAAATAGGTTCAAGGGATAGTATTAATAGTTTACACTTACTATACTTACTGTAATACTTACTATAACCCAGATTTGACTTCAAAGCCTGCGATCTTTAAAACAAAGTGATCTTCTGTTAAAGGATTCATTCATTCTCCATTCCACTGTGTCCATAAGACTTTTTTTTTCGGGGGCGGGGGGGTTCCCCCTCTGTATTACTTTGAACAGCCATTGGATGTCAGTGCTGTTTTAAAAGTCTGCTCACTGCAAACAGTTTGAAAAAATTCCCATTGACACCATGCCAATTTTTATAATTGAAAATGGCATTAGCCCTATAAAAGTGCAAAACATTCGGGAGAGAATATAAAACATTTGCCTAACCTGAAGTGGTAACTGAGTCAAAATACTGAAGGAAAAATGTACTTCAGCACTTGTCTACAGTTTAACTTTATGATTAATGTGAAATTTGGAATCGGATCCCCAGATCTTGTTTCCATCCTCCTTCTCCTGGGGCTTTTAACCTCGGATGCTTTATATTCCAAGGGTAAAGAACTGTTCTTGCAAATCGCTCTTTGATTATAATAATAAAGATAGGAAGGGATGGGAGAGGCCCACTGCATCAAGGACTGCAACTTGGAGATGAGCAAATGGAAACTCCCTTTTGACGCTTCAGAAGACAGTTTAGCTGCGCACGCTAGTAGACAGAAAAGTAATTTCTGACAAAGTTGCTGTTCTGACCGCGCTTCCTTTGCAGCAGAAACATTCATAAACCGCAGAAGCAGGTGGCTTCGGGGCGGGGAGCTTGAGAGACCTTCAGCTTCTCGGTGTCGGTCACCAGAGCCACGCTAACAACCCCTCCCTCCAGCTCAGGGACCACAGCCAAGTTAAGCAGGCGACGCTGGCTCCTGGATGCTCCAACACGTCTACTAAAAAAGCAACTTGACAATTCGTTCCACAAATTTTATTAAAAGCCAACCGAGTGGTGGACATTGTGCTAGGTCCCCGAGGATCCAATATAACCAGACTCAGTCCCTGACCACCAGGGACTCAGAGGTGAGTGAGTCAGACACAAGATGACTAGACGATTAATGGAGACACAAACGCTAGCCGGTCCCAGAGGAGGTGTAATACGACCAAACCAAGGTAAGGGGTTATTAGGTGGCCACCCGAGAAAAGCTACTCCAACGCCAAGTAAAAATGTGCGAAAAAGTAGCATAAACCCCCGCCGAACAATCCTCACCAGAATTGGCTCAACATTTGGTTCCCAATGTACGCAGGCGTCAAGGCCTAACCCGGAAACACTACCTCCCTGGAAAAGTAAACTCGGTCTACGGAGAGTAAACTACCTTTCCCGTCATGACTCAGTCAAAAACTCCCAGCATCCCCTTGGCCTCCGCTTTCCTAAAGCATACGGTAAGTAGGACTTCAGCTACCAGGCAGCCCTTGGTTAAGGTAACCATGCGCGTGCGCCAGGAGGCGGCCCCTCGTCACCCCCATGGCCCCGCCTCTGTTCTACAGCCGCCATCTTTTCAGAGACATCCATCCGGCAGTCGACGGTGTTTTTTTTCTTAAAGGAGAAGCGACAGCTCAAAAAATTCCCCCTTCTCCCCGCAAGATCTGGCGGCGCTGGGGACAGAAAGGCCAAAGACAGGAAAGTGGGGCCGGGGTGGAGGCGGAAAAATGCCCAGGCTACTTCTACGGCCTAAGGAAGAAAGATAGAGCCCTTGTGGCATTAGTGGCTCCTTAGGGAGGCAGGTGCGCGCGCAGCCAGTCAAGGGTGTGCGCGAGGCGGGGAAAGAGGTGCGTTTCCTCCTCACCCAGTTCCCTCGCGAGACCTGCCCCTCCCATTTTCCTAGTGCGCGTTGAACTCTAGAGGTGGGGGAAAAGGTCACTTTGGGATTGTCGCGAGACGCAGCCGTTTAACGGTGAGAACGGGTGCGCGGGGAAGGAAACCTCGCGCGCTCCCTTGGAGCCGTTTCCTGATTGGTTGAAAGAAGGGGTGGGGGCGGGATCCCTATACGTCGCTGCGTGTGAGCCCGCGAAGGGCGGGGCGACGGAGCCGTTCTTCCTCTCCGATTGGGTCGCTGAGCTTCTGTGGCGGGCGCGCGCGCGCCACCAGCGGTAGCGGACCTTGAGTGGCAGGGGGCGGGGGGGCACCCTCGGAGCCGGGCGGAGGGGAGGGGGGAACGAGGAGAGCAGGGTGAGGGTGAGCCGGACGCTCCGGGAGGCGAGGGGGGCGGGGGGAGCAGCGTCGCGGCCGCCGCCGCCTCCGCCTCCTGGGACGAGGGGGTGGGGGACGGACTAGCCTGATGCCGGGGGAGACGGAAGAACCGAGACCCCCGGAGCAACAGGACCAGGAAGGGGGAGAGGCGGCGGCGGCCAAGGCGGCTTCGGAGGAGCGCCAACAACGGCCCGCTGAGGTGGCGGCCGCGGCGCCTGCGGGGACCACTAGCAGCCGCGTGCTGAGGGGAGGTCGTGACCGAGGCCGGGCCGCTGCGGCCGCCGCCGCCGCCGCCGCGGCCGCTGTGTCCCGCCGGAGGAAGGCCGAGTATCCCCGCCGGCGGAGGAGCAGCCCAAGCGCCAGGCCTCCCGACTTCTCAGGGCAGCAGTCCCAGGCCGGGAAGCCCCCGTCTCCAGTTCAGGGAAAGAAGAGTCAGCGACTCCTGTGAGTAACGCAGTCTTTCAGGCGGTGGGAAAGACCCCCCTCTGTCTACACGCAGCCCTCTCGGCTCCCGTAGCGCCCACTCCACGTGACATGCTACCCGCTCTGCCCCCTGCCGGCTTCACACGCCAGATGTCACACCGTTTCCCCGTTAGCCTCTTATCACTTCTCTCTGCGCCCCCTCCCTTCCGCACCCCGTGTCCCCTGTCTGTCGGGCCCCTTCCCCACTCCCGGAAATCAATCATCCTTTTTAGGATACGCCTCTTCTGCTCCCTGGGGACCCACCTCTTCCCTGCCTGCAGCCCGCAGGCTTATCCGTCACTCTGGCATCTGCACCCTCTTTGTCAGCCTTTCCCTTAGGCGGTTGTCCAGTGTTACATCACATCCCCATTAGGAAATAAGCACAATCCTAGCCTTCAAAAATGTGTCCACCGCTCTTCCAGTTAATTAGCTACAGAGCCAGTCGTAGTAGTATGTTTATGTAGCTTTTTTCACTCTTCTAAATTTTCACATCACTTTTCATTCTTTTTAGAAATCTGGTACTTAAGGTTGGGGTAAAAACGTGGCTCTGCTAATTTTAAGTATAGAGTCTTTCATGTGACAAAATTAGATGAATATTTCTTAATTTTGTCTTTTCTACCAAGTAGCATTTTTTCCTTTGTTTTTGCACATATATTAATGAAGGAACTTCATCCTTAAAGTTGGGCTCATTTGAAAGGAATTTTTTTATTACTTAGAAGTAATAGAGGAACCATGAACAGGTGGCCAGGAGTATAAATATTTTATATTGTTTATTATAATAATGCTCATATGTTAAGAATACTGAAGCGCACAAGTTTGTAAATTCTACAAATTAATCACATTAAGTGTTGAATTTGTTATTGAAAACATCATTTGGGTCCTTTGACTTTCAAGTGAAAAAATTAGTAAAAGCAGGGAAAATTGAAGATGAGGGGGAAAAGTTTTTAAGTCTTTCCCTTCCCCCGGTAGAGATAGTGGCAAGGTTTGGCTTACACTAAACCCCGTAGTAGATTTGAAGCTTCAAACAGACCTGTTCCAAAATTAAGAGTTAAGTCTGTGATTTGGCATGCTTACCTTAGATGTCTCTGAGGGGGGAAAAAAAAATACAGGTATTATATCGTGATATTAGATGGGCTTTCAAATTTTTGAATGTCATTTAAGTTAACATAATTTAGAGAATTTATCGTGTGAACTACAGTTCTTCTGTGGACAACAAAAATCTCTACTTATAAATTGTTCAGCTGCAGCTCGAATTCTAATTGCTATAGATGCATTTCATGTTCATAAAATTTTAATTTATGTATTTTATTTTTTATAAATTTGAAAAGATATATGTCGTTAACTTTATTTGGATATAAATTCTTGGGATAAATTTCATAACCTACCTGTGCCTCAGTTTCCTTATCTATAAGGGATTATCTGTGGGGGATACTCCCTATGACATGAATTTGTGAGAATTAAATGCAGTGCGTGAAGCACTTGACACAATGCGTAGTATATATAGTCAATACTGAGTAAAAGTTAGTTTCGAGCAATGGTGACATGGGAGAGGTATAAGTGATTCGTGGTGATATTTTTTATGTAAATTTTGCAAAATAGGATATTTTTCGTTTTTTTCTGTTACCACACATAGGAAGGTTAATATTTAAAAATATCCCTTCCATTCTCACCTGCCACTTGAGAGTTAAATATATGTGTCTTT
The DNA here is from genome assembly GCF_027409185.1 of Cynocephalus volans. Lineage (NCBI taxonomy): Eukaryota > Metazoa > Chordata > Mammalia > Dermoptera > Cynocephalidae > Cynocephalus > Cynocephalus volans. The sequence goes on from NC_084463.1 coordinate 153,588,143, forward strand.
CTTAAGATGTCATCTTAAGATAATTATATCTTGTTTCAACCTCAAAATTATCTCATGACTGTGTATTTAAAATTATACTATTTTGATCAGATTGTTAAAACAAATTTTCATCGTAGTAGTGTTTTTGATACACATTTTCAGTTTACTTCCTGGCCTGGAAATCAAAGGAGTTCAAAAGCATTCAGCTTGGCAAGAGCAGTAACTGGGCCCGGTACTGTACAGAGCTAGGTGTAGAACAATATATGAGACACGGCCCTGTTCTTCAAGAACCTTGCAGTTAAGAGGAAGATGAATTGATTAGTGGAGATTTGTTAAACATGTTTGCATGGTTTACAAATTTTCAGTAGTAAAATTCGTCTTAAAATCAGGTTTTTCTACTTAATTTAATCTTTTAAGACATTTTAAGAGGTTTTGAGTATCAGTTTACTGTACCCTAGTCTAGTGTCTTCTGACCTTGATTCATCTCTGTTTTACAAATAATATTATGACAGTTTTAAAAAGGAAATGAGAAATTTAATCTCTATATTAATTAATTGTTCCATTCTGGTTCATTTTCCAAATCCCAACTTCTCCCACTGTAAAATCCTAGTAATTAGCTGTTTAACATATGTTTTTTTCTCTTGATTAAAGAGAGCAGAGTGTACAATAGCTTAAAAGGTATTGTATTGATTGAAACCTCTGTTCCTGTTAGAAGGCAAAATAGTATAGTGAAAAAGCGTTGGACTTTAGTCAGAAAATTTCAAGTCCCACCTTTGTACTACTCACTGAGTGACTTGGGCAAGTCACTTGATTTCTTTAGATCTGCTTCCTCTATAATTGATATTTTATGACTTGTGAAATGAGCTTTGTAGTTGGACGATAATAAGGTTATAGTTTTTATAAACTTTCTTAAGTTTATAACACCTTTCTATTCATATTGAAATGTTCAGGAATTAATAGTAAGAGAAGGAAACGTGTGTGAATGAAGAGGAATAAAAAATTTTTCAGTGAATGCTCAAGAGAAAGGCATAAAATTAAATGTTAGAATTATTATAAATTGAAGACTACAAAGATAATAGTAAGGAAAGGTAAACCAAATTTGAAGAAAACTTATGTATCCATACTATTTTAGAATTACGCTGATCATTTGCTATATGTTAGCCAATAAATTAAACAGTTAAGATTGTCATATTTCAAGTGCAAATGTTTGTATACTCATTTCATTTTTTAAATAAATATACAGGAAACAGGTGGTAGTATCAGTACAGTAGTTTTTGGATATAATTTGTTTCTAATTCATAATTTAAAATATTCATGCTTTCTGCAAATATGGAAATAATGAAATTATCAAACTAAGACTATGTTAAAATGCAAAAAGGCTTGTTTTCGTTCTACCCTATAACGTGTCTTCTCTATCCTGTGCATTTCAGAATCTAAAACTTCAATAACAAATAATTTTTTAAAACTTATAATTTAGCTATTAAGTAATATCAGCTAAAACTTTAAGGTTTTTAAAGGTCTTCCTTCAGATTCAGATGATTTACAGATGAAAGAAAATATTGCTCTATTTTCTGATGTGTGGAATTCCATTTTTGGTATATTTTCTTGCTAAGTGTAAAATGGTAATAAATCATTAGGTGATGCTTTTTTTTTTGTTTGTTTTTTTGGCGGCTGGCTGGGATGGGGGTATGATCCAGTGACCTTGGTGTTATAAGGCCGTGCTCTAACCAAGTAACTGGTCAGCCTAGGTGACATTTTCTTGCTATTTCCTTTTTGAGATACATGAATAGTGAGGATGAAGAGGCAGCAGTATTCTGAATTGAAAAAACATATAGCCCTTTGGAGAAAGCTTCAGTTGTACAAGACTGAAATCCCGAGTAATCAGGATCCTAAGTTAATCAATATGGCAGTAGAAACATTAAATCATTTCAAAAGGTTTTTGGGAAGTTTATTGTATAATTTTTCAAAAATTTAGCAATTATTTCTGTAGTTTTCATTTAAAGTTAGGATGATTAATAGTTATCTGTGTTAACTGGGACATGGGTAATATAATTTAAAATACAGTTATGATACCAAACTTTTAAAAAAATAGGGAACAAAAAATGATAGCTGTTCTTTCTAAAGAGAACAGATTTTGTGTTATAAAGTGGCTTCTGTATTTGCCTGGGTATTCTTTTGTAACATAAAAGGGTCATCAGTTATATTGATGTATTTGGCAGGGGAAATACCTTCATACTATACATAAAGATATCATGTAGCGTCTTTAGGATAAAGATCCAAAGCATGTTGACTTTTGAAATTTGGGTAATGGGTGTAGGGGAGTTCTTTTTACTTACTCAATAGTTATCTATAATAAAACTTTTGCCAAACTAAAAACATAAGAATATGGTTAGTGTTGTTTTTTTTTTTAATCTGTAGGCTATATAACACTTTAATCTTTTTACCGTTGCTATCTAATTTGTAAAGTAGAAGCTATATTTGTGAGGTCCATTTATTGACTTTTTAGAAATGAATTTCATTTGGGTTTAACAAATAATTTGAGTCTTTTTTAAGGTTCATTAAATTTTTATTACAAAAATTGTCAACTATACACAAAGTAGAGAAAATAGTATTATGAAACCCCAGTATTCTGTCGCCTATAACCAACAGTTGAGATTTTGCCATGCTTTCTATGTCTATTCTTTCTCCCTCCCTCTACTTTTTTGGCAGGAGTATTTTAGAACAAAGATTATTTTATTTCACCCCTAATTACTGCATTTGTAAAAAATGACATTTTCTTATATGACCACTGATAGCATAATTAGCAATATTTTCTTTGTATTAATATCTTTTTACAGTTAAAAACAACTGTTTTGACTGTTATTCTAGCTCTGTGCTGTCAGTTATGATAGCCACATGTAGCTATTTAAATTTACATTAATCACTGTTCCAAGTGCTCAGTAGCTGCATACAACTAACTACCACGTTGGACAGTGCAGATGAAGAATATTTCCATTATGATGAAAGTTCTGTTGCACAGCATTGCTCTAGATGCTTTCTACATCACTCTAGAGATGGACGTGAAAGAGATAAATATTTGTTTTTTAAGAAAATGTACAAGGTCGTTTATTTAATGTTTGATTCTTTCTTTCAGATGCCTAGAAAAAGTAACAACTGATAAAGGTAAGACTTGGTCATTCTTACCTCTCTTGTGTACATTACATTAATTATTTTATAATCTGATAGAAAGTAGAATAAGCTTCAGTCTGATCATTTAAATTTGTTCCCTATTAAAAGTGACTTTTATTCAGTAAAAAGTGACTGGAGTTAGGGCTGGCCCATGGCTCACTTGGGAGAGTATGGTGCTGATAACACCAAAGCCACAGGTTCGGATCCCTGTATAGGGATGGCCACTTAGCTCATTTGGGAGAGCGTGGTGCTAACAACACCAAGTCAAGGGTTAAGATCCCCTTACCAGTCATCTTTAAAAAAAAAAAAAAAAGTGACTGGAGTTGGTAGAACCTAGTTAGATGACAGTGGGTTTAGACAATAGAATATATTGGCATTATTTGGAAACCTAACAATGAGGAATCAGATTATTTGTTGACAATTTATTGTAATTTTTTGAGCTATTTGGTTTTTTTAATGAAGTAATGAAGAGAGTGATACATGATATACAGAGTAAAGTGTAGGCAAAACCTTGAGGCTTGTGGAGACCAGCAGTCTCATAATTGCATTTTGAAGAGTGGAGAAAGAAAAGTGTTCTAATATTTCAGCCTGGTGAATAATTAAAGGAGATCATAAAGTCATTTCACTTTAAATTAGAGTTTTATCAAAGCAAATATATGTATTGAAGTTTTCTACTTTATCTGGATTATGAAGGGAAGCTAATGTTCATTTTGGGTTTTTTTAAACACTTTTTAAGACTGTTCTGGCTTTGCAGGTTGGGTTATTCAAGTTGCCTCTGTCAAGTTGGACCACTTGCTCATTCATTACATTTTTCTTTTTTCCTATCTGTTGGCTGTGTATCTTGATGCTAAATTCAAACACATATCCTCCTCCTTAAAACTGGAACAAATATATTTTTAAGCATATTTCATTTGTCTTGTGTGATCTTGACCCAGTCCCAACACAGCCAGTTTCCAAATGTTGGAATCCTCTTAATAGCTGAGAGGTGACCAGTTAATTTTTAAGGTCCAGCTACTATTTCTAAAATTAAAAAGTACTCTTATATGTACAGTCAGCTACTCCTCCATGTCTGTGGGTTCCACATCCCTGGATTCGACCAAGTACAGATCAAAAATGTTAAAAAAAAAAAAAAAAAATTGCATCTGTACTGAACACGAACTGAACTTTTTTCTTGTCATTATTCCCTAAACAACGCAGTATAACAACTATTTACATAGCATTTACATTGTATTAGGAATTATAAGTAATCTAGGGATAAATTAAAGTGTATGGGAGGATGTGCATAGATTATATTCAAATAGTACAACATTTTATATAAGGGACTTGAGCATCTGTAGATTTTGGTATCTACAGGAGGTCCTGGAATCAATCCCACATGAATACCAAGGGATGACTGTATATGTATACATATATATGTGTGTGTCTATACTGAGTGTGCATTTTATATATTTATATACATATAGATGTGTGTGTTTTCGTTTTGTTTTTTTGTGGCTGGCTGGTGTGACCTTGGTGTTACCAGCACCATGGTCTAAAATGTATTTTTTAATGAAGGTTTTTCTGTTCCTAGAGAATGCTTTGAGAATGTATCAGGCAAGTTTAAAAGTTGTGTTTTATGCCATTTAGAAGAAGGAGTGTGATTAGGAACCAATTACTTAAATTGGTGGCTGCTTTGTAAATATTTAGGTGTCAATGCTTTGTTTCTTACTTCTCTGAGTTTTGGAATCTGAGACTATTTCATAGTATACCAGGCAGAATGTTTTATACCAGGCAAGTTTTTATGTAGAAAGCTTTTTTGTTGCTGCTGTTGTTACTTGGAAAATAGGTTTTGTCTGCTGAGAATGGATGGTCTTGTATTTCTTATTCAGAGATCATTTTGGAGATTTTATGGTATGGGGAAAATGTAGAAATACGTGACAGTCAAATAACAGAGCAGTTCTGATTAAAACAAAAAACAACGTGCCTTTATCAGAGCTAGATTATCTTATGTGTTTAAAGAATATGTCTACAGAAATTACTCTGTGTTGCCTTTAGGAGAACTTGGAGATTGTGCTGGGAATTTTAAACCCCTGTTGGAGGTAAATTAAAAGATCTTTGTGTAGATATCTTAAACCAGAAGTTGGCGTGTTGTATACTTGTGCAGCTGTGGAGGGATTACTGCATTCTGGGTAATTCAATCTCAAAATCAGTTCCACTTTAATCCACTAGTTAAATGCTCTGGATCTGGATATTCTCAAACTCCTGTTTCTATCTTTTCATTATTTTATCTATTTAGAGTAGCTATTCAGCTCTGTGGACAGTATATAGGTACATAAGAACTTTATCTAACATACATTCATACAGTGAGATCAGTAAGTAAAGAAGTGGAGGCTCTAGTAGTCATTTTTTTCTGTACTGTTTAATACTTAGAATTCATCTCAATTCTTTCACTATTTCTTGTCACTTCTCAAAAAGTTATTCTTTTACTTTGGAGTATAATGTTCATGTTCAATCTGCTGAATTTTAACTGAAGTAACATACTCATTTCAAGGGTTGAGGGTTTCAAAACTTTGAACAGGTTTTGTTATTTTTCTAGAAGTATGACTAGTTCTTTGTTTTATCAATATTGAAAAGATGTTTTCAGTATTGTTTTTAACTGTTATATACTCCAGATGACTAGAAATGCTTTTCTTGAGTTGAAGATAAGAACTGTTGATGTGTTTAAACAGTTAAACAATATTGCACATAGAAAGCATAGAAATAACTTTCCATTATTTTTAAATTATTCAGTTGCCAAGTGCTACATTCATTTTTCAAACAAAATAGTAGTAAAGAAACATTAGTATTAGTTCTTGTTCCTGTTTCTCCAGGGTATTTATTTTACCCTGATGGGTATATATAAAGAAATAGAAAACTACTTTGGTAAAATAGTATTTATTCATTCATTCAACAAGTAATGTTGAGCATCCACCATGTGTCTGGCACTATTCTAGGCACTGGGTTGTACTGGTAAATAAGTGAACTGAATAAACTACAAAAGTATAATATAATGTTTGATGAAGTTGGAGATGGGGAGACTAAATTTAGATAAGATGGTAAGAGAAGACCTCTTTGAGGAGGCAACATTTGAGCTTAGATCTAAATATGCAAATAGATCTCTGGATGAGAGGGATATTGGCACACAGAAGAAGCAAAAGGGGAAAAGCTTAAAGCTTCAAAGTTTAGTTTACCACCTCAGAAGATTATCTTCATCATTGTGGAGCTTCTAAGAGTGTTAGCTGAAACCTTAAGGATGGAGGCTTAGTTCCTTTTTAACTTGACTTTATGTTTTCATCCTGTTTCTCTGTTTTGAATCAATATTATATTCACGTAAAGTAAAAGGATGGTCCACCTAAATGTAATTTATTAGTAATCCCATAAATGTAATTTATTAGTAATCCCAGTGTTACTTTTAATTTTTCTTTCTAACCTCCAACTAGACATTATGAAACCTGATTGTTGTTCTCTCCCATCTGTTGAATCCTTACTGATGGATAATAATTAAAACTTTGTAAAGATAAAACATTATTTAATAAGGAGACTGTAATACCTTAATGTTAACTAAAGTGTGTTTCATGGAATGATAATAAATACTACAGAGTCAAGTAAATGTGGGCAGCGCTTGAGTCATCAATGTTAGGTTATTTATTGCAGAATGTCTCAGAAACTTGGATTTTGAGTAATGTGCAAATATAAATACCAAAATATGCAGCAATTACCTAACTTAGTTGACTGTCTCATAAAACTAGAGTTTATGAAAAAAATACTTTGGAATATTGGATGCTTGGAAATTTGACTGTATTAAACTTTGGGTTACACCTTTTATTCAGCATCATTTTATTTTCAGTTACTTTTCTTGTTACAGAATAGTGATGTTTGGCAAAGATTACTTAAGAGTTATCAAATGAGTTTATAACAGATCTGGGAATTTACTTACATTGTTTAGAGCTTAACTGTTAACTATTTGTCTTGTGTAGTTTATTATAATCATAATGTCTGGAATGATTACTAAAGTATTAGCTTATTCTGATTTTTTTCTTCCACCCTGGATCACATCTTCAGTTTTTGTTCTATATTGATTTAATCTAATTTGTGGATTATTGTCTCTGTGCTCCATTTTTTAAAAATTAGAATTTATTAACAATTTTCATGGTTTTAATTTCAGCAGTATTTCATTTTTCCTGTGTTGGAATACCTTTGATTACTTCTTATACCCACACATCAGACTCTTGTATCACATTCATCTTGGCCTTTTGTCAACTTGCAACCTCAACATAACATTGACTGTTTCTACCTTCCTTTACAGATACACCTCATTTCCAGTATCTTTAAACACTATTTGTATTATTCCTAAATATATAGAACAGGCATTTCTATCTTTTCTCTCTCTAGGGAGAAAATCTAAATTTTACAATTTTTACCATTTGAACTTCTGTACAAAGAAAGATGTGAGAAGATTCTTACTCAGGACACATTGTCTTCACAATTCTTTCTTGAATCTCCTTGCTAATGACCTAGGTTTAACTAGGTTTTCCTAGTTAAAATAAAGTCCTGTAGGGCCGGCCCATGGCTCAGTCGGGAGAGTGCGGTGCTGATAGTGTTAACACTAAGGCCACGGGTTCAGATCCCATATATGGATGGCCAGTTAGCTCTCTGGGTGAGCATGGTGCTGACAACACCAAGTCAATGGTTAAGATCCCTTTACCGGTCATATTTAAAAAAATAAAAATAAAAAAAAAATAAAGTCCTGTAGGTTCTGAAAAGAAAAGAGCTCTGGAAGGAAAATTTCTGGGTGAGGAAGGGCATATACAAATATAAGCCCAGTCTTAATCCTCAAATATGATGTTAGTTTTAGCTGAAACATTCTCCTTTACAAATTAAATAATACTCTTCTAAAATGGGCTTAAATATAACTTTTGAAAAAAAAGAACTCTTTTCTTGGCTTCTCTTCCCCCCACAGCTGGCTGGTAGGAGGAACCAAACCCTTGACCTTGGTTTTATCAACACCATACTTGCTCTAACTAAGTGACCTAGCTTCTGTTAATACTGCTAAGATTGGCTAATATTTTCAAAGCAGACTTTACTAATTATTTTCGGAAAACAAAGTAGAGCTAATGATAGAAATACACAGAGTATTCTGGTCAGGTTTCAGAAACTCAAGTTTCTGACTATTATAATACTAAAGCCTCAGAGGGCTGACAGTACATTCAGTGGGTGTTTTATCTGTCCTTCTTCCTTCCTAGATAGGGAACCATATTATTTCTGTCACATGGTGGTCTCATAGCAGCCTTCTAAAATGCTGAAGGCAATAGCTGCAAAGCATCTTGAAGCCACCCGCAGGATACTAGATCAACATACAAAAGTCAATTGTATTTCTATATATTAGCAGCAAAAAATAGAAAGTTGAAATTATACAATTTAAAAATATTTACAATAGTATTTACAATAGCATCAAAAATAGGAAATACTTAGGGATAAACTGGATAAAAGATTTGAAAGATCTGTACACTGAAAAGTATAAAACATTGCTGAGTGAAATTAAAGACCTAAGTAAATGGAGCAACATACCTTGTTCATAGGTTTGAAAACTCAATATTGTTAAGATGTCATTTCTTTCCAGATTGATCTATAATTGCAATGTAATCCAAATCAAAATTCCAACAGTTTTTTTCCTGTGGAGAGTTTTGACCTTAAAAAACTTCTTGAAAGGGTCTTAGGGACCCCTAGCAGTTTATAAACTACACTTTGAAAACGGTTAGCATAGACTAATCAGGATTCCCACTATATTTCGAAGAGTGGGATTGATTCTTTAAGAAAGAACAGGTGAATAGATACTTGGTGGCCATCCAACTGTGCTACTACACATGTATAGTCCATAATTTATTTAACCATTACCTGTTCAAAGGACATTTGATCTTTCTGGGGTTTTTTTTTTTTCTTTTTTTTCCTGAGATGACAGCTTGTTTTTTGATAATATTCCACACATATACAAAGTGTACATATTCTAAATGGGTATACTTGTGAATGTTCACAATGAAAATCAAGTCATGTGATTATTATCCAACTCAAGAAATGAACATGATCAGTGTCCCAGAAACTCCCGAGGGCTCCCTTTGAGTTAGCCACCCGCAAGTGTAAGTGAAAGAAAGTGAACCCAGACGCCGGGTACTGATCAAGCTTTATTAAAGGAAAAGAATCTGCCAGGCTGCACTCAAAGTGGTGGGCAGTCCGGGGCTGCCCTCAAAATGGAGAACAGCACAAGATGTGGGGGGTGAGAGAGCTTATATAGGGTGCCAAAAGCTGGCTGATACAGCCAAAGAGGGGCATTATGCTAATGTGGAAGCAGTGCAGTCAGGGTGGAGAGCTGTGCCCTTGTGGAAGCAAAAAGATTTCTGTTTTGCAGAAGTCACGAGGTTTCTCGTGAAGTGGAAGGGGTTTGGTGCTGGAGTGGAAGACAAGGCTGGTGGCTATATTGTGCTTACTGTATGCACAGTGGTGCTGGTCACGTAAGATCCATCAGTAACCACCATCCTGACTTTGAACAGCACAGATTAGTTTTGCCAGTGTTTGAATTTTACATGAATGGAATAATATAATAGGTACTCTTTTGTGTCAGTATTCTTTTGCTCGCCATTTTGTGACATTCCTATGTGCTGTGTTTGTTGTAGGTTGTTTATTTTTGTTGCTTTATAATATTGCATTGTGGGAATATATCATGATTAACTTACCCATTTCACTGTAGACAGGCTTTTGCCGGTATGGGAATCCAAATCCTTGACCTTGGTTTTGTAAGGTGCATATTTTTTAATACAACTTTATTGAGGTATAATTACATACCATAAAATTTACCCATTTTAAATGTGCAATTCAATAATCTTGGTAAATTTTCTGAGTTGCATACCTGTCATCACAATCCAGTTTTAGAACTTTTTCTTCATGCCAGTAATATCTATCATGCCTGGTTAATCCTGGTTCTTGGCCTCAGCTCCAGGCAATTATTAATCTAATTTTTGTCTATAGATTTGCTTTTTCTGGGCATTTTATATAAATGTACTTGTACATACCATGTGTGTTTTGTGTTGCATATATGAAGCATTTCCTGCAGGGAGGACAGATTTGTATCCAGAGTTTATTCCGATAAGAATAAAACACTGCCACTTTCATGATGAAAGTGGTCTAAACGTAGTGAACCTGCCACCAGGTAGCTGGCTGATCACCCTAGGGAATGGTGCCATATTGGAGACTCAGTGTTGATCTCTGCTCCCAGAAGATTAGGCACTTAGCAGTGGCTATAGCCAGGTCAGCCTTGGTGATACTAGCTCTGGGTTTTGTTTCAACAATCTCAGCTCTGCAGCTTCAGGAGATTGTAGTTCTTGCAGGGCAGACATAGAAACTTTCAGGTCGTTTACATAGCACTTGAGCTAGGAATTTGAATCCGAGCACATCTTTTTTCCTAATTAGCAGCAACCAGCCAATCTCATTATACACATTAGTTTGACCAAAGTGTTCTTAGGTATCAAGTACATGATCACCAGAATCCTTTATGAGTATTTAATTAGGGGTATCCATTGGTGATATTTTGCCTATTTCTGTTGCCACATCATGCCATGGACTATCAGTGCTCTCTTTACTACTGGAAATAGAGTTATTAGTGCCTTTAAATCTAATCAGATTAGAGAACAATTCCAGAACCCCCAGAGCCAGTTTAGAAAACTCATTCTTAAGGTTATTTTCCTCTAGAACCACTCTAAGTACCAAAGTCTATATTAGTCAGGTTCTCCAGAGAAACAGAACCAACAGGATATATATAGAGAGATTTTAATGAATTTGCTTGTGCAATTGCGGGGGCTGTTCAAAATACAGAGGACACTTAGGTTGCTTCCATATTTTGGCTTTTGTGAGTGAATAATGCTGAAATGAACATGGGAGTGCAGATATCTTTATGACATGCCAATTTCAATTCCTTTGGCCATATACCTGGAAGTGGGATTGCTGGATCATATAGTAATTGTTTTTAATATTTTGAAGAACCTCCATACAATTTTCCAAAATGACTGTACTCCATACAATTTTCCAAAATACCCGCCAACAGTGTACAAGGCTTCCCTTTTCTCCACATCCTTGACAACACTTGTTATTGTTTCTTTTTTTTTTTTTTTTGGCAGCTGGCCCTTGACCTTGATTTTGTAACATGTTTGTCTTTTTGATAGTAGCCATTCTAACAAGTGTGAGGGCATATCTCAATGTGGTTTTAATTTGCATTTCCCTGATGATTAGTTTATATCACTGGATGAATGGATTTAAAAAAATGTGGTATGTATGCACATGGAATACCATATAGCCTTTAAAAAGTAGGAAATTCTGTTCTTTGCGACAACATGGATGGTTCTAGAGAACATTATGCCAAGTGAAATAAGCCAGGCACAGAAAGACAATTACTGTATCATCTCACATACATGTGGAATCTAAATAAGTCAGTCTCAGTAGAAACAGAGAATAGGAAGGTGGTTACCGTAGGCTGGAGGTGGGGTGGAGGAGGGATGTGGAAAGGGTGAATGTTGATCAGAGTATGAGGGTACCTCAAAAAGTTCGTGGAAAGATAGGATTAAAAGATAATACAAATCTTTCTATGAACTTTTTGAAGTACCTTCGTACTGTACAAAGTTTCAGTTAGACTGGACAAATAAATTTTAGTGATCTGTTGTACTGCATGGTAACCAGTTAATAATGTATATTTCAAAACTGCTAATAGGTTTTTAACATTCTTGCCTCAAATAAATAAGTTGATGAGGTGGTGATATGTCACTTTGATTGAATCTTTCTGCAGTGTATAGTAGATCAAAACATCGCATTGTACCCCGTGGTGTTGAATGAAACTCTTGAGTTTCTCCATCAGCTTAGCTGGTAGCTGCTGTCCCCAGCAGCCACCAGAAGTTGAGACAAAAGCACCAGCAGGGGATCCACCTGCATGGGTACCTTTGGGCCCCTCAGAGGTAAAGTGTGGCTTAAATGACACAACCACAAAGTGAAAATTAGAAGGGTTTTATACTTTGCAATACAAAACTGTTCCTGGAAAAGAGAAATCAGTGAGTAAGCCAAATGTTGGGGGTAGTAAATAAAACACATTTCATAAATATTGAAAGTTATCCATGTTATGTGGGCCATACTATGTATAAACTAATTGTAGTTTCGTTTTTATATGCTGGCAATTCCCAATTTTATATATGTAGCCTAGAATCCCTCTTCTGAACTTTAGGCCCATTGATGCTTTACTCGGCAGATATCTCAAACTTAACATATCCAAAGCAGAACATATACTGTCTCAAGTGTCTCCTCAAAACCAAAAAAACCACCTCATCTTTTTCTCATCTTCCACCATTCAATTATTATTATTATTATTATTATTATTTGTCTTTTTGTGACCGTTAAGGGGATCGCAACCCTTGGCGTGGTGCCATCCGTACCGCGCTCAGCCAGTGAGCGCACCAGCCATTCCTATATAGGATCCGAACCCGTGGCAGGAGCACTGCTGCGCTCCCAAGCGCTGCACTCTCCCGAGTGCACCACGGGGCCGGCCCCCACCATTCAATTATTTAGGTCAGAAATCTGGAAACCAAATTTCCTGACCTCTTCTCTTTCCCTGTATCCCTTTGTTAAGTTATTCCCTAGTCTTGTCTACTCTTCTAAGTAGTTGTCATATGTCTCATTCTTTTCATCCCTAATGTTATTACCCTTTTGCAAGCGATTATTATTTTGTTGCCAGGTCTAATAGGGTTTTTAGCTGGTCTCTGACATCTACTCTTGCTCCCATGTAGAGCAGTCTATCCTGAAACTAGAATGAACACTAAAAATGTATATCTTCAAAGGAAGATATACAAATGGTAAACAGACACATGAAAAAATGCTCGGCATCACTCAGGGAGGTGCATCAGGGAAATGCAAATCAAAATCATATTGAAATATATAACCCCAGTAAGACTGGCTGTTATCAAAAAGACAGAGTAACAAATGCTGGCGAGCATCCTCTCACCTTCCCAAACCTGTGTCTCAGCAAAGTCTTTTAATGTTTTTGAGACAAACTGATTTACCTAATGCCTGTACCTTGGAAGTTAATGGCCCTACTTTTTAATTCTGATTATTTTGCCTTGAACTTTTAATATATCATCTGTAGAAATTTCTTGAAAGTTTGTTAATATTTTTTATCTTTTATTTTCTTTCTGTCAATCCTCCGGTGGCTATCTGCTCTGAAATAAGTAAGAAAAAAAATAATAACGTATATACGTTTAGTAACAGTGAAAGATGACTAAACAAGATGAAAAATTGAATTTAAGTATTAACACATATATATACATATAAACAGTCTTGTTGATTTAAAAATGAGTAAACTAGGTTGGAATTAAAAATCATTTAATTTCTTAAATTCCTCCAGTTCTCTATTTTGAAGCATAAAGAAGTACAACATGTGGTTTTAGATTAAAAATTTGCTTTTAGGAATAATTCTTCTTACGGGTCTTTTATGTCAGTGTATTATATAAAAAGGGCCCTCTTTTGGCACTTGTACCCAAGGCTGGATGGGAATAAGCCAAATCTGAATTGAGCCCTTGCATCGACCTGCCCACTCCCATTCCTCTTTTTATATGACTAGGTGTGGTACAGTACAAAGAATACATAGACTTTGGACTTAGATACACCTGGGTTCAATTCTCAGCCATACAACTTAGTATATGAACTTGGGAAAGTCAGTTACTTGCTTTTCTAATCTATAGAGATAAGAATAGTAATTACTTGATACGGTTGTAAGAACTAATTTTAAGAAAATGGAAAATTTGTTATCATACTGCTTGGCACTTAATAAGTGTTACAGTTTATTAGTTTTTCTGAAGAAATTTAAGTATTTAAATAAGTAGAGATGAGAAGACCTTTACTCTAGTTTCTTCCCAGCCTATTAACCAATTACACCGTTTGGCCTAACAATCAAATATTAATTTTGTTTAACTTCTCTAAACTTGAGCTAGAAAAATGAGGTAATCTGAAAGTCAGAGGACCAGATCACGTTACAGTAGCCCTTCTAACTTGAAGTAATTTCTCATGATCAAGGGGCTCTCATCTTTTGGAACTGAGCAAGTCAGCTTGTTTAGAAAGAGTTATCTTCAGCTGTAGGATTGAAATGAAACACTCTTATATTTTATCTTTTGCTACCTACAAGAATTAGAAGAAAACATTCCTGCCAGTAGTTTCAATATCTTATTGTCTCAATTCAAAGTATCGACCACTCTTATTTTGTCCCTCCTCTTCTTTCAAGAATGTAGTTTTTACTGTGTCTGCATGTTGCTCAGGCAGTGAGTGACTGGCCTGATACCTTCCTTCACCTAAGGTGTACTGTAGCTTTTTGACTCTCTTGTAAAGGGCATCCGTTTTTTAATTTTGTTTTTGGATTGTTCATTACTAATATAATTGGACTCTTCTGTTTGTAAGGTCATTTCATCTGCCAATAGAAATACTTTTACTTCTTCCTTTCCAATTTGGGTGTCTTTTTTCTTTTCTTTTCTTTTCTTTTCTTTTCTTTTCTTTTCTTTCTTTCTTTCTTTTTTTTTTTTTTTTGTTGTTGTTGTTATCTAATTGCTTTAGCTAGAACTTCTAGTACAGTGTTGAATAGAAGTGAAGAAAGAGGGCATCCTTGTCTTGTTCCTGATCCTAGAGGGGAGAGCTTTCAGTCTTTTGCTGCTGAGTATGATGTTAGCTCTGGGGTTTTTATAAATGCCCTTTATCAGATTGAGGAAATTCCATTTTATTCCTAGTTTGTTGTGTGTTCCGATCATGAAAGTTTAATTTTGTCAAATGCTTCTGCATCAATTGAGATTGTCACTTTTTTTTTTTCCTTTCACTCTATTAGTGTGGCATACGTTTATTTTTGTATGTTGGACCACCCTTATAATTCTGAAATATGTTTTGGAAGAATTTAAGACTTGAGTTAATTCTTTGAATGTTTGGTGGAATTCACCAGTGAAAAGCCATCTCCTCCTGGGCTTTTTGGAGGGAGGTTTTGGTTTACTTATTGAAAGTGTTTACTTTTTAAAAATGTGTTCAGGTTTTCTATTTCTTCTTGAATTTGTTTAGTAGTTTGTGTGTGGCTAGAATATTGTTTATTTTGTCTAGGTTATGTAATTTGTTGGCATACAGTTGTTCATTGTGTTTTATGAACTTTTTATTTCTGTAAAATCGTTTTTATTCAGTGGTAGTGTCCACACTATCATTTCCAATTGTAGTAATTTGAGTCCTCTTTTTTTTTTCTCAGTCAAGCTTGAGTTCTGTTCATTTTGTTGATCTTTTCAAAGAAACAACTTTTGGTTTCATCAATTTTCTCTGTTTGCATTCTGTTCTCTTATTTTATTTATCTCTGCCCTAATCTTTATTTCCTCCTTTCTGCTAGCTTTGGTTTTATTTGCTCTTTTTTTCTAGTTCCTTAAGGTGTTAAGTTAGGTTACTGATTAGGATGTTGGGTGTTTTGTTGTTTTTTTGTTCTGTTTTAAGGTAGACATTTATTTGTATAAATTTCCCTCTGAGCACTGCTTTCACTGTGTTCCCAACATTTTGGTATGCTTTTGTATTCATTCATTTCTAAGTATTTTGTAATTTCCCTTGTGATTTCTTCTTTGATCTATTGGTTGTTTATGTTGTTTGGTTGTCACATAAAAAATTTCCAGTTTTCCTTCTGATACTGATTTCTAGTTTTAGTCCATTGTGGTTGAAGAACATACTTTATATGATCTCAATCTTTTTAATTTAATGAGACTTATTTTGTGGCCTAATGTATGGTATACAATGGAGAATTTACTGTGTACACTTGAGAAGATTGTGTATTCTGTTGTTGTGTGGAGCATTCTATATATGTTACGCCTAATTTTTCTATAGCGTTGCTCAAGTCCTGTATTTCTTTCTTAAATTTTTGAGTGGTTGTTCTGTTAATTATTGAAAGTGGGTTATTGAAGGCTCCAAGTATTATTTTAGTATTATGTATTTTTCTCTTCAAGTCTGTTAATTTTTGCTTCATAGGCTTTGAGACTGTTAGCTATGTATAGGTTTATAATTGTTATGTCTTCTGAACTGACTGACCATCTTATCCATATATAGAGTCCTTCGTAGTGTCTTTTGTCTGATATTAGTAGAGCCACCTTTATGGGTGGAATTGCTTCCCCCAAAAGATGTTGAAGACCTTTCTCAGGTACCTGTGAATGTAATATTTGGAAATAGGGTCTTTGCAGATAAATAGACCTTAGTGGTGACTTGTTATGGCAGTTCTAGGAAACTAAGGTTTTGTACCAGAAGTTGGGTGTTACAAAATACCTTAAAATGTGGATGTAGCTTTGGGATTGGGTAGTGGGTGTTGGCTGGGAGTCTGCTCAGATGCTTGATTGAAAAAGCATCCTGGATTGCTTTGAAGAGACAGTTGACAGAAATATGGGTGGTAAAGGCAGTCTGTGGAGGCCTTAGAAGGAAATGATGGATTTATTATTGGGCAATGGAAAAGTGATCCTTGTTATAAAGTTGCAGAAAACTTGGCTGGATTGTATTCTACTATTGGGTGAAAAGTAGAACTTGTAGCAGTGAACTTGGATGTTTAGCTGAGATTTCCAAGCAGATATAGAAGATGCAGCCTGGTTTCTCCTTGCTGCATATAATAAAATGTGAAAGGAAAGAGATAAATTGAGGAATGAATTATTTAGCAAAAAGGAACCAGCACTTGATAATTTGGAAATTTTCAGTTTGTCCAGACAGTGTATTCTGGTAACAGGATCAAAGGTGTAACTGGACTATTTCCTAAAAAAATTAAATGTGTAACTTCTGGATCCAGTCTGCCATCTCAGCAGATCCAGGAATAGAGATGTAATTTCCTAGGAAAGATCTGTGGAGGACCCTTTTGTCCAATGGCTTGGACCTTATGAATTATGAGGTTTTTCAGAATTTTGTGCCAGCAGAAATACTGCCAGACTGGACTGAAAAACAGAGACAGGACAAAATGAAAGAATGACTGTGGGGACAGAGCCACAAATGCAGAGGCCTGGGCTTAGGAGACCTTTTGGGAACAGAGAAGAGGGCTGTTGCTCCAGTGGGCCCCAGAGTGCAAAGCATTGATCCACAGAGGATTATTTTTAGGCCTTAAAATATAATGGATTCAGTCCACAGACTCTTGAAAAAAAGAAAAAAATCTAATGAAGTTTGCTTTACTAGATTTTTGACTTGCCAGGGACTAGTAACCCCAGTGACCTCCTTTTTCATACCAGGTTCGTTTGTTTTGGGGTATCTTTTGATATGGAAATGTCTATTCTATGCTTATCTCACTGTTGTATTTTGGAAGCAGATAATTTGTTTTCTGGGTTCACAGCTCCACAGATGGAACCATTTTGTCCCAGAATGAACCATACCTCCTCTGACCCATAACTGATTTAAATGATTTAGATGATGAGATATGAGATTTTTGAGTTGGTGATGTTTAGTTATGATTTGGAACTTAGAGTTGATGTTGGAATGGGTTAAGATGGGGATGCTGGGATTGGATGGATGTATTTTGCACATTGGAAGGACATGAATTTTAGGGGGCTAGAAGATGTGGACTATTATAGGTTGACTCTTGTCCCCTGAAAAAATGTGTTCAAGTCTTAGTAGACCTTAGTACCTATGAATGTGGCTTTATTTGGAAATAGGATCTTTGTAGCTGTAATCTAGTTAAGATGGGGTTATACTGAGTTAAAATGGGCCCTAATCCATTGTAACTGATGTCCTTATGAGAAGAAGGAGGAGCCAGAGACACAAACACATGGGGGGAGAACACCATGTGACGATGAGAATACAGTTGAAGTTGGTAGCTGCAAGCCAAAGAATGTCCAGGATGCTGGCCATCACCAAAAGCTAGAAAGAGGTGAGGGATGATTCTCTTCAGAATCTCAGATAGAGGCATGGCCCTGCCAACATATTTATTTTGGACTTGTAGCCTCCAGAACTATGAGAGAATAAATTTCTGGTTTTTTAAGCCATCCTAGTTTGTAGTGATTTGGTACAGCAGTCCCAGGAAACTAATAAACCACCTCAGCTCTTTCTTGTTTACTATATTGAAATAACTTTTTCCATTCTTTCAGTTTGAACCTACTTGTGTCATCTAAAGTGAGTCTCTGGTAAACAGAATATAGATAGGTCATTTTTTTAAAAAGTGTTAAACAAAAATGTTATCATAATGTATATATTGTTTTGTGTCCTTTTTTTACATTTAGCAATATTTTTGTTGATAAATCATGTCATTCTTTACAGGTACCTCCATATAGTCTTCCATCATAGTAATATATTGCGCTTTATTCATGCTTTATTTAAACAATTTCTCACTTAAAGAAGGTTAGGTTGTTTCTAGTTTTCACTGTTAAAAAAATGCTTCAGTGAACCTCAGTTTGCAAGTTCATTTTCCTAGGATAGATACTTAGAGG
This sequence comes from Cynocephalus volans, assembly GCF_027409185.1. Taxonomy (NCBI): domain Eukaryota; kingdom Metazoa; phylum Chordata; class Mammalia; order Dermoptera; family Cynocephalidae; genus Cynocephalus; species Cynocephalus volans. The sequence continues at coordinate 153,606,781 of NC_084463.1, forward strand.
TAAAATTGCTGGACATATTTTTGGACTTTACCTGGAAGTAACTAACGTTAATCAATTTATTGTGTATCCTTCCAGAAGGGTTATCATATATAAAATATAGCTGTCTTCCATATATATACACACATATAGAATATAATTCATAAAACCAATCTTCTCTGGATAGTTTTCTACTCTTTTACTACTTGAAAACAGTGCTGTAATGACTAACGTATATATAAATGTGATTGTAGTTTTGTAGTATAAATTCCTAGTAGTTGAACTTCACTTGAAAAAGTTTATGCATTTATAATTTTGGTATTTATTACCAAATTGTCCTTCATAGAGGTTTTCTTAATACCCACACTATCATCTGTATTTGAGTGTCTGTTTTCCTACAGCCCTGCCAATACACTGTTGTCAAACATTTGGCTCATTGTCAATATGATAGGTGAAAAATGGTATCTACATTACTGCTTTGAGTCTCTTCTTATGAGTGGATTGGGCTCTTTTGTTCTTTGTTTGTATATTTGAATGCCATGTTTTTACTGAGCTGCCATTTTTCTGTTGGGCTATTATGAGACTTTGTTTATGGTTGATTTTGCCATGCAGGAAATTGTCCTTATTTCCTGTAGGTAGAGGTATCAGTCTTATAACACAAAATTTTGTGTTATTTTTTAGAAGGCCTTTCCCATTTTGAGATTATTAGAAGAATCTATCATTGTCAAAATTAGCTCACTTCTAATATAGTACATTTATATTGGTCTAAGTAATAAGCTACTCTAGATAAGAAAGTCAGTTTCTTTTTATTTAATTATTTTTTAAATTTTTAAATTTTAATTTTTTAAAATATTATTTTATTTTGTCAATATACAATGTGGTTGACTATTACCAAAATCTCCCTCCTGCCTCCCTCACCCCGCCCCCTCCCAACAATCTCCTTTCTGTTTGCTTGTCATATCAACTTCAAGGAATTGTAATTGTTGTGTCTTCTTCCCTCCCCCAAACCCCCGGTTGTTTGTGTATTTATTTATTTATTTTTAGCTTCCACAAATAAGTGAGAACATGTGATATTTCTCTTTCTCTGCCTGACTTGTTTCACTTAATATAATTCTCTCTAGGTCCATCCATATTGTTGCAAATGGCAGTATTTCATTCTTTTTTATAGCAGAGTAGTAATCCATGGGTGTAGATATACCACATTTTCCATATCCATTCATCTGATGATGTACATTTAGTTTTAGCTATCGTAAAGAGTGCTGCAGTGAACACTGGAGAACAGGTATACCTTTGACTTAATGATTTCCATACCTCTGGGTATATTCCCAGAAGTGGGGTAGCTGGGTCATATGGTAGATCTATCTGCAGTTGTTTGAGGCACCTCCATACCATTTTCCATAGAGGCTGCACCATTTTGCAGTCCCATCAACAATGTATGAGACTTCCTTTTTCTCCACAACCTCGCCAGCATTTCTCATTCACAGTCTTTTGGATATTAGCCATCCTAACTGGGGTTAGATGGTATCTCAGTGTGGTTATGATTTGCATTTCCCAAATGGTGATTGATGTTGAGCATTTTTTCATGTATCTATTGGCCATTCGTATATCTTCCTTTGAGAAATGCCTATTTAGCTCTTTTGCCCATGTTTTAATTGGGTTACGTGTTTTTTTCTTGTAAAGTTGTTTGAGTTCCTTGTATATTCTGGATATTAATCCTTTGTCAGATGTATATTTGGCAAATATTTTCTCCCACTCTGTTGGTTGTCTTTTAACTCTGTTAATTGTTTCTTTTGCTGTGCAGAAGCTTTTTAGTTTGATATAATCCCATTTGTTTATTTTTCCTTTGGTTGCCCGTGCTTTTGGGGTCGTATTCATGAAGTCTATGTCCAGTCCTATTTCCTGAAGTGTTTCTCCTATGGTTTCCCTAAGAAGTTTTATTGTTTCAGCGTGTATATTTAAATCCTTAATCCATTTTGAGTTGATTTTAGTATACAGTGAGAGGTATGGATCTAGTTTCATTCTCCTGCATATGGATATCCAGTTCTCCCAGCACCATTTGCTGAAGAGGCAGTCCCTTCCCCAGTGAATAGGCTTGGTGCCTATCAAAGATCAGATAGCAGTAAGTCTGTGGGTTGATTTCTGGATTCTCTATTCTATTCCATTGGTCAGTGTGTCTGTTTTTATGCCAGTACCATACTGTTTTGGTTATTATAGCTTTGTAGTATAGCTTAAAGTCAGGTAGTGTTATGCCTCCAGCTTTATTTTTTTTGCTCAGCATTGCTTTGGCTATGCTTGGTCTTTTGTTATTCCATATAGATGTCTGGATAGTTTTTTTTTTTTTCCCATTTCTGATAAAAATGTCATTGGAATTTTGATGGGGATTGCATTGAATTTGTATATCACTTTGGGTAGTATGGACATTTTCACAATGTTGATTCTTCCAACCCAAGAGAATGGGATATCATTCCATCTTCTTGTGTCCTCTTTCATTTCTCTCAGCAGCGGTTTGTAGTTCTGATGATAGAGATTTTTCACATCCTTGGTTAACTCAATTACTAAGTATTTTATTTTTTTTGGTGGCTATTGTAAATGGCAAGCTTTCTTAATTTCTCTTTCTGCATGTTCACTATTGGAGAATTGTAATGCTACTGATTTTTGTGTGTTGATTTTGTATCCAGCAACATTGCTGAAATCATTTATCAACTCCAAGAGTTTTTTTGTAGAGGCTTTAGGCTGTTCGATATATAGGGTTGTGTCATCTGCAAAGAGGGACAGTTTGACTTCATTTTTTCCAGTCTGGACGCCATTTATTTCCTTCTCTTCTCTGATTGCTCTGGCTAGTACTTCCAACACTGTGTTGAATAGGAGTGGTGAAAGTGGGCATCCTTGTCTTGTTCCTGTTCCTAAAGGAAAAACTTTCAGCTTTTCCCCATTCAGGATGATATTGGCAGTGGGTTTATCATATATGGCTTTAATTATGTTGAGATACTTTCCATATATATCTAACTTATAGAGAGTCTTTGTCATGAATGAGGGTTGAATTTTATCAAATGCTTTTTCAGAATCTGTAGAGATGATCATATCTGGTCCTTGTGTTTGATTTTATTGATGTGGTGTATCATATTTATTGATTTCTGTATGTTGAACCAACCTTGCATCCCTGGGATGAATCCCACTTGATCATGGTCTATAATTTTGCATATGTGTTGCTGTATTCTGTTAGCTAGTATTTTACTGAGGATTTTTGCATCTATATTCATCACGGGTATTGGACTGCAGTTTTATTTTTTAGTTGTATCTTTGCCTGGTTTTGGTATCAGAGTGATGTTTGCTTCATAGAATGAGTTTCGGAGAATTCCCTCTGTTTCGGTCTTCTGGAATAGTTTGTAGAGAATTGGTATCAATTTCTCTTTAATGTTTGGTAAAATTCTGCTATGAATCCATCTGGTCCTGGGCTTTTCTTTGTTGGGAGCTTTCTGATAATGGCTTCAATCTTTTTTCTTGTTATTGGTCTGTTCAGATTTTCTACATCTTCTTGGCTCAGTTTTGGTAGCTTGCGTGTGTCCAGAATTTTATCCATTTCCTCCAGATTTTCAAATTTGTTGGCATATAGTTGTTTATAGTAATCTCAAATTATTCCTTGTATTTCAGAGGTATCATTTGTAATATCACTGTTTTCATTTCTAATTTTTGTTATTTGGATCTTCTCTCTTCTTTATTTAGTTACCGTTACTAATGGTTTGTCAATTTTATTTATCTTTTCAAAAAACTAACTTTTTGATTCATTGATCTTTTGTATTGTTTTTTGGGTTTCAATTTCATTAAGTTCTGCTCTGATCTTAATGATTTCTTTCCGTCTGCTAACTTTGGGTTTGGATTGTTCTTGTTTTTCCAGTTCTTCAAGGTGAAGTATTAGGTTGTTCACTTGCCATCTTTCCATTCTTCTAAAGTAAGCATTTAATGCAATAAACTTCCCCTTTAGTACTGCTTTTGCTGTATCCCAATGGTTTTGGTATGATGTATCATTGTTTTCATTCGCTTCAATAATTTTTTTGATTTCCTGTTTGATTTCTTCTTGGACCCATATGTCATTAAGTAGCATGCTGTTTAATTTCCATGTGTTTGTATAGTTTCCAGAATTTCATTTGTTATTGATTTCTAATTTTGATCCATTGTGGTGTGAAAAAATACATGGGATAATTCCAGTTTTTTTGAATTTGTTGAGACTTGATTTGTGACCTAACCTGATCTATCCTGGAGAATGATCCATGTGCTGATGAGAAGAATGCATATTCTGAGGTTGTTGGATGGAATGTTCTGTAGATATCTGCCAAGTCCAATTGGTCTAGAGTGTTGTTTAGATCTTGTGTGTCTCTGCTGATTCTTTGCCTAGATGACCTGTCCAGTATTGACCATGGGGTGTTCAGGTCCACTGCTGTTATGGTATTAGTGTTTTTTCCCTTCTTTAGGTCTAATAGGGTTTGCTTTATAAATCTGGCTTCTCTGATATTGGGTGCATATGTATTTATGATTGTTATGTCTTCTCGATGGATGAATCCTTTTATCGTTATGTAGTGGCACTCATTATCTTTTTTTATTGTTTTTATTTTAAAGTCTATTTTATCAGATATAAGAATAGCTACTCCAGCTCGTTTTCCATTTCTTTTTGCATGGTCAGACTTTTTCCATCCTTTCACTGTTAGTCTATGTGAGTCTTTATAGGTGAGTTGGGTCTCTTGAAGGCAGCACCTAGCTGGGTCCTCCTTTTTAATCCAGTCAGCCAGTCTGTGTCTTTTGATTGGGGAATATAATCCTTTTACATTAAGAGTTGTTGTTGAAAAGTGTTGATTTAATCCTAGCATTTTATTGATTTTTGTTTGGATGTCTTGTGTCTTTTGTTCCTTTCTTTCTGATTTACTGTTTGTTTTCTGTATTTGTTGGTTCCTTGGGTTGTGGGTAAGCTTTTTTTTCCTCTTCATTGTTAGCATTTTAATTTTACTACTAGGTTTTAATTTTTCTTGAGTTTTTATGGCAGTGGTAGTTATTTTTCCGGTACCAAACCCAGTACTCCCTTGAGAATTTCTTGTAAGGGCAGTCGTGTGGTAGTGAACTCCCGCAGTTTTTGTCTGAGAAATATACTATTTGCCCTTCATTTCGGAAAGATAACCTGACAATCTATGTCTTTTAATATTTTGAATATATCATCCCATTCTTTTCTGGCTTTTAGGGTTTGTGATGAAAAGTCTGATGTTAGCCTGATTGGGGCTCCCTTACAGGTGATTTGACGCTTCTCTCTTGCAGCTTTTAAGATTCTCTCTTTGTCTTTGAGTTTTGCCAATTTGTCTATAACATGTATTAGAGAAGACCTTTTTGCATCGAATACGTTTGGGGATCTTTGACCTTCCTGAATCTGAAGATCTGTATCTTTTTCTATACTTGGGAACTTTTCTGTCTCCATTTTGTTGAATATGTTTTCAATGCAATCTCCTTTTTCCTCCCCTTCTGGAATACCCATGACTCAGATATTTGAGCGCTTAAGTTTGTCTGATATCTCTCTTAGATTTTCTTCAATGTTTTTAATTCTTTTTTCTTTTTATTTTTTGTCTGCCTTTGTTATTTCAAACAGCCCACCTTCAAGGTCAGAAGTTCTCTTGCTTCTGCAAGCCTGCTTGTTAAACTCTTTGTTGTGTTTTTTATTTCTTTGAGTGAATTCTTCAGCTTGGCCAGCTCTGCTACATTCTTTTTCCGGGCATTGATTTCCTTGTACCCTTCTTCTTTCAGGTCCTGTATAGTTTTCCTTGTTTCATTGTGTTGTCGAGCTGAGTTTTCTTGTATCTCATTTAGTTTCCTTAGAATTATCACTCCAAATTCCTTGTCATACATTTCAAGGGCTTATTGTTCTATAGGATCTAGAGATTGAGAGTTATTACCCTTTGGTGGTGTACTTTCTAGATTTTTCATATTTCTGGTATCTTTGATGTTTAGTCATTGTGGCAGGGGATTTCATGGTCCACTGTTTGGACACTTGTCTGGCTAGGATGCTGCTGGGGATGCCAATTTGGTATGGTTGCCTCAGTGTCTGCTCGGTTGCGCACTGGTGCCTTGGGTGCATGGTCGCCTTGTGTCTTGGGCCTCCTTGGGGAGGCGCCTCTCCAGTCAGCATGCACTCGGCCGGGCTGGGGATGGAGTTGGGTGGCGGCAGCGAGGCCTGCCTGCTGGGTCATGCACTGGCACTGCAGGGCATGTGGTCTCCGTGGATCCTCTGCTTCTCTGGCTGGGCGCCTCTCTGATTGGCGTGCACTGGGCTGGGCTGGAGATGGATTCGGGAGGTGGCGGTGAGGCCTACCTGCTGGGTTGTGTGCTGGCACAGTAGGGCATGTAGTCTCCACAGATGTTCCGCTTTTCCGGCTGGGTGCCTCTGATCGGTGCGCACTCGGGCTGGGAATGGAGTTGGGCGGCAGCAGCGAGGTCTATCTGCTGGGTCGTGCTCTGGCTCTGCAGGGCGTGTGGTCTCCGAGAATCTTCCACTTTTTCCGATGTGAAAGCCAGTTTCTAATGTTAACTCTTTATTGCTCTGGAGAGGGTGACCTATCTCACTTAATTCACCCTTAAAGCATGGGGAAATACAGGGTAACAGTAATAGATTGTATGTGCTTGTGGTCGATGTCTCACAGGACAACTGAAACATAACACTGGAGCTGGGCTTTGCCATGGGATTGCTCTATATGTTAATTCAAATTCATTGGTGTAGTTACAGGGAAAACTGTTGATTAGAGTCAAGGGAAGGTATCCCTGTTATGGAATTCCTCTTTAGCCGTTCTGTGCACTGTTGTTTGGTTGTTAAGACATTTAGACCTAAAGTTCTTTCTTTTTAGTGCCTCTGTATTTGTGGTCATCTTTCTGGGACCACTTACTTAATTTAGTTTAACTTAGACCCTAAAGGTTAGAATTCTGTGGATTGAATTACTTGGGTGTATTTTGCAAACTTCTCCTGCACTTTTTAGTAAATAAGACAATATAAAATCATTACTTTTCAACATGAAGTGTTTTCTTTAGGGTAATGACATTAAGGATAAATTTTATCTTATTTTTCTCTTATCTTGTTTCTATTATTTCAGTAAAAAATCCGTGGGTCTTTTTCCCCTTAAAAAAAAAAACATTTAATTTATCTTCTTTTCAGTAGATGTATTTACATTTAGTAGATATACAGGGATGCTTATTGGTTAACTGTAAACCTAAAAAGAGTGGTATATGTTTTTCTCTAGATCCCAAGGAAGAGATAGAGGAAGAAGACGATTCTGCACTCCCTCAGGAAGTTTCCATTGCTGCAACTAGGCCTAGCCGAGGCTGGCGCAGTAGTAACAGGACATCTGTTTCTCGCCATCGTGACACAGAGAATACCCGAAGCTCTCGGTCCAAGACTGGTTCATTGCAGCTCATCTGCAAGTCAGAACCAAATACAGATCAGCTTGATTATGGTACAGTGCAAGTAGAGTTTGGTTACTTAGTAATCAGGTGCTTTTTGATTTTAAATGTAATATTGAACATTTGCCTAAACAGCTTAACTTTCAGGGACAGATTGGTAGTATAGGGAGGGTTTCTTTTGGACAATTTGCAGATATTCTTTTGTATAATTACCCAATGTAATAATTTGATTTGAATGTCTTGGCTGCAGAGAAAAAAATATCTTATATCTACATAAATAAAGTTTTTTTCTTATTTTATTTTTCCAGATGTTGCAGAAGAGCATCAGTCTCCAGGTGGCATTAGGTAAAAAACTTTGTATTTCATATTTAAACCTTTGGAGACATAAAGTACAGTCACATTAAATGATTCAGAAGTTAGGGGCTGGCCCGTGGCTCACTCGGGAGAGTGTGGTGCTGACAACACCAAGTCAAGGGTTAAGATCCCCTTACCGGTTATCTTTATAAAAAAAAGAAAAAAAGATTCAGAAGTTTTCTATCTGAATTGATTTTGAGTTGTAAGAGAAATTAACTTCAGTTTCAATATTTAGATTCCACATTGATCTTGAATAGAGCTTTAACCAGGTAACCTTTAGTTACATAGTTCAGAAACCTTGTCTTGAGTACCTTCTGTATTCAGCTTAGTCTGTGTTAGGTACTAATGTGAAAAGTGAGTGTTTTGACCAGGATTTTAAAGGGGTAGCATATCTAGGATTTATGTATTTTTAGTTCCAATTATTGTTCTTTAAGATAAAGAAGGCTTGATTGTGGTCCAACTAGATCATAAGGGTAAAAATTATAGATAACAACGTGAAATTTTAGCTACCTCTAAATAAGTTACTAAATAAAATCCAGCCAGAAATGATTCTTACAAACAGAATTTCTCATTTGGATATTTGCTTATTTTCAGTAGTGATGAGGAAGAGGAGGAAGAAGAGGAGATGTTAATCAGTGAAGAGGAAATACCATTCAAAGATGACCCAAGAGATGAGACCTATAAACCCCACTTAGAAAGGCATGTCTCAATGAAAAATAAGTAGGAAAGCACTGTTGCACGCTTTGGTTTTGTGTTATTGCCAAACAAATGCGTATAGACTTAATTTTAAATGAGTAATTAATTAGCACTTGTTTTGCAAATCTAACATTTATCACTTCCTCATACATGTTTTATCTTAACAAAGTATCATGAATTCCCTGAATACTTAGAATGTTTTACGTGTCTTGTTTCTCTTTATACCTATGGTGAGGTTTGATTCTCAGGAATCTTTATCCAGAGGGGACAGGGGAGTGTTCATTCCATAGGCAACAAATATAGTTATAATTACTGTGCATGCGAGGAACAGTTGGTGAGAAATCACATTTCATAAGCTGAGGACCATAATTTTATAATAAATCAATGATTACCCTAAGCTTTATTAACCTGTTGTCATAGTCTTCCTTGGAAAGTTTCTTTGTGGGTTACCAATGTTGAACTGCATTTGTGTTTTTAGGGAAACCCCAAAGCCACGGAGAAAATCAGGAAAGGTAAAAGAAGAGAAAGAGAAGAAGGAAATTAAAGTGGAAGTGGAGGTGAAAGAAGAAGAGAATGAAATTAGGGAGGATGAGGAACCTCCTAGGAAGTGAGTAGGCTATTATAACTTAAAATGGAAATCTAACAGATTTTGAAGCCACCAGTGGAACAAAGGGTGGGAATTTGAGGAGGGATGTTGACATATACATAGTTCAAAATATACTTTTTTAACTTAAAAAAATTTGCCTCAAGTAGCTGACAGTTTCATTGGAGAGAGACTTCTCAGAAGTTTGAAGTGTTTAATTTTAATTCAAAGCAATACTTAATTCCAAATGAACGGGGAAGACAATAGCTATAGGGAAGCAGAGGGAGTAGAGACAACAAGAAAAAGCATGGCAGATATGGGTTCTCAGAAGGGCAAATAAGGCAAAAGATGTAATAACCTTAATCAGGTAAAACTTTGCCTAGCAACCATTTCCCATTGCAGATAAAAGATTTTAAATGTTTAGGCTTTTTGGTTCTCCTGCAAAGAGAGTATATAGTTTATATTCTTAGGGGTTTTTTTGTTTTTTTGTTTTTTGATAATAGACTTTTTCATTCTGCTTTTTAAATTAAGGTAATAGACTTTTCACTGTAACAGCTCTTCAGGTAATAACATTGAAATTTCTCCAAAGCTTACATAATCATAGTTTAAACAAGGTTAACATTTAGTTTGTGAGTGCAGACTGATTTGAGAATGAAATTACTTCAGAGGAAAATCCTGCTTGATTTGCCAGATATGTCTTTGGTTTTATGTATTCTGGGCTATCCTTTGTGTCTGCCACCTGCTCTGTGGAGCTGACTATGTTTTCGGCCATTCTTCACTCTATAAGCTTCAATCTGGAATATGTGGGCAATTACTCTGTCTTTAATTACAGGAGAGGAAGAAGGCGAAAAGATGACAAAAGTCCACGTTTACCCAAAAGGAGGTGAGGAATTAATGCTCCTATTGTTCTGTACCTTATTTCTAGTCCGAGGCACTTTAGTCATTTAGCCCTCATTTTAATCCTGCAAGAATGGCTACTCAGAAATTTCACAAAAGCAATTTCATTAATGTTCTCGATGCACTGATACTATGTTTTTATTTTCATTGCAGGATCTTGAAGTTTCTAAAAATCTTAGTACTTTCTCTTTACTTTTGGGGATTGGTAGTTTATTTTATGCTATTTTTAAACTGTCAAACATTTGGCAATTTCTGGTTACTTCTAACACATTCTGTGCAAGCTATATACTAGAAAAGAGACTTTAATTCTTCATACTCTAAAGTAGCTATTCCCTATAGTACAGTTTAAGTTAAAGGCCACTGTGCAAAATTCCACTTTTCTGTTGCTTACTTTTCTCTTATATTTTGGTAATAGAAAAAAACCTCCGATCCAGTATGTTCGTTGTGAGATGGAGGGATGTGGAACTGTTCTTGCTCACCCTCGCTATTTACAGGTCAGTGAAGTTGTTATGTTCCGCTACTGGTTTTCATATTCTATAAGACTTTATAATTTGTGGACTTGTGTAGGCTTTATCACTAACATACAATGTCAATAAAAAAATCCTTGTTTAAAACATGAGATTACTTTAGACATTTTGTTTTTTGATGTGACTGAGAAACTGAGCTCAAATAGATGACTTTCCTTGGAATCTTGGAATATTAAAATATTTCCCATTGTGGTATAAATACTTCTGATTCATGAAAGTAAAAAAGGTGGTTGTAAAAATAGATCAAGACATAGAGTAACCAATTTTAGTTTAATTTGTATTAGAAAATAAGATAACTCAGACCAGTGATTTCTTGGGTATTGTGCAAAATGAAGAAAAAATTTTTATTTTGGGTTTTGTTTTTATTTTTATTTTTTTGAGTAGAGTTTTTAAAAAAAATGCGTAAAGATATAGATTATATTTAGATAGGGCAGAAGTAGGGAATGCCTATTTGATCTTCAGCAGCAAATATAAGAGTAAATATATGAGAGTAAGGCCTTACTTTTGGATTATGGTTCTATTATATTAATGATAACTACTATTCTTTTGCTATGTGCCATCTGCTCCACTAAGCACTGTACAGTACATAATCTCTCTATCACCCACATTATGAGACAGTTTTTGTTATCTCCATTTCACAAATGAGAACTGGAACTTGAAATATTTAAGTATATCTTCTAGGGTACTAGTGAATGATAGACCCATATTGGAACCAAGATCTACATATTTCCATAGTCTATGTTTTTAACCATTGTATTATACTGCCTCCCTATTCACATACAAAGTATTTTTTGGTCTTCCTTCACTTTAAACTTAGCAAAAATAAAAAAGAGCTTTCAGGAAGCCTTTCTTTTTATCCCTTTTTACTTTTACTGTTTTAGCACCACATTAAATACCAGCATTTGCTGAAGAAGAAATATGTATGTCCCCATCCCTCCTGTGGACGACTCTTCAGGCTCCAGAAGCAACTTTTGCGACATGCCAAACATCATACAGGTACTTTTAAAAATAAAATGTTTTTCAAGTATCTAAATGTACTGTACTTTAGAGGTGCAGATTGGTGATGATGCAGTTTTTTATAACACATTTTTTTAAAAGAGTCTATAGTCAAGTTGGGGAGAAAGGTGTGAAAATAAAATGTAATAAAACAAATTTTATAAGGAATGAACAACCTAGTGCTTTTGGACTTTTATCCTTTGACTTCTATTCTTTATCCTGGTTTGTTTCTAATGAACAAACTAAGGCTTTTGAACCTTATCCTTTGACCAGGATAATGATCGTTTATTGAGCATGTAATTCTGTATTAACTGTGGACTAAACCCTTCACATATATTATTGTAATCTATTGACTTAACACCACTAAGTTTGCTTGTATTAGCCTTGTTTTATAGCTAAGAAACCAGAAGTTTAGCAGCATTAAGTAACTTGCCCATGGGTACATATCTAGTTTTTAGCAGAACCATTATTTTCTAATTCTGCTTCAGGTAGATGCTTGTAGTAGTTGTTATGGACTAAAAACAGGAAATATTGGGGAGAAAGTCTAAATGGTAAAAGAGGCTTGCTTATAGATAATGGTTAACCATTGAATAGCTCTTAGGACTTCTGCTGCTATCAAAATCATAAAAGCTTGGGCCGAGCCCGTGGCGCACTCAGGAGAGTGCGGCGCTGGGAGCGCAGCAACGCTCCCGCCGTGGGTTCGTGGGTTCGGATCCTATATAGGAATGGCCAGTGCACTCACTGGCTGAGTACTGGTCACGTAAAAGACAAAAAAAAAAAAATCATAAAAGCTAACTCTTGAATTTGCATGCAAACTCTTGTAGAAATTGTTGATACAAAAAGAGAAGCTGAGTGTCTTTACAATGCATATTATAGAACAGACTCAAATTCCATTCATTTGTAGCCACTGATAATCAATGCAGTGCAGCTAATAGGGACAAATTAGGCTGGGCACGTACCACTAATTGAGTATGGCTCAGACACTTGTTTGTTACGTATGTTTTCTTCTTAATAATCTTGAAGGGTAACACTAGGAATTCCAGTTGCAAATATATCATGTCTTCTGCTCAAGGTCATACTGATGTAATGTACTCTTTCCTTTATTCACTGTATGTGTGACTTAGACAAGTTACTTAACTTCTCACGTTTCCTTATCTGTAAAGATACTAGTATTACAGAGTTATTGAAAAGATCAAATGAGATAATGTAAAGTGCTATTTACTGTACATGGTAGACTTTTTCAGAACATCAGGATTTGAACTTGGGTCATAATCACTCAAAGGTCTACAATCTTTGCTTTATACCATGCTTCCTGAGAGAGAACACTGGACTGTCTCCACTCTGTTTCTTTATAGGTGCTGTAATTTCTTTGCTCCTCCTGCTCCCTGTTAATACTGTTTCATCTCATAGAAAAATTGTTTCTGATAACTAGTTTACATTAGTTTAGCTAAATATCACAAGCCTACTATGAGAAACTGTTTTATAAATTCAGCTTATTCCAAATAATTGTATTTTGTAATACAATTTTATGGTGTTAGTTTTCCTTTCGTGAGGAGATGTCTGGTTACCTCACTAGGTTAGAGCGTGGTGCTGGTAACACCAAGGTCAGGGGTTCAGTTCTTCTTAACAGCCAGCTACCCAAAAAGAAAAAGAAGAAAAAAGTTTTCCTTTTGCAAATTATTATATACAGACTCCCTTTGAAAATAATTTATTTAGCAAGTGGATGCCCCATCCAGGTTTGCCATGCTACTATGAAGCTGGAAGAATGGACAAGACTGGGAAATGCTAAGAGTTGTCCCTGGATTAGAACTGTGCATTTTTTAGTCGTTGCTATACAAAATGTGGAGCAGAGACCAACGTGCATTGGCATCACTTGGGTTCTTATGAGAGGTATAGAATCTCTGGCCTTACTTCAGATCTGGTGAATCAGCGTATGCATTTAGTAAGATCCCCAGGTGATCCCTAAGTACATTCAAGTTTGAAGAAAACTTGACTCTTTTCCCACACTTGGTTCTCCCTGCCTCCCCACAATGGCTGGCCAGGACGGGGATCCAAACCTGTGACTTTGGTGTTATAAGACTGCACTCTAACCAACTGAGCTAACCAACCAGTACCTACACTTGGTTTTAAAGCGTCTGGGAAAGAGTATAGGGTTAAATTGGATATTGTTTACCTTTTAACTTATTTGTGTTTTCCATGTTACTATTTCTAGTAAATTTAAGAGGAAGGAGTAGAAAACGTAGCAGTCATTTATTCAACAAGTGTATGGTGAAATAAGTAAATGCTCCTTTGCCCCATGGATTCTATACCACGTTACCAACTTGTCAAAAATCCAGTGGAATGGGGGGGTGGTTGTGAAGTGACAAGGAGCTAGTGGGATGGTACAGAAAATGTGGGGTAGGAGAAAAAAGAAATACAAGTAGTGTTTACATATAATTGATAACAGTGACTCAAATCTTTGCAACAAGTTTAAGTTGTCTTGGGTAACATTTTTTGAACCTAGAACAGAGGGTATGATTACCATTTTAGATATGGATCAGTTTTCTCCTAGGTAATGCCAAATTTTTATTTTTATTTTGTTTCAATGCCAGATTCTTTCTATGTAAGCATTCAGTTTTCATAATCTGTGAAAAAACTGTTGTAAAGAATAAAATCTATGGAAAGAGTAGTGGTTTACTTGCTAAACAATTTATCCAAAATCTAGATTAGTTGTATAATTGAGATTAAGATTTCAGTTCCCATATTTCTATCTAGTTTTTCTTTTCTTTTTAAACAGGTTCTTAGGCTACTAAATGTATGGAATATTTTTTTTCAAAAAAGATAAAAATAGTGTATTTCTTTCTAAAATTTTGTTTGCCCAAACTGTTTATACATTGAAAACAGCATTGCTTCTACTATAAATTGACCTACCTAATCATCTGTTTACTTACTGTAAGCTAGGGAAAGTACTTAGAGTATCTAAGTGGAACCCTAACCATATCATGTTTTCCTATTAGATCAAAGGGATTATATCTGTGAATATTGTGCTCGGGCCTTCAAGAGTTCTCACAATCTGGCAGTGCACCGGATGATTCACACTGGCGAGAAGCCATTACAGTGAGTATTTATTTGCTGGTGAACATCTGGATGAGAAGTGCATATATACCACTTGGAGTGTTTGTCCCTTTATAAACATGTCAGCTGCCACAGCTATTTTCTTTTACCAAGTTAAAAAGTAGGTGTTGATTGAGGGAGCTAGTTTCCTAATTCTTCATAAGAAGTATATGTTACTGATTATTGTGTATATACTTGAGCTCTAAATTCTCACCCTGATGCCAAATATGCTCTTTATTACTGTGATCAGTCTTTTCTCTTTTACTTTCCTTAGATGTGAGATCTGTGGATTTACTTGTCGACAAAAGGCATCTCTTAATTGGCACATGAAGAAGCATGATGCAGACTCCTTCTATCAGTTTTCTTGCAATATCTGTGGCAAAAAATTTGAGAAGAAGGACAGTGTAGTGGCACACAAAGCAAAAAGCCACCCTGAGGTGCTGATTGCAGAAGCTCTGGCTGCCAATGCAGGCGCCCTCATCACCAGCACGGATATCTTGGGCACTAACCCAGAGTCCCTGACACAACCTGCAGATGGTCAGGGTCTTCCTCTTCTTCCTGAGCCCTTAGGAAACTCAACCTCTGGAGAGTGCCTACTGCTAGAAGCTGAAGGGATGTCAAAGTCATACTGCAGTGGGACAGAACGGGTGAGCCTGATGGCTGATGGAAAGATCTTTGTGGGAAGCGGCAGCAGTGGGGGCACTGAAGGGCTGGTCATGAACTCAGATATACTCGGTGCTACCACAGAGGTTCTAATTGAAGATTCAGACTCTACTGGACCTTAGTCAAGGGAAGACTTTGGGCACTGGGACAGCTCAGACTTTGTATTTAAATGATAAAAAGGACAAAAAAAAAAAATTTAAAGCATTTAAAATCTAGTAAAATAACTGAAGGGCCTGCTCTTTCCATTGTGAATCACAGCACACACACACATATACCCCATTCCCATCCCCTGTTCTCCCTCTGTTGTCCCCCTTATAAAATTGATGTTGTCTTTACCAAAAAGGTAGACAAAAAAGAAGCAGCAGCAGCTCTTAAATGAGTGTCATCCTCATACCAGTTCCAGCCAGTGTCAGACTTCTGCTCATCGGCACATCCCCTTTTCAACCTGTAACTGATGTGCTCTGGATCAGCTTTTCACTCTCAATAGTATATACTGTCTTCTAAATCCCTTCTCTTAATCTACTGCTGCCCATGGTTCTGGCTTCTATCCACTATGGCACATTTATCCTCAAATATTGTAAAATTCTAAATCTCTGGAGGCTGGCAGCTTGACTTGGCACTTTAGGGCCCCTTAGCAGGGTGAGCTGTTAAAACAGCACATATCTCTCACCCCCTCTTCCTCCATTCCCCACTAGGTTTTGGAAAGGAAGGATACATGGTGACCACCTCTCTCTTCTTTAATTCCAGCACCTCAGTCCCCCTCCCAAAACCTCTATATGGCTCTCAATGGTGCTCACTTGGCTTGGAAGCAGGCTCCCAAGAGGGAGGGGGTTGCCTTCTACACAGTCTCTTTGACTGCAAGACAGGGCTCTGTATCAGTGAGACAGTGAGAAAAGTCCAAGGCTAATGGCAGAAATTTGCACTTTGAACATGTGTGTTTTTGTGTTGTGGAACCTGAGATTCCTTATTTATTAACGGAAAGTCTGATTTCTTTTTCCTTTTTTTTTTTGTTGGGGGTGGGTGGGTTTTGTTGCTGTATTTTGTGGGGCTGGGAGAGATTAGATTATTCTGACAGGGGATCCTTTCCATGAGAGGTACTTTGAAGGCAAGACATAGGGTTGAAGAAGCACAGCCAGCCTCTAAAATCATAGCTCTCTAGTGGCCTTTAAAGAAAGCTGGTCCTCAGCACTAACAAAATCACTACAATATCCTAGTGTGTTTTTTGTTTTGTTTTGTTTTTGTTTTTTGGGGTTTTTTTGGAAGCCTTTCTAGGGAAAGATGTTAGGTCTCTGGTAATTAGTTATGCTCTTTGAGATTTTTAGAACATTGAGATTTAGGATTTTGAGGGAATGAGGAGGGTTGTGCAGGGTCTGAATTACAGATGAAAGATTTTCTCTTGCGAATTTATTTTCTTTTTTTGTCTCCACCGTTTCCTTTCATATCTTCCAATTGGCCCAATTCTGGCCCCTTGCTTTGTTTTTTGCTTTGCTTTATCATTGGTTCATTCCAGCTCCCTGTTAGTGAAGGATACTGCCATTAGCGAAGGAATAAAGTCTATGAGTCCTAAAGTTTAAAGTCAAAGAAAACTGCTTTGTTTTTTTTTTCCCTTTTAGTAACACTTCAGAAGAGGAAAGACTTCAATTGACAAAGTCAATAATCTATTTAATAATGGCTTTGGCTTTCACCCAGAATTCTGGGAATTATTACTTCCTTTGGGATAGGGATTTTCATGGGGTGTGGATTACTGTTCATGGGAGAGAGACAGTGCTTTTGTACAAGTTCATACCTCATAGAAAACTAAAAATCTATTTTGGCTCATTTTTAGAGAACTAAAAGGGCAATTCCTATCCATCTGTGTACCTCAGAAGCTGGAATTGAAGGCTTGCCTCTTCATTGTTCATTGTCAGAAATGTATGATGGCTGTTGGAAAGAATGAAGTTTTGCTGAGAACAAAATAAGGAACAATTTGTTTTTCACAAACACTAAAACTATAAAGTTTATCAATTTTCTCTTTGATTTATTTTTTTCCCAAAAAAGAAGGGTAACAAAATGTCATCTCTGAAAGAGGCTTATTTTACACCCACTATTGCCAGTGGTTTGGGATGCCAGGGAATATGGAGTGAGACACCTACAGCGAACAGTCTTACATGCACTATTGTTTCTTTTCAGAGTGTTGCAGATTTGCCATCCCTCCAGTGTGGGGTAGAAAATAGAATAAGGATAGAAGGGTGTAGAATATGCTTTCCTGCCCACAGTAAGGGTTTAGAGTTGACTTTGGTATTTTCAGTAGATTTGAAATATATGGTTTATTGGATGGGTCCTCCGCAAAGTTGTTTCACTCCCAAATAATTTCATTTTGTACTGTTTTACTAGCTAGCATCCGTGTCTAACACTTAGCTTTTGTCTCTGTCACCCTTTGTCTCCATAAACTTCATTTGCGGTGATTAGTCATCAGATTTTTTAGCCACCTACACAAAAGCAAACTGCTTTTAAAGAAACCTCTTTCTGATAGGGGGAAAAGTATGTTCTTTACTATACCATACTCCTCTCCCCACAAAAAGTTAGTTCTAATAATTAGGAACTTCTCATTTCTCCTTTTCTTTTTAGTACTCTTCATAGCTACTGTTGCCTACAATAAACTGTTGCAGCAGTTTGCAATACATTTTAAAATATTTTTCATGGACTTTACATTTTTCCTTTTGAAAAAGGGGTGCTAACCTAGTAAAGAGTTGGTAAAAGTAAACTTTATGTGAGCCCTCTTCCCATTTTGTTTCTGTTCCCTATACTGTTTGTTTTATTGTCCTTCCATGGAGCTCTTTTAATCTTAAAATTCTGCATTTTGTACTCTTACAGTTGTCTCATTTTATTATCTTTTCAATAATTCTTCCCACTGCATATTCTTCATTTTGAACTGGCAAATTCTAAATTGTGATAATATAGTTGAGAAACAGCTCTTCAATATTTCTGGGAGATGTGCTTCCCCCTTGTGTTTGGTTGCCCAGGGTTATTTTGCATAATTAAGACTTAAGATGCTTCAGAGAATTTAGACAAACATTGGTCAAGAGTACTGGGAGTAGAAAAAAAATTAAGGTATAGAAAAGCATCCAACATAGAGCACTTGAACCTCCTTTGTACCTGTTTGGAGGAAAAAATATAAAAAGTATACTACCAACATAACTAAGGTTTTTACAGTCTGGTTGTTTGAAGTACCATTTTTTCCTCCTGTCTTTTTCCCACTTTCCAATGTACTCAAGAAAATTGAAAAATTGTAATGGATCAATTGAAAATATTTTATTTCCTAAAAGCCTTTTTTGCCTGTTGTAATGTGCAGGACCCTTCTCCTCTGATGGGAGAGACAAGGTAGTTACCTGAATCTAGGTCGAAAAGGTTATGTAAAAAGAAATTATAATAAAAGGGATACTTTGCTTTTCAAATCCTTGTTTTCTCTTGATCTAGGTAAGGCATATCCAAAATAAATATGTTAAGAAGAAAAATAAAAGTTGTCTTCATGGAAGCAACTTGTCTTCCTTGGTTGTATTAAGTTACAGTTATCCTAGGGGTGAAACAATTGATGCTGCTAAATGAGAAAACCAAGGGCTCTCAGAGCAGGTTTTTTGTGGGGTGTACTGTTTGCTGTCATTGAGAATCAGCTAGTTAACTTTTGACTCAGTTTAGTTCTTGATTTCTAATGCTGAGATGCCATATGATTCTGTGATCAGTTCAGCAAACTTAAAACCTCTTTGATGTTTTGATAGCTTTCTCCTTGCAAAAGTGGCCATATTAATCTAGTAGAGATTAATTAAGGATGCCATGAGGTTAATTTTAGTCTGATAATGATAAAGCTTTGATAGCATTTAATTTAATATCAGTGCTTCTTCACAAAACTCAGTGTCCGTATCAAGTACTAACTTTAAAGAAAGAAAAAATGTAATCCTACCTTCTTAAGAGTCCTACTGTGACAGCCGCCCAGGCCTCATCTCATTTCTTTCTCCCTTATATTTCTCATATTGTTTACCTATGTAAATTTGCTCTTAAGAGGGCATGTGTTTCTGCTTATTGGCAACCACTATGATGTGAAATAGTGAAAGCTAATTGATTCATTTGGAGTTGGAACTTGCAGCCTTTACCCCGTTAGCATCATCCTCTGGGTTAAATGCAATAGAATGACAACTCTCCAGAAACTTTTTTAACTCTTTTGCCTTCATTTCAAAGCCCAACTTCCCCTTACTTTGTTAAGAAGCATATGGTATGACTGGGATAGGGAAGAAAAGAAAAGCATGTTGTCACTTGAGTGAGACTGCCTTAGAAATGTTACCAAGTTAGGGTTGGGTGTTTCCTGTCCTTTGGAAGAGAACAGGCCTAAACAGTACCTTCCTCATCCTATAGCTAGGAGGAAGGCACCATGATTGAGATTAGAGATGCTTTCTTAGTTGATTTTTAATCAAGTGTTAATTAAGCTAACTTTAAAAAATACCAAAAGGATGGGGGTGAAAGATGCTGTTATTATTAAAGGACCTATTTCACACAACCTTTGTTTCTTGAACAAAATGTGAACTACATAAAGAATGAAATTAGAAAGTCAGTGGGAGAAACAACTATAGAATCAAAGACCTATATATTTAAACAAGAGCCTACTTTTTGGATCTTATCCACATAATTTAACTTCTTCAAGTTTCAGTTTCTTACATAAAATGGGGAAAATAATATTTACCTCAGAATTATTCTCAGGCTCAAATGAAGTTGCTTTAAAGCCTTTTAGCACAGTGTCTGACCAGTGGTAGATGCTTAATAAATGGTAGCTATATCAATAATAATTAATATTGTTGAATACTTTGTCAGGCCAAAAGAAAAGGACATGGGGAGCATAAGAAAGAGTGATAAAATGAACTAATTATATGTGTATATGAAATAGATTACATTAGGCATGGTGTCATGAGGATTAGTGTGATAGTGACCTTGTTGCTAAGTGCAAAAGCAAAACAATGACATAAAAACAAGTGTGCTAAGTACTAAGTGGAGAAGAAATGGAGGCAAACACTGTAGGGGAAAAAAAACTGATTAAAAAGGGCCCTTTGATTCCACAAGCACAAAAATCCACAGCCAGGAATTTGCTGCCACCTCTGAGTCAGGCGGGGGGTGGGGGGTGGGGTGGGGTGTACAATCCCATTAGTAGAGAATGCCCAGTGGATTTAGTCTGTGAGAGTCACATTTCTTATTTGGACCAGTGTAGACAGAAGCAAACCCAGCTCACTTGCTTCCTGGGACAGTTGAGTTAGGGGATGGCTTTCACAGAGCATTCATCACTGACCCCTCACCGCCGGGACCTCTGTAGCCGCTCTATCTGGCTAGCAAGGAAGATTCGTTCAGACCTGACTGCTGTTATGGAATCTTATGTAAGTTGCCTGTTTTGCTGTTGTCTATTTTTCCTTCATCTCTTCAGATCCAGCCCCTGACCGTCATGCTCTAGTCCCATTACGAATTATTAAAGCCCTGATCATGTAGTCATTCATGAGTTGTGTACCTATTATTTGACATGGCCCCTTCCCTTGAGAAAACTCATGTGATCTTTGGTTATTCCTCCAGGGTGTTTAAGAGACATGTTTCTTAAATGAGAAAATACATACGGGGTTCTAGGTAGGATTAGCTATATGTCTTTGAAGTTGTTCATAACTTGGTTGCCTATATTCTGAATCCTACCAGAATAACCAGAGGCCCTCCAAGTTTGGGTTCTTCATAGACATTGTTCTGAATTTTTGAGCTATGTAAATGAAAGGCAAGTTTATAGGATAGGTGGGAGGAAGAGCAGTATGAACTTGGTTGAAATTTGTAAATCTAACCAATTCCTCCTATACAGCATTAGCCACCACACATCAAAATTGTCCTTATATCTAAATAAGTCACCTAAACTATTGAAAGGATCCCCTAAAAGATGTATTGGGAACTTGTGGAAGTGTCAGATTCTGAAGGAACTAACCATGGAATTCCAGATTGGTTTTCCGACAGGGAGGATCCCTATCAGTCTTCACCTAAGGCCTGCTATGGAAATATTCCAGTCCCCTCTGGAGAGTTCTGAATTTAGGTTCTCTAAGAATTGGTTTGTCTTTGTACAGCCTCACCAGTTAGAAATCAGACTCTGCTTACCAATTTTTTTTTTTTTTTTTAACTAATCCTTATTGCCTTTTCTAAAGGGTTGGCCTCACACCATTGAGAGTGAGCAATGGGAGAGGAGAGAGTTTAGAGAAATTCTACAATAGCTACATTTTAGGGCTTCCTAGGTGTAGCCAAGTGTCTTCAAGTATGTTTAAAATACTTAAACTCCAGTGTGATTAAAATATTTCAGATTCTAGGAGAGAGTTTAAAGTGGGAAGGAAATATTCTTCCAAATGTTTTCAACCTTTAGAACTCAATGAAAGCTGAACATTCTCTTAAGAAGAATGTACAGATATCCAATTTGAGGGAGAATTGGGTCTTTCTAAAGTCCAGTCCTGAATCCCAAATGAAAAGTTCCTGTTCTAGACATTTTATTTTCTTTACAACTTGGAATCTTGACCAGAGAGGTGAATGAGATTTTATATGGGATTTATGGGCAATTTAAGTAAGGACATTGGGGCGATTACAGAAGATGTGATGTTTTCCTGTATCCTTGATCAGGTGAAGCATCAGGGTCTGAACAAGAACATCAACCTGGACTCTGTGGATGGTGTGCCAGTGGCAAGCACTGATCGGTGGAGTGAGCTGACCGAGGCAGAGCGACTCCAAGAGAACCTCCAAGCTTATCGTACCTTCCACGTTATGTTGGCCAGGCTTTTGGAAGACCAGCAGGTGCATTTTACCCCAGCTGAAGGTGACTTCCATCAAGCTATACATTCCCTTCTACTCCAAGTTGCTGCTTTTGCTTACCAGATAGAGGAGTTAATGGTGCTCCTGGAACACAAGATCCCCTCCAGTGAGGCTGATGGGATTCCTGTTGTTGTTGGAGATGGTGGTCTCTTTGAGAAGAAGCTATGGGGCCTAAAGGTGCTGCAGGAGCTTTCACAGTGGACAGTGAGGTCCATCCATGACCTTCGTGTCATTTCTTCTCAACAGACTGGGATCCCAGGACATGGGAGCCTTTATATTGCTAAGGACAAGAAAATGTAGCAGTTAGCCCTCTCTTCCTTGCTTTCTTTTCTAAGGGAATATACAAGTTCTCTGGGTCCTCATTTTCCCATCTTAAGTTTTTGAAAACCTTTAAGACCAGAGGCATTTTCATCAGATAGGGTTGGACACATGCACAAATGGGCATACAGGTTTAGTCTGGGTTGGGTGCATGCATGCGTGCGTGGGTATGTGTGTGATGGAGGGTGTAGGGAAATGGCAGCGGGGACAGCATTCTTCCACCTCAGTGCTCTGACCTTTCTACCCACTAATTAACCTTTATAGGCATTTAACAGCCTTACAGACAGATATATATTTTAACTCTAGTTCTAGGTGTCTGAGCCAGTGAATTAAAACTCATGTACTTTCTACCTAATTTAAACTCTTAGTTAATAAAAATAATAATAGCTAGCATTTATGGAATATGTACTATATTGAGGCATTGTGCCAGTATGTATATTATGTATAACGTCTACAACAACTTTGTAAGGCAGGTGGTGTTATTCCCATTAGGCAGATGAGAAAACAGTCTCACAGAGGTTTGGTTAAGGTCACACAGCTAGCAAGTGCCACACTAATTTGAAAAAATCTTTCTCATTGTAAAGCCTATATGCCTTTCACTTTAGAGGCTTAATTATGAACCTCTTATCACTGTATCTCTTTGTCACAGAGGGTTGGAAGATGTACCCATGTAATCTATCCCCACCACTAGAAAACAGCCCCCATTACATAACCTCATAAGTCAGCAATAATTTTAGTGTTAAAAGCAGTATTTGTTGCCTGTACTTGGCAAAAAGAGCAGCTGGAGATCTTAAGATTCTATTTGGGGGAAAGATTAGGCCCACCAAACTTCTGAGCCTTGGAAGCTGGGGATGTGTTTTAATACGGCCTAGTTTAAAGTATCCAAGAACTAAAGAATGTCCTTGAATATAGGCTTGGGCACAGCTTATTCCACGTTACCTCATGTTTACTGTAATCAGTGATGCAGTGGTATAGGCACTGGAACCCAAGCATTTATGGAAAAGGGTGGAATACTACTCAGGTTAAGAAGTCACAGAACTCCTTCACCACACATTCTCTGGACTTAGTCATGAAAAGAGGGTGAGTCCCGTTGAGTTCCCACTGGGAATGCCAAAGATTCTGAAACAATATACAACAAAGAGTTTGTGCTGTGCAGCAAAGGGGCAGGGCTCTGCATTTAATGTCCTTTGAGAATCACACAGTACAGGTTGAGTATCCCTCATCTGAAATGCTTGGGACCAGAAGTGTTTTGGATTTTTTTCACATTTAGAATATTTGCATTACTTACTGGTTAAGCATCCCAAATTCAGAATACAAAATGATCTAATGAGTATTTCCTTTGAATGTCATGTCAGCGCTCAAAAGTTTCAGATTTCAGAGCATCTTGGATTTTGGATTTTTGAATTCATGATGCTCAACCTGTATGAAAGAGTGGTAAATATGGGCTTTAGTGAAAAGGTCATTTTTAGTAAGGCCTGTGTACTACTGGTGCAATAATAGAAACTCAAGATTTTGGATTGGAGGCCCAAGTCAACTTAGTTTAATTAATTGAGGCTTTTGAGGTTTTTTTTTTTTTTTTTTTTTTTGGTTTTTGGGGTTTTTTTTGGCAGCTGGTACAGGGATCTGAACCTGTGACCTTGATGTTATAAGCTGCTCTTTAGACAACTGAGCTAACTGGCCAGCCTGCCTTCCATGTTCTTAATTGAACCATACGTCAGAGAGGGCCAGCTCCCATAGGTTGCATGAGGAGGGGGTGACTTAGCTTTTATCCTTTCCCACATGGTTTCATGTCCAAAAATCTCATGAAGTCAATGTTACAAGAGGATTCTGGGCTAGGTATTATGACAATTCAGGAGGAAGTAAGGCCCTGCTTCCTAGTATGCATTTGTGGAAATACATTTATATGTATGTAAGGTAAGAGATCCATACTAGATTGTAATTATAAGTCCCGGGTTTAAGTGATAGGGAGTTAAAGTAAGGAAATCAAAGAGGGCCCAAAATACTTCGTGCAGGAGGTCGGAGTTGTGTCTCAGAGGTTGGCTGAGTACAAAATAGAGAAGAATCAGGCGGAGAGAAATGGAAGAATTGCCAGCATAGAGAAAAGTTAGACAATATTAAACATTTGGGTCTAGCTACCATTAGAGGCTTATTGTTTGATTTTACTTCGTTTGTAATTTTGGTACAGGTATATGTCTCCCCACTGAATGTAGAGAGGCTCACTTTATTCAAGCTTTTCCTAATTTAAAGTGTTTCTTCTGCTTAACAGCATTTTTGATTGATAAAGTATTTGCTTATTAACGTGAAGCTCTAAGATTTAGCTAGATAATATTTTTGTTTAATGGAGAAAGATGTGATTAAGATTTCTTAGTGGGGAATAACTGATTATGAATTTGCTGGATCTGAAATGAATATTTTTGTATTCAGCAGATGTGTCAGAAGTTTCAGAAATCAGCAGAGTCTGTCTTAAGCTCTGCTGAGTTGTGCTTATGAAAGAATATGTATGTATAAGAAACAGATTTGAAGTGGTAGAGTGTTCAGAAAAGGTACAAGTACTGACTATTGAATGGGAGGAGATAGGTAGATGTGCAGTTAAGTCACAGAAGCAGCAAGTCTTTACCGAGTGCATTCCTAGCACTGTGCTAAGAGCTGTGTATCAGATTCTCCTTCAGGAAACTCGCAATATGCCTCAAAAGAAGTATGGAGAAACCTCTTAGAAAAAGATAGATAAAGTAAAGGGGAGATGAGAACTTAGCAATATAAACGTGTATGATATCTAAATGTGTAGACATTGCCTCATGCTTATCTAAAATAGATAAATTGAATAAGGGACTGAAAATGAGCCAGTGTTCTAGGTAGGTGTCTTATAATACCAGTAATGTTGACACTCACTGTGAAAGTACATATTTTCTAAGGATTCTCAACCCAAAAGAGATTTTTGTTCTTTTGATTTTATTCCCTTGGTTCTTAGATCTACATAAGGATAGGATCTCTGGGAAATCATATATGATATAACTATATAGGTAGAGTTATAGTTATCAATAGGGTGCATAAATTCAGTTTCTTCCCTCTAACTCTTGTGAAAAGGATTCCTTCCATCCTACTGCCTCCAGAAAAGTTCTCTCTGTGGGGAGAGAAAATCTCATTTTCCTGAGTCTGTCAAGGAATTGCATGGATGGGATTTGAGAAGTTTTTCTTGCATGAAGAGGATGATTTGGAAAAGGCTTGCAAATTAGCCCAAACTTGAAGGCCAACCGTGGAATAAAATTAACTTTAAGATAATCAGGTTTGAGACAAACGAGAGTTTTAATGAAAATGGAAAGTATAAAGTCATAGCCCTGGAATTGCTGTTATTTCAGGCTGCTGTGGATTAAAGCCCAATGGATGACTCACTGTTGTAACCACTGGTCAAACGGAGAGGACAAGTAAATACTTCAGGGAGACATATCTGAAAAGTTGTTTAGAATGACTTTTGATTGTGAATCCTCAGCTCCTCATAAGGTACCTGAGCATCATATCCCTTATTAAGAGGTAATATAGAGATGTAGGAAGCAGAGCACCTCCACCAGGATGAGAAAGGGATTAGTGAAGAGGAAAGGGGAAAAAAAGTAGAATTTGTATTTCACTTCAACTGATTTATCGCGTGTGTGTGTGCGTGTGCGTGTGTGTGTTACTAACACAGTGCTTAGGTCAGGGCATTCTTTAAAAAGAATGCTTTGGCCTCCTGCCTCATCCCACCTCTACTTCAAGCATCAGACCCAAGAATGAGCCCTTTGAATGTCGGTGCATTTAAAAAGTAAAATATGAAAAAATAAAATAATAAGTGAAAAATGATTTTAAAAACTTCATCTTTTTGGATCAAAAGCTTCTATAGAGCTCTGAGGATTACAGATAAAGACAGTGAAAAGATAATTTGATCTTTGGACGAAATGTGTGTGGAGTGTAAGATAAGAAAATTCATGTGCTTGGGATTCTTAACACAAAATATATGACTTGGATTGATCTATTTTTGGCACATAGAAAATAAAAGATGCAAGAATGGCTAATAATAAAGTTATCTTCTCAGCAAGACCATGAGTTTCTTCTTTTATTTCTGTATCTTTGGATGAACAAGGGGAATTTGAAGTGATTTCAACACTGGATGAAATGTAATCCTCCCGGCCAGGGCCAGGCTCAGTCAAGTGTGCCGGGTAAATCTCCATCATGCCAGGGCAGTGGGCAAAACTCCCAGAGCCAGTCAGCCTAGAAAAGGTAGCTTGCCCCTACGCCACCAGGCCAATGCTGCTTTGCCCTCTGGATATGTAGTCCTATCAGCATGCCTGCAAATAAGGAAGAGTTACTTTTAAATAGCTTAATTTCAAGTATTTGCCCCCCAATTAAGCCTTTGACTGAAAGAGAAAAACTAACCCATTTTTAGTCAGTTTGAAAGTAGAAACTAAGTTGTGGACGATTATAGGGAAAAATACGAAAATTTGCTGAGGGATTCTGTATTTCTATCCACATATTCAAGGTAGTATGAAAGGAGTAAATGCATTTACTTACCATGTCAGGCAGCTTTATGCTATTTTATGTCATTTAGCCTCCTTCACAGGTGAGGGAAATGGGAATGAGTGTTAACTTGTCCAGGTTCCCTCCTCCAGCATATGACAGGGCTGGAGTTTTAATTCTAGTTCCAAAGCTCACTTCCCTATACCCCATGCCACGGGACACATAGTAATTGAGATCATCTTATTCTGAAGTCCATTCTGCATTTCTGTAATTCACTTCCTTTGAATAAAGCCAGTACAGAATTGTACGAAATCTTGCTCTGTAACAAAGTCTGTATATAAATTCCAAACATTGGGACAAGTCAATTTTTCTGAGCCTCCTCATTTATGAAATGGAAATAATAACAAGTAACTAACTTCACAGGTTGTTAGGTGGTTTAGACAAACTGAATATCTGAAAGTACTTGTAAATGACATACAAACATCACCAAGTATATTTAATGTCTCAAGTAGCTTGGATTCGCATTAGAGTTTGGATTGAGGAGGAATCTCTGTAATTATCTCAGACAATGTCTGTTGCTTCCTCAAATTGATCTGTCACAACCTAGACTTCACCCTGTTGTGCCCATTGGCCTTCTGCCACCAGAGGCTGACCCAGTCTCACTCAACAGCCTCCAGGAATCATCCACTTCTCTGGAGAGTTGAGACCCAGCCTGTATCCAGAAGATGGCTTTCACAGTAGGTGGGGTCAGACAAGTCCTGGAGTTGCCTGGCAGGCTCTAGAGGGAGCCAAGGAAACATGCAAACCAGGGCGCCACCCAGGATGTGTTCAAGCATGCACTGAGACTTAGAGTCATCGCAACATATACCCACACCTTCTTAATATAAGAAGGAACTCAAACTTCATGTAATTCAGCCTCTTCATTAAACACGTAGCATAAGGGAGCCAGAGCATTTCAGCCATCTGCCACGTTATCCTAGCTAGAAAGTGCAAGAATGAAAACTACTGCTTAAGTCCATGAATTGCCCACTCCACCTCCCTACTTCTCTATTAGTCCAACTTTGTTTTAGGAACCATGTGGTGTCTCAGTCCTTGCTGTCTTGCAGCCAGCATCCTTTAGTTCCCTTACCTTTAATAATTTTTTGGAAGTTCTAGGAACAGCAACTCACGACCCAGACTTTTGCCACACCAACCCCCACTTCTACTATATCCCATTCCTCCCCTAATACGGGAAAAGTGAGACACATTCTTATCCTTCCAGGATGTGTCATTTGAACAAGGCACCCAGGGAAGCTTTTCAAAAATAATATTTGGAGGCAGGTGTCTTCGTCTCATCAACCCTTATGCTATACCACTAGGTAAAAGGTTAGGACTAGTTTCTCTCCTCTTGCTTAACAACCCCTGACTCTTGTACCCAAAGCTTGGGGGTGGAGAGAGGGTTGGGGATTTTACAAATAACATGAGAGGCCACTGAAAAAAAATGCCAATATTCCCAGCTTGGTTCTAAGCTCTAAAGCTCAATCTTTGAGAAGTTTCCTGCCCTACTCTAACCAAATTCGACAGTGATACGTATTGCTGCCTACTTTGGGCCAGTACTAAGGAAGGACACACGTGAAAAATAATAGTAGCAAATATTTATATGGCCTTTATGTGCCAGTCATTGTTCTAATTGCTTTTTATGCATTAGCTCATTCACTCCTCATAAGAACCCTGTGAAGTAGGTACAAAGATTCTTGTCTTACAAATGAAGAGACGGAGTCAGAGAGGATAGTTTCTGCCTTTGAAACATTCATGGTTTCTTGGGAAAAAACAGATACATGACTGTGAAAGAAGGCAGGTGTGGTTAGTAGTGTCACATGAATAACAAAGGGTTGTGGAAGCACAGAGGAAGGAAGGGTTGGAGAGAGCTTCTCAAAAGAGGCACTTGGGGAGTTAGGCCTTGAAGGATGACAACAATTTTGCCCTCAGGAAAAAATAAGAGGGAAGGGCAGGCAAGAACATTTTAGACAGAAGCAGCACTTGTCCAGACTTGGCTGCGGAAAGGCATGTGGCACATCTGGGACCATACAGCCTGACTGAAGCTCAGGGTTCTCCGAGAGCTACAGTAGAAGATGAGACAAGAGTAATGGGGTGACACTGCCTTGAAGAGAGAATCTATGAAAGGATTTTGAAGATGGGGAGTGCTAGCATCTACCCTGTACCTTAGAACAATAATTCAGACAGCTACGTCTGTATTGGAGGTGAAAGCAGCTGGAGGCAGAGGGATCCATTAAGAAGTTTCTATAATGCTCAGGGTGATATGTTTTAATTATTGGTGGAAATGCAAGAGGCACAGGATACAGAGAAGAGCACAACATAGTTTCTGACCTCTTAAAATTGGCATTCTGGTGGGGGAAGACAGGCAACACACAATAGTATAATTTAGAGAGTGATAAGAATTATGTAGGGGATAGAAAAGGTGATTTGGAATTGCTGAGAGTAGGGGCCATGAAGGCAAGTAGAAAACCAGAGGGACAATCATCTAGGCCTCATTGTTTTACACCTGAATCATGAGCTTCTTGGGAACTTCCCAGCAACATTCCAGTCAGTAAAGATTCAGAGGAGAGGGGAGTAAAACTTGCACTGAGAGATTTCACTTTCTACAGTTTTCTGTTTGGCAAAGCCTCAGCAACAGTCAACCATAGCCTGTTTCACAGACATATTAATTGATTTGTGCCCTACATTGTTACTCCTTGCACTTTTCAAGAAAGCTTTGCCATTTTACTCTTTTTCAATTCTCAAGAGGTTACATTTCCTCTGAGATCTTAATGATGAGAAGGAGCCAGCTGTGAACAGACCTGAGTAGGGGAAAGATACTGTTATCAGTGCAAAGCCCTGAGGCAGGAATGAGCTTCCTGACTTCACCTAACTGAAAGAAAGCCAGTGTGGCTGAAGCCAGGTGAGCAGGAGAACAATACCAGTGCCAAGGCCCTAGAGCCAAAGGCCAGGGGAAACATGCCTGCTGTTAAACAGTGGGGTTTATGACTTGTTGCAGAGAGGAGCACACACCGTAGGGAGCTATGGGCTATCTCAGTAAGAGGGTATTAGAACCTATTATAGGATTTAGGCTTTGGTTGGGTGATTTGGGGGAAGGCCTAAAGGAGCAGAGCTTTGCTCTAGAGTGGATGCCATCAGAAAGTGGGGCAATTCTCTTCTCCTCTTCCCCTGAGCTTTAGCGGCCCCAGCTTGGCAGTTGTTGCTTTTTAATAGTTGTAATTGGTTGATTTTGGGAGAGGGTGACGCTGGGGACCGTCTATTCTGCCATCTTGATCACAAGTCCCTGGGGGGGGGGGCAATTCTATGACTGGGAATTTTGTGGGTAGTACAGTGACCTTCTTTTTGCCTGTGCTTAGACAAAATTATGAAGTGGCCTTGTTTTGTTTCATTTTATCATGGTCTCCAGTTAACTTTTTCTGAAGTTGTTATTCTATGAGATTCTTTAGATTGTTTAGGTTCACTGGGCTGTAAGCCTCAGACCAGCTTGGAATAATATTGCAGTCTAGCTGTGAACATCAGATCAATTCTAGACATCAGGGGTGTATTTTTTTTTTTTTTCTTTCTCACTAGGGACAAAATTATGTGTGAAAAGGGATCTGGATTTTATTCTAACTGCTGAGCACAGACAACAGGTATCGAGAGAATATGTCTCAGTAACAATCAACACAAAAGATCAACCTCTGTAACCAAATGTGTGGGAATTTCTCCCCACCAGCAAGCAAGCCAGCAATTCTTCAGCAGATTCCAGTTGGGTGTCCTTTAAATCAATTCTAACACTATATACCTGGAGATAGCATCAGATCCCACAGTGGGGCTCCATCCCACAAGACTGCCCCCCACTTCCCACTTCTGATGCCAGTCACAACTCCCAGGTGGTTTTACCTTTGTTTCTGACCAACTGGCTATAAATTGGGGTTCCCACGAATTACCCCCTCCTTGTATTCAACTAATTTGCTGAGCAGCTCACAAAACTCAGGGAAACCGTTACTTATGTTTACTGGTTTATTATAAAGGATGCTATAAAGGATACAGATGAAGAGATGAGTAGAGTGAGGTATGAGGTATGAGCCCAGAGCTTCTGTGCCCTCCCTGGGTGCAGCACCCTCCAGGAACTTCCACATGTTCGGCTATCTGAAAGCTCTCTGAACCCTGTGCTCTTGAGTTTTTACGAGAGCTTCATTATGTAGGCATGATTGAAGCATGGAAAACTGTAGAAATGTGACTCAACAAAAAGGGTATGATCTGACACTAACAGGCTTAATGGGGAAACCCAGCCTCTCTGTGCAGTATTTCTTTCTCTTGAGTGTGGGGTGAGATCCCTTCTTGGCTGGGGGTCTTATGACCTACAATCAAGTAAGGTTTGTCAGAGAATTTCTTCATGGCCATCTCCAAGACAGAAAGGCAGGAGAGTTAGAACAAGCCAAGAACTGTAGATGAAAATGAAAATATATGTATCATGCCATCATAAGTACACAACGAACTCTGATGGAAGTCAGTGTGCCACCTGGGCAATAAAGAGCCAGTGCTAAGAGAGTGGGAAATCGGATTCTGTATTTGAAAGGTGGAGCCTATAAGAGGCGATTAGATTGTAAGGACTGTGCCCTTGTGAATGGATTGATCCATTCATGGAATAATGGGTGTGGTTCTGATGGCTTTATAAGGAGAGTGAGTGAGCAGGTGAGCTCTCCCTTGCTCAGTAGAGAGTCACCACCAAAATGAAGGCCCTCACCAGATGTGTTCCCTGGACCTGGGGCTTTCCAGCCTCCAAAACTGCAAGAAATGAATTTCATTTTTTTATAAATTACCTAGTTTTGGGTATTCTGTTATGAGCAACAGAAATGGACTAATACACCTACCATGGTCCAGTTCCCTCCAGCCTCAAGCAGCCTCCTACTAGAATCCAGATCTTCCCAATATGCCCTTGCGTGCCATACAAACATCATTATTTCTGTGAAAAAAAGTCAGTAAACATTGGTATACAACAGTAATTCTTCCATTATACACCAGCTTGCATTCCCTTCATCGCTCTGTACCTTTTTTTTTTTTTCTTTTTAACTACAGGCATCCTGGTGGTCGTTAGCTAAAGGGCATCAACACTGCAAAGAGAAACCAAACTTTCAATGCTGAAAAAAGAAAGAAAAGCATACTTGTTCACAACATACACACCTCACTTTTCTTGCATGCCCCGATCTGCTTAAAAAAATTACCCCAAACATAGGATTAAAGTTTAAATTTATTTTTCACTGTCAAATTTTCAGGAACCAGAGACTATCTGGTTTATGACAGCCCCTATGAGGTAAAGAGAATAATCACTAGACAGTCTGGGATTTGAACCCGGCTGAAGGCTAGAGGTAGTGAGATTGCAGCTGGGATAAGAAGTGGGGCTTGGGAGGTGGGGCTCAGAGGTTTACCAGGCCCACCCTTGTGAGTCTCCCTCCACAACCGCTCAACTCTGTTTAATTTCTTATATGGTGTTTTATATGAATACATATCTTCTAAAAATTTGTAAAATGAGTTCATCAAAAGGGAATATAAGGGCAAAAACAAACACTTGAAACTAAGATTGAGTTTAGCATCAAAAATGTGGAAAGAACCAAAATCTGGTTCTAAGCTTTCTAGAAGTCAACATAAAGAGGAAGACCTAACCAAAAAAAAAAAAAGGAAGACCTGTAGACCTGGTTTATATGACTTACAGTGATGACTTACATTAGATAGCAACAACCCAATTGTCCAAGAGGAGCGTGTTCCGGAAGACATTGTAAAATGTTCGAGGAACACCACCCTGACAGTAGTCCAGCCTTCTCCATTCTGTCATCAGCTGGGATGAAATTCCAGCAGCCTCTCCACCCTGTTGCTCAGAGTCCTAAAAGGAACTTGGAGACTGGACAGCTAACAACATGCTACCACCTCCCCCTTTCCCATCCCTTTTATTTTATTTTTGTTTTGTTTTTTGTTTACTTGCTTGGAATATTTTGAGACAATGAAAACTGAATTGTATTCATTTTATATTTACTCCAGCACTTACAATGGGCAAAATCGGCTTAAAACAGGTTTATTAATGAAATATTAATACATTTAAAAATTGAAGAGTGACAATTAATGTAAAGGGAATTTGATAGCTGTGTTCTATCACTTGGAGCTTCACAAGACTCCTTCTGAGGGCCAGCCCATGGCTCACTTGGGAGAGTGTGGTGCTGATAACACCAAGGTCACCGGTTGGGATCCCTACATAGGGATGTCCTGTTAGCTCACTTGGGAGAGCATGGTGCTGACACCACGTCAAGGGTTAAGATCCCCTTACCGGTCATCTTTTAAAAAAATAAAACAAAACCAAAAAAACAAGATTCCTTCTGGTTTCCCTTCATTCATTCAGCCTGCATTTGGAGCACCGACCTCTAAACTTTTAGAGCACCTACATCAGAGTTCTGCCTGATGCTGAGCTCTGCACAGGCACACTACCTTCCCTCCCTGCACTCAAAGAGATGATAGTCAAGTTAGGTGAATAACCCCTGCCAAATGACATGCTCGTATTAACATGCTACTAAAGAGGTTAAGAGATGTAAGAGATGAATTCTTCCTGGGAAACTGAATGAGTTAGTGTTTGTAGGGGAAGGGGACAGATAGAAACGTATTCTTGGGGGAGGTAACATTTGAACTCGGTCTTGACTGATGAGTAAAATTTCAGCAGGTAAAAGCACAGCCAGGAATTGACATGATAGGTTGGGGTCAGTGTGTGGAGCACAATGGATGTATGTCAATGGGGCGAGGGGATCCAGAAGGCTAGCTGGAGGTCAAGGTAACAAGGAGGGTAAGGGCCCAAAGGCAAACAGTCACCTCTAAAGGTGGGCTGGCATATGTTCCAGTTTATGACGGTTGTCCTATGTAATTATTAATAGCACCTTATTTTAGTCCTAACCAGAGTCCAGATTTGGATGATTAATTATATGGCCATCCTACTTGCTGGGTGACCCATTCTCTCCTCTCCCACTTCCTTTTTATCCCAGGCCAAAACTATCTATTCTGCCCTGGTTCCCAACTCACCCCTCTCAGTGCAGGAGCTCTGTTTTTGGAGCCTGGGGAGCTCTTCCAGGAAATTAATTGAGACCATCATAAAGAGGCATTCAGTTGCTGTTGAAAGGATTCTCCCAAGCCAGCAGAATTGAACATATCTGAACACGTGCCTGGCTGAGGCCATGAGTCCAGTGCTCCCCTTCCAGCCCTGGATAAAACTCTGTTTTGGGGGGAGGGATGACCTCTTTTCTCCTCAACATCCAGTCTTTATTCAAGGCCCACCTGAAATACCATCCCTTCTCAGAAGCCTCACCAGACCCCTCCCAGAATTTGTGTCCCTCATTTTCTCATAGAGTCTCCTTTGAAGCTGTATCATATTTCCACAATGAATAATATGTATTTTGTGGGTATCTTCTGCACTCAGCCATGAGCCCTGTTTAGATATCATGGTCACCCCTGCATCATGACAGCTCAGGGGGACAAGACAGGCACTGTCGTAAGGCATTTCCTTGCAATACCTCATTTCGTTCATTCACTGATGCAATAATTTTATGACATCAGTCTTATGATTATCTCCACTATATAGATGGGATTAGTTCTCAGAGAGGTGAGACAATTTGTCCATGGACACAGAGCTAGCAAGCAGCTCTCTTGGGACTTGAGCCTAGGTCTGTTTGATTTGGCTCTGGGTCCTGCTCTTAAAGCAGCAGCAAATCATCACAGATTTGAACTTTCACATTTACAAAGGCCAGGCACTGTTCCAAGGTGCTTTGCAACCACTAGTTCATTTAATCTTCTCAAATAATCTAAGAATCTTATATGTTAAATTTTATAGAGGATCAAACTGAGGCCCAAGGAATTACCAGAGACCAGTATTTGACCCAGACCACACCCATAGTTTTATTGCTATGCTAACTGCAGTATCCTGTAAAAATGACAACTTCTCTGAGCTTCAGTTTCCTGGTGAAATAGGGATATTCTCAGTGACTAATTAAAATCACTAATTTTCAAAGAACTAAACCAAATAATCTTGGTAATGGCAAATTCTACACAAAGCAAGTACTAGACAATATAAATTTGTATATTCCAATTTTTAGCTAGAGTAGTTGAAACAGCAAGAAGTGAAATGACATGCTTAGGGTCATCTGGAAGGTCAGGGGATTCTTGTTAACCCCATGAGGCTATGCTTCTCTACCACAGCACCTAGGGTCTCTCCAGTTGCCTTCAGAGTTGTCTCTGAAAATTCATGCCTCCTGGGGCCCTTTTGGCTTGGGTCCTACATGCACTATCATTTTGAGGTTAGGGTTTAATGGGACATCCTCAGTTAGTCCTTGTGACAATTGGAGACTCACACTCTCAGGTTAGGTTTTGATACGGCCTGTGCTCCAAGAACATTACAAAACTGATTCACCTTCCCAGCAGATTCCTGCCTTGGGTTAGAGAAGGCAAATTGTTATGGCTTACTTGAGCTAAATAGGACTTCCAAGGGTAATATGGGGGTGAGATATAGGGGTGAGGAATCATAACTGAGTTTTCCAAAGCTGTTTGATGGAGCATCCACTGAAAACAGTGGCTGTCAAGTATTCTGACTGTGACCACAGCTCAAAATATACTTTACATTGTGATCAGTGTATTAATACGTATACATTAGTTTAAACCATACAAAACTACCATTTTTTCAGTAAACCATACAAAACTGCCATTTTTTCAGTGGATCAAAAATGATTGGATATGGGCATTTTATATGATTGACTTAATAGGTAACTGATAGAAGTTTCACGAAACAATTCTTACGTTTATTTCATGCAATGCACTATATTTTCTACGTAATTTTTCAAGATGCTGATCACAACACAATTCATTTCACAACCCAGAATTAGATCAGGCCCTGTCTGAGAAACAACTTTAACTTAGACCAAGCACAAGAAAAACTTTTGGGTCTTTGGGTACAACGCAATGATTGTGGGGAAAAAGGTTGGTGTCATGAATTTTATAACAATCGTAAAAAAATTCACAACTTCAAAGCTGTATCAAGGGCCGGCCTGTGGCTCACTTGGGAGAGTGTGGTGCTGATAGCACCAAGGCCACGGGTTCGGATCCCTATATAAGGATGGCCGGTTTGCTCACTGGTTGAGCGTGGTGCTGACAACACCAAGTCAAGGGTTAAGATCCCCTTACGGGTCATCTTTAAAAAAAAAAAAAAAAGCTATATCATATGTCCTGGTGTCAACATAAATTCTATTTTCTCTATTGACCCCCCCTTTCTACCAAAGACTACCAGGAATACACGTGTATTTGCCAAAATTGGATTTATTGGCTTCTTTGCAACATGGGTGGCAGCCCAACATGGGAACACACTCTATGGGAAATTTGGGGCTTCTCAGCAAGAGGATGTTAGTGAAGGGGAAGACCAGCTTTTCTTAGGTGATTTAGAGGAGGGTTTGAGAAAGTGTAGAGAGTGGAGACAATTTTGTGGTTTGGTGTCTTTTTATCTA
Source organism: Cynocephalus volans (assembly GCF_027409185.1). Lineage (NCBI taxonomy): Eukaryota > Metazoa > Chordata > Mammalia > Dermoptera > Cynocephalidae > Cynocephalus > Cynocephalus volans. Next base: position 153,643,176 of record NC_084463.1, read on the forward strand.
GGTAGTAGAAGAAACAGAATGGGCTAAGGCTTTAATTTGTAATGATGCAGCAGTCATTTTTTTTTTTTTTTTTTTTTTTTTTGGCAGCTGGCCAGTACAGGAATTGAATCCTGGACCTTGGTGTTATCAGCACAACCCTCTAAACAGCTGAGCTAACCCATCAACTTGATGATTGGTTGTTTTTAAAGTCTGGACAGAAGTTTTGTCATCGTCTGAGTACTCAGACAGAGCCAGACTCTGTGGTAGTTTCAGTGGTCCCGTAGCCCCCCTGATCTATGAGGGTGCCTTCCTGCAGCCTCCTGTAGCCCCCTTTCTTGTAGAACCTGCAGCCATAGCATACCCCCAAAACAACAGCCCCCACAGCCACTATGGTGCCCACCCAGGCACCAGCAATGGCACTGCTGCTGGGTCCTGAGCCAGCCTGGCTTAAGAGCTTAGCCAGCAGGGATGGGTCATTGCTGTTAGCCTGCTGCCAGTGGTCAGAACCTTGCAGCCTCACCCAGGCCCGCTGACCACTGGAGTCTGCCAGGACAGAAAGCATGTGGGAGCTTGTGCTGTTGAGAAAGAGTGGCTTGGGAAGAAATGGGGGCATTCGAACAGCTGTCTGTTGCTGGTCAAACAGCACCCCAGCTAGGAGGCAGTAGAGAATCTGGCAGCCATTACTGAGGTAAGCCTGGTGTTGGCTGTACCCGGCCGGGCACTTCATGGGGTGGTCCGTGAGGCTGTCCTTGTAGAATACCTCCTTCAGGAGACCAGGGCTCTGGCCTTTCAGCAGGCCTGCCAAGGGATTGCCCACCTGGCAGCTGAAGAAACCCCCAAAGGGGACTGCCTGGGCTGCACCCAGCTCTAAGTCGCTGCTGACACACACCTTGAAGTCCCCAAAGAGCGTCAGTGGGTAGAAGTGGGAGGGACAGGCCTGGGCCCTGGTGAGCGGGTTGGGGCTGCCAGGGCTATAGAGGCCCCCAAAGAGGAAGCCTGAAGCGGCCGGCGGCGGGGAGGCCTTGGAGGGCACGCACCAGGAGGCAGCCAGGCGCACCACGCTGCGCTGCTCGCGGGTGGCGCACAGGGTCTCGCAGCACTGGAAGAAGAGCCAGCAGTTCCGACACTGCTGCCAGCACTCGGGGCGGGGCTGGCTCCATGTCTTTAACGTGCTGTGCAGCGCGCTGGCCGTGTAGTTGGCCGGGCAAGAGGCGTCGCCAGTGAGCGGGTTCGGGATGCGGTAGGCCTGGCAGAGGCGCCCAGCGTCCTGCCCGGACACGGCCTCGCACTCCTGGAAGACGCCGCCGAAGGGGAACTGGGCACGGCTTGAGTCTCCGCAGGAGCCGTCGTCCACGTTGGCTTGGGGGTCGAAGGCGGGTGCGCCGCGCCGCACGCAGCCCGGGTGCGCGTTGAGCGCGTAGTAGCGGCGGATGGCGCCGCGCACGGCTGCAGCCACGCGTAGCGCCGCGGGCGCGGGGAGCTCGGGCAGCGCCGCGGGCTCCAGCAGCGCGGGCAAGGGAAGCCCCGACCTGCTGATGGCCACCAGCCGGTTGCCTAGGCCCTCCTGCCACTTCCGGAGGGTGATGCCCGGGTAGAAGGGCCCGCCGCCATGGCTGCGCGTCTTGGAGGCCACCGTGTTCTTCACGTAGTCCTGGATGAACTGGCTCTGTGCCTGCCAGGAGGCCGCTTCCCCGGCGTTGACCATTTGGAAGAACACGGCCGAGGCGGCTGCTGTGATGTTGCTCTTCTCTCGGACCTGACTGTCCACCAGCTCCCGCCTTACCTGGTCCTCCTGCACCAAGGTGGCTCCGGCCTCCACGTCGGTGAGGACGTGCGTGCCATACCTGAGCACAAGCATCTCTGCCAGGTACTCGGCCTCGTGGGTCTGGTTGTTCTCCAAGTGGTCGCTGAGGGTCAGCAGATGCTGCCGGAAGGCGGGCTGGAAGTCAGGGATCTCGGGGGCCTTCACAGAGTAGAGGCTGTGGCGGACCTGCACCCTGGCAGTGACTGTCTGGTACTCCAGGTTGTACACCTTGACGTTCTGGCAGTCGGCCGAGAACTTACCATTGAGGTTGGAGAGGAAGGAGAGCTCGGCATTGACGGAGGCTGCCCAGGCGTCCGTGTAGCTGAGCCAGTGATCAATGAGCTCCGCACGGGTCTCTACGAAGCTCTCCTTCAGTGGCACCACGTGCACGTGGTCCGGGATGAGGTACTCGCCATCCTGCGTGGTGAGGCACTGCGAGTAGTTGCGCCGCAGCACCAGCCCCAGCTCCACATTGCGCAGGTTGTCCCAGCCGCCCCCCGGCAGCGCTGCCAGCACCGATACGTTCAGTGCCTGCTTGCAGCCCTGGAAGCCTGGAGCTCCCGGTTCCCCCATCCCGCCTTGACCGGCCAAGAGCAGGACCAGCAGGGGCGCAAGGCGCAGGGCCATGGCTGGAGGAGAGCTTCGCCTTGGGAGCCTGCTGCGCCTCAGTTTCTCCACAGCTCGGGGTCACTGAGGGGAAGTCCGTGGCCTGCGAGCTGAAATAGTCCCAGCTACAGGGTAATGACTCAGCCCGACCCAAGCCCCTCCTCGAGGAGCAGTCACCTCCCAGGCTGCTCTCCTTGAAGTCTTCAGAGCAAAGAATAGCAAGGAAATCCCTTATCAGAAACACCCACGGGAGTGATACCTGAACAGATTCCAGGGAGGGATGAATTAGGCTAGTGAGACGCACACCGCCTGAGGGTCCTCCAAACAAAAGAGGAGAAAAGAAAACGTTCACATGTATTGAGCACCTAGTATTGTTATTCTCTCACTTGATCCTTGCCACAGGCTGAAAGTAGGACTATTGTAATTTGCAAATGTAGGTCTCAGACTGAACAAGGAGCTGGCCTAGGAACACATCCAGGAGCAGCTTACCTCCCAGGCTTGGAGACCTGGACCCCTCTCTTCACCTGACCAGCTGGCCTGTGAGGCCTGGTGGTTGGGAGGTCACACTCCAGGCTGATTTCCTTGCAGGACTTCAGCAGATATTTAGAAAGGAGCTCCTTTCTGTAGTGGTGCAGACTCAAGATAGCTCTAAGCAGTGAGGTGTGGTGGCTATGCCAATGCTCCAGAGCCCTGGTACATGGGCAGAGCATCCCAAGGAAGTCTTAGCACACCCCACAAACAGTCAGAGCCTTAGGGTTTTCCTTGTCCTATTCCTTCTACTTGGAGCCCTCTAGGGGCTCCCCCTTTCTCTGAGACTAGCATCCGCTCTAAATGAGCCCCTGGCCTAGGTGATTTATAATTGCATTTTATTTTATTTATTTATTTTTCAGAATGGGTGTTTTTATTTTATTTCATTGAGATATAACATAAAATTATAGTGCATATAGTACATGTTATAAAAGTACTTAACAGTTTCATTTTTTTTTTTATGTTTAGTCAAATGTTTCAATGCCAGATAGTAGAAATACGATATTTGATTTTTTTTTCCCCAACCTCTCCCTGATCTCCCTCCCCCGCCCACCCAGCAACCCTAGGTATGTTCTCTCCCTCTGCAAGTCCAATGCACTATTGTGGTCTTTCTTTCCCTCCTTCTTTCACTTTTAGTTTCCACTTGTAAGTGAGAACATCTGGTATTTTTCCTGGATTTTAACCTTTTACCATTCTCTTTCTTACACATTAGGAAACCAAGACCCAGAGAAGTCACGTAAAGTGCCCAAGGTCACAAGCACAGTACAGCGCCAGCATTGGAATCCAGGTTCATTTGATGCCAAAGCACAGTTTCCATTCACTGCTCTGTGCTTGGTGTTTCTACTTTCTATTCAGTATCAGGGTCTTAACTTTATCCCTCCTAGTGAGGCAAGAGTAAGGATAGGACTGGCAAGAGAGACTGCATTTTGTTGTCCACACCAAGAACCCCACAGCAGTCTACGTGCTGGAAATGCAGCAGAGACCCCAGGGGCAACAGACCACATCCCGCTCCAGGAAACACCAGGGACGGCAGGGGTTAAAGATAAGCCCTACATAAGCCAGTGTGTCCCCTTCCCACAAATATGTCATTACCCAAGGTTGCTTAACCCCCTTCTGTAAGCATTCTTTTACAGGCCTCAAGAGAATGATAAGGCCCCTGCAGACGAGGATAACCATCAGCCCATTAGCCCCCACCTGCTGAGGCTGAAGATAGAACGCCTTGTGACCAAATGACGAAGACCCCAATTGTGAGATCAGAGATCTCACCCTTTTTCCCAAGCTTCCTACCCAGCTCTTTTGCCTTAAAAAAACCCTCACACTAAATGCTTGAAGAGCAACACTCCTCTTTCGTGTTGGTATTCCTGTGCACAAGCTATCTTTCAATAAATAGCTTGTTCACTCTCACTAGAGGCCAGTGTTCATTTCTATGACATTGACTCCTAAAGAACCTGGCATTCTAGGTCTGGTAACACTAGGGCATTTGCAGTTAAAGAATGCTCATGGAAAGGGCATATGGGATTACTTTCGGTTAGACCTGGTCACAGCAGTGTGCTGGAAAAGTGTCTGTCCCCATCATGTATGGGGAAAGGCAGCACCGTCCAGAGTTACGGGTGCTGGTCTTGACTTGTCAATATCTGAATTGGAATCTGGGCTATATCATTTCGTCAGTTGAAACTTCCCACTCTCATGGCTTTCTTGCCTGCGTCCTACCTCCCTCATCTATCACATGATGAGAATAATACAAATCTCCCCAGGCTTGAGCTGTTGAATATAAAATGCCCAGCAGAGTGCCGGGCACAGAATGGAATGTTCTTGCAGTGAAATGTGTTAACTGACTTGTTCAAGGTCTGGATTTGCACCCAGATTTGTCTGATTCCAAAGCCTAGTGCTCTTTCAATCCAGTGGTTCCTTCCAATCTCTATTTTTTTCTTTTATTAAAAATGTGACTAATTTACTGTAACGTAATTTGGAATGGATTACTTGCTGGAAAGAAAGCTGTTTTCTGGGGAAACAAGCCCCCCCCCCCCCCCGCATTCCTTCCTGTGACAAGGACCAGTAATCATGCAGCTTCCCCACGTCCTGCTCAGTCCCCTAGCCTTTTGACCTAAGAATAGACACCTCATGGCATTGTAAATCCAAAGGAATCTGGGAATTCATCCTGTTCGGTTGCAGCTTTTTACCAGAACCTGGGGCAGGTTTGTGGGCATTTCATAGCTATGGATCCAAGAGAAGATAAACACGCTTTGGCTGAGTGGTGGCGAAACATTTGCTGAAGTGGATCAGATGCCAGCAGGAGGAGGGCAAGGAAAACGCTGTGAGGATGTTTTGTTACCAGTTCTAGGCAGCATTTGCTGAGGCCTGGAGATGAGGAGGGGTCAATTGGTGCCGAGCACTCACATCCCCCAATTGTTCAAAAGCCGCTTAAGGAACATGCAGGCAGGACAGCCTTCAGAGTCAGACACTGAGGCCCCATGTGACCTCCCGTAAGAAGTGTGATTTCCTGCAGACAGGAACAAATAGGACCTTTTAGCTATTCAATTTCAAAATTACAACAAATTGCTTGTTATGGGAAGTTAAAAGAGTAAAGAAGTTCTATGAAGTCAAAAAAATCTCCTTCACCCAGTTGTGCTCTCCAGAGATAACCACTGTGAACAGGCGTGTGTATATCCTTCCAGACATGTTTCCATGCATGACGTACGCACCCAGACACAAATACACATACTGTTTTCTTTTACAAAAGTGGTACCATGCCATACGTGTTTTTACCTACTGAGAAGCTGATTCCCAGAGAAAGAAGTGATGTACACAAGGTCACACAAAGATAGATTGTAGCAGGGCTAGACCTTGGGCCTTTGTCCCTGTCTCTTGACTGCAGTCCAGGCTCCGTCCATCCCTGACCTTGCCTCATTCTTCTGTACTGAGTGCTCTAGGGTTCACAAACGCAGAAAACTACCCTGGAAGATAGGCAGGGGAAATAATCAAAAGTTTTAACACCCTGCAAGTTGCAGGCCCTGTCAATCAGAACTAACAAAGGCTGCAGATAGCCTTCCTGAGGTTACTGTCTAAATATTGGCCCTGCATGTAGGGTCTTATTTCATACCCTACTTATCTCTCAATGCATGGTTGGGAAGGAATGTGGTAGTCCCCCCTTATCTGCAGGGGGTACAGTCCAAGACCCCCGTGGATGCCTGAAACCTTGGGACCAAACTGTATAAGTAATACCGAACCCTATAAATACTGTACTATTTTTTTCTACACATATATACCTATGATAAAGTTTTGTTTATAAGTTAAGCACAGTAAGAGATTGACAAAAATAACTAATAATTAAATAGAACAATTATAACAGTATACTGTGATGAAAATTATGTGAATGTGGACTCTCTCTATATCAAAATATCTTATTGTACTGTGTTATGGGTAACTGAAACTACGGAAAGTGAAACTGTGGATAAGGGGGAACTACTGTACATGAATGAACAAATGAAAATGCAAAGTGGTTTTAAATAATATCACAAGGGAAGAAAGAAACTTCTTTCAATAGAAGCACAATGCTATAAACCGCAGCATTATCTGTCTACATGTTTTTAAAATCAGAACCCTGTGAAAGGGGAAGAGGCAGTATTGGTAAAGGAAAGAAGTAGAGAGGGAGGTTGGTTGGAGTTCAGCAAAACTGGGATTGGCATATAGTTGCACCCGGTGTCTCTGTGACCTTGGACAAGTGACTTAACCTCCTTGACCTTTTTTTTTTTTTTTTTTTTAATAAATATCTGTGAATGTGAGGTGGAGAAGAGGAACAAAGAGTAATTTAACCAAGATTATAGCAAATAAGGGTCAGACAGGCTGAAGGGCTTGAGGGAGTTTTTGTCTGGTGGACTTTAAGTTTCAATGTCAAGGGTAGCCCAAGGATCCTGAATCCCATACAATCCCACACAGGGTCTTGAGGCCTTTCTCATCCTCAATTCAATCTGAGGGGGATCGTGGGTTAAACTTTTAAATAACTCCTATTTCTAATGTGTGCACTCCCATCCTTATCCCACCATATACACCAAAGAACTGGTAGGCCTAAATAAAAACCACCAGGAGGGCTGTCTGGTTAGCTCAGTTGGTTAGAGCATGGTGCTGATAACACCAAGGTCTAGGGTTTGATCCCTATAGTGGCCAGCCACCAGAAAAAAAGGAAAACAAAAACAAAATCAAAAAACTACTGGGATCCTCCCCACCCCCTTCCTTTCAAAGTCACCTGGCAATCCCTGCTTCCTGCAGTCTCTTGCCTTTCTGGTGATACTTTTTAAAAAAGCTTTCTCATAGATCTGTCCCACCTTATAACAGACATATGTATTCTCCATACCTTAGCTCTGAGAAGACCCAGAATTATCAAAAGATGAGGAAAGCTGGAAGGGAGAGAGAGAGAGATAGATAAAAGCCCCAACTAGCACCCTTGAATTAACCTGTGTCCTCAGAACTCATAATTCATAATATTATAATAGCTTCTTTGGATGATTGCTATAACCTCCCAATAAGTGACCCTCTTCCTGAAGGACAGCTGGGATCCTGGCAACTCCTTAAACAAAAACCTGCAGTGACTCATTGCTTACAGAAATTGGTGCCCAATGAAGCCTGCTGAAAATAGAGGTTCTTGTGTTTATCAGAGGAGGGAAAGGGAGAGGGGAAGGGAGATTGGCAAAAATGAGTTAAGGGTCACAAAGATCGGTTATGTTTTGTAAACATGAGAACACTATTTATCCTGATTTGATCACTACATATTGTACACATGTATGGATATTCGATTTTGAACCCCACAGATATATATAATCAATTATCTTTCAATAAAAAAAGGTCAGAAAAAAAAAGAACTGTAAGACAATAAATTTGGGCTGTTTTAAACTGCAAAAGAGAGAGAGAGAGAGAGGAGAGAGAGAGAGAGAAAGAAAATAGACAATCGTGGGTTTCATTGAATCAGAACTTTGGAAGCTTTGGAAGATGAGTTCTGAGAACCAAACTACCCACATCCACAGAGCTTACTGTCTGCATTAACATGACATTTCTACTCCATTGTCTTTATTAGCATAGCTTTGCTATTCTCTGAGACTCTTGCCCTAACAAATGGCTCGATTATTCACATAAGAATTTTTGAAAATACCCATCAATTCTTCAATGAAAAGTATCAACAGACAGTTTTTGCTCTAAGATTATGTGAATCCCTTGCCTTTCCTTGTTTTGTCCACCAACCCTTGACTCATGTTGTGATCTCTACCCAATCAAAATCAAGACTTAACTCCTCTCTTTATTGACTGCCTTAAATCAAACTTCCAATTCTTAATAATTCTAACCTCACCATCTGGGACATTGCCAAATCTCTGCTGAGAAGCTGTTCTTCCTGTCTCGGCAGCAGTTTGTATTAGTGATATTTGGGGAAATGGCATTTGACAGTCCCTAGGAGATTCTGTGGCACAGTTAGGTTTGGGAACTATGGGATAAAATTAAATCCAAATTGCTGAGCCTAACATTCAAGCGCCTCAGTAGTCTGACTGTTGCCTTACTTTCAAACCAATTGCTTACCTACTCTCTTTTACAAACCCCGTGCTTTTAAACTAGCCTGTTCTCTTGTCAGCTTGGTGATTTTATTTACGCTTTATGCTCTGTTCATCCGTCTCCTAAATCTCAGCATCTTTTTCTTACATGTGTTGTAACTGGTCTCCAAAGATAGTCACCAACTAACCACCTCTCCCGAGAAGGTGAGACTTCTCCCTGAGAAGTCCTGTTCCACAATGAATCTGCACTGATCCTGTGACTCACTTTAACTAATTCAACATGGCAGACATGTGGCTCTCTCCACACTAAGAAGGCTTGGAAGCTTCCACTTCTAGGAACCTGAGCCATCCTGCTACTCTGCTGACAAGGCCATGGAGAAAAAGAGTCTATTTGGAGAGAAAGAGGAGACCAGCTCTGCCAGTGTCCTGGCTGACCTCAGCCTTCATGCTATCCTCACATAGGCACTAAATATGTAAGTGAAACCATTTTGGGCCCAGCTGAGCTCCCCGTCAACACACCATGGAACAGGAGTGGTGTCCCACTGAACCCAGTCAAACCACAGAATAGTGAGAGATACAGAATTGTTGTTCTAGGGCACCAAATGTTGTGGTGATATTTTTATACAGCAATAGATAACCAAACACCACTTTCAAGGCCTGCTTTAAAAGCCACTCCTTTATGAAGCTTGCTGCACTAATCCACTGCCTTTCCATTCCGCAGCAGCAAGTCAAACAGAAGACATCCGACTTCCTAAATGGAAACTTCCATCTTCTCCTGGCCTCCCCTGAAGAGTATTCCATGAATTCAATATGTTTTATGGCCAATGGGTCTTTGTAGGTGAGACCAGCAATTTAGGAAAAACTGCTCTTCATTAAGTCTTAGAAGAATTTGTGATATAAGTTATCCACAGTAGATCAGCGTGCTGCCTACAGAGATAAAACTACTATCCAGGGAGGGGACCATAGCTTCTAATCTTTAAAGTTATCCGGGTTATGGTTTGTCTAGTAGAGATGGGGATAACTTTATTATGGGAATTTGGAGGAAAACCACAGAAACACATATAAGGGGTAAAAAAAAGGGGGGGGGGGCGGCACTCAGCCTTCTTGGTTTATGGTGCAGGCTTTTGTTCTTACTCATGACCATACTTTCTGCTTGTTTAGAAAGCCAATAGTGACGATAAAATAAAAGGCCCCCCTAGTGCTGGGTGGTTGATTTTATTCTGGAGGAGGGGAGATCCTCACTGTGATGACATCATTGACCAGCAGAGGGCAGAGCAGATGCTGGCATTGCCTGCAGGAGAAGCTCCTTCCTCCAGGAAGTTTTGGGTGGCACACTGGGACATCATCTTGCTGGTTGTTTTGTGAGTCCTAATGACTATTTTTGCCTTTAGCATCATACACACAGTTCTTCTCTTTTTTGATCGGAGCACCACCTGGTATGGCATGCTCGATGTATTTGTGATTGGAGGCATGACGGCCTTCCACTCCTGCCCATGCAGGCTGCATATATGAGAGGTCTTCAAGATGTTCATGGAAAGAATCATATTATGTTTTAATTCTATGTTATTATGAACTTTTTGAAGTACCCTCGAACACATTTACTGCACAGCCCGGCAATCCATACATAGGGTTAATTACAAGATGGGGAAAGAGCAGGACAACCAATACACTCATCACTGGGCAAAGTCCCTGTGAAGGGCAATGTGGCTTTCTGTACAGGAACTGTAACGGGGTTCATGCTCCCTCTTTAACTCAGTGTTTTCATGTCTGGGAATCATTCAAAAGAAATGATTCAAAGGAAGAAAAAAGTATCCACATTCAAACCATGTAGAGTGGCCTAAGTTGGGGTGCACGGCCCATGTCTCCCTGCAGGAGAGACGCTGCTGTGAGGACTAAAGTGAGATGACGGCCTCCAGCTGCTGCCCTTTGGGATCTGCTGCAGCATTTGGGGCAAGTCTATACTCTCCCCAAGTTGCTTCTGGGGGACTGAAAGAGACTTCTCTCAGAAAGTGAGCTTTCAGCTAAAACATGAGGGATGAATAGGACTTACTGAGATGAGCAGTGAAGAGCATCTTGTTCTAGCCAAGGGATTACTCATACTAGAAGAATTTCACTCTTCCGCCTTGGGTATCTAGATTATGCTTCTGCTGGACCCCTCTCTTTCCCACAAATGTCCCCAAACATGCCCTCACTTTGAATCTGCAAATGTTGCTTCCAGTTGATGGTGCCTGGTATGCTAAGGATCTCTTATAAATTCCCTGGATTCTTAGAATAGACTTGGTAAGTGTCAGTAGTATAGTGATCAAGGTCGTCTGTCATCTCCTGAATGGGTTAAGAAAAGAAAAAGGATGAACTTTGAACACTGGAGAATCTATGCAAACAGAAAATATTTAAATCTCAGCTTTGTCTTAAATATCACAGGGGAATGAACTCAAATTCCCAAAGAAAACAGTTACATTAACCTGTTCTTGTGTCTAGACAATGGCTGTTCTAAAATTAGGACCCCTGTCCACCAGCACCTGGAGCTTGAATGGGTTTCTCTGGTTTACAGGGAAGACTGTACAATAAACATGTAGCAACCCCCAAAATAGGGAGGGTCAGAAAACAGGGCGAGGGCACCCGATCATTCTATGGTTATGGACCAATCTCGAAATCAATTCATAGATTCTTAGGGCTACCAGGGTTGGAGTCTGTGCAGAGCTATTCACCAAGTGGTGTCTGCTTGAACAGCTTGAGATAGTTAACTTTCTGCCTTCAAAGTCAACCCAATCTGTCTTTGGTCTGCTCTGACTAGTAGAAAGGTTTGCTTTCTGCTCAGTAGAAATTGGTTTCTTGATGATCTCATGCGTCAATGTCAGTTTTGTAGCCATAGTGAAAATTTTCACCTGAAAAAGCTTCGAGAAATTAAGGAATATTCAACCACTTAAGTAATAATAATAATTATTACTATACAATAATTATTATCATTTAACCAGCCCCTATATTGCACATCAAATACAATGCTGGACATTTAAGATATTATCCAATTTAATCTTTACAACCACTTGGTGAGGTAGGTCTTATTATCCTATTATCTTCATTTTATTTTATTTTAATTTTTTTTTTAAACCAGAACGTTTATTGTGTGACTAAGCATTGCAGTTCTTAAGGAGAACTGGATGCTGTGACAGCTGCTGTCTTGGGTTTAGGTGTTGTTCCTTCACAGAATCCATGCCTGAATCTGTGGTACACAATTTTTAGGTGCCTCATTTGACCAGACCCAGTGATATTTCATCTTTTATCCCTGGCACTCCAGCTATACTTCCTCTTGCACTTGGCAGGGAAGCCACATTTGCCACTGGTTGACTTCTGAAGGTGGTAGGTCATAGAGACACAGCGGCAGCACAACATGTGCGTGTTATTTTGACACTTTCCAAACGATGATATTCCCTTGTTCATCTCACTTCTGCCACAGAGACCAAAGAGTATCCTCACTTTAGAGTTGTAACTGAGACTTACAGACAACAAGTTACTTGCTGGTACATAATGGAGTTGGGGTTTTGTATGAGTCAGTTTGTTTTGCTTATAACAGAATACACGGAACTGGGTGATTTATAAAGAAAATGAAATTTATTGCTTACAGTTTCTGAGGCTGGGAAGTCCAAAGTCCATCTGGTGGTGGTGACAGTGACCCAGGGGTCTCACATTGCAAGATGGTGGAAGCAAAGAGAGCAGAGAGAGAGCAAGACAGACTCTCCTCTTTTTTTTAAAGCCCTCAGAACCACGGCCCTGACCACCGTTTTTAATCCATTCACTACTGCATGGTCCTACAATCCAATCACCTCTTCAAGGCCCCACCTTTCAATTACCATAATAGGATTTCTCACCCTCTTAACAGTCTCAGTGGGGGCTAAGTTTCTAATACATTAAACTTGGGGAACACAATTCAAGCTTCAGGGAGTTTTAGGGGGACATAATTCAATCCATTGAAGGTTTCATCCCAGATTTGTGCAACTTCAGACCCCATGAGTCCTCTTCCATACTTCACGTATCTAGGATGATGAAAGATACTTTTCCCATCCTCAGGGTGTGGTGGGAAAGATTGATGAAAGGAAAGATCACATCCTGAGGTGTTTCATTTGTTGGAGAGGAGTGACAGTTTTTTAAAAAATGATTGTATTTTGTTTATAGCCGAACTTGGCTTTCTTCAGGTCTAGGATGTGGATGCCACTGGATGTGAGGGGATGTGAGTGGAGGAAGTGGTGACATTGCTGCAGAACCTGGGCTCCTAACCATTCTGCAGGTAGTGCAATGGTTACAAGGGCAGCCCTGGAGTCAGACCGCAGGGTTTGAATCCTGGCTTTGTCACTGACTTATTAGTTATGAGCCCTTGGGCAGCTTATTTAGCTTCCTTTTGCCTCTGTTTTCTGATCTATAAAATGGGGAACAAAATAATATTTTTGTTGTAAGCATTAAATCAGATAATACATTTAAAATATCTGGCACATAGTAAGCACACCATAAAGGCTAGCTATTATTATTGTCCCCTCCCCAAGTCAGTGGCAGAGCCAGGTTTAATTGGGAACCCTTGCTCAATACTTTTTTATTTTCTTTTTTTTTTCTGGTAAGTAAATAGATCTATTGCTTTGGATCCTTGTACTGGCCAACCCCCTCCTCACCCAAATAAATGTGTTGCACAAAATATTGTTATTTTTTCTTTTTCTTTTTTTCCTAAAAGATGACCGGTAAGGGGATCTTAACCCCTGACTTGGTGTTGTCAGCACCATGCTCAGCCAGTAGGAACTAACCGGCCATCCCTATATGGGATCCGAACCCACGGCCTTGGTGTTATCAGCACCACACTCTCCCGGGTGAGCCACAGGCTGGCCCGATATTGTTTATTTTAGCTGCTATTGTGGTAAGATACACATAACATAAAATTTACCATCTTAATCAATTTTAAGCGTATAGTTCTGTAGTGTTAAGTACATTCATATTACTGTGCGATCTCCAGGTCACTTTTCATCTTGTAAATCTGCAAGTCTATATCCATTAAACAACTCCTTATTCCCCCCTCTTTCCTGCAACCACCATTCAACTTTATGTCTCTATGAATTTCACTACTGCAGGTACCTCATGTAAGTGGAATCAGACAGAATTTGTCTTTTTGTGATTGGATTATTTAAGTTAGCGGCTAGCGTAATGTCCTCAAGGTCCATTCATATTGTAGCATATGTCAGAATTTCCTTTCATTTTAAGGCTGAATAATATTCCACTGTATTGTATACCACATTTTGTTTAGCCATTCATCCATGGATAGACACTTGGATTGCTTCCACCTTTTGGCTGTAGTGAATAATGCTGCTATGTACATGGTGTACAAATGCCTCTTTGAGACCCTGCTTTCAATTCTTTGGGGCATATACCCAGAAGTGGAATTTTTGGATCACGTGGCAATTCTATTTTTAATTTTTTGAGGGACCTCCGTACCGTTTTCTTTAGTGGCTGCATTATTTTACATTCCCACCAACAGTGCACAAGTGTTCCAATTTCTTTTCTTTTCTTTTTTTTTTTTGGCAATTGGCTGGTATAGGGATCAAACACTGGAACTTGGTGTTACTGGCAACACATTCTAACTTACTGAGCTAACTGGCCAGCCCAAGAGTTCCAATTTCTGTACATCCTCACCGATATTTGTTATTTTCTGGGTTTTTTTTTTTTTTTTTTTTTTTTGGTATAGTAGCCATCCTAATGAGTGTGAGATGGTATTTCATTTTTTTTTTTTTTTTGGCAGCTGGCCAGTACCAGGATTAAACCTTGGACCTTGGCTTATTAGCACCATACTCTAACTTACTGAGCTAACTGGCCAGCCCAAGAGGTCCATTTCTATACATCCTCACCAATACTTGTTATTTTCTGTTTTGGGGGATAGTAGCCATACTAATGGGTGTGAGATGGCATCTCTCTTTTTTTTTTTTCAACCGGCTGGTACAGGGATTGAATCTCAGACCCTGGTGTTATTAGCACCATGCTCTAGACAACTGAACTAACCACCCAGCACTCACTGTGGTTTTCATTTGCATTTCCCTGATAATTAGTGAACTGAGCATCTTTTCACGTGCTCATTGGTTATTTGAATATTTTCTTTGGAGGAATGCCTATCTGAGACCTTCGCCCATTTTTTAGTTGTGCTGCTAGTTTCTTTGTCGTTATGTTGTAGGGGTTATTTATATATATATTCCGAATATTAATCTGTTATCAGATGTATGATTTGCAAATATTTTCTCCCATTCTGTGAGTTGCCTATTCACTGTTGAGTGTGTCTATGGATACTTAGAACTTTAAAATTTTGATGTAGTACATTTACTTTTTTTTTTTGTTTCCTATTTGTTTGGAGTCATATCCAAGAAATCATTGCCAAATCCAATGTCATAAATCAAGTCCATTGCTTTTAGTATCAAGCATGGAGGCAGGTTTTGTTGGACAACAGAAACAACTTAGACTTCAGAAGTCCTTGGCAGGTTGCCGAGTGCTTCCACCCACATTGGATTAGTTCATCTTCAAAGCAAAAGTCAGTTCATGGATGATGAAATAGAGACACAAGGAATCTGAGAGAGATATTAAAAAATACCCAGGGGGAAAGTATTGGGCAGAGTTAATTTTTAAGATTATTAAAGAATGTTAGGCATAAGGTCCAATATTCAAAGGTTTCTGAATATCATACAGAAGCTTTGGGAGCCTCTTAAGCCTGCAAATTGATAACCAAGGTAAAGGGATTAGAAATGCAGGCCTCTTCTGTACACATACATTCATGGTAGCTTCATCTTATGATCCAGAGAGACTCTAAAAGGTATTTGACTCCTGAGTCTTCTCCAGGACTGGCAGCATGTGGAAGCAGGGGATGGCGAGCAGCACAGCTGGACCCTTAACTAGAGGACACCCAGAAAGTGCAAGGGACACTTTGGGCCTCTAGTTGTTGTAAGAACTAGAAAGGAGTAGGCTGTGGAGATGATGGATTGTTTCTAAATATTGATTTACCCTTCAGTGGCTTCCAACCTGTAAAGGGCAGGTACAGATCTCACTTTCTGACATCAGATACGGGATCTTGTCAGAGCATCTGGCAGAGCAGCAAATACACTTAAAGAGGAGAGAGTTCCATCTCAGCAGGATCCTCAGAAATGCCTACACATGATTTATTGGGAGGAGGGGGTCTTATAACAGTGTCTTGACAAATGTTTTAATACACAAAGTTTGATAGGACACCTGTCAGGGACTCTTTTCACTTGCAGGCTGGTAAACTGTGTTGAGAGTTCAGCTTCTGGAGTGTCCCTTTGGAGGGGTAGGTGGGGAGAGAAGCCATGGTATAAATCATGACATAGGGAGTTGGCTTGTTTGTTTGCCATATGATTTACCTTTCTTCTTAGGCCTCAGTTGCCTGGCGCAGGCCCTGAAGGCTTGAGGAACTTCACACAAGGTGAGATGGTGCACACAAACTTTCCTGCCTTTCCAAATAACCCCATAGATGCAGGAGGAGAGAGGGTAGCTCAGAAGAGCCATATCCCAGAGAATCTGCCTCTGGCTCCTCCAGCATGCAGGAAACTACCATGGTGTGTTGAAAATGGGCTGGGGTCAAAGAAGAGCCAGGTGCCTCGCCACTGTACATGCTCCAAAATAACCATCAGGTCTGTCTCTGTCTCTGGGGAGGTTAATCTCCTGCAGTTCCCCATCAGTGTCAGGCTTGGAGTATGTAACTCTACCCTGGGTTGCTCCTCCCAATCAGTGGCTTTGTCATCTTTTGCCTGAAATCCAGCCACTGGGCAAGCACTGGACAGCATGAGTAGTTGGCAAAAGAATTGCAAGTGTTTTTTCCCCAAATGACCAAATATGTCCCCAAATAAGCAGATAAACAAACAAATAAATAAAATTTTTTTCATCGCAGAAAATCTTTATTACCACATGCATATTATAGAAATTTCCCATATTCCAGAAGTTACTATTAAATTGTTGTGTGTGCAAAATATATAATTGTATACCAAAAGTAAAGAGAAAACAAAATCAAAGAAGCCATGAAGCTAAAAGAATCTCATATACATATTTTTTATTTTTATTTTTTTGGCAGCTAGATGGTATAGAGGTTGAACCCTGGACCTTGGTGTTATTAGCACCACACTCTAACTAATTGAGCTAACCAGCCAGCGCTAGAATTGTACATATTTCTATACTTTATTTTGACTCATTTATTTCTTCAGTAAATACTTACCTTTATTGAGTGTGTCCTGTGCACCAGAAACCTTGGTAGACGTAAGAGGGGAACGGTAATCCCGAACTATAATTTTCAGGCATTTCTAATTAAAATTTCTGCATTGCCATAACTCTCCACTCCCCAACCAAGTAATTCAGTATCAAAACCCTTATTATTATTCCCTGTGTATCTGGAGTCCTTGGTTGGAGATGCCCATGGCACAAAGATGTCATCTCTAAGGAATGAAATTTTTATTTATTGCAGTGACCAGTTTGAGACCCTTCCTTGGACAGGTAGTAACCTCCCACTTGCCATTCTCTCATTCGCAAATGTCCTGAGATCACAGTTTCCCAGAAGTTGGATTATAGTAAAAGATAAACAACACCTATTAGATACTATGCAGTAGGCTAACGTTACCTGAAATCTCAGCAACTCTGAGAGGCATCCAGCATCTTTTAACATTCTTACTCTACAGCCTTTGGCCACCTCTGCTGCCCTCTGCTGGCTGAGCAGGGTCAGCAAAGTCCAGAGTGAGCACGTTGGGATAAAACAGAGAGGGAGGGAAGGAGAGAGAGAGAGAGTCTGCTCTAAAGGGGCTTATTTGAAGTTGTCCCATTGTAGGACTGAATCCAAGCTCAGCTGTATCAATTTGCTGAAAGCCAATCCTTCCTCAGAGGCCTGTTATTGGGAAGGCAACCCTGGGTGGGGGTGGGGGGCAGTAATGATAACCTTGCACCAGTATAGCATTTTTTCTTTAATAACTAGCATTAAAACATTTAGACTGTTTTTGCCCTTGAAATCACATTCAAAGAAACCAAAAAAAAAAAAAAAGCATTCAAAAATAGCATTCTACTCCTTACTGAAGTATCTTGTGAAAATGCCAGAGTATTTTCTCAATGCAGAGCAAAACTATTTTAATATCTTCCTCATTGCTGCCACTTTGAGCATCTTTCTTCCCACTGCACACATGTAGTTAACTCTTCACATAAAAATATCTTTCTAAACTGCCTCAGACAAATCCTAAACTCAATTACTTTGCTTGTCTTGAAAACCAACAGTCCACGATCCAAGTGAAAACTAGCGGTCTGGGAGAGACTTACATGGAGTAAGATAAAATTGGAGCACTTTCCAACTCTCATTCCCAAAACTGTACTTATTTGACCTGTGTGCTAATTTCCTGGGAAAACTTACAAGGCTGTATTTATTTGACCTGATGAGTTTTCCCAGTGCAATAACACTTTATCAAAAACATTTAGAAGCAATTATTTACCTTCATGGCTGCCTGAAGCCGTGGATATTGGGGGAAAATATAGGCTGATCCAAAAGCTTGAAAGGAAAAGCTGAGAAATGAGATGTTCACAGGGGATTTGAAATGCTCCTGTGGTATATTCCTGGAAGTCTAGAATGCCATGCTCATGAGTAGGCTTTGGCACAGTCCTAGGAAAGACCAGAGAACACTTTAAACTCTCACTTCTGGCTGGTCTAGAGGCTTTATGTAGGCAGGAAGTGAAGGCTAAGGCAGAGCTATCAATTGCCTGGCTGAGTATTGAAGGTGAGCCCCAACAAACACAGAGAACTCTGCAGCAAAGGCTGGGAGACTTATTGGTTCTGGGCATTTAAGCATATCTCTGTCTGATGGAGTTTGGATGTGTTGTCCCCTCCAAAACTCATGTGGAAATTTGATCCCCAATGTGGCAGTGTTGGAAACTGATTGAGTCATGGGGGCGGATCCCTCATGAATGGATTAATGCTCTCCTTGGGGGAGGAAGGGTAGTGAGTGAGTTCTCATTCTATTAGTTCCTGCGAGACCTGATTGTTTAAAGGACCCTGGCACCTCCTTTCTCTCTCTTTCTTGCTTCCTCTCGCCATGTGATCTGCTTGTACCCATCGGCTGCCTGCCACTTTCTGCCATGAGTAGAAGCAGCCTGAGGCCCATGCCAGATGCAGCTGTCCCAGAATCGTAAGCCAAAGAAACCTCTTTCCTTTATAAATTACCCAGTCTCAGGTATTTCTGTTATAGCAACACAAAATGGATTAAAACACTGTCCAATGGTTAGCTGAACTAAATTAACTGAGCATTAACTTCAGTGGCAAAATATGACAAAAAATACAGACTTTACAGGATCAGTTCAGAAAAGTCCCTAAACAAACAAATAACAATAACAAAAACAAACAGCAAGAAAAACCAACCCAGGGGAGTGGGAGGGTCTAACTTCCAGAGTTGCTACTTTTTATTATTTAAAATGTCCAGTTTTTAATGTAAAATTAACTGACTTGAAAGGAAACAAGAAAGTATGTCTCATACAAAGGAAAAAAAGCAATCAACAGAAACTATCTCTGAGGAAGATCAGACAGGATTACGTTGGATTAGAAAAAAAGTTTTAATAAATATAAGAGGGTTAAAATAATACAGTGTCTGTTTTTCAACCACAATAGAATAAAATTACAAATAAAACTTGAAAATTTACAAATCTGTTGAAATTAAATGATGAATGAGTCAGAGAAGAAATGACATGGAAATTAGAAAACACGTGGGGATGGATTTAAAACATACCTAATCTTATATGATGCAGCTCAAACAGTGCTTAGAGGGAAGTAAGTAGCCATAAACACCTACATTAAACAAGCAGAAAGATCTCAAATCAACAATCTAACCTTCCATGTTAATAAACTGGAAAGGAAGAAACTAAATCCAAAGTAAATGGAAGGAAATAGAACTTTGCACAGAAATAAATGGAAGAGAGATGGCCAGTTAGCTCAGTTGGTTAAAGTGCAGTGTTATGACATCAAGGTCAAGGGTTTGAATCCCTGTGCCAGCCAGCTGCAAAAAAAAAAAAAAAAAAAAAAAAAGAAAAGAAAAGAAAAGGGAGAGAAATAAATGAAAGAGAGAATAGAAAAACAATAGGAAAATCAACAAAAGCTAGTTGATTCTCTGAAAAGATTGACAAAACTTTGGTTGACTGAGGAAAAAACAGAGACATCAAATTATTAAAATTAGGAGTGAAACAGGGGACATTAATACTAGCCTTTTTAAAAAACAAGATAAATACTGTGAATAATTATATGAAAACAAATTAGATAACTTAGGAGAAATAGACCAAGTACTAGAAAGATACAAACTAGTGAAACTGACTCAAGAAGAAATAGAAAATTTCTGTTGCTTAGCTGGAACTGGGTAATTTATAAGAAAATGAAATTTATTTCTTACGGTTTCAAAGGCTGGGAAGTCTAAAGTCCAGGGAACACATCTTGGTGGTGGTTACAGTGACCCAGGGATCTCACATGACAGAAAATGGTGGAGCAGAGAAAGAGAGATTCTCATATGCTCTCCTTTTGAAGCCCTCAGAACCACGCTCCTGACCACCATTATTAATCCATTCACTATTGCATGGTCCTTCAATCTAATCCCCTCTTCAAAGCCCCACATTTCAATGCCTGTAATAGGATTTCTCACCCTCAATAGTTACAGTGAGACACACTTTGTGGGACACAATTCAATCAATTCCCAGCACCTATTCATTTACTTGTCTGCCAAGTAAAAGCATTAAATTTGTAATAATAAACAAAACAAAACTTCCCACAAAGAAAAGATGAGACCAGCATAGCTTTTCTGGTCAAATCTACCAAATGTAATGTTTAAAGAATAATTGATACCAATTCTTCACAAACTCTGACCAAAAAACAAACAAACAAACAAACAAAAACAAAACAAAGCAAAACAAACAAAAACCCAGAAAAGAACACTTTTTAACTCATTATATGAAGCCAGTTTTATTCTGATACCAAAACCAGAGTCAGAAAAAAAGAAAAGACAAATATCCTTTATGAATATAGGCACAAAAATCCTCAGCATAATACTAGCACACTGAATCCAGCAATATATTAAAAGGATTGTACATTATGACTACCTGGAGTTCATTCCAGTAATACAAAATTTGTTCCACATGTAAACCATATAAAATTGTTGAAGTCAGTTGATGTAATAGCCACATTAATAGATTAAATAACAAAAACCACGTGCTCCATCTCATTAGACAAAGAAAAAAGCATGTGATAAAATCCAACATGCCAGGAATGGAAGGGAACTCCTTCAACAGGATAAAAAAGTCTGTGAAAATCCCACAGCTAATATCATACATAATGGTGAAAGACTGGAAGCTTTCACTCTCAGATTAGAACCAAGATAAGATTTCCATGCTTCCATTTCTTTTGGTATGTTGCAGGATTCAGCTCGCTAGTATTATGTGGAGGATATTTGTGTCTATATTCAAAAGGGATATTTGTCTTTATTTATTTATTTTTTCCTGATGTCTTAGTCTGGTTTTGGTATTAGAATAAAACTGGTCTCATATAATGAGGAAGTTATAGTTAGAGCAATTAGGCAAGATAAAGGAACAGAAAGCATCCATATTAGAAAGGAAGAATTAAAACTATCTTTATTTGCTAATGACATGATCTAGTATATTGACAATACTAAGTGATTTATTTGAAACTATTAGAACTAATAGACAAGCTCCAAGGTTTCAGGATACAAGATCAATATACGATGCTTAATTGTACGCCTGTCTACTTGTTATGAACAATGTAAAAATGAAATTAAGTAAACAATTTTACCTACAATAGCATCAAAAAGAATGAAATGCTTAAGAATAAATTTAGCAGAAGTGCGAAGCGTATACTCTGAAAACTACAAAGCACTGTTAAAAGAAACTAAAGAAGAGACCTAATAAGTGAAAAAGATATTTTATGTTCATGGATTGGAAGACTTGATATTGTTTAGATGGCAGTACTCCCCAAATTGATCTGCAGATTCAACACCATCCCTATCAAAATACAGCTTTGTTTCTTGAAGAAAATTATAAGTTAATCCTAAAGTTCATATGGAAATTCAAGGAAATCAGAATAGCGAAAACAATATTGAAGAAGAGCTAAGATGGATGACTCACACTTGACAATTTCAAAACTTATGACAAAGCTACTGTAAGACTGTGTGGTACTAGCATAAGGACAGACACATCGGTCAATGAAATACAATTGAAAGTCCAGAAATAAACCCATACATCTCCAGCCAATTGATTTTTGATAAAGGTGCCAAATTCATTCAATAGGGAAAGAACAGACTTTTCAAGAAGCGATGCTGGTACTACTGGATAGTCACATGCAAAAGAATGAAATTAGATCCCCTACCTCACTACACATATAAAATTAACTTAAAGTAAATCAAAGACCTAAATATAAGAGCTAGAACTTTAAACTCTTAAAAGGAAAACAAAGGATATAAATCTTTATTACTTTGAATTTGGCAACCAAAGAAAAAAATAGAGAAATCGAACTTCATCGAAATTAAAAACTTTTGTGCTTTGAAGGACACTATCAAAAAGTGAAAAAAAGCCACAGAATGAGACAAAATACTTACTGATTATATAAGGGTCTAGTATCCAGAATACATCAAAAATTCTTATAATTTAATGATAATAAGACAAACATCCAATTATAAATGGGAAAACTATCTGAATAGACATTTCTCCAAAGAAGAAATCCACATAGCCCATAAGCCCATAAAAAGTAGTCCATATCATTAGTCATTGGGAAAATGCAAATCAAAACCACAATGAGATACAATTTACATCCACTAAAACGTCCATAAGCAAAAGAGCAGACAATAACAAGTTTTACTGAGGATGTGGAGAAATTGCAACCATCACACATCCAGGCACAAAAGGCCACCTATTCTATGATTTCGTTTCTATGAAATATCCAAAATAGACAAATCCATAGGACAGAAAATAGATTAGTGGTTTCCAGAGGCTGGGGGAGGAGAGGGATAGGGATTGATTATTAATGAGCTTGTGATTTTTTTTTTTTTGATAGATGAAAATGATCTGGAATTAGTTGTGATGGTTGCACAACTTTGCAAATATACTAAATATCAATGGATTAGGGCAAAGGTGAAATTAGGGCGAAAAAGGGTGAAGTTATATCTCAATTTAAAAACATAAATGATAAAAAGTAGTCACATATTAACATCCTTATTTTATGAATGAGGAAACAGAACCAAGGAAGGTGAGTGGCTCACCATGCTCAGGCCGGTGGTAGCATTAGATAAACTGGGATTGTCTGACAAAAGGGTACATTCTGCAGCTAGAATTCTTACAGTCACATTCCAAGGAAAATACTCTTGATTAAGTAATTGCCATTTTTATTCCTGTGCCAGGACTGACAGCATGGATTCCACTTAAGCCTGACAAAGCCTCGGAATCTTGCACAATACAAAGTCAGGCACCCGTGAACCATTGACGGAGAGTTGGTAAGAGACAAAATCAATTTGCCTCCTCAGCTCCGTGGAATGTGTTTTAGTATATTTAGTATTAATTTGAACAGCAACTAACATTTATGTAGTAGTTTATAGGGGTCGTTTTCACATACCTTCTTTTAATCCTCACAGTACACCTGTGAGAAAGCAGTAGCTTCAATTTCCTAAATGATGGAAATGTGGCTGGTCGTTAAACGATGATGCCCTCAGAAAACCAGGGCTCATCCAGTCCCCAGTACTTCCTAAACTAACCTCCTATATAATTTACCAACAAATGAGGAGCTGGACTATCAACCAGCGCAATGGACTCAAAGACGTAATGACATCACTGCAGGAGCTGCAGAGCTTTAGGGTCAGGAACAAAGGCGTGAGGTTCTCTTTCTCTTTGACTCCATTTTTTACTCCTTTTTCCTCTCCTCTGTGGTTGCATAGTAGGAAGGAACCTGTGCATATTTCCTATTTGGAAATCTGGGATTGGCATAGGGCTTGGGGAAAAGCAAACATAGGTCATATGTTGGGAGCACTGTGTTGTCTGCCCCTTCCTTTGGTTCTGGAATGGTCAAGCCAGAGCAGGGAGCTGATGGAAGGAAAGAAGTCTGGAGCAAGCTTCTCGAACCAGCTCAACTCTGGACTTTCTGCTGCTCTTAATCAATCCCTACTCCTCTTACTGGTCTCAGCTTGAAGTAACTGTCCCAGGGAAGAATATGCTGATCTCCACCCACTGTAGGGGATTAGCAGCCATTAGAATGCCCACCCATCCACCTTTACTTACACTTCCTTGCTCTTGTTACTATTCTATAGTTATTTGTGTAGTTATTCCTTTAAGGTGCATCTCATCTCCCCTTCTGAGGAGGAGCCTCTCTAGGGTGCAGACTGTCTGTGTCTCATCACATCGACCACCTCAGTGCTTGGCACAGAGGCCGGCCTTTCATAGGCATTGAATGAGTGAGTGAACAAACACGGACGACTTTGGAGTCTCCACCAGTGACCCACTTCTTTCAAAGAACATTGACAGCAGCCAAATGTCCACACAGATATGTTATTTTGAGAAACCTGGGATATGATTTGTTATACTGTTTAAATAAATGTCCTGCCAGTGTATCCTTTCTATTGTCTGCAAGAATGATCCAAACTAACTCTGGACATAATTTTGCACATTTATTTGATTTGAGGAGATAATCTGTGGAAATTGCCTCTGATGTGAAATTTTACCTAGGAAAGGAAAGAAAGTGTTTTAGAGTCTGATAAATATGGGTCAGGCAGATCCCAGCTCTACTATTGCGTGTCCTTTCCAGGCTTCAGCTCCCCTCTCTTTAATCTTTGGATATTAATATCTCCATCTGGGGATCTTATGAGGAAAAAGTGAATGAACACTGTGAAGGGGACTGATTCATTGAAATCTGGCATCCTTCTGACTCTATTACAAAGAATCTGAGGTTCACACTCTCTTTTAGAAGCTCCCAACTTCACCTTCAAGGGCACAGGGATTTTTTTCATCAGGAACTTCTCCAGTGTCCTCAGCATCTTGATACCGTGTAAAACAAACATCTTGGCTGGAACATTAGTCTAGAGTGAAATATCAAAGAAATGAGAAGAGCTGGGAGGGTCAGCCTGAGGTTCACTCGGGAGAGTGTGGTGCTGATAACACCAAGTCAAGGGTTAAGATCCCCTTACTGGTCATCTTTAAATAAATAAATAAATAAAAAATAGAAAGAAGAGCTGGGAGAAGGGAGATTCAAAATCATGATAAGTAAATCCTGTGTAAAGGTCCAGGGCTACAGCCGCATCACTGAATTTGCTGGGACCAGGAAGTGACTCTCCAATTCTGCAAGGAGGATTCCACTGGCCATCAACAGTGTCTTCTTCCTGATGTTTTCTGCTTCTGTAGGTGAACTCACTGCCCTTACTTCCGTTAACTAGACATTCATTTGGAAGGATGGAAGTTGCTCTCTATTTTCTGAGAAAATGTGAGTGTTCCGGGGAGGAACTTGTAACTTTGCACATGCTTAGCAGATAGGGCAGGAGTGGGCAATGTAAACACCCCAAGATCCCTGGGAAAGAAGCATAAAGAGAGAGCAGGGGAGAGAGCTCAAGGAAGGAGGAGACGAGGTACAAATTCTGCATATTTCTTTTTCTTTTTTTTCTTTTTTTTTTTTTTTTGTCATTTTTTCGTGACCGATACTCAGCCAGTGAGTGCACCGGCCAGTCCTATATAGGATCCGAACCCGCGGCGGGAGCGTTGCTGTGCTCCCAACGCTGCACTCTCCCGAGTGCGCCACAGGGTCGGCCCCAAATTCTGCATCTTTCTAAATTATGTTTGCAACCCCTTGAGTCTCGCCTATGCAATGATTCACAACATCGTAGCCTTGATACAGATCCTGTCCCCGTCTCTGCCTCTCCACTTCTCTTGAAAATCTTGGGTTACTACACATGAAGACATTTCCTTTACTTTTGGACAAGTATGGTTTGGATAAACTGTATGAGGCACATGCATTCAGCTTTTCAGTTTTTGTAAAGTTATTTTTCCAAGTAGAAGACATTGATGCACATTTATTCTGGAGAATCTGATAAGCTGGACCTTGTCTGACACTGATTCAAAAAATATAAAAAACTACTTTACTGCAAGACCTGATTTTTGCAACCCATTTTCTTAGAAATGTGCATTGAGCATTGAACCACAAACATAATCAGCCTGTCAGAACTGAGCAGGTCTTGGTTGAGTTGATTGCTCCAGGTAGGGAATGCCATCATTATGCTGCCATCGTAGCTGACCTGGCATGTCATTAGCAAAAGGGAAGTAACTGAAAAGGGCAGGCAAATTGACCTGTTGACTGAGCAACAGTAAAACAGAAATGTATAATGTATTGCAAAAATGTCATGACCAGGACAGAAACTGACAAGGAGGGACGGAGAGAGAGAGAGAGAGAGAGAGAGAGAGAGAGAGAGAGAGAGAGAGAGAGAGAGAAGGGCAGTTATATTCTGAAGGCTCCAACTGGACTCATGTAAGATTTTCCTTCAGGGCAATTGTGCAAAGCTCACCTTCCTAGTAGTGGCAAATAGCTGCAGTAAGTAGGTGAGTAGTGAAGTCAGTATGGTGGGCTCACTTCCATTCCCTGGCATGCCGAAGAGTGTATGACCCACCCAAGGGGGCAGCAACTACTCAGCTCTGGCTGATTATTGCCTTGTGGGTCTGAGGGTCTTGTTTGACCAGATCTGAGTTTTCAAGAGAATTCTGAATGCCGTTATGTACTGAAATGACCTGTTTTTTTCTTTTTTCTTTTTCAGGTGAGAGTGTGAACACAGTCGCCCACTACCACAAATTATGCAGTCAAGTTTCCCACATTTGGAGAAATCACAGGGGTAGGCACATCTGGAATGCAATGCGTAAGCCTCGCCCTGGGAAAACCACTTTTGTGATCATGGTATCTCTCTGCCAGGTAAGTATGAAATGAAATATTTTAAAAAGGTTGGCATCTAAACCAACTATCTTTTTAAAACACCCTATGTGTGTTATTTGAGAGCTTTGAAGGATGGGCCTAGGAAGGGGAACACTTCCTCTCCACCACCCCACATTTGTTCACTCACTGGGCATTTACTGAGCACCTTCTCTGTTCAGGTTCCTGCCTAGTGTGCTGGATCGCTGGTCGTGCGGGGCTACAGGAGACCAAGGAAGGTCCTCGCAAATAGGATAGCTTGCTGGTCCCAGGGGAGCTCATGATGTACTTGTGAAATAAAGATGGACAGGAACTTTAATAAAAGTAACAGATAGGAAGCTTTCCCTCTTAATCTACAACTGCTTTCTTTTCTTTTTTTTTTTTCTTTCTTTTTTTTTTTTTTAAGATGATCGGTAAGGGGATCTTAACCCTTGACTTGGTGTTGTCAGCAGCACGCTCACCCAGTGAGCTAACCGGCCATCCCTATATGGGATCTGAACCCGTGGCCTTGGTGTTATCAGCACCGCACTCTCCCAAGTGAGCCACGGCCGGCCCTACAACTGCTTTCTAAAGAAAGTAGATCCCTTAAGAAAAAAATTGCAATGTCTCTGTGAGCTTTTTTTTTTTTTTTTAACCACTTATCTTGAAACTTTTGGAAAGGCAAAATAACGGGACTTAAGTTAGTGACACACAAGAGCCCACATCCTCTGCACAATAGAATAAGAAAGATTTGAAGTTCTCCTAGGTGACCCAGAAGGGGGAAGGTGGGGAAAAAGGAGGACACAGGAAAGAGGACTCCTGATGGCAAAATGCACAGGTACTGAAGTGGCTAAAAACACATGGTCAGGGAGGTCCCTTGTTCAATTGCTCAGTGTTTTCTCTACTATCCCCAATATCAGAAAGTCTGCTACATATAAAAAGCCCTTCTGTAATTTCTAATTTTTAGTGTGTGTCAATCAAGGAAAGAAACTGAGTTCTCAAGAGATGGTGTAGGACAGAGAGAATGTGATAGGATAGTGAGAACATTTATAATCTGAACTAATTCAGGGAAGCAAGAGGCAGAGCTGGAAGAGAAGTGGGAACTGACATCCAACAGGAGTTTGCAGAATCTCAGGAAGGGAAGCTAAACTTAACTTTTCTTTTCTTTTCTTTTTTTATGTATTAATAACAGAATATAACTTATAACCTTGAAACAAATGCTGAAGTACGTAATTGAAACATTGAATCCTATGGTTTTTTCCTCTTGTGTTTATTTTCAAAATTTCAGAGTTCTGGGTAGTTTTGCAGTATTTAGTCATACCAGTTCAGTATATTTTACAAATATTTATCTTCTTTTGTTTTTTTTATTAAGGATATTCATGAGATACAAAGGTAATTGTCACCTCTCCTGTCTATGATGTGAAGGCCAGATTCATACTAGAGGCATACCTCTTACCAGAAATTACTTTTGTACCCCTTGTCACCCCCCAATTATCCCCCAATCTCCCACCCCCTTCCCCTCTCCCCCCTACTCCACTATGTAGCCCTAGGAATGTTCCCTCCCAATGTAAGTCCAAGGCACTACTGTGGTCTTTTTTTCCTTCCTTCCCTTCTTTCTTAGCTCCCACATATGAGTGAGTACATTTGTTATTTATCCCTCTGTGCTTTGCTTATTTCACTTAACGTAAGTTTCTACTGGTTCATCCATGTTGTTGCAAATGGGGGTATTTCATTCTTTTTTATGGCAGAGTAGTATTCCATGGTGTATATATATCACAGTTTCCTTATCCAATCATCCATCGATGGACATTTAGGTTGGTTCCATATCTTGGCTATTGTACACAGAGCTGTGATGAACATGGGAGTGCAGGTATCCCTTTGACATGATAATTTTTATTCCTCTGGATATATACCCAGAAGAGTAATTGCTGGATCGTATGGAAGATCTATCTGTAATTATTTGAGAGACCTCCATACTGTTTTCCATAGTGATTGTACTAATTTACAGTCATCGACAACGTACGAGTGTTCCCTTCTCTCCACACCCTCACCAGCATTTGTTATTCACCGTCTTTTTGATTACAGCCAGTCTAACTGGAGTGAGGTGGTATCTAAATGTGGTTTTAATTTGCATTTCCCTGATGACTAGTCATGTTGAGCATTTTTTCATGTATCTGTTGGCCATTTGTATTTCTTCCTTTGAAAAATGTCTATTCAGCTCATTATTCCATTTTTTAATTGGGTCATTTGTTTTTTTACTGTATAATTGCTTGAGTTCTATGTATATTCTGGATATTGATCCCTTGTCGGATGCATAGTTGGCAAAATTTTCTCCCACTCTGTAGGTTGTCTTTTCACTCTGTTGATTGTTTCTTTTGCTGTGAGGAAATTTTTTAGTTTGACATAATCCCATTTATTTATTTTTTCTTTTGCTGCTTGTGCTTTCAGACTCATGTTCATAAAGCCTGTGCCCTGACCTAACTGCTGAAGTGTTTCACCTATATTTTCCCTTAATAATTTTACAGTTTCAGGTTTTTATAGATCTTTAATCCATTTTGAGTTGATTTTAATGTATGTTGAGAGGTGCATATCTAGTTTCACTCTTCTGCATATGGATATCCACTTTTCCCACCACCACTTGTTGATGAAAGAGGCAGTCTTTCCCCCAATGTAGGTTTTTGCTGCCTTTGTCTAATATCAGATGGCTATAAGTCTGAGGAGTGATTTCTGGGTTCTTTATTCTACTCCACTGGCCTGAATGTCTATTTTTATACCAGTACCTGCTGTTTTGGTTACAACAGCTTTGTAGTATAATTTGATGTCAGGCAAAGTTATGCCTCCAGCTTTATTTTTTTTTTTTGCTCAGGATTGCTTTGGCTATTCAGGGTCTTTTGTTTTTCCATATGAAAGGTAAGATTGTTTTTTCCATTTCTGTGAAGAATGTCATTGGTATTTTGATGAGGATTGCATTGAATCTGTAGATCGCTTTGGGTAGTATAGACATTTTCATAATGTTAATTCTTCCAATCCAGGAGCATGGAATATCTTTGCATCTTTTTGTGTCTTCTTTAATTTCTTTCAGAAGTGGTTTGTAATTCTCACTGTAGAGGTCTTTCACCTCTTTGGTTAAATTAATCCCTAGGTATCTTATTTTTTTGGTGACAATTGTAAATGGGCTTACTTTCTTTATTTCTCTTTCTGTTAATTCATTATTTGAGTATATAAATGCTACTGATTTGGGGGCATTTATTTTGTATCCTGCAACATTACTGAAGTTATTAACCAACTCTAGGCATTTTTTGATAGAATCTTTAGGATTTTCTATATACAGTATAAGGTTATCTGCAAATAGAGATAGTTTGACTTCATCTTTTCCAATCTGGATTCCCTTTATTTCTTTCTCTTGCCTGATGGCTCTAGCTAGTACCACTAGTACTATGTTAAATAGAAATGGTGAGAGTGGACATCCTTGTCTTGTTCCTGTTCTTAAGGGGAAGGCCTTCAATTTTGCCCCATTAAGAATGATACTTGTGGTGGACGTTTCATAAATGGTTTTTATTGTGTTGAGATACTTTCGTTCTATACCTAATTTGTTGAGAGTCTTTATCATGAAGGGATATTGAATTTTGTCAAATGCTTTGTCAGTATCTATTGAGACAATCACATGGTCTTTGTCCTTGAGTTTGTTGATATGATATATCACGTCTATTGACTTTTGTATGTTAAACCATCCTTGCATCCCCGGCATAAATTCCACTTGATCACAGTGTATAATTTTTTAAAATATGTTGTTGCATTCTAATTGCTAAATTTGGTTGAGGATTTAGCATCTAGGTTCATCAAGGATATTGGCCTATAATTTTCTTTTTTTGTTGTGTCCTTATCTGGTTTTGGTATCAGAGTTATGTTGGCCTCATAGAATGAGTTTGGGAGAGCAGCGTTTATTTCAATTGTTTGGAATAGTTTGAGGAGAATTGGTGTTAACTTCTCTTTATTTTTTTTTTTATTTTTTTTTTTTTTTATTTTATTTTATTTTATTTTATTTTATTTTATTTTATTTTATTTATTTTTTTTTTTTTAAATTTTATTTTGTCGATATACATTGTAGCTGATTAATGCTCCCCATCACCAAAACCTCCCTCCCTTCTCCCTCCCCCCTCCCCCCCAACAATGTCCTTTCTGTTTGCTTGTTGTATCAACTTCAAATAATTGTTGTTGTTATATCTTCTTCCCCCCCCCCCCCGGTTTGTGTGTGTGTGTGTGTGTGTGTGTGTGTGAATTTATATATTAATTTTTAGCTCCCTCCAATAAGTGAGAACATGTGGTATTTCAAGTCAGGCACAGAAAGAGAAATTAACTTCTCTTTAAACGTTTGATAGAATTCAGCTGTGAAGTCATCCGGACCGGACTTTTTTGTTGTTGGAAGATTGCTAATTACCGCTTCAATCTCCTTGCTTGTTATTCGTCTGTTCAGGTTTTCTATCTCTTCTTGTTTCAGTCTTGGTAGTTTACATGTGTCTAGAAACTTATCCATATCTTCCAGATTTTCATATTTGTTGTCATACAGTTGTTTATAAAAATCTGTAATGGTTTTTTGTATTTCTGTGATATCAGTTGTAATGTCTCCCTTTTCATTTCTGATTTTTTTTATTTGTGTCATCTCTCTCTTCTTTTTTTTGTTAACCTAGCTAATGGTGTGTCTATTTTATTTATCTTCTTGAAAAACCAACTTTTAGTTTTGTTGATCTTTTCTGTTGTTTTTTGAGTTTCTATTTCATTTAGTTTTGCTCTGATCTTGATTATTTCTTTCCATCTACTACCTTTAGGTTTGGATTGTTGTTGTTTTTCAAGTTTTTTGAGGAGTAGTGTTAAGTCGCTTATTTGAAGTCTTTCCATTTTTTTGATATATGCATTTACTGCAATAAATTTGCCTCTTAGTACTGCTTTTGCAGTATCCCACAGGTTTTGGTATGGTGTATCATTATTTTCATTAGTTTCTAGAAATTTTTGGATTTCCTGTTTAATTTCTTTTTGGACCCATATGTCATTCAGGAGCCTATTATTTAGTTTTCATGTATTTGTATAGCTTCCAGCATTTTGCTTATTGTTTATTTCCAGTTTTAGTCCATTATGGTCTGAAAAGATAGTTGGAATGATTTCTATTTTTTAAAATTTGCTGAGACTAGATTTGTGATGTAATATGTGATCTATCCTGGAGAATGTACCATGAGCTGATGAGAAGAAAGTGTATTCTTTAGCTGTTGGGTGAAATGTTCTGAATATATCTGCTAAGTCCAGTTGTTCTAGGGTGTGGATTAAATCCTGTGTCTCTTTGTTGACTTGTTGCTTGGAAGATCTGTCCCATATTGAGAGAGGGGTGTTCAGGTTGCCAACTATTAATGTATTAGGTACTATTTCTTTCTTTAGGTCTAAGAGTGTTTGCTTAATATATCTGGGTGCTCCAGTATTGGGTGCATACATGTTTATGATTGTTATGTCTTCTAGTTGGATAGTTCCCTTTATCATTAGATAGTGGCCTTCTTTGTCTTTTTTTCTGTTTTTTGGTTTAAAGTCTATTTTGTCTGATATAAGAATAGCTACTCCTGCTTGGTTTTGGTTTCCATTTGCATGGTGTATCTTTTTCCATCCCTTCACTTTTAGTCTATGTGTGTCTCTACAGGTGAGGTAGGTCTCTTGAAGACAGCATGTATTTGGGTCTAGCTTCTTAATCCAGTCAGTCAGTCTGTGTCTTTTGAATGGGGAATTTAGTCCATTCACAATTAGGGTAGTTACTGACAAGAGTTGTTTAATTCCTTTCATTTAATTGCTTCTTGTTTAGATGGTTAAAATATTTTTGATCATTATTTCCTCTTTTATTTCTCTTCAATGTTAATTGGGAATTTAATGTGGAATGATTTAGTTTCTTTCCCTTTCTTGCTGGCATTTTTTGTTTTAACTGTGGGTTTTGCTCTTTCTTGTGTATTTGTGATAGGGGTCACCATTATTCAGATTCCAGATGAATGACTCCCTTGAGAATTTCTTGCAGGGCTGGTTGTGTGGTGGTGAACTCCCACAACTTTTGCTTGTCTGGGAAATACACTATTTCTCCCTCATTTCTGAAGGAGAGCCTTGCTGGGAAAAGAATTCCTGGCTGCCAATTTTTTTCTTTTAGTTTTTGAATATATCATCCCACTTTCTTCTGGCCTATACAGTTTTGGTTGAGAAGTCTGTTGTTAGTCTGATGGGGGTTCCCCTATGAGTGACCTGATACTTTTCTCTTGCTGCTTGTGTAGAACTCTCACTTTGTCTTTGAGCTTTTCTTTGAGCTTTTGGGGTTTTTGTGGCTAACAGTTGAAAAGATAGAGCTATGGGACAAGACTCAAGGTGTATTAAATGTACAATAAGTACAGAGGGTATATGGAGGCAAGAGCTAGCTGTCCTCACTAAGGGAACACTGTGGAAGATCTCAGATGCATAGATTGTACAGTGAGAGACTCTGAAGGCGTGGAGTGTGAGGAAAGTGGGGTTGGTTTTGTCAGGCCCTCTCACCTCATATCCGGCTGGGTATGATTCAGCAGATCTGTTGTAAACAAGTTATGTGAGAGTAGAGTTAGTGCACATGCATGCCCGTGTACCTCTTGGCTCATTGCTGCTATTGTGTACTTCAGTATGGAAGGCAGTGGCTCTGAACCTTGGTTGGGAGAGCTCATATCTAAAAATAAAGTATGTCCACTTTCCTGGTGGTTACTTGGTTTTACTTTTAACTACCTGGCTCAGGACCTGCACAGAACGGGGCAGAGGGGTCTGAGATCTAGCCTGACAGGTGCAATCAGAACACAATTTGTCCTGAATTACATACCTCTTAGAGACATTGTGCCTTCTGACCATGTGTGAGAAGCTCCTACCTTCCTGTTTTCTACTCTTTCCCTGGTACTCAGTGCCTCAGCTCCCAGGATCTTTCAGCCCTGAGGTGCCTTCTGAGTTGAGGTACTGATTCATCTCAGTTTTCTGCCTGTCGGTCTGTTCTCATTCGAGGCAAATTCTTCAGTTTCTTCTTTCCTCATTGGCTCAGGCCATCTCTCTCAACTGTATCAACTATTCGGGTAATGGTTTTTCATTGCTGAGTAGCAAATCACCTACAAAAACACCTGTGTGTGTGTGTGTGTGTGTATGTGTGTGTGTGTGTGTGTGTGTGTGTGTGTGTGTTACCATGGGAGCTTTCTAGTTCTTGAAACAGGTATCACTTGGCACATGCTTCTTTCTTTCTTTTCTTTCTTTCTTTCTTTCTTTCTTTCTTTCTTTCTTTCTTTCTTTCTTTCTTTCTTTCTTTCTTTCTTTCTTTCTTTCTTTCTTTCTTTCTTTCTTTCTTTCTTTCTTTCTTTCTTTCTTTCTTTCTTTTCTTTTCTTTTCTTTTCTTTTCTTTTCTTTTCTTTCTTCTCTGTCTCTCTCTCTCACCCCCTCCCCGGTACATCATGTTTATAATTGCTGCTTCTTTTTTAAAAAAACAAATTTGTTTTTATTTTATGTTCCACCTATTCCCTTACCCACAACTTTAAACCAATTGCCAAATTATGCCAGTTTTTAACTCCATGACATATACTGAATTTGTTCCATTATTGCCATATTCCTACCCATGTTCTCACTTCCTAAGATCATTATCTCTTCTCAATCCACATGTTCACAAATGCCAGCACAAAGATGGACGGTATTTGAGTTATCTGGGAAACTTACAGAAAGTTTACATTCTGGGGGCTAACTCCTTGAAATTCCCAAATAACTGTAGGATCCAGTGATTCCCAAAGTTGTTCAAATCATAGGAAATTACACTTGTTCTGCATAGTTGGGTAAACAGTACACCTCTAGCTCACTGGAGGCATCAGTTGAGAAGCTCTGACCTTACTACTGTAATGACTACCTAAATGTCATTCCCTTTCTTGGACTTCCTCTACATTGCGTCCTTCTCCTTGCCACTAAAATAATTGTTTTACATTCTCTGCTTTAAACATTCTATCAATCTTTCTCTGCATACTAAATTTCAAACACCTGCAAATATGATTTAAAGGGCCTGTCTTACCTATCTAATGTTTTCTCTTAACTTCTGCTTCAATCTCATTTTTCAGCTAAACTCAGCCACTGAGTCTCCCTCGTATATACTCCTTTCTTACTTTCCTGTTTCTTTGCTCTTCCTGCTCTCCTGTATGGACAGGCTCTTCCAACACACCTCAGCATGTCTATAAATTCTACTTGCTTTTGAGGCTTACCTCCACTGTGAGCTCTCCTTGAAATTTCTTCTTATCCCCTGTGGAA
Source organism: Cynocephalus volans (assembly GCF_027409185.1). Classification (NCBI taxonomy): domain Eukaryota; kingdom Metazoa; phylum Chordata; class Mammalia; order Dermoptera; family Cynocephalidae; genus Cynocephalus; species Cynocephalus volans. The sequence goes on from NC_084463.1 coordinate 153,677,881, forward strand.
GCAAATATGAATTATTACAGATAAGATGAAGTAGCTACAGATATTGAATTCAATTTTGGGCAATGTTCTGTGGAATTGCAGAAAGAGGATCTTTGGAACTACCATGCAGTGATGGGGAAAAATTTACGATCAATGTATTTACTATTTTCAAAGATTGTTATTTGGAGGCCTCTAATAATCATAAACAAATTATGTTTTTTCATAAGCAAATTATTTTTTGATGGTGATTTAGATCATTAACAGGCAAAAATGTAATATCTGGGTATAACTGATTACAAGCAAGTTTTTCCTTTGATATCATAAGTGCTGATTTTGGGTTTGCTATTTGAAATGCCCACTGGTGAAGAAAAATCAGATAATTAAATCACTTGATTTAGTTATTAGAGAGCTTATTTAAAAACATGTAAATGTGATTGAATCCTGTAGCTAAATTCAAACATTTATTGAGGGCCTGCTATGTGCCTGAAGGTAGGTACTAGGAGTTAAGAGATTATTTTGGTAGCTCTCGTGGTCATAGCCCATAATTTCATTTGGACTTTGATTTGAGTACTGTTTTTTCACAATACTAGATGCTGGGAATACAGCACCTAGGGGTAAAGAGAGACATCATATTCCTGTTGTGTTTGCTGTTTGAACAACCACTGCTGGTGGGTCTGCTCTTTCCCAAGCCAGAAGCCAACTCCCACTGCTCTTTGGGACCTGGTGTAGTGGATGTTGGCTGATGGAGTTTGGATGTGTTGTCCCATCCAAAACTCATGTGGAAATCTGATCCCCAATGTGGCAGTGCTGGAAGCTGTTTGAGCCATGGGGGCGGATCCCTCATGAATGGATTAATGCTCTCCCTAGGTGGGGGGATTAACGAGTAAGTTCTCACTCTATTAGTTCCCACAAGAGCTGGTTGTTTAAAAAGACCCTGGCACCTCCTCTCTCTCTTGCTTCTTCTTGCCATGTGATCTGCTTGTAACTGCCAGCTGCCTGCCACTTTCCACCATGAGCAGAAGCAGCCTGAGGCCCATGTCAGATGCAGCTGTCCCAGAATTGTAAGCCAAATAAACCTCTGTTCTTTATAAATTATCCAGACTCAGGTATTTCTGTTATAGCAACACAAAACAGACTAAAACATTGGCCATAGAGGGTAACATGTCACAAGGTTTATTACAAAAAAAGAGTCAAGCCTGTATCTTTCACCTTAGAATTTCTGTGGGTTGAATTGTATTCTCCAAAATGGTTGTTGAAGTTCTCACTCCTAATACCTCAGAATATGGCCTATTTGGAATGTGGTCATTGCAAACGTAATTAGTTAAGATAAGGTGATACTGGAGTAGGGTGGACCCTTAGTCCAATATGACTTCTGTCTTTATAAGAGGAAGATGGATGATGATCTAATCAGTCGATCTGTGTCTTTTGAGCAGGGAATTTAATCCATTTACATTTAGGTTTGTTATTGAGAGGTACTGTCCCACTCCCGTCATTGAACTGATTTTCCTGTGGTTGATCTAAATAAATATCTTTTGTTCCTTTCTTTTCCTTTTATTGTCTGTCTTAAGTTTTTTGGTTTTTTGTGGTGGTATGGTACAGTTTCTTTCTCTTTTTTATTTGTGTGTCTGCTCTACCAGTGGTGTTTGTTCTTTTTAGTGTGTTCATGGTGGTGATTATCATTTTGGGGTTCCAGGTGCAGGACTCTCTTAAGGATTTCTTGTAAAGCTGGTCCTGCGGTGGTGATCTCCCACAGCTTTTGTTTGTCTGAGAAATGCACTATTTCCCCTTCATCTCTGGAGGATAGCCTTGCTGGGTAAAGTATTCTTGGTTGGTAGTTTTTTTTTCTTTTAGTACTTTGAATATATCATCCCAATCTCTTCTGGCCTGTAGAGTTTCTGCTGAGAAGTCTGCTGTTGGTCTGATGGGGATTCCCTTATAAGTGACTTGATGCTACTCTCTTTCTGTTTTTAGGATTCTCTCTTTGTCATTGACTTTTGACAGTTTGACTACAATGTGTCACAGAGAGTACCTTTTTGGACTGAATCTTTTTGGGGACTTTTGAGTCTCTTGGATCTGGAAGTCCATATTTGTACCAATACCTGGGAAGTTTTCTGCTGTTATTTCTTTGAAGGTATTTTCAATGTTTTTTCTTTTCTCCTCTCCTGGAACACCCATGATTTGAATGTTTGTATACTTAAGGTGCTCTGCTGGTTCTTTTAGATTTTCTTATTTAAAAAAATTCTTCCTTTTCTTTTTTTGTCTGCTTGGGTTGTTTCAAAAAGACTATTTTTGAGATCAGAAATTCTTCTGCTTGTTCTAGCCTGCTGCTTAGATTTTTATTTCATGAGTGAGTGTAGTTTTTATTTCACGAATGAGTGTTTCAGTTCCTGGAGTTCTGCCACATTCTTTTTTATGGAATTTATCTCTTCCTAAATTTCCTCCTTCAATTCCTGGATAATTTTTCTTGTTTCATTGTGTTGTTTAACTGAGTCTTCTTCTATGCCATTGAGTTTACTATAGATTGTTACTCGAAATTCCTTGTCAGACTTTTCAGTGGTTTCCCACTATCTGGGGTTTGGTACTTGAGAATTATTGTATTCCTTTGGTGGTGTCATATTTCTTTGTTTTATCATATTTCTAGTCTCTTTGTGTTGATTTCTATTCATCTGGTTGAGCAGTCACCTCTTCTATTACTGTGAAGTAAGCCATTCTCTTGAACCCATTCTATGAGGCCAGCATCACCCTGACATCAAAACCAGACAAAGATACAACAACAAAAGAAAACTACAGGCCAATATCTTTGATAAACATAGACACAAAAATTCTCAACAAAATATTAGCAATCAGAATGCAACAACCCATCAAAAAATTATACACCATGATCAAGTGGGATTCATCCCAGAAATGCAAGGATGGTTCAACATACACAAGTCAATAAATGTGATACACCACATCAACAAAATCAGGAACAAAAACCATATGATTATCTCCATAGATGCAGAAAAACCATTTGACAAAATTCAACATCACCTTATTATAAAGACTCTTAGCAAATTAGGTATAGAAGGAAAGTATCTGAACATAATAAAAGCCACATATGAAAAAAACACTGCCAATATCATCCTGGCAGGAACAAGACAAGGATGCCCACTCTCACCACTCCTATTTATCATAGTATTGGAAGTACTAGCCAGAGAAATCAGGCAAGAGAAAGAAATAAAAGACATCCAGATTGGAAAAGATGAAGTCAAACTGTCCCAGTTTGCAGATGACATGATATTATATATAGAAAAACCTAAAGACAGTACCAAAAAACTTTTAAAGGTGATAAACAATTCCAGTAAAGTTGCAGGATATTAAAATCAACATGCAAAAATCAGTGGCTTTTTTATACTTGAATAACAAACTAGTTGAGAAAGAAATCATGAAAGCAAGCCCATTTAAAATGGTCACCAAAAAATGAAATACCTAGGTATGAATTTAACCAAGGAGATGAAAGATCTCTACAACAAGAACTACAAATCAATGGTGAAAGAAATTAAAGAGGACACAAAAAGATAGAAACACATTACATGCTTTTTGATTGAAAGAATTAACATTGTGAAAATATCCATACTACCCAAAGCAATCTACAGATTCAAAGCAAACGCCATCAAAATACCAATGACATTCTTCACAGAAATAGAAAAAATGATCCTAACATTCATATGGAACAACAGAAAACCCCAAATAGCCAAAGCAATCCTAAGCAAAAATAAATAAATAAATAAAGCTAGAGACCTAACACTCTTTGACTTCAAACTATATTTCAAAGCCATAATAACCAAAACAGCATGGTACTGACATAAAAACAGACTCTCAGACTTATGGAACAGAATAGAGAACCCAGAAATAAACCCACATACTTACAGCCAAGTGATCTTTGACAAAGGTGACAAAAACATACAATGGGGGAAAGACTGCCTCCTTAATAAATGAAGCTAGGAAAAGTGGAAATCCATATGTAGAAACATGAATCTAGACTTGTACCACTTGCCATATACCAAAATCAACTCAAAATGGATTAAAGACTTAAATATAAGACCTGAAAGTATAAAACTACTAAAAGAAAGCATAGAGGAAACACTTCAGGATATAGGACTGGGCAAAGATTTTATGAATAAGACCCAATAAGCACAGGCAACAAAAGAAAAAAATAAATAAATGGGATTATATCAAACTGAAAAGCTTTTGCACAGCAAAAGTAACAATTAACAGAGCAAAAAGACATTCTACAGAATAGTAGAAAATATTTGCAAACTATGCATCCAACAAGGGACTAAAACCCAGAATACATAGGGAACTCAAACAACTTAACAGTAAAAAAACCAAGTAACCCAATTAAAAAATAGGCAAAGGAGCTTAATAGACATTTCTCAAAAGAAGATACACAAATGGCCAGCAGACACATGAAAAAATGTTCAACATCACTCAGCATCACGGAAATGCTAATTAAAACCGCATTGACATATTATCTCCCCCAGTTATACTGACTATTATCAAAAAGACAGAGAATGAAAAATGCTGGCGAGGATCTGGAGAAAAGAGAACCCTCCTACACTGTTGGTGGGGCTGTAAATTAGTGCAGCCATAATGGAAAACAGTATGGAGGTTTCTCAAACAACTACAGGGAAAATTGCCATATGATCTAGCAGTCCCACTGCTGGGTATATGCTCAAAGGAATGGATATCATCATGTTGAAGGGATGACTCACCCTACAGACTCGGGAGTGTGAGTCATATCATTCCACCAGCTTTCCAGTCTCCCTCTTCCACCTCCACCACACACAAAAAATATCCTCTGTATACTCAGTGATCCTTCCTATTACTGCTCCATCTGCCTGCTTTCCTACATAGCAAAACTGCTGAAAATAGTTTTCTATAGTTGTCATCTTCACTTTCTTATCTTGGGTTCCATACTCAACATTGTCATTTCAGGCATTTGTCAAGTTTACCTACAATTCAATCTTGCAAAATCTGGTTGTCAAAACTCAGTCCTTATTTCTTTCACCTGTCAAGAGGATTTGACACCGTTGATGGCTCCCTTCTTCTTGAACACTTTCTTCGTTTTGCTTCTCACCCCATCGTATTCTCTTGAACATCTTCCTAATTTGCTCTTTCTCTTTTGATTTTTCCTCTTCTCCTCAACCTCAGATATGGAGTCACAGAGCTCAATCTGCAGACCTTGTCTCTATCTATCTACTTATTCTAAGCGGTCTCATTCAAGCTCATGGCTTTAAATAGCATCTCTATGCTAATATGCTTAAATTTATATCTCCAGCCTGATCTCTCCCTTGATCTCCAGACTTGTGTATCCAATACCCTTTTTATATCTGCCGAGATGTCTAGTAGGCAGCTCAAAGTTAATATGACCAAAAATAGATTTGTTCTTTTCTCCTCTAACACGTTTTATCTCAATAAGTGAAATTCCATTTACTCAATCACTCAGGACCTGAGTCTGAGTGGGTCACATTTCACATCTAAACTATTAATAATTCTTGACAGCTCTACTTTCAAATTGTACCCCAATCTATTTACTTTTTGTTACCTCTACCACGTCTATACAGTCAGATTGTGGTTCCCTTTTGTCTGTACTATTCCAATAACTGCTAAACTGATTTCTCTGTTTTCACTCTTGCCATCATTACATTTAATGCTACAAATAGCAGTCAAAAACATTTTTTAAAAATGTAAAGAAAATCATATCAACCCCTCCAGTGGTTTTCCATCACACCCACAGTAAAGTCTAACCTCTTGCCCCGCACTGCCAGGTACTACATAAACCAGTGTCTGCAAACTTCTCTGGCTTCATCCTTTCCTCCTCCTACTTGCCACTTTCTCACTCTGCTGAGCCTTGGTGTTGTTCTTGTTAAGTCTATCTCAGGTATTTTTCTCTTACTATTTCCCTTGTCACAATGCTCCTCCTGCCTCACCCCCACCATGTTCTTCACATAGATTTTTCCAACTTAATTCTGAGTTGTCTAATTAACTGAGATCAGGAGGTAGTCAACATTCTTCTTTAGAGTGGGGACCCCATGCTGATGATAAATATATTTTTAATTTTCTCACATTAGATAACTGATGATTTTCTTGAGGGACAAAGCTTTTGCTGACAAACAGTTCTGTTAAAGAGCGGAGAATTTGTGTACCTTCGTGGGAAATGTGTTCCATTTCTTCATGTATGAATATATATGCCTTTTATGTGCTCCTGTTTTTGCATGTAAAGACAATACTATTGGCAATGTTGTTACCGAATTAGGCTCTTGGGTCCCAAAGTCATAGAAATAAACAAAGTATCCATAAGGGAGATGACTACTGGAAAGCGTGCTCCCTGAGGGAATCTGTTCAAAGTCCTTTACTAGGCAAGGGGTTAAGGGGTGCAGGCCAGTGTTATCATTCTGTGCCTCTGGAGGTGGCCCATTCTGTTCTTTCTGGTTATATCATGGGCGCATACTCAGTTAGGGCTTTGGTCCTTGCACCTGCTCAGTAGGTACAGGACGGTGGTGTTGTTGGTTATTGTTACCCTACGAGGGTCATCATAGCAGTCACCTTGAAGCTTTGTGCACATGTGGGAACTCCTAAAAGGGCCTTAAGGCTAACTTGTAACTTAATTTTTACAATTATGGGAAAGGAAAGAATAGATAGATAATAATAATTTTTAAACAAAGCTAACAGTTATATTTTAACAAGCCTTGGGAAAGGGGTTTTACAACTCAGTGAATATCTGTTCCCCTCTTATCTCAGTTTATTTTATCAGGGTGGGCCATGGGGTAACTATGGGCCCTGGGGATCTGATTGACCGAGGAGTAAAAAAGTAACAAAATGTCCTCTGCAGCAAAAAAGGAGTCATTTTGGTTCACAGGCCTAACCTTATTCTGTCTCAGTAGCACATAATGGAAAACGCTTGGGCTTTTCTTTTCCTCTGACATTGTGGTCAGCATACCTAAGAGGCTGGTGTCTTCTTATTATTTTTCTAGCAGAGAAATTCTTCAAGTCTTTGTTAGTTTGGCCAATGAAAGTGTAATATTCGTAAGTGATAATAACATTGATTGAGTTTCTACTATGTGCCAGGCACTGTCCTAGGAGGCTTAGTACACCAATTGGTTCATTTTATCCTCCCAACAGCTGAATGAGTTAACATCATTAGCCCCATTTTACAGATGAAAGAATCAAGAAACAGATTAATTAACTGTGCCCAGATTGCACAGCTGGAGGTAGCAGTCAAGTTTTGAATGCAGGCAGGTGGATATCAGAAACCCTTCTATCCTGCATGATTCTGATTCCTTAGGAGTCACTATAGCAAAGTTTCCAAAGTGGGATTTGGTAGTGAATTATTTGAGGGAGTTAATTTAGGTGAGACTGTAATCTGTATTGTTTAATTACTATAGCCTTTAACCTACAAATCCCATGGATGTTCATTGTAGCATTTCTTAATGCAAATTTATGCCACCATTAAAACAAAAAATTTTCCTACTGCTCAGTTGCTTCTTTGAACATGACTTCAAAGGTAGAACAAGCCAGAATGATGTTATCTCAGTTACACAGATGGAAGGTATCATTACTACTACTCACCAGGGGCTGCTTCCCTGAACACACATTCCTGAGGATATCTTGCTTTTTGACAGATTATGCACACCTTACTTTAGCCTTTAAATCGTCATTGCCACACAGTGTAAAATAACCTAGTTTGGAACAATTTCTCTCTCTCTGTCTTTCTCTCTCTCTCTCTTCTGTTGTTAAGGCCATGAATTTTGGATTCAGAGACTTGAATTCAAGTGCCAGTTTCTTATCCAGTCATATCATTCCATTTCTGCATTTGTGTAATGAGAACCATAACCTACCTCATAGGGCTATAAAGTCTAAATAAGAAAATGCATGTCAAGTGTTTGCTACGCCTGTGGACACACAGTAAATGGTAATTGTAGTTTCTGTTGCTTCTATGGCTACTGGCTCCTTCTTTTCTTATTCCGTCTCGTCTTTCTTTCCTCCCTTCATCTGTTCCTATTTTCTCCCTCCAACATATTTATTCCTCCTTTCATCCATCCCTAAAGTAACATCCAAACTTCACGTTTAAAAAATCAACTCTCTGTCATATTGAAGAGGAATTGAGTTTGCTCCATGTGACTTGGTAAAGCTGAGACTGTAAGGGGAGTTACCAGGGCACTTAGGCTTTTCCACAGTTGGGATGGTACAAAGTTACAACAAGCTGCCTGGGGAAGAGGTGAGTTTCCGATCACTTGGAGATTTTGATCAGAGATGCAGTCACCACTCAGTGAGGCTGGGGTAGAGGGAAGTCAAGCATCAGAAGAGGAATGGACTGGGGTAACTTCATAATACCGTCATGTGTGATTGTATCTCAAAAAAAAAAAAAAAAAAAAGTGGCCAGAAGAAGTAATTTAAACAAAAACAAAAATCTTTACCCATTGCTGAACCTATCACTTTTTTTGGCAACTGTGGGCTTTCAGCACTGTCTTCCATGTGTACCTTTTTTTGTCAACCCTTTTGAGCTGGAGATGTTAGCAACAGGTGGCCCAATTTCAACTTAGTGCTTGCTCAGCCTCAGGGACAGGTAGGTAGGTACCCGTTTTGTTAATCTGTGGGAACTAACTTACCTTTATTCACTCCCTGTAGAAGGAATAACTTCCCACAGTTTTTCCAACAGTTTTACTGCTTTTTTTTTTGTTGTTGTTGTTTTGTTTTACAAATCTCATCACTGGGTTTCTTTTCCCTTCTTTTCCCAACCCTCCAGGATACGCCAGATGACACCAACATCCTCAAAGTCTACTTCAACTATCTGGAGAATTTTCAGAAGTTCCTTGAAACATGAGGAATTATCAACTGAAAGCAAGATTTTCAGGTCCCCAGTCAAGGGGTTATGTGGTCAAAGGTCAGTTCTAAATTCTGTGTGATGCCCACTACGACCTCTCCCATCTTACTGTGGATCCAAGGACTCATTCCTTGTCATCTCTGCCAACACCTCCTTCAAATCTAGGGATGCTTCACAAGACTGGAAAGGAGCCAGACAAAGTCTTTCCACAATCCCATTTTCTTACCATCACTGAAAATTACACACCACTTGGATTTACTTCTAAGTCAATATAGGCTCAGGGAAATAATTAACATAGAGTAGTTATGGAGGTTCTAGCATCTTGAAATTCTCATAGCCAATATCCCTGATTTCTGGTTTTTGCTTTCCTGTTTCTTCCTGAGTGAGTTCTTGGAAGATTTTTGAATACTGGAGTGATATAACCTGATGTTTGTTTGAACATGATCACTAAGGTGGCTATGTTATGTCTATCATCTAGCAGAGTAGGGAGGTGAGTTAGGAGGCTATTTTTACACTCCAGAAAAGGTACAATTTTGGTAAGAAGTGGAAAGATGTGAGGTATGAGAGAAAGATTTAAGAATTTGGACACCAAGATTTTTGGTCTGAACAACTGGAGGTATAAAGATGTTATATGCTGAGTGTTGAATGACTCAACGAATCTACGAATGCTTCCCCTCATCTGTTTATTCAATAGAAGGATGTCAGACAATTTCTGTCTGTCTTACTTGGGTGGCTTTGCAGAGGCCCTTTACTGTGAGTGGCCCCGTTATGCTTGGGGTTATGAGGATCTCCAAGGCAGTTCATGCCTCAGACTGTGTGGGCCTCACTCAGCCAGCAGAGGGCAGCAGAGGGGCCTGAGTCATATAGAACAAGACTTACTGCATAGTGTCTACCAGGTATTGCATATCTTTCATTACAGCCCGACTTCTGGATACACTGTGACTCTGGGACATTATGGGCAGAACACTTGTGAGGGAGGAATGACAACTGGAATATGACTGTCTCTCCAGGGACGTGTTATCAGAATTGGGTTTGAAACCAATAATGATGTCATTCCTGAAAGGTGATTTTTTTCATGCATCAGACATCTATAATGAAAGGATTACAAGAGCACAGGTAGAAGTGTGATGTTTGATATCAAAGCGCTCAGTTGGAGGGCAGGAAGGAGCACAGATAAATTACAGATAATTTAACTGGAATTAACAGGCAATTGTAATTTGGGGCCATTGTCCTCCTCCTGTGAGGGAATGAATGAGTGAACAAGTGAATAAAAATAAGGATTGTAGGAGAACAAAGATAAGAAAGGTTTCTTTAATCTAGAAGCCTTTTAAAAACATTCCACTTTTTTTTTTTTTTTTTTTGGCACCTAGTCAGTGTAGGGATCGAACCCTGGACCTTGGTGTTATCAGCACCAAGTTCTAACCAACAGAGCTGACCAACCAGCCCTAACATTCCATTTTTTAAAAAGGAATTATCTTTTAATGGGGAGAGATTTTACTGATGAAAAACAAAGCTTTAGATCAGGGGTTCTTAAACTGGGATTCAGGGACTTAACGGTTTATGTAGATAGAATTCAGAGGGATAATAAAGATGGACAGTACAAAAAAAAATTACATCTTTATTTTCACCAACCTTAAACTGAAATGTATTACGTTGAAATGTATTACATTCTTCAACTGATAATGTAAGCTCCAAACCAATATGTCAGCTAAATTTTATTTTTATTGTTATTAGGAATACACACTATTGCTTTTATTATTTCACTTTAAAAAACCTTAACCTTATTTTATGTGATTAAGAAATTCTGCTACAGTGCTAAATATTTTTCTCCTATTAAAAAATGAATTCTTTAAAAACTATACGTTTATTAGTCTCTATTTTTATTAGTTTCTAGTTAGTTTGCTGTGAAGTTCTTAACCATTCTCTTTGTTATCTTGTTTCAGTGTTTCCTTTTAGTCTTTTTCTTTATTAGTCTCTACCTTGTGAGGTAAAGAAGTAAGAATAATGAAAGTTCACATGATAAAAAACGAGAGCGGAGGCTTCCTTATTCCCAGCCATCCTTGGCTGTAGGTGAACATATTTCTCAGCCTAATGAAAGATGAATCCACAGAGAGCCCCATTCCAAATAAATTTGAGGACTAGAACCATTCATCTCCTAGTAGACAGTATATTTTATTCGTTGGTACAATGTGGCTCGCAAATATATCTAAAGACTTATGCCATATAGTCCTTACATAAATGATTCTGTTTTCAAAATATAAGACCACTGGGATATTCAACTCTACACCCACAGATATATACAATCAACTGTATTATGATTTAAAAAAAAAAAGACCACTGGGTTCCAAAAAAAAAAAAAAAAAAAAAAGACACTCTTCAATGCCATCTGTCAGAAAGGGATGACAAAGGTGAGATCACACACCCACAGACTGACGCTGAAAAGGACTCCCCAATGGTTAAATCCTAATAAGAATTCCTGACAGTAGCACCACAGCGTGCCATAGCTTTGTGCCTGGTCCTTCCACACCAGCTTGTTTTGAAACACGTGGTTGTTAGGACAGTTTACTCTGCTCTCTGAGAGGGCCACAAATGCGGGCTCCTGGGGTGTGGCTCTATCTCGGCCCACCTGGCAGTGTGAGGGTTTGTCTGAAGTATGAGTGGGAAGGTTAAATGCAGTTAGTTGTTGACTTTTTTTTTTTTTTAAGAGCAAAGGAGGAATTTTATTTCTTTTTTATGTTTATTTTATTTTTTTTATCTTATCATTACACAAAGTAAACATTTTCTGTGGTCCTTTACCAATTTCTCCCTAGCTCCCTCTCCTTCCCCCTTTCCTACCTCTGGTCACTTCGGTTCTGTCCTCTCCTTTTGAAAGGTTAAGGAATTATTGTTATTGCTGTATCTTTCTTTCTTTGTTTTTTGGTTTTTTTAGCTCTCACTTATGTACCTGGCTTATTTCACTTAACATAATTTTCTCTATGCTCACCGATGTTGCTGCAAAAGGTGGAATTTTATTCCTTTTATTTCATTGTGTATATATACCACATTTTCTTAATCCAGGCATCCATCGATGGACGTTTATGTTCCACCTCTTAGCTATTGCAAATAGAGCTGTGATAAACATGGGAGTGCAGGTATCCCTTTGACATGATGATTTCCATTCCTCTGGATATATATCCAGAAGTGGGATTGCTGGATCGTTTGGAAGATCTATCTGTAGTTGTTTGAGAAACCTCCATACTGTTTTCCATAGTTGTTGTACTAATTTACAGTCCCACGAACAGTGGGACAGGCTTCCCCTTTCTCCACATCCTTGTCAGCATTTGTTATTCTCTGTCTTTTTGATTCTGGCCAGTCTAACTGGTGTGAGATGATATCTCAATGTGGTTTTTATTTGCATTTCACTGATGCTGAATGATGTTCAGCATTTTTTTTATGTGTCTGTTGTTTGCTTGTATATTTTCCTTTGAGAAATGCCTATTCAGATCCTTTGCCTATCTTTTAATTGTGTTAGTTGTTTTTCTTTACTGTTAAATTGTTTAAGTTCCTTGTATAGTCTGGATATTAATCCCTTGTTGAGTGCATTGTTTGTGAATATTCCTCCCATTCTCTAGGTGTCTTTTTGTTCTGTTAACTGTTTCTTTTGCTGTGCAGAAGGTTTTTAGTTTGATATGATCCCATTTTTTTTCTTTTGTTGCCTGTGCTTTTGGGGGTCTGTTCATAAAGTCTTTGCCCAGTCTATCTTCCAGAAGTGTTTCCCCTTGTTTACTTTTTGTGCTTTTATATCTTTGGGTCTAATATATAGGTTTTTAACCCATTTTGATTTGATTTCGGTATATGATGAGAGGTACAGGTCTAGTTTCATTCTTCTACACATGGATATCCAGTTTTCCCAGCACCACTTATTGAAGAGGCAGTCCTTTCCCAATGTATGTTCCTGTTTCCCTTGCCAAATACTAGCTGGCTATCAGTTTGTGGATTGATTTCTGGGCTCTCTATTCTGTTACGTTGGTCCAAGTGTCTGTTTTTATGCCAGTAACATTCTGTTTTGGTTACCTTAGCTTTGTAGTATAATTTGAAGTCAGGTAGTGTATGCCTTCAACTTTATTGATTCATTTTTTTGTTCAGTATTGCTTTGGCTATTCAGGTTCTTCTGTTGTTCCATATAAATTTTAGTATTGTTTTTCCTGTTTCAGTAAAGAATGTCATTGGTATTCTGATGGGGCTTGCATTGATTCTGTAGATCACTTTGGTAGCATGGACATTTTCACAATATTAATTCTTCCAATCCAAGAGCATGGAATGTCTTTCCATCTTTTTTTTTAAAGGATTGCTTATTTATTTATTTATTTTTTTGTCTTTTTCGTGACGGGCACTCAGCCAGTGAGTGCACCGGTCATTCCTATATAGGATCCCAACCCGTGGTGGGAGCGTGGCTGCGCTCCCAGCGCTGCACTCTCCCGAGTGCGCCACGGGCTCGGCCCCATCTTTTTGTATTCTCTTTAATATCTTTCAACAGGGATTTGTAGTTATCATTGTAGGGACCTTCCACCTCCTTGGTTAAATTGATTCCTAGGTATTTTACATTTTTTGGTGATTATTGTAAATGGGCTTTCTTTCCTTCATTCTTTTTTTTACTGCTATTTTGTTTTTGGAGTATAAAAAAGCTACTGATTTTGGTGTGTTGATTTTTTTTTTTTTTTTTTTTGCGTGTTGATTTTGTATCTTGCAACTTAACTGAAATTGTTTATCAGCTCTAAGAGTTTTTGGTAACATCTTTAGGTTTTTTTATATATAGGTTCATGTCATCTGTAGGGACACATTGACTTCATCTTTTCCAATCTGGATGCACTTTATTTCTTTCTCTTGCTTGATTGCTCTGGCTAGTATTTCTGGGAGTTATGAGAGTGGGCATCCTTGTCTTTTTCCTGTCATCATTCAGGATGATACTGGCAGTGGATTTGTCATATATGGCTTTTATTGTGTTGAGATACTTTCCTTCTACACCTAATTTGCTGAGAGCTTTTATTGTGAGGGATGTTGAATTTTGTCAAATGCTTTTCCTGTGTCTATTGAGATGATCATATGGTTTTCTTCCCTGATTTTGTTGATGTGGTGCATCACATTTATTGATTTGCATATGTTGAACCATCCTTGTGTCTCTGGGATGAATCCCACTTGATCATAGTGTATAGTTTATTTGATGTTTTGCTGTATTCTGATTGCTAGCCTCATAGAATGAGTTTGGGAGAGTATTCTCTGTTTCAGTTTTTTGCAAAAGTTTGAAGAGAATTGGTATTAATTCCTCTGCAGAGGTCTGGTAGAATGCAGCAGTAAAGCCATCCAGTCCTGGGCTTTTCTTTGTTGGGAGACTGCTGATTACTACTTCAGTCTTGTTGCTTGTTATTGGTCTGCTCAGGTTCCATTTCTTCTTGATTCAGTCGTGGTAGTTTGTGTGTGTCCAGAAATTTATCCATTGTTCCTTCAGGTTTTCATATTTGTTGGCATATATTTGATTATAATAGTTTCTAATGATTCTTTGTATTTATATGGCATCAGTTGTAATGTCTTCTTTTTCATTTCTGCTTTTTGTTATTTGGGTCTTCTCTCTTCCTTTTTTTTTTGGTTAGCCTAGCTAATGGCTTGTCTATTTTGGATATCTTCTCTAAAAACCAACTTTTTGTTTCATTGATCTTTTGTATCATTTTTTTGGATCTCTATGTTACTTAGTTCTGCTCTGATCTTAATTATTTCTTTCCATCTACTAATTTTGAGATTGGATTGTTTTCGTTTTCTAGTTTTTTGAGGTAGAGTGTTAGGTGGTTTGATTGAAATATTTCTATTCTTTTCATATAAGTATTTATTGCAATAAACTTCCCTCTTAATACTTCTTTTACAGTCTCTCACAGAATTTTGTATGATGTGTCTTTATGTTCATTAGTTTTAAGACATTTTTTGATTTCCTGTTTCATTACTTCTTGAACCCATATGTCATTCAGGAACATGTTTAATTTCCACAAGTTTGTATAGAGAACATTTTAAATATGATAAAACCCAGGGGTTCATTATGATACCAGAAAATATAAAGATGTTTGGAAACAAGCTCATTGTTTTAAAAACTGTTTAATAAGGAAAAGAATTAAGCATTTATTCTGCCTTATCTGTACTACCTCTATCTGACCGAAGAGGTATTGTGAAAATTTCTTTATAGGAGAATTCTAGTTAATGAACGCAGAAGGAATAATAGATTAGAATTTCCCCCAGTTTTGGCTCTTGGTATAGGTCTGTTGGACTGTGCTGCTCTAGGAATCATTTTGAAAGAAACCTCATGGATGGCCCCACCTGCTTCGAGGCCAGTGTTCCTAAGCCTGGCCTTAGATTTTTATTTTAAGCAGTGATTATCAGTGTTTGGTTCCCAAAACAGCATCATCAGTATCATCAGTATTACCTGGAAATTCTTAGGCTCTATCCAAGATTGCTCAAAAAAGTAAAATCTGTTAATCTAAAACAAAAAAAGTCACCATTCTGTAACTCATAAAGCACTTAGGCAAATGTCATCAACGACTGCTAAAACCAATAGGTGAATAGCTGATAGGGAACTTTGTAATGGCTCAAAAAATCTGACAATATCTGGACTCACTAATCAATCTGACCACAAAAAAAGATAATTACACTTTATGTACCTCCTGATGTGATGTAGTAGGAAGTTCACACCACGATTATGAAATGTTTGTGCTCTAAAATTAAACCTGAATGTAACTTTACAGAAAGTACAAAGTGCAGAAAAACAGGTTAAACAACATATGAGCTGCAGAGAAACAGGTTAAACAAACCCAGAATGTGGGAAGGTCTATAAGAAAAACAATCCAATTTCCTCAATAAATAAATTGAATGACAATAAAAAGAAAATAGGGTGTGGGAACCCTTGTTTGAATTTTGATTCAAACAAATCAACTCTAAAGACATATTAATAGGGAAGCTGCATACTGGATAGTTTATAAAAACAAGAGGAAATTACTAATTATTTTATTTTTGTTAATTATATTGGATATATTCTTAAAAGTCATCTTTTAGAGATACATAATATTTACAGATAAAATGATATGATATCTAAAGTTTGTTTCAAAATAATTCAGTAGTTGATGATATTTATTGAGAAAAGAGGAGGGGTACTATCTCTTGGCATTTTTCATTCTTTTTCAGATACCTAAAATTTACAAGCTCTTTTCATATTTGGAGAATCTTCCCACCCTCAAAGGCAAAGATTGTTTGTACTTGGTGTCTCCATTTCTTCCTTTCCAATAGTCTCTCAAAACCACTTTCAACAGGCTTTTCCCTTATCACTTTATCAAGGAACATCATCAGGGTCACCAGAAACTTCCACTTTCATAAAATCCAATGGTCAGTTATTATCAGTTCTCATCTTATTTGACCAATCAGAGCATTTTTATGCTTCTTTTTTGATAGACATGCTTTTATTAAAGGGTTATCTGAATGTGTTTATTTTATTGAAAAAATAATAATATTAATGACAAAAAGAAGAAGGAGGAGGAAGAGAATATTTTGTTGAAAATTTACTAAGGACAAGACACTGTGCTTAGCATTTTATATAGATAACTTTATTTATTTATTTAATTTTAATTTTAATTTTTATTGAATCAAAATTGATTACACATATTTTTGGGTTTCAACATTGAGATATGTGGATCAAATCAATATTACCAGCATATATATTTTTACGAATTGTAATTATTCTTTATGCCCCTTGTCCAATCCCTCCCCATGCCCCTTTCCCTCTCTCCACCCCCCATAATTATCCTAGATTTCTTCTCTCTTTCTGAAAGAATAATGTTTACTCTGTTGATATGTTGCCCCAAAGATCTGTCCAATGCTGAGAGGTGTGATCAGGTCCTCCAATACTATCATAGAGCAGATGTCTCTTCCGTCACTCTGAAATGTGCTTGGTGGAGAGAGACATACTCCTCCTTTCTTTATCTCTGCTGGTGACTCTCCTTGTGTCAACTCATTCCAGTGGCTGGTGGACCATCTGTGTGATGATTGTGGCATCTAGCCACCTTCATGGCAGCCATGGTTATCTTGGTAGCTATGGTATACCACCCACATGGAGGAGATGTTTTTGTCCTTCTGTGTGGTGCTGGTAGTGCCTGGTTGTGGAGAGTGTCTGATCCCCAGATCCATGCCCTGGGTCACCGAGTGGGTCCCAAGGCACTGGAATGGTGTGCCTGGTTGTGGGAAGGGGATCCAGTCTTGTTTTCCATGCCCCAGGTCCCAGGGCAGGCTCCAAGGCACTGGCACTGGGTGCTTGGATGTGGGAAGGGAGTCTGGTCCCCTTCTCCATGCCTCAGGTCCATGGGCAGACATGAGGCACTGGTGTGGTATGCCTGGTGGTAGGAGGGGGATCTGGTTCCCTTCTCCATGCCCCAGGTCCCAGGGCAGGCCCCAAGGCACTGGTGCAGCATGCCTGGTTGTGGGAGGGGGCCCGGTCCCATTTTCCATGCCCTAGGTCTCAGGGAAGGCCCCGAGGCACTGGCATAGGGTGCCTGGTTGTGAGAAGGGGTCTGGACCTTGGTTCCATACCCTGGGTCCCAGGGTGGGCCCCGGGATGCTGGTGCAGGGTGCCTGGATGTGGGATAGGGATCTTGTCCCTGTCTCCATGCCCCAGGTCCTTGGTCAGGCCCCAAGGCGCTGGCACAAAGTGCCTGGTTGTGGGAGGGGGATCCAGTCCCCTTTTCCATGCCTAGGGTTCCTGGGCAGGGTCCTGATGTGCTGTCCCAGAGTGCCTGGTTGGGGGAATCCGGTCCCCAGCTCCTTACCCCAGGTCCGTAGGTGGGCCCTGAGGTTCTGGCACAGTGTGCCTGGTTGCAGGAAGGGGGTCCAGTCTGCTTCTCCATGCCCTGGGTCCCAGGGCAGGCCCTGAGGTGCTGGCATGAGGTGCCTGGTTGTGGGAGGGGGTCCAGTCCCTGGCTCCATACCTCAGGTCCATATGTAGGCCCCAGGTCATTGGCACAGAGTGCCTGGTTGTGAGAGGGGTCCAGTCCCCTTCTCCATGCCCCAGATACCAGGGCAGGCCCTGAGGAGCTGGCATGGGATGCCGGGTTGTGGGAAGGGGGTCTGGTCCCCAGCTCTACACCCTCGGTCTCCTTGTGGGCCCTTGGGCACTGGCATGGGGTGTCTGGTTGTGGGAGGTGGGTCCAGTCCCCTTTTCCATACCCCAGGTTCTTGGGCATGCCCCAAGGAGCTGGCACAGGGTGCCTGGTTGTGGAAGGGGGTTCCGGTCCCTGGCTCCATAGCCTGGGTCCCCGGGCTGGCCCCAAGGTGCTGGCATGGGGTGCCTGGCTGTGGGAGGGTGGTCCATTCCTCTTCTCCATGTCTTGGGTCCCCAGGTGGGCTCCGAGGTGCTGGTTTGGTGTTCCTGGTTGTGGGTGGGGCATCCAGTCCCCTTCTCCATGCCTCAGGTTCCCAGGATGGCCCCAAGGCACTGGCACAGTTTGCCTGGAAGTGGGAATGGAGTCTGGTCCCCAGATTCAAGCCTCCAGTTCCCAGGCAGGCTCCAAGGTGCTGGTGGTTTGCCTGGGCCGGAACTAATTTTTTGTCCTTTGCTTCTAACACAGGAGAACTTCCTGCGGGAACCAGTACTTGAACAGTGAGGTTGTTTAAATTGCTACTTTGCTCCTGTTTCCCTAGGGAAGGCTTTTTGTGCAGCTCAGGGTTTAATAGTTGTTCTCATAGGTACTTCCTGCTCTCTAGAGACCCAGTGGATCTGTGTTCTGTAGAATCAAATTGCACCCCATGCAATTCTGCATTACTGACCAGTCTCCTCTGAGTCATCCTGCGCTGATTGGGGGGCTGATCAGCTGTCCTTCCTGTGTCCCAGTGTTCTCCCGGTGGGCCTGTCTCCCCCACCACCCATGCTCCAAACACTTCCCGTGGGACGGGCCCTGTGTGTCGGTCCCCTGTGATGACTCACCGTCCTCTGAATGGCTCCCTTTTTTCAGTTGTTCTGGCTCCTCGCTCCTGAGTGGGTCCATGGGAACCCCATCAGTGGTCTTGCTGTCCTGGGGGCCATCAAAATCCTCTTCTCCCCTTCCGCCTCCAAGTAATTCCATCTAAAGGGCACAGCTGCGGCTTCTGCCTGCTCCATGTGCTCCAGCATTAAAGTGGCTGTAGCCCGAAATGCTGAAAGCAGTTTTTTCTTTCTCTCGTTGTGGTTTCTCCTGCCTTCATGAGGTCCATAGGTCTCTCCTCCTCTTCCCCTGAGCTCCAGCGGCCCCAGCTTGGCTGATGTTACATTTTTATAGTTGTAAATTCGTTGATTTGTGGGAGAGAGTGACGCTAGGGACTGTCTATTCTGCCATCTTGATCGGAAGTCCGATCACTTTATTTAATCCTTATAGCAATTCAGTGGGATATGAGCTATATTTCTTCAGATTCTGTAGATGATTTTTATTTTTTATTTTTTCAAAAGATGAGCGGTAAGGGGATCTTAACCCTTGACTTGGTGGTGTCAGCACCATGATCTCTCAAGTGAGCCACTGGCTAGCCCTTGTAGATGATTTTTAGATTTATAGAAATTCTGGTCTGTAACACTATTTTTATACTAAAAGACTTGTTGAAAAATAGTTAATTTCATGTTTGAGCAGGTAAATTCTTAATAAGAATGAGCTAATTTTTATTTATTTTTTAATTCTAGAAAAGTTTTAATGCTAAAAAGCAAGAAAATATTTTTTGAAAAATGAGACCTAGAAGAGAAACCATTGTCCAAAGTTGTAATCATCTGAGCTCGAAAAGGTGAGTAATGACTGTAGAATGTGGAAATACATTCAATCTGATTCCATGATGTTACACAGAAAGCTACAGAGAGAAAATTAGCACAAACGAGTCTAAACGAAGTTGATAAGTATTATTGGCTCATTTATTTTGCTAAAGAAAAATCAGAAAATTTCTAATGCTAAATAGCTTTCTCAAAAATTCTATGTTGAAAGAATTTTTTTCAAACTTATTGAAGTTCAAGAACTGTAAAATAAACACCCATGTAACTCTTCCCCTGGATTTACAATTATCAGCATTTGGCAAGTTTTTAGACATTATGATCCTTTACCCCCGAGGACTGCACATATCTTATACGTACAATGATATTCTCTTATATAATCACAGTTACATTATTAAACTCAACAATGATTAAACTCAGAAGAATTGACATTAATACAGCATAATTAATCAATACACTGTTCTCATTCAATTTTTTTCTAATTGTCCCAATAATATCCTTCATAGCTATTTATTCTTATGACAGCTTCCAATGCATGATCTCACATGGCATTTAATGCTGCTATCTCTTTAGTCTTTTTAAGTCTGAAACAGCTCTTCAGATTTTCTTTTTCATTTCCGACATAAACATTTTTGAAAAGTACAGGCCAGTGTATTGTAGAATGTCCTTGTATTAGTTCATTTTCTGTTGCCTGTAATAGAGTATTAACAAAGGCTAATTTATAAAGAAAAGAAGTTTATTTCTTACACAGTTTTGGAGGTTGAGAAGTTGAAGGTCCAGGGGTGCATCTGGCCTTCCTCTTGGTGGGAATTGTCAACAGAGTCTTGTGGTGACAGACTATCACATGGTAAGAGGCTGAGCAAGAGCAACTTAATGTGCTCATTTGCTCTTCTTATAATGTCACCAGTGACCCTCCTATGATCTCCCAGTCATCCATTAGCCAATTAATCAATGAATAAATCCATCCATTTATGAGGGTAGAGTCTTCACTAACCAATCACCTCCTAAAGGTGCCACATCTCTGCACTCCCACACTGGGGATCAAGCTGCCACATGAACTTTGGAGGGGACAAACATTAAGATCATAGCATTCTGCTTTACCTCCCCAAAGCTCATGTCCTTCTCACTTACAAATATATTCATTTCATTCTCATAGCCCCAAAGTCTTAACTTGTTCCAGCACTCAAAAGTCCAAAGTCCAAAGTTCCATTTGCAAAATCAGAAAAAGTTACCTACTTCCAAGATACAATGGAAGGACAGGTATAAAAAGGGACATTTTCACTCCAGAAGAAATAAATGAGCCAAAAGAGAGAGGTAATGATCCCAAGCAAGATCCAGAAGGCAGACATTGGGTCTTTGTTTGTTTGTTTATTGAAACATAATTGATTATATACATCTGTAGCATACAGCATTGAGTATCCATACCCGTGTGCAATATGTGATGTTCAAATCAGGATACTTAGTCTATTCAACATTACACAATATAATCTTTTTTTTTCTGGCTCTTTGCCAGTTTCTCACTACCTACCTCCCCGTCCCCCTTTCCCACCTCTGATGGTCTCAGTTCTGTTCTCTCCTTTTTATTTATTTTTATTTTTATTATTTTATTTTATTTTGTCGATATACATTGTGGCTGATTATTGCTTCCCA
The DNA here is from genome assembly GCF_027409185.1 of Cynocephalus volans. Lineage (NCBI taxonomy): Eukaryota > Metazoa > Chordata > Mammalia > Dermoptera > Cynocephalidae > Cynocephalus > Cynocephalus volans. The sequence continues at coordinate 153,699,162 of NC_084463.1, forward strand.
TCACCAAAACCTCCCTCCCTTCTCCCTCCCCCCCAACAATGTCCTTTCTGTTTGCTTGTCGTATCAACTTCAAATAATTGTGGTTGTTATATCTTCTTCCCCCCCCCCCCGGTTTTTTTTTTTTTGTGTGTGTGTGTGTGTGTGTGTGTGTGTGTGAATTTATATATTAATTTTTAGCTCCCACCAATAAGTGAGAACATGTGGTATTTCTCTTTCTGTGCTTGACTTGTTTCACTTAATATAATTCTCTCAAGGTCCATCCATGTTGTTGCAAATGGCAGTATTTCATTCGTTTTTATAGCTGAGTAGTATTCCATTGTGTAGGTGTACCACATTTTCCGTATCCACTCATCTGATGATGGGCATTTGGGCTGGTTCCAACTCTTGGCTATTGTAAAGAGTGCTGCAATGAACATTGGGGAACAGGTATACCTTCGACTTGATGATTTCCATTCCTCTGGGTATATTCCCAACAGTGGGATAGCTGGGTCGTATGGTAGATCTATCTGCAATTGTTTGAGGAACCTCCATACCATTTTCCATAGAGGCTGCACCATTTTGCAGTCCCACCAACAATGTATAAGAGTTCCTTTTTCTCCGGAGCCTCGCCAGCATTTATCGTTCATAGTCTTTTGGCTTAGCCATCCTAACTGGGGTTAGATGGTATCTCAATGTGGTTTTGATTTGCATTTCTCGGATGCTGAGTGATGTTGAGCATTTTTTCATATGTCTGTTGGCCATTTGTATATCTTCCTTAGAGAAATGCCTACTTAGCTCTTTTGCCCATTTTTTAATTGGGTTGCTTGTTTTCTTCTTGTAAAGTTGTTTGAGTTCCTTATATATTCTGGATGTTGATCCTTTTTCAGATGTATATTTTGCAAATATTTTCTCCCACTCTGTTGGTTGTCTTTTAACTCTGTTAATTGTTTCTTTTGCTGTGCAGAAGCTTTTTAGTTTGATATAATCCCATTTGTTTATTTTTCCTTTGGTTGCCCGTGCTTTGGGGGTCATATTCATGCAGTCTGTGCCCAGTCCTATTTCCTGAAGTGTTTCTCCTATGGTTTCTTTAAGAAGTTTTATTGTTTCAGTATGTATATTTAAATCGTTAATCCATTTTGAGTTGATTTTAGTATACGGTGAGAGGTATGGATCTAGTTTCATTCTCCTGCATATGGATATCCAGTTATCCCAGCACCATTTGCTGAAGAGGCAGTCCCTTCCCCAGTGAATAGGCTTGGTGCCTTTGTCAAAGATCAGATGGCAGTAAGTGTGTGGGTTGATTTCTGGATTCTCTATTCTATTCCATTGGTCAGTGTGTCTGTTTTTATGCCAGTACCATACTGTTTTGGTTATTATCGCTTTGTAGTATAGTTTAAAGACAGGTAGTGTTATGCCTCCAGCTTTATTTTTTTTGCTCAGCATTGCTTTGGCTATGCATGGTCTTTTATTGTTCCATATAAATGTCTGGATAGTTTTTTCCATTTCTGAGAAAAATGTCTTTGGAATTTTGATGGGGATTGCATTAAATTTGTATATCAGTTTGGGTAGTATGGCCATTTTCACTATGTTGATTCTTCCAATCCAAGAGCATGGGATATCTTTCCATCTTCTTGTATCCTCTCTAATTTCTCTCAGCAGTGGTTTGTAGTTCTCATTATAGAGATTTTTCACCTCCTTAGTTAACTCAATTCCTAAGTATTTTATTTTTTTGGTGGCTATTGTAAATGGGCAGGCTTTCTTGATTTCTCGTTCTGCATGTTCACTATTGGAGAAAAGAAATGCTACTGATTTTTGTGTGTTGATTTTGTATCCTGCTACTGTGCTGAAATCATTTATCAATTCCAACAGTTTTTTTGTAGAGGTTTTAGGCTGTTCGATATATAGGATCATGTCATCTGCAAACAGGGACAGTTTGACTTCATCTTTTCCAATCTGGATGCCCTTTATTGCCTTCTCTTCTCTGATTGCTCTGGCTAGTACTTCCAACAGTATGTTGAATAGGAGTGGTGACAGTGGACATCCTTGTCTGGTTCCTGTTCTTAAAGGAAATGCTTTCAGCTTTTCCCCATTCAGGATGATATTGGCAGTGGGTTTGGCATATATGGCTTTAATTATGTTGAGATACTTTCCCTGTATACCTAACTTATAGAGGGTCTTTGTCAAGAATGAGTGCTGAACTTTATCAAATGCTTTTTCAGCATCTATAGAGATGATCATATGGTCCTTGTGTTTGAGTTTATTAATATGGTGTATCACATTTATTGATTTGCGTATGTTGAACCAACCTTGCATCCCTGGGATGAATCCCACTTGATCGTGATGAATAATTTTACGTATGTGTTGCTGTATTCCGTTTGCTAGTATTTTAGTGAGGACTTTTGCATGTATATTCATCAAGGATATCGGCCTGTAGTTTTCTTTTTTGGTTATATCTTTACCTGGTTTTGGTATCAGGATTATGTTTGCTTCATAGAATGAGTTTGGGAGATTTGCGTCCGTTTCAATCTTTTGGAATAGTTTGTAAGGAATTGATGTCAATTCCTCTTTGAATGTTTGGTAAAATTCTGCTGTGAATCCATCTGGTCTTGGGCTTTTCTTTGTTGGGAGCCTTATGATAACAGCTTCAATCTCCTTTACTGTTATTGGTCTGTTCAAATTTTCTACGTCTTCATGGTTCAGTTTTGGGAGCTTGTATGTGTCCAGAAATTTATTGATTTCCTCCAGATTTTCAAATTTGTTGGCGTATAGTTGTTTATAGTAGTCTCGAATGATTCCTTGTATTTCAGATGTATCGGTTGTAATATCGCCTTTTTCATTTCTAATTTTGGTTATTTGAATCTTCTCTCTTCTTTTTTTTGTTAGCCATGCTAATGGTTTGTCAATTTTATTTATCTTTTCAAAAAACCAACTTTGTGATTCGTTGATCTTTTGAATTGCGTTTTGGTTTTCAATTTCATTCAGTTCTGCTCTGATCTTAATGATTTCTTTCCATCTGCTAACTTTAGGTTTGGATTGTTCTTGTTTTTCTAGTTCTTTAAGGTGAAGTGTTAGGTTGTTCACTTGCCATCTTTCCATTCTTCTGAAGTGAGCATTTAATGCAATAAATTTCCCCCTCAATACTGCTTTTGCAGTATCCCACAGGTTTTGGTATGATGTATCATTGTTTTCATTAGTTTCAATAAATTTTTTGATTTCCTGCTTGATTTCTTCTTGGACCCATATGTCATTAAGTAGAATGCTGTTTAATTTCCATGTGTTTGTATAGTTTCCAGAGTTTCATTTGTTATTAATTTCTAGTTTTAATCCATTGTGGTCTGAGAAGATACATGGGATAATTCCAATATTTTTGAATTTATTGAGACTTGATTTGTGACCTAATATGTGATGTATTCTGGAGAATGATCCATGTGCTGATGAGAAATATTCTGAGGTTGTTGGGTGGAATGTTCTGTAGATATCTGCCAATTCCAATTGGTCTAGAGTCTTGTTTAGATCTTGTGTTTCTCTACTGATTCTTTGCCTAGACGATCTGTCTAATATTGACAGTGGGGTGTTCAGGTCCCCTCCTATTATGGTATTAGTGTCTATTTCCTTCTTTAGGTCTAATAGAGTTTGTTTTATAAATCTGGCTGCTCCAACATTGGGTGCGTACATATTTATGATTGTTATGTCTTCTTGATGGATCAGTCCTTTTATCATTAAGTAGTGTCCCTCATTGTCTCTTTTTATGGTTTTTAGTTTAAAGTCTATTTTGTCAGATATAAGAATAGCTACTCCAGCTCATTTTTCTTTTCTGTTTGCATGGTAAATCTTTTTCCATCCTTTCACTCTTAGTCTGTGTGAATCTTTATGGGTGAGGTGGGTCTCTTGTAGGCAGCATATAGTTGGGTCCTCCTTTTTGATCCAGTCAGCCAGTCTGTGTCTTTTAATTGGGGAATTTAAGCCTTTTACATTAAGAGTTGTTATTGAAAGGTGTTGATTTATTCCTAGCATTTTATTGTTTGTTTGGTTATCTTAGGTGTCTTTTGTTCCTTGCTTTCTGATTTACTGTTTGGTTTCTGTGTTTGTTGGTTCCTTAGGTTGTAGATAGTGTTTTTGTTTGCTTGTTTTCTCTTCATGGATGCCATTTTTATTATACTAGTGTTTATTGATTTTTCTTCGGTTTTTATGGCAGTGGTAGTTATTTTTCAGGATCCAAACCCAATGAATAGTCCCTTGAGAATTTCTTGTAAGGGTGGTCGTGTGGTAGTGAACTCCCGCAGTTTTTGTTTGTCTGAGAAATATACTATTTGCCCTTCATTTCGGAAGGATAGCCTTGCAGGGTAGAGTATTCTTGGCTGGCAATCTTTGTCTTTTAGTATTTTGAAAATATCATCCCATTCCTTTCTAGCTTTTAGGGTTTGTGATGAGAAGTCTGATGTTAGCCTGATTGGGGCTCCCTTATAGGTGATTTGATGCTTCTCTCTTGCAGCTTTTAAGATTCTCTCTTTGTCTCTGAGTTTTGCCAATTTGACTATGGCATGTCTTGGAGAAGGCCTTTTTGGGTTGAATATATTTGGAGATCGTTGAGCTTCCTGGATCTGAAGATCTGTGATTTTTCCTTTACCTGGGAAGTTTTCTGCAACTATTTTTTTGAATAAGTTTTCAATGGAATCTCCATTTTCCTCCCCTTCTGGAATACCCATGACTTGGATATTTGAGTGCTTGAGGTTGTCTGATATCTCTCTCAGATTTTCTTCAATGTCCTTGATTCTTTTTTCTTTCTTCTTTTCTGCTTGTGTTATTTCAAACAGCCCATCTTCAAGTTCAGAGGTTCTCTCTTCAACTTCGACAAGCCTGCTGGTTAAACTCTCCGTTGTGTTTTTTATTTCGCTGAATAACTTCTTCAGTTCAGCAAGTTCTGCTACATTTTTTTTCAGGACATCGATTTCCTTGTACATTTCCTCTTTCAGATCCTGTATACTTTTCCTCATTTCATCATGATGTCTAGCTGAGTTTTCTTGTATCTCATTCAGTTTCCTTAGAATTATCACTCGTAATTCCTTGTCAGTCATTTCAAGGGCTTCTTGTTCTATAGGATCTAGAGTTTGAGATTTATTAACTTTTGGTGGTTTACTTTCTTGAGTTTTTGTATTTCTGGTATCTTTTTTTTGGTGTTTATTCATTGTGGCAGGGGGTTTCACAGACCACCGGTTTGAGACTGATGACTAACTAGGATGTTGCTGTGGTTGCCAATTTCATATGGCTCCCTCCGTGACTGCTCAGTTGGCCTCTAGTGCCTTGTGTGTATGGTTGCCTCGGGTCTTGGGCCTCTCCAGGGAGCCACCTTTCTGGTCAGCTTGGACTCTGCTGGGCTGGTGGATCACTTACCACAGGGTGTGTGATCTCTGTTGAGTTTTCACTTCTTGTGCAAGACTTCTCCCTGTTCCCTGTGCTCTGGCCCAGGCTGTTGGATCGTGCAGTGGCGCCCTCACCGGTTGTGTGGTTTCTGTCAAGTCTCCGCCTCCCAGGTTGTACGTCTCCCCACTCTGTGCGCACTGTGCTGGGCTGGGGCATGTCTTCTGCACCCCTCTTCTATCAGCTGGGCCTTCAAGACCCTGCTCAGCACCGCCTCGCCCAGGAAGTCTACCAGGTTTCTGCTAGGCACAGACGACCGGTCGCTCTGGGTGCCTTTGTAGCACTGTGTAGATCTTTCTCGGGGCTTGTTCCCCTTTGTATCCCCCTGGCATAGACCGAATCTAGCGCCCACCTGCAGCCTGGTCTCTGGCAGGTTCAAGCGGACCTGGGAACTCTCCTACCACACTATTCCCAACCAGAAATTGGTTAGGCTTTTTTCCGAACTGGTGGCTGCAGAGATGATATCTGCCTCCCAGTAACAGGAAGTTTACTGGGGGCCGGAGTCCAGGGTGTGGTGGAGTGACAGTCGGCCCGCCCGTACTTCCTTGCCCTCCCGACACTGGCTGGGGACTCCCCCCACCTCCAGCCCTGCCAGAGAACTGCGGAAGGAGTGGGAGGGGAGGCCGGCCTGCAGGCTCCGGAAAGCCCCACGCCGGGCCAAGCAAGTGGGAAGGCTCAGTGATGGCCGAGCCGGGCGGGGCTGCGAGCACCTGGGAAAATGGAGGCAGCCCCGGGGTGGTGAGTGGCCTGGTGGTGCAGGCGGGAACCAGGTGGGCGTAATCCCCCTGAATAGATCTGAGCCCGGGGTTACTCACAGGGTTGTGCCAGGTCAGGTGTTCACTCTCTGTCTCTGGTTTGTCGCCTTCCCTGTTCTCGGCCGCTGCTGGCTTGGGCTGTTCAGTCACGGTGCGGCTCAGGCGCACCCAGGAATCTTCTTTAATGCCGGCCTGAAACCTCAAATACTGAGTAGGGCAGCTGGCCGCCCTCAGCGCGGCCCCGGCCTCCGGGATCCTGGCTGCATCCACAGCAGCCCTGGCGCTGTGTTCCCTGATTCGAGACTCGCTTTTGCAGCTAAGAAACAGTTCTTTTCCTGCTCCACACTTCAAAGCTGTTGCCTGTAAATGAGGCAGCCTCTCCTGCCGGTGGCAAAGTGGCAGTCACCCCCCACAACCGGCCAGCAGCTGCGGTCCTCCCTTAAGAGATGGCAAGAGGAAGGTCCACAAGTTTCCCGGCTGCCTGAGGCCCAGTGGCCGCCTTTTCCACCTCAGCTACTCCGCGTCAACCGCTGCAGCCACCGCCATCTTGAAACTGGTACTGGAATCTTTTAAGCAGGGAGGGACTTGGCCTAATTTAAATTGTAAAAAGATTACTCTGACTATTGTGCAGAAAATAGGTTGTAGGGAGGCCAAAGCAAAAGCAGGAAGAGAAGTTAGGAGGTATCACAGGTTAAATGGTGGCCCCCATAAAAGATATGTCCCCCCAGAATCTGTGAATATGACCTTATTTAAAGAAAGGGTCTTTGAAGATGTAAGAATGCTTAAGTGAAGGATCTGAATATGAAGTTATCCTGGATTATTTGGTGGGTCTTACATCCAATGATGAGAGTCCTTCTAACAGAGAAAAGAGGAGAGGACACAGAGGAGAAAGCCACGTGAATACGTGAAGGTGAGTTGGAAACTGGAGGGATGCAGCCACAAGCCAAGGAAGGATTCTCCCCACAGGGCTTTAGGAGGACAGTCCTGCCTGCATCTTGATTTTGAACTTCTCTACTCCAGAACTGTGAGAGAATATTTTTTTGTTGTATTAAGCCATGCAGTTTGTGATCATTTTTTCACAGTAGCCCCTGAAAACTAATACAGAAGGCTACTTCAATAGTGGGACGTGTGAATAGTGCAGTGTCTTCTATCAAACTTACATGGACGTGGGGACGCCATCGTTGGGTGGTAAGTTCTTTGCATCCACCAGAGAAGGAAACAATTTCTTTGCTGTCTCATGCATCATATAGAGGATGCATCGTGTATGCTTGACCTTGCCGAAATTAATGGCTACAAGATTTTCTATCACTTTATCCAGGCTGGACTGTGAACCTAGATGGGGAAATGAGGAATTCTATGAGATGTCATTATTCATTTTAATGTTTCGGAAAAGCTGCCCGACAGAGTTGGAAAGTTTGTGGGTTTAGTGTCATTGAATCTTGTGTTCAATCATGATATAGGCGTTCTATGATAATGGCTAACTCACTCTCACTTATTTTAAAATTTAAAATTGGGATAATACCACAAGTCCTGAATACATCGTAGAACAGTTATGACTACCAAAAGAGATGACATATAAACAAAATAACTAAAGTTTATTGAATAATTTCCATGCACTCAAGGCAGTAGATAGTTGCTATAATGGCCCCAGTTTGTTTCTGCCTTACTATCATGTTCTTCCCTTCTGAACTGACTCTGGGCTTAGCCATGTACCTTGCTTTGGCCAAAGAAACAATAGCAAACATGATTCAATATGAGATTTGAAAAATTTGTGTTGGGGCTTGCCTTTTCTTTCTGCTCTCGTGAACCCAGAGACTTCTATTTGTTGTCCAAGTTACTTCCATCACTTCAGTCAATAGCTAGCACAAACAAGCTAGCATCAATATCTAGACCTGGGATCATGACTAAACTAGTCCTACCAGCTCATACACACCCCTCCAACTGACTGCAGCTACATGGGTGAATCTAGAGGGACTAGCAGAAGAATCACCTAGCTGAGCATAATCCAAATTGCTGAACCATATGATTATGAGCTAACAAATGATTATTGTTTTAACTTGTTACTTTGGAATGGTTTGAAAACCTATTTGATAAAACCAGGATAGTGCTAAGCATTTCCTATTTAAGATCTCATTTAACGTTTAAAGACTCTGTTTTAGGTACTATTAAAATCATTTTTATATGTAAGGAAACTGATCCACAAAGAAGTTGTCATTTGCCCTAGATCACACGGCTAATAACAGGCCCAGAAAGGTCACAATGTTAGGTAGTCTGATTCCAGACAGCATGTTCTTAACCGCTAAAACACTCCTTTGTAGATTTGACAGTGTGACAGAACAGAGATGAGGCAGAGGGGAAGATCTGCTTTCATACCCATGCTTTTTAATAGATCCTGGGCACACCAGAGAATAAATCATGGGTCCTCAGCTACTAAGAAATTACATTACTCACAATTTCCTGTGTAAACCCCATACACAGCAGTTTTCAGGTTCTAATTCACTGTGGAGGTGGTGGTAGCTGAGTCAAAGAGTGGACATCAGGCTGAGTGTCCAGAGCTTAGAGGACAAGTGTGTGGGGTGCAGGGGTACTTGTTCAAGGTGAAAAGCGACCCTACAGATGTAGACACAGGAAATCTGGCAGTTGGCACACATCCCAGACCCCTTACTCTGAATCTGCAAATGTTGTTTCCAGTTGATGACTTCTGGTGAGCCAAGGAATTCCTGACAGTTCTCGGGGTCCTTGGAATAGATTTGGTAGGTATTGGTGTAGTGATTAAGGTCATCTGCCATCTCCTGTTTGGGTTTGGGTTAGGAAAAGAAAGTCAACCAAAATATTTCTGTTTAGTGATTGCCATACTAGTTTTTAGTATTCCTTTATATTATGATATTTTTAAATACTAAAATTAGTATTTTCTGCTGGAATACTGCCTTTACTTAGGAATTATTTACATTGTGGAGTCAAGAACTCCTTTATCCAATTAATAATAAAAAATGTCCTGAACAAAAATTATTCCTAATTCAGCTATTGCTTTAAAGTTTCCAATTGAATGAAGATAATTCATTTAAAATCGTTATTCTGTATCTCCATAAAACTCAAGTGAAGGAGTAAAAATAACCATTGACAAGTGAAATCTTTACCCAGAAGAATAAGTCTTGCTCTAGTGAATGGATTTTTAGAACATGTAGGCTATAAACATGCCATTGTTAAAGTCAGTACAGGTAACAGGATTAGAATATCTATCTATAAAACGGTGAAACCAAAGAAAAAGACAATAGACTAGAAATAGTGTTGCCATCGTTAAACTAACCACAATATCATCAAACAAACAAATGTATTTATTCAAATATATCTAGCAAATTTATCAAACCTAAGACGAGACTATTTGAATACAATGGAATAGATAAAAGGAAAAAGTTACTTCAACCAGTGCAGAATTAGAAAGCTTTTTTCCTCCAATATCTGGAAAATTAAACAAAAATAAACTTTCTGCTCAGCAATGATACTACTGGTCAAAATTATTTCTCATTCAGGTATCCATCGAAAATTAAACTTCTGATAATATTTTACTAATTTCACTTCTAACTAAGTTATACAAAAATGATATTGTGTTTAATATTTCTGTATTTATAAATTTTATTTTTACATGATATTTTAAAGTAGAATTATACATTTTTAGACATAAAAATATTAAATTAATTAGTTAGTTTGTTAATTTATTTATTATGGCTGGCTAGTACAGGGATCGAACCTTGTACCTCGGTGTTATCAGCACCATGCTCTAACCAGGTGAGCTAACCAGCCAGCCCTAATTTTAACTAATTAAAAAAAATTATGGACCGGCCCCGTGACTCACTTGGGAGAGTGCGGCACTGGTAGCGCCGAGGCCGTGGGTTCAGATCCTATATAGGGATGGCCGGTGCGCTCACTGGCAGAGCGTGGTGCAGACCACACCGTGCCGAGGGTTGCAATCCCCTTACTGGTCGGAAAAAAAAAAAAATTATTACACAAAATGCAAACAACAATTTCAACCATGCCATTTGCTTCTTAATTTTCTCTAATTTGCTCTGCAGTTTTAGACATTATGTCTTGCAATTGTGGATCCTATATAGGGATGGCCGGTGCACTCACTGGCTGAGCGTGGTGCAGACCACACCGAGCCGAGGGTTGCGATCCCCTTACCGGTTGAAAAAAAAAATTATTATACAAAATGCAAACAACAATTTCAACCATGCCATTTGCTTCGTAATTTTCTCTAATTTGCTCTGCTGTTTTAGACATTATGTCTTGCAATTGCCCTTTTCTCTGGTTGGAAAATAGCTATTTTCCTGCCTGACTTATAAATGGTATTATTTATCCTTAACATCTAGTTTTAGGAAAATTTCCATTAGGGAGCAACTTTGATTCTCTTCCTGTGACCTCTAGTACCACATCTGTTTCTTTTCCTGGGCCCTGTTTTATTGACTTTACTGGTGACAGTTGATGACAATACAGTGCAGCATTTCAATTTGAAGACAGTATTACAGTAAGAAGTTGTGATCTAGTGTGAATTAGTTGGTGTGGTTTCAAGGCTGGTGTTTGTTAAAGACAGGAAATATCCTCCCTCCCCCTCCCTTAGGCTAATAGTTGAAAATGAAACCAAGGTCTGCTTTATTACAATATAGGAGTCTAGCCTAGAAAATGCTCCTTTAATGTCCATAACAAAAGATCAGCTTCTTCTCTATGCCATCAGCATGATCTTAAATTAGTATGACCTTCCATTGGTTTTCTTTAATTCCCATGAGCTGAATGCAAGAAATAACAAAGTGTGTTTGGTCTTTAACATCAGCAGAATGCTGACTGGGGGATTATCTCAAAAACAAATAAAACAATGGATAAGTACCACATATACTTTTAATCAGCTTTCTCCCTGTACTACCTCGTATCCTGTTTGCATTCTGTTCCTTCCCATTTCACACCATGCTGTAATTTACTTGTGGAGTTATTACTGTTCTCCTCCAGGCTGTGAGCTTTTTGAGGACGAGGACTTGTTGACCGTCACTCTGATTCATCTCTGTATCTCTTAGGGTTGACCATATTGCCAGGCATGTGGTAGGCACACAGCAAAAATGAACACAGAGCCATATTCATTCCACAGCTGGCACCTTACCTGCTCCCGAGGGCGGACAACCACTGCATTAAAATCAGGCCACTTGTCCACCAGGGCCTTTAGCTTGAATGGGTTTCCCCGGTTCATGTGGAAGACGGTCCCATAAACCTATTGCATTCAACAAAGTGGGAGGGTCAGCACATTACAAAGGGATGGTGAAGTGCCCTGTGTTCGACCAGGACAAGGAATGTTTCTATGAAATCATGGCATTTTTTTGATCGGAAGGTACTTAATAAATAGGCATCTCTGTCAACTGGTTTTTATGTTCTATCTTTTTTTTTTTTTTTAACCTTAGCAAGAATACCTTTTAAAAATATTTGCATTGTAAAATATTTAGACCAATGCAATTTATGTATACAAATCTCTCTCATTAAACAAATTGAACTCTGTCATTATACAATGGAACAAAAAAGTTAGAATTTGTGATTAGTGCTTTTAGTACTTGCTTTCAAGTGCTAAGTTGAAGATCCTGGCACTGCCATTGTGTAAACTTGGTAAAGTTACAGACTGTCTCTGTGCCTCAGTTTCTTCATCTATAATATAGGCTTAGCTTTGAACGTGCCTCCAAAATGTTGGTGTAACAGTTAAGTGAGATATTTCTAATACATAGCAAATATCCAAGAATTCTTACGTGTTAATTTGATTACAGTTCTTTTACTTAATACTCTCGACAATTATCTGTGGTGTCAAAAGGCATCTGAACTTTCTCCTTTCACTGGGCCCCACCTTCTGTTTCCAGGGTGTGACAGTGCCCTAACCATAGGAGAAAGGTCTGTGTACACTAGATAGTTAGGGTTATCTGAGCCCAGTTTAGAGGCACCAACAGAGGATGCTCCAATCCAGGTTGCTGTACAGATGGCACATGACAGGGCAGCAGCAAAAAAGGAAACTCCCAATGTTCCTCTGCAGAGGCACTGTGCATCCTGTAGGGGCCAGCACAGATGCCCCAAAGCATTGATTGGGATTCCCCATGGCTTCCAGGTGCTTGTTAGGTGTGGTCCCTATGTGGGTCTAGGTTGGAAAGATTCTCAGTACTGAATTCTTTTTCTCTACCCAATGCTCCAGGCCCAGATGAAGTCACTCAGTGTAATTGTCTGAAGATTCATCCAAGTTAATGCAGGTATCAAAACTTCATTCCTTTTTATTGCACAGTAGTATTCCAAAGTGTGGAAGTACCACAGTTCATTTAACCATTCATCTACTGAAGAACATCTGGGTTGTTTCTAGGTTTTGGAGTATTCAAACAAAGCTGTATAGACATCCATATCTATCTATCTATCTATACTTTTTTCTTTATAATTGATACATAATGATTGTACATATTCATGGGATACAGTGCGGTTTCAATGCATGTATATATCACGTGGTGATCAAATCAGGGTAATTACCATATCCATTACTTTAAACATTTTTAGTAGTGCCACAATAAATATGGAAGTGCAGATATCTCTTTGACATACTGATTTAATTTCCTTTGGATATATATCCAATAACGGGAATGCTGAATTATATTATAGTTCTATTTTTAAGTTTTTTGAGAGACTTCTGTACTGTTTTTCATAATGACAATGCTGATTTACATTCCCACCAACACTGCATAAGAGTTCCCCTTTCTCCACATCCTTGCCAGCATTTGTTATTTTTGTCTTTTGACAAACAAGAGCCATTCTAACTGGGGTAAGGTGATATTTTTGTGGTTATAATTTGTATATATATTTGTGTGTGAACATAAACATATTTCTCTGGAGCAAATGCTCAGGCATGTATTTTCATGTTTAGTTTTTAATGAAACTTACAAATTGTTTGTTCAGTGTGGCTGTGGCATTCAACATTCCCATGACAAATGTATGGGCGATCCAGTTTCTCCTCATTTTTGCCAGCATTTAGTTTTGAGGTCCTGTTTTGCTCAAAACATGGAGGTGGACTAAGGAGAGTTGAAATAGGCTACGTGAATTATATTCCTGGTCCCAGCAGTAATTTGTTAGGCAAGTTTTTCAAGTTCTCTTTGCCATAGATCCATCATCTGTAACAGAGGGAGAATAGAATGATACTCTCCTTGTAGGAGTGCTTTTAGGTTATAAGAGTTCATAAATGAAGCCTAGTGGCTGCTGTAAGGTAAGGCCAAGGAGTGCTTGCTGCTGAAACCACAGCTTCTATGCTGCCATTGTTTCGAACCCTGAGGTTCCAGCTGCACTGTCCTATGTAAATTCAGCTTCTATTTTTTTAATTGAAACTTAATTGATTATACATATTTGTGGAATACAGAGGTGACTATCAATACTTGTATAGAATTTGTGATGGTCAAATCAGGAAAATTATTACAATACAGAATCATTCTTTGTGTCTATTAACCAATTTCTCACTGGCCCAGCTCCCTCTCTTCCTTTCCCACTTCTAGTAACCCAAGTTCTATTTTCTCTTCCTGAAAGTTTAATGTGTTAGTGTGATTGCTGTATTCCTCTCTCTCTCTTTCTCTCTCTCTTTCTGTCATTCCCCCTTAAGAGTGAGGACATGTAGTATTTCTCTTTCTGTGCCTGGCCTATTTCACTTAACACGATTTTCTCCAAGCTCATCCATGTTTCTGCAAATGGCAGAATTTCACTCCTTTTTATGGGAGAGTAGTATTCCATTGTGTATATATATCACATTTTTCTTATCTAGTCGTCCATCAATGGGCATTTAGGCTCCAACTCTTAGCTATTATAAATAGAGCTGTGATAAACATGGGAGTGCAGGTATCCCTTTGACATGATGATCTCCATTCCTGTAGGGATATACTCAGAAGTGGGATTGCCGGATCATATGGTAGTTCTACCTGTAGTTGTTTGAGAAAACTCCATACCATTTTCCATAATGGTTATACTAATTTACAGTCCAAAAACAGAGTAGAAGTGTTCCGCTTTCTCTGCATCCTCACCAGCATTTGTATTTTCTATCTTTTTGAGAATAGTCAGTCACTCTGGGGTGAGGTGGTATCTCAATGTAGTTTTGATTTGCATTTCCCCACTGATTAGTGTTGTTGACCATTTTTAAATGCATCTGGTGGCCATTTGTATATTTTTTCTTGAAAAATACCTATTCAGCTCCTTTGCTCATTTTTTAATCAGTTTACTATTTTTTACTGTTAAGTTGTTTGAGTTCCTTGTATATTCTGGATATTAATCCCTTGTTGGATGCATAATTTGCAAATACTTTCTCCCACTCTGTAGGTTGTCTTTTCAGTCTGTTAATTGTTTCTTATGCTGCACAGAAACTTTTTAATTTGATATAATCCCATTTGTTTATTTTTTCTTTTGTTGCCTGTGCTTTTGAGGTCTTATTCATACCTGCACCCCTCACCTAGAACATAAGCTAACTAATCTTTGCCCATTCTTTTTTTTATCTTTATCTTTATTTTATTTTTTTAAAATTTATTTTATTTATTGAATCAAAATCAATTGTACATGTTTTTGGGGTTGAACATTGAGATATGTTGATTAAATCAATATTACTAGCATACATATTGTTACAAATCGTAATTATTCTTTATGCCCCTTGACCAATCTCTCCCCTTCCCCCATTTCCTCCCCCTCCCCCCTCTAATTACTCTAGATTTCTTCTCTCCTTCTGAAAGAATAATGGTTATTCTGTTAATTTGTTGCCTAGATGATCTGTCTAATGCTGAGAGATGTGATCAGGTCCCCCAATATTATCATAGAGCAGATGCTTTTGTCACTCTGAAATGGGTTTTGTGGAAAGAGACATCCTCTTCTTTTCTTTGTCTCTGCTGGTGACTCTCCTTGTGTCAATGCACTCTAGTGGTTGGTAGACCATCTGTGTGGTGGTTGTGGCATCTAGCTGCTTTTGCGGCAGCCATGGTTATTGTGGTGGCTGTGGTAGGCCACCTACGTGGAGGTGCTATTTTTGGTATGCTCCTTGGCACTGGCAGTATGCGTGGTTGTGGGGTGTGTTTGGTCCCCTTCTCCATGCCTCTGGTCCCTGGGCAGGCCTCAAGGTACTGGCGCCATGTGCCTGGTTGTAGGAGAGGGGTCCAGTCCCTTTCTCCATGTCCTGGGTCCCTGTGCAGGCCCTGAGGTGCTGGTGCGGTGTGCCTGGTTGACGGAGGGTGGTCTGGTCCCCTTCTCCATGTCCCAGGTCACTGGGTGGGCCCCAAGGTGCTGGCGCCATGTGCCTGGTTGTGGGAGGAGGGTCCGGTTCCCTTCTCCATACCTTGGGTACCCAGGTGGGCCCCGAGGTGTTGGCGTTTTGTGCCTGGTGTGGGAGGAGGGTCCAGCCCTTGGCTCCATACCACAGGTCACTGGGCGGGACCTGAGGCACTGGCTTGGTGTGTCTGGTTGTGGGAGAGAGGTCTGGTCCTCTTTTCCATGCCTCAGGTCCCCAGGTGGGCCCCAAGGTGCTGACTCAGTGTGCCTGGTTGTGGGAGAGAGGTTCAGACCCCTTCTCCATGCCTCAGGTCCCTGGGCAGGTGTGCCGGGTTGTGAGAGAGAGGTCCAGTCCCCTTCTCCATGCCCTAGGTCCCTGGGTGGGCTCTGAGGCACTGGCATGGTGTGCCCGGCTGTGGGAGGGTGGTCCGTTCCCCTTTTCCATGCCTCAGGTCCCTGGGCTGGCCCCGAGGCACTGACACAGTTTGCCTGGAAGTGGGAGTGGGGTCTGGTCCCCGGATTCAAACCTCCAGTTTCCAGGAAGGCCCCAAGGTGCTGGTGGTGTGCCTGGGCCGGAACTAATTTTTTGTCCTTTGCTTCTTACATGGGGGAACTTCCTGTGGGAACTGGTACTTGAGCTGTGTGGTTGTTTAAATCGCTACTTTGCTGCTGTTTCCCTAGGGAAGGCTCTTTCTGCAGCTCAGGGTTTAATAGTTGTTCTTATAGGAACTTCCTTCTGTCCAGAGACCCAGTGGATCTGTGTTTTGTAGAATCTCTGATCTGGGCCTGAGTTTTTTCATCAAACTGCACCCCATGCAATTCTGCATTCCTGACCAGTCTTCTTTGAGTGGTCCTGTGCTGATTGAGGGGCAGATCAGTTGTCTTTGCTGTGACCCAGTGTTCCCCTGATGGGCCTGTTTCCCCCATCGCCCGTGCTCCAAACACTTCCCATGGGATGGGCCCTGCGCTGGTCCCTTGTGATGACTCACCGTCCTCTGAATGGCTCCCTTTTTTCAGTTGTTCTGGCTCCTTGCTTCTGCATGGGTCCATGGGAACCCTATTAGTGGTCTTGCTGTCGTGGGGGCCGCCTAGGCCCTCTTTTCTCCTGCTGCCTCCAAGTAACTCCATCTGAAGGGCACAGCTGCAGCTTCTGCCAGCTCCTGCTCCATGTACTCATTGGCTTGAGCCTTAAAGCCGCCGTGGCCCAAAATGCTCAGAGCAGCTTTTTCTTTCTCTCATCGTAGTTTCTTCTGCCTTCATGAACTCTGTAGGTCTCTCCTCCTCTTCCCCTGAGCTCCAGGGGTCCCAGCTTGGCTGATGTTACATTTTTATAGCTGTAAATTTGGTTGTTTTGTGGGAGACAGTGATGCTGCAGACAGTCTATTCTGCCATCTTGATCAGATCCTAAATCTTTATCTTTAGTAATCCAGCTACACCCAGCCCCTAAGCTAGGTGTCTGTGTCTAACCTATCCCCCGCCCCTTTCCAAAAAACCTTATTTCTAGATGATTCTTCTAGTGTTATCCATAAGTTTTTGCTCAAAAATTATATGAATACATTTCAATATCAGTCTGGTCCAAACTTTGCCCATTCTTTAATCCAATTATTTGTTTTCTTTCTGTTAAGTTGTTTGAGTTCCTTGCATATTCTGAATATTAATCCCTTGTTGGATACATAGTTTGCAAATATTTTTCCCATTCTTTATATTGTCTTTGCACTGTTAACTGTTTCTTTTGCTGTGCAGAAGCTTTTTAGTTTGATATGATTCCATTTGTTTCTTTTTTCTTTTCTTTTCTTTCTTTTTTTTTTTTGCCTGTGCTTTTGGGGTCTTAGTCAATAAGTCTTTCCCCAGTGCTACATCCTGAAGTGTTTCCCCTATGTTTTTCTTTAGGAGTTTTATAGTTTCAGTTTTATAGTTTCATAGTTTATAGGTCTTATGTATAAGTCTTTAATGAATTTTGAGTTGATTTTGGTATATGGTGAGAGGTGCAGGTCTAGTTTCATTCTTCTACATATGGATATGCAGTTTCCCCAGCACCATTTATGAAGTCTTTCCTTTACCTAATGCATGTTCTTGGTGGCATTGTCAAAGATCAGTTGGCTGTAAGAATGTGGATTGATTTCTGAGTGCTCTATTTGGTTTCATAAGTATGTGTGCCTACTTTTATGCTAGTGCCATGCTAGTTTGGTTACTATAGCTTTGTAATATAGTTTGAAGTCAGGTAGAGTAATGCTTTTGGTTTTATCTATCTATCTATCTATCTATCTATCTATCTATCTATCTATCTATCTATCTATCTATCTATCATCTATCTATTTTTTGCTCTGTATTGCTTTGGCTATTTGGGGTCTTTTCCATATGAATTTTAGGATAGTTTTTCTATTTCAGTGAAGAAAATTATTGGTATATTGATGGGCATTGCAATGAACCTGTAGATTGATTTGGATAGTATGGACATTTTCACAATGTTAATTCTTCCAATCTGTAAACATGGAATGTCTTTCCATCTTTTGATGTACTCTTTAATTTCTTTCAGCAGTGACTTGTAGTTCTCATTGTATAGAACTTTCACCTGCTTGGTTAAAGTTATTCCCAGGTATTTTATTTTTGGGAGTGTTATTGTAAATGGGCTTGCTTTCTTGCTTTCTTTTTCTACTAGCTCATTGTTTGAGTATTAATGCTACCAATTTTTGTATATTGATTTTGTATACAGCAACATTACTGAATTTGCTATCAGCTCTAAGAATTTTTTTGCAGAGTCTTTACTTTTCTCTATATGTAGAATCATGTCATCTGAGAATAAGGACAATTTGACTTTATTTTTTCCAATTTGGATGCGCATTATTTCTTTCCCTTGCCTGATTGCTCTGGCAAGTACTTCTAATTCTATGCTGAGTAGGAGTGGTGAGAGTGGGCATCCTTGTCTTTTTCCTGTTTTTAAGTGAAAAGCTTTCAGCATTTCTCCATTCAGGATGATATTGGCGGTGGGTTTGTCATATATAGCTTTTACTGTGCTGAGATACTTTCCTTCTATATGTAATTTGTTGAGAGTCTTTATTATGAAGGGATGTTGCATTTTGTCAAATGCTTTTTCTCTGTCTATTGAGATGATCATATGATTTTTGTCCTAGATTTTGTTGATGTCCTATATCATATTTATTGCCTTGTATATGTAATTTTTAAAAATGTGCTGCTGTCTTCTGTTTGCTAATATTTTGGTGAGGATTTTTACATCTTTGTACATCAAGGATATAGGCCTGTAGTTTTCCTTTGCTGTTGTATCTGTGTCTGATTTTGGTATCAGGGTGATACTGGCTAAATAGAATGAGTTCGGGAGAATGGCCTCCATTTCAATATTTTGGAATATTTGAAAAGAATTGGTATTAATTCCTCTTTAAAAGTTTGTTAAAATTCAGCAGTAAAACCATCCAGTCCTCAGCTTTCCTTTGTTGGAAGATTTCTGATTACTACCTCAGTCTTCTTGATCATTATTGGTCTGGGCAGGTTTTCTGTTTCTTCCTGGTTCAGTCGTAGTAGTGGGTATGTGTGTGGAAATGTATCCATTTCCTCCAGGTTTTCAAATTTATTGCTGTTCATAGTTGTTCATAGTAATTTCTAATGATTCTTTGTATTTCTGTGGAATCAGTTGTGATATCTCCTTTTTCATTTCTGAATTTCGTTATTTGTGTCTTTTTCTAGTTAGCCTGGCTAGTGATTTGCCTATTTTTTTTATCTTCTCATAAAATTAACTTTTTGTTTTATTTATCTTTTGTATTGTATTTTTAGTCTCTTTTACATTTGGGTCTGCTCTGATCTTAATTATTTCTTTCTTTCTACTAATTTTAGGGTTGCGTCATTGTTGTTTTTCTAGTTCTTTGAGGTGTAGTATTAGGTTGTTTATTTGAAATCTCTCTATTTTTTTTGGTGTAAATATTTATTGGAATAAACTTCCATTTTAGTACTGCTTTTGCTGTGTGCCATAGGTTTATGGATGATGTATCTTTATTTTCATAATTTCAAGAAATTTTTAAATTTCCTGTTTAATTTCTTCCTTAATTCATAGGTCATTCAGGAGGATGTTGTTTTATTTCCATGTATTTGTATGGTTCCAAAGTTTCACTTGATATTGATTTTTAGTTTTAATACATTGTAGTCTGTGAAAATACTTGAAATAATTTCAGTTTTCTCAAATTTTGGGGGACTTGATTTGTGACCTCACATGTGATCTGTCTTGGGGAATGTTCTATGTGCTGATGAGAAGAAAGTATATTCTGTAGTTGTTGGATGAAATGTTCTGTAAATATCTATCAGGTCTAATTGGTCTAAAGTGTAGCTTAAATCCTGTGTTTCTCTGTTGATTTGTTGCCTAGATGATCTGCCCAGTGTTGATAGAGGGGTGTCATGTCCCCAACTATTATTTTCTTAAATTTATCTCTTTCTTTAAGTCTAATAGTGTTTATTTTATATATAGGTGCTCTGATATTGGGTGCATATATATTTATGATTGTTATGTCTTCTTGGTGGAAGGATCCCTTTATCATTATATAGCACCCCCTTCTCTCTCTCTTTTTATAATTTTGTACAATCTATCTGATACATGAATGGCTACTCCTGCCCATTTTTTGTTTCCATTTGCATGGTGTATATTTTCTATCTCTTCACTATTAGTTTGTGTGAGTCCTTACAGGTGAAGTTGGTTTCTTGTAGGTGGTATATAGTTGGGTTGAGGTTTTTAATTCATTAGATCAATCTATATCTTTTGAGTGGCAAATTTAATCCATTTACATGTAGGGTTATTATGGAAATGTATTGTCTTACTCGTGGCACTTAATTGCTTTTGTATGTTGTTTTAAATA
The DNA here is from genome assembly GCF_027409185.1 of Cynocephalus volans. NCBI lineage: Eukaryota > Metazoa > Chordata > Mammalia > Dermoptera > Cynocephalidae > Cynocephalus > Cynocephalus volans. The sequence continues at coordinate 153,719,458 of NC_084463.1, forward strand.
TCTTCTGTTCCTTCTTCCCCTTTTATTGTTTGTCTCCAGTATTTATTGTTTTTTTGAGGTGGTATGGTATTGTTTTTCACTTTCCATTTGCATATATGCGCTACTAGTAGGGTTTGTTTTTTCTCATATATTCATGGCGGTGATTATTGTTTTTTGGGTTCCAGGTACAAGACTCCCTTGAGGACTTCTTGTAGAGCTCATTGTGTGGTGGTGAACTCTACCAGTTTTTGTTTATCTGGGAAATACACTGTTTCTCCTTCATTTCTGAAGGATAGCCTTGCTGGGTATAGTATTCTTGGCTGGTAGTCTTTTTCTTTTAGTAATTTGAGTATATTATCTCATTCTTTTCTGGCTTGTAGAATTTCTGCTGAAAGTCTACTTTTATTCTTATGGGGACTCCCTTATAGGTGAGAATGCTTTTCTCTTGCTATTCTTAGGATTCTGTCTTTGTCTTTGACTTTTGGCAGATTGACTACAATTTGTCTCAGAGAGGACCTGTTTAAATTGAATTTGTTTGGGGATTTTTGAGCCTTTGGATCTGGCAGTTTGTATCTTTATCAATACCTGGAAAGTTTGCTGCTATTATTTCATTGAATAAGTTTTCAATGCTTTTACCTTTCTTCTCCCCTTCTGGAACACCCATGGTGGGTGGATGTTCATGTGGTTAAGGTTGTCTGATAGCTCTCTTAGATTCTCTTCATTTTTTAAAATTCTTTTTTTTTCTTCTATTTTTCTTTTTTCTTTTTTTCTTGGTTCACTTGAATTATTTCAAAAAAGCTGTCTTCAAAATCAAAAGTTCTTTCTTCCACTTGTTCTAGCATACCTCTTAAGTTCTTATTTATTTTTATTTTGTTGAATGAGTCTCTCAGTTCCAGTAGTTCTGCTACATCTTTTGGTTTTTGGTATGGCATTTATCTCTTTGTAAATTTCTTCCTTCCTGTCTTAGATTGTTTTTCTTATTTTGTTGTGTCATCTGTCTGAGTCTTGTATCTCTCTAAGTTTCTTTATGATTGTTTCTTGGAATTCCTTTTCAGGCATTTCATGTGTTTCCTGTTGTTTTGGGGTCTGGTATTTAAGAATTATAGTATTCCTTTGGTGGTGTAATAGTTTCTCATTTTTCCATATTCTAGTATCTCAGTGTTAATGTCATTTGGTGGAGTGGTTGCTTCTACTACTTTGAAGTGGCTTTTGAGTAGAAAGAATCCCTCCTGTAGATTTCGTTTTATATTGCCACTTGGGTGGGGTTTTAGCTTTGGTTCCAGGTAGATTCAGTAGTTCCATGTGGTCTGTGGCTAGAGCTACATGATCAGCTGGATGGGTGGGGCCAAATGGGCAGCTGTGGCAGATGGGGCCAAGTAAGTGACTAGATGTCTGGGGCCACCCTGGTGCTCAGGGTGGCAGGGGCCTCTTGGGTGTCCAGAATATTTCAGCCATGTGGGCAGATGGGACCACATACTCAGCTAGGAATGGACATCTCTGGTTGGCTGGAGTGGCTGGGGCTACATGGGTGGCTGGATGACTGGCTCCCTATGGGTGGGAGGGGCTATGCAGGCAGCTGGGGGGTGCTGTGTGGGTGGCTGGGAGGTTGGGGCTGCCCATGTGGCCAAGCAGTTGGGGCCATGTGAGCATTCTGGGCCCTACAGGTGGCAAAACATGGCTGTGTGGGTGGCATGGGCTACACAGTGGTGTGCACTATGTGGGACCAACTCCTGTGTGGGAAGAAAGGCCACAGCTCTGGGACTAGGCATTGGCACAGGCAACCACAGCAGTGGTGGGGTGGTCTGGGGCACAAGAAAGAGGAGGGTTACCACTGGGAAGTGCTCATGGCCAAGCAGAGTCTTTTCTCTGCAAGGAAAATTTCCTCCTTTGCTGATCCTGGTGTCAGAAACGTGGCAGCAGCTGAAGCTGCATGCCTCTTTCTCCTTTCTACACCATTCTGCTTGTTTTTCATGCTCCATAGGTTCCTCAGTAGGCTTCTGCTACTCTCCCACTAATGTTCTCCCTCCTCATACTTAATTGTCCATTCCTTGCTCTGGTCCCCTTCTCCTATTTTTAGGTGGGAAAAAAAGCTTTAAAAAATTGGTTACTGCTTTCAGTAATCATTTGAATGTTAAAAATAAAAAATAAGTAAAAATATGCATAGATTCAACCCTTTTGTAACAAATATTGTCACCATAAAGAATGAATAATGTATAATCATTTCTAGGTTTCTTTCATGAGTAATACATAGACTTGGGTTTTGATGAAATAGAACTTGACCAATTATATAATTCCAATAATATACCTGGTGGTTAACCTCCCATCTGGCACAAATGTTTAGAAATTAGTATGTATTTAAATCAGCCTTTTAAAGATAAATTTGGAAAAATTTCCAGTGTCATCGTGAAACATTTTTTGGATGTAAACAGTGAAATGGTTTTTGAGTCAGCAGAGTAAGCAATATTTTGCCATTTATTTTTTAATATCCGGGAAGTCACATTACTGAGACCTGTTTCCTCTTCTGAGACATGAGCATCTCCTTACAGAGAAGTTACATGAACTAAGCGAGATGCATACTGCCACACAGTAGATGCTTAGTAAAAGCTCGTTCTCTTTCCCACCTCTGTCAGAGGCAGGAAAATGCAGCCATTTATTTCCCTGAGAACGTCACACTCTCACCTTTAAGGACTCAGGGAGGCTTTTCCTCAAGGATTTCTCTAGCATCTTCAGCATCTGTGGACTGTGTAAGTGGAATATCATGGTAGTTACCTTAGCCTAGAGAGAGGAACAAGAAACATCCAGGAGTGAGAAGATGTTTTTCTTAGTCTGCTTGGACTACTATAAGAAACTATCATGAATTGGGTAGTTTATGCACAACAGGAATTAATTGCTCATAGTTCTGCCACGTGGCAAGTCCAAGATCAAGGCACTGGCAGATTCAGTGTTTGGTGAAGGCCTTGCTTCTGGTTCACAGATGTAGCTGTGCCCTCACACAGTGAAAGGGACAAACTAGCTCTCTAGGGTTTCTGTTATAATGGCAGTAATTCCTCCCTTCTTTTACAAGTCTTATAGTTTTAGCTCTTATATTTGGGATTATGATCACTTAAAGTTATTTTTTTAAATGTGTAGTGTAAGGATTGTTATTCATATTCATTCACTTAGCATCATTATAAAAATTAATTGATCATATATGCATGAATGTATTTCTCTAGTTTCTATTTGGTTTTATTGATCTGTATGTCTATTCATATGATAACTCTACACATTTTGATTACTGTGGCTTTATAATAAGTCCTGAAATCTGATAATATGAGTCTATTGATTTTATAAAAGCTTTTGTTTTATTTAGGTTGTTTGCATGTAAATTTTCAAATAAACTTGTGAATTTCTACTAGAAAGCTTTTGGAGTCAGAAAACACAGCACACCTGGCTCCTAGGCAGGAGCCAAGGGCAGCATCCCTCACCCAGAAGCAAGCAAGGAGCATGCCAAAAGCACCACTTCCATGCAGGTGGCCCCCCACAGCCACCTCCACAGCCACAGCTGCTGCAAAAGCAGCTCAACACCACAGCAGAAGCCACAGTGGCTGTGCAGTTGGTCTACCAGACACTCGACTGCAGTGACAATAGGAGACTCAACAGCAGAGACCAAAAAAGGAAGAGAATGTCTTTCTCCTCAAAGCCCACTCCAGCATAATAGAAGCAGCAACTGCTCTACCATGCCCTTGCTTTATTTCTGATTATAGTCATTTCTTCTTTCTCCCTCTCTTTTTATTTTTTCCTTGGACTGAGTGGTTTCAAAACAACGGTGAGAGATGAATCTAAGAGGCAATCTACTATATATCCATTAAAAATGGGGGAAAGGGGAATAAGCAGCATTTATATTTTGGAAAGACATCAAAGTAAAGGAGCAGTCTTTGGAAAATCCGATCAAAAGAAGGAAGATCTATGAATGCCCTTGGCATATGAGTATAAACCAAGCAGCCCAGTGGCTTTTGGAGATTGTTCAAAATCAAAGAATATGAGGAGAAGAACCAGTAATCACTGAGGAGACACTGTGTGTTGGCTTAGAGAGGGTTGGAGCTGAGGACCAGAAAATTGCAGCAGGCACTTTACAGCAAATGTGTACTGTGGACTTAGGAGGACCATTGCATTACTTGATTATCACAGGGAACAGCGTGCATCCACTGCAGATGGAGATGCTGGGTCTGTTTCCATACCAGAAAATAGCTCAGAATCCTAGAACATCGATAGAATTTGAACATAGGTATTTTCTATTATGCGATGTTAATTTAAATCATATATGCATAACATATTTGGTATATGGTACACATACTTGTGTAACAAATTAAACAGGTCCTTTGGCTTAAAAAAAAGCTTCTGAAATTTATATTGGGATTGTAGTGAATCTATAGGTCAATTAGGCAAGAGGTACCATCTTGACAGTTCATAAATGTGATATATCTCTCCATGTTTTTAGGTCTTCTTTAAATTTTTACCAACATTTTTTAGTTTTTGGCTTATTAGGCTTGAATATCTTTTACTAAATTTATCTCTGCTTATTTCACTATTTAAATGTTATTATAAACAAGTTATATTCTGAGATTGTATTTATTGATTTATTTATTGTAACGTTTACATGTACATTTTTGTGGGGCCTAGTGTGTTGTTTCAATACATGCATATACTGCACAATGATTCATTTAGGGTATATAGCATAGGTTTTTACCCATTAGTCCACCACCTTTTCTCCCCTCCCTTTCCCTCTTGGCCTCTGGTAATTGGTATTCTACTCTTTACTTCTGTAAGAACCACATTTTATTTTTAGATTCCACATATTAGTAAGATTATGTGGTATTTATCTTTGTACTCCTGACCTACTTCACTTAACTTGATGGTTTCCATTTCCAACCATGTGGCTTTGAATGATAGGGCATAATTTCTTTTTATAGCTGAATAGTATTCTATTGTGTATATACACTACAGTTTTTTAATCCATTCATTCACTGATAGACTTTTAGGTTGATTCCATCTCTTGGCTACTGTGAACAGTGTTACAATGAACATGGGAGTGCAGGTGTCTTTTTGATATACTGATTTCATTTCCTTTGGGTATATGCCCAGTATTGGGATACCTGCCTCATAAGGTAGATCTATTTTTAGTTCTCTGAGGAACCTGAATACTGTCTTCCACAGTAGCTGCACCAATTTACATGCCCACCAGCAATATAGAAGGGTCCCTTTTATCTGCATCCTTGCCAGCATTTCTGTCTTGTTGATAATAGCCATTCTAACAGGGGTGAGATGATGAAGATGATATCCTATTGTGGTTTCAATTTGCATTTCCCTGATGATCAATAATTTTGAACATTTTTTTCATGTACTGATTGGCCATTTGTATGTCTTCTTTTGAGAAATGTCTGTTCAGATCCTTTGACCATATTTTAATTGGGTTATTTGGTATTTTTTGCTGTTGAATTGCTTGAGTTCCTAACATATCCTGGATATCAGCCTCTTGCCAGAAGTGTAGTTTTCAAACACTTTCTCCCATTCTGTAGGTTGTCTCCTTACTTTGTTGATAGTGTCCCTTGCTGTGCAGAAGCTTTTCAGTTTAAGGTAGTTCCATTTGTGTATTTTTGCTTTAGTTGCCTGTGCCTTTGTAGTCTCACTTGGAAAAGGACTAATCCATTCCCATTTTGAGTAATGTTTCCCTTATGTTTTTCTCTAGTACTTCCATAGTTTCAGGTCTTAAATTTAGGTCTTTAATCAATTTTGAGTTTATTTTTGTGTATGGTGAAAGATAGGGGTCTTGTTCAATCTTCCACATGTTGATACCCAGTTTTCCTGGCACCGCTTATTGAAGAGGCTGTCTTTCACCACTGTATATTCTTGGCAACTCTGTCAAAAATAAGTTGGCTGTAAGTGCATGAGTATTTTTTTTGGGGGGGGGGGTAGTGGGGCTCTCTATTCTGTTCCATTGTTCTATTTGTCCATTTTTATGCTATTGCCATATTGTTTTGGTTACTATAGCTTTACAGTATATTTTGAAGTCAGCAAATGTGATGCCTCCAACTTTGTCCTTTTTGTTAGAGATTGCTTTAGCTATACAGGGTCTTTTGTGATTCCATCCAAATTATAAGTTTTTTTTTTTATTGTGAGGAATGTCATTGGTATTTTGTTTTTTTTTTATTTATTTATTTATTTATTTATTTATTTATTTTTTTTTTAAATTTTATTTTGTCGATATACATTGTAGCTGATTATTGCTTCCCATCACCAAAACCTCCCTCCCTTCTCCCTCCCCCCCTCCCCCCCCGACAATGTCCTTTCTGTTTGCTTGTTGTATCAACTTCAAATAATTGTGGTTGTTATATCTTCTTCCCCCCCCCCGGTTTGTGTGTGTGTGTGTATGTGTGTGTGTGAATTTATATATTAATTTTTAGCTCCCTCCAATAAGTGAGAACATGTGGTATTTCTCTTTCTGTGCCTGACTTGTTTCACTTAATATAATTCTCTCAAGGTCCATCCATGTTGTTGCAAATGGCAGTATTTCATTCGTTTTTATAGCTGAGTAGTATTCCATTGTGTAGATGTACCACATTTTCCGTATCCACTCATCTGATGATGGGCATTTGGGCTGGTTCCAACTCTTGGCTATTGTAAAGAGTGCTGCGATGAACATTGGGGAACAGGTATACCTTCGACTTGATGATTTCCATTCCTCTGGGTATATTCCCAACAGTGGGATGGCTGGGTCGTATGGTAGATCTATTTGCAATTGTTTAAGGAACCTCCATACCATTTTCCATAGAGGCTGCACCATTTTGCAGTCCCACCAACAATGTATGAGAGTTCCTTTTTCTCCGCAGCCTCGCCAGCATTTATCGTTCATAGTCTTTTGGATTTTAGCCATCCTAACTGGGGTTAGATGGTATCTCAATGTGGTTTTGATTTGCATTTCCCGGATGCTGAGTGATGTTGAGCATTTTTTCATATGTCTGTTGGCCATTTGGATATCTTCCTTAGAGAAATGCCTACTTAGCTCTTTTGCCCATTTTTTAATTGGGTTGCTTGTTTTCTTCTTGTAAAGTTGTTTGAGTTCCTTATATATTCTGGATATTAATCCTTTGTCAGATGTATATTTTGCAAATATTTTCTCCCACTCTGTTGGTTGTCTTTTAACTCTTTTAATTGTTTCTTTTGCTGTGCAGAAGCTTTTTAGTTTGATATAATCCCATTTGTTTATTTTTCCTTTGGTTGCCCGTGCTTTTGGGGTCGTATTCATGAAGTCTGTGCCCAGTCCTATTTCCTGAAGTGTTTCTCCTATGTTTTCTTTAAGAAGTTTTATTGTCTCAGGGTGTATATTTAAATCCTTAATCCATTTTGAGTTGATTTTAGTATACGGTGAGAGGTATGGATCTAGTTTCATTCTCCTGCATATCGATATCCAGTTTTCCCAGCACCACTTGCTGAAGAGGCAGTCCCTTCGCCACTGAATAGGCTTGGTGCCTTTGTCAAAGATCAGATGGCAGTAAGTGTGTGGGTTGATTTCTGGATTCTCTATTCTATTCCATTGGTCAGTGTGTCTGTTTTTATGCCAGTACCATACTGTTTTGGTTATTATAGCTTTGTAGTATAGCTTAAAGTCAGGTAGTGTTATGCCTCCAGCTTTATTTTTTTTGCTGAGCATTGCTTTGGCTATTCGTGGTCTTTTATTGTTCCATATAAATGTCTGAATAGTTTTTTCCATTTCTGAGAAAAATGTCTTTGGAATTTTGATGGGGATTGCATTGAATTTGTATATCACTTTGGGTAGTATGGACATTTTCACTATGTTGATTCTTCCAATCCAAGAGCATGGAATATCTTTCCATCTTCTTGTATCCTCTCTAATTTCTCTCAGCAGTGGTTTGTAGTTCTCTTTATAGAGATTTTTCACATCCTTGGTTAACTCAATTCCTAAGTATTTTATTTTTTTGGTGGCTATTGTAAATGGGCAGGCTTTCTTGATTTCTCCTTCTGCATGTTCACTATTGGAGAAAAGAAATGCTACTGATTTTTGTGTGTTGATTTTGTATCCTGCTACTGTGCTGAAATCATTTATCAATTCCAACAGTTTTTTTGTAGAGGTTTTAGGCTGTCCGATATATAGGATCATGTCATCTGCAAACAGGGACAGTTTGACTTCATCTTTTCCAATCTGGATGCCCTTTATTTCCTTCTCTTCTCTGATTGCTCTGGCTAGTACTTCCAACACTATGTTGAATAGAAGTGGTGAGAGTGGGCATCCTTGTCTAGTGCCTGTTCTTAAAGGAAAAGCTTTCAGCTTTTCCCCATTCAGGATGATATTGGCAGTGGGTTTGGCATATATGGCTTTAATTATGTTGAGATACTTTCCCTCTATACCTAACTTATAGAGGGTCTTTGTCATGAATGAGTGCTGAACTTTATCAAATGCTTTTTCAGCATCTATAGAGATGATCATATGGTCCTTGTGTTTGAGTTTATTAATATGGTGTATCACATTTATTGATTTGCGTATGTTGAACCAACCTTGCATCCCTGGGATGAATCCCACTTGATCGTGATGAATAATTTTTCGTATGTGTTGCTGTATTCTGTTTGCTAGTATTTTAGTGAGGATTTTTGCATCTATATTCATCAAGGATATCGGCCTGTAGTTTTCTTTTTTGGTTATATCTTTACCTGGTTTTGGTATCAGGATGATGTTTGCTTCATAGAATGAGTTTGGGAGATTTGCGTCCGTTTCAATCTTTTGGAATAGTTTGTAAAGAATCGGTGTCAATTCCTCTTTGAATGTTTGGTAAAATTCTGCTGTGAATCCATCTGGTCCTGGGCTTTTCTTTGTTGGGAGCCTTCTGATAACAGCTTCAATCTCCTTTATTGTTATTGGTCTGTTCAAATTTTCTACGTCTTCACGGTTCAGTTTTGGGAGCTTGTGTGTGTCCAGAAATTTATCCATTTCCTCCAGATTTTCAAATTTGTTGGCGTATAGTTGTTTATAGTAGTCTCGAATGATTCCTTGTATTTCAGATGAATCAGTTGTAATATCGCCTTTTTCATTTCTAATTTTTGTTATTTGAGTCTTCTCTCTTCTTTTTTTTGTTAGCCATGCTAATGGTTTGTCAATTTTATTTATCTTTTCAAAAAACCAACTTTTTGATTCATTGATCTTTTGAATTGTTTTTTGGTTTTCAATTTCATTCAGTTCTGCTCTGATCTTAATGATTTCTTTCCGTCTGCTAACTTTAGGATTGGATTGTTCTTGTTTTTCTAGTTCTTTAAGGTGAAGTGTTAGGTTGTTCACTTGCCATCTTTCCATTCTTCTGAAGTGAGCATTTAATGCAATAAATTTTCCCCTCAATACTGCTTTTGCAGTATCCCACAGGTTTTGGTATGATGTATCATTGTTTTCATTAGTTTCAATAAACTTTTTGATTTCCTGCTTGATTTCTTCTTGGACCCATATGTCATTAAGTAGAATGCTGTTTAATTTCCATGTGTTTGTATAGTTTCCAGAGTTTTGTTTGTTATTAATTTCTAGTTTTAATCCATTGTGGTCTGAGAAGATACATGGGATAATTCCAATTTTTTTGAATTTATTGAGACTTGATTTGTGACCTAATATGTGATCTATCCTGGAGAATGATCCATGTGCTGATGAGAAGAATGAATATTCTGAGGTTGTTGGGTGGAATGTTCTGTAGATATCTGCCAATTCCAATTGGTCTAGAGTCTTGTTTAGATCTTGTGTTTCTCTACTGATTCTTTGCCTAGATGATCTGTCTAATATTGACAGTGGAGTGTTCAGGTCCCCTGCTATTATGGTATTAGTGTCTATTACCTTCTTTAGGTCTAATAGAGTTTGTTTTATAAATCTGGCTGCTCCAACATTGGGTGCGTACATATTTATGATTGTTATGTCTTCTTGATGGATCAGTCCTTTTATCATTAAGTAGTGTCCCTCATTGTCTCTTTTTATGGTTTTTAGTTTAAAGTCTATTTTGTCAGATATAAGAATAGCCACTCCAGCTCGTTTTTCTTTTCTGTTTGCATGGTAAATCTTTTTCCATCCTTTCACTCTTAGTCTGTGTGAATCTTTATGGGTGAGGTGGGTCTCTTGTAGGCAGCATATAGTTGGGTCCTGCTTTTTGATCCAGTCAGCCAGTCTGTGTCTTTTAATTGGGGAATTTAAGCCTTTAACATTAAGAGTTGTTATTGAAAGGTGTTGATTTATTCCTAGCATTTTATTGGTTGTTTGGTTGTCTTAGGTGTCTTTTGTTCCTTGCTTTCTGATTTACTGTTTGGTTTCTTTGTTTGTTGGTTCCTTAGGTTGTAGATAGTGTTTTTGTTAGCTTGTTTTCTCTTCATGAATGCCATTTTTATTGTACTAGCGGGTTTAGATTTTTCTTAGGTTTTTATGGCAGTGGTAGTTATTTTTCAGGAACCAAACCCAGTACTCCCTTGAGGATTTCTTGTAAGGGTGGTCTTGTGGTAGTGAACTCCCGCAGTTTTTGTTTGTCTGAGAAATATACTATTTGCCCCTCATTTCGGAAGGATAGCCTTGCAGGGTAGAGTATTCTTGGCTGGCAATCTTTGTCTTTTAGTATTTTGAAAATATCATCCCATTCCTTTCTAGCTTTTAGGGTTTGTGATGAAAAGTCTGATGTTAACCTGATTGGGGCTCCCTTATAGGTGATTTGACGCTTCTCTCTTGCAGCTTTTAAGATTCTCTCTTTGTCTCTGAGTTTTGCCAATTTGACTATGACATGTCTTGGAGAAGGCCTTTTTCGGTTGAATACATTTGGAGATCGTTGAGCTTCCTGGATCTGAAGATCTGTGATTTTTCCTATACCTGGGAAGTTTTCTGCCACTATTTTGTTGAATATGTTTTCAATGGAATCTCCATTTTCCTCCCCTTCTGGAATACCCATGACTCGGATATTTGAGCGCTTGAGGTTGTCTGATATCTCTCTCAGATTTTCTTCCATGTCCTTGATTCTTTTTTCTTTCTTTTTGTCTGCTTGTGTTATTTCAAACAGCCCATCTTCAAGTTCAGAGGTTCTCTCTTCAACTTCGACAAGCCTGCTGGTTAAACTCTCCGTTGTGTTTTTTATTTCGCTGAATAACTTCTTCAGTTCAGCAAGTTCTGCTACATTTTTTTTCAGGACATTGATTTCCTTGTATATTTCCTCTTTCAGATCCTGTATACTTTTCCTCATTTCATCATGATGTCTAGCTGAGTTTTCTTGTATCTCATTCAGTTTCCTTAGAATTATCACTCGAAATTCCTTGTCAGTTATTTCAAGGGCTTCTTGTTCTATAGGATCTAGAGTATGAGATTTATTAACTTTTGGTGGTGTACTTTCTTGATTTTTTGTATTTCTGGTGTCTTTTTTTTGGTGTTTATTCATTGTGGCAGGGGGTTTCACAGTCCACCGGTTTGAGACTAATGACTAACTAGGATGTTGCTGTGGTTGCCAATTTGGTATGGCTCCCGCCGTGACTGCTCAGTTGGCCTCTAGTGTCTTGTGTGTGTGGTTGCCTCGGGTCTTGGGCTTCTCCGGGGATCCACCTTTCTGGTCAGCTTGTACTCTGCTGGGCTGGTGGATCACGCACCACAGGGTGTGTGATCTCTGTTGAGCTTTCACTTTCTGTACAGGACTTCTCCCCGTTCCGTGTGCTCTGGCCCAGGCTGTTAGATCGTGCAGTGGCGACCCCACCGGGTGTGTGGTTTCTGTCGAGTCTCCGCCTCCCTGGCCGCACGTCTCCCCCCTCTGTGCACACTGTGCTGGGCTGGGGTGTGTCTTCTGCACCCCTCGTCTATCAGCTGGGCCTTCAAGACCCTGCTCAGCACCGCCTCGCCCAGGAAGTCTACCAGGTTTCTGCTAGGCACAGACGACCGGTCTCTCTGGGTGCCTTTGTAGCACTGTGTAGATCTTTCTCGGGTCTTGTTCACCTTTGTATCCCCCCAGTATAAACCGAGTCTAGTGCCCGCCTGCAGCCTGCTCTCCGGCAGGTTCTAGCGGACCTGGGAACTCTCCTACCACACTATTCCCAACCAGAAATTCATTAGGCTTTTTTCCAAACTGGTGGTCGCAGAGATGGTATCTGCCTCCCAGTAACAGGAAGTTTACCGGGCCGGAGTCCAGGGTGTGGTGGAGTGACAGTCGGCCCGCCTGTATTTCCTAGCCCTCCCAACACTGGTCGGGACGCCACACACCCCCAGCCCTGCCAGAGAACCGCGGAGGGAGTGGGAGAGGAGGCCGGCCCGCAGGGTCCGGAAAGCCCCGCGCCAGGCCAAGCAAATGGGCTCAGTGATGGCCGATCAGGGCGGAGCTGCCCGCACCTGGGAAAATGGAGGCAGCACTGGGGCAGTGAGTGGCCTGGTGGTGCAGGCGGGAGCCGGGTGGGCAGGGATCACTCACAGAGCTGTGCCAGGGATCACTCACAGTGCTGTGCCAGGTCGGGCGCTCGCTCTGTCTCTGGTTTGTTGCCTTCCGTGTTCTCGGCGCTGCCGCCTCGGGCTGTTCAGTCGCGGCGCCGCTCGGGCGCTCCCAGGAATCTTCTTTAATGCCGGCCTGAAACCTCGAATCCTGAATAGGGCAGCTGGCCGCCTTCACTGCGGCCCCAGCCTCCGGGATCCTGGCTGCATCCACAGCAGCCCTGGCGCCGTGTTCCCTGTTTCAAGACTCGCTTTTGCAGCTAAGAATCAGTTCTTTTCCTGCTCCACACTTCAAAGCTGTTGCCGGTAAATGAGGCAGCCTCTCCTGCCGGGGGCAAAGTGGCGTTGAGCCCCCACGACCGGCCAGCAGCAGCAGTCCTCCCTTAAGAGATGGCCAGAGGAAGGTCCACAAGTTTCCCGGCTGCCTGAGGCCCAGTGGCCACCTTTTCCACCTCAGCTACTCCGCGCCAGCCGCCGCAGCCGTCATTGGTATTTTGATAGGAATGGCATTGAATGCATAGTCGCTTTGGATAATGTGGACATTTTGATTATGTTAATTTTTCCAACCCATGAACATGGGATATCTTTCCATTTACTTGTGTTCTCTTCAATTTTTTTTCAGTAATGTTTTACAATTTTTATTGTAGAGGTCTTTTACCTCCTTCATTAAATTTACTCCTAGGTATTTTGATTATTTTTGGTAGCCATTGTGAATGGGACTTCTTTCTTGTTTTCCTCTTCAGCTATTTCATTATTGGGATGTAGGAAGGCTTTTGATTTTTGTGTGTTTACTTTGTATCCTACCACTATACTGAATTCATTTATTAGTTCTAGTAATTTCTTGGTAGAATCTTTATTGTTTTCTATGTATATGATCATATCTTCTGCAAATAGGGATACTCTGACTTCCTTCCTTCTGATTTGGATGTTCTTTATTGCCTTTGGATGTTCTTTATTTCTCTTGCCTTATTGCACTGGCTAGAACTTCTAGTACCATGTTGAAGAAAAGAAGAGGAAGTGAGCATCCTTCTATTTTTCCATATCTTAGAGGCAAAACCTCTAATTTTTGTTCATTCAGTGTGATATTAGCTGTGGGTTTGTCACATATGGCCTTTATCATTGAGATGCATTCTTTCTGTACCTAATTTGTTGAGTCCTTTTATTATAAAGGGGTGTTGCATTTTATCAAATGCTTTTTTCTGCATCTATCCAAATAATCATATGGTTTTTCCCCTTCATTCTGTTGATGTGATGTATCATGTTTGTATATTTGCATATGTTGAACCATCCTTGCATCTTTGTGATGAATCCCACTTGAAGATGGTGAATGATCTTTTTAATATGTTGTTGGATTCTGTTTGATAGTATTTTGTTGCAGATCTTTGCATCTGTGTTCATTAGCTATATTGGTCTGTAGTTTTCTTTTTCATTGTATCTTTTTCTGGTTTTGGTATAATGTTAATATTGGCCTTGTAGAATGAGTTTGGATGTATTCCCTCCTCTTCAATTTTTTGGAAGAGTTTGAGAAGAATTTGTATTAGTTCTTTAAACGTTTGATAGAATTCAGTGGTAAAGCCACCTGGTCCTGGGGTTTTCACTGCTGGAAGACTTTTTGTTACTGCTTCACTATCATTTCTTATTATTGGTCTGTTTAGGTTTTCTAGTTCTCCATGATTCAACCTCGGGAAAGATTCAGGAGTTTATCCATTTCTTCTAGGTTTCCCAGGTTTTTTTCATGTAATTGTTCTTAGTAGTCTCTTATGATCCTTTGTATTTCGGTGATAACAATTTTAATGTCTTCTTTTTCATTTCTGATTTTATTTATTTGAGTATTCTCTCCTTTTTTCTTTGTCTAACTAAAGGATTATCAGTTTTGTTTATCTTTTCAATTAGCCAACTTTGTTTCATCAGTCTTTTTTTGTATTTAAAATAATCTCTGATTCATTTATTCCTGATTTACTCTTTGTTATTTCTCTTCTACTGATTTTGGGTTTAGTTTGTTCTTGCTTTTCTAGCTCCTTGAGGTATAATGTCAGTTTGTTTATTTGGAGTCTTTCCTCTGTTTTGACTTAGGCTTTTGTTGTCATAAGCTTTCCTTTTGGAACTTCTTTTGCTGTATCTCATAGGTTCTGGTATGTTGTGTTTTCATTTGCACTTGTATCCAGGAATTTTTAAATTTCCTTTTTGATTTCTTATTTGACCCATTTGTTGTTTAGGAGCATTTTGTTCAAATTCCATGTATTTGTATCATTTCTAATGTCTCTTTTGTTGTTGATTTCTAGTTTTATTCCATTGTGCTCAAATAAGGTAGTTGATATGATTTCAATTATTTTAAATTTGTTGAGACTTGTTTTGTGAGTTAACATATGGTCTGTTCTAGAGAACATTCCACATTCTGCTGAGAAGAATTGTATTGCAACCATTGGATGAAATGTTTGTAAGTGTCCATTAGGTCCAGTTGGCCTATGGTAGAGGTTAATTATGATGTTTCCTGGTTAATTTTCTGTTTGGATGATCTGTCTTTTTCTGAAAATGAGGTACAAAAATCCCCAACAAGTATTGTATAGGAGTTCGTTTTTCACATCCAGTTTAAAAGTAATTGCTTTATTTATGTAACTGGGTGCTCTTAAGTTGGGTGCATTTATATTTAGAATTTTTATATCATTTTGTTGAATTCATCCCTTTATCTTGTTTTACTTTCCTTGGCTTGAAGTCTATCTTGTCTGATAGAAGTATAGCTACTCCTGCTCTTTTTTGATTTCCATTTTCTAAAATATCTCTTTCCATCCCTTCACTTTCAGTTACTGGGTGTCTTTATAGGTGAAGTGAGTTCCTTGTAGGCAGCATACTCTTGGTTCTTGTTTTATAACCCATTGAGTCACTCTGTATCTTTTAATTGGGACATTTATTCTATTTAAATTTAAAGTTAATATTGATACATAGAAACTTGTTAGTGCCATTTTATTTTTACTGGCTGTTTTGTTGATCCTTTTTTCATTTTTTCTGATCTTACTGTCTTCCTTTGTAACTGTGTTGTTTTCTCTAGCAGTGTATTTTGATTTCTCACTATTTTTAGTGTCTTTCATAAGTTTTTGTGTTATGGTTACCATGAGACTTACAAAAACATGTTATAGTTATAGCAGATTATTTTAGACCAATAGCAACTTAACTTTGGTACATAAGAAAAAAAAAAAGCGCTGGCTTTTGGCTCACTTGGGAGAGTGTGGTGCTGATAACATCAAGGCCATGGGTTCAGATCCTATATAGGGATGACCAGTTAGCTCACTGAGTGAGCATGGTGCTGACAACACCAAGTGAATGGTTACTGGTCATCTTTAAAAAAAAAAAAGAAAAAGAAAAAAGAAAAAAAAAGCCAACTGTTCACTTTAGTGTCATTCGCCTCAACCCCCATTTTTTGAGATTTTGTTGTTTCAAGTTACACCTTTTAATATTGTCTATCTCTTATATGAGTGTTTTATATGTTATTGTCTTGTTTGGTTTGTCCTATAGTCATTATAATAAAGATGTAAGCAGTTTATTTACCACCCTTTTGATATTGGAATATTCTGAGGTCATCTGTGAACTTACTTTACTAATGAGTTACATAAACTTCAAATGTTTTCTTGTTGCTCCTTAGTAACATCTTTTTCATATTGAAGAACTCCCTTTAACATTTCTTATAATGTGTTGAATTCCCTTGCTTTTGTTTGTCTGGGAAAGACATTATTTCTCCATTATGTTTTGCTGGTTACAGAATTCTTGGCTCACAGTCTTTTTCCTTAAGCACTTTGGGTATATAATCCCATTCTTTTCTGGCATGTAGGTTTGTATAGAGAAACCCACTGACAGACACACTGGGGCTCCATTGAGTGTTATGTATTTCTTTTCTCTTGCTGTTTTCTTGGTTTTTGATAATTTGATTATGATGTACTTTGGGGTGTTCCTCCTTGGATTTAATTTGATTGGTGACTTTTGAGTTTCCTGTATCTGAATGCTGTCATCTGTCTCCATACTTAGGAAATTTTCAGACAATATTTCCTTGCATGTGCTTTCTACATCTCTTCTTTTTTCCTCTCCTTTGACTATGCTAATTATGCAGATGCTATTTTGCTTGAGGGAGTTGCATATTTGCTGTATTTCTGTTTCTTTTTTTAAATTCTTTTTTCTTTTTGTTCCTCTGATTTGATAATTTCATGCGTTTTCTCTTCAAGCTCACTGATAAGTAAGTTGTACTACATTTTGAGATTTAAAAAAATATCTGTTGCTTGTTTACAGAAATTCTATCCATTCTGTATATTGATGTTATGTATTGTGACCTTACTAAAATGACTGGTTTTAGCAGTATTCGTTGTTTTGCAAATTACTTAAAATTTTCTATGTATGTCATCAAGCATCTTTTTTTGCAAATAAAAAGTGTTTTATTCCTTTTATGGATGTCTTTTATTCCTTTTCTTGTCTTATTGCCATGCCTAGAACCTCATGTAAAATATTGTACAGGAGAGGTTAGATGAGCATATTTCCTTTGTCCTTAATCTTAGGGACAAGCCTTTAGTCTCTCACTTAAGTGTGACAACAGTTGATTTTTCTCAGATGCCTTTGTCAGGTTGAGAAAGTTTCTATTTCTAGTTTACTAAGAGTTTTAAAAAAACATTTTATTTAGGGATAATTGTAGATTTACATGCAGTTGTACAAAATAATAAAGGGAGATCCTATAGATTCTTCATCCTATTTCCTCCAGTGGTAACATCTTGTATAACTATAGTACAATATCACAACCAGGAAATCAACACTGATAAAATTCAATGACTTTATTCAGATTTAACAGTTTTATATGAATTTATGTGTGTGTCTGTGTATATATGTGTATTTAGTACTGTGTAGTGTTATCAAACATGCAGAGTTATCTATCACAGCCAAGACACATAATTCCTTTACAAAGATCTTTTGCATTGCCCTTTTATAAATGCAAGCACCTCTCTCCCTCCCCACCTCCTAATTACTGGCAACCACTAATCTTTTCTAAAGGAAAATCATTTTTAGTAGGCTCTCAGGCAGCTGAGGATATTCTTTGGTACTCTACAAGTGGTAGACTCTCTTTCTCCCTCTCTTTTTAAAGATCCCCCAAACTTATTAATTTTGCATAACTGAAACTTTGTTCTACTCCCCAGACCCCCTGGCAACCAACACTCTCTCTGCTTCTATGTATTTAATATTTAGATCCCACATATAAGTGAAATCATGCAGTATTTTTCTTTCTGTGATTAGCTTATTTCACTTAACATAATGTCTTTTTAGTCTGTTTCTGTTACTTATAAAAAGAAATACCTGATACTAGGCAATTTATAAAGAAACAGTATTTATTGTTTACAGTTTTGGAGGCTGGGAAGTCCAAGTCCAGGGAAAACATCTATTGAGGGCCTTTTCCTGGTGGTGACTATACAGCAACACAGGGTATCACATGGCAAGAATGGTGGAGCGGAGAGAGAGAGAGACTCTCATGTGCTCTCCTTTTGAAGCCCTCAGAACCATGCTCATGACCACCATTAAACCAACAATGGATTAACCCATTTTCTTGTGCATGGTCCTCAAAATCTAATCACCTCTTCAAGGCCTCACCTTTCAATTACCATCATATGATTTCCCACCCTTTTAACATTGCCACATTGGAGGCCAAGTTTCTAATACCTTGAACTTTGAAGGGCACACTTTAAGCTTCAATGAGTTTAAGAGACATTCAGTCCACAGCAGTCCTCGAGGTTTATCCATGTTGCAAATGGCAGGATTTCCTTCTTTTTTAAGGCTGAATAATATTTCATTGTATATATAGATCACATTTTCCTTATCCATTCAAATGTCAATGTACATGTAGGTTGTTTTCATATCTTCTACATTGTGAATAATGCTGCAATAAGTATGGGAGTTAGATATCTATTCAAAATCCACATTTCAATTCCTTTGAATATGTACACAGAAAAGGGATTCCTGTATTAAACGATAATTATATTTTTAATTTTTTGAGGAACTTCCATATTGTTTTCCATTGTGGCTATGCTAATTTATATTTCCACCAACAGTGTAAAAGTCTTCCCATTTCTCCATATCTTCACCAATTGCTATCTTTTGTTTTTTTGATAATAGCCATCCTAACAAGTATGAGGTGATATCTTGTTGTGGTTTTGATTTGCATTTCTGTAATGATTAGTGATTTTCTTTTCATAGACCTGTTGGCCATTTCCATGTCTTCTTTGGAGAAATGTCTATTCAGGTCCTTTTCCCATTTTTTATTTTTTGGCCCACAAATTTTAGTTATGTTTTTATTTATTCATTTTTAAATTCTTGGCTCATTTACTTTATTTTATTTTATATTTTTAAAGATAGTTTATTATACATATATGTGAAGTACAAAGTTGATTTTCAATAGTTGTGTACAGTGCATGATGGTCAGATCAGTGTAGTTAGCTTATTCATCAATACGATGTGTAAGCCCTGCTTTTGATATGAAAAAGTCCAACTTATATTAAAAATGGATGTAAAGGCAACAAAAAATTATAGGAATTCACTACATTTCTCAAAATTGCTTTGGTTATTACTAGACTTTTGTGATTCTGAGTGAAGTTTAGGATATTTTTTCTATTTCTGCAAAAACTACGCCATTGGGATTTTGATAGGTATTGCATTGAATTTATAGGTCACTTTGGAAAATATGGACATTTTGACAATATTGATTATTGCATTCCATGAACACAGGATGTCCTTCCATTTTTGTGAGTTTGCTTTTTTTTTTAAATTGTACTTTATTTTGTCAATATACAATGTGGTTGATTATTGTGGCCAATTACTGAAACTTCCCTCCCTCTTCCCTCTCCCTCTCCCTCCCAACAATATCCTTTCTGTTTGCTTGTCATATCAACTTCAAGGAATTGTAGTTGTTCTGCCGTCTCCCCCCCCCCCGGTTGTTTGTGTATTTATTTACTTATTTTTTAGCTCCCACAAATAAGTGAGAACATGCGATATTTCTCTTTCTGTGCCTGACTTGTTTCACTTAATATAATTCCCTCTAGGTCCATCCATGTTGTTACAAATGGTAGTATTTCATTCTTTTTTTTATAGCAGAGTAGTTATTCCATTGTGTAGATATACCACATTTTCCATATCCATTCATCTGATGATGGACATTTGGGCTGGTTCCAACTCTTAGCTATTGTAAGGAGTGCTGTGATGATCATTGGGGAACAGGTATACCTTCGACTTGATGATTTCCATTCTTCCGGGTATATTCCCAGCAGTGGGATAGCTGGGTCATATGGTAGATCTATGTGCAATTGTTTGAGGAACCTCCATACCATTTTCCATAGAGGCTGCACTATTTTGCAGTCCCACCAACAATGGATGAGAGTTCCTTTTTCTCCGCAACCTTGCCAGCATTTATGGTTCAGAGTCTTTTGGATATTAGCCATCCTAACTGGGGTGAGATGGTATCTCAGTGTGGTTTTGATTTGCATTTCCCGAATGCTGAGTGATGTTGAGCATTTTTTCATATGTCTGTTGGCCATTCGTATATCTTCCTTTGACAAATGCCTATTTAGCTCTTTTGCCCATTTTTTTAATTGGGTTACTTGTTTTTTTTTTTTCTTGTAAAGTTGTTTCAGTTCCTTGTATATTCTGGATATTAATCCTTTGTCAGATGTATATTTTGCAAATATTTTCTCCCACGTGCGTTTGCCTTTTAAAGTTTCTTTCAAGTTTTTGAAGTTTTCACATGCAAATTTTTCACCTCCCGGGTTATATTTATTCCTAAATATTTTATTCTTTTTGATGCTATTATAAAGTTGCTTTCTTAATTTTCTTTTCAAATAGGTCATTGTTAGTCTATAGACATAACTGACTTGTGTTTGTTATTTTTTTATTTTGCAATTTTTACAAAATTCACTTATTAGTTCTAATGATTTTTGTGTTAAGCCTTTATGGTTGTCTCTATATAAGATCATGTCATCTGCAAACAGAAGCATTTTAACTTCTTTCTTTACTATTTGGATGCCTTTTAATTCTGTCTCTTGTCTAATTGCTCTGCATAAGATGACAGTACTATATTGAATGGGAGAGTTTAGAGTGGGCATCTTTGCTTTGTTCTGGATCTTTGGAGTAAAGTATTTAGTTTTTCAGTGTTGTGTATGATGTTAGCTGGTGGTTTGTCATCTATAGCATTTATTGTGTTGAAACACATTCCTTCTATACCTAATTTGTTGGGAGTTTTTTAAGATCATGAAATGATATTATTTTTTTCGAGATGTCGAACTAGAGAGGTCTGTTGCTAGTCAATTCCCTATATGAAGAGACCAAAACAACAGACAAACAAATATATTTAGACTGGCATCTGAGGAAACATGGTGCAGCGCACCTGGAAAGTGAGGAGATTCTTGTGAAGCACAGAAGAAGGGAATGGTACCACAGAGATCATTACAGGGCATCCAGCCTGAGGCCCACCACAGGGACTGGACTGGAGCTAGTGGAGAGGAAGGAAGCTGTAAAAGATCCCAGCTATTCCCACTGACACCACAAACACTAGTGATCCTTGCCCCAGGAGTGTCCCCAGTCTTTTGGGGACACACATTTGAACTCACTCAGCACTTTCACCCCCCACCCCAGGTGATCAAACAGACTGGCTGTGTGGAAAATCTGCTGGATTGTAGTGGTTCCCATATTCACAGCCCACCTTTCACGGCCCACAACTAAGCCAGCAGAAGCCCCACCTCCGACCAGGACCCTTCACATACTTGCATGGGCATTGGCATCCCAGCTATTTGGAGCCTAGGCCCCAGCAGCAGACCCAGTGAACCTGAGTCCATTTGTCTGGAGGCACTGTCTGCACTCTGCAGTGCTTACTTGGATGCTGGTGGGGTTGGGGCTCAGGCTGCTTGGAGCTGAGGACAGACAGAGTGACTGAAACCAGTGTCTGAACTCACTCAGCACCCCTCCCCACCAGGTGAGCAGGTTGACTAGTTGAGTGGAAAATACACTGGAGTGCATCAGGTCCCCACATTCAAAAAACAAGGAGGAGTTGCTATACTTACATCAGATAATATAGACTTCAAACCATAAACTATCAAAAGAGACAAGGACATTATATAATGACAAAAGGATCAATGCAGCAAGAAGATGTAGCAATCATAAATACATATGCACCCAACATCGGAGCACCAAGATATATAGAGCAACTGTTATTGGATCTGAGGGGAAAAATAGATCCCAACACAGTAATAGATGAGGACTTTAGCATGCCACTCTCCGCATTGGACAGATGACCTAGACAAAGAAGTATTAGAGAAGTATTGGATTTAACAACACCTTAGACTAAATGGACTTGACAGACATATACAGAATATTTTATCCAACAATGACAGAATATACATTCTTCTCATCAGCTCCTGAATTATTCTCAAGGATAGACCACATGCTGGGTCACAAATTGTCTCAACAAACTTAAAATGATTAAAATCATATCAAGTATATTTTCAGACCACAGTGGAATCAAATCAGAAATTAACAAGATACAAAAACTATAGAAACTATACAAATTCATGGAAATTTAACATCATGCTCCTGAATGACCAGTGGGTCAAAGAAGAAATAAAGCAGGAAATCAAAAAATTCCTTGAAATAAATGAAAATACAAGTACAACTTACCAAAACATGTGAGATATTGCAAAAGCATTACTAAGAGTGAAATTTATTGCAATAAGTCCTTACATCAAAAGAATGGAGAGACTTCAAATAAACAACATAATGTTAAATCTCAAAGAACTAGAAAAACAAGAACAATCTAATTCCAAAACTAGCAGATGGAAAGAAATAACTAATATCAGAGCAGAACTAAATGAAATAGAGAGCAAAAGAATGATACCAAAAATCAATTAAAAAAAAGTTGGTTTATGGAGATGGCAAAATAGACAAACTGTTGTCCAGAGTAAATAATAAAAGAAGAGAGAAGACCCAAATAACAAAAATCAGAAATGAAAAAGGAGATATTATAACCAATAACAGAAATACAAAGAGTCATTAGACTGTTATGAACATCTATATATCAACAAATTTGAAAACCTGGGGGGAATGTATAAATTTTTGGACACATGCAAACTGCAAAGAGTGATCCAAGAAGAAATACAAAACCTAATCAGACCAATAATAAGCAATGAGATAGACACAGTAATTAGCAGTCTCCCAACAAAGAAAAGTTGAAGCCAGATGGCTTCATTGCTCAAGTCTACCAAACCTTTAAAAAAGAATTGACACCAATCCTTCTCAAACTATTCCAAACAAATCAAAACAGAGGCCACTCTCCCAAATTCACTCTTTGAGACCAGCATCACCCTTATACCAAAACAGACAAAGACACAGCAAAAAATGAAAGCTACAGGCCAATATCCTTGATGAACATTGACACAAAAATCCTTAACAAGATATTAGCAAAGAGAATACAACAGCACATCAAAAAGATTATACACCATGATCAAGTGGTGTTCATCCCAGGGATGCAAGAATGGTTCAACATATGCAAATCAATAAATGTGATACACCACATTGACAAAAGCAAGGACAAAATATGTATGATTATCTCAACAGATGCAGAAAAAGCATTTGACAAAATCCAGCATCCTTTCTTGATAAAGAACTTTTAACTCAGCACAATAAAAGCTATATATGACAACACCACTGCTAACAACATCCTGAATGAGGAAAAACTGAAAGTTTTTCCTTTAAGGATAGGAACAAGACAAAGATGCCCATTCTCACCACTCCTATTCAACTTAATATTGGAATTATTAGCCAGAGCCCTCAGGCAAGAGAAAAAAAAAGGGTATCCAATAAGGAAAAGACAAATTCAAATTGTCACTGTTCACAGATGACATAACCCTATGTATAGAAAAGTCCATAACCTCTACCAGAAAACTCCTAGAGCTCATAAATTCAGTAAAGACACAGGATGCAAAATCATTACACAAAACATGGTAGCAGTCTTATATGCCACCAACAAAGAAGCAGAAGAAAAAAATCAAGAAAGTAAGCCCATTTACAATATCTACCAAAAGAATAAAACATCTAGGAAAAAATTTAACCAAGGAGGTGAAAGTTTTGTACAATGAGAACTATAAAACACTGCTGAAAGAAATTACAGAGGATATCAAAATATGGAGGGACATTCCTTTTGCAAAGATTGGAAAAATTAATGTTATGAAAATGTCCATACTACCCAAAGTGATATACAGATTCAATGCAATCCCCATCATAATGCCAATGATATTCTTCACAGAAATAGAAAACAACTATGATTAAATTCATATGGAACAACAAAAAAATCCCAAATAACTAAAGCTATCATGAGAAGAAAAAAAAAAAAAAAAAAGGAGGCATTATCCTACCTGATTTCAAACTATGCTACAAATTTATAGTAACGAAAACAGCATGGTTCTGGCATGAAAACAGACACATGGACCAATGGAACAGAATAGAGGACCCAGAAATCACCAAAGGTACTTACATCCAACTGATCTTTGACAAAGTCACCTGGAACATATATTGGGGTGAGTATAGCCTTTTTAGTTAGTGGTGCTGGGAAAACTGGATATCCGTATGTAGAAGAATGAACCTTGATCTGTACCTCTCACCGTATACCAAAGTCAACTCAGAATGGATTGTTTTCTTCCATTGAAGTTTTATAGGAAACTATAAAACTCCTAGAAAAAAACATAGGGGAAACACTTGAGGATATAGAACTTGGCAAATACTTTATGAATAAGACCCCAAAAGCACAAGCAACAAAGGAAAAAATAAACAAATGGGATTATGTCAAACTAAAAAGCTTCTGCACAGCAAAGGAAACAATCAACAGAGTGAAAATACAGCCTACAGAATGGCAGAAAATACTTGCAAACTACGTATTCAACAACAGATTAATGTCCAAAATATACAGGAACTCAAACAACTACACAGTAAAAAAGCAAATAACCCAATTACAAAATGGGCAAAGGAGGCAAGGATGTGGAGAAAAGGGAACCCTTCTATGTTGTTGATGGGACTATAAACTAGTACAGCCATTATGGAAAACAGTATGGAGGTTTCTCAAACAATTACAGATAAAACTACCATAGGATCTAGCAATCCCACTTATTTCTAGTTTCATCCCATTGTGATCAGAAAAGATTTGGAATAACTTCAATCATTTTATTTCTTAACATCTTTTACCTCAACTTGAAGAACTCCGTTTAGCATTTTTTGTAAGGCCAGTCTACTGGTGATGAACTCCATCAGTTTTTGTTTGTCTGGAAACATATTTATTTTATTTTAACTTTATTCTTAATAAGCAGTTTTTCCATTTAAAGTATTGTTGGTTGGCACTTTTTTTTTTTCAGTACGTTGAGTATAACATGACTCTCTCTCTTGGCCTGCAGATATTCTGATGGAAAATCTGCTAACTATCTTATAGAGGCTGCTTTGTATGTGATAAGTTGCTTTTTTCCTGCTGTTTCTAAAATTTTCTCTTTGCATTTGATTTTTTAAAATTGGTTATGAATATTCATGAGATACAGAGCTGACTGTCAGCCCTCATGCCCAAAATGTGAAGGAGCTGAATAGACATTTTTCAAAGGAAGACATACAAATGGTCAACAGGTACATGAAAAAATGCTCAACATCACTAGTCATCAGGGAAATGCAAATTAAAACTACACTGAGATACCACCTCACCCCAGTTAGATTGTCTATTCAAAAAGATGGTGAATAACAAATGCATTTGCTTTTTGGACAATTTAATTATAGTGTGTCTTGGCGTACACCTCTTTATGTTCAACCTGTTTGGGAACTTTTACACTTCATAACATAATGAATGTTCATTTCTCGACCTAGATTTGGGAAGTTTTCAGCCACTTTTAAAATATGCATAATTTCCCTTTCTCTGTTCTCCTGGAATTCCATGTCTTTATTGATTTCTTCAGTGGTGTCCTATAAGTTCCCTAGGCTTTCTTCACACATCATCATTCTGTTTTACTTTTGTTTGTCTAATTGGGTAATTCCAAATGACATGTCTTTGAGTTCACTGGTTTTCTCTTGATCAAGTGTGTTGTTGAAGACCTCTATTGAATTTTTGAATTCCATCATATAATCTTCAGCTCCAGTTTGTGTCTTTTTTATGATTTCTATATTTTTATTGAACTTCTTATTTTATTTATGTAACTGATTTTTTTTTTTTAGTTTTCTATATGTGTTCTTTTGTAGATCAGTGAGCTTCTTTAAGATGATTATTTCAAATTCATTCTCAAGCAGTTTATGGATCTCTATTTCATTACAGCTAATTATTGGAGCTTTATTAGCTTCCTTTGATAGTGTTGTGTCTGCCTGATATTTTGGAATTCTTGTAGCCTTGCACTGGGGTCTGAGCATTTAAAGGATGAGTCGTCTCTTCGAGTCTTTGCAGCCTGGTATCAGCAGATCACCTTCTCCTCCTGGGTCCCCAGATGGACAGATTGCCTCTGGAAACCAGTTGATTAGGGCTGGAGTTGGGTCATGGGGCTTTTTTTTATGTCCAAACTGCATCTTCAGTCTGTGGGACTGCTACCAGAAATGTGGACAGGCGCGACTCCTGCCAGGTCCCTGGATATATGAGAATTCCTCTGGAACCATGGACAAGTAGGACCAGAACCAATACAGGAGGATGGAACTGCTTATGAGTCTTGTGTCAAGTTGGTGCTCTGTGAGCCTGCTACCAAGGCACAGGCTTACACTCTCAATGTCACTTTCTCAGTCTTGGGCTCCACCAGGGGGTCACAATCTCCTAACTAGATATTGAACCTCCCAAAAGGGCACTTTTGACCATGGATGGTTTTCAAATTGGTGTTTTTGTAGGGAAACAAGAACTGGGAATGTCTTAATATGCCATCTAACTGACATCATTGAATTTTTTTTTGAATCATACATTAATATCAACATTGGACAAATACTTTATATGCATCCATTGAGGTGTTATATATTTCTTCTTTCTTAGTTGTATGTTGAGCTATATTTGTTGAGTTTTGAGTGTTCAGTGAACTTTATGTTCTCAGGCAGGATAAATCTTGTTTGAACATAAAGTATTAATCTTTTCATATATTGTGGATCAATTTTCTACTATTTTGTAAAGGATTTTTGCATCTTTGATTATGAGGAATATTCATTTGTATTTTTCTTTTGTCTTGTTTTGATATAATAATAATTATGGCCACAAAATATAAATTGAGGAAATGTTTTCTCCTACTCTGTTTTCTTAAAAAGTTTGTTCTGAATTGGTGTTATATCTTCCTCAAGTATTTGTTGATTACACAAGTGAAGTTATCTAATATTGGGAAATATCTTTATTCTCTTTTTTTTTTTTGCTGCTTAATTCAACTTTATGAATGGACAGCTATTAATATACCACTTTAATGGTATATATTTAAGGTGTACAACATGATTTTTTGGCACACATAGTGAAGTAGTTACTATAGTCAAGCGAATTCACATATTCATTATATCACGTAGTCTTTTTTTGTGGTGAAATCATCTAAAATCTATTCTGTTAGCCATTTTCTAAATACACAATATTATTAACTATTGCCCTTATGTTGTACACCCAGTCTCTAGACTTATTACTTATTTATCCTACGTATCTGTAACTTTGAATCTTTTGACCTACATCTCCCCAGGGAAATATTTTTACTTGAAATTAAATTTCTCTGTGGAAACTAAAAATCAAATTTCTTTAGTAAATATATACCTTTTCAGATTTTTTTTGAAACTTCTGGTTACTTGACTCTTTAGAAGGATTTATCTATTTTATCTAAGCTGTTGAATTTATGGTACAAATTTGTTCATGATATTTTCTTATTATCCATTTATTGACTGTGGAATCTACAGTAATGTCTTCTCTCTCATTTCTGGTACTGGCGATTTATGTCTTCTCTTTTTATTTTTTTTTATCAGTTTATAGCAAAGTTACTCAAATTTATCACATTTATGTTCTTTGTTGTGAGAGGCTGTTCTGTGCATTGTAGACAATATAGTTGCATTACTGGCCTCTATCTAGTAGATGTCAACAGCAACATTTCCTCTTTCAGTTGTGAAAAACAAAAATATCTCAGCCATTTATATTATGTCCTTGAAAGTCTCAAATAGTGAAACTCAAATATTTCTAGAGGCAAATCTAACCTTTTATCTAGAGGCAACTTTCAAGAATGTAACAAGAACATAAGAGGCAAAGTGAGTTTGATGTCAAATCACAGGTATTACTACAATACCTGCAAACTGCATAGTACTGCTACACAAACCTGTATGCGTGTATACACACAGTGAAAAACAGCAATAACAACAACACGCCCAGTGAATAGTATAGATTGAAATCTTAGGAGATTATAGGAAACTTGAAAAAGCCAAAACACAATGTCTGTGTCTAGCACTAGGATAAGGTTATGTAAATTATAATCTCATAGTATGTTCCAACACGAAGGAAACATTAAGGTAATAACTATGACACACACTCACATGAGAAAGTATTAAAATAAAAGGAGAAAGTTAACATGTAAAACAGTATATAGTTTTGATTAGAATATGTAAATCTTTGCTTATATATATTTAATATACAAGATACATAAGAATATGTAAGAATATAGAAGGATGTTTGGAAGGGAAAATAAAATATTAAAAACTATTTTACAGTCATAGCATTATAAATAAAATCTTTTAAATTAACTTCTTTTTCTCATGATTTAAGTTAAC
Organism: Cynocephalus volans; assembly: GCF_027409185.1. NCBI lineage: Eukaryota > Metazoa > Chordata > Mammalia > Dermoptera > Cynocephalidae > Cynocephalus > Cynocephalus volans. Next base: position 153,747,680 of record NC_084463.1, read on the forward strand.
AGTAAATCTGGCCTACATTGTAGTCTACATTCCTCTGCATATTTCGTCTTAGACTTTGAATAGGGTACATAACCTTCCTGGTTAGTATTCATCTAAGGAAAAGCTGCCTTCCCCACAGTGTTTCCTAAAAGTGTAAGTAGAATAATGTTCATATGCTAGGTATGTTACTTAGATCAACATGCTTGTTTGCAAATTGCCATCTCTCTATTAACCCACCAGCTCCTACAATCTCGCCGTAGCATTTTCTGTTTAGAATGAAAACATGACTTAGTCCTTCCACGAATTTTTTCTCCAACACATACTACCACATACACGTATTTCTCCAGTTGAATAGAAGCCCTTTCCCAAGGCATAAGCGTCAATAAAAAAACTCAGCACTTCCTATCTAAAACTAACACAAGGATTTGATTTTCCCCATCTCACTGTGGGAGAAAAAGGACAGAGTGCCATGAAACAGTGTTTCTCCCTTGTGAGAAGAGTCCTCACCTGGAAAGTTGTATCCACACAGAGATGTTTCCAAGGAACAAACGATGAGCAGCAGCTTTTTCCAGAATATGACGTTCTTTTTATCCTGGTACATACGGCTAGGACATACCAGGTGTATTTATGTATATTTTCTACAGAAATCACTATGCTGAAAATTTTAAGGTGGATTTTGCTATCTTAAGCTAGGGGGAAAAAAGCTCTTCGCTGGTGTGGAAGTCAGTGGCATTTAAATCCCTCCCACAGGTCTCGTGTTCAGGGAGCTAATTCTGCAGGTTGTGTGTGTCATCTCAGCCTTTCTTCCCAGAACGTGTTTAGAGGCCAGGGACTGGTAGAGAGGGAAGATGTGATTGTGGTGGCAACCCATTGTTCCTCATTCCAACATTCCCAGCAGAGCTTGTGGTGTGTTCTTCAGTTGGCTGGGTTGCTGCTTTTGCTTTGATGTTGGATGAGGCTACTAGCTGGGCTCTCTTTATCAATGAGCCCTCTGGTTGAGCTCCACTATCAGGCAGATATGCTGGCTGAACACTCTGATGGCTTCTGTTCAGGCTGGTGGGGGTTATTTCCTGGCCAGGCCATTCTGATATTTGCTGTCTGCAATTAGGCAAGGCTGCGGGTTGGACTCTGAGGTTAGCAGAAATTGCTACTGTGGATAGGCAGGACCTGAGGCTATGCTGCTTAGAAATGCATGAGTGTCAGCTTGTTTGGATGAACCTGTGGGATGGGACTTGGCTGATTTGAGTGGCTGTTTGATCTCCAAAACCAAGTGAGAATTGATTCTACATTTTTCCAAAATGCACAAAGGTGAGAGTCTCCTACACAGGCAGGGTCATTGGTTAGTTGTTTCACTGTGTGGAGCCACGTTTGCCTTCCTGGGTCAAGTCAGTATATCTCCTTTGCTTCTCCAGTATTCATGGAAGTGACAGTTTCCCTGACTAGGTGGGGCTGTTGCATTGGCTTTTTGGCTGTATGGAGCTGCTGCTTGCCTTTCCAGGTGAAGGTGTTTCAGCCCCTTTGCTTCTGTGAAATATATAAAGGCGATAGCCTCCCTTCCTGAGTGGGGGTGTTGGGGTGGGTTTTAAGGCTGGGTGGGGAGACTGGCAGTCTGGGGGCTTAACTAGACTGTGCTTTCCATTGTGTTTCTATAGTTGACCAGCTCAGCTCTGCAGTGTGCTGTAAGGCTGGCTGATATCTCCGAGCAAGCACTGTAGCTGGCAGGAATGCAGAGGTACCACCAAGATCTGCACTCCGGTCGCTTTCTTTGTTTCTACCTCCCAAGGCAGTCAACCTGTGCTGTTTTCCCTAGCGTTCCACATGAAGTGAGATCAGAATGAGCTTCCTGACATGCATTTTGGAATACTAGAAAAGCTGGATGACTGCCTCTGGTTCTCTTTCTTCCCTGTAGAAACTGAACCCAGGGAAATCCTCTATGTCTGGTGCTATGCTGACTTGGCAGAGGGGCAGGGGGTGGTGGGGATGGGGTGATACCACTCCTCTTGCAATACAAATTTCTTTCAGTTCTGCATACCACGCAGGTGTCTCAGGCTTGTTTCCAGATGTTGGGGTTTTCAGAAGGATGTTCTAACATGTGGAAAGTTGCTAGTTGAAATTTCTGTGAGGGAAAGTGGGGCCCAAGACTTCTTACTTGGCCATATTCCTGATGTCACTCTTCCTGCAGACTTTTAATGACTTGTAAATAGAATAATAGAATTCACAAGCTGAATTTAAAGCACAGATCTAATCCATCATTCTTCACCACCCTGTCTCAGTTATGGCCAAACACAGAAGTTATCACCCCGCATCCTAGGAGACTAACTGAAGTCATGAAAGAGTCCCTAAAGCCTGCACAGATATGTGGGATCAATAACCTCAGGTTTTATGGTATGGTAATAGCAGCAGGAGGATTACTCCTCTCTACCCCTCACCATGTCCACCTCCCTCAAGGGTCCACTGTATACATGGTAAACAAGACCATACCCAGAGAGCACATTTGTAGCTTAACAGATAATAAATACAAATAAATGTATAGATTATATCTCTACAGAGAAGGGACTTTATAAGAGAATCAATCATTCCATAATAAAACAGCACTATGTGTCAGTAGTAAGACAAAAAAAAAAAAAAAAAAAAAAGACTTTTTTTTATATGTTCCACAACATATCCTCTTGGTTTCATGAATGTCATGAGGTCTCTTCTCTTGTGCTGGTGTCACAGGTGTGTTTTCCTTTACCTGAGTACAAGGTCCCTTTTCCCTGTTTCAGTGTCCACAAAGACTCTTCTTCCTTGCTGACCACAGGTAATTTTTTGAGGAGGGTCTTATCTTGTATTCATATAGAATTGACAGCCTGTTATTTTGGTGTGTTAAGAAACAGGGCTGTGGGTCCCCAGTCTCCACCTGGTGATTGACACATCTCTCTTTCCTTTTTGCAATGCAGTTGTTTTGAAAACCAATGTTGTAAATGCTGAATCTGCTGTATTGTTTTTCCAAACCAACAGTATTTATGGAGTTTTAATTCAGCTAAAACATATAGAATATAATCTTTCCTATTCTTGAAACAGTCACTTTAAAAAAAAAAGTAGAATAAGTAAGAGGCACTTTACATGGGCTGAGGTCCACAGCTTTGTTCTTAAGGAACTCTGATAAATGCCAAGTTGTAGATATAACTGACCTGGAGGGATGTAAAGGAGGCTCAAGACAAGGAGTTAGGGACCTGTGTTGGTGCTGAGCAGTGTGGACAGAAAATGAGTCCTTGGAATATGGGGTGATGGAAGACAGTAAAGACATCACCCAATATAAAAGATCCTTCAGGTCTGACTTCAAGCAGCCCAGGTGAATGTTCATTGTGGGCAATTCTCAGCACTCAGAGAGGTCTGTGTTTTTCTACTGCACAATACTCAATAGCTGAAGGTATTTTTTTCCTTTATTAAGAAATATTTTTGATGTTCCCTAGGAAGCAGGTTTTATGAGGAAGTAGTGAAAGGGCAGTTTGGTGTCCCAGGCATTGGTGTCAAATTATAGTGGGTCTAGTTTTTAAACCATACTCTGGAAACGATATAACTTTGGTCCAACTTCCAGCACACAAGCAATCATTGTACCCTCCTACTGTTTAATAATAAAAAATAATACCTAATGTTTATTTAATCTTTAAGTTCTTGATCCTCACAACAATCTTATAAGGTGGTGCTATGGTATGAATGTTTGTCCCTTCCAAAGCTCATGTGGGATCTTGCTTCCCAATGTGGCAATATTGAAAGGTGGGGCCTTATAGAGGTGATTGGATTGTCAGGACCATGCTCAGGACTGCTTTGGCTATTGGGGGTCTTCTTTTGTTTCGTATGAGTGTTAGGTTTGTTTTTTCTATTTCTGTGAAGATAGCCATTGGTATTTTCATGGGGATCACATTGAATCTGTAGATCACTTACGGAACTAGGGACATTTTCATAACATTAATTCCTCCACTCTGTGAATGTGGAATGTCATTCTACCTTTTGGTATCCTCTAATTTCTTTCAGCAGTGATTTGTAGTTCTCATTGTAGAGCTCTTTCACCTCCTTGGTTAAATTGCTTCTCAGGTATTTTATTTTGGGGGACAGTTATTCTAAATGGGCTTGCTTTCTTCATTTCTTTTTCTGTTAGTTTGTTGCTGGAGTATAAAAACTACTGATTTTTGTATACTGATTTTTTATTTTGCAATATTACCTAAATTGTTTATTAGCTCTAAGAGTTTTTTGGTAGTCTTAGTGTTTCCTATATATAGAATCATGTCATTTGAAAACAGGGACAATTTGACTTTGTCTTTTTCAATTTGGATGCCCTTTATTTCCTTCTCTTGCCTGATTGCTCTAGGAAGTACTTCCAATACTATGTTGGATAGCAGTGGTGAGAGTGGACATCCTTGTCTTCCTCCTGCTCTTTGGGGAAAAGCTTCAGCTTTTCCTCATTCAGGATGATATTGGCGGTGGGTTTGTCATATATGGCTTTCACTGTGTTGAGATATTTTCCTTCTCTACCTAATTTGTTGAGAGTCTTTATCATGAAGTGATGCTGAATTTTCTCAAATGCATTTCTTGCATCTATTGAGATGAAGGGTTTTGGTTTTTATTTTGTTGGTGTGGTGTATCATATCTATTGACTTGCATGTATTGAACCATCCTTGCATCCCTGGGGTGAATCCCACTTGATCATAATGTATAATGTTTTCAATGTGCTGCTGTGTCCTGTTTGCTAATATTTCGCTGAAGATTTTTCTGTCTACGTACATCAAGGATATTGGCCTGTAATTTTATTTTTTTGTTGTGTTTTTGTCTGGTTTTGGTATCAGGGCCTCCTAGAATGAGTTTGGGAGAATGACCTCCATTTTAATTTTTTGGAATAGTTTGAAAAGAATTGGTATTAATTCCCCTTTTAATGTTTGGTAGAATTCGGCAGTAGAGCCATCTGGTCCTAGGCTTTTCTTTGTTAGAAGACTTCTGATTATTGCTTCACTCTTGCTGCTTGTTATTGGTCTGTTCCAGTTTTCTATTTCTTCCTGATTCAGCCTTGGTAGTGTGTATGTGTCCAGAAATTTAACCATTTCCTCCAAGTTTTCTAATTTGTTGGCATATAATTCATAATAGTCTCTAGTGATTCTTTTTATTTCTGTGGCATCATTTGTGATGTCTCCTTTTTCATTTCTTATTTTTGAGTCTTCTCTCTTCTTTTTTAAAATTAGCCTGGCTAATGGTGTGTCTATTTTGTTTATCTTCTCAAAAAAAACAACTTTTTGATTTGTTGATCTGTTGTATCAAATTTTTGGTCTCTATTTCATTTTGGTCTGCTCTGATCTAAATTATTTCTTTCCATGTACTTATTTTGGGATTGGATTATTCTTGTTATTAGTTCTTTGACTTGTAACATTTGGTTGATTATTTGAAATCTTTCTGTTCTTTTGATGTAAGCATTTATTGCAATTATCTTCCCTCTGTTTTTGTGATATCCCATAGGTTTTGCTAGGATGTATCTTTATTATCATTAGTTTCAAGACATTTTTTGATTTCCTGTTTAATTTCTTCTTTTCTTCATTCAAAAACATGTTTAATTTTCATGTATTTGTATGGTTTCTGAAGTTTCAGTTGTTATTGATTTCTAGTTTTAATCTGCCGTAGTCTGAAAAGATACTGAAATGATTTCAGTTTTAAAAAATTTGTGACCTAACATGTGGTCTATCCTGGAGAATGTTCCATGTGCAGATAAGAAGAATTTGTATTCTGTAATGGTTGAATGAGATGTTCTGTAGACATCTGCCAAGTCTAATTGGTCTAACATGTAGTTTAAACACTGTGTTCCTCTGTTGGTTTGTTGCCTAGATGATGTATTCAATGCTGAGAAAGGAGAGTTCAGGTCCCCAATTGTATTGGGGTCTGTCTCTGTATTTAGTGCTGGCAGTGTTTTCTTTATACATCTGGGTGGTCTGATGTTGGGTGCTTATGTACTTATGAATATTATGTCTTCTTAGTGGATAGATCGTTTTATCATTTTAAAATGTTCTTCTTTGTCTCTTTTTATAGTGTCTGGTTTAGGGTCTATATATAAGAATAACTACTCCTGCTTGTTTTTGGTTTCCATTTGTGTGGTATATCCTTTTCTATCCTTTCACTATTAGGCTGTATGAGTCTTTACAGGTGAGGTGGGTTTCTTGTAGTCAGCATATAGTTGGGTTGAGTTTTTGAATCCACTTGACCAGTTTGTCTTTTGAGTGGGAAATTCAATCCATTTACATTTAGGGTTGTTATTGAAAGATATTGTGTTACCTTTGGCATTTAATTGCTTTTCATATGGTTTTAAAAAATGTCTTCTCTTCCTTTCATCCCCTTTTATTGTTTGTCTTCAGTGTTTGTTTTTTTGCTGAGATGGGATGGTAGGTTTATTTCCCTTTCTCATTTGCATATCTGTTCTACCAGTGTGATTTGTTCTTTCTCATGTGGTGATTATAGATTTTTGGGGTGGTGATTATAGATTTTTGGGGTTCTAGATGCAGAACACGATTTCCCTGTCATTTCTGAATATAGCCTTGCAGAGTATAGTATTCTTGGCTGGAAGTTTTTTTCTTTTAGTATTTTGAAAATAACATCCAATTTTCTTCTGCCTTGTGAGGTTTCTGCTGAGAAGTCTGCTGTTAGTTTGGTGGGGACTCCCTTATAGGTGACTTGATGCTTTTCTCTTGCTGTTTTTAGGTTTCTCTTTTTCTTTGGCTTTTGAAAATTTGATTAAAATGTGTCTTGGAGAGGACTTTTTTGGATTGAATATGTTTAGGGATCTTAGAAATTCTTTATTCTGGAAGTCCAATCTCTACCAACACCTGGGAAATTTTTCACTATTATTTCACTGAATACATTTTCAATGGCTTTTCCTCTCTCCTCCCCTTCTACAACACCTGTGATTCAGATGTTTGTGTACTTAAGGTTGTCTGATAGATCTCTTAGATTTTCTTCATTTTTAAAATCTGCTTGGGTTATTTCAAAAAGACAGTCTTCAAGAGCAGAAATTCTTTCTTCTGCTTGCTCTAGCCTGCTGCTTACACTCTTGATTGTAGTCTTCATTTTGTTCACTGAGTCTTTCAGTTCCAGGAGTTCTGCTGCATTCTTTTTTTATGATTTTTATCTCTTTATAAGTTTCCTCCTTCATATCCTGGATTGTTTTCCTAATTTCTTTGTATTGTCTATCCAAGTCTTCTTGTATCTCACTGAATTTTTATAATATTATTACTCAGAATTCCTTTTCAAACACTTCAAATGTTTTCTGTTGTTTGGGATCTGGTGTTTGAGAATTACAGTATTCCTCTGGTGGTGTCATTTTTTTTTTTTTTCACATTCCTAGTATCTCTACACTGTTGCCTGGTCATCTGGTGGAGCAGTTGCTTCTTCTATTAATCTGGGATGCCTTTTGAGGAGATAGACTCTCTCCTGTAGATTTGTTTTATATTGCCCATTGGGTGGGGTGTTTTAGTTTGGGTTCTGGGTAGACTCAGTAGTCTCAGTAGTTCCAGGCAGTCTCATTTGTTCTGAGTAGATTCAGTAGGACCAAGTAGACTCAGTAGTTCTAGGGGATGCTGGCAGCTGTGCTGCACCTGAAGCTTGGGCTATGTGGGTGGTTGGGGTGGCTGGAGCCACAGAGTCAGCCAGCCGGTTGGGTTTGTGCAGGTGGCTGTGGTGTCTGGGACTACCTGGGCAGCTGGATATTTGGTCCCACAAGAGAGGGTGGAGTTGCATGGGAGGCTGACTGGGTAGGGTCACATGGGAATCTGGGCCATTGGGGCCACATGGGAAGCTGGGGATTTGCAGGTGGCTGGATGGCTGCACCCGAGTGTGTGGGTGGGGGGCCACAAGGGCAGCTGAGTGGTTTGTATTGCATAGGTGACTGGAGCTGCACTGGAGGCTGGAATGCTGGGGCTGCATGGACAGGTGTGGCTGCATGGGCAGCTGTGGCAACTGGAGCCCTGCACGTGGCTGTGGTGACTGTGGCTGTGTGGGCAGCTTGACATTTGTGGTCCTGTGGGCAGCCTAGGTGGCTTGGGATGCACACAGGTGGCCAGAACATTGGGCTGCATAGGCATTGTGGGCCTCACCAGAGGGGTATGCTTTGTGGGATAAACTCCTGTTCAGGGAGAAGGGCCATGGTTCTGAGACAATACAGTGGTGCAGACAACCACAGCAGTGATGAGTGTGGGCTGGGGCATGAGCAAGAGGAGGGTTCCCACTGGGAAGTGACAACAGCCAAGCAAATTATTCTCACCGTACGGGAGAATTTCTCCTCCTTTGATCCTGGTGTTAGGCATGTAGTGGCTGCTGAAGCTGTGTGCCTCTTTATTCTCTCAACACAACCCTGCTTGGTTTTTATGTTCCACAGGACCTCAACAGACTCCTGCTGCCCTCCCACACTTTCTCACCAATGTTCTCCCCTGTACTATGCTGTCTATTCCTTGCTCTGGTTTCTTTCTGTGGGAGGATTGCATGTTGAGTACCTCTAGTCTGTCATCTTGTCCTGTGTCTTTGGAAACATTTTAAGTTGTCAACACTGGTATGGAGAGTGTTGCTGGCATATAGTGAGTAGAGGCCAGGGATTATGCTAACACCCTCCAATGCACAGGACACTTCCTCCAAAAAGGAATTATCCAGTCCAAAGTGTCCCTTGTGCCAAAGATGAGAAACCCTGCTCTAAGCTGAATCTCTGCATTCTTGATTGGTTAGGAAATTAAACCTCAGCCTTTTTTTTGTGGGGTGTGCATGTAGGGTCGAGGGACCTACCTAGATTATATTCCATAGTTTAATTTCAGGCTTAGATGGACCAGAGGGAACAGGTCCTAAGGCAGTTCATCACCTTCTTTCCAGAGCTCTCTTTGCTGCCCAGTGCTGGTGGTAAGCGCTGTTTCCATTGAAGAGTTGAGACAGGAAACAGTCTCAGCTAACCTGTTCCAACCTAGAACATCTCTCCTGCTATTCCCCTCCAGCAACTGACTTTCCCATAAAACAGTTCTCTAAACTTCATAGAGTTCAGGCATCCTGAAGTAATATGCTGAGGGCAAGTGCAATAGCAAGTTTCTACGCTTTACTTCCTTCCTTTTCAACTCCTGTATCTCCTCAATAAACATCTACCTCTCTGTGTCTGGGTGCTGCCACCTTCCCCTTTGCATACACACACCCCATGCTCTCCCCACCATGAACCACTTAAGTTAAACTTGTACAATTGAACACAAAATCTCTTTATAGTTTGGGGCTTGTCATGAGTTGAGGAAGCTCAGCCTTTAGAAATAACACTGGATCATTTTCCTTGGAGTGGGAGCTGGAAGATGAAAACCTAACATAAGTTAGTCTTTTTCTTAATAATTCTCCTTGTGTTGTGGATTGAATACCTCTCCCTGCCGCCCCAAGTCACTGAAGCCCAATCTCCATTGTAACAGTTGAGGATGGGAAATCCTACTATGGCAACTGAAAGCGGGGCATTGAAGAGGGGATTAGATTGCAGGCCCATGACATAGTGAATGGATTAATAATGGTGGTCAGGGGTGTGGTTCTGAGGACTTTAGGAGACCAGCACATGAGAGTCTGTCTCTCTGCTTTGCCGTTTTCTGCCATGTGAGACCTCTGCATTGCCATAAAGCCACCACCAAAAAGACCTTCACCAGAATTGTCCCTTGGACTTTGGACTCCCCAGCCTCCAAATCTGTAAGCAATAAATTTAGTTTTCTTTATAAATCACCCAGTTTCAGGAGTTTTGTTATAAGCAACCGAAACAGAATAATACACTCTGTTATGTCATGTATATTGTGTTTAACCTAATACCTTCATGTAACTTGTACATAATATATCTAATAAACCTATAAAGCAGCAATCAGAAGAGAGGATATTCTCTAATGACCTACTGAGGAGAGTTCACTTGCTGATCACTAAAGGAAAAGCCATAAAAGGAGAGAGGAATAAGTCACAGTGCCCAGAAAATATCTCCCCTGCCCTAGCAAAATTGTCAAGGGTCTTCCAACTCATTCTCTAAGAGTTTCAGGAGAAGCAATTTGGAGCAATAGGTAGCTGATGAAGAAGTGTTACAGAGATCCTGGAAGTGTGGGGAGCTAAACTACATCGGTCCAATGCAGGAGGAGATGGGCCTGCTTCACCCTGAGGAACCTAAGGAAAGTTCCTGAGTGATCTGAGCACAGGGACCTTGGCGGTCCTGTTGACCATTCACACCGCTTTCCCAGAGTCTGAACGGCACCCACTCCTTTACTGATGGCTACAATTTATTCTTTCTTTTCATCCACCATCCTTCAGCTACATACCCATGCCCACCCAACACCATCATATGTTCAGGGCCAGCTTCACAGAGGCACACAACTCCACTGGTTCCAGTCACAGGGCATGGTGATATGGTGCAGAGTGTAACTCATTTTTTGCATAGCTTCATTGCTCTTCTCTGTGTGAGAATAGATGGGAAAGCCGAGTTTTCTCATCTTCTGGCCCTGGATATGAATGACATAGGAGACAAGGCCTTTGACCCGGTAATCAGGCAAGGTGCCTCCCATCCGCATCTCTCCAGTCTGGTCCATTAGGGTCCAGGACACAGGGGTCCCCTCAGGCCCCAGTAGGCAGCAGGAGGGGAAGTTCTGGATACAGCGCTCGATGAATCTCTGGCTCCTCTCATTGCCACCAAAATGCCAGAATTTATTCACCAAGGCAGCATGGGTGGTTTCCAGGGATGAGATTTTAAACATCTCTTCATCGCTATAGAGGGTCCAAGAAGAAAGCAAAGTCCATAAGTATGAAGTTTTATATTTGTTGTTACCTCTGTTGTCTTGAGAGACAAGAGTAGACAGAGGAAACAGCAGATGCGAAGTCTCGGAGTATGCATGAGCTTATGATGATAAAAGAACAGAAAGAAGGCCAGTGGTGTTGGTGGAAGGGAGCAGGAAGGGCAAGCAAGGTCAAAGTGGTAGACAGAGATATAATTTATTCCAGATGAGAAGGGAAATGAGGGAGTCTTCTACACAGGGGAGGTTTGAATTCCATTTTTAAAAAAGGTTATTCTGACAGTTTTGTAGAATATTGATTGTAGGGAGGCCAGAGCAAAAGCAGTGGGAGAAGCTGAGAGGCTACTTCAGCAGTGAAAGGTGTCAGTAGGGTAGAGTGGGGTTTTTTTTTTTTTATCAAACTCACATGGCTTTGGGCTTGCCACCACTGGGTGATAAATTCTTTGCATCCAGCAGGGAAGGAACCAGTTTCTCAACTGTGTCAGACGTCATAAAGAGAATGTTTTGTGCACGTTTGACTTTGAAAGATTTAATGGCTGCAAGACTTTGTATTGCTTCATTCAGACTGGACTGTGAACCTAGATGGGATTATAAGAACAGATGTAACAGTTGAAGTATATTCTAGGGAGACAATCTCCAGTGGAGTTGGAAGTGTCTGGGATTTAGAGTCAGAAAACCTTGGTTCTGGGATTGGTGCTGCCACTGTGTGACTGGGGTCACATAGCCATGGTTTGTGTATTTTTTTTCTGTTTTACCTGTGTGAAAACATGCCCAGGGATAGATTCAGTCATAGCTATGTCATTGGTGGCAATACCCAAACTGGAACCAAGTTTCCTGGGCTACATAATCATGGAGTTTTGATAATCAAAGGAGATGAGTTATTCAAAATGGTAGCCAACATCTACTGAGTTGTGTTCCCAGTGTGAGAGATTATTGCAGTAATAACCCACTATTTGCCCATATCTCTACTTGCTCATATATCCTTGTATTTATTCCCTGAGACAGTCCTCTCCTGCATTGTGTGTAACCTTGACCATGTGACTTGCTATTGCCAATTTAATGCAGGGAGAGATTTAAAAGCACTTGCATCTTGGGATTTTCCTCTCTTTTTGTTCCTGGTTACCTTGACACCAACATGATAAAAATAGGCCTAGGCTAGCCTGCTGGAGACACATGCTCCTACTATGTTATTACCACAGTCAACAGCTAGCACTAACTGAAAGTCAGAGCCACCACTCAGACATGTGAGTGAGGCCATGCTGGGGCAACCGGACCCATCAACTGATTACAGCTGTGTGAGGAAAACCAAATGAGACCAGCAGAACTGCCTTGCAAAGCCCAGCCTAAATGGTGGATTCACAGAGTTAGGAGGTTTGCTATGCAGCAAAAGTTAACTGACATCCAGGTATTGTGCAAAGCTCTTCCTATTTGACAGAGTTTGGACGTGTTGTCCCTGCCAGAACTCATGTGGAAATCTGATCCCCAATGTGGCAGTTTGAGTCACGGGTGCAGATCCCTCATGAATAGATTAATGCTCTCCCTAGGTGGGGGGAGTAATGAGTGAGTTCTCACTCTATTAGTTCCTGTGAGAGCTGGTTGTTTAAAAGACCCTGGCACCTCCTCTCTCTCTCTCTCTTGCTTCCTCTGGCCATGTGATTTGCTTGTACCCACCAGCTGCTGCCACTTTCTGCCATGAGTAGAAGTAGCCTGAGGCCTGTGCCATATGGCACAGAATCGTAAGCCAAATAAACCTGTGTTCATTATAAATTACCCAGTCTCAGGTATTCTGTTAGACCAACACAAAAGGGACTAATACACTGTTCAAAACTCTATTTAATCTTTTCTGTGCCCTGCATTTTAAGTACCATTAGTATCCTCATGTTTATAGATGAAGAACATGATCTCAGAGAGGGTAAGCCAGCTTGCTAGGATCACCTAGTGAGCAACAGGCAGGTGCCATTTTAGGGAGTCTGACTCCAGAGGCATGCTTGTAACCATGCATTTGTCATTGGTGACCCAGGAGGTGCACAATGGGCTGTCATTCTTATTCCAGAAACAAAAGGTGAGAGGGTACACTCTGCTCTGGCACCCAGTCACCTGAAGGTTCCTGGGTACATCTGTGAAATCCACCATAAATCTTTGGTACCAAGGAATTTTATTATGGCTTCCCATTTGAAGCCCATTCTTTGCAAGATTTAAGGACTCTCCCTTCTCACTTTACAGATGTAGTTGCAGCTGAGTCAAAATATCAACATCAAGCTGAGGGTTTGGAGCTCTGAAGAAGGATGTATTAATTATATGGGGACTCGCTCAGAACATGGACGTGAATCAGCACACATCTTATTCCTCTTACTTACTTTGAATCTGCAAATGCTGCTTCCAATCGATGACTTCTGGTGTGCCAAGGAATTCCTGACAGTTTTTAGGGTCCTTGGAGTAGATTTGGTAAGTATTGGTGTAGTGATCAAGGTCATCCTTCATATCCTATTATTGTTGGGAAAAGGGGAATAAAAAATACATTTGTATTTTATAATTGCACTGCTGTTCTGTTTTAAAAATCTATTATACTGTGATATTCTTGTGATATTCTTAAGTATTAAAATATTGGTATTTTTGCTGGTCCACTGAAATTATTTCTGAATCTTTTAAATCATGAGTAAAAGATCAGAGATTCAAGTATTCAATTTATCATGGAAAATTCCAGAACAATGCTGTTCTCTACTCATATATTGCATTAAAATTTCAAATCAAATAAAGACAGAAACACTTAGAAAGCCTTCTTCTATACCTCCATTATCCTACACAGGAAGAAGAGAAAATCAATTGAAAAGGGAAAGCTATTGTAAGAATAAATTTTACTACAGTTCAAATACTTGCAGAACACACAAACATGGCAGCATGAACATGACAGTATTAAATTTGATAGAGATATCTCTGGATTAAAATCTCCATTTATATATAATAGAAGATGAAAACCAGTTAGAAATGCTTTCTTTAAAAAAATACTATGGTTAGACAAAGTGCCGTTCCAGAAAAAAAAACAAAGGGAAGGAGGCCACAGCCAGGCCTGGGATAGAGTCATATTTCATAACCGGTATGACAATGATGTCACTGTTTGGAGCCCTCAGGGAAGGATTCATCAAATTGAATATGCAATGGAAGCTGTTAAATAAGATTCAGTCACAGTTGGTCTGAAATCGAGATCTCATGCAGTGTTGGTTGCATTGAAGAGGGCATAGTCAGAGCTTGCAGCTCATCAGAAAAAAATTCTCCATGTTGACAGCCATATTGGTATCTCAATTTCAGGGCTTACTGCTGGTCCTGGATTGTTATGTAATTTTATGCACCGTGAGTGTTTCAATTCGAGGTTTGAATTTGACAGACCACTTCCTGTGTGTCATCTTGTATCTCTAATTGGAAGCAAGACCCAGATACCAACACAGTGATATGGTGGGAGACTGTATGGTGTCGGGCTGCTTATTGCTGGTTTTGATGACATGGGCCCTCAAATTTTCCAAACCTGTCCATCTGCTAACTATTTTGACTGCAGCTATGTCCATTGGAGCCTGTTCTCAGTCAGCTTGTCTGCATTTCTTAAGGGAGACACTTTCTGCAAAGCAAGACCTAACTACAAAAAATGTTTCCACTGGAATTGTTGGAAAAGACTTGGAGTTTACGATCTATGATGATGATGATGAAGTGTCTCTGTGCCTGGAAGGTCTTGACAAAGGACCACAGAGAAAGGCACAGCCTGCTCAACCTGCTGATGAATGTGCAGAAAAGGCTAATGAACCAATGGAGCGTTAAGTGATAGATCAGTCTATATGTGTATTATCAAATATACAAGAATGCAGGAACACATACTGATGACAATAATCTTTACTTTTAACAGAAGATGCAGAGTGGTGGAATGGTGTGTTTCAGGAATCAGATGATTTTTCTAAGCAACCTCACTGAAACCATATAATGGTGTACACTTTTCTTTGGGTGATCTATGTAGTCATTTTCTAGAAAGTATAGGTATTCATACTAATGTTTTTATATGAAGAAAATAGTGTCTTTGCAGTTTTAAAGACAATGGTGAAATAAAATTGTTTTATCTGCAACAAACAAACAAACAAGCAACTTAGATCCCCTCAAATTATGTAATGACAGATGAGAAAATTTGGAGGAAGGAGGCAGAGGAAACTATTACCACACCTAGTGTAGAATTACAAAACTTTGTAAAAAGTAGTCAAAATTTTGCACAAAAATATACTCACAAGTCATCAATGATACTACTGACACATTTTGTTGCATAATATCACATTTGAAAGTTCAAATAACGTTATTTCAGCTAAGATTTTATTGTTAATGTAAATTTCTTTGTTTTATATAGGGTTTATTTCTTTTTGCATTTCTAATTGGCAAATAAAAATTGTATAATTTATCATTGCAACATTTTGTATTGGAAATATGTATACTTTTTGAAATAGCTGATTAATCTATTCATTGCCTCCCATCTGATGAACCTGAAAAACGTTATGTTAAGTGAAATAAGCCAGGCAAAGAAAGAAATACCACATGATCTTACTTGTCTGAACAGGATAAAAAAGTTGAGCTCATAGAAACAGAGAAGAGAATGGTGGTTATCAGGGGCTGGTGGAGCAGGATTGTGGAGAAGTTGGTCAGAGGATACAAATTTTCAGTTAGGAGAAATATGTTCAAGAGATCCATTGTACAGCATAGTGACTATAGTTAATAACAATGTATTGTATTTTTTTTAATTGCTAAAAGAATAGATTAAGTATTCTCACCACATAAATGAAAAGTATATGTTAATTTAGTAATTTTTAAATAATTTGTAATAAATGTGTAAGATTTGTATTTTTGGTATTTCAAAATAAGTTTATGAATTTTTATCTTGAAAGGTGTTATTGACTTTCACTAATTTTTAAGTCTTTCCCCAAAATGTATATGGAAATTCTAGCATTATAATTTTGCTCTTTATAGTCATCCTAACCAATTGTCCTATTTCTCACCTTCATATCTTTTTCCTTCTATGTTCTCTGTTTAGAATGTTCACTTTTCCTTGTCAGCCTGATAAAAACATATTCACATGTAAAACTTAGTTCAAATGAAACCTCCACCAAGAAGTGTATCTAAATTTATCCAGTAACCTCAGCCTCCAGTCTCTAAGCACATGGTAGGCACACAGCAAATATGAACACAGAGCCATATTCATTCCACAGCTGGCACCTTACCTGCTCCTGAGGGCGGATGACCACTGTATTAAAATCAGGCCACTTGTCCACCAGGGCCTTTAGCTTGAACGGGTTTCCCTGGTTCATGTGGAACACGGTCCCATAAACCTATAACATTTCAATGAAATGAGAAGGTCAGCATATTACATAGGGACAGTAAAATGACTTGTTTGGTCAAAACAAGGATTATTTTTTAATAAAAGCATGACATTTTATGATGGAAAGAAGCCCAATAGAATCCAGGTCAGACAATCTCTATGTATTACTGTTTTTTAACCTTAAATGAGAAGAGCTTTGTCTCTCTGTAAAATATGAATCATGCATTCATACAGTAAAATAATCAGACAGATAAAATTAATCATTTTAAAAACACTATTCTTTATTGTATAATTGAATATTATCTTTATCCGTACTTTCTTCCATTCATACACAGAGACATACATTTTTATTTTTATTGGTTATGAATATTCATGAGATACAGAGCTGATTGTCACCCCTTGTGCCCTAGATGTGAAGGCCAGATTCATACGGGCAGCAAGCCCATTACCACAAATTGCATTTGTACCCCGTGTCCCTCACCCAATAATCCCCAACCTCCCTCCCCTCTCGCTCCCTCCCCCCCACTTTGTATCCCAGGGTATATTCTCTCACTCTGCAAGTCCAACCCACCACTGTGGTCTTTCTTTCCTTCCTTCTTTCTCTCTTAGCTCCCACATATGAGTGAGCACATGCAGTATTTATCCCTCTGTGCTTTGCTTATTTCACTCAACCTAAGTTTCTCCAGACTCATCCATGTTGCTGCAAATTGGAGAATTTCCTTCTTTTTTATGGCAGAGTAGTATTCTATGGTGTATATATACCACAGTTTCCTTATCCAATCATCCATCGATGGGCATTTACGTTGATGGTTCCATATCTTGGCTATTGTAAACAGATCTGCGACGAACATAGGAATACTGATATTCCTTTGACATGATGATTTCCATTCCTCTGGGTATATACCCAGAAGTGGGATTGCTGGATCTGTAGTTATTTTAGAAAACTTCGTACTGTTTTCCATAGTGGTTGTACTAATTTACAGTCCCACCAACAGTGCAGCAGTGTTCCCTTCTCTCCACACCCTCACCAGTATTTGTTATTCACCATCTTTTTGATTATAGCCAGTCTAACTAGAGTGAGGTGGTATCTCACTGTGGTTTTAATTTGCATTTCCCTAGTGACTAGTCATGTTGACCATTTTCTCACATACCTGTTGGCCATTTGTATGTGTTCCTTTGAAAAATGTCTATTCAGCTCCTTTGCCCATTTTTTAATTGGGTTATTTGATTTTTTTACTGTATAATTGCTTGAGTACTATGTACATTCTGGATATTGATTCCTTGTCAGATGCACAGTTAGCAAAAATTTTCTCCCACTCTGTAGGTTGTCTTTTCACTGTGTTGATTGTTTCCTTTGCTGTGCAGAAGGTTTTAGTTTGATATAGTCACATTTGTTTATTTTTTCTTTTGTTTCTTGGGCTTTCAGGCTCATGTTCATAAATTCTCTGCCCAGACCTAGTTCCTGAAGTATTTCACCTATATTGTCTCTCAGTAATTTTACAGTTTCAGGTCTTTTACTTAAGTCTTTAATCCATTTTGAATTGATTTTAGTATATGGTGAGAGGTGCATATTTAGTTATTCTCCTACATATGGATATCCAATTTTCTCAGCACCATTTCTTGAAGAGGAAGTCTTTTCCCCAATGAAGATTTTTGTTGCTTTTGTTCTATATCAGATGGCTACAGAGACATAAAATTTTACAAAAATAAAAGTACACATACTTGCTGTTTTTTCACACTGAATGTACTATGGGCCTATTTTTATGTTCATCAACATAAACATTAATTTTCTATTATTTTTAATGGTTCAATAGAATTTCACTATATGACTTCTGGTCAAGATGGTGGAATAGATGGTCCCTAGCATCACTATCTCCCACAAATCAACTGATTAAAACTATAAAAACATAACATCAAGTGAATGTGGAATGGGGAGACGTCCAGCGGGGGAGGCAGAAGCTCCGTGGAGACCACATGCCCTGCGGGGCACCGTCTCATGATCCAGCAGATAGGCTTCACCGCTGCCACCTGGCTCCATTCCCAGCCCAGCCCTGTGTGCACAGAGTGGGGAGACGTCTGGCAAGGGCGGCGGAGCCTCTGCAGAAACCACACACCCTGTGGGGCCGCCACTGCAAGATCCAGCAGGTAGGCTTCACCGCAGGCACCCGGCTCAATCTCAGCCCGGCCTTGTGCACTCAGAGAAGGCAGATGTCTGGCAGGGGAGGCGGGAGCTCCATGGGGACCACAGTGCTGCTGCGTGACCCAGCAGCCTGGCCCAATTCGTACGGAGCACAGAGACTTCCAGCAAGGGAGATAGAAGCTCCGTAGAGTCCACACACCCGGTGGGGGGGCCGCCGCTGCACGATCCAGCAGCAGGTAGGCTTCACTGCCACCACTAAGCTCCATCCCAAGCCTGGCCTAGTGCACACGGAGCAGGGAGACATCCTGCAGGGGAAGGGGAAGCTCTGCAGAGACCACACGCTCTGCGGTGCCTCGGCGCATCCCAGCAGCCTGGGCCAGAGTGCACAGAACAGGGAGAAGTCCAGCACGGGAGGTGGAAGCTCAGAAGAGACCACACACCCTGCAGTACCACCCTGTGATCCAGCAGCCCGGCAGAGTCCAAGCTGACCAGAGAGGTGGCTCCCAGGAGAGGCCCAAGACCCAAGGAAACCACACACACAAGGCACTAGTGGCCAACTGAGCAGTAACTGAGGTAGCCATACCAAATTGGCAACCACAGCAACATCTTAGTCAGTCAATAGTGTCAAACATGTAGACTGTGAAACCCCCACCACAATGAATAAACATCAAAAAAAGATACCACTAATATGAAAAATCAAGAAAGTACACCACCAAAGTATAATAACTCTCAAGCTCTAGATCCTATAGAACAAGAAGCCCTTGAAATGACTGACAAGGAATTTCAAGTGATAATTCTAAAGAAACTGAATGAGATACAAGAAAATCCAGCTAGACATCATGATGAAATGAGGAAAAGTATACAGGACCTGAAAGAGGAAAAGTACAAGGAAATCAATGTGCTGAAAAAAAATGTAGCAGAACTTGCTGAACTGAAGAAGTTATTCAGTGAAATAAAAAACACAACGGAGAGTTTAACCAGCAGGCTTGTCGAAGTTGAAGAGAGAACCTCTGAACTTGAAGATGGGCTGTTTGAAATATCACAAGCAGACAAAAAGAAAGAAAAAAGAATCAAGGACATTGAAGAAAATCTGAGGGAGATATCAGACAACCTTAAGCACTCAAATATCCGAGTCATGGGTATTCCAGAAGGGGAGGAAAAAGGAGATTGCATTGAAAACATATTGAACAAAATAGTGGCAGAAAACTTCCCAGGTATAGGAAAAATCACAGATCTTCAGATCCAGGAAGCTCAACAATCTCCAAATGTGTTCAACCAAAAAAGGTCTTCTCCAAGACATGTTATAATCAAATTGGCAAAACTCAAAGACAAAGAGAGAATCTTAAAAGCTGCAAGAGAGAAGTGTCAAATCACCTATAAGGGAGCCCCAATAGGGCTAACATCAGACTTTTCATCACAAACCCAGAAAAAAAAAGAAAAAAAGCCAGAAAGGAATGGTATGATATATTCAAAATACTAAAAGACAGAGATTGTCAGCCAAGAATACTCTATCCTTCTGAAATGAAGGGCAAATAGTATATTTCTCAGACAAACAAAAACTGTGGGAATTCACCACCACACGACCACCCTTACAAGAAATTCTCAAGGGAGTACTGGGTTTGGTTCCTGAAAAATAACTACCACTGCCATAAAAACCCAAGAAAAATCCAAACCCACTAGTATAATAAAAATGGCATTCATGAAGAGAAAACAAACAAAGAAAAAGGCTATCTACAACCCAAGGAACCAACAAACACAGAAACCAAACAGTAAATCAGAAAGCAAGGAACAAAGGACACCTAAGACAACCAAACAATAATCAATAAAATGCTAGGAATAAATCAACACTTTTCTATAACAACTCTTAATGTAAAAGGCTTAAATTCCCCAGTCAAAAGATACAGACTGGCTGACTGGATTAAAAAGGAGGACCCAACTATACACTGCCTTCGAGAGACCCACCTCACCCATAAAGACTCACATAGACTTAGAGTGAAAGGATGGAAAAAGATTTAACATGTAAACAGAAAAGAAAAATGAGCTGGAGTAGCTATTCTTATATCTGACAAAATAGACTTTAAACTAAAAACCATAAAAAGAGACTATGAGGGACACTACATAATGATAAAAGGACCGATCCATGCCGAGCCCATGGCGCACTCGGGAGAGTGCGGCGCTGGGAGTGCAGCGATGCTCCTGCCGCGGGTTTGGATCCTATATAGGAATGGCCGGTGCACTCACTGGCTGAGTGCCGGTCACGAAAAAGACAAAAAAAAAAAAAAAAAAAAAAAAAAAAAGGACCGATCCATCAAGAACACATAACAATCATAAATATGTATGCACCCAATGTTGGAGCAGCCAGACTTATAAAACAAACTCTATTAGACCTAAAGAAGGAAATAGACACTAATACCATAATAGTGGACCTGAACACCCCACTGTCAATATTAGACAGATCATCTAGGCAAAGAATCAGCAGAGAAACACAAGATCTAAAGAAGACTCTAGACCAATTGGACTTGGCAGATATCTACAGAACATTCCACCCAACAACCTCAGAATATTCATTCTTCTCATCAGCACATGGATTATTCTCTAGGATAGATCACATATTAGGTCACAAATCAAGTCTCAAAAAATTCAAAAAAATTGGAATTATGCTACGTATTTTCTCAGACCACAATGGATTAAAATTAGAAATCAATAACAAATGAAATTCTGGAAACTATACAAACACATGGAAATTAAACAGCATTCTACTTAATGACATATGGGTCCAAGAAGAAATCAAGCAGGAAATCAAAAAATTTATTGAAACTAATGAAAATAATGATACATCATACCAAAATTGTGGGATACTGCAAAAGCAGTATTAAGGGGGAAATCTATTGCATTAAATGCTCACCTCAGAAAAATGGAAAGATGGCAAATGAACAACCTAACACTGCACCTTAAAGAACTAGAAAAACAAGAACAATCCAAACCTGAAGTTAGCAGATGGAAAGAAATCATTAAGATCAGAGCAGAACCTAATGAAATTGAAACCCAAAAAATAATACAAAAGATCAATGAATCAAAAAGTTGGTTTTTGAAAAGATAAATAAAATTGACAAACGAATAGCATGGCTAACAAAAAATAGAAGAGAGAAGATTCAAATAACTAAAATTAGAAATGAAAAAGGTAATATTACAACTGATTCATCTGAAAAAAAAAAAGGAATCATTCCAGACAACTATAAGCAACTAACTATAAGCCTACAAATTTGAAAATCTGGAGGAAATCAATAAATTTCTGGACACACACAGGCTACCAAAACTGAGCCATGAAGACGTAGAAAATCTGAACAGACCAATAACAATAAAAGAGATTGAAGCTGTTATTAGAAGGCTCCCAACAAAGAAAAGCCCAGGACCAGATGGATTCACAGCAGAATTTTACCAAACATTCAAAGAGGAATTGACCCCGATTCTTTACAAACTTTTCAAAATATTGAAACAGACGCAAATCTCCCAAACTCATTCTATGAAGCAAACATCACCCTGATACCAAAACCAGGTAAAGATACAACTGAAAAAGAAAAATACAGGCCAATATCCTTGATGAATATACATGCAAAAATCCTCAAATAATACTGTCAAACAGAATACAGCAACACATACGCAAAATTATCCACCATGATCAAGTGGGATTCATCCCAGGGATGAAAGGTTGGTAAAACACAAGCAAATCAGTAAATGTGATACACCTTATCAATAAAATCGAACACAAGGACCATATGATCATCTCTATAGATGCTGAAAAAGTATTTCATAAAATTCAACCCTCATTCATGACAAAGACTCTCTATAAGTTAGGTATAGATGGAAAGTATCTCAGCATAATTAAAGCCATATATTATAAACCCACTGTCAATATCATCCTGAATGGGGAAAAGCTGAAAGCTTTTTCTTTAAGAACAGGAACCAGACAAGGATGCCCACTCTTACCACTCCTATTCAACATAGTGTTGGAAGTACTCGCCAGAGTAATCAGAGAAGAGAAGGAAATAAAGGGCATCCAGGCTGGAAAAGATGAAGTCAAACTGTCCTGTTTGCAGATGACATGATCCTATATATCGAACAGCCTAAAACCTCCACAAAAAAACTGTTGGAATTGATAAATGATTTCAGCACAGTAGCAGGATACAAAATCAACACACAAAAATCAGTAGCATTTCTATTCTCCAGTAGTGAACATGCAGAAAAAGAAGTCAAGAAATCTAGAGCATTTACAATAGCCACCAAAAAAAAAAATACTTAGGAATTGAGTTAACCAAGGAGGTGAAAAATCTCTATAATGAGAACTACAAACCACTGCTGAGAGAAATTAGAGAAGATACAAGAAGATGGAAAGATATCCCATGCTCTTGGATTGGAAGAATCAACATAGTGAAAATGTCCATACTACCCAAAGTGATATACAAATTCAATGCAATCTCCATCTTAATTCCAATGACATTTTTCTCAGAAATGGAAGGAACTATCCAGACATTTATATGGAATAATAAAAGACCACGCATAGCCAAAGCAATGCTGAGCAAAAAAAATAAAGCTGGAGGCATAACACTAGCTGACTTTAAACTATACTACAAAGCTATAATAACCAAAACAGTATGGTACTGGCATAAAAACAGACACACTGACCAATGGAATAGAACAGAGAATCCAGAAATCAACCCACATACCTACAGCCATCTGATCTTTGACAAAGGCACCAAGCCTATACACTGGGGAAGAGACTGCCTTTTCAGCAAATGGTGCTAGGATAACTGGATATCCATATGCAGGAAAATGAAACTAGACCCATACCTTTTACCATACACTAAAGTCAACTCAAAATGGATTAAAGAATTAAATATACATGCTGAAACAATAAAACTTCTTAAAGAAAACATAGTAGAAACACTTCAGGAAACAGGACTGGACACAGACTTCATGAATATGACCCCAAAAGCATGGGCAAGCAAAGGAAAAATAAACAAATGGGATTATATCAAACTAAAGAGCTTCTGCTCAGCAAAAGAAACAGTTAACAGTGTTAAAAGACAACCAACAGAATGGCAGAAAATATTTGCAAAATGTACATCCAACAAAGGATTAATATGCAGAATATACAAGGAACTCAAACAACTTTACAAGAAAAAAACAAGCAACCCAATTAAAAAATGGGCAAAAGAGCTAAGCAGGCATTTCTCTAAGGAAGATATACAAATGGCCAACAGACATATGAAAAAATGCTCGACATCACTCAGCATCCGGGAAAGGCAAATCAAAACTACACTAAGATACCATCTTACCCCAGTTAGGATGGCTAATATCCAAAAGACTCTGAACGATAAATGCTGGTGAGGTTGTGGAGAAAAAGGAACTCTCTTTCATTGTTTGTGGAACTGAAAAATGGTGCAGTCTCTATGGAAAATGGTATTGAGGTTCCTCAAACAATTGCAGATAGATCTACCATATGACCCAGCCATTCCACTGCTGGGAATATACCCAGAGGAATGGAAATCATCAAGTCGAAGGTATACCTGTTCCCCAATGTTCATCACAGCACTCTTTACAATAGCCAAGGTTTGGAACCAGCCCAAATGTCCATCATCGGATAAGTGGATACAGAAAATGTGGTACATCTACACAATGGAATACTACTCAGCAATAAAAACGAATGAAATACTGCCATTTGCAACAACATGGATGGACCTTGAGAGAATTATATTAAGTGAAACAAGTCAGGTACAGAAAGAGAAATACCACATGTTCTCACTTATTGGTGGGAGCTAAAAATAAATAAATAAATTCACACACACACACACACACACACACACACACACACACACACACACACACACACACACACACACACAAAACCGGGGGTGTGGGAAGAAGACATAACAACTACAGTTCCTTGAAGTTGATAAGTTGATACAACAAGGAAACAGAAAGGACATTGTTGGGTGGGAGGGGGGAGAGGGAGGAGGCAGGGAGTTTTTGGTAATGGGCCACAATAATCAATCACACTGTATATCGACAAAATATAAATTTTTTAAAAAAAGAATTTAACTATATGGATATACCATTCATTTATTCACTTGCCAATGATGACCATTTCTGCTGTTTTCAACTTTTTGCTTTAACAAATAATTTTTTATAAAACATGTTTGCACTGGAATCTTTACATGGGTACCCAATATTTTCTTAGAATATCCAGAAGGGTAATTGCTTGTTCAAAGTTTATGTACATGCTTCAAAACTTTTTAATATATGTTTCTACATTACCCTCTGGAGAGGTTAAACGAACTCCCACCAGCCAGCAGAGGCTATTGCTCAAGAGATCAGGTTTTGAGGTCCCGTAGCCTGGGTCTCACCCCTGTCATGTTGGGTAAGCTACTGGGTTGGCGGGGGAGTGTGAAAGAGGAGGGAATGGGTGAGGATGAAGGAGGGAAAACCTGTGGAAAGTAAGTGTCCTTATGGTTTTGGGGTGGAGGAATTCAGTAGTGGACATCAGCATGGAATTTATGACAGTTATGAACATAAAGACTCAATGGAAATATGCCAGTGATCAAACATCAAAAGATGGTGTACCTCTGTGTTTTTCACCATGGGTAGATGATGACCAAGGACTTTACCAGTATCCTTGCTTCCTGTCCCCCACCCCACGTGAACTATACAGGTTAGACCAGGGAAACAGAGAAGGAAAAAAATCTTTCTGCTTTGATTGAGTTTATTTGAATTTATTCTTTCTTCAACCATGGGTGGAAGTTTGCTCTAGAAATTCAGTACAGTTTAGGCAAAATACAGAGGTTGCCTTTATACACATTTGTGTTTGGGGCCTGTAAAATGCATTTACATTACAATATTATCCATTGTAAAATCATAAAATATGTGGAATTGTTATTCTTATTGTTATGGCCTAATTAATTAAAACTTTTTTTTTCTCCTGCTGAAACTCAGACTACAGTGAAAACACAGTGAGGCACTTACTATAAATTGAATCAACTGGAGTTGACACTTGCAATAAAATGTATTTGAAGATAATAAAATAATATGTAACACTTAGAAGAATGGATAATCATTTTCTTAACTGAGCCTCAAATAAGTGTTGATTAATAGTGAGTTCTAGGTAATACCTCTGTTAAAAGTACCTGGCATATCAATATTCTAGATTTCTATTAGGGGAAAACGTTTATCTTTAGTAATGCAACCAACAAAGAGGAATGCCATATTTTCCTAAAAGTTGAGGACTCAAGAAAGCCTAATCTCACTACAGAGATGCTCCAAGAAAAGACAATAGGGAAACACCAAGAGCTTTCTCAAAATGTTTGCGATCCACTTAACACAAGGAATGAAGAAAAATTTAAATCACAGCATTCTATATTATAGTGCACTGAAGAAAAACGTTTAGCCTGGAGAATTTTTTAGGTTTTTTTTTTATTGAAATATAATTTATTATATATGTTTGTAGGGTACAGGTTAAGGGTCACAAAGACTGATTACATTTTGTAATCCTGAAGAATTTTTAAAAGTAGCAACTCACCATAAAAATATCTCAGGCAAGTGTCCATAGAATGTCTGATTGATGTAATCTCCAAAAATTTTCACTGTCTCTCAGAGAGGTTGCCCAAATCTTAAGGATTGTCATAGGAAGGCCGTTAAATACTAGGTAATATTGATTAATGTCATACCTATCAAAGTGGGTAACTTTAGTTTTAGATTAGTTGACTTAAAGTCATTTTGTTTTGGTGACAATTAAAGAACAGGGCCAGTTGTCTCATTAATTCGTTTCTAATAAATGAATATAAAACCATATTATCGAGAAGTAAAATAATACTAGTTTCTCCTTTATCCTGAAAGAAGGGAATAACAAATCCGTTAGGGAATAAAGAATTTGAACGCATTTGTCTTATCTAAAATGTACTCATCTCAGAGAAATGTCCTATAAAATAATACAAATCTAGAAAGGATTGCCCTCTAAATAGAAACACACACACACACATTCACACACACACTAGGTGAAATGGACCATATCCTTTTGGATGCCAAAGAAAAATACAAACAAAGACCTGAATTTATTATTAGAGTTGCTCTGGCACAGTTCTGGATGTAGGCATTTGTGTGTGTATGTTTTATCCTCTCTTGAGATTTCTAATTAATCATACTAGGTTAAAGAAGATACTGGGAGTCAGCCTCCAAAACAGCCTGATATGCATTAAATTCTGAGCAACTGGGAAATTTCAGTCAAAATAGGAATTGACCTATTAATAATTTCAAGAAGAATTGACCTGTTAATAATTTCAAGAAGACTCGTGATCATTAACCTCTCACCTGGCAAGTGTCTTTTCAAAATAAACAAATTAAACATTAATATGTAGCCTCAGCCAGCTCTGGAGAAGAACTCTGGGAAAGTTTCAAGTGTTGTTATGAAATGCTTCTTGGAAAGGAATGAGGCAACAATTTTTTGAGTCAGCACAGAGCAAAAAGCAGTGTTTGGACTGAGGCATACTTATGTTCATATCATAGCACTGCAACTCACTATTTGTGGGATATTGGACAAAGCACTTCACTAAACCTCCATTTTCTCATTAGTGACATGGACATGATAGCAAAGATCTTGTAGAGAAGTAATGCAAATTAAATGAGAGAAAACACAAAATAGTGCCTGGCTCAAAATAGTTGCTCCATAAATGTGACTCTCTTTTCCTCCTCTTTCACAGTAACTTTCTCTTCCTTACTCCCCTCAGAATTTTCCATTGTCACCTTCACGGATGCAGGAAGGCTCTTTATCAATGATTTCTCCAGCGTCTGCAGCATCTGAGCACCTTGCAATGGGAACATCGTGGAAGATACTTTAACCTAGAGAGAGAACCGAGGAAAGTCCAGGAATGAGAAAACCTAGAGGAGATTCAGAAACAACAATAACAAGTTCTGTATTAACGGCCAGGTCTCTTCAACTCCAAGGGATGTCAAGAATGACAGAAAGCACGGGGGGTGGGGGGGCTTTCTCTTTCTGAATTTTGCAGTCTCCTTCTTACCCTTTGATGAATTCCAGCCATTGGTTTCACTTTAGAGTAACAAGTATATTTTTAAATACACATAACATTTTTTGCATTTTAGCTGTTGTTAGTGATTTTCCTGACTCCTGGAGTAACAAGCTGTGTAACCTTGGGAAAGTTACTTAGCCTCCTGGTGCCTTGGTTTCCTTAGAGGTAGCTAGGATAACAGTGCTATCTCACTCCTAGGATTTTGGTGAGGATTAAATGAGTGAATACATGTAACGTGCTTAGTAGAGTCTCCGTTATATAGTAAGTGCTGAATATATGTTATTTATTTTATTACTACTACCACGTTCCTCCTCTCCCCCTCTTCCTTTTCCTCCTTCTTCCCACTTGAGTTGAAGTGCTGTATTTTGCATAATGCTTTGACACAGCCATTTTCACGTATGGCATGAACAACTAGCCTTTTAAAAAATTATTATCACCAAGTCATAATCAAAGCTGGTACTCTCACTATCACTAAGTCTCACATTACTTTTGAGCCTGACTCCATCTTTAAGCCTTGCTCATGGATCTGTGATGCATTTGTAGAAATTACTGGTAATATAAAAACAGGATTTTTACATATTCAACTCACTTCATCAAATGGGGATTACCTAAGTGTTCCTTAACATCCCCACACATGAAGAAGAAAGAAAGGAGTTTGCATCACCGTGTACTGTTTTGGAACTGCGATATTTGGAGAACAAAGTAGCTTCTAAATGAGAGCACTGAGTAAGTGTTGTGAGAGGATGTTGCATTAAATTTGGCCATGTGTGAGATGTCACGCTTTAGGCCAGAACTGGGTAACCCTGTGATTTTAGAGCATCAGGGACAAGACTTCTGCTTCCAGTCAAGATAGGGTGAGAGAAACTGGATTTACAGTGACAATTTTGTATGTTGGACGTCAGGCCATGCAAAACTACGACCCCTGAGAAAAGGAAAACATAAAAGGTGAGCCCTAGGATTGCATGAGATTATTGGTCAAAAGCAGTTTCCAGGTTGCAGCTCAGGGAGATAGAACCCAATCAGAGCACAAGGTCTCTCACTGACTTGAGCATACATAGATTGGAGTTTGGGGAGTCCAAGGAGGAATTCAGAGAGAGAGAGGGAGGGAGGGAGAGAGGAAGGGGGAGGGAGAGAGGAAGGGGGGGAGAGAGAGAGAGAGAGAGAGAGAGAGAGAGAGAGAGAGAGAGAGAGAGAGAGAGGAGAGAGAATTTTTTCCTGGAGATCTGAGAAGAGGAGTAGTTCCCTAGTCTTTCGCTAATTACTGATCTGAGAATACATAAAAAGAAGCTCTTTCAGTTAATACCTTAGCCTAGGGGGAGAATCACTGGAAAAGAGTAAGTAGACAAATTTCTATAGCTCACATAAAGCTGAGAATAGTTTATTTTCCCGTAGTCTGGAGTGAAAAGATCTCATAACACAAGGGCATTGTGTAAGATGCTTAGACTTAGCCAGAAGGTTAAATCAGGCCTTTTCTATTCTAGATCCACCCTAAAAATGTTGAAACAACTGATTCTAGTAACTTAACTGTACATCAGAACAAAATACAACGTGGTAAGCTAAGTACACATCACCTAATGACGTGTAATTCATATAAAATAATAACTTTTAAAAGTTAGGAATGGGAAGAAGCCAAAAAATATGATCCATAACCAGAAGGGAAAAAAGGATTGGTTAAAATAAAACCAGGGAAGGTATTTGCAGTCCTGTGGTCAGAGCAATTTCCCTATTGCCACAGTGCCTCTCCCCCTATTGCAATAGTACCTTTCCCTCATCTCCTTGCAATAATCCTTGCAAATAAGTTTTCTCCTTACTTCAAAAATTAAAATCAAAATAAACATAAATAGACCTAGAGGTGTTGGAATTAGCAGACACTAATTAAGGACACTAAATAGCTATAATAATTCTGCTCCTCACATTTAAGAGGACAGAAAAACACATGATAATGATGAGAAGAAAAATGGAAGATACAAAAAAGACAGAGATGAATTTTATAAAAATGAAAAATACATCTAAACTTTAAAAAAAAACATGGGTTGAGATTAACAGTGGATTAGACATTACAGAAGAAAAGATCAACGATGTTAAAAACACAACAATTGAAACTATCCTTAATGATATACCGAGGCAAAAAAAAAAAAAAAAAAAATCAGAATATTCATTATTGTTAAGCTCTATAGGCCTATAGGTCTTTAGCTCTTCCCCATAATTGATCTATAGATTCAAATCAGTCACAAAACGCCCCAGATTTTATTTGTAGAAAGTGACAAGCTGATTATAAAATTAACATTATTTTTAAGGCTTGCTATAAAGCTACAGTAATCAAGACAGACTGGTATTGGCATAAGTATGGATAAGTAGATCAATGGAGTAGAATATAAAGTCCAGAAACAGATTGCACATTTGTGGCCAATTATTTTTCTGCAATGATGTCTAGGCAATTCAGTGGTAATAGAATAATAGTCTTTTCAGCAAATGGTGCTGATTTTTATTTTTGAACAGTCAAGTCGACTTTTTTGTTTGGGGTGGGGGTGGGGTGGAAAGCTGGCCGGTTTGGGGATTAGAAACTTTAATTTTGGTGTTATAACACTGCGCTCTAACCAGCCAAGTCACCAGCCAGCCCATGATGACTTCTTGATAGACTCAAGTGGTTGTAAATTTCTGACTGCAGATGTTAGAAGAAAGTAATTGTCTGTACTTATTCTCCCCTCTGCTGCTTTCTGCTTCCTAGATAATTTATTTAAAATAGCTCCCTATTCCACTTTGGGCCTTTCGTGAATTTGAGAAAGAAAAAAGCAGCCCTTAAAACACAGCACTTTCACAGAGCAGCAACATCAGGCAATGTCACTCTATGACCATAATGGAGTGAGATAAAACAAAGCAAAAACAAACAAACAAAAACCCAAGACCACTCCATACTCATGTTTGAGCACAAAAATAAGACAGAATTATCCATAAAAATGACCAAACATCTGTCTCCCTGGTTAACCAGTGGCTATTACCTCCTTACTTCTGTTCCTTTCCTCCTGCTTCATAGATAAAAGGATTAAATAGAATTGTCCTGCTTTCTGACAGTATCCAAGCCAGAGCAAAATGATGCTTCCTTGAATTCTTCCCCAAATCACCTAACTCAAGTCCTTCCCACCGCCCTCTTGCTGAGATGCATCACATTTTCTGTGGTGAGTTATCTCTCTCATTGCAGCAGACATTAAACCCAACCCTGTCGGATTGCAGGTGTACTCCAGGTGGTCTTTGACTAGTGGTTATCTGTAAACTTAATTGTTTAGCTCTGAGGCATTGGTTCCTACTGGCTTGTTCTTTGTTCACTTTGACTTCCCAGATCTCAGGTCTTCCCAGCAAGACCCTTCAGGACTACTGGTTTTTTGGGGATGGTAAAGAAAGATTTGGACTTGCAGAAATGAAACCAATATTAGTTTGTTTCTATGGAAAAAAACATGCCTAGGTTCCAAAGATTTCCCTACAATTTTGGATTCTGCTGTTTTAACATGTTAGGCAATGTGTGGACTGGTGAATGTTTCTGGTTTTTCTGTGTATGTGTTCCCTACCCTCTCTGCAGACCTTTGTTGATCTCTTGAAGAAAACAAAAGGTGCTTAACTTCCCTTGCATCTTCATGATGTGAGAAGAGGAGAGACTTGGCCAGAACATGAGGAAGACTGTGGTATGCCTCGACCATAGCTGCTGAACTTATGAAGATTCACTGGGGAAATGTAAATGAAAACTTTTACCTTCCTAGCCTCTTCTGTTGCTACTGCCCACCATATAAGGTCACATGGCATTTTTTCAACACAGTGTCTTCTTTTGCACCTCTGGCCTTTCTGTATTTCATTCCTGGTTTGGAATTCTCTACGTCAGCTCTGCCTTCTACATTCAGCTTTCACTTATCCTTCCAAGTCTAGTTCAGGGCCTGTTATTCCTAGTGACTCCTTCTGTTGTCTTTTACTTTGGGCAGAATAATTCACTCCCTTTGCTGTGCTCTCACAAGTGTTTATGCATATTTTAATTATAAAATTTGTGAAAATTTTCTTTTTCTTTTTTTAATTGACAAACATTGTACATATTTATGGCTTATAATGTGGTGTTTTGAAATTGGGTTATAGTTTTCTTTTCTAGACTGTGAATTCTTCTGAGGCAGGAAGCTATTCTTATTTATTCTGCTATCACTAATGCTTACTATAGTATTTGGCACATAGTAAACCCTCAATAAGTGGGTGGTAAATTATTGAAAGCAGGAAATGCTTGTTTTAACTTGTCTATCTAGTCACTCCACTTTCCAAACGTATAAAGATATTAATCTATTTATTCAAACAATGCACATGTATTGAATACATAATATATGCTGAACATGAGAAAGGTTTTCATCTATTTTGTACCAAGTTACATCTTGAAGAAAACTCTAGATCAGGGTAGAGGCACTGGTATCTTGTATCTGAGGGTCTTAGGATGATAAAAATATAACATTCTTAATGGCTAATCTTATATTTTATCTAGAGGCAACTCACAAGGGAGTTACCTGAGTATAAAATGCAATATAGAGTTTGATGTCAAATCTGTGGGGTGTAATACTACTGTGTTTCCTGAAGTCTAAAGTTTGGAAGTACCTCCAAGGATGTACACACAAACTAACAACCAAGCATGGCACCCAGTGAATAAGGTAGATTAAAAACCATTGACACTGAGATTTCCCCCAAAATCTGACACACTCAGTGTTATTGGCAGCATTGGGTAATGGGCAATGCCCTTGTACACGAACCTCAGGATCTTTGATCCAACCATTTCAGAAGTGGAAATTAATCCAGAAAAACCAATTTGAAAGATGAAAACGGCTCGAAACAGAATTTTATAAAGCCATGCAAACATAAGCAAGGAAAAAACAAAATCCCAATGTCCAGCAACAGGGGAAGGTAATGCAAAATACAATTTAGCAGAGTGATGCAACTCTAAGGCAGTAATGTAACACGTAGAGATGTAATATGTAACGCATGTACCCATGTGGGAGAGTGTTAAAATAAAATGAGAAAATATAAGACATAAAACAGTTCATATGCAACATACGTATGCATAAATTTAAAAGAAAACACAGGTAAATAAAAAAATAGACTGTGGTAGCAGTATTATAGATGAAGCCTTCAGAGTAAAATTTGTTTTTTACATGATTTAAATAAACAATAAATATGGTTTGTATTCTTGTCCTTATTGATCTACTTATCTCCTTTCTAATCTTAAGCATAACTTTCTTATTAGTCATGCAGGGAAAAAAATGCCTACTTTATAATGTGACTAGAAGGATGAAATAAGTTAATGTTTCCAGTGTCTCCACACATTAAGTGCTTCATTCACCCACCTGCTTCCAGAAAGCACCCAGATTTTTCCTCATTCATTTATTACGTCAGAGAAGAAATTCCAAGTATTTTTCATGATACTTAACAAACTTCACATTACAGAGGAGGTACCAGATATATGTTTCTTAAGTTGAAGTTACTCCTTTTCCCTGGGCATGTTTGCCTGCATATTTTGAGTGTAACTCAATAGGAGCATTTCAATTTGACTCACTTAAGTAGAGAGGGTGTCAAAAAGCAGTAATTATCTTTTTTCAAAAAGTAAATATTACTGTGTATATTTAAGGTACACAACACAATGTTATGGGATACATGAATACAGATAGTAAAAAGGTTACATAGTGAAGCAAACTAACATATCTATCATCTTACATAGTTACTTTGTGTGTGTGTGTGGCAAGAGCAACTAAAATCTACTCACTTCGCATGGATCCCATATACACATTACAATCTCTTCACCTATAGTCCTCCTGTTGTATGTTAGATCTCGAGACTTGTTCATCCTATATATCTGCTACTTTGAGATGAGTCCTCACCTGAAAACCAATCTTCACAGATGTCCCTAGGAATAAGTGAAGAGCAGCTAACTTCTGGGAAATAAAATTTTCTTCTGTTGCAATCAGTTCAGCAGGGTCTTGTAGTGTGACTTTTGGTAATTCTCCTCTAGAAATTGTTGTTCTGAGGCTTCTGATGTGGAACTTACAACTAAGCTGTGAAAAAAAATTCTGGATGTCAGCTCCAGTGGAATCTGACCCTTCCCCTCATGGCCCCAAGTTGAAGGATTTGGCTCTGCAATGTTGGGAGGTTAGCCACAAATCCTCTGATCTTCTCTTTATAAACACCACACCGCTCTTTGCCCTCACAGGGCATGCCATTAGCATGCAAATCAAAGCTGTGTGGAACTGACTGTCCAGATACTGGAAGGGTCTGATTATGCAGGCAATACAGTCATGCACTGTATAACAACATTTGGGTCAATGACAAACCGTATATATGACGGTGGTCGGAGAAATACCTAGGTGTAGGAGGCTATACCATGTAGGTTTGTGTACATATACTCTATGATGTTTGCACAGTGATGAAGTTGCCTAACAACACATTTCTCAGAAAGTATCCCCCTCATCAAGTGATGCATGAATGTACTCTCTTCCTCCCCTTCCTATGATCTGCCTACAATAGAAGCAAGACAAAGGGAAAAGTATGGATGAGGTCTGATTTGCAGAATCCAATCTCTTTCCTTACACATGTGCAGAAGAACAAATTACTTGCATGGAGTGACTAAAGCTGTTAGGATCTTCCATGTTTAGCATAAGGTGTGTTCTTTTCCCTGCCCTTTTTGAGGCTGAAGTTAAACATCTCAACAATGTTTCAGTGTGAGCACTTCTTAGTCTCACTTTTATAGAGAAGGAAACTGAGGCTCAGTGTGGCTGAATTAGATAAGAGTTAATTCCAGAGCCTTTTCACTCCAAGTGCCCACTACCCCACAGTAGCGCTTGCTCTGCCATCCTCGAAAAAGAAAGAAGTGTTTATAGAAAAGATATTTTGAATCTCAGTATCACTGTGTGAAACAACTAAGAAGGGAAGATTGACACTACCCAGTACTTGTCCTCTTCACCTCGTCCCCAGATTAGTGAACAGTTTCACTCTGGGGGGAAGATGGGACACTCTAATCAGAGGAGCCAGGACAGGAGTGACTATTGCCTAAACAGAAAGTCGAAAAATCTTATGTGTTTCTTCAGTTAACGGACCAGCACAGTGCAAATTTGCACATATTTTTCTCTGTCCTCTCAAGGAGTCCTCTCACTCCCAGAACATTAATTCTTGATCTTTCTCCTGGAGTTGAAGTCATTATAATCATCCATTACTCTTTTTCCAAGGCAGAAATCTATTGAGATGGTTCTTTCTTTATCAACAGAGTGGAACAAATAGAGTTCATGTCTTGACCCCAATAAATTCATATCTCATAAGGCTGATGGGAATAAAAGAGTTGGATCCTCCTCTGCTCCAATCCCAGGAACCAGACCTCTTCTTCTCTGTCTCCTCTAGCCCCCACCCTCACTCATCCAGTCAAAAGACCGTGATTCAAGGATGTCTGCTGCCCTCGTGCCATGGACTACTCTCTTAACCTCTCTGGGTTGTTGCCTTAGCTGTGAAAAGTGTGTTGTATTAGGTAACCAAGGATTTTTCCTGATATTCCTGACTCTATGTTTATTACGCTTGTGTTGCATGTGATAACAGATGTAAATCTCCTCATACACCTTGGAATCAGATACAAGGGAAAAGTTTCAGGAGCACCAAACATCACTCTTCATTCTAAATGTTTTTCTCTGGAGTCCAGGTTGAGAAGCTGGCACCATAGCATGGTGGCCCACAGTGAGGAGGAAGGGCACTAGCTAAGAGGGCTGGATCTTGACTGTACCACTTACCTACTGTGTGGTCTGTGGCAAATCATTTTATCTTTCTTTGCTTCCACTTTCATATCAATGATGGGAAGTAAGATCGTCTTTTCTTAATTTAGATATACATAGTTATAATTGGTGAGACAATAATCACTTAGACAAGTTTTTGATACATGATAAGCATATGGAAATGTTTTATTTAACCAACAAAGAATTATCTAATACAGTGCATTATACATATGCAAATGTGTGCATAAAAACATTTAATGTAAATAATTATTTCCGTAAGTTCTATATCCAGTCCCTTTCCGTAAGGCTCGTACTCACAAGACAATGGGGAGGAAAATTTCTTTAAATGTTTTCATGTTGTTCTACTGTGGAAATGTAAGTACTCCCCTCAAAACTTCTCATTAAATCTCTTAATTTATTAAATCTCAAAAACTACTTTTGGACTTTTTAGACTAGTTTATCCTCCATACCTGTGCATACATACCTGTCTCAGTGTTAGATGAAGTTTGCCTCTATCTGGAACTTCTGCTACCTAAATATAAATACACAATAAAACATTAACAAAATACAGCCAAACAGCCAAATGCCAACACATGCCTTGATAATGAATAAAAGGGATTGAAGCAAATCACCTCCATCTTCTCAGGAGCTGATTTTGGAGTGGAAAAAAGATATTCCTATTACAGGAGCCAGTAATCTTGGCGAAAGTCAAAAGAGTTGAGAAAACCACACCAGGCTTATATCTTCAAAATGTTCAAAAATGGGCTCACTCCTCTGCTGGAGAGAAAAAGTACAAATGGTGAGAGTAAGGAAAATGAGTTCCCAAGTCTTTATTTCTTAAAGACTTGTTGAAGGAAATGACCACAACTTAGTATCTGAAAGAGAAGCTTACCACCTGGCGCTTTTCAGGCAGATGGTGTGGGAGCAGCGCAACTATTTCTCATCCTGGTTTGGCCTCAGTCTTAGGCAGGCCTTATATGCTTGAGAGTTATGGTTTTTCTCAGCAGCCCTGTTCCTCATTACCATGGCAGCCAACCTCAGACTTTTCTCTGTGGCAGGTATTACATGGAAGAGTGTTACTCATCACTCCCAGGTAGTAGCATACACTTACTAACGCTGAATTAGGATTTTTGGCACAGTACAATTTCCTGCACTCTCTAGGGGTAAATGACTTTTATTTATTTAACCCTTCCTCAGCAATGAATCTTTTTGTGCGCCTTGAGATGGCAAGGTTTGTTGCTGTTCTTTACCAGCAGCTTAAGGGATTTGTGCCATAGAAGAGTGTCCGGGCAGGAGTTGGACTTCATATCCAATAATTCTTTAAATTGGCAGTACCAGTAATAGCTTGGAATATCTAAATTGTAAACTGGCCCCATCTAGGTAATTAATATCAGTAAGGATAACATTGTAGGAAAAAATCAAAATTATATAATCTTAAATCAGTAAAAAGGAAAAAAAGACTAATAATTTTTAGGAAGTATGTAAAGGACACTGTGATGACCAGTAATTCCCGACATCTGGAATAATCTGGTTCTGAGGAGAATCTATCTATTTTAATGCAGATGTCTTTGTGTAGTGGGAATCTTAGGTCTGCAATCAATTTCTAGGAAATGTTCACATTCAGAGTTTCTCTGAACAACTTCTTTTTAAGATTTCTAATAGATATAACTTTACAATTACTTTCCATTGAGAATGGGATTTGTCATTTCAGTTGATAAACATGTATCAAGGATTATTTTTTCTCTGTTTAACAGCTGTACTAATAGACAAAATCACCCTTGATAAGGTCACTTTCAGCAAGGCTTAAAGGCAGCTTTTCTCCAATCACCTGGTTTCAGGTAATATCAGGGATAACCAGGTGGTCAACAAAGAAAGACATCTTGTGCCTATTGATGTTAGGACTGCAATATCGGGCTAGTCACCTTAGCCAGATCAGCTTATGTGATGGGACCTAAGTACGGTTGGAGATATTCCTAGTTGAATGGGCTGTTGGTGACTAGCTAATAGGATGACACTATGTGACTTTCTAAGGGATAATAATAAAAGGCTATAAGAGCTAAAGGTAGTTCTTTAGGCCAAAGAAGTTCACAAATGTCTGATAACTTACCCAATTTCAGTTCTAATGCTCTAAAATCCTAAATAAAATAGGACTAGACCTCCAGTGATGTGGAATTATTTGATTAAACATATCGACATAAATGAGCTTATAGAAGTAGAGAGTAGAATTATGATTACTAGAGTCTAGGATGGGGAGGAGGGAGGCGGATAGGAAGAGGTTTGTTAACTATACAAAAATACATAAATATTTATCAAGCAGACGTTTAAGCACTGAAGAATACAATCACTGAACTGAAAAATTCACTAGAAGTGCTTAACAGTAAGCTAGATAAAGCAAAGAAAAGAATCAGCAAACTCAAAGACTGGTCATTTGAAATTATCAAGTCAGTGGTGCAAATATAAAAAAGGGTAGAAAAGAGTGAAGAAACATTAAAGGACTTACTGAACACCATTAAATGAAACAATGCATGCATTATGAAAATTTCAGAAAGAGAAGAGAAAGAGAAAGGGGCAAAAAACATTATATTTTAAGATTATTATTTATTTCTTATTGATTATGCATATTCAATAAGACTATGTGGTACAAAGCTGACCGTTACCACTTGTGCTCAATATGGGATGGCCAGATCAATACTGACAGCATGCCGATTACCACAAACTGTGATTATACCCCATGTCCCCCACCAAATTAATCCCCGGCCTCCCTCCCCCTCACAGCTCCCCCCACCTTGCTTTGCAACCCTAGGTATTTTCTCTCCCTCTGCAAGTCCAACACACCACTGTGGTCTTTCTTTCCTCCCTTCTTTCTCTCTTAGTTCCCACTTATGAATGGGGACATGCGGCATTTTTCCTTCTGTGCTTTGATTATTTCACTCAACATAAGTTTTGCCAAGTTCATCCATGTTGTTGCAAATGGCAGAATTTCATTCTTTTTCATGGCAAGGTAATATTCCATGGTGTATATATTCCACATTTTCTTTATCCACATTTTCTTTGTCGATGGACATTTAGGTTGGTTCCATGTCTTGGCTATTGTAAACAGAGCTGCAATGAACATGGAGTACAGGCATCCCTTTGACATGATGATTTCCATTCCTCTGGGTATATACCCAGAAGTGGGATTGCTGGATCATATGGAAAATCTATCTTTAGATGTTTGAGAAACCTCCATACTGTATTCTATAGTGGCTGTACTAGTTTACAGCCCCACCAACAGTGCAGGAGCATTCCCTTCTCTCCACATCCTCGCCAGCATTTGTTATTCTCTGACTCTTTGATTATAGCCAGTCTAATTGGGGTGCGGTGATATCTCAATGTTGTTTTAATTTGCATTTCCTTAGTGATTAATGATGTTGAGCATTTTTTCACATACCTGTTGGCCATTTGTATGTCTTCCTTACAAAAATGTCGATTCAGCTCCTTTGCCCATTTTTTAATTGGGTTATTTGCTTTTTACTGTGTAATTGCTTGAGTTCCTTTTCTATTCTGGATATTTATCCCTTGTCAGATGTATAGTTTGCAAAAATTTTCTACAACTCTGTAGGTTGTCATTTCACTCTGTTGATTCTTTCTTTTTCTGTGCAGTAGGTTTTTCGTTTGATATAATACCACTTGTTTATTTTTTTCTTTCGTTGCTTGTGCTTTGAGGCTCTTGTTCATAAAGTCTGTGCCCAGACCTAGTTCCTGAAGTGTTTCCCCTATATTTTCTCTTAGTTTTACAGTCTGAGGTCTTATACTTAAGTCTTTAATCCATTTTGAGTTGATTTTGGTATATGGTGAGAGGTGCATGTATAGTTTCATTCTTCTACATATGGATATCCAATTTTCCCAGCACAACTTAGTGAAAAAGCAGTCTTTCCGCCAATTTATGCTTTTGTTGCCTTTCTCAAATAACAGATGGATGGCTGTAAGCCTGAGGGGTGATTTGTGGGTTCTCTATTCTGCTCCACTGGTCTGAGTGTGTATTTTTACACCAGTACCATCAATGCTGTTTTGGTTACTATACCATTGTAGTGTAATTTGAAGTCAGGTAGTGTTATGCCTCCAGCTTTATTATTATTATTATTTTTTGCTCAGGATTGCTTTGGCTACTCAGGGTCTTTTGTTGTTCCATTATGAATGTTAAGATTATTTTTTCCATTTCTGTGAATAATATTATTAATATTTTGATGGCAATTACACTGAATCTGTCGATTGCTTTGGGTAGTATGGACATTTTCATAATGTTGATTATTCCAATCCAAAAGCATGGAATTACTTTCCATTTTTTTGTGCCTTCTTTAATTTCTTTCAGTAGTGGTTGGTAGTTCTCACTGTAGTGATCTTTCACCTCCTTTGTTAAATTTATTCCTAGGTATTTTATTTTTTTCATGACTGTTGTAAATGGGCTTACTTTCTTGATTCCTCTTTCTACTAGCTCATTATTAGAAAATATAAATGCAACTGATTTGGGGGCATTTATTTTGTATCCTGCAATGTTACTGGAATTATTAACCAGCTCTAAGAATTTTTTGATAGAGTCTTTAGGTTTTTCTTTATATAGTATCATATAATCTGCAAATAGGGAGTTTAACCTCACCTTTTCCAATCTGGATGCCATTTATTTCTTTCTCTTGCTTGATTGCTCTGGCTAGTACCTCCAGTACTATGAATCCCACTTGAACATGGTGTATATTTTTTTTCATGTGTTTCTGTATTGTGATTGCTAATATTTTGCTGAGGATTTTTACATATATGTTCATCAAGGATATTAGCCTGCAGTTTTTTTTTTTGTTGTTGTATTTTTGTCTGGTTTTGGTATCAGGGTGATGCTGGCCTCATAGAATTAGTCTGCAAGAATGGGTTCTATGTCAATTTTTTGGAATTGTTTTAGTAGAATTGGTGTTAATTCCTCTTTAAAGGCTTGATAGAATTCAGCTGTAAAGACATCCAGACCTGGGCTTTTCTTTGTTGGAAGATTACTGATTACTGCTTCAATCTTGATGCTTGTTATTAGTCTATTCAGGTTTTCTATCTCTTTTTGGTTCAGTCTGGGTAGTTTTCTACGTGTCCAGAAATTTATCCATTTCCTCCAGGCTTTCATATTTGTTGTAATACACTTGTTTATAATATTCCCTAAAGATTCTTCATATTTCTGTGGTATCGGTTGTAATGTCTCACTTTTCATTTCTGATTTTTGTTACTTAGGACTTTTTTTGTTACTGTAGCTAATGGTTTGTCTATTTTATTTATCCTCTCAAAAAAGCAACTTTTTGTTTCATTGATCTTTTGTATAACTTTTCGGGTCTCTGTTTTATTTAGTTCAGCTCTGATCTTATTTCTTTCATTCAGCTACTTTAGGATTGGATTGTTTTAGTTCTTTAAGGCATAGTGTTAGGTCATTTATTTGAAGTCTTTCCATGCTTTTTATGTAAGTGTGTATTGCAATAAACATCCCTCCTTAGCAGTGCTTTTGCAGGATCCCACAGATTTTGATATGATGTAATTTTATTTTTGTTAGTTTCAAGAAATGTTTTGATTTCCTGTTTAATTTCTTTTTGGACCCATAGGTCATTCAGGAGTCTATTGTTTAGTTTCCATGTATTTGTATAGTTTCCATGGTTTTGTTTGTTATTGATTTCCAGTTTTAGTCCATTGTGGTCTGAAAAAATACTTGGAATGATTTAAATTTCTTTAAATTTGCTGAGAATAGATTCGTGACCTAACATTTGGTCTATACTGGAGTATGTTCCATGTGCTGCTAAGAAGAATGTATATTCTGCAGTATTGGGTGAAGTGTTCTAAATATATCTGCCAGGTCCAGTTGGTCTAAGGTATAGTTCAAATCTGTGTCTATTGATTTTTTGCCTGGAAGATCTGTCTCATACTGAGAGAGGGGTATTCAGGTCACCCACTATTATTGCATTAGGATCTATTTCTTTCTTTAGGTCTAAGAGTTCTTGCTTTATATATCTGGGTGCTCTAGTATTGGGTGCATACATATTTATGGCTGTTATGTCTTCTAGGTGGATAGATCCCTTTATCATTATAGAAGGGCCTTCTTTGTCTCTTTTTATGGTTTTTGTTTCAAAGTCTATTTTATCCAGTAGAATAGCTACTCCTCCTCCTTTTTGGTTTCCATTGGCATGGTATATCTTTTTCAATCCCTTCGCTTTTCGTCTGTGTGTGTCTTTAGAGGTGAGGTGAGTCACTTGAAGACAGCATATACTTAGGCCTAGCTTTGTAATCCAATTGGTCAGTCTTTGTCTTTTGAATGGGGAATTTAATCCACTCATTTAGGGTTTTTATTGACAGGCATTGTTTTACTCCTGTCATTTTATTGCTTTTTGTTTAGGTGTTTTAAATATCTTTTTTTTATTTCTTCCCCTTTTACTTCTCTTCTTCAATGTA
Source organism: Cynocephalus volans (assembly GCF_027409185.1). Lineage (NCBI taxonomy): Eukaryota > Metazoa > Chordata > Mammalia > Dermoptera > Cynocephalidae > Cynocephalus > Cynocephalus volans. The sequence goes on from NC_084463.1 coordinate 153,789,208, forward strand.
GTTGGAAATTTGAGGTGGCATGATTTAGTTTCTTTCTCTTTCTCATTTGCATTTTTGTTTTAATGGTGGGTTTTGCTTTTTCTTGTGTATCTGTGATAGCAATCATTGTTTTTCAGATTCCAGTTGAATGATTCCCTTGAGAATTTCTTGCAGGGCTGGTCGTGTGGTGGTGAACTTCCACAACTTTTGTTTGTCTGGGAAATACACTACTTCTCCCTCATTTCTGAAGGAGAGCCTTGCTGGGTAAAGAATTCTTGGCTGGCCTTTTTTTCTTTTAGTATTTTGAATATATCATTCCACTTTCTTCTGGCCTGTAGGGTTTTGGTTGAGAAGTCTGCTGTTAGTTTGATGGGGATTCCCTTACAAGTGACCTGACACATTTCTTTTGCTGCTTGTAGAATTCTCTTTTTGTCTTTGAGCTTTGCAAATTTAACTATAATGTGTCTTAGGGAGGATATTTTTGGATTGAATCTGTTTGGGGACCTTTGAGCTTCCTGGATCTGAAGGTCTGTATCTCACCGTACACCTGGGAAGTTTTCTGTTACTATTTCCTTGAATAGGTTTTCAATACCTTTTCCTTTCTCCTCCCCTTCAGGAATACCCATGATTCAGATGTTAGAGTGCTTGAGGTTGTCTGCTATCTCTCTTAGGTTTTCCTGATTATTTTTAATTCTTTTTTCCGTTTTTTTGTTTGCCTGAGTTATTTCAAAAAGACCACCTTCAAGCTCTGAAATTCTTTCTTCAGCCTTCTCTGCCCTGCTGCTCAAGCTCTCGGTTGTGTTATTTTTTATTTCATTGAGTCAATCTTTCATTTCTAGAAGTTCTGCTACACTCTTTTTTAAGGTATTAATCTCTTTGTAGATTTCCTCCTTCATATTCTGGATGTTTTTCTTGTTTCATTGTGTTCTCTAATTGAGTCTCCCTTTATTTCTTCAAGTTTTCTTAAGATCATTGCTCAGAATTCTTTCCTGATGTTTCAAGGATTCCCTGTTCCATGGAGTCTGACTTTGGAGCATTACTGTATTCTTTTGGTGATGTTATTTCTTCTTGTTTGTTTGTACTTCTAGTATTTTTCATTGACATTTGGTCATTTGGCAGAGGGTTGCATCTTCTGTTACACTGAGGTTGGCTATGGAGTGGCCCTGGTTGCTACTATGATGGTGAATTTTCTTTGCTTGACAGTAGGTGTGGTGGTGGTTATGTTAAACTACCTTGGTTCCTGTTCCAGAATCTGTGGTTGTAGAATGAGCCCCTAGTGCTGCATGGTTCTGCTGGGCTCACCTCAGTGCAGGCCCAGGCATGTGGCCTGGTGCTCCCCTCTGGGTCTAAGGAGTAGGGAGGGGTCACATCTAGCCACACAGTTCTGCTGGGCTCACCTTGGCATGAGCCAGGGCATGTGGGCTGGCCGATTGGCTCACTCTTTCTTTCTTTTTTTTTCCAACAGACCTCAATTTATTTATTTATTTATTTATTTATTTATTTATTTATTTATTTTTATTTTTATTTTTTTACATGGTGTAATTCTGTTTAATAAGCCAGCATTTACAGAATATAATTTTATTTGAATTTTAAATTTTATAAAAACATTATACAAGAAATATATTTACTTATTATAGAAGAATTAGAAAATACAGCTAAGTAAAAAGAAGAAAATAAAAATTTCTCACAGTCCTCTACCTAGAGGTAACTACCACCAACTTTTTAGTCTGTGTATGAACTTTTAGACTCTTCAGACTTTTTTCCAATGTGCATACACATGTAAATCTTTTTTTTTTTTAAATTTTATTTTGTTGATATACATTGTGGCTGATTATTGCTCCCCATCACCAAAACCTCCCTCCCTTCTCCCTCCCCCCCTACCCCCAAACAATGTCCTTTCTGTTTGCTTGTCGTATCAACTTCAAGTAATTGTGGTTGTTATATCTTCTTCACCCCCCCCCCCGGTTTTGCGTGTGTGTGTGTGTGTGTGTGAATATATATATTAATTTTTAGCTCCCACCAATAAGTGAGAGCATGTGGTATTTCTCTTTCTGTGCCTGACTTGTTTCACTTAATATAATTCTCTCAAGGTCCATCCATGTTGTTGCAAATGGCAGTATTTCATTCGTTTTTATAGCTGAGTAGTATTCCATTGTGTAGATGTCACCCATCTGATGATGGACATTTGGGCTGGTTCCAACTCTTGGCTATTGTAAAGAGTGCTCTGATGAACATTGGGGAACAGGTATACCTTCAACTTGATGATTTCCATTCCTCTGGGTATATTCCCAACAGTGGGATAGCTGGGTCGTATGGTAGATCTATCTGCAATTGTTTGAGGAACCTCCATACCATTTTCCATAGAGGCTGCACCATTTTGCAGTCCCACCAACAATGGATGAGAGTTCCTTTTTCTCCGCAGCCTCGCCAGCATTTATCGTTCAGAGTCTTTTGGATTTTAGCCATCCTAACTGGGGTTAGATAGTATCTCAGTGTAGTTTTGATTTGCATTTCCCGTATGCTGAGTGATGTTGAGCATTTTCTCATATGTCTGTTGGCCATTTGTATATCTTCCTTAGAGAAATGCCTACTTAGCTCTTTTGCCCATTTTTTAATTGGGTTGCTTGTTTTCTTCTTGTAAAGTTGTTTGAGTTCCTTATATATTCTGGATATTAATCCTTTGTCAGATGTATATTTTGCAAATATTTTCTCCCACTCTGTTGGTTGTCTTTTAACTCTGTTAATTGTTTCTTTTGCTGTGCAGAAGCTTTTTAGTTTGATATAATCCCATTTGTTTATTTTTCCTTTGCTTGCCCGTGCTTTTGGGGTCGTATTCATGAAGTCTGTGCCCAGTCCTATTTCCTGAAGTGTTTCTCCTATGTTTTCTTTAAGAAGTTTTATTGTCTCAGGGTGTATATTTAAATCCTTAATGCATTTTGAGTTGATTTTAGTATACGGTGAGAGGTATGGATCTAGTTTCATTCTCCTGCATATGGATATCCATTTATCCCAGCACCATTTGCTGAAGAGGCAGTCCCTTCCCCAGTGAATAGGCTTGGTGCCTTTGTCAAAGATGAGATGGAAGTAAGTGTGTGGGTTGATTTCTGGATTCTCTATTCTATTCCATTGGTCAGTGTGTCTGTTTTTATGCCAGTACCATACTGTTTTGGTTATTATAGCTTTGTAGTATACCTTAAAGTCAGGTAGCGTTATGCCTCCAGCTTTATTTTTTTTGCTGAGCATTGCTTTGGCTATTCGTGGTCTTTTATTGTTCCATATAAATGTCTGAATAGTTTTATCCATTTCTGAGAAAAATGTCTTTGGAATTTTGATGGGGATTGCGTTGAATTTGTATATCACTTTGGGTAGTATGGACATTTTCACTATGTTGATTCTCCCAATCCAAGAGCATGGGATATCTTTCCATCTTCTTATATCCTCTCTAATTTCTCTCAGCAGTGGTTTGTAGTTCTCATTATAGAGATTTTTCACATCCTTGGTTAACTCAATTCCTAAGTATTTTATTTTTTTGGTGGCTAATGTAAATGGGCAGGCTTTCTTGATTTCTCTTTCTGCATGTTCACTATTGGAGAAAAGAAATGCTACTGACTTTTGTGTGTTGATTTTGTATCCTGCTACTGTGCTGAAATCATTTATCAATTCCAACAGTTTTTTTGTAGAGGTTTTAGGCTGTTCGATATATAGGATCATGTCATCTGCAAACACGGACAGTTTGACTTCATCTTTTCCAATCTGGATGCCCTTTATTTCCTTCTCTTCTCTGATTGCTCTGGCTAGTACTTCCAACACTATGTTGAATAGGAGTGGTGAGAGTGGGCATCCTTGTCTAGTTCCTGTTCTTAAAGGAAAAGCTTTCAGCTTTTCCCCATTAAGGATGATATTGGCAGTAGGTTTGGCATATATGGCTTTAATTATGTTGAGATACTTTCCCTCTATACATAACCTATAGAGGGTCTTTGTCATGAATGAGTTCTGAACTTTATCAAATGCTTTCCAGCATCTATAGAGATGATCATATGGTCCTTGTGTTTGAGTTTATTAATATGGTGTATCACATTTATTGATTTGCGAATGTTGAACCATCCTTGCATCCTTGGGATGAATCCCACTTGATCGTGATGAATAATTTTACGTATGTGTTGCTGTATTCTGTTTTGCTAGTATTTTATTTATTTATTTTTTATTCCACAATTAAAGTATATTTATTTATTTATTTATTTATTTATTTATTTATTTATTTTGGCAGAATATAAGATGTTAGATTTTTTTAAAAATTATTTTATTTTTTTTTCATTTTATTTTGTCGATGTACATTGTAGCTGATTATTGCTCCCCATCACCAAAACCTCCCTCCCTTCTCCCTCCCCCCCCAACAATGTCCTTTCTGTTTGCTTGTCGTATCAACTTGAAATAATTGTGGTTGTTATATCTTCTTCCCCCCCCCCCGGTTTGTGTGTGTGTGTGTGTGTGTGTGAATTTATATATTAATTTTTAGCTCCCTCCAATAAGTGAGAACATGTGGTATTTCTCTTTCTGTGCCTGACTTGTTTCACTTAATATAATTCTCTCAAGATCCATCCATGTTGTTGCAAATGGCAGTATTTCATTCGTTTTTATAGCTGAGTAGTATTCCATTGTGTAGATGTACCACATTTTCCGTATCCATTCATCTGATGATGGGCATTTGGGCTGGTTCCAACTCTTGGCTATTGTAAAGAGTGCTGCGATGAACATTGGGGAACAGGTATACCTTCGACTTGATGATTTCCATTCCTCTGGGTATATTCCCAACAGTGGAATGGCTGGGTCGTATGGTAGATCTATTTGCAATTGTTTAAGGAACCTCCATACCATTTTCCATAGAGGCTGCACCATTTTGCAGTCCCACCAACAATGGATGAGAGTTCCTTTTTCTCCGCAGCCTCGCCAGCATTTATCGTTCATAGTCTTTTGGATTTTAGCCCTTCTAACTGGGGTTAGATGGTATCTCAATGCGGTTTTGATTTGCATTTCCCGTATGCTGAGTGATGTTGAGCATTTTCTCATATGTCTGTTGGCCATTTGTATATCTTCCTTAGAGAAATGCCTACTTAGCTCTTTTGCCCATTTTTTAATTGGGTTGCTTGTTTACTTCTTGTAAAGTTGTTTGAGTTCCTTATATATTCTGGATATTAATCCTTTGTCAGATGTATATTTTGCAAATATTTTCGCCCACTCTGTTGGTTGTCTTTTAACTCTGTTAATTGTTTCTTTTGCTGTGCAGAAGCTTTTTAGTTTGATATAATCCCATTTGTTTATTTTTCCTTTGGTTGCCCGTGCTTTTGGGGTCGTATTCATGAAGTCTGTGCCCAGTCCTATTTCCTGAAGTGTTTCTCCTATGTTTTCTTTAAGAAGTTTTAGTGTCTCAGGGTGTATATTTAAATCCTTAATGCATTTTGAGTTGATTTTAGTATACGGTGAGAGGTATGGATCTAGTTTCATTCTCCTGCATATCGATATCCAGTTATCCCAGCACCACTTGCTGAAGAGGCAGTCTCTTCCCCAGTGAATAGGCTTGGTGCCTTTGTCAAAGATCAGATGGCAGTAAGTGTGTAGGTTGATTTCTGGATTCTCTATTCTACTCCATTGGTCAGTGTTTCTGTTTTTATGCCAGTACCATACTGTTTTGGTTATTATAGCTTTGTAGTATAGTTTAAAGTCAGCTAGTGTTATGCCTCCAGCTTTATTTTTTTTGCTGAGCATTGCTTTGGCTATTCGTGGTCTTTTATTGTTCCATATAAATGTCTGAATAGTTTTATCCATTTCTGAGAAAAATGTCTTTGGAATTTTGATGGGGATTGCGTTGAATTTGTATATCACTTTGGGTAGTATGGACATTTTCATTATGTTGATTCTTCCAATCCAAGAGCATGGAATATCTTTCCATCTTCTTGTATCCTCTCTAATTTCTCTCAGCAGTGGTTTGTAGTTCTCATTATAGAGATTTTTCACATCCGTGGTTAACTCAATTCCTAAGTATTTTATTTTTTTGGTGGCTAATGTAAATGGGCGGGCTTTCTTGATTTCTCTTTCTGCATGTTCACTATTGGAGAATAGAAATGCTACTGATTTTTGTGTGTTGATTTTGTATCCTGCTACTGTGCTGAAATCATTTATCAATTCCAACAGTTTTTTTGTAGAGGTTTTAGGCTGTTCGATATATAGGATAATGACATCTGCAAACAGGGACAGTTTGACTTCATCTTTTCCAATCTGGATGCCCTTTATTTCCTTCTCTTCTCTGATTGCTCTGGCTAGTACTTCCAACACTATGTTATTAGGAGTGGTGAGAGTGGGCATCCTTGTCTAGTTCCTGTTCTGATAGGAAAAGCTTTCAGCTTTTCCCCATTCAGGATGATATTGGCAGTGGGTTTGGCATATATGGCTTTAATTATGTTGAGATACTTTCCCTCTATATCTAACTTATAGAGGGTCTTTGTCATGAATGAGTGCTGAACTTTATCAAATGCTTTTTCAGCATCTATAGAGATGATCATATGGTCCTTGTGTTTGAGATTATTAATATGGTGTATCACATTTATTGATTTGTGTATGTTGAACCAACCTTGCATCCCTGGGATGAATCCCACTTGATCGTGATGAATAATTTTTCGTATGTGTTGCTGTATTCTGTTTGCTAGTATTTTAGTGAGGATTTTTGCATCTATATTCATCAAGGATATCGGCCTGTAGTTTTCTTTTTTGGTTATATCTTTACCTGGTTTTGGTATCAGGATGATGTTTGCTTCATAGAATGAGTTTGGGAGATTTGCGTCCGTTTCAATCTCTTGGAATAGTTTGTAAAGAATGGGTGTCAATTCCTCTTTGAATGTTTGGTAAAATTCTGCTGTGAATCCATCTGGTCCTGGGCTTTTCTTTGTTGGGAGCCTTCTGATAACAGCTTCAATCTCCTTTATTGTTATTGGTCTGTTCAAATTTTCTACGTCTTCACGGTTCAGTTTTGGGAGCTTGTGTGTGTCCAGAAATTTATCCATTTCCTCCAGAGTTTCAAATTTGTTGGCGTATAGTTGTTTACAGTAGTCTCAAATGATTCCTTGTATTTCAGATGAATCAGTTGTAATATCGCCTTTTTCATTTCTAATTTTGGTTATTTGAGTCTTCTCTCCTTTTTTTTTGTTAGCTATGCTAATGGTTTGTCAATTTTATTTATCTTTTCAAAAAACCAACTTTTTGATTCTTTGATCTTTTGAATTGTTACTTGGTATTCAATTTCATTCAGTTCTGCTCTGATCTTAATGATTTCTTTCCGTCTGCTAACTTTAGGTTTGGATTGTTCTTGTTTTTCTAGTTCTTCAAGGTGAAGTCTTAGGTTGTTCACTTGCCATCTTTCTATTCTTCTGAAGTGAGCGTTTAATGCAATAAATTTCCCCCTTAATACTGCTTTTGCAGTATCCCACAGGTTTTGATATGATGTATCATTATTTTCATTAGTTTCAATAAATTTTTTGATTTCCTGCTTGATTTCTTCTTGGACCCATATGTCATTAAGTAGAATGCTGTTTAATTTCCATGTGTTTGTATAGTTTCCAGAGTTTTGTTTGTTATTAATTTCTAGTTTCACTCCATTGTTGTCTGAGAAGATACATGGGATAATTCCAATTTTTTTGAATTTATTGAGATTTGATTTATGACCTAGTATGTGATCTCTCCTGGAGAATGATCCATGTGCTGATGAGAAGAATGAATATTCTGAGGTTGTTGGGTGGAATGTTCTGTAGATATCTGCCAATTCCAATTGGTCTAGAGTCTTGTTTAGATCTTGTGTTTCTCTACTGATTCTTTGCCTAGATGATCTGTCTAATATTGACAGTGGGGTGTTCAGGTACCCTGCTATTATGGTATTAGTGTCTATTTCCTTCTTTAGGTCTAATAGAGTTTGTTTTATAAATCTGGCTGCTCCAACATTGGGTGCATACATATTTATGATTGTTATGTCTTCTTGATGGATCAATCCTTTTATCATTAAGTAGTGTCCCTCATTGTCTCTTTTTATGGTTTTTAGTTTCAAGTATATTTTGTCAGGTATAAGAATAGCTACTCCAGCTCGTTTTTCTGTTCTGTTTTTTTATTTTTATTTTTTTATTTTTTTAAATTTTATTTTGTCGATATACATTGTAGCTGAATATTGCTCCCCATCACCAAAACCTCACCCCTTCTCCCACCCCCCCTCCCCCCCAACAATGTCCTTTCTGTTTGCTTGTAGTATCAACTTCAAATAATTGTGGTTGTTATATCTTCTTCCCCCCCCCCGGTTTGTGTGTGTGTGTGTGTGTGTGTGTGTGAATTTATATATTAATTTTTAGCTCCCTCCAATAAGTGAGAACATGTGGTATTTCTCTTTCTGTGCCTGACTTGTTTCACTTAATATAATTCTCTCAAGGTCCATACATGTTGTTGCAAATGGCAGTATTTCATTCGTTTTTATAGCTGAGTAGTATTCCATTGTGTAGATGTACCACATTTTCCGTATCCACTCATCTGATGATGGGCATTTGGGCTGGTTCCAACTCTTGATATTGTAAATAGTGCTGCGATGAACATTGGGGAACAGGTATACCTTCGACTTGATGATTTCCATTCCTCTGGGTATATTCCCAACAGTGGGATAGCTGGGTCGTATGGTAGATCTATTTGCAATTGTTTAAGGAACCTCCATACCATTTTCCATAGAGGCTGCACCATTTTGCAGTCCCACCAACAATGGATGAGAGTTCCTTTTTCTCCGCAGCCTCGCCAGCATTTATCGTTCATAGTCTTTTGGATTTTAGCCATCCTAACTGGGGTTAGATGGTATCTCAATGCGGTTTTGATTTGCATTTCCCGGATGCTGAGTGATGTTGAGCATTTTTTCATATGTCTGTTGGCCATTTGTATATCTTCCTTAGAGAAATGCCTACTTAGCTCTTTTGCCCATTTTTTAATTGGGTTGCTTGTTTTCTTCTTGTAAAGTTGTTTGAGTTCCTTATATATTCTGGATATTAATCCTTTGTCAGATGTATATTTTGCAAATATTTTCTCCCACTCTATTGGTTGTCTTTTAACTCTTTTAATTGTTTCTTTTGCTGTGCAGAAGCTTTTTAGTTTGATATAATCCCATTTGTTTATTTTTCCTTTGGTTGCCCGTGCTTTTGGGGTCGTATTCATGAAGTCTGTGCCCAGTCCTATTTCCTGAAGTGTTTCTCCTATGTTTTCTTTAAGAAGTTTTATTGTCTCAGGGTGTATATTTAAATCCTTAATGCATTTTGAGTTGATTTTAGTATACGGTGAGAGGTATGGATCTAGTTTCATTCTCCTGCATATCGATATCCAGTTATCCCAGCACCACTTGCTGAAGAGGCAGTATCTTCCCCAGTGAATAGGCTTGGTGCCTTTGTCAAAGATCAGATGGCACTAAGTGTGTGGGTTGATTTCTGGATTCTCTATTCTATTCCATTGTTCAGTGTGTCTGTTTTTATGCCAGTACCATACTGTTTTGGTTATTATAGCTTTGTAGTATACCTTAAAGTCAGGTAGTGTTATGCCTCCAGCTTTATTTTTTTTGCTGAGCATTGCTTTGGCTATTCGTGGTCTTTTATTGTTCCATATAAATGTCTGAATAGTTTTTTCCATTTCTGAGAAAAATATCTTTGGAATTTTGATGGGGATTGCATTGAATTTGTATATCACTTTGGGTAGTATGGACATTTTCACTATGTTGATTCTTCCAATCCAAGAGCATGGAATATCTTTCCATCTTCTTGTATCCTCTCTAATTTCTCTCAGCAGTGGTTTGTAGTTCTCATTATAGAGATTTTTCACATCCTTGTTTAACTCAATTCCTAAGTATTTTATTTTTTTGGTGGCTAATGTAAATGGGCAGGCTTTCTTGATTTCTCCTTCTGCATGTTCACTATTGGAGAAAAGAAATGCTACGGATTTTTGTGTGTTGATTTTGTATCCTGCTACTGTGCTGAAATCATTTATCAATTCCAACAGTTTTTTTGTAGAGGTTTTAGGCTGTTCGATATATAGGATCATGTCATCTGCAAACAGGGACAGTTTGACTTCATCTTTTCCAATCTGGGCCCCCTTTATTTCCTTCTCTTCTCTGATTGTTCTGGCTAGTACTTCGAACACTATGTTCAATAGGAATGGTGAGAGTGGGCATCCTTGTCTAGTTCCTGTTCTGAAAGGAAAAGCTTTCAGCTTTTCCCCATTCAGCGTGATATTGGTAGTGGGTTTGGCATATATGGCTTTAATTATGTTGAGATACTTTCCCTCTATACCTAACTTATAGAGGGTCTTTGTCATGAATGAGTGCTGAACTTTATCAAATGCTTTTTCAGCATCTATAGAGATGATCATATGGTCCTTGTGTTTGAGTTTATTAATATGGTGTATCACATTTATTGATTTGCGTATGTTGAACCAACCTTGCATCCCTGGGATGAATCCCACTTGATCGTGATGAATAATTTTTCGTATGTGTTGCTGTATTCTGTTTGCTAGTATTTTAGTGAGGATTTTTGCATCTATATTCATCAAGGATATCGGCTTGTAGTTTTCTTTTTTGGTTATATCTTTACCTGGTTTTGGTATCAGGATGATGTTTGCTTCATAAAATGAGTTTGGGAGATTTGCGTCCGTTTCAATCTTTTAGAATAGTTTGTAAAGAATGGGTGTCAATTCCTCTTTGAATGTTTGGTAAAATTCTGCTGTGAATCCATCTGGTCCTGGGCTTTTCTTTGTTGGGAGCCTTCTGATAACAGCTTCAATCTCCTTTATTGTTATTGGTCTGTTCAAATTTTCTACATCTTCACGGTTCAGTTTTGGGAGCTTGTGTGTGTCCAGAAATTTATCCATTTCCTCCAGATTTTCAAATTTGTTGGCGTATAGTTGTTTATAGTAGTCTCGAATGATACCTTGTATTTCAGATGCATCAGTTGTAATATTGCCTTTTTCATTTCTAATTTTTGTTATTTGAGTCTTCTCTCTTCTTTTTTTGTTAGCCATGCTAATGGTTTGTCTATTTTATTTATCTTTTCAAAAAACCAACTTTTTGATTCGTTGATCTTTTGAATTGTTTTTTGGTTTTCAATTTCATTCAGTTCTGCTCTGATCTTAATGATTTCTTTCCGTCTGCTAACTTTAGGTTTGGATTGTTCTTGTTTTTCTAGTTCTTTAAGGTGAAGTGTTAGGTTGTTCACTTGCCATCTTTCTATTCTTCTGAAGTGAGCATTTAATGCAATAAATTTTCCCCTCAATACTGCTTTTGCAGTATCCCACAGGTTTTGGTATGATGTATCATTGTTTTCATTAGTTTCAATAAACTTTTTGATTTCCTGCTTGATTTCTTCTTGGACCCATATGTCATTAATTAGAATGCTGTTTAATTTCCATGTGTTTGTATAGTTTCCAGAGTTTCGTTTGTTATTAATTTCTAGTTTTAATCCATTGTGGTCTAAGAAGATACATGGGATAATTCCAATTTTTTTGAATTTATTGAAACTTGATTTGTGACCTAATATGTGATCTATCCTGGAGAATGATCCATGTGCTGATGAGAAGAATGAATATTCTGAGGTTGTTGGGTGGAATGTTCTGTAGATATCTGCCAATTCCAATTGGTCTAGAGTCTTGTTTAGATCTTGTGTTTCTCTACTGATTCTTTGCCTAGATGATTTGTCTAATATTGACAGTGGAGTGTTCAGGTCCCCTGCTATTATGGTATTAGTGTCTATTTCCTTCTTTAGGTCTAATAGAGTTTGTTTTATAAATCTGGCTGCTCCCACATTGGGTGCGTACATATTTATGATTGTTATGTCTTCTTGATGGATCAGTCCTTTTATCATTAAGTAGTGTCCCTCATTGTCTCTTTTTATGGTTTTTAGTTTAAAGTCTATTTTGTCAGATATAAGAATAGCCACTCCAGCTCGTTTTTCTTTTCTGTTTGCATGGTAAATCTTTTTCCATCCTTTCACTCGGGCTGTTCAGTCGCGGCGCGGCTCGGGCGCTCCCAGGAATCTTCTTTAATGCCGGCCTGAAACTTCGAATCCTGAATAGGGCAGCTGGCCGCCTTCAGTGCGGCCCCAGCCTCCGGGATCCTTTCTGCATCCACCACAGCCCTGGCGCCGTGTTCCCTGTTTCAAGACTCGCTTTTGCAGCTAAGAATCAGTTCTTTTCCTGCTCCACACTTCAAAGCTGTTGCCTGTAAATGAGGCAGCCTCTCCTGCCGGGGGCAAAGTGGCGTTGAGCCCCCACGACCGGCCAGCAGCAGCAGTCCTCCCTTAAGAGATGTCGAGAGGAAGGTCCACAAGTTTCCCGGCTGCCTGAGGCCCAGTGGCCACCTTTTCCATCTCAGCTACTCTGCGCCAGCCGCCGCAGCCGCCGCCATCTTGAAACTCCTTTTCTCTTCTGTTTGAATGGTAAATCTTTTTCCATCCTTTCACTCTTAGTCTGTGTGAATCTTTATGGGTGAGGTGGGTGTCTTGTAGGCAGCATATAGTTGGGTCCTCCTTTTCGATCCAGTCAGCCAGTCTGTGTCTTTTGATTGGGGAATTTGAGCCTTTTCCATTAAGAGTTGTTATTGAAAGGTGTTGATTTATTCCTAGCATTTTGTTGGTTGTTTGGTTGTCTTAGGTGTCTTTTGTTCCTTGCTTTCTGATTTACTGTTTGGTTCCTGTGTTTGTTGGTTCCTTAGGTTGTAGATAGCATTTTTGTTTGCTTGTTTTCTCTTCATGAATGCCATTTTTATTATACTAGTGGGTATTGATTTTTCTTGGGTTTTTATCGCAGTGGTAGTTATTTTTCAGGAACCAAACCCAGTACTCCCTTGAGGATTTCTTGTAAGGGTGGTTGTGTGGTAGTGAACTCCCACAGTTTTTGTTTGTCTGAGAAATGTACTATTTGCCCTTCATTTCGGAAGGATAGCCTTGCAGGGTAGAGTATTCTTGGCTGGCAATCTCTGTCTTTTAGTATTTTGAAAATATCATCCCATTCCTTTCTAGCTTTTAGGGTTTGTGATGAAAAGTCTGATGTTAGCCTGATTGGGGCTCCCTTATAGGTGATTTGACGCTTCTCTCTTGCAGCTTTTAAGATTCTCTCTTTGTCTCTGAGTTTTGCCAATTTGACTGTGACATGTCTTGGAGAAGGCTTTTTGGGTTGAATCCGTTTGGAGATCATTGAGCTTCCTGGATCTGAAGATCTGTGATTTTTCCTATACCTGGGAAGTTTTCTGCCACTATTTTGTTGAATATGTTTTCAATGGAATCTCCATTTTCCTCCCCTTCTGGAATACCCATGACTCGGATATTTGATCGCTTATGGTTGTCTGATATCTCTCTCAGATTTTCTTCAATGTCCTTGATTCTTTTTTCTTTCTTTTTGTCTGCTTGTGTTATTTCAAACAGCCCATCTTCAAGTTCAGAGGTTCTCTCTTCAACTTCGACAAGCCTGCTGGTTAAACTCTCCATTGTGTTTTTTTTTTTTTTTCCGCTGAATAACTTCTTCAGTTCAGCAAGTTCTGCTACATTTTTTTTCAGGACATTGATTTCCTTGTACATTTCCTCTTTCAGATCCTGTATACTTTTCCTCATTTCATCATGATGTCTAGCTGAGTTTTCTTGTATCTCAGTCAGTTTCCTTAGAATTATCACTCGAAATTCCTTGTCAGTCATTTCAAGGGCTTCTTGTTCTATAGGATCTAGAGTTTGAGATTTATTAACTTTTGGTGGCGTACTTTCTTGACTTTTTGTATTTCTGGTATCTTTTTTTTGGTGTTTATTCATTGTGGCAGGGGGTTTCACAGTCCACTGGTTTGAGACTAATGACTAACTAGGATGTTGCTGTGGTTGCCAATTTGGTACGGCTCCCTCCGTGACTGCTCAGTTGGCCTCCAGTGCCTTGTGTGTGTGGTTGCCTCGGGTCTTGGGCTTCTCCGGGGAGCCACCTTTCTGGTCAGCTTGGACCCTGCTGGGCTGGTGGATCACGTACCACAGGGTGTGTGATCTCTGTTGAGCTTTCACTTCCTGTGCAGGACTTCTCCCCGTTCAGTGTGCTCTGGCCCAGGTTGTTAGATCGTGCAGTGGCGACCCCACCGGGTGTGTGGTTTCTGTCGAGTCTCCGCCTCCCTGGCCGCATGTCTCCCCCCTCTGTGCGCACTGTGCTGGGCTGGGGCGTGTCTTCTGCCACCCTCGTCTATCAGCTGGGCCTTCAAGACCCTGCTCGGCACCGCCTCGCCCAGGAAGTCTACCAGGTTTCTGCTAGGCACAGACGACCGGTCACTCTGGGTGCCTTTGTAGCACTGTGTAGATCTTTCTCGGGACTTGTTCACCTTTGTATCCCCCCGGCATAGACCGAATCTAGCACCCACCTGCAGCCAGCTCTCCGGCAGGTTCAAGCGGACCTGGGAAGTCTCCTACCACACTATTCCCAACCAGAAATTGGTTAGGCTTTTTTCTGAACTGGTGGCTGCAGAGATGGTATCTGCCTCCCAGTATCAGGAAGTTTACCGGGGCTGAGTCCAGGGTTTGGTGGAGTGACATTCGGCCCCGCCCATACTTCCTTGCCCACCCGACACTGGCCAGGGATGCCCCACGCCACCAGCCCTGCCAGAGAACCACGGAGGGAGTGGGAGGGGAGGCCGGCCTGCAGGCTCTGGAAAGCCCTGTGCTGGGCCAAGCAAGTGGGAAGGCTCAGTGATGGCCGAGCCGGGCGGAGCTGCCAGCGCCTGGGAAAATGGAGGCAGCCCCGGGGCAGTGAGTGAACCGGTGATGCAGGCGGGAGCCGGGTGGGCGTCAGCCCCCTGAACAGGGCTGGGCCAGGGATCACTCACAGGGCTGTGCGAGGTCGGGTGCTCACTCTCTGCCTCTGGTTTGTTGCCTTCCCCGTTCTCGGCCACTGCCGCCTCAGGCTGTTCAGTCGCGGCGTGGCTCGGGCGCTCCCAGGAATCTTCTTTAATGCCGGCCTGAAACCTCAAATCCTGAATAGGGCAGCTGGCTGCCTTCAGTGTGGCCCCAGCCTCCAGGATCCCGTCTGTATCCACAGCAGCCCTGGCCCCATGTTCCCTGTTTTGAGACTCGCTTTTGCAGCTAAGAAACAGTTCTTTTCCTGCTCCACACTTCAAAGCTGTTGCCTGTAAATGATGCAGCCTCTCCTGCTGGGGGCAAAGTGGCGGTCAGTCCCCATGACCGGCCAGCAGCTGCGGTCCTCCCTTAAGAGATGGCAAGAGGAAGGTCCACAAGTTTCTCAGCTGCCTGAGGTGCAGTGGCCGCCTTTTCCACCTCAGCTACTCGGCGCCAACAGCCGCAGCCACCGCCATCTTGAAATGCTTCAAACTGATCCACATGTAAATCTTTTAAAAATACCCATTTTACTGTTGAGACGACCTTGGTCCAGAGATGGTGAAGAGCGAGCGTCCTGTGACTCACAGAAGTCGGTCCTTTAAACTGAGGTCGAGCCTGGTGTGACGCAGGCTCGGGTGTTCAGCCCGACGTTTGTAAGCGAGGTCTCCAAACCCCAGGGTCGAAGCGCAGAGGCTCGCGGGTGGCTTTTCACCTCACGCCTAGTTAGAACCAGGGAGAGGTAACCTCAGCATGGCGGGCGCCTCCGGGCGAGGGGCGGGGCCTGGCTCACTCTTTCTAAGCTCAGTTCCCTTAGCCCTATTTTTACCATGAAATTACGTATTTCTCAAGACCAAATTCTACATTAAGGATTGTTAGATGCCAGCCCTATCTACGTCCTCCTCTCATGCTTCATGAGAAAGATTTTTCTATTTACTGACGAAGTCTTTTAAATATGCTTATGGCTATTCAATTACAGGACAGGGAGAATGTAACTTACAGAAATTGAAAAAAAAAATCCCCAAGTTGCCTGATTAAAGGTTTTGAATAATAATGGTTAACCTTTCTTGTGCTTCTGATTGCCATCATCTATTTGAGAACACATTATCTGCCAGTTTCCTTGTTGATATGGAAACCTGAACTTCCTGAAAGGCCAGAAAAGTTGAACAAATACTCAGATATTTTTCATTCAACTATTCCTATTGAAAATGAAGTGCTAAAAATATAAGATAGCACTTCACTCAAGGAGTGGGAATTAAGAAGATACTTTAGAATCAAACTGGCTTAGAAAAAATAAATTGAGGTCTCCAATGTTTAAGGTTCCATACTTAGCGGAGATTAGCAAGCAAACTGTCAGGAACTTGGACTGGAGGGTGCTGCATCCTTCCTTGCTTCCATGGGCCTTCTTGCCCACTATTGTAGAGATGCAAGATAAGATAATAGTTACCACCAAGAGCTTTGAATGATTGGGCCTGGGTTCCAGTCTGTGTTCTGCAACTTAGGATCTATGTGACATTAAGCAAGCAATTTAAACCCCCACCACCTCAATTTACAAAGCTATAACATACAAACAATAGTACTGTCCACACATAGGGTTGTTGTGAGGGTAAAATGAAAAAAATGCATGGGATGCACTAAACACATTTTCTGGAATGTACTGCATATTTTTAAAGTATTAGTATTATCTCTGCCATGATGCCAGTGTAGTCTTTATGTTTTTATCTGGTTGCCCTCTTCCTAACAATCCCACATTCTCATTCAAGAAAATAATTTATTCTCTAAGCCCCTGGGAAATATTGGCCAATCATGTGCTTCCACTGTACATATTGACTCCTGAGTGAGTGATGCAATGACAGAAGTGTGTTTGGTAAAGTGCTGTTCTGAAGAGTCTATTGCTGTACCACTTGCTTCATGGGCTTCTAGAACTTTCTTTAGTTGCTACACCAGCGTACTTCAAAAATTTGGTGGAAAAATAGAATTAAAAAGTAATATGAATCTTTCCTTCCATAAGCTTTTTGAGAAGTTTCCTTATATTAGTTTGCTTGGCATACCATAATAAAATACCATAGACTGGGTGGCTGAAACAACAGAAATTAATTTTCTCACAATTGTGGAGACGAGAAGTTCAGAGTTGGTTTCTGGTGAGGCCTCTCTTCCTTGTTTGGAGACAGCCGTCTCCTCATTGTGTCCTCATATGGCCTCTTTTCTGTGCAAGTGGGGAAAAAGAGACTTCTGATGTCTCCTCTTCTACTTAAAATGATACTAGTCTTGCAGGATTAGGGCCCCACCCTTATGACCGCCTTCAAACTTAGTTACTTCCCCAAAGGCCCAGTCTCCAAATACAGTCACATTGGGCTTATACCTTTAAGATATAAATTTTGGGGAGACACAATTCAGTCCATAGCAATTACTCTGTGTTCCGAAGCTGAGCTCTAGGGTCTCTTTTACAACAATGAATTCCTTTATGCTTAAGTAAACCAGAGTATTGCTTGCAACCAACAATGCTAATGGATAAAGTATCTGTATATGATAGCAATATGTTTGGTATCATTTATTTTGTGTTCATTTGATTTATAAGTCTATTCAAGAATCCCATTCATTTAGTAGTTTATTCAAACATAGACTCTGCCATTTAAATACCTGTGTGGATACTGATATTCAGTGCCGTACCCCACAGATATGTACAGTCAATTGTTTCAACTAAAAAAAAAACTGTTTGACTTTAGACAAATTAATCTAAATATCAGTTTCCTTTTCTGTAAAATAAGGATAATTATCTAACCTAGCAACATTATTTACAGGATTTAACGTTATATAAATATACATAATTATTAAATATTTTGCAAGTGGTATTAACTTGGAGCTTCCATATGCAAATTAAAAAAAAAAATTTTGAAGTGCACCATTCCATTTCCCCGGCCAGCAAAGCGAACCACAAGCTTACTCTGTACCCACATAAAAGGAAGGTGCCGCAGGCAATGAGAGAAAAGAATCATTTAGGTGAGTCCCATCCCCCACCTTCCAGAAAAGGATAGTACTGTACACTGAGAGGGCCACTGGACATGCTGTCTCAGAGGTGAGAGGAGAGGGTAGGAGGTGAGTGACTAATATGCCGAGAGGACTGTGAGCGTTTGCAGGAGACTTGTGGGGACTTCCTTGTGGGAGATGTTTGGAGTGTGAATCAGGAGCTGATCCAACAGGGGTGCATCAGAACACAGTGTTAGCAGTGAGCTGCCTCCTGATTGGCACAGGGTCCACACAGTGGAGACTGGTCAGTATGATGGAACTGCAAGGACACAGTTTGTGTGAAAGACTCAGCCCTGGGCTTGATCTAGTCCTCACAAAAAGTTTTCCCCAGTCTGAGAAATAACAGTAAAGCAACAAGTTAGCCAGGTAGAGATTCAAGTTCCAGTCCCCACAGAAAGTTTTTCTCAATCCATGAACTAACCCCAGGACAGTAAATTATTTATGGTGCACTGTTTAAGTGGTGGCAGTTGCTATTAATTCAACACAGAATGAAAAAAAATCACAGACAAGAAACAAAGTTCTGATATTTAGCAGAAAAGGTCTAATACCATCAAAGAACACCTATATAACATGGAAGAGGTAACTATCTCCTCAAATGCATAGGCATCAAGGTAAAGAGACAAAGATCAAGGAAGAACAGATAAATATGACTACACCAAAGGAAACCAGTAAAGGACCAGAAGATCAACAGAATAGTAGATTTATAAAATGTCTGGCACAGAATTTAGAATAATCCACCTAAAATTGTTAAGGGAGTCACAAGAAAACACAGACACAATATTAAGCGATATTTGGAAAACAGTCCAAGAGCAGAATGAGAAACTTGAAAAAATAAATAAATAAAACAGACTTAAAAAAAAAAAAACCCAAAAAACCCAAAAAACCCAAATAGAAATTTGAGAAATAAAGAATACATTATATGGTTTGGGGTCTTATATTTAAGTCTTTAATCCATTTTGAGTTGATTTTGGTATATGGCGAGAGATACAGATCCAGTTTCATTCTTCTGCATACAGATGTCCAATTTTCCAAGCACCATTTATTGAAAAGGCAGTCTTTTCCTCAACGTATGTTCTGTTGCCTTTGTCAAAGATCAGTTGACTGTGAGTATGTGGGTTGATTCCCAGGTTTTCTATTCTGTTCCATTGATTCAAGTGTCTATTTTTATGTCAATACCATGCTGCTTTGATTACAATAGCTGTGTAATATAATTTGAAGTCAGGTAGTGTTATGCCTCCAACTTTAAAAAATAAAGGTCATCCAGATTGGAAAGGATGAAGTCAAACTGTCCCAATTTGTAGATGACATGATCTTATTATTTTTTATTTTATATTGTCGATATACAATGTGGTTGATTATTATGGCAAATTACCGAAAGCTCCCTTCCTCCCCCATCTCCCCCGTCCCTCCCAACAATCTCCTTTCTGTTTGCTTGTCTTATCAACTTCAAGGAATTGTAATTGTCATGTCTTCTACCCTCCCCCCACCTCGTTTTTTTTTGTGTATTTATTTATTTATTTTTAGCTCCCACAAATAAGTGAGAACATGTGGTATTTATCTTTCTGTGCTTGACTCGTTTCACTTAATATAATTCTCTCTAGGTCCATCTGTGTTGTTGCAAATGGCAGTATTTCATTCTTTTTTATAGCTTAGTAGTATTCCATTGTGTAGATATACCACATTTTCTGTATGCACTCATCTGATGATGGACATTTGGGCTTGTTCCAACTCTTAGCTATTGTAAAGAGTGCTGCGATGAACATTGGGGAACAGGTATACCTTCGACTTGATGATATCCATTCCTCTGAGTGTATTCCCAGCAGTGGGATAGCTGGATCATATGATAGATCTATCTGCAATTGTTTGAGGAACCTCCATACCATTTTCCATAGAGGCTGCATCATTTTGCAGTCCCACCAATAATATATGAGAGTTCCTTTTTCTCCGCGACCTCGCCAGCATTTATCATTCACAGTCTTTTGGATATTAGCCATCCTAACTGGGATGAGATGGTGTCTCAGTGTGGTTTTGATTTGCATTTGCCAAATGCTGAGTGATGTTGAGCATTTTTTCATGTGTCTGTTGGCCATTCGTATATCTTCCTTAGAGAAATGCCTATTTAGCTCTTTGGCCCATTCTTTAATTGGGTTGCATGTTTTCTTCTTGTAAAGTTGTTTGAGTTCCTTGTATATTCTGGATATTAATCCTTTGTCAGATGTATATTTTGCAAATATTTTCTCCCACTCTGTTGGTTGTCTTTTAACCCCATTAATTGTTTCTTTTGCTATGCAGAAGGTTTTTTAATTTGATATAATCCCATTTATTTATTTTTCCTTTGCTTGCCCATGCTTTGGGGGTCATATTCATGAAGTCTGTGTCCAGTCCTACTTTCTGAAGTGTTTCTCCTATGTTTTCTTTAAGAAGTTTTATTGTTTCAGGGTTTATATTTAATTCTTTCATCCATTTTGAGTTGACTTTAGTATATGGTGAGAGGTATGGGTCTAGTTTTATTCTCCTGCATGTTGATATCCAGTTATCCCAGCACCATTTACTAAAGAGGCAGTCTCTTCCCCAGTGTATAGGTTTAGGCCTTTGTCAAAGATCAGATGGCTGTAGGTGTTTAGGTTGATTTCTGGATTCTCTATTATATTCCATTGATCAGTGTGTCTGTTTTTATGGAAGTTCCATGCTGTTTTGGTTATTATCACTTTGCAGTATAGTTTAAAGTCAGGTAGTGTTATGCCTCAAGTTTTATTTTTTTGCTCAGCATTGCTTTGGCTATGCATGGTCTTTTGTTCTTCAATATAAATGTCTGGATAGTTCTTTCCATTTCTGAGAAAAATGTCATTGGAATTTTGATGGGGTTGCATTGAATTTGTATATCACTTTGGGTAGTATGGACATTTTGACTATGTTGATTCTTCTAATCCAAGAGCATGAGATATCTTTCCATCTTCTTGTATCCTCTCTGATTTCTCTCAGCAGTGGTTTATAGTTCTCATTATAGAGATTTTTTACATTCTTGGTTAACTCAGTTCCTAAGTATTTTATCTTTTTGGTGGCTATTGTAAATGGTCTAGCTTTCTTGATTTCTCTTTCTGCATGTTCACTATTGGAGAATAGAAATGCTACTGATTTTTGTGTGTTGATTTTGTATCCTGCTACTTTGCTGAAATCATTTGTCAACTCCAAGAGTTTTTTTTAGAGGCTTTAGGCTGTTCGATATATAGGATCATGTCATCTGCAAACAGGGACAGTTTGACTTCATCTTTTCCAATCTAGAAGTCCTTTCTTTCCTTCTCTTCTCTGATTGCTCTGGCTAGTACTTCCAACACTATGTTGAATAGGAGTGGTGAGAGTGGGCATCCTTGTCTAGTTCCTGTTCTTAAAGGAAAAGCTTTCAGCTTTTCCCCATTCAGGATGATATTGGCAGTGGGTTTATCATATATGGCTTTAATTATGTTGAGATACTTTCCATCTATACCTAACTTATAGAGGGTCTTTGTCATGAATGAATGTTGAATTTTATCAAATGCTTTTTCAGCATCTATAGAGATGATCATATGGTCCTTGTGTTTGATTTTATTAATATGGTGTATCATATTTATTGATTTGCATATGTTGCACCAAACTTGCATTCCTGGGATGAATCCCACTTGATCGTGGTGAATAATTTTACGTATGTGTTGCTGTAATCTGTTTGCTAGTATTTTAGTGAGGATTTTTGCATCTATATTCATCAAGGATATCAGCCTGTAGTTTTCTTTTTTAGTTGTATGTTTACCTGCTTTTGGTATCAGGATGATGTTTGCTTCATAGAATGAGTTTGGGATATTTGCCTCTGTTTCAATTGTTTGGGATAGTTTGTAAAGAATTGGTGTCAATTCCTCTTTGAATGTTTGGTAAAATTCTGCTGTGAATCCATCTTGTCCTGGGCTTTTCTTTGTTGGGAGCCTTCTGATAACAGCTTTAATCTCTTTTCTTTTTATTGGTCTGTTCAGATTTTCTACGTCTTCTTGGCTCCATTTTGGGAGCTTGTATGTGTCCAGAGATTTATCCATTTCTTCCAGATTTTCAAATTTGTTGGCATATAGTTGTTTATCACAGTCTCGAATGATTCCTTGTATTTCAGATGAATCAGTTGTAATATCGCCTTTTTCATTTCTAATTTTTGTTATTTGGATCTTCTCTCTTCTTTTTTTTAGTTAGCCATGCTAATGGTTTGTCAATTTTATTTATCTTTTTAAAAAACCAACTTTTTGATTCATTGATCTTTTGCTTTGTTTTTTGGGTTTCAATTTTATTAAGTTCTGCTCTGATCTTAATGATTTCTTTCCATCTGCTAACTTTGGGTTTTGATTGTTCTTGTTTTTCTAGTTCTTTTAGGTGAAGTGTTAGGTTGTTCACTTGCCATCATTCCATTCTTCTGAAATAAGCATTCAATGTGATAAATTTCCCCCTTAGGACTGTTTTTGCACTATCCCACAGGTTTTGGAATGATATATCATTATTTTCATTAGTTTCAATAAATTTTTTGATTTCCTGCTTGATTTCTTCTTGGACCCATATGTCATTAAGTAGAATGCTGTTTAATTTCCATGTGTTTGTATAGTTTCCAGAGTTTCTTTTGTTATTGATTTCTAATTTTAATCCATTGTGGTCTGAGGAAATACATGGGATAATTCCAATTTTTTTGAATTTTTTGAGACTTGATTTGTGACTAAATATGTGATCTATCCTTGAGAATGATCCATGTGCTGATGAGAAGAATCAATATTCTGAGGTTGTTGGGTGGAATGTTCTGTAGATATCTGCCAATTCCAATTGGTCTAGAGTATTGTTTAGATCTTGTGTTTCTCTGCTGATTCTTTGCCTAGATGGTCTGTCCAACATTGACAGTGGGGTGTTCAGGTCCCCTGCTATTATGGTATTAGTGTCTATTTCTTTCTTTAGGTCTAATAGAGTTCGTTTTTTAAATCTGTCTGCCCTGACATTGGGTGCGTATGTATTTATGATTGTTATGTCTTCTTGATGGATCAATTCTTTTATCATTATGTAGTGTCCCTCATTATCTCTTTTTATGGTTTTTAGTTTAAAGTCCATTTTGTCAGATATAAGAATGGCTACTCCAGCTCATTTTTCTTTTCTGTTTGCATGTTAAATCTTTTTCCATCCTTTCACTCAGTCTATGTGAGTCTTTATGGGTGAGGTGGGTCTCTCGAAGGCAGCATACAGTTGGGTCCTCCTTTTTAATACAGTCAGCCAGTCTGTGTCTTTTGATTGGGGAATTTAAGCCTTTTATATTAGGAGTTACTTAAAAGTGTCGATTTAATCCTAGCATTTTATTGATTATTGTTTGGATGTCTTAGGTGTCTTTTATTCCTTTTTTTTCTGATTTGCTGTTTGTTTTTTGTATTTGTTGGTTTCCTAGGTTGTAGATAGCCTTTTTGTTTGTTTGTTTTCTCTTCATGAATGCCATTTTTTATACTAGTATGTCTTGATTTTTCTTGGGTTTTTATGGCAGTGGTAGTTATTTTTCAGGTACCAAACCCAGTATTCCCTTGAGAATTTATTGTACGGTTGGTTGTGTGGTAGTGAACCCCTGCAGTTTTTGTTTGTCTGAGAAGTATACTATTTTCCCTTCATTTCAGAAGGATAGCCTTGCGGGGTAAAGTATTCATGGCTGGCAATCTTTGTCTTTTAGTATTCTGAATATATCATCCCATTCCTTTCTGGCTTTTAGGGTTTGTAATGAAAAGTCTTATGTTAGTCTGATTGGGGCTCCTTTATAGGTGATTTGATGCTTCTCTCTTGCAGCTTTTAAGATTCTCTTTTTGTCTTTGAGTTTTGCCAATTTGACTATAACATGTCTTCGAGAAGACCTTTTTGGGTTGAATACGTTTGGGGTTCTTCGAGTTTCCTGAATCTGAAGATCTGTGACTTTTTTATACCTGGGCAGTTTTCTGCCATTATTTTGTTGAATATGTTTTCAGTGCAATTTCCTTCCCCCCCCTCTGGAATACCCATGACTCGGATATTTGAGTGATTAAGGTTGTCTGATATCTCTCTTAGATTTTCTTCAGTGTTTTTAATTCTTTTTTCTTTTCTTTTCTTTTTTTTGTCTGCCTGTGTTATTTCAAACAGCCCATCTTCTTCTTCTTTTTTTTTTTTTGTCGTTTTTTCGTGACTGGCACTCAGCCAGTGAGTGCACCGGTCAGTCCTATATAGGATCCGAACCCGCGGCGGGAGTGTCGCCGCGCTGCCAGTGCAGCACTCTACCAACTGTGCCACGGGCTCGGCCCTCCAAACAGCCCATCTTCAAGGTCAGAAATTCTCTCTTCTACTTCTGCAAGCCTGCTGGTTAAACTCTCTGTGGTGTTTTTTATTTTGTTGAATGAATACTTCACCTCAGCAAGCTCTGCTACTTCTTTTTAAGGGTATTGATTTCCTTGTAAATTTCCTCTTTCAGGTCCTCTATACTTTTCCTCATTTCATCATTTTGTCTACGTGAGTTTTCTTGTATCTCATTCAGTTTCCTTAGAATTATCACTCGAAATTCCTTGTCAGACATCTCAACGGCTTCTTGTTCTATAGAATCTAGAGCTTGAGAGTTATTATCCTTTGGTGGTGTACTTTCTTGCTTTTTCATATTTCTGGTATCTTTCCTTTGATGTTTAGTCATTGTGGCAGGGGGTTTCACAGTCCACAGGTTTGACACTATTGTCTGGCTAGGATGTTGCTGGGGTTGACAATTTGGTATGGCTACCTCAGTGTCTGCTCAGTTGGTCACTAGTGCCTTGCATGTGTCATTGCCTTGGGTCTTAGGCCTTTTCGGGGAGCCACCTCTCTGGTCAGCACACACTTGGCTGGGCTGCTGGGTCACATTACGGCACCAGAGGGTGTGTTGTCTCTGCGGAGCTTCCGCCTCCCCTGCTGGACTTCTCCCTGCTCGATGTGCACTGGGCAGGGCTGGGGATGGAGATGAGTGGTGGTGGTGAGGCTTACCTGCTGGATTGTGTGGCAGCAGCAATGCAGGGTGTGTGGTCTCTGCGGAGCTTCCGTCTCCCCTACTGGACATCTCCACACAGAAGACAAAATATAATGTTGTATAATGTCTATAAATCAGTTTGTTGTCAGATACTCCAATTAATAATCCTCCTTCTAGGAAATCACAAACATTTTCATCTCTCTTAGATACCAAATGGAAAGTCTCCCTGATGATTTGCTGTTGTGTATCTTCACTGTAGGGCTGGTAGAATTTGGAGAGCCGTGGCTTCCTGTGGTTGTTGAAGATGAGAATTGCCTTGATCATAGATGACATGATTTTATATAGAGAAAAACCTAAAGACTCTACCAAAATCTCTTAGATCTTATTAACATTTTCAGTAATGAATCCCACTTGATCATGGTGCATAATTTTTTGGATGTGTTACTGTGTATTGAATGCTAATATTTTATTTTATTAATTTATTTTTATTTGTTTTTATTTTACATACATGTGGGGTACAATGTTGACTTTCAGTAATTTTGTGCAACGTGTGGTGGTTAGATCAGTATAGTTACCTTAGTCATCATTACAGTATGCAATCATTCTTTGTGTCCATTGACCAGTTCCTCACTAGCCCCCTCCCCCCCACTTTTCCACCTCTAGTTTTCTAAAAGTTCAATGTATTACTGTGATTGTTGTTTCTTTCTTTCTCTCTGTCTTTCTTTATTGTTCATTTGTTTATTTCTGGATTCAGCTTCCAGTTACGAGTTAGAACATGAGGTATTTTTCTTTCTGTACCCGGGTTGTTTCACTTAGAATAATTTTCTCCAGGCTCATCCACATTGCTGCAAATGGTAGAATTTCATTCTTTTTTATGGCTGAGCAGTATCCCATTGTGTATATGTACCACAATTTCCTTATCCAGTCATCCATTGATGGACATTTAGGTTGGTTCCATCACCTAGCTATTGTAAATAGAACTGAAATGAACATGGGAATTAAGGTATCCCTTCAACCTGAGGTTTTCCAATCCTCTGGTTATATCCCCAGTAGTGGAATTGCTGGATCATATGGAAGTTCTATCTGTAGTTGTTTAAGGAACCTCCATAGTGTTCTCCGTAATGGCTGTACTAATTTACAGTCCCATCAACAATGCAGGAGGGTTACTCTGTCTCCACATCCTTGCCAGCATTTGTTATTCTCAGTCTTTTTGATTATAGCCAGTCTAACTGAGGTGAGATGATTACCTAATACATATTTGTTTAATATCTGTTTTCCCTATGCACATCACACTATGGATATATTTCCATGTCAATAAATAAAAATCTACCTAACCGTGTTTGATGACTGCATAATGTCCATTATATGGAAGAACTCTAATTCCTTTTTTCTATCTCCTATTGCTAGTCACTTTAGTTTCCTCTGATTTTTTGGTTTATGTTAATTCTTCAAGGAATATTTTGCATAAATCTTTGCAAATATGCCTGTTATCACACATTTTAGAAGGAGAATTTCTGGGTAAAGATCAACTGCCATTGAAATATTTTTTTGCCTTATGTGTATATCTAAATTACTCTCTGAAAAGGTTAAATAAGTTTCTGACCATTTAATAGTAGAGACAGAGCAAAGTGTTAAGAATACAAGCTTTGGTGACCATAGTCCAGGAACATCACCCATTGGCCAATCTGCTTGCCCTTTTGTACAAGCATCTGATCAAACATCAGTGCTCTCAAGAGGAGCACTACAGAAGCTGAGAAAGAGAGCTTCCAAAGTGGAAGGTGCCTTGTGGCTGTGGGCAGAGGACATACAACAGTAACAGCAGGGTGGTCTTTGGGACCTAAGTGGAGCTGGGACCACGATGCCTCAGCAGAAGTGTAGAAAGATGCCAAAGACCAAGAGCCAATAGCATGATGAATGTTTCAGTGACCAAAGACCACACCTCACGCCATGCTTTTTTTGACTCTTTCCTTGAAATGTTTCAATGTCAGATTAGAAGGAAAAAGAGGAGGTAAATTTTGTCTTTGCCAAACTTACATGCAATTAATAAATGTTCTGCCATCAGTGGGGCTGAATATGGAAATTAAATACAGTTTTAGGAAAGATAAAGAGGTTACATTTTTTACACATTAGAATTTGGGACCAGTGATATTTATATACAGTTGGAAAAAAAAAAAAAAGAAGAAGTGGAATCACTCACCTTTTCAATGCCCGTGGTAGCATGACTAAGCCTGAACATGGTGATCCAGGCAGCCAGTACAAATGTAATGAATTAGAGTTGACAAATGAGATAAAACTATTCAGTGTCCACTCTTAGAAGATATGGATGGGCTCTCCTTCAGGCCACAGTACACAAATCTTTCTCTTACATGAGACTTTTGTGAGTATTAGATGGAAATGTCTACCAAAAATAGGGGTAGGAAGGATAAGGAGAAGGTGGCAAATGGATGAAAAATTGCAGCTAGATAGGAAGAATAAATCCTACTGCTTTATAGCTTTTTATGGAGACTACAGTTAACAATTTATTGTATAATTTCAGATAGCTAATACAGAGGGTTTTGAATGTTTCCAACACAAAGAAACGATGAGTGTTGCAGGGAATAAATTCTAATTACCGTGATGCGATTGTTGCACATTGTACTCATGTACCTAAATATCACAATGTGCCCCGTAAATATATACAGAAGCTGGAAATGGGTGTGGGGATTGAGAAAGTTTGTCAAGGGGTACAGTAACAGTTATACAGAAAGAATAAGTTTTGGTGTTCTTGGGTGACTATTGCTAATAATATTGGCTGTATATTTCATGTTAGCCAGAAAAGGGGATCTTGAATAATATAAACACAAAGAAATGATAAATGTTTAGGTGATGAATATGCTAACTATTCTGATTGGATCACTATGCAATATATACATGTGTTGAAACAACAAATTGTTCCCCATAAAAAATGTGCAATTAAAATAAATTAATGAATTTATTTAAATAAAAAGAAATGTAGTAACATTTTAAATTTTTATTAAATATTGACCTTCTGGTTTACTCATTTAATATTAATATTGATTGGTTAATATTGACCTTCTGGTCTTACTTATTTAATGTGCAAGAATGTTGACTTTTGGAGTTGTTTAACTATTGCAATGTTACCCAGAAATCAATGAATTTGTTGGTTCAAAGCAGTCTGACTCCAGACTCTGCCCCCTTGACAGCTGCACTACCTTACCTCAGTCAGAAGGATGAGTGACATGGGGTTATACTAAGCTCCTGTGGCTTACTCTATAAATGATTGCTATACAAGTTGTCAGAGCACCAGTAAAAGGTAACAAAAGGTAAAATATTACACCATTCTGCCAGGTCTCCCACCAGCATGGTCAGTGTAAAAGCTGCACTAAATCCCTGATCCTCATGTTGTCCTGAGTAGTCCAGACATGTGATTCACCAACAAAAGAAAGTGTAAGCTAATAGGGCTTTAAAAGGTTGGGTTTTTTGGTGCTATTGTAAATGATACTAATTTTTAATTGTTAAATCCAATTGTTTATTGCTAGTATGTATAAATAGAATCAATTTTTGTATTTTTTGTATACTGGCCTTGAATTCTGTGACCTTGCTAAACTTACTATATCTAGAAGATTTTTTGTATACTCCTTAGGATTTTCTTCATTAGACATTTATGCCATTTGTGAATAGACACTATTTTATTTCTTTCTTTCAAGTATGTATTCCTTTTATTTATTTTTATTGTGTTTTGCACTACCCAGGACATCAAGTACCATATTTAATAGCAGTGGTGAGAATGGACATCCTTGACTTGTTACCAATCTTAAGGGGAATACTCAGTCTATTTAATATGATATTAGGTGTAGATTTTTTCTCTATACTTTTTATCAGGTTGAAGGAATTTCCTTCTATTTTTCACTTAGTGAGAATTTTGTGTTTATCAATACTATTACATTTTGTCAAACATTTGTCCTGTATTTACTAAGGAAGATTATATGGTTTTTCTGTTTTTAGTCTGTTATGAGGTGAATTAGATTGACTTGTTTTTAATGTAAAACCAGTCTTGAATTCTCAGGATAAATCTTTTGTGTTCTTCTGTGCATTGCTAGATTTGACTTGATAGTATTTTGTTGAGGATTTTTACATCTATATTCATTATGGATTTGTTCAATAGTTTTCTATAATAACTATTTCTAGTTTTGTTATCAGAGTAATTCTGGCCTTATAATATGAATTGGGAAGTGTTTACTCCTCTGTTCTATTATTAAAGAGTTGGTGTGGAATTGTTATTATGTCTTCCTCATCCAGGACTTACACCAAGGATACCATCAGCTTCCTTGCTTCTGGGGCCTTGAGACTTGGACTGAATCATACTGAGGAAAAGGCATGATATAAATCTGGAATTTATAATTAAAAGGGAATCAGAGCATAAAGATTTGGAAAATTTGCAACCAGGTCTTGTGGTAGAGAATGAGGGAGCATTTTCAGGAGAAAAAAAAAACAATGGTGTAGCCCAGAGACTGTTGGTTCAGGAGATTAGTACAGAAGAAAGTGATTATCAAGAGAAGGGAAAAATACCTTGAAGGCACTTCAGAGATTTTTGAGGATACCCCTTGCATCACAAGCCCAGAGGCCTAGGGAGACAGAATGGTCTTGGGGAACAGGTCCGATGCTCCCTCCATGGGCTCATTGCCTGGGGACATCTCAGGATGCTGTTCCTCACAGCGGCACCTCAGCTGCTTTGGAAGCCATGGCTAAAATGGCCCCAGATGTGGCTGATCCACAGCTTTGGAAGATACAAGGCGGAAGCCTTAGCAGAGTCCAAGTGGTATTAAATCTGCAGGCACACAGAATGCCAGAGATGTGGAGGACTGGGAACCTCCACTCTGATTTCAAAGGATGTGTGGAAAGGCTGGGAACCCAGAAAGAGATCTGCCACAGGGGTGGAGTAACTGTGTAAAGCCTTCACTAAAGCAATATCAAGCAGAAACGTGGGGTTGGAGTTGTGGTAGAGAAATCCCACCAGAGTTATGTCGAGTGGAACCATGACAGTGGGACTGCCATGGAGACTCCAGACCTGTGGAATTACCTGTGTGCAATGCTAGCCTGAAAGAGCTAAAGCATGGCCAGAGACCCAGAATGCTGTAGAAGCAGAGCTGCCGGAGGACTTTGAGGCCCAATCCCACACTAGCATGTAGAGGATATCAAACATGGAGTCAAGGTGCTGATTCCTCGGCTTTGAGATTTGAAACCTGCTAGGTTTCAGACTTGCTTAGAATTTGTTACCCCTTTCTTTTGGCCTATTTCTCCTTCTTTGAACTGGAATATGTGCTCTATCTTTGTCCCACCATTGTATTTTGGAAGTAAATAACTTGTTTTGATTTCAAAGGTGAGACTTTGGAATTGAAACAGATTAAGTTGAAACAAATTAAGACTTTGGGGATGGAATGAATATGTACCTGTGGGGAGAAAAAGGGGTAGAATGCATTGGATGGAATTGCATCCCCCAAAGTCCACTCCATGTATTAGAAACTTAATCACCACTGTGACAGAGTTAAGAGGGTGGGAAATCCAATTATAGTAATTAAAGTCAGGACCTGGAAGAGGTGATTAGATTGTGAGGACCATACCCTGGTAAATGGATTAATAAGTTGATGGCTTAATGGTGGTAATGGGTGTGGTTTCAAGGGCTTTAAAAGGAGAAGAAATGAGGAGTTAGTTCTTTCTCTCTGCACCTCCATTCTGCTGTGTGAGACTCCTGCTCCAATGTCACCACCACCAAGGCCTTCACCAGATGTGTTCCCTGGACTTTGGACTTCCCAGGCTCCAAAACCATAAGCAATAAATTTCTTAAAAATTACCCATTTTAAGGTTATAAGCAAGAGAAACTGCCAGTAAAGACATCTGGGCAGGGAGTTTTCTTTGTTGGAAAGATTTAAATTACAAAATCAACTTCTGTAAAAGATATAGGACAACTTAAGTTGTATATTCTTCATCAGTGACCTTTGGTAATTTGTGCTTTTCACAAAATAAATTGTGAAATTTAGAAGTATGCTGTTGATAATAGTATGTCTTTATTATGCTTATAATGTCTATTGGGTTTGTAGTAATGTCCCCTATTTCATTTCTGATATTGGTGGTCTATTCCATCTTTCTTTATTTCTTGGTCAGTTTGGTTAGAGGTTGATAAGTATTACTGATACTTTCAAAGAACTAGATTTTGGATTCATTAATTTTTTAAATTATTTGTCTACTTTCATGTTTATTGATTTTGACTCTTTTAAAAATAATTTCTTCATCCTGCTTGCTTTGGGGTTAATTTTTCATGTTTTTAATTGACACAGTTGTACATATTTGTGGTGTACAGTGTGAAGTTTTAATACATGTAATTGGCAGTACTTTCAAAATCCTCTCTTCCTTTTATTTTGAAATATACAATATATTATTGTTAACCATAGTCACCTCACTGTGTATTAAAACAATAGAACTGATTCCTTCTATCTAACTGTAATTTTGTACCCATTGATTAATCTTTCCCCATCTCCCCATACATCCCACTACTTTTAGCCTCTGGCAACAAGTCTACTCTTTACTTCTATGAGATCAACTGT
This sequence comes from Cynocephalus volans, assembly GCF_027409185.1. Taxonomy (NCBI): domain Eukaryota; kingdom Metazoa; phylum Chordata; class Mammalia; order Dermoptera; family Cynocephalidae; genus Cynocephalus; species Cynocephalus volans. The sequence goes on from NC_084463.1 coordinate 153,820,704, forward strand.
TTTGATTCAAATTAAAGCATTTATTTGAGATCATTATTTTCTAGTATAAGCACTTAGTGCTGTATATTTCCCACTTATTGTTTTAGTTGCATTCCACAAATTTTGATATGTTGTACTTTCATTGTCATTAAATTAAAATATTTTCCAATTTCTCATGTGACTTTGAAACATGGTTTATTTATTTATTTTTTTAATTTGAAAATGTCTTTACCTTCATTCTTTTTAAGAAAATTTTTATTGAATCAAAATTGATTATACATATTTTGGGGGTTCAACATTGAGATATATTGATCAAATCAATATTACTAGCATATATATTGTTACAAATTGTAATTATTCTTTATGCTCCTTGTCCAATCCCACCCCATCCCCCTTCCTCTCCTCCTTCCCCCTCTAATCACCCTAGATTTCTTCTCTCCTTCTGAAAGAATAATGGTTACTCTGTCGATTTGTTGCCTAAATGATCTGTCCAATGCTGAGAGGCATGATCAGGTCCTCCAACACTATCATAGAGCAGACGTCTCTTCCGTCACTATGAAATGGGCTGTGTGGAGATAGACATCCTCCTTTCTTTATCTCTGCTGGTGACTCTCCTTGTGTCAACTCACTCCAGTGGCTGGTGGACCATCTGCGTGGTGGTTGTAGCATCTAGCCGCCTTCACGGTAGCCATGGTTATCATGGTGGCTGTGGTAGACCATCCATATGGAGGAGATGTTTTTGGCCTGCTCCATGGTGCTGTCAGTGTGCCTGGTTGTGGAGAGTGTCCGATCCCTGGTTCCATGCCCCAGGTCCCCAAGTGGGTCCCGAGGTGCTGACACAGTGTGCCTGGTTGTGGGAGGGGGGTCCAGTCCCCAGCTCCTTACCCTGGGTCCCTAGGCACACCGTGAGGCACTGGCACAGTGTGCCTGATTGTGGGAGGGGGTTTTGGTCCCCTTCTCCATGTCTTAGGTCCACAGTAGGCCCCAAGGCTGTGGGAGGGGGGGTCCTATCCCCCGATCCATACCCCAGGTCTCCAGGTGGGCCCTGAGTCACTGGCATGGGGTGCCTGGTTGTGGAAGGGGTGTCCAGTCCCCTTCTCCATTCCCCAGGTCCCCAGGCAGGACCCGAGGTGCTGGAGAGGTGTGCCTGGTTGTGGGAGGGAGGTTCAGTTCCCTTCTCCATGCCTCAGGCTATTGAGTGGGCCCTGAGGAGCTGGCACAGTGTACCTGGTGGAAAGAGGGGGTCTGGTGCCCTTCTCCATGCTCTGGGTCCCAGGACAGGCCCCAAGGTGCTGGCACAGGGTGCCTGGTTGTGGGAAGGGGGTCTGGTCCCCTTCTCGATGCCCCAGGTCCAGAGCAGACCCAAGGCACTGGCGAGGTGTGCCTAGTTGTGGGAGAGAGTTTTGGTCCCCATCTCCATGCCTCGGGCCGCTGGGCGGGCCCTGATGCACTGTCCTGGCATGCTTTGTTGTGGGAGAATGGGTCCAGTCCCAACTCCTTATCCTGGGTCCCTGGTGCTGGCACAGGGTGCCTGGTTGTGGGAGGGGGTCTGGTCCCCCTCTCCATGCCCCAGGTCCAGGGAAGGCCCCAAGGTGCTTCCATGGGGTGCCTAGTTGTGGGAGGTGGGTCTGGTCCCTGGCTCCATACCCCAGGTCCCAGGGCAGGCCAGAAACACTGGCGTGGGGTGCCTGGTTGTGGGAAGGTGGTCTGGTCCCATTCTACATTCCCTGGGTCCCCAGTTGGGACCTGAGGTGCTGGCGAGTTGTGCCTGGTTGTGGGGGGGAGGTTTGGTCCCCTTCTCCATGCCTTGGGCCCCTGGGCAGGCCCTGATGCAATGTCCCCACATGCCTCATTTTGGGAGGGTGGATCTAGTCCCAAATCCTTATCCAGTGTCCCTGGGCAGGCAAAACATGGTTTATTTAGAAATATGTTTGTATAATTTCCAGAAATTTGAAGAATTTTCAGATACTTTCAGTTTTCTAAATTTTAATTCCATTATTGTTTAACGACACACATTGGCCATTAAATACATAGGTCATAGAAAAAGAGACGGAAGAATTATACTATTCATGAGATAATACAACATCTGGGAAAAAGCAAGATCTGCCCATTGGCAACAATTCACCTGTGAGATAGGTGTTTCAGGAGAATTACGTTTATTTTTTTCCAGCATGCAGCTGAATAAAAAGTGTCACTTTGATTCAGAAGTGTAGGAAATTGAACAAGGACAGGGACCACTATGGAGAGTTCTGGCCATGCCAGGTCATCTGGACCCAAAGGGTGATTTGAGCACTGGGATTATGACACTCCTGTTGATCATTCACACTGCTTTCCCAGAGTCCAAACAATGACCACTTCTTTAATGTTTATTATCATTTATTCTTTCTCCCAGTCTACCATCCACTCCTCTAGTCACATGTCCAGCCGACCCAACATTGTCCTGTGTTCAGGGCCAGCTTCACAGAGGCACACAGTTCCACTGGTTCCAGTCACAAGGCAGGCGAACGTGATTCATTGTGTCACTTATTTTCTGTACGATTTTGTTGGCTTTGTCTGTATGGTTATATACGGGAAAGCCGAGTTTGTCCATAATCTGGGTGTGGGCAGAGGCAATGTAGGAGATGAGACCCTGAGCCCGGTACTTAGGCACTGTGCATCCCATCCGCATCTCTCCAGTCTGGTCTATTAGGCTCCAGGACGCAGGGGACCCATCGGGCCCCAGCAGACAGCAGGAGGGGAAATTCTGGATACAGCGCTCAATGAACCTCTGGCTCCTCTCATTGCCACCAAAATGCCAGTACTTATTCACCAAGGCAGCATGGGTGACATCAAGGGATGAGCGTTTAAACATCTGTAGGTTACTGTTGAGAAGAAGGAGAAAGAACAGGCATAATATCACACATACTGTGAAGTATTTATATTTTTCCCCCAATTGTTTTGAGAGGCAAATAGGTGCACACTAAGGGCATAGGCTCTTTAGCTAGACTACCTGGGTCCACAATCTGAGTACATGTGTGATTTTTGGCAGGTAACAATGTCTGTCTGACTCCATTTTTTCTCATGTTAAATGGGTATATTAATAGCACCTATGTAAAAAACATGTAAGAGCTATTGCAAGACAAGTACCTAGGACAGTGCTATATAAACGATAAAAGCTCCATAAAAATGTAGTATTGTTCTTCTCAACATTGCTCCATGTAAGATCGGGCAGTTGATATCATCCACATTTTATACATGAGAAAAATGTGTGAACAGAAAATAAATGAGTTCCTCAAACCATATTCTAGCATGCAGTAAAGGCAGAGCTTAGAATTGTGAACTCTTAGAATCTTGGTGTCAGAGGGTCCTTGGCCATCGTGTTGAACAACTGGGAAAGTGAAGTCCAGAGGAGGGCAGCCATGTGGAGTGGACGTGACACCTCTTATGGAATACTGAACTCTGAAGACTCCTGCCATGGTGTAAATGAGCTTCTGCAGGCATCCTGGAAAGAGCCCAGGAGGTGGAACTAGAAGATCCAGACTCGAGCCCCAGTTATGCCCTTAAACATCCATGCAGTGATCAATCCACTTCATCATGGGAGCCTTCTTTCTTTCAGGAGAATAGGGATAATGTCTCCTACCCTGTATATCCGACAGGGTGGGCAAGAGGGTCCAATGAGGCTGTGGATGTGGGGGTAAATTTTAGGTGGTAATGAATAAAGCTCTTCCAGATGTATGTCACACAGAAGTCCATAGGACTGAGCCTCTTCAGATCAAATCTCTGCCATCATCTTTCAATTCTACTTAGTATCAGATTAAAAACAAATGAGGGAAAAACATATAATTTATTTAAATTTTCATTTTTGGAAAACTTTTACTCTGTAATGTAAGTTTATTAAAAGCACCTAATGTACTTATTAAGCACCTACTATATTCTAGGTACTGTTCTGGCTGTTGAGGATTTATCAGTGAAAAAATATAGAGAAAATCCCTGTTCTTTTGGGGTTTTATGCATTGTGGGGAGGCTTTAAACAACAATCAATTAGATGAATGCAGATAATCTGATTTCAAATAATGAGTAAAATAAAATAATAAAAATTGGGTTTTATAATGAAGAATTATGGGAGGGGGTAGTTTTGGGTAGGGTGCTCTGAAAAGAACTGTAAAAGGAAATGAGAGTTGACAGTATAAATGGCAAAGAAGGAAAACATGCAAAGATGAGAAAGAAGGACATTAGGCAGATGAGGACCAAACGCAATGGCCCAAAGGCATGTGTGAGTGTCTGAGAACCAAGTAGCAGAAAGAAGATCAGAGCTGCTGGTGAGAGTGAGCAAGAGGGACAAGACAAAGTCCAAGAGGTGATGGCTGCAGGCCTTCTAGGGCCTTCACGGCCCATAAAGGAGTTTGGATTTTATTCAAGGTGAGCTGAGAAACACCAAAGGCTTTTAAGCAGGTGAATGGCATCATCCGCATTACATACTAAAAAGACTGCCCTGGAAATGCATTGTCGGAAGGCAAGAGTGAACGTAGGGAGAGAAGTTGGGAGCCTACTTTAGTTGTGAAGGATGTGAGTCATGCAGAGCATCTTTTATCAAACTCACATGGTCTTGGGGACACCAGATTCAGAACACACATTCTCTGTCTCCAGCAGGAAAGGGACCAGATTCTTTGCTGTCTTAGGCATCATATAAAGAATGCATTGTGTTCTCTTGACTTTGACCAATTTAGCAGCTGCAACACTTTGTATCACCTCATCCAGGCTGCACTGTGAACCTAGAGTATAGTAAAGTAAGTAGAGAAGTTACTTACCATTCAGAAGCTACAAGAATTTTCCCAGTAGAAGTACACAGGATTTAGAGTCAGACAACCTTGACAACCTTACTTATGGTGTTGCCACTAACTGGGTGACCATGGCCAAGTCACTCCCTGAGCATGTTTTCTCTTTCACAAAACAGAGATAATGCTAGAAATCCTGACTGTATCACTGTGAAGTAAAAGGAGAATTGGTATTTTAAAAATAGCAGTTAACCTTGATTGTGCAAAAACTTCATGCCCGCGTTAGTCTAACACCTCATTTAATCCTTACATTGACTTTATGTTTTAGCTTTTTTTTATTATGCTCATTTTTATTCATGAGAAAACTGAGTAATAGATAAGTCTCTTGCTTAAGAACACTAAACAAGTAACAGGCAGAACAAGGATGCCACCCTAGGAAGTGTGACCCTAAAGGGCATGCTCATAACCACAGCAATTGTCCTTGGTGACCTGGGAGTCACTCTATGGAACAATAAGCTGTCATATTTATTCCAGAAATGAAAAGCCAAAGGGGAAGCTCTGCTCTCATATCCAATTTTGCTAGGGTTCCTGAATATTTCTGTAAAATAAATAATAAATTTTCAGCTGACAACGAGTTATATTACTCACAGTTTCCTATGTGAGCCCTAGTTTTCAGTATTTGAATTCTACTCAACTGAAGAGGGGGTGGCAGCTGATACAAGGAATGAATGTCAAGCTGAGTCTGGGATTTGTTAGAAGAAAGTAAAGGTTGCAGGGGAATGTGCTACAGATGAAAAGTGACCTTATATATGTAGACACAGGTGATCCCAGAAGCTAGCACACATCCCAGACCCCTTACTTTGGATCTGCAAATGTTGTTTCCAGTTGATGATGTCTGACATGCCAAGGAATTCTTCACAGTTCTTGGGATCTTTAGAATAGACTTGGTAAGTATTGATGTAGTGATCAAAGTCATCTGTCATCTCCTGTTTGATTGGGTAACATGGAAAAAGGAGACATTATAATCATTACAATGATTACAAAAGGAATCATTACAGATGATTAAGAAAAACTGTACACCAACAAATTAAAAAACCTAAAGAAAATAGATAAATTTCTACACATACATACTAGCAAGGCAGAACCAAGAAGATATAGAAAACCTTAGTAGACCAATAATTAGCAATGAGATTGAAGCAGTAATCAGTATTCTTCCAACAAAGAAAAACCCAGGATAGTTTTACTCCGGAGTTCTAAAACACTTTTAAAGAATAAATAATACCAATTATTCTCAAAATATTCCAAAAAATCAAAGCACAGAGTATCCTTCTAAACTCATTCTATGAGGCCAGTATCACCCTGACACCAACATCTGACAAGAACACAACAAAAAAAGAAAGCTACAGGCTAATAACTTTGATTGATGCAAAATTCTCAACTGAATACTAGCTAATATAATTCAACAGGACATCAAAAAGATTATACACCATGATCAATTAAGATTTATTCCAGGGATGTAAGGTTGGTTCAATATACAAAAAATCAATAAATGTGATATACCACATCAACAAAACGAAGGACAAAAACCATGCAGTCACCTCTATAGGTGCAGAAAAAACATTTGACAAAATTCAACATCAATTCATGATAAAAAACCAAAACCTCAAAAAATTAGGTATAGAAGGAAAATAACAACACAATAAAGGCTGTATATGACAAAACCACAACTCACATCATACTGAACAGGGAAAAATTGAGAGTTTTTCCTGTAAGAACAGGAAAAAGATAAGGGTATCCACTCTCGCCAGTCTTATTTAACATAGTACTGGAAGTTCTAGCTAGAGCCATTAGGCAACAGAAAGAAATAAAGCTAATCTAAATTGAGTAAGAAAAAGGCAAATCATCCCTGTTCGCAGACAACGTCATATTATATAGAGAAAAACCTAAAGACTCCACCATAAAAATCTTTGTATTGATAAACAAATTCAGTAAAGTTGCTTGATAAAAAACCAACATACAAAAATCAGTAGCATTTCTATACACCAAGAATGAACTAGCTGGAAAATAATTTAAGAGAGTAGCCCCATTTGCAGTAGCTACCCCCAAATTAAAATACCTAGGAATATTTTTAACCAAAGAGATGAGAGATCCCTATAATGAAAACACTGATTAAAGAAATTAAAGATGACACACGCAAAAATGGAAAGAGATGTGCCCTCATATAGGATCATATCATCTACAAATAGAGATAATTTTTACTTTTTCCTTCCAATTTGGATTCTTTTTATTTTTTACTTTTCTTGTTGGTTTTCTCTTGCTAGTGCTTCCAGTACTAAGTTGAAAATAAGTGGAGAGCGTGGACATCCTTGCCTTGTACTAGATTTTAGTGAAAAAGCTTTCAGCTTTTCGCATTTGGTTACAATGTTAGCTGTGGGTTTTTTATAATTGACCTTCATTATGTTGAGGAAACTTCCTTCTATGCCTAAACTGCTGAAAGTTTGTATCAAGCAAAGATGTTGAACGTTGTCAAATGCTTTTTCTTTGTCAATTGAGATGATCATGTGTTTTTTTTCTCTTTCATTCTGTATCACATTGATTGATTTGCATATGTTAACTATGTCTTACAGGCCAGGAATAAATCTCACTTGTTCATGATGTATAATCTTTTTTGGTGTATTGAATTCAGTTTGCTTATATTTTATTTAAATTTTTTGCATTGAGGTTTATTTAAAAAAATTACCCTGTAGTTTCTGTAGTTTTCTTGTGATGTCTTTGTGTGGCTTAGGTATTGAAGTGATTCTGGCCTTATAAAATGTGGTTGCAAGTATTAATTCTAGTTCTGTTTTTTAGAACAGTTTAAGATTTGTTGGTGGTAATTCTTTGAATCTTTGGTAAAATTGATCCATGAAGCCACGTTTTCCTGGGATTTCTTTGTTGACAGGTTTTTGTTTACTTCTTCAACCTCTGTGTTTATTATTGTTCTGTTCAGCTTTGTATTGCTTCCTGATTCAAGATTGATAGGTTGTATTTTTTAAGGAATTTATATAACTGTTCATAGTAGTCTTTTATGATCGTTTTTATTTCTGAGATGTCTGTTGTAATGTCTTCACTTTCATTTTTGATTTAATTTATTAAGTTGCTTCTCTTTCTTTTTTACTTAGACTAGATAATGTTTGTCAATTTTGTTTATTTTAAAAAACCTCTTAGTTGTATTAATTCTTTCTATGGCTTCTATGTTCTCTACTTCTTTATGTTCAGATCTATTTTCTGCTAACTTTGGGTTTAGTTTGTTCTATTTTTTCTGTTTTCTTGAGTCATAATGTTGGCCAATTTATTTGGAACTTTTTTTTTAATGTAGGCATTCATTTCTATAAACATTCCCTTAAACCTGCTTTTGATGCATCTCATAGATTTGGTATGTTGTGCTTTCAATGTAATTTGTTTTGAGATAATTTTTAATTTTCCTATTGATTTTTTTGACTTAAACATTGTTCAGGAGTATGTTGGATTGGAAGAATTAACATTGTGAAAATGCCAATTCCTCCCAAAGTGATCTACAGATTCAATGCAGTCCCTACCAAAATATCAATGACATTCCTCACAGAAATAGAAAAAAAAAAAAAAAAAAACCAAACACAACGATCCTAACATTCATATAGAACAATAAAAGACCCCAAATAGCCAAAGCAAACCTGAGCCAAATAAATAAACAAACAAACAAACAAACAAACAAATAAATAAATAAAAGCTGGAGGCATAACACTACCAACTTTAAACTATACCACAAAGCATTAGAACTGAAACAGCATAGTACTGGCATAAAAACAGACACTTGGACCAATGGAACAGAATAAAAAAGCCCCAAAATCAACCCACAATGTATAGGTGACTGATCTTTGACACAGGCACCAGGAACATACATTGGGGAAAAGACTGCCTCTTCAATAAATGGTGCTGAGGAAACAGGATATCCGTATGTAGAAGAATAAAACCAGACCCATAACTCTCACCATACCAAATTCAACTCAAAATGGATTAAAAACTCAAATATAAGACCTGAAACTATAAAATTCCCAAAAGAAAACATAGGGGAAACAATTCAGGACATAGGACTGGGCAAAGATTTTATGAATATGACCCCAAAGCACAGGTAGCAAAAGGAAAAATAGACAAATGGGATTATGTCATACTAAAAAGCTTCTGCACAGCAAAAGAAACAACACAGCAAAAAGACAGCCTGAAGAGTGGTAGAAAATAATTTGCAAACTATTCATCCAACAAAGGATTAATATCCAGAATATACAGGGAATTCAAACAATACACAGTAAAAAAACACATAACCCAATTAAAAAAATGGGCAAAGGAGCTGTATAGGCATTTCTCAAAGGAAGCTATACAACTGATGAAAAGACACATGAAAAAATGTTCAACATCAGGGAAATGTAAAACAGAACCACACTACAGTGTCATCTCACCCCTATTAGACTGGCTATTATTAAAAACATGGAGAAAACCAGATGCTGGCAAGAACATGGAGAAAGGGGAATCTTCCTACACTGTTGGTGGGGCTGTAAATTGGTGCAGCAATTATGGAAAATGGAATGGAGATTCCTCAAACAACTACAGATAGAACTGCCATACAATCCAGAAATTCCACTGCTGGATATATAACGATAGGAATGGAAATCATCATGTTGAAGAGATACCTGTGCCCTCATGTTTATTGCAGCTCTATTTGCAATTGCTAAGAGTTGGAAGCAATTTAAATGTCCATTGTCAGATGACTGTATAAGGAAAATGTGGTATATATAGACAATAGAATACCATTTTGCCATAAAAAAGATTGAAATGTTGCCATTCACAACAACATGGATAAACTTAGAGAAAATTATGTTAAATTAAATAAGCCAGGCATAGAAAGAGAAATCCTACATGTCCTCACTCACAATTGGGAGCTAAAAAATAAACATATAAAATTTTTAAAAAGGAAAGAGAGATACAATAATCACAATAATACATTGAACTTCCAAAATGAGAGAACAAAACTGAGATTACCAGAAGTGGGAAATGGGGATGAGGGGTAAAAGATGAATTTGTAAGTGGCCATGAAAAACAATTACATCATATATTTTTGAATATAATAATTATCCTGATTTGAGCATCACATATTGCATACAGTGTTGATATTCAACTCTGTACCCCGCAGATATGTACAATCAACTATATTACAATTAAAATAATAGTAATAATAATTTCCTCATATTTTTGAATTTCTGAGATTACTCCTGTTATTGATTTCTAGTTTCATACTACTGTGGTATGAAAAAATCATAGATATAATTTCAATATTCTTGAATTTGTTTAGTTATTTTGTTGACTAACGTATAATCTATCCTTGAGAATGTTCTATGTGTGCCATAGAAAAATGTGTACCATGTCACTGTTGGATGGAAAGTTCTGTATATGTCCCTTAGGTATATTTGGTTTAAAGTGCAATTCAAGTTTAGTATTTCCTTGTTAACTTTTTGCTGGCTGATTTATTCATTGTTAAAAGTGACATATTGAAGTCCCCTATTATTACTGTATTGTTAGCTGTTTCTCCCTTCATGTTCATTAATATTTGCTTTATATATTTTGGTGAACTAAAGTTGGGTGCATATATATTTACAATTGTTATGTCCTCTTGAATTGACCCCTTTATTATTACCTAATGAGCTTCTTTGTCTCTTGTGACAGTTTTTGACTTGAAGTCTATTTTAGCAGATGTAAGTATAGCTATCTATGTTCTCTTTTGGTAATCATTTGCATGAAATATCTTTTCCCATCCCTTCAGTTTCAGCCTATGTGTGTCCTTAAGCTAAAGTGGATCTTTTGTAAGCAACATATAGTTGTGTTTTGTTTTTGAATCATCAATTAGCCATTTTATGTCTTTAGATTGGGTGAGTTAATTTGTTTACATTCAACATTATGATTTATAGGTAAGAACATACTGCTGCCACTTTGCTATTTGTTTTCTGGTTATTTTGTAGATTTTTTTATTGAACCATAACTGATTATACATGTTTGTGGGGTATAGAGTTGAGTATCAATACCTGTGTATAATGTGCGATGATCAAGTCAGGATAATTAGTGCATTCATCATTGCAAAATGAAATCATTTCTTTGTGTTGAGGACATTTGATCTCCTCTCTTCTAGTCATTTGATAACATGCAGTAAATTATTGTTAGTTATAGGTGCCAAGCTCAACAGTACATCAATCCAGCTTATTTTTCTTAGCTAGCTGTTTTGTGTCTGTTATCTCATTTCTTGATATCTCCCCTCCCTCTGCCCCTTTCCTGGCTCTAGAAACCACAGTTTTGTTCTCTCCTTCTGAGAGTCCAATGTGTTGTTATGATAGTTCCTTTCTTTCTTTCTTTCTTTCTTTCTTTCTTTCTTTCTTTCTTTCTTTCTTTCTTTCTTTCTTTCTTTCTTTCTTTCCTTCCTTCCTTCCTTCCTTCCTTCCTTCCTTCCTTCCTTCCTTCCTTCCTTCCTTCCTTCCTTCCTTCCTTCCTTTCTTTCTTTCTTCTCTCTCTCTCTCTCTCTCTCTCTTTCTTTCTCTTCCCTCCCTCCGTCCCTCTCTCCCTCCCTCCCTCCGTCCCTTCCTTCCTTCTCCCACTTATAATGAGTAAGGACATGCAGATGAGCTTGGAGAAAATTATGATAAGTGAAGAAGCCAGGCACACAGAGAGAAATATTTTGTAGATTCTTTCTTCCTTTCTTTCTCTCTTATTGTCTATTGTGATTTGACAATTTTCTGTAATGCTTAGCTTTGATTGCTTTCTCTTTATGGTTTGTATGTCACCTGCTGTACTTTCATGTAATCTCATGAGGTTAACATGAGGCTTACATAAAACATATTATTGTCATATCAGGCCGTTTTAAGGTGATAACAACCTAAATTTTGTTGCTTACAAAAACTCTGGATTTTTACACTTCACCTAACAATTTATGTTGCTAAGGTCACAATTTATTTCTTTTTAAATTGTATATTAATTAGCAACTTATTGTAGCTTAAGTTATTTTTTAGAAATTTAACTTTTTAACCTTCATACCAGAAATACATATGATTTACACACCACTGTTACAGTAATAGAATATTCTGGATTTGACTACGTATTTATCTCTAACATATTATTTCATATGTGTTCATGATAGTAATTATCATCCTTCTTTTCTGCTGAAACACTGTATACTTACATTTTATTTGGTAATAATTTATGTCAAAGTGATACTATATGTTTAACCTTTGTATTTTTGCATGCATGGATTTTTACTTTATATTTTTTAATGTGCTTAAAACATACTCATATTTGAAATGTATTAACCACTTTGTTTAAGTGCTTTTAGAAAGTCTGGTACTGAAAGTATGTTCACAAATGAAAACATTGTAATTTTTTCTTTATATTACCCTAGCATTCTTCATATTTAAGTTCACATATTTTTAGGTGTTATTTTCTCTGCTTAGAATGTATCCCCTGATCTTGTCATCCTGTGAAAGTTATTTAGCTTCAAAACTCAATTTTGATAAACTGTCTGCCAGGAAGTCTTTTTTATCATTTCCTAAACCCCTGATATTTCTAGTTTTAATCATCTCTTTGCCAGTGCTACTTCTGTATCTTAAAGCATATTCTTAAAACAAGAACATAAATGTTCTTTAAACAAGAACAATTTTTTTAATGGCAACCTAATTGACTGTACATATCTATGGGGAACAGCATTGAATATCAATACCTGTGTGCAATTTGTGGTGTTCAAATCACCAATAATTTGTATATTCAATCTTAAACATTCCAATCATTTTTTTTTTTTGGTGGCCCTTTACCGATTTCTCACTAATTCCCTCTCCTCCTACCCTTTTCCACCTTTGTTGGCCTCAGTTCTGAAAAACAATTTCTTAAGAGATGAACATAACTGTTTTTGTATGTTCTTGCACATTTACACAATATGTTAGAATTTTTCTGATTATCTGTGTTTTCCTCCCAGTTGTGAGCTTCTTGAAGACAGGGTTTTGTTGACCATTGCTCTAATTCATTCTGTATCTCTAGGATTTACCATATTGACAGGCAAATGGTAGGCTCATAATAATATGAACACAGAAGCATATTCATTTCACATCTGGCACCTTACCTGCTCCTGAGGGCGGACAACCACTGTATTAAAATCAGGCCACTTGTCCACCAGGGCCTTTAGCTTGAACGGGTTTCCCTGGTTCATGTGGAAGACGGTCCCATAAACCTATTACATTCAACAAAGTGGGAGGGTCAGCACATTACAAAGGGATGGTGAAGTGCCCTGTGTTCAGGAGTATTTTTATGAAATTAAGGTACATAACTGATAGGGCATCTAGAGCAAACAGTCTTCAGGTTCTATCGTTATCCCATGTGGAGACAGATATTGAGGCAAACCATGAAATATTATATAAATACAGTTAAATATCTAGATAAATGAATTAATTGATTAAAAATTATCCACTCAAATTGTATAATTTAGTGCTATATTGTCCCATTTTCTTCCATTTATTTACATGTGCACATAATTTTCATAAACAGTGAAATTACCTAATATATAATAGCTTAACATCTATTTTTCTCACACACACCATACTATGGGTATATTTCCATGTCAATAAATATTAATCTACATATTCATGTTTAATGACTACATAATATCCATTATATTGAGAACTCTAATTTCATTTTCTAACTCCTATTACTGGTCATTTCCATTTCCTCTGATGTTTCAGCTATTTCTTCAGGAAACATTTGGCATAAAACTTTGCAAATATGCCTATCATCACATATTTTAGCAGAAGAATTTCTGGGCCAAAGGTCAACTGCCATTTAAAGATTTTTTTTTCCTCTTACTTATATATCCAAATTAGTCTCTGGAAAGGTCAAATAAGCTTCTGACTTTTTAATAAGTAGAGACAGAGTAAAGTGTTAAAAGCATGAGCTTTGGTGACCACAGTCCAGGAATATCACACATTGGCCAATCTGTTTGCCCTTTTGTACAAGCATCTGATCAAATATCAGTGCCCTCAAGAGGAGCACTGCAGAAGCTGAGAAAGAGAGATTCCAAAGTGGAAGGGGCCTTGTGGCTGTGAGGAGGGGACATACAACAGTAACAGCAGGGTGGTCCTTGGGACCTAAGTGCAGCTGGGACCATGATGCCTCAGCAGAAGTGTAGAAAGATGCCAAAGACCAAGAGCCAATGGCGTGGTGAATGTTTCAGTGACCAAAGTCCACAGGTCGCCCTGTGCTTTTTTTACCCTTTCCTTGAAATGTTTCAATGTCACACTATAAGGAGAAAGAGGAGGAAGCAAACTTTGACTTTACTGCGTTTATATGCAATTAATAAATGTTCTGTTATCAGTGGGGCTGAATATAGAATTTAAATACAGTTTTAGGAAAAATAAAGAGGTTACTTTTTTTAAACATTGGAATTTGGGACCAGTGATATTCATGTAGAGTAGGAAAAAAAAATAAGTGGAATCAGTCATCTTTTCAATGCCCACAGTAGCATCACTAATGCAGAACATGGCTTTTGTTTTTTTGTATGCAGCAGGCTGGTAGTGGGATTCTAACCCTTGACCTTGGCATTACAACACCACACTCTAACCAGCTGAGCAAACCGGCCAGCCCTTAAGAACATGATGATCTAGGCAGCTGCTACAAACAGAATGAATTAGAGTTGACGTGTGAGATAAACCTATTTGGTGTCCACTCTTCGGAAATATAAATGGGCTTTCCTTCAGGCCACAATGCACAAATCTTTCTCTTACCTGGGACTTTCGTGAGTATTAAATGGAAATGTCTACCAAAAATAGGGGGCAGGGAGGATGAGGAGAAGGGGGCCAATGGATACAAATTTGCAGCTAGATAAAAAGAATAAGTTCTAATGATTTGTGGCATTTTAGGGAGACGACAGTTAATGACAATTTATTGTTTGATTTCAAATAGCTAACAGAGAGGGTTTTGAATGTTTCAAACACAAAGAAATGATGAATGTTTCAGTGAATAAATATGCTAAGTACCAGGATGTGGTTGTTGCATTTTGTACACATGTACCCAAATATCACAGTGTATCCCATAAATATATGCAGAGGCTGGGAAGGAGCAGCAGCATTGGCCAAAGGGTACAAGGTTCCACTTAGATAGGAAGAGTAAGTTTTGGTGCTCTAGGATGACTACAGCTAATAATTTTGTACTGTATATTTCATGTCAGCTAGAAAAGAGGATATTGAATTTTATAACCACAAAGAAGTGGTAAATGTTTAGGTGATGGATAGGCTAACTATTCTGATTGGGTCACTGTACAATATATGCATGTACTGAAACAAGAAACCGTTCCCCTTAAAAATGTGCAATTAAAATAAATAAATGAATTTACTTTAAAAAATTTTTAAAAAATAATGTGGAAAAATATTGATTTTCTGGTTTTACTCATTTTACATATGAGAATGCTGAGTTTCAGAGTTGTTTAATTATTGCAGTGTTACCCAGAAATCAGTGAATTTGTTGTGTGAAAGCAGTCTGACTCCAGACTCTGCCCCCTTGACAGCTGCACCTACCCTATCTTAGTCAGAAGGATGAGTGACATGGGGTTATACTAAGCTCCTGTGGCTTACTCTATAAACAGTCCTTATACAAGTTGTCAGAGCACCAGGAAAAGGTAGCAAAAGGTAAAATATTACGCCATCCTGCCAGATCTCCCACCAGCATGGTCAGTGTAAAAGCTGCACTAAATCCCTGATCCTCATGTTGTCCTGAGTAGTCCAGACATGTGATTCATCAACAAAAGAAAATGTAAGCTAATAGGGCTTTATACCTAAGAGGTTTTTTGGTGCTATTGTAAATGATACTAATTTTTAATTGTTAAATCCAATCGTCTATTGCTAGTATTTATAAATATAATCGATTTGATATTTTGAATACTGGCCTTGAATCCTGTGACCTTGCTAAACTTACTTATTATATCTAGAAGATTTTTTGTATGCTCCATAGCATTTTCATCATTAGACAATTATGCCATTAGTGAAGAGACATTATTTTATTTCTTTCTTTCCAACATATGTTCCTTTTATTTATTTTTCTTGCTTTTTGTACTACTTAGAGCATCCGGTACTACATTGAACAGGGATGGTGAGAGTGGATATTGTTGACTTGTTACCAATCTTAAGGGGAATACTCAGTCTTTCACTCTTTAATATATTAGAAGTAGATTTTTTTCTCTTACTTTTTATCAGGTTGAAGAAATTTCCTTCTACTTCTAGTTTAGTGAGAGTTTTATGTTTATAAGGACTATTAAATTTTGTCAAACAGTTTTTCTGCACTTACTAAGAAATGATCAAATGGTATTTCTTCTTAGGTTGTTATGTGGTGAATTAGATGGATTTTTTTTATTGAAACATAATTGCTTATGCATATTTATGGGGTACAGTGTTGACTATCGCTATTGGTATACAATATGCAATGATCAACTCAGTATTTTAGCATTGATTTTTTTCACATTAAACCAGCCTTAAATGCTCAAGATGAATCTTTCTTGGTTATGACGTTTTGTTCTTTCTATGCATTGCTGGATTTGACTTGAATGCATTTCCCTGAGGATTTTACATCTATGTTCATGATGGATATTGTCCAATAGCTTTTTATAATAACTATTTCTATTTTTGGTATCAGGGTAATTCTGGCCTCATAAAATGATCTGGAAAGTATGTCCTCCTCTGCTCTGCTGTTAAAGAGTGTAGAATTGATATTACTCCCTCTTTACATGTATAATAGAAATAGCCAATGAAGTCATCTGGGCATGGAGTTTTCTTTGTTGGAAAGTTCTAAATTACAAAATTACTTCTGTAATAAATATAGGACAAATTATGTTGTACATTCTTCATCAGTGACCTTTGGTAATTTGTGCTTTTCACAGAATAAATTGTAAAATTCATGAGTACGGTGTTGATAATAGTGTGCATTCATTATGCTTACAATGTCTACTGAGTTCATAGCAATGTCTTCTATTTTATATCTGATACTGGTAATGTGTGCCTTCTGTCTTTATTTCTTGGTGAGTTTGTTTAGAGGTTTATCAACATTATTTACATTTTAAAAAAGCAGATTTTGGATCCATTGATTTTGGTATTGTTTTCTTTTTCCACTCACATTTATTGATTTCTACTCTTTTTCTTCTGGTTGCTTTGGGGTTAATTTGCTCTTCTTTTTCAAGTTTTTTAAAAATTCATTTATTTTGAATTGACACACTAATTGTACATATTCATGGTGTACAGTGTGAAGTTTTATTTGTAATTGGCAGAACTTCCAAAATCCTCTCTTCTTGCTGTTTTGTAATATACAATATGTTATTGTTAACCAAAGTCATCCCACTCTGCATTCAAACACGAACTATTCCCTCTATCTACCTGTAACTTTGATGTTTGACAAAACAGGAATTGATGTATTAATACTTTCAAAGAAGGACCACATAGTTAACCTCCTCTTAGGCATATAATTACTCAGGAATGACCAATTAAACATTATTGTGTTAGTTTTAGTCAACTTTGCAACTCTAGGAAAACTTCCAGTGTTATATACCCCAATTCTTAGAAAGGTTGAAGGGGATGTTTTTCAGTCATCACCCAACAAAAGACTGACTGGATAGCATTGCCACTCACTATTGGTGTGATCTTGGTCAAGTCGTACAACTGAGCCTCCCTTTCCTCATCAGTTACATGGGTATAACACACCTGCCCTGCATCAAGGTGGTGTGCACAACATGAGATGCAACAAGTGAGTGCTTGGCACAGAATAGGTGCTCAGGACATGTTTCTTCTCTGTTCCATCTCTTTTATGAGCAGTTGCTAATCCTATTTTTTTTTTTTTTTGCCTGAGAATTTTCCAGCCTCACCTTTAATGACTCTGGGAGGCTCTTCCTCAAGGATTTCTGTAGCATCTGCAGCAACTGTGGACTCTGCAAGTAGAACATCTTGGCAGGTACCTACGCCTGAAGAGAGGATCGAGAAACACCAAGGAAGAGCTGGAAGACATATAGACATAGTATGCAGTTCTAGTTAATGGCCTGGCTGCCAGCTGTTTCATTGATGCCCGTTTCACTAAACTTCTCACTAAGTTCAAGAAAGAATAATACCAGTGAATAGTGTACAGGTCCCTTCCTGAAATTACTTTTAATATCATTTTTAAACTTTTAAAAATATTTCTGAAATTTCTGCTTTCATTTTTATACCACTCAGAATTCCAATAATTAAGGATGCACTATGATCAATAAATCTATTTTCTAAAATGCATGAAAATCCTGTAAGGCTAAGTTTCCATTGATGACAAGACTGACCCTGCCACTTAGAAGCTGTATGACATTGGGTAAGTTATTGAACTCCTTAGTGCCTTGGTTTCCTCATCTGTAAATGGCAATGACTGTGGTACCTGTCCTATACAGTGGCTGAGACAAATAAATAAATCAGTACATGGATTTGATTTATTTAATTGTCTCAGCTACTCTATGGGACAGGTACCACAATCATTGCCATTTAAAGATGAGGAAACCAAAGTGTTTGGCACAGCATCTGGATATAGTAGGCATTCAATGATATTAATTATTATTAGTTTCAAAAATTATTGTCATTAGCAGAAGTAATAGTCAATTCACTTCCATCCAAAAATGTTCATTGACTTTATTTTTTTACTCAGGACTGATTTGGCTATTAAGGGTCTTTTTTTGTTCCATATGAATGTTGAGATTGCTTCCTCCATTTCTGTGAAGAATATCACTGGTATTTTGATGAGGATTGCATTGAATTTGTAGATTGCTTTGGGTAGAATGGACATTTTCAGGACGCCAATTATTCTAATCCAAGAGCATGTATGTCTTTCCACCTTTTTGTGTCCTCTTTAATTTCTTTCAAAAGTATTTTGTAGTTCTCATTACAGAGATCTTTTATTTCCCTGTTTAAATTGATTTCTAGGTGTTTTTTTTTTTTTTGGTGACTATTGTAAATGGGCTTGCTTTCTTGATTTCTTTTTCTGCTAGTTCATTATTGGAGTATAAAATGCTACTGATTTGGGGATGTTGAGTTTGTATCCTGCAACATTGTAACATTACTGAAATTGTTAATAAGCTCTAAGAGTTTTTTGGTATTTTTACTGCCTTTTCTCTATATAAGATCATGTCATCTGCAAAGAGGGACAGTTTGACTTCATCCTTTCCAATCTGGATGTCTTTTATTTCTTAAAGCTGGAGGCATAACAATATCTGACTTTGAATTATATTACAAAGCTATTGTAACCAAAACAGCATGGTATTGGCATAAAAATAGACACTTGAATCAATAGAACAGAATAGAAAACCTGGGAATCAACCCACATACTTACAGCTAACTGATCTTTGACAAAGGCAGCAAGAACATACATTGGAGAAAAGAACTGCCTTATCAGTAAATGGTGCTGGGAAAATTGAACATCCCTATGCAGAGGAATGAAACCAGACCTGTACCTCTCACCATATAGAAAAATCAACTCAAGATGGATTAAAGACTTAAATATAAGACATAAAACTATAAAATTACTAAAAGAAAACATAGGGGAAACACTCCAGGAAGTAGGACTGGGCAAAGACTTTATGAATAAGTCCCGAAGAGTACAAGCAACAAAAGAAAATATAAATAAATGTGATCATATCAAACTAAAAAGCTTCTGCACAGCAAAGGAAACAATAAAAAGAGCAGAAAGACAATCTATGGAATGGGAGAAAATATTTGCAAACTCTACATCCAACAGGGGATTAATATCCAGACTATTTAAGGAACTCAAAAATTATACAGTATAAAACAAATAATCCAATTAAAAAATGGGCAAAGGAGATGAATAGACATTTTTCAAAGGAAGACATACAAATGGCCAACAGGTACATGAAAAATGCTTGGCATCACTAATCATCAGGAAAATAAAAATCAAAACTACATTGACATATCATCTCACCCCAGTTAGACAGGCCATTATTAAAAAGACAGAATAACAAATGCTGACAAGGATGTAGGGAAATGGGAACTCCTTTACACTGTTGGTAGGACTGTAAATTAGCACAGCCAGTATGGAAAACAGTATGGAGGTTTTTCACACCACAGCTAAAACTACCATATGATCCAGCAATCCCAGTACTTGTTATATATCCAAAAGAATAGAAATCATCGTGTTGAAGGGATACCTGCACTCCCATGTTCATTGCAGCTCCATTTACAATAGCCAAATTATGGAACTAACCTGAATGTCCATTGATGGATGACCAGATAAGGAAATTGTGGTATGTATACAGAATGGAATACTCCTCTGCCATAAAAAAGAATGAAATTGTGCCATTTGCAGCAACATGGATGAGTCTGGAGAGAATATGTTAAGTGAAATAAGCCAGACATAGAAAGAGAAATATCACATGTCCTCACTCATAACTGAGTGCTAGGAAGGAAGGAAGGAAGGAAGGAAGGAAGGAAGGAAGGAAGGAAGGAAGGAAGGAAGGAAGGAAGGCCACAGTAACATGTTGAATTTTCAGAAGGAGAGAACAAACCTAAGGATACTAGAGATGTGGGAGAGGGAGGAGGGGGGTTGGAGAGTGATAGGTCAGGTAAAGGGCATAAAGAAAAATTACAATTTGTAATAATGAATATACTGATAGTAATTTTTAAAATGTCCATTGGGTGACTTCTGCACAATGTGTTGTATATTGAAAACAAACTAAAAGGATTCATTGGGAGAAATTCATGTAATCTTGCACACAGTGAGCTGAATTTTAAATCTTTAGCAGAGCGCCTGTCTTCAGTAGTACTCAATGTGTGTCAGCCATTTGAATTATTGCTAGCGTTATGCTTGACGATTATCTTTTATTGCTACTACAGATACCCCCCAACAAAAATAAAAGAAAGAAAACTTTTCCTATGATCCCTTGTATAGGGAACATAAAAATGATGTATTTAATATTCCAAACTTGATAATGTGTTAGAACAATCTGAAAATTATTATATATCTATTCTTTAACCCTGCCCCTACTGTTTTTATTTAGAAGGTCTTCAGGGAGCATGAAGTTTAGAAATCTATATTTTAGAAAAGATCTCCAAATAATGTGTAATTGTATTGTTCAGCCTTTTTGAGGAATAATTTAAATATAATAAAATTTACCAATTTTAAGCGTATAATTTTATGAGTTTTGATAAATGTATATATTTGTGTAACCAGCAGCACACTAATGATATAGACCACTATCTAAATGTTCATTTGTGGCACTTTGCAAACAATCCCCTTCTCTGACTCCCAGACTTAAGAAATCACCAATCTGGTTTTCGGCCCTACAGTTTTCCTTCGAAACAATGTCACATAAATGGAATTATTTAATATATCGGTTTTTGAGACTGGTTTCTTTCAATCAGTAAATCCAAGTTGTTGTGTATTTCAATAGTTCATTCCATTTTATTGCTGAATAGTATTTCACTGCATGAGTGTATCAGATTTTGCTTAACCATTAACCTGTTGAAGGACATTGGGATTATTATAATTTTTGATGATTATGAATAAAGTTACTATGAACACTCATATACAAATCTTTGTATGAACATTCTCTTGGAGTGCATTTTCAGGGTTGCATAGTAAGTATATGTTTAACTTTATGAGAAACTGCCCGTTTTCCACCGTGGCTGCTATTTTACATTCTCATGGTAGTATATGAGAGTTCCGTTTCCTCCACGTTATCATCAACATATCTACAGATGATTTTTCTCATGCAGCCATGTTCAGGAATCACTGACACAGTAGGCAAAATTATTTACAACACCCTTCATATTAGTATGAAAAGAGGATTCATAGAGGTAATTTTCAAGTCAGGACAAAAGGTTAAATTAAGGTCAAAATGTATTTCAATAAATGCAATTCTCTGAGGTACTGACAGTGTTGAACTTTGCCCAAATACTAGCAAACAGAATACAGCAACACATACGAAAAATTATTCATCACGATCAAGTGGGATTCATCCCAGGGATGCAAGGTTGGTTCAACATACGCAAATCAATAAATGTGATACACCATATTAATAAACTCAAACACAAGGACCATATGATCATCTCTATAGACGCTGAAAAAGCATTTGATAAAGTTCAGCACTCATTCATGACAAAGACCCTCTATAAGTTAGGTATAGAGGGAAAGTATCTCAACATAATTAAAGCCATATATGCCAAACCCACTGCCAATATCATCCTGAATGGGGAAAAGCTGAAAGCTTTTCCTTTAAGAACAGGCACTAGACAAGGATGCCCACTCTCACCACTCCTATTCAACATAGTGTTGGAAGTACTAGCCAGAGCAATCAGAGAAGAGAAGGAAATAAAGGGCATCCAGATTGGAAAAGATGAAGTCAAACTGTCCCTGTTTGCAGATGACATGATCCTATATATCGAACAGCCTAAAACCTCTACAAAAAAACTGTTGGAATTGATAAATGATTTCAGCACAGTAGCAGGATACAAAATCAACACACAAAAATCAGTAGCATTTATTTTCTCCAATAGTGAACATGCAGAAGGAGAAATCAAGAAAGCCTGCCCATTTACAATAGCCACCAAAAAAATAAAATACTTAGGAATTGAGTTAACCAAGGAGGTGAAAAATCTCTATAATGAGAACTACAAACCACTGCTGAGAGAAATTAGAGAGGATACAAGAAGATGGAAAGATATTCCATGCTCTTGGATTGGAAGAATCAACATAGTGAAAATGTCCATACTACCCAAAGTGATATACAAATTCAATGCAATCCCCATCAAAATTCCAAAGACATTTTTCTCAGAAATGGAAAAAACTATTCAGACATTTATATGGAACAATAAAAGACCACGAATAGCCAAAGCAATGCTCAGCAAAAAAAATAAAGCTGGAGGCATAACACTACCTGACTTTAAGCTATACTACAAAGCTATAATAACCAAAACAGTATGGTACTGGCATAAAAACAGACACACTGACCAATGGAATAGAATAGAGAATCCAGAAATCAACCCACACACTTACTGCCATCTGATCTTTGACAAAGGCACCAAGCCTATTCGCTGGGGAAGGGACTGCCTCTTCAGCAAGTGGTGCTGGGAAAACTGGATATCGATATGCAGGAGAATGAAACTAGATCCATACCTCTCACCGTATACTAAAATCAACTCAAAATGGATTAAGGATTTAAATATACACCCTGAGACAATAAAACTTCTTAAAGAAAACATAGGGGAAACACTTCAGGAAATAGGACTGGGCACAGACTTCATGAATACGACCCCAAAAGCACGGGCAACCAAAGGAAAAATAAACAAATGGGATTATATCAAACTAAAAAGCTTCTGCACAGCAAAAGAAACAATTAAAAGAGTTAAAAGACAACCAACAGAGTGGGAGAAAATATTTGCAAAATATACATCTGACAAAGGATTAATATCCAGAATATATAAGGAACTCAAACAACTTTACAAGAAGAAAACAAGCAACCCAATTAAAAAATGGGCAAAAGAGCTAAGTAGGCATTTCTCTAAGGAAGATATCCAAATGGCCAACAGACATATGAAAAGATGCTCAACATCACTCAGCATCCGGGAAATGCAAATAAAAACCACATTGAGATACCATCTAACCCCAGTTAGGATGGCTAAAATCCAAAAGACTATGAACGATAAATGCTGGCGAGGCTGCGGAGAAAAAGGAACTCTCATACATTGTTGGTGGGACTGCAAAATGGTGCAGCCTCTATGGAAAATGGTATGGAGGTTCCTTAAACAATTGCAAATAGATCTACC
This sequence comes from Cynocephalus volans, assembly GCF_027409185.1. Lineage (NCBI taxonomy): Eukaryota > Metazoa > Chordata > Mammalia > Dermoptera > Cynocephalidae > Cynocephalus > Cynocephalus volans. The sequence goes on from NC_084463.1 coordinate 153,844,303, forward strand.
ATACGACCCAGCCATCCCACTGCTGGGAATATACCCAGAGGAATGGAAATCATCAAGTCGAAGGTATACCTGTTCCCCAATGTTCATCGCAGCACTCTTTACAATAGCCAAGAGTTGGAACCAGCCCAAATGCCCATCATCAGATGAGTGGATACGGAAAATGTGGTACATCTACACAATGGAATACTACTCAGCTATAAAAACGAATGAAATACTGCCATTTGCAACAACATGGATGGACCTTGAGAGAATTATATTAAGTGAAACAAGTCAGGCACAGAAAGAGAAATACCACATGTTCTCACTTATTGGAGGGAGCTAAAAATTAATATATAAATTCACACACACACACACACACAAACCGGGGGGGGGGGAAGAAGATATAACAACAACAATTATTTGAAGTTGATACAACAAGCAAACAGAAAGGACATTGTTGGGGGGGAGGGGGGAGGGAGAAGGGAGGGAGGTTTTGGTGATGGGGAGCATTAATCAGCTACAATGTATATCGACAAAATAAAATTTAAAAAAAAAAAATAAAAAATAAAAAAATAAAAAAAAAAAAAACTTTGCCCAAGTCCTGTGATTCTGGAAAACAACAGTTACAGAAATCGCTCCATCTCTTCGTATTCTGGAAATGACTTCTGCAAAGACCTATCCTTCCCTAACTGACGTCAAAAGGATTCACAGATGTCATCCTTGTTCACCTATGACAAGGCCAAACATAGACCCTCCAAAGTCCCATTCTTTGGCTCATAAATAATTAGCTGAACTACTAATCTCCGTTGATAAATGAGAAGAAAAAAATATCTGTTAACCAAACTTTGTTCAATTTTCTCTCCTTCCCCCAGGCTAAGTCAGCAGACAACCCCTCCCTAACAGCCCTTACCAAGAATATGCTGAACTCAGGTTAAAATATTCTCTGATCTGCCACTCTTTCATCCCACTTTTCCACACTTGGTTCTTCCTTTGCCCTGTTTATTCCACCCTCATAAATGATTAACTAACTGTTCATCCTCCCAGATCACTCAGGGCAAAGTGCTTGTTAGCCAACTTGACCAAATTTTGGTCATGTTTCTCTCCTCTTCACAGGACTCTGAACATTGATCCCCCAGCTGAGTCAACACTGGCATACAGAAAGATCCTTCTTCCTACAAAGGACAACTCCATAAACCTTGTTTATCCCTTTCTACAAAAACCAGACATTTCCTTTCTGACCTTTCAGATGTTTGTAGACCTTATGGTCTCAGAGTTGTCCCTACTGAAATAGTCTCTCCTCCTTATTGCAACACTCTCTTTCCCCACTCCTGCAATAATCCTTTAACTAATATTTCTCTTTTCATAAGTCTGGAGTTGCTTTTTACTTAAAAAACACTTTGGTACAACTTCATTGTAGGTTAAATTGATTTTTGTGACTAGCCTAAAGGTCTGAGCATTGATCTATTCACTCATGTATTCATCTGTTCATCTCTTCAATCATTTCTTTATTCATTCATTTAATAAATCTCAATTGAGAAGTTACTGTACTGTCTTTGTAAGGGGTCACTTGACCTAGGCTGAACAACATTTCGAGGAATTCCCTTCCCTACACATTTCCAGTTAGGGCAGGCCACGGGAGATTTTTATGGGAGACTTGAAGGGCAGAATTGAAGCACCAGGCATTTTTTGTAGTTCAGTTCTTGACATGAGGCAGTGGTTGGGCTGGCAAGGGCTTCACTGTCCTCAGCTCCACCTTCAGCTTCTCTGTCATCTGGGCCAGGTGTGTGCTCAGCTCCATAATGGAGGAACCTGGGAGGACACCCACACTACCAAGATGAGAGTCAACAAGAGCTGGCAAGGTATCGGTCGGTCCCTGTGAGCTCCCGTTTGTGCTGTCCTCCACTTTAAATCCATTTTCCCTTCCCGAATGCCTTGTCTGTGTATTTCAATCTCCAGCAGCAGATGGAAAGAAACAGCCTTATAGAAACTACTTAACTAATACACACAATTGCATAAGATCGAATCCCTATGACAAATCCCCTACTACCACTTCTCTGTTTGGATTTTGACTGATGCACTTACTCAGGTCAACTCTGAGCATTTGTGAGCTTAGAATAAACTATAATAGACATGTTTCCTATTGTCTAAAAATTCATAATCTAATAAGAGGAATAAAGCATGCACGTAACTAAAAAAATACCACTTACAAAGAACTAAATTATTTTATATATGTGAAAACCAGTGCTGCAGATATCATGACATCTTGTAGCAGCTTTTTCAATGTGGCACATTTTCATGTGGTCCAAAATACCTTCTTATTCCTTCAATTTTTATTACCAAGTGATATTTAAAACTGATTCACCCATCTTATTCCCAATTCTCACCTCTTCTTGAACCTTGCCATTCCTAAACCTAAGGGTCTAATGTGCATAATGCATATTACTCAGTAACATAAAGCAGCACTTCTACATTTTGACTAACTGTATCAAATTGGAATTAACAAATAATTGAATCATAATATGCCAACTAAAAATGGTGGACAAAGGCTGTGGCAAATGACTACATCGAGCATTTACTTCCTAAGCTCTATGAGATTTCACAATAGGTAGATATTCCTTCTAAGTGGAGGCTTTTGGGTTTTTAAAAGAGGTTGCACTAGAACTGGCCATTTAAGAGAGAATGGTGTTAGACAGTAGGTTAGTTTCCGTGCTCCTGGGAAGCACAGGCTAGCTCTCTATGTTAGGAACTATGGAGAAAGTTCTTGTTTTGCACAAATGGTGATTCAACTCATACTTGGAATTTGCAAAATCGTGTCTAGGTCAGGAGAAAGTCACTGTTGTCCAAACTCATTTACCTCTCTGCTACTTTTTATTTTCCTAATCATTTATTTAAATGATCCCTGGTCTGTTTTTGATGTCCATGAACTTAGCTTATCAATACTAGGGAACTAACTCAGGCTGTCTCTTTCTCTGCTCACTTTGGCTGGCCAACTCTCTGGTCACTGTGTTCAGGGTCTTTTTCTCTTTACTTTGACTGTTTGGGAACACTGGTCCTTTGGGATAATTGAATAGAATCTATACTTCCAGAAATAGTACTGGCATTAGTTCATTTCTGTTGGTTTCAGTTACCAAAGATCTCATTACACTTTTTGATCCTGTTGCTTTAACATACTGCAAAATGCTTAAACTAATGAATGTTTTGGTTTTCACATGAGTGTTCCTCTTTGCCCAAGTTTTTTGTCAGTCATTTGGAGGCAACTACAAGCCCTTTGCTTAATCTTAATAAGGTATGTAGACTTTAGTTTTCACATTTATATATACCACATATGGAAAGGTAAAAATTTATAAGAAAACACCAAATAATGTTATAGTAGCATTACAGATGAAAATTTTTAAGTTACATTTTTAAAAATGATTTTAAATTAACAATTCATCTCCTCTGTATTCTAGTTTCTGTTCTAGATTCGACCTACTCCCTTTGTGACTTTAAGTAGGGCACATAATTTCCCTGGATATCAGTTTTCCAGGGAAAAAGTTGATTACTTTACAATGTTACCATAGGATTATATAAGATAATGTTTGCATCATATTTGTACACATTGTATTAAACAAATGTCACCTGAAGCAGTATACTCCTTTTGCGGGGGGCTATTACATTTTCTGTCCGTACATACCTACCAATGGCAAGCTCCCAAATCTTTCCATATTTATGTATTAATTCAGAACAAAATCTAGCTTTATCCAGTTAAAAATTTTTCATAGATTTAGTATACTTTCCTGTATAAGGACGTATCTGGTATGGCTTTTTCAAATGGAAGAGCTTTCTTTTTTGCTGGCACAGTACTCAGCACAAAGGAACTCAAAAATTCTTAACCACATCTAACAGGATCATTTTGATTCATTCCACTTCACCGGGGAAGGAAAAGGAGATGAGGGATCCCAAAGCAAGGAGTCTTCTTTGTTCTCACCTGCAAGGCTGTCTTCTAATTCAGGCTCCGCAGAAGTCAAATGCAAAAAAAAGAGGCAGCAGACTATTCCAGAAGATGGAATATACCCTCTGAGAATGGTGATCTTGAAGGGTGTGCTTTGACCTGTTTTCTCCAGAAACTGATGAGCCGAACCTCTTAATAGAGCACATGCACCGAGCTATGTAAACTTCTGGCACCTGGGTGTGAGATAAAGCCCCTCCCTTCATGTCCTATGTTCAGGGAGGTGACTGTAATATTGGCAGGTTGGCAGTGTGCATGCTGACAGTCTTTGTCCAGAGGGATTAACTGCCCTATGCTCCCAAGGCCCTGCCCTAACTCAGCTACCCTGAACTGTGAAACCAGCTGGCCAAGACCTGGAAAGTGAATTGGGTCTCTACAGATAATACCCCTTTTCTCGCTTCCCCTTTTACAAGTACCTGCTGCAGAAGCATTATTGTGCATATTTGATGTCTAGGATCAGAGCCCTTTTCTTAACCATTGGTAAAGAAAACTACCTATTTAGAGAGACTTAAAGGGTTCAGGATACTAGACTTTTAAGATAAACTCAGCAAAATCCAGGCAGGATAAACAGAAAGAAACCACACCCAAATACATCATAATTAAACTGGTGAAAACTTAATATAAAGAGAAAACATTAAAAGCAACCAGAGGAAAAAAGATGCATGGCATAGTGTAATAATAATACAAATAATGGCTGATTCTCAGAAGATATATAATAAGGTCCAGAACACAATGGAATGACATTTTTAAAATACTAAAAGAAAAATATCTCTCAACCTAAAATTTTATATTACACAAAATATCCTTTCAAAATAAAGGCAAAATGTAAACATTTTCAAATAAGTTAAGCAAAATTTCCCTGTAAGAAAGAAATACTGTGGGCCAAAAGGAAATTACACTCAATGGAATTTTTGGAACTACGGTTAGAAAGGGAGAGAATAGAAAATACTAAAAAGTTTAAAAATCATTTTTCTTTTTTTCTTAAATTCCTTGAGAACAATTGACTATTTAATTCAAATGTAATAACTGTGTACTGCAGAGTCATAGCATATGTTAAATTATTTAACAGTAACACAAGGGGTGAATAAAATTATATTGTTGTTAGTTTCTTATATGTGGTTTAACATTAATTCAGAGTAAAGCGTGATAAGTTAAGAATGCACAGTATTGTAATTATTAGATTAACTATTAAAAACAGATATTAAAAAAACCTTAAAAGCCAATACAGAATATAGAATTATTAACTACTCCAAAAGAGGACAGGAAAAGAGGAACAAAGGGATAAAAACAAATAGAAAACAAGTAGCAAAATGACAATAATACCCAACCACAATAATAATTTTATTGAATATAAAAGAACTTAACCTTCCTGTTAAATTAGTAAGGTTTTGAATGGTTCTTTGTATTTCCAAATAAGCAGAGGCTAAGAAGGGCCCTATTATCAATGATCCCACAGCTCTTTTTCACATTTTTTTAAATAGACTGTAAAAAACACCGTATGCTTTAACTTTCCTTCCCCCACCACATTTTCAATATTTGCTGTCACAATTCACATCTTCTTATTTGCATATTTCTTAACAAATTATTTTAGTATTATTTTTAATAGTTTTGTTCTTTAACATTCATACTGAAGATATAAGTGATTTGCACACCACCATAACATTATTAGACTATTCAGAATTTGACCGTGGACTTGCTTTTACCAGTGAGATTTATACTTTCAGATGATTTTATGTTAATCTTTAACATCTTTTTCTTTCAGCTTGAAGAACACTGTTTAGCATTTTTTATAAGACAGATCTGGTGATAATAATCTCCCTGAGATTTTCTTTTTCTAGGGAAGTCTTTCTCTCTCCATCGCGTCTGAATGACAACTACCAGTGTAGTTGGGAGTTCTTGTTTGGGAGTTGTTTTCCTTCAGTACTTTGAATATATTTTCCAACTCTCTCCCAGCTTGTAAGTTTCTGCTGTGAAGTCTTCAGTTAGATGTATTTAAACTCTCATGTTATTTGCTTCTTTTCTTTTGCTGCTTTCAGGATCCTTCCTTTGCTCTAGATCTTTGATGGTTTGATTATTATATGTCATGTGGTAATCTTATTTTAATTGAATTTTATGGGAGACCTTTGACCTTATTTAACCTAAATATTTATCCTTCTTCAGGCTTGCAAAGTTTTCTGCTATTATTTCTTTAAATAAGCTTTCTATCCCTTTATCTTTCTCTACTCCCTCTTGAAGGCCAATGACTCATAACTTTGCTCTTTTCATGCTGTCCTATAAATCCTGGCAACTTTCTTAATTTCATTCTTTTTCTTTTTTCTCCTCTGATAGTATATTTTCAAAGAAACAGTTTTTGAGTTCACAGATATTTTCTTCTGCTAAGTCAATTTTGCTGTTGATGCTCTGTACTGCATTTTTATTCTGTTCATTATGTTTTTCAGCTCTAGGATTTCCACGTGATTTTGCTAATTATTTTGACCTCACTGTTAAATTTATCTGATACATTTCTTAATTGTTTCTTTGTTCTTTCTTGAGATTTTTGAGGTTTACCAAGCTTCCTTGATACAGCTAATTTGGATTCTTTGTCAGACAGTATATAACTCCATCTCTTTAGTCACCTTATTTAGTCTGTTTACTGATATCATGTTTCTCTGATTGTTCTTGATCCTTGTGGTCATGCTTCAATGTCTGCTTATTGAAGAAGTATTTATTTCAGTTTTCACAGTCTATTTTTTTCTGAGAATGTTCTTTTTTTTTTCCATTGGAAAAGAGCAGACAGTTCATTTTTATTTATTTATTTATTTATTTTTTAAATTTTATTTTGTCAATATACATTGTGGCTGATTATTGCTCCCCTTCACCAAAACCTCCCTCCCTTCTCCCTCCCCCCCCCAACAATGTCCTTTCTGATTGCTTGTCGTATCAACTTCAAGTAATTGTGATTGTTATATCTTCTTCCCCCCACCCCCGGTTTTGTGTGTGTGTGTGTGTGTGTGTGTGTGAATTTATATATTAATTTTTAGGTCCCACCAATAAATGAGAACATGTGGTATTTCTCTTTCTGTGCCTGACTTGTTTCACTTAATATAATTCCCTCAAGGTCCATCCATGTTGTTGCAAATGGCAGTATTTCATTCATTTTTATAGCTGAGTAGTATTCCATTGTGTAGATGTACCACATTTTCCGTATCCACTCATCTGATGATGGACATTTGGGCTGGTTCCAACTCTTGGCTATTGTAAAGAGTGCTGCGATGAACATTGGGGAACAGGTATACCTTCGACTTGATGATTTCCATTCCTCTGGGTATATTCCCAACAGTGGGATAGCTGGGTCGTATGGTAGATCTATCTGCAATTGTTTGAGGAACCTCCATACCATTTTCCATAGAGGCTGCACCATTTTGCAGTCCCACCAACAATGAAAGAGAGTTCCTTTTTCTCCGCAACCTTGCCAGCATTTATCGTTCAGAGTCTTTTGGATTTTAGCCATCCTAACTGGGGTTAGATGGTATCTCAATGTGGTTTTGATTTGCATTTCCTGGATGCTGAGTGATGTTGAGCATTTTTTCATATGTCTGTTGGCCATTTGTATATCTTCCTTAGAGAAATGCCTATTTAGCTCTTTTGCCCATTTTTTAATTGGGTTGCATGTTTTCTTCTTGTAAAGTTGTTTGAGTTCCTTATATATTCTGGATATTAATCCTTTGTCAGATGTATATTTTGCAAATATTTTCTCCCACTCTGTTGGTTGTCTTTTAACTCTGTGAATTGTTTCTTTTGCTGTGCAGAAGCTTTTTAGTTTGATATAATCCCATTTGTTTATTTTTCCTTTGGTTGCCTGTGCTTTTGGGGTCATATTCATGAAGTCTGTGTCCAGTCCTATTTCCTGAAGTGTTTCTCCTATGTTTTCTTTAAGAAGTTTTATTGTTTCAGGGTGTATATTTAAATCCTTAATCCATTTTGAGTTGATTTTAGTATACGGTGAGAGGTATGGAGCTAGTTTCATTCTCCTGCATATGGATATCCATTTATCCCAGCACCATTTGCTGAAGAGGCAGTCCCTTCCCCAGTGAATAGGCTTGGTGCCTTTGTCAAAGATCAGATGGCAGTAAGTTCTGAGAATGTTCTTTAAGAGGAGCCTGTTCAGAGATTCTGAGCAGATCATCTGGTGTGAACCAATGCAGCCCTTAAAGCACTAGGGGGTGCCCTAATCCAAGAACTGCCATAGCCAGCATAGCCCAGGCTAAAATCTCATAGTCCTCCAGGCTGTCCCAGAACAGAACTAGAATCCCAGGGCCACTGAGGCTGGTGCCGTGGACCTGAAACCCACAGCCTCAGTGGCCTGCCTGCCATTGAGGTTTATACATAGCAAGGCCACTGAAGTTGAGTAGTGGTGATGCAGGCCAGAACTTGAGTCTGTCTTGCAGTGACTTTGGGTTCTCATTTGGCACCTGGTAGGTCTGGAGGCTCAGACCATAGGTGCTGGCCCTAGACTCTGAGCCAATACCTATAATGGAATATTATTATAACTAGAGTGAAATATATGTATATGTATATGTATATGTATATGTATATGTATATGTATATGTATATGTATATGTATATGTATATGTATATGTGTATGGGTGTGTAAACACATATACACCACAGTTTCTTTATCCATTTACACATTCACTGTGGTGGGGCTATTGTTCAGAATCAAGGCAAAGTCCTATGTTCAACTCCCTCTCTTTTCCCCAAGCAGATGTTGTCTCTCTCCATGCTGTGTACCCTAGGATTGGGGGAGGGGTGATGAAGACCATGTAAAACTGTCCTTTCTACTCTTTTGTATTATTATGCTATAACCATGTACTGTGATTGATCTTTTACCTGGTTTTCTTAACTTTTTTGAAGGTATTTTAGTGCATAGATAGTTGTTTAAATTAATGTTTTTGTGGAGGAATGATTGCTGAAAACTCCTATTCTGCCCTCTTGATCCACCTTCTTGATCCACCACATGTAACTCTCCCATAGCTCTTACACCTAGAATATGAACTGAGTAAAGTGATTTATTTTTCATAATTTTAGAAGATATAGAACATCCTTAGAGATGTTCTGATGAAATGCCCAAGGGAAAGTTTGACCAGTTGCCTCTGCAAGGATTGGTCACCAGTCTAACAGAATTACAAATGTTGGTCCTCAGGACTGACTTGAAAGTTTATTGGCTATCAGCTTCCATCCATTCCCTGGGGATTCTTCATAACATTCAACAAACACAAGACAACCATGTACCAATAACTAACAAACATACCACCAAAAATAATACTCTGTATTAAAAGACATAAACCAAAAATAATAAGAGCAGTTGATGAATAGCAGATTAATATTGGCCAAATACAACATCCTTTTAATAGCAGTTCTAATTATATGATGGAAACACATCTTTGCTTACAAATCTTAGAACAGAAAAACAATTCAGAAATGAGACCTCAAAAATTTAAGCAAGTATTAACATCATTGTTTAGAATAACTCACCTGACAATGGGTCAAGAGAACTGTAAAGATGGAAATAAGAGGCCCCAGAACATGACTATTTATTGACGAGTTCCAAAGAATCCTTGCAATCAAGTCATCAAATTGATCTCAGTGGTTCATTCATGTTTTGGCAAATTGCAGGTTCTCCTTTTTAAAGGCTAAATAATATTCCAGTGTGTGTGTGTGTGTGTGTGTGTGTGTGTGTGTGTGTGTGTGTGTAAGAGAATGTTATATACCACACAATGGAATATAATATAATGTAATATAAAATAACGATATAATATAATATAACACAATATAATACAATAAAATACAATGTAATGTAATGTAATGTAATATAATATATACATAAAATATACAATGGAATATTATTATAACCAGAGTGAAATATACATATATATATAGCACAGTTTATCCATTTATATGTTTATGGATGTGGAGAAAATTATGCTAAGTGAAATAAGCTAGACAAAGAACAAAATACTTCATGATCTCACTTATATGTGAAATCTTATAGATGCCCTTTATTATGGCAAGAAAGTTCTCTGCTACTCCTAGTTTGCTAAGAGATTTTAGCAAGAATAAACATTGGGTTTTGTCAAATTCTTTCCTTCTGTCTTTAGGATGATTATATAATTTCTCATTTTTAGTGGTTTTTTTTTTGTTTGTTTGTTTGTTTGTTTTTTTGGTTTGGTTTGGTTTGGTTTGATAGCTGGCTTGTACAGGGATCAAACCTTTGATCTTGGTGTTATCAGCACCACTTTAATTTGTTAATATTATGAATTACATTGATTGATTTTTTAATGTTGAAACATACTTGCATCCTTGCAATTAATCATACTTGTTTAGGTTTATCATTTTAGAGATTGTTAACTTCAGTTTTTTTTTTTAAGGCTGAGATAATACTACAACCCAACTCAACAATGTTTCTTTTTTGAATTTTTGTCTAGATAATCTGTCCAATGCTAACAGAGTGGTGTTGAAGTCCCCAACTATTGTTGTATTGGTGTCTAGCTCTCACTTTAGATCCAATAATATTTGCTTTATATATCTTGGTGCTCCGATGTTGGGTAGATATACATTTATGATTGTTATTTCTTCCTGCTGAATTGATCCCTTTATCATTATATAATATCCTTCTTTGTGTCTTTTTATAGTTTTTGGTTAAAGTCGATTTCATCCAATATAAGTGTAGCTACTCTGCTTAAGTATGGTTTCCATTTGTGTGGAACAACATTCCATCCCTTCACTATTAATCTATATGTGTCTTTATAGGTAAAGTGAGTTTCTTCTAGGCAGCATATAGGTGGGTCTTGTTTTATAATTCATTCAGCCAGTCTATATCTTTGAAATGAGGAATTTACATTCAAGATTGTTATTGAATGATATTGCCTTGTTCCTAACACTCTGTTGATTTTTTGTGTTTTTTTCTTTGCATGTATCTCTTACTTCTTTCTCTTTTATTATTTGTCTTTGCAATTTGGTTGGTTATTTGTAGTGGTAAGATATGTCTTTCTCTTTCTCCATTGTGCATGTGTTCTGCTGGTGAGTTTTATTCTTTCACATGTTATCTCAATGGTACTTATCATTCTTTTTCTTCCACATGTAGGACTCCCTTGTGGTGGTAAATTTCCAGTTTTTGTTCATCTGGGAAAGGCACTATTTCTCCTTCATTTCTGAAGGATAGCTTTGCTGGGTAAAGTATTCTTGACTGGCAGTTTCTTTCTCAGCACTTTAAATATATCTTTCCTCTCTCTCCTGGCCTGTAAGGTTCTCCTGGGAAATCTGCTCTTAGTCTGATGGGGATTCTCTTATAAGTGACTTGACATTTTTCTCTTGCTGTTTTTAGAATTCTCTCTTTGTCTTTGGTTTTTCACAATTTGACTACAGTGTGTCTCAGAGAGGACCTTTCTGGCCTAAATCTGTTTGGAGATCTTTGAGCCTCTTGAAAATGTAAATCCATTTCTCTCTCACTACATGGGAGGTTTTCAGCTATTATTTCATTAAAAAGATTTTCTATGCTTTTTACCTTCTATATTTCTTCTGGAACACCCATAATATGTATGAATGTACACCTAAAATTGTCCCATAGATCTCACAGGCTTTTTTCATTAAAAAAAAATTTTTTTCCCATCTAACTGGGTTCTTTCAAAAGCTTGTCATCAAGTTCACAAATTTTCTCTTCCGCTTTATCTACCCCATTGCTTAACTCTATTTTTTTATTTCATTAAATAAATGCTTCTGTTCCAAGATTTTTTTCTTGGTTATTTTTTATGATCAATATCTTTTCTGAATGTATTTTTCAGACCTGAATTGTTCTCATTTTGTTGTGTTTTCTATCTGTATTTTCTTGCATCTCCTTGAGTTTCCTTAAGAATACTATTTGAAAATTTCTTTTAAGACCCTTATACACCCTTTTCTTTGGAGTCTGGTACTAAATAATTATTGTATTCCTTTGGTGATATTATGTTTCCTTGTTTTTTTTACTTTTCTTGTATTCCTATGTTGATGTCTGGGCATCTGGCAGAACAGTTGATTCTTCTAATTCTCTGGAGTAGGTTTGGAAGGGAGAGAACCTTTCTTGTATATGTGTGCTATATTGTCAGTCAAGTAGGGTGTTTTTGGTTTGGTCCTGGGTGACTCCATTAGTGGAATTTCCATGTGATTTCTTCAATTATATTCAATGTTGCAGTTGTCTATGACTGCTTCCTTGGCTTAGGTGTGTGGTGCTTGGCAGCTCGTTGCTGGGGTAGGCCATATTGGGCTAGGTCACGGTGGTTATAAATGAGGTCTTGAGCTTTTGGGAGAAACTTTGGGATGTCCATCAGCTCTTCACCTGGACTGGGTGACCCTGGGTGAGCTCACTGGTGCCCCAAACAGGATCCTGTGCCCCTGTTAGTGGGACTGAGGTGCAATGCACCTCTTCAGGTTAAATGGGCAACCCTGGGTGGGCTTGCTGGGGTCATGATCCTAACCTTGGAATTTGAGGAGACAGTGAGGTTCTCAATAGCTCCTTAGCTGAAATGGGAGACTCAGGTGGGGTCACTGTGACTTTGAATTTGGCCCTTAACACCCAAAAGCTGCATTGGGGAGCTCTGCAGCTTCTTAACTAAAATGGGCAACACTGGGGGAGGTCACAGGCACTATAGGCAGGATCCTATTTCCTCAAGAGAGATGTTGGGGATGCTGTGCACATCCTCAGCAGGAGTGGGCCACTCTGGGTGAGTCTGCCCCTCAGTTAAAATGGGCTGCCCTGCACAAGGTCACTGAAGTTGTCAGTGCACCCTTGTGTCCTCAGGAAAGATGCTGGGTCATTCTGAAGCTCCTCATCTAAAGTGGACCATACTGGTTGAGGTTCCTATGGATGTGCCCCCAACCTCAAGAGAGACACTGGGTCACTCTGCTAGTCCTCAGCTGGAGTGGATCTCCCTATAGTAGCTAACTAAGGGTGTGGCCTGGTCCCTGTGCCCCCTAGAGATATCCTGGATTTTCTGAAGCTCCCTAGCTATAGCAAGTGTCCCTGGGTGGGCTCAGATGGGGCTCTGTAGCTTTTTGAGAGGGGCTTACAGGTGCTCCAAATTTTCCCACTAAAGTGCATGGCTCTGGGTAGGTTTGTTAGAGCCATGGCAGGACTTTGTGCCCCTGGGAGAGGGCATGAGTATGCCACTGAAGCCAGCAGGGCTGCCAGCAGTGGCAGAAGACCCCTATTGGTCAGCTTTCTGGCTGCAGAATGTGCACCCATAGGCTCCCTCTGTCTTGGGGGTAGCCCTCCACACTCTGCTGAACTGCCAGTTTGCAGGATATAGAGTTCCACATGGTCTTCGATGCCAGGGTCCCAATGTGATTAGGGGGTCTTAGGACTGTGGAGATGCTGGTGCGGTTGGGCCCCAGGGCAAAATGCACTCAGGCATTGGCTCCAATCCCAAAACATCAATGTACTGCAGCAGCCCAGAACCTAGGATGTGGGAAGCTCAGTATGAATTCCCTCCGTGGATTAATGCAGTTGTGTGGCCTTCCAGCAGCTCCCCATACTTGGCTCATCGCCTAAAAGGGCCACATGGCTCCATTATAGCTTGGATTGCAGGTGTTCACTTACCTTATTCCTGAAGGCAGAAGTTCCTCTTGATTCCCTGCTGCTCCTGACTAGGGGATGGAGTGGTGGAGGCCAGGTATCTTTTTCTGTTCTCTGTATGGCTATCCTGAGGTTCTGTGCTCACTAGCATTTTTGTTACTCCTTGGATGTGCTTCAGAGCTCTCCTTTTGTTATTTTCATCAAATGTAGTTTTGTGTTCCTTGTTTTTATCTCTCTTTGGGAGGAAGAGGAGTGGTAGAGTCTTCAAGTTGGCCATCTTGTTCTGTCTCAGTCAATGAAGTCTTATAATTACTGTGGTAGCTTTTATCATGAGCTTGAGTTTTAGTCCTTCCCTGTCTCCAGGATAATGGCCATGTAACTTTGCAATGCCCTCCCATTGTGGATGGGTGTTCTGTCCTACCTCTTGGATACGGACTCAGCCATGTTATTTGTTTTGGCCAGTGGGATGTTAGCAGATGTGCTATAAGCAGATTTACTTGTTCAGTTTGTTTTTGCTCAGGAGCGTCTGCCATCACTTTAAGAGCACGATAAGCTAGGAGATAAGAGACAAGAAGAGATGAAGCAGAGCCAGGTCACTGCGGTAACTGCAGCTGCAGGCCAGCCTAGATCAGCCACCAGCCAACTCATGCCTGGATGTATGAGTGCTCACAGCCATAAGCCTAGCTGACTCCTAGGTGGTCTCAGACATGTGAGCAATAGGCTTCTCCTTGTCAGCTCCTCAGGTCTTGCAGTTGTTTATTACTCAGCATTATTGTGGTAATAGTTTATACAAGTATAAAACATAAAACTCAAAAATTTTTGAGTGTTGTTTTTTCCAGTTAACTCTTAAAACCAGAGATAAATTTTATCGATTGATAGAATGAGACAAGGTTCAATGGAAATTTCTTCCTTTTAAAAAAAATTCACAAAAGAAATCAATGAGAAAATGCTTTTACATAAATAAGTGGATGAGAATTGAAGTGTTATAATAGCATTGTTACTTAATTATTTGGACTCTACTAAATAATATGCTAAAAGTCTCAGCATAATATCAACAAAAATAATTTTAAATGATACACCACGTAACAACTCAATTAAGTCCTCTTTCAAATTGATTCAATACAAAGAATTAGAAACCGTCTAACATAAACTTTATTTATCCAGTCAATAAAGGCATCTGGTTTCACATTTTCTGGGAAGGATCAAAATTTTCTTCACCAAGCCATGTACATTAATTATACTTGCTGTTCTTTCATGTAGAAGTAAGATGTAAAATACCTTAACATTGGGAACAGTTAATTCATAGACATGGTCCTATTGCCTGTGAATATTTACATATTTGGGTCAAAATTGAATTTTCTAGATTATCTCTATGCACCTCAAAAGGTATGACAGAGATGGGGTCATGTGAAATTTATTGTAAATAGATTAGCAATTTTGTTTCATAATCAAAAACAATTAAGTTTCTTACTTAGCATATGGCAGCATGTCATCTTCCAAGAAAGAATAATTAATTCTGAATAAATAAAGCTACTTTTCTAAGGTTCAGGGCATTCCTCCAAGAATGCATTTAAGGAATATGTTGTATAGTACATAAAATGAGTGTTCTTCTTTTAAGAGTGTATTTTAATCTACATTGTGAGAATTAACTTCAAGAGAAGAGATGATATTGGACTAATAGTAAGTCTCAGTTTGAAACTTATATTAATAATTGTGAAGTATATGATTTGCTATCGGAGACAAAACATGTTTCTCATATACCGATGTAAATGCAGTAAGCACATACAGGGGATGCACAAAAGAACAGATAAGTGAAAAGCAATTAAAGAATGACTGTGACTCCAGACCTGAGTCTTGTATTCATATTGCTGATGATTATAGAATTATAGTAGTGGTCTCAACTGGGGACAATTTTACCACAAGGGGACACTTGACTGTGTCTAAACACATTTTTGTTTCTCACAAATGATGAGGTGCTACTGGCATCTAGTGAAAAAAGGCCAGTGATACTGTTGAACATTCTACAATGCACAGAACAGTCACAGCAACAAAGAATTAGCTATTCTAAGATGTCAATAGTACTTAGGTCAAAAAATTCTGACTTAGTCTAAACAATTTAGATGCATACATGCTATTCCATGTATCAGTAATGGTTCCTTTTCATTGCTTGCTAGTATTACAATAAGCAGATACAAAATTTATTTATTTATTTAAATTTATTTTTTCTTAATTGACACATAATAATTGGATGTATTTATGGGGTACATTGTATCGTTGGATATATGCAGCCAATGTGCAATGATCAAATTAGAGTAACTTGTGTATTTATCACCACAAACATATGTCATTTCTTTATATTGGGAATATTCAAAATCCTCTCTATTAATTATTTGAAATTTTACAATAAATTGTTAACTGTAGTCTCCCTACAGTGCTATTGAACACTAAAACTTCTTATCTAACTGCAATTTTGTATCCATTGACCACCCTCTCCTTATCTCCCCCCTGTTATTTGTCTCTAGTAACAGTTATTCTACTCTCTACTTCTATGACATCAACTTTTTTAGCTTCCACTAAAAGTGAAGCAAGTTATGCCGAACATCCTGCTTTCTGCATAGCAGGTACTCAGCTTATTTTTTAGTTTATTGAAGAATTTTGTCTAATATTGTGTAGTTATTGTATTCAGTGGTTTCATTCTTTTACAAATATTTTTTATTGAAGCATAATTGATTATACATATTTGTGGGGTACCGAGTTGGCTATCAGTATTTGTGTACAATATGTGATGATCAAATCAGGATAGTTGGCATATTCATCATTACAAAATATAAAATGTAGTTTTTTTGGGGGGGCACAAAATAGGTCTTAAAACATTTAACAAGACTAAGATCATAGAAAATATGTTCTCTGACCACAGTAACAGAAGGAAATTTAGAAAACTCACAAAGGTGTGGAAATTAAACAACACTCTCTTAATTAAACCATGGATAAAAAGAAAAAAATCACGGGGAAATTAGACAGTACTTTGAGATAAAAACTGAAGTGGAACATATCAAAAATTATAGTATGCAGCGCTCACGCAGTGCTTAGAGGAAAATTTATACTTGTGAACACCTATATTAAAAATAAGAAAACATCTCAAATCAGTAATGCAAACTTCTACCTTAAGAAAATAGAAAAAGAATAAACTAAATCTAAAGCAAAGATTACAAAAAAAATAAATGAAATAGGGAACTAAAAAACAATAGACAAAATCAACAAAACCAAAAGTTGATTTATTAAAAAGATCAACAAAATTTGCAAACCTTTATCTAGATTGACCAAGAAAAAAGAGAGAAGACTGAAATTATTAAAATCAGAAATAAAGCATGGCATTATTGCATTGTCATTATGGCTTTTGTGGTGTCAAGATTGAGTTTCTTTCTCTTTCTCATTTGCATTTTTTGTTTTACCAGTGGGTTTTGTTCTTTCTTGTGTATTTGTGGTAGTGATTATTGTTTTTCAGATTTCAGATTCAGTATGTCCTTGAGAACTTTTTATAGGGCTGGTTGTGTGGTGGTGAACTCCCACAGTTTTTGTTTGCCTGGAAAATACACTATTTTCCCCTTATTTCTGAAGGATAGCCTTGCTGGGTATAGTATTCTTGGTTGGCAGTTTCTTTCTTTTAATATCTTGAATATATAATCCCATTTCTTCTGGCCTGTAGAGTTTCTATTAAGATGTCTGTGGGTAGTCTGTTAGGAGCTCCTTTATATGTGACTTGACGCTTCTCTCTTTCTGTTTTTAAGACTCCCTCTTTGTTTTTGCACTTTGCCAGTTTGACTATAATGTGTCTTGGAAAGGATCTTTTTGTGTTGCATCTGTTTGGGGATCTTTGAGCCTCCTGGATCTGAAAGTCCATTTCTCTCCCCTATACCTGGGAAGTTTTCTCACTGAATAGGTTTTCCATGCCTTTTCCTTTCTCCTCCCCTTCTGGAACACCCATGATTTGAATGTTTGTGCTCTTAAGGTTGTCTGTTAACTCTCTTAGATTTTCTTAATTTTTTAAAATAATTTTTTCCTTTTTTTTGTCCCCATGGGCTATTTCAAAAGGACTATCTTCAAGATCATAAATTCTTTCTTCTGCTTGTCCTAGCCTGCTGTTTAAGCTACTGGTTGTGTTTTTTATTTTGTTGAGTGGATCTTTCAGTTCCATGAATTCTGCTACATTCTTTTTTAAGGTATTTAATCTCTTCGTAAATTTCTTCCTTCATAGCCTGGATTTTTTTTCTTGTTTTATTATGTCATCTGACTGAGTCTGCTTGTATCTCAGTGATTTTGCTTAAGATTGTTGCTCTGAATTCTTTTTCAATCAGTTCAAGGGATTCCTGCTCTATAGGGTCTGGTATCTGAGAATTTCTGTATACTGTACTCTATGGGCGGTGTCATATTTTCTTGGGTTTTTGTATTTCTAGTATCTCTACATTGATGTCTGGTCATCTGGTAGAGAAGTTGCTTCTTCTATTACTCTGGAGTGGGCTTTAAGGAGAGAGACTTCCTCTTCTTTTCCCATTCTCCGCTAGTGATCCTCCTTGTGTCACTGCTGTTGAGTGTCTGGCAAGCCTCCTGCATGGTGGATGTGGCTACTGCTCTGGCATCAAGCTGCTTTTGTGGCAGCTGTGGCTGTGGTGGGCCATTAGTATGGAAGTGGTGTTTTTAGCCTGTTTCTGGGAAGAGAGTGCTGCCCTTGGTTCCTGTCCTGGACATTGCTCTCTTGCCTGCTTCTGTGCAGAGGGAGCTGCCATTGTTTCCTACATAGGACCCTGGGCATTGCTCTCTTGCCTGCTTCCAGGTGGAGGGACTTCAGTGGTTTTATTCTAATCCAAGTAAGGCAAAATAAATAAAAAAGAAATTTTGTTAGTTTTTGTTTTTTTCAGACCAAAATTGTTTATTCTTCTCTGCTAACCTCTTTCCTCAGCCACTCTGTTATACCCACAGGGGCACCAGGGAGTCCCAGTATACATGCACATATACATATACGAATATATACTTATGTATATACTGCATACATATGCACATCTGTGTATACATATAATATACACACATGTAAAATCTACACAGTGTATGTGTGTCTGTGTATATATACACATATACATATATATTGTTGCTTTGCCTCCCATGGATTGGTCACCCCTTTTCCCCTGGGCGACAGAGCCACAAAGGATTACTCAAAGCCCATCTCTTCTGAGCAGTGAGAAGCCCCAAAGTGGTTAATCTCCCATAACCCTCAAGAGAGAGGCGTTCCTTTCATTTGGGAAGTTAACCATGAATTGGGGTTCTCTTCCCACATTTATTCTCCAGACCAGGAAGTTACAGAAAGAGAACATAGGTGGGGTTATAGTTTAATAATATAGGCCGGTAACATTCAGTAAAACAAGCAAAGTGACATTCCATAAGGTAATTTAAGTGATCCACCAACAAAAGCTTGATCTTAGCAAACATTCTCTTCTTACAGCAATTTCCCAGTATCTTTACGTATCAATCAGTAACTTGTCTGTCTTTGAACCAGCAACCTTGCTGTGTTACAATTCTTTATCTTACAACAGAGACTATAGCCTGGGGAAAATTTCCTGTTTTTTGAAAGGTCAACATTTTATATATACTTGTAAGAAGTTAAGCTAAACCTGAAAGTACAGGAAACTAGGCCCTGTGAAATATATTTGCTTTATAGTATACTCCACAATATATATTTATGTACACATATTTAAATCTGTCTTTCCAGAGAAAACAAATATAGAGAAAGTGTCATCTTTGAGTCCCTGGAATCTTTCCATTTCTAGGGTCTATTCTTTTTCCTAGAATCAATATATATTCTTCCCTTTATATTTTTTTACTTATACTTACATAAATAAAACATTTTACTGTAGCTCAGAGTAGCTCAAGTTGATCATTATTCCTTGGACCTGAATAATCTCAACCAACTTCGATAAACTTTTAGCAACCATTTGTTGTTTTTGAGACTGCTCATATTCTTCTCCTAAGTGTTAGCTAGGTTCCAGAGATCAAAGACAACACAAAGCAATTTCTACATTCCCGTATCTCGTGTTCCCTAAAGGAGCAAGGTTTGGATCATCTTCTAGTTTTAACTTTACATGGAATTATTGACACTATAAGGATCCCAGGGAAGCAGAAATACCAATAAATGCTCTATTTCTTGGTTCAGGATTTTGTGTTGACACCACCTACTGAAGGCATCCACCCAATGAAAGTCTAGCATGTAGCCTAGGTTATTGGACTGAATACCTGAGTTTTGTGCAATAGATTCTAGAGCTATTTTTATCTATGGAATCCATCAGAATTGATTGATTAAAGGGATATGCTACAGGTCAAATGTGTCCCCAAACAGTTTATGTATTGGAAACTTTATCTCCACTGTAACAGGTTAAGAGGGTGGTAATTGAAAGGTGGGGCTTTTAAGAGGTGATTAGATTTTGACAACTGCACCCTTGTGAATGGATTGATCCATTCACGGAGTAATGAGCTTGGTTCTAATGGCTTTATAAGGAAAGCGAGTGAAAAGGTTAACTCTCTCTGTTCCTCGGGCCATTCTCTTCATGTGACACCCTTTGTCACTATAGAGAATCACCAAGCAGAAAAAGGCCCTCCCCAGGTGTGTTCCCTGAAGTTTGGACTTCCCAGCCCCCATACTGTAAGCAACAAATTTCATTTCTTTATGATTTGCCAAGTTTCAGATTTTCTGTTACAAGCAACAGGAACAACTAATACAGGGTATCAACTAAGTTAAATGACTCCCCGGTTTTTATTTCTTTTTAGAAATGGGGAGTGGTGGTATAGAATCACACAATGGATCATAGTCCACAAGAGAATATTGTTGTTCAGAGCCTGATATCACTAGAATGTAATTATTCCAGACCCAAAAAGAAAGAATGTTTAAGAAGTACTTTTAATCTTCCAAGCTATACAGTGGTAAGCACTTTATTTGGTTTTTTTCCTTTAATTCTAACATGATTCTACAAAATAAAATTATACTGTTATTCTTATTATTCTTTCCAATTATAGATCAGACACTGAGACAATGGTCAGAAACCCCTACAGCATTTTCAGAAGTAGCCTCATATATCTGTCATGAGACATATCCCAGAGGTTCAGAGTCCTAGCGTGGGAGTCATAATAACTGAGTTCAGATTCTGAATTGGCCACTTACTAGTTGAGTGGCCTTGGACAAAAGGCGTAAATGCTCTCTAGTGTGGTTTTCTTTTCTATATGACCATGTCTACCCTCAGAGTAGTTATCAGTACTAAATGAGTTAAAGTTTGTGAAGCACTTAGAATGCTGCTGGAACATTTTAAGTGCTGTCTAAATGGGAGCTATTATTATTGTGTGGCCATTTCTCCCTCCCTTTATTGTGTCTCTGTGATTCCTTTAATACTGTCTTAAATCAGAGCTTTCTGCTTTGTTATACAACCAAGTTGTGTCACAGCTGCCAGAGGAGTTGGTCACAAGGACCAATTCCTGGATTGTAAATTAGAATAGGAAAAGTGGAGAACAGAGAAGAGCTAGATTCCTAAGTTGCTGTCTCAATGTGAAGGCAGGCTGTCTGAGAGCCTCTGTTTATTCAGAGAATGAGCTATTGAGGCAGTGGTCCACTGTTATAGGTTGACAACGACATCATTTTTCAGCCTGGCTGGGCACCTGTCTTCAAACACCACCAATACTTTGAAAATGAAGTAGTTGATTTTATTTTGCCTAAAGTTATTTATTTATTTTAGTTGAAACATGAATAATTATACATATTTATGGGGTACACAGTTGACTACTGGTATTGGCGTACAATATGTGATGATCAACTCAATATTACTACCATGTTCATTATTGCAAATTTTAATTACTCTTTGTGTCCCTTACCCAATTTCTCCCTCAGCCCTCTCCACCCGCTTTCCCACCTCTAGCGTTCTCTCCTTCTGAAAGTTCAACATATTATTGTGGTCTTTCTTTCTTTCTTTCTTAGCTCTCAGTTATGAGTGAGGACATGTGGTACTTCTTTTTCTGTGCCTGGCTTATTTCATTTAATATAATTTTCTCCAAGATCATCTGTGTTGCTGTGAATGTCAGAGTTTCATTCCTTTTATGGCAGAGCAGTATTCCATGGTGTATATATACCACATTTTCCTTTGCCAGTCATCCATCAACAGACATTTAGGTTGGTTCCATATTTTAGCTGTTGTAAATAGAGCTGTGATGAACATGGGAGTGCAGGTATCCCTTCGACATGATGATTTTCATTCCTTTGGGAATATACCCAGAAGTGGGTTTGTTGTATCATATGGTAGATCTGTCTGTAGTTGTTTGAAAAACCTCCGTACTGTTTTCCATAATGGCTGTACTAATTTATAGTCCCACCAACAGTGTAGACGATTCCCCCTTTCTCCACCTCCTCACCAGCATTTGTTAGTCTGTCTTTTTTATTATCACCACTCTAACTGGGGTGAGATGATATCTAAATGTGGTTTTGATTTGCATTTCTCCAATGATTAGTGATTTTGAGCATTTTTTTTCATGTGCCTGTTGGCCACTTTTATGTCTTCTTTTGAAATAAAGGACATCCAGATAGGAAAAGATGAAGTCAAGTTGTCCCTATTTGCAGATGACATGATCCTATATGTGGAAAAACCTAAAGACTCTAACAAAGGACTCTTAGAGCTGATAAACAACTTCAGTAAAGTTGCAAGATACAAAATCAATACCCCCAAATCAGTGGCATGTTTATTCTCTAATAACAAACTTGCTGGAAATGAAATCAAGAAAGCAAGTCTATTTACAATAGCAACCAAAAAAATAAAACACCTAGGAATCAATTTAACCAAGGAGGTGGAAGATCTCTATAATGAGAACTACAAATCATTGCAGAAAGAAATTAAAGACACAAAAGACAGATATTCTATGCTCTTGGATTAGAAGAATCAACACTGTGAAAATGTCCATACTATCCAAAGCGATCTACAGATTCAATGCAATTCCCATCAAAATACCAATGACATTCTTCACAGAAATAGAAAAAACACCCTAACATTCATACAGAACAACAAAAGACCCCAAATAGCCAAAGAAATCCTGAGCAAAACAAACAAACAAACAAACAAACAAACAAACAAATAAATAAATAAATAAAGCCAAAGGCATAACACTACCTGATTTCAAGTTTATACTACAAGGCAAAACAAAACAGCATGTTACTAGCATCAAAACAGACACATGGACCAATGGAATAGAATAGAGAACCCAGAAATCAACCCACATACTTATACAATGAACTGATCTTTGACAAAGGCAACAAGAACATACACTGGGGAAAAGACTGCCTTTTCAATATATGGTGCCAGGACATCTGGACATCCATATGAAAAGAATGAAACTAGACCTGTACCTCTTGCCATATATTAAATCAACTCAAAATGGATTAAAGAATTAAGTATAAGACTGAAAACTATAAAATTACTAAAAGATAATACAGATGAAATGCTCCAGCAAGTAGGACTTGGCAAAGACTTTAGGATTAAGACCCCAAAAGCACAAGCAACAAAAGAAAAATTAAATAAATGGGATTATATCAAACTAAAAAGCTTCTGCATAGCAAAAGAAACAATCAACAGAGTGAAGACAACCTATTTTGCCTAAATTTAATAAATTTCATAGATTAAACATTATCTATGGTGTCTTTTCCCCAAATTCTTTACATGAATATGCTTTGACTACCAATTTCTATACATGTCTTAACCCTTAAGTCATAGTTGATAGGATTTGAGATAGACAAGGACTCACTTTAAGTTTTTTCTTCCATGAATTTGGGCCTGGAATATAGAAATGCTAGTCAGTCTTGGACTGAGAACATGTAAAGTGTGAGGTAACTTGGCTCATGGAGAAACATATACTCTGGATATTCATATGTGACAGGCTGCATAAAACCCCTCAAAGATATCCAGGTCCTAATCTCTAGAATCTTTGTGTGTTACATTATATGGCAAAGGGACTTTACAGATGGGATTAAGTTAAGGATTTTGAAGTGGGGATATCATCCTGGATTATCTAGATGGTCCCTAAATATAATCACATGTCCTTATAGGAGGGAGGCAGAGGGAGATTTGGCTGCAGAAGAGAAAAAGGTGATGTGATAATGATGGAAGCAGAGTGAGGAAAGGTAACATCATGTAGAGTCACAAGCCAAGGAGTGAAGGCAGACTCTACAAGCCAGAAAAGGCGAGGAAACTGACTCTCCCTTAGAACCTCTAAAAGAAACCGGCCCTGTTGACCCCTTGATTTTAGCCACATTTGGACTTCGACTGCCATAAATATAATACATTGTGTTGCTTTAAGTCACTAAATTTGTAATAATTTGTCATAGCAGCAATAGGAAACTAATATATCAGAGATATAAAAATCATATTGAAAATCTAATGTTAAGCCACACAACTCAACCTAGCAAACCCCCGTGAGAAAAAACTGGTTAGAAAACCAAACTTTCACTGATGGTCACATAATTTAATTTAATAGAATGGCTCAAAGCTCCTCAGAGGGTACCCAGGATCAAAAGCAATGAAGCTAAGGGATTTTGACAGATCCTTTGGAGCACTTTGTAGGAGAAAGGGAAGGATACCAGAGAAGACACTTTTCAAAGTAGACTTTATTTTCAGACACATAAACAAAGCATAAACAAAGAGAATTCTTTCATCAAAGAAGTCTTCAAGGAAAGAAAGTATTCCTTTTAAAGAGTTCTCTTGGTACTCATGATTGGCAGTGGGTGATTTGAAATCCAAAATCTCTGTAACTATAAAGGAAAAGTATGACCCTAAAGAGGGGCGCTTCTAATTTTCTGTGAGCATATGAAAAAGGAGGACAAAAAATGTTATATAAGGGTGGGCTTAAGGAACACACAGACCCCAGATAATTGGATGCCGTTTGTGGCTAATGTAGATCACCATGCTCATGTTTGTATGAATATGTTTCCACTGATAGGAAAGGTGTGAAATGAACAATGGCTCTAATCAACAATATTTCTCGGGGGTACATTTCCACTGATGCCAGCCACAAGGGCTAACCATTAACCCGAAACCTTTCGCTATATCTTGCACTTTCTCTTTATTATCTGCTACATGTAAATAAATTGGTGACTTCTTCTGAAAAAAATACTTTTCCAGCTGACAACCTATTTGCCACATGTTGCCTTGTCCTCGATATTTGGGGACAGTGTAACCCATTCTCAATTCACAGGACTGTTCCATGACAAGCCAAGAGATAGGCTGCCCCTCCGGACCCAGCACACCAAATCCTGGAAAATTCTGGAGGCAGCGTTCAATGTATTTCAAGCTCCTCTCATTTTTCCCAAATTCCCACTGTTGATTTACAAGGCCTGCATGTGAGGGATCCAAGAAAATATTCAGAGAGTTTCCCTTCCTGTCAAGAAAAAAAGTGCATTTATTCGGTCAATATTTACCAAATACTGGGATTGCAGAAAATAAACAAGATGCCATCCATTCACTTGAGGATCCTACAGCCTAGAGGAGAAATCATTTATGTGTCACTTAAAGACAGGAATACATTCTGAGAAATGCATTCTTAGGAGTCTTCATAGTGTGCCAACACCATACATCATACTTACATGAACCCAGATAGCATGGTCTACATACCTAGGCTGTGTGGTATAGCTTATTGCTCCTACATGAGTAATGCATTGCACTACAATGTTATAACTGCTATGTTGTCACTGTGTGATAGGAATTTTTCAGCTTCATTATAATTTTATGGGACCACCACTGTATATGTGGCCCATTGTTGACCGAAATGTTGTTATGCAACACATGACAGCAGTGATATGTATGCTTCTAAATGTCCCCAAATAATTGAAGGCAGGGAGTGAGACACTGTGTACCTTACATTTGATAGCAGACAGTCAACATGACATAGTAGAGCACATCTCAAAAAGTCCAAATACCCTAAGGAAGATGAACACATGTTCCTAAAGAAGCTAGGATATAAACTACGTGGCTGACTCTTCTTTGAAGACCTATGTATGAAATATGTGGATTTCGAATCTTACTTCACAAAGTATCTAAATATTCAAGTAATATTTCTTTCAACAGATATTCCAATAAAATGTACGCCACAGGAAGGTGAGAGGCATGTTGATCTTCATGTGTACCAAAGGCCATCACCATATACCTCTAGGGAAGTAGTAAAAATGCATTTAAGAAACACCAATGTAGGAAAAAGAATATTAGATTTTTGGCGCTAACTACTGGGATTCTAACCACTGATTCTCTTATTGGACAAGTTATTTGAGACTCAGTTTTCTCATCTGTAAAGTCACAATAACATCCGCTGAGTGGAAAATGGAGAAAATCTCAAAGGTTTACCCCTGTCCGGGGAGGAAGAATTTTGAGAAATTTGTCCATTTCAGAATCACTCCATGTTTGCTAGAGGGCAGTCACAAGACACTAAATTTTCTACATGTCGTGAACCTTTTTTTTTTTCTCTTCCATGTCTGACCTGATCCTGGACCTGCTTCCTCAAAGATCTTAAGCATCCTCACCTGCCCTCCCTCCTGCATAACTAAATGTAGAGTGGCAAGATATCAAGACATACGCATTTGGGCTTAGAGGAAAGAGTCACTTTAGAGCAGGTACTTCATTACAGATTTCCAGATTTTTAATGTTAGGTATTATTTAATTTCAATTTACCATTTTCTCCTGTGCATATGTTTCTCTTAAGAGTCTTAGGGGAACACAGGTGGGCCAAAGCAGAATTTGAATATTGTTAGCTCTCCTGGCTAAATCAGTTGAATGTGTGACTGTGTGTTTAGATTTTAATTAACTTTTTTGAATTAGTAATACAACTATTTAGCATAAATAGACTGTTAATGTGAAGTATGTCTCTCTTCTTTCTCTCATGTCTTATTATCCAGTTAGCTTCTCTAGAGGCAACCACGAATACCAACATATTTTGTGTAAACTTCCAGATGTATTTTATGCAATTTTAGATGTGTACATAAATTTGTTTATTTATACAAGTGATAACATGCTATATATGCTATCTGTCCACCTTAGTCATCTTTCTTTTCACTTGGCAATATATTTTGGAAGTCTTTTTTTATAAGTTCACATATTGCTGCTCCATTCTTTTTGATGGCTGCATAGTATTCCAATTTGGTGATATACCATAATAAATTGTTTTCATTTTTCTATTAATGGATATTTAGGTTGTTTCATATGTTATGCTATTGCATATCAAATTCATCAAAGTCTCACCATCTAGTTTGGTAATATCTTTCATTTAATATACATATTCTTTGACCCAACCATTTCAATTCTAGGACTTTGGCTTTTGGAAATATTTATACAACTCTACAATGATCTGTTTACGAGTATATTCATTGCAGAAGTTGCAGTAAAGTATATTCATATGTTGTGAAAAAAATAAAATAAAAACAACTCACACACACAGAGTATTAAAAACTTACATACCAGAGTCAAGAATATTTACTCCTGGCAGTAAGAAGGGAACCTAAGTGGACAGACTTCTACATTTTACTTTGTATACTTGTGTATTTTCTGTAGTATGTAGTACATTTGTAAAACAGAAAATTTCAGTAAACATTTTTAAGTGTCATCATAATGTCCAATACCCTCTCAGAAGGACTCTTGTGAGGCCTAAGTGAGTTAATATATGTAAAGGATCTTATCTAATGAAGGCTTTGCCCATGCTCAGCAAACATTAACTAACATAGTTCCCTTCTTTACCTATGCAACTGTATACCCCTTCATAATTTAGTCTCAGATACTACATTTCCAAGTATAGTCTTTATGCATCTGTCAAGGGATTAATATGCATAATATATAAGGAACTCAAGCAATTCTACTGTAAAGAAAACAAATAAAGTAAAAAATGGGCAAAGGAGCTGAATAGACATTTTTCAAAGAAAGACATACAAATGGCCAACAGGTACATGAAAAAAATGCTCAACATCACTAGTCAACAGGGAAATGCAAATTAAAACCATATTGAGATGCCACCTCACACCAGTTAGACTGGCTATAATCAAAAAGATGGTGAATAACAAATACTGGTGAGGGTGTGGAGAGAACTCCTGCACTGTTGGTGGGACTGTAAATTAGTACAATCACTATGGAAAACAGTATGGAGTTTTCTCAAACAACTACAGATAGGTCTTCCACATGATCCAGCAATCCCACTGTTGGGTATATACCCAGAGGAATAGAAATCATCATGTCAAAGGGAAACCTGCACTCCCATGTTCATTGCAGCTCTGTTTACAATAGCCAAGACATGGAACCAACCTAAATGTCCATCAATGGATAATTGGATAAGGAAACTGTGGTATATATACACCATGGAATACTACTCAGCCATAAAAAAGAATGAAGTACTTCTATTTGCAACAACATGGATGAACCTGGAGAAACTTATGTTGAGTGAAATAAGCAAAGCACAGAGGGATAAATACCACATGTTCTCACCCATATGTGGAAGCTAAGAGAGAAAGAAGGAAGGAAAGAAAGACCACAGTGGTACATTGGACCTGCAGAGGGAGAGAACGTTCCTTGGGCTACAAAGTGGAGTGGGGGGTAAAAGGGGACAGAGAAGGAGGTTGTGGATAAGTGGGTGGGGGACATGGGTAAAAATGCAATTTGTGGTGATGGGTATGCTGCCAGTATGAATCTGGCCCTTACATCATGGGCATGAGGTGTGACAATCAGCTTTGTATCTCATGAATATTCATAACCAATAAAAAAATGAATTAATGTATCTGGAATTTGGGAAGTAAAAGATAAAATCTCACTTCTTATCTTCATCCACTTTATGCATTTTAAATAGCTCAGTCAATTCCATCTTTTCATCACTTGAAGTCTTGTGTTTCCTTGGTGTTTCTAGCCTGAAGAGTGCAGTCTTCAAGTAATCCACCTGCACTGATTTTGAGGCTGAAATCTTTCTTATTGCCTCACCCAAGGTCCCCTGGCAACCTGGAGAGAGAAGAAGGACAGGTACTGCTTCGCCCCTTCCACAACTGCTCTGAATGGAACATGGGTCTTTGCCTTTTAACTTGGACTAGTTACCTTGGATCTGGAAGACTTGTTCCCAGTTGATAACCTGGGGGCATGCTAGGACTTCTTCTAACTTGTCAGGAGCTTTGGTGAAGATGTGGTAAGTGTTGGTATAATGATCCAAGTCATCCTTCATCTCCTGATATAACAAATATCAATTATATTTACATAGCACTATAATTCACAAAATGTTCTTGCATAGGTCTAGAGTGCTAGTGATGTTTGATACCCTCTATTTTTTTCTGATAGAGGTGCAGAAAACGGCCTTGGAATCACTTGAAAAAATAAACTGCTATTGATACACTGAAGATGGTTCCTTTCTGATGAAGTACTTAGGTCAGCCATCCTTGGGAGGGTGAGTAAGTAGCTCCATTGTCTGGGATGGAAAATGTACCAGAAATGGTGTATGTTAAGGGTCTAAAAGAGAGGGAGCCTAACATCATACAAGAAAAGTACAGGGATAAGGGTTGGGCTCAAGGCTCTGAGCTTTTGATGAGCCAGCACCTGGGAAAATTCTGACTCAGCACTCTGGGGCTGGCACAGTGATTGGCTCATGTTTTGCATGTGAATAGACAGAGTGGACTTTTGGAAAGAGCCATCCTGCCAGAACTCACAGTAGTACCTGAGCCCAAGTCTGCCTTCAGAAGCCTTTTTACCCTCTGCTGTTGGCACTTCCCCTTGGGAGTCCCTGCGCACAAAAACACTTCTTAACCATTTCCAACTACAGGAGTCTATGTTGAAATATATGCCTATGATCAGAACCATGATGGAAAAGATTGACCATATGCGATCCTAATGTTATTTACAAGTCCTGGATTATTGTCCACTGAATCAAAGTCCAAGCTTTATCTCACTATCTTACACCCTCCCCCAAGCATTCCCCAAACAGCTCTTCCAAAACCTGTATGCATCAGAGGTGCCAAGGTTCTTTCTCCAGCCCCAAGCTTCAATTCCTTCATTGCCACACAGATAACATCCTGTGAGTGACTGGCCTGGTATTCAGTAACTATTGCTCCCACCTCTTTCTGAGGCCGAGTAATGACCATCTGATAATCTGGCCAGGCATCCACCAGCACCTCCATGTTGAATGGGTTTTTATTTTTAATGTTGAAAATGGCACCATATACCTGTAAGAGCAACAGAACAAAACAGGAGAAGATGAATTTTTTCTCTGAGATAACCAAGAGCTAGAAGGACTTGACAGGACAGAGCCCAGACTTCCAGGTTACCTAATTGGTCTCCTCAGTGGAAGGTGTTGTGCCACAAGAAGGCACAATGAGTGTCCACAAAAATCCAAATTAATACTTGGATCATCAGGAACTGGCTTTTCTGACATTCACTCATTCATTTTTTAAAATTCACGCCATTTTTTCTCTTTTAAAAAAATTTCATATCATACAATTTATTTGCTATCTGCTATATATCAGACTTGTGTTAAGTAGGGTGAATGCAAAGATGAATATAAAATGGTCACTGCCTTCAAGTTAAGTTTAGAAGTATAGAGAGACACATGGTTCATTCACAATTGGACACGTGTTCTGATAGATGGATGCACATGGTGGTGTTGGATCCCAAGAAGGAAATGCACTACTTGTCTAAGAAGTGGAGAGATTTACATAAGAAATTATATTTAATTCACTTAGGGTAGATAACATATCTATCCCCTGAACATTTATATTTTCTTTGAACAATACATGCATGTATTGAACAACGCCTCACAAATATGTGCAATTTAATTTTAAATTAAAAAAAATAAAAAATTAGAAAAAAGAAACAATATTTGAATTGGGTCTTGATAGAGAGCAAAGTATTTTCATGACAAAATAAAGATAGAATGAAGGAAAGTTATTTTAGGTAGTAAAAAAAGCATGAGTGAAATACTTGGAGGTGTGGCCCATGATATCATAACTGCTGAACTGTGAGGACTCCATGGTGGTAGCATGTGGTATAAGGCAGGGGAATGTTGGGAGATGAAGTATAAAAGGCTGGGGAATTTTATGACAAACTCTGTAACCCAGCGAAAGAGGGAGGACTTTATGACTTGGAGATGAACTGCAACTGTAAATTTTTTTTTTTTTTTTTGTCTTTTTCACGACCAGCACTCAGCCAGTGAGTGCACCGGCCATTCCTGTATAGGATCCGAACCCGCGGCGGGGAGCGTCGCTGCGCTCCCAGCGCTGCACTCTCCCGAGTGCACCACGGGCTCGGCCCTCAACTGTAAATTTTAAAACAAGGGAGTGCTATGATCACTTTTGTGTCAGAGAGGTGACTCTTATCACCAAGCTGCAGGTGGGCTAGTAAGATTAAAGACAGGGAGATATTGCAATTACATGGAGGGGATAAGGAAATCTGCTAGAGATAACAGTAAAATGGATTCAAAAGATGATTAAAAGTTCAAAAAAGAAGCGACATAGGTGATTGACTGGATATGAATGTTGACATCATCCATGCAGACAAGTTCTAACTTTACACTTGGATTTCCATCTGTCCAGGATGATTCTGAGCCCTGAATCATCCTCACAGCTCAGCCCTCTCTTCTCAGCTCTTCCCCTTCTCCCTTACCTTCAGGGACTCAGGGATGTTCTTTTCCAAGGATTCATACAGAATCTGAAGATTCTGGGATCCACGAAGCACAAACATCTTGTGTGGCACTTGGGCTTCCTTCCCTTGGGAAGATGATCTAAGAAACACAAACAAAACTGCCTGGAGAAATAAGACAGGTGTCCAGGAAGAGGAAGAATAAAAGTAACTTGGGACAACATTGGTAGTGGTGAGGGGCTTCAGAAATTACCTAGTGCAAACTTTTTATTTTACAAATGAGAAACTAACTCCCAGAGCTGCAACAAGACCTCAGGACTCCTTAGTGATCTTGCAATCCCATGGTAAGAAGTATCCTAACATGTCTGGTGAAACGAATCTCCCCATGCCCATTCGATTCAAATCAGGTCAAGAATCTGAGAATTAAATGTCTTCAGCTGTCCAGATGCAAACAAAAAGTGCATCTCTTCAGGAAATGTTTTTGGGGACCCTAGAGGTCCCGAGGCATTGAAACACTTGCTCTAATGTTGCCATAGCAAGGGTGGTATTTTCAGCCTTTATGAAAGAATGCAACCACCTGTAAAAGATCCTGAAGACCATATTGGGGCTAGTCCCTTTATCCTGAAGGAAAATACCATAGGAAGAAATATTGTTGATTAGTGGTGATACTATCCAACATAAATTGGCAAAATCTAGAAACTGGGATTATATCTAAGCCACTTTAAAAACAGAGGAAACCCTTTTATTCAATAATTCCACATGTAGAAACTCATCCCAAGGAAACAATAATACATATGCATAAAGATGTAAACACAAGGAAATTTATTGTAGTACAACATTTGGCATAGTGTAGACATTAATAAACTTTTTTTCAGTGAATGAATCGATGGGATCAGTGAGGAGTAGAAATGTGGCCCTTGGAATACTTTTTCTTGAAGCCTAAGAAATCAACTCTCTTTGCTTCAGATATAGTCAGCTCTCCAGATTTAGTCAAAAATGTGGCTGCTAACAGAATCTTTAAAATAAAAAAGAAAATGTCCAACAGTAGTTTTATTTGAACTCCTAAAATCACATAGGTAAGATGTGTGTGTGTTGGGGGGGGGTGTAGTTGCACAAAAGGGATGGAATAAAGGTTGGGCATAGCCAATATTCCCTGTTTCCACCATCTATAGCACATACTCTTCCACCCCTTTGCCATGCCACAGTCAGCTTCCCTCCATGCAGGACCCTGGCCCAGCTCCCTCCAACGGGATGCACCTCTTTCCAACTCACCCTGGAACTCCCAGGTAGTAGAATCCTTCTGGCTTAACCTGATCCAATAGTCACCCTATTATAATTATCCACTAAAATATATTGGAGAATATAGATGTTTAACAACATCAGAGAGGAAGAGGCTGGTACATGGTCAGAATGTGAAAAACAAGAGAAGTATCATAAAAGTAAAATAGGAAAAACTTTCAAGGAGAAAGTGACCACAGGAGAAAAGTCTGCTGAGAAACTGAGAGATGAATATAAGAAAGCCAGTGTCTTTTGGAGTTAGGAGTTTATTACTGACTTGGTAAGAGATCTGTTTGGAAATGATGGAGAAGAAACCAGGTTAAGGGAATTGGGGACTAAATGAAATGTGAGGAGATGAAGATAACTTTTTCAAAGAGCTTGACCAGAAATGGAAGGAGAAAAACATGAGAATATTAAGGAGGGAAAAAAGGTGCAAGAGCTCAAAGAAAGGCTTTCTTGTATTAGATGAGACAATTAAGCATATTAATGTAACTATGGTGAGGATGTAAAATGGAAGAAATTGATAGGCTAATGGATATAATAGGAGGTGCAACAGGGAAAGAAAAATCATCTACCTCTTACAAAGTGCCAGCCAACTCAATTAGTCTTCAACCATAATTCTAAGTGTAGGTGTTAGGGTTAGCTCTAGACAGGGAAAAAAATACCTTTTCCAGTGAAATATCAGAGAAAAAAATTAGGATGGGTGTAGATGCAGGTATGTAGGTACATAGGTGAGTACTCAGGGTTAGGAAAAGAGCAGAAAGTTGAGAAATTATCTTTGAACATCTATTTCCTAGAAAATTAGAATTCCTTTCTTTTCCAAAAGTCTCCTTTTGGAAGTGAATGGGAGACAGTGTGCCAGGAAAGTGTAGGAAAAAAGTAAAATTTGATGGGAAATGGTTAGGGGCGTGAAAAAGTGGACTCGGAGGAGAGGAATTGTCAGACATTTCTTAGGACTGTGTGAAGATGAGAAACCATTATTTGGGAGTGGTACTAATCCACATGGGCAAACTCAGCCCCCAGTGGAAAGAAGCAGAGAAGACAAGTTGAAGCAAACCAGAGTTAGGTTTTTCAAGGCAGGAACAGCAAAAAAGATAAGGAGCAAGGTATTTGACAACATAAGAAAGAGATATTTTAAACTGACAAATTGTGGAACCTAGGAGAGAGGGGGGAAAGAAGTAAAGTAGTTTGGGGATCGATCAAGTGGGAAAAAATGGAGAAAGAAGGGATGAAAGTACTTTATAAGATCAAGGAATATCAATGGTAATAGAGAGTTAGAGACTGGGGTCAGAAGTTAGGCTTCTGATGGTCAGAATTTTAGAGGCAGATCAGTTTTGGATGTATGTCTGTTGCCTTCAATTCAAGTCAGTAGAGCAGAAGCCAGTAAGAGACTGGGAGTCTCAGGCATCACAGCCATCACCAGGATGTAACAGGAGTTTGATGGACAGAAAAGTCTGGGAGCCAGGCGCCAAATGCAGTGATTAATGGAGAGGAATTTGGCAGAGAGCAACAGGAAAGGGTGAAGTTTTATTATAGCCATATGGCACCGACTCAAAGAAGGAAGTTTTTTCTATGCAAATAGACAAGTAATATTTTAGAGGCATGGATTGAGGGTCGAGAAAATGATGATTCTTTTCTTCATTTTCAGTGTTATGATGGGGGTCTAGAGGGTGGCAGAGAAAGGTACATGTATATTGATCATTTGTGGCTCAGGAAGCATTTGGACATCTACTGGTCCACAAGGTTGCACACTGACTTTGTTGATTCCTAAAGTACTTCCTAGCTCCAGAGTCCTAAACATTTTTGAAAAATTAGTTCTCAATATTAAGACTCTGGTGAGTGCTCCTTCCAAGGGTTTGCCGGGAAAAAAATGAATTTACAAATAAAAATTGTTTAGAACTAGGATCCTAATTAATTGAAAGACTGAGAAAATAAAACAAGACTCTGTCTGTCCAAACTAATTCTGCTTACCTGAAATTTCTTTGTAGAGCTGTATACACACCACTTCCTGCACTTGTTCAGTCAGGCAATGGAGAGGCTTCTGCAGACACCACCTTGTAGACTAAACCACACGAAACTTGAACTGACTCAAGTTGTCACTGTTTAGCATAAACTTTCAAAAAGTTGTGGATTCTTACAGAGCAAACTGCATGTCCTGTCCATTAACACTGAAGTCAAAGGCTTTGGATCAGAGGAAGACTGTGTTCTCTGCTGAGCAGCCTCTATGGCTATAAGAAGTTTCTCACCGGAAGCTTTTAATTTGTACATTATCACTTGTACCTGATTGGTTATGCTAAAATAATATTAAGGCAACTGTATGGATTTGGCAGAAATTGCCCAACTGCAGCATTATTCAAATGGTGCCATTAGGGCAAACAAAAGAATTGAACATTTTGGCCTCACTGCAAAGTAACTGGACTAATGCCTTTAATCATTTGTGACCTGGAAAAGCCATGAATGCCTCATGGAAATCATTGTAAGTATGAGAATTGAGTTTTATACACTTTGTCTTCCAATGTGAAGGGGCAAACTAGAGGAAGGGGGTTGTAGATGCATGAAAAAGAGAAACAGTTACTAAGACAGAAGTCTGAGGGGAACTAGAATTAGCTTAGGAAAGGAATAGAGGTAAAAATTATTTCTCAATGTGTGCTCCTCAGATTATCCACAACAAGATTAATTGGACTTGCTTGTTACAAACACAGGGACCTCCCCAGAGCAATTGAATCAGAGTCTCCCTGAGTACCTAGGAATCTGTATTTTATAAAAAGCTACCTAAAAGAGTCTGATCTTCATTAACATTTTGAAGACATTGAGATAGAAGAAAAGGAAAGTAAAAGTTATCAGTTTTTACCCACTATCTGCATGGACCAACTACACAAATTTTAATTATTTATGAAATGAGAAACGCAAGAGGAATACCATGCTGAGGGAAAATGAATATCTTCCCCAAGATCACAAAACTAGGCTGCAGTGACACCTGTATCTGAGGCCAAGGATCTTATTTTATTAATAACCCCATTATGCCTCATAGACTGATTCCCTACACTTAGGCAGTTTATATCTTCTTACAACCCTACTTCACTCAATTCTAAGGTCATATTAAAAATTATCGATGAGTCCTTCTTAGCACAGTGATGAGAAGACAAAAAAAAGTTAAAAGAAAAAAAAATCATCAACGAGGATTCAGCACAATCTAGGTATATGCTTGCTATGTAAGGCATCGGATTTAATAGTTTTAGTGACTGTTTTTGAACCGAAAATGGTTCACACAATCTATCAAAGAATTTTTACATATTTAAAATTTTATATAAGTAATTCGTTAATAAAGCTATAATATTAAATTGCATAGAGTTATACAATCAATTAATTCTTCCTTCTTTTTAAAAATGTTGGTCTATTTCCTACCAGTCAATATATAATTTTTTGCATAATTGAGATCACACTGTGGATAGTTGAGATCACACAGTTTTGTATCCTATACTGAGTATTGCATTTTATAAAAATAGCTTATAAAGTTTGTACAATTGAATTGCCCACCTTAGAAAGAATTGTGTTACGTGACATTTAGACTCTTCTAGAAACTCCAGACATGTAAGGGACATAATTGCTAATGTGTGGTTCCTGGATGTATTCTTCCTAACTACCATAGAATACAGAAGTAAATAGGTACCAGGTGGAAAAGGATTGCCAGCGTGTAAGCAGGTGTTGGCAAGCCATTGGGAAGTTGGGACTGGAGAAACATGGTGTGGAATAGGATGTCTGTTAGAGGGACACACACAAGTGATGATGGCCACCGGAGCTAGTGCAATAGCCCACTGAGATGGAAAGAGGTGGATAGATTTGAGATAGTTCAAAGATAGAATTGACAAAATTTGGTGATCGATTGAGACAGAAGGAGAAGATTGACATGTAGTCTCTAGATTGATCTACTAGAAATATTAATAATTTAAATGTAAATAAGATGCCAATTGGTAACAGTTATTTCACTTGAAGACTTTATCATGTTATTGTAGTGAATATAAAACCAAAGGGCTCTCTATATTTATGAATGTGCTTACTTTTGACAGGGCTCAGTGGTCGGTAGGCTCACTCTTTCTAAATTCAGTTCTCCTAATCCTATTTTTCCTTGATGTTTCTTAAGACTAAATTCTTCAGTAAGAATTATTAGATGCCAGCCCCATCTCCATCCTCCTCTCATGCTTCATGAGGAAGAATTTGCTATTTACCAAGGAAGTCTTTTAAATATGCTTATGGATATTCAATTAGCGGACAGTGAGACTGTAACTAACAGAAATTCAAAGATGTCCCCAAGTTGCATGACTACAGGCTTTGAATGACAATGGCTAACATTTCTTCTGCTTCTGATTGCCATCAGCTGTTTGAGACCACGTTATCTGCCAGTTTCCTTGTTGATGTAAAAGCCTGAATTTCCTGAGAGACCATGGAAGGTAAAAATAGATAAATAAATATTCAGTGGTATTTTTTATGCAATTATTAATGAAGTGCCAAAAGTATAAGACAGCACTTGACTCAGGGGGTGGGAAGTAAAAGAACACTTTTGAATCAAGCTGGCTAAGAAAAAAAATATATTGAGGTCCACAATATTTAGGGTTCAATATTTATGGGAGATTCGCAAGTAAACTGTCAGGAACTTGGACTGGAGAGTGCTGCATCCTTCCGTCCTTCCGTGGGCCTCCCTGCCCACTACTGTAGAGATGCAAGATAAGATAATAGTTATGACCAAGAGCTTTGAATGATTGGGCCTGGGTTCCAGTCTAGGTTCTGCAACTTACAATCTGTGTGACTTTGAGCAAGCAATTTAAATCCCCCTAGCACCGATTTACAAAGTTATAACATACAAACAATAATACTGTCTACATTCCAGGGATGTTGTGAGGATGAAATGAAATAATGAATGGGAGGCACTAAGCACACTTTCTGGAACCTATTGCATGTTTTAAAAGTATTAGTATTATCTCTGTCATGATGCCAAGGTGGTATTTATTATTTTATTAGTAGTATTTTCTCTGCCATGATGCCAGGGTGGTATTTATTATCTGGTTGCCCATCATCCATTCTTTCTTCCTAATAATGCCACATTCTTATTCAAGAAAATGATTTACTCTCCAAGTCCTTGGTATGCAGGCAATATCAGCCAATCAGGGGCTTTCCACTATAGATATTGATTCCTGAGTAGGTGATGCAATGACAGAAACGTGCTTGGTAAAGTGCTGTTCTGAGGAGTCTATCGTTGTACTTTTTGCTTCCTGGGCTTCTAGAATTTCCTGTAGTTATTACATCAGGGTACTTCAAAAAGTTCATGGAAAAATAGAATTAAAAGGTAATATGAATCTTTCCATGAACTTTTTGAAGATTCATTGTATTAGTTTGCTTTGGATACCATAACGAAATATCATAGGCTGGGTGGCTTAAACAACAAAAATATTTTTTTTCATAGTTCTGGAGAGAAGTCCAGAGTTGGTTTCTGGTGAGGCTCTCTCCCTGGCTTGAAGACAGCCACCTCCTCATTATGTCCTCACATGGCCTTTTCTCTGTGCACTTGGGGAGAAAGAGATCTCTGGTGTCTCTTCTGTACCCCAAAGGACATTGGTCCCACGGGATAAGGCCCCACCCTTATAACCTCATTCAACCTTAGTTACCTACCCAAAGGTTCAGTCTCCAAATACAGTCACATTGGGGGTTAAACCTTCAACATACAAATTTTGGGGAGACACAATTCAGTTCGTAACAGTTACTCTGTATTCCCAAGCTGAGTTCTAAAGTCTCTTATGCAACAATGTATCTTTATATAATAGCAATACATTTGGTATTCATTCATTTGTTGTTCATTTGATTTAAATATGTATTCAGGACTTCCATTCATTCAGTCGTTTATTCAAGCATACCTCTGCCACATAATTATCTGTGTGACTTCCCACAAATTAATCTAAATCTCAGCTTCTTTTTTCTGTGAAATAGGGACAATTATACCAACCCTGCAAGTTTGTTTGCAGGGTTTCAGGTTATATGAAATATTTTTCAAATATTATTAATCTAGAGCATCCACAGATTGGGAGAGATATGTCTCTTGCTGGAAAGGGAATGCAAAGAGAAGAAAAAACTAATATTTAGTTTCTGGTTTCCAAAACTGGGACTCTCAAGCCAAGCTGTTTTTCTTCTTTTTTTCTCTTAGTGACTTTTAAAAAAAATTATTAACTAATTTATTATTTGACAAATAAAAATCATATATATTTATTGTGTTAAACATGGTGTTTTGAAATACATATACATTATGGAAGGGTTCAATTGATCTAATTAACATATGCATTACTTCACATACTTTTCATTTTTTTCAGTGAAAACACTCAAAAATGTATTTTCTTAGCATTTTTTTATTGTAACAAATTTGATTGTACATATCTGTGGGGTACAGAGTTGAACATCAATACTCGTGTGCAATATGTGATGCTTACTTCAGAATAATTATTATATTCAGTAATGTACACTATCATTGCTATTTGTGGCTTTTTACGCATTCCTCCCTCCCCCTGCCTTCCTGCATCTCGTAACCTCAGTTGTCCTTTTGAAAGATCAATGTATTATTGTGAATGTTGTCTCTTTCTTTATTTATTTTATTTATGTTTACTACTTTAGCTCCCACTTATGAGTGAGAACATATGGTATTTCTTTCTGTGCCTGGCTTATTTCACTTAATATGATTTTCTCTGAGTTCATCCATGTTGCTGCAAATAGCAATATTTCATTCTTTTTTTATGGCAGAGTAATATTCCATTGTGTAGATATACCACATTTTTTTCCTTACCCAGTCATCTGATGATGGACATTTAGGTTGATTCTAACTCTTGTCTATTATAAATAGATCTGCAATAAACATGGGGGTGCAGGTATCTCTTCAACATGATGTTTTCCATCCCTTTGGGTATATACCCAACAGTGGAACTGCTGGATCATATGGCAGTTCTATCTGAAGTTGTTTAAAGAATCCCCATACCATTTTCCATAACAGCTGCACCAATTTACAGTCCCACTAGCAGTGTAGGAGGGTTCCCTTATCTCCACATCCTCACCAGCAATTGTTGTTCTCTGTCTTTTTGATTATAGCCAATCTAACTGGGGTGAGATGCTGTATTAATGTGGTTTTGATTTGCATTTCCCTGATGCTGAGTGAAATTGAGCATTTTTTCATGTGTCTGTTGGCCATTTGTATATCTTCCTTTGAGAGATACCTATTCAGTTCCTTTGGCCATTTTTTAATCGGATTATTATTATTATTATTATTATTATTTTACTGTGTAGTTGTTTAGTTCCTTGTATATTAAGGATATTAAACCATTGTTAAATATATAGTTTGCAAATACTTTATCCCACTCTGTAGGTTGTCTTTTTGCTCTGTTAATTTTCTTTTGCTGTGCAGAAGCTTTGTAGTTTGATTTAATCTCATTTGTCTATTTTTCCTTTAGTTGCCTGTGCTTTGGGGGTCATATTCATGAAGTCCTTGCCCAGTCCTACTCCCTGAAGTGTTTTCCCTGAGCTTTGTCTTAGGAGCTTTACAGTTTTAGGTCTTATATTTAAGTCTTTAATCCATTTTGAGTTGATTTTAGTGTATGGTGAGAGGTCTAGGTCTAGTTTCATTCTTCTGCATATGGATGTCTAGTTTTCCCAGAACCATTTATTGAAGAGGCAGTTTTTCCCCCAATATATGTTCTTGTTGCCTTTGTCAAAGATCAGTTGGCTGTAGGTTTGTGAGTTCATTTCTGGGTTCTCTATTCTGTTCCATTGGTCTGAGTGTCTGTTTTTATGCCAGTACAATGCTGATTTGGTAACTATAGCCTTGTAGTATAGTTTGAAGTCAGGCAGTGTTATGCCTACAGTTTTATTTTTTTTAGTTCAAGATTGCTTTGGCTTTTCGGGGTCTTTTATTGTTCCATATGAATGTTAGGAGTCTTTTTTCTATTTCTGTGAAAAATGTCATTGGTATTTTGATGGAGATTGCATTGAATCTGTAGATCACTTTGGGTAGTATGGACATTTTCACAACATTAATTCTTGCAATCCAAGAGCAAGGAACATCTTTCCATCTTTTTGTGTCCTCTTTAATTTCTTTCAACAGTGATTTGTTGTTTTCATTGTAGAGATCTTTCACCTCCTTGGTTAAGTTGATTCCTAGGTATTTTCCATGTGTGTGTGTGACTATTATAAATGGCTTGCTTCCTTGATTTCTTTTTCTGCTAGTTCATTGTTGTTGTATAAAAATTATCAATTTTTGCATGTTGATTTTGTATCCCACAACTTTACTGAAGTCATTTATCAACTCTAAGAGTTTATTTTGTAGAGATTTTAGGTTGTTCTATGTATAGGATCATGTCATCTGCAAACAGGAACAGTTCGACTTTGTCCTTTGCAACCTGGATGCCCTTTATTTCTTTGTCTTGCCTGATTGCTTGGCTGTAATTCCAGTACTGTACTGAATTGGAGTGGTGAGAGTGGACACCCTTGTCTTGTTCCTGTTCTCAGGAGGAAAGCTTTCAACTTTTCCCCATTCTGGATGATATTGGCAGAGGGTTTGTCATATATGGCTTTTATTATGTTGAGATACTTTCCTTCTATACCTAATTTGCTGAGAGTCTTTATCATGAAGGGATGTTGAATTTTGTCAAATGCTTTTTCTGCATCTATTGAGAAAATTATATGGTTGTTGTCCTTGATTTTGTTGATGTGGTGTATCACATTTATTGATTTGTGTATGTTGAACCATCCTTGCATCCCTGGGATGAATTCCCCTTGATCATGATGTATAGTTTTCTTGATGTGTTGGTGTATTCTGTTTGCTAATATTTTGTTGAGGATTTTCGTGTCTAGGTTCACCAAGAATTTTGTCCTGTAGTTTTCTTTTTTTGTTTAATCTTTGTCTGGTTTTGGTATCAGAATGATACTGGCCTCATAGAATGAGTCTGGGAGAATGGCCTCTGTTTCAATTTTTTTGAATAATTTGAAAAGAATTGCTATTAATTCCTCTTTAAATGTTTGGTAGAATTCAGCAGTATAAGCCATCTGGTCCTGGGCTTATCTTTATTGGAAGACTTCTGATTAGTGCTTCAATCTCTTTCCTTATTATTGATCTGTTCAGGTTTTCTATTTCTTCTTGGTTTAGTCTAGGTAGTTTGTATGCATTCAGAGATTTATCAGTTTCCTCCAGGTTTTCAAATTTGTTGTTGTATGGTTGTTCATAATAGTCTTTAATGATTCTTTGTATTTCTGTAGTATTGGTTGTTATGTCTCTTTTTTCCTCTCTAATTTTTGTTATTTGGGTCTTCTCTCTTCTTTTTTTTTTTGTTAGTCTGGCTAATGGTTTGTCTATTTTATTTATCTTCTCAAAAAACCAACTTTTTGTTTGATTGATCTTTTGCATTGTTTTTTCTGTTGCTGTTTCATTTAGTTCTGCTATGATCTTAATTATTTCTTTGCATCTACTATATTTGGAATTGGATTGTTCTCGTTTTTCTAATTCTTTGAGGTATAGTGCTAGGTTGTTAATTTGAAAACTTTCTATTCTTTTGATGTAAGCATTTAATGCAATAAACTTCCCTCTTAGAACTGCTTTTGTGGCATCCCACATATTTTGGTATAATGCTTCCTTATTTTCATTAGTTTAAAGAAATTTTTGGTTTCCTGTTTAATTTGTTCTTGGACCCACGTGTCATTCAGGAGCATGTTGTTTAATTTCCATGTGTTTGTATAGTTTCTAGAGTTTTGCTTGTTGTTGATTTCTAGTTTTAATATATTGTGGTCTGAAAAGACATTTGAAATGATTTCAATTTTTAAGAATTTGTTGAGGCTTGATTTGTGACCTAGCATGTGGTCTATCCTGGAGAATATTCCATGAACTGGTGAGGAGTATGTATAATCTGTAATTGTGTGGAATGTTCTGTAGATATCTGCCAAGTAGAATTGCTCTAAAGTGTGTATTTATTTATTTATTTATTTATTTATTTATTTATTTATTTATTTATTTATTTATTTATTCATTCATTCATTCATTCAATAAAGTGTGGTTTTTTTATTATAGTTTTAATAATATAATATGGGAGCACTTCAAAAAGTTTATGGAAAGATTTGTATTTTATTTTAATTCTATTCTTCCATGAACTTTTTGAAATGCCCTCGTACATTTTTACTAACTATAGTCAGCATGTTGTGCAACAGATCTCCTGAATGCATTCCTTCTAAGAAACTGAAGTTTTGCAACCTGTGACCAAGATCTCCCTAACTGTCATTCCCCACCCCAAGCCCCTGGTAACCACTGTTCTACTCTCTACTTACATGAGTTTCTCACTTTTCAGATTCCACATAAAACTGAGATCATGTGGTATTTGTCTTTCTGTGCTTGGTTTATTTCACTTATTATAACATCATCCAGGTTTATGCATGTTGTTGCAAATGACATAGTTTCTTTCCTTGGAAAGGCTGAACTGTATTCTATTGTGCATATATCACATTTTCTTCATCCATAAACCTGTTGATGGGGACTTAGGCTGATTCCATACCTTGGCTCTTGTGAATAATTCTGTAATGTACATGGAAGTGCAAATATCTCCTCAACATATTGATTT
Source organism: Cynocephalus volans (assembly GCF_027409185.1). Lineage (NCBI taxonomy): Eukaryota > Metazoa > Chordata > Mammalia > Dermoptera > Cynocephalidae > Cynocephalus > Cynocephalus volans. The sequence goes on from NC_084463.1 coordinate 153,887,416, forward strand.
CATTTCCTTTGGATATATACCCATTAGTGGGATGGCTGGATCATATGGTAGTTCTATTGTTAATTGTTTGAGGATCCTTCATACTGTTTTCCATAAGGGCTGTACAAATTTACATTTCTACAAACAGTGTCCTCGAATTCCTTTTTCCCCACATCCTCGCCAGCACTTATGTTTCATCGTCTTGGTAACAGTAATTCTGAAAGATATGATGTAATATATCATTGTGTTTTAAATTTGCATTTCCCTGACGATTTTTGACATTGAGCATTTTTTCATATACCTGTTGGCCATTTGTATATCTTCTTTTAAGAAACATACATTCAGCTTCTTTGCCTGTTTTTTTAATTAGTTGTTTGTTTTCTTGCTATTGAGTTGCATGAGCTCCTTATATATTTTGGATATGGACCCCTTATCAGATATATGGTTTACAAATATTTTCTCCCATTTCAGGGGTTGACTATTCACCCTATTGGTTGTTTCCTTTGCAGAAAAGTATGAAAACTTTTTAGTTTAATGTTATCCTATTTGTCTATTTTTGCTTTCATTGCCCAGACCAATGTCATGGAGCTTTTCTTCTAGTAGTTTTGCAGTTCAGTAGGTATGATATAAACTGCCACACTTTCAAGCATTCACTCTGCTTTTTTAAATTGCCCTTATTCTCTCTTTATTTTACCAGAAAAATACTTTATGTATCTATCAAGACACAGACCAGATATTTATTCTTGTGTGAGTCTCTCCACCACTTCTTACAGGTAATGCATTTCTCCCTTGTGATCCCACACCATCATGTGCATCCATCTATCAGATCATGTGTCCTATTATGAATGTACTATGCATCTCTGTATCCTTCAAAATTTAACTTGAAGGCCGTGGTCATATCATATTCACCCTTGAATTCTGCATACTTAACACAAATCTGATATGTAATAGATGTCAAATAAATGGTGTGGTATGAAATGAAAAGTATAATGAGAAAAATAGCATGAATTAAAAAAAAATCTGACTATCAGGGGAGCCAGTTCCTAATGATCCAGCTATTAACTTGGATTTTTGTGGACCGTTACTGGGCTCTTTTGCAGCACATTCTCCAATGAACAGTCCAGCAAGCTATCCTGGAAGGCCTGGATCCATCCTGTCAAGTCCTCCTAACTCTTGGCTTTATTTTCTATGTCACATCTAAGACCCTATCTCAAAGAAAAGCTTCATCTTCTCCTGTTTTGTTCTGTTGCTTTTGCAGGTATGTGGCACAAAGAGAGACACTCTCTGTGTGTGGGAAGAATAGGGAAGGGATCACTGGACCTTAACTCTAACCTGTCACTGGGGTACACCTGAAAACCAAGTCCACCAGGCAAGACTGGAGCCTGGGCTGTGGCATCCAGTCTGGGTCAGTCCGTGAGTACCAGCCTGGAGTTTGTGGCCAAGGAAGCCTGCCTGGCACTGGGTTTTACTGGGGCAGGTCAGTGTTGGGATCAGAGGCAAAGTCTGGTGCTCACTTCCTTTCCCTTCCCCCACAGAGAGGTATCTGTCTCAGAGCTGTGATGCCTGGGGTTGGGGGATGGAGGACATGGAGACTGCAAAACTGTGCTCTTCAATGCCTCTTTTCTTATTTCTCTGTTACACGCAGATGCTATGATCTCTCACTTAGTTTCCTTACTTCGTGTGAAGTTATTTTTGTACATAGATAGTTCTTAAATTGATGTCTGTGGGGAAATGAGCACTGGAAAGTCCTATTCTGCTATCTTGCTAACATTCAAGCCTGTGTGCAATCAGACTTCTACATAACAATTCACAAAGTACCTCAATAGCACCAGAGAGAAGTCTCCTACCAATTTGGTAAGTAAAACACACACACACACACACACACACACACACACACACACACACACACACACAATTACTATTAATAATAATAGTAATAATAATAAATAGAGAGGGCAGGAGAAAACTTTAAAGATTATGGACATGTGTTTTAGTCCGTTTTGTGTTGCTGTAACAGAAATACCTGAGACTGGGTAATTTATAAGGAAAAGAGGTTTATTTGGCTTATGATTCTGGGACAGCTGCATCTGGCACAGGCCTCAGGCTGCTTCTCCTCATGGCGGAAAGTGGCAGGCAGCTGACGGGTACAAGCAGATCACATGGCGAGCAGAAGCAAGAGAGAGGAAGCAAGAGCAAGAAAGAAGGTACCAGGGTCTTTTTAAGCAATGAGCTCTCACAGGAACTAATAGAGCAAGAACTCACTCATTAATCCCCCCTCCCCAGGGAGAACATTAATTCATTCATGAGGGATCCGCCCCCATGACTCAATCAGTTTCCAACACTGCCACATTGGAGATCAAATTTCCACATGAGTTTTGGAGGGGACAACACATCCAAACTCCATCAACATGTTTATCGTATAGATTGTGGACTGTGTATTTTTCTCCAAACTCATCATTTTATACATTAAATATGTACAGCTTTTGATATGCCAATCATATCTTAATAAAGTGGTTTTTAAAAAGAAAGCTAAGCACAATGAGGAAAAACACCTTTGGTCTCTTGCTCCAAAAAGTACAGCTTGTTGTATTTCAATTTTCTGATGGTTACTTAATCTTCCAAATTTTCTGGTGATAACTAAAATAAAAAAAAAAATGTCTTGGGTTAGAGAAGACAGAATACATATTTGAGGATGGGTTAATCAAATATTCCCTTGACGTAAGATGAAGATGTTTTTCAAGTTATTCAAACCGGGATCAGGCTAGAGGGAGAGGAAAAAAACAGACCCAGAATAAATAATTGTGCCAATTAATTCAACTAAAGCCTCAAGAGGAAGAGGCTCATAATGAGATGTTGAAGGTGTTTTCTGAAGCCACAGCATGCAAAATGCATCTCAAAGTGGGAGCCAGCATCTTGCAAAATAAGGAAGAGTGTCGTGGGATTCAGAGAGTCTGGGTGCTTGTCTCAGTTTTGTGCTTAACTGTGGAATCATGTGTCCACTTTCTGGGACTTAGTTTCTTCACGTGAAAATGGGAGATTGAGACAGGCAATTTCTAATCAACCTCCTTTCTGATTCTCCTCTCTTAGAGAAAAGATGGGCAGGGGCTGAGATCAGTTGCATCCCAAAGAATGAAGGTAGCAGGGTGCTTCTTTTACTCACAGTTACAGGACACAAATTTTAAAAATGCATGGCTCATTCGTTATGAGCAACCAGACAAATAATGAAAGCTAAGTTTGGGGAAGAAAAATAGGGAACAAGGAAAGAAAGAATTAGGGAAGAAAATATTTAGGAGCAACACAGAAGGTCCCCTATTGCTTTGTAGTTGATGGAGTTTGGATGTATTGTCGTCCCAGAACTCATGTGGAAATCTGATCACCAATGTGGCAGTGTACCCAGAGATGTCTTAATTTGTTCAAGCAATGAAACCACAACTGGTACAGCAGCTGCAATTGGAGTCACCACTTGTTTAAGCTTATGATAATCCACTTTCATCCTCTGAGATCCATCTATCTTCTTCACAGGCCAAATAGGAGAGTTGAATGGGAATGTGGTGGGAATCACTACCCCTGCCTCTTTCAAGTCCTTGATAGTAGCACTAATCTCTGCAATCCCTCCAGGGATGTAGTATTGTTTTTGATTTACTCTTTTCCTAGGTAGAGGCAGTTCTAATGGCTTCCATTTGGCCTTTCCCACCATAATTGTCCTCACTCCACAGGTCAGGGAGCTAATGTGGGGATTCTGCCAGCTGCTAAGTATATCTATTCCAATTATACATTCTGGAACTGGGGAAATAACCCAAGGATGGGTTTGGGGATCCACTGAACCCACAGTGAGTCAGACCTGGGCTAAGACTCCATTAATCATTGGACCCTCATTAGCCCCTATTGTAACTGGAGGGCCACTGTGATGTTTCAGGTCTTCTGGAATCAATGTCAATTCAGATCCAGTGTCTAGTAGTCCCTGAAAGCTTTGATTATTTCCCTTTCCCCAATGTCATTTACTATGGTAAGAAGTCACAGGTCTCCTTGGGGGATAGTGAGTAAGTTCTCACTCTATTAGTTCCCATGAGAGCTGGTTGTTTAAAAGATCCTGGCATCTCCCTCTTTCTCTCTCTTGCTTCCTCTTGCCATGTGATCTGCTTATACCCACTGGTCGCCTGCCACTTTCCACCATGAGTAGAAGCAGCCTGAAGCATATGCCAGATGCTTCTGTCTCAGAATTACAAGCCAAATAAACCTCTGTTCTTTTATGAATTACCAGTCTCAGGTATTCTGTTATAGCAACACAAAACAGACTAATAGAGTAGTATAGCCTATAATGTTTCTGCTTCTTTAAACTCTAAGAGGACCAGAACATATCAGAGAGCTATAGAGCTCTAAAATTTTCTAGTATGCCCCACGTCAAAGAAGCATGTCCTGTACAGCCCACATCTTCCCAAATCCCTGATCTAGCGAAGACAGTATCCCACTTTTCTATTTCTCAGGAGTCACTGAAACCTCATCACCTCCCCAGAACAATCTATAATGATTTGTCCTCTTTACGAAGTCCCCATACATCACTTTCTTCCCCTGTGAAGTCCTCAGAATTCCACTCTAATGTTTTAAGTTTTTCTATAAGGGCAGGCTGTTGTTTGTCTCAAGCTCTACGTGACACACTAAAATTGGCACTATCAATCTTTTTGACCCAAAGGAAATTGCATCTATGGCCCTTCTATGCCTTGTTACCTGCCACTGGTAAGTTGGAACAGCATTTTTCTGTCACAGAGAGGTACAACCACATCTAAAGTCACCGGCATTCCAGCGTTCTCTGACTGTCTGAGTTACCCCTCCCTGACCGTCCATAAGTACATAATCTACTCGATCACCAAAGCTCGTGAATTGAGAGTCAAGCTGCTCCTTTGGACCACCAAGAAAATCACTAGGAACTTTGAGACAAAACAGGTATTCCTGAATAAACCCCAACCCATGAGTCCTCCTGTCATTTCAGAAGCCAGCAGAGAAGGCCCTGGCAAAAAACTACCCTCAGGTTTGAGAGTGAAAAGGGCTTTTGGTGAGTTCCCTGCTGAACTGAGACAACGAATACACTGTCATGCAGAAGTGTGGAAGTGTTTAGTAATTGACTCAAGGTAACTTTTAACGGGTTGATTTTAACCTAGGTTAGAGGTAGAGCGACCCTTTGAACTTTAGGTCTCTCCAAAGTCCTCCAAGAGATCTTGCAAAGGTAGGTCTCCTGAGGATCCCTAAGCAGCTTCCAGATTTTATGGGTAGATGCTTCTGCCACCAGCTGTATACCCCCTTGTTCTAAGGTAGCTGCTGCATCCTGGTCTCACATTTCTAAGGGTTAATGAAGGACATTGACATGAAAGGAGCATACCAGAGACCCTTGACACACCATGACAAAATGTAGAGGGTGGGCTGCATTAGGCCCCGACAGTCACCCAGGCCTGCAGTCCCAATGCCCTGCCCTGAGCAAGAGTTTCAGGGCCTCATAGAGGTTCAAAGATGGCCAGCTCATGGCCACTTTTTGTGATGCAAGGTATATTAAAAAATTCAAACCAAAACATAGATAAAGATTAAAATAGCTATAAAATGTGTATATTTTATAAATTTATGCTGTAATAACCAAAAATACCGTACAGTACAATTGTCCTACTCACAAGATCAGTACAGGAATTATAAAGCATTAATTTAGAGTGGATTCTTGGCAATGTATGACTTTTATGGGGAATGTTTTCCTTCACTTCTGTCAGAGTCCCTTCATATATCCCTCATTGGGAGATAATACCAGGAGCTCAAGTTTGAGACCCTTTGTGAAAGTGGGGCCATGCCCTAATGGCTCACCCTGTCCTCTACTCCACCGTGATCCTATGATGAACCTGCAAAGCCTCGAAGGATGGAAGGACATTCAAGGCTAGCTAGCAGTGAGGGGCCCCAAATCAGAGGGGAATGGGGTCACCCTGAAATGCAGCCTGAAAAGCCTAAAGCTGATTAGCATGGACTCAGCACCTGTGAAACCAGAATTCATTGCTGCCATTCAGAAAGTCCGCCTTTCTGCCAGAGGCCAGGCTGCGTGTTTCAGAAGTTACCCTGTGACTAACACTGGGTAATATGGGATGTCAGAACTGAGCTGTACCCGGACAGCCCTGAGGCAGTGACATATAAAGATAAACCTTTCTGTTTTGATCCACAGACTAGATGCATCAGGGTAATTGACTTGGAGAAGTCCCTGCTGGAGTCCTTCATAGTGACTACTTTCTGTCAGGTGGAAGATGTTCCTGATGGAGGAAGCAAAAGAGTTTGGGTCCAGCCCTAGCCCTGTGCACTGCATGAATCTGAGGTGAGCTCTAGAGAGACTTCAGAGCTGATCCTAAAGGCTGATGCAATACAGGCTGGTCTGGAACTGGCAGGTGCTCAAGGCAACTGGCAAGCGTAGCAGCCCTACAGATGGGAAGGGAGCCCACAAGGAAGCTGCTCTCCTGGCCCACGTCCTGAGAAAGAGTTTGCCAGAAACCTCAGCAGTTTTAAGGCAGATTTGAGCTAGCAGTGGAACTGGAGTCAGACCAGGGGGTGCAGATCGTCTGCCACTGTCTTAGCTAAATGACCTTGAATAAATCACATATTGAACTTTGGTCTCCTCATCTGTAAAAGGAAGATAACTTAGACTATTGAGATGGGCTTCATAAAGCCTGGATCTTACACATTTCTAGAACAAAATATTAACCATTCATGATTCTCAATTTTAAATCTTAAAATGTAATCTAAGGAAATAACTGTCACTATTCACAAAGACTTGAAAACAGGAGAATAATCACAATGATATTCAAAAAAGTGAAAAGTCAGAAAAATACTTAAATGTCCAACCACAGGGCAGTGGTTAAATAAGTTACGTGATACCCACTCAAAGGAACGTTGAGCAAAAATGCTGAGCTTCAGGGGAGAACGTTGGCCGGTGAGGCCGGCAGCGAGGTAGTGGATTGGAGCTTTGGGGAGGTACGGTGAAGGGTTTTTTTCCAGTCAGATTCAGTAATAAAATGTGAAACAGAGGACATGGCAGCCTAACCATCCACAAGCCTTCGTGGGGAGCATTCACAAAGGACAAGGCTTTGCATTTCAAAGAAAACTGAAGATTCAGCAAAATTACAAGAAACTAAGGAAGAAAAAAATAGTTCAAACATCACAGGAATCCCAGTTCACAGATCAGTATCCAGATCATCTGAAACATCTCTACTTAGCTGAAGAGGAAAGACTCAGGAAACAACTAAGAAAAGTTGAGCAGCCTTTGTCAGAGCAAGTTGACCAGACTTTGCCTGAGGAACAGTGTAGCATTGACCAGCCTCAGCTAGAAAATAATGTAGCAAAACAGTAAACTCCTGTACTATTCCAAAGAAAGAGAAAAAGAAAACATCAAATCAAAAAGCACAAGAAGAATATGAACAGATACAAGCTAGGCATGCTGCTAAGAAACAAGAATCAGAGAGAAAACAAGAGAGAGAAGCTCAAAGATGCTACAAAAAAGAAGAAAATGGAAGTGTTCAAAATATTGAGCAAGAGAGTATGTTTACGAAAATACTGTCAAATGAAGAAAGCAGACTGCAAAACAGTATGATGATTATATCAGTCTTCTAAATATGTTATCCATGTGATTTTTATTTCTCAACAAGGACTCATCTCTCCATCCTGTCTTACGTCCAGCACATTGCCCCACCAGCAGGATTAGGTAGCTGCTCATGTGCAGCTGGGCTCCACCTGGACATATCCTTCTTGTATGCATCTTCACTTGGCCCTTATTGCAGAAATATTTATCTGTGAACAATTCTGCCTCTCCCACCAAAAGACAGGCCCACCCGAACATGTGTGGAGCTCTGGGCAGAAATGAAAGTCCACATACCATTCTCTAAATATTCAGGATACAAACCAAGCTGAAAACTGTTATATAAAATATGTCCTATTCTTTATCTTGACAAATACACCTTCATGAATAAGTAATCAATCATAGAAAATAACAATGGAGAAATATGCATTAAAATGTCAGTAGTATCTATCTCTAGACAGTGGAACTGTGGTTGCTTATTGTCTGAGGGTTTTATAAAATGTCTATAATGTAAATGTAGGACTTCTGTGCTATTCATTCATGGATACTTACTGAGTGCCTACTTTATATGAAGAATTTTTCTAGGCACTTAGTGTATATCAAAACAGACAAAGATTCCAGCCTTCACTGGGCTCATAACTTCACACGGGATGATAGACAATAAAATAAATAAAGAAGTAAATTGCATAGTGTGGTTGAAGGTGATAAGTACAGTCATGTGCCACATAACAATGTTTTGGTCAACAATGGACCGCATTACAATGGTCCCATAAGAATATAATGGAGCCAAAGAATTCCTATGGCCTAGTGAAGTTGTAGCTGTCTTAACGTTGTATCGCAATTACTGTTTTTAAAAAAATAAATTTAGTGTAGTCTAAGTGTACAGTGTTCATGAAGTCTACAGTAGTGTACAGTAATGTCTGAGGCCTTCACATTCACTCACCACTTAGTTACTGATTCACCCAGAGCAACTTCAGTCCTGCAAGCTCCATTCATGGTATGTGCCCTATACAAGTGTACCATTTTTTTTTTATCTTTTACACCATATTTTTACTGTACCTTTTCTATGTTTATATATTTAGATACACAAATACTTATCATTGTGTTACAATTGCCCACAGTAGTCAGTAAAGTAACATGCTGTACAGGTTTGTAGCCTAGGAGCCATTGGCTATACTACATAGTCTAAGTATGTAGTAGGCTCTACCATCTACATCTGTATAAGTACACTCTAAGATGTTCACACTACACTAAAATCATCTAACGACACATTTCTCAGATTGAAACTCCCCTGTAAAGCAACACATGACTGTGACTATGTACATAGAAGAGTTTTAATGGACCTGTCAGTCAAAGATCCCTATTCTTCCCTGATCAAGTGGTGGTGGTTATGAGTCATATACCAGACTAATCAGATCTTTGGAAGGTGAATCTCAAGGGTTGTGAAACACTGATGACGAGAACTGAACTGATGATTAATTTTCCTTTCTCACTCAGGTCAGTCAGAGCCACTTTCGGTTACTTGGAACCGGAAGGCCCTACGTACAGGTACCATAATTCCGATTTTTTTATGAAAAACTCGAAACTACAGAGGTCAGATGGTGGCTAGTAACTGGTGGAGCTGGGATCTCACCCCGTGCATACAGATTCCTGAGTCTGTGATTTTACCCACTGTACTGAGTTTACAATGTGAGAAAGGTAGCTGCTAGCTGGGAGAGGCTCCATTCTGCTGAGCTGTTAACTGCTAGCTAGTCTAGAATTTTGATAATTTTGTGGGAGAAAGGAGATTCAACGGAGCAAGATTATAATTTTTTTTGTTTTTATATTTCTCATTTTTCATTTTAATTCTAATGTCTTACATGTTTTTTCTAAATTGTATAAAAATAAAAACATGCCAATTGTATTAAAGAAAATTCTGAAGTAAGAAATAAATCACCCATGTTTCTACCACCCCAAAACCATTTTCATGTCTGTCATTCCTTCTGGTCTTTGTCCACATGCATACATATTTTGGGTAGATACCTTGAATAAGTTATTATATATTTTGCTTTCTACTGATATATTCATTATCATTGCTTTCTTCTATAATGTTCTCAATGACTACTGACCCTGTGATACTCATGTTTATTAATTGCTCCTTAGAATTTTTTTTTAGTGGGCTTTAAATTCAGTAAGGAAACTGTCTACTCTTTTTTCCCCTCAATATTGGAAACTCTTGTGTTTTAGGTGGCTGGTTTATTTTGCAAACTAGTTTATATCTTTAGAACATGCTAAAGTCGATAAATGTTATTTGGTTTAACCATTTATTTAGGAACCATCAATTATTTTATTGGTTTAAACTTTCCCTGTTTACTTTGGGTTTTGTCATTGAAAGTGTTATCACTTGATAACTTGATATGTGGTGTTCACTATTCTTTCAACAAGTTCCTCTAACTCTGGATATAATCAGGAGGATTTTCAATGTAGTTCTGTGCCATCTGCAAATGTTAACATCCTAGGACCTGAATTCCAGGAGTTAGAGACTGGTAATGTGAAATGGTGATAGGATTTTACCAGTTGGGAACGGTGGGGAGATATGTCTTCCTTTGTGCTCTTTGTTTCCTGGGCTTGGAAAACATATGGTGTGTAATAAGAAGCGTTCTCTTGAAACAGGTAGATAGGGAATGTAGATAGAAAAGAAACTACCATAATAGGTTAAGACCTAGTTGTGATGGCCTGGAATAAAAAATCAAAAGATTAAGATTCAATGCTGACACAGAAAAAGTTGGGGGTGGAGAACAGAGGATAACTTTATGAACAAAAATATTTTTAAAAAAAGAGTTAAGAATAAATGTAGCCAGGGAGATAAGAGATTTGCACACTGAAAACTACAAAGCCTTCCTGAAGAAATTAAAGAAGACTTAAATAAATGGAAAGATACCCCATGTTCATGGACTGGAAGACTTAATATTGGCAGTATTACTCGAATACTACCCAAAGTGATCTACAGATTCAATGCAATCCCTATCAGAATTCCAATAATGTTTTTGCAGAAATAGAAAAACCTATCTTAAAATTCATATGAATCTCAAGAGACCCCAAGTAGCCAAAACAATCTTGAAAAAGAAAAATAAAATAGGGAGACACACTTCCTGCTTTCAAAACTTACTACAAAACTACCAAGCAATCGAAACAGTGTGGTGCTGGCATAAGGACAGACATGTAAACCAACGGAATAGAATAAAGAGCCCAGAAATAAACCCTATGGTTAACTGATTTTCTGAAAGGTTGCCAAGATAATTCAATGGAGAAAGGGCGATCTTTTCAATAAGGTGCGGAGAGAACTGTATATCCACGTGCAAAAGAATGAAATTGAACTCTTACCTTACAGTATATAAAAAAGAATTCAAAATGGATCAAAGACCTAAACATAAGACCTAAAACTATAAAACTCTTAGAAGAAAACAGAGAGGAAAATTTTCATGGCGTTTGATTTGGTAATGCTTTCTTGAATATAATGTCCAAAGCACAGACAACAATAAAAAAATGGATAAGTCAGACTTTATCAAATTTAAACATGTTGGGCATCTATCAAGAGAGTGAAATGACAACCCCTAGAATGAGAGAACATACTTATAAATCATATTTTTGATAAGATGTTAATATACAGAGTACATAAAGAACACCTACAACTGAACATTAACAACAGCACCAACAAAAACAATTCAAAAATGAGCAAAGGACTTGAACAGACATTTCTCCGAAGTATACATACAAATGGCCAATAAACACATACAAAGAAGCTTAACTTCACTCATCATTAGGGAAGAGCAAATCAAAATCACAATGAGATACCAATTCCTACCCATTATTGTGGGACTCAAACACATACTTGAATACCAGTGTTCATAGCAGCATTATTTATAATAACTAAAAGGTGAAAGCCTCCCAGGTGTCCAGCAGAAGGTGAACGATATAAACAAAATGTGGCATATATGCAAAATAGAATATTATTGTGCCTTAAAAAGAAAAATTCTGACATATGCTATAACATGGATGAAGCTTGTAAACATTATGCCAAGTGAAATAAGCAGGACACAAAAGGACAAATACTGTATAGTACCACTTATGTTAAGAACCTAAAATAAGTGAATTCTTAGAGCCAGAGGGTAGAATAGAGAGATTCCCAGGGGCTAGGGAGAGAGGGGATGGATTATTGTTATTCAGTGGTATAGTTTCTGTTTGGGACTGCAAAAAAAGCTCTGGAAATGGATAGTTCTGATGGTTGTATAACATCATGAGTGTAACTAACGCTGCTGAATTGTCCACCTAACACATGGTTAAAAAGGTGATTTTATGTTATGCATGTACACTTCACCACAATTGAAAAAATGAGTGGGAGAGGGGTTTACCCGATTTTTAAAGCAGTTTTCTGATTTAGAAAAGCAAATTTGATGGTGAGGGTAGAGAAGAAGTTTTATTGAGGTAGATACTAGAAGCTGAGGCCAGTGTGAGGTGGTAACAGCAAATATTCTAACCTGAGGAGCAGGAGGTCCCCGATCTGAGGTTGTGGCAGAGGGGATGAAGGACGGACGGCATCCTCCATATGAGAGGTATTTTGGAGAAAGATGAAGCAGCTGCTCCGTGTTGGGGGACAAAGGTGTATTCTCCTATTTGTCAGTCCAAGCCACCGTGTTCTCAGGTCAAATGAGTACAAGTTCTCGCAGAGGACTGATAAAGCATAGTAGCCTTGAATGAAAGCTTCTAAAACCTTAGTAGAAAACAATAGTGAAAGACACCAGTACGGGCAATTTTAGATAAATCAGGGGAGAAAGAGACCATATGTGTTACCCCTTTGCTGTCCTGGCTTCCTGACAATTTAAGTTTGAGGATTAAAGCTTAGTTCATTAAATTCCATAGCCCCATTTCTTCAAAATGTGGTATGCTAAATAACTGTATGTGGTCAAATGCTTCTTTTTATTTCAGTGACTTTGTAGTTATTTTGTGTGTTTGAACAATGTAACTATATCATCAAACCCATGTTTTCATATTTTTACTGCTACTGCTTTGAACAAGGCTAGTTTTTTTTTTGTTGTTGTTCTAACGACACTTTATTTGTGGAGCTGAAATTTTAATTTCATATAATTTCCACAGGTCATGAAACATCCTTCCTCATTTGATTTTTTTTTTTTTCTGATTCTTTAAAAATGTAAAACCATTCTTTGCTCACAGGCTGTCCTGTACTAATTTATTGCCCTAAGGGGAGGGAAGTTGGTGACGGTCTCTCCATTTCTACAGTGATCTCACTGTAGCTGGCGGGGGTGGGGGAAGGTGAGGTATTCAGCTTGGGGCACCAGTTTTAAGAAGAACACTAACCAGCTAATTAGAATGTCATCTGTCTGGTGCAGGGATGGGAGGAATTGGGGCAACTGATCCTAAGGAAAGACGACTTGGGATGAGGAGGCTGCACTGAATGCTGCCGTCAAATAAGTGACAGACTGTAGGAGAGGTGGCCAGTTCTTAGTGGACAAGAGCAAGTTACAGGAAAGTAGACTTGGGGCTTTACCTAAAGGAGAAATTAACAACAAGTAGAGTTGCCTGCTAGTTTTTTAAAAAAGCGAGTCAATAAATATAAACGTGCCATGGTACACATACATGACAAAAAGTGGAAAGATTATAAAATAATGCAATTTACTCTGAAGTACATTCACCTAGCCTAATTCCATTGTATGTCCTGTTTCTTTCAGTATTAAAAGTCAATCTAATTTTGAATAAGAAACTTTAAGGGTGGGAGGCAGGAGAATTTACCTAAAAAGGATTTAAATTTTTTTCTTTGTTGATTTTTAATCACAAAGGTAATATATGTTAATTATGCAAGTGGAAGAATCTAACCTTGTTTTAAGAAGTTAATAATCTCTGACCTCCTTCCTTTTCCTCCTTTCCCCCTCCTTGAGGTCATCAGTGTTCTTGCTCACACTAACATATAGGATATTGGCTACGTCTTCTCTCATCACTTTTTAATTTGCCTTTAACATATTATGGACATCCCTTTAAGTCAAGCAATACAAGTCATTCTTTTAATAGTTTATAATATTATGCCATGGAGTAAATGCATAATTTAGCAGTTCAGCACTAACTCATTCCTTCTCATAACTGTGTGATATTTCATAGAGTGAATGCACTCCAGTTTAGTCAGGCCTTCTCCTATCGTTAGATTCAATTGCTCACATTTCTTTGCCACTACAAACAATGCTTCAATAAACATCCTTGTATACATGTCTTTACATCCTGGAACTTCTCTCAAAATGATTAATTTCCAAAAGGGGTATTACCGAGTCAAAGAGCATTAAAAAATAAAAAAATTATCTTAGGCACTGCTATATTACTTTCCCAAAATATTGCTTTTATTTATTTCTGTTTTCAGTAAATAAAAGAACTGTTTTCTCCTCAGCATTGGATGTTGTCTCTCTTACGCCAAACTCATGGGTGAAAAATGGCTTTGTACTGTAGATTTAATCTGCATTTTCCTGACTAGCAAGACTGACCTACTTTCATGTGTTTACCAGTCATTTGGGGTTTACTTCTGAACTGTTGGCTTATATCCTTTGTCTATTTTTATACTGGGTTTTTGTGTCATTCTTAAAATTCTGTAAAAGTGCTTTGGATATTAAGGATACTAACATGAGGTGTATGCTACAAATTTGTTTTCCAAATATAATTATTTTTATTTTATTGACGGAGATTTTTACATGCGGAAATGTTTAATTTACATGTAATCAAATACGTTATCTTTTTCACTATGACTTTTGAGTTTTCTTTATAAGAAAGATTTTTTCCTACTCCAAGATTATGCAAATATTTTCCTGTTTTGTCTTAACATAGGTTAATTTTTATTTTTCATATTTCAATCTTCATTTCATCTAGAATATATTTTTTAATAGAATGAATTAAGATTCTTTTATATCTCTCTTTCATATGGCTAGTTAATTATGCTAATACTATTTATTAATTAAATCATTCCAGTACTAAAGTTTAATGTTTAATGTTTCTTTTGTCATTTAACATGTTTATATTTTTGTTTCTACTTTTGTATCTTTTCTTAGGCTAGTTCAGTATCTTCATGGTAAGTTTTAATATCTGATAAAGCAAATCTCCTCTCACTATTCTTTTTTTTTTCATTTTCTTGTATTTCTTATGGACTTCTGAGCTATATGGACCTCAGCTAATTTTTTCAGTTCCCCACCAACTACTCCAACTACCTATTGCAATTGAAATTGGAATTGGATTAGTTTTTTAAACAATTGTGGAAAGACTGATATTTTTGTGATACTAAATATTTTTATCTTGAAATATAGTACATACTAAGGTTCTTCAAAAAGTTTATAAAAAAATAAAATTGAAAGATAATATGAGTCTTTCCATAAACTTTTTGAAGTATCCTCACATCTCAATTTTCTCAATTTCCATTTTATTCCACTTGGTAAAAAATTTAGTGGTTTTTTTGGGGTAAGCCATATACTTTCCATTGAACTTATCCTTAGGCATTTTATGCTATTAGTCAATACATTTGAATTATTTTTTCTTTTCCATTTCTGAATATTATTATTTTGCTATTGATTGTGTGTGTGTTTATAGAAATTCAAGTTTTAATTAGCCAGTGCCCCCAGGTCACCAAGGATAATAATAAACAATATTTATCATCACTTCA
The DNA here is from genome assembly GCF_027409185.1 of Cynocephalus volans. Lineage (NCBI taxonomy): Eukaryota > Metazoa > Chordata > Mammalia > Dermoptera > Cynocephalidae > Cynocephalus > Cynocephalus volans. The sequence goes on from NC_084463.1 coordinate 153,902,673, forward strand.
GCACAGTGTTCAGGGGTGCATAGGGCAGAGAGCAGCCAATCCAACCCTGGCAATTAATAGTTAGATGAAGATCATAGTCAGACATGCTTACCATCCAGTAGCCAGTAAGGAATACTGTCATTGTCAGAAACACCCAGTCATAATTCTTCCACTATTATAAAAAAATAATAATTAACAGATTAAAATCAAACTTAAAGTTTCCAAGATGGTAAATTTTCCATAGTTTCAGTGTACACTTATTTAGACTTTTTTTTCTTTTAAATTGTAACAATAATTCCTAGTGAATCTAATTTTTTTTCTTTTTTATTATGGATACTCATAAGATACAAAGCTAATTGTTATCCCTCATGCCCATGATGTGAGGGCCAGATTCACACTGTTAGGATACACATTATCAGAAATTGCATTTGTACCCCGTGTCCCCCACCCAATTATCCCCAACCTCCCTCCCCCACTTACCCCCCCACACTTCACTTTGTGGCCCAAGGAATGTTCTCTCCCTCTGCAAAATCAATGCTATTGATTTTTATTTGTATTCTTACTTTCCAAATAAGCCAAACGATTCTTTAAAATCCTTTTTTTGTGGTTTTATTTTTTATTTTTTTGTCAAAGTCTCTTGGATTTTCTAAATGCATAATATTGTAATCTACAAATAAAGATAATTTGCTGCTTCTTTTCCAATATCTATATTGGATGTTCAGTTTCTTGACTTCCTGTATACCATAGAACCTAAGAAAACAATACCAACTAACAACAGCAATAGTTCTCTCCTTGTCTCATCATGATTTTAATGAAATGGCTATAATAACTCATATTTGGAATTATGTTTGATTTTGTCTTTACATGTTTAGAGTATTTTTCTACTGTTTCCATATTCTTAGAAATTAATTTTTAATTGACAAATAATAACTGCATATATTATATATTTATGGGTTACAGTGTGATGTTTTGATGTACGTTTACATGGTGGAACAATTAAATTAAGGTAATGAACAAATCCATCACCTCACATACTTATTATTTTTTTTTTGGGTGGTGAAAACATTTAAAATCTACTCTTTTAGCAATTTTGAAATATACAATGCACTATTATTACAGTCACCATTCTGTGCAATATATCAGTAAAGCTTATTCCTGTTATGTAATCTTGTATCCTTTTAGTCAACATCTGTTCCTTTCCCATCCACCGTCAGACCCCACCTCCAGCCTCTGGTAACCACCATTCTACTCTCTTCCAGATAGGAAGGAAATAATTAATTCTCCTATATGAGCAATCAAATCAAATCAAATCTTCTGCATATCCAATAGGCCTACACTAATGGAAAAGAGGGTGTGTTGGGAGGGGCTAGAGTCCCAAAGAAGTGAGAGAGGAATTTCCAGCAGAAATAGTTGTGTTGGGCAATTCCACTGTAAGTGTCCCCATGAAGGAGTAATGATCTGGTGGTGAGAGCCTGGGATATGCTTCCTTGAGATGATGGCAAATAAGTAACACTCAGTGTCCGGTTGAAAGTGTTAGTTCATTCACGTAAAGAAACAAGGATTTTATAGGAGCAATGGGTTCAGACAAGGTGAACCTCAGGATGAGGTGATCAGAAGATATGTTGAACTGTGGAATGGAGTCAGGCACTGAAGTGGTGAAGGAATGGCATGGTTAAAATCAAGAAGATACTGACCAAGCAGATGAGTGACACTAGGAAGAGAAGAGCATTGGTGTGGTACCAAGTGACTCAAATTTGCCCATCCCCTACGTAGCTGAGATAGAGAGGAATGTCAGCAAAGGGTAATGTCTTTCAGTATTTGCTTAGCAAATTATTCAGTATCCATAATGACAGTCCAACAGGGAGATCCAGGAGAGAGTATTTACGGGACTAGACGTCTTGTTCGTGTAATTTACCTCAACTATGCGCAGTATATCTTTTCAAATTCTGCCATGTGCTAGTAACAAGAGTTACACACTTGGACAACTTTAGGGCTGTTTTTGTTGCAAGTGGAGTTCAGCGTTTGGACAGAGTGTGGGCGCTGGAGTCAGGAAGACCAAGGCCTGAATCAGAGTTCTGCCCCTTACTTCCTCTGTGATCCTGAGCAAGTTAGTCTTCCTCATTTTGTAACACAGGGAGAGTGCAATGTGCATCATAGCACTGCAATGAGTATTTGGTTAAACAACTTTTGTGCCTGGTACATATTGTGCCAAATCAAGGCTAGCTAGTTATTGTGATTATTGTCAGGATAGGCTATCCTGGGGAGGTATTTTTTTGCTGAAGAAGTTCCTTTCCCTTTTTGGCTACCCATGGTGGGATCACTAGACAAGCAACCATGAAGAACGGTGAGAGGCATCTGGTGGGAGGAGCCTCCATTTTCAAATATGAGCACACACTCTCTCCTTTGCCTCAGGCAGAGGTGGAAGTGATGCCCCGAATCATTTAAGGTCTCCATCAGTTTGGAGAAACATGTTTCCACTTGTGACCTAGAAAAACACTTTCTTCTTGTCCAACACCTTCCATAGGGCATCCTTGATCTCTTTGTTCCTCAAACTGTAAATGAGAGGGTTCAGCATGGGCATCACCAGTGAGTAGAACACAGACACCACCTTGTCCCTGCCAAGCGAGTGGCCTGGAGCTGGGTTGCAGGCACATGACAAGGGCCGTCCCAAACAACAGAGTCACCACCCTCAGGTGCGAGCAATGCCCAGGAGCCTGGACGCTGGTGTGAGGCAGCCCACCCAGATGAGGAATCTGAGAGGTACAAAACACATGTGCTAATCTTTCCTGTGATTTTCTTTAGCATTGTTATTCTTTACACATCTTCGTAATTCTCATAAATCAGTTTTGGAGTGAAGAGAGGACAAACTCATTCATCAGGACGAATAAAAGTCATTAATTGTGAAAATGAGCAATTTTGCAATAGTGAGTTTTAAGCAAGGAGAGGAGTGTCTGGGAGCTCTAGAAGGAAATGGTATCTCCAGAAATTACAGAGGTGGAGATAAAAGTTTTTGGATTTTGTTTTTGTTTTCCACAGTGAGGATCCCATTTTTAAGTTTTCCCAACTAGAGTCTCTCATTCAGGGCTGGTAAATGACAGCTGGAATCCAGGTCAGAATGAGAGAAGCCTGCCTTACATCAGTGCTGTACACAGACCCTGCCAGCATACTGTCTGCTGGGCCCAGGAGGGAGCCCAGTGACATAGGCCACCATGGACTCCACTTGTGAAGTGAGAATGACCTACACCCTAGGTACATAACCGAAGAGAGGGCAAACTGAGACAGCTTATGGTGCATACATCAAACATCTGCATCAGGAGAATGCTTCATTTTACCTGTCTGTGCTGGAAGAGAATGAAAAATCCTGCAGATCTGTGATGCAGTCTGCTTTGTTTACAGCCTTTTGTGGCTGGCACCAATACTCCTGCTACCCACAGAAATTAGTTCCATTTGTTTAACCAATGAAGCTGCGTAGCCATCTTGGGCAAGCTCTCTTTTCATTTTGAAGCAGAAGTCACAAAATAACTTTCTTCACTCACAAATGTTTATTGGGCATTTATGATGTGCCAGGGAGACCTCTCACATGGAGACATGATGTTAAAAGACACAATCACGCTCTTGAGAAGCTTACAAACTGGGGGGGGGGGGGAGTAGAGGCTACAGGCTTTCAATATGCAGAGTAAGTGTTGTCGTGGAGGAGGGGGTTACCAGTAAACATGTAACTGGAAAGCTGCTGGGAATCAGAGCTCCTTATAAAACTTGATTGATAGAATCATCCATCTGAAAGATAATGAGAGACTTCAACAAAATTGTCAATAGAACACATCTAGTCTGTATGAATTGTTTATTGCAAATACACTTGCTATTTTTTTTTCTTCTTAAAATGTATTGATTATACATATTAGTGGGGTACAGATCTGAATATCAATTCACGTATACGATGTGTGATAATCAAATCAGGATAATTAGCATATTCATCATTACAAGATGTAATCATTACTTGGTGATGAGGACATTTGAGTTCCTCTCTTCTGTCAGTTGGTAACATGCAGTAAATTATTGCTAAGTATGGGTTTATGAGGAGTACTAAAGAATGGAGTCAGTCTTGTAGTTTAGTGACTAGCAAGATTTACAAGGTGAAACCCCAAACAATTGACTTCTCTAGGCTAACTTTCATCACTGCAATGTGGAAAAGAGAATCCAAAGAATTGAGTCTGGTGGACTTGTGGCCTCCGGCAAGGAAACGGCATTTGCTGTTTCTCTGTTCTGATGCTCCTTTCTCACTAATCATTAGTGAAGCTTTGTGTTGGGTAAGGTGTTTCCTGGGAGTCTGGTTATGAGTTCAGCCCTTTGGGTCTGTGCCGCTGCTACCTTAGGATATAATCAGGATCAGGAGGGTCCTGGGAGAAGTGTCAACTAAGGTGAGGATTGGAGAGAGAGTGGGAGTGAACTAGGCAAAAAAGGGGTGGGAACTCAGTGAAGGAAAGAATACATGCTAAGTCTGTTATAAGTACCTTTTAATCGAAGACTTGTATTACCATTCCAAAATATTTGACCTAAAAAAATGCACTTCAGACATAATAATGGCCTCTTTTGGCCCTGCTCTGCCACTGGAACTTGGACCACCATGGATACTGCAGGTATTGCAAAAAACTTTGGAATTTTCATTCTTTCTGAGAGTCCAGATATGGATTGAGTTTTTTTTTTTTTTTAAAGTATTTAAAACAAGAAGTCTTAATAGTATTGTCTTTGGGGTAAATTCTACCAGTTATTAGCCAGCACCCTCCCTCATCCCTCCATAAAAAAAAATAAAACTCCACAAAATTTAAAGTTTATATTTAATATTATTTTAAAGTGTACAATTCCAGCAATTGAAGAATTGTGTAGGTGAATGAGCTTTTTAAAAAATTCTAGTTCATCTTAGAAGGTTGTGGTAGATCTGTTTTGCCTTAGTATGAATCAATCTAATCAGATTGTTAAACTCTTAAGACCTGGCTGATTGTTATCTAAACTTAAATGAAAGCATGATCTGAGAAAGAGAGAGAACACATCATTTTGGATTTTGAAGGGTGAATAGGTCTTAGATAACAAATACAGTCAGTAACTTGGGATTATATAAAAAAGCTGTATTTTGGCACTCAATGCAGGAGAGGATATAGAAGGTGAAAGAACAGAAAGCAAATAAAATTTGCCTATTTCAAAATGGTGCCTCAGGCAGGTCCTGTATCCAGAAGAGAATGTTCATCCAGGGTTTGGGTACAAGTCACCTCAGCACAGTTCAGCTGGCAGTTTCCCTCCCCTGACCATTACCTGAGTACAGTCCAGGTTCCTTTATCTAACCCTACATAACTCTGTTAACACAATCATTCCTAAACCTGATTATGTACCTGGTTTGAAGAAACAAAAAGAAACCATGGGAAAGAGGAAGGATGATTTTTTAAACATTGCAAAAATAAGTCAAAATTATCAATAATCACAATAAAAATGAATGGTTTAATTTTTCAGTTAAAATATCCATCTTTCATATTGAGTTAAAAATAGTCCAAGAAACATATGTCACTCTGCTCTGGCTGACTGAGTGGCTTAAACAACAGTATTTATTCCTCATTGTTCTGGAGACTGGGAAGTCCAATACCAAGGTGCTAGCAAGGTAGGATTTATTCTGAGGACTCTTGACCCAGCTTGTAGGTGGCTGTTAACTTGCTATTTCCTTACATGGTGGAGAGAGAGAGAGCTCAGTCTCTCTTCCTTTTCTTAGAATGACACTAATCCCATCATGGGGCCCCACCCTCATAATCTCATCTAAACCTAATTACTTCCCAAGGGCCCCACCTCCAAATACCATCACATTGAAGATTCTGACTTCTACATATTAATTTGGGGGTGGCAGGGTACACAACATTCAGTGTATGCACAAAGCATATCTGAAATAAATAACAAGAGTTAAAGGAACGGGAGAAGATGTACTAGTGAATGATAAACTGAAAGCAGAGTATTAAAATCACTACTAGGTAAAACAAGACTTAAGTTGAACATCTGATAAGTACAGAATCCTCCCACAAGATAGGCCATGTATCTTCTTAACAACACAACAAGAAAACAATAAAACGTGTATGTCAAAAGCTGATAGATATATATACAAAGAGAGACTGGCAAATTCACAATCATAGTGGGATATTCAGGAAACTTCCCCAGAAAGCAACAGATCAAGCAGATTAAAAATAAAAACATTTTGGATTTACACAATGACATTTCTTCTTGATATTTTTGGTGGTTTGGGGTTATCTGTATGTTTTGTGCCTGAGGACTCCTGTTCATCTCTTGTTCTGTGTACCTTAGCTGATTAACAGGGACTATGAGGTGCTGGCAACTTGTTTCTACGTCTAGAGGCTCCTAGTCCCTCCTTGTGATCACTAGCTTTCTACCAGGGACAAGCTCTGCATCTCCAGCCCTAGCACCAATAATCACCACTTTAGCTTGCAGATAAATGCCATAGCTGCCATGCTGCTTACCACGAACAGAGATGAAAGGATGGAGGGGTGACAAGAGCTGACTAGATAGGACACAAAAAAAGCATAACCTAGGCCACTTCCCACCACTTCTTGCTTCTGTCATCCCAGACTTGAAGATTCTTTTTTACAGTCCCTATATCTGGCTCAAAGATTGCGCTTTTCTTTCTTTCTTTTTTTTTCTTTTCTCTGCTATTATAGACTCATTATTGGCTTTTTGTTTTGTTTTGTTTTTATCTTTTCTAATATTTCATATAATTATAGCTGTGAAGAATGATGTGTGTCATTCACCACCTGGATCCCCTCTCCACCTAGAATTCTCTCTCTTTCCTCTTTCTCCCGGGAATCCCAGCCCTCACATTCTATCAGTTTCCTTATACTTGCTTCATACAGGTGCCCCTGTAGTCATTGCACCTTGGCCAGTTCTACTTTACTATAGGCACTAACTCCACTGAAATATTACCCAAGTTTTGGGCTTTGCATGTAAATCTTCCTTTGACACAGCAAAGTCTTTCCTTTAGTCTTCACTAAAGGTACTAATTTAGGAATAAGGACAACAATAAAATTCCATTGATTCCAATGGACTGTCTCTGAAAGTAAACTTGCTGTGCCTTTTTAAGATCTCTTGGTGCTCACTTTGGCAGCATATATACTAGAAAAAAAAAAAAAAAGATCTTCTGAATGGGCAGAGGGTGCAGATTAGGAGGGACTGTTTCTCTGTCCTTCCTCACCCTGAAGGAGCTTCTGTTCTCAAAGGGAAAAATAAGGGACAGTCCAATAGAAGTTCTTGGCAACCAAGCCTTCCCATATCACCATGAGAAGAGTAACCTGTGTGCCCAGGGGTGAGATTTACAAAAATATAACAATGATGTCCAGGGGTGATAATGAAAATACATAAAAACTGGTAAGGGCAGCAACCTTTCAGAACAGGACGTCTTCCCAAAGGCCTGCTCCAGGACCTAGAGATCATGGCACTTCACTAGCAGCCTACAGGCAGTCCCAAAGGTTATCCACCTGTCCCCACCCCAACACACACACACACACACACACACACACACACACACACACACACACACACACACACACACACACACACACACACTTCTGCTAACCTCTTTAGCCCTTGATCTTATCTAAATTTATACGACATCTTTATTTGTCTGTGCCCCCAATTTCATGTGTGCTTTTGTGAACCCCTTTTTGGGCATGTTCTCTGAGTTCCTAAAAACTATTTCTGAGAAATATATCAGAGGTAAAACTATTCATTTCAGGCCAGATTAGCTACTCTTCTTACATAAGAACAGGGAACTTTTTGGTTGCCAGGATAATATATTGAAAAGAAGTTATCATGCTTCTATAGCCCTAGATTATCTCGAGAAATACTGAGTGTCTGGAGAATGGGGTGAAAATTAATTATTTCCCTTGTATATATTTTTTTCTTTTGAAAAGTATGTTCTGTGTATATTCAAAAGTAAGTGTTTTTTAAAAGGGAGTATTGCCATAACTACGGGATCTTATTAATTCACTTATCCATCATGTTCCCTTATTAACTTTTTATTCAATCAGTAGTATTTTTCCTAGTGCTGATAACTGAAGACAAATTTCTTTACAATGATATGGAATAAAGTACCATCTATGCTTCCTCTGATTCCTCCTGCATCCCAATAAGGTGGCATCTTTCAATAGATTTATTTCCCTATTCTACTCCCTCCTCACATCCAGATGAGTGTGATAAGCGAGACAAAATGTTTCTGTTTTTCTATCCTTGGTCCCCTGAGCCCAAACCCTGGGTGTTTTGGTTCCAGGTATCGTAGAATTTCCCTCACAGTGTGTCAATTTTATTTAAAGATTCATTCTTTAAAACTGTTATTACACATACCCAGAGACTCTATCATCGTCCATTTAGATTAACTGTATACATAAAATTTGCCAGAATTTTTGCTCATTGCTGCTACCTCTCCTTTTTATTTGAGGTCTCCATTTCTATTTCTTTGTTGTTTGGTTACAATTTTTTTCTCCAGTAATTTCCAACTGTAAGTATGCTTCTGATACAACCTCTGAAGCCTTCCAAATTCACAAATATCTTTCTTTGACCCTCATGGGACTGATGCGCTATGACCCCACATTTTAGGCTGACCGAATTTTAATTTCTTTATTTTATGCATGAGGAAACTGAGGTTCAAAGAAAGAAGAAATAAGGTAACCTGTTCAAGTTCATGCAGCTCGTAAGAAGCTGTTAACTAGCAATGGGGGCTTCAGGTAAGGATTAACAATCAGCATCACAGGATAAAATAGGGGTTATCCCAAATTCAACTTTATAAAATGATGTCCTGGCAAAGAGCTAGTACAGAATGTGCATTCTCATCAGAAATGCTACAATGTCCCAGGTGCAGCTCCCAGGCCCAGCCACAGCCAAGAGTGTGCTTATTTGCTGAAGATGGTGCCGGCATGGTGTGTGCCATCTCAGTTCAGGGAGGGGCTGCATCTGCACACTATTCTTTTTCTTTCCTAGTTACATTAGCTCTTCAGGGGTGTGTGACTGGTTCACATTCTCAGTCCAGATTATAGATCAAATAGTAAGTAATATCTTCACCTAGGTGTAGGTTTTTTGGAACATTCTCCTTACGTTACACAGAAATAGACAACCTCTCAAGATTCCTCTTTTACCCTTCATGCAGGACACCATTTGGGTAACAAGTTTAATCCAGGGTCAACTCCCAAGTGTCCTTGGCTCTCCTGTGTATGACCAAATAGTGTGAGGACAGGGTGTTCAACCATCCTGTGCACTTCTTTCATCTTAGGGATTAGATCTTTTGGTTCATAGTCCAGAGCACTTTCTATAATGCCACAAATGCCTTACGTGAGAAGAAACTGAGAAAGCCAAACAGCAGAGTCTTCCTCTGAACTATAAGTGAGTCTTACAAGAGGTCTTTGTGTATCTGACACTTGCCTTTCCTGCTTGAGGGGCTAGATACTGAAAATGTGCTATTCCCCACTAAAAGTCAGATAGTGGAGGAAGAAGCACCTGAAATAGTTAGCTGCTAAGACAATAAAAGGTACAATGCTGGCTCTGCTCCCACATGTCTTTTACAAGACTGGGATAGGAACAAAGAGAGGAGCTGGTGATCCTGGCCCTCAGGACTAAAAGAATACAGGAATCAAGAGAGGGGTGAATAAACATTCCCCCATCTTCCCCCCACTCCCACCCCAGGCGGATTTCAGGATGCACTGAGCAAGCCTTTCACGGTCCACCCCTAATGCTCTTGCAGTCACCAGTGTTGAAGAATCTCTCTTCTGCCTCCTGACCCTGCCTCTCTTGAAGTGTGCATTCTAGGGCAGGGAGACAGAAACTAACCCCCCCCCAAATAAATAAATAAAGTAAACATATTTCCTCTACAGTGAGATGTAGTACATAAAAAATAAAATAAAACAGGATAAAGGACCAGAAGATGACAGAGGGGGAGAGGGTGATATTTTATAAGAAGCAGTCAGGGAAGGTCTCCGAAAACCTAAAATTTGACAGAAATCTGAAGAAAGAAAGGAGAACCAAGTACATCCCAGGGGTGGAGGGTTTCAGACTGAGGAAACACTCCAGAAAGTGTCCAAGATGGTCCATTGAAGTGAACAAAGAAAATATTTGAACCTTATTACTATTCATTTTTATCTACAAAAATACAAAAATTAAGTGTTCTTAATAATCCTTAATGTATTAATTATAATATAAAATATATACTATCCATTATATATATGGATATATGATGAATACTCAATTTGTTAACAATTATGCGTGTGTGAAATTAAAAGTTCACAGATTGCTACTGTCTAAGGCAATGAGCTCCTGAAAGACAAGGGTAGAATTTTATGCATCTCTGTATCTTCGGACCACATCATATCATGTGGAACAAAGTAGGTACGTTGGGGGAAGAAGTGAAACCATGCTGAGCATAGAAATTCTCTGTATATCTTTTTTTTTTTTTTTAACCTGTGCTTTACAGCAGAGTCACTATTTTTTTTTGTATTTTTAGTAGCAACTGGACCCAGGCCTTTCAGACAGGCCCCTAAAAAATGTATGGGTGAATGAATGGGCAGAACGATGGATCAGTGAGTGGGGAAAGGAGATTCACAGGACCCGCGTGCATTGCAATGCTGCAAAGGCAGCCTTGGCACGATAAAATACCTTGGGCTTTGGAGTCTGACATGAGTTAAAATCATCCAAGGACTGTCCTTGAGCAAAACTTGTTTCCTAATCTGTGGACAGATGAACCTCTACGCCCGCCCAGCAGCTCCCCATCGTTAACGCAGGAAATACTTAGTTAAGATGATGAAAAGTGCAAAACTGACTTTGCCCCAGTGATGCTATTTACAAAATTCCAAGGAGCCACAGTGATGGAGAGACAAGTTTGCCCAGAGACAGATGACACGGCCTCAGTTAACTGAGCGGAAGGTATGTTGACAAAAAGGGTTGAATCAACATGAGCTATAGCAACCGTGGACTAACAGGTGTACATTACGCGGTTTCCCACTCCGGTCCCCTCCGTTCAGTGCCACAAACGCAGCTCCTTAAAGGGGTGGGAAGCTCTTAGACTCCAGAAAACGAAAGATTGGCCTGCCATTGGCCTTAGTGGATGTCAGTCCCCTGCTTTTCCCCGCCTCCTTGCCGTCCCTGTTCCAGCAGGCTCGTTCTCTGTCGCCATCTGCAGGCAGCGCCCGGCACTACATCCAACGCGAAGAAGCGGAGCTTCTGCCTGCCGAGTACCCGCAGGTGGGGGGCTGGGGAGACAGCGCTGCAAGTAAAGGAGCATCGCGGGCAACGAGGCAAGGCCGCCGCTGCACAGACGGGGCCGCCGACCAGCTGTATTGGCATCACCTCTTGAAAAATGCAAATGATCAGGCCACCTTCCAATTCTATCAAATCAGGATCTTGCGGAGAAAGGCGTTCCCCATAAGATTCTAATGAATCTTAAACTTTGCAAAGCACGGGTCTGAGTTTCTCAGACAGGTAGGGAGGTAAGATCCCCCCAAGAAGGGAGGGAATTTACCCAAGGTCTCCCTGCAGGGTCCTGAGAAGCTGTGAGGGTCTAAAGTTAAAATCCTCCAGGACACCCTCCCCAACCCCAGCTAGTTCTGTGGCCTCAGGCAAACTGACCTGTTTCTTACTTTGTGACATGGGGTGAAAAGTCACACCTATCCCAAGAAGTGACTGCGAATATCAAATGAGACGAAGAGGAGTCAACTACCAAGCACCACCCCACTGAATATAGGGGTTGAACTACAGTGTCATCGCTTTGTCCCATCCATCCCAGGGCCACCCCTGTATCTTGGCCCCCAGGCCATGTCCACTCGTGCCTTACTGGAAACTTCTTCCTTGTGGCCTCTGGAGTCCAGGTAGAGCAGGCATTAGTCTCCCTGAGAGTGCTTTGTCTTCCTAGGATAGGATGGGCCAAGGGTCCAGAAAGGAAGGTTAACTGCTGGGGCTGCAGGGCTGGTCCCTGAGCAGTTCCTGGAAGCTTAGAGATCCCACCACAGTCCTCTCTCAAATGGGGCCAGCTTCAGTGAAGTGATGGGAGATGAAGGGGAAAAGACCATTCCTTCTACTCTTTTCTTATTCCATTGCAAGCTCTGAAATAGGATGTTCAGGCCCTCATCCCTAGTCCATCTCCAGAAGCCAATTCTTAGCTCTTCCTGCCACTTTTGGCTTTGTACCTCTGATGACAGTTCTCTTCTTCTCCTCTATCAAACTCCTACTCATCCCTCACCTATCAAGTCCAAATCCAAACCTCTTAGTCTGTGATACATCCCTAGGTAGAGGCAGTGGCACCTTCCTCTTAATTCCCAGAACATGTTGTTTGCAACTAAATGCAGAAATCAACCTACTTTGTAAGGAGTGGGTGAGCATCTTTCAGGGGCTCATGAAAGAGTCACTGTCCAAAAGCACTGGCCTTATCCCCTACCGCCTCCAGACCTGGCCTTAATATTTGATCCATTCCCACCTCTCCCAACTGCGTGAGCGGTCTTTTCCTCTGTATGGGGTTGACAACAGCAAAGTGACTCAACCACCTGTCACCTGCCCAAAAGTATTCTTGTCACATTTATAATAAAATCCAGACTCCTTACTACATACAGCCAACAAGGTGCTTACTTCCAAAGGAACTACTTCTATAAGAACCACTTTTTTTTTTTAGATTCTATATATGAGTGATATCATGTGGCATTTGTGTTTTTGTGCTTGACTTCACTTAACACGATGGTTTCTAGTTCCATCCAGGTTGCTGCAAATGATAGGATATAATTTCTTTTTATAGCTGAGTAGTATTCCATCGTGAATATATACAACAGGTTTTGAGGATTTTTTTATCCGTTCATCCATTGATGGGCTTTTAGGTTGACTCCATTTATTGGCTATTGTGAAAAGCATTGCAATGAATGTGCAGTGCAGATGTCTTTTTAACATATTGATTTTATTTCCTTTGCGTACATACTCAGTAATGGGATAGCTGGACTGTATGCAGATCTATTTTTAGTTCTCTGAGGAACCTCCATACTGTTTTCCACAATGGCTGTACCAATTTACATTCCCACCAACAATGTAGCAGGGTTTCCCTTTCTCTGCATCCTCACCAGCATTTGTTATTTTCCGTCTTCCTGATAACAGCCATTCTAACTGGGGTGAGATGATATCTCATTATGGTTTTAATTTGCATTTCCCTGATGACTAGTGACTTTGAGTACTTCTTCATGTGCTTGTTGGCCATTTGTATGTCTTCTTTCAAGAAATGTCTGTTCAAGTCTTTGCCCATTTTTACTTTTTTGTTTTTTCTTGCTGTTGAGTTTCTTATATTTTCTGGATATTAGCCCATTGTTAGGTGGGTGGTTGGCAAACACTTTCTCCCGTTCTGTAGGTTGTCTCTTCACTTTGTTGATAGTGTCCCTTGTTGTGCAGAAGCTTTTTAGTTTGATGGAGTCCCATTTGTGTGTTATTGCTTTAGCTGCCTGTGCCTTTGTAGTCTTGCTCATAAAAGTGCTGCCCACTCTCATTTTATATAACGTTCCCCCTATGTTTTCTTCTAGAAGTTTCATAGTTTCAGGTCTTAAAATTTAGGTCTTTAATCCATTTTGAGTTGATTTTTGCATATGGTGAGAAATAGGGGTCTGGTTTCAATCTTTTGCATGTGGATAGGATGTCAGACAATTTCAACAGCCCCATATAAGCATCAGCAGAAGGTGAGGTTTCCTTGGAGGCTTAACAGATTCCCTGAGCTCCCCTCATTCTGTTACTGCTGCCAAGTTGCAGTGGGTTTGCATCGAAGCTTTCAGAGCACAGCCGCAAAAGGGAAAGCAAAGCCGGAGTTCCATACCAGACCTACAGTCATGGCCCAGCCGCTGTGGGCAGTTAATTTCTTTGTGAGGGTCAGTTTTATATTTAAGGCAGAAATGGAAGACTGCCACCTAACATGGCAACAGACTAATTATTCCAAGCATGCGGTTCAGTTGCTATTCTAGTGACTAGCAAATAAAAAGGAAATATGAGCCTCAGCTATTCCTTAGACTCAAGGAGCAGGGGAACTCTGGGAGTGGCAGAAAGCATGTGCTGATTTGGGTCCTATTATGAATGGGCAAGAGTGGTCTACTAGGAGGTAAAAATACATGTCACCTAAGAAACAGGAGATCTGAAATATAAGGCAGGCTTTTATCTTTATCTTCTGCTGAGGTATCTTCATGTGAACATTTTTTCCCTTTTAATTTTCACTATACTTCAGTTATACCTCTCAGTTAATGGCCAACCTAGTTGCTATTATAAATCCCAGCCTCTCTTTCTTCTATTTTGTCCTATGTTCTTCTCTCCCATGTTCAGTCCCTTGTCCCTTCTTACTCCTTCCTGGACATTCACTACCATGTATTGAATGTGAATCCTTCCATGCCACTCTTTATCTTTCAGTTGCAGCGGATTAACATCTCCAAGTCAACGTGTCAAAAAGTAGAAGCATCAACACACACAAACACACACACACACACACACACAGCACTGTTGCCACTCACAGCAGCTCCTTCCTCAGACTTCCTGGTATCAGTTATAAAGACATTAACTATAGTTGCTCAAGTAAAAAGCCCAGGAATCATCACTGAGCCCTCTTTTTCTCTTAATTATGGAGCACACCATGCATAAGCAAATTCCATGAGTTCACCCTGCAAAATAAATGCAGAATCCAACTATTTCTAACACCTCCACAACAAGGCCATGTCTCTGACACCTCCAGGATCCTGGGATAAACTCCTAGCTGCTTTCTCTCTTCTGTATTTACTTGTCCTTCCCAGAGTTTGTTGTCCACACAGCCACCAGAGTGAATTTTTAAAATATAAATCAGGTTATACAAGTGTACTTCTAAAAGTCTGTGGAAAAATAGAATTGAAAGATAATACAAATCTTTGCATGAATTTTTGAAGTCCCCTTGTATTAACTCCCTGCTTCAAATTCTCCATTTCAAATAAATTTGACATTTATAATAAAATCCAGACTCTTTGCTATCACCTACAAGGTGCTTAGTGATAATGACACGTGCAGATGCTCCTTAAGGTTCGTTGTTTTCCAGGGCAAATTCTCTGTCTTCAGAAATGTCAGGCAATTTCAACAACACCATTCTCTACCATCTCTTGCTTTTCATTGGTTTTTAAGTTCTCCAAATTCTACAGTGAAAAGAGAATCATCCAGTCTCCTTGAGCAATGATTTATTCTCCACCGATGTGTATGCTGATGAGTCACATGTACTGCTTGCAGATGACTTAAGGACTAACAGTGAATTGAGAAAGCTATCATAATATTTCTCTTTTTTCTAACTTTTTGATATTATTTTTACAATTACACTTTGAAAGTTTACTCTCTCCAAACCTCACAGAGCACCTAGAATTTAAGTAGTGATTGTGGCTGGCGTCTCTGTGTATATGTCACTTTAAGTTAGGTTAGGAAAAGCACTCATGATTACTCCACCAACATCATCAACTTTTACATCAACACATTCTTCTATGACTTTCTAAAGGCTTGTCACATCATCACCTCAATCGACTATAGTCTCCCCTTCTTTGTCCAACTTCTCAAAAAAAATAGCACCCCATACTAAAGGCATCTGCTCTTATTCAGGTTCTTAAACAGTAAGATGCTTCCTCAAGCCCCATGCCAAGTACTTCTTTGGTCATCACTTTGGAGATGGCTCACTGGGGAGTCCTCCAACAGGCCAGTAATTCTGCACATGCTAATGCGCGTCCCGGCAACCAGACGCTGCAAGTTCTGGTGTCTTCCTCCTCCTGCATCTGCCCCTCAGCCAAGTTGGCTCATTTGCCAGAGGCGCCCAGCCCCACTACACTCCACCCAGGAGCAGGCTGCAGCCTGCTTTGGGTCTCTTGGTCCCCTGGAGGCTGGTGAAACGTGGGGTCTCAGCGAGGTTCCGCAGCGGCCGCCCGGCCCCGCCCGGTTGCTCTTCCCGCCGCCGCCACCGTCCACACCGCAGCGGCAGAACCGCGGCGGCCCGTTACCCGCCCTGCAGCTCAGGACGCTCCGCACGGCAAGTGCTGCGCGTGCGCACTGTGCAGTCAGAGCCCCGGGAAGGCGGGAAGGCGCGAAAGCACCAGGCGCCTTTCCCGCCCAGCGCTCGCTCAGCTCCTCCCTGGTCTGAGCGGCCTCCACCAGAAACAGAGAACGCCCACGAGCGGGAAAGGGACAGAGGGAAGTGACTGCTCAAAAGTTTATCCCGGGCCACGGAATAAGCTGGCTGTGCAGGAAGCAGGATCAAAGCGCAAATTCCGTAAGTGCACCTTAAATATACTAAATCTGAATCTTTGAGCGTAGGGTCAGGAATCTTTTACGAGCTCAGAAGGCCTAATTCACAGGAACAATAAAAGCTTGATGTGAGACAAACTCCCTGATTTACAAATGAGGAAACTAAGATCCCTAAAAGGGTGGAGGGAGAGGTTTCCAGGAAACTGCCCTCTAATCATTTTGGGGTGGTTCTTTCCTGGCATTGGAAAGCGTCCTCCGTTGTTGCTGCTCTCATCAGTTGGCAGCTGAATGCCTTAGACAGGCCTTCTTAATATATCTGGAGTTCTCTCTCTGTGCAGGTCTCTCAGTTCTGTGTCCTGTGACCTCTTTTTGCCTCCTTCGTCTCTGAGCTCTGTCTCCTCAAGTCAGGAGTTCCAACCAGCTTTGCCCTGCTGCCCTGCATTGCTCCCAGACCTGGAATCTCTCAAGGGAGTCAGCTGGGGTGCATCACAGGATGAACCTCATCTATCACTGTTTTTTATTGCTTGATGTCCAGCTCCTTGCAAACCATTGTTTTGTATATTTTACCCATTTTGTTTTTGCCTCATTTTCAGACTAGGAGATAAATCCGGTCCCTGTTATTCCATTTTGGCCAGAAATCCAAGGTAATAACTGTTTTATTGTTCTTGACTACTAGTTCTGTCACCTCTGTCACATCTGGATCTGTTTGTATTCACTGATTTCTCTCCTCATTATGGGTCATATTTTTCTGCTTCTTTTTATGGTGGGTAATTTTTGATTGGACATCAACCTTTGTTAATTTCACATTTTGGGCTGTTAGAAATATTTATGTTCCTATCAATATTATTGAGCTTTGTTCTAGTACATAGTTATGTTATCTGGAACTATAATTATGTTATCTGTTATGTTTTCACTTCTATCTCATTTAATACTGAATAAAACTCTATGAAATAGATATTATTATCATCCTTATTTTACAAATGAAACCATTTTATACTTTCAAGGCTTACTTTTAAATTTAAGTGGGACCAGAGCAGCTTTTAGTCTAGGGTTAATTTTATCCTACTGTGAAGGCAGTGCCTTTCTGAGTATTCTACCTGATGCTTCATGAATTATGAAGTTTTCTAGCCTGACCTTTGGGAACAGAAACTATTCCGAACCCTGTGTGAACCTCAGGAGCTGTTCCATTTGCTTCTTTTGGGTGGTTCTTTTCCTGCTCCCAACAGTTTCATCACAGTCATGCACTTACTGATATTTAGCTGAAATTTCATGGGGCACCCATTACCTCTGGCACCCTCTCTATCTGTGTAGCTGTAGCTCTCTTCTCTGTACTACTCCTAAAACCTCCAGCCATCTTGGCCTCCCAAGACTCCCAGCTTGTCTTCTCAGCTCAGGGAAACTGCCAGGCTCTACCTGTTTCCCCTCCCTGAGATATTCCTTGGAAACTCTATCCATGTAGTAGGCTAGACAGCTGCAGGGCTTACCTCATTTGACTTTCCTCTCAGATATCAGAGATCACTGTCCTGCACTGCCTGATGTCCAGTGTTTGAAAGTCATTGTTTTATATATCTTCTCTTTTTTTTTTTTTAAAGTCATTTCTGGTGGGAGAGAAAATCCAATCCTTGTTTCTCCATCTTGGCCAGTAGTAGAACTCATCATGAATTCCATGAAGACTGAAGATAAGTTATTCCCAGCTACAGAAAATGACCAGAGTACCAGACCTGAAGTTTTAATGGTATATCTACTTTTATTACACCTCCTCACTGGAGCAATACTCTAAGCATAGCACTATATCAGTTTCTTGAAAAGGGATAAGTTCTTAAAGAATGGTAGTTATAATCCCTTCTCTTGTGTTATTTAAAATGTATTTGGAGAGATTACACACACAACTGCTTGTGAAAAGCAAAATGATAGTGTATGAGTTAATGCAAAAGGTGTCTTAAGACAACAAGGTGACTAACCAACAATGTAAATACTTAAAATCATTGTAAATGTGGACAGGCAAAAATAATAATATAGCTAATATTTACTGAGAAAACGCTATGTACCTGGAATTATGTGTGCAGCTTCACATGGATTATTTCATTTAACACTTAATAAAACTCTGTGTAATAGGTATTATTATCATTCTTCTTTAAAAATGAAGAAACTGAACCCCAGCTTGCTTCATGTTGCAAATGTAATGGACTTCAGAGCAAGGATTTGAATCCAGGCAGTCAGACCTCAGAGACCAGTTTTTGTCCACCACACTATTTTACTCAAAATATGCAAAATGATGATACTAAATTGAGATATAAACAAGTGCTTTTAAAGAGAAGAATGCTTAATTCAGACTCAAGAAATTAAAGTAGTGTCATATAAGAAAGATCTTAAAGAATAAATAATTAATCTAAAATAATCAAATTCATAGAGGCAGAGGTGGTTGCCAGATCACGGCGGGGAGGGGTTAGTCAAAGGGTACAAAGTTTGGGTTATAGACAATTAAGAAGTTCTAGAGATCAAGTGTACAGCATCATTCCTATAGTTAATAATATTGTATTGTATGCTTAAACATTTGCTAAGAAGATAGATTTTATGTTGTGTTCTTATCACAAAAATAATAATAATAATAAGTAAGAGAGCAGGAGGAAACTATTGGAGGTGATGAATAGGTTTATGGCATAGATCGTGGTGATGGTTTCACAAGTAGATGCTTATCTCCAAACTCATTAAATTGTATACATTAACTATGTACAACTTTTTGTATGTCAAAAATTACATTTTTAAAAAAAGAATGAATAATATTTCTCCAGCTAAGTGAATCAAGGATGAGGAAATAGCTAGAGTAAAGTCATGTACACATGAAAACATATTTGAAGAACAGTATAGCTGGATTTGATGATACATATCTGTATATAAAAAAGGAGAATTCAAGAATGTAGTAAGGAAATAATGCTTCCTATGCTGGGAAGACAGTTTAGTACAAGATCACAGTAGGCTTTATATTAGAAAGAACTTTTTATTTGTTAAATTATTGTATTTTACTTTATTTTTTTTGGTGGCTGGCCATTAGGGCGATCCAAACCCTTGATCTTGGTGTGGTAAATACTTTTTATGTTGCCAGGAAAAAAGTTCTGTAACTGTGAAATACTAAAAGGAATTCATTGGTTCACAAAGTGGACAGTCCAAGTTCTGCTGAGCTCTAATTCAGGGGTACACAGTTTCTTCAAGGACTTTGTGTGTTCAGTGTCTATGTTTCTCCTTTTCATGTCATCCTCTGGCTGACTTTCTGCCTAGTGACAATGGAGCTGCAGTGTCGCTTTGCCTCACATGGGGTGGCAGAGATGCAAAAAAGATTACTCAAAGCCCATCTCTTCTGAGCAGTGAGACACCCTGAAGGGGTTAACTTCCCAGAACCCTCAAGAGAGAGGCATTCCTTCCTTAGGAAATTAACCCTGAACTGGGGTTCTGTCTCAGTATTTATTCTAGAGGCCAGAAAGTTACAGAAAAAGAACATAGGTTGAGTTATGGTTAAGTATAGTTTAACAACAGAGACTGGTAACAACAGTGAAATTACAAAGTGACATTCCATAATGCAATTTGCAAAAGGTTAAGTTGATCCACCAACCAAAGCTTGTTCTTAGCAAATATGGTGTTTTCCTACAGCAGTTTCCTCAGTATTTTTACATAACAATAAAGCAACTTTCTTAACATATCAATCAGTAGGTTAACCTGCTCCAAGGGCATCTGTTCTTGAAAGCCAGCAACATTCCTGTGTTAAAATTCTATATCCACAGCAGAGACTTTAGCCTGGGGAAAGTTTCCTGTCTTTTGCAAGCTTAACATTTCTGTATGTAATTTTAAAAAGTTAGGTTAAACCTGAAACTACAGGGCTTTGGAAACTAGACCCAGGGAAATACATTTCCTTTTAAATGTTAGTACACTCCACACTGCAGTAATTTCAGAGGCTTCAGTATTCAGATATTGTCAATCCTGGTACCCCAAGAAAACTTCTTGACATCTAATTGTCCCCAGCTAAGTAGCTCACCCATTCCTGCACAAAACCTTGTGGTGAAGGGGCCATTTACACCTGTTCCTAAGCTGGCATGAATTCATTTCTATACACATTTATGTCTCCTAAAAACTGAGAGAGAGACATAATAGCTTTTTGGAAAATGGATGCAATATCTTTTTCTCCCTTGAACTTTATGCTTGAGTATTTGGATTTTATTCTGTAAGCAAAGGAGAAGTATGAGGGGAGTTCATAAAGTTTATGGAAAATGAAATTAAAAGATAAAAATAAAAAATATAAACTTTATTTTTCAACATAGTCTCTGTCAAGTTCAAGAAACTTTTGTAAGTGATGATACCAGCTATTTAGTCCATCCCTAAAGATCTGTGGGTCCTGGGAATTTAACACTGTCATGCAGAATTTTTTACATTTTTACCTGAAGAAACATGGGTGCCCTTTAAAGACTTTTTCAAGATTAGGAAATAAGAAGTCAGAAGAAGCCAAATCAGGACTGTAAGGTAGATGCCTAATGATTTCCCATGGATACTTTTGCAAAATTGCCCTTGTTTGATGAGAAGAATGAGTAGGAGCATTGTCATGGTCAACTCTGGTGAAGTTTTCCCAGGTGTTTCTCTGCTAAAGCTTTTTCTAACTTTCTCAAAACACTCTCAGTCTAAGCAGATGTTACTGGTCTTTGGCCTTCCAGAAAATCAAGAAGCGGAAAAGCCATGTTTCATCCTTCTGTTACAGTTCTTTAAAGAAATGCTTCAGGATCTTGATCCCACTTGTTTAAAATTTCCATTGGAAATTTTGCACTTGTCTGTAGCTGATCTGGGCACAACAGTTTTGGCTCTTCAAGTAGGAAGTTTGCTCAACTTTAATTTTTCAGTAAGAATTGTGTAAGCTGAACCAGTTGAGGAGTCTCTGGTGTTGGCTACTGTTTCTGCTGTTAATTATTGGTCCTCTTCAGTTAGAGCACAAACAAGATTAATTTTTTCCTCACAGGCTGGTGTGGGTGGTCTGCTGCTGCAGGCTTCATCTTCAACATTGCCTCGTCCCTTCTTAAAATGAGTTGTCCATTTGTAAACTGCTGATTCCTGTTGGCATTTTTGTTGTCCACATAAACTTTCTGCAAAGCATCCATGACTTCACCATTCTTCCACCCCAGTGTCACCATAAATTTGATGTTCTTGATTCAATTTTAGCAGAATTCATGTTGCTCATTGATAGGGGCTCTTTTCAGACTGGTGTCTTATCCTCAGTGCCTTAAACTAGATCCTGTCCAGACATGTTATAGCAAATTTGTAGGAATTTATTTGGTGCAGAAAAATTTTGAAATCCAGGTGTAGTTTTTTCATCATACACATTTTCCATGATCTTCTTGACAATCCCTCATGTTTTTAGATTATATCCTGTGTTACTTAGGAGGAGAGAGTCAATTTAGACTTCATTGAGTTACATATTCATGTTAAAATGCCTAGGACTATGTTTTTCAATATGGTAGCCACTAACCATATGTGACTATTTAAATTTAAATTCAACCTAACTAAAATGAGATAATAAAAATGTGAATAATGCAGATCTTTAATTGAATTAACCACATTTTGAGTACTTGGTAGCCTCATGTGGCTGCCATGTTAATTAATGCAGGTGTAGAATATTTCCATCATTGCAGAAAATTCTGTTGGAAAGATTTAGTTTGGGGCACCACCTACAGAACTATAGTGTAAAACTTCAAACTTTGTGCAGGGAGAAATGGAATGGGAGGTCGGGGGGGGGGGGGAGTTGATCTAAAAGAAGGCAACAAAACAAGGTAATATAAATCTAGAAAAAGCGAGAAAAATAAAGGGCATCAAAAAAATGATAGAAATGAATACAAAAAAAATATCCGATTAGTTATCTTGCTGATTGCATGAAAGATTTTTTAAAATTTATTTATATTATATAAAATAAAATTCAGTCTTTTTGGTGTACAATTCAATGGCTTATGACAAATGCCTACGCTCATGTAACCACAACCAGAATCAAGATACAAAACAGTTCCATCACCTTAAATAATTTCTTTGTGCTCCCTCCTTGTCCTCCATGTACCCCAGTCCCTGGCAACCACTAATCTGTTCTTCATCGCTCTAGCCTTTCCCACAATGTCATGTAAGTGGAATCATACAGTGAATCAAACCTTTTGAGTCTAGCTTCTTTCACTTATAACACTGCATTTGTGATTCATTAATGTTGTATGCATTGGTAGCTGCTTTCTTTTTATTGCTGTAGTATTTCGTTGTATGAATGTATCAAAATGTGTTTATTCATTCATCCACTGAAAGACATTTGAGTTGCTTCCAGTTTGGGGATTTTATGAGTAGAACTGCTGTGAACATTTGCATACAGGTTTACGTATGAATATTAGTTTTCACTTCTCTTGTGTTCATACCTAGGAGTGGGATTGCTGAGTTATATGGAAAGTGTATGTTTAATATCACAGGAAATTGACAAAATGTTTTCAAAGTGGCTGTATCATTTTGCATCCTCACTGCCAATGCAGGAGAGTTCCAGTTGCTCCATATACTTGCCAACACATGATATTAAAAGTTTTTCTGGGCTGGCCCGTGGCTCACTCAGGAGAATGTGGTGCTGGTAACACCAAGGCCATGAGTTCAGATCCCTATAAAAGGATGGCCAGTTCGCTCACTGGGTGAGCGTGATGCTGACAACACCAAGTCAAGGGTTAAGATCCCCTTACTGGTCATCTTTTTTTGAAAAAAAAAGTTTTTCCAGTTTTATTCATTCTAATAAGTGTGTAATGGCATCTCCTTGTTGATTTACATTTTGCTAATGACTAACGACTTCAGAATTTTTTCATGTGTTTATTCATACCATCTATATATCTTCTTTGGTGAAATGTCTGTCAAAATATTTTGACCATTTTTATATTGGTTTGTTTCTTTATGGTTGAGTTTTGAGAGTGCTCTGTATATAACTTGGAAAGAAGTTCTTAGTTATATTATTTTTCTTGTAATATTTGAGGATATTTTATTTCAGTCTGTGGCCTGTCTTTCTATGTCTTCATACTGTCTTTGGGGAAAAATGTTTTCAATTTTGATGAAATTCAGTTTATCAGTTTTTTTATGGAGTGATTGTGCTTCTGTATTTTATATCAGAAAACTCTTTGCTAAGTCTAAGACCACAAAAAAAATTTTCTTCTGGAAGTTTTATAGTTTTAGGTTTAAAACTATGGTTCATTTTTAGTTCATATTTTTGTATCGTACAGGATAGGCCTCAAATTAGTCTGTCTATTAATTAGCTAATTTTTCTGTTTGCTTTGCATATGGCATCTAGTTGTTCCAGTATGATTTGTTGAAAAAGTTACCCTTTCCCCACTAAATTTTCTTTACACTTTTGTTAGAACTTCATTGAACTTATGTGTCTGGATTTATTTCTGGACTCACTATTCTGCTTCATTGGTCTATTTGTATATCCTTTCACTAATACCAGGCTGTCCTGATTGCTGTAGCATGATAATAATTCCACAAATCAGTCAGTGAAAGTCCTCTAACTTTGTTCTTCAAACTTATTTTGGCTATTCTCGGTTCTTTCCATTTCTATATAAACTTTAAACTCACCTTATCAGTTTCTGTATAGAGCATGCTGACATTTTATTGGAATTGTATTCACTCAATAGATCAGTTATGGATGACTGGACTCTTAGGAATATTGAGTCTTCCAATCCTGAACACAATATATCTCTCCATTTATTTAGGTCTTGTTTTATTTCTTCTAGTATTTTTTTAGGATAAAAATCTTGAATATCTTCTGTTAAATTTTTCCCTAAGAGTGTCAATGTTTTCTGATGTTATTAAATTTTTCCCTAAGAGTGTCAATGTTTTCTGATGTTATTGTAAATAGTATTTTTTTAAGTATCTTTATGATTGTTTGTTGCTTGTAGCCTGCAACCTTGCTAAAATCACTTATTATTTCTGGTAGCTTTTTTTTGTAGATTTTATAGGGTTCTCTACATAAATTATCATATCATATGTGAATTAAGATAATTTTACTTATTTCTTTCTAATATGAATGCCTCATTTCTTTCTCTTCTCTTATTGCACTGGCTAGAACTTCTACCACAGTTTTCAATAAAACTGGCAAAAACAGATATCCTAGCTTTTTTCTTAATTGTGGAGAAGGCATTCAATTCTTTACCATTAAGTATGATGTTGCCTGTAAATTTTTCATGAAGTTGAAGAAGTTCCCTTCTATTCCTAGGTTGCTGATCAATTTTATTAGAAATCGATGTCAGGGTTTACCAAATGCTTTTTCTGTACCTATGGAAAGGGTTGGATTTTTTTTCTTTTTGTTCCTCTAATATGGTAAATTACATAGATATATTTTCAAAAGTTACAACAACCTGCATTCCGGGTATTTACTTCTCTTGGTCATGATTTATTAGTTTTTGCATTTATGTTCATAAGGATTTTAGTTTTCTTTTCTTGTAATGTTTTGTCTGTATATTGTAGAGCTAATTTTGCCCCATTGTACAGACAAAACACTTTTCAGTATTCTACTCAATACCTCATGAATTATGATGTTTTCTTATGTCTGGTGGGAACAGCAGCTATTCCCAGCCCTGTGCAGTCTCCAGGGATTGGTGCTCTAATCTTTCTTTTTCGGTAGCTGGTTCACCTGACTTGGGTGATTTTCCCACATGCATGTGATGATCACTACTCATCTGAAGACTCAGAGGGGCTCTGGCAGTCCTCTTCTGCCCTTCAAAAGCTAAACTCATGGCTTCCCAGGACTCTTAGTTCCTTCTACTCAGCTCAAACACTAGTGAGCTTTGCCTGGATTCTCCTCCCTGCACTGTGGCCTAGATTTCTTTCCAGTCATATGGTTTGAATCATTTTTTTCTGTTTCTCAAGGGTCACTGTCCTTTCTTGCCTAATACACAATGTCTTGGAAACCATTTCATATATTTTTTCCATTTCTCTAGGTCTTTCAGGTAGGAGTATAAGTTGGGTCTATGTTGTTCCATCCCAGCCAGAGTAGAAGTTTGGGATGTTGCTTTTTGTATTCTTTCTAGATGTTTTAATTTTAATCAGTGGGCATAATAGGCAATAGTAAGCTCACTTCATCTTGGCTGCCTAGTTGTTATTAAACATTAAATATCAACATACCAGAAAGAGACTAAAGGCTTCTTAACCAGATTAAGGGCAACTTCGAAACTCCTACAGGAAACATCATGTTAAATAATGAATCATTATAAGCATTTTCTTTATAATCAGGGAGAACAGAGAAATGCTCACTATAGCTGCCTTTGTTTAGCTGCTGAGTATATAATTACCATTGCTTTATACTATACTAGTAATTCCAGCCAGTGAAGTAAGATTAAAAAAAAATAAGTAAAATACAGTATTTAAGGATTGAAAGAAGGGAACAAAATATATTCATAGAATATTCACAAATGATATCATTGCCTATTTTGGAATCCAGAAAGAGCTATAGATCAAATATTAGAATAATTATGATTTCGCAAGTTGAATCATATACATATACACACATACACCATTGGAACATAACAGAGAGAGTAGAGACAAACCCACAAAACATATTAAAATATCTTTGTATTAGTCTGTGCTATGGTCTGAATGTTTGTGTTCCCCTCTCTCAAAATTCATATATTTAAATCCTAACTTTGAAGGTGATGGTATCAAGATTTAGGGCCTTTGGGAGGTGATTAGATTATGAGGACTTCACCTCATCTATTCTGTCATAAAAGCCCAGATAGACCAGGACAGTTTGCTAGGGTTACCCTAACAAAGTACCACAGACTGTTTGGCTTAAACTACAGAAATTTATTATCTCACAACTCTGGAGGTTCAAAGTCCAAGACTAAGGTGTCAGCAGGGTTGGTGACGCATGAGGATTTTGAGGAAAAATCTGTTCCAGGCCTCTCTCCTTGTCTTGTAGACGACCATTGTTTTCCTTTGTCTCTTCACATTGTCTTCCCTCTGTGCATGTCTGTCTCTATGTCAAATTCCCTGTTTTTATAAGGATATCACTCATACTGGATTAGAGACCCACCCTACTGTAGTATGGTCTCATCTTAATAATTACATCTGCAGTAACCTCATTTCCAAATAAAGTCACATTGTGAGGTGCTGGAGGTTAAGACTTCAACATATGAATTTTGAGGAGACACAGATCAACCCATAACAATTGTATATGGCAAAACTGGCAGTACAGATCTGTTGCTTTGCCTCCCACAGGTTTGTCACCCCTTTACCCCTGAGTAACAGAGCTGCCAAAGATTACTCAAAGCCCATCTCTTCTGAGCAGTGAGAAGCCCTGGAAAGGGGTTAATCTCCCGGAACCCTCAAGAGTGAGGTGTTCCTTCCATTTGGGAAATTAACCATGAATTGAGGTTCTCTTCCTGCATTTATTCCCCAGACGAGGAAGTTACAGGAAGAGAACATAGGTGGGGTTTTTGCTAAGTACAGTTTAACAAGTTTAACAATAGACATTCCATAATGTAATTTTCAAGAAGTTAAGTTGATCCACCAACAAAAGCTTGATCTTAGCAAACATTCTCTTCTTACAGCAATTTCCCAGTATCTTTACATATCAATCAGTAACCTGTCTGTCTTTGATCCAGCAACCTTGCTGTGTTACAATTCTTTATCTTACAACAGAGACTATAGCCTGGGGAAAATTTCCTGTCCTTTGCCAAGTCAGTATTTGAAACTGCAAGGCTTTGGAAAACCAGGCCTTGTGAAGTACATTTGTTTTATGCATACTTCACACAGATCAATGGAGGAAAGATAAAAAATCCAACTAGTAGGGTTGGAATAATGAGATATGTATGTAGGAAAAATAAAATTAAAAAGTGATACCTACTTCAAACCATACAGAAAACATAATTCCCAATTAAAGACATAAATGGGAAGAGCAAATCCTTACAATTTTTAGAAAAAACAATGGAATTATTTTTATCCTATGAAAGATGTTCTTATGACATAAAAAGATTGTAAATTTGATTTCAACATTAAAATTAAGAACAAATTATGTTAAGTGAAACAAGTCAGGCACAGAAAGAGAAATAACACATGTTCTCACTTATTTGTGGGAGCTAAAAATAAATAAATAAATAAAAACACAAACAAACATAGAGATGGGGGTAGAAGACACAACAATCACAACAATTCCTTGAACTTTTTAAGACAAGTGTAGGGGGGAGGGGAGAGAGGGAGGGGAGAAGAGGAACGGGTAAAGGGTCATGAAAAGTGACTACTTTTCATGTATATTGAGAAGTTAAAATAAAAAATTAAAATAAAATAAAATAAAATTATGAACTTATATTTTTTAATGACACCTAATGAGAATCAAAAGTCAAGCCATAACCTTAGAGAATATATGTTTAACACATAGGATAAACAATTGTGTCTAAAACACATAAAGTAGTTCCAGAATCAATAATGAAAAGAAAAATAATCCAACAGAAACATGAGCAAAAGACATGAACAGGCATTTTATAGGCTGAAGCATGAAAAAGGATTCAATCCCCGTTAGTAATTAGGAAGCTACTGTTCTAACCATCAGTAAGATGCCATTTAACACCCACAAGGTTAGCAAACATTAAAAGTTGGACAATACCAAGTTTTGATGAAGATGTAGAATAATGATAACCCATTTCCCACTGTTCAAAGTGCAAGGTGGTACAACTATTTTGTAAACTAATTAGACAGTATATTGTAAAGGTATGCATTTATCCTAAAGTTGAGAAATTCCACTTTTATGTCTATACCTGAGAGGCATTCTTGCACGAGTGCACCAGGAGACATTCTCAAGGATACTGATAGCAGAACTGTGTCACTATTTTTAGTAGAGAAAACCCAGAAACAAGTTACATGTGCATAAACAGTTAATTTCTTCAGTGGATTCTATTTAACTGTGAAAGTGAATATAAAATTCCATCAACTAGGATGAACCTCCAGAATGTAGTGAAACATACTGGAGGCCTGTAATGATTTCTAATATGCTATTTCTTAAGCTGGATGGTAGATACATATATGTTTATTATTGTATAAAATACAGTATATGTCATATACCACCTTTGCATATATAATATGTTTCATAGTTTAAAAAAAACATGGTATAAAGAGATAAGATAAAACGAGAAACTGAGGATGATTTGCAGGTGCTAGGTTGGGTGGCTGAGTGGGTGATGACACTGTCAGATTCAGGAAACACAGAAAGAGGGGCATGGTCAAAAGTAAGTTTTATGGAAAAAAAGTAAGTTTTATGACTTTTTTTTTGAAGGAGTTGAGGGTGAAATGTCTGATGTATCCAAGAGTAGATGACAAACAGGCAACAAAATATTAATATCTGGACCTCAGAAAAGAGGACAGTGCTTCAGATTGTGCAATAAGTAGTTGAAAACGTGAAGGAATAAGAGAGCACCAAGAGAAGAAACTCGCTATTCCTAAAACCCAAGCTCATTCCATTGCACCTGTCTATTAAATCAACCAAACCCAACTGTCCCTCCTGATTTTACACTCTCCAGACTTATTCCTCTATCCATATGGACTGGATCCAATGCTTCAGATTTCACAATGATTCTCATCTAAGTTATTTTGACTCCTATGGTATAATATTTTTCACTTCTGCCATTGTTTTTTATTTCTGTTGCTATTATATTCTCAATATATTGTTCCCTGGACTACTACCAACTGATTTTATATGTATATGAATATGTATATTTATTTATATGTATATATATATGTATATATATATATATATATATCCAGTGTATATATATTTATATATCTCCAGTCATGTGATTTATGAGTCATTTTAATATATTTCCTTAGTGCTGTTGAAACCATGTACAGAATAGAAACTAAATATGTGTTTAAAGGGAATTTTTGAAAGGTAATGTTTCACATTTCCAGAAGATATATTAAATAAGTCCATCTTCACTAATAAGTAAATAAATGCAGGTTTTTATTTTATTTATTTTATTTTTATTATTTTTTATTTTTTTAAAGATGACCGGTAAGGAGAGCTCAACCCTTGGCTTGGTGTTGTCAGCACCACGCTCAGCCAGTGAGCCAACCGGCCATCTCTATATAGGATCCAAACCCGTGGCCTTGGTGTTATCAGCAC
The DNA here is from genome assembly GCF_027409185.1 of Cynocephalus volans. NCBI lineage: Eukaryota > Metazoa > Chordata > Mammalia > Dermoptera > Cynocephalidae > Cynocephalus > Cynocephalus volans. The sequence continues at coordinate 153,932,074 of NC_084463.1, forward strand.
CACACTCTCCCGAGTGAGCCACAGGCCAGCCAAAATGCAGGTTTTTAAGATAGCCAAATTTAATGGAATTTCACCTATCAATTGGCAAACATTTAAAATAGTAATACTGTAATTCTTCTGAGTCCACCGTAACATTGATCTCCTTGGGCAGGGGGGGAAAGGGGGCAGGGTGAATTGATACAACTTTCCTGGAAAGCAGTTTGGCAGTGTGTGTGTGTGTGTGTGTGTGTGTGTGTGTGTGTGTGTGTGTGTATATAGTGAAATATGTTTATATCCTTAGTCTTAGTATTTCCACTGTTGTAAATATGACCTAGGGAAATATTCAGATGTGGAAACAAAAATGTTATATGTAGAGGAATGTTTGTCATATTTACAGTAGCAAAAACTGGAAACAATCTAAATATCCAGGGATAGAAGAATGGGCTAAAAATTATTGTACAGTGAAATATATAGCTCCTCAAATTGTGTTTTCAAAGGTTATATAATGATAGAAATCACTGGCAGATTGCTGAGAGAAAAACAAACTCAAATGTAGCATAGTTTTTAAGAAATATAAGATTTATGTCTGCATATAAATTAATAGAGGCAAGTAAAACAAAATGTAGAATGATTATCTCTGATGACGAAATATAGTAATTGGTTTTTTCCTCCATTATTCATTAGCCATTATATTACCCAATTTTTATTCAGAATATCTATTAGTTTTATCATTAGAAAAACATGAAACATACTATTAAGAGAGATTTTCATTAAATCTTCAATCTTTTTTTTAAGGATCCTGCCACGAAGCAGACAGGTTCTGGCACACCTGTTGATCACTGTCTGTCTGACATAAGAGAGCGCAGCTGTACTCCTAAGCTTAGAAGTGAAGTCAACAAGCGTGAAACAGCCCTTGAGATTCAGAATCTAAATTTGGACACCAATGAAGAATGTTGTTTCACCTTTAATTTCAAAGAAAGATCCAGGAAATCAGACCGTAGGGAGTTTACAGTATATGGTGAACCAGATGAGAATATCTACTCAGCTCTGAGAGCTAATGAAAATTTCAGTGAAAGAAGAGAGAAACATTTTAATAAGAACATTATTGTTTATGAAGAAAACACAATACGAGGATATTTAAATTTAGGAATGCCTCTCAAATGCCTGCCTAGAGGTTCTCATTTTGAAATAACATTTGGTCAAAGAAAGAGTAGCCAGGAAGGAGATGATCAGATGTTGCGCCAGTGTGAAAATCCAAACACTGAATGCGTTCTTTTTCATGTCATTGCTGTTGGGAAGAGGATAAAGACTATTCTTCAGATCAGGGAACTTCATGAACAAGGAAGCACGCTTTGTGTCTACGCCTTAAAGGGGGAGACTATCAAAGAAGCCCTGTACAAGGATGGCCGATTTCGGTCTGACCTAGACGAATTTAAATGGGAACTAATGGAAGGTCATAAGAAAATTTATGGAAAACAGTCCAGGGTGGATGAAGTATCTGGAAAAGTCTTAGAAATGAGCATTTTTAAAAAAGACGTTGACAGGAAAGGTATCAATAAGAAAATTAAACAGAAGAGTGAAAGAGCCTCTGATGAAGTCAGTCCCTGTGGCCTGATACAGTCTAAGAACAAGGTCGACGAATCACAGAGAGATGGAGAGTGTGAAGATGGAGAACACAACAGAGAAAAATTTCTCCCACGTCAAAGTCTGGGGAGTGACATTAAAGTTAAAACTTACCGGACAATGTACAGGCTTAGAAATTATTACAATAGTAGTTATGGAAGAAAATATAGGAAGAATTATGGAAGAAACTCTCAAGCTAGACGGAGGATCCATCTGGGTAGGGAATATACTATTAGTGCAGATGTCAAGAAGGAGGTAGCTAGTCTCTTAGAGAATATAAGACAGTTGGACAAAGCCATGATGCGTCAATATCCGAATTTTAATGAAGAGACACGTTGGATGAGAGAGTATTTTCAGGAAGAACAGAAGAGAAAAAAAGTGTCAACATGTAAACAATTCAACATGTATAAAAAGTACTTTGGAAAAGTCACTGGAAATTCTTTATCAGTTGCAACCTGTGAACAACTTACCTACCTGAGTAAGTCAGTGGGGTTTATGAAATGGGACAATAATGGAAATACAGGCAATGCTACTTGTTTTGTCTTCCGTGATGGTTATATTTTCACCTGTCGACATGTTGTACATCTTATGGTAGGTGAAGGCACAGATCCACGTTTGTGGCCAAATATAATTAGTGAATGTGCAAAGGTAACCTTCAATTATAAAAAGTTCATCCCTACTGATGACAATTGGTTTCGCATAGAGCCATGGTTTGAAGTATCTAATGAAACTCTAGATTATGCCATTTTAAAACTAAAAGAAAATGGAAATGCATTTCCTCCAGGCTTATTTGGACAAATTTGCTCTCAACCACCTACGGGTTTGATTTACATAATTGGTCACCCAGAAGGCCAGATCAAGAAAATAGATGGTTGTGCTGTGATTCCTCTACATCAGCGGTTAGGAAGGTATCCAGAGCAAAGTCAAGCTGAGTTGGTAGAACTCCATGCTGCCACTTATAATGTCGTCCCTATGTTTACCCAAAGAAGTTTTCTATCAGAAGTTTGGAGCACACGCACACTTAGTTACGACACTTGTTTCTCTAGTGGGTCCTCTGGCTCCCCGGTGTTTAATGCATCTGGCAAATTGGTTGCTATGCATACCCTGGGGCATTTTTATCAACATGGAGTTGAAGTTTATGCCGTTATTGAATTTGGCTATTATATGGATTCTATCCTTTGTGATATTAAAGAGAAAAACGAGAGCTTGTATAAATTACTAAATGAAGAAAAAAATGAGAACCACAACGAAGAGAAAAATAACAAACAAGAGCCATCACTTCAAGATCAAACTGAACCCATGGAATATTAGGAAAAAGATGCTGTCTTCAAGAAAATATGCCAATAATGTAGAGTATTGAGAGCTCTTTCCTTACAGTATAATAAAATTTACTTCTTAGAAAACTTTTAGAAAGTTATGTGGATGTGCAAAATCCATGTTAGAGCTTAAATACATACTGGGGTATTTTTTCCTCATTGGCTTTTTTTTCTTTATTTGAAGTATTCTCAAGCCTCACTTAATATGCTTAGTTCATTTATATACCCACAAAGAATTTGGTATTTGCCGTTCTAAATGCTCAGAATGGTCCATCTTTATAACTAGCAAGATGATTCTTGTTCTTTACTGTGGTTACTAGAGGTGGGAAAGGGGGAGGGGGAATGGGGCTAGTGAGAAATTGTTAAAGCATCACAAAGTATAATCACGTTTTGTCACGATGAATATACTCATTATCCTGATTTGATCAGCACATATTGTACACAGCTATTGATATTCAACTCTGTACCCCACAAATATGTAAAATCAATTACGTTTCAATTAAAAAAAAAAGAAAAAAAAGTGACTCTTGTTTTCTGCCTAACAAGATAAGGGGGGAAATACACTGTTAAAGTGAGGGAAAGCATACGTATGGTTCCTTTAAAACCCAACATTTTTTGGTAACTTTCACTCTTCCCTTCCATGCTGCATGTTACCTCAGCCTGTATTGTAAATGGCAGTACACAATTCTAGGTTTTCAGTTCTTTGCTCTAGTTCAGCAATAGCCGGCCCTTCTCTTGCAGATATGAAGAGGAGCTTGCTAGTCTTCATTCCCACTCTCTCATGTTCAGAATCTAGAAAGCTAAAAGTTAAGTATTTCAGACTAATTTGTAACTGAGCTTCTAAACCCAAATCTGGTTCTTTCAAATAGATGTACATACTTGCATGTCATTTGGAAGATGGAAGTGAAGTGGAGGCCATCCTTCTGCTTCATCTTTTGAAAAGCTGGGTCATAGAAAAGTGAACATCTAAAGATAGCAGTTTTGGCCACACTCAGGGTCAATGTCTAGTCACCAGCTTAATGGAAGCTTCATTACTATCAGGAGTAATTGCAGCAGCAGCAGCAGCAGCAGCAGCAGTCAGTCAGTCAGTGTTGCAGTATTTCGTCATTCACACTTATACTGTAAAGAGGCATTTGTGGTGGTAAATTTCCTAATTCAGCTTCCTGATTCCTGGATTGTAGCTAAGAATATGTTCTTGAACTCAACAATTCAAGTGTTGGCCTCTTGAATCCCTCTGCTTTTATCATCCTAAACATTTCCAGCACTTGATCCCTCACATTAAATATTTACCTGCAGTGAACCCTGACTGCTATACCCTCCTTGACAACTGCAAGCAATTGATTGGACTGTCTGAATATGTGGTCATCTCTTGGTTATACAAAAATCGTAAATCTAACTCAAGCAGAGACTTGATCTGCTTGATTTGTAATATACATACAGATCAGAAACTCTAGATCTGTATGTATATTAGAAAGAATATAAGAAACAACTGCTGAATTTCCAAAAACCAGAGCTTAAACAAGACAAGTTTATTTCTTTCTCACATAATAATCCAAACTTACAGTTTTCTGTGGTTGTGGGAATTTGAGCCTGTCCAGGTATTAGTTTTCCTCAAACAAGTCACACCACACTCCTCCATATGCAACATCGGCCTAGATGGCTGCTAATCTAGCCAACACCCCTGCACTATAGCCAGAGGTAAGAAGAAGACGTGCAAAAGAGACAGCATTTCTTTCTCTTAAAAACACCATCTGGGAACTGCATATACCACAGCTGTTCACACTCATTGTCCACAACATGGTTAACACTCATTGTCCACAACTTCGTTACATGGCTCAGTTAGCTGAAAAACAGGCTGTAAGGTGTAGTGTTTATTCTGGATGACCACATGCCCAGCCTAAATTTTATAACCATGGAATAAGGGGGAAATGGATATTGGGTAAACCTGTAGTCTCACCACAATCCCATCCATCTAACCGCTTTGGTATCTGTATATACTCTTTCCAAATATGAAGCACACTTGCCCGCTTCTCAAAATAATCAAGAATTTGGGGTAATGTATATTTCTCTCCACATCTGAATGTAGCTCTTCATGTTCTATAGACTTATCTGTCCGTTCCCCCTCGCCCCAGCCACACACCGACCATACTATAGTGTAATATGGCCAGAATCCAACAACTTAAATTTTTATTTGGAAAAGAAAAGAATGGGAAATAGAACAGTCACAATCCCTTAACAATGGTCGGATTCTGTGGTGCAGGAATTGCCAGTATGCCCAGCTTTGGCAGGGGAGTACAATTTTTGATTAGCTCAAATTGCAATTCCTGATTACTTCTCACTGGAGCTGGAATCTCCTTGACCTTTATCCTTCAGGGTGCTCTTTTTTTTGTCTTGTTTACTGTAGCCATTTCTTTCTCTCTCTCTTTTTTAAAGTCTAGTTTTATTAAGTTAGAATTTAGGTACAGTAAAATTCACCTTTTTGGTGTACAGGACTATGGAAAAGAAGCAACACCCCTGTGTAGGCATCAAAGTAACACCAAAGCACATAGGACGTGCAGGACCGATGTCCAAATGAGGAGGGAAGCCCAGAGGGATGGGTTCTGCAGTTAGTGAGGCTCTTATCCTAGAGGCACCTGCCAACCTGGAGAAGACAGCTGAGAGGCTGAGTGGCTAACCAGACATTTGAAGAGAATCATGAAGCTGACGGCAACAAAAGTTAGACTTTAAGGCCTATCAAGTGGTAGGGACTTAGTAAAGACCATCGGATTTTGGACAGGAACAAAGTATTGCACCCAGGGAAGAAGAATGTCTCAGAAACCCAACATTTACAGTTACACAAGTCAGTTTGAAATCATCTCAATCCCAATTAGGTTAAGGTGATCTGGGATTGCTAGTGATTCCAACCCAGCCATCTCCCCCAAAATTAATGGTAATGTCTCTTTGGAGAAACATTATATACATCATCCTGGGCTTCTAATTTTTTTTCTACAAGACAAAGTTTCCAAAAATAAATGTCAAACTTGGACTTAAAAAAAAGGTAAGAAACTTTTACTGGCAAAATAATTCAAGAAAGATGGTAGAAATGTAGACTTAATGTGAAAAATGTGACACTACTCTATCCAAAACATACTTCAATTATTTACCTATGTACCCACTCAAGGACCTATCGTGCTCATTCAAGAGGCAGGCCCTGTTTCTTAATTAAACTAAATAATAGGACATTAGCTCCTACTCTCAGCAATAATAGATTCTCTTTTTCTACCATATCATGTGGATTGACATTTCCTGTTTTAGGATGTGTAGAAACTAAAAGGAAAAATCGCACAACAAAAGGTGAAGTATAACTTTAACCAAAATGATATCTTTACCTATTTTCATGAAGCTATGGGTTTTCTTGTCAAATCCTGGAGCCCAATACTTCTCCTACAACCACATGTGTTAAAGATTTCCAATCACCTGATCCTAAATAAATCTCCACTGAAGATGATTCATGGAAGCTTCTATTTGAGTAAATCAGATGCTCAAACTTATTTTTTTAAATAGTGTAAAATTGAAGCCTGCCCCTCCAGTGCCAATCCTGAAAGGCCTATCACATGTCACTGCTTGAGCTTGCCTGACATGTGATCTCTGCCACCATCCCTCTAAGCCAAAGACGGGTCCCACCAGATAGGCCAGACACAGGATGGTTCTCAGTGGTTATAGTAAGATTCATTCCCCACCTAAACTTTAGGTATAGTTTATCACTGGGATTTACAAGAAAAAGATGCATTGACCCTAGGATCTCGGGATGGCAAACACATCTCAATTTGGGATCTATATCTCAAATGTCACCACCTCTGAGCTGGCCTCCCTGAAGCCTTCTCTGTGCTGCCCCAGCATCCTGTTCATTTCTGTATTATAGCACATGGATTATAACTCTCTTTTCACTTGTCCTTTTCACTTACTACATTGTCACTTAATGGTTCTGAGGACAATGTTGCATTCACCTTATAGTGCATAACACTATACCTGGCACACATAAAAGTTCCTTCAGAAAGATTGAATACTTTTTTTTTGTTGTTTGTTTGTTTGTTTTAAAAAAAAAGAATGCTTTAGGTTTGTAGGTCTTAGATATATATCAACAAAAAGCAAGTAACAGCTATCCCACAAAGCCCATTCAAGAGACCACTATCCCAACAGATACTTGTATTAGAACCATACAAATCAGCTAAAGGGGAGGACCCAGGGGTGGGGCTCCTGTAGCGCTTTCCTTCTGTCTTTGCTACGTAATACTCATTGGCTGCATCCAACACTGTAAAGGGCAGCCAAGGAGAGAAAATCAGGGGTGGGTCCTAGCCTTGCTGGTGAGATAACATGAGGATCCTTCCTCTTTGATACATTTTTATGTATTTTTGTTTGTTTGTTTTATCTTGTTTTTGCTTATTCTTTAAGGTCAGTTACACAGTTATTATTTTTTTTTTTTAAAAGATGACCGGTAAGGGGATCTTAACCCTTGACTTGGTGTTGTCAGCACCACGCTCAGCCAGCGAGCTAACCGGCCATCCGTATATGGGATCCGAACCTGGGGCCTTGGTGTTATCAGCACCGCACTCTCCCGAGTGAGCCATGGGCCGGCCCAGTTACACAGTTAAAGCAGAACTAAGAGACAGCCACTCAAAATGAATTCTGGCTAATGATTCTTGTCAGTCCAGTCGTGTGGTTCAATTTCTTTCTCAATTGCTGGCAAGAGAGGAGGGGCTGGGTAAATAAATTAATTGCTGGGCTTCAGGGAGAAGAAAACATTTGCAGCTGGCAGGGCCATTGCAGTGTGCTTTTGTTGCTGAGACTATAAATAGGCTAGGAAGAAACTGAAAGTTAAGAAATTAAATTTCCTGTTATGTAATATATTGGTTTACATAAAATATCTAACTTACACATAATATATTTAAGGGTCTGGCCTGCTGTGTCCTTTTCAGGGCCAGAAATACATGGCAGCTAAAACAATAAAAGCAGACTGCTTAGCTGTGTACCAAGAATCCCTTTACTTTTTTCAATAATCCAGGATATCAGGAGTGATGGAGAGAAGGGCATTTGAGACTTTGTTAACCCAGGGAAAGTGAGGTAGCCCCAACAGGCTAAGCCACCCTCAGTTCTAGCACCTTTAGACCAGCAGATGGGTCAAAGAGGAGCACATGGGAGTGAACGACCAGCTTCCAAACTTTACAGCTAAGAAACTCCACCCGCCCTGAAGAAACTCTCTGGATGGGCGTGGTTGGTTTTTAGGGGAATTTCCTAATCATAGTGATCTCATTCTGGGGAGCTGAGAGTCAAGTAGTACCCCGGGAGCTGCGGGGGGTGGTGAGTCATGGAAGGACAAGTGGGACTGGCGGGAGTGGAAGAGAGCGGGGCCCAGGTGCTGGGGAGCTGGGGTCTCAGAGGGTCATCTAACAATAGAGAGGAAGCAAAGTGTAGGTGCCAAGACCAAGACATCAGGTTCCTCTTCTGTAAAATGGAGTGATAAGAACTGCCCTCCTTCACAGGCGTTGTGACAGTTGAGTGACTTGATAGTTGTGAAGTGCATAAAAAGAGCTCAATGTTTAAAGTAGCCTTTGGCTTTAAAGATGATCTAAGCCAGAGTTTCTCACCAGGGTGATTTTAAAAAGATGCCAAGTACTGGGCCTCACCCTGGGCCTGTTGAACAATTATATATATATATATAGGGTTAGCTCTAAGTCTGCATTTTTTAAGCAACTACCCCAATTTGGATTGTTTTGTTTTGTTTTGTTTTGGCAGCTGGCCAGCACAGGGATAGAACTCTGGACTTTGGTGTTATCAGTGCCCCAAGTGTTTCTTAAGAACACTAAAGTTAGGGAACCAAGGATTTGGGCTAACCTCTGATTTGCAAATGAAGTCACCCTGGGGGGTCCTAGGATGCTGGGAGGACCTAAGGTTAAAATCCTTTCCGCTCTGGGGCGGAGCTGGAGTTTATATGATCTTGGTTCATAAGCATCTGATCGCACAACATTTTCGAACTCAAGTTGAAATGAACACCATCCCTTCCTGCTGGTGGGAGAGTAATTACCTACTTTCTTTCTGTAGAGTAACTTGGCAATATTTATCTGAAACCTAAAAATCGTGCGCAACCTTTGATCTAGTGCACAACCTTCTAGACAGGTACACACCAAAACAGAATAACATGGTAGTAATAAGAGAATTAACAATGACAGAGACTACTATCTATGGAGCATTTGCGTCAGGTATATTTCAAGGGTCATCACACAGACTACCTCATTAAGATTCATGCCACCTCATGAGGTACTACTAGCATGTTCTTTTCTCCACAATGACACTGAACTGCAAGAGAAGCAAACAGACGCAGTGGCTTTCAGGGTCAGGCTCAGCAGTGTTGGTTCTATCCATGTTCTACTGTCCAAAGCAAGTCACATGTCCAAGCCCAAAATTAATTTAATGGGATGGGGAAGAACTGCAAAGACATGGGTCATGTGCTTACAGGGAAGGGTGAAGATTTGAGAACAATATTTCACACTCCGCATCTGGTTCTTCCAGTTCTCCAAAGACTTGAGGGTGTTTCCAGCAGGGATTAGTATGAGAGTCTGAGTGGCCTGGGTGTCAAAGACCCACCCTCAGTGTGGGCAGGAACCATCCAATCCATTGGGTTTCCAGAGAGAACAAAAGACAGAGGAAAGAGGTGAAGCTTTCTCTCAATCTGCTGGAGCTGGGATACACTCTTCTCTCCTGTCCGTGGACATCGGAGCTTGAGACTCCTCAGCTTTTGGGTTCCAGAACTTACACCAAGGACACCATCAGCTTCCCTGGTTCTGAGGCCTTCAGACTTGTACCGAGCCACGCTACCAGCATCCATTTTATAGACGGCCTATCGTGGGGCTTTTCTTCATAGCCGCGTGAGCTAATTCCCCTAATAAATCCCTCTCGTATAGTTATAACATACCTATTGATTCTGTCTCTCTGGAGAACCCTGACTAATACACACATATATATGAGCGTTTGATTAAAATTAATGTTTGTAGAGTACAAACCTATGAAAAACCACAATAGAATTATTTTTACATATTTTTCAAGAAGTCAGATAACAGTGTAAGCTTTGAGTATAATAACAGAATTCATTTCTGTAGCAGGATAACAAACACAGGAATTATAAATAAGAATGAGACTGTGGTAAATTCATTCTGCTCTTAACTGTGCAACTACATAAAATCAAAAGGCAAGAAATAAAAAGGTGTATATGGGTGTGGAAGAAAATTCATCCCATACTGTTGCCTTTATATTTGAACTTGCATATAGAAAGTAATTTCTTCCCATCAAGGAAGAGGTTTCCCCCACGCAAGCTACTACTGACAGCAAATTAAGTGTGGAGCAAAACCCTTTAGGCTAATGCTGGAAAAGATTTGTCTTCTGTATTCGTAATCTGAGAATTAAGAAATAGCCTGAGGAAGCACTGACGAGAAACCGAAACTGTTCTTAGGAGTTTCATAGTAATTATAAGAACTCTGGTCTTTAGAAGACAAAAATAAACAAACAAACAAACAAACAAACAAACAAACAAATAAATAAATAATAGGTTTAATGGCCAAAATAGTTCTTTAAAACTTGTTTGGTTTGTAGTCTTTAGAATATGAATTCTATTTGGTTTAGATCTCACTAGGTATATTTTATAACTTTGAAATTAAGACTTTATTTTGTCTGAAATTTGATCAAAAACAATAAATAGCCAAAGTTTGCTCCAAGAAAAGTAAATATCACTCTTATACTTTTTTTCAGGTAGGAAAACTTAATTAATAATATAAATCAAGAAAATGGCAAAGATGCAAGGATAACAAAGAAAAAGTGACATTAATCTTTCATCCCAAAAATGTTATTTTCCTACAGCTAAACCCCAAATGTATTTCATTGCATTACAAGTATGTATAAGGTTTAAGAATTCTTTTTCATTTTATACCCTTTCCCCAATAAGACAACACACAATTTACCAAGACAGAAATGTTTTAAAAATAAAAATGATTAAAATGATACAAAATTATATAAAGATTTCAGAAAGAATGTGATAGATATATGGCTGCACAATAGGTTTAGTTGCACAGATATTAGCTGGAGGTACACATCTTATATCCTCTGTTTTATTACCTTCTTGTGCATTGATATTTCAATCTATCAAAACCATTTGAATAAACTTTCTCCTGAATCTTAATTTTGTAGCTTGGAAACAAATTTTATCAGTATGTCGAATTCTTAACATCCATGTTTTCGAAAGTGTTAAGCCTATTCTCTGTTAAAATCGCTACTTTGCTTATACAAGTAAGTTGAAATGGGAGAAAAAAAGTCGGAAAAAAAAAAAGGAGGAGGAGAGAGAAAATACAATGCCACAGATAATGCTTCACATCTGCACAAACACATTCTCAGTGGATTAACCACTAGTGCCTTAAGAAAGGTAACAATAACCAAAAAAGTCCCAAATTGTATAAAAGTTTTGGCACACCTCACTGTCATTCTTTGAATCTTTAGAGGTTTCTACACTCCTGAGAGTGGTGCATGAGATGATCACCAAAGAATCAGGATTTGGCTGATTCTTTTTTCTATTGTGGATTCTGAGCAGTCAAAATTTCAATGACAAGCAAGAGACGGTAAAGAGTACTGGGGCTGAAACTGCCCAACACTCTGAGGACACTGTTTTGGAGAGCTGTCCTGGCGACCCCAAACTCTGATGAGTATCCTGTCATTCCAGATGACTTGGTAGTACTTGACAGGCTTTTGAGATACTGTCTGGAAATTAAGAAAAGAATCTCTGGGCCGGCCAGTGGGAGAGTGTGGTGCTGATAACACCAGGGCCACGGGTTCGGATCCCTATATAGGGATGGCCGGTTAGCTCAATTGGAGAGCCTGGTGGTGCTAACACTAAGTCAAGGGTTAAGATCCCCTTACCGGTCATCTTTTAAAAATAAAAAATAATTTTAAAAAAATGGTTTCAGCCCATGGCACACTTGGGAGAGTGTGGCCCTGATAACACCAGGGCCACGGGTTCGGATCCCTATATAGGGAGGGCAGGTTAGCTCACTTGGGAGAGTGTGGTGCAGACAACACCAAGTCAAGGGTTAAGATCCCCTTACCTTTAAAAAAAAAAAAAAAAAGAACCTCAGTAAGCTATGCAGAGTGAAGTTGTATTGTTTGCAGCAAACAGTGATACTGTTGAAGCCACTGCATGTGTAGATACTCTGGGGCTTGTCCCACATGCTGGGGCGCGGTCTCCCGCGTATTGAAGCAGGTGCCGCGCTGCAGACTCCAACCTGGTGCCTCTTCGCCTCCTCCGTCCCCATGATCTCCAGGCGGGGACTGCTGGGCACCCGGGGCCACGTCCCCACTCTCGACTCCTACCGCTGTTCCCGCGCGCGGGGCTCCGGCTGCAGCTCCACCCCCTCCCAGCATCCCACGTTCCCGCGGCCTCTCCTGCCCCGCCCAACCCAATCTACCCCGCCCCCGCACCCCTGTACCCTTTCAAATACTCGGGGATTCGGAAGACCCGAGCATAGAAGTGGGCGCTGAAGGCAGTGGGCAGCGGGCAAGGTCCGGTTCGAGGGGGACCGCTTAGGGAGGGCGGGTGAGCCCACTGCTTTTTTCTTTTCTTTTTTTAAAAAAATGTTTTAATTTTTATTTTATTAAAGGTACTTTTTAAAAATTGTAACATAGTTGACTGTACACGTCTGTGGGGTGCAGAGCTGAATATCGTATCTGTGTGCAACATGTGATGTTCAAATCAGGACCACTCGTTGGCTTTTGCAGTAGGCGAGTTGCTATCTAGTGAGAAAAGACGGATTCACCATCTCTGTGTCTTTGGCCAGACGCGCCAGTCCCCAGACTGGTTCCTTCTCTGAAACATGGGATATCAGTGGCTGTAGGAAAAGGTCCCCCGAAGTCTCAAGAGCAGGTGAGTGAAATCTCGGTTTGGGACGGACTCTCCTCTTAGGTGGGTTATCCCCTGGTTCTGTAGCTGACCCGGAGCTTTCGGAGCATTTGTTGTCAGGAAGAACCTCAGGCTGGTGGAGAGGGGGGTGAAAAATACCTGCATACCTGGATGCTGTTGTTCTTGAAAGGCGAAATAAGTGCTGTCCCTGGAAACGTAGAAAGAACAGTGCCCAAGTGAAAGGATGTGTACACATTCCTTTTGCAGTGCCTAAGGGAGAGCATGTTCTCATTTTTATAAACTGATGTCTGTAGAACCCAATGTACACTTTATAAAAATGCTTCCTAAGAAAATCAACCTCCACTGTGTCTGAAGTCTGTGAGGAGCAAACAAATAATCCCAAATGAGTTTTCCAGAGTGAACTTTTTTCCAGGATAAAATACTCTTGAGTAAGTGACAAATGTTCATTCCATTCTCAGGCATGTTCCCCATTGTGAGAACTGAAGCCATAGCTTCCTAACTACATTACCATGATTTACTATTCCACTACTTCCATCAACATAATTTACTATTCCAGGAACCTTTTGCCAGGGACTGGAAATTTGCAAATATGTTTATTGTTTATTTCAGTAATTTCCTCAAAGATCCAACCAGTCTTCAGTAGAAAACACCGAAGAACTATTTATATCCCAAGACTTCTTGAACCCTTGCCTCAAAACTCTAGCCTTGTTATATCCACCAATCCTAAACTGTTACCCAAAGCTTATCCAATCCTAACCAATCCCCCACATTAAACAGTGGACTTCAAACAGACTTCCAGACTTCAACATCTCAATACACAGCCCCACCTTGCTCTTCCTTTTCTGAGATAATACCAAAATTCTGTCACGTTACTGTTCTCCTTTACCTTAGTAAGCAATAAACTTAGTTCTGTCTAATCAATAGGTTGTTTTGATATTTCTGGCAGCTGACATTTGACATTCTAGGAGGACCCCGCAAGACTAAATCAACCTGCGATGCTGCTTCCACAGCCGACACCCTGCAACTCAGAATCAGTGTGTTCCACTGAGGTCCCTTCAACCTCCTCTTCAGGCACTCTCTGACCTCAAAGGTAGGGAAAGTAGATCTTGCATCAGATTGAATTCCGTTTTTGTTTGTTTGTTTTTCTGTTGAGCTTCTCACGTGCTCAGTTTATTTTGTCCCTGCCAGTAAAGAAAACTTTTTAGGAATCCTTCTGATTGCCTGACCAGATTTTTAAAAACTTTTTGTGCTTGTTGAAAATGTTTTATTACTAGCCACACTACAATTTGTCTCTGTCCTTGTCAGTTGTTGTTGTTGTTGTTGTTGTTGTTGTTGTTGTTGTTGTTGTACTGGTGTAAAAGTTCATTGGGAACAGAGCAGGCATAGGCTCCCATCAGTCTGTTTCTCAAGCTGGCCCTGGAGATGAAGAAGTTCAGAAGGTTTTGTTTTAGACTGATAAGGCTGTCCGAAAGAAACACAGCGTGGAATACTTCACTCGAGCTACCTGAGGCCCAGAATAGCCAGTGTCCCCACCTGCCCGGTTGTCCAAAGCAGCAAGGAGCAGAGACAGATGGCGCTGGGAGAGGTGGGGAGGAGGTTTAGGTGGGAAGAGGCCTGGTGGATGTGAAAATGAAAGAAACTTATTAGGCAGACAGCAGTTCCCTCAAGGCGGGCAACCGAACCCGTGGCCCCACCTCCCGCTTCCCTGCCCATCCTGCGCTGGGGCGGGCGCGCTCTCCTGGGCCACGCTCCCTGCGTCCGCGCTTTCTCCAGCAGGAGCGGAACCTGCGTTGCGCGCCGGACTCGAGTGCCCGTGCTGGCAGCTGGGCAGGCCCTCAGCCCAGAAGGTAAGTGCCCAGGGCTCTCTGGCTGGGAGAGGAAGGCGCTGGGCCCCCACCCTGAGGCCTGGCCTAGACCGTGCCGCCTCCTACCCACGCCCAGGAGGGCCAAGGGACACAGGTTTTATTTCAGCCGCTGCTTCTGGTTCCACTGTGTGCTGATGGGTTTGGACAAGGCTCAGGGTCAGCCGCGTTTCCTGCTTCTAGAAAACCCGGCTGAGAAAAAAGAAGAGAAAGAAATCACGAGAGGGAAGCAGGAAGTGTGGGGGTTGGGTGGGGAGAGCGCTAGCGAGCGCACAGTCGGGTGGAGAGGAGGCGGTGGGGAAGGAGAGACTGAGAGAAATGAGAAATTCCAAGGGAGGGCTGTCAGGTGTGCTGGAGGTGGAACCTAGAGCAGGCTGTATTGCTTTTACCCCTTCACTGCAGAGAGTCAAGCAAGTGCTTTAGCTCAGTAGAACCTTGACTTAAACTCTGAAACAGGGATTAGGAAATAGCATCGCTAAAGGCACTTCACATGTTGATATAACGTGCTTTAGTCTGGATAAGGGAAACGATGTGGTTGGGGGAAGGAAATTGGGGTATTCATCTCTTGCCCCTTTCCATTGGGATTGCTCAAGTACGTGCTGGTGGACTGCATGTACCTGTTTTCCTTTTTCAGTCTGTGTCTATTAATCACTCCTAAAGCACCTGGGTCCTCTCTCAAACTCCATAAGAGGAGACATCATCAACAGACACAGTGGACCCCCAACTTTTCTTGTTGGGCAATAAGTTCCTGCCTTCAAGGATCTTACGTTTCCCCCAGGTTCTCTGCTGTTTGCAACATATCCCTGAGGTAAGTGTATTGATATTGTTAACAGTACTAGCAGTAATATTTACTGGGCAACCTGTTATGTTCCAGGCACTGTTCAAAAGGCTGTACATGCATTACATTTTTTAACCTTCACGACAGTGGGGGTGGATTCCAACACTGCTCCCATCTTAGGGTAAGGAAAATGAGGCAGAGAGTGGATAATTAATATGCCCAAGGTTGTGCAAGGAGTAAGTGGCAACCTATTTGAACCCAGTCATGTAAAAACTAACACTGATATAATTGATGTAACTTTCATATTCATTGTCTCATCTAGAATCATTGCACCTTTGGAAAATAGGAAATAAGACTCAGAGAGGCTAAGGGGGTTTCCTTAGCAGTTCATTACCAGTAAATGAGAAGGTGAAGGCTCCTGCTCCATAGTATAAAGGTTCAGAGAATAAACATCGTCTTTAGAAAACTTCCACTTGACAAGAAGTGCAGGGACTGGAGCATAAGTTAAGCAAGAATGTGAAGAAGCAACCCAGGAAGTGAAGATTACAGAAAATTTCTGTTCTCTTCAACAAATCAATGCTTTTTCTAGAATAAAAGAGACTTAAAAGACATAATCAAAGGCAACTTGTGTACCTCAATTGGATCTTGGTGTGAATAAATTAGTATACTGATTATAGAAGAAAAAGTCCTTAATTTTTAGAGATGAAAATTGATAATTAAGTTTAAAATATCACGATGTCTCTAAATGTAAATTAATCTAATAAAATAAAAAGATGATGTCAACTTGCAAAAAATGAATAATGTCTCTATGTGATAAGTATGTGGAGGTTTGGGCCGAGCCCGTGGCGCACTCGGGAGGGTGTGGCGCTGGGAGTGCAGCGACGCTCCCGCGGCGGGTTCGGATCCTATATAGGAATGGCTGGTGCACTCACTGGCTGAGTGCCGGTCACGAAAAAAAGACAAAAAAAAAAAAAAAAAAAAAGTATGTGGAGGTTCATTATATTATTCTTTTGTTGTTGTTGTTAGAAAATGTTCATAATAAAAAGTCTCAAAAGTGTACTCTCTGGAGTTTTATGAACTTGAGTAAAAGTTTAACCTTTCCAGATGTTCAAGTCCTTTGTTGGTAAAATGAGACTAATATGAAGGTATTTCCAAGAGTTCATAGAAAGATTCATATTCTTTTTTTTTTTGGCTGGCCAGTGAGGGGAACCAAACCCTTAACCTTTGTGTTATAATACCACCTTCTAACCAACTGAGCTAACTGGCCAGCTGGTCATAATATTTTTTAATTCTATTTTTCCATTAACTTTTTGAAGGACGCTTTTAATACCTATCTCATAGGGTTGTAAGAATTACATGAGGTAGTTTATGAAAAGCACCGAGAACTGGGCGTAGTACATTATATGCCTGCTCCATTTATTTATTAAATATATTTTTATAAATATATCTTTATTGAGAGCCTGCCATATGCCAGGCATTGTTTTAGGTATTGTTGGGGTATTAAGAACAGACATGCTGCTGCTGTCCTCAATAGTATTTATCCTTCTAGTGGTTTTCATCACTATTATTTAAATTGTTCATTCTCTTCTGGGAAAACATCAAAGGAAAGATAGAGGGAAAAATACCTCTCTAAATAAAAAATTAAAGCAGAAACTAAGGTTCCCATCTATCATCCTGGGAAAACTTTCCAAACTTCCAGAATTCTTTATGAAATCTCATTCCAAATTTATTTTGTCGTCATCGATATAACCCAGTTCTTTTCCCATCCATTTCCCTGTAATTTTACCATCCCTTGCCATCTTCAACTTAAGTGGAGACCAGATTTTAACCTCAGTGTAACCATAACACACTTTTGAATTCTCCAACTGCAAACTCTTCTGTAGTGTACCTGTACCTGCTTTTGAATCTCCTGTCTGCCACATAGCTCTGGCTTTGGGCAAATCAGCCGCTCTCTTTAAGTGATAACTTTCCCCATCTGCAAAATGCAGATGCACTTACTTTCCACAGTATTTACGGGGATTGGCAATTAGAGATAAGTTTCACAGTGTTTAGTACAGTGCTCTATAAAAGAGAGCTTTTGTTGTTGGGGTGATTATAGTTGGTGGATAAATTACCTGCTTGCTAAATTAACATCTCCAGGGAGAGCGAGGCTAGAGCTGAAGGGAAACGGGGGTACATGGGACCCCAGTTAATCTTTTCCTCTGTACAATTAGTGATAGCTGTGAAGTTACTGCTATAACTCTAAATTTTTGGAAATTAGTTTTTCAGCTGAACTGTCTATTCATCTGCAAGCCATCATGAGCTGTAAGAAGCACAGTTCACAGAAGGTCTCATTTGATGAAAAGAGTAATATGAAAATCGAGCACTATTTTTCTCAGGTACGTATGTAAATATTATTTATGGAATATACCAATATTAAATGTAGCTATCTGTATTAGTCAGGGTTCTCCAGAGAGACAGAATCAATAGGATATGTTATAAATATAAGAGAGGGGATATATTAGGAGAATTAGCTCATGTGATTGTGAAGAAAAGTCCCAGGACAGGCCATCTGTAAACTGGATGCCAGTAGCATGGCTCAGTCCAAGTCTAAAGGCCTCAAAACCAGGGAAGCTGATGGTGTCCTAAGTGTAAGTCCTGGAACCCAAAAGCTGAAGAGTCTTGAGCTCTGATGTCCGTGGACAGGAGAGGAGAGTGTATCCCAGCTCCAGTGGATAGAGAGAGAGCTTCACCTTTTTTATCTGTTTTTTTGTTCGCTCTGGACCCCCAGTGGATTGGAAAATACCTACGCACACTGAGAGTGGGTATTTCCCATTCAGTCCATTCAGGCTCTCATACTAATCTCTGCTGGAAACACCTTCATGGACACACCTAAAAAAATTAGCTTTACCAAATTTCTTGGCATTCCTTAATCTAATCAAATTGACACCTTGAATTAACCTTCACACCATCCTTGGCACTGGGTTTTATAGTTCTTCTTGCCAAGAAATTACCTCATTGTGTGTTGGAAATACTTTAAAAGTTCAAATCTTTCTCATCCATTTTATTCTTTCTATTTTGGGGTGTGGCAGTTGGAAAGGGAGTTGTAATGCAAATTTCACCTGTATTAAAGCAGCCTTTAATAAAAAGCTATTGTAAAACTTCCTGAACAACAACAAAAAATCAAATGCAATATATTAAACTATGAAATAAAAACAAAATTAATACTATTTCATAGCATGAAAATATATACCATTCCAAATATAGCTGATCTATCCAATCATAATAATAACTTTCATTTGTATAGTGCTTTACAATTATAAAACAATTTCCTATATATTTATTCTTAACATAATCTTGTTTGGCAGGCAGGGAGGATTTTATTATCCCCAATTTGTTTATGAGGAAGATAGAAAAGAAGTGAGTTGCTGCATAGGCAGGAGGAGCAAGACTTGGATTTAAGTTTACTGGCATGAAGTCAGGGCTGTTTTTACTAATGGGGCTATTATTATATCAAACCATTGTATCCTTTCTGAGTCTAAAATGCTCCTTGAATTTATCAAGGAGGCTGAGAAGTGGCAAGCATTTGGGAATGCAACTTATAGTCCTTTAACTTGTTTGCTTTTATCCTGGTTCTAGAAAATTACAACAGTCCAAGTATCTAGAAAAGCCAAGAAAAGCTTGATTCCTTTTTTCCCTGTCCTACTCCATGAGAGAATGAGCGACTAACTACATACTCTCACTTGCCCCTTTCAAAGGTGTTTGTATCTGCCTAAGAATCGTTTGAATCGGTGGAAGTCCATTACAGTGTTCCAACAGGGTGCATGACAAGGGTATTTCTGATAGTATTAAGCTCAAGGAATGCTCTTTGAGAGTTTGTATGTATGCCCAGAGTTAATTTATATTATTTTCAGTTCCTTTGACTTATTTTTGACCTGGAATATTAGTATTATTACAAAGAAGGAAAACAAAAGTTAACCTGTTAGGGGCCAGTCATTGTGTTAGGCATTGCCATGTAACAATATTATACTTAATCTTTACATCATTCCTGGCATTGTTGTTCTATTACAAGAAAGCGGTATTGCTGGCACATGAACCTGTATCTCTTGATGCCCATGCCATGATGAATATGATTTGGGAAAAACGTATCTTTTAGACATAGGAATCAGATGCTCTTAATTTTTCATTAAGTTTCTGCTAATTGATTAATTCTTATGTAATCCCCCCATCCTGAGTACCTAAGATAATGCCCTATAAAAATGGGAGCCATGAATATAAGACTTAAAAAAGAGAATATACAGTAGTCCCCCTTTATCCACAGTTTCTATTTCCACAGTTTCTCTTTCCACAGTTTCAGTTACTTGTGATCAACCGCGGTCAGTTATTTTAATTTATGTAATATATTTTGAGAGAAAGACCACATTCACACAACTTTTACTAGTGTATTATTATAATTATTCTACTTTATTATTCGTTATTGCTGTTTATCTCTTACTGTGCCTAATTTATAAATTAAACTTTATTATAGCTATGTATCAGAAAAAACATGCTACTATCTATATAGGGTTCAGTACTATCTGAGGCTTCAGGCATCCACTGGGGGTCCTGGAATGTATCTCCGGTGGATGAGGAGGGACTACTGTATAGTCTAATGGCAAAAATATTGGGCTAAGAATTGGAGTTCTGATACTCACTTTATTTACTAGTTTTTATGTTGCCCTGGAAAAGGCACTTAACAAGAAAAACTTCCTGTGCCTCAGTTTCTTCATCGAAAGAACAGATAAGCCATACTTGTTTCTCTTCGTTTCATAGAATTTTGGGTTAATTGGCATAATAGAGGAAACAATTTGAGTTCTTTTCAGTATAGATGCTAGGTGAATCAAAGTATTTGTTATTAGAAAAAACTATATTATTCTGAGCAAATGATTAGTTAACTAATGAAGATTTTGTTTAACATTTAATGCCTGATAATAAATCATGGTAACCTATTCTTGCTGAATTTAGTGTTTTAAGAGCAAAATTTTTGGTGCTATCCATCTTTATGCTCAGAAAAGGGAAAAATCAGATACCTGAAAATAACAAAAAAGATCTGAAATAACACTATTTCAGATAGAGAGAGCTGGTAGACGTGTTTTTTTTTTTTTTTTTTTGGTGGCTGGCCTGTACGGGGATCTGAACCTTTGACCTTGGTGTTATAACACTGCACTGTAACCAACGAGCTAGCAGGCCAACCCAAGCTGATGGACTTTTAAGAGTCTCTATTTTGATGCATCTAGGAAAACAGTTGTGTTTCTTCCTGCGTATTTCTCAGAAAGATGCACCAGTGTAGTAATATAAAGAGCTTATCTGACTGATGTGACAGGAAACTCAGATTGTATTTTAGATTCTAAGTCAAACTGATTTAATTTTGTTTGCTAGCCTTTTAAGATTGGTCCTGAGTTTCCCATGGAAATTTGTGAATTGAAAACTGAAAAGAGAAACAAAAGACTAGGGTTGTAATCAGAGTTTAAAATATCTAGCATTTATTTTTAGGCCCCTACAGGACAACAGAATAATTCCAATATTCCTCAAAAGAAGAAGGAACCTAGAAAATGTTCAAGAGATGTAACTAACACCCAGGGTCAAAGATCCCATTCACCTAAGAAAAATCCAAATGACCAGATCGTGTCCCCAAATAAGACAATTAAAGTTACTCTGGATGTAAACCACAGGAAAACTGGAGACAGGCTATATGTGCTCACACACAGTGAGAAGGACAGCTTGTATGTGGCTCTCAACACTCTTAAGGCTGTAAAAGAAGAGATAAAAACTCAGCAAGGCAAAGAAATGCTGGTGTATGGAGTAGAAGGAATCGAAGGGTATTTAAACCTTGGAATGCCCCTCAGTTGTTTTCCTGAAAGTTGCCACGTGACAGTTACATTTTACCAAAGTAAAGATGAGCAGATAGAAAATAACCAAGTATTTGGCCGGCATGACAAGTCATCTACTGACTGTGTCAAATTTTATATTCACCCAATTGGGAAAAAGAGAAAAAGGATTGTTAAATGTGGAAAACTTCACAAAGAAGGGTACAAACTCTGCGTCTATGCTTTCAAAGGAGAAACCATCAAGGACGCTCTGTGCAAGGATGGCAGATTTCTTTCCTTTCTGGAGAGTGATAACTGGAAACTCATTCACAACCTGATCTCCGTTGTAGAAAGCACCCAGGCAGTGGATGAATTAGAGGGCAAGACCTTTCAGGTTGAAGTTGAGAAAACAATGGGCCCTAGGGCAGTAGCCCCTCAGAATTCAGAGTCAGAGAAAATAAACACCTGTGCGTTGAAAGAACAAATTGTGGACCAGTACCCCCGTTTGCGAATAGAAAGTGAAAAAATCAGAGAAAACTTCAAGAAAGAAATGAAGAAAAGAAAGGGGAATGCATCACTTAAATGTTACGAAACAAAGTTTGGGAAACTGATAAAAAATGCTACTCCAGTTAAAGTCGTAAAACTTCTCTCACATCTCAGTGACTCAGTTGGGTACATATTCTGGGACAACAATGGAGATAGGGGTGCTGCCACCTGCTTTGTTTTTAGAGAATTGTTCATTTTCACTTGTCGGCATGTAATAAGTGACATTGTGGGAAAAGGAATAGAGCCAAGCCAGTGGGCCGGCATAATCGCTCAATGCGTAAGGGTAACATTTAGTTATGAAGAGCTTCCAGAAAAAGAAGAGAATTGCTTTTTCATCGAACCTTGGTTTGAGATATCTGATGTAGATCTTGACTATGCTGTCCTGAAACTGAAGGAAAATGGACAACCAGTACCCATGGGACTATATAATGAAATTACTCCTGCACCATTGAGTGGGTTGATATATATTATTGGCCATCCAGATGGAGAAAGAAAGTCTACTGATCGTTGTGCTATCATCCCTCAGGATGAGCGAGAAAAGAAATGTCTGGAACATGTACAGTCTAGAGAAGCAGAGGGCTTCAGTTTGTCTACGCAATATATACATCTGTACACACATAAAGATTTCCAGAAAAAAATTCACAGCCCTGATGTGATTACCTATGACACCACTTTTTTCTTTGGGGCTTCTGGCTCCCCAGTGTTTGATTCAAGAGGTTTGTTGGTGGCCATGCATACTGCTGGCTGTGCTTATAGGCACCTAGAAGGGATTTCCAGTATCATTGAGTTTGGCTGTACTATGGAATCCATCCTCCTTGATATTAAGGAAAAACATAAAATATGGTATAAAGAGATATGTATATATCAGCAGGATGTAGAAATTGTTAGTGATGAGGATTGAGGACTGGTGAGAATTTAGTCTATTTACTAGCTTTAAGGGAATTGTCTACGGAATTTTTTTTCTATAGGCATTGATGATGGTTTTCTAAATTCCAAAATGGTCAATTTCATCAAAACCCAATAATAATTAATATTATTGACCCACTTCCTATATGCCAGGCATGTTTCTAAGCACAAGAAAAATTAGTTCCAACACCTTGGGAGATGGACCACTACACCTATTTTAAAGTTAGGCAATGATAAGATTAAGTGATAAGTTTTATGACACTAAAAGTCATGTAACTATTGATTTGTTCATCTTCCATGTCATCCCCTAAATTCAGTTGCTTAAGAACAGGACCCTAAACTTGTTCATCCGATTATCTCCAATATCTGACACATGGAAAATGAGTGCTTAGAAAAATGTGTGGTATATACCCAAAGGAATGGAAATCATCATGTTGAAGGGAAACCTGCACTCCCATGTTCATCACAGCTCTATTTACAATAACCAAGAGTTGGAACAACCTAAATCCATCGTTGGATAATGGATAAAGAAAATGTGATATATATATACACAACAGAATACTACTTAGCCATAAAAAATAATGAAATTCTGCCATTTGTAGCAACATGGATGAGGTTGGAGAAAATATGTTTAGTAAAACAAACCAGGCACAGAAAGAGAAATACTGCATGTCTTCACTCAACTCATAAATGGGAACTAAGAAAAGAAGGAAAGAAAGCAGGCAGGCAGGTCACAATAAAATGTTGAACTTTCAGAAGGAGAGAACAGACTTATAGTTATCAGAGGTGAGAAAGCAGGAGGAGGAGGAGGGGGGTTAGGGAGTAACTGGGTAAGGGACACAAAGAGTAATTACGATTTGTAATGATGAACATGCTAATAATATTGATTTGATCATCACATACTGTACGCAAATGCTGATAGTCAACTCTGTACGCTCAAAAGTAAATAAACAACTTTTTTAAAAAAAGAAAAATGTGTGGGTCAATCAGTGGCAAAACGTGGAGCTGCGGATAATGTTAACTGAGGAGCTAAATGCTTTCTTACCAATAATCTCAAACAAAATCTTTTAGAATTTCCAAAATCCTCATATTTCTAAAACTGTCAAAATATATGTGTCCTGAAATTCAGAGGGTAATATCCACTCTTCTCATATTTATATACTATTAGGGATACAAGAGGGATATCTTAAAGGTAATATTACGTTATCCAGATTTTCTTTGTTTTTACCTAAAGTCCTCTTTCTGCTCCAAGATCCCATCCATGTTAGACTTAGTTGTCATGTCTCCTTTGGCTTCTGTTGGCTGTGACAGTTTCTCAGACTTTTCTTGTTTTTGATGACCTCGACAGGAAAAGTACTGCTCAGCTATTTTGTTGCTCTATTGGAATTTGTCTGAGGTTTTTCTCATGGTTAGACTGGGCTATGGGTTTTGGAGAGGAAGATCATAAAAAGTGTTATTTTCACTTTATATCAAGGGTACAACATGATTTATGATATTAGTGTTGACCTTGATCACCTGTCTGAAGTACTGTTTGTCAGGTTTCTCCACTGTAAGGTTACTCCCCCCACTTCCATAGTGTAATCTTGGAGGGAAGTCCTTATGCACAGCCCACATTTAAGGACTGACGGGTTATGTTCTCCGTCCTTATATCTACATAATTTACTTGAAATCATTATGGGATATTTGTCTGTCCTTCCCCATTTATTTATTCAGTAATTTATGAATATCAGTATGGACTCGTGGATACACTTGTACTTTGGGTTATAAATCCACTACTACTTTATTTTCTTGCTCAAAGTGTCCTGGCTTTGGCCACTAGGAGCACTTTAGGTTGGGTCTTGTGTTGCTTTGGCATACCCCCACCAGTGTGTTTTGTTTGTTTTCTGAGCACTTCCTTACGTTCTGCCACTGCAAGATGCTCCAAGCTTCTCACATATTTCCTGATCCAGCTCCAGAATCAGTTATTTTTGCAAGGAGCCCTGGTTACTTTTAATGGAGCATTGATATTAGAAGCCAAGATCTAGGCACTAGGTGTGCTCGTTGCTATTTTTTTATAAATATTTATGTAGGTAGCCATCTGTACCTATAATAAATTAAGGAGTCCTCACTGATGTGTACAACTCCAATCCATTATCACGTGGGTCATTTCAGCCTCCTCCCCTTGCTTCTCTATGAATTCCCACTCCAACAGTGAGAAACATGGCTCCTGTCATCCCCCCGTTCCCCATTTGCTTAATTGTTTAATCCCAGTATGCATGTATAGCAGTCTCAGAATCGTTAACCTGTACCTGGAAGGGAAATAACTTGATCAATTACTGTATAGTGCTTATGTGCAATTTCTTCCGCTTTGAGTTTTACACACTCCATTCATTCCCTAAGTTATTTAGGTCAGCACTTTTTCCCACACCCACTTCAGTGAGGTTGTTTCATACATTTATAATATGGTTATACGTATAATACGGTTAGATTCTCTTGTCACAGTCTGCATTCTTTCCTTTAATCCTTTGATCTCCTAAATGATTTTTTAAATTTGTATACATTACGTTGTAAAGTTCTAAGGGTTTTAACAAGTGCATAATGTCATGTATTTGCCATTACAGTATCATACAGAGCAGTTTTTTTTTTTTTTTTTTAAAGATGACCGGTAAGGGGATCTTAACCCTTGACTTGGTGTTGTCAGCACCACACTCAGCCAGTGAGCGAACCGGCCATCCGTATATGGGATCCGAACCCGGGGCCTTGGTGTTATCAGCACCGCACTCTCCTGAGTGAGCCACAGGCCGGCCCCATACAGAGCACTTTTGTCACCCTAAAAAATCCCTGTGTTTCACCTACTTATCCCTCGCCTCTACCCTGAACCCCTGGAAATCACTGATCTTTTTACTATCTTATGGTTTTGCCTTTTCCAGAATGTCATATAATTGGAGTCATATAGTATGTAGCCTTTTTAGACTGTCTTCTTTCACTTAGAAATATGCAATTAAAGATCTACTGTGTCTTTTTGTGGCTCGATAGCCCTTTTTTTTATTGTTGAATGATATTCCATTGTATGGATATGCCAAAATTTCTTTATTCACTCACCTTTCGAAAGATATCTTAGTTGCTTTCAGGTTTTGGTGATTATGAATAAAACTGCTAAAAACATTTGTGTACAAGATTTTTGTATGAGCATAAGTTTTCAACTCAATTGGGTAGATACCGAAGAGTGCAACTGATAGATTGTATGGTAAGACTGCATGCCACACTGTCTTCCAAAGTGATTGTACCATTTTTCATTCTCACCAGCAGTGAATGAGAGATATCCTATTTCCACCTCCTTACCAGCATTTGGTATTTTCAATTTTTATTTTTATTTTAGGCAAACTAATAGTGTTGGAATGCCAGGAATTCTTGAGGGGATTATGAGATTTATTAATGAAGTTGGGGCTCTCTTGGATGACCTAGGATATGTGTACATAGTTATAGTATCAGCCTGAAATAGGTCAAGAAAATAGACCCACTATCAATATTACAAGAATAAGGTACTTAATCAAGAATTAGGGGTTATATGAATATGTGAGGAACAGGAGAATCTATAAGACTGAAGCTACAGGATGTCAACCTAAAGCATCAGAAGTTTCTGACTGCTGTGGGCATGTCTGAGAAGATGTCATGTCTTGTTAGCATGATAGTGAAAAATTAGTAACTTATAGAGAGGTTGCGAAGTTGCCACATTAGACACAACCTAAAAGTAGGGCTTGTGTAAATATTCCAAACTCCTGTCTGACTGCCATCATCTTCCAAGAAATGACGAATCCCACTTTATTTTCACCTTCCAAGTTTCTTACACATTTTTCTCATAGGCAAATGCTAACCCAGAACATACAGGGGTTCTGGGAAAAACAGTTCTCAGCTTTGTAAGGAAGTGGTGGTGCTGCTAAATTGTCAACATATAACTAGCCTACACACACATACAGCACATGCACACACATGTAATCCTAAATTGTCATTTTTAGATGAGTAATGCTGTGCTTATTGTAATATGAATCTCACAGCATTAACTGGTTACTAATGTCGAGACGTCTGCACATTTGCTATGTCCTACAAATAAATTGTGCTATAAACAAATCCTGTCACCAGATATTTTGGTTCAGCTGAAATAGTCTGCCATGTTTAATATCTGGTGCCATCGTGGAAAAGTATCAAGTAAAAAATCAGGCTAAAATTGGACACATGTATGAATAAAAAAGTTTCTTCCTCTTTCCTTTTGATTTCTCATGCAGCTCACTTATTTTCTTTTCTTTCTTTTTTTTTTTTTTTTTTTGGTATGGGAATTCCAAGTGAGCTCACGAAAGCTTCAGACACAGCCTTTACCTCATTACTCATTTCTACTGTCATTTATTTTTCATAACATTAATTTCTTACTTTATCCCTCTCCATCTTTCACACTGAAACACAAACTCTTGCTTTCTGTCACGCCTCCTTCCTGTTACACACTTTAAGGACAGCCAGAAAGAATTTTGAATTTTAAATTTTTATAACACTATCCCAATACACATCCTGGATATGTCTTCAGCAAATTAATTAAAATACCTAAGACTTGATTTCTTATCTGTAATTTTTAAAAAATCATGGCATGTTTATGGATTAAGTACTGTTTTAAGTACTTTACATATGTTAACTAAGTCTTTACCTCAGCCCTGTAGTAGGTATTTTTATTATCCCCATTTCACTGAAGAGGAAACTGAGGCACAGAGAAGTTAGGGAACCTGACCAAGATTGCACAGCTATTGAGAATAGCCGTATGGAGCTCTGGCAGTCTGGTTTCAGTCTGTGCTCCTAACTCTTCTACACAGCCTCA
This sequence comes from Cynocephalus volans, assembly GCF_027409185.1. NCBI lineage: Eukaryota > Metazoa > Chordata > Mammalia > Dermoptera > Cynocephalidae > Cynocephalus > Cynocephalus volans. Next base: position 153,959,683 of record NC_084463.1, read on the forward strand.
CAAAATGTAAGATGGAAATGATAAAGATTCTTGGAAAGATTAAATAAGGTACTCTCAATTTCTTCTCCCTTTGTCCTTCAGACACTGAAAGTGATGATTTTATGAATTATATTGATTTGAGCTGGATTAGGAGATTTGCTTTAAAGTCTGAGGAAGAACAGATCTCATACTTTTTGAGTCCTGCATGGGGGTGGGAGAAAGGATGAAAAAGAGAAACAGGACGGGAAATTCTAAAGATGGGAAAAAGAACAGTTGCTCTTTGGAACATCTGACCGCTAGTCAAATTCATTGGTCTTTTAGCAACTTTTCTACAGGGCCTCCTTTCTATTTCTTAATTTATATATAGTAAGATGCATTATTTTGGTGTATAGTCCTATAAGTACATGTGCATAGTTTCTTTTTTTGGCATTTATTTATTTATTTATATTGGTTTTGAATTTTCATAAGATACAAAGCTGATTGTCACCCCTCGAGCCCAAGATGTGAAGGCCAGATTCATGCTGGCAGCATGCCCATTACCATAAATTGCGTTTGTACCCCGTGTCCCCCCACCCAATTATCCCCAACCTCCCTCCCCATCCCCCTCTCCTCCAACTCCACTTTGTTTCCCAAAGTATGTTCTCTCCCTCTGCAAGACTGACATACACTAAAATCAACTCAAAATGGATTAAAGACTTAAGTATAAGACCTGAAACTGCAAAATTACTAAGGGAAAATACAGGTGAAACACTTAAGGAACTAGGTCTGGGCACAAACTTTATGAACATGAGCCCAAAAGCAAAAGCAGCAAAAGAAAAAATAAACAAATGGGACTATATCAAACTAAAAAGCTTCTGCACAGCAAAGAAAACAATCAACAGTGAAATGACACCCTACAGAGTGGGAGAAAATTTTTGCTAACTATGCATCCGACAAGGGATTAATATCCACAATATACAAGGAACTCAAGTAATTACACAGTAAAAAAACAAATAACCCAATTAAAAATGGGCAAAGGAGTGAATAGACATTTTTCAAAGGAAGACATAGGTTCTTTTTTATCACCACCACTATCAGGATACAGAACAATTCCTGTGTTACCCCTTTGCAATCTGATCCTTCTCTCTCCCTTAATCCCTGACAACCCCTTGTCCTCTGTCATATAGGTCTTTTCATTCTTAACTTTTTGCAGTATCTTGATTTTCCTTCCAACTCCTAGCTCCTCTTTATTTTGCACCATCCAAATGTCAGAGATCCCTCAGAATCACATCTTCGGTCCTCTTTGCCCCCTTATTCTCCACTTGGCAATTGCAGCCGCTATTTCAGTGGCCCTGTTACCGCTGTCTGGATCATTTCATGATTGCTATTTGTAGCCCTACTCTCTCTCAGGAGCACAAATCTGCAAGCCAAACTGCTGGACACAGTCCCCTCAAAAAAATTTGTTAAAAACCAACTCGTCGTGACCCCCTCCAGTCCCCAACCCAGCTCCACCTCTTTCCTGTTGTCTCTTTTTTTTGTTCACAGCCCTAACATCCAGACTAAAATTCCTGAAAGCATTTTTGATCACTTTCCTAATCTCCCACGTCTACACTGTCAGCAAGTCTTGTGGAATCTGTGGCTTTCCTCAAATGTAACCCCCTTTTCCAGTTTTTTATTTCTTTCCGTTATCTTTCATCTCTTCCATCAGTGATTTTGTCAAGGTAGCTGACATTTACGTAGGCTTGATATTTAGAGTTGTGCTAAAAATATAAACCCAATATTACTCTTGAATTCTGCCATAATCTTAGGAGGTAGACATTGCAGTCATCTCAGTTTTATAGATGGGAAAGTAAGGTATCCTGAGTGTGAGGTCATCTTGAGTGGGCGAGCAGGTTTTGGGTCACAGGTGTCTGGCTTCAAAGCTGGGATGGAGCTACATGGCTCACTCAAGAGCCATTTGGGACCTGGGAAGCTATCCCAGATCATGAGAGACCCTACGCCCAATTCTGTCTTCTGGCTTCCCTGGGACAAAGCATCAGAAGATCCGAAGATCTGAAAAAGCCTGAAATGGGGAAGTTGGTACAGCTGACCAAAGAGTGAAGAGAAAAAAAGACCATCAGTTTCCTTGAAGGCTGGAGCCCATTTCAAAGTTACCACCTTATTTGGATCCTCCACCCTTTTACTCAGCTGGAGCCAACCTTGGCCACTGAGTCACTTTTGCCAGTCCCAAAGAGGTTTCTCTGGAGTTCCAGAGGCCCCTTCATTTCCAAAACCTCTGGCCTCCTGGCTCACTGCAAGAAAAGGTGCAATAATAAGTAAGTGCGGGGGAGGGAGTCTCTGCCACAAGGGATGGGCATTTGAGAGCCCCTGGATTTGAAGTGTCACAAAGGCTGAGCCAGAATGGGGGGAATGTTTCTATTTGGGGGGATATAGGGTAGAATTGGGGGGAGAGAGTTGGACAAAACCTAGTGTAACTCTCAGCAGCCTGTGGCCATCGGGAGCTTGGCTTGCTTGAGGAGGTAGGATATGTGGTCAGAAGCAATCACAGAATCATAATAATAGATCAGGGAGTAAACTGGTACTGAGTGCCAGCCAGAAGATCACAAGCTAAACTGCCATAGAAATTGAGAGAAGTGAAAGCAAGTGGATGAAATGGTGTGGGAAGGCAGAGAGCAGGAGATAGGACTCCCCAGCAACTGCATTGAGGCCTTCACTCCACCAATATTGAGTCAAGTACGGGGCACGTGTTATTGTTGGCAGTAGAGAACAGCTAACATAGTCCCTTGCAATTCCCTTTATTCTGCAGGCATCTACAAGGTTACCATATGACTGGATTTTCTCCCTACACTGTGCATCATTCCCTAAGGAGATGTATTCCTAGACAAAAATTCAAATACATTGTGATCATTGGACTAAGCTATAAAGTATAAAACAGAACAAAATGAATATGATTTCTCAGCCTGAAGATCTTCATTATTTGCAGATTCCATATTTGCAAATTTGCCTAACGCCTAAAATTAATTTGTAATCCCCTCAAATCAATATTTCTTGTGCTTTCTCTCATTTGCAATTATGCACAGAGTAGTTAAAAATTTGAATTGCCTGCTTTACACATTGCCAGTGGAGGTGGAATAAGGCCACACTGTAACTTCATTAGATCTCATCCTGTAAACAACTATCTTTTTCACCATATATTTAGTACCACATTTTTCACATTTTTTTGCTTTTTGGGGGGGGGGTGATTTTGCTGTTCAAATGGCTCCTGTGCATACTGCTGAAGTTCTGTTCAGTGTTCTTAAGCAAAAATACGCTGTGCTGTACCTTACAGAGAAAATATGTGTCAGATAAGCTTTGTTCAGACATGAGGTCTGAACTCACCATTAGCTGTGAGTTCAATTTAATGAATCAACAATGTGTATTAAATAAGGTGCCTTTTAACAGAAACACACATAAAGCAAGGTTATGTATTGACTGGTTGATAACAGAGATCACAAGTGACTTGCATGAGCAATGTGGAGAACAGGTTCCCAAAGACATCCATGTCCTAATTCTTGGAACGTGTGAGTATGTTTGGTTACATGGCAAAGGGGAACTAAGACTCCTAATCAGCTGACTTTAAGATAGGGAGGCTGTTGGGAACTAAGACTCCTAATCAGCTGACTTTAAGATAGGGAGGCTGTTGGGAACTAAGACTCCTAATCAGCTGACTTTAAGATAGGGAGGCTGTTGGGAACTAAGACTCCTAATCAGCTGACTTTAAGATAGGGAGGCTATCCTGGATATCTGAGTGGGCCCAATGTAGTCACAACCACAACAGTCTTTAAAAGTGACAGAAGAGAGAATCAGAGAGAAATTCAGAGGGAGATGTGGCTATGGAAGAAAGGCACAGAGAGATGCAACATTGCTGGATTTAAAGATGGAGGAAGGGGCCACGAACCAAGGATTGAGGGTGGCTTTTAGGAGCTGCGAAAGTTAAGGAAACAGATTCTCTCCAAGAGCCTCCAGGAGAGAGCTCAGGCATGATGATGCTTTGATTTTAGCCCAGTGAAACCTGGGTCAGACTTCTGATCTATATGGGCCTAATCATGGGCCTGGGAAACTAGGGGTGAATGCAGGAGTAGCCCTACTTACCTTCGCTCCCAATGACACACTTAGGGAATTTGTGCTTCCTGTGCTTTCCTCCCATTCCCCTATGTAGGGTTTGGCAGGGTGAGAGGTCTGGATTCTCTATTAAAAAACACTTCCTCCAAGGGACAGAGAAAGAGTCCCACTCACCTCTAAGCTACAACTTCTGCCTGTCACTTCAGGGACTTTGCATCCAGGGACCAGCAGCCAAGACGAGGAGTCACCATCCAGACTCAGGTAATCAACCCTGTTCATCAAGAGGAGGCAGGACTGCTTTGAGGAACGCGTTTGCCATCCAGATCATCCATTTGAGTCCTTCTCGATACCATTGCCCAAATTTGAGAGTCAATAGACAATTGCATCAACCCTAGCCTGAGAAGATCATGGCAGTCAGGGTCTCAGACTTCTCAGAAATGAAGACTTGGATTATGCTACTAGGTAAGAAACCAATAGTAGGAGAAGTGCTAGGTGAGGGTGAGGGAATCTGGAACGGATAGTAGAGGAGGAAGACAAGAGGAATCAGTCGCATCCCCCAAATCAACTGTGGCTGTGAATCATCCCACTAGTTCTCCTCTTATAAGTTTTCTTCAGGAATAGAATACCATTGGAATCTTAGAGGAGCTGTTCTCCAAACATGTATGAAGAAGCGTAGCCAAGTAGCACAAAGGGTGAACTGTGGCGGACATGAGGATATGCTGTACAGATTCTCCCTCAGGAAAGGAACTGTTACCCTACCTGTTGGGAATGCTGACAGCTGTCAGCCCTTTCAGTGATTACCTTAGCTGCTCTAGGTAACACCTGTCCCATGACTGACTGAGGTAGAGGGATAAAGACCACGTTCATTTGATCAAATGTGGGGCATCATTGACTGACCACTTTAGCTCTAGAGTTCCGTGTGAAGGGCAAGGGAGGTGGTCGGCCAAGACTGTGACAGTGTAAAGTTCGGGAGGTTTCCAATGACCACCCTCAGAAAACTGTTATATTTATGGTTATGGTTTATTACAGCAAGAGAATACAGATTAAATTAGCAAAGGGGTAGTATTTATCCAGGTATGCAAAGCTGGCTTAGCATTAAAAAATTCTATTAGTGTAATCCATCACATCAAATGGCTAAAGAAGAAAAATCATGTCACCATATCAACAGATGCAGAAAAAGCATTTGACAAAATTCAACACCCATTTATAAAAACTCTCAGCAAACAAGGAATAAAGGGGAACTTCCTCAAGTTGATGAAGAACATCTACAAAAGTCCTATGGTAACATGATACTTAATGGTAAGAAACTAGACACACTTCTACTAAGATCTGAAATAAGGCAAGAATGTCCACTCTCACCACTACTGTTCAGTATAGTACTGGAAGTACTAGCTAATGCAAAAAAAGAAAAAGAAAAGAAAAGTAAATAAAAAGCTATGCAGATCAGGAAGAAAAAATGTAAAAAACTGTCTTTGTTTGCAGATGACATAATGGTCTACATACATGTAGAAAATCCCAAAGAATCAGCAAAAAAACTCCTGATAAGTGATTGTCTTAGTTTGCTCCTGCTTCCATAACAAAATACCTTAGACTGGATGATTTGTAAATAACAGAAATTTATTTTTCACAGCTCTGGAGGCTGGGAAGTCCAAGATCAAGGTGCCAGCAGATTTGGTGACTGGTGAAGGCTTGCTCTCTGCTTCCACGATGGCCTTTATTAAAGTGTGCTCACATTGTGGAAGGCAGAAGGGCAGAAAGGGCTGGATAGTTCCCTCAAGCCCTTTCATAAGGGCACTAATCCCATGTGCCCTTGTGACTTAATCTCCTTTTAAAGGTCCCACTTCTTAATACTATTACATTGGGTCTTAGGTTTCAACATATCAATTTTGGGAGACACATACATTCAAACCAAAGTAGTGTTTATAGCAAGGTCACGGGACACACAGTTAACATACAAAACTCAATTTCTTTCTTATACATCCGCAGTGAACAATTAGGATTTGAAATGAAAAACAATACCATTTACTTTACACTCCTCCTACCCCCTTACTATTACTTGCTGGGATTTTGATTGAAATTGCATTGAATCTCTAGATCAAGTTGAGAATAACTGACAATTTGATAATATTGAGTCTACCTACACATGTACATAGAATATCTCTTCATTTATTTAGTTATCATTTGATTTTATTCATCAGAACTTTATAGTTTTTCTCATATAGAGCTTGAATATATATTTTTAAATTTATGATCCCTGTTGGCCCTTTCCAGTGGAGTCGTATGGCTAGTGCTACTTCTTCCAGCAAGGACATATGATAATATATGTGCAGTATTGCCAAACAGGAAAGCTTGTCCAAGATTTGGTGTCAGAGTTTTTATTGGGAGCTGGTTATGTAGACCTGGCTGACCTTTGTCTGCAGACTCTCTAGAGGTTGAGCTGAAAATGTATGGCCCAAGATTTCCACCATAAATATTAAATAAAGTAGAATTCAGATAGAAGAAAATTATCAGAGACAGAGAGGGTGATTACGTAATGATAAAAGGTCAATCCACTAAGAAGATACAGCAATCCTAAATGTACAAGCCCAGAACAATGAAGTGACAAAATATGTGAGGCAAATCCTGATATAACTAAAAGGAGAAATAGACAAATTCACAATTACAATTGGAGAATTCAACACCCTTCTCTCAACGTTTATATAACAACTATACAGAAAATCAGCCTAGGTACAGAAGGACTAAACAACATCATAAACCAACAGAATCTAATGAACATTTATAGAACACTCCACCCAACAATAGAATACACATTCCTTTCAAACACACTTAGAACATAAACAAAAATAGATCATATCCTGGGCCTTAAAACAAACCTCAACAAATATGAAAAAGTTGAAATCATATCAGGTATATTCTCTGGCCACAGTGGAATCAAACTAGAAATTAATAACAGAAAGATAACAAGAAAATCTCCAAAAATTTGGAAACTAAATAACACACATCAAAATAATGCATGGATCAGAGAGGGAGTCTCAAGCCAAATTTAAACATACATTGAACAAAATGAAGATAAAAATGAAACATATCAAAATTTGTGAGACACAGCTAAAGCAGTGCTGAGGGGGACATTTATAGCCCTAAATGCTTACATGAGAAAAGAGGGAAAGTCTCAAATCATTAATCTAAGCTTCTACCACAGTGACCTAAAAAAAAGAAAAGCAAAATAGGTAGCTGAACAAAGGAAAGAAAAATAAGAAGCAGAAATAAACAAAAAGCTGTTTTAAAAAAAAGAAATCAATGAAGTTGACAAATCTCTAGCAAAACTGGCAGAGGATGGGGTGGAGTATAAGAGAAAGAATGAAACAAATTACCAATATCAATATCAAGAATGAAGCAGGAATATTACAACAGACCTTGAAGATATCAAAAATATAATAAGGGAACAATATGAACTACTCTACATACATAAATTTGACATTTTATATGAAATGGACCAATTCCTTAAAAAATTCCCTCAAAACTCCTCTGATATGAAATAGATAATTTGAATAGCCTTGTAACTACTAAGAAAATTGAATTCGTAATTAAAAGTCTTCTGAAGAAATATCTCCAGGCCCAGATGATTTTACGTAGAAGAATTCTCCCACATTTTTAGAGAAAAATTAATACCAATTCTATATAGTCTCTTCCAGAAAATAGAAGAGGGTAGAACACTTCCCAATTCATTTTATAAAGTTAGTATTATCCTGGTACCAAATCCACATGTATTAGTCTGTTTCTGTCGCTTATAACAAAATACCTGGAACTGGATAATTTGTAAGGAAGCAATATTTATTGCATACACTTTGGAGGCTGAGAAGTCTGAAGTCCAGGGAGCACATCTGGTGAGGGTCTTCTTAGGTGGTGACTTTACAGCAACACAGGGATCTCATATGGCAGAAAATGGCAGAGCAGAGAGAGAGACTCTCACATGCTCTCCTTTTAAAGCCCTCAGAATCATGTGCCCGAATACCATTATTAATCCATTCACTATGGCACGGTCCTACAATCTAATCAACTCTACAAGGCCCCACCTTTCAATTACCATAATAGGATTTATAACCCTCAACAGTCACAGTGGGGATTAAGCTTCTAATATACGAACTTTGGGAAACACAATTAAGTCGATCCACAGCACCACAAAAAGACAATACAAAAAAAGAAAGAAAAGAAAAAAAACTACAGGCTAAGATCCTTCATAAATATAGGCCCCAAATTCTTAACAAAACATTAACAAATAGAATTCAGCAATATTTTAAAAGAATTATATATCATGACTAAGTAGAGTTTTGTCTTAGTCCATTTTCTGTGGCCGTAAGAGAATACCACAGACTGGGTTATTTATAAAGAAAAGAAATTCATTTCTCACAGTTCTGGAGGCTTAAAAGTCAAAGAGCCTGGCACCAGCATCTGGTCAGAGCCTTCTTGCTGCATCGTATCATGGCAAACAAGCAATCCACTATTGTGATAACTAACCTAATCCTGCAATAATGACATTAATCAACCACCTCTTACTAGTCCCCACCTCTGAACACTGATGTATCGGGGATTACGTTTCCAACACACAAATCTTGAGGGGACACATTCAAACCATAGCAAGTTTATTCCAGGGATGCATATCTGGTTCAATAACTGACAATCAATACAACCCACCATATTAGCCGTCTAAAGAAGAAAAAAATCGCAATCATATAAATTGATACAAAAAAAGCATTTGATAAAACTCAGTGTCTGCTCATGATCAAAACTCTCAAAAAAATAGGAATAGTGAAATGTCATAACTTGATAAAGAAAATTGAGAATAAACTCCTACAGCTAATATCATTGATGAAAGACTAGGTGCTATCTCACTAAGATCAGGAACAAGGCAAGAATGTCCATTCTCACCACTGTATTCAACATAGTACTGGAAATTCTAAGTAATGCACAAAGGCAAGAAAAGGAAAAGATCAGAAGTGAAGAAATAAAATTGCTCCTATTCACAGACGACATGTGAAGTTCCGAAGACTCTACAAAAGAACTCCTAGATCTAGACCTGGACTCGAGCAAGTTCACAAGATACAAGTGAACGTACAAAAACTGTATTGTATTTCTATATACTAGCATTAAGTAAATGGAACCAAAATTAAAAATAGAATGCCATTGACAATCATGCCAAAAAAACCAAAAACTAAAAAAATCTTAGGTGTAAATTTAACTAAACATGTACTGAACTTGCATACCTAAAACTATTTTAAAAAATCAAAGATCGAAATAAATGGAAAAGCACAGTGTGTTCATGGATTGGAAGACTCAACCTAGCAAAAAGATGTCAATCCTCCCTAAATTGATGTATAGCTTCAATGCAATTCTTATCAAAATCCAAGTAAACATTTCTGCACATACAGATAAGATTATTCTAATATTTACAGGGAAATCAAAGGATCTAGAATAGCTAAAACAATTTTGAGAAAGAAGACTAGAGTGGGAATGTACTAGTCTATCCAATTTATAAGAAGACATTATATAGCTTATTAATATATATTATTAATCAACACTGTGCAGTACTGGTGGAGGGATATTTTGTTCAGCGGAACAAAATAGAGAAATCAGAAATAGATCCACACAAATATGCTCAAATGATTTTTGACAAAGATGCAAAAGCAATTCAAAGGAGGGAGGATAACTTCAACAGATCATGCTAGACTAATATATTCATAGGGGAAAAAAAAGGCATTTAACTTAAAACTCATTCCTTACACAATAATTAACTCAAGATGGATCAAAGATTTAAATGTAGATTGCAAAACTATAAAACTTTTAGAAGAAAACATAGAAGAAAATATTCAAATCCTAGGGCTAACCAAAAAGTTCTTCTAATTGAAGAGGAAAACAGAAGCCATAAAAAGAAAATTTGGTAAGGTGGATTTCATCAAAATAGAAATTTTTGCTTTGTGAAACACTACATCAAAAGGGTAAAAAAAAAAAAAAAAAGCTATAGGTTGGGAGTAAATATTTTCAAACCACATATCCACCATGCATTATTATCCAGAATATACACAGAACTCCCAAACTTTACCAGTAAAAGGCATGAAACAAATGTTTCATCAAAGAGGATATAGAGATGGAAAATAATCACGTAGAGAGATGTTCAACATCATCAGCCATTAAGGAAACACAAATTAAAAGCACCATCAGATATCAGTACACACCTACCAGAATAGTTAAACTAAAATTTACTGACAACATTGAATGCTGGTGAGGATGTAGAAACCAGACAAGTACATTGTGATGAAAATATAAAATGGCACAGCCATTCTGGAAAACTGGCAGTTCTTAACAAAAGGAAACATGCAACTACCACATGATCTTGCCATTGTACTACTAAGCATAGGCCACAGAGAAATGGAAACTTTATGTACCCACAAAAACCTGTATGAGAATGTTCATGGCAGCTTTATTCATAATTGCCCAAACTAGAAACAGCTCATATGTCCTTCAGTGAGTGAACAGTAAGACAAACAGTGGTCCATCGATACCATGGAATACTACTTAGCAATAAAAAGGAACAAATTGTCAATATACACAACAACCTGGATGAATCTTTAGAGAATTGTGCTGAGTGGAAAAGCCAGTCCCAAGAGATGAAATTCTCTATGACTCCATTTCCATAATATTCTTGAAATGAGAAAATCATAGATATAGAGAATACATTAGTGATTGCCAGGGGTTAAGGACAGAATCGTAGTGGGGAGGAAAGTGGATGTGACTGTAAAAGGGCAATATGAGAGATCCTTGTGGTGTTGGAAATGTACATGCACACAAAGTGTATACTGTATAATGTATCACATGATGGTATGGTATCAATAAAGGAGCAGAGTTAAAACTATTTTGTATCTTGACTGTGTCAATATCAGTTGTGATATTGTGCTATATAGTTTTATGAGTATAGTTTTATAAGATGTTGAGTTACCATTGGGTAACATGAGTGTGTAATAGTCTGTTTCTGTTGCTTATAACAAAATACCTATAACTGGGTAATTTATAAAGAAAACAGATATTATTGCTTACAGTTTCAGAGGCTGGAAAGTCCAAAGTCCAGGGAACGCATCTGATGAAGGCCTTGGTAGTAACAGTGACACTGGCAGAATAGTGGAACAGAGACAGAGCTCCTCAAGCACTCTCCTTTTAAAGCCCTTAAAACCATGCCCAAGGTCGCCATTACACCATCAAATGGATTAAACCATTCACTATGGCATGGTGCTCACAATCTAATCACCTCTTCAAGGCCCCACCTTTCAACTACCGTAATAAGATGTCCTACTCTTAACAGTTACAGTGGGGATTAAGTTGTGGGGGGACGTTTAATCCAAGACAATGGGAGAAGAAAGTAACTGGAATCTGATTTCTACAGCTGCATGTGAACTTACAATCATTTCAAAATAAAACCATTAATTTAAAAATAGGCAATGCAGCTTCTGCCTGGCTCTTGCTCTTGAGTCATACTTATTTGGAAACAAACTTCTACGTTGTAAGGATACCAATCAGCAACATGGACAGGCCATGCATAAATACTTGGGCTGATAGCCCTAGCTGAGCTCCCAGATGACAGCCAGCATCAAGCACATGTGAGTGAGCAGCCCTAGACATGATTCCAGCCCCCAGCTATCCTTGGAACTGCCTTGAGCTAATGCTACATGGAACAGAGACTAGCTGTCCTAAGAAGCCCTCCCCAAATTGAAGATCTGTGTGAAAAATAAATGCCTGTTGTTGTTTTCAGCCTAGGGTGGTTTATTACATAGTAATAGGTAACTGGAAGGAGTGACTTTTGTCTATGAACATTCCACAGAGAACAGGATGACGTTTCAATGAACCTTGGTGTTAAGCAATGACAACATTTTTTGAAGTATCATCAACTTGTACCTTCGAATGGTTAAAGACTGGCTTCATTTCAACTACTCTCAGTTAGTGAGGTTTTATTATAGCAACCGTATGTCCAAATTACAAATTGGACATGTCATTTGGTTAAAGATTTTTATGCCACTGATGAATATAGCAGGCAATTTGGAAGATATAGTTTGGATACTAAAATGGAATGCCTGAGATTTTCAGGAGTTTATGGTGCAGATTATTTGAAATTAGGATCATCTTGAAACATCTAAGAAATGTATATACACATATAATTATTACTGACATATAATCATAAATTGTGATTTACAAGTGGGTTATTATGAACTACAAATTATCATGGCTTATTAAAATACATATATTTTAGAATTAGAATTGATTATTAGTGTCAAGTCATCTATATATTCTCTTGCTCTTTCAAATAAATGAGGCTATATACAAACCCTCTCATGAGGCCTCAGGCATTTTTATTCTGCTGTGATACTCTGTCATGTTTAACATGGCAGATGAGAGAAGACGAGATACAAAATCAGGGTGGACATTCCTGGGTAACAATTAGTTTCTTCCTGCTTCCAATTCATCAAATAGCCCACCTAACATTTGTCAATAGCCCTCTTATCTGGTTTATGCTTTTTCCATCTGGGAATTCCTGGCTTAGCTGGTAAGGTGCTGTTTTCTCCCTGGTACTACCAGCATCCCCTTGAATCATTACTATTTATTTTTGGATCTGAGCCTACCCAGACTAAGAAAGTTTCCTGAATCTTTATACTCTTAGTCTCATGACTGGAAGTTAAAGTAGCTTAGTAAAATTTTAGGTTACCTTTCCTTCAATTCCACTTTTGTTTCTCTTCCAGAACATTCAATCCTCATTTTCTCTCTTCCCTTTTTTCACACTGAGACACATTTACATTGCCTCCTACCACACCACCTTTGTGTCATATGACAAGTGTTATGGAACAGGCATTTTTTTTTTTTTTTCTGGAGCCAGCCCAACTGAGTTTTGAATACTGGTTTCCCCTCTGTCTGTATAAATAACCTGGGACAAATTGTTTAAATTCCGTAAGCCCTGGTCACTTGTAAAGTGGGAATAATAATTACTCTTGGTAGAATTAATTGAGATATCTATCTTCACCTTGTTTTCCTTTCATTCTTCAAACTCTGAAGTTTGATGATTTAATGAATGGTGTTGATTGATTGGATTGGGAGACTGGCCTTAAGGGAGAGGCTGATTCCGGAGGTCATGATGGGTAAGGGGACTAGAAAGGTCCCTTGAGCCTGTGCTTTTGGAGGTGTGAAGAAGAGCATTTCTGATACTTTTTCTTTTGCTTTATATTTAGGACTCCGTAGGAAGGAAGATAAGGGGAGAGGGATGGAAAAGAAATGGAAAATTCTATCAATGGGAAAAAGAGCAGCTATAAGGAGAGAGAGAAGGGAAATCTTCTAAAACATAGAAAGATCACATATTATTATGAAAAAAGATGATTATTTTAAAAACATTCATAATCCCACTCCCTAACACATAATTGATTTTTATATTTTCATATTCTATCTTGGATCTTGATCGAATTCCTTGTCTTATGTGGTTGCAACTTCAGCGAAACAAAATTTGTGTTCTCTGACCTGATAAATGTGTGATACTGATTTCAATCCTCTGTTTAATCAGAATCCACCCATCTTCGACTATTTTTCACGTTTACTATTGATAACCAAAATCACCAGTTCTAACTTGTGTTTGTTCTAGTGTCTCACAATTTTGGTCATAAAAACTGCAGAATAATTCAACTTAATATGGGTCTTCTTGACTCTAGTAACGTAGAATCGGGTCAGAAAAACATTTACTCTCTACATAGATGATATATAAATACATCATTCGCCACATTCTACATGCCTTTTGACTGGGTCTCATTAGCAGAGGGTGGCGTTGAGCTTAAGTGTGGCCATTGGCCAGCACGTAACGCTTTGGACCAGGAGGGGGCGTATGTGCTCCGGGGCACTAGCCCGAGTAGCCAGGGGGCGTGGCTGTTGCCTCCTTGACGGACAGCTAAGGATGCGGGCGAGGATGAGGTAATAGCAGCCGGCGCGAGGAGGTCGTGGGGGTGTGCACGCTTGTGCGTGCGAATGTGAGTGTGCGAGTGCGTGCGCGAGCCAGAGACACGGCGCGTCTCGGAGCTCGCGCTGCGGGCAATGATCACGCTGCAGTAAAGGAAGAGACAATTCCATTTCTGGGAGGAAGGTTGCAAAGTTGCGACCGGGCGACAGCGGCGGTCCTGGGGCCGTGTCATGGCGGGTCGCTGCTCTACAGCACGGGACTGGGGAAGACCCCGCGGGCTCGGGTTTGCCTTCGCGCCCTGCCCGGGAGGGGCGATTCATTCTGGAAGCAACTGAGCAGAGCCACAGGGAGGGGGAGCTCTCCCTACGGCGGCGACCGCGTTTCGTGCGGCGTAAGGGTGGGGAGGGCGAGGAGAGAGGGGAGGGGAGCGGAGCGTGCCATTCCGAGCGCGGTCGTGCGGCCAGATCCCACCCCAGCGTCTGCAGAGCCCGAGGCGCAACTGGTGCGCGGGCTCGGTCCTCGCCTCGCCGAGGGCCCCAGCTCGCGGCCGCCAGAGCTAGGGCAGCGCGCCTGCTGGGTGGCTTTGCAAGGCGGGGGGCCTGTTTGCAGACAGCTGGGCATTTGCATGAAGCGACTCGACCCCAAGGAACAGCGGCTGCAGCGGCGGACCCCGGCGGCGGCGGCGGCGGCGGCAGCGCGCGGTCTGAGCCAGGCGGCCCCGGTCTCCGGGCCCCGGTGGATGCGCGGCTGCGGAGGAGCTCATGGGCCGGAGCTGAGGCTGCCCGGGGCGTCTGGGCGCGGGGCTGGGGGCGCGGTCGAGGCCCGGAGGCGGCGGCGCAGGAGGAAGCGGAGGAGGCCAGGCGCCCCGGGCCCGGGAGGCACGCAGCGCAGCGCCGCCGCCGCCGCAGCCCCGGGCTCGCCATGCTCCTGGCCTCGGCCGTGGTGGTCTGGGAATGGCTGAACGAGCACGGCCGGTGGCGTCCCTACAGCCCGGCCGTGAGCCACCACATCGAGGCGGTGGTCCGCGCCGGCCCCCGCGCCGGGGGCAGCGTGGTGCTGGGCCAGGTGGACAGCCGTCTCGCGCCCTACATCATCGACCTGCAGTCCATGAACCAGTTTCGCCAAGATACGGGTGAGCCGGCCGCCCTTGCCCCACCTGCGTCCACCTCCCCTGCCTGTCCCGGGACCTCCCTCCTTGAAAGCCCACCTTAGCCCACCAAGTTGGCATCTCCGTGCAGCTTTGTCACCGAGAGGTGATGGTGGGTGGCGCTTCACTCCTTTGGTTCTCTTAGGACACCTCCCGTTGCCCCCCAACTTCCCTGCAAATAAACATCCATGCAAGTAGTATCAGTGTTCTGGTTATGCAAATATAGCACATAAAAACCGCCCCCCCCCCCCCCCCCCCCCGTGCAGCGCTTGGTAGCCCTAGGTCCTTCCGTGTAGAATTCTGGCGTTGCCCTATCCCACAAGCAATCCTAGCCCCTCTCAAAGGCTTCCTGCTTTCGTTCCTTGGCTGCTCACACCTCGTCGGACCCTGCTTTGCCTCAGGCCCCCTTGGGCCTGCCATACACCCCCCTCACCCTCACCCTTCCTGCCTCTGCCCCTACTGTGTGGGATGCCTTCCCACAACTGGGTCCTGGGTGTGGGAACCGGGGCAGAAAGAAGGGATTCCCTGGAGGCTCTAGCTGTAGTCTAGTCTGGAAGGGCAGGATCCTCCCTGGGAGTAGAGACCGGAGTTAGGGGATTCCAGGGAATGAAGCGCCCTGGATGCTGTGGCATTGGCGAATGCCTCTGCTTGTGCACTCCAAGTACAGAAGCAACAGCCCAGAGCACATGCAGAGAGGAGGGGGAGGGACGGAGCTCCGGAATGCCTGGCAGGGAATCCACTCCCTTTGTCCATGGAGGAGGAGGCAGATTCCTAAGGAGAAACTGTCCCCAAGCTTCCTTCTGAAACTGTCGCCTATGACGGACACTCTGATCTTCCAGAATGCTAAACTCCTGTCTTTTCATGAGAATCAAGTTGCTGATATGGCCACCACAACCCCACTTCCCAACTGACCAGCGTTTCCAGGTCAGAGCTAGGAAGAGAGCCTGCAGGGTGGAGGTCAGGGTTGGGGAGGAGGATCTTTGGAAGGAGGAAGGCAGAACTGCTTCTCTGCTTGCCCCAGTGTATGCAGGCGTAATTGATGACCTAGGACAAGTCTCTGTCTCTCTAGTAATCTCTTAAGTGACAGGGGTGGGAGGTGGGGGGTTGTTTCTGGAATTCTGGCTGAGCTTTCCCAAGAGTGTAACCAAGGATCCTGGAGAGGCAGGTGTGTGGTGGGGAGGGAGCAGAGAGGATGTCTAGGAGAGCCCTGCAGCTCAGAGAACAGCTGTTTGAGCAGGCATCTCAGCTTCTTTGGAAAGCCCCCACATCCTGTGTGCTAATTAGGATCGTCATGGGAAAGGACTGTCTTTCCACCCTCATGTTGCATTAACTCCCAATAGCCTCTTTGCCAAAAACTCTGCAGTCACTGGTCAATTGAGTCAAGGTTTCTGGGGAGAGGTTCCGGAAGTGTTAGCATCTGGAGGGGCTTAAACCTTGGTGGAAAGGGAGGGAGGTGGACCTGAGAGAGAATGAGAGGAGGAGAGGATGAGGAGGAATGTGGGAAGATTGAGAAAGAGGATTAAGTGCAGCTGAGAGAGAGGGAGAGAATGTACTTGGACAGAGGTTGTGGAAGTGAGGGTGGAGGTGGCAGATTGGGGAAGAGGGAAGCAGGTGTTAGCTTTTCTATTTCATAGTAAATCTCTGCAGCATATGGAGAACCACCCAGGAGACATAAAATTCCCAGCCCCTCTCTCGTACATTTGGGCAGGGCAAAGGATTAATCTGTGTTTGGGGGTACCTAGGATGGGCATGGTCCCTAGGAGTGGGCATGGTCCCTAGGAGGGGTCATGACCTAAGGACCCTTTTGACAGAAATGAAGCTGTAGAGAAGACTGGGCTGAAGGACAGCCTACCCCTCAAGTCTGATTATTCTTACCTGCCTGGTGATTGGCAGTTTAGTCAAGGCTGGGACCCCTTGGATTTTAGACCTGAGGCAAAGAACTAGCCCTGGATCATAGCCAGGGTGTGTTTTACATCCACACTGTTTTGGTTTTATCCACTCCTTCCTACTGTCAGTCGGTGAACCATACTGAGCACATCTCCTATGCCAGGGCCTGTGCGGGGTGCTGAAGGCATTGGGCTGAATTCCCAGCAATGCTGGGTCTGTCGGGATGCTTGTCAAAGTAGAATAGAATCTCTGGGTTTCTGAACCCCCCTTCTCTCCCTTCTTTACCAACACACACATAGCTCCCCTCAATATAGCTCGTTGATGAGGCCATGACAGGGTAGGAACTTTGAGGTTGGCTCCCAGGCAACCTCAGCCAAGCCTCGGCAATGTTTAATTAAATTACTCGCTGTCCCCAAGCCACAATTTAAAACTGGGAACCAGAAACATCCCCCTAAACAAAAGAGCTGGAAGTCCCCTGCCTAGAGGCGATTCCTCTCTTTTTTTGTTGCTTTCTCTACATGGGGACATTTCCTGACATAGGTGCTTTGTCTTTTGAGAAGTTGCCTGCCTGGCTGTTGAGTGTGTCCCCAGTCTCTCAGGACCTCATCCAGCCTGTCTCCAGGGAGATGACTGGGAGGTTGCAGACACCCATCTGCCCGCCTCTGTTTGCTCTGAGCTCATTTGCACTCTATGCTGGTCTCCTCTAAGTATTTTGAGCTAGAGAATCTGAAAGAAGGGAAGAGAGGGGGTTCGATAGAGAGGATTGGGTCTTGGCCAATCACTTCCAAAAGCCTTGGTTGTGTCCTCTCCACCAACCACCATTTACCTTGACTGGGCAATCCTTTTTCTGTTGTAGGGCGGTGACTGAAGAGCTTTACTTCAGGATCACTTGCCCCTGTATCTTCCAACACACTGGCTTGCTGCCATCTCCAGGGCCCCAGCAGCAGGATGGAAGGCTGAGAGTGGACAGACATGACTCAAGCTCTCATCCCAGATTCACTGCTTACCGTGTGACCTTGAGCAGGTCCCTTAACTGCTCGGGCCTCGTTTTCCTCTGCAGAATGAAGAGCAGCTTTAAGATTTCTTCTTTTTCTTTCTTCCCATCATGCAGATAGGCAGGTGAATGGGTTTGGCCCCTGCACATGGTGTGAAGGAAGGTTCTTTCCAGCACAGAGTTTTCTGTGCAAATTTTGCCTTTTTTATGTCTTTAATGCAGGGAGAAGGATCAGATGGAGAGAGAGTGAGTTTGATTAAAGGATTTGGCAGAAGCTGATTTTTAACCACCCTCAGTCCCAATACCCCTACCCTGTGTGAGCACAGGAGTGGAGGAGAGGCAGGCATCATGATGACCGCATGGTAATTACAGTGCAGAGGATGTACCATGTATCTGCATCGAACCAAACACACTGCACATACTATCTTCTTTAATCCTCACAACAGTTTTATGAAAACCTTATTATTATTCCATGTAATAAGGAAAGAAAACAAGTTGAAAGAGATTAACTTGCTCAGAGTTTTACAGCTAGTCACTGGCAGACCTGAGATTCTGAACGAAGTGCTGCCTGCTCTTCTCCATTAGTGAGCAGTTGTGGAGCAACTTGCTCGTGCAGGCACTGTTCCAGGCATGTGGGCTATAACACTAATAAGACGTCCAAGTTTTTGTCATCCTGGAACATTCTAGTCGGGTGTTGGGTGCTGGTAAGAGAGGCCTGGGACTTCTTGGACACAGTGCATGTTTGTCTTTTTCTTTAGTGTGTGAACATTATCTATCCCTATCCTATTAGAGGCCTTTTCCTTGGGTCACTACACCTTAGGACAAGATGGAATCTCCTCAGATTCTCTAGTTTATGCTCCTGATTCTAGGGAAGTCCAGGACTAGGACATTCCAAATAGGGTAGTCTCTGAAAATAATCACAGAATGAAATCCTGCCATTTGTCTTGTCCCAAAACTTTGGTTCTGAGGTCTGTTTACTGTCCCTAACTACCCCTAGGGCTGAGCTGAACTCAGTAGCTTTCCCTCCCCAAACCAGCATTTCCTCTTTACATCTCCCCCCACCTGTTAATGGTGCCACGTTTTGCCACTTTCCCATGGTCAATGCCTCTTTTGACTCATTTCATCATTCAGAGTCTTATTTGGGTGACTAATATGTACAGGCACTGTATTAGTACATTTCTGTTGCTTATAACAGAATACTTGAAACTGGGTAATTTATAAGAAAGCGAAATTTATTTCTTACGGTTTTGGAGGCTAGAAAGCCCAAAGACCGGGGAACACATCTGTTGAGGGCTTTGTTCTTGGGTGGCGACTCATTCCACAGCAATGCAGGAGGATATCATCACATGCTGAAAATGGCTGAGCAAGAGAGAGCTCGGCTTCTCACTCCCTGTCCTTATAGAGCCATCCTAACCATGCCCATGACCACCATGAAACCATCAATGGATTAATCCATTCACTAGGGCATGGTCCTCACAATCTAATCATCTCGTAAAGGCCTCACCTTTCAATTACCTTAAGAGGATCCCCACCCTCTTAACACTGTCACAGTGAGGATTAAGTTTCTAATATGTGAAACTCTGGGGGACATATTTATCCACAACAGGCACATAGAACATGTGGCCCAACAGTTGAAACTTTAGTGTGCATGATGAAAACTCAGGGTGGTCCTTCATATGCAGATTCCCAGGCCCTGGAGATGCTGACCTAAAGGTCTTGAGGGTATTGCTGATCTGAACCCCAGGAAGTTCTGAAGGAGGTGGTCCTGGGACCTCACTTGGAAAGCATTCGGCTACTCATGGTCAAGTCCTACCCATGTCCTTTCTGTAGGGTCTCTCCAGTCTGTAGCCTCCTTTTTATTTTCCCTGCCAACACCCTTCCACTTACCTGCAACTAGTTAACAGAGCAGCTCTGCTCTTTTCACTTCTGTTTAACAAACTTCCCTGGCTCCTCGCTGCCTACAAATAAAATCTGTCACAGCCTGGTATTTCAGACCTTCTATGCCCTGGCTCTAACATACCTTTGCAGGTTTATCTTGCCTTATATTTTCCTTTACACCTGCCAAACAGAGGACCCTTTTATCTTCATGCATTTCCTCAGAATTTTGGGGGAAGGAACCAGCATTATGAAGAATCAGAGAAGCATGGCAAGGGGAAGAGATTGAAAGCCAGTGTGACGGAGGTGTGGGCAGAGTGCATCAGGGTGTGAGGAGCCGCAGAGGTTCGTAGGTGGTGGGGATTTCATTCCTGACTAAGGGGAATTCATGGAAGAGATTTAAACAGGGAGAGGATGTGGTCAGCTTTCTTCCAAACGTACATTTTGCTGGCATCTTTCTATGGCACATTCTGCTTCCTAAATAGTCATTCACACACATGTCTTCTAACCCTGTTTTAGACTATAAGCTACTTGAGGAATGGTTCAATCTTTGATTCCCCATAGCAGCTAAAGGGTGCTCAGTGACATGTGATAAATGATTAGATGTCCAAGTAGCCAGAAGTCTTCAATCAATCACAGCACAGTTTATGGAGCCCTTGTAACTGCGCACTAGAATGCAAAGAGCTGCACAGTGGTATCCCTACCCCCACTTAGGGCACCATGTAGAAACACTGGTGCACATCAGGCAAAGTCCAGACATGCACCCCACACTGAGGGTGTGGCTGGGGTTGGGAGAACATTTTAAGAAATGAATGGCAAGTGGCATAGGACCTAAATGATGAGGAGAATTTCAGTAGGTAAAAGGGGCAAAGGAGGGCATTCAGTAAAAGAGACCTGGGAAATAGTGGGGGATGGGGTCAGGGAACACCCAGACAATTCATGAGTATAAAAGGGGTGTCTGGTATGAGTAGAGGAAAATACAGGGGATAGAGGAAGATAAACCTAGGAAGGTGTGTTATAAAGCCATGGCATAGTTTTTAGAAGATTGTGAGAACTCTCAGGTATCTCCAGGACTGCTAACACTATTGTTAATAAAAAAAAAAAAAAAAAAAATGCCTTTTAGGCACATTTGTGAGAATTGGTCAAGTATATTGTCCCTGCTGCCCTGGAAAGAATATAAAACAATGCCATTTAAACTCTCTAAACTTAATGTCTTCATCTGTAAAAGGTGTTTCATAGGATTGCCATAAAGATTATATGGGATGGGATATATGAGATGCTTTCTAAGTAATAAAGATTGTGCAAATATTAGTTATGTAGAAACTTTCTCTCTCTCTGTCACACGCACACACACCCCTCCACATCCCCTGAACTAAACTTTCCCCATGACTTCTTCATCCTGCTTAGATATATAATAGAAAATAAATTACAATAATAATCACCAACTTTTGTTGAGCTCTTGCTATGTACCTGTGCTATTTTAGAGTTTTATATTTATTCCTTCTTTTAATCCTCAAATCTACCCTTTGAAGTAGCTACCTGGGACCCAAGCAGATGAGGAAACTGAGGCTTAATCTCACAGCTGGAAGGGACAGAACCTCCCCTTTTGGACCCAAAACCCGTACCCTTTGTTCCCCATCAAGCTGGCTACGTCAGAAGGAAATGGAGATTAGGGAACTATTGCCTCTCTCCTCCTCTCATCCCAGTATCCCCATGTCCCCCAGCAGAGGCCCTGGTGCTGAATAGGGGATTGTTCTGCATCTCTCTCTAGCCTCTGAATGTTGATGTTTTGGGTCATTAAGGGGCTTGGAGATGGGGTTGGGGGTGGGTTATGACCCTAGCAAAGGCCTGAATAGCCATTGTTCCTTTTCTTCCCCCCTTGAATGGGATTCTGTCCCCAATCTTGGTGTCTCCCTCTGGGTTAGAGGAGGGGGTGGGTCAGAGGCCAGAGAAGGGAAGCCTTTTCCCACCACTTTGATGGACAGAGCTTACGCCTTTGGATGCAGAGATTCCAGCACCCTTGGAGCCCTCCCTAGCCTCCCGACCCTGTCTTGAGGCAGGCATCTTTACCCTTGGTGTTCATATCATCAAACGGGCCCTGGTTGGGATGGGCCTAGATTCATTAAGGTTTCGGGTGGGCATTGGAGAAAGGGGCAACAGTTACAGGCTTAGCTCCCTTCCAGTCTCACTGATTCATTTCTGCTATACCATTACCCTGTAATAACCCTAGCCTCTTCCCTGCCCCACAGTGACACTGTCAAAATTAAGACAATCCTACCTTGAGGAGAGTTTGAGTTTCTTGAAAGAAAGATGTTAGAGAATTATAAAATCACTCTCAATACCACTGGGAATATTATTTTTGTTGAAATAAGATTTAACGTTGGGAAATAATGACAGCGTTTTCTCAACCCGATTTCCCTTCTGCATACAGTAACGCTCCTTTTATTTATTTATTTTTTAACCACACCCGTAAATGTACAGAGAGCCAGCTGCTTCACCACCGCCTCTGGGCAGCCTTCCCGGATGGGGGTAGAGTCTTCCCTCTGTCCTCCAGGCTCCTACAGCCTGGTGTTCTTTTCCTCCATAGCCCTTGGTGCAGGGCCATGTAGAGAGACAGGGGAGAAGGAATATGATATTTATGAGCACCTACTGTGTGCCAGGGGCTTTATATGCCATCCTGCAAATTATAGTGTGTGCGTGTAAAATCCAGTATCTGGCATGTACAAATATTTATTTGTTGGATGAATGTGTGAGACATTTAATTTTCACAAAACCCCTGGGAAGGAGTTATTTTCCTGTTTCCCAGGGGAGAAGAGGAGACTGAGGGGGCCTATAGCAGTTGGTAAATGAATGAATTTGGCTGCAAACCAAGGTGCCCTGACCCCCAAGGCACTCTTTCTGCTTCCCCAGCTGCCTCCCATATCCTTCCTGCTGTAACTCATCTGCGTCCACCCTGGTTTGACTGTGGACTCCCTAAAGTCAGGAATGAGACATCTCAACGAGCGTAGTGCCCGGCACACAGTAGGACTAGCTGATGCTTAGCCTGCTAGTGGAGTACAGTGCAATGCAATTCCACGCGGACCCTGACCTCTCCTCTGTCCCACTCTGGCAGGGACCCTCCGCCCGGTTCGTCGCAACTACTATGACCCGTCCTCTGCCCCCGGCAAGGGCGTGGTGTGGGAGTGGGAAAACGACAGCGGTTCCTGGACGCCCTACGACATGGAAGTGGGCATCACCATCCAGCACGCCTACGAGAAGCAGCACCCCTGGGTCGACCTCACTTGCATCGGCTTCAGCTATGTCATCGACTTCAGCACCATGGGCCAGATCAACCGGCAAACCCAGCGCCAGCGCCGCGTGCGCCGGCGCCTGGACCTCGTCTACCCCATGGTCACGGGCGCCCTGCCTCGGGCTCCGTCCTGGCCGGTCAGCCCTGGCTCGGCCGCCTCGCCCCCTGCGCCCCCTTGCTCCTGCCCACAGTGTGTCTTAGTGATGAGCGTCAAGGCGGCCGTGGTCAACGGCAGCCCCGGGCCCCTGCAGCCCCCAGCCACGCGCAAGAACGCGCCCCCCTCTGCAGGGGTCAAGCTGCCCCCCGCACCAGGCCCGGGGGCCAAGCCTCTGGACGGCACGCGCACCGGTCGAGGCCCAGTGAAGACCGCCCCGTCGCAGGGGATCCGACGACAAGCCTCTAGCACGCCGGCTGCGGCAGCTGCGGGCTCCCCTGCCAGCCCCCCAGCAGCCAATGGCAAGACTGGCAGAATGGCCCTGGCCACCTTGAATCGTACCAACCTGCAGCGACTGGCCATCGCCCAGTCCCGGGTGCTGATCGCCTCTGGGTAGGTGTGTTCATGGGTGCCTGACATAGATAGGATACAACTGATCTTCTGGGTCAGACTAAGGAGGGGCCCCGCATCTCCTGTGACTCCTGGCTGCGGGTGGAAGGCAGCTGATGTGGTGTCTGAGGGACGGTTTGACGTTTCGGGTCCAATTCATCTGGATTCTAATGGAGACTTTGCCTCTTCTAAGCCGTGTGATTTGGGGCCAGATCCCTATCATAGAGTCCTCACTTCCTTTTCTGTAAGTGCTGGCAATAATACCCATGTTAGAGTTGCCTGAGGATTAAAGAAGATTGTTCACAGTAGTAATAATAGGCAGCATTAATTGAGCTCCCACTATATTCTAGTATTGGGGCTTTATTACCTCATTTAAACCTTAAAACAACTCCTTGAAGTAGGCATTATTATCCCATGTTACAGATGAAGAAAATAGAGACTCAACTGCTCAAGAGCACATAGCTAATTGTGGCAGAGAATAGGATGCAAACTGGAGTGCAAATTCTGACTCTGCCGTGCTCCTCCCCTACCAAGCATGTAGCACGATGCCTGGCACACAGTAAGTGCCAAATGAGAGCTAGTCTCTTTCCTCTGGTCTCTCTGGAAGCTGGAGGGGTGACTCCAGATTGGAGTAGCAGTTGCTGGGCACTTTCCATGCATGGTCTCAGTTATTCCCGTGACAGCCTGGTGACGTGGTAAATTCTCTTAGTGTTGCTTTTTTTTTTTTTTTTTTTTAAATCACCTTTATCTTCTTGATCATAACATGGAATAGACCCAGGTCCAGTCTGTGCCTTCAGCCTTTGCCTGCCAGGCCTTGGTTTCTTGTCAGCCTCTCACACCTACCCAATCTTCCCTTTCTCCAGAGGGGCCTGGCCCAGCCTGCAGCCCCTAGGCACAGATGGTCAGGATGGCTTTATTGTTGGGCTGAGCACCTGAGTCTGAAAATCCGGGCTTCCCTGAGGGTGTGCTATCAATACTCAGCTTTATGTCTGCACACAGAGGTTCAGTGTTGGGAGGAGAGAGGAAGGAGGGTATCCCACAGAGTGGGAGGAGTACCAGGCTGGGAGCCCACATACTCGGCCCCCACTGCCTCTGCCACCCAGGTAAGCCACAGAATCCTTGCAAGGTCTAGCAGCCTTACCTACCCATGGGGTCATTGTGAAAACCTTCACTAAGGGAGTTCACCCCTAGGCAGTTTACCAGATGCGCTCACTGGCGTTATCCTGCTTTCTTCCTCTGTGATGCAAGTATTAGGCATGGGCGCTTAGCTCAGAATTAACTCACCAAGACGGGCCACATAGCTGGTGTGTTCAGGTGGGGTTTGGAACTCAAGTTTTGGTTTCCTGGTCCACTGTTCTTTGGCTAAAGTCCAGCTCCTCATTGTGTGCAAAGGCAATTTATAAATGGTAAAATGCTTGTCAGATGCTTGGGATTTTCATATGACTTTCTCTGAGCTGGTGGAAGTATTTGGGAGAGGGAAATCACTACCTAAACCATGTCACAGCTCAGTTTCTCCACCCTGTCATACAGCAGCATCTTGAGAGCCTCTAGGAGAATCTCAGGATGATTGCTGCGGGTAGGCTCACATGCTGGATAATAACACAGCCTCCAGAACCTGACTGTCTGGGCTGAACCCAGGGCGCTTACTGTGTCACTTGGGGCAAGTTTTACATTCTCTGCCTTCAGCTTCCTCATCTGTAATATGGGATAGTACTAGTACCTTCCTTCTAGGGTTGTCTTGAGGATGAAATGAGATATTCAGTGTATAGAATTAGCACGATGCAGGACACATAATAAAAGTTCAGTCAGTATTAGCTGCTATTATTGTTATTACTATTATTAGCTGATATATATTGAATATACGCTATGTAGTTGTTGAACTGAATTCGAAGCTGGGCAGGATCTAATACCCCACCTTATTTCTGACGCCCCTGACAAATGCCAAGTGCCCTCCTGCTATCGTTGAGGGTGAAGCACCCAGGTGGCTTTGAATCTCAATGAGGGAGTCGGCAGCACTTTATCTCTCTTCTTTACTCCCTCTGTCCACCAATAGAATTGGAGCTCAGGGATGGTCCAGGCAGCGCAGTTTCAAAACAGCTATAGAAACAAGTTGTTTTTTTCTTTGCTGTGTTTTCCTGACAAGGGAGGCTCCTGCCTGCCCCTCTCTATCCATTTGCTTTTCACCTCTCACCACCTCCTCACCCCACTACCATCTTCTCCTCTGGCCTTTCTTGGCCATTTAATTAGCATGTTTATTCCCTTTGTCTGGCTCTGCCATCGACCTTCTGTCATTGCATGGCCCCTTCCCCCTCCTCTCTCTGCCCATGACCTCTTCCAGCAACTTTCCCACGGAAGAAAGGAAGACTAGGGAGGGTGGGAGAAGTGCGATGAAGGGAAGGGTTTGGGGGGAACAAAAGACCCTGTGAATTATTCAGAGACACAAGCAGGGGGTTTCTAAAGAGAAGAGAGAGGGGGGCTGTGTGGTGGAGGGTGGGAGTCACCCCTCTGGCCCCCTCTAGAGCTGAGGATTCTCTGTCTCCAGCTAGGCTTCAGTTGCCATAGAGACAAGACCCTTGTCCTGCCTGAGGATTCCTGGGTTGGGGCGTAACTTTGAGAAAAACAGTGCTTCTCGCTATAGTGTCTGCAGAGATATTCTCCCTCCCTCAACCCCTTTACCTTGCCACTTTGCCAGCTCTTCTCTTTTTTTCAGTTTTATATTTTAGCGACAGAAATTAAAACTTGGACCCTCCATAACTGGGAAGAGCCAAACAATATGGGGAGAAGGTGTCTTCTGATTGGCCAACAAGGGGTTAGGCTGGACAGCTTTGGTGGAGTACAGTTGCCTGGACGATGTGAGAAGCTTGCCTGGCATTGGGTTGCTGTTTTCTAGAAGGAAGGCTCAAGCATGCATAGCTGGGGCCCCAACAGGGTATGAGTAGCATGGACTACACAGGGCATTCTTCCATGGGGGAGGGGTGATCAGGTGTTGCCAACTCAGCAATCCTAAGTACGACCCAGCACTCAACGCTACACTTTACACTTGATACCCATGTCCTCAAGAATCTGAGAGAAATGGAGTATTAAAGCAGGAAAATCCTTTATTAAGCCCAAGATCCTTTTACAGTTTGGAAATAAGAGCGTAAACAATCACTCGAATTTGCACAGGGCTCCGCTATTTATCAAGTATTTGACCTAGATTCTATATCCTCACAAAGACTCCATGGGGCAGACATTTAGGGTTCCCTGTTTACAGCTGTGGTATCTCAGGTGTGGTCAAGGAAGTGCAGAGAGGCTGGGTGGACCTGCCCAAGGCACAAAGCAGTTCGTTGCTGAGCTGGGCTACAAAGATTTCCTGACCACAGTGCAGGGCTCCTTCCATTACACCCTTCTGTATTTCATAAGCAAATATCTCCCCCTCCTCTCCAGCATCAGCCCCACAGTCTCCATGCATGTCCAGGCCCATGTGCAGGCCTTTTCCTCCCTCCCTGCAGAAATTGCCCCCCTGAGTTGAGTTCTTGGGCTGCCTGGGCAATGTGGCGCTCTGGGGATTGGAGTATTTCCTGGTTGACCAGACTGGGTGTGGAAACCTGCCAATCCAGTTTGTGGGAACAAAGGTGGCTTTTGTCAACCGGATCATAGCCATTTATCAGCTGGAGTGGGGGCCTTGGAGAAGGTGAGGGGGAAGCAGGTTCAGGGCTGGGCAGCGCATGCTGCCCCCTGGTGGGAAGTCAGGGAACAGACCGCAGGAGGCCGGATCTTCCCTCCCAGCCTCTCCAGAAAGGCTTGCAGAGGCCATTGGACCTGGTCATGGACCTGGTCATGGATGGGGATAGGGGACCCAGGGTTTAGGCTGCTATCTGTCTCAGGTACTGGGATGGGAAATTATCAAGAAGTCTCCTTGGCATCATCTCTAACCCAAGATTCTCCCGCAGTTTCACAGAGAAGGAAATTGAGGTTCAGAAAATTTAACTGACTTTGTGAAGAGCTGCTACTGGCAAGGCTGGGACTCAAACACAGTTTCCCTGACTCCCCACCCACCATGGCATGCCTGGGCCTGTGGGGCAGGTCACAGAGTCCAGAAACAAGCCCGTTCCTCTTTTTTTGGCCCGGTGGCCTTTGTTTTGAGTTCAGCTTTCCCCACCCCCCATCTAGGGGGATGATTTATCCCCCACAACTGTTATCCCACATCTGTTATACCACATCTGTTATTTCAATCCTCCTCCCAATTTGGTGCACGTGTCATTGTCCCTGGGAAGGGACAGAGGCTCCAGCAGGCTCAGAATAGCTGGGGAGGCACCTATCTTTCGGGCATGTGGGGGACATACAGACCCCACTGCCAGGCCTCGAGGTCCCATCCAGCTCTCCCCTCTCCTGGTAGTGGGCATATTCCTTACATGAAGCTCTAAGCTGCATATGCTATGAGGATTACATGGACATAAGAGCTTGGCATAGTGAGTGGCACAGTGAGTGGGCTCTAGAGCCAGCTGGCTTGGGTTCACATCCTTAGCTGTGGGCTCTTGGTCAAGCCTGCTTATCCTTTCTGTGCTTCAACTTCCTTGCCTGTAAAATGGGGTTAATAATAATGCTTCTTACACAGGGAATTGGAAAGATCAGCCAGGTTTATATGGTTTGAGCAGCTGGAACCGCCCCTTGTGGGAGGTGAGCGCTGTCAATGTCAGCGACTATAACACACCAAGGGCCATGGGCTGTCATGATCACTGCTGTGTCCCCAGCATCGAGCACTGTGTCTCACATAAAGTGGACTCCATAAGCACTTTTTTTTTTTCCCCCCAAAAGATGACCGGTAAGGGGATCTTAACCCTTGACCTGGTGCTATCAGCACCACACTCTCCCGAGCGAGCCACAGACTGGCCCTCCATAAGCACTTTTTGAATGGACAGATAAACAGATAGACAAATACTCTTTCTCTTCCTTCCGCTTTCCCAGCACTGTCTACCCCCGTGGCAGACGTTCTGGCTTCCTAGGCCACCTGGCTCCAGGAGTCATCCACGGCCAGGTCCAGTTGCCTCTCCAAGCTCAGCTGTGCAAGCCTGGGTGGCAGACGGGATTGCACAAGATCCGGCCCCACATATCCCAGATATTCCTCGTCAGCACTGTGGGAGGCCTCGCCTCTCCCAGGCAGCCACACGGTCTCCTCCCCAGCCTGGCTCGAGTTCCTGGGAAGAAGGTTGTGAAGGGGAGGAGGGAAAAGGAGAAAAAGGATAAGTGACAGCTGTTGGAGCAGTGGTTTCCAAATGTTGGACTGGGGGTTGGCTACATCTGCATTTTCTCAGAAGCTTTGGAAAAATGCAGATTCCTGTGCTCCATGGGTGAGGATTCTCATTCAGGCGTGGGGTCTGTCTTTTTAAAAGCATCTTAGGTAACTCTTTTGTACCCTGGTTTGAACTTGTTTCTTTATTTTTTCATTTCTTCAACAAATTCGATTGAATGCCTACTAGTGCTAGGCTCTAAATAAAACAAAGATATTTTCCCTTGTAGAGCTTAAATTCTAGAAGGGGAGATAGTAAGCAACAACTTATTTTAAAAGATTATAAGCTCCATGAAAAAAAAAAGAAAGAAAAAAAATTGAGTCAGGTGAGAGGGCTTAGAAGTCCCAGGGTGGGATGGAGGGGTAGGCAGCAGTGTTAAATAAGAAGGTTGCAGGCACCTCACTGAGAAGGTAAGATTCAAGCCAAAACTAAAGGAGATTTAGGAGGGAGCTAAGCAGTTGTCTGGTGGAAGAGCATTTCAGGCAGAGTGAACAGCATGTGCAAAGGCTCTGAGGCAGGAGAATCCTGGTATGTAGGAGGAATAACTAGAGCAGAGTAAATGGGCAATTGATATGCAAGGAGGCCAGAGAGATAAGGGAAATCATGCAGGGATGTGTAGACCTTGCCAGGATGTTGACTCTGAGTGATCTGAGGAGTCATATTGAGTTTTGAGGTTCTGAGTGGAGAAGTGACATGGTCTCACTTAGGTTTTGAAGATATCACCTCTAGCCACTGTGTTAAGAGCTTCCTGATCTTTAGTAGTGTTAACTACTGGTGCATTCTGTCCCACTTGTCAAAACCGTAACATATCTGCTCTTTCCTTCTACAGGGTCCCCACCGTCCCAGTGAAGAACTTAAATGGGTCTAGTCCTGTCAATCCTGCCTTGGCAGGTAAGAGAAATCCTGAGATGTACTTGTGCAATGTAGAAAACTCAGAGTAATAGAATAAGTACTGAGCAACTGTAAAAAAGGAGAGAATCTGGATATTAATTAAAGCAACTGGGGATTTTAGGAATTGCATGGGAAGAGCAGGAAGAGTTTGGGGAGAATTGATGGCTAAAAGCAAAGCATGCTATTGCAGTTGAGTGGATGAATAAGTTTCTGGGAAAAGTAGAGGTTAGAGAGAATACATGAATTATGAGTCTGCTGGAAAGCAGGAGGGTTGGTTAAGAGTGAGAGAGGAATTTGGGGATCATTGGGAGCTAATTCTTCAGTCCTTCCTCCCCCATGCCCTGCCCCTTGTAGGAATCACTGGGATCCTGATGAGTGCAGCAGGGCTGCCGGTGTGTCTCACCAGGCCACCAAAGCTGGTCCTACACCCGCCCCCCGTCAGCAAGAGCGAAATAAAATCCATCCCAGGGGTTTCCAACACAAGCCGCAAGACTACCAAAAAACAAGCCAAGAAAGGTACCAGCCTCTTTATCTTACCTGGCTTCCAGCCCTCGCTCCACATCTGCTGCTAAGGGTCATAGCCATGGCTTAACTCTTGTACCTTCGTTTTTGCATCTGCTAAATGGGCCTAACCAGTAGATTTTTATGATTATACCAAAATGGGCCAGATGGAAAAACCTTGATATATATGAATATACAGTACAAAAATACAGAAACATAAAAATATAAAGTGTGGTAAAAATAAAATATGTTAGAGGGAGGCTCACTTTGATGTTGGAACCGAGACAGATTGGATTCAAACACTAACTTTATCATGTTGTATGACTGCATGGAGCCTCTTTCTCATCTTTATAATGGGGTAAAAACACGCACAACCAGTATCCAGGAGGTATGTCCTGGAATACATCCCTGACAGTTGAGAAGTAGCCACTGTCTTGTGTCCTCCTAGAACTTCCAGAAGCTCTGGCCACTTGACCTCTCCTTTAGGAACCCCTTCCTACCTGCCCATGATCCAGCAACTAAAGGGTCAATCCTGTACCTTCCTGGTACCAGGAACCTGGCTGAGCTCTGAGGCTGGCCTTTCTGGTCACTGGCATTGGTTGTTAAATGATTCAACCCCTCTCCCCATCCTGAAGCCCCCATCTTGCGAGCTTCTTATAAAGTTTAAATCGGATTGTGTGTATATTGCACTTAGCTCAGGACCTGGCAAATAATAGGATCCCAATTAGGAGAGGCTTAATTCTCACAAGACAAGCAGGACAGGGGGAGGGAAGAGTCTGCATCCCAGATTTAGGCTGTTTGCATGATCTACTTCCTCAAATCCTTGTCCTACTTCTCCAGTTTATCAAAATTTCCCTGCTTAAATGAACTCAATTGCTTTGCCCATAGTCTGATAGGAAGTGATGGGATTTTACACTTTCCCGCTCTTCCTTTTGTTATTAATAGCACATAGTGGGCTTTGACCTGGCAAAGTGCTAAAGGGCTGTGTGTCCATTAGCTCATTTAATTATCAAAGCAACCCTTTGAGGTCGGTGCTGTTGCTCTTCCCCATTTTATAGGTGAGAAAACAGAAGCTCAGAGAAGTTAAGAGAGTGGCTCACGGTGGCACTGATTGCTTCTCCTCTGTATCTCCGTACAAGGCCATATCACCCTGAAGAAATCCCCAAATCATTGCAGCCTGTCAGGATGCTCCCCAGAGAGCTTCCTTCACCCTTTCCCACTGCCAGGCTGTGTCTGCTGGCTGTGACGGCCAGTCCACAGCCACGGGAGACTGTCCTGAGCTGTGGATCGTAACTTGCTGATGTCCCATAAAAATAATCTCACTTTGATGCCACATTGTCAATGGAGACAGTACTTAGCAAATTGTAAAATGAATGTGGTAATGTTTATGTAATGTGTAACAGTTTATAAAGTGCTTTCATTTCTGTTATCTCATGAGAGAATTTGGGCAAGTCCAGGCTCTTCAATGATAAGGAAGAGAAACCCATTTGGCCTATCTCAGTTAAAAAGTGGTTTTGTCGAGACTGGCTGGTTGCTTAGTTGATTAGAGCATGGTTTTGTAACACTCAGATCAAAGGTTTGGATCCCCATACTGGCCAGCCTCCAAAAAAGAAAAAAAAAAAGAGTGATTTTGTTGAAAGTAAGCAGAGGGATGTCAGGGAAGTGACTGCAAGACATAAAGGCAGCTGTGAACACTGTACCCTCCTCAAAACAAAGATTGCTCTTCTACAACCTGTATTTCTCTCTCAAATTTTTAAATCCAGTTGCTGTTTCAGCTTTGACCTTGGCTAATAAGTCCCCTCTCTGGCATGCCTATTATGGCAAGGCTGTTAGGTCCCTTACCTCTGCCTTGGTGGCCTGCTGATCCTCTGTCCTGTTCCCACAGGCAAAACCCCAGAGGAGGTGCTGAAGAAGTATCTGCAGAAAGTCCGGCACCCACCAGACGAGGTGGGTGTGGGGAAGCAGGGCAGGGTTCACCTTCTCCATCACCCACAAGATTTTCCTCTGCTGTAACTTTCCTCAGGGTGCGGCAGGAGCTGCTTTCTAAGTCCTGACTGGTACAGAGTGGGTCAGAGCTAACACCCGGGGCCCAAGTTCATGGTCCAGAGCTTTAGCTGCTGCTTACCCTGTTCCACCTCCCATGTAGCATAGTGCTGATTGATTCTAAGCTTAAAGTGATAGTCTGAATTTAAAAAACAATTTGCTAAACCATGAGAAGTCACTTTAAAATGGGTTTGAGGTAGACCAGTGGTTCTCAACAGGAGGCAATTTGGCCCCTGAGGGAACATTTGGCCATGTCTGATGACATTTTTAGTTGTCGTGACTGGGGGAGGGAAGAGATACCACTGACATCTACAGAATAGAGAGACCAGGGATGCTGCTAGACACCCTAAAATGCCCAGGACAGCCCGTACACCAAAGAATTATTCTTCCCAAAATGTCAAAAGTGTTGGAGTTAAGAAACCCTGCCCCTATGGTACACTTCAAATTCAATTCCTTTACGAAAGTTCAGCTTAAGTAAAGCTCATCAGTGGGTCTATCAACAAGCATTTGTTTCCTCTGCAAGCCATTGTAGGACACAAAGAAAGGACAGTGCATCATCACAGTCCTCAAGGAGATTATAATTTAGTTGATGAGCCCACGTTAACATGTACCACTACCAGGAATTATGGAGGTGCTTGAAAAAGTTCGTGGAAAAATGGAATTAAAAGGTAATACAAATATTTCCACAAAGTTTTTGAAGATCCCCACATTATTTCAAGAACTTCTTTGTTGTGTAAAGCAAGACCAACTATGTTTAGATTCCTAAAAGCACATAACACCCTGATTTGTGGGCTTTCTAGAAGAGGAACAGTAACAGCTGATCTGACCTCTGAGATTACGCGACCATGGAGATGGTCTGGCCTCCAGGCTGGGTGAGAGCTGATGGCCTTTCTGCTCTGCCCCCTCTCACCCCAGGACTGCACCATCTGTATGGAGCGCCTCACGGCCCCCTCTGGCTACAAGGGCTCACAGCCAACAGTGAAGCCTGAGGTGGTGGGAAAGCTGTCTAGGTGTGGCCACATCTACCACATCTACTGCCTGGTTGCCATGTACAACAACGGGAACAAGGTTAGTGCCAGCCTGTGGGCCATAGAGGAGCAAAAGCATGAGGGCCTCGCCCAGGTGATCTGGGGAGTCTTAGAGGTACTGCTGCAGGATAAAAACCCTTCTTTATCTTCCCTTTGGACCGCTGTATTAGTCTGTTTCTGTTGCATATAATGGGGGGGGGCAGAGAGAGAGAGAGAGACTCTCCTCTTTTTTTAAAGCCCTCAGAACCACGCCCCTGACCACCATTTTTAATCCATTCACTACTGCATGGTCCTACAATCCAATCACCTCTTCAAGGCTCCACCTTTCAATTACCATAATAGGATTTCCCACCCTCTTAACATTGTCACAGTGGGGACCAAGTTTCTTATACATAAAACTTGGGGGACACAATTCAAGCTTCGGTGAGTTGCAGGGGAATATAATTCAATCCACTACAGCCATGCTAACCAACTCCCCCAGTCTCTACTTTGGGTATGGTGGTCTGAGGGGGGTGGGTTTTCATCCATGAAGGTTCTGAAGGGAGTGGCCCATTGTCATAGCCCATTGCTGGGTGAAGTGGGCCCCATCAACGAAGTAGAAGGAAGTTCTTATCACAGTGCTGGGTCCATCGTGTGTGTTCATTCATACCAGTGGAATGGGTTCCCCAATCACCCCTTCTCCAGGGCTAGTAATTTCAGTTATAATTCATTTTCTTCAGACAACTTCAAGACATTCTGATTGTCCCTTCAAAGGCATTAGAAAACTGTTTCCAAAGTATACCTGGTAATCCCTGCCCTAGAGTCCCACTGTCAGAGGACAGGAAGGCTGTTTGTGATGCTGGTCTTGTTGGTTAGCTGACAATGGGATGGTGTTCCCCCGGTAGAGCTGGTTTCCAGGAATCTGGGAGTCTCCTTAGGTGATAATGCTCACCTTGCAATGTCTGAGCTTTTTCTAAATCACAGACTTTTCTCATGTTCTTTCTTGTGCCCAGAATAACCTTCACTCCCCATCTCTGTGAGTTTGAATCCCAGTCATTTCTCCAGGCCCAGCTTGGACTGCATCTGAGTCTGAGGTTTCCCTGATACCTCTTAACCTCTTACTCATCCAAAACAAGTCAGGGTTTCAGGGGCTGCTCTGTACATCTCTTAATGTGGGAAACAGTAGAAGCAAGAGGCAGCAGACCCAAGCATGAATCCTGGTTTATTAGCTGAGTGACCTTGGACCAGATTTTTCCACCTCTCTGAGATTTTATTTTCTATCTGGAAAATGGAGATAAAACAGTACCTACTTTATAGGGTGTTATTACTATTATTTTGCAGATTGGTATTCCCTTTGTGTTATGGCTATAATTTATCCCCTTCATCTTTATGTAGCCTATTCGGTTTAAGTTCCCAAAGTGCCTACCCAGGACTCCTTCCCAGTGCCCCAGAGTCATGTTCACGGCGGTACTCAATCACTGATGGAGAATGCAAGTCTGGATCCCGCGTTCACTCCCCAATCTGGGCTAAAAAGTTTCTTTGGGATCTTGCAGTTAGAGGTTATTTTGGGTTTAAAGGGGCTTCTTAACACATTCATTCCCTTTTTGTTGACTACATTCAAGAAAAATCTAGTAACTCTTTGCATTTATTCCTCTGGTGTTTGAAAAATGTTTCTCAAGACACCATCCTTTATTCTCTTTAGCACAAATACTTTGAAGTGTGTCTTTTTATTTTATCAAACACTTGGGAGAAAAGTGCCCAGAGAGAATGGAGTGATTCACTCAAGGTCATGAAGCAATGAAAACCAGAACAGAGAGGGGGACCCTGGTTTCAGAGAGTGATTACTCTGAATATGAGCTATTTCTTTAAATGAGTAGAGCTTGAATGAGAGTGTCCCTAAATAGCTCAGCAGAGGATCCCCGTCTTCCTGAAGAGATGAGATGTCCTGGAGAGCTTTGGTCCCAGCTGTGTGACAGCACATTTTACACACATTGCTCCTTGCCTGTGCATGCCTTCCTCCTCACCCACTCTTTTTGTGAGCCTGGAATAGGATTTGTTCTTTGGATCCTCCTCCAGGTTCCTTCCTGCCCCTCCAGGCAGCACTTCACCACGTCCTGCTGTGAAGCAATGACCCCACACATCACTGCATCCAGAGCCCCCTCTTCCCACTATCAGAGCCACGGAGGTGTGGTGCAAAGCCCGTGGCTTTAGACAAACCCACTGGAGTCCTAGCCTGGACTGGCAGCAAGTGCTTTAATCTTGCCGTCCCTCAGTTCCTTTCTCTACAAAAGGGGGCTGAGTTCTTCCAAGTCACTGTCAGAGAGTGAGGACTAAATGAAACAAGAGATACAAACTCTATTGTTAAATTTATAATGCTATAACTAATGACATCATTCCCTCTTCTACTTATTTATGCAAAACTTATTTCCATCCTTCTGTGCAAAACTTATTCTCCATCCTTCTCAGCCAATTTATAACTATTCTTAAAGAACCATTTTCTTGAAGTTATCTTTATTTACTCCAACACACAGTACCCAGTTTCTCTTATCATAACAGTGGTTTCCAAACCTGTGTGAGCATCAGTCTCTCCACAGAAATCATAAAAATACTGATAACATTTAGAAATGCAACATGCTAAACACTTCCAATGAATTGTCTAATTTGATCCTCCCAACAACCCAGTGAGACAGATACTATTATTTTCCTTGTTCTATAAGGAAACCGAGACTCAGAGAGGTTAATTAATTTTTCAAGGGTCACTCAGCAGCTGGATGGCAGAACCGAGAATCAAATCCAAGCAGTTTGACTTCTGAGTTCATACTCTGAACCATTGCACTTTGCAGCCTTCCATTTCTGATTCTGTGGGGTGCAGGTGTCTTTATTTTTAACTAGCTCCCCCAGATGATTCTGATTCTCTGCAGTTGGGAGATTGCTGCTTTCAAGTGCTTGCTGTCTGTTCCATCTGTATGGAACTTAGAGGTTAAATAACGATTGCCTGTGTATGCTCCCTGCCCTGGTGAGCTGGTCTCCTCACAGACAAGGGCTTCTCTTACATGTTCCTTAGCATGGAGCATGGGCTGTTGGTGGAATTTACCTCCTGTTATTTTGGAGAAAACAGAAATAGACTAGGTAGCTGGGCACGGGTGTGACTAAGGTCTATTACTCATTTGTGCACCTTTTGTCTCCCTGGCCCTTTATCTCTAGTACCCTTTGGGGTTGGGGGGCGGAACTTATTATCAAAACTGTTTCCCAATCTGGTTCTTCCGGCTTTGTCTCCTAAGGATGGGAGTTTGCAGTGTCCAACTTGCAAGACCATTTATGGGGTGAAGACTGGCACACAGCCTCCAGGGAAGATGGAGTACCATCTCATCCCTCACTCCTTGCCTGGCCACCCAGACTGCAAAACCATCCGGATCATCTACAGCATCCCCCCTGGCATTCAGGTGAGCCTACCCCAGCTGTTGCATTTGGGTGTTTGCAGGTAAAATGCTATACTGTGAAAAATCTCTTTTCCACCCTTGTCCCCCATCTACTTGGCCTCCCCCCCACCCACTTTCCCCTTCACCACCACTATTTTTACCTTCTTGCATATCCTTCCATGGTTCTTTGTGCATTTGCAATAGCGATTGCATTCCCCCCTCCCACTTTTACACAAAGAGTGACATTTTAGGCACATTGCTC
This sequence comes from Cynocephalus volans, assembly GCF_027409185.1. NCBI lineage: Eukaryota > Metazoa > Chordata > Mammalia > Dermoptera > Cynocephalidae > Cynocephalus > Cynocephalus volans. The sequence continues at coordinate 153,996,847 of NC_084463.1, forward strand.
TACACTCTGCATTTTTCAGTTAATGGTGTAGTCTATAGATCTTTCCTTGTCAATATACAGAAGGTGTCTTCATTTTTTCTTTGTGTGCGTAATAATACATTTTATAAATGTACCATAATTTGCATTCAACAGTCTCTGTTTGATAGGTGTATGGTTTCCAATCCTTTACTACAACGAATAATGCTGTAATGAATAACCTTGTATACATATGAGGTTATCTATAGAATAATTTTCTAGAAGTGGCTTTTCTTTGTTAAGTGGTATTTGCATTTGTAATTTGATAGTGATTATTGGCTTTGATTTTTGTGGCCATTTCTTTCCTCTTCTGATTCTTGGAAAGACTGTCCTAAGGACCAAATTCGAACAATATTTCCAACAGTAAATACAAATGTGGGCCTTCCTTCACACAATGAAGCTTTTTCTAAATGTCCTAAGGCACTTACTGGATTCATTTCTTTAGCAAATATTTATTAGTTCACCCTGTTTTCCTCCCTTCTGCTTGTCTTCTTCCACTTTGTCTTTTATTTAATAAATGTTTGAGTGTGGATATGGTCCAGGCACAGTCTAGGTGCTGGAGAAACAATGAGCAAAACAGACACAGTCCTTGCTCCTGAAGTTCTCATTTCAGTGGGGCAAGGAAGACAATCAAGTCAACAAATAAATAAACAAGGTACTTCCAAATAATGATAAGCGGAAATAAAAGAGGAAGTGTGGAGGAAATAAAGCAGGAAGGCGTGATAGCTTGTGAAAGAACTGAATAAAACATGGTTCTTCCTGGAGAGACTTACCAGTCAGGGAAAGAAAAAGATACATCACTAATTAAACTATAGCACAAAAAAAAGGTGTGTGTCACTGATAAAAGCCGCGAGAGGCAGTGTAGCCAAAGTGGAAACACAAGGCTTCGAACTCTGGTGGACCTGGGTTCCAATTCCTGGCTGGGACTTTACTGTCTGGTGACTTTGGATAGCTACTTGACCTCTCCCAGCTTTGCTTCTTCTCCTCTCCAGCCAGGAATGTAACATGCAGAGGTTCTGCGAGGATGGGAGATAACATTTGTATATGCCTATCGGGGCACTGGGCACAGTACTAAGGTGCTCAATACCTGGTCACCGTCATTATTTGAGTATCCTACATGTCGTGGTAGGGAAGAGAGCTTGTGTTTGTCTGTCTGGGAGGGTCAGAGGAGACTTTCTGGTGGAGGGCATCCTCTAGTTGAGCCTTGAAAGACAGGAAGAAATGGAGGAATGCATTTTTAGTTGGAGGACATAACAGGATGGTAGAGGAGAGAAAGTCACGTGTCAAAGGGTGATAAGGAAGAGTTTAATTTAGGGCCTGAGACTGGTAAAGGGGGTGGAGGGAGGGAGCACGACGGAGATGTGGAAGACTAGGCAGTGAGGGAGGTTGCAGCTGGGTCACAGAGGGCTTTGAATGCTAGGGTGGGGGCTGTGGACCTTACTTATCAGGCTGTGGGAAGCCCCTGAAGGTGGTGAGGCATGTGGTTAGGATTATGGAATGTCACGTGATTGGGATTATGCTTAGGAAGGCCAGTCTGGCAAAAGAGTGGGGGATGACTTGAGGAAAGGAGACCGGTTAGGAGACCACTGCGACAGCCAGGCTCCAGCAGTGGGGCCTGAGCAGTGGGATGGCTGGGGTAAGGGAGAGTGAGATATGGTTGGATGGGGGGTCAGGTGAGACTGCTGGAATGATTCCGAGGCAGCCAGTCAGGGCGATAGGGACATGAATAAAAATACAGGAGTCAGGAGAAATAGCTGATGGACTCGGTGGGAAGTAGAACAGACAGAAGGGGGCAAAAATCAGGCTGGGGTGACCGTATCGGAGAAGGCTGTTTTTTCCAGTCTCTGGGATTAAAGATCAGAGAGCCTGCACTAGGGTGTAGAGGTGGCCGCATGCTGCCTCTGCAGATGCTCAGTTCTCCCAGGAAAGTCCCAGCTCCTGTCAGGGGAAATGTATCTCTCCACGCTCACTACAGCCACTTCGTAGGCTCACCCCAGAGGGGCAGTAGCAGGACACTCAGGGACCACACAGGCTTGGGCTTCTGTGAGGAGACACCTTCAAGCTCTGCCTTCACTGTAGAGGACGATTCCCTAGGGGAGGAACTCTGGGCTGGGCTGCGGCAGAGTCGTGACTGCTCTGCTGAGCCTGGGCTCCGGGAGTGCACAGCCTTGCTGGGGCAGCGCCAGGCAGACGTCCGAGCTGCCTACACAACCGGCAGTGTCAACAGGAGAGGTTAGAATTGGCCTTTCAGTCAGGCATTATTTGAATTTATCACAGCCTGTATCCCCTCTCATCGGTAATATCTTGAAAAGTGTCCTTTGCATTCTTTCTGCTTTCAGGGACCAGAACATCCAAATCCTGGGAAGAGTTTCAGCGCCCGCGGCTTTCCACGACACTGTTACCTTCCGGACAGCGAGAAGGGGAGAAAAGTAAGAGCAGGGTTTTCAGAGTAGGGCCAAGGGATTTACTTCTATGTTAGGGCTGGAAGTTTGCTTCCTGCAACACACAGACCACAGAGAACCGGGTTTCTTTTAACTCTAGATGCACATGGTAATAAGGTCATAGGTGAGGGTAGATACGATTGGAATTTTTTTTTTTTTTTTTTTTTTGCAGGTGGGTAAACGTGGAGCTTTTGGTTTTTTCCTCTCCAGGATGTTATTGGCAATAATTCATCTATTTTAGGATCCTTTGTGTAGAGCCCTGCTGCTTAAAGGCTGATCCTGGGACCAGCACCAGTGGGAACACCTAGGAGCTTGATAGATATACAGAACTAGAGCCTACTTCATTTTAACAAGATCCCCAGCTGATCTGACAACACAGCAAAACTTGAGAAGCGCTGCTCTGGGGCAGGGATCTTAATTTGTGGGAGATTATTTTCTCTTTATGTACTTTTGTATTCTTTGACTTTTTCCCAAAAGGGCAAAGGGAACAATCACTGGGTTTCTGGATTCCTAGTGATTCATGATCAGGCTTCCGTTTTTTCTAAAAACTCTAAAATTACAATTACATTTTTATTTTTGTTTTTCTGTGCATGAGGCTGAAAATCATTGGATTTTCAAAATCTTTTCTGATCTTAACAGGGATAAGGACCATTGCTGGGGGAAATATTGGACAAGAGGTGTGTTTTAGTCAACTTTCTCTCCAAGTCTCAGCAGCTATTTCAACAAATGTTTATTTTTCATGTACTTTGCATGTCAATGGCTGTGGCTGTGTTGTTGCTGTGGGTCAGTGTCTTAATCTGTTCAGGTTGCTATAACAAAATACCATAGATTGGGTAGCTTATAAGCAACAGAAATTTATCTCTTACTGTTCTGGAGGCTGGGGAGTTCACAATCAAGGTGCTGGCAGATTTGGTGTCTGGTGAGGGCCCGCTTCCTGGTTCACGGGCAGTGCCTTCTCACTACGTCCTCATATGGTGGAATGGACAAGGGCTTTCTCTCGAGCCCCCTTTAAGAGGGCACTAATCCCATTCACTAGGGTTCTGCCCCATGATCCAATCACCTCTCAAAGGCTCTACCTCCTAATATGATCACCTTGAGGGTAAGGACTTCAACCTATGAATTTAAAGGGGACATAAACATTCAGACCATAGCAGTCAGCTTCAGTCTGCTCCATGTGTCTTCCCATTCTGGAACCTAGGTTGAAGGAGCAGTACTTCTGTGGTCCATGCCCTTCTTAAGCAGGCAGAGGACCAACAGAGAATCCAAATGGAAATGTGTAATTCCATTTTGAGCCCCTGGATGCTTGTTACTTCTATGCACATTTCACAGCCCCCATCAAGTCATGGGGTATAGCCAGTTAAGTGGGGTGGGTAATGAACTGCCTATAAGGAGGCACCTCAGGTCTCCTGGCAAAATGTATGGATATATTCTCCACTGACACGGAGGAAGCAGATAGTTTGGAGCAATGAGAGAGTAGAGCACATCATAAAGATGTGCCAGTGCACAGTCTCCAGATTAGGAGTCAGGACCAGCCCTGAGACCTGTTTGCCTTGAACAGCCAGATTTCTGTGCTTGGACTGGATTTACATCCCAACTGTTGGCTCAATGTGTCCACTGTGAAGGCCTGTTGTTAAAACTAGAATCCTCTTGCCAAGAGTCACTCTTTGTCCAGGCCTCACCGTGTACATGAATGACATACCCAGGCTGTACACGTTAACCATCCTGGACTCTTGCTCTTATCCACTGTATCCCCTCAGTCATTTATGCCAGCACTGCCTTCCAAACCACTGAACTCCTTTTCTAATCCTGGCACTGCCAGCCTAGTTAATTCCTCTTCCTCCAGCCCATACCATGTTTACAGGAGTTCAGTTTTGAAACCAAGATGTTCTTATAGGATGCCGTCTTCAGCTGGACAGTGCTCTGATAAGGCCTGGAACAGGGCATTAGGCATTAGTCCTGCTCAACAACGTTTTTTTATTTTTATTATTATTATTTTTTAATTGAGCTGAATTAGGATTTTCTTCAAGCTTCAATGCATTCTCTGGGCCTCGGTTTCCTCACCTAAAATAAAATAAGAACAATAATAGCACCTACCGTACCTGGATCCAGGTGTGGTTATGAGGACCAGATGAACAAATAAATGTGAAATAGCCTGGAAGAGGTCAAATTGCTTCAAGATGTCACTAGAGAAGAATTCCACAACTTTAGCTGTGGGTAAATTAAAACCACATCAGTGGTGATGGTGGTGAAGGGCAGAGCTTCAGAAGTTCGCAGATCATAAGTGCCTTCAACTCCTAGATCCTATCTTTCAAACTGCAGCTATTGTGTTGCTAGCTAACATCTATTGAGTAGTGCGTTCCAAGCACAAGTATGAAAATGCTTTTCACATAGTGCCCCATAAGATGTTCACAATCTCTAGAGACAGATTATACCTTGGCCATTTCGTAAATAAGAAATTAAAGAGAGGTGCTATAACTTGTCCGAGGTCACACAGGGATTCAGTGACAAAGTAAGACTCCACCTGTAGCTTCCTGATTCCAAGTCCAAATCTCTTTCTCTTCCACTGTTCTGCTTAGGGGATCATGACGCAGGAAGTGGTGGGACCCTTGGGAGTATGCTCTACCATCCAAGGGACAGTCTTTGACAACCACTGAAAGTCTGCCTTTGGTCTCCCGCCATTGTTCCCTAGGTTCTGAAGCTGCTGCTTGTGGCCTGGGACCGTCGCCTCATTTTTGCCGTTGGTACCTCCAGCACCACGGGCGAGTCAGATACTGTCATCTGGAATGAGGTCCACCACAAGACAGAATTTGGCTCTAATCTCACTGGCCATGGCTACCCAGATGCCAATTACCTGGATAACGTGCTGGCTGAACTGGCTGCCCAGGGCATCTCAGAGGACAGCACTGCCCAGGAGAAGGACTGAGGCGGGAGGGGCTCTGAGGTGGGAGGTGTCATGGGGACTGCAGGGCAGGAAGTGGGAGAGTCAAGGTGGAAGTTGGCGCAGTGCCCTCATGACTCGACTCCGTCATCTCCCCTCCTGTCCTGTCTCCATCCCCCATTCCTCCCAGGCACAGGGGGGAGCTAGACTGAATAAGGTGACCTCATTCATAAACCTCATCTGACACGAAGGGGACATGGGATGAGGGCCATCCTGGGTCTGTTCCCATGGAGTTTCGGTGCTGGGTAGGCAGGATGCCCCTCCCCCTGCTCACCCCCGCATAGGGCATGGTCAGCACACTTGGGGTATGGACAGTGCATGGGCGCTCCATACCCTCGGCCTTGTGAAGCCTGAGGTTCCTTGCCTCCACTGGCTTCTTGCTGCTTCCACTCTGCTTTGAGAGCGGAGTTTCCGCTTTTCTCTCCTCCACTGGAGGCAGGGAGCTGTCACTGTGCAAGATTGGGGGGCAAAGGGGTGAACCGCTAAACTGCTGTGACGTCAGAAGTCGGACGCTTCATTGCAGGGTGAGGAAGCACTTCTCGCTGAGAGGGTCAGAGAAGCAAAAGTCCCTGGGAGCATGTTCAGCTCTCGTCATAGTCCTTGGCTTCTCTGGACCCTCCTTTCCGCCTCACACCTTTGACCTGTCCAAAGAGGCATCTGGTTCTCTTGTGTGGGTGGATGGACTCTGGGATTCCTCTCTGGGGTGGCATCCCATGATGCTGTTTCCAAGCCCCTCTCTGATCAGCCCAGAGCCTGCATCCCATGAGCATCTCAATGTCCTCAGGGAGAGGAGCCCGTAGCCTCCCCAGTCATCCCAGACCAGCTCAAAGATTCCATGAGTTTCATCAAGTCACTGTGAGAAGAGCCCATGCTGGGCTCTGTGCCATCTGTGTATGTGTGTGTGTTTCGGGGGGGTGGGGGGGGCGTGTGCACATCACTGACCAGGTTGGTGGAGAGTCCCATGATGTCCCTGCACTCTGTTCCACAAGATGACCGACAGGGATCAAACAGCCAGGCTGTGGTCCCTCGACTTTCCTCACCCTTTGCCAACCCACCCCATAGTAAACTTAACCCCTGATGGAGACAGCTGTGCTTGGGGAGAGGTGAGGAAGTGAGGGCTGGACTGGTCCCTTTGTATATTTCTTTTCAAGATTGAATCAGAGCCGATCTCATATGAGGGCTTCAATCCATCTCCCTGCACATTTGCTGATCAGAGCCCAGAGGAGGTGCTGGGCCCCTCACCTAGTGCAGGTCGACTCAGAGCATGCAAGGAGGCTCTTCACCTCGTTCCTGACAGGGCTGGGACTGCATTATGATCTGGCCCAACCTGCATCTGCATCATGTCCCAAGACCTTGTCCGTCTCCTCCCCAACATTCCTCTTGCCTTTGGCTCCCATTAAGGAATGGATTGGGGGTCAGGGAGAGATGGGGGGCATCAGGAATGGAAACCTAATTCTCCCCTTTGAAAGTGGGTTCTTTGAACTACGTGTTTGGGGGAAGTTCCTCTAGATACTAATTTGAATTTATATACCTCAAGTTTTGGGGGTTTGATGTGTATATATCTATATATATGCATATATATTTCATAATATTTGGAAGGTTTTTGATAATAGAAAAATCGAAACAAAAGAACCTTCAAAAATGGTACTTAAGTCAGAACCAGAGGCCAAGCTTTCATGAGCTCCGCAGCTGTTTGTGGCCAGTGGCTTCACCTGAGTGTCACCCAGTTCCTTGGGACCTGCTGGTGCTGACCCTTTCCTCACTTTGCAGATGGCTACAGGGATGGTAATAGGCTCCACCAGAGGGGGCTCTGATAGAAGGAATTGTTCCTGCCATCTTAGTCTCAGTCTCTCCCATCACCTGGCTGTCATTTTATCTCACCAGCAGACCAGGAGACTGGTCCTTAGTCCACTGCACTGCAGGGCAATTTCCTGCCACAGTCGGGAAGGAAATTTCTGACCTAAATGGAAGAGACATCCCTGTGGTGTTTAGTGACATGGCATTTCCCTTGCCAGGTTACCACAGACCAGTGGTCACTGGAGAGCCTCATCGTAGGCTTGGTACCCTCTCTGAGGGCCTTCAGCGCCCTTGTCAAGTATCTGTTGGGCTTCTTGGCCACAGGGATGAGGAAATAGACTGAGGGTCCATGGGTAGAAAAACACAACGAGGCAGTAGGAGGTGGGGAAGAAAAGAAAGCACGCTTTCATGACTGGAAATGGGCAGCGGGGAGAGACTGGTTTCCCCGCATCAAGCAGAAGGTGTAGGTGGGGAAGGGACCTACGAGGATGCATAAGGGAGTCAGAATACAGTGGCAATACCACTTGGAGAGTTAGTCTTCATACCCTCAGGCCTTTCCCCCTAGGATTTTGACTGTGCCTAGGCCCTGTTTCTTTTCCTCTCTGCAGATGCTCAGTCAGGGCTACCTCATCTTCATGCCGCTTCTTGTGGGACTTTCTGGGCAGAAAGGATATTGAGTTTCCTTTCTCACACGGGGCTAGGCAAGGTAAGGAGCATTTCTTTTCTCTTTCTCTTGTGGCAACCTGGAAAGGCACAGTCTCGGTTTCAGCAAGAACCATGCCAGCCGAGCCGTGTGTGTCCACTACTTTGGCACTGGGCGTCTTCCCACCCGAAGCCCTGCTGTGCCCCCTGCCCGAGCAGGGGATTCCATGCCTTTCCTTTCATGGTCTTGCCACCAGCAGCCTCTCCCTTCCTGAGTCTCCAGAGATGAAAGATGGGATTGGAGACAAACCTTGTCAGCCTGCTCATCCCTCAAGAGGTTAACTGTGTCTATGGGGTTGTGTGTGCCTTTGTGTCTCCATTCTCCTCCCCTTTCTGTAAAATATGGACTTCTCTGTGGGTTTATACTTTGTCAGAAGTACTCGTCCAGGCATGGCACTGTCGCGTGCGTGGGAGGACTGAGGGAAGGCCCATGTGGTACAGGAAGAGTCCTGCTCCCTTTCCTTTTCTGTGGTCACAGGCATTTTAGTGTGCGTGTAGGGGGGTGTTCTGGGAGGGGACAGGCGAACGTCCTAATGTAAATTGTCTGTAGCTGACGTGTTTTGAAGTCCTTGGTGTTGCTCTGTGAGAGGACATCGCCACCTGGTGCTCATGCGGTGTATGTGCAGAACAATAAATGGCAAATGAACAACCACAAATTGTTAACCTTCTGCTTTTTGTAGTTTAAAGCACCTGTTTGTGAGGTATTTGGGTTACCTCCCTGAGTCTATAAGCGACCACAAGACCTTCCACTGGATGGGAGGGAAAAGTCCCTTTTCTCTATTTTTTATTGCCACTTCTTTTCCACCCCCCACGTTTGACCTGATTTTACTTCTTGTTCCCGGAAGAAACAGACCACATGGCAGAGGAAATAAGCAAAAGAACTTAGGAACTTACAGGAGAAAAACCATCCTTAAAGTCACAGATATTTACTTCTTAAAGGTCTGTCTCTATTTCCGATAGCCCCCAGAGTGCAGTTTTCTTAGAAGCCAGGGTTGGTCTTTGCACAGACCCCAGCCTCAGATCACCAGGTAGGAAAACAGAGACTGTGAGCCTCCAGTTCCCTGCCACCTCTGAATTCTGACTTTGTAAAATGACTTGAACGTAAAACTGCAAAGTCCCACATCCTGATTTCATACAGATGAACGGTCAGACACAGTGTTCCTTGAAACGTATTTTAATGCATTAGTTATGTGCGATGTTGTTAGTGGAAACAGAAATTTGTGAAGAACTTTTCACTTTAATGGGAAGTTAGTGCATTAAAAGTCTGAGAGCCTTTGGCTATACTTTGCCTTTCTGACTTCAAAGAATTCACAGAAAACTCGGTATTTGCCGAAAAGTGGTTAGCTTGGCTGAAACCTAGAAAACACCCAGAACCCACAAAACAGAGGTTTAGGAGAACATTTAAATGCTTAAGAGGGAGGGTTAAGTGAAGAGGTTGTGGAAATAAGTGTTCCCCGTTGTGCAGTCAAGAGAGCAGGGTTCAGATTCTGTTATTTGCATCTCAGTTGTAAATGAGTGAGTATCTTCATCCTCATCTTCTCACAGGCTGGTATGCTTCTTAGACGAAAGGCCTATTCTAAGCCCAAGCTCCTGATTGTGAACATTAACAAGGAGAGAACAAATTACCCTTCATAGAAGATAACTCACTAATGACATTGGACTTGGTGAATAAGTATATATATTTTTTAAATGTCGTGGAAGTAATTACAATTAATGAGACTGGTATTCAACTTGAGCAAAGCCCCAGATATTGCCAGGTGACAATTGTGTATACTGTTAGATGCCCCTGAATCTGAAATAAATGTGTCACAAGTGTTGCTGATGCCTTTTTCAGTTCACTTAAAAACATGGTTTGGACCATGTCAGCCCCCTTTCTGCTGGAAAAAGAAAAAAACAAAAGGTGCATAATTGGTGCTTTCTACTCTGTTTTGGTTTTAGGGAGAAAATAAGACTCAGATGTGGGTTTGCTTTGACTTCTTGCTTTTCTCCTCCCCAGAAAAATGCAGACTTCTTGTTGGAATGTGAGGGCTGTCTGTGTGTGTGTGTTATGTCTCTGTGTGTGCGTGTACATGTGATGGGAGGACAGGAAAGGTAAGGACCACCCACAGAAGAGAGAGATGTACTCTGGTAATACAGGACATGAGCCTGCAATGCTTGATCTGTCCAAATCTCTGACTCCTTTTGATGCCTCATTCATAATGAGCTAAGAGGAAGAAATCAAGCAGTTGGTTGTGGATAAAAATTCCAATTTCTCCTGAGCACCACAATATTTTCCAGTTTTTACCTTTTTTTACTTATGCCTTGTCTGCAAACCATCCCCCCCCCCACCGACCTCCTAATAGAAATTTATAAGTTAAAATATTTACTGAGAACTTAATGACACTGGTCAGAAGTCCAAGAGTGGTCTGGTCTAAATAAGTATCAATTGTGGAGCAGTTGGAGAAAGTGGAATGGGTGTAGGCAACATCTTTTTTTGCAGATGCTGTTGAGATGACCCAGAGGACATGACACAGTCCATCAACATGGAATCCTCAAAGCTAAACAGCTGTGGCCACACAGGAATTCCTGTGTCTTTTCAGGGCTCTGAAGCATGAAATCCAGGCAGCTTTTTAAAAAACAAAATAGAAGGAGGATGGTGCTTAAAGGCAGAAATTCTTACAGCTCACAAATTGGAAACCACTGCAGACTTCAGATTAAATGCATAGTTTCCAAATTCAAATATCAACATTCTTTCTCCTCTTTTTTTGCATAGATGCATTCAGATGAAGACGTTACTGATGCACATGGGGAAAAGACACCCCCTTTATGTTTTAGTCCCCAGGATGGCTTTTTCTTAAACAGTCACAGCTGCTCTTTCCCCCACCCCCAACCTTGTTCACGTAGCTCCATTAATTTCCTGGCCCAGAGACCTAAACAGAAAAACATAAAATTATACCTGCTTTTTGTTGCACTTGCCACTTCAGTAATTAGGAAGGCAGAAGTGGAGAGGAAAGCAGTGAAAGGCATGCTTGAGGCTCTGGTCAGCGATAAGAGAAAGCCTTTCCTGGAAAGATTTAATTAAGCTGGACTCTGCTCCTGCTCTCAGTCAGAGGTGTCTCCAGTTGCTGCCATGCATGGAACCAAACTCTGCCTCTCATCTTCCATTGACTGGTATTCCTTCTTCTTGTATTTCCGGGTGCCGTAGATGGCCAGGGTGATGACCACAGCCAGGAGAGTGGTGACCCCCACTGCGACCCCAGCTGCTGCCCCTCCTGACAGGCTACCACCGTCCCCACGGACGACCTTCATGGCCCTGCGCAGCTCTGACGGCTCTCCTAGCCTCCACTGGTGGGTCTGAGAGTCTTTGATCCAGGATCTTGCATTCTCAGTATTGGTCACTATGACTGTGTTGGTGGCAGCCTGACTCATGAGGGGTGGCTGAGTGTAGGGCGGGAGCCTGGCAGAGGGTAGGGCTCCTCCTGTAAAGAGCCCAGCCTTGACACAGTAGGACACTTGACATCCATCGCTGATGAGGGCTAGGTGTTGGCTGAAGCCCCCAGGACATTTTTTCAGAGAAGGTGCCCCTATGTCTCTGGATATGGCAGAATCTGCCAAGGGGTTTCCAACTGTGCAGCTGAAGAACCCACCAAAAGGGACTGAAAACTTGTATCCTAACTCATAATCCAGAGAAGCGCATACTCTGAGGCTTTCAAAGAGTTTCAGTGGGAAGTAGCCAGCTGGACAAGACTGTGCATTTGTCAAGGGGTTTATGCTCTTACTGCTGAAGAGGCCACCAAAAAGCAGTCCTGAGTTTTCAGGTTGTTGGCCACTGGCTACACACCAAAAAGCCTTAAATTCAGCCTTTGCCACCCGGAACACATCTTCGCACACTGTCTTGCAGAAGATGAAGAATTTGCAGTTCCGTGTACACTCCAGGTGGTTGTAACCCTCTTCGTGGATCTGGGATTGCAGGTGGACCGGGGAGTAGCCAGAGGGGCAGGAGAAATTGCCAGTGAGTGGATTTTTCTGCTCCAAGTTTTGGCAGAGGACAAACTTATTCTCTGAGAGCTGGGTGCATTCCTGATAAACCCCACCGAAGGAGAAGTTGGTCATTTTCCCCTCACAGGAGCCATCGTCAGTATTAGCCTGAAAATTGAAGTTGGGAGAATTGAGATCTGTGCACCCAGGGTAGGTGTTGAACGAGTAATAGTGTTTCACAGCAGCTTCCACTGTCTTCGACAGCTTCTTCACCAAGGGGCCTGGCAAGTCTGGCAGCATGTTGGGGTTGATGAAGAAATGCAGGGGCAGGCCAACACGGTCCACGGCCACCAGGTTGTTGGCAATGCCCTGCTGCCAGGCCTGGAGGGTGATGCCTGGGTAAAAAGGTACCCCGCCAATGCTCTGCATCCTGGAGTTGGTTCGGTTTGAGAGGTAGCTCTTTATAAAGGCATCCTGTGAAATGTAGTTCTCCTCGAATTTGAAGTTCACGATGTTTTGGAAGGTAACTCCAGCAGCTGCAGTCACGGCACTATGGCTACTCTGGCTATTCTGGAGGAAGGAGGCTCTAAGGTGGTCCTCCTGAATAAGAGCAGCTCCAGCATCCACACTGGTGATGACGTGGGTGCCATAATTGAGGACCAGGAGCTCTGCCAGGTAGGTGGCCATCCTCGTCTGGTTGTTTTCTAGACAGTCAGAGATATCCATGATCTCCTTTCTAAACCCCCACCTCAGTTTTGAAGCTGAGTTGATTTTGACTGTGTAGACCAGGTTTCTCACCTGAACTCGGGTCGTTATAGCTTGATCCTTCACTTGAAGGGTCTTCATCCTTTGGAACTCAGGGGAGAATTTGCCATTGACTTTGGAAAAAGAGAGCTCTGTGTTGATGGAGTAGGAGGTGCTACTCTGGTAATTCATCCAGGATTCCAGGATTTCTGAGTTCATCTCCAGGTTGCTCTGTTTCTGGGGAATGGTGAAGATTTCATCAGGGATGATGTACTGTCCATCCTCTGTGGTCCTGCAGTTGGTATAAGTCAAGTCCATCACCCATCCCATGTCCACATTCCGCAGATTATCCCAGCCCCCTCCAGGTAGGACTTCCAGGACTGGTAGTTTCAAGGCATTCTTGCATTTATGAAATCCAACCTCATCTGTTTCCCCCACAGATAAGTCTATGTTAGCCCATGCTGCCACTGTGCAGAAAAGGATGGCAGTCCTGAAGCTGCTCATGGCTCAGACAGCCCCAGCCACACACCAGCCCTAAGCAGCAGCCAGTGAGCTTGGTGCAAATTGAACGAGTGGGAAAGAGAGAAGTTGCTGAACGGAAACTTCATGTTCTCCTAAAGCCACCAGTTCCTCTTTAGGCTGATTTAATTGCAAAATGGGGAAATGAGAGTGAGTTGGAATACAAATGTTCAACAGAACTTTGAAAAAATTATGCTGTCCTAGATATACAAACACAGCCCTATACTCTTAACAGTTGACTCACCCGAACTGTTCCCCACCCCCAGGTTGGTTACTCTACAGCAGTGGTAGGCCCTCTTTGGAGTGTTACCCTGCCCCTACCGCTTCCTCCAGCAGAAAATTTTGATTTTGCTTTCTGTTCACTTTCTTGGACTTGATGTTTTAAATTTTCCCTGCTATCCTCTCCTGGGACTCTAATGCCAGTTTCCTTTTACTGGAAATGCAGAGGTAAATGGCAACGTCACCCCTGCTGTGACACCCTGCCTCCACCACCTCTAATTCAGGCTAGCTGTAGGTCAAGGCCAAGCCCTGGGTGTTCCATATTCCTGAGGGTGGAGGCTGTTCCCACAGAAGAAAAGAGTGAAAACATCAGACTCACATCCTGTGGGGTTTCAATGTTGTAAACCGTCATAGTCCAGGCTTTGGAGATGGCATTATCTGGAGCAGAGCTGAAGGGGCCTGCAGAAGATTTCACCTGCTGTATGCCGGGAAGACTCCCGCACTTTCCTAAGCACTCATGGAGAGGGCGAGGGGCTCCACTGCGTTATTGTTTCCTATCAGATAGAAATGCTCAAGGAAAGACAAAGCCCACACTAAAATCTAGATTTTGATTTATCAGAAGTAGACAGTGGCCAAGGGAAATATGTGTATGTGTACACACATTTATGTATGCTCTGTGTGCGTAGTTGGCAATAAGTTGATACCTGCTGTTATACCTTTTCACTCCATTGGTAAGGGTATGTAATCAGTATAGGTGCATAAAAAAGAATATGCCTCTTCATGACTCCTTTTTTCAAAGCCATAATTCATTTGTTATATTATTAAGAGAACATAATTTATGAATTTCCTTTGCATGATGATGCCAGGTGCATTAGGCCTTGTGATTTAGAATGATGTTCCCAGTCCCATTGATCTAGTACTAGCATTCATCAAAGCACATCTCTGCTAATTATTTGTGACAGTTAAGGTGTGTTTTAGTACATATAATTATAGAGAGTCCACAGGAGTTAATGAAGCTCCCAGTGGCACCCTCATGGCTCCCCAAATCATACCATGAACAAGATGCAGGGCTGAGACTGAAAAAGGTATGTTTCAATTCACAGCTATCACTCCAATATCACCAGTTTACATCCTGGAAAAAAGTTCCTGGGAGTCAGATTACCTCAGACTGTCACAAATGCAGCTGAGAAGTGTTTTTAGAAAGAATGGGGCTAGTTGCCCAACTTCACAGGCCGAGCTTCACTAGTTGTTATTAATACCTGCATGGTGTTCTGTAAATCCAGAAATACCACATTCTGGGGTCTATTATGCCACAGTTATCACGTGTCAGGGAACTGACACCATCAACCCAAGAGAGATTAATTTATGAACCAGTGTTCATTCTGTACTTGGCTAAAGAACCAAACCTCTGCACAGGATTTCCTGGATAATTTCTACATCAGTTATTTATAAATTTATACCTCAGAAGAGTGATCCCAGAATTAGAAAAATTAGAGTCGAATGCCCTTGAGTACTTCCAATAAGCCTGTCAAAACACTTGTATCTGTACACTTCTCCTCAAACTGTTTCAGGGATGGTTCATCAGAATCAATAAACTGTCACTTACATTGTTTTGAAGACAGGATGACAGTTTCTCACTCTTTGTTTTCTCTTTTTTAGATCCTGTTGAAACCTCACTCTCCTGAAATGAGAATACAAGCAAGGTGAATACAGACAATTCCATATTCAGGTATCCCTATATCTCTAAACATACAGTCATTGTCTTTTCTTTCTTCCTTTTTTTTTTCTTTTTGCTACAGCCTTCGTCTTCATTATTATCATAGAAAAAAATTGGAAATAACTAAAAAGCCAAGAGTGAAATTATATTGCATCCAACTGGAGAGATAATTGATAGTCATCACAATTATTTCAAACAGTTTTAATAACATGAGAAATTCTATGCCATGATGTTGTGAAAAAGCATGAACTATATTCAGCATAACCCCAACTATGTACAAATGCATATAGCTAGAGGGATTTACACCAACCCGTTGACAGTAATTATATCTGGTTGGTAGGTTACATGAATTATTTTAATTGTTTCCTCTTCCTTTTCTGTGTTTTTTGAGTTTTCAACAATGAGCATGTCTTTACCCATTTGACAAATTTTTATTGAGAACCGATTAAGTATCAAACAACATTGGGAAATACTCAGGAAAATAACCAAGAAATGTACATTTAAAAAACAAATTATTTCTGGAATTTTCGTATGTCTGAAATGATCCAAAGCCTGTGGACTCTGTGATTACTGTGCTCAAGGAAGTTCTCTTTTCAATTCATGAGAAAACAATGAAAGGAGAAGTGCAAGTGATGGGAATTTCTGCTCCACATAAATTTGCAAGCCTGGAGCAGGAAGAGCCTGCTCATAATGGTCAGGTGCGAGGAAGTGGAGGCAAGAATGTGACCTGCACATTTCACCCACACCTTTCCTGTTTTACTCTGTTCACCAGCAATTTCCTCTGCTTTTCCTTGTACTGAAATGCATATTCGAATGCATAAACTCTCCAGATGGCCACCCTAGAGGAGTATGGGCCTGTGGCTAAACACTGAACTTTGGTCTCCCATAAAAGGTATGCATCTGGGTTGCTGATGAACTATTTCACTTCCTCCAAAAAGAGACAAGAGGGAAGTCCCATGTCTGCTTTCTTTCTCAATTTGAGCACGTGCAAACTTCTGACCCCATCTCATGCAGAACCAAACCATGATTCATGCCTGAAAGTCAGTTCTGTGTGGGCTTTTAAGTGGTGCAGTTGTTTCCTACTTCTGCCTTTCACCTGAGGTCCAAAATGGGGGTCCAAAAATGTTTGCTGGGACCATCCCCTTTCTTATTTTCAGCAGGAGTCAAGGAGAACCATCTGAAAACTGACAGTCAAATAATTGCTACATGAATCAGTGAAGTGTGGCTTTTACAGACTCTGAAGTAAACTTTGTTCTGGATAGTGTAGGAAGTATCAGTGAACAAAGGGACAATATTTCTTTTTTCAACAGTTGATTCCTGACCTGATGTTCTGAGAGTTGCTTTGCTAGTCCCTTGTCCTCAGAGGCTGCTTTTTTCACCAGGATTGTTCATGTATTGACCACAAAAATAAGAACCATAGTGTGTTGGGCTAGGGCCCAAAGACCTTCCAAACACATTGTGCAGACTGGGTCACAAACCCCTCATATGCAGCTCATGAGCTAGGTAATTAGAAAAGATCCTGGGAGCTTTAAGTAAAAATTATTAGGCTTTATTCAGATGAAAGCTCAGATAGCTAGCAGCAGCTGCCCTGGTGGCCTCCCCAGGCATCCCGATGACACTGTGGATCAGAGCCATTTGTCCTTTATACTTTGCGAGTCAGATAACCAAGGAACACCTGGGTGTGCATGAACATATTTACATTAAACAGACTGGGTTGTGCTGGCAAGATTCCGAACATCTGAGGGATCCTGACCATTTATATTTCTATTTTCCTTACATAGTGGTTTCATGATTCCTTTTAATCTGTGGGGTAAATACAAGGTCCATGTGAAATTCTGCATATTCCCATTAAGAGCTAGGCCAGAATTTGGCAGTCTAAGCCATTTGATTTCTTTTTTTTTATTGGCACTCTTTTCCTTTCTCTCTTTCTCCCACTTTCCCTGATCCTTTTTCTCCTCATCAGCTATTCCCTGTCCACTTTCTTTTCTCTTTGCCATTCAGAAATTTAGGTTTGAAGGACACCATCTGTGACTTAAGGTGGTACTCCCACTGTACTAAGGAAGCAGGAATCCCTGATGTGTCAAAGACTTAGGCTTTAGGCTGTCACTCTGCTATTCTAGGTGATGGCAGGCATCACTAGTAGATCAGACTGCTGATTTCCACTGAGCTCTGCCTTGACATCATTCTCAGCACAGTTCTCTAGGACATTCCAATGAATGCCTATTTTATCAATCCATTAAAAATATATTTATTAAGCATCTGTTATTGGTAAGGCATTCACGGTAGGTGCCAGGCATGTGAGGGGTCTGGTGACCCAGCCTGGCATCTGAGGGGTCTGTGACCCAGTCTGTACAATGGGTTTGAAGGATTTCTCTGTGAGCCCCCCTAGACCTAGCAAGACAATTGGCTACATGGGCAGGATTCCAAAAATAGCTCTAGCAATACATGGAAGAACCACCTTACCTGACTTGCTTGTTTTCACTTTAACCTATTCATGGGTATATCAAGCAGAAACAAGACTGATGGTTATTTTTACTTTGCTTCAGCTCAAAGGCCATCTGTAGATCCCATGGTAAAAGATGGAAAGGCTGAATGTTAGATTGGTTTTGTGTTACCCAGTAATGAAACAAGTATAGAAATATGAAATCTGCTAGCGGTTAACCCAGATAGACCCAATGCCACTCAGTCTCTTCTTCTGCTCAAATCTTTCTCAAAGAGGAAGTCACATGACAGGAAAGATGTGGAGACTGAGAAATGAGGACATAGGAGAAATTTGACTGGGTTGTCAGTCCTGTTGTTCTTAAAGCTCTATATGTGTAACTATTTTCAGCTGAAGGAGAATGCAAAAGATACTTCTCATATTAGGCTGATGTCATTAGGATGGGGAATGGGGTTTGCTGACTGCTCAATGCTTGCGAAGCTTAGCATGGAGTCACCAGACTCCTCACATGCCTGGCTGGGTCACCAGACCCCTCACAGGCAGGTCCACAAGCTAGGTAATTGGGAAAGATCATGGGAGCCAATGGCAGTTGACACGAGCTCAGTCCTCAGCTTCCTCAGCAGCAGCAGCTTACAGATCCAGCAGCAGCAGCAGTGGTGGCCTCTCAGGGCATCCTGGGAGCCCTGGCTGTAACAGCCTCCAGCAGCAGTAGTGGCTTTCCCATGCCCCCCCCCCCCGGGCATCCCAGGGGCAGGGAACACTGTGGATCAGAGCCATTCATCCTTTATACTCAAGTCTGATAACCCAGGACACCTGGGTGAGAGTCAGACAATGTAGGAACACCTAGGTGCCCATGCACATCTACATCAGACAATAGACAAGGAAGACCTGGGCGCATGTGCATATTTACATCAAATGCTAGCTAGCAACATTCTGAACATCTGAGGGGCCCTGACTATTTATATTTCATTTTCCCTACATTCAATCACAGAATTATGTGGAGTTGGCAGCTTTGGGTCCTCCATCGAAATATTCCTGTTGTCTCTTCTATTTTCTGGTAATTTAAATATGAGGTTACGAGCATGGGCTGGGTTGTGGATTTGTTCAGTCCCCAGACTTTGTTTTGCTTTTCATAGTTACTCAAATATCTCAACTGCTAGACTGATAAATATAGATGTGAAATAGAAGTTTCAGAATTAAAATGTAGGCAACATCCTGGCTCCATACATGACATTGGGAAAGTTCTGGAGTGTCCCTAAGACTTCACCTTCTCAACTATGAAACACAAACAATAGCATCTACCTCTACATAGCAGATAAAACTGTTAATAGGACTGTCTTCAATCATCCACGTAAAGATCTACATGGAGCAGCTAGGAGCTAAATGTGTATCGGCTTTCAGTGTTGCTGTGCTTGCTATGAAATCTTCAGATTGACTCTGTAGTTCAATCCTTTCAGGATGCAAATGGGAGAAAGGGCATGTTAGAGGATCTCAAGAGCTTGAATTTCCCCTGATCATCTACTTGACAGCATGTGAAGCCATACAGACTGAGAGGGACCACCTGAATATTTCATAGTGATATCCTAAACGAAGGCAAGCATCTCAGTAAGGAAAACTCTGGTTTCAATGCCATCTGAATTCCAACACAAGTAAATCAGATGTGATTGGTTACTTTATCAAAATATTTATCCTAGGAGTCCTTTAGAATGGGGTGGAAAAACTTTTTCTATAAATGACCAGCTAGTAGATATTTTAGGCTTTGCAACAAAATGGTCTCTGTGGTAACTATTTAACTCCACCATTGTAGTGCAGAAGTCGATGATACATAACTGTACGGGCATGACTGTTGAAAGAAAGTGAGCTACGAGGCCGGGTGCTGTTCAAGCTTTATTAAAGGAAAAGAATCTGCTGGGCTGTGCTCAAAGTGGGGAACAGCCCGGGGCTGCCCTGAAAATGGGGGACAGCACCAGGTGTTTGCAGATCTATTATCTGTGTTCTAATAAATCTTTATTTACACAAATAGATGGGAGCTGGATTTGGCCTGGGGTCTGTAGCTTACTGACCTGCAATTTAGAATGACAGAATTATAGAATCTTGTGATTGGAAAGGATGTGCCCTCCCATCCAATGCTTGGGTCTCCTTCAACACAGTGCTACAAAGTGGTCATCAGACATCTTCTTGGATGCCTCCAGAGCCTTGTGGCTCTCTACCTCCTGTCTGTGGACAATTCTGACTCTTAAAAAACCCTCGCTTCAACTGAGCCCAAATTGTCCATTTGATGAGAACACTCTTGTGCTGTGGTCATCTTGCTTCCTCTTAATTCTCCTAAACGGGTGCATAAGCAGGGTGGAGCAGAAGTTGGAAAGGAAGTAGGACCTATTACAGAACCTGGCCTGCCCCAATTGTAATAACACTTCCATCATTCTGAGACTCAGGAGAAGGAAATTAGGGGAAGAATTAGAGAAGAGGAACAAGTCCACATAATGCAAATAAAAGATGCAAGGCATTTATTTAAAATTCCTAGTTATTAGAGAGCCAAATTGGAACTTTACTAATGAGGATACATGTCTTCACTCTGGGTTTTCCCTGATACTAGGTAGGTCTTTCTGTCCTTATCTCCTGATCCTCCCTTGGAGCTAGGTTTTTTAATTTCTACTTTGTGAAATTAGGGCATCATGGGGTAGAAAAAGCAGCACAGGGCTAGGGATCTGGAGACTTGTATTCTAGTCCTCATTCTGCTGGTGACTTTAGACAAGTTGCTTCTCCTCTCTGAGTGTCTGTTTCCTCATCTGGAAAATAAGGAACGTTCACTGAGGTCCTTTCCAGTGTCTGCATGACACATAGTCCACGACTCTGCAATGCAATAACAAGAACCTGCTTCAACTAAAAACTTTGTGATGTTTTACTAAAAAAAAAATTATTTAGGAATATTCTGTTACATACAGGTCATAGTATGCAAATTTTCCTGTTTGTTGTTTTTGCTGATTCTTCCCCTTGGTGACTTGTTTTGCATGGTTTGTGATTTATGAGTCTTGAGCTCCTTTCCCACTGGGGTTTATTTGCTGTCAGAGGCCAGTTTGCTCTGGTTTGTGGAGTTGGCATTCCAAGCGAGTTTTAGCTTTGCCTCTGCTGAGTCCTTATACTCATTACTAAACCAGTGTTTATGCTAATTTTTTTGGTTTGGGATCAGTGGGAACAAAGACCTGACACTTGTGTGGACACAGGTCTTCTTGACTCCCAAGACAGTTCCAGCACCCCTTGAACATTGTACACAGGTCCAGTGGCCTGGACTCCCTCCCACAGCCCTTAAAGCTCCAGCACTCTGCTATTAGGTCTTCATCTGCCTCAGAAAGCCCCTTAGACACAGGACTTCAGTTCTCACTGACTGCTCTGATTTTGAGTTCTCTCCTTCTGGTACTCAAACTTTTCCTTTCTTGGTTTTGAGCTTGAATCCTTGTGTTTGAAGAAATGTATCTGAGCCTGAGTGTGAGGGTTTCATGCATCAGCTCAACTAGCCAAATTCTCTTCTGTTATGGCTATTTTGTTATGGTTAACTTTTTTATAGAAATAACAGGTGGCTACACATATATTGTGGTATCAGGGCTTTGGGAAACAAACTTTCCTGCCATCGCACCCCACCCCCTAATAAAATAACATTTTTACTGAAGTCTGAAACCGTTTGTCCAGACGTAACAACTTTTTTCCCCATAGGGAAAGCTTAGGCTTCAGATGTATAATTTGCCTTTTTTTCTCCCTGAACCTCCAGGAAAAAGACAGAGAACTGCTATTCTCACCAAGTGACAAGAATGAACCTTCCTTGAGGACAGGGAGAGGGAAAGAGAGCTGCTGGTTACCGCATAATCATGATGGAGAGAGGGAAAGAAGAAAGCTGACATGCTGGGGTGGAGAAAGTTCTGGAGACTAACTTTACTGGTAGTAGGTTGTTAACAAGAGCCGGATCTTACCCCTATCCTCTTTACTTTTCATGGTATGTGTGATAATACAGGTGAATTCTTCATGGAGAGAAGTGCTTAGGACATGGGGAGTCAGGGCAACTCAGTTTGAATCCTAGCTCTGCCACTCTCCTGCAAATTGTGTCCTTACTTCAGGCTTTAATTTCCTCATTCACAAAATTAGAGGTTTGAATTAAATTTGTGAATTATACACATTATTTCAGCAGTGGCAACTTTATTTTCAAATACAAGCTTACATGGAAACTAATACACAATTATAAAACATGTAAAGGAGGAGCTGCCTCTGTTGAACTGAGGGCAGGGCCCCAAAGCCCAGTGGCTTAGCTTCCTTCTTACCTCTCAGAGGAGAGCTGTGCATACCCCTGGGATCCTTGGAACACAGTTTGAAAACTGCCAGTCTATATATTCTCTCCTATTTTCTTCCAGCTGTATATTATAATTATAACATGAAGGAGGAACGTTTTCCTAACTATAAAATTCAGAGGACAGAGCTGAAGTGGCAGGATTTCCCTGAAAACAGGAAGTCAGAGCTGCCAAGGGTAAAGCAAGGATTTTCAGACCATACTGCATTCTTCCTTCTAGAACTTTTCACCTCCTTTTGCAAAAGTTGTCAACAAGCCTGGGCCAGCTGTTGCGTGATAAATGAAAGATTGCTGGGCTGGAAAGGAGTTCTTTTATCAGCCAGCTGTGGGACATTAGCAAAGTATTTCACCACTGAGAACTTTGGTTTTTTATCTGTAAACAGAAAAGGGGACAGACTAGTCATTAGGTGGTCACTTATAGGTCTAAAAATGTTCTGAGATATAGTCACATTAATTAATTAATTAGTTAAGTTTACTACCCCTAAAATTTGGTGAGCAAATATTATGTGTCAGGCACCACTTGCTTTGCCATGAGATTGTAGTCTAATGGGAAGACAGACCTTGAACAAGATGCATTAAATGAAAGGGAAGTACAGGCTGCTAAGGGAATATCAGCTTGACCCTGTTCTGGGGGGTCAGGATGGTCCTCCAAGACAGAGACAGAAAGATGCAGAAACAGAGAGACAGAAGATGAAAGAGATGAGAGAGAGAGAGAGAGAGAGAGAGAGAAATGGACAGAGAGAGACAGAGACAAAGAGACAGAGATAGAGACACAGAGGGACAGAGACAGAGAGTGACAACACACGCACAGACAGAGATAGGGAGACAGAGACAGAAACTGAAAGAGATTGAGGGAGAATGTTGGGGAGGACATGTAGGATGACTAGATATTAGGGAGATGAGTGTAGTAGTTTTCCACAGCTTTCTCAACAAATTACCATAAATTTAGTGGCTTAAAACAACACAGATTTGTTCCTCTAGTGTTCTAGAGGTCATCTGAAATCAAAGTGTCTTCAGGGCTGTGTTCCTGTGGAGGCCTCAGAGGAGCCTCTTGTTTTTCAGCTTCTAGAGGCCAACTATATTCTTGGCTGTGGTTCCTTCTTCCTATGACTGTGACCTTGTGCCTCTCTCAGCACGTATCCCATTGCGGACTCTTTTATATTATTTAAGGCAGCACATTCACAGGTTCTGGGGATTAAGTGAGGCCAAAGGCCAACATACATGGGCCCTTTGGTGCCTTCAGAGGGGTGGATGGCAGGATTTCCTGTGATTCTTTATAGATAGCAGGGATGATACTTGACACTGAGAATAAATACGAAAAGTTGCCTGAAATATCCTCTAAGACCGGACAACTCATTGTTTATTGAGCCTAGACTGTATCCCTGACTATCATTGTGTGTGGTTCTCCATTTTAAATAATAATCACCTTCTCCTGGCATATTCTCTCTCTTCAGCAAACTGTCAGTGACAGCAACAGTGCAATGATACTGAAATCTCAGCACATTGAAAAGTGGTGAGCGGCATGTGTGTTTAACTACTGTTTTACTAATTTATTCCAGGCAGGCAGCAGAATGTGTTGGTTTCTTGAAGGTAAAGTATTTATCAGAGTGTTTTTCAAATTCTCTTGAACTGACATTGACCAATCAGTAAAAGGAAAAGGGCCTTCATTTGCTCCATCATAATTTGATTTTATGCATTTTTTAAATTTTATTTTTATGCAATATGTGCTTGAAAATGCAAGGACTTAGCATTTTTAAGCAGTTATTGCAAACCAGGTTTGCTAGTCTCCATTGGGAGTTATCCTCATGAGTTCTCAGGGTTTTAGCAGTTCATCTTTTTCTGCATTTTTAGTTGTTTTTGTTATAGAAAGAGAGCTGTGTTTCTGTTAGAACTATCATGAACAGAGGTACCAAGGCCATATTCCTGATAACAAAGGGGCAGTTCCACATTACTATGGATGAATTGCCACAAATTAGGTTATGTTGCTATTCTGTGGTTTCTTTTGATGAATTATTTTTCTTCTTATCTTAATTGAATCCAACTAATCAACACATAGAGAGATTCAAAATACACTTTACACATATTAAAAGGTACATTCATTTTATAGTTCACAAAATTGCTCTTGCATACATTATTTAGTGCGGCCCTTACTCAAACTTGTACAGGTAATTTATATAATAGAAGAATAGCTGTTAATATTTCCATTATACAAATGAAGACACTGGGACATCTACTTTATCTTAAAAAATACATAGTCTGAGTAAGAAACCAGAGCACAATTCTTTTAACTTCTAGGTTAATTGGCTTTCTAAAGTGGCATTTATAAATTCTATTTCTCCAGTAGCAGTAAATTGAGTTTTTCTGACATCTGTGACCAAAAAACCATGACTAATTCACTTTCTAATTCACCATCCTTATGGGCAAAGCAAACTCTTGGTCATTTTCATTTCTACTTTGTCTCAAAATGTTTAAGCATGCAGTTTACAAAGGTAGGTAAAATATATAAGATAATGAATTAAAAGAATGAATTAAAAAAGGGGAGATGCAGAGTAGAGTGGGAGATAAAAATGAAAGTACATGCCAGTGGCTTAAATTTTTGCTTAAGAAGGACCACAAATTTTACTCAGATATTCTCAGCAGCTGATTCAGAAAAAGTCCATGTTTCCATATTCAGTAATACAATTCAGAGCATTGACAGGATGAGCACAGAAAAATTATTGAGAAGAAAGCAGTTGTCAGAGAGTGGATTTCCTTTAGAGTCCTCCAGTACAAACAATTCTTTGTGGATTCTGATACAACAGTGTCTACTAAAAAACTCTTTTCTTATCTGGATTAATCCAGAGGTAGGCTTTAAAAAATCCCTCCCCTTATGATGCCTGTGCCCGCCTTTCCCCCCTCCCTCCACACCTTGATATATTGATATTTAAGACTATTTTTCTTTGCTAGAGTCTGCAGCACAGCTGGTTATTCTTTTAGGTGAACATAGAGGCAGATGTTATAATTATGATAGAGCCTCTTTTCTATCATTAACTTTGGAAAGTGTTAATTCATTATTAATTCAATTCTGTTTTTGTTTTAACATTTTGGTTTCTTCCTTGCTTCCTGGTCATTTAGGAATAAAACCGTTTATAAAATTGTTCTATTAAAAAACCTATTTTTGAATAGTGCTATTTTAAATAAGGCTTATCGCTCCTCGTATATAAATTAGGTGATGATCTTATTGAATAAATCCTAACTAGTTAGCAGAAGTAAGCCAGTTCTCCTTTCTCTTTGTGTGCTTGAATCATGCCTGACTCAAGAAAATATTTAGGCAGCTGTTGACAGAATTTGCAGAAGAATTTTCTTCTTTGTCTCTAATTCACGCCAAGCATACGTGTGAGAATGTGTTTTTTTTTTCAATTACAGGCCTCAGTGTCATGTAGATATAAATTTAGGATTTTCTTCACTTTTTAACACATTAATATGCCTGTGTATATGTTACTGAACCTCCTTCCTGAGCCTTATGTATCTCATCTTAGATAAAAATGATTAGAATTCCTATCTCATGTTGTGGGAGTGAGAACTAAAAGAAATAGTGTAGATAAAGAGCCCTTCTGTACTATGTAGCACATTGTATGAAAATAAGGACAATAAACAGCCCAGTCTAAATGTCATTTCAAGGATTGAAAGAATATATATAAAGAGCCCATAAGGGTCCTTAGGCAAGGGCCAAGGGCAGCCCGTCTACCCAGATGCAAGCAAGAAACAGCACACCTGGGGTCCTAGGCAGGAGCCGAGGGCAGCGTCCCCCGCTGGGAAACACCACTTCCTTGTGGGTGGTCCACCACAGCCATCACCACAGCCATGGCTGCTGCAAAAGCAGCTTGATGCCACAGCAGTAGCCACAGCAACTGTGCAGGTGGCCCACCAGACACTCGACCACAGTGACACAAGGAGTGTCACCAGCAAAGACTGGAGAAAAAAGAGGACGTGTCTCTTCTCCAAGCCAACTCCAGCACAAGAGAAGCAACCGCTCTACCATGCCCTTGCTTTATTTCTGATTTTAGTAATTTCTGTCTTCTCTGTTTTTTTCCTGGTCTGTCTAGATAAAGGTTTGCAAATTTTATTGATCTTTTTAAAGAATCAAAAAAAAAAAAAAAAAAAAAGACTGTTGAGCAGTCTACAAAGCATCATTGATGAAAATATTTATTTATTTATTTATTTATTATTTTTATTTTTATTTTTTTTTAAATTTTATTTTGTCGATATACATTGTAGCTGATTAATGCTCCCCATCACCAAAACCTCACTCCCTTCTCCCTCCCCCCCTCCCCCCCAACCATGTGCTTTCTGTTTGTTTGTTGTATCAACTTCAAATAATTGTGGTTGTTATATCTTCTTCCCCCCCCCCCGGTTTGTGTGTGTATGTGTGTATGTGTGTGTGAATTTATATATTAATTTTTAGCTCCCTCCAATAAGTGAGAACATGTGGTATTTCTCTTTCTGTGCCTGACTTGTTTCACTTAATATAATTCTCTCGAGGTCCATCCATGTTGTTGCAAATGGCAGTATTTCATTCGTTTTTATAGCTGAGTAGTATTCCATTGTGTAGATGTACCACATTTTCCGTATCCACTCATCTGATGATGGGCATTTGGGCTGGTTCCAACTCTTGGCTATTGTAAAGAGTGCTGCGATGAACATTGGGGAACAGGTATACCTTCGACTTGATGATTTCCATTCCTCTGGGTATATTCCCAACAGTGGGATGGCTGGGTCGTATGGTAGATCTATTTGCAATTGTTTAAGGAACCTCCATACCATTTTCCATAGAGGCTGCACCATTTTGCAGTCCCACCAACAATGTATGAGAGTTCCTTTTTCTCCGCAGCCTCGCCAGCATTTATCGTTCATAGTCTTTTGGATTTTAGCCATCCTAACTGGGGTTAGATGGTATCTCAATGTGGTTTTGATTTGCATTTCCCGGATGCTGAGTGATGTTGAGCATTTTTTCATATGTCTGTTGGCCATTTGGATATCTTCCTTAGAGAAATGCCTACTTAGCTCTTTTGCCCATTTTTTAATTGGGTTGCTTGTTTTCTTCTTGTAAAGTTGTTTGAGTTCCTTATATATTCTGGATATTAATCCTTTGTCAGATATATATTTTGCAAATATTTTCTCCCACTCTGTTGGTTGTCTTTTAACTCTTTTAATTGTTTCTTTTGCTGTGCAGAAGCTTTTTAGTTTGATATAATCCCATTTGTTTATTTTTCCTTTGGTTGCCCGTGCTTTTGGGGTCGTATTCATGAAGTCTGTGCCCAGTCCTATTTCCTGAAGTGTTTCCCCTATGTTTTCTTTAAGAAGTTTTATTGTCTCAGGGTGTATATTTAAATCCTTAATCCATTTTGAGTTGATTTTAGTATACGGTGAGAGGTATGGATCTAGTTTCATTCTCCTGCATATGGATATCCAGTTATCCCAGCACCATTTGCTGAAGAGGCAGTCCCTTCTGCAGTGAATAGGCTTGGTGCCTTTGTCAAAGATCAGATGGCAGTAAGTGTGTGGGTTGATTTCTGGATTCTCTATTCTATTCCATTGGTCAGTGTGTCTGTTTTTATGCCAGTACCATACCGTTTTGGTTATTATAGCTTTGTAGTATAGCTTAAAGTCAGGTAGTGTTATGCCTCCAGCTTTATTTTTTTTGCTGAGCATTGCTTTGGCTATCGGTGGTCTTTTATTGTTCCATATAAATGTCTGAATAGTTTTTTCCATTTCTGAGAAAAATGTCTTTGGAATTTTGATGGGGATTGCATTGAATTTGTATATCACTTTGGGTAGTATGGACATTTTCACTATGTTGATTCTTCCAATCCAAGAGCATGGAATATCTTTCCATCTTCTTGTATCCTCTCTAATTTCTCTCAGCAGTGGTTTGTAGTTCTCATTATAGAGATTTTTCACCTCCTTGGTTAACTCAATTCCTAAGTATTTTATTTTTTTGGTGGCTATTGTAAATGGGCAGGCTTTCTTGATTTCTCCTTCTGCATGTTCACTATTGGAGAAAAGAAATGCTACTGATTTTTGTGTGTTGATTTTGTATCCTGCTACTGTGCTGAAATCATTTATCAATTCCAAGAGTTTTTTTGTAGAGGTTTTAGGCTGTTCGATATATAGGATCATGTCATCTGCAAACAGGGACAGTTTGACTTCATCTTTTCCAATCTGGATGCCCTTTATTTCCTTCTCTTCTCTGATTGCTCTGGCTAGTACTTCCAACACTATGTTGAATAGGAGTGGTGAGAGTGGGCATCCTTGTCTAGTGCCTGTTCTTAAAGGAAAAGCTTTCAGCTTTTCCCCATTCAGGATGATATTGGCAGTGGGTTTGTCATATATGGCTTTAATTATGTTGAGATACTTTCCCTCTATACCTAACTTATAGAGGGTCTTTGTCATGAATGAGTGCTGAACTTTATCAAATGCTTTTTCAGCATCTATAGAGATGATCATATGGTCCTTGTGTTTGAGTTTATTAATATGGTGTATCACATTTATTGATTTGCGTATGTTGAACCAACCTTGCATCCCTGGGATGAATCCCACTTGATCGTGATGAATAATTTTTCGTATGTGTTGCTGTATTCTGTTTGCTAGTATTTTAGTGAGGATTTTTGCATCTATATTCATCAAGGATATCGGCCTGTAGTTTTCTTTTTTGGTTATATCTTTACCTGGTTTTGGTATCAGGATGATGTTTGCTTCATAGAATGAGTTTGGGAGATTTGCGTCCGTTTCAATCTTTTGGAATAGTTTGTAAAGAATGGGTGTCAATTCCTCTTTGAATGTTTGGTAAAATTCTGCTGTGAATCCATCTGGTCCTGGGCTTTTCTTTGTTGGGAGGCTTCTGATAACAGCTTCAATCTCCTTTATTGTTATTGGTCTGTTCAAATTTTCTACGTCTTCACGGTTCAGTTTTGGGAGCTTGTGTGTGTCCAGAAATTTATCCATTTCCTCCAGATTTTCAAATTTGTTGGCGTATAGTTGTTTATAGTAGTCTCGAATGATTCCTTGTATTTCAGATGAATCAGTTGTAATATCGCCTTTTTCATTTCTAATTTTTGTTATTTGAGTCTTCTCTCTTCTTTTTTTTGTTAGCCATGCTAATGGTTTGTCAATTTTATTTATCTTTTCAAAAAACCAACTTTTTGATTCGTTGATCTTTTGAATTGTTTTTTGGTTTTCAATTTCATTCAGTTCTGCTCTGATCTTAATGATTTCTTTCCGTCTGCTAACTTTAGGATTGGATTGTTCTTGTTTTTCTAGTTCTTTAAGGTGAAGTGTTAGGTTGTTCACTTGCCATCTTTCCATTCTTCTGAAATGAGCATTTAATGCAATAAATTTTCCCCTCAATACTGCTTTTGCAGTATCCCACAGGTTTTGGTATGATGTATCATTGTTTTCATTAGTTTCAATAAACTTTTTGATTTCCTGCTTGATTTCTTCTTGGACCCATATGTCATTAAGTAGAATGCTGTTTAATTTCCATGTGTTTGTATAGTTTCCAGAGTTTTGTTTGTTATTAATTTCTAGTTTTCATCCATTGTGGTCTGAGAAGATACATGGGATAATTCCAATTTTTTTGAATTTATTGAGACTTGATTTGTGACCTAATATGTGATCTATCCTGGAGAATGATCCATGTGCTGATGAGAAGAATGAATATTCTGAGGTTGTTGGGTGGAATGTTCTGTAGATATCTGCCAATTCCAATTGGTCTAGAGTCTTGTTTAGATCTTGTGTTTCTCTACTGATTCTTTGCCTAGATGATCTGTCCAATATTGACAGTGGAGTGTTCAGGTCCCCTGCTATTATGGTATTAGTGTCTATTTCCTTCTTTAGGTCTAATAGAGTTTGTTTTATAAATCTGGCTGCTCCCACATTGGGTGCGTACATATTTATGATTGTTATGTCTTCTTGATGGATCAGTCCTTTTATCATTAAGTAGTGTCCCTCATTGTCTCTTTTTATGGTTTTTAGTTTAAAGTCTATTTTGTCAGATATAAGAATAGCCACTCCAGCTCGTTTTTCTTTTCTGTTTGCATGGTAAATCTTTTTCCATCCTTTCACTCTTAGTCTGTGTGAATCTTTATGGGTGAGGTGGGTCTCTTGTAGGCAGCATATAGTTGGGTCCTGCTTTTTGATCCAGTCAGCCAGTCTGTGTCTTTTAATTGGGGAATTTAAGCCTTTAACATTAAGAGTTGTTATTGAAAGGTGTTGATTTATTCTTAGCATTTTATTGGTTGTTTGGTTGTCTTAGGTGTCTTTTGTTCCTTGCTTTCTGATTTACTGTTTGGTTTCTTTGTTTGTTGGTTCCTTAGGTTGTAGATAGTGTTTTTGTTAGCTTGTTTTCTCTTCATGAATGCCATTTTTATTGTACTAGCGGGTTTAGATTTTTCTTAGGTTTTTATGGCAGTGGTAGTTATTTTTCAGGAACCAAACCCAGTACTCCCTTGAGGATTTCTTGTAAGGGTGGTCTTGTGGTAGTGAACTCCCGCAGTTTTTGTTTGTCTGAGAAATATACTATTTGCCCCTCATTTCGGAAGGATAGCCTTGCAGGGTAGAGTATTCTTGGCTGGCAATCTTTGTCTTTTAGTATTTTGAAAATATCATCCCATTCCTTTCTAGCTTTTAGGGTTTGTGATGAAAAGTCTGATGTTAACCTGATTGGGGCTCCCTTATAGGTGATTTGACGCTTCTCTCTTGCAGCTTTTAAGATTCTCTCTTTGTCTCTGAGTTTTGCCAATTTGACTATGACATGTCTTGGAGAAGGCCTTTTTGGGTTGAATACGTTTGGAGATCGTTGAGCTTCCTGGATCTGAAGATCTGTGATTTTTCCTATACCTGGGAAGTTTTCTGCCACTATTTTGTTGAATATGTTTTCAATGGAATCTCCATTTTCCTCCCCTTCTGGAATACCCATGACTCGGATATTTGAGCGCTTGAGGTTGTCTGATATCTCTCTCAGATTTTCTTCCATGTCCTTGATTCTTTTTTCTTTCTTTTTGTCTGCTTGTGTTATTTCAAACAGCCCATCTTCAAGTTCAGAGGTTCTCTCTTCAACTTCGACAAGCCTGCTGGTTAAACTCTCCGTTGTGTTTTTTATTTCGCTGAATAACTTCTTCAGTTCAGCAAGTTCTGCTACATTTTTTTTCAGGACATTGATTTCCTTGTATATTTCCTCTTTCAGATCCTGTATACTTTTCCTCATTTCATCATGATGTCTAGCTGAGTTTTCTTGTATCTCATTCAGTTTCCTTAGAATTATCACTCGAAATTCCTTGTCAGTTATTTCAAGGGCTTCTTGTTCTATAGGATCTAGAGTATGAGATTTATTAACTTTTGGTGGTGTACTTTCTTGATTTTTTGTATTTCTGGTGTCTTTTTTTTGGTGTTTATTCATTGTGGCAGGGGGTTTCACAGTCCACCGGTTTAAGACTAATGACTAACTAGGATGTTGCTGTGGTTGCCAATTTGGTATGGCTCCCGCCGTGACTGCTCAGTTGGTCTCTAGTGTCTTGTGTGTGTGGTTGCCTCGGGTCTTGGGCTTCTCCGGGGATCCACCTTTCTAGTCAGCTTGTACTCTGCTGGGCTGGTGGATCACGTACCACAGGGTGTGTGATCTCTGTTGAGCTTTCACTTTCTGTACAGGACTTCTCCCCGTTCCGTGTGCTCTGGCCCAGGCTGTTAGATCGTGCAGTGGCGACCCCACCGGGTGTGTGGTTTCTGTCGAGTCTCCGCCTCCCTGGCCGCACGTCTCCCCCCTCTGTGCACACTGTGCTGGGCTGGGGCGTGTCTTCTGCACCCCTCGTCTATCAGCTGGGCCTTCAAGACCCTGCTCAGCACCGCCTCGCCCAGGAAGTCTACCAGGTTTCTGCTAGGCACAGACGACCGGTCTCTCTGGGTGCCTTTGTAGCACTGTGTAGATCTTTCTCGGGTCTTGTTCACCTTTGTATCCCCCCGGTATAAACCGAGTCTAGTGCCCGCCTGCAGCCTGCTCTCCGGCAGGTTCAAGCGGACCTGGGAACTCTCCTACCACACTATTCCCAACCAGAAATTCGTTAGGCTTTTTTCCAAACTGGTGGTCGCAGAGATGGTATCTGCTTCCCAGTAACAGGAAGTTTACCGGGGCCGGAGTCCAGGGTGTGGTGGAGTGACAGTCGGCCTGCCCGTACTTCCTAGCCCTCCCAAAACTGGTCGGGACGCCCCACAGCCCCAGCCCTGCCAGAGAACCGCGGAGGGAGTGGGAGAGGAGGTCGGCCCGCAGGGTCCGGAAAGCCCCGCGCCAGGCCAAGCAAATGGGCTCAGTGATGGCCGAGCAGGGCGGAGCTGCCCGCACCTGGGAAAATGGAGGCAGCACCGTGGTAGTGAGTGGCCTGGTGGTGCAGGCGGGAGCCGCGTGGGCATCCACCCCCCGAACAGAGCTGTGCCAGGGATCACTCACAGTGCTGTGCCAGGTCGGGCGCTCGCTCTGTCTCTGGTTTGTTGCCTTCCGTGTTCTCGGCGCTGCCGCCTCGGGCTGTTCAGTTGCGGCGCCGCTCGGGCACTCCCAGGAATCTTCTTTAATGCCGGCCTGAAACCTCGAATCCTGAATAGGGCAACTGGCCGCCTTCAGTGCGGCCCCAGCCTCCGGGATCCTGGCTGCATCCACAGCAGCCCTGGCGCCGTGTTCCCTGTTTCAAGACTCGCTTTTGCAGCTAAGAATCAGTTCTTTTCCTGCTCCACACTTCAAAGCTGTTGCCTGTAAATGAGGCAGCCTCTCCTGCCGGGGGCAAAGTGGCGTTGAGCCCCCACGACCGGCCAGCAGCAGCAGTCCTCCCTTAAGAGATGGCCAGAGGAAGGTCCACAAGTTTCCCGGCTGCCTGAGGCCCAGTGGCCACCTTTTCCACCTCAGCTACTCCGCGCCAGCCGCCGCAGCCGCCGCCATCTTGAAACCAGACCTTGATGTAAATATTTTAATCAAACATTAACTTTACATAATTCTTTTAGGGCATAATAATCTTTACATATATTGTGTAACTTGTTAAATATGTAACTATCATTCATTTTCTTTAACAGTCTTTGTCATAGGAGACTGAAATCAAGCTCAAAACTCATTTCTCATTATGATCTAAGCCTTTTTCTTGACTTTATTTCTTTTCTACATTTCTTCTCTTAGGACAGTTTTGAATTTTCTTCTCTTAGGACAGTATGAGGAGATAGATGCCCTATTACATTGCTGCCTAGACACACCCTAAGGCAGCAATTCAGCTTCTTTGTTCTACCATAAAAATTACATAGTAGCATGAAGTGGCATGCACAAACATGGGTATTGCAACACTGTTTGTCATAAATTGGCAAAACCTAGAAACTACCTAAATGCCTGTCAATAGAGAAATAGCTACATAAATTTTGGTGTATAAATTCTGTAAAACAATTTTAAAATACTGAGGTAGATCTATCTGTACTGACACAGAAAGTGCTTCAAAAAATAATGTTGAATGAAAAAAGCAAGGTATAGAATGATCACTCAGTATATCATTTATGTAAATATACACAAAGCCACATACACCAGTATTTTATCTTTTCAATTGGTACATATATGAATGATAGTATGCAGAAAAAATGTAAATTTACATACCAACATTGAACAGTCATTACCTCTTGGAGAGCACAGGAAGAGACTGAAATTGGGGGCTATGGTCAAAGGAGACATTTTCTTATCTATAGTGTTTGAGTTTATTTTTAAAGAAGGAATCTGTGTGTATGTTACAGAATTAAAATCCAGTTTTAAAGAACTGCTGTGCACAATGCCTGGCACATTATAAACATTCAGTAAGTGTTAATTCCTTTCCTTTGGCATAAAATCTCGAAATTACCTGCTAATTACCTGTTTTTCCTTTGCTCAAGAACCATCTTGTAGAATCAAAGACAATTTAAAATCCACATTCAATTCCACTGCAAACTTGCTGACTTGGATGTTTTTTCTCAAACCATGTCATGGAGTGGGACCCCGTCTGAGACCATGCATAACAATAAAAGCAGGGATGTCAGAATCACGGGACAGGCTGAGGTCAAATTCCAGGGAGACAGTAGACAGGACGCAAACTCTAGAACATGAAATAGAAGTCAGGTGAGGATAGTGTGAGGACAGAGAGTAAGTCAAATAGCCATATAAGGCCAGGACTGAGAACCGGTCTAGGGAGCAGACATGGAATCAGAGCTGTAAGCAGAAGTCTCTCTTCCCTGACCCTGTTCCTTAAACCAGGTGGTCTCACCTAGTCACTAGGGGTTTCAGCCATGAAAATTGGCCTCCTGGCACTGTACTCTCTTTTAGTGCTCCTCACTTGCCCTTAACCTGCTCTTTGCTCACTGTGATTTCATAGCTTTGGAGCCTCTACTTTTGGCTCCTGTTTATGGTCCTAGTGGACTTGATGACACCACAGATGTGACCCTTGGCTCTTCTCAAACATGTTTTACAGGTACCTGATTGCTCTCTTGGCTCTGAGTAACTATTGATGAACTCAACTCAGCTAGGGCTCTCGGTTTCCTAACCCAGAGTCAGACTTCCTGCTCAGCACCAGCACTTGGGTAGATGGGAAATCAAGGAAAAGGCAACAGAAATTTTGTCCTAAGTTGTGAATGGATTGATATGAGCAGTATTGTATTGTACAGAGGTCTTTACTGAATGCTTGTGATCTCAGGGCCATGCCCCAGCTGGCTCTAAGTTGTCCTATCCTAGACCCAGCACCTGATGCCCACAGCTAAGGAATGTCATGGAAAAGCATATTTGTTTTCCATTGCAAATGACCAAAACCAAAACCTTAGGGTAAAATTTTTTTTTTTTAAAAAAAGGAGGTTCAACACTGTGATCCAATGCTCACTGTGCATAAACATTATCAAACATCTTGTATCCTGTGTTTGATAGAGCTAGATGCCCATGATGTAGAAATTAATACAACATTATTCTTAAGTTAAAAATACTCAGCATAATGCAAGGGACAGGCAGAAAAACAGGTAAATCCCAGTACAATGTGGCAGGTGCTCTAAGAGAAATATTTATACAGTGCCCTGGAGTCTAGACATAGGAGGTGGTGATTTTGGAGAGGTGTGTTTGAGAAGGATTCCAAAGATGAGTAAAGGATTTCCAGGACGAAAATTTGGTGAATGAGGAGTTTGGGAGATGGTTGATTTGGAGAGCTTTGTATTAAATGGAAGAAAAGCATTTGCAAAAGCACAATCTCACACGGTGTTTGAGAAACCTCAAAAATATCAGAACGGCAGGAGCTCAGGGTAAACAGTATTCAGAGAAGATAAAGAAGTTGAGTTTTGGGAGGCAGCAGGGGGTGGACAAATTGTGAAATTTCTTCATAAGCAAAGATGGCAAAGACATTTATTTAATTGTTATATATACAAATAACATATATACATATACACACATATATAATCACACACACACACATATATATAATTGTATAAACTATATAAAATTGCATGTATGTGTGCATATTCATATTAAATTTCAACCTTTGCTCCACTCTGCACTTCTGTCCCCTTTATCCTGCTGTTTTCTCGTAGTACTTATCACCTTGTAACATTGGGTATGATTGATTTGTTTGTTCATTATCTTTCTCTACTAGAATGTAAGCTTAACAAAGATTGGTATTTTAAGGGATTTTTGTTTCTTTTCTTCACTGAAATATTTCAAGCACCCAGACCAGTGCCAGTCACATAGTAGATATTCAATAAGTGTTTGTTGAATAAATATCATGAAAAGGTGTTTGGACTTTTTCCTATAGGCAAGAGGAAAAACATGAAAATTTTGTTTTTGTTTGTTTTCAAATTTTCTTTGTTTCTTTGTAAGCAGGGAACTAGTTGTCAAATATGTGTTTAACAACATAACTGAGAGCAGTGTAGAAGCAGTGTAAATGAAGGCTGGGAGTGAAAGGAGGCTGGGCAGGAAGACGAGAAAGTTGTTTCACAAGCCAGGAAGAAAGTTTATAATGATTTCAACTGAGACAGATTTAGAAACAAATGCTCCTCCTAGAGGTAATGGTGTAAGGAAGAGAAACCATATATGGCCAAACAATTAGTAAAGTCCCTCTTTATTTCTGCACATTTACAGTTACCATCAAAGGTACATTTTAGCAAGATTCATCATACTTATTTTCTATTTCAACCCCAAGAGACTACGATTTCTACTCTATTACACTTTTAAAGTGTGATAAAAGCTAATTGACAATTAATTTATGTGATTACTACATGGATGCCTGGTTATTTTGACCTATGTGATATACATTATATGTCCTTATGATAGTAATTTATATATATTTGCTGGTTCTGAGAACTACCACCACTTAGTTTATACAGCATTTTCACATACATTATCTTATTCCTGGTCATCCAAAGCAGGATTTGGATGTCAGATAGAGCTAGTCTCTAATTCTTGCATCACTACTCACTAGCTATGTAGCCTTGGTCAAGGTGACATATCACTCTTAAATCTCTTCTTTTGATTTCCCTCAACTGTAAAACAGAGGCAATAATAGGACTACCTCACAGATTGTGAGGATTAAATGAAATAACTTATGTCGAGTTTTGGAGAAAAGAAGAAATAATTTTTATCACTTAACAAATGATCGGCACTGCCAGGATTTGAACCCAGGTCTTTTCATCCCTGATCCAGGGTCTACTCTCCATTGCACTGGCTGCCTAAACCCAGGTGTACATGATAATAATGGCTACATCCACACATATTCTTTACTTATGTTACTGCTAATTTTTATAGCAACATGTAGGCTTATTTCATAAATACTTTGTATTTATTTTTATTTTCTTCTTCTTTGTCTCCTTAAGGGTTAAGTGTCTACTTAAATGCATTATAATCTCAGTGGCTTGCACAGTTCCTGGAACATACTAGACATTAAACAATATTTGCTGAATGAATGCAATTTATAGTAATCCCAAAAGCCACATATTACAGACGAGAAGCTTATTGAGATTATGAAAGCTCAAAGACTTATTAAATAACTGAGCCAAGATTTATACCTCTAATTCTGTGACTCCAGAGCCTGTTCCCTTTCTTCAATGGTATAAAGGGATCTGGCCATGAGTCCAAGCAATTGGTAGGACTATATTATAGATATATCTGCAGTGAATATAATCCTTTTCCCATCCCAACTGGCTAGACAGGACTGGTTACGTGAAATTTGAATTCTGAAACTGATTGTAAAGAGTTTTCTTGTCCTTAACCTCCCAGGGCTACTTAATTTTAACAGTGTCAAAGCTATATACCAAAATAAAGAGAAATGAAATGCTAGCATGGTAATTCTTTCCTTTCTTTTCTTTCTTTATTTTTAAAGGGTAGCCTTAAAGCATTGCCTTTCTTTTTCCTATGATCATTTAATAAATTGCTTCTTTGTTAAATATTTTTTTAAAAATAAAAATATATAAATTACACAAAGTTCAAAAGACATTTTCAAATGAATGACATATTTGAGGTGCAGTGGGCATTTGTAGTTCAGATGATTTTGTAGGATATGATAAAGGAAACCTAGAAAGACTGACATGAGGAAAATAAATGTGTTGTCTACCTTGATCATTTCTTTCCCCTCTTCTGTTACTATGCTTGGTACACTACAGGTGCCCAGGGAATATTTGTTCACTGTCTGAATAAAGCATTATCAAATAGTTACTACATAAATACTGTTAACTTGTTCTAATCCTGAGACCACTGAGCCTACTCTATTGTAAATACAGTTTGAATGACCATAAAATTCTGAGGATATATCTAAAATACTAAAATAATTAAATAGTACAGCTAGAAACAAGCTAGCCTAGCCTTTCCCCAATATAGATAATAAAACAGGCTGAAAGAGATAGAATGAATGTCTGTGCAGTTGGTTGGTACCAGAGGTAAAAACAGAATCTATATCTCATTCTTCAAGTGTAGCTTCTTCTGCTCTATCTTATTCTAAAACCTGGAGTCTCAAAGTTAACTGGAGAGGACCCCCAAGAATGAGATTTTTTTTTTTTTATCACAGACACACTCATACTTGCACACATCCATGAACCTAGAACAGCACAAAAAGCACTAGTCTGAAAATTAAATGGAAAAAAAGGCTGATTTAAGTCCTATTTCTCCTAACTTTTTACTGCATGACTTTTGGAAAAAAGACTTACCTCTCTTAATTTTCTCATCTCCTGTGTATACAATAAACAGATTAGCTTAGATCAGTGTTTTGTGGTCCATTTTCCTTCTTTCCTTGTTTCTATTTGTAAGTAGCAGAAACTTTTTTTTGTTTCTTAAGAAACAAAATCTTCTGCAGAATTCCAAAATATCAAACAGATAAAGTCCAGCTCTTCTGGCTAAAGTCAGAGATGTAGGAGGAAAGGTCCCAGCATCTTGCCTACCTCACCTTCCCTACCTTCAAAGGTCTTTCTCACTCTTCCATCCTGTGATTCTAAGATTCATCAGTATCCATTCCAAGGAAAGGAAAAGGGCAGACTCGCCTGCAACTCCTCAAACTTTGCATTTCAGCTGAATGGCTAAGATCAGAGAGTTGGAGCAAGAACAAAACCCATCTCTGCTAGCATCTGGGCACAGGTCTTGGCCAAAGAGATAAATAAGGTTTGGATGTAGCTATATTAAATTGGCTATCAAAAGAAGGACTTGATGGGGCTTTAAAGGAATGTCAGTTCTCTCCCAGGTACCATTGGGTCTCTCTGGGTTGTGGAGTATGATATGTCCCAGAGAGCACCTGTAGTCATCTTGGCTGGCTGCCTGGGCTCAGGGCTAGAGAGGATGCCAGCTTTGTTTAGGTAGAGGTGATTTCCATTGGCCCTGCTTCCATTATACTCCTGATCTCTTGTCTGCTTCCAATAAGATATTCTTGAAGTGAGTGAAATTCAAGACTGGTTTTTGGATACAAAATATGTAACAATTTTAGACAACAGCAGTTACCTTTGTAAAGCACTAAATATTTTATAAAAAGCTACTGGATGACTACAGGGGTTGAAACTAGGACTAAATGAGTAAGAGAGTGAGAGAGAGAGAGAGGAGAGAGAGAGAGGAGAGAGAGAGAAGAGAGAGAGGAGAGAGAGAAGAGAGAGAGAGGAGAGAGAGAAAAGAGAGAGAGGAGAGAGAGAGAGGAGAGAGAGAGGAGAGAGAGATAGAGAGAGAGAGGAGAGAGAGAAGAGAGAGAGGAGAGAGAGAAGAGAGAGGACAGATAGAGGAGAGAGAGAGGAGAGAGAGGAGAGAGAGAGGAGAGAGAGGAGAGAGAAAGGAGAGAGAGAAGAGAGAGAGAGGAGAGAGAAAGGAGAGAGAGAGGAGAGAAAGGAGAGAGAGAAGAGAGAGAGAGGAGAGAGAGAGGAGAGAGAGAGGAGAGAGAGAGAGGAGAGAGAAGAGAGGAGAAAGGAGAGAGGAGAGAGAGGAGAGAGAGAGAAGAGAGAGAGAGGAGAGAGAGAGGACAGAGAGGAGAGAGAGGAGAGAGAGAAGAGAGAGGAGAGAGAAAGAGAGAGGACAGAGAGGAGAGAGGAGAGAGAGAAGAGAGAGAGGAGGGAGAAAGGAGAGAGAGAGGAGAGAGAGGAGAGAGAGAGGAGAGAGAGAGGAGAGAGAGAGGAGAGAGAGAGGAGAGAGAGGAGAGAGAGAGGAGAGAGAGGAGGGAGAAAGGAGAGAGAGAGGAGAGAGAGGAGAGAGAGAGGAGAGAGAGAGAGGAGAGAGAGAGGAGAGAGAGGAGAGAGAGAGGAGAGAGAGAGGAGAGAGAGAGGAGAGAGGAGAGAGAGGAGAGAGAGAAGAGAGAGAGAGAGGAGAGAGAGAGGAGAGAGAGAGAGAGAGAGGAGAGAGAGAGAGAGGAGAGAGAGAGAGAGAGAGACTGATTTTAGGAAAATGATAGTATGTCCAGAAGTAGAATGGATGCCCCAGAAAGGAATAAATTCCCCGTCACTGGAAGTGTGTAAGCAATAGATCGTACACTTGACAGTGATTTAAGATCTAAAAGACAGTCTGAATTAGTTGACCTTATGGGTCCCTTAAAATCCCAAGTTTCTTATTCTGTGAAATAAAGAGAAAAAGGAAAGGAGATGGGTACTAACAATTTTTGTTGTGTGGATTGGGCCTTTTGCATGCTTTACTTCACAACGTCCTCACAGTTCTTAACATTCTTAAATGCATTTTCAGATGAGAAAGTGGAATTTAGGAGAAGCAGCTTGCCAAAGTTTACACAGAGAGCTCATGGCAAAGCTGGAATTTGAATTAAGATCTTCCAGCATCCAAAGACCATACTCAGACTTTTCATGCCACTGTCTCCATAAAGACATGAAAAATGGATGGCAATGGGAAAAAAAATCATCCGATATCCCTCATCTTTCAAAAGTTCTATGTGCAGGAAGTTTCAATGAAAAACAACCTTCTGTTATTTGACTAGGACCAGATTTCCCTCATGTACATGTTTTGTTTTTGATTTATCAAATATCCAACTTGAAAAGACTTGAAGTCTATTTGGGGAGGGACATGAAAGGACCAGAAGGAAGTGGGCATTGTGTAAACCCACAGGACACTGTGGCTTCTTTCAAGGGTTTGTGAAAGACGGTGGCCACACCCTGTTTATGTTGGCAGCTCTTCAGCTTGCATCCAGATGAGAAAAATCTGCAGCAGTTTCCCTTCCCCAACAGTTTATCTTCTGTCAGAGCCAGAGTCTCCTACTGTGAAGCTAAACAAGTTATACACCCTCCTCAAATTCCCAGCTCTTGGCATTGTGCCTACATTCTTGGGTCTCTCTAAAGCATGATATTGGGGAAAGGATCACTATGACCGATTCAATAGTTTTCATGTAATTAAATCTTTTCTAGAAAAAAAAAAAAAAAAAAAAAAAAGACAAAAAACCCCAAACCAAAACCCAAACAATTCTCTGGCTTCTTACTTTTTATTGGAGAGTGAAAGGTATAAAGATAGGATGCTAGAAGACTGTAGAGTTTTATAATTTCTGCTTCCCTCCCTCATCCTTCAGAAAAGATCCTCTTATTCTTTGACACTTAAAACATTGTCAGTAGAATCAACGAGGCCTCCTTTTATGCCATCTTCACCCCTGGGCAACTTTTTTTTTTTTTTTTGGTCGGGCAATTTTAACGTGTATCTACCACAGTCTTCCAACTGGTCTTTTTGCCTCCAGACTCTCTCCAACTCAATCCTTTCTCCTTAATCTGCAGGTGGACCTTTCTAAAGTACAGATACAATTATGTCATTCATTTTTTAAGAATGTCTCAGTGACATCCAAATTCCTTATCCTTATCCTCAAAGCCCTCACCACCCAGTGATGTTTGGTGAATGTGGCATGGAAATCAAAGAGGAAAAATGTGAACAAAAGGCCTTTAGATATGGCAAGAAGGAAGGAAGCTATGGTCTTTCCAGCATAGAGTTAATAGAATGCTGGGGGTGGAACCTGTAAATCTCAGATAGGGGTATCTGGGATGGGTCTTGGAGGAGATTTGAGTAAGGCCAGGTACTGAAGAAAGAGATATGCCAATAGCTACTGCAGCTGGCAATGTCAAGTGAAGGATTCTCAAGGTTGGGGAAATTGGTACAGGTTTGGAGACTGGAGCAGGGTCCCTAGAGAGGGACACTGTGTGGAAGTTGTTCTCAGCCATGGCTGCTCAGCAGATCACAACCAGTCATTGGTGGGGCCAGAATTTTAGCCTGTTCCTCCAGCCATGGGAGAAGAAGGCTGCATGAGAACACAGAGGCAAGCAGTAATGGGAAGAACAAGGGACCCAGAAACAGGATGAGAGGGCCTTAAAATGGGAGATGGAGGCACAGAGGACCAAGCTACAGGATTTTATACTTTCGCTTACAGCTGGTCTTGTCTGTCTTTTTAAATAGCTGTTTTAGGTCATTGAAAATAACACAAAAGTTTATTTACTTATTTTGCTGGATCCAGGGTAAGTGGGAGAAGGTGCCCTCTGAAATCTGGTCTCAGTCTTACAATAGATCTATAAACTAGCATTGTACAACCTAGAAAACAGTTGCCCAGCCACATCTGTCTGGCATCTGTGGCCCTCTCCACATAGTGTCTATTGTCTACTCTTTGAAGAGACTCTAACCCTTTTATCCCACTTGGAGTGATGGAGGAATAGAGCCTCTTCTGGGAAGCCGCAATGCTGTGGTAGCCCCCACCAAGAGAGCTCACCGTAGGCCTTGATTTTAAAAGCCTTTCTGAGACCACAGGCAAGCTTGGAGCCTCTGGGAATCATGCATCCAATCGACTCATGCATTGCCAAGCTGAGCTGTCCCTTAAAATAGACCTGAAAGCAATCCAGAGCTGATGTGACTTGGGAAAAGTACAACCACCCTGAACTTGATCTTAAAAGTAGCATTTTGATGGCAGCACTCAGTTTCAAGGAGAAAAGCCAGCTATGTTTGGAGGCAGGCAGTTAGGTTGGTGAATATTCACTGGAGAGGGCTTCCCAGATGGATCCCAGATGGTGGGAAGGCTCACAGGGAAGGCTGTAAAAAGCCAGACAAATAGAGGACACTTCAATCTACCTGAATGTTGACAGTTTGGGGAGGTAACAGGGAAAGAGCTAAGAGGACAGCTATAAGTTATCAAGTATCTGTTTATTTTACTGAATCATTAATTAGCGTTGAAAATCTAAAATTAGTCTTGACATTTTCTCTGCCAGAAGGAGCAGAGAGAAAGATAGAAAAACAAAACAAAACCAGTTTCCCTTTGTGCACTCCCTACACTATACCCTCAATTGAGGTCTCAAGACATCACCCTTCTCAAGCTGATCACCAACATTTTTGGGCAATCAGCTTAAAAGCAACCATGCCTTTTGGCAAGAAATGTATGCTCAGTGACTGTTTCCTGAATCGAATAGGACAGCTTTTTATAAAGGGACTTTTTAAATATAATAGCTCTATCAAGATATTAGCTGCAAAGTTTGGAAACAGCAGTTTTATAGAGTAGCATAATAAAATGCACAATGAAGGCAAAGAATGACTTCTCACTTACCCATTTATTGCCTGTCCTCAAGACCAAATTTCAAACTCAGTAATGCAAGACACATTTCTGGATTGGCTTTGCCTCGCTGTGATTGTTTCATTTTTCCGTATGCTTCTCAAGTCAACATTTATTTAGCCCTCTATGTTTAAGGGCACTGGACCAGGTATGGTGGCAAGCAGAAAGATAAATCAGATGGCTTCAAGACTGATGTCCCTCCAAATTTCCGGGATACACACTGTCTTGATCTCTATTCCTTCATCCACTTAAAACTCTATGCCACACCAGTCATATGATTCGAAAGCTCCATCCCAGACCTCACCATAACTGGAAACTGCTTACTTCTAAAATCTCAACCCCTAAAATTTCCCTTTAACGAAACTTGCTGTTTTTCTTCACTGAAACTCCCAGTAAATCTATCCTTGGTTTCTATGAT
Source organism: Cynocephalus volans (assembly GCF_027409185.1). Taxonomy (NCBI): domain Eukaryota; kingdom Metazoa; phylum Chordata; class Mammalia; order Dermoptera; family Cynocephalidae; genus Cynocephalus; species Cynocephalus volans. The sequence continues at coordinate 154,040,116 of NC_084463.1, forward strand.
TTTTTGCTCCTCAGACCCTCCCAAATTTCTAAACACGTTATCCCAGCCCTAAGTTATTCCTACCACCTTCCCTCACCATGTTCTTCCATTTCCAGGAATATCCATAAGCTTAGTTAGGCTGCTGATGGGCTTAGCTATTTAAATAGCTCTCATCCCACAAGGACATTAACTGCCACACAAAGTGTTTTCTGAGCCTTTTCTTGATTCTCTATTATAGTCTCCATGATAACCTTTCTTGACACCTCAATTGGATATGATTTCTTCCTCTTCTGGACAGTCATTCCTTGTACCTGTTACTCCCTGGTGGCAGTCATCACTCTCTGACTCATAATAATTGTCTACTTATGTACTTTCTCTTTGAAGTCTTTTAGGGTTGAAATTTTTTATTCATCATTGTTTCAGTGTCTAGCATAGTGCCTAGTGACAAATAAATGCTTAGTGACTGTTTCCCAAATTGAATAGGACAAGTTTCCTACAAAAGGATTTTTTTTTATTTGCTATGAATTTTTTATCTTTTACTTTAAGTAGAGATCTATCTGGATTTTTTTTAGAAATTTTATTTTGTCGATATACATTGTGGCTGATTATTGCTCCCCATCACCAAAACCTCCCTCCCTTCTCCCTCCCCCCCTCCCCCCCAACAATGTCCTTTCTGTTTGCTTGTCGTATCAACTTCAAGTAATTGTGGTTGTTATATCTTCTTCCCCCCCTCTCCGGTTGTGTGTGTGTGTGTGTGTGTGTGTGTGTGTGTGTTTGTGTGTGTGTGTGTGTGTGTGTGTGTGAATTTATATATTAATTTTTAGCTCCCACCAATAAGTGAGAACATGTGGTATTTCTCTTTCTGTGCCTGACTTGTTTCACTTAATATAATTCTCTCGAGGTCCATCCATGTTGTTGCAAATGGCAGTATTTCATTCGTTTTTATAGCTGAGTAGTATTCCATTGTGTAGATGTGCCACATTTTCCGTATCCACTCATCCTATGATGGACATTTGGGCTGGTTCCAACTCTTGGCTATTGTAAAAAGTGCTGCGATGAACATTGGGGAACAGGTATACCTTCGACTTGATGATTTCCATTCCTCTGGGTATATTCCCAACAGTGGGATAGCTGAGTCGTATGGTAGATCTATCTGCAGTTGTTTGAGGAACCTCCATACCATTTTCCATAGAGGCTGCACCATTTTGCAGTCCCACCAACAATGTATGAGAGTTCCTTTTTCTCCGCAACCTCGCCAGCACTTATCGTTCAGAGTCTTTTGGATTTTAGCCATCCTAACTGGGGTTAGGTGGTATCTCAGTGGGGTTTTGATTTGCCTTTCCCGGATGCTGAGTGATGTTGAGCATTTTTTCATATTTCTGTTGGCCATTTGTATATCTTCCTTAGAGAAATGCCTGCTTAGCTCTTTTGCCCATTTTTTAATTGGGTTGCTTGTTTTCTTCTTGTAAAGTTGTTTGAGTTCCTTGTATATTCTGGATATTAATCCTTTGTCAGATGTATATTTTGCAAATATTTTCTCCCACTCTGTTGGTTGTCTTTTAACTCTGTTAATTGTTTCTTTTGCTGTGCAGAAGCTTTTTAGTTTGATATAATCCCATTTGTTTATTTTTCCTTTGGTTGCCTGTGCTTTTGGGGTCATGTTCATGAAGTCTGTGTCCAGTCCTATTTCCTGAAGTGTTTCTCCTATGTTTTCTTTAAGAAGTTTTATTGTTTCAGGGTGTATATTTAAACCCTTAATCCATTTTGAGTTGATTTTAGTATACGGTGAGAGGTATGGATCTAGTTTCATTCTCCTGAATATGGATATCCAGTTATCCCAGCACCATTTGCTGAAGAGGCAGTCCCTTCCCCAGTGAATAGGCTTGGTGCCTTTGTCAAAGATCAGATGGCAGTAAGTGTGTGGGTTGATTTCTGGATTCTCTATTCTATTCCATTGGTCAGTGTGTCTGTTTTTATGCCAGTACCATACTGTTTTGGTTATTATAGCTTTGTAGTATAGCTTAAAGTCAGGTAGTGTTATGCCTCCAGCTTTATTTTTTTTTGCTCAGCATTGCTTTGGCTATGCATGGTCTTTTATTGTTCCATATAAATGACTGGATAGTTTTTTTCCAGTTCTGAGAAAAATGTCTTTGGAATTTTGATGGGGATTGCATTGAATTTGTATATCACTTTGGGTAGTATGGACATTTTCACTATGTTGATTCTTCCAATCCAAGAGCATGGGATGTCTTTCCATCTTCTTGTATCCTCTCTAATTTCTCTCAGCAGTGGTTTGTAGTTCTCGTTATAGAGATTTTTCACCTCCTTGGTTAACTCAATTCCTAAGTATTTTATTTTTTTGGTGGCTATTGTAAATGGGCAAGCTTTCTTGATTTCTCATTCTGCATGTTCACTATTGTGTCCCGCGCTACCGTCTCGCCAGCAAGAACGACGCGGCACACAAAGGATCCTTCTGCAGATCAGCTTTAATGCATCTTGAGAGGGAGAGCATAAGCTTGCCAAAAATGGAGACCCCGAGCGAGGGAACCCGCGCCCTTTATATAGAGACTGCTCCTCGCCTAGGACGTGCTCCTACCTTATTGGTGGCTGCCTAATCGGCCCAGGCATGTTACCGAGCAGCCCTGCCCTCCACCGGAAATCAGCGCCATCTTGTAATGGCGATTTCGGGCAGCTCCTCACATCTCCCCCTTTTTTATCATTTAAAGCGGCTGGTACAAGCTCGGCGGTCGCGGACAAATTAGCCAGCGTTCCTGTCCTAGGTCGTCCCTCCACAGACTTTGACCTTACCCGTCATAGGTTGACCCTATCGCCACCGGGCACCATGTCTTAGGTTGGTTCAAGTCTGGGGGAAGTTGCCCGTCTCTGGACACACTGGAGCCTGTTGTTACACATAGACCTGTTTGAGCAAGGGCGAACTCCTCTGAACAAGCTTCAGGGAGGCCAGCCAACAGGAAGGGGGAAGGGGAGTCAGAGCAGGCTAATCCTTAAGCATGGACAGCCAAACGTCAGGGTTGGCCCCCTGTTCCAGGGCTAGAAATGCCTGGGCGATGACTACCCTGTCTCTCTGGGTCTGGGCTTTTAATCTGCAGACCAACCATAGTAGGAGCACAGTTCCCCCACATAAGAACATGCCAACCCCAATCACTCCTGCCCACTCCTTGAAGTGGGACACGGCCGTTTTAATCCATGAGGACAGTCCGGCTGCGAAGGAGACATCCACTCTTGTTGAATTCACGGACCCAATGGCCATGCGCAGCTGGTTTATCAGGTTGTCAAATTCTCTCGTCCAACCCGCTATCTCCGTGTCTTCAGGTAGATAAGGTAGATCCAAAGTCTTATTAGAACTGAAAAACCGAGGAAACAACCTAGTATCATGATGAACTGGCATCGGGAGGGGGAAGGTCGACAGTATCCCCCAGCGCGGCTCGCCCAAGGCCGTTGGGGTCTTGATCATCACCATCAGAATAGGGAGGAACAGCCAGATCTTCCAGCTCAGATGGGGTCTTGGCGCCATCCTTCCGTTCTGGGACCGTCCTGGTAAGCCTCTCAGGGACCCAGAAAGGGTTATCTTCATTCTGTGGGAAAACACACACAGCTCCCCTGGATCTTATAAGAATAGGATCCGGTCCTTTCCATTCGTTAGACAACACATCTTTCCATTTTACCATTTCTTTTGGCCTGTCTGGCTCTGAGCAATGACGCTCGGCCGCTGTTTGTCCATGCTCATCTAAATTCAGGTAATTTAAAGTAAATAATGCCAGGGAAATCACTGTCCTTGGTACTGGAGGAAGTTCCTTCATAATTCCCCCTTTTTGTTTTTGTAAGTATGATTTTAATGTGCGATGGGCACGTTCTACGATACCTTGTCCTTGGGGGTTATAGGGTAGGCCAGTCAAATGGGTTACTTCCATATAATGGCAGAACTGTCTGAATTTTTGGGAAGTGTAGGCAGGTCCATTATCTGTTTTAAGGACCCTGGGCTTACCCCAGGCACTCCAGGCCTCGAGACAATGTTGGATTACATGGGAAGCCTTCTCTCCCGATAGGGGAGAAGCATGTAAAATACCAGAACAAGTGTCAATGGACACATGTAAATACTGGAGTTTTCCAAAAGAGGCAACATGGGTAACATCCATTTGCCAAACCTGCAGCGGTCTTACGCCTCTTGGGTTGACCCCCACATGAGATATAGGCAAAAATTGGCAACAGTTTTGACATTGGGTCACTATTTCTCTAGCTTCTTTTCTAGTTAAGGAAAACTGACGGCGCAAGGTTTCGGCCGTTACATGAAACCGTTCATGGAAGCTTTTAGCAGCTTCCAGATTGGAAGACATGGCAACAGCAATCAGCTTTGTAGCTTTGTCGGCCAGGTCATTTCCTAGTGCCATAGGGCCAGGGAGACCTGAATGTGCCCGTATATGAGTTATATAAAATGGGTGTCGCCGAGCTAACAAGCAATTTTGAATTTGTTGAAAGACGCAAGCCACCCTACTGGATGGCTTGATGATACCAGCAAGCTCAAGATGATTAACTGCATTTACTACATAATTAGAATCAGAGACAACATTTACAGGGCCAGAAAAGGTCTGTAAAACCTCTAGGACTACCAAACATTCAACAACCTGGGGGGAGGTTTCAATATACCTTTTGGAGACAACCTGACCGTCAATCACATAGGCTCCAATCCCCGTCTTGGAGCCATCAGTATAGACTACCAAGCCATCTATTAAGGGCACAGAGGATGTTACCCGGGGAAAAACCACCGCTTGGGACAAGGCAAAATGCAAAAGAGGGTGTTGGGGATAATGATTGTCTATCTGCCCTGGAAAAGAGGCGACCAATATGGCCCATTCATTGGAGGCAGCCGTTAGGGCTTGAACCTGAGGCAAAGTATAGGGAACTATCATCATTTCTGGATATTTGCCAAAGTGAGTGAGAGAGGCCTTAAGTCCACGTAAGGCAAGCCGTGCCAGAGCATCGGGATACCAATCAATGATTTTTGCTGGTGAAGCATTGGGATGGATCCACAAAAGGGGGCCGTTTTGCCAAAGCACAGCAGTAGGCAGTCCCTTCGTTTTACAAAGGCACAAGGAAAAGGGCAATGTATTAACAAGACGTGTCAATTGAGCTCCCTGTATGGCCTGTTCTACCAACCGCAAGGCCTGTTCTGCTGGCGGAGTGAGGGACCTGGGAGAAGTCAGATGGCTATCACCCTCAAGAATGTCAAACAGCGGCTTCAGGGCCGCAGAGGGGATTTTTAGAAAGGGTCTGAGCCAGTTGATGTCTCCCAACAAGTTTTGAAAATCATTTAGAGTTTGTAAGTGGTCCCTTCTTATCTCCACCTTTTGTGGGACGATCTTATCAGGAAAGATAATAGACCCCAAAAAATGTCCAGTATCAGCAATCTGAACTTTATCAGCAGCAATCTGTAGGCCCCAGTGTAACAAGATGGACTGTAAGCAAGGATATGCCTTTTGTAAAACTGTCAAATCTTTGTGGCATAACAGGACATCATCCATATAATGAATCAGGATTAGGGAAGGAAACTGGCGCCTCAAAGGCCTCAAAGCTTCTTGAACATATAGTTGACACATGGTAGGGCTATTTGTCATGCCTTGAGGCAAAACCTTCCATTGGAACCTTTTATCAGGTTCCATATGATTAAGTGAAGGGAGAGTAAATGCAAAGCGGGGCTTATCTAGGGGACATAAGGGGATGGAAAAAAAGCAATCCTTAATATCTATAATAACTAAAGGCCAACCTTTAGGTAAGGCGGAGAGAAGCGGAAGACCCCTTTGTACGGGGCCAAAAGAGTTCATCTGTTTATTAATGGCTCTCAGGTCGTGGAGCAATCTCCATTTTCCCGACCTTTTTTTGATTACAAATATCGGGGTATTCCAGGGAGAGGTGGACGGTTCAAGATGTCCAAGCCTTAGCTGCTCCTGTACTATCTGTGTTGCTGCCCTCAATTTCTCGGAGGACAATGGCCATTGAGGAACCCACACCGGATCCTCCGTTTTCCACGGAATGGGTCGTGCTGCCTCAATGGCGCCTAGGAAAAACCCAGACCCTGTCTACCTGGGTTGCCTTCAGGGAGAATGGGTTCAACCCGGCCCTGTTCCCTGGCTCCTAAACCCCTTCCCTGTTTATGACCCATCTTAGCCATTATCTCCTTAGCTTGAGAGGAGTATTCATTAGACAACTTAACTCCCATCTTTTGTAAAATATCACGCCCCCAGAGGTTAACGGGGAGCGGAAGCACGTAGGGAGTAAAATGTCCCTCTTGTCCCTCTGTCGTTTTCCAGGACAAGGTAGCGGAACTAATAGTAGGACTGGCCTGATAACCGAGGCCTTGTAGAGAATGTGAGGACTTAATGACAGGCCAAGACTTTGGCCACCAATGGGTGGAAATAATACTCTTATCTGCACCAGTATCCATAATGCCTTCAAACAATTTTCCCTCAACCCACAACTTTAGCTTAGGTCTCTCATTTAGGGAGACCATCAGGTAGGCGGAATCCATTCCCGAGGAGCCCATTTTTTCTCGTCCAGGCTCTGAAGGTTTGGCAACCTCTGGAAGGAGCAATAACTGAGCTATCCTGTCTCCTTTGGTGATAGAAAAGACTCCTCCTGGGCATGAGCACAGGACTTGGATCTCGGGGCTATGTTGACAGTCAACTACCCCAGGGTAGACAATAAGACCATTTAAAGTTAACGATCCTCTGCCAATTATAAGGCCCACGGTTCCAGGCAGTAGGGGTTGAATAGGCTGCACAGGAACCGGCTGGACGCCCATTTGTGGCATTAATAAGAAGTCGGAGGAGGCGTGCAGGTCCAATCCTGTGTGTCTTCCGACAGGCTCTCCTCCCTTTCTCCTCGACTCTGGTTGGCCTTGTCCCCATACTTGTGGGGGCCCTGGGAACGGGGGCCCATCTTCACGTTTTTTTGAACCACTTGGTGTTGTTCTGTGAGCGGCGGAAGGAGTCGCCCTTTGATATCTCTAACGGAACGGCAGAGAGCAGCCTTATGATATCCCTTGGAACAGCGGGAACAGAGGGAGTCTGTACTCTGGGGGCCCTTATCCCTGTCCGGGGCTTGGCAGTCCTTTTTTAAATGTCCCGGTTGACCGCATTTAAAACAAACTCTCTGGTTCCGCCCCTGTCTTGGCTGTCCCTGTCTAGGCAGTCTCTGCGACTGGAGGATGGCAGCTGCCAGCCCTGCATTGGTCAGGGGTCCCCCGAGTTCTCGACAAACTCTGAGCCAATCCTGTACACCTTTACCTTTTCTGGGCGCTATGGCCGCGCGGCATTCCTGGGTCGCCTGCTCAAAAATCAGTTGTTCAACAAGAGGCGCAGCCTGATCAGGGTCCCCAAAGATGCGCCCCGCTGCTTCTGTCATTCGAGCCACAAAATCTGAGAATGGTTCCTGAGGTCCCTGAATGATATTAGTAAGTTGCCCAGAAGCTTCCCCTTTTTTGGGGAGTGCCTTCCAAGCCTTAATGGCAGTGCTAGAAACTTGAACATAAGCACCCCATGGGAAAGCCGTCTGATCAGCGGCAAATGGGCCCTGGCCTGTTAACATATCAAAGGTCCAATCTCGCTGCTCGGGGGTCAGTGCAGCAGCGTTTGCCCTGGCTTGAGCTTGTGCAGCCTCATGCCATAGCGCCTTCCATTCCATGTATTGACCCATGGTAGGGAGCGCTGCCTTAGCCAACATTTGCCAGTCAGCGGGTGTCATAGCCACACCAGCAAACCTTTCTAGCATTACTAGAGTAAAATTGGCATTTACACCATATTTTCTAACCGCCTCTGCTAGATCCTTAATTTGGGTGTACTCGACGGGGGCATGAACTCTCCCTCCGCCCTCAACCTCAAAAACTGGGAAGGCAGCTTGAACCTTTTTCCTCACTTTATCAGAGAGGAATGAGAAGGGATTAGAAGACTGCACGTAAGGAGGAGGCGCCGAAGGCGCAGGCCATGCGGGGGCCACTGGGGGCGGCCGGCATTTCCACTCCCCGAGTGGTCTCCGCCGCCTGTCGGGATGATATCTCTCCTCCTCGTACCTGGCAGCTTCCTCCTCCAAATCGGATTCCTCACTAGGGCTGAGGGGATCGGAGTCGGACTCATCCAGATTTAAATCTTCTAATTCTTGTTTTAAGGCCCCCAGCTCTTGCATAGGGTAGAGGCCTCCTTCTTTCCCTTCCAACTTTTGTCTGGGTTTTGAAATCCCTCCTTTACCGGCAGATGTGCCGGGAGTGTCACTTTGTTGTTTTAGAATCTCTCCCTCGTCCGTAGACTTACCGGGAGGGCCCTTTTTCTTATGGGAGACGTCTCTCCTCCTGCGGGTACCCATCCTCTCACTCCGTTCAGTTTCTGACATGCTGTCTTGGACCTCCTCTAATGTATTTTGCCCTACTATCACTACCGGTTTACAGCCCTCATCTTCTAAGCAATTTTTAATAAACTTCCAAATGGTCTTGGTGCCCTGACGGAGGTCTCCCTCCGCGTACTTGCGGTCAAGGTCTCTGCCTAGTTTGTTCCAAGAGCTCAAAGTCAAGGAGCCGGAACAAGCAAACCACGGCGCTACACGATCTACCTCTTTTACAAAATTTTTGAGCACACGGCCCCCTACCTTTATATCACGTTGTCTCAGCACGGCCTCTAACGCGGTAACCATGGACTGAGTGGAACCCATAACGTGCCCCACTCCGTGGGAGGCGCTGTGAGACGCGCCGTTCCCTTACGTACTAGAGGCTCACACAGGTCTCTGGTGCAGCTGCTTATCTACGTCAGTCTGACCACACCAACGGGCGATTTCAAAACCTTTTAAACCAACCGGATTAACCCCAGACCAAGAACAGGCATACCTCTCCGAACTTACCCTCCTGCAGTTCTGAATCCTCCCTGTCTCCAGGGGGTCTCCGAAGGTGCTGACGATGACACAAGTTTTCCTGGGTTTCGGCACCAAATGTCCCGCGCTACCGTCTCGCCAGCAAGAACGACGCGGCACACAAAGGATCCTTCTGCAGATCAGCTTTAATGCATCTTGAGAGGGAGAGCATAAGCTTGCCAAAAATGGAGACCCCGAGCGAGGGAACCCGCGCCCTTTATATAGAGACTGCTCCTCGCCTAGGACGTGCTCCTACCTTATTGGTGGCTGCCTAATCGGCCCAGGCATGTTACCGAGCAGCCCTGCCCTCCACCGGAAATCAGCGCCATCTTGTAATGGCGATTTCGGGCAGCTCCTCACATCTCCCCCTTTTTTATCATTTAAAGCGGCTGGTACAAGCTCGGCGGTCGCGGACAAATTAGCCAGCGTTCCTGTCCTAGGTCGTCCCTCCACAGACTTTGACCTTACCCGTCATAGGTTGACCCTATCGCCACCGGGCACCATGTCTTAGGTTGGTTCAAGTCTGGGGGAAGTTGCCCGTCTCTGGACACACTGGAGCCTGTTGTTACACATAGACCTGTTTGAGCAAGGGCGAACTCCTCTGAACAAGCTTCAGGGAGGCCAGCCAACAGGAAGGGGGAAGGGGAGTCAGAGCAGGCTAATCCTTAAGCATGGACAGCCAAACGTCAGGGTTGGCCCCCTGTTCCAGGGCTAGAAATGCCTGGGCGATGACTACCCTGTCTCTCTGGGTCTGGGCTTTTAATCTGCAGACCAACCATAGTAGGAGCACAGTTCCCCCACATAAGAACATGCCAACCCCAATCACTCCTGCCCACTCCTTGAAGTGGGACACGGCCGTTTTAATCCATGAGGACAGTCCGGCTGCGAAGGAGACATCCACTCTTGTTGAATTCACGGACCCAATGGCCATGCGCAGCTGGTTTATCAGGTTGTCAAATTCTCTCGTCCAACCCGCTATCTCCGTGTCTTCAGGTAGATAAGGTAGATCCAAAGTCTTATTAGAACTGAAAAACCGAGGAAACAACCTAGTATCATGATGAACTGGCATCGGGAGGGGAAGGTCGACAGTATCCCCCAGCGCGGCTCGCCCAAGGCCGTTGGGGTCTTGATCATCACCATCAGAATAGGGAGGAACAGCCAGATCTTCCAGCTCAGATGGGGTCTTGGCGCCATCCTTCCGTTCTGGGACCGTCCTGGTAAGCCTCTCAGGGACCCAGAAAGGGTTATCTTCATTCTGTGGGAAAACACACACAGCTCCCCTGGATCTTATAAGAATAGGATCCGGTCCTTTCCATTCGTTAGACAACACATCTTTCCATTTTACCATTTCTTTTGGCCTGTCTGGCTCTGAGCAATGACGCTCGGCCGCTGTTTGTCCATGCTCATCTAAATTCAGGTAATTTAAAGTAAATAATGCCAGGGAAATCACTGTCCTTGGTACTGGAGGAAGTTCCTTCATAATTCCCCCTTTTTGTTTTTGTAAGTATGATTTTAATGTGCGATGGGCACGTTCTACGATACCTTGTCCTTGGGGGTTATAGGGTAGGCCAGTCAAATGGGTTACTTCCATATAATGGCAGAACTGTCTGAATTTTTGGGAAGTGTAGGCAGGTCCATTATCTGTTTTAAGGACCCTGGGCTTACCCCAGGCACTCCAGGCCTCGAGACAATGTTGGATTACATGGGAAGCCTTCTCTCCCGATAGGGGAGAAGCATGTAAAATACCAGAACAAGTGTCAATGGACACATGTAAATACTGGAGTTTTCCAAAAGAGGCAACATGGGTAACATCCATTTGCCAAACCTGCAGCGGTCTTACGCCTCTTGGGTTGACCCCCACATGAGATATAGGCAAAAATTGGCAACAGTTTTGACATTGGGTCACTATTTCTCTAGCTTCTTTTCTAGTTAAGGAAAACTGACGGCGCAAGGTTTCGGCCGTTACATGAAACCGTTCATGGAAGCTTTTAGCAGCTTCCAGATTGGAAGACATGGCAACAGCAATCAGCTTTGTAGCTTTGTCGGCCAGGTCATTTCCTAGTGCCATAGGGCCAGGGAGACCTGAATGTGCCCGTATATGAGTTATATAAAATGGGTGTCGCCGAGCTAACAAGCAATTTTGAATTTGTTGAAAGACGCAAGCCACCCTACTGGATGGCTTGATGATACCAGCAAGCTCAAGATGATTAACTGCATTTACTACATAATTAGAATCAGAGACAACATTTACAGGGCCAGAAAAGGTCTGTAAAACCTCTAGGACTACCAAACATTCAACAACCTGGGGGGAGGTTTCAATATACCTTTTGGAGACAACCTGACCGTCAATCACATAGGCTCCAATCCCCGTCTTGGAGCCATCAGTATAGACTACCAAGCCATCTATTAAGGGCACAGAGGATGTTACCCGGGGAAAAACCACCGCTTGGGACAAGGCAAAATGCAAAAGAGGGTGTTGGGGATAATGATTGTCTATCTGCCCTGGAAAAGAGGCGACCAATATGGCCCATTCATTGGAGGCAGCCGTTAGGGCTTGAACCTGAGGCAAAGTATAGGGAACTATCATCATTTCTGGATATTTGCCAAAGTGAGTGAGAGAGGCCTTAAGTCCACGTAAGGCAAGCCGTGCCAGAGCATCGGGATACCAATCAATGATTTTTGCTGGTGAAGCATTGGGATGGATCCACAAAAGGGGGCCGTTTTGCCAAAGCACAGCAGTAGGCAGTCCCTTCGTTTTACAAAGGCACAAGGAAAAGGGCAATGTATTAACAAGACGTGTCAATTGAGCTCCCTGTATGGCCTGTTCTACCAACCGCAAGGCCTGTTCTGCTGGCGGAGTGAGGGACCTGGGAGAAGTCAGATGGCTATCACCCTCAAGAATGTCAAACAGCGGCTTCAGGGCCGCAGAGGGGATTTTTAGAAAGGGTCTGAGCCAGTTGATGTCTCCCAACAAGTTTTGAAAATCATTTAGAGTTTGTAAGTGGTCCCTTCTTATCTCCACCTTTTGTGGGACGATCTTATCAGGAAAGATAATAGACCCCAAAAAATGTCCAGTATCAGCAATCTGAACTTTATCAGCAGCAATCTGTAGGCCCCAGTGTAACAAGATGGACTGTAAGCAAGGATATGCCTTTTGTAAAACTGTCAAATCTTTGTGGCATAACAGGACATCATCCATATAATGAATCAGGATTAGGGAAGGAAACTGGCGCCTCAAAGGCCTCAAAGCTTCTTGAACATATAGTTGACACATGGTAGGGCTATTTGTCATGCCTTGAGGCAAAACCTTCCATTGGAACCTTTTATCAGGTTCCATATGATTAAGTGAAGGGAGAGTAAATGCAAAGCGGGGCTTATCTAGGGGACATAAGAGGATGGAAAAAAAGCAATCCTTAATATCTATAATAACTAAAGGCCAACCTTTAGGTAAGGCGGAGAGAAGCGGAAGACCCCTTTGTACGGGGCCAAAAGAGTTCATCTGTTTATTAATGGCTCTCAGGTCGTGGAGCAATCTCCATTTTCCCGACCTTTTTTTGATTACAAATATCGGGGTATTCCAGGGAGAGGTGGACGGTTCAAGATGTCCAAGCCTTAGCTGCTCCTGTACTATCTGTGTTGCTGCCCTCAATTTCTCGGAGGACAATGGCCATTGAGGAACCCACACCGGATCCTCCGTTTTCCACGGAATGGGTCGTGCTGCCTCAATGGCGCCTAGGAAAAACCCAGACCCTGTCTACCTGGGTTGCCTTCAGGGAGAATGGGTTCAACCCGGCCCTGTTCCCTGGCTCCTAAACCCCTTCCCTGTTTATGACCCATCTTAGCCATTATCTCCTTAGCTTGAGAGGAGTATTCATTAGACAACTTAACTCCCATCTTTTGTAAAATATCACGCCCCCAGAGGTTAACGGGGAGCGGAAGCACGTAGGGAGTAAAATGTCCCTCTTGTCCCTCTGTCGTTTTCCAGGACAAGGTAGCGGAACTAATAGTAGGACTGGCCTGATAACCGAGGCCTTGTAGAGAATGTGAGGACTTAATGACAGGCCAAGACTTTGGCCACCAATGGGTGGAAATAATACTCTTATCTGCACCAGTATCCATAATGCCTTCAAACAATTTTCCCTCAACCCACAACTTTAGCTTAGGTCTCTCATTTAGGGAGACCATCAGGTAGGCGGAATCCATTCCCGAGGAGCCCATTTTTTCTCGTCCAGGCTCTGAAGGTTTGGCAACCTCTGGAAGGAGCAATAACTGAGCTATCCTGTCTCCTTTGGTGATAGAAAAGACTCCTCCTGGGCATGAGCACAGGACTTGGATCTCGGGGCTATGTTGACAGTCAACTACCCCAGGGTAGACAATAAGACCATTTAAAGTTAACGATCCTCTGCCAATTATAAGGCCCACGGTTCCAGGCAGTAGGGGTTGAATAGGCTGCACAGGAACCGGCTGGACGCCCATTTGTGGCATTAATAAGAAGTCGGAGGAGGCGTGCAGGTCCAATCCTGTGTGTCTTCCGACAGGCTCTCCTCCCTTTCTCCTCGACTCTGGTTGGCCTTGTCCCCATACTTGTGGGGGCCCTGGGAACGGGGGCCCATCTTCACGTTTTTTTGAACCACTTGGTGTTGTTCTGTGAGCGGCGGAAGGAGTCGCCCTTTGATATCTCTAACGGAACGGCAGAGAGCAGCCTTATGATATCCCTTGGAACAGCGGGAACAGAGGGAGTCTGTACTCTGGGGGCCCTTATCCCTGTCCGGGGCTTGGCAGTCCTTTTTTAAATGTCCCGGTTGACCGCATTTAAAACAAACTCTCTGGTTCCGCCCCTGTCTTGGCTGTCCCTGTCTAGGCAGTCTCTGCGACTGGAGGATGGCAGCTGCCAGCCCTGCATTGGTCAGGGGTCCCCCGAGTTCTCGACAAACTCTGAGCCAATCCTGTACACCTTTACCTTTTCTGGGCGCTATGGCCGCGCGGCATTCCTGGGTCGCCTGCTCAAAAATCAGTTGTTCAACAAGAGGCGCAGCCTGATCAGGGTCCCCAAAGATGCGCCCCGCTGCTTCTGTCATTCGAGCCACAAAATCTGAGAATGGTTCCTGAGGTCCCTGAATGATATTAGTAAGTTGCCCAGAAGCTTCCCCTTTTTTGGGGAGTGCCTTCCAAGCCTTAATGGCAGTGCTAGAAACTTGAACATAAGCACCCCATGGGAAAGCCGTCTGATCAGCGGCAAATGGGCCCTGGCCTGTTAACATATCAAAGGTCCAATCTCGCTGCTCGGGGGTCAGTGCAGCAGCGTTTGCCCTGGCTTGAGCTTGTGCAGCCTCATGCCATAGCGCCTTCCATTCCATGTATTGACCCATGGTAGGGAGCGCTGCCTTAGCCAACATTTGCCAGTCAGCGGGTGTCATAGCCACACCAGCAAACCTTTCTAGCATTACTAGAGTAAAATTGGCATTTACACCATATTTTCTAACCGCCTCTGCTAGATCCTTAATTTGGGTGTACTCGACGGGGGCATGAACTCTCCCTCCGCCCTCAACCTCAAAAACTGGGAAGGCAGCTTGAACCTTTTTCCTCACTTTATCAGAGAGGAATGAGAAGGGATTAGAAGACTGCACGTAAGGAGGAGGCGCCGAAGGCGCAGGCCGTGCGGGGGCCACTGGGGGCGGCCGGCATTTCCACTCCCCGAGTGGTCTCCGCCGCCTGTCGGGATGATATCTCTCCTCCTCGTACCTGGCAGCTTCCTCCTCCAAATCGGATTCCTCACTAGGGCTGAGGGGATCGGAGTCGGACTCATCCAGATTTAAATCTTCTAATTCTTGTTTTAAGGCCCCCAGCTCTTGCATAGGGTAGAGGCCTCCTTCTTTCCCTTCCAACTTTTGTCTGGGTTTTGAAATCCCTCCTTTACCGGCAGATGTGCCGGGAGTGTCACTTTGTTGTTTTAGAATCTCTCCCTCGTCCGTAGACTTACCGGGAGGGCCCTTTTTCTTATGGGAGACGTCTCTCCTCCTGCGGGTACCCATCCTCTCACTCCGTTCAGTTTCTGACATGCTGTCTTGGACCTCCTCTAATGTATTTTGCCCTACTATCACTACCGGTTTACAGCCCTCATCTTCTAAGCAATTTTTAATAAACTTCCAAATGGTCTTGGTGCCCTGACGGAGGTCTCCCTCCGCGTACTTGCGGTCAAGGTCTCTGCCTAGTTTGTTCCAAGAGCTCAAAGTCAAGGAGCCGGAACAAGCAAACCACGGCGCTACACGATCTACCTCTTTTACAAAATTTTTGAGCACACGGCCCCCTACCTTTATATCACGTTGTCTCAGCACGGCCTCTAACGCGGTAACCATGGACTGAGTGGAACCCATAACGCGCCCCACTCCGTGGGAGGCGCTGTGAGACGCGCCGTTCCCTTACGTACTAGAGGCTCACACAGGTCTCTGGTGCAGCTGCTTATCTACGTCAGTCTGACCACACCAACGGGCGATTTCAAAACCTTTTAAACCAACCGGATTAACCCCAGACCAAGAACAGGCATACCTCTCCGAACTTACCCTCCTGCAGTTCTGAATCCTCCCTGTCTCCAGGGGGTCTCCGAAGGTGCTGACGATGACACAAGTTTTCCTGGGTTTCGGCACCAAATGTCCCGCGCTACCGTCTCGCCAGCAAGAACGACGCGGCACACAAAGGATCCTTCTGCAGATCAGCTTTAATGCATCTTGAGAGGGAGAGCATAAGCTTGCCAAAAATGGAGACCCCGAGCGAGGGAACCCGCGCCCTTTATATAGAGACTGCTCCTCGCCTAGGACGTGCTCCTACCTTATTGGTGGCTGCCTAATCGGCCCAGGCATGTTACCGAGCAGCCCTGCCCTCCACCGGAAATCAGCGCCATCTTGTAATGGCGATTTCGGGCAGCTCCTCACATCTCCCCCTTTTTTATCATTTAAAGCGGCTGGTACAAGCTCGGCGGTCGCGGACAAATTAGCCAGCGTTCCTGTCCTAGGTCGTCCCTCCACAGACTTTGACCTTACCCGTCATAGGTTGACCCTATCGCCACCGGGCACCATGTCTTAGGTTGGTTCAAGTCTGGGGGAAGTTGCCCGTCTCTGGACACACTGGAGCCTGTTGTTACACATAGACCTGTTTGAGCAAGGGCGAACTCCTCTGAACAAGCTTCAGGGAGGCCAGCCAACAGGAAGGGGGAAGGGGAGTCAGAGCAGGCTAATCCTTAAGCATGGACAGCCAAACGTCAGGGTTGGCCCCCTGTTCCAGGGCTAGAAATGCCTGGGCGATGACTACCCTGTCTCTCTGGGTCTGGGCTTTTAATCTGCAGACCAACCATAGTAGGAGCACAGTTCCCCCACATAAGAACATGCCAACCCCAATCACTCCTGCCCACTCCTTGAAGTGGGACACGGCCGTTTTAATCCATGAGGACAGTCCGGCTGCGAAGGAGACATCCACTCTTGTTGAATTCACGGACCCAATGGCCATGCGCAGCTGGTTTATCAGGTTGTCAAATTCTCTCGTCCAACCCGCTATCTCCGTGTCTTCAGGTAGATAAGGTAGATCCAAAGTCTTATTAGAACTGAAAAACCGAGGAAACAACCTAGTATCATGATGAACTGGCATCGGGAGGGGGAAGGTCGACAGTATCCCCCAGCGCGGCTCGCCCAAGGCCGTTGGGGTCTTGATCATCACCATCAGAATAGGGAGGAACAGCCAGATCTTCCAGCTCAGATGGGGTCTTGGCGCCATCCTTCCGTTCTGGGACCGTCCTGGTAAGCCTCTCAGGGACCCAGAAAGGGTTATCTTCATTCTGTGGGAAAACACACACAGCTCCCCTGGATCTTATAAGAATAGGATCCGGTCCTTTCCATTCGTTAGACAACACATCTTTCCATTTTACCATTTCTTTTGGCCTGTCTGGCTCTGAGCAATGACGCTCGGCCGCTGTTTGTCCATGCTCATCTAAATTCAGGTAATTTAAAGTAAATAATGCCAGGGAAATCACTGTCCTTGGTACTGGAGGAAGTTCCTTCATAATTCCCCCTTTTTGTTTTTGTAAGTATGATTTTAATGTGCGATGGGCACGTTCTACGATACCTTGTCCTTGGGGGTTATAGGGTAGGCCAGTCAAATGGGTTACTTCCATATAATGGCAGAACTGTCTGAATTTTTGGGAAGTGTAGGCAGGTCCATTATCTGTTTTAAGGACCCTGGGCTTACCCCAGGCACTCCAGGCCTCGAGACAATGTTGGATTACATGGGAAGCCTTCTCTCCCGATAGGGGAGAAGCATGTAAAATACCAGAACAAGTGTCAATGGACACATGTAAATACTGGAGTTTTCCAAAAGAGGCAACATGGGTAACATCCATTTGCCAAACCTGCAGCGGTCTTACGCCTCTTGGGTTGACCCCCACATGAGATATAGGCAAAAATTGGCAACAGTTTTGACATTGGGTCACTATTTCTCTAGCTTCTTTTCTAGTTAAGGAAAACTGACGGCGCAAGGTTTCGGCCGTTACATGAAACCGTTCATGGAAGCTTTTAGCAGCTTCCAGATTGGAAGACATGGCAACAGCAATCAGCTTTGTAGCTTTGTCGGCCAGGTCATTTCCTAGTGCCATAGGGCCAGGGAGACCTGAATGTGCCCGTATATGAGTTATATAAAATGGGTGTCGCCGAGCTAACAAGCAATTTTGAATTTGTTGAAAGACGCAAGCCACCCTACTGGATGGCTTGATGATACCAGCAAGCTCAAGATGATTAACTGCATTTACTACATAATTAGAATCAGAGACAACATTTACAGGGCCAGAAAAGGTCTGTAAAACCTCTAGGACTACCAAACATTCAACAACCTGGGGGGAGGTTTCAATATACCTTTTGGAGACAACCTGACCGTCAATCACATAGGCTCCAATCCCCGTCTTGGAGCCATCAGTATAGACTACCAAGCCATCTATTAAGGGCACAGAGGATGTTACCCGGGGAAAAACCACCGCTTGGGACAAGGCAAAATGCAAAAGAGGGTGTTGGGGATAATGATTGTCTATCTGCCCTGGAAAAGAGGCGACCAATATGGCCCATTCATTGGAGGCAGCCGTTAGGGCTTGAACCTGAGGCAAAGTATAGGGAACTATCATCATTTCTGGATATTTGCCAAAGTGAGTGAGAGAGGCCTTAAGTCCACGTAAGGCAAGCCGTGCCAGAGCATCGGGATACCAATCAATGATTTTTGCTGGTGAAGCATTGGGATGGATCCACAAAAGGGGGCCGTTTTGCCAAAGCACAGCAGTAGGCAGTCCCTTCGTTTTACAAAGGCACAAGGAAAAGGGCAATGTATTAACAAGACGTGTCAATTGAGCTCCCTGTATGGCCTGTTCTACCAACCGCAAGGCCTGTTCTGCTGGCGGAGTGAGGGACCTGGGAGAAGTCAGATGGCTATCACCCTCAAGAATGTCAAACAGCGGCTTCAGGGCCGCAGAGGGGATTTTTAGAAAGGGTCTGAGCCAGTTGATGTCTCCCAACAAGTTTTGAAAATCATTTAGAGTTTGTAAGTGGTCCCTTCTTATCTCCACCTTTTGTGGGACGATCTTATCAGGAAAGATAATAGACCCCAAAAAATGTCCAGTATCAGCAATCTGAACTTTATCAGCAGCAATCTGTAGGCCCCAGTGTAACAAGATGGACTGTAAGCAAGGATATGCCTTTTGTAAAACTGTCAAATCTTTGTGGCATAACAGGACATCATCCATATAATGAATCAGGATTAGGGAAGGAAACTGGCGCCTCAAAGGCCTCAAAGCTTCTTGAACATATAGTTGACACATGGTAGGGCTATTTGTCATGCCTTGAGGCAAAACCTTCCATTGGAACCTTTTATCAGGTTCCATATGATTAAGTGAAGGGAGAGTAAATGCAAAGCGGGGCTTATCTAGGGGACATAAGGGGATGGAAAAAAAGCAATCCTTAATATCTATAATAACTAAAGGCCAACCTTTAGGTAAGGCGGAGAGAAGCAGAAGACCCCTTTGTACGGGGCCAAAAGAGTTCATCTGTTTATTAATGGCTCTCAGGTCGTGGAGCAATCTCCATTTTCCCGACCTTTTTTTGATTACAAATATCGGGGTATTCCAGGGAGAGGTGGACGGTTCAAGATGTCCAAGCCTTAGCTGCTCCTGTACTATCTGTGTTGCTGCCCTCAATTTCTCGGAGGACAATGGCCATTGAGGAACCCACACCGGATCCTCCGTTTTCCACGGAATGGGTCGTGCTGCCTCAATGGCGCCTAGGAAAAACCCAGACCCTGTCTACCTGGGTTGCCTTCAGGGAGAATGGGTTCAACCCGGCCCTGTTCCCTGGCTCCTAAACCCCTTCCCTGTTTATGACCCATCTTAGCCATTATCTCCTTAGCTTGAGAGGAGTATTCATTAGACAACTTAACTCCCATCTTTTGTAAAATATCACGCCCCCAGAGGTTAACGGGGAGCGGAAGCACGTAGGGAGTAAAATGTCCCTCTTGTCCCTCTGTCGTTTTCCAGGACAAGGTAGCGGAACTAATAGTAGGACTGGCCTGATAACCGAGGCCTTGTAGAGAATGTGAGGACTTAATGACAGGCCAAGACTTTGGCCACCAATGGGTGGAAATAATACTCTTATCTGCACCAGTATCCATAATGCCTTCAAACAATTTTCCCTCAACCCACAACTTTAGCTTAGGTCTCTCATTTAGGGAGACCATCAGGTAGGCGGAATCCATTCCCGAGGAGCCCATTTTTTCTCGTCCAGGCTCTGAAGGTTTGGCAACCTCTGGAAGGAGCAATAACTGAGCTATCCTGTCTCCTTTGGTGATAGAAAAGACTCCTCCTGGGCATGAGCACAGGACTTGGATCTCGGGGCTATGTTGACAGTCAACTACCCCAGGGTAGACAATAAGACCATTTAAAGTTAACGATCCTCTGCCAATTATAAGGCCCACGGTTCCAGGCAGTAGGGGTTGAATAGGCTGCACAGGAACCGGCTGGACGCCCATTTGTGGCATTAATAAGAAGTCGGAGGAGGCGTGCAGGTCCAATCCTGTGTGTCTTCCGACAGGCTCTCCTCCCTTTCTCCTCGACTCTGGTTGGCCTTGTCCCCATACTTGTGGGGGCCCTGGGAACGGGGGCCCATCTTCACGTTTTTTTGAACCACTTGGTGTTGTTCTGTGAGCGGCGGAAGGAGTCGCCCTTTGATATCTCTAACAGAACGGCAGAGAGCAGCCTTATGATATCCCTTGGAACAGCGGGAACAGAGGGAGTCTGTACTCTGGGGGCCCTTATCCCTGTCCGGGGCTTGGCAGTCCTTTTTTAAATGTCCCGGTTGACCGCATTTAAAACAAACTCTCTGGTTCCGCCCCTGTCTTGGCTGTCCCTGTCTAGGCAGTCTCTGCGACTGGAGGATGGCAGCTGCCAGCCCTGCATTGGTCAGGGGTCCCCCGAGTTCTCGACAAACTCTGAGCCAATCCTGTACACCTTTACCTTTTCTGGGCGCTATGGCCGCGCGGCATTCCTGGGTCGCCTGCTCAAAAATCAGTTGTTCAACAAGAGGCGCAGCCTGATCAGGGTCCCCAAAGATGCGCCCCGCTGCTTCTGTCATTCGAGCCACAAAATCTGAGAATGGTTCCTGAGGTCCCTGAATGATATTAGTAAGTTGCCCAGAAGCTTCCCCTTTTTTGGGGAGTGCCTTCCAAGCCTTAATGGCAGTGCTAGAAACTTGAACATAAGCACCCCATGGGAAAGCCGTCTGATCAGCGGCAAATGGGCCCTGGCCTGTTAACATATCAAAGGTCCAATCTCGCTGCTCGGGGGTCAGTGCAGCAGCGTTTGCCCTGGCTTGAGCTTGTGCAGCCTCATGCCATAGCGCCTTCCATTCCATGTATTGACCCATGGTAGGGAGCGCTGCCTTAGCCAACATTTGCCAGTCAGCGGGTGTCATAGCCACACCAGCAAACCTTTCTAGCATTACTAGAGTAAAATTGGCATTTACACCATATTTTCTAACCGCCTCTGCTAGATCCTTAATTTGGGTGTACTCGACGGGGGCATGAACTCTCCCTCCGCCCTCAACCTCAAAAACTGGGAAGGCAGCTTGAACCTTTTTCCTCACTTTATCAGAGAGGAATGAGAAGGGATTAGAAGACTGCACGTAAGGAGGAGGCGCCGAAGGTGCAGGCCGTGCGGGGGCCACTGGGGGCGGCCGGCATTTCCACTCCCCGAGTGGTCTCCGCCGCCTGTCGGGATGATATCTCTCCTCCTCGTACCTGGCAGCTTCCTCCTCCAAATCGGATTCCTCACTAGGGCTGAGGGGATCGGAGTCGGACTCATCCAGATTTAAATCTTCTAATTCTTGTTTTAAGGCCCCCAGCTCTTGCATAGGGTAGAGGCCTCCTTCTTTCCCTTCCAACTTTTGTCTGGGTTTTGAAATCCCTCCTTTACCGGCAGATGTGCCGGGAGTGTCACTTTGTTGTTTTAGAATCTCTCCCTCGTCCGTAGACTTACCGGGAGGGCCCTTTTTCTTATGGGAGACGTCTCTCCTCCTGCGGGTACCCATCCTCTCACTCCGTTCAGTTTCTGACATGCTGTCTTGGACCTCCTCTAATGTATTTTGCCCTACTATCACTACCGGTTTACAGCCCTCATCTTCTAAGCAATTTTTAATAAACTTCCAAATGGTCTTGGTGCCCTGACGGAGGTCTCCCTCCGCGTACTTGCGGTCAAGGTCTCTGCCTAGTTTGTTCCAAGAGCTCAAAGTCAAGGAGCCGGAACAAGCAAACCACGGCGCTACACGATCTACCTCTTTTACAAAATTTTTGAGCACACGGCCCCCTACCTTTATATCACGTTGTCTCAGCACGGCCTCTAACGCGGTAACCATGGACTGAGTGGAACCCATAACGCGCCCCACTCCGTGGGAGGCGCTGTGAGACGCGCCGTTCCCTTACGTACTAGAGGCTCACACAGGTCTCTGGTGCAGCTGCTTATCTACGTCAGTCTGACCACACCAACGGGCGATTTCAAAACCTTTTAAACCAACCGGATTAACCCCAGACCAAGAACAGGCATACCTCTCCGAACTTACCCTCCTGCAGTTCTGAATCCTCCCTGTCTCCAGGGGGTCTCCGAAGGTGCTGACGATGACACAAGTTTTCCTGGGTTTCGGCACCAAATGTCCCGCGCTACCGTCTCGCCAGCAAGAACGACGCGGCACACAAAGGATCCTTCTGCAGATCAGCTTTAATGCATCTTGAGAGGGAGAGCATAAGCTTGCCAAAAATGGAGACCCCGAGCGAGGGAACCCGCGCCCTTTATATAGAGACTGCTCCTCGCCTAGGTCGTGCTCCTACCTTATTGGTGGCTGCCTAATCGGCCCAGGCGTGTTACCGAGCAGCCCTGCCCTCCACCGGAAATCAGCGCCATCTTGTAATGGCGATTTCGGGCAGCTCCTCACACTATTGGAGAATAGAAATGCTACTGATTTTTGTGTGTTGATTTTGTATCCTGCTACTGTGCTGAAATCATTTATGAACTCCAAGAGTTTTTTTGTAGAGGTTTTAGGCTGTTCGATATATAGGATCATGTCATCTGCAAACAGGGACAGTTTGACTTCATCTTTTCCAATCTGGATGCCCTTTATTTCCTTCTCTTCTCTGATTGCTCTGGCTAGTACTTCCAACACTCTGTTGAATAGGAGTGGTGAGAGTGGGCATCCTTGTCTAGTTCCTGTTCTTAAAGGAAAAGCTTTCAGCTTTTCCGCATTCAGGATGATATTGGCAGTGGGTTTGTCATATATGGCTTTAATTATGTTGAGATACTAAAAAAATAGCTTCATCAAGATATTAGCTGCAAAGTTTGTAGTTTTTAAAATTATTATTTATTTTAAATTTATCAATATACAATGTAGTTGATTTTTGTAGCCCTTTACCAATTCTTCTCCTTCCTCCTCCTCTCTCCCCCCACCAACATCATATCTGTTCACTTATCTTAACAAGTTCAAGGAACTATTCTGATTGTTGTGTCTTTTCAAAGTTTGTAGTTTTTAAAAACATTAGTTTTAAAGAGAAGCATGATAAAATGCACAACAAAGGTTATTAGTTTTCTATTGCTGCATAACGAATTCATAAAATTTAGCAGCTTGCAACAACCTACATGCATTATCTCATTATTTTGTAGGTCATAAGTCCAGCACAACTTAGACGGGGTTCCCTGCCTATGTCTTCCTCCTGAACAGGGTAAGAGAGGATATTGAGGTTGTATAGCTCTACCTACCTCTTCAAACAGAATACCACTTCTTTCTGCATCATGTGAAGTAAGGAGAGATATTTTAATGTCCCTTTTGTAGATGAGAAGTAATAGGTTGAAGTTACTTGGAAAGTTTGTTGCTAAGTTCAAGGAGAAATTTTTCATATAGTCAAAATTTTTTTATTTATCCAGAGAAAAAAGGGACTTACCAGGAGGTTGGGAACTTTCAGGCTTACGAGAACTTCTGCAGACAGAGCAGAGGTGATTTATTCAGCCTCTCTCAGATGTGCATGTCAATCTATTTGAGGTATAAGTTCAGCTGAAGTGGAAACTATTTAGGAAAAGGAATATCCTGTTTGGATCATTGTGGGAGAGGTGTTAACATTCTGCCTTCTTGGGTGACGTTGGTGGGCATGCATGTCTGGTCCCTCATCTGCTATCAGCTTGCTAGGTCACCTTCAGCAAGTGCAAGCTGAGCTTCTACTCCCTCACCAGTAAGATGAGGGGCTCAGAGTCAAGCCATCATGAAGACCAAATGTTCATGGATATAAACTTTAAAGAGTTACACACATCACTATCCCTAGTCAGAGCACCACCTTTGTCTGTGTTAACGTTTCTGTTACTGCAGAGTTTTGGAATGGGCCTCCCTCTACTGGTTAGTAGGAGCCTAACAGGATTTCATAATTTGGTGTCATTGTAACAGATATAGCAGATGTGTATAAGACTTTGTTCCATTTTACATGCCACTTCATATTTATTGGTTAATTTGGTCTTCTTCATAGGCATGTAATATATTCCTGACAATCTATATGTAACTTGAATTAGTACAAGTCATGTTTTAAATGCATAAAAAGAAATGACTATTTCAAGGAAACCTGTAGTGAATGTCTTCATTTCTACTTTCAGGGGCCACCTGAAAGGGGCCACCCCTCTCTTCTCTTTCCTTCCTCATTTGGCTCAGTTCTGTGCCGAGTACATGGAGTTACCCAGCATACATCTTGTTAGTGAATGATGTATCTGGACCATGCCACAGAACAACAGTGGGGAAATTGCTGAAATCCCGGCAGTACTGGCCAATCATGGCTCTGCCAGAGATTGAGGTTTAAGACTGCAGGACTAGGCAGGGATCCCACAAGGACATGAGAGTTTGAGTAGGTTACTAGGTTTCCTAGTTGAAGGGTGTCTGTCCTCTTCTGTTGCTATAGGGAAGAGCAGTTTCTTTTGAATATGGTGATTAACTCAGGAACAGAGATGGATTGGTATTTTACTTGAATTTTTAAATTTCTTAGGACTTTTAGTTTCCATGTCTAGCTTTCTTTTTCCCTTTCATTACCAAATCTCAAAGGAATACTTACTTCAGAAATGGTGCCTTCCCAAGAATGTCATCTGCAGCCCTGTGAACTTTCAAGTACCTCCCTCCCTTCCTTCCTTCCTTCCTTCCTTCCTTCCTTCCTTCCTTCCTTCCTTCCTTCCTTCCTTCCTTCCTTCCTTCCTTCCTTCCTTCCTCCCTTCCTCCCTTCCTTCCTCCCTTCCTCCCTTCCTTCCTCCCTTCCTCCCTTCCTCCCTTCCTCCCTTCCTCCCTTCCTTCCTTCCTTCCTCCCTTCCTCCCTTCCTTCCTCCCTTCCTCCCTTCCTCCCTTCCTTCCTCCCTCCCTTCCTTCCTCCCTTCTTCCTCCCTTCCTCCCTTCCTCCCTCCTCTTTCTCATTTTTTATATAGTCCATAAGGTCTGATATGCCATGTTTTCATTTTCATTTGTCTCCAGGAATTTTTTAATTTCCTTTTAAATTTCTTCTTTGACCCATTTGTTGTTTAGGAGCATGCTGTTTAATTTCTTTGTTTTTGTACAGTTTCCAACATTCCTTCTGTTATTGATTTCTAGTTTTATTCTGTTGTTGTCAAACAAGATAGTTGGCATGATTTCAATATTTTTAAAATTTATTGAGACTTGTTTTGTAACTAAACATATGGTCTATTCTAGAGAATGTTTCATGTGCTGCTGAGAAAAATGTGTATTCTGCAGCTATTGGATGAAATGTTTTATAAACATCAGGTCTAATTGATCTGGAGTGGAGATTAACTCTTATGTTTCTTGATTAATTTTCTGTCTGGATGATCTGTTATTTGCTGAAAGTGGGATATTAAAGGCCCCAACTATTATTGTGTTGGAGTCCATTTCTACCATTAGGTCTACTAGTTCTTGCTTTATAAATCTGGGTGCTCCAGTATTGGGTGCAATATAGTTAAAATTGTTATATCCCCTTGTTGAACTGATCCCTTTATCATTATATAATGACCTTCCTTATCTTTTTTTAAACTTTCCTTGGCTTGATGTCTATATTATCTGATATAAATATGCCTATTCCTGCTCTTTTGTGATTTCCATTTGCATGAAATGTCTTTTTTCATCCCTTCACTTTCAGCCAGTTTGTGTTCTTATAGGTGAAGTGTGTTTCTTACAGACAGCACATTGCAGGCTCTTGTTTTATAATCCACTCAGCCACTCTCTGTCTTTTAACTAGGGAATTTAATTCACTAACATTAGTATTATTATTGATATAGAGGGACTTGTTAATGCCATTTTGTTAGTTTCTTTCTGGTTGTTTATAGATCCTTTTTTCCTTTTTTTTCTGTTCTTACTGTCTTTCTTTGTGATTAAGTGGTTTTCCCTAGTAGTATAATTTGAATTTGATTTCTTGCCTATTTATTATTAGAATGTCTACTATATGTTCTTGTGTTATTGTTACCATGAGGTGAGGCTTACAAAAACATGTTATAGCAGATTACTTTAAACTAATAACAACTTAACTTTGGTCACTAAGATAAAAGAAAAAAAACAAAGCCAACATTACACTTTGACACCATTCTCCCCCCAACACATACTTTCTGACATTTTGTTGTTTCAAGTTACATCTTTTAATATTGCCTGTCTCTTATATAATTGTTGTATTTGTTGTTGTATTGCTGGGTTTATCCTTTAGTCTTCATAGTAAAGATGTAAGTGGTTTACTTACCACCCTTACAACATTGGAGTATTCTGAGATTGTCTGTGTACTTGCTATACTAGTGAGTTTTGTACCTTCAAATATTTTTCTGGTCATCTTCTTTCAGCTTGAAGAATTCCCTTTAGCATTTCTTTTAAGGTAGATCTAGTGTTGACAAATTCCGTTAGTTTTTGTTTGTCTGGAAAGGACTTTATTTCTTCTTCATATTTGAAGGTTAGTTTTGCTGAATACAGAATTCTTGGCTGACAGTCTTTTTCCTTCAGCATTTTGAATATATCATCCTTCTGTCACTTGGCTTATAGGGTTTCTACTAAGATAATTTGATTATGATGTGCCTTGGGGTGATCCTCCTTGGGCTGAATTTTATTGGTGACCTCAGAGCTTCCTGTACCTGGACACTGTCATCTTTATCCACACTTGGGAAATTTTCAGCTATTATTTTCTGGTATATACTTTCCATGTCTTTTCCTTTTTGTCTCCTTCAGGTATGCTAATTATGCAGAGGGTATTTTGATGGAAGGAGTCACAAAATTGCTTGCAATTTTTTTCATTTTTTCCTATTCTTTTATCTTTTTGTTCTTCTGATTGGGTAATTTCTTTGAGCTCACCAATTCTTTCCTCTGTTTGATTAAGTCTGCTGTTGGAACTTTCTATTGAGCTTTGTAGTTCACATAACTTATTCTTTATTTCTAGAATTTCTATTCAGTTTTTTAAATTGAGTCTGTTCTTTTGTCAACATTTATCTTCTGCTCTTAAATTGTTTTCCAGATATCATTTAATTTTCTATCTGTATTTTCTTGTGAGTCCATGAAAATCCTTAAGAAGTGATTCTGAATTCTCTGTCAGACATTTCATAAATCTACTGTTTTCTGGGCCCATTTCTGGCACATTGTTGGTTTCCTTTGGTGGTGTCATGTTTCTCTGTTCTTGCATGATCTTTGTGTCTCTACACTGATTCCTGGGCATTTGAGGAAATGGCTTCCGCTTCTAAGTTTTACAAGTGTTCTTTGGTGGTGTTAGACCTTTCCTGCTCAGTGTCAGAAATTTGTCTCTGATCTGTGGGGTTTTTTTTGTTTGTTTGTTTGCTTGTTTGTTTGTTTTCCTGTTCTGTGGTGGATTAATAGCAAGTGGCACTACTTAAAAACTTGACTGGAACTAATTTGCTGTCCTGTGGTAAATTCCTGGATTGGGGGAAACTTCCTGTGGGGATCTGAACTTGAACTCTGTGCCTGAGCTAAATTGGTGCCTTACTGCTATTTCTCAGACTGGGAAATCTTTTTGTATGAATCATATTTTAACTATTGGCCTTTTAGTCACTTCCAGGTCATGCGGAGTCACCATAAATGCAACTGGACTGTGTGGAAATTTGGGCCTGGAGCTGAGTGTTTCCCACAAGCTGTGCCCCCTGAAGTTCTATTGCACTGACTGGTCTCCACTGTGTGGTTCCCAGACTGATCAGAAGGGAGATCAGTTGCCTCTGCTACTCCCAGTTGTGGATCAGCCTCCCTACCCCTCAGCACTGCAAATGTTTTTTATGGGGAAGGTCCCACACAAATCCCCTGACAAAGACTCACTGACCTCTGGGTGATTCTTTCCTCTCATTGCCTGTGGCCCCTCCCTCCTATGCAGACACTGGGGAAGCTTGTGACCAGATTTGCTGGCCTGTGGAAAGGGATGGTGCATGCTGAAGTGATTTTTTTTTTTTTTTTTTTGCCAGGAATCATCACAGTGCCCTTCACCCCTTCAGGCTCCAAGCAGCTTCATGCAAAAAGCTGCTATGGCTTTGCTGTCTTTGGGTAGCTTCTCTGCAAGTGGTTAGGCCTTGGTCTCATCAGGGTAATCCCTCCTTGCACTTGCCATGACTTTCCATGACTTCACAAACTGGCAGATCAATCCTCCTCTTCCCCCAAGTTCCAGTGATTACAGGATAGCAGATTTTGTGTTTTCATAGTTATAAGTTGATCTGTTGTGGGGAGAGGAGAGATGCCAGGATGGTCTACTCTGCCATCTTGGTGACATCCATGTCCCCGTCTCTTTTTTAAACTGTAATATTGAGGTATAATATGTATACTTCATATATCATAAAATTGACCCACTTAAAGTGTGCAAGTTAGTGTATTCACAGAGTTCTGGAACCATTTCCACAATCTAATTTTAGAACATTTCCATCAAATGAAAATCCATACCCATTAACAGTCACCCTCATTCCTTTCCATCCCCTCATCCCTAGGCAATCACTAGTCTACTTTCTGTCTCTTTACATCTGCCAATTCTGAAGTTCTCATTAAATTGGAATTGTCCAATATGTGGTCCTTTGTGACCGGCTTTTAACTTAGGATGATGTTTCTGAGCTGTATCCATGTTGTAGCATGTGTCAGTACTTCATTCCATTTTATGGCCAAATAATATTCAACTGTGTAAATATATCAAGCCCCTTCCTTTGGATTCATCAGTGCTCTGTCTGACGCACCAGATCTCTGACCAACTTTCAGTATATTCCCTTCGGGAAGGATGCATGTCTTTCTGGGGGAGATTTAATGTTTCACCAGAGCTAGTCTCAACTACTTCATCATCTTTTATGATAATTTTAATATCTGCAGGTTTTCGCATGTCTGTTTATATGGCCTGTTTTCTTCTCTGTTGTTTCTCAGTTTCGGGGGCCCGACTGTATGTTTGTAATTTTTTTCCCCCACTATAAACAGTTCCGTTTGTTTGTTTTCTTAAACATAACTTATGGGAATTCTTACTTATTTACACTGAGTGTATAGCCCTCTGGGGTCTCTGTGCAGGCTGCCTTTCAGATCACGCATGATATGTCATGAGCTTTCACCATCCGTGCAGCCTACACAGCAGCAGTTCTGGGTTTCCAGAACTGGGTTTCCAGCTTCAGCACAACTCTCCAAGGTCAAAGCCATTTTTGGCACTTGCTTACTTCCCTGGTTTCCTGGTTTCACTTCATTTGGGGGCTTACCTTCATTTTTATTAAGTGGAAATACATATAAAAGGTTATTTTATTTCAAATCCAGCATTTCAGTTGTTTCAGAGAGGAAGATCCTTTAGATATTTATCATTCACCATACTCCGAGATGCAGAAATCCTTAGTAAACTTCATTCATTTGTCCTTACAACCATATTTTTAATTCCCCGTCTTCTTCTTTTTAATATGTGAATGGCATCTATTTTATATTTTAATTGAGATAATTGCTATTCCTGAAGTTTTATGGGCTTGACATTGCCAGGCCTTCCTGGTATTTACCCCTAAGGTCTTGCTTCCTTGAGTACTTTGAGATTTGTATAACCTGATTTTCTTTGGAAGGTTATTTGGGGAAACTGAAAGTGTCTGAGTTTAAGATTTTCTCCTAAGAATCTTGCATTTATCTGGAGAAAATTATGTTAAGTGAAATAAGCCAAACTAGGAACAAGAAATACCACATTTCTCACTTACAACTGGGTGCAAAGAAAGAAAAAGAAAGAAAGAAAGAAAGAAAGAAAGAAAGAAAGAAAGAAAGAAAGAAAGAAAGAAAGAAAGAAAGAAAGAAAGAAAGAAAGAAAGAAAGAAAAAGAAAGAAAGAAAGAAGAAAGAAAGAGAGAGAAAGAGAGAGAAAGAAAGAAAGAAAGAAAGAAAGAAAGAAAGAAAGAAAGAAAGAAAGAAAGAAAGAAAGAAAGAAAGGAAAAGAAAGACAAGACCACAGCAATTCACTGAACTTTCAGAAGGAGAGAACAAACCTAAAGTTA
The DNA here is from genome assembly GCF_027409185.1 of Cynocephalus volans. NCBI lineage: Eukaryota > Metazoa > Chordata > Mammalia > Dermoptera > Cynocephalidae > Cynocephalus > Cynocephalus volans. The sequence continues at coordinate 154,070,032 of NC_084463.1, forward strand.
CTGGAGGTGGGGGAGGGAGGTCGGGGGTTTGGGAAGGGAGATCGGGTAAAAGGCATAAAGAAAAACCACAATTTGTAATAATGAATGTGCTAATAATAATTTTTAAAAAGAAAAAAATAACCTTGTATTTGCTTCTGACTGGTACTTGAGGGTACTTCCAATCTGGGACTACTTTAAAATAAATTTTCAGCTAAATATTCCTTGGATTGTACTCATAGAGAGAACTCAAACCATAAACCTCCATTAGGGCATGTGGTTACAAATTCTGAGTTTACTCTTCTCCATACCCAGCATGAAGCTTGAAGAGCCAAGAGTCAAGATTTCCTTTGTTGTGAAACAAGAGTTTGTCCTTAAATTCCTCTCTTATCAAGGATTCTTACATATTTGTCTTGTTCTTCTGTCAGACTCTCAGGCAAACTCAGGCTTTGTTTCCCTATTCTCAAGTCCTGTTGGTCTGTTAAAATACCGTCCCAAAGGTCGACCCCGTGGCTCACTTGGATGAGTGCGGCGCTGGGAGCACTGGGGCGGCGGTTCGGATCCTATATAGGGATGGCTGGTGCACTCACTGGCTGAGTGCGGTGCAGGCGACACCAAGCCAAGGGTTACAATCCCCTTACCAGTCACAAAAAAAAAAAGAAAAGAAAAAATACCGTCCCAATATTACCAGTGTCTGGAGGATTTCCCCCAACATGAAAGACAACTTCAGAGCTGCCTTTACTCTCAGGATTTCTGATTTTCTTTTATTTGGATGCTGGAAAATTTCCTTCTTTTCTCACCTTCTCAGAAATGTATTTTAAAATATTTTCTAAGAAATATTTTATATCCAACATCTTTAGTTGTTTTGCAGCAGTGGGTATATTTATGCTATACAGTCTGCCACAATAACTGAAAGGTAACTTTTCCAATGTATCCTAGAATCCAAATGATCACTTCTTTCTCTCCTTTTTTTTTTTTTTCTATTTTAGCTCTCCAAGGGTGGGATAGTATCATAGAAATCCCCTTGTTCATTCACTTACAAACTATTGATATTTAATTCTTAAATTAAAATTATAGAAAACAAATTCTAGACCAAACTCCCTATGGCATATTTCCTTGGCAGAGAAGTTAGGTCAAAATCTAAAGTTGTGCTTCTCTTCACATCCCCACCTCGATCAATTGGAATTTTCCTAGGCACCCTGAGATTTTGAAGTCTGGGACAAAGTAGTCATTATACTGCTTGCGATGTATACGAGAAGGGCCACTAGCCTTGTGTTTAGTCCCATTCTCTCCAGCCCACAGTCTGAAGTTCAGAAAGAACAAGTAAGGGTCAAACACCAAAGAACTAAAGTTTGATGCTTCATAAAAACTGATATATTAACTGCTTTGTGAGATTATTACTACTGTAGGAGAAGAGTGTGCACTGTCAAGACTAAAAGAAGACCCAGGATTTGTGCATGGCATTGAGCCACCCCTGGATTTAGATAGCTTGACTCACTTGCAATCCTGCCAGAGCATCAGCAAGGTTGACTAATGTTAAATTCATTTTACTTGCACAGTCTAGAAACTTTTGGTCAGCAGGTTGGCTAGCCTACCAGAGCTTTAATTAACAGTGGCAATGGGAAAACACTCTCTTCTTCTTATACCTCTTAAGGGCATCTTTGATTTCCTTGTTTCTCAGACTGTAAATCAAAGGATTCAACATGGGATTCACCAGTGTATAGAAGACAGATGCCATCTTGTCATAGCCCAGAGACTTATTAGAGCTGGGATGCATATAGACGAAGAGTCCTGATCCAAAAAAGAAAGTCACTGCTGTCAGGTGAGAAGCACAGGTGTTGAAAGTCTTGTATCTGCCTTTTACTGAGCTGATCTTCAGGATGGTGGCAACAATATAACCATAGGATATTATAATGACAAAGACAGATGTCACACCAAAAATCACTGCTATGAAAAACTTCATGACTTGTAGGAAAAATGTTTCAGAGCAGGATAGGACTAATAATTGAGGCAGGTCACAGAAGAAGTGGTTGATAACATTTGGTCCACAGAAATTGAGTTGAAGTAAAGCACACAGTTGGATCAATGAACCAAAGATACCAGTTATGTAGGCTCCAACCACCATCTGCACACAGACACTGGGGGACATGATGGCTGTGTAGAGCAGAGGGTTACAAATGGCAGCATATCGATCATAAGCCATGGCTGCCAGAAGACAGCACTCAGTCAAACCCAAGCTAGAGAAGAAGAAGTATTGCATGGTACACCCCATAAAAGAGATGAATTTAGGCTTCTGGAAGAAGTTCGAGAGCATTTTGGGGGTTGTGGAAGTGACATAGCAGAAATCTAAGAAGGATAAGTTGCTGAGGAAGAAGTACATGGGTGTATGTAGGTAGGAGTCCAACCTAATCAAGATGATAAGACTCAAATTCCAGATCACTGTCAAGAAGTAAGTCCCCAAGAATACTGCAAAGAGAACACTCTTGAGCTTGGGTAAATCTGAGAATCCCAAAAGAATAAACTTAGTGACTGTTGTATTATTTCTTCCTCCAGTCATTATCTTGAAGTTCCTTAAATCTGCAGAAAGATCCTTGGGTTAATAATTGACTCTTTTAATATTATAAAAGTTCCTTGTTTTCAATAGAGTTCTATGTTTTTGAACAAAAAAATCATATAATTTAGGTGACCTTAACAGTATAAAAATTATAAAAATTATTTACAAAACCACTAGAAATTCCATTTCCCAACTACTGTTAATAGTTTGTGCTATATTCTTGAAAATTTTTCTACACACACACACACACACACACACACACACACACACACACACACACACACACAGATACTGCCAAATTGTTGTCTAAAAGTTAATGCCAATTTACACCAGTATCAGATTTTATGACAATATCCTTTGCCATCCTATTATCAACACTACCCATAATTATTTAGTGCTATTCTTTGACAATCTTATGGGTAAAAAAAATATTATTTCCTTGTTTTTAATTTGCATTTACTTTAGTGATTTGCTCATATATATTTTTTGCTCATTTGTTTAGTAAGTTATTCATTATTGATTTGTAAGAACTCTTTATATATGAAGGATGTAACTCTATTTCCCTCACTCATGACAATTCTTTTCCCAGTTTATTGTTTATTAACAATATGTTGTATTTTGCTGTACAGATTTCCTTTAATTTAGGTAGTCAATTTTAAATTATGTTTATGGTTTCTGGCCTTGGTGTTATACTGAAAAAGATTTTTTTTCACAATCCTATAAGGCTCTTTCCTTAATTTTCTTTTAGTTATTTCATGTTTTTATATTTACATTTAAAAATTCTGGGACATTTTAAGCATATTGTGAAGAATAAATATGAGATTGTTTTGGTTTTGTTTGTCCAAACTGACTGATACTTATCCCAATGTAATTAACTGAATAATTTTCCATTGATTGAAGTTGGCTTTGTGATGAAGTTGCTGGTGGATTCCCTATTCTGCTCAATATTTAATATGTCAGTTCATGTGCCACTGTTCAGTCCTGCACTACATTTTCTAATTACTTATAATCATATTTTATTTATAAATTATGGAACATTTTTATAACAGGTAAACATGCTTTCATTTTTCCACTCTGAGATAATTTTGATGCTTCTCATATTTTTGCCTTCCTATCCAGAGGTCAGTGAGTCTTTGCTGGGGACTCAAGAAGTACATGCTCCACAGGAAACATTTGGAGTGCCCAGTGGGGATGCTGACCCACCAAGAGAACACTGGGGTGTGGTATAGGCAGCTTGATCTGCCTTCTGATTGCCACGGGCACCATACAGTGGAGACCAGTCAGTGCAATAGAACTGCAGGGGGCCAGTTTGTGGGAAAGACTCAGTCCTATGCTGGAATTTCCACACAGCTCAGTTGTGTTTGTGGTGATCCCACATGACCCAGAAGTGACTAAAGGCTGACAATTAAAATCTGATCTGTAACAATAGCTTTCCCCAGTTTTAGAAACAGCAGCAAAGCAGCAACTTAGCTCAAGCACAGAGATCAAGTTCTGGTCCCCATGGTAAATTTTCCCCAGTTCAAAATTAACCATAGGAGAGCAAATTAGTTCCAGTGCAGAGTTTAAGTGGTGGTGGTAGCTAATAATTCACCCCAGGATGGGAGGGGAAAAAAAAAAAACCTTACAGACCAGAGAAAAAACTCTGATATTAAGCAGTAATGGTGTAACACCACCAAAGAACACCTATAGGCTATAGGCTTCTGGTCAAGATGTCAGAATAGACAGTCCTCAGCATCACTCCTCCCACAAATCAACCAGTTTACAACTATTAAATAGCAACAACAGCCACACTGGGGCTGCTAGAGCTCAGGGGAAGAGGAGAGACCTATGGAGTTCATGAAGGCAGGAGAATCCATGATGAGAGATAGAAAGGACCACTCCCACCATTTCAAATCCTGGCCACTTCCAAGCTGGAGCTGGTGAGTGCATGGAGCAAGAGCTGGCAAAAGCTGTAGCTGTGCCCTTCAGATGAAGTTGCTTGGAGGTGGCAGGGGAGAAGAGAGGCTTGGTGGCCCTCAGGTCAGCAAGACCACTAGCAGGTTTCCTATGGACCCACATAGGAGTGAAGAGACACAACAACTGAAAAAAGGAGCCACTCAGAGGCTAGTGAGTCAATGCAATGGAGCAGCACACTGCCCATCCCATGGAAAGTGTTTGGAGTACGGGTGGTGGGGGAGATGTGCCCACTGGAGGAACATTGGGCACAGCATGGACAGCTGAACTGCTCCCCAATCAGCACAGGAACACTCAGTGGAGACAGATCTGCAGGAGGTGCAGTTTGATGAAAAGACTCAGGCCCAGAGCAGAGTTTCCACACAACCCAGGTGTACTGGAACTCACAAGACCTGTAAGTCTACAATCAAAACATGAGCTGCACAAAAAGCCTTCCCCAGGGAATCAGCAGCAAAGCAGCAATTTAGCTCAACCACAGAGCTCAAGTACTGGTCCCCAAAGGAAGTTCCTCCATTTTAGAAGTAAGAAAAGGACAACAAGTTAGTTTTAGTGCAGAGTTTAAGTGGTGAGCACAGTAATAATCCAACACAGAACTGAGAGAAAAAACTAAATACCCACAGATCAGAGACAAAGTTTGATATGAACTAGTAAGGGTCTACCAGTATCAAAGAACACCTATAAGACCTAGAAGGATCCGAAGTGCCCTGGGCTCCCAAGCCAGGGAACAAAGAGGGCTGGGGGTCTCCACCATGCCCCCTGACATCCTCAACTGCTCAATGATGACCATCAGGCCACCACAGGAAGTGCCTTGGGCCCCAAAGCCAGGTTGGGGGGGTGGGGTTGACGGCCTCAGCCACACACCCCCCAACACCAGCAACCAGCTCAGTGATGACCACTAAGCCACTACTGGAAGCTCCATGGGCTCCTGAGCTGGGGTAGTGGGGGGTGCCGAGGGCTTTATCCACAACCCCCTGACATCTACATCCAGCCCAGCAATGACCAAGCCACTGCTGGAAGCCCCCTTGTCTCTCCTACAGGAATGAGTGCAGTGCCACAGGCCTCAACCATTCTCCCCCTCCTTCCACCTTCTCCAACCCTATTTCCTTTTCCCTTCTCCTCTCTCCCTTCCCCTCCAAGTGCTCTGCAACAACATCTTAGAATGTAAAAAATAATAATAATAAATAAATAAGCTTTTAAAAGAACGTCTATAAAACCTGGAAGAGGTAGTTCTCTCCTCAAATGTCCAGGCAGCAACATAAAGACACAGATAAAAACAGACAGAAAAATATGACACCATAAGAGGAAACCAACAAAGCACCAGAAATGGACCCAGAAAACAGAGGATTTATGAAATGTTGACCAAGAATTCAGAATAACCTTCTCTAAGATGTTCAAGCAGTCACAAGAAAATACAGATAGAAAATTAAATGACATCTGGAAAACAATTCAGGAGCAGAATGAGAAACTTGACAAAGGAATAGAATCAGTTAAAAAATAAAAATTCTTGAAATAAAAAATACATTAATGGAACTGAAAATCTTGACAGAAAGCAAAAATAGATAAAACAATCTTAAAATCTGTATAGAACCACCAGAGACTCCACATAGTTAAAGCAATCTTGAACAAAAAGAATGAAGTTGCAGGTATCGCACTTCCTGACTTCAAAATATACTATAAAGCTATAGTAACCCAAACAGCATGGTGCTGGAATAAAAACTGAAAAATAGACCAATAGAACAGAATAGAGAGCCCTAAAATAAATCCATGCACTTAAAGTAAACTCATTTTCAACAAAAGTGCCAAAAATATACACTGGGGAAAAGACAGCTACTTCAATAAATGGTGTTGCAAAAACTGGATATCCACATGCAGAAGATTAAAACTAGACCTTTCACCACTCACAAAAACTAACTCAAAATGGATTAAAGACCTAAATTTAATATCCCAAACTATAAAACTACTAGAAGAAAAAAACAGGGAAAATGCTACATGAAATGGGAATGGGAAGCACCTTTTAAAGTAAGACTACAGGCAACTAAAGCAAAAAAAAAAAATAAAAAAAACCCACAAATGGGACTCCATCAAATTGTGATGCACAGCATGGAACAATATCAACAAAGTGAAGGCACAGCCTACAGAATGGGAGAAAGTGTTTTCAAACTATGCATCAGACTAATATCCAGAATATATAAGAAACTCAAACAATTCGATGGAAAAAAAGCAAACAACCCATTTAAAAAATGTGTGAAGGACCTGAAGAGATGTTTCTCAAAATAAGATGTACAAATGGCCATCAAGCATATAAAAAAATGATCAAAATCACTATTCATCAGAGATATGCAAATTAAAACCACAATGAGATATTATCTTACTCTGGTTAGAATGGCTATTATCAACAAGACAAAATAACAAATGCTGGCAAGGATGTAGAGAAAAAGGAATGTTCCTACATTGTTGGTGGGAATGTAAATTTGTACAGCCATTGTGGAAAACAGTTTGGAGGTTCTCATAATCATAATAGCAGTATATACAATAGCCATGAGATGGAATCAACCTAAATGCCCATCAACAGATGAACAGGTAAAAAAACTATGGTATATATACACAGTTGAATACTACTCAGCCATAAAAAAAAAAAGTAAACCCTATCATTTGCTATGACAAGCATGGAACTGGAAACCATTATGTTAAGTGAAGTGAGTCAGGCACAGAAAGACAAACACTACATAATCTCACTCATATGTGGAATATATATATATAGTGCTTCTCACAGAAGTAGAGTGTAGAATAATGGTTATCACAGGCCAGGAGGGGTGGGAGTTGGTAGGGGAGAAGTGGTGGATTAATGGATACAAAACTATGCTATCTAACCTAAGTGAATCATCGTGCAGTATGCATGTATTGAAACAACACACTGCACCCTACAAATATGTACAAGCAAATATTAAAATTAAAAAAATAAAGCCCAGAATAAATTGCTATGTATGAATTACAGAAAATATTTTTTTCCAGCAAATAATATGATAATTGTTTAATATCTAACATCTGTAAAGCAACAAATAAAACCATAATTTGGGAAGCGGTAGAAAGAAGATTAAATAAGTATTTCAAGTGGCTTCTGGTACAATTTATTATTGACTGTTCATACATTTTTAGAAAGGAAGGCAAAGGAAATAGATGATTTAATATGAAGAAGGAAATACACAATAAAATAAGGCATATTTTCTTGTCTACTCTTGAAAATTTTCCCTATTATGAATTTGGAGCTCCTTCTACATTCCTGCTACATCTGCATAGTTTTCTGATACAGCAAGAATATTAGTTTTCTTATTTTTATAAGTTTCCCTATCAGACCTTAAGCTGTACTTTGAGCAAGAGTGAATATTTTAAAAATTTTGTATGACACTTACTATGTCAGTTATTTATTTCTGTGTAGAAAACCAGCTCAACCTTACTTGATTAAAACACCAATGATTTATCATTTCTCATGATTCTCTTGTTTGACTACATAGTTCATATGCTGGCCTCACTTGCATCTCTCTTGTGGCTGCAGTCAACTGGTGGCTCAGATGGGGCTGGATGGTCTCTTGTTTTGGGCCTCACCTGGGATTGCTGGAGCTGCTGGGGTGGCTGAGATTCTCTCTCCACATGGCCTTTCATCCTGGGTTCTTCCAAGCATGATCTCAGGGTTCCAAGACAGCATGCCCCCTATAGCAAGTGTTTATTAGGCCCCTATTTGCATCATATTTGCTGATGTCTTGTTGGCCAAATCAAGTCACAAGGCCAAGCAAAGAATCAATGTGTAAGGAGACTATACATGGACATAGATACAAGGAGATTTGATTCATTGGTGTTAATATCCCACACCAAGATTTAGTTCAGTGGCTGAACCAAAAAATGTAGTTATGTAATAAATGTTTGTGAAATTGTAATTTATTCAACTATCTCTACTGGGAAAAAGGAGAGAAAGTATTTGCCCTCTATAAAGGGAACTATCTTCTTCAAATAAACAGCTGAAGTGTGTCTTTAATAAGAAGGGGTAATGAGGTAATATCTCTAGAATGGATATTGTCCAATTAATTGATTGCTCTTGGCTCCTGAAATGGAAAGAATCCCATGTATTTTACCATTTAGAGGTCTGAAAGGAGATTGTATATGCCAAGATACAGTAGAGTTAGTTGATAATTCACTAGCAACTGCTTATGTTTAGGTAAACATTGTCTGTGGGCTCTGGTTATACTCACTTCTATATGTAATAGATCTAGGCCATCATTTGAAATCTAAATGAGTTAGCAAAAAGACAAACACACAGAAATCTCTATTTTACATGCTACATTCATTTATTTCAAATTCAAATCCATAAATAACGCAAAGATAAAAAGTTAGCAAGTGAGTTGTAATATACTTCATAAGAATAATTATCAAAAAAATCATAATAGGTCATAAGCATCAAAATTATGCTTTCTTTTTTTTCCCAGCAAGATGGCTGACTAGAGGCAGCCAGCCCTCACCTTTAATGCAAAAAAAAGCCCAAAGCAACAAATAGTCACCAGTAGAATAGGGTGTCTAGGACAAAGCAAGGGAATCCAACCAAACAATGAGGAAAACCCCCTAAGATCTGGAAGCTTGAGACAGTAACATAGAAAGACAGGGGAAGCACCCTACCAGGACTGGTGTTGAGATTGGAGAAACCCTACACTGCTGGGACAAAGTAGGCAGGGAGCTGGTGGCTGGCACTACCACTGTAGATGCCTACAAATGAGGCTGCAGTGTAACCATGTGGCCCTCATGGACGGTTGGCCCAGCATGTGGAGTGGCTAAGAGACCACATGGCTGTATTTTTCCAGAAAAGAACTACACTTAAAGTCATCTTCATGCCCCTCAGTCCCAGGCAACCACTAGACATTGCCATTTTGTGATAGGGGCCAGTGGAGCACTGAATCCCACTGAACCAGTGGCCCTGTACACCCTAGCAGAGAATGTGGGGGTAGTGCACCAGCTGCCTGTGTACATGCACTACTTCCCCTGGGAAACCAGAACCCATCTCGACAGCCCCTCCTCCCACCACCACAGCAGACAGAGAGCAGGAACTGAGACAATCCCTTGCATTGGTCTCCTGGATCCACACCCTCCTTCCCCAAGAACTCAGAGTCCCATCTAACATAGGGGAACCACCCATGCCAGGGGAGAATGGGAGAGTGTATCAGCTACTTGGATCCATGCCCTCCTTTCCTGGGAGCTCAGAGGTCTTCCTGATACAACAAGGCTGCCAACAATAGTGAAGAGTATGTGGCAGGTGTGCAAGCCACCTATATCCATACCTACTTTCCCCAGGAGCCCAGAGTTCCACCTGACACAAGGGCCCACCCACACCATCAGGGAAAGTGCAGGGAGTGAGTTGGCACTTACTACCAAACTCACCCAGAACTCAACCTACAATTCCCAACCCAACTCTCAATATAGAACACTCTTACAGGAAAGAGTCTCTCCCCTCAAAAAGTACTCAAAAAATTAAAAGATGTAACTACACCACCAGATGCCAAGACATCAATGAAGAGATACAAGAAGCATGAACAAACAGGGAAACATGACTCCCCTAGAAGAAGACTACAATTTTCTAATACCATACCAGAAACACCAGAACACTGGTGAATGGCCCAAAGAGAAATTCTATATGGTGATATTAAGGAAACTCAACATTATACAAGAAAAAGTAGAAAGAAATCAAAATAAAGTAAAACAAAATAAAAAACCTAAACCAAAACCTGGGCTTGTATGAGAAATTCAACAAAGAGATAGAAACAATAAAAAAGAACCAAGCAAAAATCCAGGAACTGAGGAATTCCATTAACAAAATAAAAAATACAATTGAGAGCATAAGTAACTGGCTAGAACAAGCAGAAGAAAGAATTTCTGAATTAGAAGACAGCTTTTGTAATTAACACAGTTGGATCCCCCCAAAAAAAAGAAAGAAAAGAATTTATAAAACAATGAAGAAAGCTTAAGAGATCTATCTGACAATCTTAAGTGTACAAACATCCATATTATGGGTGTACCAGAAAGGGAAGAGAAAGAAAAAGGCATTAAAAGTCTATTTAATGATATAATAGCCAACAACTTCCCAAGCATTGGAAGAGATACAGTTTTACAGTTCCAAGAAGCTCAAAGATCCCCAAACAGATTCAGCCCAAAAAGTACCTCTCTGAGACATATTGTAGTCAAATTGTCAAAAGTCAAAGACAAAGAAAGAATTCTGAAAACAGCAAGGAAAAGCATCAAATCACCTATAAGGGAATCTCCGTCAGGCTAACAGCAAACTTCTCAACAGAAATCCTGAAAGGCAGGAGAGATTGGGATATATTCAAAGTGCTAAAAGAAAATAACTGGCAACCAAGAATACTACATCAAGAAAAGCTTTTCTTCAGAAATGAAGAAAAAATAGTATCTTTCCCAGACAAACAAACACTGCAGGAATTCACCATCACAAGACCAACCCTTCAACAAATCCTCAAGGGAGTCTTACATCTGGTCAAAAGAGTGAAATATATCACTATAAATACATGAGAAAAAATAAAAACCACTAGAACAGATATCCAAATGAAAAACAGAAATAGAATGCATCTCAACACTACAAAAAAAAGGACCAAAAAAATATAAAACAGCCACAAAAAATCAATAAAATGGCAGAACAAGGCAATATCTTTCAATAACCACCCTAAATTTAAATGGATTAAATTCCCCATTTAAAAGATATAGACTGGATGAATGGATCAAAAAACTAGACCCAACCATATGCTGCCTGCAAGAAACTCAATTTACCAATAAAAATGCACATAGACTAAGAGTGAAGGGATGAAGAAAGATATTCCATGCAAACAGAAACTAAAAATGAGCAGGAGTTGCCATATTTATATCAGATAAAATCGTCTTTGAAGCAAGAACTATAAAAGAGACTAAGAAGGACATTTATAATGATAAAAGGATCAATGTAACAAGATATAACAATCATAAATATATATGCACCCAACACTGGAGCACACAGACTTATAAGCAATTATTATCAGATTTAAAGTGAAAGAGAGACCCCAACACAATAATAGTTGGGAAATTTAACACACTCCTGTCAGCACTGGACAGATTGTCTAGACAAAAATTTAGCAAAAAAATACTGTATTTAAACAGAACATCAGACCAAATGGACTCGACAGACATTTACAGAACATTTCATCCACCAACTGCAGAATATATATTTTTCTCTTTAGCATGCAGACCATTCTCCAGGATAGACAACATGTTAGGCCACAAATTAAGTCTCAGCAAATTTTAAAAGATTGAAATTATATCAAGTATATTTTCAGACCATAATAGAATAAAATTAAAAATTAACAACAAACAAAACTTTGGAAACTATAAAAATACATGGAAATAAAACAACATGTTCCTGAACAACCAATGGATTAAAGAAGAAATAAATCAGGAAATTAAAAAAAACCCTTAAAACAAATGAAAATACAAAAACAACTTACTAAAACCAACAGGATATTGCAAAAGCAGTAGTAAGAGGAAAGTTTATTGTGATAAATGCTTACCTCAAAAGAATAGAAAGACTTCAAATGAACAACCTAAGGTTACACCTAAAAGAAATAGAAAAATAAGATCAATCCAATCCCAAAATTAGTAGGAAGAAAGAAATAATAACTAAAATTAGAGCAGAACTAAGTGAAATAGAGACAAAAAAATGATTTAAAAAATCAACAGAACAGAAAGTTGTTTTTTTGAGAAGATAAACAAAATTGACAAGCCATTGGCCAGGCTAACTAAAATAAGAACAATTCAAATAACACAAATTAGGAACAAAAAAGGAGACATTACAACCAAAACCATAGAAATAAAAAGAATCATTAGAGAGCATTATGAACTATAATCTAATGAATTTGAAAACCTGGAGGAAATGGATAAATTTCTGAACACATACAAACTACCAAGACTGAACCAAGAAGAAATAAAACAACTGGAGACCAAAAACAAGCAGAGATTGAAATAGTAATCAGCAGTCTCCCAACAAAGAAAAGTCTAGAACCATATGGCTTCACTACTGAGTTCTACAAAACCCTTAAAGAAGAATTAACACCAATCTTTTTCCTTTTCTACCAAAAAGTTGAAACAGTGGTTGTTCTCTCCAACTCATTCTATAAGGCCAGCATCATCCTTATACCAAAACCAGACAAAAATACAGGAAAAAAAGAAAACTATAGGCCAATATCTTTGATGAGCATAGATATAAAATTCCTCAACAAAATATTAGCAAATTGAATATAGCAACACATCAAAAAAATTATATACCATGATCAAGTGGGTACAAAAGGAAAGTATCTCAACACAATAAAAGCCATATATGACAAACCCACCACCAATATCATCCTGCATGGGGAAATGCTGAAAGCTTTTCCTTTTAGAACAAGAACAAGACAAGGATGTCCTCTCTCACCACTCCTGTTTTACATAGTATTGGAATTACTAGCCAAAGCAATTGGGCAAGAGAAAGAAATAAAGGACATCCAGATGGGAAAAGATGAAGTTGAATTCTCCCTTTTTGTATATGACATGTTCCTATATATAGAAAAACCTAAAGACTCTACCAAAAAAAAATCTCTTAGAGCTGAAAAATGAATTCAATAATGTGGCAGGATACAAAATCAATACACATTAATTAGTAGTGTTTTTTTTACACCAACAACAAATTAGCAGAAAACGAAATCAAGAAAGCAAGCACATTTATACATTTACAATAGCTACCAAAAAATTAAAATACCCAGGAATAAATTTAACCAAGGAGGTGAAAGATCTCTACAATGAGAAGTACAAAACACTGCTGAAGGAAATTAAAGTGGAAAACAAACTATATTACAAGGCTGTAGTAACCTAAACAGCATGTACCAGCATAACAACAGACACATGGACAAATGGAACAGAATAGAGAACCCACAAATCAACACATGTAATTACAGCCAACTGATCTTCAACAAAGACACCAAGAAAATACAATGGAGAAAGGACAGCCTCTTCAACAAATGGTGCTGAGAAAACTGGATATCCATGTGTAGAAGAATGAAACTAGACTCATACCTCTCACCATATGCCCAAATCAACTCAAAATGGATTAAATATTTAAATATAAGACATAAAAGTATAAAAGCCTGAGAAGAAAACATAGAGAAACACTTCAGGATGTAGGATTAGGCAAAGACTTTATGAATATGACCCCAAAAGCACAGGCAAGAACAACAAAAGTAAACAAATGGAATTATATCAAACTAGAAAACTTCTGCACAGCAAAGGAAACAATCAAAAGAATGAAAATACAACCTACAGAATGGAAAAAAATATTTTGAAGCTATACATTTGACAGGGGATTAATACACAGAATATACAAGGAACTAAAACATTAATAGTGAAAAAACAAATAATCTGATTTAAAAATGGGCAAAGGATCTAAACAGACATTTCTCAAAAGAAGATTCATAAATTTTCAAATCACTAATCATCAGGGAAATGCAAATTAAACCACTTTGAGATATCATTACCCTAGCTGGACTGGCTATTATCAAAAAGACAGAGAATAACAAATGGCTGGTGAGGATGCAGAGAAAGGGGGACACTTATACAGTGTTGGTGAGACTGCATATTAGCACAACTATTATGGAAAACAGTTTGGAGTTTTCTCAAACAACTACAGACAGAACTACCACACAATCCAGCAATCTCAGCACTGGGTATATATCCAAAGCAATGTAAATCATCATGTCAAAGGAATACCTGCATTCACATATTTATCACAGCTCTATTTACTAGGCAAGAGCTACAACCAACCTAAATGTCCATCAATGGATGACTAGATAAGGAAAATATGGAATATATACACAGTGGAATACTACCCTGCCATAAAATTTCTGCCATTTGCAGCAGCATGGATAAGCTTGGAGAAAATGAGGTTGAGATAAGCCAGGCACAGGAAAATACCGCATGTCCTCACTCATAAGTGGGAGAAAAAAACAAATAAATAAATAAATATGAAAGAAAGAAAAAGGAAGAAAGGAAGGAAAAGAAAGAAAGAAAAAAAGAAATTTAGGAAAAAGAGAAAAAAGAAAGAGAAAGAAAGAACAATCACAATTCAGAAGGAGAGAACAGAACTGTGGTTACCAGAGGTGAGAAAGGGGGAGGCGGTTATTGAGAAAGTGATTAATGGACACAAAGAAAAATTATGTTTTGTAATGATAAATATGCTAATTATCATTGTTTGATCATCATACATTGTACACAGGTATTGATATTCAACTCTGTACTCCACAGATATGTACAATCAATTACGTTTCAATAAAAAATAAAAATAAATGAGATGTTTTCTCACACAAAAATAAAAAGTACAATGAAAAAGTTATGCCAAATACTATATGTTTATCAAATAGAAACTGTATTTCCTCAATATATGCAATAGTTAAAAACGTGTTATTTTTTTTTCAAAGATCATGTTATTTTGTTAAAGATTTTAATGATCTCTTTTTGGCAACAAATCAAGTCATAAAAGTGTTCATATCTTTTGATGTGATAACTTTTCCAGGAATGTATTTTTAGAAAAGATTCTGAAATATTTTAAGAAAAAAATCCCTAAAAATAATTCTAGCACAAATACATTTGATGTGAATAATTCCTTATATTTTACAAATTTCCAATTTCCTAGGTCCATCCTACAGAGTAATTATAATTATCTTCTTGAATATTTCTGATTTGAATTTTCTCACTCCATGATTGCTTGTCCTATGTGCTTAGATAATCACCATCATCATCATTATCATCATAGAAAACACTTCCATAGATCTTGGCGTCTCCCAAGTACTAATCTAATCCCGGTTAATTTGTTCCAGTGAACAAATGGAGAAGAAACTTCAATGTGAGACCTTTGAAAATGCTCTGCAGTGTTACATCAGATAATAATGACGACAGGAACTAACTTTTTTTAGCGTGTACTATATGCTAGGCACTAGTCAACTATCTCGTGTAAATTAATTCATTTAATCCTTACAACATAGAAGCGGATCAGATGATAGTAAATACAAATAAATTCTGTAGCATAAAGATGATTTAAGTCCTACGGCAAAACATCTGGCAGGGTGAGAAGAAAAGGGATCACAGGGGAGTGGGTTGCAGTTTAAATAGGTGGTCAGTGTAGACAGAAAGAAGTGACAGTTGAGTAACAACTTAGAGCTGAGGGAGGTGTATGGCTGAAGGAAAAGCATTCCAAGTGAAGAGAATAGCTTCTGGAAAAGACCATAAGGCTGAGAATACCTGATGTGTTCAAAGATTGCAAGTATGCTTGAAATACAGTAAACAGGAGTCAAAGAGTAATGTAGACTGTTCTGAATTCCAAATGAGAATTGATGGTGGCTTCATCAAAGAGCTTGTAATCTTTCAGGGAAGGCTGATAACAAAACAAATAATTACTATGAAGAGAGGTAAGTGTTAACAGTATGAGCATCAGAAAAAAGTTTTTATCTAACGATCTCCAAGTGCGTGTTATTCAGGATAGTTTATTAATAGTTGTGAGGAATGAAAGAGTGAGGTTACTATTTTATAGGAAGCATACCTTAATGTCTTTTGAATTAAAATAAATATTTTTTGAATTCCAGCTTTGCTGCCCGTGTGCTTCTAAACAAGCTACTTAACTCCTCAAAGCCTCAGCTTCCTCATCTGTAAAATGGTCTCAATGCTAGTAACTTCCTCATTCTATTTTTGAGTGTCTGCCTCATTGAAAGTCTGCAAAAGCTGCTTTCTTACTCATTTTACAACAATGTAATTTAAAACATAACTCTAATATCCATCATGGTTATCTTGGTTACTGAAAGATGTCAACTACCCTTTCATCTTTACCCTGAATCATAAGCTCATGTCAAGAATACACTTGTTCATTGAGAGGTACCACCAGTTGTAAGAACTCTTAATGAACTGATGAATTTTTTCAATTAGTGGTTCTAAGTATGATCTGGAATAAATATGAACATCAGAATAGACCTGGAAAAGGATCAGAGATTTGGGTCAATAGTACTTACTTATTAAGCATGCGACCTTGACTAAGTTACTTAACCTTTCCGGGTCTCAATTTCTTTGCTTGTGAAATAGGGTAAAAATTATTTGTAGGGCTGTAGTAAAGATAGCATGAGATCATGCATGTAAAGTACGTTACATGGTTCCTGGCACAGAGTAGAAGATTGCTCTGTATTACTGATATTATTATGAAATCATCTGGGACAGAATAGGCTTTCCATAAATTTTCCATTATTTGCCTCCTCCCCATGACTCAATTTACACCGAACTCCAGGAAATTTTTATCATATATTGTTCTTATGACACATAGATAACAAACAGTAATTTTCCCAGCTAGCTTTTAATTTCTTGAAGACTAGAGACATTTTCCTATATCCCTGGTTAAGCTCTCTTCTTCCTAACTGTAAATATTGATCCCAAGACAACAGCACTGAACACACAGAAATCGATATGGTTGAATTTTTCTCCTGTTTTATGATAAAATGATTACCTACCTTGTCAACACACAAAATGTGCTCATCAAGTATCGTAAATGAATCTGACATTATATTGAATAAGAAAGTCTTATGTGTCCATCAACAGATATTTCATTTCTACTCCCACTTCTTTACCATTAGGTGAATTTAGAAGTCTTGTTATCTACAGACAACCACCCAAAATTAAATGCTGTCAGTCAAAATCTCCCAGCACTTTTCAAAGGGTAAACAAAAGCATTTTGAAACTGTGGAGCCGTTTAACTAAAACCAAGTCAATAATTGGTCAATTTAAGAAAAACAAATCAAGCAAATTAAATAATTGGTATCACTGAAGACGAATTTTTAATTGATTAAGCCATTTAATTATTCAACTAGACTTTGTTGTGTACTTTAGAGAGCCCTGGTAAATGTATATATGTGCACACACACACATATATGCATGTATATATGCATATATACATATATGTATTGTATGCATATTATCATTTAAAGTTGAGACCATGGGTTCTTGTTATTATTGTTACTCATAATTAATATTACTTTTTAAAAAACTTCTTTCAAAGCTTTTGTCTTAGGGTAGAAATAAATGTTATCTAAACATAATCACTCTCTGATTTTTCTTCCTGTTCTAAACAAATAGAAATTAGAAATGATGTAAAATGGTTGTTTGAAACACAGGAAAGTTGATCTTGCTAAGCAGATATCTTAAGAAATAGTGATTGATCACGAAGTTTTCAGTTTCCTAAGAGTGCTAAGTGCACAGAGAGAAGTGGCTAACATTGTTAAATTAAAAACCCAACAGATTTTTTTTTCAAATAGAACAGTAAGCATAGGTTCTGAAAACATAAGATATAAAAAGATGATTAAAGATATAGGAAGCAGTTTCTTACCTCAGTTATTTCCAAAAATACCTGAGAGACTATGAGGTCTTGGAGAGTCGGAGTACACAGCTCTTCTCAATATTCCTAAAAGTAAACAAGAATATGTTTCAGACAGTATAAGAATAACACAGAATCATTAAAATGTCAAGTTTCTTTCTTTGAGTTACAGTTACATTCAGTGTGGTGATAAAGTTTACCTTTTACTATTTAAATAGTTGCTTTTTACTGATCCCTTATTTTATACCAGCATAGTTCTCACAATTCACATACATCATCTGATTTATTCTCACACAACCCTATGGGCATTGTTTTCCACAATTTATAGATGGGTAAACTGAGGCACAGGGAGGCCAAACAGCTTGTTCAAGTCCAAGTCGCTAGTGAATGAGGAAATGCTAAGATCCAGTAAACTCCAAAAATTCTTGCTGTTAAGCATATAAGCAAATAGAAGCTTTAAAATATTGCTTTAATTACATTAAATAAATTAATTATTACGTAACAAATGCAGATCTTGAGAAACACAGTCTTTTACAAACAATACTGACTGGGAGGAGAAGGGGGTGGTGAAAGATATTGTACCAAACTCTCCTTCATACAATGGCAAATTTCTAAATTCAAGATATTATTCACTTATTTACATATTTTCGTTTCTGTTAAAATTCTCCATTGAGGGGAAACATTTTACTTCTCAGTAGAAAAGATCTGAGCTCTGAGTACCTCTGAAGCATGAAGAGAAGATAGTTAGCCTATAAGTAAAGACATGACTGTGTTGGAGAAGGGAGGCTACCAAATCAGCAGTCAGGGCCACTGAACACCAGCATGACTCACTGCCCATGCTGCTGCCACCGCAGGTCTCACCCAGACATGTGGGAGGAAGGTGGGCCACTGACAGCTTTTTACTCCACTGGAGTCTGGGAAATCTAGCAGCATCCACTTTCCACTCCACGTACAGACTCCCATGCCCCAGATCCTGGAGAAGTTCATTGAGCACTTACTTTCAACCATCTTCCAAAGGGTCACTCCTACAGAAAAATCTTTCTCCCCATACTCTGCTTTGGCCATGCAATCTCCTGGCCGGCTATCATAAGAGAGGTGCTTCTACTTGGGATTCACTTAAATGCCTCCTTAGATCCAAGGTGGAGAGAGGATAGCTAATTAAGCGGTCCAGGTAATTGCTCTCTCATGTGATGACAGTAGAAGAAAGTGAGAGATTTCCCCTGCTGATTCCATTTTCACTTTTTGGATCCTTCAAGGTCAGAGAAAATTTTTAGGCCAAGAAATCACTAGAATAGGAATGCATCTTATATATCATTTTAATCTAAAACTTTTCATTACAGCTTGACTTTTATATCTTTTCTGTTACACATGGAGTGTTATAAAGTATTTACTTTATTCAACCTGTTACCAACATACTCATATTTAGGTTATTGATAAACATCATCATCAACTTAGGAATCGATGGTTATATAATGTTCCATTTAAAATATTTACCTCTGTTGGATTTTTTTCCTCTTGGATTTTAAGTGGAATATAAATTGATGCTCCTTCCTTTTCTCCTTTCTCTTCCTTCCATGTGGCAGCCTTCCTTCCTTCCTTCCTTCCTTCCTTCCTTCCTTCCTTCCTTCCTTCCTTCCTTCCTTCCTTCCTTCCTTCCTTCCTTCCTTCCTTCCTTCCTTCCTTCCTTCCTTCCTTCCTTCCTTCCTTCCTTCCTCTAAAGCAGTTTAGAACATACAGCTCACAGTTCTAGGAAGTTTAAGCATTTCTTTCTTTGTTCTTTTAAATCCCCTTTGGTGATGGTCTATAGACATGCTGTGAACTCAGGATTTAATCTTACGAGAAATGATAGACCATTAGGCTGAGGATTATTCTTGTTAACTTCATGTAGGACAAGATATTTTCATGCCACAAATAGAAAGGTAAAAAAATGCAACTTCTTTATTGTCTTTTAATATAATTTCTGTTTTAAACCTTCATTCCATCTGATGCCAGAAGCCTTTATTGGTTTGTACTTCAAAGTAATGTTACTCACTTCAGGATTTTTTTTTTTTTTCTGTTCCTGAATATCTAAATTCATCAGTTAGGATTTTCTCTTTCATTTGCTCCCTAGTATTAATTCTAAGCTCCAGAGCTTGTGAAGTCCTATAGTGCTATTGAAGAGAGGAATTCCAGTTTTCAGATCCGTGTTTTCTGGCATCCTTCAAGATGCAAACTCTTCCACAGGGTTCTTGGGCAATACCTTCCTTTGATATTGGTATATGGCCAGTTACAGCTGCCCCTCTCCCCCCGCCCCACCACCTGCTGAGCTGTCCGTGGTTCTGATGGGGTATGGTCATTAGTCAGCATATTCTGCATCCTTCTTCTCCTGACCATCTGGCTCTTCTTGTCCACCAGCTCTTTCACACCCCTTTTGGGGTATATGAGAAACTTTATGATCCTCTTCCATGGCTCTCTGCAGCCACAGAAAACTCAGAGCAACTTTCTCAAGGCCTTTTTCAGCCTAGGCTTTATTTACTGCTCCTTATACTCTACTGCTGTGACCTTAATGTTTATGTGGTAAATAGGAGAAATCTAGGACCTGTGTTGCTTTCCCATGCCCCAGCAAGAAGCATCCCTGAGTGCCTGCTGCTTTAAATTCTCCAAGGAGATTCTATATCTTTCTATACCCTGAACTTATCCAGATAAATAGGGAACGTGGGACAAGACCCCCAAACTAACACACTCAAACTTTACTGATTCACATCCACCTCTTGGCTTTCTCTACTTTGCAGTGAGGAGGATCTTTATTTGATTTTATTGAGTTTAGCACGTCCTAAATTTTGGGAGGGTCTTTCACTTGAACCAAAATGTTTAAACTTGAAAAAAAAAACGCAGGAATTTTCACATTTATTTGCTCATTTGTTGTGGCAACTTTTCCTCTAATATAAATTATAAATGACTACTGTCTGAACTTCCAGCTTAAGAAAAGATTTTCAAGATTTAAGCAAAGAAATTCAATGAAGAACAAAGAGGTGAGAACATGTTGGTAAGTATCATCCTGCCACCACATAGAAAGGCAAGAACTTAAAACTCACATTGTAGTGAATGGCTAATTCTGGAGTCAGACTGCCTGGATTTCAGCTTTGTCTGTACTACCTATGAGCTATTAAACATTGAGACAGTTACTTAAGCTCTTTTGCCTCCATTTTTTAATGTTAAAAATGAGTACGTAATAATGATGTACCTCTCAAAGGATCGTAAGGATTAAATGAGTAAGTGTGTACAAAGCACTTAGGACAGTGCTAAAGGTAAAGTCTCAAGAAGCATTATTTATGATCAGTATTATTAACAAGCAGCCTTGGTATTTTACTAGTATACACTGGTATGGTCACATTGGTAGTTTACTGATGTCTTTCATTCTGTTAAGTCAGTGTTTATCTGGTGTCAGCCAGACGGTTTCTAGGCAGCGGTGTGATGGCACCTGCCAAGTTGGCTTTTCACATTGTAACAGATTTGGGTGGTAAGGGGACAATGATCTCAAGTGGACTTAGAGAGATTTACAGATTTAGGCAGCATGAGCTTCATGTTATCAGCAGTTCCTCTAGTCTCCCAGGTCTTCTAGGGGCGATGTGGAGACAGTCACAGGAGGATCATGTGCACACAGTCTGGGTGTGTGTCACAGCTGAGGAACACTGACCTTATGATACCCCCATCTCACAAGGGGCTGCTGGCAACCTGCCCATCTTCCCCTCCAGAGAGAGATGTTATCTTTATTATCTTGGAATGTAAGAAAATATTCTCCGTGATGGAGAAGGAGATATTACTATTTATACTGTCCTGGCTTTTTTGACAGAGAGATTTCTCGTATATTCCACCGTCATTTTGTTATAAAAGATAAAATTGATCATCTGAAGAATGGGCAAAATAATCTCAGTAAAATTCACTTAGTAATCACAGTTGTCAACTTCATCTCTTTGTCCTCAAAGAAAGGAAAAATAGTTTTATAACGTTAGGGATCTCCAGTCTGAAAAATGGAAAATTTGATTAAGGGTTTTCCAGAACAATTAGACAATATTCAATATTTTAAACTACTTTAAATTGTTTTTGTTAATTTGACAGGTGAAATGTGGCACTCTTAGTTGTTGTAATGTGCATTTATTCAGTTACCTTAAGCTATTTTTTCATATATTTGTTTAGACTCATTTTCTATTTTGTAATTTAGCCTTATATAGGATTTATAATAGTCACGTTATTTTTCAGTAGAATGGATGAAAACTTCATTAAAATGTTATCATTATTTGTTGCTTTATTTTCCTCAAATTGCTGCTTGCCCTCTTATTTGTTGATTTTAAATAAAATCAAATTAAAATTAAATTGAATTAAATTAAATTAAAATTTGTTAATTTTGTGTTATTTATTTCATCTGTTGAAAAGATATTTAAAGTCTTTAGAGCCCCAACTTATTTTCTTTTATGATTTTTTTTCACTGATTTTTGAGCTCGTTAATCTTGTTCTTACTCACAAATTACGTTCATTTGCATGAGGGTACTTCAAAAAGTTCATGGAAAGATTCATATAATCTTTTAATCCTATTTTCCATAAACCTCTTGAAGTACCCTCATATTTTCTTAGATACATTCAACAATTTCTTTTATTTATTTTTTTCTAGTATGCGCTTGTAGCTTAAATGCGTTCTATTCATTACTCTTTGCTCCACATGGCAGCTATATTTTATGTATTGTGAAGCAAACACATTTTCATATTCTGAAATTTTTAATTAACTTCAGAATCATATGGAATGATCTTTTCCTCAATAATTTTTAAATGCTTTCTTTATAAAAATTTTAATTTTCATCTAAATTAGATAATTTTCTATTTTTTAACCTTTGCACCAGTTCCACGTTGTTTAATTATTATTCGAGTTGAATATTTCTTTTTAAGAATTTCTTAACAAAATATTCCTTATTGTTTTCAACTTTTATTCTCCAAGCTGAACATCAGTATCATTTTGCAAAGTTTCTTCTACTACCACTGCCCCCCCACCCCTGCCAAGTCCTACTGGTATTTGATTTGGAATTAATTTTAACAAATTATTTGGTTAAAAAAAGACAATTTTTCAATAGTCTTTCAAATCAAAACAACAATCTTTTTTTTTTTTTAAATCAACAATCCTGTTACCTTTACCTTTTTACTTATTGCTTTTTGAACTTCCTATCATAGTACATTGGATCTCCGCAGCAATCCTCACCACCTGGGTCATCATATTCATCTCTTTATACTTTCCCTCTGAATTCTTATGAAAGATTTCAGGGTAGTTCTCTAATTCAACATTTAATTTTCTGTAACATCCAATTTGCTGTTTAATGCCTTAATCATTTTTTAGATTCTTGGAATTATAGAGTACTCTATGGTCATGTCCTTGGATGAAAACAGGTCTAATGACTGCCTGTGTACCAGGTGCTAATTTTCCCTTGCACAGGTGTAGCTATCCATTGATCCACCTCCCTAGATGTACCTCAACTTAGGAAACTTAGGGACTTATTGAAAACCCCAATTTTATCTTCACTCTCTACTTTCATGTGCCAAAAATAAAGTACTAGAGCACATATGGAAAATAGGATACAGATATATATATATCTATATATCTGTATATATCTATAAAACACTGATTCCCAAAATTGTAATGTAAAATAATTGAGATTTATAGTGATGAGCAGAACAACCAATCAGCAATCAGTGCTGAGTCAGGAGTGTTTAGTCTATGCCTAGAGTCCTAAAAGCTACAAACCCAATTTTCTACTACCACAGCAAGGAAAATGCAGCTTCTTGAAGCATTGAATTTACTATTCCATATCCCAGAGTCTTTCTATTCCCAGTGATGGTGCTAAAGTTTCCAGCCTGGAAACCCAGAAAATATTGTACAATAAAATTAATAGACGTAGACCATTTCCCCCCTAGTACATCACACAAAGTACATTTGTTGCTTTAAAAATATTACCAAGACAGAAATGTTAATCACAGGTTGTCCCACAAAGAAACGCATGGTATATTGTCCAGGAGTTTGTCTTTAATTCATGAGCCTCTGTCATGACCTATTAGTCTCTGAACCTTCATCTTGATGAGAAATTTCTGGACAGGGATATGCATCCGGTACATATCCATATCCTACAGATAATTTGAAGATCAGAATAAAAGGGATCCTGGCCCTCTGTGGAGATAGGCCTCTGGGATTTAAGGGCCATGCCATTCTTTTCTGAGAATTATGTTT
Source organism: Cynocephalus volans (assembly GCF_027409185.1). Classification (NCBI taxonomy): domain Eukaryota; kingdom Metazoa; phylum Chordata; class Mammalia; order Dermoptera; family Cynocephalidae; genus Cynocephalus; species Cynocephalus volans. Next base: position 154,094,215 of record NC_084463.1, read on the forward strand.
TTCATAATTAAGAAAATTTTGAATTTTACATAGTGAAGCATCTCTGTTTGTTGTGACATTGACTTCAAGTAGCACTCCTCTTCAAAAGTCTTAATAATCTGTGAAAATTAAAACATTAAGGATCCGACCAAGTACAATGAATGACACTTAGGGAATTATGTCTCTCTCTCAGCTCCAGTACAGAGGTCAGCTAGTATCCTTGGCTTTAGGCTGAAACTAAGGAAGGTCTGAACAGGAGCACTAAGAGAGGTTAGTGTTAAAAAAAAAAAAGAGAGAGAGAGAGACCTTAGTTTAAATTTTAAAAAATTTCAAAAAGCCCCACAACTTATGTGAAAAAAAAAGACTGGATAAAGTCTAGGCCAGCAGCCTCATCTCTAACTTCCCTTGACAAAATCCTATCCAATAATTGCAAATCAGCTATTCTTCAAATGGACTTTCCCTTTCACCTGCAAGCTCTTTGAAGCTGGATTCTACTCCAAGGATATGGAGCATTAGAAGCAGTACCTCTCACAGCATTTACAGTTATCTAAAAGGTTTGCTTTAAGTTCTTAACACATGAACTTCTGAATATGGGTGTGGGGAGGGGGAGGTGTACAAAATTCCTTTTACCAGGAACAGTCTCTTAAAAATTCCATGATTTTTGGCCTAAGATTATGAAAATCAGTATCCTAGCAAAAGACAAACAACAGAAGTGTGATTTCTGTCCCAGCTTCCTTCCCTTGGTTGGTATTTTTAATCTCAACTCCCCAGTATTTCTTTATGCATAGTGGCAATTCCAAACAAGGTTCCAGGGGAAACTGCCAAATTTAGACTTTCTCAAGCTCCTAAAGGTTTAGTTTCTTATTGATAATTTTACCAACTATTTACTGTTTATTAATTATTGAAAAAACAACTTCCCAATAGAGACTTGTTCTACTAAACACACCAAAAATGTAAAATAAATAAACATCGTTGGAGTTGGCAAAATCAGGGACTAGATCACGTTACCAACAGAGGGCAAGTTTTGGATTGTCTTTTCTGGTTATATGGAGATAACATGAAGAAACAAAGACGATTTAACAGCAATCACATATAAAGAATTTTCTAGCGATGTTTAACTAGCCAACTGGTCAACCAAACCTTAAATATGGCACACATGTTAAGAATTCCTACTACAACAAATTTATGTCTATGTGAAGTGAGCAAACCTTTTATCTAGTAGGTTACTTTGCTTTGGACAAATCCATTAATAAAGAAATTAATTCAAAAACTCTGTAGATGAAATAATAATTTAAAAGTGAGAGCTAACTTAGAAAATTATTTTAAAAAATATCTCCTAGTACTAATAATAATCTCTGCTCTTTCTAAAATAGGATGTTATTAGAAGGCTTGCTGGTTTCCTGGCAGCCTTGACCAGTACTGGTGCCTCTGGTCCTTGAGGTAATGTCATGCTAGGTAGGGATGAAATATTTAAGGTGAAGTGTCACGTACTGCAAGTATCTGCAAAATATATTTGTATATTCCTTGGTCTATTGATTTGTTTAGTCACAACTGATGAAGGGTGGATATTGAGTTTCCAGAGACTTCTTATGCCTGGCTTTGTGCCAGTCCTGGATTTGTATTAGATGTGTATAGAAACTGCAATTTTGTGCACAATTAGGAGAGTCAGGTATAAATGTTTTAGTTTCTATTCTTCCTACATTGTCCTCTAAAATAATCTCCATAATTAGTAACACCAGCAGAAGATTCTCTTCTTCCATCTATTTACGGCATCTTTGATTTCTTTGTTCCTCAGGCTGTAGATCAGTGGATTTAACATGGGGATTGTAACAGTGTGTAAGATTGATGCCGACTTGTTTTGGCTCAGGGAATCACCCAAGTTCAAATACATATAAACAGAGATGCTTGGGGCAAAGGAAAGGGTCACCACTGTCAGGTGAGAAGCACAAGTGTTAAAAGCTTTGGATCTCCCTTCAGCTGAAGTGATCTTCAGAATGGTGACAGTAATATAAACATAAGATATCATGATGGCCAAAACAGATGTGAATCCAAAGATCACTGTGAGCACAGAGGTCATGACTTGAAAGAAAAAGGTGTCAGAGCAGGGTAGGATTAACAGTTGGGGCAGGCCACAGAAGAAATGGCTAATGACATGTGGACCACAGAAATGGAGTTTAAATAAGGCACACAGTTGAATAAATGAGCCAAGGAAGCCAGCTATACAAGATCCTGCCACCATCTGCACACAGAGGTTGGAGTACATGATGGCTGTGTAGAGCAGAGGATTGCAAATGGCAGCATATCAATCATAAGCCATGGCTGCTAGAAAATGGCACTCAGTCAGACCCAGACTAAAGGAGAAGTACTGCATGGTGCACCCCATAAAGGAGATGAACTTATGTTTCTTGAAGAAGTTTGAGAGCATCTTGGGAGCTATGGTGGAAACACAGCAGCTGTCCAGATACGACAGGTTACTGAGGAAAAAGTACATGGGTGTATGCAAGTGGGAGTCCATACTAATGAGGGTGATGCGACCCACATTCCAGGACACTGTCATGAGGTAGAGCCCTAGAAATATTGAAAATAGGATAATGGTGAGCTTTGGAAATTCAGAAAATTCCAAGAGAATGAACTTTGTAATCGTCGAACTGTTCATTTCCCCAGTCGTTGCATAGGTGATCCTAGGATCTGTAGGGAAAGAAGAGAATAAATCTCTAACATCGTTGTCATCCCAATTTCTATTGAAATTCACCACCTTTTATACATATTGAACACAGAACCAAGAGAAATATTGAGACATTTAAGAGAAAATAACCCTGCTTAATTTTGTCCCTAAATAAATATAATGGTTCTGTGCATCGATTTTCTCACATATAAAAGAGGATAGCTGTACTTTCTATTATTAACCTATCAGTCCCTTGCAAGAACAAAAAAAAGCATATCAATGTTTGGAAGTCCCTTTTTAAAAGGTGCTTTAGAAATTTTAAGATGTTATTAATGGAATTACAATTCCTGTGTACAGTTATGTGACTAAGAGCATGGATTTAGATGTCACACAGCTGTTTTTGGGTTGTAGCTCTGCAGCCTGTAAGTTTTATGACTCTGAAAAAGGTATCTAACATCTTTGAGCCTAAGTTATATCTGAAAAATAGGAATAGTGGAACCTATCTCACAGGGTTACATTAGTTTAGATATTTACAGTATCTGCCATGCACATAGCAAACATTGTTTCAAGTGATGTCATTAGGGGATATCTATCTAGTATAGTTCTGAAGCACTCTTTAGGTTTGGGAAAAACTTTTTAATTTAAACTTTTAAAGGGTCACCTAAATAACATTTTCTGACAACAGTGTGATTGTTAGAAATTAAAAACAATTTGATAGAGAAATATGATCATTGGAAACTACATATTTCTAAACTATTCAGAAGTCAAAGAATAAATTATAATAAAAATTAGACAATAATTTGTAACTTAAATATAATGAAAAATACTATTTATTACATTTTTTGAATTTAACTAGAGATGTATTTAGGAACAAATGTCTTCAATGCATGTTAAAGAAGAATTTTATTTTTCTGAGCATCATCCTTAGACAATTAGGAAAGAACACAAAATAAAATAAGCAGAAGAAGTTTAAAACCAACATGAGCAAATCAAAAGTTAGTCCTTTGACATATCTGGTGAGGTCAAGCAAAAAAAAAAAAAACATTTTTAAAGAAGGGAAAGGGGAACATAATTTAGACCCTGGAGACATTAAAAGGTAATAAGATAATACTCTAAACAAGTTCATGTCAATAAATTTTAAAATGTAAATAAAATGTACACATTTCTAGAAAATGTAGCTTGCCAAAACTGACTCAAGTAGGAAAAACAGCCAGCTCAGTAAATCACATCCTTAATGGTAAAAATATGAGAGCATTATCCTAAAAGGGTCAGAACAAGGAAATAAAGCCCACCATCACATGTTTTATTAATCTTTGCCTGAAGATTCTAGCCAGTGTAGTGAGGGAAGAAAAACAATCAAAATTTAACCACTCCCCAAATAAAAAAATACTAAAAATCAATTTGAGTGAGGTATAATTTACATATGATAAAATATTTCAACCCAAAGTGTGCAGTTGACAAACATGATCACCCATTTGCACACGATTGCAATCAAGATATAACAATTTTTCTTCACTCCAAAATATTTCCTTGTGTTTTTTTTTTCAGTCAATGATCTCTCCTAATTCCCCTGCCTTGGGAAACCACCAATTTGCTTTCTGGCACTCTAAATTAGTTTGCCTTCTTTAGATTTTCAAAATGAATGCATTCAAATAGTATGTATTCTTTGTGTCTGGCTTCTTTCATTCCACATAATGTTTTTGATTCATCCATGTAGCTGTGTTCATTAGTAGTTTATTTTTTAATGACTGAGTAATATTCCATTGTATGTATATATCAGAATGTGTTCATCTATTTGCCTGTTGAATATGATCATTGGAAAGTACATATTTCTAAACTACTATTGCATTGTTTCTAATGCAATACAATTCTAATGCAAAAACAATTTGCATTGTTTCTAATTTTTAATTAACATAAATAAGTCTTCTATGAACATTTGTGTGCAAGTCATTGTGTAGACTGACAGTGTCATTTTTCTTGCTGGGTTTGGCTCCTGACAGGTGTGCCTTGGTGAAATCTGGGAGGTACTGCTACAGCAGCTGCCTTCTCCTGAAGTGTACTCTAGTCCCCAGATGTACATAGCGTTCTTTCAGAAATTAGAAGCCACAAACATCATAACATGAGTATTCAGCTTCCCTGAGCCTCTGTACTTTTGGCCCTGGCTCCTACTGGTCACTTTTGCAAGAGAGGTGCTTCCAACTAAAGATTCACTTAAATGTTTCCTTAGGGTCCAGTATGGAGAGAGAGGAGGCAATTAACAGAAGGCACCATTTTCAGTTAATTATTCTCCAGTGATGGATTGAGAAAACAAATGGAGAAATGTTCTTAGCTGATTGCATTTCTTCACACTATCATGTGCTCCTCATGACCTAATTGAATCAAGTTCCCATTTTCCTTTCCAAACTTTTAGAATCATGAGGTCTGGGAAAAACTATCAAGGTCGAGTGACCTATCATTTATTACCCAAACTGGACACTTTGGTACATGAAAAAGATAGTTATTAATAATCGTGTCAGGACAACAAGCAAAACCTGGACTGTCTTACAAAAACCGGGTTGTATGGTCACCCCAATTTTTAAGTCTAAAACTGGCATTTATTATGGCTTTGGTGATTATGTGCTCAGGCTGTCGGGCAGATTTGCTTAAGGTTGCATTCTGATTTCATCAGTCATGAGCTATTTAAACTTGGTCAGTTTACCTAAACTCACTGTGCCTCAGTTTCTTAATCAGTAAAATGGAGGTGATAATAGAAGAACTACCTCATAGGGCTATGGTGAATTTTAATGAGACAATACCCATTCAGTGCCTGGAAGCACTCAATCAATGTTAGCAATTTTATTATTGCTAATATTGTTGCTTTAATTTTTCCATGTTTTTCTGTTCAGATTTTTACTAAAAGTGAGATCATTTTACAGGTACTTAATCAATTTTTGTTACACACACTATTTTAACATGTTTTTAAAACTTTGTAAATTCTATTTTAATTGCCATATAATATGCTATTCAAAATTTTAAAATGGTTTTCTTACTCTTGGACATGTACCTAGTATTTCGTTTTCTTTTTAATAATATAAATGCAATCCAGATATTCCTGATCTCACTAACCTTAACTATAATATCTTGTTGGGTTTTTTTTTTTGGAATTTGCTCCTTTTATTAAGATGTACTGTTAAATCACAGTTGTAATGTAATGCATGTTTAGCAGCTCAGCAAGCCTATTTATAATTTTCTGCTTTTTAAACTATTATTTATTGTAAACATATTATTATTTCAGATCATGATTTTTCTTTATGCCCTTTACCCAACCTATCCCTCTCTCCCCCCCCCACCTCACCCCCATCTCTAGTATTCTGAAAGTTCAACGAATTGTTTAGGTCTCTCTCTCTCTCTCTCCATTTACTTATAAGTGAGAACATGCAGTATTTCTCTTTCTTAGTCTGTTCACTTAATATAATTTTCTCCAAATTTATCCATGTTGCTGCAAATAGCAGAATTTCATTCTTTTATTTTTATTTTTATTTTTATTTATTTATTTATTTATTTATTTAAAAGTTTTATTTTGTCGATATACATTGTGGCTGATTATTGCTCCCCATCACCAAAACCTCCCTCCCTTCTCCCTCCCCCCCTACCCCCCAACAATGTCCTTTCTGTTTGCTTGTCGTATCAACTTCAAGTAGTTGTGGTTGTTATATCTTCTCCCCCCCCCCCCGGTTTGTGTGTGTGTGTGTGTGTGTGTGTGTGTGTGTGAATTTATATATTAATTTTTAGCTCCCACCAATAAGTGAGAACATGTGGTATTTCTCTTTCTGTGCCTGACTTGTTTCACTTAATATAATTCTCTCAAGGTCCATCCATGTTGTTGCAAATGGCAGTATTTCATTCGTTTTTATAGCTGAGTAGTATTCCATTGTGTAGATGTACCACATTTTCCGTATCCACTCATCTGATGATGGACATTTGGGCTGGTTCCAACTCTTGGCTATTGTAAAGAGTGCTGCGATGAACATTGGGGAACAGGTATTCCTTCGACTTGATGATTTCCATTCCTCTGGGTATATTCCCAACAGTAGGATAGCTGGGTCATATGGTAGATCTATCTGCAATTGTTTAAGCAACCTCCATACCATTTTCCATAGAGGCTGCACCATTTTGCAGTCCCACCAACAATGTATGAGAGTTCCTATTTCTCCACAACCTCGCCAGCATTTATCGTTCAGAGTCTTTTGGATTTTAGCCATCCTAACTGGGGTTAGATGGTATCTCAATGTGGTTTTGATTTGCATTTCCCGGAAACAATAAAACTTCTTAAAGAAAACATAGGAGAAACACTTCAGGAAATAGGACTGGGCACAGACTTCATGAATACGACCCCAAAAGCACGGGCAACCAAAGGAAAAATAAACAAATGGGATTATATCAAACTAAAAAGCTTCTGCACAGCAAAAGAAACAATTAACAGAGTTAAAAGACAACCAACAGAGTGGGAGAAAATATTTGCAAAATATACATCTGACAAAAGATTAATATCCAGAATATATAAGGAACTCAAAAAACTTTACAAGAAGAAAACAAGCAACCCAATTAAAAAATGGGCAAAAGAGCTAAGTAGGCATTTCTCTAAGGAAGATATACAAATGGCCAACAGACATATGAAAAAATGCTCAACATCGCTCAGAATTTCATTCTTTTTTATCCTTACTTTTTCTTATAATTTTTAAACCTTATAAAATATTAGGTTAGACTTGCTTTTTATTTAAAAATTTTACCCTTATTATTAAAAATAATCAAATACATAACAGCACAAAATGTACAGATTAATGAGTTACTATGAGAGTACACTTGTAGCCACCACTCATGAGAGAAGACAGCACTTTGCCACCCACATCAGAAACCTGCCACACGCTCCATCCCAATCACAGCCCTCTCCTTCTCACTGAAGGGTACCACTACTCTGATCTCATGCTAATTCTTTCCTTATTTTTCTTAATTGTTTAATCACTCAACTGTGCAAACCTAAATGCTAACATGAGTTTCAACTTTTTAAAATGTCAGTATCTCTTTCTCTCTCTCTCTCTCTCTCTCCCCCCCCCACCCCCCTTCCTCCCTCCCTCCTGAAATCTATTTGTTTTTCCTTTGGACCTTCTCACACTCTGGATTTTGCTGATTGCTGTTCCATAGCATAGTTTTATATATTTTTCTGTCCTTTGTATTTCCTGTAAATTTGTAGTTAGATATGGAGGCTTAATGTAATTCCATTTTGATATTTTTCACAAGACAATTCCATAGGTAACATTGCACACTTGTGTTTAATACCCAGATTTAGAAACCATGCTTCCATCTGTGTCAGTTCACAAGTCCAATGCTTCACTTGGTCTCCTTCTCCAGGAACCCATGGGAAGACATGAGAAATTGTCACAGGTGCTATCGACTCATCTTGGTTATTGTATGCTACTCAGTGGATTTTTAAAGGCCTTTCTTTGCTTCTATTTTCCTCCCCAGTAAGTAAATTTCATAGGGGTTTATTCTGATTATTTAGATATTCTTCTGATTTTAAATTTGTGCATCTTTCACATGAGTAATGACTTTTCTTTCTTTCCTTATGCTAATATTGTTCATTGCAATGAAATAAAATGGCTTCTGTCAGAATGTGTGCATATCTGTTCAAATATTTTAGAACAAGTAAGAGAAAAAGAAAAAAAAGTAAGCTTTTTATTCCCTTCTAGATCAAAGATAAATTAATATTTTGTGTGGAAAAGGGGGTGAGCATGAGGCAAGATACTGTCAGGTAATGTAAGTAATAGGTTAGAGGCCTTCCAGATTGGTTGTCACAGCAACAGCTAGGGCTATAACAAAAATTCCCAGAAACAGGAATTCCCAGGAAACAGAAACAGGATGTGAGGCTTAGGTTATCTGAAGAGGTGGATAAGAAGTATCTGACACAGATAATCCTTTGCACCATTCAAATCTGTTTATGCCCTCCCATCATTTCCAGCTCCAATACTACAGTATGGAGTTTCCATTTTTGCAGAAACTAGATGCCCTCATTTTCTCTCCAAAAGATGAAGTGCAGTCAATAAGGTTAGTGAAGCAGGTTACTTTCCTTGCCACAACAACTGGTTGTAAGGCACTAGCTGATTAATCTTATCTCTCCTCCACCAATGATTTCATATTTTCCTCACACTTAGCCATTACTTCAGCTGGACTAGGTTGCTTGTCTGGAAGATTAAACCAGATCTCCATAACTGAAGAGTCTGAGCCCTTAGTTGCCTTGATCTTAATAGTTCTTGGTTGCTGAACTTGCCCATTAACTGCTCTCCCTGGGCACAGAAATGTCAAGAAATACCCCAGTGAATACCCTGGGTTCCAGACATGCTCCAGCCTCTATTGTGTAGCAGCAACCCTTATAATGGTAATAATGTCAATTACCCCCGCTGTACAGTACATCCTTTCTTTGCACTCTGGTCTGCTACCACCAGGTGGGAGTCTCAGTTTCAAGTTCAATGAAATCTTTATGTTCCCTGGAAGATGTGTTTGCACTGGAGATCAAGGATCTTTACCTTGGTAGAATCTAAGTTTGTGGGAAAAGGAAGCACATATCATATAAGTGGACCACTGGGAATGACAGTGAAAAAATAAAAGTCTGCTTTCATTCTTTGGTTCCAGGATTTAGACATGTATATTCTGGCTGCAGGCAGTCCCTATCACCTGGCATAAAGCAGGGGCATGCCCAGAGTCCTAGGCAGGAGCTGCAGGCAGCCCCACCACCCAGCAGAAGTCAAGAGCATGCTCACAGTCCTGGGCAGGAGTCACAGGCAGCCCCCACCACCTGGCAGAAGGAAGAAGCATGCCCAGAGTTCTAGGCAGTAGCTGTGGCAGCATCACCCACCCAGTAGAAGGCAGGAGTACATCCTGGGTCTGGGGTCTTAGGCAGGATCTGTGGGCAGGAATCCCTGCCTGGCAAAAGGCGGAAGCATACCAAAAACACTACTTCTGCATGATAGGTCCTCCACAGCCACTGCTGCTGCAAGGGAAGCTTGCCATCCTAGCAGCAGCCACAGCACCATGCACCATGCACCACCCACTAAACTGCATTGATACAAAGAGAGTCACTAGCAGAGACCAGAAAAAGAAGAGGAAGTCTCTCTTCTCAAAGCCTACTCCACAGTAACAGAAGAAGGAATTGCCCTACCAGATGAGCAGACATCTGTGTATAGATACCAGAAATAGGAAATACCAAGAAAATATGACATGACCAAAGGAATACAGTAATTCTCAAGTAACAGACCCCGTAGAACAGAAAACCCTTGAAATGACTGAAAAGGAATTCTGAGCAACAATCTTAAGGAAATTCAATGAGATATGAGAAGATTCAGTAGATAACATAATGAAACAAGAAAAAATATACAGGATATAAAGAAGGAAATTTACAAAGAGATCAATACCTTAAAAAAAGAATGTAGCAGAACTCCTGGAACTGAAGGATTCATTCAATGAAATAAAAAATACAACCAAGAGTGTAACCAGCGGGTTAGAGCAAATAGAAGAAAGAATTTCTGATCATGAAGATAGTCTTTTGAAAATAACCTAGACAGACATTAGAAAACTAAAAGGAGCAAAGAATTTTAAAAAATGAATAAAATCTAAGAGAGCTAGCAGACAACCTTATACACATAAAAATTCAAATTATGGGTGTTCCAGAAGGGGAGGAGACAGGAAAGGGCACTGATAAGCTATTCAACAAAAACTTACTTCCTATGGAGGAGATGTCTCAGCATGCCCAAGATTACCGGACCTCTTAATACTTCACCTATGTGGCAGGTTCCTAACTCTTACTTTCTGGCATTTAATGTCCTGCCCATTAGATCAGTTAATGTGGTAAAGATAACATGTACAGTTTGGCAGGTGAATTTAGACTATCACCCAACTGAGCTACAATAGTTCACTGACATTCACATTTATCTATCTGGTTTTTCCAGGAGCTAGACAAGTGGACTGAAAGGGAATATGATGGGAACACCACTCCTGCATTCTTCAAGTCTTTAATGCTGGCTCAAATCTTTATACTTTTTTCAGAATGCAATATTCATTCTGATTTACAATCTTGGTTGGGGGTGGTGACAATTTCAAGGGTTTCCACATGGCTCTTCTTACCAAAATGTCACTTATCCGTAGACCCAGGAAACAATCTGAAGGTTCTTTCAGTACTAAGCATATATATCTTAATTATACAATAGGGCACTGGAGAAGTAGTCATAGGACAGGTGTGAAGACCCATTGGACCTTCTGCGAGATGGATTTCATCCAACACTCCATTTACCATCTGGCATCCAGAAGCTCTCACTCTAATTGGAGGACCATAGTAATATTTCAGATCTCCTGATATCAATGTCAGTTTAGACTCCATGTCCAATAATCTCTAAATAGCTTGAATATTTCCACTTTTCTATACATAGTTACACTGACAAAATACCATTGGGGAAGGAAGAAAGAAATGTTTGTCATATATACTTAATGTATGTATGATAATTTTTCAAGGGGATCTGATACCCCTTTAATAAATGGCTTCTGGGTCCAAAACTGACTTAGATATGGAAACTGAATAAAGAAACACATTTTTCCACTGCTTCAGCTGATATCAGAGTCTTGATTTTTTTAATTACACAAGTCATTAATATGCAGTATGTGATGATCAAATCAATATTACTAGCATCTTCATCATTACATATGTCTTTACCCAAGTCATTTTACATCCTACTCAGTTGTCCATGTATCTGTCCCCTTGGCATACCAGTTCATTGGCAAAAACAAACAAACAAACAAAACTCATGGATATGCTCCAGTGTATATATTTCTACAGATTCCTGGTGGTCAAACCACCCTAATTTCCATTCTCACCTTTCTGACCATTATGGTAACTGTATTAGTCTATTTTTGTTGCTTTTAACAAAATACCTGAAACTGGGTAATTTATAAGAAAACAAAATTTATTGTTTACAGTTTTGGAGGCTCAGAAGTCCAAAGTCCAAGGAATACATCTGGTGGTGGTGATGGTGACCCAGGCATCTCACATGGCAAGATGGTGGAAGCAGAGAGAGCAGAGCAGAGAGTAACCTTCCTATTCACTCTCCTTTTAAAGCCCTCCAAACCATGCCCACGACCACCATTTTTAATCCATTCACTATGGCATGTTCCTACAATCTAGTCACCTCTTCAAGGCTCCACCTTTCAATTACCATAGTAGGATTTCCCACCCTCAACAGTTACAGAGGGGATTAAGTTTTGGGAGGACATTCAATCCAAGGTAGTAACTATGCTTAGCTTGCATCTGATCATTGAGAGTTGCCAACTGGCCTTGGAAATTTTAAATGCTATTATCCTAACTGATACCACTGAGCCCAGTTCCAAGTCACCATTCCACTGTCAACCTTATTCTGCAGAGGATAACAATCACCATGCTTGTCAGAGATGTATGTGTACCCTTCACCAGTGTATCATCTGAAAATGCAGGTGGCAGGTTTTCAATGCTTTCCTTTTCTTTAAAGTTTTATATTATAGCTTTGTGTTTAGGAGGCCATTAAAAGAAAATAAAGTATAACCTTAACTACTAAAGGAAAAACTAAATCATAAAAAGTAACCAATCAATCCAAAATAGAGAAAGAAAGATTATAAAAGGAAACAGAGAACAGAGGGACAAACACAAAACAAAAGAGGTAAACTTAGACACAAATATATCAGGAATAAAATTACAAGTAAAAGGACCCAATATTATAGTTAAAAGGCAAAGATTAACAAGCCGTATTTAAAACTGTTCAATGATGTACTATGTATAAGGATCATATGTAAAAGACAAGTTTATAAAAGGATCATAAGTAAAAGAAGAAAAAAGTTTCATCAGAGTAATAACCAAAATTAAGCTGGTGAAGGTATATTAATATCATTTAAAATGAAAAAAAAATTCCTAGCACAAAATATTACTAGTGTTATAGAGAATCATTTCTTAATAATAAAGGAAAATATTTACCAGAAAACTATATAATTTCTAGATTGTATGCATCTAATGAATATACATTATAGAGCAAAATTACAGAATTTCAAGGAAGAAATGGACAAATCTACAATCATATTATGAATTTTTAGAAGGACATATACCTTAGTTTATTATCAAATGAAAAGTCATGAGATAAGTAAGGATATATAAGGTTTGGACAAGCCTGGAAATACATGCCCACTGCACCTAATTGCAGAATTCACATTCTTTTTAGGTTCACACAGAACATTTATACAAAATGACAATACATTGATTCTAAAATTTCCAGGGAAATTCAGTGAGCCATTGAATACAAGACTTCTTGAAGATGAGCAAGTTGATAGAACTTATCCCACCAGATATCAAGATTTACTCTAAAGTTATGGCAATTAAGTAAAACAATGAGGTAGTGAAATAGAGGTAGACAGATGGATCAACGGTACATGATACACACCACATATATGAAAACTGTGTTTATGATAGAGGTAGATCTGCGAAACTGTGGAGGAAAGGACTGTTATCTTAATGAACAGAGCTGGGTTAAGTGAGTATCCATAAGGAAAAAAGAAGAAAAATTGAACCCTCCACCTCATATCATTGATAAAAATCAACTACATCTGCATTATAGACTTAAACATTAAAAATACAGAACTATGAAAGTTATAGAAGATAAATTAGGAGAATACCATCATGTCCTAGGGCTAAAGAATGAGCTATGCAAGAAACAATATGAACTAACCACATAGGAAAAGCATACATTTAATTTCATTAAAATTAAGAATTTATTTTCTTTAAAAAAAGCATAAAGAAATTGCTAAAAGACAAAAAAAGATGTAAAAGATATTTTCAACACATTTAACCACAAAAACTCCTATTCAGAACACATAATGTTCACAAATCAATAATATACGGACGACCCAATATAAGAATGCAAACGTCATAAACAAGAACTTGGACTCACTCTAAGCTAGGCCTGGGCCAGGACTCCATTTATTATCTGGCTCCTAAATATCCCCACAATCTATTGTGGGTGGGGGGGGCGGAAGATGATTCTTTGGAACTCTGGATATAAATATTAGCTGACTCTGTGCCTTACAGTTCTTGAAATATCTGGGCATTCCCCCCTTTTTTCATCCATAATTGCACAAGTAAATGGCCATAATTCCCTTTGGGAAAGAACTGGGTGATCATTATCACTTCCATTTGCAGGAATCTACCTCCTGAGGACATGGTCTCTCCTTAAGGTATCTAAGCATCTGCCACAGAAGAGGATGTAAGCAACATCCAGTTGATATTGGTCCATCTCTGTCATGAGCCATTGCTGACGCAATGGGTACATGAATGAAGTAGCCATGGTGACAGCAATGAAGGCTTTGCATGGGCTCTATAACACAAGTTCTCACCTACTAAGGCTGATCTAGCTGCAGCTGCTGCTAGAATATTCAACCTGCCAGCAACAGACACTAGTGATGAGTTCTCAATGTGGCACTATCCCTCAAGAAGACCATCCATGCATTTTATGGTAAACTGATTTCAGTGGACCCCTTTCACCCTGGAACGAGCAGTGATTCATATGAATAGGGTACACACATATTCTAGACATGGATTTTCATTTTCCATCCATAGGGCCTCAGCCAGGCTTACAGAGTATTTGATCCACTGACATAGGATCCTATATAACATCACACTGACCCAAGGAACCAACCTTCTAGCAGAGGAAGTGCAGCAGCGAGCACATGACTGTGGAATCCATGGATGCTCTCACATGCCACATCATGCAGAATGATGGCTGATTGAATGGTGGAATAAACTCTTGAAGGAATAAGTAAGGAGCCAAGTATAAGATGATACTGTGCAGGGATGGCTATCTTTTTAGTGCAAGAATTTGTTTTAAATCAACAATCATTCTACGCTGCCTCATCCAAAGTAGGTAGCCACATAGGTGTGGAAACCAAGGTGTGGAATTAGGAGTGGACATACATACCATCACTATCATTTGGGGTGACCCCATTGGGGATTTTGTTCTTCCAATCTCTGTGATTCTGGGCTCTTTGGGGTTAGAGGTTATGATTCCCTGCAGAAAAATGGTTCCACTACAGACACAGTGAAAATCCCATTAAATTTAAACACCTGCTGCTCAGTCACATTCTTGCAGAGCCATCATCCTGGCCAGTGTAACTGATCTTTTGCTATATAATAAGGGCAAGGGAGAATATATTTTGAACCCAAGTGTTCTACTAGGGAATCTCTCGATACTCCCTTGCCCAATTTTCATGATAAATGGACAAGGTCAGCAGTGATGGCCTGAGAGAGGAGTGGTACCTGGGGCTCAGAATCTTCAAGAATGAGAGTTTTGGCCAACCCAACATGTAAGCCACCTAAACCAGCAGAAAATGAGGTTTAGGGGAATCTAGAATGGATAATAAAAATCAAATGATGAGTATTAGTTGCCAACTCAATACCTGATGCAGTGTTGGGGATGTCGTTTATCCCACTACTCCTTGTAGTTTTCTCCAGGAAAAGAGATCAACCAGAATTTGGAGGAAATATTCCCAAAAGTTATTACACAAGCAAGAAGATCTGAATGAGTGATGGATTGTAACGGATGCTGCAGCACACTGTTCAGATTCCACCTTCGGGACTAAGGCATTTATTCCACCATCTGGACAGATTTCAAAGCTGATGACTTTCAGCTGAGTGCCTGTCCAAGAATTTCCCTGAGACATCTCCCTGAAGGTCATGCTTCCTCTTAAGGTAGGGCAACTTGGGGCTCGAGATGTCCAGAGTTCCCACAGGCACTGACATCTTTGTTTGAATGTGTCACAATTCAACTTCTTCCCAATTCTACCTTCACTTCATTTCAAATGTTGATTCTGAGATTATTCCCCCAACAAACTTCCTGCAGGTAAATCTTAGCCTCACAGCTTGTTTCTTAGGAGTTCTAACCTAAGACGATCATTTTTAAAAACAGGAAAGTTGAAAATATGTACAACAACATAGTAATTCCCTATGACTCAGTAATTCTACTTCTGGATCTATATATCAAAGAAATTGAGGGGCAGAGAATAAAGATGGCAGAATAGGCAGTCCCTAGTATCACTCTCTCCCTCAATCAACCAATTTACACCTATAAAAAAGCAAAGACTGCCAAGCTGGGGCTGTTGGAGCTCAGGGGAAAAGGAGAGACCTACAGAGTTCATGAAGGCAGAAGAAGCTGTGATGAGAGAAAGAATGGACCGCTAAGATTGTTTTGAGCCCTGGCTATTTCAAGGCTGGCCCTGAGGAGCACATGAAGCAAGAGCTGGCAAAAACTGAAGCTGTGCCCTTTGTGTAGAGTTGTTTGGAGACTGCAGGGGAGAGGAGGGTCCTGGTGGTTCCCAGGACAGTGAGACCACTGACAGGGTTCCTGTGGACCCACATAGGACAGAGGGGCCACAAACATCTGGAAAAAGGAGCCACTTAGAGGCCAGTGAGTCACTGCAAGCAACCACCACAGGCCCACTCAGTGTAGACTGGTCAGGAATATAGAACTGCAGGGGGTGCAGTTTGCTGAAAAGACTCGGGCCCAGAGAAGAGTTTCCATACAACCCAGGCGTATTGGATCTCACAAGACCCAGAAGTACTTACAAGGCTGACAGTTAAAACCTGAGCTGCACAAAAAACCTTCGCCAGAGAATCAGCAGCAAAGCAGCCATTTAGCTCAAACACAGGGCTCAAGTGCTGGTCCCCACAGGAAGTTCTGCATTTTAGAAGTAAGCCAAGGACAACAACTTAGTTCCAGTGCAGAGTTTAAGTGGTGGGGGTAGCTGGCAATCCAACACAGAACTGAAAGAAAACACAAAACACCCACAAACCAGAGACAAAGTTCTGATATTAACCAGTAAAGGTCTAACACCACCAAAGAACACCTATAAAACCTAGAAGAGCTGGAAGCCCACCAGGCTCCTGAGCTGGGGTGAGGGGGACTCAAGGGCCTCAGCCATGACCCCACAACATCTGCATCCAGCCCAGTGATGACTGAACCTCTGCAGAAACCCCCCCCAGACTCCCAAGCCAGGATAGGGGAGGTCTGAGGGTCTTGACATCTACATCCAGCCCAGTGATGACCAAGGTGCCACCAGAAGCCCCTCAGGATCCCTATCCAAGATTGGGGTGCCTAGGGCCTCAGCTACACACCCCTGATGTCCATATCCAGCCTGACTGTGACTGTGCTGCTTCTGGAATCTCCCCAGGTTCCCAAGCTGGGTTCGGGGGGTGCCAAGGGCCTCAACCACACCCCCCTGATGTCTGCATCCAGCCCAGCAATGACCACACTGCCACTGGAAGCCCCCCAGGCTCCCAAGCCAGGGTGAAGGGTGGCCAGGGGCCTCAGCCACACCCCCCAGCCCTCCCACTGGGCCAGCAAAGGAGCCCACCATGGGCCGGTCCCTCCCCCTCACCACCACGTTTGTCTCCCTACCCCCCTATCCTGTCCCCTCTCACTGCTACACAGCAACATCTTTAGAATGTAAAAAGTAATAATAATAAATAAATTTTTTAAAAAGAAATTGATACACACATGCACTAGACACAATTTTCCCATAACAACATTGTATTAGCCTCAAACTGTAAACAACCCAAATTCCCATAAATGTGGAATGGACAAATAAATTGCGGTCTAATTATATACTGAAATCCTGTGTCAAAATGAAAATGCACAAACTAGAGTTGCACTATTATATGGATGAAAGATGCAAATATAACATTAAGTAAAAGAAGCAAGACACACAAAAAATGTTTCAATAGGATTCCCAAAACTGAAAGCTAAGGAACAGGCAAACTTGAACTATATGGTTCAGTTATAAATAAATAAATAGTAAAATTACAAAACAAAGCAATGGATGGTTTTTTCAGGTGTGGATAGAGGCTTTTGTGATTCAGAAAGGCACACAAGAGGCTTCTGGAATGATGGTCATGTTGTGTTGTCTGCTATCAGTTGTGGTTACATAAGTCTTCTTTCTATATCATTACAGTGTACCTTTATACTTTATTTATTTTTGTACATGTGTAACAATTTTACAATAAAAAGTAAAAATAAGAAAACATTTTAAACAAATGATTTGAGTAAGATAATTTCTCCATTGAATAAAGACCAGTTTTGAAACTAAAAATTCCAACAGAATGGAGTAAAGTAGACCAATTCATTTTAAAATGAAACCGTATTCATCCTGTAACTTTCTGTGAAAACCTCCAGTGGTCCACACACTCTAGAGAAGAGGGCATGGATTTCTTGTAGGAATGACAAACTTTGTCAGAGCCTACAGAGCTCTGTTTGAGTTGAACTATTCCGACCTAAACAAATGGAACAATTTGGATTTTCTTATTGCTGTAAAATAATATCACCTTTCTGTTACTAAATGGAAATTTTCAGATGTTATCATGTCTTTGAATAGACCTAACACCATACAAGATTTTTCTGGACAAGGATACATATTAGACATGTCGGAGTACAAATAATATCTGAGATGTTAATTATTTCTAAATTAAGATATAATTTAGAAGGTCAAAAAATGTGAAGGCCCAGTACTGATTATTGATGAGTCATCTCGTACATCAAGAATCATAATATCTATTAATTGGCAGTACCTACAAAAATGGCAATGGAAAGCCATTATTGATGTTTCAAAGGCCAATGGAAAGGTGTGCACTTATTTTAAGTTACACAGCACAGTGAAATTAAACCATTAAATTCCTTTGCTTTTCATGAGAATAATAGCAATTCACTGTGAGTTCTATTTTTCAGACTTATGGTTGCTTTGATTAATAAAAATGGGGAAATTCATTATTAAGAGGGAAGTTAAACTCTGTTTGTGATATGACTTCTGGCTAAGTTCATTCCTCTGGCTGCTGTATTTTCCTCCTATATAAAGTGATAACAGTGACTGCCTTACGGGGTTGTTTAAGCTCTTAGTTAAGATATGAAATAGTGTCTAATGTAGCACCCACCACATAGGAGGCTCTTGACTCATAGTTGTTACTATAGTAAGAGTTTATTATTTTACTATTTTATATTTTACCACTATTTTTATTATTAAGAATCATTACTATTATTACTTAAAGAATATTCTGTAGGTAAATCTCTCTAGTCTTGGCTTTATAAAAGCAAAAAGGCAATGTGGAATTTGGAACCAATGGTCCTACATGGCATAGTCTGCACCCTCCATAGTATCCACCCCACGAACTGGATAATGTGTAACGTTACACAAGAGGTTTTACTCTTAGCTGAAAGGACTTGGTTTCTGTTACAACACAAGTATCTCTTTGGAGAAGTGGAGGCAGGATGAGAAAATAACAAAGAATGAACAAGTATTGGGGAAGGGAAGATAGTTAGATGAAGATGGGAGGGAGGAACAAAACATTGGTACTTGAAGCCCATTGGAGGGTGAAGAGAGTAGGAGAGTGATAGGAAGGAGGAAATGCAGGACAGGTGGGACAATGGTGGTGGCGAACTGGAGGCACTGGAGACAAATCGTCCTAGGATGCCCCTGCCAATGTTACTTCCAAAGGTACTCTTTGCAGTTCTGTACCTGGGTAAGATCTGGGAGCGTGGCCAACACTGCTGGCTTTCTCAGTTCTGCATCCCAGCCTTTCCCTTGGTCCTCAGGAAAGCATTGAGTTCTTTCAGGAGATGTGCTTCCAACTAGGGATTCTCTTAAGTTTTTCCTTCGGGTCCAATAAGGAGAGAGAAGACACAATTGGCGAAGACAACATTTTACATTAATTATTCTCAAGACGGTTGGATGGAGGAAATGAGTAGAAAATTTTCTTAGCTGGCCCCATTTCTTCATCCATTAATGGGCCCCTTATGATCCGATTAAGAGTTATTATCTGGGTAGTGCTTACCATGTACACACATTATTCTGAGCTCTCTACATAGATTAATCCAATACTCACAATAACCTAGGCAACAGTACTGATCCTGTGCTCATTTCACAGATAGTTTAAGTGACTTGCCCAAGGCCACCTCACTAGTCAGTGTCAGAGCCAGGGTTCAAAGTCAAACAGCCTGACTCCAGACTGTGGCTCTTAACCCAATATACTCTCCTGTTTCTAATGTCTGAGTCAAATTCCAAGTGTTCTTTTCAGACTAGAACCAGAAGGGACCTTTAGAGTTATAAGGAACAATACCTTCAATTTGGCTTCGATGATTGATGGGGTTTGGATGTGTTGTCCCCTCCAAAATTCATGTGGAAATTTGATTGCCAATGTGGCAGTGTTGGAAACTGACTGAGTCACGGGGGGCGATCCCTCATGAATGGATTCATGCTCTCCCTGGGGGAGGGGGATTAATGAGTGAGTTCTCGCTCTATTAGTTCCCACCAGAGCTGGTTGTTTAAAAGACTCTGGCACCTCCTCTCTCTCTTGCTTCCTTTTGCCATGTGATCTGCTTGTACCTGCCAGCTGCCTGCTGCTTTCCGCCATGAGTAGAAGCAGCCTGAGGCCCATGCCAGATGCAGCTGTCCCGGAATCGTAAGCCAAATAAACCTCTGTTCTTTATAAATTACCAAGTTTCAGGTATTCTGTTATAGCAACACAAAATGGAGTAATAACAATGATCAAGTTTGAGTTAATAACCATGACATACTTACAACATTGTATTTCTGTCACATTAATATTCAGTAAATGTTACCATGATTATTTTTCTTCTAGGGAATAACATTTGCAAATTTGAACTATTCTCTTTTCTAAATAATATATCATAAGCATGTTCTAAGTTGTTTACAAATGTTCAATTAACATCATTTTACTGATTACATAATATGCTATTTTATGGTCATATCATTGTTTACTTAACAGTGTCACTTCTATTAGACATTTAGTTTTGTAACCAAATTTTAAATATTATTTTTTAAATAGTTTTATTTTTTTGGGGGGTGTAATTAGTATATTCAACATTACACAATATAATGTTTCTTTGTGGCCCTTCATCAGTTTCTCACTAAGCTACCTCTAGTAGCCTCAGTTCTGTTCTCTCTTTTTGAAAGTTCAATGAATTATTGTGATTGTTGTATCTTTCTCTTTTCTTTATTTTTTTATTTTTTAACTCCCGAGTGAGGACATGACGTATTTCTCTTCCTGTGCCTGGCTTATATCACTTAACATAATTTTCTCCAAGCTCATCTATGTTGCTGCAAATGGCAGTATTTCATTCTTTTTTATGGCAGAGTAGTATTCCATTGTGTATATATACCACATTTTCTTCATTCAGTCATCTGTCAATGAATGGGTTGGTTCCAACTTTTGGCCATTGTGAATAGAGCTGTGATAAACATAGGAGTACTGATATCCCTTCAACATGATGATTTCCATTTCTTTGGGTATATACCCAGCAGTGGGATTGCTGGATCATGTGACTATTCTCTCTGCAGTTGTCTGAGGAAACTCCAAAGTGTTTCCATAATGGCTGCACTAATGTACAGTTCCACCAACAGTGTAGGAGGGTACCCCTTTTTTCCACATCCTTGCCATTGTTCATTATTCTCTGTCTTTTTGATAATAGCCAGTCTAGCTGGGTGAGATGATACTCAGTGTAGCTTTGATTTGCATGTCCCTAATGCTTAGTGATGCTGAGCATTTTCTCAAGTATATAAAAAGAACCCAGATGTCCTTGAACTTATAAGGCTATGGTTACAATTTCTTTTAATATCCAGTTTAACAGCACAAGCTCCCGTCTTGCATTATTGTATAAGCTTAGTGTTTTCCTAGGTTCTCTCTAAGGGGACTAGAAAAGTACCCCTAGGACATTTCAAGAAATGCTTGCATGTTTTCTGGAACGTTCCAAGTTGTAGATGTTATCACAGTCAGAAATTGGGTTCTAAATTGTTGCCCTGCTTTTTAGCAAATCTCTCACTATCTTATGCTCTTCTGCTTTTTTCCTCCCTTAATCCCAACAGGGATTGCAGATATTAAGCTTGTAATATAGTTACCAAGAATTTATTGAAATCTTGGCAAAGAATATAAGTAAACATTGATTTTAAGGATGTCCAAAAACTGGAGAAGAAATAACTGACCTCATTTCCACAGGCCTGTTGCCAGTATCAACTCACCCCATCCTCTTATTACCAGGTTCTTGACTCCACCACAGAAAAGAATTCAAGAGAAGAGTCACAAGAGAAGATGAAAACAGGTTTAATGTACCTAATAAGAGATACAGATTTTACAGAGAAAGTGTGGCCTAGCTCCAGATACTGAGAAGGACCCACACCAAGTTTAATACAAAAGTAAGAAATACACTCCTAAAGTTTAGTACAGAGTGCAGGCTGGCTCAAGAGAGTGAGCAGCCACCTGATAAAAGTAAGCTTAACACAAAAGCAAAGCATGCACACCTCAGTTGGCAAAGTGTGGGTTGGCCCCAGCAAAGTGAGCAACCACTTCACCTCTGCCAGGATTCAACTTTTATAGTTTTGCTATCTAATAGCTATTCATGTCACCTAATGAATACTCAATTAAGGGAGTGGTTCTCTGTTATGTAACAGTCTTGCACATGCTCCGTTGGTCCTCTTTTCGGGCATGTTCATTGGTCTAATTCTATCACATGTACTGAACATATCCAAGAATATTCTGTGCTCTTTAGCACCTCTAGTGGAAGGTCATTCAAGGAATAAACCCTATTTTACCGAGCATGCTCAGCTACCAGGGCTATAAAACCCTTCTCTACTAAGTATGCCCAGCCACTGGATTTGCATAAGCCAGCCCCTTGCAGTTTCAATTTCCCTGTGTTGGTGCCCAAAATAGGTCTAATTAGCAACAATAACTTTCCTCTATGGCAGGGACTAGAGGAAAGGCCTGAGACCTTGGGAAGTGGCTTGAAACCAAGAGGTGTGTCTTATAACCTGAGCCCATGGAAACCAAGCACTTCCTATCTCAATTTTACTCCTGGCCTGTAGCATCCTGACAGGTAGCGCTAGCCAGCTAGCTTACTTTCCTCAATTGTGACTGCCTGGAAAATGTTTCTCCTGCTAAGCATTTAGGTTCCTAATGCTCAAGACCCAAATAAAGGAAACCATTTTGCCATCATCTGAAATGATCAACTGAGTCCTTAATTTCTGCTCTTGGATTCAAGGCAAGGACTAAGATGATGTAAATAAAGCAGCTATTGTGAAAATTTTAAGGAGGTACTTACTCTCAGGGTTATGCAAGTACAGGGCCCCTAATCCTAGCCGTGCAAGGAATGATTTCTTTCCATGATAATTGGTGTATTAGTCAGGGTTCTCCAGAGAGACAGAACCAATAGGATTACATAGAGGGACAGATAGATAGGTAATAAATGAAAGATAGATGACAGATAGATGGTACAGATGGTAGATAGATAGATAGATAGATGAAAGGGTATTTATTAGAAGGCTTGCTTATGTTTTTATATGGGAAGAGAAGTTACACAGTAGGCCATCTGCAAGCCTGAGACCCAGGGAAGCCAATAGCATGGCCATTCATGTCCAAATGCCTCAGAATCAGAGAAGCAATTGGTGTGACTCTCAGTCCAAGACCAAAATCTTGGGGTCCACTAGTGTAAGTCCTGGGGGCCAAAGGCCAAAGACTCTGGAATTCTGATGTCCAAGTACAGGAGAAGAAGGGTGTCTCAACTTCATGAAAGAGAAAGGGCAAATATAAGCAAATGAAGAAGCTTGCCCCTGGTGAACCTGCCCATGAGTTGTTGAGCTAGCACATGTGCACACATTCAACTGAGAAACAGATGGACTGATGTGTCCTAGTGACCTCCCTAGTCAGAAAATCAGCACAGTGACCATGCTATTGGCCTACTAGTCCCAGAGACCCTGACACACCACATGCCCACACCCCAAGCCTGAGAATCAGCTTAGCAACCCCATTCCCAGTGAGTCATCTCCTGAGATGACTAACCACAGGATATATGCACACATCCTGGCCTGAGAACCAACCCAGGAAGACAACACAAGAAAAGCCGTGTTACCACCACCACCACATCCTCCCAAGCCTAGGTCACTAAAGCACTTTCAGACATAGCAAATGTGGATTGCAGCTGAAGAAACTATACAGAGTTTACACTACTGCTCCGACCCAGAACAAAGAAATTGTACCCTACCCAATCGACACCCTAGGACACAACTGAAGGTAAAAGTCTTTCCCCACACAAACCACTCTACAAAATTCAAAGAGGCATCTATTCCACCAAATGCAAAGATATCAACATGGGGAAACAAGAAACATGAAAAACAAATGTAATGTGATAGCTACAAAGAAACACAATAACGCTCTTGTAACTCGCCCCAAAGTATTGGAAATTGCCTGCTTGAGAAAAAAGGAACTCAAATTAACAATCAAAAATACTCACTGAGATATGAGAGAATACCAACAAACAAGTGACTGAAATCAGAAAAAATAATTCATGATCTGAATGAGAAATTTAACAGAATTAGTTATCATTAAAAAGAACCAAACAGAAATCTTGGAACTGAAGTCATCATTAAATGAAATAAAACACATTTAACAATCTCAACAACAGACTAGATCAAGCAGAAGAAATTGTTTCTGTTCTTGAAGACAGCTGTTTTGAAGTAATCCAGGATGACAAAAAAGAATAAAGAATACAGAAGAATGAACAAAGCTTATAAGAGTTATGGGATACCATTCAGTGAACAAATATTTAAATTATGGGCATTCCAGAAGGAGAAGAAAACAAACAAACAAAAAGGCGTCAAATATCTATTTAATAAAGTAATAGCTGAAAACTTCCCTAGTCTTGGGAGAGATATGAACGTCCAAACCCAGTAAATTCAAAAGTCCAAACACATTCAACCCAAAAGTGTCCTCTCAGAGGTACACTGTAGTTAAACTATCAGAAGTTAAAGAGAAAGAGAGAATTCCAAAGGCAACAAAAGAAAAGCATCAAGTTACATAAAAGAGAATCTCCATGAGACTAACAGCAGACTTCTCAGCATAAACCATAAAGGCCAGGAGAGAATGGGATGATATATTCAAAGTACTGAAATAAAAAAACTGCCAGCCATGAATGTTATACCCAGCAAAGCTATCCTTCAGAAATGAAGGAGATTTAGTCTTTCTCAGACAAGCAAAAACTGGGAAAAATAACCACCAGGCCAGGCCTACAAGAAATTTTTATATCAGTCCTACAAATAGAAGAGAAAAAATGAAAACAACCATCATAAAAAAAACTTCAAAATATAAAATTTATTGGTCAAATGATACACAGAAAAGAAAAGATAAAAATTAAACCTCGTGAGTACAGAAAACCACCAAACTGCAATGATATACAATACGAGAGAAAGAAAGAGACAAAGGACACACAAAACAATCAGAAAACAACCAACAAAATAGCAGGAGTAAGACCTCTATATCAGTAATAATATATGCCCCAACTAAAAATCATAGGCTGACAGAATACATAAATATAAAAGACCCAGCCTTTTGCTGCCTATAAGCAACATATCCAGCCTATAAAAACACACTTAGCCTGAAAGTAAAGGTGTAGAAAAAGATAATCCATACAAATGGAAAACAAAAGCAAGAATGATCAGCTGTACTTATATTAGACAAAACAGTCTTTAAATCAAAATCCGTACAAAGAGATGAAGAAGAACATCATATAATGATAAAGGGATTAATACAAGAAAACGATACAACAATTGTATATATACATGCATCCAAAACTGGACCATGCAGAAATGTAAAGCAAATATTATCATATCTAAAAGGAGGGATAGACACCAACACAATAATAGTGGGGACTTTAACAACTCACTCTCAGCATTGAACAGATTCTCTGTATAGAAAACTACCAACAAAAAGTCAGATTTAAATAACATCATAGGACAGATGGGCCCAACAGACATTTACAGAATATTTCATCTAATAGCTACAGAATACAGATGCTTCTCATAATCACATGGAACATTGTACAGACTTGACCATATGCTAGGCCACAAAACTAGTCTAAACACATTAAACAGACTTGAAATCATATCAAGTATTTTTTCTGATTGCAATGTAATAAAACTGGAAATCAATAATGTGAGGAACTTTTAAAACTAAACAACATGCTCCTGAATATTACCTGATATTACCGTGATACCAAAACCAGACAAGGACACAGCAACATCAAAAAACTATAGGCCAATATTCTTGATGAACATAAATTAAATATCCTCATTAAAAAACAAGGAAACCAAATCCAACAACATATCAAAAAGATTACACACCATGATCAGGGGGGATTTATCTCAGGGGTGCAAGAAAATTTTGACATATACAAATCAATGAACATGATACAATAAATCAACAGAACGAAGGAAAAAAACTTTCTGATCATCTTGATAGACACAGAAAAAGCTTTTAATAAAATTCAATATTACTTCATAATAAAAACTCTCAACAAAATGAAGTATAGAAGGAGAGTATCCTAACATAAGGAAGGCTGTATATGACAAACCCACAGCTAACATCATACTGCACATGGAAAATTTAAAAACTTCTTTTCTAAGAACTATAATAGCACTAGGATGTTCACTGTCACCAGTTTTATTCAACATAGTACTGAAAGTCCAATCTGGAGCAATTAGGTGTGAGAGAGAAATAAAGTGCATTCAAATTGGAAAGGAAGCATCAAATTGTCCCATTTGTGGATGAACATGATTTTATATAGAGAGAAACTGAAAGACTCTACCAAAAAAACAAAAACAAAAACCCTAGACCTGATAAAAAAAATTCAATAAAGTTGCATAATACAAAATCAACATACAAAAAATCAGTAGCACCTCTATATATCAACAATAAACTAGTAGAAAGAGAAATCAAGAAATCAATCCCATTTACAACAGCAACAAAAGACTTAATACACCTAGGAATAAATTTAACCAAAGTAACAGAATGGCAGTACAATAGTCAGTATCACCAGGAAAATTACTAGACCTAGGACCATCCATGACACCACTTATCTGGTTGTCAGTTTGTCTCTTTGAACATTCCTCATCTGAATAGGTATTTGAGATCTTCCATGGGTTCACATGATTAGATATGGCTGTCTCTGGCCTTGTGGGGTTCCTGTATGGGATCATAAAAGGTTTTACTTGAGAAAGGTCGACCCTACTTGTAATTCCCTGTAGCTTTACAGTGGTTAGAGTAAACATTAATACTCAGTAAGGTCCCTTCCATCTAGATAGCAATTGATGTCTGGTGTTCCTTTCCAGGTTTTAAGTAAAACTTGGTCAACTGGTTGAATAAGTGAGTCTCATGGTTCTGAAAATGGGGAGGGTAAAACCTTGTTCCCAAATTCTTGGAGAGCTTGTTGAACTTGGTTCAGGTTGATGACATACTCAACCATCTGGTGTGTTTCACCATCAAAGAGAAAATCAGATGTTAGAAAGAGTTGACCATAGGTCATTTCATAGGGACAGAGCCCTAAGGTGGTCTTAAGGGCCATTTGAATTCTCAAGAGAGCTATAGGCAAAAGGTCAATCCATTTCCCTGATGTTTCTTGGTATAACTTAGCCAAGGTCCTTTTGATAGCATGATTAGTCATTTCTAACTTTTCCTAATGATTTTTGCCTCCAGGAGGAGTGTAGCCGGTAGGATATACCTAGGATGTTTGCAACTTGGTGAGTGACCTTTGCTGTGAAGAAGGGACCATTATCACTCTGGAAGGATCTAGGAAGCCCAAACCTGGATATGATCTCCTTGAGCAGATATTAGCTACCTCTGTGGCCTTTATGGTTTTAGTAAGGAATGCCACAATCCATCCTGTGAAGGTATCCATAAGCACCAGAAGATATTTGAGTCCTTTGGCAGGTGTTATCAGAGTAAAATACAGTTACCAATACTCCCCTGGGTATATTCCCCTATATCGGACAGGTTTTAAGATGGGAGGAGGAATAGGCTAATTCCCAGCATTGTCATGTGTGCATAATTCACATCCCTGAGTTACTTCCTTAATAGTCCGAGTAACTCCCTTGCCCACAAATACCTGCTGTACAAGCTTAATCATAGGATCCCTACCCAAATGAGAGGAATCATGGTGGTGTTTAGTTACTTTCCATTGTGCATTTTGGGGTAGGAAAAGCTTTTCATTCTACGTTAATCATCCTGAGGTGTCCCTCTGAAAGCCTCAGGTCATAGTCTACACTTTCTTCCTGGTGTACTGTGGAGCCATCTGCCAGTCTTGGGGACTTGGAATTAAAGTGACCTCCAAATCTATCTTAATTCTTGCAGCTGCTTTTGCAGCCCTGTCAGCAAATGCATTCACCTTTATAATGGCTAAGTCTCCCTTTTGGTGTCCTCTGCAGTGCATGACTGCTACTTCCTTGGGGTTCTGTATTGTCTCAATGAGTTTTAAAATTTCCTCATGGTGTTTTACAGGGAAATTCCTAGCAGTTAACAATCCCTGTTCCTTCCATATGGCACCATAAGTGTGAAGCACCAAAAAGGCATATTTGAAATCTGTGAATATATTTAATCTGAGGCCCTTGCCGAGATGAAGGGCTTGCGCTGTGACAATTAGCTCTGCCTTCTCAGCTGAGGTGTTTGGAGGTAGGGCCTTTACCTCTATGATCTCCGATCGGCTTTCCACTGAATATCCTGCCTTGGAGTTCCTGTTATCCATGAAGCTGCCTCCATCAGTTTAACATTCAACTTCTGGGTTCAGCAGGGGTTCATCCTTTAAATTGTGTCTTCTAGAGTAGGTCTGCTCTATACTTTTATGCAGTAATGGATGAGGTAGCCTTCAGGGTCTGGCTTTGGCATTAAAGAGGCTGGGTTTAAAGTCTGGCAAACCTTAAGAATCACTTCTGCCATTTCCAGAAGGAAGACCTGATATTTTAGCAACTTGCCACCCATTAGCCATTAATAACCTTTGACTTCAAAGACTCCTAGAACCTGGCGGGGGGGGGGGGGAGGAGAATTAACCTCTCTAAGAGCTGTCCCGAACTTAGTTTGGTCACCTCTTCTACCAGGACGGTGGTGGCTGCTACTGCACTTAAACAGCCAGGCCAGCTGGACAGCACTGAGACTAACTGCCTAGAAAAATAAGCCACTGTTCTGAGTATGTTTCCCAGTCTTAAGGTGAGAACCCCTTGTGATCCCTTGACTTTCTGCCACATATAGGGTAAGTGGCTTTTCTAAATTCAGGAGTCCCAGAGCTGGGGTCAAAATCAATTTGCCTTTCAGGGTTCAGAAGGCATTTTGAGATTCTCCCTTCCAATCCTTTTTTCCAGTCCAATGTGTGGGTCTTTTAGGGCTTCATACAATGGCTTTGCTATTAGGACAAACGCTGGAATCCAGATCCTATGAAAACCTGCCATTCCCAAGAAGACCCTCTGGGTGTGAGGAGGCTGAAAAGCCAAGATAGCCTCTTTCCTCTCTAAGGTCGACATCTGGGTCCCAGGTGTTAACAAATACCCAAGATATTTGACCCTCTGGCCAGAGATCAGGGTCTTTTGTAGAGAGACTCAATAACCAAGCTCACCCAGAATGTTTAGAACCTTTATTGTATTTTTATCTGAGCCCTCCTTGGGGGCTACGTATCAACAAGTCATCCTCATATTGTAAAAGGATTCCCTTCTCTAACTGCAACTGTCTAAGCTCTTTAGTTAATGCATTCCTGAATAGATGTGGGCTATGCCTGAATCCCTGAGGCAGCACTGTCTGTGTAAGTTGAGTAGTAGCCTGGGTCACAGGGCTTCTCTACCTGAAGGTGAAAAAGTATTGGTAATTAGGATGTACTGGGATGAAAAAGCACGTGTCCTTTAAGTTGAGCACTGTAAACCATTCATTTCCTTCAGGAACTTGAGACAGTATGGTGTATGAGTTAGGGATGAGGGGGTACAAGGGCATTACCTTGTGGGCCTTGTTAGTAGCCCACAAGTCCTGTTCTTCACTGGAGTCCTTTGCTGGGAGAATTGGGGTGTTCCATAGAGAGTGGCAAGGTTTTAGTAACCTGTGTTTAAGAAATTTATTGATTAAAGTTTGCAGCCCTTGTTTAGCCTCTGGTTTGACTGCATACTGATTTTTACAAGGATAAATGGTGGGGTCCTTCAGGGTAATTTGAACAGGGGGTATGTTTAGAGCCCTTCCTGGTATTTCAGTATTCCATAACTGGGCATTTACCTGTGCCAATATATGTGCTGGAATCTTGTCAGTGATCTTTATTGCTGTCAATACTGTGCATAAGGATATTAACAGTGGCTCTCTTTTTCTTGGTGTGGTAATTATGGCTAGATGGAGGGTAGACTATAGCTGAGCTAGCAAGTCCCTCCCCAACAAAGGGATAGGAAATTCAGGTATAACCAGGAATTTGGGGGAAAATAAACTCTTCTAAAGAAAAATGAAGTGGGAATGTAAATCTTTTAGGCTGAGGCTTCCCAGTTATTACTGTTACTGTGCAGGCTGGAGAAGATAGGGGACCAGAATGGTGAGTTAGGACAGGGTAAGCAGCTCCCATGTCAATTAGGAATGTGACATTCTTATCTATGTCTAGGATTATCCAAGGCTCATTTGGAGAAATGGTCAGATATTCATGAGGAGCCATCAGGAGTCGTGACCAATCAATCACTTGTGCTCTCAGCCATCATAGGCTTGAGTGTCTCAGGCCCTCTTTTGACCCTGGGGAAGTCCCTCTTCAAGTGACCTTCCTCTTATATATGGGGAAGGGTCCTGGTGGCCCCTCAGCTTGCCAGGTACAGCTGGCCATCTTGGCTGCACTTATAACATATACCTCTTGCTTCTCTGGACTGTGGGTAACCTGGAGGAGGCAGGGAACTTAAAGCTGCCACAATTATTTGCGCCTTTTCCCTACCCCTGTGGACCATTACTGGCTCTTCAGTATATATTATTATGTACTCCAAAAGCTTATTGGGGTTTGGGGTCCTGTGGCAGCCTTTTGTAGTTCCCTTGAGTGTCAGGAGCCAACTGGGTAATAAAATGCGTACCTAAGAGGCTCTGGGGAATTATGGTCAGTATGGGTGTAGATCCTAATTGCTTCCATTACATGGCCTTGAAATGCAGCCAGGTTTTCATCCTTCTCTTGGGTGAGCTCACAAACCCGGTCATAACTTATTGGTTGAACTATGCATTTCCTTACACCCTCTGTTATGCAAGTTATCATGTGGTTTCTATGTTCAAAGTCTGCAGATCCCCTTTGATAGTCCCGTCCTGGATCTGTCTCTGGGACAGCATTTTCCCCTGCCCAGAAAATAGCATGGACTTGATATCAGGAAGCTAGGCTGTCCACATGTTCTCAGGAAACTCCTATTATTCTTTATTTTTCCTCAAATCCACAACAGGTTGATACGAGGACTTGTAAATCCTGCCAGGTCACATCATAAGTCATGGTCTATTTACTAAACTCCTCAGTGAACTTCCCTGGGTCATCTGAGAACCGCTCAAATTTTTCTTTGCATAGTGTCAGATTGGACACAGAGAAAGGCATCTGTACTCTGATTGTTTCTCCATTTCCATTAGCTACCTCTTACAGAGGGCAAGGACTAGCCTCAGGGGGTTGATAAGAAGTTTTGTTCCTGGTGGTACTAGCAGGGCTTACTTCTTGTATAATGGAGGATATGAATTAGGACTAGTGGAGTAAGTAAGGTAGGGGAGTATGTATTGTGCTCAAGGGAGCACTTGGAGCAGGAGAGCTAATATTCCCCTCATAAATTAAGCCTGAACTGCTTGGATAAGCTGGTAGTGCAAAAACTGATGAAGTAGGCTGAGGCACAGCTGGCTGAAGCACCAGGGACTGAGACTGACCTGGATTGGCTCACAATAGTGGGTCATCCAAAATGTCGGGGCTCCATTTTGGGGATTCAGTTGGAATATGAGCCAAACACATTTTATGCTCTTTCAATCCAGAGTCTCAGTATAGCTTCATAAAATTCTGTATATAAAGTACTTCTCCGCATTTTCCCTCTCTTTGAAAGAATAAAATCAGCTGTAAAATAGTATTAAAATTTAAAATCCCATTCTTAGGCCAAACCTCTTGGTCACCTAGTTTATACCAAGGCCAAGCCATATCATAGTAGTGAACCAACCTCTTTTTCTTTAAACTATCAAACTTTAACTTTTTCTTTCTTTTTTTTTTTTTTTAAACCCAAACACTGAATAGACAGACTGGTAAGGGGATCGCAACCCTTGGCACGGTGCACGTTCAGCCAGTGAGTGCACTGGCCATCCCCATATAGGATCCGAACCCGGACCTCGGCACTACCAGCACCACACTCTCCCGAATGAGCCACGGGGCCGGCCCAAACTTTAACTTTTTCCAGTTACCTAAGATGCATCCTAGTGGAGAGTCCACCGGGATGCTAGAGAAGGAATTTCCCATACCTGATTAGGATGACAAAAGGGGACAGGGGTGCAAAGTCTTCTTTGTCCACTTTCAGTAACCCAAGTCTCCAAGGAGAGATAACAGAGATATTATAGCTAGACTGGTGAGGGGTGGGACCCCCTTCTGTCCTTCAAGGGAGGAGTGAATTGTTTCCCTCAAGTGCTCAGTGACAAGAACTTGAGAGGACCTGTGGCATCTTCTTTCTCCTGGGAAAGAAATCCACAGGAAAAGTGAGGAAGGATGCAAAGCACATGAGGTTCAGTATAGTTAGATGGTGAAATATAAGGTGAAGGAAAAAGGAAAGCAGAGGGTCGCCCACATGTCTCCATCAATTTGGCTGCTGTTGCTACTCTTTTCAAACAATTGAGTTATGTAGTTTTGTTGCAGGCTATGAGTTAATATAGTTTCAATCACTGCAGAAAATACTTCATGTTGCTAAATAAGCTCCAGAGTTTCTCAATAAGCCCTGCCAGAAACTGCCTCATTCTCCCTCTTTCTGCCAGATTGTGTAATGGCCTATCAATTTTCTGTAGGAAAAAAACCTTAAGAATTAGGATTGAAATTCAAAAGGTTTTCAAAAATTCCTCTTGGCACTTTTGGCAAAAAGATCATTGATCAAAAGTTGAATAGACCCAGAATTGAGGTAAGAACAGAGAGGAAAAACAGTCAAGGTTAACTCAAAGTACAGTATTCTTTTGACATGTCCTTAGTCTGTTGCTTAAACTTTTCATTTGCTTTTTGCAAAGATTCTTTCAGGGGGTAATTTATATGTCCCCAGGTACTGATTAAGATAAGATGGTGGGTCTGGGAGGAGTCTGAAAGGAAGGAGAAGCAAGAGGAGAAGACAAGGTGGCAGAGGGTTAGTAAATGAGTCAGCAGAATATGCGGGTGCCTCTGACTGAACGATAGGAAATTGGTGGTTACACCACCTGCTGGAAGTCAAGGAGAGCCCCTACAATCCCAGCCATGAGGCTGGCCTACCACAGGTAGCTGGCACCCACAGATGGGCCTGTTACCAGAGGAGAAAATGCAAGATATCCAAAGAGGGAGGGGGATACTGAAATAAAATCCTGGCTTCCTCAGAGCATGTGGCCTAATTTGCTGTATTAAATCATTATCTGTCTTGATAACCTGATGTGTTCAAAGACTGTGTAGTTGGAGATCCACTGACAAAGTGACTAGTTTTGCCACGGCTCATGTGGCTTTTTTTCGGTCCCAGCATCTCAGGAGACTGAGAGTGACTACCCAACAGCAGTGGCAGTCCACTGAAACTGGAAGTGGTTACCTAAAATCTGATTATCTAATGCAATTGAAGGTTCACCAAACTAGGAAGTGGGTACCCAAAAGTGGGCCAAAACTGGTAGTGAGTACCCAATAGTGGTGGTATTCACCAAAACTGGGAGTGATTACCCAAAGGGAGGAAAAATCCTCTTACCATGTCTGAGCGTCTGGGATAGGGTAGGGCAGCTCAACCTTCAGTGGTTTAAAGCAGTCTATGAACATGTGGCTGGGAAAAACCTT
The DNA here is from genome assembly GCF_027409185.1 of Cynocephalus volans. NCBI lineage: Eukaryota > Metazoa > Chordata > Mammalia > Dermoptera > Cynocephalidae > Cynocephalus > Cynocephalus volans. The sequence continues at coordinate 154,127,758 of NC_084463.1, forward strand.
TGGCCACTATGGGGCCCTCCAGACTGGCTCATCAAAGATGATATCAGAGGAGAGGATCTGGGGAGGTAGGATAGCCAACCACAACCCACCCCGTCCTCTACCAGGTTCTTGACTCCACCACAGGAAAGAATTCAAGAGCAGAGCCACAGTAGAAAGTGAAAACAGGTTTAATGTAAAGAATAAGAAATACAGACTTCATGGGGAAAGTCTGGCCTAGCTCTTCCTAGATTGTACGACAGCCACCCCGTGTTTAATATAAAAGTAAAAAATACACACTTCAAGTTTAATACAAAGTGCAGGCTGGCTCTGGAGAGAGTGAGCAGCAGCCACAGTTTAATACAAAAAACAAGAAATGCACACCTCACAGGAGCAGTGTGGACTGACTCCAGAGAGACTTAGCAGCAGCCCTGCCTTTCTTCCTGGATTCACCTTTTATGGTTTGGCTATCTTATATGCATTTATGCTGTCTAATGAATATTTAACTAAGGGGATGGTTCCCATTTAAGTAACAGGTTATGTAGCATAGCCTTGCACATGTTCAGTTGATTTCTTTGGAGTATGTTCATTGGTCAAATTCCAACAAATGCACCAAATACACTTAGAACACACTAGGTGCTCTCTAGCGCCTCCAGTGGGAGGTCATTCAAGGGATGAACTCCTTTTTACTGAGCATATTTGGCCTCTGACATTACACAAATATGCCTGCTGTGGTCTTAATCTCCACGTGCTGGTACTGAAAATAGGTGCATAAGCCACAGTAACTCAGAACTAAGAGGAAGGGTTTGAGTCCTAGGGGAGTGGCTTGAAATTCAAGGGAGTGGCCTGAAGTCTGATCCCAGGGGGACTGAGCACCTCCTATCTCAGATAGAACGAGGTTGTTTGGGAGAAAACCCAGACAAACGCTACTCATCCCCCACTGTGTGTCCCTCTCTTATCTTCCCTTTTCTTCTATTTTTCTCTTCTCTTTCTCTCACTCACTCTGTGTCTCTGGGACCAAAATTATAAAATGTTTCATTTTAAATTATTTTTATTTTTTACATATTTAATTTTATGCATTATTTGATCTTTTATTGAAATATAAATAAATCCACAACAATAAAAAATAAATTTAAAAAATTTAAAAATCAGTGAAGAAAAGAACAGTCTCTGTGGCCTCCTATGTCCTTGTCATTTCTTACCAAGTGATATTTCAATACATGTATACATAAACATAGGGGGAAACACAAACATATGTTCATAAACATAGGGGAAATGCTTCATGACATTGGCCTGTGCAAGGAGTTTTTTTTAATAAGTCTTCAAAAGCACAAGAAATAAAACCAAAAATAGACAAATGGGATTACATCAAACTAAAAAGCTTCTGCAAAGCAAATGAAACAATCAACAGAGTGAAAAGACAACCTCCAAAATAGGAGAAAATATTTGCAAACTATGCATCTGACAATAGGTTAATATCCAGAATATATAAGGAATTCAAACAACTCAATAGCAAAAAAGCACAAATAATCTGATTTTAAAATTGTCAAAAGATCTAAATCCACATTTTTCAAAAGAAGACATAGAAAAGGCCAACAGGTATATGAAAAATGCTCAACATACTGATCATAAGGGAAATGCAAATCAAAATCATAATGAAGTATCATGTCACCTCCATTGGAATGGCTATTATTAAAAGGACAAAATATAGTAAATGCTGAAGAGGATGTGGAGAGAGGGAAACTCATACACTCTGTTGGTTGGAATATAAATCAGTACAGCCATGATGAAAAACACTGGAGTTTCCTCAAAAAACAAGAAATAGAACTCTCTTATGATCCAGCAATCCCACTACTGAGTATATATCCAAAGGAAATAAAATTGGTATGTCAAAGAGATATCTGCACACCCATGTTTATTGTAGCACTCCTCACAGTAGCCAAGATATGGAATCAACCTAAGTGCCCATCAACAGATGAAGGGATAAAGAAAATGGAACACCAGAGCTTATTCCTCCTATTAGCTTTAACTTTGTACCCTTTGACTAATGTTGTCCTTTTCCTCATCCACCCTCCCCTCTCCCCCAGCCTTTAATAAATCGCTCTACTCTCCACTTCTGTAATTTTGGCTTGTTTAGATTCCACATATAAGTGAGATCTTACAGTATTTGTCTCTCTGTGCCTGGCTTATTTCATTTAACAATGCCTTTTAGTTTCATCCATGTTGTCGTGAATGACAGCATTTTCTGTTTTTTAAAATTTTCTTGTGGCTGAATAGTATTCTGTTATATATATATATAAATATGAAGAATATTAAAAGAATATTCATATATACTATTTTTAAAATCCATTTGACCGTTTATAGACACTTAGACTGATTCCATATCTTGGACATTATGAATAATGCTGCAATGAAGTGAACACAGAAGTGCCGACATCCCTTTGACAAGTTGATTTCATTTACTTTAGATATGCCCAGTAGTGGGATTGTTGGATCACATGTGTGAGGAAAGTGGAGTAGTTTAGTCAGGCCCCCTCACCTCAGGTCTGGCTGGGTGTGGTGCAGCACATTCTTTGTAAACAAGTTGTGTGGGAGTAGAGTTAGTGCACACGTGCCCCTGTATCCTTTTGCTTGTTACTATTTTTGGTGTGCTCTTTGGTGTGTGAGGTAGTACTCTAAACTGCTGGCCAGTAGAGCTCATGTCTAGAAATAAAGCCTATTATTTCTCCATCCACAGCTCCAAGGACCCAAACTTGCATCTCAGGGATAAATCCCCTTTGATCATGGTGAATGATCCTTCTAATGTACTGTTGAATATGGTTTGCTAGAATTTTAATGAGGAATTTTGTGTCTATGTTCATCAGTGATATTGGCCAGTAGTTTTCTTCTCCTGTAATGTCTTTGTTTGCTTTTGTTATCAGGAGTGATCTGGTCTTGTAAAATGAGTTTGAATGTATTCTATCCTTTCCAATTTTTTGGAATAGTTTGGAAAAAATGGTATTACTTCCCCTTCAAAAATTTGGTAGAATTCAGCCATGAAGCCATACAATCCTGGGCATTTTTTTTTTTTTAATGGGAGACTTTGAATTACTAATCCATCTCCTTACACTCCTTTAGATTTCCAGTTTCTTTGAGACTCAGTCTTGGTAGATTATATATTTCTTGTAATTCATCCATTTCTGCTAGGTTGTATAATTTATTGGCATATAATTGTATATAGTAGTCTATTATGTTCCTTGTATTTCTGTATTATCCACTGTAATGTCTTCTTTTTCACTTCTGGTTTTATTTATTTGAGTCTTCTTTTTTCTTAGTCTATTTAAGCGTTTCTCAATTTATGTTTTCAAAAAACCAATACTTCATTTCATTGATCTTTTCTATTGTATTGTATTTTCTATTGCATTGAGGCTCATGCCTCTGGGATTCAGGTCCTGCCTCCCTAGATGCACAACAGCCATCATTTCTGAGGTCTTACACGGTCTGTAGGAAGCTACTATGGAGTGTGCTCTGGCCCACCAATGCCCAGAGATCGCTGACTTTGACTTTTTTGTAGCCTCAAGGCGTATGCCCAACCCTTGACTTAAAAGTGCCCCCTTACTTCTGCCGTTCCTTCCTCCTATTCTTCTTTCACAAATTACTTCCTTCTTCAGGCTTAAGGGGTAGGGTGGAAGAAACAAGGTAATTTGGGAATAAACAAAAACAAATACTGCACCCCCTCCTGCTGTCTCTCTCTCTCTCTCTCTTACTCATATAATCTTTCTGTGTGTGTTTGAGATCAAAGTTTTAAAATGTTACCTTTAAAACTATTCTTAATAATTGTATATTTAGTTTTATGCATTATTTTGTTTTATTTTTATTGAAATAGATAGAAACAAATGATTAACAAATAAAAATAAATAAAACAAGTAAAGAAAATTTATGAAGAAAAGAACAGGTTGTGCAGTGTCTTAGGTTCTTGTCATATTTCTACGTATAGTATCTACCAGCATCTCTGTTTTCAAAAACATAATCACCTTTAGGGTTTAATCTACCTGGGCTCTCAATACAAAAACTGGCCTTCCGAATGGTATTTAATGTTGGTGGCAATGCCTGAGACAGATGACTTAATGGGGACAGCTAAACAAAATGGCATCAAGAATCAAAGAAACCAGGTTCCCACTTTTCTCTACCCAACTATTCTTGTGATCTATACAAGGGCACTAATATGTCCTTACTTCCATCTTCCTTATAGTAATAAGAATATCTGCCTAAATGTTATTCTTACTGAGGTAAATGCCCCACTTCTTTATTACCCTTTCGAGAGCCTCTTTGATGTCCTTGTTCCTCAGACTATAGATCAGAGGGTTTAACATGGGGACAAAGATAACATACAAAACAGACAGCACCTTGTGCTTCATGGAGTGGCCAGAGCCAGGATGCATGTACACAGAGAGGGCTGTGCCATAGTACAGTGTCACAGCGGCCAGGTGGGAGCCACAGGTGTTCAAGGCCTTGGCACTTCCTTTTAATGAGGATATTTTCAGGATGAAGGCTGCAATGAAACCATAGGATAAGAGGATAACAAGCAAAGAGCCCACACCAACAAAAATAGCGACCAGAAAAACAATCATTTGACAGATGAAGGGATTGGAGCATGACAAAGAAATAATCTGAGGTATGTCACAGAAGAAATGTTGAATGATATTTGGCCCACAGTAGGACAGATGAAAGCAAGGGACTGTTCGAACTAAGCTACTGAGAAAACCACTCCCATAGGCCACAGCAATTAACTTCCAACAGCGGCCAGGGACCATGATGGCTGAGTACTGCAGAGGGCTACCGATGGCGACATACCAGTCATAGGCCATGGTGGCCAAGAGGCAGCACTCAGCCAGACCCATCCAGGCAGCGACAAAATACTGAGTGGCACAGGCCATGAAGGAAATTGTTTTCTCATCACATAAGAAGTCTGACAGCATCCTTGGGCTGATGGAAGAAGAGTAGCAGATGTCTATAAATGACAGGGAACTAAGAAAAAGGTACATGGGTGTATGAAGGTTAGAGTTGATCATGATGAGAATGATAAGACCCAAGTTCCAGATCAGGGTCACAATGTAGATGCCCAGGAAGACTGGAAAGAGGATGAGCTGCAGTTCTTTCTCATCTGAAAGTCCCAGGAGAACAAACATGGCCACAGAGGTGTGGTTTCCATCCACTTCCATAGATCTGCTTGTTGCCACCTGCTGGGGAAAAGACGGAGAGAAGGAAGTGGATTTATTCTCATAAAAGAAAAAGAAATACACATCTTTTTTTTTCTTTTCAGTCAGGCTGCTGGTTAAGTATCCAACCTTGAATCATCCATGTTGAGTTAATTCATGCTGTCCATGTACAGCCATAAACTGTAACTTAAAAAAATCTCTTTAATAAATATTATCATTCTGTCTATGTTGACCAAAGACAGTAAATCATCATTAGTATGATACCACCAAAACGACTCCATTTTATGTTTTCCCATGCCAGGTTTTGCAAATTTATGAGACTTTGGAGATATGCCAAATGAGGAAATACTGTGAAACAGGATGATTCTGCTCAGGCTTAGATCTGCTATTCACTCAGTGCTTGGAGACACCCCTCAATTATGCCGGGCCTCCTGTGTCAAATGAGAATGCTCTTTAAAATCTCTTTAGGGGCTTTTAAAAATATCTGTGAGAACTAACATTCAATTAACCTATAATCGGGGGTATTGATAATTCTGTAGCTGCCTCTCTGTTTTTATAAAGCCTGGAGAGATAAAAGAATAATGTAGCAGGAGGGTGGGAAAAGTCACACACCAGGGAACAGCTTGGACATGGTTGTGACTTACGCAAGTAATGACTCTAGGAACGCTCCTGAGAAGTTAAATAAGACAAGGCTGAAACAGCCATTATGCTCGTTCCTTGCAGGTGCACATTTTCTTTTCTCAAATCAGAGTTATTTATGAGGTAAAATTTCTAGGACGGTGATTCTTAAACTTGTTTGGGTCCATGTTATTTTTAAAAAGCTTTGTAAACTCTGAACCCTCTTCCTAGAAAACTGCAACTACTTACCCCCTTTGCATACAGTTCCTTTTTGGATTTTCAATTACCCTCAAGTCTATCCTTGGTGCCCAGGTAAAAGACTTTTCTTCAAAAGAAAGAACAAATGTAAGGATACTAGAGATGGGGAGGAGGGAAGGAAGGGGGTTGAGGAGTGATTGTTTGGGGAAGGGGCATGAAGAATAATTATGCTTTGTAATAATGAATATGCTAATAAAAGTAAACATTAAAAAAAGACTTTTCTCCTGCAAGGGTGAGTGACTCGAAACCACAGAAATGTTAAGATACTTAGGCAAGTACACGGGGATTAGGAGACCGTGTTTTAGATTTCATCTGGATATCTTAGTAGTTTCTTTGAAGATAACCTACCATATTGCCAGGAACATGTCTATAAACAATATTTTTTGGCAACTCTTGTTTACTTTAGTTTATCACTGGCCAGTTTCTGTAAAAACCCCAAGCTCTTTGACTTGCTTATATTTTTTTGTTCTTGATGTGATTAAATTTGCCTGAAAAGCAAGGCATGGCATTTATTGAGCCCATACTCTATTCCAGGTGCTGTTCTGAATTCTTTTATATTTTATCTCATTTTGATTTGGCCAACAGCCCTGTGACTTATGTACTCTTATTATCCTCCCTTTACTGATAAGGAGACTAGGGGTCAGAGTGCTAAACAGTCCAAGGTTACACAGTCCGTGAGGGACAGAACTGATATTCAAATCCAGATTCTCTTGCTCCAGAAACAAATCTTGAAATACTTCTCTCTGATGACTCACTAAAATGTATTAATTGCTGCATGCATCTTATTTCTAACTAGTGTAGAGTACAAAGCAGTATACTTGATGGTTTGCAAGAAGCAAAAGATCTCTTAAGGAGGCTATAGCCCAGTGAGATGAGAAATGTGCCAAAGGAGACATAATACAGCAAGAGATGGTGTGTGGCATGAGAAAGAAAGAGTCAAAATCCCGTGGTTGATCACCATTGGGATGTAAGCAGGAAGTCAGAGAGTAGGGAAGGCCTCTACTCATTCTTTGCAAGAATTTCTCACAAAGGTCCCTAGAATGGCAGAGTCCGTTTCAGAAACATTATTGTAGAAACGAACACAGTAAGAATGACATAACTGAGCATGCTGCCAATAACACAGTCACCATGTGTCTTCACATAGATACTCTTTCAAGAAATAAACAGAAAAGCGGTAAAGTTGACTGCTTGCCAAATAAGTGAGACAAACTAAAGGATAGTTCATCTCCTTCCAGGAAGAAAAAATGCTGAGGAATTTTAAAATGTTTTGCTAAACTTGCTGGCATACCTGAGAGACAGGGGAATCTCAGTATGTAGATGGAAAGCACTGGAAAGCTTGTTCCTACAGATACCTAAGAGATAAAATTACTACAGCACAGCCTGCCATACACAAAGAACTATGTTAATCCAGTGATACTGGTGAGAATCTAACAGGCACCTTTTAATCGCCATGTTGTTTTTCTCAACCATTCCAGATTCTAGCACTTCTGATGAAACCTTATTTTTGGTTGCCTCTTATTTATCAAGGACTCCTAAGCTTTCTTCTTCTGTTTAGGACAAAAGTTTATTTTGGGATCGAGTTTATTGTGCTCTCTTTCTTCAGCTTTTCCTCATACATTCTTGGTATAATTTATTCCTTCTCCGCATGTTTACCTCCATTTAATCTTGCTTAGCAAATGAAAAAAAGAAGAAAATGTAAAGATAACACGAGAAAGTAGCCTCTTTGACATGCTCCTTTCCTTTAAGATATTTCATCTGCAGCCCTTCCTAAAAGTTACTTAGCTGACTTTGAAAAAGTTCAATACGTTTTAGGCCAGCAAACAAAATCTGAAGTATTTTTTCTATCAGGAACAATGTGGCAAGTAGAAGACGAGGCATTACCTTTATTCCTTCCTAGTGGTCTCTCACTTCCTATAGAACCTGACATGTTCATCAAAGCATCTTGGATCCACTCAATTCAGTAATAATACTCTCTAGGAATCTTCTATAGAGTTCTTGAGTTTAATTTTATAAATGAAACAAATCAGGTGATACAAGTCCCCCAGAAGTAACCCACAACTCTTCTTCTGGGTCTATGTTTAAACAGCATCTCACTTCAAACACCAATCAAATGAGTCACTTTAAACACCAACCAAATGAATCAAAGTTTTTCCAGCCACCACCTCTGCCACTTCTTGCTGCAGTGTATTGATACAGCCTGGGTATTTACATCATCCTTCTACAGATTTGTTTTTCAAGCTAAGAAAAGCTGTCATGGAAGCACAAAGTCTATAACCTTGGACTAGCCAACTACTCCTCCTACTCCAGCTCCTACAGCTCCTCAGGCTGTGGCAGCAGCTCACACTATAACTAAGAGAGGAAATTCAACAATAATAGTTGAGGCCAAAACAGCAGGAACAGCTACGGTTCAGACACGTCAGCCTGCCCATCCAGGTTCCTGTCCCCACCCTGACCACATTGCCATGTTGTGAAGTGCAGCAAGTCACTCCTGTGACCTATCCTATGACCCATATTTAGCTGTGTTTGGGACTGCAAGTCTTCAATTGTTTGTTAGTCATCATTACAACTTTAGGTAGGATTTTTGAGTTCTTTCAGTTCAATATCCCTCTGTCTATTTGTAATTGGTGTTAGCGTTAACTGACATTGTCTTTAGATAGTTACAAAAGGGATAGGTCATCTGTTAATCCTTTTGAGAAGTGACTTAAATGAGCTTTCTGTATTTAAAAATAATAAATAAACAAGCTGCTGTGGAATTAGGCTCCCCTGTGAAACTTAGACATCAAGGATGATGCTGCTGAGCTATTTGTAAATCTATGATATTCTGCCTGGATCCCAGGCCCTTGACATTCCTTAGAGCAGAGTCTCCAGTGACTCACCTAAGAGTTCTGAGAAAGATTTCCTCTCCTGTGATCCAGCTCCTTTTGTTTGTTGTGTACCCAGGTTATCAGAAATAGACAACAGATATTTCAGTTCAGGCTTCTGAGAGTGTTTCACTGCATCGGTATTCTGAGAGGAGCACACAGTCTACTGTTAGCAATGTTTGACTCACTCAGCTCCTTCAGAAATTACCGGGCTACCGAAGAAGAGGGCCTAAAATGCTTATGAGCCTTTTTCACCACATCTAAGAGAGGACTTGAGAGCACAACCTACAACAAAGAAGGTGCAATTAAAACCATGCAACCCCTCCTGGGTTATAGAGGGGAGAACAAATGTGTTAATTGGTCCCTTGATTAAGGTCCAAGATCTCTCTTGAGGGTGCTAATCTTTGGAGACTTTTTTATATCAAGGAACCCTCTTTTTACCTTGGAAGAATAATGGGGCTGATGTAGAGTTTACTTCGAACTTTGTTATCCATAAAATAAATTGTGTCACCCTAGCATTCTTGTCAACTCTGAGTCAAACTCTCTGCAGGTGAGTTATAAATTTTCTTCTGTTTTGTTCTGGATCAATTTTTTTTCTCACTTTTAAATAGGACTTAATGGATGAATCATATTCAGAAAGACCATACAAAGTTTTGTATTAGGGAAGAAAACATAAATAGGTCCCTTCTCTTCTCTCATTACACGAGCTTGGTTTAAGGAAATAAAAGAGTAGGAGAGAGAGAAGGAGAGAATGATCATATAAAGCAGGGCAGAGGACAGAGGAAAAGAGGAAGAACTCGGCAAAGTATGTAGAAAACTTTCAAAAATATAAATTATTCAATTTCACCAAAAGAAACACAAAAGAGGAACTCCTCCACCTCCCCCACTCTACCTCAATATCTTCTCTGCCCAGGTTGAAAAGAAGAGAAGCAATTCTAGTTTTGCAGCCCAAGACACTAACAGGAATTAAGCCCATGTCCTGTGGTTCTTCAAGGCCTGGATTTTTCATTAGAAAAACAGTGGACACTACATGGAAAGGAAATCTTAAAGAAATTACCACAAACTCAGTGGCTTAAAATAACATAAATTTATTTACCTAACAGTTCAATAGGTGAGAAGTTTCATGCAGGTCTTACTTGCCTAAAATCACTTAAGTGCATTAACTTATTCTTGTTTGTTTGTTTGTGAACCTCTTAACATGTCTTCTTCTGTTTGAGTGGAATTTAGTAGTTCTATTGTTTTCTTTCCATTTTATTGTTGAAGTTCTACTGATTACACTTCAGCTCACATTTGCTTAGTGATCTTGAATCTATAAATAGAGGAGATCGGTAGAAAATCAAAGCTTCTCCTCACTTACTCCTAGACAAGACCCTTTAACACAATATTTTCAGTGCAATGACATTACAAATATCTCAAATCCCTGCCATTTCAGACCACAATGGAGTAAAATTAGAAATTAACAACAAAGAAAATGTTGTAAACTGAAAATTCATAGAAATTAAAAAACATGTTTCTGAACAACAAATGGGTTAAGGAAAAAATAAACAAGAAAATTTAAAAAAATGTCTTGAAACAAATGAAATACAAGCAAACGTAACAAAACCTGTAGGATTCCACAAAAGCAGTACTAAGCAGGAAATGTATTGCAATAAATGCTTACACCAAAAGAATAAAAAGACTTCAAATAAAGAACCAAATGTTACACCTAAAAGAACTAGAAAAATAAGAACAATGCAATCCCCAAACTAGTAGACAGAAAGAAATAATTAACATTAGAGCAGAACTAAATGAAATAAAGACCTAAAAAATGATATAAAAATCAACAAAACACAAAATTGGTTTTTTGAGAAGAAAAACAATATAGACATCCATTAACAGCCCAAGACACCAATAGGGATTAAGCCCATGTCCTGTGGTTTAACTAAAAGTCTTTTTTTAGGTTTACTAAAAAAAGAAGAAAGAAGATAATTTTTTTTAAAAAAATCAGTAATGAAAAAGAAGACATTGCAACCAATAATACAGAAATACAAGGTGAAGCACAATACATCAGCAAATTTGAAAATCTGGAGGAAATGAATAAATTTTGGGACACCTATAAACTACCAAGACTGAACCAAGTAGATATAGAAAACCTGAACAGACCAGTAACAAGCAGTGAGATTGAAGCAGTAATCAGCAATCACCCAACAAAGGAAAGCCCAGAACTGGATGGCTTCACTGCTGAATTGTACCAAAACTTTAAAGAGAAATTAATAGCAATCCTTTTCAAACTGTTCAGAAAAGCTGGAACTGAAGGGATTCTCCCAAACTTATTCTGTGAGTCCTGTATCACCTTATACCAAAATCAGACAAAGAGACAACAATAAAAAGCTACAAGCCAATATCATTGATGAACATAGGTGCAAAAATCCTAAAGTATTAGAAAACAGAATACAACAGCACATCAAAAAGCTTATACCTTTAATCAAATGAAGCAGGGATGGCTGAACATATGCCAGTGAAAATATGTGATACATCACATCAACAAAATCAAGGACAAAAACCATATCATTATCACAATAGATACAGAAAAGGCATTTGACAAAATTCAGCATCCCTTCATAATAAAGACTCTCAACAAATTAGGTATAATAGGAAGAGATCTCAACACAATAAAAGCCATATGAAACAATCCCACCACTAACATCATTCTGAATGGGGAAAAGCTGAAAGTTTTTCCTGTAATAACAGGAACAAAAGTAGAAGGCACACTCTCATCACTCCTATTCAATATAGTATTGAAAGTAGTAGCCAGAGCTGTCAGGCAAGAGAAAGGGCATCCAAATAGAAACAGAGTCAAATTGTCCTTGTTTGCAGATGACATGATCCTATATATAGAAAAACCTGTAAACTCTACCAAAAAACTCCTAGAGCTGATATATGAGTTCATTAAAACTGCAAGATATAAAATCAATACAAAAAAATCTGCAACATTTTTACATATCAACAAAAAACTAGCAGAAAAAGAAGTCAAGAAAGCAAGCCCATTTACAGTAGCTACCAAAAGTATAAAATACTTAGGTATCAATGTTACCAAGAAGCTGAAAGTCTGCTACAATGAGAACTACAAAACACTGCTGAAAGAAATTAAAGAGGACACCAAAAGATGAAAAGACATTCCATGTTCATGGGTTGGAAGAATCAAAGTTGTGAAAATATCCATACTACCCAAAGCTATCTACAGACTCAATGCTATCCCTATCAAAATACAAATGGCATTCTTCAGAGAATTAGGAAGAATAATCTTAAATTCAAATGCAACCCCATATAGCCAAAGCAATTCTCAGCTATAATAACTACAATAATAATTAAGCCAGGGGCATTACACTTTTTGACTTCAAACTACACTACGAAGCTATAGTAACCACAGCAGCATGTTACTGGCATAAAACAGACTCATGGATCAATGCAACACAACAGTGAACCCAGAATCAATCCTTGTACTTACAGCCAACTGACCTTTGACAAAGGCACCAAGAACATACAATAGGAAAAGGACAACTTCTTCTGCAAATAGTGCTTTTTAAACTGGATATCCATGTTAGAAGAATGAAACTAGATCCATACATCCTGCCATATACCAAACTGCACCCAAAATGGATTAAAGACTTAAATGTAAGACATGCAACTACAAGACTCCTAGAAAAGCTTCAAGATGTAGGACTAGGCAAAGACTTTATGAATAAGACCTCAAAAGCACAGGCATCAAAAGGAAAAATAAATAAATGGGATTATGTTAAACTAAAAAGCTTTTGCAGAGCAAAAGAAACAATCAACAGAGTGAAAAGACAAACAACAGAATAAGAGAAAATATTTGCGAACTATACATCTGATAAGGATTAATACCCAGAATATACAAGGAACACAAAAAACTTAACAGTAAAAAAAAAAAAAAAATTCTGATATAAAAAATGGGCATAGCAGTATAATAGACATTTCTCAAAAGAAGACATACAAATGGTAAATAAGCATTAAAAAAATGCTAAAGATCATTATTCATCAAGGAAATGAAAACCAAAACCATATTGGAATTTCATTTCACCCATTTAGACAGGCTATTATAAAAAAGACAGAAAATCACAAATGCTGCTGAGGATTCAGTAAAGGGGAAAAGTTCTAAAATGTTAGCGTGATTATAAAATAGTACGGCCAAAATAGAGTTTGGATGTGTTGTCCTCCCAAAACTCATGTGGAAATCTGATCCCCAATGTCGCAGTGTTGGGAGCTGTTTGAGTCACGGGGGTGGATCCCCCATGAATGGATTAATGTTAGCCCTGGGGGGAGGGTCATGAGTGAGTTCTCACTCTATTAGTTCCCATGAGAACTGGTTGTTTAAAGTACCATGGCACTTACTCTCTCTCTCTCTTGCTTCCTCCTGTCATGTGATCTGCTTGTACCTGCAGGTTCGCCTGCCATTTTCTGCCATGAGTAGAGGCAGCCTGAGGCCCTCATCAGATGCAAGTGTCCCAGAATCGTGAGCCAAATAAACCTCATTTCTTTATAAATTACACAGTCTCAGGTATTCTGTTATAGCAACACAAAATGGACTAATACTGACATTATGGAAAATAGTATGGAGGTTTCCCAAACAACTACTGTACAATCCAGCAATCCCACCACTGGGCATATACCCAAAGGAATAAAATTCATGCCAAAAAGATACCTGCACTCTATGTTTATTGAAGCTCTCTTTAAAATAGCCAAGATATGAAATCAACCTAAATGTCTATCAATAGAAGACTGGATAGGGAAAATGTGGTATATATACACAGTGGAATACTACTCATCCATGTTAAAAAAAAAATGAAATTCTGCCTTTGTAGCTATATAGATGAGTTGGAGAAAATAATGTTAAATGGAATAAGCCAGGCACAGAAAGAGAAGCACCACCATGAGCACTCATAAGTGGAAGCTAAAGAAAGAAGGAAAGACAGATGAAGGGAAGGAAGGAAGGAAGAAAAGAAACAAGGGAGGAAAGAAACAACAATTGCAATAATGTGTTGAAGTTTCAGCAGGAAAAAACAGACCCAGTGGCTACAAGAGGTGGGAAAGGGGGAGAGGGAGGGAAACCAGCGAGAAATTGGTTGATGGTCACAAAGAATGATTACATTTTGTAATAATGGAAATGCTTATTATCCTGATTTGATCATCACACATTGTATACAGGTGCTGATATTCAACTCTGTACCCCACAAATATACTTATTTATTTACTTAGTTTTCTAAAACTTTGATTTTAAACGCTTGTAGAAAAACCCATTGAAAACTAGCATTGAAAAAACAGTTCAAATAAATCAGTATAAAATTTATGTAAAAGACAATGATACATAATTTGTAGCTTGGAATTTAATTTACTTCACTGAAATGAATCACTTGGAAGAACATCTCTAATTTACTGTGCTGAATTTTGATTTTGTTATTCTTTTCATTTTCCCTTTTTAAAAATTTACTTATGTTTTTACTGTAACAGTTGATTGTACGTGTCTGTGGAGTATAGAGTTGAATGCCAATACCTGTGTGCAAAATGTAATGCTCAAATCAGGATAACTAGTATATTCAACATTACACAGTATAGTCATTTTTCATGTCCCTTTACCATCTCCCTTACTCCAGCTGCCACTCCTCCTTTTCACCTCTGGTAACCTTAGCTCTGTTCTCTCCTTTTGAAAGTTCAATGTATTATTGTGATTGTTGTATCTTTTTAAAAAAATTATTTATTATTTTAGTTACCACTTATGAGTGAGGACATGTGGTATTCATCTTTCTGTGCCTGGGTTATTTCATTTAACATGATTTTCTCTAAGTTCATCTATGTTGCCGCAAATGGCAGTATTTCTTTTTTTTTATGGCAGAGCAAGTATTCCATTGTGTAAATATGTTGCAATTTGCTTCTCCAGTCATCTGACAATGGACATTTAGGTTGGTTCAAACTCTTAGCTATTGTAGATAAAGCCTACTTAAACATGGGAGTGCAGGTATCCCTTTGACATGATGATTTCCATTCCTTTGGGTATATATCCGGCACTGGGATTGCTGGATTGTATGGCAGTTCTGTCTGTAGGTCCGAGAAACTTCCATACCATTTTCCATAATGGCTGCACCAATTTATGTCCCACCAACAGAGTAGGAGTGTTTCCCTTTCTCCCCATCCTAACCAGCATTTATTAATCTCTGCCTTTTTGATAATAACTAATCTAAATAGTGTGAGATGATATCCCAATGTGGTTTTGATTTGCATTTCCCTGATGCTGAGTGATATTGAGTATATTTTCAAGTGTCTTGTTGGCCATTTTTATATACTACCTTGAAAAATGCCTGTTCAGCTCCTTTGCCCATCTATTAGTCAGGTAATTTGTGTTTTCACTATTAAGTTGTTTGAGTTCCTTAAGTATTCTGCGTATTAATCCTTTGTTGGATGCATAGTTTGCAAATATTTTGTCCTAGTCTGTTGGTCATCTTTTCACTCGGTTGATTGTTTCTTTTGCTGTGCAGAAGCTTTTTAGTTTGATATATTCTCATTTGTTTATTTTTTTCTTTTGTTACCTCTATTTTGAGGGTCATGTTCATAAAGTTTTGCCCAGTCCTTCTTCGCGAAGTGTTTCCCTATGTTTTCTTTTAGGAATTTTATAGTGTCAGGTCTTTTCTTTGTCTTTAATCCACATTGAGTTGTTTGGGGTATGTGGTGAGAAGTATGAGTCCAGTATCATTCTTCTACATGTGGATGTCCAGTTTTCCCAGCACCCTTTATTGAAGAGTCAGTCTTTTCCCCAATGTATATTCTTGTTGCCTTTGCCAAAGATCAGTTGGCTGTAAGTTTGTGGATTGATTTCAAGGTTCTCTATTCTGTTCCATTGGTCTGAGTAACTGTTTTTATGCCAGTACCATGATTTTAGGTTACTTATAGCTTTGTAGTATAATTTGAAGTCAAGTTATGTTATGCCTTTACTTTATTATTACTATTATTATTTTGCAAAAGAGTACTTTGGCTATTTGGGGTGTTTTGTTGTTCCATATGACTGTTAACATTGTTTCTTCTATTTCTGTGAAGAATGTCATTGGTATTTTTGTGGGGATTGCATTGAATCTGTAGAGCATTTTGGGTAATGTGGACATTTTCACGATAATTATTCTTCCTATCCAAGAGCATAGAATGTCTTTCCATCTTTTTGTGTCCTCTGTAATTCCTTTCAGCAGTGATTTGTAGTTTTCCTTGCAGAGCTCTTTCACCTCCTGGGTTAAATTAATTCCTAGGTATTTTTTGGTTTGGTAACTATTGTAACTGGGCTAACTTTCTTGATTTCTTTTTCTGCTAGTCCATTGTTGGAGTATAAAAATGCTACTGATTTTTGTGTGTTCACTTTGTAGACTGCAATTTTACTGAAATGGTTTATCAACTCTAAGAGGATTTTGGTAGAGTATTTAGGCTTTTCTATATAGAGGATCATGTCTTCTGCAAACAGAGATAGTTTAACTTCATCTTTTCTAATATGAGTGCCCTTTATTTCTTTCTCTTGCTTAATTGCTCTGGCTAGTACTTCCAATAATATGTTAAATAGAAGTGGTGAGAGTGGGCATTTTTGTCTTTTTCCCATTTTTAGGATGATATTGGCAGTGAGTTTGTCAAATATGGCTTTTATTGTGTTGTGATACTGTCCTTCTATACCTAATTTTTTGAGTCTTTGTCATGAAGAGATGATGAATTTTGTCAAATGCTTTTTCTGTGTTCTGTGTTCTGTGTTGGTGCCAACTCTTGGCTATCATAAATAGAACGTCAATAAACATCATAGTGCAGGTATCCCTTTAACATGATGATTTCCATTCCTTTGGTTATGTACCAAGAAGTGGGATTGCTGGATCATATGGAAGATCTATCTGTAGCTGTTTGAGAAACAACTGTACTGTTTTCCACAATGGCTGTGTTAATTTACAGTCCCACAAACAGTGTAGAGGAGTTTCCCTCTCTCCACATCCTTGCCAGTGTTTGTTATTATCAGTCTTTTTGATAATAGCCAATCTAACTGGGGTGAGAGTGTCTATTTTATCTGATATAAGAATAGCTATTCCAGCTTGCTTTTGGTTTGCATTTTTGTGATTTATCATTTTCTATCCCTTCACTCAGTCTGTGTGTGCCTTTACAGGTGAGATGAGTCTCTTGTAGGCAGAATATAGTTGGGTCTAACTTTTTGATTTAATCAGCCAGTCTTCATCTTTTGAGTGGGGAATTTAATCCATTTACAGTAAGGGTTGTTACTGAAAGTATTGTCTTACTTTGTGCATTTTATTGAGTTTTTCATTAGGATGTTGAGAATATCTTTTGTGTCTTTGTTTTCCTGTTTTTGTTTGTTTTCAGTGTTTGTTGATTTTTGGAGGTGGTAAGATGCAGTTTCTTTCTGTTTCTCACTTGTATTTTTGTTCTTCCAGTGGGTTTTGTTTTTTCTTGTGTATTCATGGTAATGATTACCATTTTTTTTTCCATTCCAGATTCTGGACTCCCTTGAGGATTTCTTGTAGGGATGGTCGTTTGGTGGTGAACTCTCATAGTGTTTGTTTTTGCTGGAAATACACTATTTCTCCTTCATCTCTGGAGTCTTGCCAGGTTTAGTATTCTTGGCAAGCAAATAAATGGGACTACATCAAACTGCTTCTACACAGCAAAGGAAACAATGAGCAGAGTGAACAGACAACCTAAACAATGAGAGAAAATATTAGGTATGGGGGAGCTTTTTTATTGGATGTAGTGCATAGCTTAGTTGATGTATTTAGTTTAGCTGCTGGAGCCAAAGTGCATCCTTTGTGCTCCCAGGGAAGAAGCCATGTAGTTTTGTTCTAGACAAGCCCACATCCTTCCCTGATCCACCACCCAATAAGCAGCTGACTGACCTTCCCTCATCAGGTTCTCCTCATGACCATGCCAACCATCTGAGAACCAGCTGCCTGGGCCATCTCTTGGCAGGCCCACCAGGTGAAATCACCCACTCCCTGAAAAGTAGGTGGTAAGCCCCCTCTTGGCAGGCCCACCCCTAAATCATGATCTGCTCTCTAGTAACAGCTGGCTGGCCCACTTCTCAGAAGCCCCAACCCACAGTCATACCCACTACCCAAGAAGCAGCTCGGTGCCCCCACCCTTGGCAGACCCACTCCTGAATGACCAAGGTAAGCAAAACCTCATAATTGGTTCTGAGAAGTGGCTCAGCAGATTGCCACATCAAACCCACAAAGCTAGCCAAACCAAAGCATGCCCACACCCCAAACTCAGAGAAACAACCCAGCTGTCATGTCTTAGGTGTACCCACCATTGAGCTGATGAGCCATCACATGCACATGCATCCAAGTGAGAAATAGCCCAAATGATGCACCCGTGGCAGACCTGCCTCCAGTTACAAAATCATCAGTGACTATGTCATTGATGTACCAGTTCCATTGATTCTGACTTGTCAGGTACCCTCACCCCCAGCCTGAGAATCTACCCAACAACCCCATCTCCTTTGAGTCATCTCCTGAGATGACTGACCACAGTGTGCATGCACACACTCTGGCCTGAGAACCAACCCAGTGAGGCACCACAAGCAAAGCTGTGCCACCACTTCCACAAAACTCATGAGCCAAGACCATTGAAGAACTTGCACACATAGAAAATGTGGATTATAGCTGAAGTAACTATACTGAGTTCATACTACAGCCCTGATCTAGAACAGAGAAATTGTACACTCCCCAATTGACATCCCAGGACACAACTGAAAGTGAAAGTCTTTCTCCATACAAGCCACTGTGCAAAACTCAAAGAGGCAACTATTCCAACAAATGCAAAGATATCAACACAGGGAATCAAAACCATGGAAAAACAAGGTTACATGACAGCAACAAAGAAAAACAATAATACTTCAGTAACTGATCCCACAGAATTGGAAATTGATGACTTGACACAAAAGGGGTACAAATGAATAATCCTAAGAATACTCACTGGGATATAACTGAATACCAACAAACAAGTCAATGAAATCAGAAAAGAACAATTCATGATCAGAATGATAAATTTAACAGAAATAGCTATCATTGAAAAATCAGACAGCAATCTTGGAACTGAAGACTTCATGGAATGATATAAAAACACATTTAAGATCCTAAACAACAGACTAGATCAAGCAGAAGAAATAGTTTCTGATCTGGAAGAAAGCTGTTTTGAAATAACTCAGGAAGAAAAAAAATGTAAAGAAGAATAAACAAAGCTTGTAATATAGAGAGGATACAACTAAGTGAACAAATATTTGAATTATGGGCATTCCAGAAGGAGAAGAAACTAAAAATCAAAACAAAAAAAAATTCAAAATCTATTTAATAAAATAATAGCTGAAAACTTCACTAGTCTTGGGAGAGATATGAACATCCAAATTCAGGAAGCTCAAAGTTTTCCAAATACATTCAACCCAAAAATGTCCTCTCAGAAGCATACAGTAGTCAAACTGTCAAAAGTAAAAGATAGAGAGAGAATTCCAAAAACACCACAAGAAAAGCACCAAGTTTTTTTATAAAGAATCCCCATGAGACTAACAACAGACTTCTCAGCAGAAGCCCTAAAGACTAGAAGAGAACGGGATGACATATTCACAGTACTAAAAGAAAACACTGCCAACCCAGAATGTCATACCCAACAAAACTGTTTTTCAGAAATGAAGGGGGGAAAATCCTTTCTCAGAAAAGCAAAAGCTGAGAACATTTATCACCACTAGACCAACCCTACAAGAAGTTCTCGGGGCATTTCTACATATAGAAGAGAAAGAATTATAGGAACCTTTATAAAAAGCACTCCGAAATATAAAATACTGGAAAAACCATACACAGAATAGAAAAATATACAAATCAAACCTAATCAATGCAAAATATCACCAAACTGAAAAGATATACAGTACGAGAGGAAAAAAAGGACAAATGGTACACAAAACAATCAGAAAGCAATCAACAAAGTGACAGGAGTAAGACCTAACATACAATAATAATTTTCTCTGTGAATGGGTTAAATGTCCCAATTAAAAGACATAGACTTAATAGATTTAAAAAACTTGATTCATCCATATGCCGCCTACAAGCAACACAGCTAACTTATAAAAACACATATAGACTGAAAGTAAAGGTGTAGAAAAAGATATTTCATGCAAATAGAAAAAAGTGAGAATGATCTTCTATACATATAAATACTTAAATCAAAATTTCTACAAAGCAATGAAGAAGGCTATCATGATCAATGAAGAAAAAATAAATTAAAAATTAATAAAAGAGGTTAATACTCAGAAATTAGGAGGAACTCAAGCAAATCAATAGTGAAAAAAACACAATTAATCCTATTGAAAAATGGGAAAAAGACCTGAGTGAACATTTCTCCAAAGAGACATACATCCCTGGTATGGCCAGCTGCCAAAAAAAAAAAAAAATACCCCTCACACACAAAAGAAGACATACAAGTGGACAACAGGTATATGAATAAATTTTCAACATCACTAACCAACAGAAAATTGCAAATCAAAACCACAATGAGATGCTACTTCACACCAGTTAGAATGGGTACCATCAAGAAGACAGAAAATAACAGATGCTGGAAAGGATGTTGAGAAAAGTGAACTATTATATGCTGTTGGTGGGAATGTAAATTAATATAGCCATTATGGAAAACAGCATGAAGCTTACTCAAAAAATTAAAAATAGAACTACCATATGATCCTGTAATCACTGCAATGGGAATATATCAAAAAAAAAAAGAAAAAAGAAAATCAATATGTCAAAGAGATATATGCATACCCATGTTTATTGCAGCAATACAACAGCCAAGAAATGGAGTCAACTTAAATACCCATCAAGGGAAGAATGGATAAAAAAAAAGTAAAATGTGGTATATATACACAATGGGATACTATTCAGCCATAAAAAGATGGAATCTTGTTATTTGTAATGAAAGGATGAGCCTGAAAGACATTATGTTAAGTGAAATAAGCCAGGCATAGAAAGGCAAATATCACATGATCCCACTCACATGTTGAATCTACAACATTAGATTTTACCCCATAATTATGTATAATTACAATGTCTCAATTAAAATTTAAGAAGAAGAATTAATCTCAAAGAAGTTGGGAGTAGGACGGTGGTTATCAGAGAATGGGAGAAAAGAGGAGAGGGGGAAATGGAGAGAGGTTGGTCAATGAGTACAATATTACAGTTAGATGGAAGGAAGTTCTGGGACTTAGTGCGTGCTAGGGTGACTACAATTAACAATAACGTATTGTATATTTCAAATCGCTGTGAGAGAAGATTTTGAATGTTCTCACAACACAGAAATGATAAATATTTAGGTGATAGATATGCTAGTTGCCATCATTTGATCATTACCCAATGTAGACTTGTACTGAAGCATCACATTGCACCTCATAAGTATGAGTATGTGCAATTATTATGCGTAGATAAATAAATAGATAGATAAAACAATGTAAGCTAAAAAAAAATGATTTTAGCTGTTCTTGCCACAGAGTGAAGAAATGGGAAACTATGTGAGATGATGAATATGTTAATTAGTTTCACTAAAATAACCATTTTACTATTACATGTATCTTATGACATCATGTCATATACCTTAAATATACACAAGATTAATTTTGAAATAGGTTACAAAGCACAAATCTGAGTGAGTAGTTTACATCATGCCTTTTATTTAGTAATAGTAGATATAGTATATGTGTTCTGATATGAAAATCTTTCAATCACATTATACTGCATTTTTAATCCTCCATAAATTCCTTTATTAAAAATATCTATTTAAGGTCATTCCCATAAAATTTTCTGGTTGCGGGGGGAGTTGGGGTGGGGGGAACAGAGGTCATTTATCCTGCAAGGTACTAATGATACAGAGACGTTTTGGACCAGGCCCTATCTTTGGTATGATCTTCTTCAGCCAATCTTACCTCAGAAACAGGGGGTTGGGGGGTTCGGTGACTTTACTTAACTTAACTCTTGTTAATAGATGAGTACTTCTATGTCCCCCCTTATAAGAACTATAATAATTTGATCCTTTAAAATAATAGCTTCTTAAATAGTTTTGAAGAATAACGCCATAAGTATGGATTTGGGCACAGTCGCTGACTAACAGGGAAAATAGTTTTGGTGAGTGAGAACCATTTGTGTTCCACACATCACACTTAGTGAGATTAAAGATGAGTTGTTGCCTACACTGGGAAGAGCACGGCAGGCCTCCATATACCCAAATGTTGCATCTGTAAAACGGAGAAAATCTCTCAACTGCCAATCTCACATGGGGATAGAAAAAAATCAAATCTACGAGATATAACTGCATGAAGTGTAAAGTACTGCATAAACGCTAATGCAATATGTATGAAATTCAGTCCATAAACTATGGCCTGAAGAAATAGCTCTGCATACATTTTTTAAAAAATTGTTTTGGTTGGATGTTAAGTCTCCATGGCATCCCTAGTTCTGGTGGCTCTACTGCTCCTTGATCAAAGTTAAGGCCCTGGAATCCCTGACTCAGGTACCTGGGACCCAGGTCCTACCTCCCTAGATGCATACAACAGCTATCTTTTCTGAGATCTTGCACAGCCTCTTGGAAGCTACCATAGAGGATGCTCCAGGCCCACCTATGACCACGAATTGCTGACTTTGACTTCTTTCTTATGTCTAGGGCTCTCCCCAGCCCTTGACCTCAGAAGTGCCTCTTTCCTTCTACCATTCTTTTCTCCCATCCCTTTTTCATAATTCACTTTGTTATATCAGCTCAAGGGACAAGGTTGGAAGAACAAGGCTATTTGGAGTGAACCTAGACAAATACTGCCCAGCCCCACGGTGTGTCTTTCTTTTATCTTCAATTTTTCTCTTCTCTTTCTCTTTCTTACCCACTCTCTTTCTGTGTCTCTTTTTGAGACCAAAATTATAAATTTTTCTTTTTAAATTTTATTTTTAGTTTTCATATGTATAATTTTTTGCAGTATTTTATTTTTATTGGAATATTGGTAAATACTTAACATTTGAAAATAACTAAAAAAAAAAAAAAGAAAGAAAATCAGTGAAGAAAAGACAGGCTGTGTGTCCTCCTATGTTCTTGTCATTTCTTACAAAGTGATATTTCAATACAAGTATACATAAACAGAGGAGAAATCATAAACAAAATATCCAGAATATATAAGAAATTCAAACAATTCAAAAGAAAAAAGATAATAATCTGATTTAAAAATGGTCAAAAGATCTGAATCCACATTTTGCAAAAGAAGAGACAGAAAAGGCCAATGGGTATATGAAAAAATGCTCAACATACTAATCATCAGAGAAATGCAAATCAAAATCATAATGAGATATTATGTCACTTCAGTTAGGACGGCTATTATCAAAAAGACAAAAAATAATAAATGCTGAAGAGGATGTGGAGAAAAGGGAACTCATAAGCTTTTTATTGGACTATAAATTAGTGCAGCCATTATGGAAATCAGTATGGGGGTTTCTCAGACAACTACAGATGCAACTCCCTGTATGAGTCAGCAGTTCCACTTCTGGGTATGTACCCAAAGGGATGGAAGTCATCATGTCGAAGGGATACCTGCACTCCTATGTTCCTCACAGCTCTATTTACAATAGCCAAGATATGGAACCAACCTAAGTGTCCATCGATGGACAACTGGATAAGGAAAATGTGGTATATACACACAATGGAATACTACTCATCCGTAAAAAGGAATGAAATCCTGTCTTTTGCAGCAACATGGATAGAAGTGGAGTTCTTTGTGTTAAGTGAAGTAACCCAGTTACAGAAAGACAAATACTACATGATCACATTTGTGGAATCTAAAAAAAAAAAAAAAAATTGATCTCGTAGAAGTAGAGTGATGAATAGTGGTTACTAGAATCTGGGAAGGGGAAGAGAAAAGGGAAAATGGGAAGAGGTTGTTCAATGGGTACAAAATTACAATTGATAGGAAAAACATGTTCTAGTGTTCCATTACACAGTAGGGTGACTGTTCTTGTAGTCAACAACAATACCAGGAGTCTTCCAAAAGTCCATGGAGTCATATTATCTTTTAATTCCATGTTTCCACGAACTTCTTGAAGTAGCCTCATATACTGTATACTTCAAAATAGTATGAAGAGAAGATTTTGAATGTTCTCACTACAGAGAAATTACAAATCTGGGGTGATGGATATGCCCACTATCCTAATTTGATTATTACACATTTTATGCATATATTGAAACATTGCACTGTACCTCATAAAAATGAACAATTATTGTGTCACTTAAAAATAAAAAAAATTAAATATAAATAAAATGAAGAAGGCCTCTACATTCATTTTTAATTTGTATATAATTTAATTTTATGCATTATTTTATTAGCTTTACATTGGAATGTAAATAAATGCTGAACAATTAAAAATAATTAAAAGAAATAAAGGAATAGGTGAAGAAAAGAATAGGCTGTATGACACCCCAGGTTCTTGTCATTTTCTTTAAATTTAGTTTTAGTTTATTTTTCATTGACAAACATACTGATGGGGTACAAAGTGTATTTTAACAGAGGTATACACCATGCAAACATCAAATCAGAGCCATCCGCAAATCCATCACCTCAAATATTTATTATTTCTTTGTGGTAAGACCATTTCAAATCCTCTCTTTTAGTTATTTTGAAATATACAATACATTGTCATTAACTATAGTCACCTTGCTGTGCAATAGAACATAGGAGCTTCTTCCTCCCACTGACTAAAAGCCGTCCCTTTTCCCATTCACCCTCTGCTGTTTCTCAGCCTCTGCTAAACACAACTCTACTCTCTATTTCTATGACTTTGAGGTTTTTAGATTCCATATATAATTGGGGTCATAAAATATTTGTCTCTCGGTGCCAGGCTTATTTACCTTAACATAATGTCTGCTAGTTTCCTTCACGTTGTCCCTAATGACAGAATTTTTTGTTTTTTTTGGTTTGTTTTGTTTTTAATCTTTGAGTTGTATTCAATTGTGCATATATATGTATGTATACATATACGTATATACTACATTTTTTAAATTCATTCATCTGTTTATGGACACTTAGGTTGATTCCATATCTTGGCTGTTGTGAATAATGCTGCAATGAACATGGAGGTAGAGACATTCCTTTGTCATGCAAACTTCATTTTCTTAGGATATATATCCAGTAGTGGGATTGCTGGATCACATGGTAATCCTATTTCTAGTTTTTGAGGAACCTCCATACTGTTCTCCAACATGGCTGTACTAATTTGTACTCCCACCAACAGTGCTTAAAGGTTCCCTTTTCTCCACATTTTCACCAACATTTTTTATCTTTTGTCTTTTTGATAATAGTCAATCTAACAAGGATGAGGTGACATCTTGTGGTTTTAACTTGCATTTTTATGATATTTAGAGATGTTAAGCATTTTCAATATATATGTTGGCCATTTCTATGTCTTCTTTTGAGAAATGTCTGTTCCGGTTCTTTGCCCATTTTTAATAGGGTTATTTGTTTTCTTGTTACTGAACAGCTTGAGTTCCTTTCATGTTTTGAATACAAGTCCCTCATCCAGTGTTTTGCTGTGCAGAACCTTTTTAGTCTGATGCAATTTCATTTGTCTGTTCCTGCTTTTGCTGCTTGTGGTTTTGTGATCATATGTGAGAGATCTCTGCCAAGACTAATGTCACGAAGCTTTTTCCCCTATGTTTCCTTCCACTAGTTTTATAGTTTCAAGTTTTACATTTGTCTTTAAACACTTTGAATTGATTCCTATATAGGGCATGAGATGAGTCCATTTTCATTGTTCTGTATGTGGATATCCAGTTGCAAATGCTGGGTATCCACATACCATTTATTGAAGAGTCTGTCTTACCCTAACATGCGTTCTTGGAACCTTTGTCAAAAATCAATTGACCTTAGATGTGTAGGTTTATTTCTGGGCTGTCTGTCTTAAACTACTGGTTGATGTGTCTGTTTTTATGCCAATACCATGCTGTTTTGAATACTACAGCTTTGTAATACATCTTGTTTTTTCCCCTCAGTAATAGACTTTCTTTTTAGAGAAGTTTTAGGTTTCAAAAGAAATTGAGCAGAAAGTAAAGAGAGTTCCCTTATCACCATAACCCTCCCCCACAGTTTCTCCTGTTATTATTATGTTACATCAGTGTGGTACATTTATTACAATCATGAATCAATAATGACATGTTATTATTAACTCAATTTTATGTTAGGGTTCTGTAGTATAATTTAAAATCTGAAAGAGTGAGGCCTCCAGCTTTGTCCCTTTTGGTCAAAATTGTTTGTCTATTCTTGGCCTTTAGTGGTTTCATTAACATTTTAGAATTGTTTTTTCTATTTCTGTGAAGAATGACATTGGGTTATTTATACAGGTTGCATTGAATCTGCAGATTGCTTTGGGTACTGTGAACATTTTAACAATACTAATTTTTCCACTTCAAATGGGATCTCTCTCCATTTACTTGTGTCCTACTGAATTTCTTTCATTAATGTTTTTTAACCTTCCATATACAGATCTTTCACTTCTTTTGTTAAATTTACCCCTAAGTATTTAATTTTTCATGCCATTGTAAATGGAATTGTTTTTTTAATTTCTTTTTTCAGACAGCTCATTGTTAATGTATAGAATCACTATGCATCTTTTTTAAGTTGATTTTTTATCCTGAAACTTTACTGTATTTTGTTTACCAGTTCTAACAGTTTATGGTGCAGTCTTTGGGAATTTCTATATATAATATGATGTGGTCAGCAATCAGAGACAATGTAACTCATCCTTTTTTATCTGGGTTCCTTTTATTTCTTTCTTTTGCCTAATAGCTGTGTGTAGGACTTCCAGTGCCATGTTAAACAGAAGTGGTGAGAGTGACATCTTTTTCTTGTTCCTGATCTTAGACGAAAAGCCTTCAACTTTTCACCATAGAGTATAATGTTAGCTGTGGGCTTGTTAAATATGGCCTTTATTGTGTTGAGGTATGCTCCTTCTATGCCTAATGTGCTGGGAGCTTTTATTAGGAAAATATGTTGAATTTTGTCCAATGCTTTTTCTGCATCTATTAGATGATCATGTGGGTTTTTTCTTTCATTCTGTTGACATGGTATATCACATTTATTGATTTACGTATATCAAACCCAACTCTTATCTCAGGTTCATGGCAAAAGGTCTTTTTAATGTACTGCTGAATATGATTTGCTAGAATTTTGTTGAGGAATTTTGCATCTATGTTCATCAGTGATATTGGTCTGTAGTTTTCTTTTCTTGTAGTGTCTTCATTTGGCTTTGGGATTAGGAGTGATCCTGCCTTGTAAAATGAGTTGAGGGTATTCTCCCCTATTCAATTTTATGGAATAGTTTGAGAAAAAATGGTATTACTTCTTCTTTAAAAGTTTGGTAGAATACAGCTAAAACACTATCCAGTGCTGGGCTTTTTTGATGGATGACATTTAATTACTAATTCTATTTCCTTAGTCTTCTTTAGATTTCCAATCTTTTTATGACTCAGTGTTGGTTGGTTATGTAACTTTAGAAATTTATCCATTTGGGCTAGGTTGTACAATTTATTGACATATAATGTTTCATAGTAATCTCTTATGACCTTGCATTTCTGTGTTATCAATTGGAAAGTCTTCTCATTCATTTCTGATTTTATTTATTTGAGTCTTATCCTTTTTTCCTAATTAGTCTATTTAAGGGTATCTCAATATCGTTTATGTTTAATAAAACTAACACTTAGTTTTGTTGATCTTTTCCATTGTGCTGTATTTTCTATTGTATTGAGGCTCAGTTATCTGGAACTTGGTCCTGCCTCCCTAGGCACACACAATAGCCATCATTTCTGAGGTCTTGCACAGTATCTAAGAAGCTACCATGGAGCATGCCCCAGACACAACTATGCCCAGAAATTGATGACTTTTCCTTCTTTCTAGTCTTGAGGAATCTGCCCAACCCTTGACCGAAAAGTGCTCCCTTCCTTCTACCACTCTTTTCTCCCATTTTTTCCCCACAAATTTCCTCCATCTACAGGCTCAAGTGCATGGTGGAAGGAATAAATTTATTTGAGAGTAAACAAATACTGTCCCCTACTGCACTCTTTTTCTCTCCTTTTTTGTATTTCTTCCCTTCCATTCTCTTCTTTTTTTCTGTTTATCTTGCTCTCTTACTTACTCTCTTGCTGTGCCTCTGTTTGAGACCAAAGAATATTCTTTTTAAAATGTTCTTTTAAAAATTATTTTTAATATTTAGTTTTCCCCACTCCATTTACTAAAGAGGCTATCCTTTACCCAATGTATGTTCTTGGTGCCTTTGCTGAAAATCAGTTGCCTGTAAGTACCTGGGTTATCTATTCTGTTTGATTGGTCCATGTATCTGTTTTTATATCAGTACCATGCTGTTTTGGTTACTATAGCTTTGTAGTATAATTTGAAGTCTGGTAGTGTAATTCCTCCAGTTTTACTTTTTTTTGCTATGGATTGATTGGTTATTCAAGTCTTATAACAGGTTTTACTGTTCTACTAGAATTTGAGGATTTTTCTTTCATATTTCTTTGTAGAATATCATTGGCATTTTGAGGAGGATTGCAATGACTCTGTAGATTGCTTGAGTAGTATGCACATTTTCACACCATTAATTCTTTCAACTGATAGAGGTGGAATGTCTTTCCATCTTTTGGTGTCCTCTTTAATTTCTTTCAGCAGTGTTTTGTAGTTCTCATTGGAGAGATCTTCCACCTCTTTGGTTATCCATCTGTAGAAGAATGAAACTAGAGCCATACCTCATGCCAGATCCAAAAATCAACTCAAAATGTATTAAAGAATTAAGTACAAGGCCTGAAACTATAAAAGTCCTAGAAGAAAACATAAAGGAAACACTTCAGGATGTAGGACTGGGCAAAAACTTTATGAATAAGACCCCCAAAACACAAGCAACAAAAGAATAATTAAACAAATGGGATTATATCAAACTAAAAACCTTCTTCACAGCAAAGTAAACAATCAAGAGAGTGAAAAGACAAACTACACAATGGGAGAACATATTTACAAACTATACATCCAACAAGGGATTCATATCCAGAATACAAGGAACTCAAACAATTTGTGAAAAAACAAATAATCCAATTAAAAAATGGCAAAGGAGATAAATAGACACTTTTCAAAGGAAGTCATATGAATGGCCAACAGGTACATGAAAAGTTGTTCAATATAACTACTCATCAAACAAATGCAATCAGAACCACACTGAGATATCATCTCACCCTGGCTAGACTGGTTATTATCAAAATACTGAGAATAACAAATTCTGGTGAGGACGTGGAGGAAAAAGGAACTCTTCCACACTATTGGAGGGACTGTAAATTAGTACAGCCATTATGGAAAACAATATGGAGGTTTCTCAAACAACTACAGATTGATCTACCATACAATCCGGCCATCCCATTTCTGGGTATATACCCAAGGGAATGAAAATCAGCTCTATTTACAATAGCCAAGATAACAGAACCAGCCTACATGTCCATTGATGGATGACTGGATAAGGCAAGTGTGGAATATATACAGAGTGGAATTCTACTCACCCATAAAAAAAGAATGAAATCATGCCATTTGTAGCAACGTGGATATGCTTGGAGATAATTATGTTAAGAGAAATACCACCAGTCCTCACTCATAAGTGCGATCTAAGAAGAAAGAAAGAAAGAGAGAGAGAGAAAGAAAAAGAAAGAAAGAAAGAAAGAAGGAAGGAAGAAAGAAAGGAGGAAAAAAGAAAGAAGGAAGAAAGAACCCAATAAAATGTTGAATTTTCAAAAGGAGAGAATAGAATAATAGTCACTAGAGGTGGGAAAGTGGGAGGAGTAGGGGGGTTAGGGAGTAATTGGGCAGGGAACACAAAAAATAATTATGATTTGTATTGATTAACATGCTAATAATATTGGTTCAATAATCACATACGGTAGACTAATACTGATAGTCAACTCTATACTCCATAAACTTGTATAATGAATTATGTGCCCATTCAAAAATTATTTTAATGATTATATATTCAATTTTTGCACTCTTTGGTTTTATTTTTCTTAGAATACAAATAACTGCTTAATAGTGAAAAATAAATTAAAAAATTAGTGAAGAAGAGAACAGGTTGTGTGGCATCTTTGGTTCTTGTCATTTCTCTACATGTAGTATCCGCCAACATCTCTGTTTTCAAAAATATAATCACATTTAGGGTTTAATCTACTTGAGTTCTAATCACAAAAACTGTTTTTCTGAATGGTATTTTATGTTGGTGGCACTGCCTGAGACAAATCACTTGGTGGGAGCAGCTAAATGCAATGGCACCAAGAATCAAGGAAGCCAGACTCTCACTTTTCTCTACCTCGTGATTCTTGTGATATACAAGAGGTCACTTATATATTCTTACATCTATCTTCCTCATAGTGATAATAAAAGCTGTACAAATGTTATTCTTACTGAGGTAAATGTGCCACCTCTTTATCAGCCTCTTCAGAGCCTCTTTGATGTCCTTGTTCCTCAGACTGTAGATCAGAGGGTTTAACATGGGGACAAAGATAACATAGAAAACAGACAACACCTTGTGCTTCATGGATTGGCTAGAGCCAGGATGCACGTACACAGAGAGGGCTGTGCCATAGGAGAGCGTCACAGCAGCCAGGTGGGAGGCACAGGTATTGAAGGCCTTAGCACTGCCTTTAACTGAGGATATTGTCAGGATGGAAGCTGCGATGAAACCATAGGATAAGAGTATAACAAGCAAAGAGCCCAGCCCCACAAAAATAGCTACCAGAAACACAATCATTTGGCAGATGAAGGGATTGGAGCAAGACAAAGAAACAATCTGAGGTATGTCACAAACGAAATGTTGAATGATATTTGGCCCACAGTAGGAGAGATGAAAGCAAGGGACTGTTTGAACTAAACTGCTAAGAAAACCACTCCCATAGGCCACAGCAATTAACTTCCAACAGCGGCCAGGGACCATGATGGCTGAGTACTGCAGAGGGCTACCGATGGCGACATACCGGTCATAGGCCATGGTGGCCAAGAGGCAGCACTCAGCCAGACCCATCCAGTCTGCAGCAAAATACTGAGTGGCACAGGCAAAGAAGGAAATTGTTTTCTCATCTCTTAAGAAGTCTGAGAGCATCCTTGGGCTGATGGAAGAAGAGTAGCAGATGTCTATAAATGACAGGGAGCTGAGAAAAAGGTACATGGGTGTTTGAAGGTTAGAGTTGATCCTGATGAGAATGATAAGACCCAGGTTCCACATCAGGGTTACAATGTAGATGCCCAGGAAGACTGGAAAGAGGATGAGCTGCAGCTCTTTTTCATCTGAAAGTCCCAGGAGAATAAACATGTCCACAGAGGTGTGGTTTCCATCCCCTTCCATAGATCTGTTTGGTGCCACCTGCTGAGAAAAGAGGGAGAGAAGGAAGTGGTTTTATTCCCCAAAAAGAAAAAGAAATACACTTAATTTTTGCAGTCAGACAGCTGGCAAAATATACAACCTTGAATCATCAGTGTTGAGTTAATTTGTACTGTCCATGTACATTCATCAACTCTAACTAAGAAATTCTCTTCAATAAATATTATCACTCCTTCTATGGAGATAAAAGATGGCAAATTATCAATAGTATGATACCAACTAAAACTTCTTAATTTTATATTTTCCCATGCCAGGTTTTGCAAATATGTGATGCTTTGGAGACAGGCCACCTGAGAAACATATTGTCATTTATCTATATGGTGCAACAAGATCATTCTGTTGAGGCATGGATCTGCTATTCACTCAATGCTTGTGGACACCCAGAGTTATTCTGGGCCTCCTGTGTAAAATGAGGTTGCTGGAGTAGGTGACCTATGAAATCTCTGCAAGAGAAGTCCTGATAATTCTGTAACTGCCTTTCTGCTTTTAAAGCCCAGAGAGATGAAAGAATAATGTAGCAGGAGGATGGGAAAAGTCATACAGCAAGAATCAGATTGGAAATGGATGTGATTTAAACAACTTAATGACTCTGGGAAAGTTCCTGAGAAGTAAATAAAATCGATGGTTGAAAGAACCATTATCTTTCTTCCTCGCAGGTGCATATTTTTCTTCTCTCACATCAGAGATATATATGAGGTATTTCTAGGACAGTGATTCTTAATCTTCTTTAGGTCAATGATACTTTTAAAAAGCTTGGCAAACTCTGAATCCTCTACCCAGAAAACTGCAACAATGTACCACCTTTCATACAGTCTTTTGGATTCTCAATTACTGTCAATCTATCCTTGGTGCCCAAGATAAAGACTTTTCTCCTAGAAGGGCAAGTGACTTGATCTCATGTAAAAGTTAAAGTACTTATGCAATTACATGGGTATTAGCACACTGAAGCCGTGTTCTTTTCTTTCTTTCAGGAAGTTCTTTTCTTTTTCACGATGAAACAATTCTAGATAAAGCAAAGCACTAAGTCTTCAGGCCAAAAGAATATTTTTGTATCAGCGACCAAATGTTCTCTTTAAGATACCATAGTTGTCATTCTTTGTAGGTAGTCATTTGAATATCCCCTAACCCAAACACGTTTTTATTCAGATCGAGTCAAGTTATAATGAAAATCATCAGAAGCCCTGAGATGTGGAAAACAGCTGTCAAATATTGCCTGGGAGTTTTGTTTAAAGGTAGGAGTCTAAGTCTTGAATATTGCCCTTGAGAAATCCTGTGATACTAATGGAATAAACCATGTCTATGACTTACAAATATTAGCTGTCCAAAATGTCTTTCGTCTCCCCAACCATTTCCCAGTCTCCTAGTTACAAAAATGAATAAAAAGAGAAAGTCCCCATAAAAGATTACACTATATTCAGAAAAGACATAATGTTCTTTTTCCAAAATCAGATCAGTCATTGCTTCCTGGTGCACTTTTTTGAGAAAAATTCTGAAGGAATGTGGTGATTAATCAAAGAACGAAGTGAAGGTGTTTGCTATAGACACGGAAGAGCAAAACGATAGCAGACAGGAAATTCACTTACTATCCCAGAATGAGGGGATGATTCTGTCCACGGTGAGACGGAATAGAGAGAGAACCTTGTGAAAAGAGAGCAGGAAATTTTATTTATTAATTTTTTCATCATCATCATCACCAACAGCCATGACAACAAAGGGATTTATTGAGCAGTGAAAATACATACTGATTTATCCTTGTAATCATGAAGATATGCACAACTTACCATTATTTCCACTCATTCACTACGGTAAACTTAGGCCTGATGTGCTGTTTACCAAACAAGGTATTAGGATTCTGAAAATTGCCTGTAGGTTTCTATTTTATGTCTTGAATCCAGATTAGGTGTCTGCTGGATCTTTTTGCTCTACCCTTCACATCAATAAAACATCTATTACCTGTATTTCTCTATTGTGATCTGTTTTATTTTTATAGATCTCTCCTCTAACAATCTCATTCTACCGTAAGTTGTGTGAATTTGCCATTTAACCCATCCATTGGGTTTCAAATTTCAATAATAATGTTTTGTTTTCTTTTCTAGAGGTTCCATTTTGTTATTTTCCCAAATAGCCAATTTTGAAAGTCTCTTGTTCTCTCATCACACTTTCAATAGCATCCTTTATTTAAACATTAAACATACCTATTTAAATTATCATTTAATAATTAAATACCTCGTTTTTCAAGTTTGATTCTACAGTGTAATGTTATTGCTGACTATAGGTCAAGGTGCACTATTTACCTGAGGGATTAGTGAATTTTGATCATAATTTCATGTTCCTTTGTTTTATCTGCAGGGAGCATTGAAAGCTGAGTTTAAAATGTGTTCCTCCAGAAATGAGTTATATTACTTCTGCCAGGTACCAGGAGGGCAATACCAACCCAGAATCCCTTTAAACAAAAATTATGATTTGGAGTTTTTCAGGGTAACCATAGAAATAAGATTTAGGCTACATGTCTAAATAAGTAGAGGTTTGAGGTTAAGAATTATCTGGAAACATTTCTTTTTCTCTGTCTCCCATCTAAGGCTGCGAGAGTTGTGTATATTTCTGATTCATTTTGTGAGGTAGGTTTTTTCCTGTTTTTCCAAGAGTGTCACCATCTGGGAGTCCCTGTTTCAGTGGTGGTGGGGGGGGTTTCTCTTACCCAATCACACACGCTCTTTTTTCACCTACCCCTAAACACATGTCTATTAAACCCCAGGCCTTAGGCCATCAGGTTTGAGTTGATTCCTTCTGGATAAATGCTGGCGCCAGTTCACTACCTTTTGAGTTTTGTGCTTTCTTGTCATCTTTGTACTTTCATTAACTTATTTGCTTTCTCACTGTCTGAGCCATTAAAACATGTGTTTTAGATTTTACCTAGCTTTCTCAGTGCTTTCTGGTAATGTATAATCTACTATATTTCCAGAAACGTGTCTGCCAGTGATACTTATTATACAGACTCGATTCCTCCCGCTTATCACTGGCCAGTTTTTCTAAAAATCCCAAGCTCTTTGATTTGCTTATATTTTTTGCTCCTAATATCGTTAAATTTGCCTGAAAAGCAAGGCATGTTATTAGACAGCTAACATTTATTGAGTGCATACTCTATTCCAGGTGCTATTCTGAATTATTGTATATTTCATCATTTTAATTTGGTTCAGAGCCATATGAGTTATGTACGCTTATTATTTTCCCTTCCATGATCAGAGTGAAAAATAGTCTAACACAATCCATGAAGGACAGAACTGAGAATCAAACCCAGATACTCTAAGTCCAGACCCACATCTTTTTTTTTTTTTTTTTTTTTTTTGCATGCAAGTAGCAGTCTTAATGACATTTTTATGTGTCTTTAAACACTGCTGTACATTCTTTAGAGTATGGAGAAAACATCCATTATTTTTCAAAAGTCTGTGGTCAACATGGTATTTAAGTAAGTCTCTTAGAAACATCTTTTATACATGTATCTTCTAACTTATCACTAAATCTATTACAGTCTACTCACTACATCCTATCACTGACATAACACTGCAGAACCACATCTTAAAATACTACTTTCCACTGTCTCACTAAAATGTATTAATTGCTGCATTAATCTTACTTCTAACCACTATAGAGTGCAAAGCACTATACTTGGTTTGCATGAGGCAAAGGATCTCATAAGGAGCCAATAGCACAGTGAAATGAGAAATGTGACCATGGAGACATAAGACAGCAAGAAATGATGTGTGGCATGAGAAAGACAGAGACAAAATCTTGTGGGTGATCACCAGCTAGATATAGGCAGGGAGTTAGAGACCAGAGAAGGCTCCCGCACATTGTTTGCCACAATTTCTTAAAAAGGTCTCTAGAAGGGCAGAGATCGATATTGTACAAATGAACATGGCAAGAACAACATAATTGAACATAAGTTCAATAACACAATAACCATATTTCTTCACATAGATGCTCTTTCAGGAAATGAACAGAAAAAGCAATGCTGATTGCTTGCCGGGGAAGTGAGACAAATTGAAGGAGAATTCATCTTCTTCCAGGAAGACAAAATGATGAGGTATTAAAATGTTTTACAAAATGCGCTAGTTTAACTAGAGATAGGGGAATCTCAGCGTTTATATGTTAACCATTGCAAAGCTTGTTCCTACAGATGCCTAAGAGATAAAATTATCACAGCACAGCCTGCCATACAAAAAGAACTACATTAATCCAGTGATACTGGTGAGAATCTAATAGGCACCTTTTAATTGCCACGTTGTTTTTCTCAACCATTCCATATGTTACCACTTCCAATTAAACCTTATTTTTGGTTGCCTTTTATTTATCAAGGACTCCTAAGCTTTCTTATTCTGTTTGGATAAAGTTTATATTGGGATAAATTTTATCTTGGGTCTCTTTCTTCAGCTTTTCCTCACACAATTCTTGGTATAATTTATTCCTTCACCCCATGCTTACCTCCATTTGATCTTGTTTAGCAAATGAAAAAAGAAGAAAAAGGAAAGACAACATGAAAAAGTGGCCCCTTCGACATGCTCTTTTCCTTTAAGATATTTCATCTGCAGCCCTTCCTAAAATTTACTCACCTGACTTTGAAAAAGTTCACCATGGTGCAGGCCAGCAAACAGAATCCGAAGAGTTTTGTCTATCAGAAACATTGTAGATGAAATAGCCTCAGAAGACCAAGTATTACGTTTATTCTTTACTAATGGCCTCTCACTTCATATAGAATCTTCATATAGAATCATGTTCATTGAAGTTGTGTTGCATCCACTCAAGTCAGGAATAATACCCTCCACAGAGTATTCTTTAGACTGCCCAAATTTAACTTTTTAAATGAATCAAATCAGGTAATGTAGACCTCTCAGAAGTAACCCACAATCCTTCTTCTGGGTCTATGTTGTCTCATTTTAAACTTTGATCAAATGCGTCAAAGGTTTTCCAGCCCCCACCTTTGCCACTTTATGCTGAAGGGTATTGACTCAGCCTGTGTATTTACACCATCCTTTTACAGATTTGTTTTTCAAGCTAAAAAAGCTGCCATGGAAGCAGAAAGGCACACGGACAAGGCAACTACTCCTCCTACTCCAGCTCCTACAGTTCCCAGGCAGTGGTGGCAGCTCAGACTGCAACTAAGAGACCAAATTCAACTATAATAGATGAGGCCAAAGCAGCAGAAACAGCTATGGCTCAGGCAGGTCATCCTACAACCCAGGGACACAGGGGGACTAATGTGGACTTTCTGGAGTGGCTCCTTATACCAAGGCTGCTTGTCACAGTCCAACTAGAACTCCCCCCAGGTTTGACCAGAATTACAGAACCCTACCAGCTCTTACAAGTCCTTACAGGGTAGGTGTGGCAGAAATGCAGACTACACCATGAAATACTAGTACAGATAAAGACCCCAAGTGCAGGGAGGTGGGGGCCGAAGATTTGTACCTTCTGTGCTCAATCCTCCCTATTGCAAGATTCATTTTTATGCACCACAGTTAACATGTCACCCAGCCCCTCAAGGTCCACGCCCCCACCCCATCCATGTTGCTGAGTTGTGAGGTGCAGTGAATCATTCCATGACCCATCCTGTGACCATATTCAGCAGTGTTTGGGACTCCATGTCTTCAATTGTTTATTAGTTTTTATTACATCTTTGGGTAGAGTTTTTGAGTTATTGCAGTTCAATATCCTTCTGTGTATGTACAATTGGTGTTATTGTTAACTCATTCCGTTTAAATAGTATAGGAAGGATAAATCATCTGTTAGTGCTTTTGCCAAGTGACTTCAATGAGCTTTCTGTATTTAAAAATAATAAATAAATAAATAAGCTGCCATGGAACAGCACCCCACAATAAACTTACACTTCCAGTTGATGGTGCTGAGCTATTTGTGAATCTATGATAATGTGCCTGGATCCGAGGCCCTTGAATTACCTTTCAGCAAAATCTCTCAGTGACTCACCTAAAAGTTCTGAGAAAGATTTCCTTTCCTGTGATCCAACTCCTCTTAATTTGTGGTGTATCCAGGGGCTCAGAAATGACCAATGGATATTTCAGTTCAGGCTTCTGAGAGAATTTCACTCTATCAGTATTCTTAGAGGAGAACACAGTCTACTGTTTGCAATATTTGACTCACTGATCCCCTTCAAAAATCATCCAGATGTGGAAGAAGAGGGATTTAAATGCTTATAAGCCTTCTCCATCACATCTAAGAGAGGACTTGAGAGCACAATCCACAGCAAAGAAGGGACAATTAAAACCATGCAAGCTGTAAATAACCTCCCTCCTGGGTGATAGAGAGGAGACCAACTCCATTAATTGGTCCCTTAACTAGGCTCCAAGATCTCTTTGAGGTTGTTAATATTTGGAGACATTTTGATATCAAGGAAACCTCTTTTCACCTTGGGAGAATCATGGGGCTGATAAAGAGGTTGTTTCAACCTTGTTATCTATAAAATAAATTATGTAACCTTGGCATGGAAATAATCCTCAGAGACCTCTGTCTGGGAAAAACACCAGGAAGTAGCAAACTCTTGGCAACTCTGCATCAGACATTCTGCAGCAGATGGGCTCTCAATTCTCTACTTTCTTATTCTGGATTTTATTTTATTTTATTACTTTTAGATGGGATTCCATGAACGAATCATGTTGAGAAAGTCTTTGCAGGGATTTGGACTAGGGTGGAAAAAACATAAACAGATCTCTTATCCTCTCTCATGGCTCCAGCTGCTTGGTTTAAAGGAATAAAAGAGCAGGAGAGACAGAAGGAGAGACTGATGATATATAAAGCAGGGCAGAGGCACAAAGGAAAAAAGGAAAAACTGGGCAAAGTGTGTAGGAAACTTTGAAAAAGTTAAAATTATTCAATCTCACCAAAACAAACAAAAAGAAGGAACCGTTCCACCTCCCTCAACTTTACCTCAATACCTTCTTTCTCCAGATTGAACAGGATGAGAAACAATTCTAATTTTGCAGCCCAAGACACTAACAGGGATGAAGCCCATGTCCTGTGGTCCTACAAAGCTTGGATTTTCTCCTAGAGAAATAGTGGACACTACGTGTAAAGAAAATCTTAAGGAAATTACCACAAGAATAAATTTGTTATCTAACAGCTCTGTAGATTGGAAGTTTGATGCAGGCCTTCCTTGCCTAAAATCACTGAAATATCTTTACTTTTATAACTGTTATATTTTGTTTTGCTTCTGCAGTGTTTGAAATGCATTTTTATGTTTGGGTGGCATTTATTATTTTTTCTATTTATTTTTTTTACTGTTGAAGTTATGCTCAGTACTCTTCAGCTCACGTCATTAAGTGCTCTTGAATCTATAGTAGAGGAGATCTGTAGAGAATCAAGGCTTCTCCTCACTTACTTCCTGAGAAGACCCTTTAAACCAATATCATGAGTACAATGACACTGAAAATATCTCACATTTCCAGCATTTCAGACCACACTGGAATAAAATTAGAAATTAACAAACAAAACTTTGGAAAATGTACAAATTCATGTAAATTAAAAAACATATTCCTGAATGACAAATGGGTCAAAGAGGAAATAAAGCAGGAAGTAAAAAAAAAATCTTGAAACAAATGAAAATGCAAGCAAAAAACAAAAAAATGAAATATAAAAAATGAAAATACAAGAAAAATCAATAGTAACAGGGAAATTTAAGGCAGTAAGCTCTTACATCAATAGAGTAGAAAGCCTTCAAATAAACAACCTAATATTATACTTAAAGGAAGTGGAAAAACAAGAACAATCCAATCTCCAAACTAGTAGATGGAAAGATAGATTTAATATTGAAGCAGAACTAAATAAAATAGAGATCAAAAGAATGATGCAAAAAATGAACAAAATAAAAAATTGTTTTCTGAGAAGAAAAACAAAATAGACATCCATTCACAGCCCAAGACACTAGCAGGAATTAAGCCCAGGTCCTGTGGTCTATCTAACTAACTACAAAAAAAAAAGAAAGAAGACCCAAATAACTAAAAATCGGAAATGGAAATGTACACAGTACATCTGATACAATAGAAATACAGAGAACCATTAGAGATTATTATGAATAACTATCCACCAACAAATTGGAAAATCTGGAGGAAATAGATAAATTTCTGGACACATACAAACTACCAAGTCTGAACTCAAAGAAATAGAAAACCTGAACAGACTACTAATGAGCGGCAAGTTTAAAGCAGTAATCATCAGTCTCCCAGTGAAGTGAAAACAGGACCAGACGGCTTCACTGATGCATTGTACTAAACCTTTAAGGAGGAATTAACACCAATAATATTCAAACTATTCCAAAAACTTGAAACAAAGGCCACTCTCCCAAAATCATTCTATGAGGTGAGCATCACCCTGATACCAAAATTAGACAAAGACATAATAAAAAGCTATAAGCCAATATCCTTAGTGAATATGATGCAAAAATCCTCAATAAAATATTAGAAAACAGAGTACAACAGCACATCAGAAAGATCAGAGATGCAGAGATGGTTGGACACATGCAAATCAATAAATGTGATACACCACATCAACAAAATCAAGGACATCTCAATAGACACAGAAAAAGCATTTGACATAATTCAGCATCCTTTCATAATAAAGTCTCTCAACAAATTAGGTATGCAAGGAAGGTATTTCAACACAGTATAAGCCATGCATGACAAACCCGCCACCAACATCATCCTGAATGGGGAAAAGCAGAAAAGTTTTCCTTTAATCACAGGAATATGTCAAGAATGCCTATTCTCACCACTCCTTTCAACATAGTACTGGAAGTATTTTCCAAGGCTATCAGGCAAAAGAAAGAAACAAAAGGTATCCAAATAGGAAAAGACATAGTCAAATTGTCCCTGTTTTCAGATGACATGATCCTATATATGCAAAACCCTACACACTCTACCAAAAAAACTCCTAGAACTGATAAACAAATCCATTAAAGTTGCAAGATGCAAAATCGATATGCAAAAATTAGTAGCATTTTCATATACAAACAACAAACAAGCAGAAAATGAAATCAGGAATGCAAGCCCATTTTTAATAGGTACTTAAAGAATAAGGTACCTAGGAACCAATTTAACAAAGGAGGTGAAAGATTGCTACAATGAAAACTAAAAAAGAAATAAAAGATTCTTCTAATTTAATTATTTTAATGCTGATAGCAATTAAAGAGGACACCCAGAGATGGAAAGACATTACTTTTTCATGGGTTGGAAGAATTAATGTTGTGAAAATGTCCATACTACTCAAAGTGATCTACATATTGAATGCAAAAAAATCTAAAATTCATTGGAACAAAAATAGACCCCAAATAGCCAAAGGAATACTGAGCAAAAAATAAACAAATAAAATAAAGCCAGAGGCATTGAACTTCCTGACTTTAAAGTATGCTACAATGCTATAGTAACCAAAACAGCATGTTGCTGGCATATAAACAGAAATATGGACCAATGGAATACAACAGAGAACCAAGAAATCAACCCATTTACTTACAGCCAACTCATCTTCAAGAAAGGCACCAAGAACATACATTGGGGAAAGGACAAACTCTTCAGCAAATAGATGTGTAGAAGAATGAAATTAGACCTGTACATCTTGACATGTACCAAAATTAACTAGAATGCTTTAAAGACTTAAATACAAGACCTGTAACTATGATACTCCTAGAAGAAAATGTAGAGGAAACACTTCAGGATATAAGACTGGGCAAAGACTTTATGAAAGAAACACCAAAAGCACAAGCAACAAAAGAAGAAAAAAAAGAAGAAGCTTTGGCCCAGCAAAGGGAAGTCCAGCCATACTAGAAATGTTTAGAAGAGTCCTACACATAGAGCAGTAAGAATGATAACCATCATAATAAAAAAATCTAAAATATAAAACCTATTGGGAAAATTATACACAAAACTGAAAAGATAAAAATCAAAACTTATCATTACAGAAAGCCACCAAACTGTAAGGATAAACAAAAAGAGAATTAGAAAGGGACAAAGGACACACAAATAATCAGAAAACAATAAACAAAATGACTGGAGTAAAACCTCACATATTAATAATAACCTTCACTGAGAATGGATTAAATACCCCTGTTAAATGACACAAACTGGCTGCATGTATTACAAAACATGACCCAGCCATATGCTGCCTACAAAAAACACAGCTAAACTATGAAAACCTACATACACTGAAAGTAAAGGCATAGAAAATGATGTCCCACAGCAATGGAAAAAAAGTGAGATGATCAGCTATACTTACACACCTAAATCAAAATCTGTACAAAGAGAAGATGAGGGACATTATATAATGATAAAAGGAGCAATACAACTATAGGATATAACAAATGTATATCCACCTGACATTGGACCACACAGATATATAAAGGAAGCTTTATCTGATCTAAAAGGAAACACTCCACTCTCAGCATTGAACCCATCATCTATATAGAAAGTCAACAACAAAAGATCAGATTTAACTGACATCATAGACCAGATGGATCTAACAGATGTTTACAGAAAATTTCATCTAACAGCTTCAGAAAACACAATCTTCTCATCATCACATGGAACATTCTCCAGGACTGACCATAGGCTAGGCCACAATACTAGTCTCAACAAGTTCAACAACCATGAAATCATGTCAAGTATTTTTACTGACCACAAGTGAACAAAACTAGAAATCCATAATATGAGGAACTTTCAAAACTACACAAATGTACAAAAATGAAACAAAATGATCCTGAACATTACCCCGATTACCCTGATATCAAAAATAGACAAGGACACAACAACAACGGTAAACTACAGGACAGCATCCCTGATGAAATAGATGTAAATATCGTCAGTAAAAGGCTAGGAAACCAAATCCAACAGCATATCAAAATATTAAATATCATGATCAAGTGGGATTTATCTCAGAGATGCACGAAATTTTCAACATATGCAAATCAATAAGCCTTATACAACAACTCAACATAATGAAAGAAAAAACTTGGTAGACACAGAAAAAGTTTTGATAAAATTCAACATCCCTTATAATAAAAACTCTCAACAAATTAGTTATATAAGAAAAGTATCTTGACATAAGAAAGGCTACATATGACAAACCACAGCTAATATGATACTACACATGGAAAACTTGAACTCTTTCACGTTAGAACTGTAACAAGACAAGGATGTCTACTCTCACCACTTTATTTCAACATAGTATTGGAAGTCCAAGCTAGAGCAATTTGGCAAGAGAAAGAAATAAAGTGCATTCAGATTGGAAAAGAAGAAGTCAAACTGTCCCTGTTTGAGGATAACATGATTTTATATACAGGAAAATCAAAAGACTCTACCAAAAAACTCTTAGAATTGATAAAGATCTTCAATAAAGTTAAAGAATACAAAATCAACATATAAAAAAGAGTAGCATGTCTATACACCAATAACAAACTTGCAGAAAAAGAAATCAAGAAAGCAATACAATTTACAAGAGCAACAAAAAACATAAAACTTCTGAGAAAAAATTTAAGCAAATTGTTAAAAGATCTCTACCAGGAAAACTCTAAAACACTGATCAAAGAAATTAAAGAAGACACAAAAAATGGAAAGTCATCCATGCTTCCAGACTGGAAGAAACAATATTTTCAAAATGACCAAAGTACCCAAAACAATCTATGGATTCAAATAAATTCCCATCCAACAACTAATGACATGCTTCACAGAAAGAGAAAATGAAATTCTAAAAGGTATATGTAGTAACAGAAGACCCCAAATAGCAAAAGAAATTTTGAGCATAATAACAAAATGTGTGGCATCTCACTCTATGACTTCAAATATATCACAAAGCTATTATAATCAGGTAATCAAAAGAGCATGTCACTGGCACAAATAGAAACATAGTACAAAGGAACAGAATACAGAATCCAGAAATAAATCCACATACCTACAGACAAATCATTTTCAAAGAAGTCAAGAACATACATTGAAAAAATAACAACTTTTTCAATAAATGGTGATGCATAAACTGGATATCCATATGCAGAAGAATGAAATTAGACCCCCATCTCTCACCATATACAAAAATCAGCTCAAAATGAATTAAGGACTTAATGTAAGAACTGAAACTATAATACTTCAAGAAGAAGACAGACTGAAAATCACATGGGAAATGCTTCATGACATGGGACTGTCCAAAGATTTTTATGAATAAGATCTCAAAAGCACAAGTGACAAAAGCAAATATAGACAAAAGAGATTATATCAGACTAAAAGATTTGATATAACCCCAAAGGAAACAATCATCAGAGTGAAGAGGCAACCTGCAGAATGGGAGAAAATATTTGCAAACTATTCATCCGACAAGGGATAAATATCCAGAATATACAATTCAACTAAATAAGAGTTCAATATTAAAAAAAAAAAAATCAGTAGTAAGAAAATAATCAGATTTAAAAATGGGCAAATGAACTCAATAGCCATCTCTCAAAAGAAGGCATACAATTGGTGAAGAAGTATATGGAAAAATGCCCAACATTACTAATCATCAAAGGAATGCAAATCAAAACCACAGTGAGATATCATCTCACACCAGTTAGAATGGATATTTCCAAAAAGATGAAAAATGACTCATGCTGGCGAGAATGTGAAGAAAAGGGAACTCACATATTGGTGGGGATGTAAATTAGTACAGCCATTATGGAAAACGTTTTGGAGATTTCTCAAAAAACAAATGCAAATAGAACTGATATAGAGCGGGAGAAGGAGGAGAGGTTTCAGTAATTGGCCACAATAATCAACCACATTGTATTTTGACAAAGTAAAGTAAAGTAAAAAGTAAAGTAAAGTAAAGTAAAAAGTAAAATAAAGTAAAATAAAATAAAATAATAAAATAAAATAAAATAAAAATAAATAAAATAAATAAAATAACTGACATACGATCCAGTAATCTCACTCCTGGGTATATATCTAAATGAAAGTAAATCTACATGTCGTAGGGATGCCTGCACTCCCACATTTATCATTGTTTTATTCAAAATAACCAAGATATGGAACCAACCAAATATTGATCACTAGATGATTGAATAAAGAAAATGTGGTGTATATATACATATACACACAGTGGAATCTACTCATCCATAAAAAAACAAAGAGATTCTGGCATTTGCAGCAACATGGATGAGG
Organism: Cynocephalus volans; assembly: GCF_027409185.1. NCBI lineage: Eukaryota > Metazoa > Chordata > Mammalia > Dermoptera > Cynocephalidae > Cynocephalus > Cynocephalus volans. The sequence goes on from NC_084463.1 coordinate 154,172,331, forward strand.
TTGGAGAAAATTGTGTTAAGTGAAATAGACCAGGCACAGAAAAGGAATACTACATGTTCTCTTTACATGTGGAAGCTACGTAAGTTGATCTCATAGAAATAGAGAGTAGGAAGGTGGTTACCAGAGACTGGGGAGAATAGAACAAAGGGGGAGTTGGAGAGATGTTGTTTAATGGGCACAAAATTGTAGTTAGACAGGAAGAATAAGATCGAGTATTCTATAGCAATTTAGGGAGACTAGAGTCAACAACAAATTGTTGTATAACTGTCAGTAGCTAGTAGAGAGGTTTTTGAATGTTTCCAGAACAAAGACGTGACCAATGTTGAGGTGTTGGATATGATAATAGACCTTAGTGAACCTTTCTCCAAAGAAGACATACATCCCTGCACTAGCAGGCATCGAAATAAAAAAAAAAAAAAAAAAAAAAAAGCCACAAAAAACAAAGAAGATATATAAGTGACCAACAGGTACACGAAAATATTCTCAATATCATTAACCATTAGAAAAATGCAAATGAAAACCACAATGAGATACTACTTCACTCCAGTTAGAATGGCTATTATCAAGAAGACAGAAAATAACAAATGCCGGACAGGATGTGGAGAAAGGCGAACTCTTATCCTCTGTAGGTGGGAATGTAAATTGGTACAGTAATTTTGGAGAACAGTATGAAGTTTCTCAAAAAATTAAAAATAGAACTGCCATATGATACAGCAATCCCAGTAACGGTTATACATCCAAGAGAAAGAAAATCAGTTTGTCAACAAGATATTTTTGTACCCATGTTTACTGCTGTAATACTTACAATATGGATTCAACCTAAATGCCCATCAAGGAATAAATGTGTAAAAAACAAAATGTGTTTCTCATTCCTTGTGATTTAACATTAGGTTGTTTATTTGAAGTCTTTCTTTTCTTTTGATGTAAACACTTATTGCAATACACTTCCCTCTTAGTTCTGTTTTTGCAGTATCGTATAGGTTTTGGTAAGTTGTACTTGTATTTCCATTTGTTTCAAGGATTTTTTATAATTTCCTGCTTTATTTCTTCTTTAACCCTCTAGTCATTCAGGAGCATGCTGTTTAATTTTGATGAATTTCTGTAGCTTCCATAGTTTTATAAGTTGTTAATTTCCAATTGTATCCCATTGTGGTTGAAAATATACTTGATATGATTTTAATCTTTTTAAATTTGTCGAGACCTAAGTTGTGACCTAACTTGTGGTCTATCCTGGAGAATGACCGTGTGCTGATGAGAAGAATGTATATTCTGTTGTTGTTGGATGAAATGTTCTGTATGTGTCTGTCAAGTCCATTTGGTCTAAGGCATTGTTTAAATCCAATACTTCTCTACTGATTCTTTGTCTAGATGATCTGTCCAATGCCAAGAGTGGCAAGTTAAAGTCCCTAACTATTACTTCATTGGTCTATTTCCCCCTTAGACACAATAACAGTTGCTTTAGATATCTAGGTGCTCAATGTTGGGTGTATATATATTTATGATTGTTTTTTTTTCTCAGTCCATTGATCCTTTTCTCATTATATAATGTCCAGCTTTGTCTCTTTTTATAGTTCTTAGTTTGAAGTCTATTTTATCTGATATAAGTATGTCAACTCCTGCTCAATTTTGGTTTCTGTTTGCATGAAATGTCTTCTTCCATCCCTTCACTGTTAGTCTATGTGTGTCTTTACTGGTGAAATAAGTTTCTTGCAGACACCACATAATTGGGTCTAGTGTTTTAGTTCATCAGCCTGTCTGTCTTTTAAGTGGGAAATTTAGTCCATTTACACTCAGGATTGCTAAAAGTTATTGCCTTATTCCTGCCATTTTATCTATGGTTGTTTTATTACTCTTATGATCTTTTCTTTGCACACCATAAATATGTATCAATTAAAATTAAAAAAGGTTCTGTAAAGATACTTTTAAAATATGATATATACACGATGGAATTCTATTCAGCCATAAAAAAAGAAATCTTATTTGTGACAACATGGATGAGCCTGGAAGACATGATGTTCAGTGAAATATTCCAGGCACAGAAAGACAAATACTGCATGATCTCACTCATATGTTGAATCAAAAACATTATATTGCACCCCATAAGTATGTATAATTGCAATGTGTCAATTAAAATAAAAAATAATAATAATCTCATAGAAGCTGAGAGAATGGTGGTTACTAGAGAGTGGGAAGAACAGGGGGAGAGAAGTGGGTGATGGAGACAGGATGGTCAATGAGTACAATATTACAGTTAGATAGAAGGATGTCCTGGTATTCTATTGTATGGTAGGGTGACTGCAGTTAGCAGCAATGCATTGTATGTTTCCAACAGCTACAAGAGAAGATTTTGAGTGTTCTCAAAATACAGAAATAATAAATATACGGGTGGCAGATATGCTAATCGCCATAATTTGATCATTATTCATTGCACACACGTACTGAAACATCACATTGAACCCCAAAATACAAGTATGTTCAGTTATTATCTGCAGATAAATAAATAAATTAACAGCACCTTACAACCTTATCAAAAAAGATTATACTTGTTCTTGCCACTGGGTGAAGAAATGAGTAAATATGGGAGGAAACAGATATGATAAAAGTTTTCACTATACTAACCATTTTACTATATATATTTTTCTTATAACATCATGTCATATACCTTAACTATACAAGATTCATTTTAAAAGAGATTACAAAATACTTCTCAGAGTGTGTAGTTTGCATCATGCATTCTAATTATTAATAGTAGATATAGTTTATGCATTCTAACGTGAAGATCTTTCAACATATTACACTGCACTCTTAATTTTTAATTAAAATGCTTCATTCAAAAAATATTTAAGGTCATTCACACAAACATTCTTTGGTTTTGTTGGGGGGCGGTAGGTAGTGGTGTGGGGGAAAGGAGCTCATATATCCTGACAATACTAGAGATACAGAGATGTCTTGGACAAGGTCCTAATTTTGGTTTGATCTGATTCAGCCAATTTTACTTCTAGGGAGAAAGGAGGTTGGGGGACCAATGAGTTAATTATTTAATGTAACTCTTGTTAATAGGTGAGTACTTACATGTCAAACTTATAAGAACTATAGTAATTTGAGGCTTTAAAATAATAGCTTCTTGAACAGTTTTGAAGAATAACACCAAAAGTATGGATTTGGGCACAGTCGCTGACCAGTAAAGGGAATAGTTTTGGCGAATGAGAACCATTTGTGTTCCACACATCACACTTAGTGAGATTAAAGGTGGGTTGTTGGCTACACTGGGAAGAGCACGGCAGGCCTCCAAGTGCCCAAGTGTTCCATCAGTAAAATGGAGAAAATTTCTCACCTGCCAACCTCACATGCAGGCAGAAAAAACCCAAATCTATGAGATGTAACTTGCATGAAGTGTAAAGTGTTGCATAAATGCTAATGTAATATATATAAAATTCAGTCCATAAACTTTGGTCTGGAGAAATACCTTGGTATAAATTTTTTAATTCTCTTGGTTGGATGTTAAGTGTCTATGGCAACCCTAGGTCTTGTGGCTCTGCTGCTCCCTGGTGAAAGTGAAGGCCCTGGAATCTCTGGATAAGGTCTCTGGGACCAGAATCCTGCCTCCCTGGACACTAGACAGCCATAAATTCTGGGGTGAACGCTCAGCATGATCTCTGTGAAGCTACCACGGAGCATGGTTCAGGCCCACCTATGACCGCAAATTGCTGACTTCGACTCCTTTCTTATGTCTGGGAATCTCCCTCCCCTTGACCTTAAAAGTGCCTCCTTCCTCCTACCATTCTTTTCTCCCATTTCTTTCTCATAATTCACTTTATTCTACAGGTTCTTGGGATAAGGAGAGAACAAGACTATTTGGGAGCAAACCCAGACAATTACTGCCCAGCCCCCAATGTGTGTCTCTCACTCTTATATTCTCTTCTATTTTCCTCTTCTCTTTCCTTCTCTCACTCAGTCTCTTTCTTTGTCTCTGCTTAGGACCATAATTATAAAGTGTGTCTTTTACAATTATTTTTACTTTTCTAATATTTCATCTTATGCATTATTTTATTTTATTTTTATTGGAATGCCAATAAATGCTTAAATATTGAAAAACAAAGAAAATCAGTGAAGAACAGAACAGTCTCTGTGCCCCCCTATATTCTTTCCATTATTTACAAAGTGATATTTCAGTATATGTATACATACAGATGGGGAAAACATATGCATACGTTCATAAACATGAGAAAATGATTCATGACATTGATCTGGGCGAGGATTTTTCAAAAAACACCTCAAAAGGACAAGAAACAAAAGCAAAAACAGACACATGGGATTGCACCAAACTAAAAACTTCTGCAAAGCAAAGGAAACAATCCACAAAGTGAGGAGACAACCTACTGAATGAGAGAAAATATTTGCAAAGTATGCATCTGACAATAAGTTAATATCCAGAATATGTAATGAATTCAAACAACTCAATAGCAAGAATAATAATAAAACACAAAAAACCTGATAAAAAAATAGACAAAATATGTAAATCTACATTTTTCAGTAGAAGACATAGAAAAGATCAATGGTATATGAAAATATGCTCAGTATGCTAATCATCAGGGCAACATAAATTAAAATCATAATGAACAGGAGGGAACATTCCTAGGGCTACAAATTGAAGTTGAGGGGAGAGGGAGGAGGGAGGTTTGGGGATAACTGGAGGGGACAAAGTGTACAAAAGCAATTTCTGGTAATGGGTATGTTCCCAATATGAATCTGGCCCCCACATCATGGGCAGAAGGGGCCACAATCAGCTTTGTATTTCATGAATATTCAAAATAAATAAATAAATAAATAAATAAATAAATAATCATAATGAAGTATCAAGTCACTCCAGTTACAATGTCTATTATGGAAAAGACAACAAATGCTGGAGAGGTTGTGGAGAAAATGGAACTTAGAAGCTTTTGATTGAAATGTAAATTACTACAGCCATTATGAAAAACAGTATGAGGTTTCTCGAACAGCTACAGGTACAACTACCGTACAATCCAGTAATTCCACTTCTGGGTATATACCCAAAACGATGGAAATTGTTAATCAAAGAGATACCTGCACTCCCACGTTCAGCACAGCTCCATTTACAGCAACGAAGGTATGGAACCAACATAAATGTCCATTGACAAAGAGCTGCATAAGAACAATGTGGTGTATACACAGAATGAAATGCTACTCATTCTAAAAAGAGTGAAATCTTGTATTTTGCAGTAACATAGATGGAACTAGAGATCTTTAGGTTAAGTGAAATAATCCAGGCACAGAAAGACAAATACTGCATGATCTCACTCATTTGTGGAATCAAAAAACTGAAAAAAAAAAAAAAAAAGAAAAAATTAAGCTCATAGAAGTCGAGAGTTGAATGGTGGTTACCAGAAGGTGGGAAAGGGAGAAAAAAAGGGAAGATGGGAAAAGGATGGTCAATGGGTACAAAATTACAATTATATAGAAGAAACATGTTCTAGTGTTCCATTATACAGTAGGGTGACTATACTCAGAGTCAACAACAATGCCAGTTGTTGTCAAGATTTCATGGTGTCATTCATATTACCTCTCAATTCCATTTTTCCATGAACTTTTGAAGTACCCTCATATAGTATGCATTTCAAATAACATTAAATCTGTAGATTACTTTGGATAGTATGAACATTTTAATAATACTAATTTTTGAAATTCAGGAACACATGATATTTTTCCATTTATTTCTTTCCTCTTCAACTTGTTCCAGTAAGGTTTTACAGCTTCCATTACACAGATCTTTCACTTCTTTTGTTAAATTTACCCCTAAGTATTTTAGTTTTTACACTAGTGTAAATTAAATTGTATTAATGTTAGCTGTGGGCTTGTCATATATGGCCTTTATTGTGTTGAGGTATGTTCCTTCTATGTCTAATGCATTAAGAACTTTTATCATGAAAAGATGATGAATTTGGTTGAATAATTTTTTGGCATCTATTGAGATGATCACTTGGTTTTTGTCTTTCATTCTGTTAATGTTGTATATTGCAATTATTCATTTGTGTATGTTGAACTAAACTTGCATCCCAGGGATAAATCCCCTTTGATCATGGTGAATGATCCTTTTAATGTACTGTTGAATATGGTTTGCTAGAATTTTAATGAGGAATTTTGCATCTATGTTCATCACTGATGTTGGCCTGTAGTTTTCTTTTCTTCTAGTGTCTTTGTTTGCCTTTGTTATCAGGAGTTATCTGGTCTTGTAAAATAAGTTTGAGTGTATTCTATCCTTTTCAATTTTTTGGAATAGTTTGGAAAAAAATGGTATTACTTCCTCTTCAAATATTTGGTAGAATTCAGCTGTGGCCATACAATCCTGGGCATTTTTTTTTTTAATGGGAGACTTTTAATTACTAATCCATCTCCTTACACTCCTTCAGATTTCCAATTTCTTTGAGACTCAATCTTGTTAGGTTATATATTTCTAGTAATTGATCCATTTCTGCTAAGTTGTATAATTTATTGGCTTATAATTGTATATAGTAGTCTATTATGTTCCTTGTATTTCTGTATTATCCATTGCAATGTCATCTTTTTCTTTTCTGGTTTTATTTATTTGAGTCTTCTTTTTTCTTAGTCTATTTAAGAGTTTCTCAACATATGTTTTCAAAAAACCAATACTTCATTTCATTGATCTTTTCTATTGTATTGTATTTTCTATTGCATTGAGGCTCATGCCTCTGGTATTCGGGTCCTGCCTCCCTAGATGCACAACAGCCATCATTTCTGAGGTCTTACACGGTCTGTAGGAAGCTATTATGGAGTGTGCTCTGGCCCACCAATGCCCAGAGATTGCTGACTTTGACTTTTTTGTAGCCTCAAGGCGTATGCCCAACCCATGACTTAAAAGTGCCCCCTTACTTCTGCCGTTCTTTCCTCCTATTCTTTTTTCACAAATTACTTACTTCTTCAGGCTCAAGGGGTGGGGTAGAAGAAACAAGATAATTTGGGAATAAACAAAAAAGGATACTGCACCCCCTCCTGCTCTCTCTCTCTCTCTCTCTTTCTCTCTCTCTCTCTTCCCTTCTCTTCTTTTTTCTCTCATTCTCTCTCTTACGCATACACTGTTTCTGTGTGTGTTTGAGATCAAAGTTTTAAAATGTTACCTTTAAAACTATTCTTAATAATTGTATATGTAATTTATGCATTATTTGGTTTTATTTTTATTGAAATAGAAACAAATGATTAACAAATAAAAATAAATAAAACAAGTAAAGAAAATTTATGAAGAAAAGAACAGGTTGTGCAGTGTCTTAGGTTCTTGTCATATTTCTACGTATAGTATCTACCAGCATCTCTGTTTTCAAAAACATAATCACTATTAGGGTTTAATCTACCTGTGCTCTCATCACAAAAACTGGCCTTCCATATGGTATCTAATGTTGGTGGCAATGCCTGAGACAGATGACTTAATGGGGACAGCTAAACAAAATGGCATCAAGAATCAAAGAAACCAGGTTCCCACTTTTCTCTACCCAGCTATTCCCATGATCTATACAAGGGCACTAATATGTCCTTACTTCCATCTTCCTTATTGTAATAAGAATATCTGCCCAAATGTTATTTTTACTGAGGAAAATGCCCCACCTCTTTATTACCCTTTTGAGGGCCTCTTTGATGTCCTTGTTCCTCAGACTATAGATCAGAGGGTTTAAAATGGGGACAAAGATAACATAGAAAACAGACAGCACCTTGTGCTTCATGGCGTGGCCAGAGCCAGGATGCATGTACACAGAAAGGGCTGTGCCATAGTACAGTGTCACAGCGGCCAGGTGGGAGCCACAGGTGTTCAAGGCCTTGGCACTTCCTTTGACTGAGGATATTTTCAAGATGGAAGGTGCAATGAAACCATAGGATAGGAGGATAACAAGCAAAGTACCCACCCCAACAAAAATAGCTGCCAGAAACACAATCATTTGACAGATGAAGGGATTGGAGCATGACAAAGAAATAATCTGAGGTATGTCACAGAAGAAATGTTGAATGATATTTGGCCCACAGTAGGACAGATGAAAGCAAGGGACTGTTCGAACTAAGCTACTGAGAAACCCACTCCCATAGGCCACAGCAATTAACTTCCAACAGCAACCAGGGACCATGATGGCTGAGTACTGCAGAGGGCTACCAATGGCAACATACCGGTCATAGGCCATGGTGGCCAAGAGGCAGCACTCAGCCAGACCCATCCAGGCAGTGACAAACAACTGTGTGGCACAGGCCATGAAGGAAATTGTTTTCTCATCACATAAGAAGTCTGAGAGCATCCTTGGGCTGATGGAAGAAGAGTAGCAGATGTCTATAAATGACAGGGAACTAAGAAAAAGGTACATGGGTGTATGAAGGTTAGAGTTGATCCTGATGAGAATGATAAGACCCAGGTTCCAGATCAGGGTCACAAGGTAGATGCCCAGGAAGACTGGAAAGAGGATGAGCTGCAGCTCTTTTTCATCTGAAAGTCCCAGGAGAACAAACATGGCCACAGAGGTGTGGTTTCCGTCCCCTTCCATAGATCTGCTTGTTGCCACCTGCTGGGGAAAAGACGGAGAGAAGGAAGTGGATTTATTCTCATAAAAGAAAAAGAAATACACATCTTTTTTTTTCTTTTCAGTCAGGCTGCTGGTTAAGTATCCAACCTTGAATCATCCATGTTGAGTTAATTCATGCTGTCCATGTACAGCCATAAACTGTAACTTAAAAAAATCTCTTTAATAAATATTATCATTCTGTCTATGTTGACCAAAGACAGTAAATCATCATTAGTATGATACCACCAAAACGACTCAATTTTATGTTTTCCCATGCCAGGTTTTGCAAATTTATGAGACTTTGGAGATATGCCAAATGAGGAAATACTGTGAAACAGGATGATTCTGCTCAGGCATAGATCTGCTATTCACTCAGTGCTTGGAGACACCCCTCAATTATGCCGGGCCTCCTGTGTCAAATGAGAATGCTCTTTAAAATCTCTTTAGGGGCTTTTAAAAATATCTGTGAGAACTAACATTCAATTAACCTATAATGAGGGGGTATTGATAATTCTGTAGCTGCCTCTCTGTTTTTATAAAGCCTGGAGAGATAAAAGAATAATGTAGCAGGAGGGTGGGAAAAGTCACACACCAGGGAACAGCTTGGACATGGTTGTGACTTACGCAAGTAATGACTCTAGGAACGCTCCTGAGAAGTTAAATAAGACAAGGCTGAAACAGCCATTATGCTTGTTCCTTGCAGGTGCACATTTTCTTTTCTCAAATCAGAGTTAATTATGAGGTAAAATTTCTAGGACGGTGATTCTTAAACTTGTTTGGGTCCATGTTATTTTTAAAAAGCTTTGTAAACTCTGAACCCTCTTCCTAGAAAACTGCAACTACTTACTCCCTTTGCATACAGTTCCTTTTTGGATTTTCAATTACCCTCAAGTCTATCCTTGGTGCCCAGGTAAAAGACTTTTCTTCAAAAGAAAGAACAAATGTAAGGATACTAGAGATGGGGAGGAGGGAAGGAAGGGGGTTGAGGAGTGATTGTTTGGGGAAGGGGCATAAAGAATAATTATGATTTGTAATAATGAATATGCTAATAAAAGTAAACATTACAAAAAGACTTTTCTCCTGCAAGGGTGAGTGACTCGAAATCACAGAAATGTTAAGATACTTAGGCAAGTACACGGGGATTAGGAGACCACGTTTTAGATTTCATCTGGATATCTTAGTAGTTTCTTTGAAGATAACCTACCATATTGCCAGGAACATGTCTATAAACAATATTTTTTGGCAACTCTTGTTTACTTTAGTTTATCACTGGCCAGTTTCTGTAAAAACCCCAAGCTCTTTGACTTGCTTATATTTTTTTGTTCTTGATGTGATTAAATTTGCCTGAAAAGCAAGGCATGGCATTTATTGAGCCCATACTCTATTCCAGGTGCTGTTCTGAATTCTTTTATATTTTATCTCATTTTGATTTGGCCAACAGCCCTGTGACTTATGTATTCTTATTATCCTCCCTTTACTGATAAGGAGACTAGGGGTCAGAGTGCTAAACAGTCCAAGGTTACACAGCCCGTGAAGGACAGAACAGATATTCAAATCCAGATTCTCTTGCTCCAGAAACAAATCTTGAAATACTTCTCTCTGATGACTCACTAAAATGTATTAATTGCTGCATGCATCTTATTTCTAACTAGTGTAGAGTACAAAGCAGTATACTTGATGGTTTGCAAGAAGCAAAAGATCTCTTAAGGAGGCTATAGCCCAGTGAGATGAGAAATGTGCCAAAGGAGACATAATACAGCAAGAGATGGTGTGTGGCATGAGAAAGAAAGAGTCAAAATCCCGTGGTTGATCACCATTGGGATGTAAGCAGGAAGTCAGAGAGTAGGGAAGGCCTCTGCGCATTCTTTGCAAGAATTTCTCACAAAGGTCCCTAGAATGGCAGAGTCCGTTTCAGAAACATTATTGTAGAAACGAACACAGTAAGAATGACATAACTGAGCATGCTGCCAATAACACAGTCACCATGTGTCTTCACATAGATACTCTTTCAAGAAATAAACAGAAAAGCGGTAAAGTTGACTGCTTGCCAAATAAGTGAGACAAACTAAAGGATAGTTCATCTCCTTCCAGGAAGAAAAAATGCTGAGGAATTTTAAAATGTTTTGCTAAACTTGCTGGCATACCTGAGAGACAGGGGAATCTCAGTATGTAGATGGAAAGCACTGGAAAGCTTGTTCCTACAGATACCTAAGAGATAAAATTACTACAGCACAGCCTGCCATACACAAAGAACTATGTTAATCCAGTGATACTGGTGAGAATCTAACAGGCACCTTTTAATCGCCATGTTGTTTTTCTCAACCATTCCAGATTCTAGCACTTCTGATGAAACCTTATTTTTGGTTGCCTCTTATTTATCAAGGACTCCTAAGCTTTCTTCTTCTGTTTAGGACAAAAGTTTATTTTGGGATCGAGTTTATTGTGCTCTCTTTCTTCAGCTTTTCCTCATACATTCTTGGTATAATTTATTCCTTCTCCGCATGTTTACCTCCATTTAATCTTGCTTAGCAAATGAAAAAAAGAAGAAAATGTAAAGATAACACGAGAAAGTAGCCTCTTTGACATGCTCCTTTCCTTTAAGATATTTCATCTGCAGCCCTTCCTAAAAGTTACTTAGCTGACTTTGAAAAAGTTCAATACGTTTTAGGCCAGCAAACAAAATCTGAAGTATTTTTTCTATCAGGAACAATGTGGCAAGTAGAAGACGAGGCATTACCTTTATTCCTTCCTAGTGGTCTCTCACTTCCTATAGAACCTGACATGTTCATCAAAGCATCTTGGATCCACTCAATTCAGTAATAATACTCTCTAGGAATCTTCTATAGAGTTCTTGAGTTTAATTTTATAAATGAAACAAATCAGGTGATACAAGTCCCCCAGAAGTAACCCACAACTCTTCTTCTGGGTCTATGTTTAAACAGCATCTCACTTCAAACACCAATCAAATGAGTCACTTTAAACACCAACCAAATGAATCAAAGTTTTTCCAGCCACCACCTCTGCCACTTCTTGCTGCAGTGTATTGATACAGCCTGGGTATTTACATCATCCTTCTACAGATTTGTTTTTCAAGCTAAGAAAAGCTGTCATGGAAGCACAAAGTCTATAACCTTGGACTAGCCAACTACTCCTCCTACTCCAGCTCCTACAGCTCCTCAGGCTGTGGCAGCAGCTCACACTATAACTAAGAGAGGAAATTCAACAATAATAGTTGAGGCCAAAACAGCAGGAACAGCTACGGTTCAGACACGTCAGCCTGCCCATCCAGGTTCCTGTCCCCACCCTGACCACATTGCCATGTTGTGAAGTGCAGCAAGTCACTCCTGTGACCTATCCTATGACCCATATTTAGCTGTGTTTGGGACTGCAAGTCTTCAATTGTTTGTTAGTCATCATTACAACTTTAGGTAGGATTTTTGAGTTCTTTCAGTTCAATATCCCTCTGTCTATTTGTAATTGGTGTTAGCGTTAACTGACATTGTCTTTAGATAGTTACAAAAGGGATAGGTCATCTGTTAATCCTTTTGAGAAGTGACTTAAATGAGCTTTCTGTATTTAAAAATAATAAATAAACAAGCTGCTGTGGAATTAGGCTCCCCTGTGAAACTTAGACATCAAGGATGATGCTGCTGAGCTATTTGTAAATCTATGATATTCTGCCTGGATCCCAGGCCCTTGACATTCCTTAGAGCAGAGTCTCCAGTGACTCACCTAAGAGTTCTGAGAAAGATTTCCTCTCCTGTGATCCAGCTCCTTTTGTTTGTTTTGTACCCAGGTTATCAGAAATAGACAACAGATATTTCAGTTCAGGCTTCTGAGAGTGTTTCACTGCATCGGTATTCTGAGAGGAGCACACAGTCTACTGTTAGCAATGTTTGACTCACTCAGCTCCTTCAGAAATTACCGGGCTACCGAAGAAGAGGGCCTAAAATGCTTATGAGCCTTTTTCACCACATCTAAGAGAGGACTTGAGAGCACAACCTACAACAAAGAAGGTGCAATTAAAACCATGCAACCCCTCCTGGGTTATAGAGGGGAGAACAAATGTGTTAATTGGTCCCTTGATTAAGGTCCAAGATCTCTCTTGAGGGTGCTAATCTTTGGAGACTTTTTTATATCAAGGAACCCTCTTTTTACCTTGGAAGAATAATGGGGCTGATGTAGAGTTTACTTCGAACTTTGTTATCCATAAAATAAATTGTGTCACCCTAGCATTCTTGTCAACTCTGAGTCAAACTCTCTGCAGATGAGTTATAAATTTTCTTCTGTTTTGTTCTGGATCAATTTTTTTTCTCACTTTTAAATAGGACTTAATGGATGAATCATATTCAGAAAGACCATACAAAGTTTTGTATTAGGGAAGAAAACATAAATAGGTCCCTTCTCTTCTCTCATTACACGAGCTTGGTTTAAGGAAATAAAAGAGTAGGAGAGAGAGAAGGAGAGAATGATCATATAAAGCAGGGCAGAGGCACAGAGGAAAAGAGGAAGAACTCGGCAAAGTATGTAGAAAACTTTCAAAAATATAAATTATTCAATTTCACCAAAAGAAACACAAAAGAGGAACTCCTCCACCTCCCCCACTCTACCTCAATATCTTCTCTGCCCAGGTTGAAAAGAAGAGAAGCAATTCTAGTTTTGCAGCCCAAGACACTAACAGGAATTAAGCCCATGTCCTGTGGTTCTTCAAGGCCTGGATTTTTCATTAGAAAAACAGTGGACACTACATGGAAAGGAAATCTTAAAGAAATTACCACAAACTCAGTGGCTTAAAATAACATAAATTTATTTACCTAACAGTTCAATAGGTGAGAAGTTTCATGCAGGTCTTACTTGCCTAAAATCACTTAAGTGCATTAACTTATTCTTGTTTGTTTGTTTGTGAACCTCTTAACATGTCTTCTTCTGTTTGAGTGGAATTTAGTAGTTCTTTTGTTTTCTTTCCATTTTATTGTTGAAGTTCTACTGATTACACTTCAGCTCACATTTGCTTAGTGATCTTGAATCTATAAATAGAGGAGATTGGTAGAAAATCAAAGCTTCTCCTCACTTACTCCCAGACAAGACCCTTTAACACAATATTTTCAGTGCAATGACATTACAAATATCTCAAATCCCTGCCATTTCAGACCACAATGGAGTAAAATTAGAAATTAACAACAAAGAAAATGTTGTAAACTGAAAATTCATAGAAATTAAAAAACATGTTTCTGAACAACAAATGGGTTAAGGAAAAAATAAACAAGAAAATTTAAAAAAATGTCTTGAAACAAATGAAATACAAGCAAACGTAACAAAACCTGTAGGATTCCACAAAAGCAGTACTAAGCAGGAAATGTATTGCAATAAATGCTTACACCAAAAGAATAAAAAGACTTCAAATAAAGAACCAAATGTTACACCTAAAAGAACTAGAAAAATAAGAACAATGCAATCCCCAAACTAGTAGACAGAAAGAAATAATTAACATTAGAGCAGAACTAAATGAAATAAAGACCTAAAAAATGATATAAAAATCAACAAAACACAAAATTGGTTTTTTGAGAAGAAAAACAATATAGACATCCATTAACAGCCCAAGACACCAATAGGGATTAAGCCCATGTCCTGCGGTTTAACTAAAAGTCTTTTTTTAGGTTTACTAAAAAAAGAAGAAAGAAGATAATTTTTTTTAAAAAAAAGTCAGTAATGAAAAAGAAGACATTGCAACCAATAATACAGAAATACAAGGTGAAGCACAATACATCAGCAAATTTGAAAATCTGGAGGAAATGAATAAATTTTGGGACACCTATAAACTACCAAGACTGAACCAAGTAGATATAGAAAACCTGAACAGACCAGTAACAAGCAGTGAGATTGAAGCAGTAATCAGCAATCACCCAACAAAGGAAAGCCCAGAACTGGATGGCTTCACTGCTGAATTGTACCAAAACTTTAAAGAGAAATTAATAGCAATCCTTTTCAAACTGTTCAGAAAAGCTGGAACTGAAGGGATTCTCCCAAACTTATTCTGTGAGTCCTGTATCACCTTATACCAAAATCAGACAAAGAGACAACAATAAAAAGCTACAAGCCAATATCATTGATGAACATAGGTGCAAAAATCCTAAAGTATTAGAAAACAGAATACAACAGCACATCAAAAAGCTTATACCTTTAATCAAATGAAGCAGGGATGGCTGAACATATGCCAGTGAAAATATGTGATACATCACATCAACAAAATCAAGGACAAAAACCATATCATTATCACAATAGATACAGAAAAGGCATTTGACAAAATTCAGCATCCCTTCATAATAAAGACTCTCAACAAATTAGGTATAATAGGAAGAGATCTCAACACAATAAAAGCCATATGAAACAATCCCACCACTAACATCATTCTGAATGGGGAAAAGCTGAAAGTTTTTCCTGTAATAACAGGAACAAAAGTAGAAGGCACACTCTCATCACTCCTATTCAATATAGTATTGAAAGTAGTAGCCAGAGCTGTCAGGCAAGAGAAAGGGCATCCAAATAGAAACAGACAGAGTCAAATTGTCCTTGTTTGCAGATGACATGATCCTATATATAGAAAAACCTGTAAACTCTACCAAAAAACTCCTAGAGCTGATATATGAGTTCATTAAAACTGCAAGATATAAAATCAATACAAAAAAATCTGCAACATTTTTACATATCAACAAAAAACTAGCAGAAAAAGAAGTCAAGAAAGCAAGCCCATTTACAGTAGCTACCAAAAGTATAAAATACTTAGGTATCAATGTTACCAAGAAGCTGAAAGTCTGCTACAATGAGAACTACAAAACACTGCTGAAAGAAATTAAAGAGGACACCAAAAGATGAAAAGACATTCCATGTTCATGGGTTGGAAGAATCAAAGTTGTGAAAATATCCATACTACCCAAAGCTATCTACAGACTCAATGCTATCCCTATCAAAATACAAATGGCATTCTTCAGAGAATTAGGAAGAATAATCTTAAATTCAAATGCAACCCCATATAGCCAAAGCAATTCTCAGCTATAATAACTACAATAATAATTAAGCCAGGGGCATTACACTTTTTGACTTCAAACTACACTATGAAGCTATAGTAACCACAGCAGCATGTTACTGGCATAAAACAGACTCATGGATCAATGCAACACAACAGTGAACCCAGAATCAATCCTTGTACTTACAGCCAACTGACCTTTGACAAAGGCACCAAGAACATACAATAGGAAAAGGACAACTTCTTCTGCAAATAGTGCTTTTTAAACTGGATATCCATGTTAGAAGAATGAAACTAGATCCATACATCCTGCCATATACCAAACTGCACCCAAAATGGATTAAAGACTTAAATGTAAGACATGCAACTACAAGACTCCTAGAAAAGCTTCAAGATGTAGGACTAGGCAAAGACTTTATGAATAAGACCTCAAAAGCACAGGCATCAAAAGGAAAAATAAATAAATGGGATTATGTCAAACTAAAAAGCTTTTGCAGAGCAAAAGAAACAATCAACAGAGTGAAAAGACAAACAACAGAATAAGAGAAAATATTTGCGAACTATACATCTGATAAGGATTAATACCCAGAATATACAAGGAACACAAAAAACTTAACAGTAAAAAAAAAAAAAAAATTCTGATATAAAAAATAGGCATAGCAGTATAATAGACATTTCTCAAAAGAAGACATACAAATGGTAAATAAGCATTAAAAAAATGCTAAAGATCATTATTCATCAAGGAAATGAAAACCAAAACCATATTGGAATTTCATTTCACCCATTTAGACAGGCTATTATAAAAAAGACAGAAAATCACAAATGCTGCTGAGGATTCAGTAAAGGGGAAAAGTTCTAAAATGTTAGTGTGATTATAAAATAGTATGGCCAAAATAGAGTTTGGATGTGTTGTCCCCCCAAAACTCATGTGGAAATCTGATCCCCAATGTGGCAGTGTTGGGAGCTGTTTGAGTCACGGGGGTGGATCCCCCATGAATGGATTAATGTTAGCCCTGGGGGGAGGGTCATGAGTGAGTTCTCACTCTATTAGTTCCCATGAGAACTGGTTGTTTAAAGTACCATGGCACTTACTCTCTCTCTCTCTTGCTTCCTCCCATCATGTGATCTGCTTGTACCTGCAGGTTCGCCTGCCATTTTCTGCCATGAGTAGAGGCAGCCTGAGGCCCTCATCAGATGCAAGTGTCCCAGAATCGTGAGCCAAATAAACCTCATTTCTTTATAAATTACACAGTCTCAGGTATTCTGTTATAGCAACACAAAATGGACTAATACTGACATTATGGAAAATAGTATGGAGGTTTCCCAAACAACTACTGTACAATCCAGCAATCCCACCACTGGGCATATACCCAAAGGAATAAAATTCATGCCAAAAAGATACCTGCACTCTATGTTTATTGAAGCTCTCTTTAAAATAGCCAAGATATGAAATCAACCTAAATGTCTATCAATAGAAGACTGGATAGGGAAAATGTGGTATATGTACACAGTGGAATACTACTCATCCATGTTAAAAAAAAAAAAATGAAATTCTGCCTTTGTAGCTATATAGATGAGTTGGAGAAAATAATGTTAAATGGAATAAACCAGGCACAGAAAGAGAAACACCACCATGAGCACTCATAAGTGGAAGCTAAAGAAAGAAGGAAAGACAGATGAAGGGAAGGAAGGAAGGAAGAAAAGAAACAAGGGAGGAAAGAAACAACAATTGCAATAATGTGTTGAAGTTTCAGCAGGAAAAAACAGACCCAGTGGCTACAAGAGGTGGGAAAGGGGGAGAGGGAGGGAAACCAGCGAGAAATTGGTTGATGGTCACAAAGAATGATTACATTTTGTAATAATGGAAATGCTTATTATCCTGATTTGATCATCACACATTGTATACAGGTGCTGATATTCAACTCTGTACCCCACAAATAT
This sequence comes from Cynocephalus volans, assembly GCF_027409185.1. Lineage (NCBI taxonomy): Eukaryota > Metazoa > Chordata > Mammalia > Dermoptera > Cynocephalidae > Cynocephalus > Cynocephalus volans. Next base: position 154,189,869 of record NC_084463.1, read on the forward strand.
ACTTATTTATTTACTTAGTTTTCTAAAACTTTGATTTTAAACGCTTGTAGAAAAACCCATTGAAAACTAGCATTGAAAAAACAGTTCAAATAAATCAGTATAAAATTTATGTAAAAGACAATGATACATAATTTGTAGCTTGGAATTTAATTTACTTCACTGAAATGAATCACTTGGAAGAACATCTCTAATTTACTGTGCTGAATTTTGATTTTGTTATTCTTTTCATTTTCCCTTTTTAAAAATTTACTTATGTTTTTACTGTAACAGTTGATTGTACGTGTCTGTGGAGTATAGAGTTGAATGCCAATACCTGTGTGCAAAATGTAATGCTCAAATCAGGATAACTAGTATATTCAACATTACACAGTATAGTCATTTTTCATGTCCCTTTACCATCTCCCTTACTCCAGCTGCCACTCCTCCTTTTCACCTCTGGTAACCTTAGCTCTGTTCTCTCCTTTTGAAAGTTCAATGTATTATTGTGATTGTTGTATCTTTTTTAAAAAATTATTTATTATTTTAGTTACCACTTATGAGTGAGGACATGTGGTATTCATCTTTCTGTGCCTGGGTTATTTCATTTTACATGATTTTCTCTAAGTTCATCTATGTTGCCGCAAATGGCAGTATTTCTTTTTTTTTATGGCAGAGCAAGTATTCCATTGTGTAAATATGTTGCAATTTGCTTCTCCAGTCATCTGACAATGGACATTTAGGTTGGTTCAAACTCTTAGCTATTGTAGATAAAGCCTACTTAAACATGGGAGTGCAGGTATCCCTTTGACATGATGATTTCCATTCCTTTGGGTATATATCCGGCACTGGGATTGCTGGATTGTATGGCAGTTCTGTCTGTAGGTCCGAGAAACTTCCATACCATTTTCCATAATGGCTGCACCAATTTATGTCCCACCAACAGAGTAGGAGTGTTTCCCTTTCTCCCCATCCTAACCAGCATTTATTAATCTCTGCCTTTTTGATAATAACTAATCTAAATAGTGTGAGATGATATCCCAATGTGGTTTTGATTTGCATTTCCCTGATGCTGAGTGATATTGAGTATATTTTCAAGTGTCTTGTTGGCCATTTTTATATACTACCTTGAAAAATGCCTATTCAGCTCCTTTGCCCATCTATTAGTCAGGTAATTTGTGTTTTCACTATTAAGTTGTTTGAGTTCCTTAAGTATTCTGCGTATTAATCCTTTGTTGGATGCATAGTTTGCAAATATTTTGTCCTAGTCTGTTGGTCATCTTTTCACTCGGTTGATTGTTTCTTTTGCTGTGCAGAAGCTTTTTAGTTTGATATATTCTCATTTGTTTATTTTTTTCTTTTGTTACCTCTATTTTGAGGGTCATGTTCATAAAGTTTTGCCCAGTCCTTCTTCGCGAAGTGTTTCCCTATGTTTTCTTTTAGGAATTTTATAGTGTCAGGTCTTTTCTTTGTCTTTAATCCACATTGAGTTGTTTGGGGTATGTGGTGAGAAGTATGAGTCCAGTATCATTCTTCTACATGTGGATGTCCAGTTTTCCCAGCACCCTTTATTGAAGAGTCAGTCTTTTCCCCAATGTATATTCTTGTTGCCTTTGCCAAAGATCAGTTGGCTGTAAGTTTGTGGATTGATTTCAAGGTTCTCTATTCTGTTCCATTGGTCTGAGTAACTGTTTTTATGTCAGTACCATGATTTTAGGTTACTTATAGCTTTGTAGTATAATTTGAAGTCAAGTTATGTTATGCCTTTACTTTATTATTACTATTATTATTTTGCAAAAGAGTACTTTGGCTATTTGGGGTGTTTTGTTGTTCCATATGACTGTTAACATTGTTTCTTCTATTTCTGTGAAGAATGTCATTGGTATTTTTGTGGGGATTGCATTGAATCTGTAGAGCATTTTGGGTAATGTGGACATTTTCACGATAATTATTCTTCCTATCCAAGAGCATAGAATGTCTTTCCATCTTTTTGTGTCCTCTGTAATTCCTTTCAGCAGTGATTTGTAGTTTTCCTTGCAGAGCTCTTTCACCTCCTGGGTTAAATTAATTCCTAGGTATTTTTTGGTTTGGTAACTATTGTAACTGGGCTACCTTTCTTGATTTCTTTTTCTGCTAGTCCATTGTTGGAGTATAAAAATGCTACTGATTTTTGTGTGTTCACTTTGTAGACTGCAATTTTACTGAAATGGTTTATCAACTCTAAGAGGATTTTGGTAGAGTATTTAGGCTTTTCTATATAGAGGATCATGTCTTCTGCAAACAGAGATAGTTTAACTTCATCTTTTCTAATATGAGTGCCCTTTATTTCTTTCTCTTGCTTAATTGCTCTGGCTAGTACTTCCAATAATATGTTAAATAGAAGTGGTGAGAGTGGGCATTTTTGTCTTTTTCCCATTTTTAGGATGATATTGGCAGTGAGTTTGTCAAATATGGCTTTTATTGTGTTGTGATACTGTCCTTCTATACCTAATTTTTTGAGTCTTTGTCATGAAGAGATGATGAATTTTGTCAAATGCTTTTTCTGTGTTCTGTGTTCTGTGTTGGTGCCAACTCTTGGCTATCATAAATAGAACGTCAATAAACATCATAGTGCAGGTATCCCTTTAACATGATGATTTCCATTCCTTTGGTTATATACCAAGAAGTGGGATTGCTGGATCATATGGAAGATCTATCTGTAGCTGTTTGAGAAACAACTGTACTGTTTTCCACAATGGCTGTGTTAATTTACAGTCCCACAAACAGTGTAGAGGAGTTTCCCTCTCTCCACATCCTTGCCAGTGTTTGTTATTATCAGTCTTTTTGATAATAGCCAATCTAACTGGGGTGAGAGTGTCTATTTTATCTGATATAAGAATAGCTATTCCAGCTTGCTTTTGGTTTGCATTTTTGTGATTTATCATTTTCTATCCCTTCACTCAGTCTGTGTGTGCCTTTACAGGTGAGATGAGTCTCTTGTAGGCAGAATATAGTTGGGTCTAACTTTTTGATTTAATCAGCCAGTCTTCATCTTTTGAGTGGGGAATTTAATCCATTTACAGTAAGGGTTGTTACTGAAAGTATTGTCTTACTTTGTGCATTTTATTGAGTTTTTCATTAGGATGTTGAGAATATCTTTTGTGTCTTTGTTTTCCTGTTTTTGTTTGTTTTCAGTGTTTGTTGATTTTTGGAGGTGGTAAGATGCAGTTTCTTTCTGTTTCTTACTTGTATTTTTGTTCTTCCAGTGGGTTTTGTTTTTTCTTGTGTATTCATGGTAATGATTACCATTTTTTTTTCCATTCCAGATTCTGGACTCCCTTGAGGATTTCTTGTAGGGATGGTCGTTTGGTGGTGAACTCTCATAGTGTTTGTTTTTGCTGGAAATACACTATTTCTCCTTCATCTCTGGAGTCTTGCCAGGTTTAGTATTCTTGGCAAGCAAATAAATGGGACTACATCAAACTGCTTCTACACAGCAAAGGAAACAATGAGCAGAGTGAACAGACAACCTAAACAATGAGAGAAAATATTAGGTACGGGGAAGCTTTTTTATTGGATGTAGTGCATAGCTTAGTTGATGTATTTAGTTTAGCTGCTGGAGCCAAAGTGCATCCTTGTGCTCCCAGGGAAGAAGCCATGTAGTTTTGTTCTAGACAAGCCCACATCCTTCCCTGATCCACCACCCAATAAGCAGCTGACTGACCTTCCCTCATCAGGTTCTCCTCATGACCATGCCAACCATCTGAGAACCAGCTGCCTGGGCCATCTCTTGGCAGGCCCACCAGGTGAAATCACCCACTCCCTGAAATGTAGGTGGTAAGCCCCCTCTTGGCAGGCCCACCCCTAAATCATGATCTGCTCTCTAGTAACAGCTGGCTGGCCCACTTCTCAGAAGCCCCAACCCACAGTCATACCCACTACCCAAGAAGCAGCTCGGTGCCCCCACCCTTGGCAGACCCACTCCTGAATGACCAAGGTAAGCAAAACCTCATAATTGGTTCTGAGAAGTGGCTCAGCAGATTGCCACATCAAACCCACAAAGCTAGCCAAACCAAAGCATGCCCACACCCCAAACTCAGAGAAACAACCCAGCTGTCATGTCTTAGGTGTACCCACCATTGAGCTGATGAGCCATCACATGCACACGCATCCAAGTGAGAAATAGCCCAAATGATGCACCCGTGGCAGACCTGCCTCTAGTTACAAAATCATCAGTGACTATGTCATTGATGTACCAGTTCCATTGATTCTGACTTGTCAGGTACCCTCACCCCCAGCCTGAGAATCTACCCAACAACCCCATCTCCTTTGAGTCATCTCCTGAGATGACTGACCACCGTGTGCATGCACACACTCTGGCCTGAGAACCAACCCAGTGAGGCACCACAAGCAAAGCTGTGCCACCACTTCCACAAAACTCATGAGCCAAGACCATTGAAGAACTTGCACATATAGAAAATGTGGATTATAGCTGAAGTAACTATACTGAGTTCATACTACAGCCCTGATCTAGAACAGAGAAATTGTACACTCCCCAATTGACATCCCAGGACACAACTGAAAGTGAAAGTCTTTCTCCATACAAGCCACTGTGCAAAACTCAAAGAGGCAACTATTCCAACAAATGCAAAGATATCAACACAGGGAATCAAAACCATGGAAAAACAAGGTTACATGACAGCAACAAAGAAAAACAATAATACTTCAGTAACTGATCCCACAGAATTGGAAATTGATGACTTGACACAAAAGGGGTACAAATGAATAATCCTAAGAATACTCACTGGGATATAACTGAATACCAACAAACAAGTCAATGAAATCAGAAAAGAACAATTCATGATCAGAATGATAAATTTAACAGAAATAGCTATCATTGAAAAATCAGACAGCAATCTTGGAACTGAAGACTTCATGGAATGATATAAAAACACATTTAAGAACCTAAACAACAGACTAGATCAAGCAGAAGAAATAGTTTCTGATCTGGAAGAAAGCTGTTTTGAAATAACTCAGGAAGAAAAAAAATGTAAAGAAGAATAAACAAAGCTTGTAATATAGAGAGGATACAACTAAGTGAACAAATATTTGAATTATGGGCATTCCAGAAGGAGAAGAAACTAAAAAACAAAACAAAACAAAAAAATTCAAAATCCATTTAATAAAATAATAGCTGAAAACTTCACTAGTCTTGGGAGAGATATGAACATCCAAATTCAGGAAGCTCAAAGTTTTCCAAATACATTCAACCCAAAAATGTCCTCTCAGAAGCATACAGTAGTCAAACTGTCAAAAGTAAAAGATAGAGAATTCCAAAAACACCACAAGAAAAGCACCAAGTTTTTTATAAAGAATCCCCATGAGACTAACAACAGACTTCTCAGCAGAAGCCCTAAAGACTAGAAGAGAACAGGATGACGTATTCACAGTACTAAAAGAAAACACTGCCAACCCAGAATGTCATACCCAACAAAACTGTTTTTCAGAAATGAAGGGGGGAAAAATCCTTTCTCAGAAAAGCAAAAGCTGAGAACATTTATCACCACTAGACCAACCCTACAAGAAGTTCTCGGGGCATTTCTACATATAGAAGAGAAAGAATTATAGGAACCTTTATAAAAAGCACTCCGAAATATAAAATACTGGAAAAACCATACACAGAATAGAAAAATATACAAATCAAACCTAATCAATGCAAAATATGACCAAACTGAAAAGATATACAGTACGAGAGGAAAAAAAGGACAAATGGTACACAAAACAATCAGAAAGCAATCAACAAAGTGACAGAAGTAAGACCTAACATACAATAATAATCTTCTCTGTGAATGGGTTAAATGTCCCAATTAAAAGACATAGACTTAATAGATTTAAAAAACTTGATTCATCCATATGCCGCCTACAAGCAACACAGCTAACTTATAAAAACACATATAGACTGAAAGTAAAGGTGTAGAAAAAGATATTTCATGCAAATAGAAAAAAGTGAGAATGATCTTCTATACATATAAATACTTAAATCAAAATTTCTACAAAGCAATGAAGAAGGCTATCATGATCAATGAAGAAAAAATAAATTAAAAATTAATAAAAGAGGTTAATACTCAGAAATTAGGAGGAACTCAAGCAAATCAATAGTGAAAAAAACACAATTAATCCTATTGAAAAATGGGAAAAAGACCTGAGTGAACATTTCTCCAAAGAGACATACATCCCTGGAATGGCCAGCTGCCAAAAAAAAAAAAAAAATACCCCTCACACACAAAAGAAGACATACAAGTGGACAACAGGTATATGAAAAAATTTTCAACATCACTAACCAACAGAAAATTGCAAATCAAAACCACAATGAGATGCTACTTCACACCAGTTAGAATGGGTACCATCAAGAAGACAGAAAATAACAGATGCTGGAAAGGATGTTGAGAAAAGTGAACTATTATATGCTGTTGGTGGGAATGTAAATTAGTATAGCCATTATGGAAAACAGCATGAAGCTTACTCAAAAAATTAAAAATAGAACTACCATATGATCCTGTAATCACTGCAATGGGAATATATCAAAAAAAAAAAAAGAAAATCAATATGTCAAAGAGATATATGCATACCCATGTTTATTGCAGCAATACAACAGCCAAGAAATGGAGTCAACTTAAATACCCATCAAGGGAAGAATGGATAAAAAAAAAGTAAAATGTGGTATATATACACAATGGAATACTATTCAGCCATAAAAAGATGGAATCTTGTTATTTGTAATGAAAGGATGAGCCTGAAAGACATTATGTTAAGTGAAATAAGCCAGGCATAGAAAGGCAAATATCACATGATCCCACTCACATGTTGAATCTACAACATTAGATTTTACCCCATAAGTATGTATAATTACAATGTCTCAATTAAAATTTAAGAAGAAGAATTAATCTCAAAGAAGTTGGGAGTAGGACGGTGGTTATCAGAGAATGGGAGAAAAGAGGAGAGGGGGAAATGGAGAGAGGTTGGTCAATGAGTACAATATTACAGTTAGATGGAAGGAAGTTCTGGGACTTAGTGCGTGCTAGGGTGACTACAGTTAACAATAACGTATTGTATATTTAAAATCGCTGTGAGAGAAGATTTTGAATGTTCTCACAACACAGAAATGATAAATATTTAGGTGATAGATATGCTAGTTGCCATCATTTGATCATTACCCAATGTAGACTTGTACTGAAGCATCACATTGCACCTCATAAGTATGAGTATGTGCAATTATTATGCGTAGATAAATAAATAGATAGATAAAACAATGTAAGCTAAAAAAAAAATGATTTTAGCTGTTCTTGCCACAGAGTGAAGAAATGGGAAACTATGTGAGATGATGAATATGTTAATTAGTTTCACTAAAATAACCATTTTACTATTACATGTATCTTATGACATCATGTCATATACCTTAAATATACACAAGATTAATTTTGAAATAGGTTACAAAGCACAAATCTGAGTGAGTAGTTTACATCATGCCTTTTATTTAGTAATAGTAGATATAGTATATGTGTTCTGATATGAAAATCTTTCAATCACATTATACTGCATTTTTAATCCTCCATAAATTCCTTTATTAAAAATATCTATTTAAGGTCATTCCCATAAAATTTTCTGGTTGCGGGGGGAGTTGGGGTGGGGGGAACAGAGGTCATTTATCCTGCAAGGTACTAATGATACAGAGACGTTTTGGACCAGGCCCTATTTTTGGTATGATCTTCTTCAGCCAATCTTACCTCAGAAACAGGGGGTTGGGGGGTTCGGTGACTTTACTTAACTTAACTCTTGTTAATAGATGAGTACTTCTATGTCCCCCCTTATAAGAACTATAATAATTTGATCCTTTAAAATAATAGCTTCTTAAATAGTTTTGAAGAATAACGCCATAAGTATGGATTTGGGCACAGTCGCTGACTAACAGGGAAAATAGTTTTGGTGAGTGAGAACCATTTGTGTTCCACACATCACACTTAGTGAGATTAAAGATGAGTTGTTGCCTACACTGGGAAGAGCACGGCAGGCCTCCATATACCCAAATGTTGCATCTGTAAAATGGAGAAAATCTCTCAACTGCCAATTTCACATGGGGATAGAAAAAAATCAAATCTATGAGATATAACTGCATGAAGTATAAAGTACTGCATAAACACTAATGCAATATGTATGAAATTCAGTCCATAAACTATGGCCTGAAGAAATAGCTCTGCATACATTTTTTAAAAAATTGTTTTGGTTGGATGTTAAGTCTCCATGGCATCCCTAGTTCTGGTGGCTCTACTGCTCCTTGATCAAAGTTAAGGCCCTGGAATCCCTGACTCAGGTACCTGGGACCCAGGTCCTACCTCCCTAGATGCATACAACAGCTATCTTTTCTGAGATCTTGCACAGCCTCTTGGAAGCTACCATAGAGTATGCTCCTGGCCCACCTATGACCACGAATTGCTGACTTTGACTTCTTTCTTATGTCTAGGGCTCTCCCCAGCCCTTGACCTCAGAAGTGCCTCTTTCCTTCTACCATTCTTTTCTCCCATCCCTTTTTCATAATTCACTTTGTTATATCAGCTCAAGGGACAAGGTTGGAAGAACAAGGCTATTTGGAGTGAACCTAGACAAATACTGCCCAGCCCCACGGTGTGTCTTTCTTTTATCTTCAATTTTTCTCTTCTCTTTCTCTTTCTTACCCACTCTCTTTCTGTGTCTCTTTTTGAGACCAAAATTATAAATTTTTCTTTTTAAATTTTATTTTTAGTTTTCATATGTATAATTTTTTGCAGTATTTTATTTTTATTGGAATATTGGTAAATACTTAACATTTGAAAATAACTAAAAAAAAAAAAAAGAAAGAAAATCAGTGAAGAAAAGACAGGCTGTGTGGCCTCCTATGTTCTTGTCATTTCTTACAAAGTGATATTTCAATACAAGTATACATAAACAGAGGAGAAATCATAAACAAAATATCCAGAATATATAAGAAATTCAAACAATTCAAAAGAAAAAAGATAATAATCTGATTTAAAAATGGTCAAAAGATCTGAATCCACATTTTGCAAAAGAAGAGACAGAAAAGGCCAATGGGTATATGAAAAAATGCTCAACATACTAATCATCAGAGAAATGCAAATCAAAATCATAATGAGATATTATGTCACTTCAGTTAGGACGGCTATTATCAAAAAGACAAAAAATAATAAATGCTGAAGAGGATGTGGAGAAAAGGGAACTCATAAGCTTTTTATTGGACTATAAATTAGTGCAGCCATTATGGAAATCAGTATGGGGGTTTCTCAGACAACTACAGATGCAACTCCCTGTATGAGTCAGCAGTTCCACTTCTGGGTATGTACCCAAAGGGATGGAAGTCATCATGTCGAAGGGATACCTGCACTCCTATGTTCCTCACAGCTCTATTTACAATAGCCAAGATATGGAACCAACCTAAGTGTCCATCGATGGACAACTGGATAAGGAAAATGTGGTATATACACACAATGGAATACTACTCATCCGTAAAAAGGAATGAAATCCTGTCTTTTGCAGCAACATGGATAGAAGTGGAGTTCTTTGTGTTAAGTGAAGTAACCCAGTTACAGAAAGACAAATACTACATGATCACATTTGTGGAATCTAAAAAAAAAAAAAAAAAAAAAAATTGATCTCGTAGAAGTAGAGTGATGAATAGTGGTTACTAGAATCTGGGAAGGGGAAGAGAAAAGGGAAAATGGGAAGAGGTTGTTCAATGGGTACAAAATTACAATTGATAGGAAAAACATGTTTTAGTGTTCCATTACACAGTAGGGTGACTGTTCTTGTAGTCAACAACAATACCAGGAGTCTTCCAAAAGTCCATGGAGTCATATTATCTTTTAATTCCATGTTTCCACGAACTTCTTGAAGTACCCTCATATACTGTATACTTCAAAATAGTATGAAGAGAAGATTTTGAATGTTCTCGCTACAAAGAAATTACAAATCTGGGGTGATGGATATGCCAACTATCCTAATTTGATTATTACACATTTTATGCATATATTGAAACATTGCACTGTACCTCATAAAAATGAACAATTATTGTGTCACTTAAAAATAAAAAAAAATTAAATATAAATAAAATGAAGAAGGCCTCTACATTCATTTTTAATTTGTATATAATTTAATTTTATGCATTATTTTTTTAGCTTTACATTGGAATGTAAATAAATGCTTAACAATTAAAAATAAGTAAAAGAAATAAAGGAATAGGTGAAGAAAAGAATAGGCTGTATGACACCCCAGGTTCTTGTCATTTTCTTTAAATTTAGTTTTAGTTTATTTTTCATTGACAAACATATTGATGGGGTACAAAGTGTATTTTAACAGAGGTATACACCATGCAAACATCAAATCAGAGCCATCCGCAAATCCATCACCTCAAATATTTATGATTTCTTTGTGGTAAGACCATTTCAAATCCTCTCTTTTAGTTATTTTGAAATATACAATACATTGTCATTAACTATAGTCACCTTGCTGTGCAATAGAACATAGGAGCTTCTTCCTCCCACTGACTAAAAGCCGTCCCTTTTCCCATTCACCCTCTGCTGTTTCTCAGCCTCTGCTAAACACAACTCTACTCTCTATTTCTATGACTTTGAGGTTTTTAGATTCCATATATAATTGGGGTCATAAAATATTTGTCTCTCGATGCCAGGCTTATTTACCTTAACATAATGTCTGCTAGTTTCCTTCACGTTGTCCCTAATGACAGAATTTTTTGTTTTTTTTGTTTTGTTTTGTTTTTAATCTTTGAGTTGTATTCAATTGTGCATATATATGTACGTATACATATACGTATATACTACATTTTTGAAATTCATTCATCTGTTTATGGACACTTAGGTTGATTCCATATCTTGGCTGTTGTGAATAATGCTGCAATGAACATGGAGGTGGAGACATTCCTTTGTCATGCAAACTTCATTTTCTTAGGATATATATCCAGTAGTGGGATTGCCGGATCACACGGTAATCCTATTTCTAGTTTTTGAGGAACTTCCATACTGTTCTCCAACATGGCTGTACTAATTTGTATTCCCACCAACAGTGCTTAAAGTTTCCCTATTCTCCACATTCTCACCAACATTTTTTATCTTTTGTCTTTTTGATAATAGTCAATCTAACAAGGATGAGGTGACATCTTGTGGTTTTAACTTGCATTTTTATGATATTTAGAGATGTTAAGCATTTTCAATATATACGTTGGCCATTTCTATGTCTTCTTTTGAGAAATGTCTGTTCCAGTTCTTTGCCCATTTTTAATAGGGTTATTTGTTTTCTTGTTACTGAACAGCTTGAGTTCCTTTCGTGTTTTGAATACAAGACCCTCATCCAGTGTTTTGCTGTGCAGAACCTTTTTAGTCTGATGCAATTTCATTTGTCTGTTCCTGCTTTTGCTGCTTGTGGTTTTGTGATCAGATGTGAGAGATCTCTGCCAAGACTAAAGTCACGAAGCTTTTTCCCCTATGTTTCCTTCCACTAGTTTTATAGATTCAAGTTTTACATTTGTCTTTAAACACTTTGAATTGATTCCTATATAGGGCATGAGATGAGTCCATTTTCATTGCTCTGTATGTGGATATCCAGTTGCAAATGCTGGGTATCCACATACCATTTATTGAAGAGTCTGTCTTACCCCAACATGCGTTCTTGGAACCTTTGTCAAAAATCAATTGACCTTGGATGTGTAGGTTTATTTCTGGGCTGTCTGTCTTTAACTACTGGTTGATGTGTCTGTTTTTATGCCAATACCGTACTGTTTTGAAATACATCTTGTAATACAGCTTTGTAATACATCTTGTTTTTTCCCCTCAGTAATAGACTTTCTTTTTAGAGAAGTTTTAGGTTTCAAAAGAAATTGAGCAGAAAATAAAGAGAGTTCCTTTATCACCATAACCCTCCCCCACAGTTTCTCCTGTTATTATTATGTTACATCAGTGTGGTACGTTTATTACAATCATGAATCAATAATGACATGTTATTATTAACTCAATTTTATGTTAGGGTTCTGTAGTATATTTTAAAATCTGAAAGAGTGAGGCCTCCAGCTTTGTCCCTTTTGGTCAAAATTGTTTGTCTATTCTTGGCCTTTAGTGGTTTCATTAACATTTTAGAATTGTTTTTTCTATTTCTGTGAAGAATGACATTGGGTTATTTATACAGGTTGCATTGAATCTGCAGATTGCTTTGGGTACTGTGAACATTTTAACAATACTAATTTTTCCACTTCAAATGGGATGTCTCTCCATTTACTTGTGTCCTAATTAATTTCTTTCATTAATGTTTTACAACTTTCCATATACAGATCTTTCACTTCTTTTGTTAAATTTACCCCTAAGTATTTTATTTTTCATGCCATTGTAAATGGAATTGTTTTTTTAATTTCTTTTTTCAGACAGCTCATTGTTAATGTATAGAATCACTATGCATCTTTTTTAAGTTGATTTTTTATCCTGAAACTTTACTGTATTTTGTTTACCAGTTCTAACAGTTTATGGTGCAGTCTTTGGGAATTTCTATATATAATATGATGTGGTCAGCAATCAGAGACAATGTAACTCATCCTTTTTTATCTGGGTTCCTTTTATTTCTTTCTTTTGCCTAATAGCTGTGTGTAGGACTTCCAGTGCCATGTTAAACAGAAGTGGTGAGAGTAAAATCTTTTTCTTGTTCCTGATCTTAGACGAAAAGCCTTCAACTTTTCACCATAGAGTATAATGTTAGCTGTGGGCTTGTTAAATATGGCCTTTATTGTGTTGAGGTATGCTCCTTCTATGCCTAATGTGCTGGGAGCTTTTATTAGGAAAATATGTTGAATTTTGTCCAATGCTTTTTCTGCATCTATTAGATGATCATGTGGGTTTTTTCTTTCATTCTGTTGACATGGTATATCACATTTATTGATTTACGTATATCAAACCCAACTCTTATCTCAGGTTCATGGCAAAAGGTCTTTTTAATGTACTGCTGAATATGATTTGCTAGAATTTTGTTGAGGAATTTTGCATCTATGTTCATCAGTGATATTGGTCTGTAGTTTTCTTTTCTTGTAGTGTCTTCATTTGGCTTTGGGATTAGGAGTGATCCTGCCTTGTAAAATGAGTTGAGGGTATTCTCCCCTATTCAATTTTATGGAATAGTTTGAGAAAAAATGGTATTACTTCTTCTTTAAAAGTTTGGTAGAATACAGCTAAAACACTATCCAGTGCTGGGCTTTTTTGATGGATGACATTTAATTACTAATTCTATTTCCTTAGTCTTCTTTAGATTTCCAATCTTTTTATGACTCAGTGTTGGTTGGTTATGTAACTTTAGAAATTTATCCATTTGGGCTAGGTTGTCCAATTTATTGACATATAATGTTTCATAGTAATCTCTTATGACCTTGCATTTCTGTGTTATCAATTGGAAAGTCTTCTCATTCATTTCTGATTTTATTTATTTGAGTCTTATCCTTTTTTCCTAATTAGTCTATTTAAGGGTATCTCAATATCGTTTATGTTTAATAAAACTAACACTTAGTTTTGTTGATCTTTTCCATTGTGCTGTATTTTCTATTGTATTGAGGCTCAGTTATCTGGAACTTGGTCCTGCCTCCCTAGGTACACACAATAGCCATCATTTCTGAGGTCTTGCACAGTATCTAAGAAGCTACCATGGAGCATGCCCCAGACACAACTATGCCCAGAAATTGATGACTTTTCCTTCTTTCTAGTCTTGAGGAATCTGCCCAACCCTTGACCGAAAAGTGCTCCCTTCCTTCTACCACTCTTTTCTCCCATTTTTTCCCCACAAATTTCCTCCATCTACAGGCTCAAGTGCATGGTGGAAGGAATAAATTTATTTGAGAGTAAACAAATACTGTCCCCTACTGCACTCTTTTTCTCTCCTTTTTTGTATTTCTTCCCTTCCATTCTCTTCTTTTTTTCTGTTTATCTTGCTCTCTTACTTACTCTCTTGCTGTGCCTCTGTTTGAGACCAAAGAATATTCTTTTTAAAATGTTCTTTTAAAAATTATTTTTAATATTTAGTTTTCCCCACTCCATTTACTAAAGAGGCTATCCTTTACCCAATGTATGTTCTTGGTGCCTTTGCTGAAAATCAGTTGCCTGTAAGTACCTGGGTTATCTATTCTGTTTGATTGGTCCATGTATCTGTTTTTATATCAGTACCATGCTGTTTTGGTTACTATAGCTTTGTAGTATAATTTGAAGTCTGGTAGTGTAATTCCTCCAGTTTTACTTTTTTTTGCTATGGATTGATTGGTTATTCAAGTCTTATAACAGGTTTTACTGTTCTACTAGAATTTGAGGATTTTTCTTTCATATTTCTTTGTAGAATATCATTGGCATTTTGAGGAGGATTGCAATGACTCTGTAGATTGCTTGAGTAGTATGCACATTTTCACACCATTAATTCTTTCAACTGATAGAGGTGGAATGTCTTTCCATCTTTTGGTGTCCTCTTTAATTTCTTTCAGCAGTGTTTTGTAGTTCTCATTGGAGAGATCTTCCACCTCTTTGGTTATCCATCTGTAGAAGAATGAAACTAGAGCCATACCTCATGCCAGATCCAAAAATCAACTCAAAATGTATTAAAGAATTAAGTACAAGGCCTGAAACTAAAAGTCCTAGAAGAAAACATAAAGGAAACACTTCAGGATGTAGGACTGGGCAAAAACTTTATGAATAAGACCCCCAAAACACAAGCAACAAAAGAATAATTAAACAAATGGGATTATATCAAACTAAAAACCTTCTTCACAGCAAAGTAAACAATCAAGAGAGTGAAAAGACAAACTACACAATGGGAGAACATATTTACAAACTATACATCCAACAAGGGATTCATATCCAGAATACAAGGAACTCAAACAATTTGTGAAAAAACAAATAATCCAATTAAAAAATGGCAAAGGAGATAAATAGACACTTTTCAAAGGAAGACATATGAATGGCCAACAGGTACATGAAAAGATGTTCAATATAACTACTCATCAAACAAATGCAATCAGAACCACACTGAGATATCATCTCACCCTGGCTAGACTGGTTATTATCAAAATACTGAGAATAACAAATTCTGGTGAGGATGTGGAGGAAAAAGGAACTCTTCCACACTATTGGAGGGACTGTAAATTAGTACAGCCATTATGGAAAACAATATGGAGGTTTCTCAAACAACTACAGATTGATCTACCATACAATCCGGCCATCCCATTTCTGGGTATATACCCAAGGGAATGAAAATCAGCTCTATTTACAATAGCCAAGATAACAGAACCAGCCTACATGTCCATTGATGGATGACTGGATAAGGCAAGTGTGGAATATATACAGAGTGGAATTCTACTCACCCATAAAAAAAGAATGAAATCATGCCATTTGTAGCAACGTGGATATGCTTGGAGATAATTATGTTAAGAGAAATACAACCAGTCCTCACTCATAAGTGCGATCTAAGAAGAAAGAAAGAAAGAGAGAGAAAGAAAGAAAAAGAAAGAAAGAAAGAAAGAAGGAAGGAAGAAAGAAAGGAGGAAAAAAGAAAGAAGGAAGAAAGAACCCAATAAAATGTTGAATTTTCAAAAGGAGAGAATAGAATAATAGTCACTAGAGGTGGGAAAGTGGGAGGAGTAGGGGGGTTAGGGAGTAATTGGGCAGGGAACACAAAAAATAATTATGATTTGTATTGATTAACATGCTAATAATATTGGTTCAATAATCACATATGGTAGACTAATACTGATAGTCAACTCTATACTCCATAAACTTGTATAATGAATTATGTGCCAATTCAAAAATTATTTTAATGATTATATATTCAATTTTTGCACTCTTTGGTTTTATTTTTCTTAGAATACAAATAACTGCTTAATAGTGAAAAATAAATTAAAAAATTAGTGAAGAAGAGAACAGGTTGTGTGGCATCTTTGGTTCTTGTCATTTCTCTACATGTAGTATCCGCCAACATCTCTGTTTTCAAAAATATAATCACATTTAGGGTTTAATCTACTTGAGTTCTAATCACAAAAACTGTTTTTCTGAATGGTATTTTATGTTGGTGGCACTGCCTGAGACAAATCACTTGGTGGGAGCAGCTAAATGCAATGGCACCAAGAATCAAGGAAGCCAGACTCTCACTTTTCTCTACCTCGTGATTCTTGTGATATACAAGAGGTCACTTATATATTCTTACATCTATCTTCCTCATAGTGATAATAAAAGCTGTACAAATGTTATTCTTACTGAGGTAAATGTGCCACCTCTTTATCAGCCTCTTCAGAGCCTCTTTGATGTCCTTGTTCCTCAGACTGTAGATCAGAGGGTTTAACATGGGGACAAAGATAACATAGAAAACAGACAACACCTTGTGCTTCATGGATTGGCTAGAGCCAGGATGCATGTACACAGAGAGGGCTGTGCCATAGGAGAGCATCACAGCAGCCAGGTGGGAGGCACAGGTATTGAAGGCCTTAGCACTGCCTTTAACTGAGGATATTGTCAGGATGGAAGCTGCGATGAAACCATAGGATAAGAGTATAACAAGCAAAGAGCCCAGCCCCACAAAAATAGCTACCAGAAACACAATCATTTGGCAGATGAAGGGATTGGAGCAAGACAAAGAAACAATCTGAGGTATGTCACAAACGAAATGTTGAATGATATTTGGCCCACAGTAGGAGAGATGAAAGCAAGGGACTGTTTGAACTAAACTGCTAAGAAAACCACTCCCATAGGCCACAGCAATTAACTTCCAACAGCGGCCAGGGACCATGATGGCTGAGTACTGCAGAGGGCTACCGATGGCGACATACCGGTCATAGGCCATGGTGGCCAAGAGGCAGCACTCAGCCAGACCCATCCAGTCTGCAGCAAAATACTGAGTGGCACAGGCCATGAAGGAAATTGTTTTCTCATCTCTTAAGAAGTCTGAGAGCATCCTTGGGCTGATGGAAGAAGAGTAGCAGATGTCTATAAATGACAGGGAGCTGAGAAAAAGGTACATGGGTGTGTGCAGGTTAGAGTTGATCCTGATGAGAATGATAAGACCCAGGTTCCACATCAGGGTTACAATGTAGATGCCCAGGAAGACTGGAAAGAGGATGAGCTGCAGCTCTTTTTCATCTGAAAGTCCCAGGAGAATAAACATGTCCACAGAGGTGTGGTTTCCATCCCCTTCCATAGATCTGTTTGGTGCCACCTGCTGAGAAAAGAGGGAGAGAAGGAAGTGGTTTTATTCCCCAAAAAGAAAAAGAAATACACTTAATTTTTGCAGTCAGACAGCTGGCAAAATATACAACCTTGAATCATCAGTGTTGAGTTAATTTGTACTGTCCATGTACATTCATCAACTCTAACTAAGAAATTCTCTTCAATAAATATTATCACTCCTTCTATGGAGATAAAAGATGGCAAATTATCAATAGTATGATACCAACTAAAACTTCTTAATTTTGTATTTTCCCATGCCAGGTTTTGCAAATATGTGATGCTTTGGAGACAGGCCACCTGAGAAACATATTGTCATTTATCTATATGGTGCAACAAGATCATTCTGTTGAGGCATGGATCTGCTATTCACTCAATGCTTGTGGACACCCTGAGTTATTCTGGGCCTCCTGTGTAAAATGAGCTTGCTGGAGTAGGTGTCCTATGAAATCTCTGCAAGAGAAGTCCTGATAATTCTGTAACTGCCTTTCTGCTTTTAAAGCCCAGAGAGATGAAAGAATAATGTAGCAGGAGGATGGGAAAAGTCATACAGCAAGAATCAGATTGGAAATGGATGTGATTTAAACAACTTAATGACTCTGGGAAAGTTCCTGAGAAGTAAATAAAATCGATGGTTGAAAGAACCATTATCTTTCTTCCTCGCAGGTGCATATTTTTCTTCTCTCACATCAGAGATATATATGAGGTATTTCTAGGACAGTGATTCTTAATCTTCTTTAGGTCAATGATACTTTTAAAAAGCTTGGCAAACTCTGAATCCTCTACCCAGAAAACTGCAACAATGTACCACCTTTCATACAGTCTTTTGGATTCTCAATTACTGTCAATCTATCCTTGGTGCCCAAGATAAAGACTTTTCTCCTCGAAGGGCAAGTGACTTGATCTCATGTAAAAGTTAAAGTACTTATGCAATTACATGGGTATTAGCACACTGAAGCCGTGTTCTTTTCTTTCTTTCAGGAAGTTCTTTTCTTTTTCACGATGAAACAATTCTAGATAAAGCAAAGCACTAAGTCTTCAGGCCAAAAGAATATTTTTGTATCAGCGACCAAATGTTCTCTTTAAGATACCATAGTTGTCATTCTTTGTAGGTAGTCATTTGAATATCCCCTAACCCAAACACGTTTTTATTCAGATCGAGTCAAGTTATAATGAAAATCATCAGAAGCCCTGAGATGTGGAAAACAGCTGTCAAATATTGCCTGGGAGTTTTGTTTAAAGGTAGGAGTCTAAGTCTTGAATATTGCCCTTGAGAAATCCTGTGATACTAATGGAATAAACCATGTCTATGACTTACAAATATTAGCTGTCCAAAATGTCTTTCGTCTCCCCAACCATTTCCCAGTCTCCTAGTTACAAAAATGAATAAAAAGAGAAAGTCCCCATAAAAGATTACACTATATTCAGAAAAGACATAATGTTCTTTTTCCAAAATCAGATCAGTCATTGCTTCCTGGTGCACTTTTTTGAGAAAAATTCTGAAGGAATGTGGTGATTAATCAAAGAACGAAGTGAAGGTGTTTGCTATAGACACGGAAGAGCAAAACGATAGCAGACAGGAAATTCACTTCCTATCCCAGAATGAGGGGATGATTCTGTCCACGGTGAGACGGAATAGAGAGAGAACCTTGTGAAAAGAGAGCAGGAAATTTTATTTATTAATTTTTTCATCATCATCATCATCACCAACAGCCATGACAACAAAGGGATTTATTGAGCAGTGAAAATACATACTGATTTATCCTTGTAATCATGAAGATATGCACAACTTACCATTATTTCCACTCATTCACTACGGTAAACTTAGGCCTGATGTGCTGTTTACCAAACAAGGTATTAGGATTCTGAAAATTGCCTGTAGGTTTCTATTTTATGTCTTGAATCCAGATTAGGTGTCTGCTGGATCTTTTTGCTCTACCCTTCACATCAATAAAACATCTATTACCTGTATTTCTCTATTGTGATCTGTTTTATTTTTATAGATCTCTCCTCTAACAATCTCATTCTACCATAAGTTGTGTGAATTTGCCATTTAACCCATCCACTGGGTTTCAAATTTCAATAATAATGTTTTGTTTTCTTTTCTAGAGGTTCCATTTTGTTATTTTCCCAAATAGCCAATTTTGAAAGTCTCTTGTTCTCTCATCACACTTTCAATAGCATCCTTTATTTAAACATTAAACATACCTATTTAAATTATCATTTAATAATTAAATACCTCGTTTTTCAAGTTTGATTCTACAGTGTAATGTTATTGCTGACTATAGGTCAAGGTGCACTATTTACCTGAGGGATTAGTGAATTTTGATCATAATTTCATGTTCCTTTGTTTTATCTGCAGGGAGCATTGAAAGCTGAGTTTAAAATGTGTTCCTCCAGAAATGAGTTATATTACTTCTGCCAGGTACCAGGAGGGCAATACCAACCCAGAATCCCTTTAAACAAAAATTATGATTTGGAGTTTTTCAGGGTAACCATAGAAATAAGATTTAGGCTACATGTCTAAATAAGTAGACGTTTGAGGTTAAGAATTATCTGGAAACATTTCTTTTTCTCTGTCTCCCATCTAAGGCTGCGAGAGTTGTGTATATTTCTGATTCATTTTGTGAGGTAGGTTTTTTCCTGTTTTTCCAAGAGTGTCACCATCTGGGAGTCCCTGTTTCAGTGGTGGTGGTGGGGGGTTTCTCTTACCCAATCACACACGCTCTTTTTTCACCTACCCCTAAACACATGTCTATTAAACCCCAGGCCTTAGGCCATCAGGTTTGAGTTGATTCCTTCTGGATAAATGCTGGCGCCAGTTCACTACCTTTTGAGTTTTGTGCTTTCTTGTCATCTTTGTACTTTCATTAACTTATTTGCTTTCTCACTGTCTGAGCCATTAAAACATGTGTTTTAGATTTTACCTAGCTTTCTCAGTGCTTTCTGGTAATGTATAATCTACTATATTTCCAGAAACGTGTCTGCCAATGATACTTATTATACAGACTTGATTCCTCCCGCTTATCACTGGTCAGTTTTTCTAAAAATCCCAAGCTCTTTGATTTGCTTATATTTTTTGCTCCTAATATCTTTAATTTGCCTGAAAAGCAAGGCATGTTATTAGACAGCTAACATTTATTGAGTGCATACTCTATTCCAGGTGCTATTCTGAATTATTGTATATTTTATCATTTTAATTTGGCTCAGAGCCATATGAGTTATGTACGCTTATTATTTTCCCTTCCATGATCAGAGTGAAAAATAGTCGAACACAATCCATGAAGGACAGAACTGAGAATCAAACCCAGATACTCTAAGTCCAGACCCACATCTTTTTTTTTTTTTTTTTTTTTTGCATGCAAGTAGCAGTCTTAATGACATTTTTATGTGTCTTTAAACACTGCTGTACATTCTTTAGAGTATGGAGAAAACATCCATTATTTTTCAAAAGTCTGTGGTCAACATGGTATATAAGTAAGTCTCTTAGAAACATCTTTTATACATGTATCTTCTAACTTATCACTAAATCTATTACAGTCTACTCACTACATCCTATCACTGACATAACACTGCAGAACCACATCTTAAAATACTACTTTCCACTGTCTCACTAAAATGTATTAATTGCTGCATTAATCTTACTTCTAACCACTATAGAGTGCAAAGCACTATACTTGGTTTGCATGAGGCAAAGGATCTCATAAGGAGGCAATAGCACAGTGAAATGAGAAATGTGACCATGGAGACATAAGACAGCAAGAAATGATGTGTGGCATGAGAAAGACAGAGACAAAGTCTTGTGGGTGATCACCAGCTAGAAATAGGCAGGGAGTTAGAGACCAGAGAAGGCTCCCGCACATTGTTTGCCACAATTTCTTAAAAAGGTCTCTAGAAGGGCAGAGATCGATATTGTACAAATGAACATGGCAAGAACAACATAATTGAACATAAGTTCAATAACACAATAACCATATTTCTTCACATAGATGCTCTTTCAGGAAATGAACAGAAAAAGCAATGCTGATTGCTTGCCGGGGAAGTGAGACAAATTGAAGGAGAATTCATCTTCTTCCAGGAAGACAAAATGATGAGGTATTAAAATGTTTTACAAAATGCGCTAGTTTAACTAGAGATAGGGGAATCTCAGCGTTTATATGTTAACCATTGCAAAGCTTGTTCCTACAGATGCCTAAGAGATAAAATTATCACAGCACAGCCTGCCATACAAAAGAACTACATTAATCCAGTGATACTGGTGAGAATCTAATAGGCACCTTTTAATTGCCACGTTGTTTTTCTCAACCATTCCATATGTTACCACTTCCAATTAAACCTTATTTTTGGTTGCCTTTTATTTATCAAGGACTCCTAAGCTTTCTTATTCTGTTTGGATAAAGTTTATATTGGGATAAATTTTATCTTGGGTCTCTTTCTTCAGCTTTTCCTCACACAATTCTTGGTATAATTTATTCCTTCACCCCATGCTTACCTCCATTTGATCTTGTTTAGCAAATGAAAAAAGAAGAAAAAGGAAAGACAACATGAAAAATTGGCCCCTTCGACATGCTCTTTTCCTTTAAGATATTTCATCTGCAGCCCTTCCTAAAATTTACTCACCTGACTTTGAAAAAGTTCACCATGGTGCAGGCCAGCAAACAGAATCCGAAGAGTTTTGTCTATCAGAAACATTGTAGATGAAATAGCCTCAGAAGACCAAGTATTACATTTATTCTTTACTAATGGCCTCTCACTTCATATAGAATCTTCATATAGAATCATGTTCATTGAAGTTGTGTTGCATCCACTCAAGTCAGGAATAATACCCTCCACAGAGTATTCTTTAGACTGCCCAAATTTAACTTTTTAAATGAATCAAATCAGGTAATGTAGACCTCTCAGAAGTAACCCACAATCCTTCTTCTGGGTCTATGTTGTCTCATTTTAAACTTTGATCAAATGCGTCAAAGGTTTTCCAGCCCCCACCTTTGCCACTTTATGCTGAAGGGTATTGACTCAGCCTGTGTATTTACACCATCCTTTTACAGATTTGTTTTTCAAGCTAAAAAAGCTGCCATGGAAGCAGAAAGGCACACGGACAAGGCAACTACTCCTCCTACTCCAGCTCCTACAGTTCCCCAGGCAGTGGTGGCAGCTCAGACTGCAACTAAGAGACTAAATTCAACTATAACAGATGAGGCCAAAGCAGCAGAAACAGCTATGGCTCAGGCAGGTCATCCTACAACCCAGGGACACAGGGGGACTAATGTGGACTTTCTGGAGTGGCTCCTTATACCAAGGCTGCTTGTCACAGTCCAACTAGAACTCCCCCCAGGTTTGACCAGAATTACAGAACCCTACCAGCTCTTACCAGTCTATACAGGGTAGGTGTGGCAGAAATGCAGACTACACCATGAAATACTAGTACAGATAAAGACCCCAAGTGCAGGGAGGTGGGGGCCGAAGATTTGTACCTTCTGTGCTCAATCCTCCCTATTGCAAGATTCATTTTTATGCACCACAGTTAACATGTCACCCAGCCCCTCAAGGTCCACGCCCCCACCCCATCCATGTTGCTGAGTTGTGAGGTGCAGTGAATCATTCCATGACCCATCCTGTGACCATATTCAGCAGTGTTTGGGACTCCATGTCTTCAATTGTTTATTAGTTTTTATTACATCTTTGGGTAGAGTTTTTGAGTTATTGCAGTTCAATATCCTTCTGTGTATGTGCAATTGGTGTTATTGTTAACTCATTCCGTTTAAATAGTATAGGAAGGATAAATCATCTGTTAGTGCTTTTGCCAAGTGACTTCAATGAGCTTTCTGTATTTAAAAATAATAAATAAATAAATAAGCTGCCATGGAACAGCACCCCACAATAAACTTACACTTCCAGTTGATGGTGCTGAGCTATTTGTGAATCTATGATAATGTGCCTGGATCCGAGGCCCTTGAATTACCTTTCAGCAAAATCTCTCAGTGACTCACCTAAAAGTTCTGAGAAAGATTTCCTTTCCTGTGATCCAACTCCTCTTAATTTGTGGTGTATCCAGGGGCTCAGAAATGGCCAATGGATATTTCAGTTCAGGCTTCTGAGAGAATTTCACTCTATCAGTATTCTTAGAGGAGAACACAGTCTACTGTTTGCAATATTTGACTCACTGATCCCCTTCAAAAATCATCCAGATGTGGAAGAAGAGGGATTTAAATGCTTATAAGCCTTCTCCATCACATCTAAGAGAGGACTTGAGAGCACAATCCACAACAAAGAAGGGACAATTAAAACCATGCAAGCTGTAAATAACCTCCCTCCTGGGTGATAGAGAGGAGACCAACTCCATTAATTGGTCCCTTAACTAGGCTCCAAGATCTCTTTGAGGTTGTTAATATTTGGAGACATTTTGATATCAAGGAAACCTCTTTTCACCTTGGGAGAATCATGGGGCTGATAAAGAGGTTGTTTCAACCTTGTTATCTATAAAATAAATTATGTAACCTTGGCATGGAAATAATCCTCAGAGACCTCTGTCTGGGAAAAACACCAGGAAGTAGCAAACTCTTGGCAACTCTGCATCAGACATTCTGCAGCAGATGGGCTCTCAATTCTCTACTTTCTTATTCTGGATTTTATTTTATTTTATTACTTTTAGATGGGATTCCATGAACGAATCATGTTGAGAAAGTCTTTGCAGGGATTTGGACTAGGGTGGAAGAAACATAAACAGATCTCTTATCCTCTCTCATGGCTCCAGCTGCTTGGTTTAAAGGAATAAAAGAGCAGGAGAGACAGAAGGAGAGACTGATGATATATAAAGCAGGGCAGAGGCACAAAGGAAAAGAGGAAAAACTGGGCAAAGTGTGTAGGAAACTTGGAAAAAGTTAAAATTATTCAATCTCACCAAAACAAAGAAAAAGAAGGAACCGTTCCACCTCCCTCAACTTTACCTCAATACCTTCTTTCTCCAGATTGAACAGGATGAGAAACAATTCTAATTTTGCAGCCCAAGACACTAACAGGGATGAAGCCCATGTCCTGTGGTCCTACAAAGCTTGGATTTTCTCCTAGAGAAATAGTGGACACTACGTGTAAAGAAAATCTTAAGGAAATTACCACAAGAATAAATTTGTTATCTAACAGCTCTGTAGATTGGAAGTTTGATGCAGGCCTTCCTTGCCTAAAATCACTGAAATATCTTTACTGTTATAACTGTTATATTTTGTTTTGCTTCTGCAGTGTTTGAAATGCATTTTTATGTTTGGGTGGCATTTATTATTTGTTCTATTTATTTTTTTTACTGTTGAAGTTATGCTCAGTACTCTTCAGCTCACGTCATTAAGTGCTCTTGAATCTATAGTAGAGGAGATCTGAAGAGAATCAAGGCTTCTCCTCACTTACTTCCTGAGAAGACCCTTTAAACCAATATCATGAGTACAATGACACTGAAAATATCTCACATTTCCAGCATTTCAGACCACACTGGAATAAAATTAGAAATTAACAAACAAAACTTTGGAAAATGTACAAATTCATGTAAATTAAAAAACATATTCCTGAATGACAAATGGGTCAAAGAAGAAATAAAGCAGGAAGTAAAAAAAAAAAATCTTGAAACAAATGAAAATGCAAGCAAAAAACAAAAAAATGAAATATAAAAAATGAAAATAGAAGAAAAATCAATAGTAACAGGGAAATTTAAGGCAGTAAGTTCTTACATCAATAGAGTAGAAAGCCTTCAAATAAACAACCTAATATTATACTTAAAGGAAGTGGAAAAACAAGAACAATCCAATCTCCAAACTAGTAGATGGAAAGATAGATTTAATATTGAAGCAGAACTAAATAAAATAGAGACCAAAAGAATGATGCAAAAAATGAACAAAATAAAAAATTGTTTTCTGAGAAGATAAACAAAATAGACATCCATTCACAGCCCAAGACACTAGCAGGAATTAAGCCCAGGTCCTGTGGTCTATCTAACTAACTAAAAAAAAAAAAGAAAGAAGACCCAAATAACAAAAAATCTGAAATGGAAATGTACACAGTACATCTGATACAATAGAAATACAGAGAACCATTAGAGATTATTATGAATAACTATCCACCAACAAATTGGAAAATCTGGAGGAAATAGATAAATTTCTGGACACATACAAACTACCAAGTCTGAACTCAAAGAAACAGAAAACCTGAACAGACTACTAATGAGCGGCAAGTTTAAAGCAGTAATCAACAGTCTCCCAGTGAAGTGAAAACAGGACCAGACGGCTTCACTGATGCATTGTACTAAACCTTTAAGGAGGAATTAACACCAATAATATTCAAACTATTCCAAAAACTTGAAACAAAGGCCACTCTCCCAAAATCATTCTATGAGGTGAGCATCACCCTGATACCAAAATTAGACAAAGACATAATAAAAAGCTATAAGCCAATATCCTTAGTGAATGTGATGCAAAAATCCTCAATAAAATATTAGAAAACAGAGTACAACAGCACATCAGAAAGATCAGAGATGCAGAGATGGTTGGACACATGCAAATCAATAAATGTGATACACCACATCAACAAAATCAAGG
Organism: Cynocephalus volans; assembly: GCF_027409185.1. Classification (NCBI taxonomy): domain Eukaryota; kingdom Metazoa; phylum Chordata; class Mammalia; order Dermoptera; family Cynocephalidae; genus Cynocephalus; species Cynocephalus volans. The sequence goes on from NC_084463.1 coordinate 154,215,691, forward strand.
ACATCTCAATAGACACAGAAAAAGCATTTGACATAATTCAGCATCCTTTCATAATAAAGTCTCTCAACAAATTAGGTATGCAAGGAGGGTATTTCAACACAGTATAAGCCATGCATGACAAACCCGCCACCAACATCATCCTGAATGGGGAAAAGCAGAAAAGTTTTCCTTTAATCACAGGAATATGTCAAGAATGCCTATTCTCACCACTCCTTTCAACATAGTACTGGAAGTATTTTCCAAGGCTATCAGGCAAAAGAAAGAAACAAAAGGTATCCAAATAGGAAAAGACATAGTCAAATTGTCCCTGTTTTCAGATGACATGATCCTATATATGCAAAACCCTACACACTCTACCAAAAAACTCCTAGAACTGATAAACAAATCCATTAAAGTTGCAAGATGCAAAATCAATATGCAAAAATCAGTAGCATTTTCATATACAAACAACAAACAAGCAGAAAATGAAATCAGGAATGCAAGCCCATTTTTAATAGGTACTTAAAGAATAAGGTACCTAGGAACCAATTTAACAAAGGAGGTGAAAGATTGCTACAATGAAAACTAAAAAAGAAATAAAAGATTCTTCTAATTTAATTATTTTAATGCTGATAGCAATTAAAAAGGACACCCAGAGATGGAAAGACATTACTTGTTCATGGGTTGGAAGAATTAATGTTGTGAAAATGTCCATACTACCCAAAGTGATCTACATATTGAATGCAAAATAATCTAAAATTCATTGGAACAAAAATAGACCCCAAATAGCCAAAGGAATACTGAGCAAAAAATAAACAAATAAAATAAAGCCAGAGGCATTGAACTTCCTGACTTTAAAGTATGCTACAATGCTATAGTAACCAAAACAGCATGTTGCTGGCATATAAACAGAAATATTGACCAATGGAATACAACAGAGAACCAAGAAATCAACCCATTTACTTACAGCCAACTCATCTTCAAGAAAGGCACCAAGAACATACATTGGGGAAAGGACAAACTCTTCAGCAAATAGATGTGTAGAAGAATGAAATTAGACCTGTACATCTTGACATGTACCAAAATTAACTAGCATGCTTTAAAGACTTAAATACAAGACCTGTAACTATGATACTCCTAGAAGAAAATGTAGGGGAAACACTTCAGGATATAAGACTGGGCAAAGACTTTATGAAAGAAACACCAAAAGCACAAGCAACAAAAGAAGAAAAAAAAGAAGAAGCTTTGGCCCAGCAAAGGGAAGTCCAGCCATACTAGAAATGTTTAGAAGAGTCCTACACATAGAGCAGTAAGAATGATAACCATCATAATAAAAAAATCTAAAATATAAAACCTATTGGGAAAATTATACACAAAACTGAAAAGATAAAAATCAAAACTTATCATTACAGAAAGCCACCAAACTGTAAGGATAAACAAAAAGAGAATTAGAAAGGGACAAAGGACACATCAAATAATCAGAAAACAATAAACAAAATGACTGGAGTAAAACCTCACATATTAATAATAACCTTCACTGAGAATGGATTAAATACCCCTGTTAAATGACACAAACTGGCTGCATGTATTACAAAACATGACCCAGCCATATGCTGCCTACAAAAAACACAGCTAAACTATGAAAACCTACATACACTGAAAGTAAAGGCATAGAAAATGATGTCCCACAACAATGGAAAAAAAGTGAGATGATCAGCTATACTTACACACCTAAATCAAAATCTGTACAAAGAGAAGATGAGGGACATTATATAATGATAAAAGGATCAATACAACTATAGGATATAACAAATGTATATCCACCTGACATTGGACCACACAGATATATAAAGGAAGCTTTATCAGATCTAAAAGGAAACACTCCACTCTCAGCATTGAACCCATCATCTATATAGAAAGTCAACAACAAAAGATCAGATTTAACTGACATCATAGACCAGATGGATCTAACAGACGTTTACAGAAAATTTCATCTAACAGCTTCAGAAAACACAATCTTCTCATCATCACATGGAACATTCTCCAGGACTGACCATATGCTAGGCCACAATACTAGTCTCAACAAGTTCAACAACCTTGAAATCATGTCAAGTATTTTTACTGACCACAAGTGAACAAAACTAGAAATCCATAATATGAGGAACTTTCAAAACTACACAAATGTACAAAAATGAAACAAAATGATCCTGAACATTACCCCGATTACCCTGATATCAAAAATAGACAAGGACACAACAACAACGGTAAACTACAGGACAGCATCCCTGATGAAATAGATGTAAATATCGTCAGTAAAAGGCTAGGAAACCAAATCCAACAGCATATCAAAATATTAAATATCATGATCAAGTGGGATTTATCTCAGAGATGCACGAAATTTTCAAAATATGCAAATCAATAAGCCTTATACAACAACTCAACATAATGAAAGAAAAAACTTGGTAGACACAGAAAAAGTTTTGATAAAATTCAACATCCCTTATAATAAAAACTCTCAACAAATTAGTTATATAAGAAAAGTATCTTGACATAAGAAAGGCTACATATGACAAACCACAGCTAATATGATACTACACATGGAAAACTTGAACTCTTTCACGTTAGAACTGTAACAAGACAAGGATGTCTACTCTCACCACTTTATTTCAACATAGTATTGGAAGTCCAAGCTAGAGCAATTTGGCAAGAGAAAGAAATAAAGTGCATTCAGATTGGAAAAGAAGAAGTCAAACTGTCCCTGTTTGAGGATAACATGATTTTATATACAGGAAAATCAAAAGACTCTACCAAAAAACTCTTAGAATTGATAAAGATCTTCAATAAAGTTAAAGAATACAAAATCAACATATAAAAAAGAGTAGCATGTCTATACACCAATAACAAACTTGCAGAAAAAGAAATCAAGAAAGCAATACAATTTACAAGAGCAACAAAAAACATAAAACTTCTGAGAAAAAATTTAAGCAAATTGTTAAAAGATCTCTACCAGGAAAACTCTAAAACACTGATCAAAGAAATTAAAGAAGACACAAAAAATGGAAAGTCATCCATGCTTCCAGACTGGAAGAAACAATATTTTCAAAATGACCAAAGTACCCAAAACAATCTATGGATTCAAATAAATTCCCATCCAACAACTAATGACATGCTTCACAGAAAGAGAAAATGAAATTCTAAAAGGTATATGTAGTAACAGAAGACCCCAAATAGCAAAAGAAATTTTGAGCATAATAACAAAATGTGTGGCATCTCACTCTATGACTTCAAATATATCACAAAGCTATTATAATCAGGTAATCAAAAGAGCATGTCACTGGCACAAATAGAAACATAGTACAAAGGAACAGAATCCAGAATCCAGAAATAAATCCACATACCTACAGACAAATCATTTTCAAAGAAGTCAAGAACATACATTGAAAAAATAACAACTTTTTCAATAAATGGTGATGCATAAACTGGATATCCATATGCAGAAGAATGAAATTAGACCCCCATCTCTCACCATATACAAAAATCAGCTCAAAATGAATTAAGGACTTAATGTAAGAACTGAAACTATAATACTTCAAGAAGAAGACAGACTGAAAAACACATGGGAAATGCTTCATGACATGGGACTGTCCAAAGATTTTTATGAATAAGATCTCAAAAGCACAAGTGACAAAAGCAAATATAGACAAAAGAGATTATATCAGACTAAAAGATTTGATATAACCCCAAAGGAAACAATCATCAGAGTGAAGAGACAACCTGCAGAATGGGAGAAAATATTTGCAAACTATTCATCCGACAAGGGATAAATATCCAGAATATACAATTCAACTAAATAAGAGTTCAATATTAAAAAAAAAAATCAGTAGTAAGAAAATAATCAGATTTAAAAATGGGCAAATGAACTCAATAGCCATCTCTCAAAAGAAGGCATACAATTGGTGAAGAAGTATATGGAAAAATGCCCAACATTACTAATCATCAAAGGAATGCAAATCAAAACCACAGTGAAATATCATCTCACGCCAGTTAGAATGGATATTTCCAAAAAGATGAAAAATGACTCATGCTGGCGAGAATGTGAAGAAAAGGGAACTCACATATTGGTGGGGATGTAAATTAGTACAGCCATTATGGAAAACGTTTTGGAGATTTCTCAAAAAACAAATGCAAATAGAACTGATATAGAGCGGGAGGAGGAGGAGAGGTTTCAGTAATTGGCCACAATAATCAACCACATTGTATTTTGACAAAGTAAAGTAAAGTAAAAAGTAAAGTAAAGTAAAAAGTAAAATAAAGTAAAATAAAATAAAATAATAAAATAAAATAAAATATAAATAAATAAAATAAATAAAATAACTGACATACGATCCAGTAATCTCACTCCTGGGTATATATCTAAATGAAAGTAAATCTACATGTCGGAGGGATGCCTGCACTCCCACATTTATCATTGTTTTATTCAAAATAACCAAGATATGGAACCAACCAAATATTGATCACTAGATGATTGAATAAAGAAAATGTGCTGTATATATACATATACACACAGTGGAATCTACTCATCCATAAAAAAACAAAGAGATTCTGGCATTTGCAGCAACATGGATGAGGTTGGAGAAAATTGTGTTAAGTGAAATAGACCAGGCACAGAAAAAGAATACTACATGTTCTCTTTACATGTGGAAGCTATGTAAGTTGATCTCATAGAAATAGAGAGTAGGAAGGTGGTTACCAGAGACTGGGGAGAATAGAACAAAGGGGGAGTTGGAGAGATGTTGTTTAATGGGCACAAAATTGTAGTTAGACAGGAAGAATAAGATCGAGTATTCTATAGCAATTTAGGGAGACTAGAGTCAACAACAAATTGTTGTATAACTGTCAGTAGCTAGTAGAGAGGTTTTTGAATGTTTCCAGAACAAAGACGTGACTAATGTTGAGGTGTTGGATATGATAATAGACCTTAGTGAACCTTTCTCCAAAGAAGACATACATCCCTGCACTAGCAGGCATCGAAATAAAAAAAAAAAAAAAAAAGCCACAAAAAACAAAGAAGATATATAAGTGACCAACAGGTACACGAAAATATTCTCAATATCATTAACCATTAGAAAAATGCAAATGAAAACCACAATGAGATACTACTTCACTCCAGTTAGAATGGCTATTATCAAGAAGACAGAAAATAACAAATGCCGGAGAGGATGTGGAGAAAGGGGAACTCTTATCCTCTGTAGGTGGGAATGTAAATTGGTACAGTAATTTTGGAGAACAGTATGAAGTTTCTCAAAAAATTAAAAATAGAACTGCCATATGATACAGCAATCCCAGTAACGGTTATACATCCAAGAGAAAGAAAATCAGTTTGTCAACAAGATATTTTTGTACCCATGTTTACTGCTGTAATACTTACAATATGGATTCAACCTAAATGCCCATCAAGGAATAAATGTGTAAAAAACAAAATGTGTTTCTCATTCCTTGTGATTTAACATTAGGTTGTTTATTTGAAGTCTTTCTTTTCTTTTGATGTAAACACTTATTGCAATACACTTCCCTCTTAGTTCTGTTTTTGCAGTATCGTATAGGTTTTGGTAAGTTGTACTTGTATTTCCATTTGTTTCAAGGATTTTTTATAATTTCCTGCTTTATTTCTTCTTTAACCCTCTAGTCATTCAGGAGCATGCTGTTTAATTTTGATGAATTTGTGTAGCTTCCATAGTTTTATAAGTTGTTAATTTCCAATTGTATCCCATTGTGGTTGAAAATATACTTGATATGATTTTAATCTTTTTAAATTTGTCGAGACCTAAGTTGTGACCTAACTTGTGGTCTATCCTGGAGAATGACCGTGTGCTGATGAGAAGAATGTATATTCTGTTGTTGTTGGATGAAATGTTCTGTATGTGTCTGTCAAGTCCATTTGGTCTAAGGCATTGTTTAAATCCAATACTTCTCTACTGATTCTTTGTCTAGATGATCTGTCCAATGCCAAGAGTGGCAAGTTAAAGTCCCTAACTATTACTTCATTGGTCTATTGCCCCCTTAGACACAATAACAGTTGCTTTAGATATCTAGGTGCTCAATGTTGGGTGTATATATATTTATGATTGTTATTTCTTCTCAGTCCATTGATCCTTTTCTCATTATATAATCTCCAGCTTTGTCTCTTTTTATAGTTCTTAGTTTGAAGTCTATTTTATCTGATATAAGTATGTCAACTCCTGCTCAATTTTGGTTTCTGTTTGCATGAAATGTCTTCTTCCATCCCTTCACTGTTAGTCTATGTGTGTCTTTACTGGTGAAATAAGTTTCTTGCAGACACCACATAATTGGGTCTAGTGTTTTAGTTCATCAGCCTGTCTGTCTTTTAAGTGGGAAATTTAGTCCATTTACACTCAGGATTGCTAAAAGTTATTGCCTTATTCCTGCCATTTTATCTATGGTTGTTTTATTACTTTTATGATCTTTTCTTTGCACACCATAAATATGTATCAATTAAAATTAAAAAAGGTTCTGTAAAGATACTTTTAAAATATGATATATACACGATGGAATTCTATTCAGCCATAAAAAAAGAAATCTTATTTGTGACAACATGGATGAGCCTGGAAGACATGATGTTCAGTGAAATATTCCAGGCACAGAAAGACAAATACTGCATGATCTCACTCATATGTTGAATCAAAAACATTATATTGCACCCCATAAGTATGTATAATTGCAATGTGTCAATTAAAATAAAAAATAATAATAATCTCATAGAAGCTGAGAGAATGGTGGTTACTAGAGAGTGGGAAGAACAGGGGGAGAGAAGTGGGTGATGGAGACAGGATGGTCAATGAGTACAATATTACAGTTAGATAGAAGGAAGTCCTGGTATTCTATTGTATGGTAGGGTGACTGCAGTTAGCAGCAATGCATTGTATGTTTCCAACAGCTACAAGAGAAGATTTTGAGTGTTCTCAAAATACAGAAATAATAAATATACGGGTGGCAGATATGCTAATCGCCATAATTTGATCATTATACATTGCACACACGTACTGAAACATCACATTGAACCCCAAAATACAAGTATGTTCAGTTATTATCTGCAGATAAATAAATAAATTAACAGCACCTTACAACCTTATCAAAAAAGATTATACTTGTTCTTGCCACTGGGTGAAGAAATGAGTAAATATGGGAGGAAACAGATATGATAAAAGTTTTCACTATACTAACCATTTTACTATATATATTTTTCTTATAACATCATGTCATATACCTTAACTATACAAGATTCATTTTAAAAGAGATTACAAAATACTTCTCAGAGTGTGTAGTTTGCATCATGCATTCTAATTATTAATAGTAGATATAGTTTATGCATTCTAACGTGAAGATCTTTCAACATATTACACTGCACTCTTAATTTTTAATTAAAATGCTTCATTCAAAAAATATTTAAGGTCATTCACACAAACATTCTTTGGTTTTGTTGGGGGGCGGTAGGTAGTGGTGTGGGGGAAAGGAGCTCATATATCCTGACAATACTAGAGATACAGAGATGTCTTGGACAAGGTCCTAATTTTGGTTTGATCTGATTCAGCCAATTTTACTTCTAGGGAGAAAGGAGGTTGGGGGACCAATGAGTTAATTATTTAATGTAACTCTTGTTAATAGGTGAGTACTTACATGTCAAACTTATAAGAACTATAGTAATTTGAGGCTTTAAAATAATAGCTTCTTGAACAGTTTTGAAGAATAACACCAAAAGTATGGATTTGGGCACAGTCGCTGACCTGTAAAGGGAATAGTTTTGGCCAATGAGAACCATTTGTGTTCCACACATCACACTTAGTGAGATTAAAGGTGGGTTGTTGCCTACACTGGGAAGAGCACGGCAGGCCTCCAAGTGCCCAAGTGTTCCATCAGTAAAATGGAGAAAATGTCTCACTTGCCAACCTCACATGCAGGCAGAAAAAACCCAAATCTATGAGATGTAACTTGCATGAAGTGTAAAGTGTTGCATAAATGCTAATGTAATATATATAAAATTCAGTCCATAAACTTTGGTCTGGAGAAATACCTTGGTATAAATTTTTTAATTCTCTTGGTTGGATGTTAAGTGTCTATGGCAACCCTAGGTCTTGTGGCTCTGCTGCTCCCTGGTGAAAGTGAAGGCCCTGGAATCTCTGGATAAGGTCTCTGGGACCAGAATCCTGCCTCCCTGGACACTAGACAGCCATAAATTCTGGGGTGAACGCTCAGCATGATCTCTGTGAAGCTACCACGGAGCATGGTACAGGCCCACCTATGACCGCAAATTGCTGACTTCGACTCCTTTCTTATGTCTGGGAATCTCCTCAGCTCTTGACCTTAAAAGTGCCTCCTTCCTCCTACCATTCTTTTCTCCCATCTCCTCTTCATAATTCACTTTATTCTATAGGCTCTTGGGGTGAGGTTGAAGGAACAAGATTATTTGGGAGCAAACCCAGACAATTACTGCCCAGCCCCCACTGTGTGTCTCTCACTCTTACATTCTCTTCTATTTTCCTCTTCTCTTTCTTTCTCTCACTCATTCCCTTTCTGTGTCTCTGTTTGGGACCATAATTAGAAAGTGTTATTTGGACAATTATTTTTAATTTTCTTATATTTCATTTTATGCATTATTTTACTTTATTTTTATTGGAATATCAATAAGTGCTTAACTATGAAAAACAAAGAAAATCAGTGAAGAACAGAACAGTCTCTGTACCCCCCTATATTCTGTCCATTATTTACAAAGTGATATTTCAGTATATGTATACATACAGATGGGGAAAACATATGCATACGTTCATAAACATGAGAAAATGATTCATGACATTGATCTGGGCGAGGATTTTTCAAAAAACACCTCAAAAGGACAAGAAACAAAAGCAAAAACAGACACATGGGATTGCACCAAACTAAAAACTTCTGCAAAGCAAAGGAAACAATCCACAAAGTGAGGAGACAACCTACCGAATGAGAGAAAATATTTGCAAAGTATGCATCTGACAATAAGTTAATATCCAGAATATGTAATGAATTCAAACAACTCAATAGCAAGAATAATAATAAAACACAAAAAACCTGATAAAAAAATAGACAAAATATGTAAATCTACATTTTTCAGTAGAAGACATAGAAAAGATCAATGGTATATGAAAATATGCTCAGTATGCTAATCATCAGGCCAACATAAATTAAAATCATAATGAACAGGAGGGAACATTCCTAGGGCTACAAATTGAAGTTGAGGGGAGAGGGAGGAGGGAGGTTTGGGGATAACTGGAGGGGACAAAGTGTACAAAAGCAATTTCTGGTAATGGGTATGTTCCCAATATGAATCTGGCCCCCACATCATGGGCAGAAGGGGCCACAATCAGCTTTGTATTTCATGAATATTCAAAATAAATAAATAAATAAATAAATAAATAATCATAATGAAGTATCAAGTCACTCCAGTTACAATGTCTATTATGGAAAAGACAACAAATGCTGGAGAGGTTGTGGAGAAAATGGAACTTAGAAGCTTTTGATTGAAATGTAAATTACTACAGCCATTATGAAAAACAGTATGAGGTTTCTCGAACAACTACAGGTACAACTACCGTACAATCCAGTAATTCCACTTCTGGGTATATACCCAAAACGATGGAAATTGTTAATCAAAGAGATACCTGCACTCCCACGTTCAGCACAGCTCCATTTACAGCAACGAAGGTATGGAACCAACATAAATGTCCATTGACAAAGAGCTGCATAAGAACAATGTGGTGTATACACAGAATGAAATGCTACTCATTCTAAAAAGAGTGAAATCTTGTATTTTGCAGTAACATAGATGGAACTAGAGATCTTTAGGTTAAGTGAAATAATCCAGGCACAGAAAGACAAATACTGCATGATCTCACTCATTTGTGGAATCAAAAAACTGAAAAAAAAAAAAAAAAAAAGAAAAAATTAAGCTCATAGAAGTCGAGAGTTGAATGGTGGTTACCAGAAGGTGGGAAAGGGAGAAAAAAAGGGAAGATGGGAAAAGGATGGTCAATGGGTACAAAATTACAATTATATAGAAGAAACATGTTCTAGTGTTCCATTATACAGTAGGGTGACTATACTCAGAGTCAACAACAATGCCAGTTGTTGTCAAGATTTCATGGTGTCATTCATATTACCTCTCAATTCCATTTTTCCATGAACTTTTGAAGTACCCTCATATAGTATGCATTTCAAATAACATTAAATCTGTAGATTACTTTGGATAGTATGAACATTTTAATAATACTAATTTTTGAAATTCAGGAACACATGATATTTTTCCATTTATTTCTTTCCTCTTCAACTTGTTCCAGTAAGGTTTTACAGGTTCCATTACACAGATCTTTCACTTCTTTTGTTAAATTTACCCCTAAGTATTTTAGTTTTTACACTAGTGTAAATTAAATTGTATTAATGTTAGCTGTGGGCTTGTCATATATGGCCTTTATTGTGTTGAGGTATGTTCCTTCTATGTCTAATGCATTAAGAACTTTTATCATGAAAAGATGATGAATTTGGTTGAATAATTTTTTGGCATCTATTGAGATGATCACTTGGTTTTTGTCTTTCATTCTGTTAATGTTGTATATTGCAATTATTCATTTGTGTATGTTGAACTAAACTTGCATCCCAGGGATAAATCCCCTTTGATCATGGTGAATGATCCTTTTAATGTACTGTTGAATATGGTTTGCTAGAATTTTAATGAGGAATTTTGCATCTATGTTCATCACTGATGTTGGCCTGTAGTTTTCTTTTCTTCTAGTGTCTTTGTTTGCCTTTGTTATCAGGAGTTATCTGGTCTTGTAAAATAAGTTTGAGTGTATTCTATCCTTTTCAATTTTTTGGAATAGTTTGGAAAAAAATGGTATTACTTCCTCTTCAAATATTTGGTAGAATTCAGCTGTGGCCATACAATCCTGGGCATTTTTTTTTTTTAATGGGAGACTTTTAATTACTAATCCATCTCCTTACACTCCTTCAGATTTCCAATTTCTTTGAGACTCAATCTTGTTAGGTTATATATTTCTAGTAATTGATCCATTTCTGCTAAGTTGTATAATTTATTGGCATATAATTGTATATAGTAGTCTATTATGTTCCTTGTATTTCTGTATTATCCATTGCAATGTCATCTTTTTCTTTTCTGGTTTTATTTATTTGAGTCTTCTTTTTTCTTAGTCTATTTAAGAGTTTCTCAACATATGTTTTCAAAAAACCAATACTTCATTTCATTGATCTTTTCTATTGTATTGTATTTTCTATTGCATTGAGGCTCATGCCTCTGGTATTCGGGTCCTGCCTCCCTAGATGCACAACAGCCATCATTTCTGAGGTCTTACATGGTCTGTAGGAAGCTACTATGGAGCGTGCTCTGGCCCACCAATGCCCAGAGATTGCTGACTTTGACTTTTTTGTAGCCTCAAGGCGTATGCCCAACCCATGACTTAAAAGTGCCCCCTTACTTCTGCCGTTCCTTCCTCCTATTCTTTTTTCACAAATTACTTACTTCTTCAGGCTCAAGGGGTGGGGTAGAAGAAACAAGATAATTTGGGAATAAACAAAAAAGGATACTGCACCCCCTCCTGCTCTCTCTCTCTCTCTCTCTCTCTTTCTCTCTCTCTCTCTTCCCTTCTCTTCTTTTTTCTCTCATTCTCTCTCTTACGCATACACTGTTTCTGTGTGTGTTTGAGATCAAAGTTTTAAAATGTTACCTTTAAAACTATTCTTAATAATTGTATATGTAATTTATGCATTATTTGGTTTTATTTTTATTGAAATAGAAACAAATGATTAACAAATAAAAATAAATAAAACAAGTAAAGAAAATTTATGAAGAAAAGAACAGGTTGTGCAGTGTCTTAGGTTCTTGTCATATTTCTACGTATAGTATCTACCAGCATCTCTGTTTTCAAAAACATAATCACCATTAGGGTTTAATCTACCTGTGCTCTCATCACAAAAACTGGCCTTCCATATGGTATCTAATGTTGGTGGCAATGCCTGAGACAGATGACTTAATGGGGACAGCTAAACAAAATGGCATCAAGAATCAAAGAAAGCAGGTTCCCACTTTTCTCTACCCAGCTATTCCCGTGATCTATACAAGGGCACTAATATGTCCTTACTTCCGTCTTCCTTATTGTAATAAGAATATCTGCCCAAATGTTATTTTTACTGAGGAAAATGCCCCACCTCTTTATTACCCTTTTGAGGGCCTCTTTGATGTCCTTGTTCCTCAGACTATAGATCAGAGGGTTTAAAATGGGGACAAAGATAACATAGAAAACAGACAGCACCTTGTGCTTCATGGCGTGGCCAGAGCCAGGATGCATGTACACAGAAAGGGCTGTGCCATAGTACAGTGTCACAGTGGCCAGGTGGGAGCCACAGGTGTTCAAGGCCTTGGCACTTCCTTTGACTGAGGATATTTTCAAGATGGAAGCTGCAATGAAACCATAGGATAGGAGGATAACAAGCAAAGTACCCACCCCAACAAAAATAGCTGCCAGAAACACAATCATTTGACAGATGAAGGGATTGGAGCATGACAAAGAAATAATCTGAGGTATGTCACAGAAGAAATGTTGAATGATATTTGGCCCACAGTAGGACAGATGAAAGCAAGGGACTGTTCGAACTAAGCTACTGAGAAACCCACTCCCATAGGCCACAGCAATTAACTTCCAACAGCGGCCAGGGACCATGATGGCTGAGTACTGCAGAGGGCTACCAATGGCAACATACCGGTCATAGGCCATGGTGGCCAAGAGGCAGCACTCAGCCAGACCCATCCAGGCAGTGACAAACAACTGTGTGGCACAGGCCATGAAGGAAATTGTTTTCTCATCACATAAGAAGTCTGACAGCATCCTTGGGCTGATGGAAGAAGAGTAGCAGATGTCTATAAATGACAGGGAACTAAGAAAAAGGTACATGGGTGTATGAAGGTTAGAGTTGATCCTGATGAGAATGATAAGACCCAGGTTCCAGATCAGGGTCACAATGTAGATGCCCAGGAAGACTGGAAAGAGGATGAGCTGCAGCTCTTTCTCATCTGAAAGTCCCAGGAGAACAAACATGTCCACAGAGGTGTGGTTTCCATCCACTTCCATAGATCTGCTTGTTGCCACCTGCTGGGGAAAAGATGGAGAGAAGGAAGTGGATTTATTCTCATAAAAGAAAAAGAAATACACATCTTTTATTTTTTTTTCAGTCAGGCTGCTGGTTAAGTATCCAACCTTGAATCATCCATGTTGAGTTAATTCATGCTCTCCATGTACAGCCATAAACTGTAACTTAAAAAAATCTCTTTAATAAATATTATCATTCTGTCTATGTTGACCAAAGACAGTAAATCATCATTAGTATGATACCACCAAAACGACTCAATTTTATGTTTTCCCATGCCAGGTTTTGCAAATTTATGAGACTTTGGAGATATGCCAAATGAGGAAATACTGTGAAACAGGATGATTCTGCTCAGGCATAGATCTGCTATTCACTCAGTGCTTGGAGACACCCCTCAATTATGCCGGGCCTCCTGTGTCAAATGAGAATGCTCTTTAAAATCTCTTTAGGGGCTTTAAAAAATATCTGTGAGAACTAACATTCAATTAACCTATAATCGGGGGTATTGATAATTCTGTAGCTGCCTCTCTGTTTTTATAAAGCCTGGAGAGATAGAATAATGTAGCAGGAGGGTGGGAAAAGTCACACACCAGGGAACAGCTTGGACATGGCTGTGACTTACGCAAGTAATGACTCTAGGAAGGCTCCTGAGAAGTTAAATAAGACAAGGCTGAAACAGCCATTATGCTCGTTCCTTGCAGGTGCACATTTTCTTTTCTCAAATCAGAGTTAATTATGAGGTAAAATTTCTAGGACGGTGATTCTTAAACTTGTTTGGGTCCATGTTATTTTTAAAAAGCTTTGTAAACTCTGAACCCTCTTCCTAGAAAACTGCAACTACTTACCCCCTTTGCATACAGTTCCTTTTTGGATTTTCAATTACCCTCAAGTCTATTCTTGGTGCCCAGGTTAAAGACTTTTCTTCAAAAGAAAGAACAAATGTAAGGATACTAAAGATTGGGAGGAGGGAAGGAAGCAGGTTGAGGAGTGATTGTTTGGGTAAGGGGCATGAAGAATAATTATGCTTTGTAATAATGAATATGCTAATAAAAGTAAACATTAAAAAAAGACTTTTCTCCTGCAAGGGTGAGTGACTCGAAACCACAGAAATGTTAAGATACTTAGGCAAGTACACGGGGATTAGGAGACCGTGTTTTAGATTTCATCTGGATATCTTAGTAGTTTCTTTGAAGATAACCTACCATATTGCCAGGAACATGTCTATAAACAATATTTTTTGGCAACTCTTGTTTACTTTAGTTTATCACTGGCCAGTTTTTGTAAAAACCCCAAGCTCTTTGACTTCCTTATATTTTTTTGTTCTAATGTGATTAAATATGCCTGAAAAGCAAGGCATGGCATTTATTGAGCACATACTCTATTCCAGGTGCTGTTCTGAATTCTTTTATATTTTATCTCATTTTGATTTGGCCAACAGCCCTGTGACTTATGTACTCTTATTATCCTCCCTTTACTGATAAGGAGACTAGGGGTCAGAGTGCTAAACAGTCCAAGGTTACACAGCCCGTGAGGGACAGAACTGATATTCAAATCCAGATTCTCTTGCTCCAGAAACAAATCTTGAAATACTTCTCTCTGATGACTCACTAAAATGTATTAATTGCTGCATGCATCTTATTTCTAACTAGTGTAGAGTACAAAGCAGTATACTTGCTGGTTTGCAAGAAGCAAAAGATCTCTTAAGGAGGCTATAGCCCAGTGAGATGAGAAATGTGCCAAAGGAGACATAATACAGCAAGAGATGGTGTGTGGCATGAGAAAGAAAGTGTCAAAATCCTGTGGTTGATCACCATTGGGATGTAAGCAGGAAGTCAGAGAGTAGGGAAGGCCTCTACGCATTCTTTGCAAGAATTTCTCACAAAGGTCCCTAGAATGGCAGAGTCCATTTCAGAAACATTATTGTAGAAATGAACACGGTAAGAATGACATAACTGAGCATGCTGCCAATAACACAGTCACCATGTGTCTTCACATAGATACTCTTTCAAGAAATAAACAGAAAAGCGGTAAAGTTGACTGCTTGCCAAATAAGTGAGACAAACTAAAGGATAGTTCATCTCCTTCCAGGAAGAAAAAATGCTGAGGAATTTTAAAATGTTTTGCTAAACTTGCTGGCATACCTGAGAGACAGGGGAATCTCAGTATTTAGATGGAAAGCACTGGAAAGCTTGTTCCTACAGATACCTAAGAGATAAAATTACCAAGGCGCAGCCTGCCATACACAAAGAACTATGTTAATCCAGTGATACTGGTGAGAATCTAACAGGCACCTTTTAATCGCCATGTTGTTTTTCTCAACCATTCCAGATTCTAGCACTTCTGATGAAACCTTATTTTTGGTTGCCTCTTATTTATCAAGGACTCCTAAGCTTTCTTCTTTTGTTTTGGAAAAAAGTTTATTTTGGGATCGAGTTTATCTTGCTCTCTTTCTTCAGCTTTTCCTCACACATTCTTGGTATAATTTATTCCTTCTCCACATGTTTACCTCCATTTAATCTTGCTTAGCAAATGAAAAAAAGAAGAAAATGTAAAGATAACACGAGAAAGTAGCCTCTTTGACACGCTCCTTTCCTTTAAGATATTTCATCTGCAGCCCTTCCTAAAAGTTACTTAGCTGACTTTGAAAAAGTTCAATACGTTTTAGGCCAGCAAACAAAATCTGAAGTATTTTTTCTATCAGGAACAAGGTGGCAAGTAGAAGACGAAGCATTACCTTTATTCCTGCCTAGTGGTCTCTCACTTCCTATAGAACCTGACGTGTTCATCAAAGCATCTTGGATCCACTCAATTCAGTAATAATACTCTCTAGGAATCTTCTATAGAGTGCTTGAATTTAACTTTATAAATGAAACAAATCAGGTGATACAAGTCCCCCAGAAGTAACCAACAACTCTTCTTCTGGGTCTATGTTTAAACAGCATCTCACTTCAAACACCAGTCAAATGAGTCACTTTAAACACCAACGAAATGAATCAAAGTTTTTCCAGCCACCACCTCTGCCACTTCTTGCTGCAGTGTATTGACACAGCCTGGGTATTTACATCATCCTTCTACGGATTTGTTTTTCAAGCTAAGAAAAGCTGTCATGGAAGCACAAAGGCTATAACCTTGGACTAGCCAACTACTCCTCCTACTCCAGCTCCTACAGCTCCTCAGGCAGTGGCAGCAGCTCACACCATAACTAAGAGAGCAAATTCAACAATAATAGTTGAGGCCAAAACAGCAGGAACAGGTACGGCTCAGACACGTCAGCCTGCCCATCCAGGTTCCTGTCCCCACCCTGACCACATTGCCATGTTGTGAGGTGCGGCAAGTCACTCCTGTGACCTATCCTACGACCCATATTTAGCTGTGTTTGGGACTCCAAGTCTTCAATTGTTTGTTAGTCATCATTACAACTTTAGGTAGGATTTTTGAGTTCTTTCAGTTCAATATCCCTCTGTCTATTTGTAATTGGTGTTAGCGTTAACTGACATTGTCTTTAGATAGTTACAAAAGGGATAGGTCATCTGTTAATCCTTTTGAGAAGTGACTTAAATGAGCTTTCTGTATTTAAAAATAATAAATAAACAAGCTGCTGTGGAATTAGGCTCCCCTGTGAAACTTAGACATCAAGGATGATGATGCTGAGCTATTTGTAAATCTATGATATTCTGCCTGGATCCCAGGCCCTTGACATTCCTTAGAGCAGAGTCTCCAGTGACTCACCTAAGAGTTCTGAGAAAGATTTCCTCTCCTGTGATCCAGCTCCTTTTGTTTGTTGTGTACCCAGGTTATCAGAAATAGACAACAGATATTTCAGTTCAGGCTTCTGAGAGTGTTTCACTGCATCGGTATTCTGAGAGGAGCACACAGTCTACTGTTAGCAATGTTTGACTCACTCAGCTCCTTCAGAAATTACCGGGCTACTGAAGAAGAGGGCCTAAAATGCTTATGAGCCTTTTTTACCACATCTAAGAGAGGACTTGAGAGCACAACCTACAACAAAGAAGGTGCAATTAAAACCATGCAACCCCTCCTGGGTTATAGAGGGGAGAACAAATGTGTTAATTGGTCCCTTGATTAAGGTCCAAGATCTCTCTTGAGGGTGCTAATCTTTGGAGACTTTTTTATATCAAGGAACCCTCTTTTTACCTTGGAAGAATAATGGGGCTGATGTAGAGTTTACTTCGAACTTTGTTATCCATAAAATAAATTATGTCACCCTAGCATTCTTGTCAACTCTGAGTCAAGCTCTCTGCAGATGAGTTATAAATTTTCTTCTGTTTTGTTCTGGATCAATTTTTTTTCTCACTTTTAAATAGGACTCACTGGATGAATCATATTCAGAAAGACCATACAAAGTTTTGTATTAGGGAAGAAAACATAAATAGGTCCCTTCTCTTCTCTCATTACACGAGCTTGGTTTAAGGAAATAAAAGAGTAGGAGAGAGAGAAGGAGAGAATGATCATATAAAGCAGGGCAGAGGCACAGAGGAAAAGAGGAAGAACTCGGCAAAGTATGTAGAAAACTTTCAAAAAATAAAAATTATTCAATTTCACCAAAAGAAACACAAAAGAGGAACTCCTCCACCTCCCCCACTCTACCTCAATATCTTCTCTGCCCAGGTTGAAAAGAAGAGAAGCAATTCTAGTTTTGCAGCCCAAGACACTAACAGGAATTAAGCCCATGTCCTGTGGTTCTTCAAGGCCTGGATTTTTCATTAGAAAAACAGTGGACACTACATGGAAAGGAAATCTTAAAGAAATTACCACAAACTCAGTGGCTTAAAATAACATAAATTTATTTACCTAACAGTTCAATAGGTGAGAAGTTTCATGCAGGTCTTACTTGCCTAAAATCACTTAAGTGCATTAACTTATTCTTGTTTGTTTGTTTGTGAACCTCTTAACATGTCTTCTTCTGTTTGAGTGGAATTTAGTAGTTCTTTTGTTTTCTTTCCATTTTATTGTTGAAGTTCTACTGATTACACTTCAGCTCACATTTGCTTAGTGATCTTGAATCTATAAATAGAGGAGATCGGTAGAAAATCAAGGCTTCTCCTCACTTACTCCCAGACAAGACCCTTCAACACAATATTTTCAGTGCAATGACATTACAAATATCTCAAATCCCTGCCATTACAGACCACAATGGAGTAAAATTAGAAATTAACAACAAAGAAAATGTTGTAAACTGAAAATTCATAGAAATTAAAAAACATGTTTCTGAACAACAAATGGGTTAAGGAAAAACTAAACAAGAAAATAAAAAAAAAATGTCTTGAAACAAATGAAATACAAGCAAACGTAACAAAACCTGTAGGATTCCACAAAAGCAGTACTAAGCAGGAAATGTATTGCAATAAATGCTTACACCAAAAGAATAAAAAGACTTCAAATAAAGAACCAAATGTTACACCTAAAAGAACTAGAAAAATAAGAACAATGCAATCCCCAAACTAGTAGACAGAAAGAAATAATTAACATTAGAGCAGAACTAAATGAAATAAAGACCTAAAAAATGATATAAAAATCAACAAAACACAAAATTGGTTTTTTGAGAAGAAAAACAATATAGACATCCATTAACAGCCCAAGACACCAATAGGGATTAAGCCCATGTCCTGTGGTTTAACTAAAAGTCTTTTTTTAGGTTTACTAAAAAAAGAAGAAAGAAGATAATTTTTTGAAAAAAAAAATCAGTAATGAAAAAGAAGACATTGCAACCAATAATACAGAAATACAAGGTGAAGCACAATACATCAGCAAATTTGAAAATCTGGAGGAAATGAATAAATTTTGGGACACCTATAAACTACCAAGACTGAACCAAGTAGATATAGAAAACCTGAACAGACCAGTAACAAGCAGTGAGATTGAAGCAGTAATCAGCAATCACCCAACAAAGGAAAGCCCAGAAGTGGATGGCTTCACTGCTGAATTGTACCAAAACTTTAAAGAGAAATTAATAGCAATCCTTTTCAAACTGTTCAGAAAAGCTGGAACTGAAGGGATTCTCCCAAACTTATTCTGTGAGTCCAGTATCACCTGATACCAAAATCAGACAAAGAGACAACAATAAAAAGCTACAAGCCAATATCATTGATGAACATAGATGCAAAAATCCTAAAGTATTAGAAAACAGAATACAACAGCACATCAAAAAGCTTATACCTTTAATCAAATGAAGCAGGGATGGCTGAACATATGCCAATCAAAATATGTGATACATCACATCAACAAAATCAAGGACAAAAACCATATCATTATCACAATAGATACAGAAAAGGCATTTGACAAAATTCAGCATCCCTTCATAATAAAGACTCTCAACAAATTAGGTATAATAGGAAGAGATCTCAACACAATAAAAGCCATATGAAACAATCCCACCACTAACATCATTCTGAATGGGGAAAAGCTGAAAGTTTTTCCTGTAATAACAGGAACAAAAGTAGAAGGCACACTCTCACCACTCCTATTCAACGTAGTATTGAAAGTAGTAGCCAGAGCTGTCAGGCAAGAGAAAGGGCATCCAAATAGAAACAGACAAAGTCAAATTGTCCTTGTTTGCAGATGACATGATCCTATATATAGAAAAACCTGTAAACTCTACCAAAAAACTCCTAGAGCTGATATATGAGTTCATTAAAACTGCAAGATATAAAATCAATACAAAAAAATCTGCAACATTTTTACATATCAACAAAAAACTAGCAGAAAAAGAAGTCAAGAAAGCAAGCCCATTTACAGTAGCTGCCAAAAGTATAAAATACTTAGGTATCAATGTTACCAAGAAGCTGAAAGTCTGCTACAATGAGAACTACAAAACACTGCTGAAAGAAATTAAAGAGGGCACCAAAAGATGAAAAGACATTCCATGTTCATGGGTTGGAAGAATCAAAGTTGTGAAAATATCCATACTACCCAAAGCTATCTACAGACTCAATGCAATCCCTATCAAAATACAAATGGCATTCTTCAGAGAATTAGGAAGAACAATCTTAAATTCAAATGCAACCCCATATAGCCAAAGCAATTCTCAGCTATAATAACTACAATAATAATAAAGTCAGGGGCATTACACTTTTTGACTTCAAACTACACTACGAAGCTATAGTAACCACAGCAGCATGTTACTGGCATAAAACAGACTCATGGATCAATGCAACACAACAGGGAACCCAGAATCAATCCTTGTACTTACAGCCAACTGACCTTTGACAAAGGCACCAAGAACATACAATAGGAAAAAGACATCTTCTTCTGCAAATAGTGCTTTTTAAACTGGATATCCATGTTAGAAGAATGAAACTAGATCCATACATCCTGCCATATACCAAACTGCACCCAAAGTGGATTAAAGACTTAAATGTAAGACATGCAACTACAAGACTCCTAGAAAAGCTTCAAGATGTAGGACTAGGCAAAGACTTTATGAATAAGACCTCAAAAGCACAGGCATCAAAAGGAAAAATAAATAAATAGGATTATGTCAAACTAAAAAGCTTTTTCAGAGCAAAAGAAACAATCAACAGAGTGAAAAGACAAACAACAGAATAAGAGAAAATATTTGCGAACTATACATCTGATAAGGATTAATACCCAGAATATACAAGGAACACAAAAAACTTAACAGTAAAAAAAAAAAAAAAATTCTGATATAAAAAATGGGCATAGCAGTATAATAGACATTTCTCAAAAGAAGACATACAAATGGTAAATAAGCATTAAAAAAATGCTAAAGATCATTATTCATCAAGGAAATGAAAACCAAAACCATATTGGAATTTCATTTCACCCATTTAGACAGGCTATTATAAAAAAGACAGAAAATCACAAATGCTGCTGAGGATTCAGTAAAGGGGAAAAGTTCTAAAATGTTAGCGTGATTATAAAATAGTACGGCCAAAATAGAGTTTGGATGTGTTGTCCCCCCAAAACTCATGTGGAAATCTGATCCACAATGTGGCAGTGTTGGGAGCTGTTTGAGTCAGGGGGGTGGATCCCCCATGAATGGATTAATGTTAGCCCTGGGGGGAGGGTCATGAGTGAGTTCTCACTCTATTAGTTCCCATGAGAACTGGTTGTTTAAAGTACCATGGCACTTACTCTCTCTCTCTCTTGCTTCCTCCCATCATGTGATCTGCTTGTACCTGCAGGTTCGCCTGCCATTTTCTGCCATGAGTAGAGGCAGCCTGAGGCCCTCATCAGATGCAAGTGTCCCAGAATCGTGAGCCAAATAAACCTCATTTCTTTATAAATTACACAGTCTCAGGTATTCTGTTATATCAACACAAAATGGACTAATACTGCCATTATGGAAAATAGTATGGAGGTTTCCCAAACAACTACTGTACAATCCAGCAATCCCACCACTGGGCATATACCCAAAGGAATAAAATTCATGCCAAAAAGATACCTGCACTCTATGTTTATTGAAGCTCTCTTTAAAATAGCCAAGATATGAAATCAACCTAAATGTCTATCAATAGAAGACTGGATAGGGAAAATGTGGTATATATACACAGTGGAATACTACTCATCCATGTTAAAAAAAAAAATGAAATTCTGCCTTTGTAGCTATATAGATGAGTTGGAGAAAATAATGTTAAATGGAATAAGCCAGGCACAGAAAGAGAAACACCACCATGAGCACTCATAAGTGGAAGCTAAAGAAAGAAGGAAAGACAGATGAAGGGAAGGAAGGAAGGAAGAAAAGAAACAAGAGAGGAAAGAAACAACAATTGCAATAATGTGTTGAAGTTTCAGCAGGAAAAAACAGACCCAGTGGCTACAAGAGGTGGGAAAGGGGGAGAGGGAGGGAAACCAGCGAGAAATTGGTTGATGGTCACAAAGAATGATTACATTTTGTAATAATGGAAATGCTTATTATCCTGATTTGATCATCACACATTGTATACAGGTGCTGATATTCAACTCTGTACCCCACAAATATACTTATTTATTTACTTAGTTTTCTAAAACTTTGATTTTAAACGCTTGTAGAAAAACCCACTGAAAACTAGCATTGAAAAAACAGTTCAAATAAATCAGTATAAAATTTATGTAAAAGACAATGATACATAATTTGTAGCTTGGAATTTAATTTACTTCACTGAAATGAATCACTTGGAAGAACATCTCTAATTTACTGTGCTGAATTTTGATTTTGTTATTCTTTTCATTTTCCCTTTTTAAAAATTTACTTATGTTTTTACTGTAACAGTTGATTGTACGTGTCTGCGGAGTATAGAGTTGAATGCCAATACCTGTGTGCAAAATGTAATGCTCAAATCAGGATAACTAGTATATTCAACATTACACAGTATAGTCATTTTTCATGTCCCTTTACCATCTCCCTTACTCCAGCTGCCACTCCTCCTTTTCACCTCTGGTAACCTTAGCTCTGTTCTCTCCTTTTGAAAGTTCAATGTATTATTGTGATTGTTGTATCTTTTTTAAAAAATTATTTATTATTTTAGTTACCACTTATGAGCGAGGACATGTGGTATTCATCTTTCTGTGCCTGGGTTATTTCATTTAACATGATTTTCTCTAAGTTCATCTATGTTGCCGCAAATGGCAGTATTTCTTTTTTTTTATGGCAGAGCAAGTATTCCATTGTGTAAATATGTTGCAATTTGCTTCTCCAGTCATCTGACAATGGACATTTAGGTTGGTTCAAACTCTTAGCTATTGTAGATAAAGCCTACTTAAACATGGGAGTGCAGGTATCCCTTTGACATGATGATTTCCATTCCTTTGGGCATATATCCAGCACTGGGATTGCTGGATTGTATGGCAGTTCTGTCTGTAGGTCCGAGAAACTTCCATACCATTTTCCATAATGGCTGCACCAATTTATGTCCCACCAACAGAGTAGGAGTGTTTCCCTTTCTCCCCATCCTAACCAGCATTTATTAATCTCTGCCTTTTTGATAATAACTAATCTAAATAGTGTGAGATGATATCCCAATGTGGTTTTGATTTGTATTTCCCTGATGCTGAGTGATATTGAGTATATTTTCAAGTGTCTTGTTGGCCATTTTTATATACTACCTTGAAAAATGCCTATTCAGCTCTTTTGCCCATCTATTAGTCAGGTAATTTGTGTTTTCACTATTAAGTTGTTTGAGTTCCTTAAATATTCTGCATATTAATCCTTTGTTGGATGCATAGTTTGCAAATATTTTGTCCTAGTCTGTTGGTCATCTTTTCACTCTGTTGATTGTTTCTTTTGCTGTGCAGAAGCTTTTTAGTTTGATATATTCTCATTTGTTTATTTTTTTCTTTTGTTACTTCTATTTTGAGGGTCATGTTCATAAAGTCTTTGCCCAGTCCTTCTTCGTGAAGTGTTTCCCTATGTTTTCTTTTAGGATTTTATAGTGTCAGGTCTTTTCTTTGTCTTTAATCCACATTGAGTTGTTTTGGGTATGTGGTGAGAAGTATGAGTCCGGTATCATTCTTCTACATGTGGATGTCCAGTTTCCCCAGCACCCTTTATTGAAGAGGCAGTCTTTTCCCCCAATGTATATTCTTGTTGCCTTTGCCAAAGATCAGTTGGCTGTAAGTTTGTGGATTGATTTCAAGGTTCTCTATTCTGTTCCATTGGTCTGAATAACTGTTTTTATCCCAGTACCATTATTTTAGGTTACTTATAGCTTTGTAGTATAATTTGAAGTCAAGTAGTGTTATGCCTTTGCTTTATTATTACTATTATTACTTTGCAAAAGAGTACTTTGGCTATTTGGGGTGTTTTGTTGTTCCATATGACTGTTAACATTGTTTCTTCTATTTCTGTGAAGAATGTCATTGGTATTTTTGTGGGGATTGCATTGAATCTGTAGAGCATTTTGGGTAATGTGGACATTTTCGCGATAATTATTCTTCCTATCCAAGAGCATAGAATGTCTTTCCATCTTTTTGTGTCCTCTGTAATTCCTTTCAGCAGTGATTTGTTGTTTTCCTTGTAGAGCTCTTTCACCTCCTTGGTTAAATTAATTCCTAGGTATTTTTTGGTTTGGTAACTATTGTAAATGGGCTACCTTTCTTGATTTCTTTTTCTGCTAGTCCATTGTTGGAGTATAAAAATGCTACTGATTTTTGTGTGTTCATTTTGTAGACTGCAATTTTACTGAAATGGTTTATCAACTCTAAGAGGATTTTGGTAGAGTATTTAGGCTTTTCTTTATAGAGGATCATGTCTTCTGCAAACAGAGATAGTTTAACTTCATCTTTTCTAATATGAGTGCCCTTTATTTCTTTCTCTTGCTTAATTGCTCTGGCTAGTACTTCCAATATGTTAAATAGAAGTGGTGAGAGTGGGCATTTTTGTCTTTTTCCCATTTTTAGGATGATATTGGCAGTGAGTTTGTCAAATATGGCTTTTATTGTGTTGTGATACTTTCCTTCTATATCTAATTTTTTGAGTCTTTGTCATGAAGAGATGATGAATTTTGTCAAATGCTTTTTCCGTGTTCTGTGTTCTGTGTTGGTGCCAACTCTTGGCTATCATAAATAGAACATCAATAAACATGATAGTGCAGGTATCCCTTTGACATGATGATTTCCATTCCTTTGGTTATATACCAAGAAGTGGGATTGCTGGATCATATGGAAGATCTATCTGTAGCTGTTTGAGAAACAACTGTACTGTTTTCCACAATGGCTGTGTTAATTTACAGTCCCACAAACAGTGTAGAGGAGTTTCCCTCTCTCCACATCCTTGCCAGTGTTTGTTATTCTCAGTCTTTTTGATAATAGCCAATCTAACTGGGGTGAGAGTGTCTATTTTATTTGATATAAGAATAGCTATTCCAGCTTGCTTTTGGTTTGCATTTTTGTGATTTATCATTTTCTATCCCTTCACTCAGTCTGTGTGTGCCTTTACAGGTGAGATGAGTCTCTTGTAGGCAGAATATAGTTGGGTCTAGCTTTTTGATTTAATCAGCCAGTCTTCATCTTTTGAGTGGGAAATTTAATCCATTTACAGTTAGGGTTGTTACTGAAAGTATTGTCTTACTTTGTGCATTTTATTGAACTTTTCATTAGGATGATGAGAATATCTTTTGTGTCTTTGTTTTCCTGTTTTTGTTTGTTTTCAGTGTTGGTTGATTTTTGGAGGTGGTAAGATGCAGTTTCTTTCTGTTTCTCACTTGTATTTTTGTTCTTCCAGTGGGTTTTGTTTTTTCTTGTGTATTCATGGTAATGATTACCATTTTTTTTTTTCCATTCCAGATTCTGGACTCCCTTGAGGATTTCTT
Source organism: Cynocephalus volans (assembly GCF_027409185.1). Lineage (NCBI taxonomy): Eukaryota > Metazoa > Chordata > Mammalia > Dermoptera > Cynocephalidae > Cynocephalus > Cynocephalus volans. Next base: position 154,241,139 of record NC_084463.1, read on the forward strand.
GTAGGGATGGTCGTTTGGTGGTGAACTCTCATAGTGTTTGTTTTTGCTGGAAATACACTATTTCTCCTTCATTTCTGGAGTCTTGCCAGATTTAGTATTCTTGGCAAGCAAAAAAAAATGGGACTACATCAAACTGCTTCTACACAGCAAAGGAAACAATGAGCAGAGTGAACAGACAACCTAAACAATGAGAGAAAATATTAGGTACAGGGAAGCTTTTTTATTGGATGTAGTGCATAGCTTAGTTGATGTATTTAGTTTAGCTGCTGGAGCCAAAGTGCATCCTTGTGCTCCCAGAGAAGAAGCCAGGTAGTTTTGTTCTAGACAAGCCCACATCCTTCCCTGATCTACCACCCAATAAGCAGCTGACTGACCTTCCCTCATCAGGTTCTCCTCATGACCATGCCAACCATCTGAGAACCAGCTGCCTGGGCCCTCTCTTGGCAGGCCCACCAGGTGAACTTACCCACTGCCTGAAAAGTAGGTGGTAAGCCCCCTCTTGGCAGGCCCACCCCTAAATCATGATCTGCTCTCGAGTAACAGCTGGCTGGCCCACTTCTCAGAAGCCCCAACCCACAGTCATACCCACTACCCAAGAAGCAGCTCGGTGCCCCCACCCTTGGCAGACCCACTCCTGAATGACCAAGGTAAGCAAAACCTCATAATTGGTTCTGAGAAGTGGTTCAGCAGATTGCCCACATCAAACCCACATAGCTAGCCAAACCAAAGCATGCCCACACCCCAAACTCAGAGAAACAACCCAGCTGTCATGTCTTAGGTGTACCCACCATTGTGCTGATGAGCCATCACATGCACAAGCATCCAAGTGAGAAATAGCCCAAATGATGCACCCGTGGCAGACCTGCCTCCAGTTACAAAATCATCAGTGACTATGTCATTGATGTACCAGTTCAATTGATTCTGACATGCCAGGTACCCTCACCCCCAGCCTGAGAATCTGCCCAGCAACCCCATCTCCTTTGAGCCATCTCCTGAGATGACTGACCACAGTGTGCATGCACACACCCTGGCCTGAAAACCAACCCAGTGAGGCACCACAAGCAAAGCTGTGCCACCACTTCCACAAAACTCATGAGCCAAGACCATTGAAGAACTTGCACACATAGAAAATGTGGATTATAGCTCAAGTAACTATACTGAGTTCATACTACAGCCCTGATCTAGAACATAGAAATTGTACACTCCCCAATTGACATCCCAGGACACAACTGAAAGTGAAAGTCTTTCTCCATACAAGCCACTGTGCAAAACTCAAAGAGGCAACTATTCCAACAAATGCAAAGATATCAACACAGGGAATCAAAACCATGAAAAAACAAGGTTACATGACAGCAACAAAGAAAAACAATAATACTTCAGTAACTGATCCCACAGAATTGGAAATTGATGACTTGACACAAAAGGGCTACAAATGAATAATCCTAAGAATACTCACTGGGATATAATTGAATACCAACAAACAAGTCAATGAAATCAGAAAAGAACAATTCATGATTGGAATGAGAAATTTAACAGAAATAGCTATCATTGAAAAATCAGACAGCAATCTTGGAACTGAAGACTTCATGGAATGATATAAAAACACATTTAAGATCCTAAACAACAGACTAGATCAAGCAGAAGAAATAGTTTCTGATCTGGAAGAAAGCTGTTTTGAAATAACTCAGGAAGAAAAAAAATGTAAAGAAGAATAAACAAAGCTTGTAATATATAGAGGATACAACTAAGTGAACAAATATTTGAATTATGGGCATTCCAGAAGGAGAAGAAACTAAAAATCAAAACAAAAAAAAATTCAAAATCTATTTAATAAAATAATAGCTGAAAACTTCACTAGTCTTGGGAGAGATATGAACATCCAAATTCAGGAAGCTCAAAGTTTTCCAAATACATTCAACCCAAAAATGTCCTCTCAGAAGCATACAGTAGTCAAACTGTCAAAAGTAAAAGATAAAGAGAGAATTCCAAAAACTCCACAAGAAAAGCACCAAGTTTTTTATAAAGAATCCCCATGAGACTAACAACAGACTTCTCAGCAGAAGCCCTAAAGACTAGAAGAGAACAGGATGACGTATTCACAGTACTAAAAGAAAATACTGCCAACCCAGAATGTCATACCCAACAAAACTATTTTTCAGAAATGAAGGGGGGAAAATCCTTTCTCAGAAAAGCAAAAGCTGAGAACATTTATCACCACTAGACCAACCCTACAAGAAGTTCTCAGGGCATTTCTACATATAGAAGAGAAAGAATTATAGGAACCTTTATAAAAAGCACTCCAAAATATAAAATACTGGAAAAACCATACACAGAATAGAAAAAGATACAAATCAAACCTAATCAATGCAAAATATCACCAAACTGAAAAGATATACAGTACGAGAGGAAAAAAAGGACAAATGGTACACAAAACAATCAGAAAGCAATCAACAAAGTGACAGGAGTAAGACCTAACATACAATAATAATTTTCTCTGTGAATGGGTTAAATGTCCCAATTAAAAGACATAGACTTAATAGATTTAAAAAACTTGATTCATCCATATGCCGCCTACAAGCAACACAGCTAACTTATAAAAACACATATAGACTGAAAGTACAGGTGTAGAAAAAGATATTTCATGCAAATAGAAAAAAGTGAGAATGATCTTCTATACATATAAATACTTAAATCAAAATTTCTACAAAGCAATGAAGAAGGCTATCATGATCAATGAAGAAAAAATAAATTAAAAATTAATAAAAGAGGTTAATACTCAGAAATTAGGAGGAACTCAAGCAAATCAATAGTGAAAAAACCACAATTAATCCTATTGAAAAATGGGAAAAAGACCTGAGTGAACATTTCTCCAAAGAGACATACATCCCTGGAATGGCCAGCTGCCAAAAAAAAAAAAAAAAAACCCTCACACACAAAAGAAGACATACAAGTGGACAACAGGTATATGAAAAAATTTTCAACATCACTAACCAACAGAAAATTGCAAATCAAAACCACAATGAGATGGTACTTCACACCAGTTAGAATGGGTACCATCAAGAAGACAGAAAATAACAGATGCTGGAAAGGATGTTGAGAAAAGTGAACTATTATATGCTGTTGGTGGGAATGTAAATTAGTATAGCCATTATGGAAAACAGCATGAAGCTTACTCAAAAAATTAAAAATAGAACTACCATATGATCCTGTAATCACTGCAATGGGAATATATCAAAAAAAAAAAAAAAAGAAAATCAATATGTCAAAGAGATATATGCATACCCATGTTTATTGCAGCAATACAACAGCCAAGAAATGGAGTCAACTTAAATACCCATCAAGGGAAGAATGGATAAAAAAAAAGTAAAATGTGGTATATATACACAATGGAATACTATTCAGCCATAAAAAGATGGAATCTTGTTATTTGTAATGAAAGGATGAGCCTGAAAGACATTATGTTAAGTGAAATAAGCCAGGCATAGAAAGGCAAATATCACATGATCCCACTCACATGTTGAATCTACAACATTAGATTTTACCCCATAAGTATGTATAATTACAATGTCTCAATTAAAATTTAAGAAGAAGAATTAATCTCAAAGAAGTTGGGAGTAGGACGGTGGTTATCAGAGAATGGGAGAAAAGAGGAGAGGGGGAAATGGAGAGAGGTTGGTCAATGAGTACAATATTACAGTTAGATGGAAGGAAGTTCTGGGACTTAGTGCGTGCTAGGGTGACTACAGTTAACAATAACGTATTGTATATTTCAAATCGCTGTGAGAGAAGATTTTGAATGTTCTCACAACACAGAAATGATAAATATTTAGGTGATAGATATGCTAGTTGCCATCATTTGATCATTACCCAATGTAGACTTGTACTGAAGCATCACATTGCACCTCATAAGTATGAGTATGTGCAATTATTATGCGTAGATAAATAAATAGATAGATAAAACAATGTAAGCTAAAAAAAAATGATTTTAGCTGTTCTTGCCACAGAGTGAAGAAATGGGAAACTATGTGAGATGATGAATATGTTAATTAGTTTCACTAAAATAACCATTTTACTATTACATGTATCTTATGACATCATGTCATATACCTTAAATATACACAAGATTAATTTTGAAATAGGTTACAAAGCACAAATCTGAGCGAGTAGTTTACATCATGCCTTTTATTTAGTAATAGTAGATATAGTATATGTGTTCTGATATGAAAATCTTTCAATCACATTATACTGCATTTTTAATCCTCCATAAATTCCTTTATTAAAAATATCTATTTAAGGTCATTCCCATAAAATTTTCTGGTTGCGGGGGGAGTTGGGGTGGGGGGAACAGAGGTCATTTATCCTGCAAGGTACTAATGATACAGAGACGTTTTGGACCAGGCCCTATTTTTGGTGTGATCTTCTTCAGCCAATCTTACCTCAGAAACAGGGGGTTGGGGGGGTTCAGTGACTTTACTTAACTTAACTCTTATTAATAGATGAGTACTTCTATGTCCCCCCTTATAAGAACTATAATAATTTGATCCTTTAAAATAATAGCTTCTTAAATAGTTTTGAAGAATAACGCCATAAGTATGGATTTGGGCACAGTCGCTGACTAACAGGGAAAATAGTTTTGGTGAGTGAGAACCATTTGTGTTCCACACATCACACTTAGTGAGATTAAAGATGGGTTGTTGCCTACACTGGGAAGAGCACGGCAGGCCTCCATATACCCAAATGTTGCATCTGTAAAACGGAGAAAATCTCTCAACTGCCAATCTCACATGGGGATAGAAAAAAATCAAATCTATGAGATATAACTGCATGAAGTGTAAAGTACTGCATAAACGCTAATGCAATATGTATGAAATTCAGTCCATAAACTATGGCCTGAAGAAATAGCTCTGCATACATTTTTTAAAAAATTGTTTTGGTTGGATGTTAAGTCTCCATGGCATCCCTAGTTCTGGTGGCTCTACTGCTCCTTGATCAAAGTTAAGGCCCTGGAATCCCTGACTCAGGTACCTGGGACCCATACAACAGCTATCTTTTCTGAGATCTTGCACGGCCTCTTGGAAGCTACCATAGAGTATGCTCCTGGCCCACCTATGACCACGAATTGCTGACTTTGACTTCTTTCTTATGTCTAGGGCTCTCCCCAGCCCTTGACCTCAGAAGTGCCTCTTTCCTTCTACCATTCTTTTCTCCCATCCCTTTTTCATAATTCACTTTGTTATATCAGCTCAAGGGACAAGGTTGGAAGAACAAGGCTATTTGGAGTGACCCTAGACAAATACTGCCCAGCCCCACGGTGTGTCTTTCTTTTATCTTCAATTTTTCCCTTCTCTTTCTCTTTCTTACCCACTCTCTTTCTGTGTCTCTTTTTGAGACCAAAATTATAAATTTTTCTTTTTGAATTTTATTTTTAGTTTTCATATGTATAATTTTTTGCAGTATTTTATTTTTATTGGAATATTGGTAAATGCTTAACATTTGAAAATAACTAAAAAAAAAAAAAAGAAAGAAAGAAAATCAGTGAAGAAAAGACAGGCTGTGTGGCCTCCTATGTTCTTGTCATTTCTTACAAAGTGATATTTCAATACAAGTATACATAAACAGAGGAGAAATCATAAACAAAATATCCAGAATATATAAGAAATTCAAACAATTCAAAAGAAAAAAGATAATAATCTGATTTAAAAATGGTCAAAACATCTGAATCTACATTTTGCAAAAGAAGAGACAGAAAAGGCCAATGGGTATATGAAAAAATGCTCAACATACTAATCATCAGAGAAATGCAAATCAAAATCATAATGAGATATTATGTCACTTCAGTTAGGACGGCTATTATCAAAAAGACAAAAAATAATAAATGCTGAAGAGGATGTGGAGAAAAGGGAACTCATAAGCTTTTTATTGGACTATAAATTAGTGCAGCCATTATGGAAATCAGTATGGGGGTTTCTCAGACAACTACAGATGCAACTCCCTGTATGAGTCAGCAGTTCCACTTCTGGGTATGTACCCAAAGGGATGGAAGTCATCATGTCGAAGGGATACCTGCACTCCTATGTTCCTCACAGCTCTATTTACAATAGCCAAGATATGGAACCAACCTAAGTGTCCATCGATGGACAACTGGATAAGGAAAATGTGGTATATACACACAATGGAATACTACTCATCCGTAAAAAGGAATGAAATCCTGTCTTTTGCAGCAACATGGATAGAAGTGGAGTTCTTTGTGTTAAGTGAAGTAACCCAGTTACAGAAAGACAAATACTACATGATCACATTTGTGGAATCTAAAAAAAAAAAAAAAAAAAAAAATTGATCTCGTAGAAGTAGAGTGATGAATAGTGGTTACTAGAATCTGGGAAGGGGAAGAGAAAAGGGAAAATGGGAAGAGGTTGTTCAATGGGTACAAAATTACAATTGATAGGAAAAACATGTTTTAGTGTTCCATTACACAGTAGGGTGACTGTTCTTGTAGTCAACAACAATACCAGGAGTCTTCCAAAAGTCCATGGAGTCATATTATCTTTTAATTCCATGTTTCCACGAACTTCTTGAAGTACCCTCATATACTGTATACTTCAAAATAGTATGAAGAGAAGATTTTGAATGTTCTCGCTACAAAGAAATTACAAATCTGGGGTGATGGATATGCCAACTATCCTAATTTGATTATTACACATTTTATGCATATATTGAAACATTGCACTGTACCTCATAAAAATGAACAATTATTGTGTCACTTAAAAATAAAAAAAAATTAAATATAAATAAAATGAAGAAGGCCTCTACATTCATTTTTAATTTGTATATAATTTAATTTTATGCATTATTTTATTAGCTTTACATTGGAATGTAAATAAATGCTTAACAATTAAAAATAAGTAAAAGAAATAAAGGAATAGGTGAAGAAAAGAATAGGCTGTATGACACCCCAGGTTCTTGTCATTTTCTTTAAATTTAGTTTTAGTTTATTTTTCATTGACAAACATATTGATGGGGTACAAAGTGTATTTTAACAGAGGTATACACCATGCAAACATCAAATCAGAGCCATCCGCAAATCCATCACCTCAAATATTTATGATTTCTTTGTGGTAAGACCATTTCAAATCCTCTCTTTTAGTTATTTTGAAATATACAATACATTGTCATTAACTATAGTCACCTTGCTGTGCAATAGAACATAGGAGCTTCTTCCTCCCACTGACTAAAAGCCGTCCCTTTTCCCATTCACCCTCTGCTGTTTCTCAGCCTCTGCTAAACACAACTCTACTCTCTATTTCTATGACTTTGAGGTTTTTAGATTCCATATATAATTGGGGTCATAAAATATTTGTCTCTCGATGCCAGGCTTATTTACCTTAACATAATGTCTGCTAGTTTCCTTCACGTTGTCCCTAATGACAGAATTTTTTGTTTTTTTTGTTTTGTTTTGTTTTTAATCTTTGAGTTGTATTCAATTGTGCATATATATGTACGTATACATATACGTATATACTACATTTTTGAAATTCATTCATCTGTTTATGGACACTTAGGTTGATTCCATATCTTGGCTGTTGTGAATAATGCTGCAATGAACATGGAGGTGGAGACATTCCTTTGTCATGCAAACTTCATTTTCTTAGGATATATATCCAGTAGTGGGATTGCCGGATCACATGGTAATCCTATTTCTAGTTTTTGAGGAACTTCCATACTGTTCTCCAACATGGCTGTACTAATTTGTATTCCCACCAACAGTGCTTAAAGTTTCCCTATTCTCCACATTCTCACCAACATTTTTTATCTTTTGTCTTTTTGATAATAGTCAATCTAACAAGGATGAGGTGACATCTTGTGGTTTTAACTTGCATTTTTATGATATTTAGAGATGTTAAGCATTTTCAATATATATGTTGGCCATTTCTATGTCTTCTTTTGAGAAATGTCTCTTCCAGTTCTTTGCCCATTTTTAATAGGGTTATTTGTTTTCTTGTTACTGAACAGCTTGAGTTCCTTTCGTGTTTTGAATACAAGTCCCTCATCCAGTGTTTTGCTGTGCAGAACCTTTTTAGTCTGATGCAATTTCATTTGTCTGTTCCTGCTTTTGCTGCTTGTGGTTTTGTGATCAGATGTGAGAGATCTCTGCCAAGACTAAAGTCACGAAGCTTTTTCCCCTATGTTTCCTTCCACTAGTTTTATAGATTCAAGTTTTACATTTGTCTTTAAACACTTTGAATTGATTCCTATATAGGGCATGAGATGAGTCCATTTTCATTGCTCTGTATGTGGATATCCAGTTGCAAATGCTGGGTATCCACATACCATTTATTGAAGAGTCTGTCTTACCCCAACATGCGTTCTTGGAACCTTTGTCAAAAATCAATTGACCTTGGATGTGTAGGTTTATTTCTGGGCTGTCTGTCTTTAACTACTGGTTGATGTGTCTGTTTTTATGCCAATACCGTGCTGTTTTGAAATACATCTTGTAATACAGCTTTGTAATACATCTTGTTTTTTCCCCTCAGTAATAGACTTTCTTTTTAGAGAAGTTTTAGGTTTCAAAAGAAATTGAGCAGAAAATAAAGAGAGTTCCTTTATCACCATAACCCTCCCCCACAGTTTCTCCTGTTATTATTATGTTACATCAGTGTGGTACGTTTATTACAATCATGAATCAATAATGACATGTTATTATTAACTCAATTTTATGTTAGGGTTCTGTAGTATATTTTAAAATCTGAAAGAGTGAGGCCTCCAGCTTTGTCCCTTTTGGTCAAAATTGTTTGTCTATTCTTGGCCTTTAGTGGTTTCATTAACATTTTAGAATTGTTTTTTCTATTTCTGTGAAGAATGACATTGGGTTATTTATACAGGTTGCATTGAATCTGCAGATTGCTTTGGGTACTGTGAACATTTTAACAATACTAATTTTTCCACTTCAAATGGGATGTCTCTCCATTTACTTGTGTCCTAATTAATTTCTTTCATTAATGTTTTATAACTTTCCATATACAGATCTTTCACTTCTTTTGTTAAATTTACCCCTAAGTATTTTATTTTTCATGCCATTGTAAATGGAATTGTTTTTTTAATTTCTTTTTTCAGACAGCTCATTGTTAATGTATAGAATCACTATGCATCTTTTTTAAGTTGATTTTTTATCCTGAAACTTTACTGTATTTGTTTATCAGTTCTAACAGTTTATGGTGTAGTCTTTGGGAATTTCTATATATAATATGATGTGGTCAGCAATCAGAGACAATGTAACTCATCCTTTTTTATCTGGGTTCCTTTTATTTCTTTCTTTTGCCTAATAGCTGTGTGTAGGACTTCCAGTGCCATGTTAAACAGAAGTGGTGAGAGTAACATCTTTTTCTTGTTCCTGATCTTAGATGAAAAGCCTTCAACTTTTCACCATAGAGTATAATGTTAGCTGTGGGCTTGTTAAATATGGCCTTTATTGTGTTGAGGTATGCTCCTTCTATGCCTAATGTGCGGAGAGCTTTTATTAGGAAAAGATGTTGAATTTTGACAAATACTTTTTCTGCATCTATTAGATGATCATGTGTTTTTTTTCTTTCATTCTGTTGATGTGGTATATCACATTTATTGATTTATGTATATCAAACCCAACTCTCATCTCAGGTTCATGGCAAAAGGTCTTTTTAATGTACTGCTGAATATGATTTGCTAGAATTTTGTTGAGGAATTTTGCATCTATGTTCATCAGTGATATTGGTCTGTAGTTTTCTTTTCTTGTAGTGTCTTCATTTGGCTTTGGGATTAGGAGTGATCCTGCCTTGTAAAATGAGTTGAGGGTATTCTCCCCTCTTCAATTTTGTGGAATAGTTTGAGAAAAAATGGTATTACTTCTTCTTTAAAAGTTTGGTAGAATACAGCTAAAACACTATCCAGTGCTGGGCTTTTTTGATGGATGACATTTAATTACTAATTCTATTTCCTTAGTCTTCTTTAGATTTCCAATCTTTTTATGACTCAGTGTTGGTTGGTTATGTAACTTTAGAAATTTATCCATTTGGGCTAGGTTGTCTAATTTATTGACATACAATGTTTCATAGTAATCTCTTATGACCTTGCATTTCTGTGTTATCAATTGGAAAGTCTTCTCATTCATTTCTGATTTTATTTATTTGAGTCTTATCCTTTTTTCCTAATTAGTCTATTTAAGGGTATCTCAATATCGTTTATGTTTAATAAAACTAACAATTAGTTTTGTTGATCTTTTCCATTGTGCTGTATTTTCTATTGTATTGAGGCTCAGTTATCTGGAACTTGGTCCTGCCTCCCTAGGCACACACAATAGCCATCATTTCTGAGGTCTTGCACAGTATCTAAGAAGCTACCATGGAGCATGCCCCAGGCACAACTATGCCCAGAAATTGATGACTTTTCCTTCTTTCTAGTCTTGAGGAATCTGCCCAACCCTTGACCGAAAAGTGCTCCCTTCCTTCTACCACTCTTTTCTCCCATTTTTTCCCCACAAATTTCCTCCATCTACAGGCTCAAGTGCATGGTGGAAGGAATAAATTTATTTGAGAGTAAACAAATACTGTCCCCTACTGCACTCTTTTTCTCTCCTTTTTTGTATTTCTTCCCTTCCATTCTCTTCTTTTTTTCTGTTTATCTTGCTCTCTTACTTACTCTCTTGCTGTGCCTCTGTTTGAGACCAAAGAATATTCTTTTTAAAATGTTCTTTTAAAAATTATTTTTAATATTTAGTTTTCCCCACTCCATTTACTAAAGAGGCTATCCTTTACCCAATGTATGTTCTTGGTGCCTTTGCTGAAAATCAGTTGCCTGTAAGTACCTGGGTTATCTATTCTGTTTGATTGGTCCATGTATCTGTTTTTATATCAGTACCATGCTGTTTTGGTTACTATAGCTTTGTAGTATAATTTGAAGTCTGGTAGTGTAATTCCTCCAGTTTTACTTTTTTTTGCTATGGATTGATTGGTTATTCAAGTCTTATAACAGGTTTTACTGTTCTACTAGAATTTGAGGATTTTTCTTTCATATTTCTTTGTAGAATATCATTGGCATTTTGAGGAGGATTGCAATGACTCTGTAGATTGCTTGAGTAGTATGCACATTTTCACACCATTAATTCTTTCAACTGATAGAGGTGGAATGTCTTTCCATCTTTTGGTGTCCTCTTTAATTTCTTTCAGCAGTGTTTTGTAGTTCTCATTGGAGAGATCTTCCACCTCTTTGGTTATCCATCTGTAGAAGAATGAAACTAGAGCCATACCTCATGCCAGATCCAAAAATCAACTCAAAATGTATTAAAGAATTAAGTACAAGGCCTGAAACTATAAAAGTCCTAGAAGAAAACATAAAGGAAACACTTCAGGATGTAGGACTGGGCAAAAACTTTATGAATAAGACCCCCAAAACACAAGCAACAAAAGAATAATTAAACAAATGGGATTATATCAAACTAAAAACCTTCTTCACAGCAAAGTAAACAATCAAGAGAGTGAAAAGACAAACTACACAATGGGAGAACATATTTACAAACTATACATCCAACAAGGGATTCATATCCAGAATACAAGGAACTCAAACAATTTGTGAAAAAACAAATAATCCAATTAAAAAATGGCAAAGGAGATAAATAGACACTTTTCAAAGGAAGACATATGAATGGCCAACAGGTACATGAAAAGATGTTCAATATAACTACTCATCAAACAAATGCAATCAGAACCACACTGAGATATCATCTCACCCTGGCTAGACTGGTTATTATCAAAATACTGAGAATAACAAATTCTGGTGAGGATGTGGAGGAAAAAGGAACTCTTCCACACTATTGGAGGGACTGTAAATTAGTACAGCCATTATGGAAAACAATATGGAGGTTTCTCAAACAACTACAGATTGATCTACCATACAATCCGGCCATCCCATTTCTGGGTATATACCCAAGGGAATGAAAATCAGCTCTATTTACAATAGCCAAGATAACAGAACCAGCCTACATGTCCATTGATGGATGACTGGATAAGGCAAGTGTGGAATATATACAGAGTGGAATTCTACTCACCCATAAAAAAAGAATGAAATCATGCCATTTGTAGCAACGTGGATATGCTTGGAGATAATTATGTTAAGAGAAATACCACCAGTCCTCACTCATAAGTGCGATCTAAGAAGAAAGAAAGAAAGAGAGAGAGAGAAAGAAAAAGAAAGAAAGAAAGAAAGAAGGAAGGAAGAAAGAAAGGAGGAAAAAAGAAAGAAGGAAGAAAGAACCCAATAAAATGTTGAATTTTCAAAAGGAGAGAATAGAATAATAGTCACTAGAGGTGGGAAAGTGGGAGGAGTAGGGGGGTTAGGGAGTAATTGGGCAGGGAACACAAAAAATAATTATGATTTGTATTGATTAACATGCTAATAATATTGGTTCAATAATCACATACGGTAGACTAATACTGATAGTCAACTCTATACTCCATAAACTTGTATAATGAATTATGTGCCAATTCAAAAATTATTTTAATGATTATATATTCAATTTTTGCACTCTTTGGTTTTATTTTTCTTAGAATACAAATAACTGCTTAATAGTGAAAAATAAATTAAAAAATTAGTGAAGAAGAGAACAGGTTGTGTGGCATCTTTGGTTCTTGTCATTTCTCTACATGTAGTATCCGCCAACATCTCTGTTTTCAAAAATATAATCACATTTAGGGTTTAATCTACTTGAGTTCTAATCACAAAAACTGTTTTTCTGAATGGTATTTTATGTTGGTGGCACTGCCTGAGACAAATCACTTGGTGGGAGCAGCTAAATGCAATGGCACCAAGAATCAAGGAAGCCAGACTCTCACTTTTCTCTACCTCGTGATTCTTGTGATATACAAGAGGTCACTTATATATTCTTACATCTATCTTCCTCATAGTGATAATAAAAGCTGTACAAATGTTATTCTTACTGAGGTAAATGTGCCACCTCTTTATCAGCCTCTTCAGAGCCTCTTTGATGTCCTTGTTCCTCAGACTGTAGATCAGAGGGTTTAACATGGGGACAAAGATAACATAGAAAACAGACAACACCTTGTGCTTCATGGATTGGCTAGAGCCAGGATGCATGTACACAGAGAGGGCTGTGCCATAGGAGAGCGTCACAGCAGCCAGGTGGGAGGCACAGGTATTGAAGGCCTTAGCACTGCCTTTAACTGAGGATATTGTCAGGATGGAAGCTGCGATGAAACCATAGGATAAGAGTACAACAAGCAAAGAGCCCAGCCCCACAAAAATAGCTACCAGAAACACAATCATTTGGCAGATGAAGGGATTGGAGCAAGACAAAGAAACAATCTGAGGTATGTCACAAACGAAATGTTGAATGATATTTGGCCCACAGTAGGAGAGATGAAAGCAAGGGACTGTTTGAACTAAACTGCTAAGAAAACCACTCCCATAGGCCACAGCAATTAACTTCCAACAGCGGCCAGGGACCATGACGGCTGAGTACTGCAGAGGGCTACCGATGGCGACATACCGGTCATAGGCCATGGTGGCCAAGAGGCAGCACTCAGCCAGACCCATCCAGTCTGCAGCAAAATACTGAGTGGCACAGGCAAAGAAGGAAATTGTTTTCTCATCTCTTAAGAAGTCTGAGAGCATCCTTGGGCTGATGGAAGAAGAGTAGCAGATGTCTATAAATGACAGGGAGCTGAGAAAAAGGTACATGGGTGTGTGCAGGTTAGAGTTGATCCTGATGAGAATGATAAGACCCAGGTTCCACATCAGGGTTACAATGTAGATGCCCAGGAAGACTGGAAAGAGGATGAGCTGCAGCTCTTTTTCATCTGAAAGTCCCAGGAGAATAAACATGTCCACAGAGGTGTGGTTTCCATCCCCTTCCATAGATCTGTTTGGTGCCACCTGCTGAGAAAAGAGGGAGAGAAGGAAGTGGTTTTATTCCCCAAAAAGAAAAAGAAATACACTTAATTTTTGCAGTCAGACAGCTGGCAAAATATACAACCTTGAATCATCAGTGTTGAGTTAATTTGTACTGTCCATGTACATTCATCAACTCTAACTAAGAAATTCTCTTCAATAAATATTATCACTCCTTCTATGGAGATAAAAGATGGCAAATTATCAATAGTATGATACCAACTAAAACTTCTTAATTTTATATTTTCCCATGCCAGGTTTTGCAAATATGTGATGCTTTGGAGACAGGCCACCTGAGAAACATATTGTCATTTATCTATATGGTGCAACAAGATCATTCTGTTGAGGCATGGATCTGCTATTCACTCAATGCTTGTGGACACCCTGAGTTATTCTGGGCCTCCTGTGTAAAATGAGCTTGCTGGAGTAGGTGTCCTATGAAATCTCTGCAAGAGAAGTCCTGATAATTCTGTAACTGCCTTTCTGCTTTTAAAGCCCAGAGAGATGAAAGAATAATGTAGCAGGAGGATGGGAAAAGTCATACAGCAAGAATCAGATTGGAAATGGATGTGATTTAAACAACTTAATGACTCTGGGAAAGTTCCTGAGAAGTAAATAAAATAGATGGTTGAAAGAACCATTATCTTTCTTCCTCGCAGGTGCATATTTTTCTTCTCTCACATCAGAGATATATATGAGGTATTTCTAGGACAGTGATTCTTAATCTTCTTTAGGTCAATGATACTTTTAAAAAGCTTGGCAAACTCTGAATCCTCTACCCAGAAAACTGCAACAATGTACCACCTTTCATACAGTCTTTTGGATTCTCAATTACTGTCAATCTATCCTTGGTGCCCAAGATAAAGGCTTTTCTCCTAGAAGGGCAAGTGACTTGATCTCATGTAAAAGTTAAAGTACTTATGCAATTACATGGGTATTAGCACACTGAAGCCGTGTTCTTTTCTTTCTTTCAGGAAGTTCTTTTCTTTTTCACGATGAAACAATTCTAGATAAAGCAAAGCACTAAGTCTTCAGGCCAAAAGAATATTTTTGTATCAGCGACCAAATGTTCTCTTTAAGATACCATAGTTGTCATTCTTTGTAGGTAGTCATTTGAATATCCCCTAACCCAAACACGTTTTTATTCAGATCGAGTCAAGTTATAATGAAAATCATCAGAAGCCCTGAGATGTGGAAAACAGCTGTCAAATATTGCCTGGGAGTTTTGTTTAAAGGTAGGAGTCTAAGTCTTGAATATTGCCCTTGAGAAATCCTGTGATACTAATGGAATAAACCATGTCTATGACTTACAAATATTAGCTGTCCAAAATGTCTTTCGTCTCCCCAACCATTTCCCAGTCTCCTAGTTACAAAAATGAATAAAAAGAGAAAGTCCCCATAAAAGATTACACTATATTCAGAAAAGACATAATGTTCTTTTTCCAAAATCAGATCAGTCATTGCTTCCTGGTGCACTTTTTTGAGAAAAATTCTGAAGGAATGTGGTGATTAATCAAAGAACGAAGTGAAGGTGTTTGCTATAGACACGGAAGAGCAAAACGATAGCAGACAGGAAATTCACTTACTATCCCAGAATGAGGGGATGATTCTGTCCACGGTGAGACGGAATGGAGAGAGAACCTTGTGAAAAGAGAGCAGGAAATTTTATTCATTAATTTTTTCATCATCATCATCACCAACAGCCATGACAACAAAGGGATTTATTGAGCAGTGAAAATACATACTGATTTATCCTTGTAATCATGAACATATGCACAACTTACTATTATTTCCACTCATTCACTACGGTAAACTTAGGCCTGATGTGCTGTTTACCAAACAAGGTATTAGGATTCTGAAAATTGCCTGTAGGTTTCTATTTTATGTCTTGAATCCAGATTAGGTGTCTGCTGGATCTTTTTGCTCTACCCTTCACATCAATAAAACATCTATTACCTGTATTTCTCTATTGTGATCTGTTTTATTTTTATAGATCTCTCCTCTAACAATCTCATTCTATCATAAGTTGTGTGAATTTGCCATTTAACCCATCCATTGGGTTTCAAATTTCAATGATAATGTTTTGTTTTCTTTTCTAGAGGTTCCATTTTGTTATTTTCCCAAATAGCCAATTTTGAAAGTCTCTTGTTCTCTCATCACACTTTCAATAGCATCCTTTATTTAAACATTAAACATACCTATTTAAATTATCATTTAATAATTAAATACCTCGTTTTTCAAGTTTGATTCTACAGTGTAATGTTATTGCTGACTCTAGGTCAAGGTGCACTATTTACCTGAGGGATTAGTGAATTTTGATCATAATTTCATGTTCCTTTGTTTTATCTGCAGGGAGCATTGAAAGCTGAGTTTAAAATGTGTTCCTCCAGAAATGAGTTATATCACTTCTGCCAGGTACTGTGAGGGTAATACCAACCCAGAATCCCTTTAAACAAAAATTATGATTTGGAGTGTTTCAGGGTAACCATAGAAATAAGATTTAGGCTACATGTCTAAATAAGTAGAGGTTTGAGGTTAAGAATTATCTGGAAACATTTCTTTTTCTCTGTCTCCCATCTAAGGCTGTGAGAGTTGTGTATATTTCTGATTCATTTTGTGAGGTAGGTTTTTTCCTGTTTTTCCAAGAGTGTCACCATCTGGGAGTCCCTGTTTCAGTGGTGGTGGTGGGGGTTTTCTCTTACCCAATCACACACGCTCTTTTTTCACCTACCCCTGAACACATGTCTATTAAACCCCAGGCCTTAGGCCATCAGGTTTGAGTTGATTCCTTCTGGATAAATGCTGGCGCCAGTTCACTACCTTTTGAGTTTTGTGCTTTCTTGTCATCTTTGTACTTTCATTAACTTATTTGCTTTCTCACTGTCTGAGCCATTAAAACATGTGTTTTAGATTTTACCTAGCTTTCTCAGTGCTTTCTGGTAATGTATAATCTACTATATTTCCAGAAACGTGTCTGCCAATGATACTTATTATACAGACTTGATTCCTCCCGCTTATCACTGGCCAGTTTTTCTAAAACTCCCAAGCTCTTTGATTTGCTTATATTTTTTGCTCCTAATATCGTTAAATTTGCCTGAAAAGCAAGGCATGTTATTAGACAGCTAACATTTATTGAGTGCATACTCTATTCCAGGTGCTATTCTGAATTATTGTATATTTTATCATTTTAATTTGGCTCAGAGCCATATGAGTTATGTACTCTTATTATTTTCCCTTCCATGATCAGAGTGAAAAATAGTCGAACACAATCCATGAAGGACAGAAGTGAGAATCAAACCCAGATACTCAAAGTCCAGACCCACATCTTTTTTTTTTTTTTTTTTGGCATGCAAGTAGCAGTCTCAATGACAATTTTTATGTGTCTTTAAACACTGCTGTACATTCTTTAGAGTATGGAGAAAACATCCATTATTTTTCAAAAGTCTTTGGTCAACATGGTATATAAGTAAGTCTCTTAGAAACATCTTTTATACATGTATCTTCTAACTTATCACTAAATCTATTACAGTCTACTCACTACATCCTATCACTGACATAACACTGCAGAACCACATCTTAAAATACTACTTTCCACTGTCTCACTAAAATGTATTAATTGCTGCATTAATCTTACTTCTAACCACTATAGAGTGCAAAGCACTATACTTGGTTTGCATGAGGCAAAGGATCTCATAAGGAGCCAATAGCACAGTGAAATGAGAAATGTGACCATGGAGACATAAGACAGCAAGAAATGATGTGTGGCATGAGAAAGACAGAGACAAAATCTTGTGGGTGATCACCAGCTAGATATAGGCAGGGAGTTAGAGACCAGAGAAGGCTCCCGCACATGGTTTGCCAGAATTTCTTAAAAAGGTCTCTAGAAGGGCAGAGATCGATATTGTACAAATGAACATGGCAAGAACAACATAATTGAACATAAGTTCAATAACACAATAACCATATTTCTTCACATAGATGCTCTTTCAGGAAATGAACAGAAAAAGCAATGCTGATTGCTTGCCGGGGAAGTGAGACAAATTGAAGGAGAATTCATCTTCTTCCAGGAAGACAAAATGATGAGGTATTAAAATGTTTTACAAAATGCACTAGTTTAACTAGAGACAGGGGAATCTCAGCATTTAGATGTTAACCACTGCAAAGCTTGTTCCTACAGATGCCTAAGAGATAAAATTATCACAGCACAGCCTGCCATACAAAAAGAACTACATTAATCCAGTGATATGGGTGAGAATCTAATAGGCACCTTTTAATTGCCATGTTGTTTTTCTCAACCATCCCATATGTTACCACTTCCAATTAAACCTTATTTTTGGTTGCCATTTATTTATCAAGGACTCCTAAGCTTTCTTATTCTGTTTGGATAAAGTTTATATTGGGATAAATTTTATCTTGGGTCTCTTTCTTCAGCTTTTCCTCACACAATTCTTGGTATAATTTATTCCTTCACCCCATGCTTACCTCCATTTGATCTTGTTTAGCAAATGAAAAAAGAAGAAAAAGGAAAGACAACATGAAAAAGTGGCCCCTTCGACATGCTCTTTTCCTTTAAGATATTTCATCTGCAGCCCTTCCTAAAATTTACTCACCTGACTTTGAAAAAGTTCACCATGGTGCAGGCCAGCAAACAGAATCCGAAGAGTTTTGTCTATCAGAAACATTGTAGATGAAATAGCCTCAGAAGACCAAGTATTACATTTATTCTTTACTAATGGCCTCTCACTTCATATAGAATCTTCATATAGAATCATGTTCATTGAAGTTGTGTTGCATCCACTCAAGTCAGGAATAATACCCTCCACAGAGTATTCTTTAGACTGCCCAAATTTAACTTTTTAAATGAATCAAATCAGGTAATGTAGACCTCTCAGAAGTAACCCACAATCCTTCTTCTGGGTCTATGTTGTCTCATTTTAAACTTTGATCAAATGCGTCAAAGGTTTTCCAGCCCCCACCTTTGCCACTTTATGCTGAAGGGTATTGACTCAGCCTGTGTATTTACACCATCCTTTTACAGATTTGTTTTTCAAGCTAAAAAAGCTGCCATGGAAGCAGAAAAGCACACGGACAAGGCAACTACTCCTCCTACTCCAGCTCCTACAGTTCCCCAGGCAGTGGTGGCAGCTCAGACTGCAACTAAGAGACTAAATTCAACTATAACAGATGAGGCCAAAGCAGCAGAAACAGCTATGGCTCAGGCAGGTCATCCTACAACCCAGGGACACAGGGGGACTAATGTGGACTTTCTGGAGTGGCTCCTTATACCAAGGCTGCTTGTCACAGTCCAACTAGAACTCCCCCCAGGTTTGACCAGAATTACAGAACCCTACCAGCTCTTACAAGTCTATACAGGGTAGGTGTGGCAGAAATGCAGACTACACCATGAAATACTAGTACAGATAAAGACCCCAAGTGCAGGGAGGTGGGGGCCGAAGATTTGTACCTTCTGTGCTCAATCCTCCCTATTGCAAGATTCATTTTTATGCACCACAGTTAACATGTCACCCAGCCCCTCAAGGTCCACGCCCCCACCCCATCCATGTTGCTGAGTTGTGAGGTGCAGTGAATCATTCCATGACCCATCCTGTGACCATATTCAGCAGTGTTTGGGACTCCATGTCTTCAATTGTTTATTAGTTTTTATTACATCTTTGGGTAGAGTTTTTGAGTTATTGCAGTTCAATATCCTTCTGTGTATGTACAATTGGTGTTATTGTTAACTCATTCCGTTTAAATAGTATAGGAAGGATAAATCATCTGTTAGTGCTTTTGCCAAGTGACTTCAATGAGCTTTCTGTATTTAAAAATAATAAATAAATAAATAAGCTGCCATGGAATAGCACCCCACAATAAACTTACACTTCCAGTTGATGGTGCTGAGCTATTTGTGAATCTATGATAATGTGCCTGGATCCGAGGCCCTTGAATTACCTTTCAGCAAAATCTCTCAGTGACTCACCTAAAAGTTCTGAGAAAGATTTCCTTTCCTGTGATCCAACTCCTCTTAATTTGTGGTGTATCCAGGGGCTCAGAAATGGCCAATGGATATTTCAGTTCAGGTTTCTGAGAGAATTTCACTCTATCAGTATTCTTAGAGGAGAACACAGTCTACTGTTTGCAATATTTGACTCACTGATCTCCTTCAAAAATCATCCAGATGTGGAAGAAGAGGGATTTAAATGCTTATAAGCCTTCTCCATCACATCTAAGAGAGGACTTGAGAGCACAATCCACAACAAAGAAGGGACAATTAAAACCATGCAAGCTGTAAATAACCTCCCTCCTGGGTGATAGAGAGGAGACCAACTCCATTAATTGGTCCCTTAACTAGGCTCCAAGATCTCTTTGAGGTTGTTAATATTTGGAGACATTTTGATATCAAGGAAACCTCTTTTCACCTTGGGAGAATCATGGGGCTGATAAAGAGGTTGTTTCAACCTTGTTATCTATAAAATAAATTATGTAACCTTGGCATGGAAATAATCCTCAGAGACCTCTGTCTGGGAAAAACACCAGGAAGTAGCAAACTCTTGGCAACTCTGCATCAGACATTCTGCAGCAGATGGGCTCTCAATTCTCTACTTTCTTATTCTGGATTTTATTTTATTTTATTACTTTTAGATGGGATTCCATGAACGAATCATGTTGAGAAAGTCTTTGCAGGGATTTGGACTAGGGTGGAAGAAACATAAACAGATCTCTTATCCTCTCTCATGGCTCCAGCTGCTTGGTTTAAAGGAATAAAAGAGCAGGAGAGACAGAAGGAGAGACTGATGATATATAAAGCAGGGCAGAGGCACAAAGGAAAAGAGGAAAAACTGGGCAAAGTGTGTAGGAAACTTTGAAAAAGTTAAAATTATTCAATCTCACCAAAACAAACAAAAAGAAGGAACCGTTCCACCTCCCTCAACTTTACCTCAATACCTTCTTTCTCCAGATTGAACAGGATGAGAAACAATTCTAATTTTGCAGCCCAAGACACTAACAGGGATGAAGCCCATGTCCTGTGGTCCTACAAAGCTTGGATTTTCTCCTAGAGAAATAGTGGACACTACGTGTAAAGAAAATCTTAAGGAAATTACCACAAGAATAAATTTGTTATCTAACAGCTCTGTAGATTGGAAGTTTGATGCAGGCCTTCCTTGCCTAAAATCACTGAAATATCTTTACTGTTATAACTGTTATATTTTGTTTTGCTTCTGCAGTGTTTGAAATGCATTTTTATGTTTGGGTGGCATTTATTATTTGTTCTATTTATTTTTTTTACTGTTGAAGTTATGCTCAGTACTCTTCAGCTCACGTCATTAAGTGCTCTTGAATCTATAGTAGAGGAGATCTGAAGAGAATCAAGGCTTCTCCTCACTTACTTCCTGAGAAGACCCTTTAAACCAATATCATGAGTACAATGACACTGAAAATATCTCACATTTCCAGCATTTCAGACCACACTGGAATAAAATTAGAAATTAACAAACAAAACTTTGGAAAATGTACAAATTCATGTAAATTAAAAAACATATTCCTGAATGACAAATGGGTCAAAGAAGAAATAAAGCAGGAAGTAAAAAAAAAAATCTTGAAACAAATGAAAATGCAAGCAAAAAACAAAAAAATGAAATATAAAAAATGAAAATAGAAGAAAAATCAATAGTAACAGGGAAATTTAAGGCAGTAAGTTCTTACATCAATAGAGTAGAAAGCCTTCGAATAAACAACCTAATATTATACTTAAAGGAAGTGGAAAAACAAGAACAATCCAATCTCCAAACTAGTAGATGGAAAGATAGATTTAATATTGAAGCAGAACTAAATAAAATAGAGACCAAAAGAATGATGCAAAAAATGAACAAAATAAAAAATTGTTTTCTGAGAAGATAAACAAAATAGACATCCATTCACAGCCCAAGACACTAGCAGGAATTAAGCCCAGGTCCTGTGGTCTATCTAACTAACTAAAAAAAAAAAAGAAAGAAGACCCAAATAACAAAAAATCTGAAATGGAAATGTACACAGTACATCTGATACAATAGAAATACAGAGAACCATTAGAGATTATTATGAATAACTATCCACCAACAAATTGGAAAATCTGGAGGAAATAGATAAATTTCTGGACACATACAAACTACCAAGTCTGAACTCAAAGAAACAGAAAACCTGAACAGACTACTAATGAGCGGCAAGTTTAAAGCAGTAATCAACAGTCTCCCAGTGAAGTGAAAACAGGACCAGACGGCTTCACTGATGCATTGTACTAAACCTTTAAGGAGGAATTAACACCAATAATATTCAAACTATTCCAAAAACTTGAAACAAAGGCCACTCTCCCAAAATCATTCTATGAGGTGAGCATCACCCTGATACCAAAATTAGACAAAGACATAATAAAAAGCTATAAGCCAATATCCTTAGTGAATGTGATGCAAAAATCCTCAATAAAATATTAGAAAACAGAGTACAACAGCACATCAGAAAGATCAGAGATGCAGAGATGGTTGGACACATGCAAATCAATAAATGTGATACACCACATCAACAAAATCAAGGACATCTCAATAGACACAGAAAAAGCATTTGACATAATTCAGCATCCTTTCATAATAAAGTCTCTCAACAAATTAGGTACGCAAGGAGGGTATTTCAACACAGTATAAGCCATGCATGACAAACCCGCCACCAACATCATCCTGAATGGGGAAAAGCAGAAAAGTTTTCCTTTAATCACAGGAATATGTCAAGAATGCCTATTCTCACCACTCCTTTCAACATAGTACTGGAAGTATTTTCCAAGGCTATCAGGCAAAAGAAAGAAACAAAAGGTATCCAAATAGGAAAAGACATAGTCAAATTGTCCCTGTTTTCAGATGACATGATCCTATATATGCAAAACCCTACACACTCTACCAAAAAACTCCTAGAACTGATAAACAAATCCATTAAAGTTGCAAGATGCAAAATCAATATGCAAAAATCAGTAGCATTTTCATATACAAACAACAAACAAGCAGAAAATGAAATCAGGAATGCAAGCCCATTTTTAATAGGTACTTAAAGAATAAGGTACCTAGGAACCAATTTAACAAAGGAGGTGAAAGATTGCTACAATGAAAACTAAAAAAGAAATAAAAGATTCTTCTAATTTAATTATTTTAATGCTGATAGCAATTAAAGAGGACACCCAGAGATGGAAAGACATTACTTTTTCATGGGTTGGAAGAATTAATGTTGTGAAAATGTCCATACTACTCAAAGTGATCTACATATTGAATGCAAAAAAATCTAAAATTCATTGGAACAAAAATAGACCCCAAATAGCCAAAGGAATACTGAGCAAAAAATAAACAAATAAAATAAAGCCAGAGGCATTGAACTTCCTGACTTTAAAGTATGCTACAATGCTATAGTAACCAAAACAGCATGTTGCTGGCATATAAACAGAAATATTGACCAATGGAATACAACAGAGAACCAAGAAATCAACGCATTTACTTACAGCCAACTCATCTTCAAGAAAGGCACCAAGAACATACATTGGGGAAAGGACAAACTCTTCAGCAAATAGATGTGTAGAAGAATGAAATTAGACCTGTACATCTTGACATGTACCAAAATTAACTAGAATGCTTTAAAGACTTAAATACAAGACCTGTAACTATGATACTCCTAGAAGAAAATGTAGGGGAAACACTTCAGGATATAAGACTGGGCAAAGACTTTATGAAAGAAACACCAAAAGCACAAGCAACAAAAGAAGAAAAAAAAGAAGCTTTGGCCCAGCAAAGGGAAGTCCAGCCATACTAGAAATGTTTAGAAGAGTCCTACACATAGAGCAGTAAGAATGATAACCATCATAATAAAAAAATCTAAAATATAAAACCTATTGGGAAAATTATACACAAAACTGAAAAGATAAAAATCAAAACTTATCATTACAGAAAGCCACCAAACTGTAAGGATAAACAAAAAGAGAATTAGAAAGGGACAAAGGACACATCAAATAATCAGAAAACAATAAACAAAATGACTGGAGTAAAACCTCACATATTAATAATAACCTTCACTGAGAATGGATTAAATACCCCTGTTAAATGACACAAACTGGCTGCATGTATTACAAAACATGACCCAGCCATATGCTGCCTACAAAAAACACAGCTAAACTATGAAAACCTACATACACTGAAAGTAAAGGCATAGAAAATGATGTCCCACAGCAATGGAAAAAAAGTGAGATGATCAGCTATACTTACACACCTAAATCAAAATCTGTACAAAGAGAAGATGAGGGACATTATATAATGATAAAAGGATCAATACAACTATAGGATATAACAAATGTATATCCACCTGACATTGGACCACACAGATATATAAAGGAAGCTTTATCAGATCTAAAAGGAAACACTCCACTCTCAGCATTGAACCCATCATCTATATAGAAAGTCAACAACAAAAGATCAGATTTAACTGACATCATAGACCAGATGGATCTAACAGACGTTTACAGAAAATTTCATCTAACAGCTTCAGAAAACACAATCTTCTCATCATCACATGGAACATTCTCCAGGACTGACCATAGGCTAGGCCACAATACTAGTCTCAACAAGTTCAACAACCATGAAATCATGTCAAGTATTTTTACTGACCACAAGTGAACAAAACTAGAAATCCATAATATGAGGAACTTTCAAAACTACACAAATGTACAAAAATGAAACAAAATGATCCTGAACATTACCCCAATTACCCTGATATCAAAAATAGACAAGGACACAACAACAACGGTAAACTACAGGACAGCATCCCTGATGAAATAGATGTAAATATCGTCAGTAAAAGGCTAGGAAACCAAATCCAACAGCATATCAAAATATTAAATATCATGATCAAGTGGGATTTATCTCAGAGATGCACGAAATTTTCAACATATGCAAATCAATAAGCCTTATACAACAACTCAACATAATGAAAGAAAAAACTTGGTAGACACAGAAAAAGTTTTGATAAAATTCAACATCCCTTATAATAAAAACTCTCAACAAATTAGTTATATAAGAAAAGTATCTTGACATAAGAAAGGCTACATATGACAAACCACAGCTAATATGATACTACACATGGAAAACTTGAACTCTTTCACGTTAGAACTGTAACAAGACAAGGATGTCTACTCTCACCACTTTATTTCAACATAGTATTGGAAGTCCAAGCTAGAGCAATTTGGCAAGAGAAAGAAATAAAGTGCATTCAGATTGGAAAAGAAGAAGTCAAACTGTCCCTGTTTGAGGATAACATGATTTTATATACAGGAAAATCAAAAGACTCTACCAAAAAACTCTTAGAATTGATAAAGATCTTCAATAAAGTTAAAGAATACAAAATCAACATATAAAAAAGAGTAGCATGTCTATACACCAATAACAAACTTGCAGAAAAAGAAATCAAGAAAGCAATACAATTTACAAGAGCAACAAAAAACATAAAACTTCTGAGAAAAAATTTAAGCAAATTGTTAAAAGATCTCTACCAGGAAAACTCTAAAACACTGATCAAAGAAATTAAAGAAGACACAAAAAATGGAAAGTCATCCATGCTTCCAGACTGGAAGAAACAATATTTTCAAAATGACCAAAGTACCCAAAACAATCTATGGATTCAAATAAATTCCCATCCAACAACTAATGACATGCTTCACAGAAAGAGAAAATGAAATTCTAAAAGGTATATGTAGTAACAGAAGACCCCAAATAGCAAAAGAAATTTTGAGCATAATAACAAAATGTGTGGCATCTCACTCTATGACTTCAAATATATCACAAAGCTATTATAATCAGGTAATCAAAAGAGCATGTCACTGGCACAAATAGAAACATAGTACAAAGGAACAGAATACAGAATCCAGAAATAAATCCACATACCTACAGACAAATCATTTTCAAAGAAGTCAAGAACATACATTGAAAAAATAACAACTTTTTCAATAAATGGTGATGCATAAACTGGATATCCATATGCAGAAGAATGAAATTAGACCCCCATCTCTCACCATATACAAAAATCAGCTCAAAATGAATTAAGGACCTAATGTAAGAATTGAAACTATAATACTTCAAGAAGAAGACAGACTGAAAAACACATGGGAAATGCTTCATGACATGGGACTGTCCAAAGATTTTTATGAATAAGATCTCAAAAGCACAAGTGACAAAAGCAAATATAGACAAAAGAGATTATATCAGACTAAAAGATTTGATATAACCCCAAAGGAAACAATCATCAGAGTGAAGAGACAACCTGCAGAATGGGAGAAAATATTTGCAAACTATTCATCCGACAAGGGATAAATATCCAGAATATACAATTCAACTAAATAAGAGTTCAATATTAAAAAAAAAAATCAGTAGTAAGAAAATAATCAGATTTAAAAATGGGCAAATGAACTCAATAGCCATCTCTCAAAAGAAGGCATACAATTGGTGAAGAAGTATATGGAAAAATGCCCAACATTACTAATCATCAAAGGAATGCAAATCAAAACCACAGTGAAATATCATCTCACGCCAGATAGAATGGATATTTCCAAAAAGATGAAAAATGACTCATGCTGGCGAGAATGTGAAGAAAAGGGAACTCACATATTGGTGGGGATGTAAATTAGTACAGCCATTATGGAAAACGTTTTGGAGATTTCTCAAAAAACAAATGCAAATAGAACTGATATAGAGTGGGAGGAGGAGGAGAGGTTTCAGTAATTGGCCACAATAATCAACCACATTGTATTTTGACAAAGTAAAGTAAAGTAAAAAGTAAAGTAAAGTAAAAAGTAAAATAAAGTAAAATAAAATAAAATAATAAAATAAAATAAAATATAAATAAATAAAATAAATAAAATAACTGACATACGATCCAGTAATCTCACTCCTGGGTATATATCTAAATGAAAGTAAATCTACATGTCGTAGGGATGCCTGCACTCCCACATTTATCATTGTTTTATTCAAAATAACCAAGATATGGAACCAACAAAATATTGATCACTAGATGATTGAATAAAGAAAATGTGGTGTATATATACATATACACACAGTGGAATCTACTCATCCATAAAAAAACAAAGAGATTCTGGCATTTGCAGCAACATGGATGAGGTTGGAGAAAATTGTGTTAAGTGAAATAGACCAGGCACAGAAAAAGAATACTACATGTTCTCTTTACATGTGGAAGCTACGTAAGTTGATCTCATAGAAATAGAGAGTAGGAAGGTGGTTACCAGAGACTGGGGAGAATAGAACAAAGGGGGAGTTGGAGAGATGTTGTTTAATGGGCACAAAATTGTAGTTAGACAGGAAGAATAAGATCGAGTATTCTATAGCAATTTAGGGAGACTAGAGTCAACAACAAATTGTTGTATAACTGTCAGTAGCTAGTAGAGAGGTTTTTGAATGTTTCCAGAACAAAGACGTGACCAATGTTGAGGTGTTGGATATGATAATAGACCTTAGTGAACCTTTCTCCAAAGAAGACATACATCCCTGCACTAGCAGGCATCGAAATAAATAAAAAAAAAAAAAAAGCCACAAAAAACAAAGAAGATATATAAGTGACCAACAGGTACACGAAAATATTCTCAATATCATTAACCATTAGAAAAATGCAAATGAAAACCACAATGAGATACTACTTCACTCCAGTTAGAATGGCTATTATCAAGAAGACAGAAAATAACAAATGCCGGAGAGGATGTGGAGAAAGGGGAACTCTTATCCTCTGTAGGTGGGAATGTAAATTGGTACAGTAATTTTGGAGAACAGTATGAAGTTTCTCAAAAAATTAAAAATAGAACTGCCATATGATACAGCAATCCCAGTAACGGTTATACATCCAAGAGAAAGAAAATCAGTTTGTCAACAAGATATTTTTGTACCCATGTTTACTGCTGTAATACTTACAATATGGATTCAACCTAAATGCCCATCAAGGAATGTGTAAAAAACAAAATGTGTTTCTCATTCCTTGTGATTTAACATTAGGTTGTTTATTTGAAGTCTTTCTTTTCTTTTGATGTAAACACTTATTGCAATACACTTCCCTCTTAGTTCTGTTTTTGCAGTATCGTATAGGTTTTGGTAAGTTGTACTTGTATTTCCATTTGTTTCAAGGATTTTTTATAATTTCCTGCTTTATTTCTTCTTTAACCCTCTAGTCATTCAGGAGCATGCTGTTTAATTTTGATGAATTTGTGTAGCTTCCATAGTTTTATAAGTTGTTAATTTCCAATTGTATCCCATTGTGGTTGAAAATATACTTGATATGATTTTAATCTTTTTAAATTTGTCGAGACCTAAGTTGTGACCTAACTTGTGGTCTATCCTGGAGAATGACCGTGTGCTGATGAGAAGAATGTATATTCTGTTGTTGTTGGATGAAATGTTCTGTATGTGTCTGTCAAGTCCATTTGGTCTAAGGCATTGTTTAAATCCAATACTTCTCTACTGATTCTTTGTCTAGATGATCTGTCCAATGCCAAGAGTGGCAAGTTAAAGTCCCTAACTATTACTTCATTGGTCTATTGCCCCCTTAGACACAATAACAGTTGCTTTAGATATCTAGGTGCTCAATGTTGGGTGTATATATATTTATGATTGTTATTTCTTCTCAGTCCATTGATCCTTTTCTCATTATATAATCTCCAGCTTTGTCTCTTTTTATAGTTCTTAGTTTGAAGTCTATTTTATCTGATATAAGTATGTCAACTCCTGCTCAATTTTGGTTTCTGTTTGCATGAAATGTCTTCTTCCATCCCTTCACTGTTAGTCTATGTGTGTCTTTACTGGTGAAATAAGTTTCTTGCAGACACCACATAATTGGGTCTAGTGTTTTAGTTCATCAGCCTGTCTGTCTTTTAAGTGGGAAATTTAGTCCATTTACACTCAGGATTGCTAAAAGTTATTGCCTTATTCCTGCCATTTTATCTATGGTTGTTTTATTACTTTTATGATCTTTTCTTTGCACACCATAAATATGTATCAATTAAAATTAAAAAAGGTTCTGTAAAGATACTTTTAAAATGTGATATATACACGATGGAATTCTATTCAGCCATAAAAAAGAAATCTTATTTGTGACAACATGGATGAGCCTGGAAGACATGATGTTCAGTGAAATATTCCAGGCACAGAAAGACAAATACTGCATGATCTCACTCATATGTTGAATCAAAAACATTATATTGCACCCCATAAGTATGTATAATTGCAATGTGTCAATTAAAATAAAAAATAATAATAATCTCATAGAAGCTGAGAGAATGGTGGTTACTAGAGAGTGGGAAGAACAGGGGGAGAGAAGTGGGTGATGGAGACAGGATGGTCAATGAGTACAATATTACAGTTAGATAGAAGGAAGTCCTGGTATTCTATTGTATGGTAGGGTGACTGCAGTTAGCAGCAATGCATTGTATGTTTCCAACAGCTACAAGAGAAGATTTTGAGTGTTCTCAAAATACAGAAATAATAAATATACGGGTGGCAGATATGCTAATCGCCATAATTTGATCATTATACATTGCACACACGTACTGAAACATCACATTGAACCCCAAAATACAAGTATGTTCAGTTATTATCTGCAGATAAATAAATAAATTAACAGCACCTTACAACCTTATCAAAAAAGATTATACTTGTTCTTGCCACTGGGTGAAGAAATGAGTAAATATGGGAGGAAACAGATATGATAAAAGTTTTCACTATACTAACCATTTTACTATATATATTTTTCTTATAACATCATGTCATATACCTTAACTATACAAGATTCATTTTAAAAGAGATTACAAAATACTTCTCAGAGTGTGTAGTTTGCATCATGCATTCTAATTATTAATAGTAGATATAGTTTATGCATTCTAACGTGAAGATCTTTCAACATATTACACTGCACTCTTAATTTTTAATTAAAATGCTTCATTCAAAAAATATTTAAGGTCATTCACACAAACATTCTTTGGTTTTGTTGGGGGGCGGTAGGTAGTGGTGTGGGGGAAAGGAGCTCATATATCCTGACAATACTAGAGATACAGAGATGTCTTGGACAAGGTCCTAATTTTGGTTTGATCTGATTCAGCCAATTTTACTTCTAGGGAGAAAGGAGGTTGGGGGACCAATGAGTTAATTATTTAATGTAACTCTTGTTAATAGGTGAGTACTTACATGTCTAACTTATAAGAACTATAGTAATTTGAGGCTTTAAAATAATAGCTTCTTGAACAGTTTTGAAGAATAACACCAAAAGTATGGATTTGGGCACAGTCGCTGACCAGTAAAGGGAATAGTTTTGGCGAATGAGAACCATTTGTGTTCCACACATCACACTTAGTGAGATTAAAGGTGGTTGTTGGCTACACTGGGAAGAGCACGGCAGGCCTCCAAGTGCCCAAG
The DNA here is from genome assembly GCF_027409185.1 of Cynocephalus volans. Lineage (NCBI taxonomy): Eukaryota > Metazoa > Chordata > Mammalia > Dermoptera > Cynocephalidae > Cynocephalus > Cynocephalus volans. Next base: position 154,271,534 of record NC_084463.1, read on the forward strand.
TGTTCCATCAGTAAAATGGAGAAAATGTCTCACCTGCCAACCTCACATGCAGGCAGAAAAAACCCAAATCTATGAGATGTAACTTGCATGAAGTGTAAAGTGTTGCATAAATGCTAATGTAATATATATAAAATTCAGTCCATAAACTTTGGTCTGGAGAAATACCTTTGTATAAATTTTTTAATTCTCTTGGTTGGATGTTAAGTGTCTATGGCAACCCTAGGTCTTGTGGCTCTGCTGCTCCCTGGTGAAAGTGAAGGCCCTGGAATCTCTGGGACCTGAATCCCGCCTCCCTGGACACTAGACAGCCATAAATTCTGGGGTGAACGCTCAGCATGATCTCTGTGAAGCTACCACAAAGCATGGTTCAGGCCCACCTATGACCGCAAATTGCTGACTTCGACTCCTTTCTTATGTCTGGGAATCTCCTCAGCTCTTGACCTTAAAAGTGCCTCCTTCCTTCTACCATTTTTTTCTCCCATCTCCTCTTCATAATTCACTTTATTCTATAGGCTCTTGGGGTGAGGTTGAAGGAACAAGATTATTTGGGAGCAAACCCAGACAATTACTGCCCAGCCCCCACTGTGTGTCTCTCACTCTTACATTCTCTTCTATTTTCCTCTTCTCTTTCTTTCTCTCACTCATTCCCTTTCTGTGTCTCTGTCTGGGACCATAATTAGAAAGTGTTATTTGGACAATTATTTTTAATTTTCTTATATTTCATTTTATGCATTATTTTTATTTTTATTGGAATATCAATAAGTGCTTAACTATGAAAAACAAAGAAAATCAGTGAAGAACAGAACAGTCTCTGTACCCCCCTATATTCTGTCCATTATTTACAAAGTGATATTTCAGTATATGTATACATAAAGATGGGGAAAACATATACATATGTTCATAAACATAGAGAAAATGCTTCATGATATTGATATGGGCAAGGATTTTTCAAATAACACCTCAAAAGGACAAGAAACAAAAGCAAAAACAGACACATGGGATTACACCAAACTAAAAAGCTTCTGCAAAGCAAAGGAAACAATCCACAAAGTGAGGAGACGACCTACAGAATGAGAGAAAGTATTTGCAAACTATGCATCTGACAATAAGTCAATATCCAGAATATGTAATGAATTCAAACAACTCAATAGCAAAAATAATAATAATAATAAAACACAAAAAATCTGATTGAAAAATAGGCAAAATATGTAAATCTACATTTTCAGTAGAAGACATAGAAAAGATCAATGGTATATGAAAATATGCTCAATATGCTAATCATCAGGGAAACATAAATCAAAATCATAATGAACAGGAGGAAACATTCCTAGGGCTACAAATTGAAGTTGAGGGGATGGGGGAGGGAGGTTGGGGGATAACTGGAAGGGGATGAAGGGTACAAAAGCAATTCTGGTAATGGATATGTCCTCAATATGAATTTGGCTCCCACATCATGGGAAGGAGGGAGGACAATCAGATGTGTATCTCATGAATATTCTAAATAAATAAATAAATAAATAATCATAATGAAGTTTCAAGTCACTCCACTTACAATGGCTATTATGAAAAAGACAACAAATGCTGGAGAGGTTGTGGAGAAAATGGAACTCATAAGCTTTTGGTTGAAATGTATATTAGTACAGCCATTATGGAAAACAGTATGAGGTTTCTCGAACAACTACAGGTACAACTACCATACAGTCCAGTAATTCCACTTCTGGGTATATACCCCAAACGATGGAAATCATTAATTGAAGAGATACCTGCACTCCCACGTTCAGCACAGCTCCATTTACAACAGCGAAGGTATGGAACCAACAAAAATGTCCATCGACAAAGAGCTGCATAAGAAAAATGTGGTGTATACGCAGAATGAAATGCTACTCATCCATAAAAGAGTGAAATCCTGTATTTTGCATAACACAGATGGAACTAGAGATCTTTAGATTAAGGGAAATAATCCAGGTACAGAAAGACAAATACTGCATGATCTCATTCATTTGTGGAATCTAAAAATTAATAAAAAAGAAAAAATTAAGTTCATAGAAGTCAAGAGTTGAATGGTGTTTACCAGAAGGTAGGAAAGGGAGGAGCAAAGGGAGGATGGGAAAAGGATGGTCGATGGGTACAAAATTACGATTATATAGAAGAAACATGTTCTAGTGTTCCCTTACACAGGAGGGTGACTATACTCACAGTCAACAACAGTACCAGTCATCTTCAAAATGTCACGGAGTCACTCATATTACCTTTCAGTTCCATTTTCCATGAACTTTTGAAGTACCCACATATAGTATGCATTTCAAATAACATGAAGAAAAGAATATGAATGTTTTCACCACAAAGAAATGATAAATCTGGGGTAATGGACATGCCAACTACCGTAATTTGATTATTACACGTTGTATGCACGTGTAGAAACATCACACTGTACCTCATAAAAATGAATCATTATTATGACAGCTAAAAATAAACACAAATGAAAAATAACTAAAATGAAAAAAGGCCTCTACAAAAAATGTATTTTTAATATTTATGTAATTTAAGTTTAAACATTTTTTTTTTTACTTTTTATGGGAATGTAAATAAATGCTTAACAACTAAAATTAAGTAAAAGAAATAAGAAATAGATGAACAAAGGAACAGGCTGTATAGCACTCGAGGTTCTTGTCATTTTTAAAAAATGTACTTGTAGTTTATTTTTAATGGAAAATCGTATTTATGGGGTACAAAGTGGTATTTTGACAGACCTATCTACCATAGAAACATCAAGTCAGAGCAATCAGCATATCCATCACCTCAAATATTTGTTATTTCTTTGTGGTAAGAACATTTAAAATCCTCTCTTTTAGTTATTTTGAAATATACAATACATGATTATTAACTGCAGGCACCTTGCTGTGCAGTACAGAGCTCATTCTTCCTATTTAACTGTAACTTTGTATCTGTTGCCTAATGTCTTCCCTTTCACCATTCACCCTCCCCTGTTCTCCAGCCTCTGGTAAACATCACTCCACTCCCTACTTCTATGACTTTGCCTTTTTTAGGTTCCACATATAAGTGAGGTCTTACAGTACTTTTGTCTCTTTGTGCCTGGCTTATTTCACTTAACATAATGTCCTCCAGTTTCACGCATGTTTTCATAAATGCCAAATTTTTCTGGTTTTTATTTTTTATTTTTCCTGTGACTGAGTAGTATTCTGTTGTGCATGCATAACACACACACACACACACACACACACACACACACACACACACACACACACACACACACACACACACACACACACACACACACCATGTTTATGGACACATAGATTGATTTCATATCTTCCCTATTGTGAATAATGCTGCAATGAACATGGTCATGCACATGCCCCCCTTGGCATGCTAATTTCATTTACTTTGGATGCATGCCCAGTAGTGGGATTGCTGAATCATAAGGTAATTCTATTTTTAGGTTTTTGTGGAACCTTCATACTGTTCTCCAACATGGCTGTACTAATTTACAACACGATCAACAGTGTTTAAGTCCTCCCTTTTCTCCACATTCTTACCAATATTAGTTATCTTTTATCTTTTTAGTAATAATCAATCTAACAAGTGTGTGGAGTTCTCTTGTGCCTTTAATTTGAATTTCTATAATAATTAGACATGTTAAGCATTTTTTATATATACATCGGTGATTCGTATGTCTTCTTTTGAGAAATGTCTTTTCAAGTTCTCTGCCCATTTTTAAAAGGGTTATCTATTTTCTTGTCACTGAATAGCTTGAGTTCCTTTCATATTGCAACATTAGTCCTTTATCCAATGTATAATTTGTAAATGTTTTTTTTCAATCCATGGATTGTCTCTTCCCTCTGTTGTTCCTTTGCTGTGCAGAAGCTTTTAAATTAAATGCAATCTCATTTGTCTGTTTCAGCTTTTGCTGTTTGTGTTTTTGTGGTCATAACCAAAAAAATCTCTGCCCAGACCAGTGTCATGAAGCTTTTTCCCCTCGGTTTTATAATTTCAGGTCTTGCTTTTAAGTCTGTAATCCATTTTTAGTTGATTTTTATACAAGGGATGAGATGAGTGCATTTTCACTGTTCTTCATTTATTGAAGAGACTGTCTTTTTTCCAGTGTGTGTTCTTGGCACCTTTGTCAAAAAATCAATTGACCATAGACGTTTATTTATTACTGGGCTCTCTATCCTACTCCATTGGTCAATGTGTCTGTTTTTATGCAACTACCATGCTATTTTGATTGCTATAAGTTTATAATTTTCTTGTTTTTCTCTAAGTAATAAACTTAGTTTTAGATGTTTTTGGTTTACAAAGAAATGGAGCAGAAAGTACAGAAATTTCTCTTACCATCATGCTTACCCCGTACCCTACCTCACCCCCCGTTTCTCCTATTATTAACACATTACATTATTGTGGTACATCTGTTCAAATCATGAACCAATAATAACATATTAACTCAATTTTACATTAGCATTCTGTAATATATTTTGAAATCTTTAAGTGCGATACCTTCTGTTTTGTCCATCTTGGTCAAGTTTGTTCTGAATATTTAGCATCTTTTGTGGTTTCATACAAATTTTAGAAGTATGTTTTTCTATTTCTGTGAATAATTACATTTGAATTTTTATACAGATTGCATTAAATCTATAGATTGATATGAATAGCATGAACATTTAGACAGTACTAATTTTTCCAATTCATGAACAGGATATCTTTCCATATATTTGTGTCCTCTTCCATTTTTTCATCAATGTTTTATAGCTTTCAGTATACAGATCTCTTACTTCCTTCATTAAATTTATTAAATATTTAATTTTGTATGCTATTGGAAATGAAATTGTTTTCTTAACTTCTTTTTCGGATAGTTCATTGTTAATGTATAGAATTGCTACTGATTTTTGTAAGCTGATTTTTTTTATCCTGAAAATTTACTGCATTAGTTTATCAGTTCTAATAGTTCACAACAGAATCTTTGGAATTTTCTATCCATAATATCATGTGGTCAGCAATAAGAGACAATTTAACAACATCCTTTCCTATTTGGATGCCTTTTATTTTCTTCTTTTGCCTAATTGCTCTTCCTGGGACTTTCAGTACTATGCCTAACAGAAGTGATAAGAGTGGGCATCTTTGTCTTGTTCCTGATCTTAGAAGAAAGGGCTTCACCATTTCCCCACTGAGTATGTTAGATGTGGGCTTGTCATACATGGCCTTTATTGTGTTGAAGTATGTTCCTTCCATATCTAACATGTTGAGAATTTTGAAAAGATATTGAATGTTGTCTAATACTTTTTCTGCATCTATTGAAATGATCATTTGGTTTTTGCCTTTCATTCTGTTAATGAGTTATACCACATTGATTGTGTGTGTTGAACCAAACTTGCGTCACAGCAATAAATCTGACTTGATCATCGTAAATGATCTTTTAAAATGCTGTTGAATATGGTTTGGTAGAATTATGCTGAGGATTTTCGTGTCTATTTTCACCAATGATATTGGCCTATAGTTTTCCTTTCTTGTATCGTTTTTTGCCTTCGGTATCAAGGGTGATACTGTCTTGTAAAACGAGTTGGAGTATATTCTCTCTTACTCAATTTCTTGGAAGAGTTTGGGAAAAACTGGTATTACTTCTTTAAATGTTTGGTAGAATTCAGTTATGAAACCATCCAGCCTTGGGCTTTTTCTGATGGGAAGCTTTTAATTACTGATTCTATCTTCTTACTCTCCTTTGGATTTCCAGTTTTTTTGTTATGCAGTCTTGGTTAGTGTATTACTCCATTTCCGTTATTTTAACAAAATACTTTAAACTGGGTGATTTATTAAGAAAACAAAATTTATTGATTACACTTTATGAGGCTTGGAAGTCCAAATTCCAGGGAATATATCTGGTGAAGTTCTTGATGATGTTGACACTGACCCAGGGGTCTCACATGGCAGAAAATGGCAGGACAGAGAGAGCAGAGAGCTCCTCATGCCCTCTCCTTTTAAAAGCACTCAGAACCATGGCCATGACCACCATTTTTAAGCCATTCAGTAGGGATGGTTCTCAGCATCTAATCACCTCTTCAGGGCCCACCTTGCAGTTACCATAATAGGATTTCCTACCTTCAACAGTTTTAGCAGTAATTAAGTTTTGGGGAGACATCCAACCCAAGGCAGCAGATTATATATTTCTAGGAATTTTTATGTTTCTCCTAGGTTACCCAATTTATTGGCATATAGTTGTTCATAATTGTTACTTATGATCCTTGTACTTCTGTGTTACCAATTGTAATGTCTTTTCTTTCATTCCTGATATTATTTGAGTCTTCTATTTTCTTAATTAGTCTATTTAAGGGTTTCTCTATGTTGTTTATCTTTTCAAAAAGCCAACACTTAGTTTTGTTAATTTTTTTCTCTTATGTTGTATCTTTCATTGTATTGAGGCTCATATCTCTGGAACTTGGGTCCTGCATCCTGAGAAACACAGGACAGCCATCATTTCTCAGGTCTTGTATGGTGTCTAGAAAGCCACCAAGGAGGATGCTCCAGGCCCGCCTATGTCCAGAAATTGCTGACTTTGTCTTAGCCTCCAGGAACCTGCCAAACCCTTGACTGAAAAGTGTCTCCTTGCTTCCACAATTCTTTCCTCAAATTCCTTTTTCAAAAATTACTTCTGGGCCGACCCCGTGGCTCACTCGAGAGAGCGCGGTGCTGGGAGCACAGCGGCGCTCCCACCGCGGGTTTGGATCCTATATAGGGATGGCCGGTGCGCTCACTGGCTGAGCGCAGTGTGGATGACACCAAGCCAAGGGTTGTGATCCCCTTACTGGTCACAAAAAAAAAAAAAAGCAAAAAAAAACAACAACAAAATTACTTCCTTCTGCAGCATCAAGTGGTGGCATACAAGGAACAACATTATTTAGGAATAAAAACAAAAAGATACTGTCTCATCCTGTTCTCTCTTTCTTTTCTTTTTTTTTCTTGTTTTCATTGGTTTGGAAACATTTAGAAATGATACATCCTCTTGTTAAACTGACACCTTTATCATTATGAAATGACCCTATTTATCTCTGATAATATTGATTGTATTGAAGTCTACTTTAACTGTTATTTTTTTATTGCTTATGAATATTAATAAGATACAGAGCTTATAGTCACACCTTGTGCCCCAGATGTGAAGGGCAGATTCATACAGGCAGCATGCCCATTACCTTTATCTCTTTTTCTGTCTCTCACTCCTCTTCTCTTCTTTTTTTTTTCTCTAATTGTCTCCTTCTTACACACTGATTCTTTGTCTCTGACACAAAAGTTATAAAATGTTTCTTTTAAAACTTTTAAAATAATTATATATTTAATTTTATGCATTATTTTCTTTTTTATTGTAATACAAATAAATATTTAACAGTTAAAAATAAATTTAAAATATTGGTGAAGAAGAAAACAGGTTGTGTTGCGTCTTTGGTTCTCATCATTTCTCTCCATGTAGTATGTGCCATCATCTCTGTTTTCAAAAATATAATCACCTTTAGAATTTAATTAATCTTGGTTATAATAAAAAAAATCAGGCTTTTGAAGTGGCATTTAATGTTGGTTTCTCTGTCTGAGACAGATCACTTGGTAAGGACAGAAAAACAGAATTGCAACAAGAATCAAAGAAGTAAGGTTCCCGCTTTTCTCTACCCAGCTATTCTTGTGATCTACAAAAGGTCACTAACATATTCTTACTTCCATCTTCCTTATATTATTATTAATAGATGCCCAAATTTTATTCTTACTAAGGTAAATGTGTTTCCTCTTTCTAACCCTCTTGAGGGCCTCTTTGATATCCTTGTTTCTCAGGCTATAGATCAGAGGGTTTAACATGGGGACAAAGATGGGATAGAAAATGGACAGCACCTTATGCTTCATGGAGTGGCCAGAGCCAGGATGCATGTACACAGAGAGGGCTGTGCCATAGTACAGTATCACAGCAGCCAGGTGGGAGGCACACGTGTTGAAGGCCTTGGCACTTCCTTTAACTGAGGATATTTTCAGGATGGAAGCTGCAATGAAACCATAGGATAAGAGGATAACAAGCAAAGAACCCAAGCCCACAAAAACAGCTGCCAGAAAAACAATCATTTGGCACATGAAGGGATTGGAGCAAGACAAAGAAATAACCTGAGGTATATCACAGAAGAAATGTTGAATGATATTTGGCCCACAGTAGGACAGATGAAAACAAGGGACTACATGAACTAAGCTACTCACAAAACCACTAGCACAGGCCCAAGCAATCATCTTCCAACAGCGGCCAGGGACCATGATGGCTGAGTACTGCAGAGGGCTGCCTATGGCGATGTACCGGTCGTAGGCCATGGCAGCCAAGAGGCAGCACTCAGCCATACCCATCCAGGCAATGACAAAATACTGAGTGGCACAGGCCATGAAGGAAATTGTTTTCTCATCACATAAGAAGTCTGAGAGCATCCTTGGGCTGATGGAAGAAGAGTAGCAGATGTCTATAAATGATAGGGAACTGAGAAAAAGGTACATGGGTGTGTGGAGGTTGAAGTGGATCTTGATGAGAATGATAAGACCCAGGTTCCACATCAGAGTCACAATGTAGATCCCCAGGAAGACTGGAAAGAGGATGAGCTGCAGCTCTTTTTCATCTGAAAGTCCCAGGAGAACAAACCTGTCCACAGAGGTGTGGTTTCCATCCCCTTCCATAGAACTGCTTAGTGCCACCTGCTGGGAAAATGGGGAGAAAGAAAACAGTTTTATTCCCATAAAAGTAAATGAAATAGGCTTAGTTATTTTTAGGTCAGGCTGCTGACTAAGTATACGACATTGAATTTTCAATGTTGGGTTAGTTTGTGGTGTCCATGTATGATCAGCAACAGTAACTTAAAAAATCTCTTTAAGAAATATTATCACTCTGTCTATGAGGACAAAAGGCAGTATGATATCACTTAAAATGTCTCAATTTTATGTTTCCCGTGTCAGGTTTTGCAAATATATGAGAATATGGAGATAGGCCAAATGAGACAAATACTGTCATTTCTCTATATGGTGAAAGAGGCATGCGTCAGCTATTCCTCAGTGCTTGAAGATACCCGTGAATTATGCTGGAGCTATTGTGTAAATTGAGGGTGCTGGAGTATGTGCTTTTTGAAGCATCTTTGGGAACTAACATTCAGTTTGTTTAAAAACAGTGAATATTGATAATTTTGTAACAGCCTTTCTGCTTTTACAAAGCCAAAAGAGATGAAAAAAGAGTAATGTAGCAGGATGATGCAAAAAATCACACACAAAAAGCAGCTTGTAAACAGATGTGACTTAACAAACTTAATGACTCTATAAAAGTTAAATAAGACAAAGTTGAAAATACCAATATGCTCCTTCCTTGCAGCTGCATATTTTTCTTTTCTCAAATCTGAGATATTTATGAAGTATATTTCCTAAGACAGTGATTCTTAAACTTCTATGTGTCAATGACACTTTTAAAAATGCTTTGAATTCTTCTTGGACCCATATGTCATTAAGTAGAATGCTGTTTAATTTCCATGTGTCTGTATAGTTTCCAGAGTTTCGTTTGTTATTAATTTCTAGTTTTAATCCATTGTGGTCTGAGAAGATACATGGGATAATTCCAATTTTTTTTGAATTTATTGAGACTTGATTTGTGACCTAATCAAGCAGGAAATCAAAAAATTTATTGAATCTAATGAAAACAATGATACATCTTACCAAAACCTGTGGGATACTGCAAAAGCAGTATTGAGGGGAAAATTTATTGCATTAAATGCTCACTTCAGAAGAATAGAAAGATGGCAAGTGAACAACCTAACACTTCACCTTAAAGAACTAGAAAAACAAGAACAATCCAAACCTAAAGTTAGCAGACGGAAAGAAATCATTAAGATCAGAGCAGAACTGAATGAAATTGAAAACCAAAAAACAATTCAAAAGATCAACGAATCAAAAAGTTGGTTTTTTGAAAAGATAAATAAAATTGACAAACCATTAGCATGGCTAACAAAAAAAAGAAGAGAGAAGACTCAAATAACAAAAATTAGAAATGAAAAAGGTGATATTACAACTGATTCATCTGAAATACAAGGAATCATTCGAGACTACTATAAACAACTATACGCCAACAAATTTGAAAATCTGGAGGAAATGGATAAATTTCTGGACACACACAAGCTCCCAAAACTGAACCGTGAAGACGTAGAAAATTTGAACAGACCAATAACAATAAAGGAGATTGAAGCTGTTATCAGAAGGCTCCCAACAAAGAAAAGCCCAGGACCAGATGGATTCACAGCAGAATTTTACCAAACATTCAAAGAGGAATTGACACCGATTCTTTACAAACTATTCCAAAAGATTGAAACGGACGCAAATCTCCCAAACTCATTCTATGAAGCAAACATCATCCTGATACCAAAACCAGGTAAAGATATAACCAAAAAAGAAAACTACAGGCCGATATCCTTGATGAATATAGATGCAAAAATCCTCACTAAAATACTAGCAAACAGAATACAGCAACACATACGAAAAATTATTCATCACGATCAAGTGGGATTCATCCCAGGGATGCAAGGTTGGTTCAACATATGCAAATCAATAAATGTGATACACCATATTAATAAACTCAAACACAAGGACCATATGATCATCTCTATAGATGCTGAAAAAGCATTTGATAAAGTTCAGCACTCATTCATGACAAAGACCCTCTATAAGTTAGGTATAGAGGGAAAGTATCTCAACATAATTAAAGCCATATATGCCAAACCCACTGCCAATATCATCCTGAATGGGGAAAAGCTGAAAGCTTTTCCTTTAAGAACAGGCACTAGACAAGGATGCCCACTCTCACCACTCCTATTCAACATAGTGTTGGAAGTACTAGCCAGAGCAATCAGAGAAGAGAAGGAAATAAAGGGCATCCAGATTGGAAAAGATGAAGTCAAACAGTCCCTGTTTGCAGATGACATGATCCTATATATCGAACAGCCTAAAACCTCTACAAAAAAACTGTTGGAATTGATAAGTGATTTCAGCACAGTAGCAGGATACAAAATCAACACACAAAAATCAGTAGCATTTCTTTTCTCCAATAGTGAACATGCAGAAAGAGAAATCAAGAAAGCCTGCCCATTTACAATAGCCACCAAAAAAATAAAATACTTAGGAATTGAGTTAACCAAGGAGGTGAAAAATCTCTTTAATGAGAACTACAAACCACTGCTGAGAGAAATTAGAGAGGATACAAGAAGATGGAAAGATATTCCATGCTCTTGGATTGGAAGAATCAACATAGTGAAAATGTCCATACTACCCAAAGTGATATACAAATTCAATGCAATCCCCATCAAAATTCCAAAGACATTTTTCTCAGAAATGGAAAAACTATTCAGACATTTATATGGAACAATAAAAGACCACGCATAGCCAAAGCAATGCTGAGCAAAAAAAATAAAGCTGGAGGCATAACACTATCTGACTTTAAGCTATACTACAAAGCTATAATAACCAAAACAGTATGGTACTGGCATAAAAACAGACACACTGATCAATGGAATAGAATAGAGAATCCAGAAATCAACCCACACACTTACTGCCATCTGATCTTTGACAAAGGCACCAAGCCTATTCACTGGGGAAGGGACTGCCTCTTCAGCAAATGGTGCTGGGATAACTGGATATCCATATGCAGGAGAATGAAACTAGATCCATACCTCTCACCGTATACTAAAATCAACTCAAAATGGATTAAGGATTTAAATATACACCCTGAGACAATAAAACTTCTTCAAGAAAACATAGGAGAAACACTTCAGGAAATAGGACTGGGCACAACTTCATGAATACGACACCAAAAACACAGGCAACCAAAGGAAAAATAAACAAATGGGATTATATCAAACTAAAAAGCTTCTGCACAGCAAAAGAAACAATTAACAGAGTTAAAAGACAACCAACAGAGTGGGAGAAAATATTTGCAAAATATACATCTGACAAAGGATTAATATCCAGAATATATAAGGAACTCAAACAACTTTACAAGAAGAAAACAAGCAACCCAATTAAAAAATGGGCAAAAGAGCTAAGTAGGCATTTCTCTAAGGAAGATATACAAAAGGCCAACAGACATATGAAAAAATGCTCAACATCACTCAGCATCCGGGAAATGCAAATCAAAACCACATTGAGATACCATCTAACCCTAGTTAGGATGGCTAAAATCCAAAAGACTCTGAACGATAAATGCTGGCGAGGCTGCAGAGAAAAAGGAACTCTCATACATTGTTGGTCGGACTGCAAAATGGTGCAGCCTCTATGGAAAATGGTATGGAGGTTCCTCAAACAATTGCAGATAGATCTACCATACGACCCAGCTATCCCACTGTCTGGAATATACCCAGAGGAATGGAAATCATCAAGTCGAAGGTATACCTGTTCCCCAGTGTTCATCGCAGCACTCTTTACAATAGCCAAGAGTTGGAACCAGCCCAAATGCCCATCATCAGATGAGTGGATTTGGAAAATGTGGTACATCTACACAATGGAATACTACTCAGCTATAAAAACGAATGAAATACTGCCATTTGCAACAACATGGATGGACCTTGAGAGAATTATATTAAGTGAAACAAGTCAGGCACAGAAAGAGAAATACCACATGTTCTCACTTATTGGTGGGAGCTAAAAATTAATATATAAATTCACACACACACACACACACACACACACACACACACAAAAAAAAAAAAAAAAAAAAAAAAAAAAACGGGGGTGGGGGAAGAAGATATAACAACCACAATTATTTGAAGTTGATAGGACAAGCAAACAGAAAGGACATTGTTGGGGGGGAGGGGGGAGGGAGAAGGGAGGGAGGTTTTGGTGATGGGGAGCAATAATCAGCTACAATGTATATCGACAAAATAAACTTTAAAAAAACAAAAATGCTTTGAAAATTCTGAACTCTCTACCCAGAAAACTGAAACCACTTACCACCTTTGCATACAGTTGTGTTTTTTGTTTGTTTGTTTTTTGGTTTTTGGGGGATTTTGAATTACCCTCAAGTCTTTCCTTGGTGCCCAGTTTAAAGGCTTTTCTCCAACGTGGGCGAGTGACTTGAACTCAATTATATGTTAAGGTACTTAGGAGATTACAGGAGGTTTAGGAAGCTGAGGCAGGCTTTTGGGATGTTCTTTTCTTTTTTCATGTTGAAGCCAGTCCAGGAAAGACAAAGCACTAAGATTCAGGCCAAATGGTAACTATACAAAAGAATATTTTTGTATCAGCCTCTATGTGTTCTTTTGATGGTGCTATGGCTGTCATTCTCTCTAGGTAGTCATTAGAACATCACCTAACCCAAACATGTTTTTATTCAGATCAACTCCTCAAGTTTTCAAGAAAATCATGAGAAGCTTTGAGAGGGGGGAAACAGCTGTCAAATACAGCCTGGGAGTTTTGTTTAAAGGCAGAAGTAAAAGTCTTGAACAATGCCCTTTAGAAAGCCTGGGACATTCATGGAATAAACTATGTCTACGGAGTGCAAATATTTGCCAACATTAGCCATCCTATATGTCTTCCTTCTCTCCAACCATTTCCCAGGCTCCCACTTACAAAATTGAATTAAAAGAGAAAGGCCCCATAAAAGCACAGACTATATTCACAGTAGTGAAGTCAAACTGTTCTTTTTCCAAAATCAGGTCAGTCATTGTTTCCTGGTGCACTTTTTTGAGAAAAATTTTGAAGAATGTGGTGATTAATAGAAGAACAAAGTAAAGGTGCTTGCTATCAACAGGGAATAGAAGGACGATAGCAGACAGAAAGTGCAGTTACCATCCTGGACTTAGTGGCTGATTCTGTCCATACTGAGACTGAATGGAGAGAGATTCTTGTGCAATGAGAACAGAAAAGTGCATTCATTATTTTTTTCATTATCATCATCACGAACAGTCAGGTCATCAAAAAGATTTATTGGGCAGCTACATTACATACCGATCTTACCCTTGTAATCATCAAGATATACACGGCTTGCTCTTATTTCCACTCATTCAGTACAGTAAACTTAGGCCCGATGTGCTGTTTACCAAACAAAGTATTAGCATTCTGAAAATTGTCACTACATTTCTATTATATGTCTTGAACCCAGATTAGGTGTTTGTTGGATCTTCTTGCTCTATCATCCACATCTCTAAAACATCTATTATTCATATTTCTCCATTGTGCACTGTTTTATTTCAACAGATCTCTCTTCCAATAATTTCATTCTATCATAAGTTGTGTTAATTTACCATTTAACCCATCCATTGGGTTTCAAATTTTAATCATAATGTTCTGTTTTCTATAGGTTTCGTTTTCTTCTTTTCCCAAATAGTCAGTGTTCATAGTCTCTTGTTCTCTCACCACACTTTCAATACCATCCTTTATTTAAATGTATTAAGTGCACCTACTTAAATTATCATTTAATAATTAAATACCTAGTTTTGCAGATTCGTTTCTACAGTGTAATATTATTGCTGACTTATTCAAGGTGTACTATTTAGCTGTGCGTTTAGTGAATGTTGATCGTGATTTCAGGTTCCTTTGAACTTTACCTGAAGAAAGCATTGAGGCTTGAGTTTAACATGTGTTTCTCCAGAAAGGCATATTACTTCTCTTAGGTATCATGGGGCAATATCAACACAGAATCCATCGAAACAAAAATCTTAACTTGAGATTTTTCAGGATAACCACGGTAATAAGATTTAGGATACATATTTAAATAAGTAGAGATGTGAGGTTAAAAATTATCAGAAGACTTTTTTCCTTTTTCTCTGTTTCCCATCTAAGGCTGATTGGGTTGTGCGTATTACTGTCTTATTTTGTGAGGTAGGGTTTTTTTTCTATTTTTCCCAAGGGTGTCCCCCTTTGTGAGAGCCCATTTCAGTGATGTGGGGGGTTGTCCCTTATTCAACTTTATATACTGTTTTTTCACCTACCCCTTATAAACATGCCCATTAAAACCCAGGTCTTAGGCCACCAGGTTTGAGTAGATCCCTCCTGGGAAAATGCTGAACTCAGTTCACTAACAACTGAGAATTGTGTTTTCTTGTCATCTTTGTACTTTCAATAATTTATTTGCTTCCTCACTGGGTGATTTATTAAAAAGTGTTCTTAAGGAAGTGCAACCAAGAAGATAGGTGCTGCCACTGCTGGACCCCACCCCCAGCCTGGGAGAGTGCATGCTGAGCAGAGAGGTGCACCCAGAGAGGCCCATGATCCATGGTGACCATGTGCCCAGAGGCTCCTGTGTGGGAACATGTAGGTGCTGCTGCCAGACTCCCAGCCAAGTGCAGTCCCCATGGCCCAGAGGGGCCTGAACCTTCTATCCAAGGCACTGAGGCAACCATGCCAAATTGGCAGTGAGGGCAGGATCCCAGCCAGACAAGAGGATTGAGTGAGTGGACTGTGAAATCCCTTGCCACAATGACTAAACACCAAAGGAAAGATACCAGAAATATGAAAAATCAAGAAAGTACACCACCAAAGGATAATGACTCTCAAGCTCTAGATCCTATAGAACAAGAAGCTCTTGAAATGTCTGACAAGGAATTTCAAGCAATAACTCTAAGGAAACTAAATGAAATACAAGAAAACTCAGCTAGACAACACGATGAAATGAAGAAAAGTATACAAGGAAATCAGTGCCCTGGAAAAGAAGGTAACAGAGCTTGCTGAGCTGAAGAATTCATTCAATGAAATAAAATCACAACAGAGAGTTTAATCAGCAGGCTTGCAGAGGCAGAAAAGAGAACATCTGACCTTGAAGATGAGCTGTTTGAAATAACACAGGCAAACTAAAAAAAAAAAAAAAAAAAAAAAAACCCCAAAAACAAAAAGAATTAAAAACTCTGTAGAAAATCTAAGAGAGATATCAGACAACCTTAAACACTCAAATATCCAAGTAATGGGCATTTTAGAAGGGGAGGAAAAAGAAGATTGCTTTGAAACCATATTCAGTAAAATAGTGGCAGAAAACTTCCCAGGTATAGGAAAAGACACAGAGCTTCATATTCAGGAAGCTCAAAGATCCCCAAAACATATTCAACCCAAAAATGTCCTCTCTAAGACATGTTATAGTCAGACCAGCAAAACTCAAAGACAAAAAGAGAATCTTAAAAGCTGCAAGAGAGAAGCATCAAATCACCTATAAGGGAGGCCCAATCAGACTAACATCAGACTTTTCATCACAAACCCAAAAAGTCATAAAGGAATGGGATGATATATTCAAAACACTGAAAAACAGAGATTGCCAGCCAAGAATACTATACCCTGAAAGGCTATCCTTCTGAAATGAAAGGCAGATAGTATATTTCTCAGAAAAACAAAAACTGTGGGAGTTTACTACCACACGACCAGCCTTACAAGAAATTCTGAAGGGAATACTGGGATTGGTATCTGAAAAATAACTACGACTGCCATAGATACTCAAGAAAAATCAAAACCCACTAGTAAAATAAAAATGCTAACAATGAAGAGGCAAAAAAAGTTTATCTACAAACCAAGAAACGAACAAGTACAGAAGACAAACAGTAAATCAGAAAGACAGGAAAGACACTTAAGACATCCAAACAAAAATCAATAAAATGTTAGGAGTAAATCAACACTTTTCAATAGCAACTCAATGTAAAAGGACTAAATTCCCCACTCAAAAGACACAGACTGAATGACTGGTTTAAAAAGGTAGACTCAATTACATGCTGCCTTCAAGACACCAACCTCACCTATAAAGACACCCATGTACTAAGAGTGAAAGGATGAAAAAAGATTTACCATGCAAATAGAAATGAAAAACGAGCCAGAATAGCTATTCTTATATCTGATAAAGTAGACTTTAAAATAAAAATCATAAAAAGAGACAAAGAGTGCCACTACATAATGATAAAAGCTTTTATCCACAAGAAGACATCACAATTATAAATATATATGTACCCAATGTTGGAGCAGCCAGATTTATACAGCAAACTCTACTAGACCTAAAGAAGGAGATAGAAACTTACTAATACCATAACAGCAGAGGACCTGAACACCCAGCTATCAATATTGGACAGATCAGCTAGTTAAAGAATCAGCAGAGAAAAAAAAAGATCTAAACAACACTTTAGACCAACTGGACTTGGCAGATATCTACAGAATATTCCATCCAACAACCACAGAATATTCATTCTTCTCATCAGCACGTGGATCATTCTCCAGGACAGATCACATGTTAGGTCACAAATCAATTCTCAACAAATTCAAAATAATTAGAATAATGCCATGTATTTTTTCAGATCACAATGAATTAAAATTAGAAATCAATAACAAATGAATTTCTGGAAACTAGACAAACAGATGGAAATTAAACAGCATTCTACTTAATGACATATCAGTCCAGGAAGAAATGAAACAGGAAATCAAAAAAATTATTGAAACGAATGAAAATAATGATACATCATACTAAAACCTGTGGAATACTGCAGAAGCAGTACTAAGGGGGAAATTTATCACATTAAATGCTTACTTCAGAAGAATGGAAAGATGGCAAGTAAACAACGTCATTCTTCACCTTAAAGAACTAGAACAACAGGAACAGTCCAAACCCAAAGTTAGCAGATAGAAAGAAATCATTAAAATCAGAGCAGAACTGAATGAAATTGAAACCCAAAAAACAATACAAAAGATCAATGAATCAAAAAGTTGGTTTTTTGAAAAGATAAATAAAATTGACAAACCATTAGCATGGCTAACTAAAAACAGAAGAGAGAAGACCCAAATATCAAAAATTAGAAATGAAAAACGTGATATTACAACTGATACTTCAGAAATACGAGAAATTATTAGTGACTACTGTAAAAAAGTATGTGCCAGGAAATTTGAAAATCTTGAGGAAATGGATAAGTTTCTGGACACACACCAACTACCAAAACTGAGCCAAGAAGATGTAGAAAATCTGAACAGATCAATAAGAATAAAAGAGATTGAAGCTGTTTTCAGAAGGCTTCCAATACAGACAAGCCCAGGACCAGATGGATTCACAGCAGAATTCTACCAAACATTCAAAGAGGAATTGACACCAAGTCTCTATAAACTATTCCAAAAGATTGAAACAGGCAATTCTCCCAAACTTATTCCATGAAGCAAACATCGCTGTGATACCAGAAGAAGATAAAGATACAACAAAAAAAGAAAACTACAGGCCATTGATGAATACAGATGCAAAAATCCTCAATAAAATACTAGCTAACAGAATACAGCAACACATATGCAAAATTATACACCATGATCAAGTGGGATTCATCCCAGGGATACAAGTTTGGTTCAACATATCCAAAACAGTTAATGTGATACACCATATCAATAAAATCAAATGCAAGGACCATATGATCATCTCTACAGATGCTGAAAAAGCATTTGACAAAATCCATCATTTGTTCATGATAAAGACTCTCTACAAGTTAGGTATAGACAGAAAGTATCTAAACATAATTCAAGCCATATATGAAAAGCCCACTGCCAATATCATCCTGAATGGAGAAAAGCTGAAAGCTTTTCCCTTAAGAACAGGAACTAGACAAGGATGCCCATTCTTACCACTCCCATTCAACATAGTGTTGGAAGTACTAGCCACAGCAATCAGACAAGAGAAGGAAATAAAGGGCATCCAGATTGGAAAACATGAAGTCAAACTGCCCCTGTTTGCAGATGATATGATCCTATATATCGATCAGCCTAAAGCCTCTACAAAAAAATTCTTGGAGCTGATAAATGATTTCAGCAAAGTAGCAGGATACAAAATCAACATGCAAAAATCAGTAGCATTTCTATTCTCCAATAGTGAACATGCAGAAAGAGAAATCAAGAAAGCTTGCCCATTTACAACAGCCACCAAAATAAATAAATAAATAAATATAATGGATAGGAATAGAGTTAACCAAAGATATGAAAAATCTCTATAATGAGTACTACAAACCACTGAGGAGACAAATTAAGGAGGACACACGATGATGGAAAGGTATCCCATGCTCTTGGATTGGAAGAATCAATATCATGAAAATGTCCATACCACCCAAAGTGACATACAAAGTCAATGTGATCACTATCAAAATTCCAATGACTTTTTTCTCGAAATGAGAAAAACTATCCTAACATTTATATGGAATCACAAAAGACCACACATAGCCAAAGCAATTCTGAGCAAAAAAAATAAAGCTGGAGGCATAAAACTACCTGACTTTAAACTATACTATAAAGCTAAAATAACCAAAATAGCATGGTACTGGCATAAAAACAGACACATGGATCAATGGAACAGAATAGAGAATCCAGAAATCAAACCACACACCTATAGCCATTTGATCTTTGACAAAGTCACCAAGTCTATACACTGGGGAAGAGACTGACTCTTCAGCAAAAGGTGCTGGGATAACTGGATATCCATATGCAGGAGAATGAAACTAGACCCATACCTCTCACCATATACCCAAATCGACTCAAAATGGATTAAAGAATTAAATATACACCCTGAAACAATAAAACTTCTTAAATAAAACATAGGAGAAAAACTCCAGGAAGTGGGACTGGGCACAGATTTCATGAATATGACCTCAAAAGCATGGGCAACCAAAAGAAAAATAAACAAATGGGATTATATCAAACTAAAAAGCTTCTGCACAGCAAAAGAAACAACAGAGTTAAAAGACAACCAACAGTGTGGGAGAAAATATTTGCAAAATATACATCTGATAAAGGATTAATATCCAGAATATACAAGGAACTCAATCACTTTACAACAAAAAAATGAGTAACCCAATTAAAAAATGGGCAACGGAGCTAAATAGGCATTTCTCAAAAGAGGATATACGAATGGCCAACATAGATATGAAAAAATGCTCAACATTACTCAACATTCGGGAAATGAAAATCAAAACCACACTGAGATACCATCTCACCCCAGTTAGGATGGCTAAAATCCAAAAGACTGTGAATGATAAATGCTTGCGAGGTTGTAGAGAAAAAGGAACTCTCATACACTGTTGGTAGGACTGCAAAATGGTGCAGCCTTTATGGAAAATGATATGGAGGTTCCTCAAACTATTGCTGATAGGTCTACCATATGACCCAGCTATCCCACTGCTGGGAATATACCCAGAGGAATGGAAATCATCGAGTCAAAAGTATTCCTGTACCACAATATTCATTGCAGCACTATTTACAATAGCTAAGGGTTGGAACCAGCCCAAATGTCCATCATCGGATGAGTGGATACGGAAAAGGTAGTACATCTACACAATGGAATACTACTCTGCTATAAAAAAGAATGAAATACTGCCAATTGCAACAACATGGATGGACCTAGAGAGAATTATATGAAGTGAAACAAGTCAGGCACAGAAAGAGAAATATCACATGTTCTCACTTATGTGTGGGAACTAAAAATAAATAAATAAATACACAAATAAACTGGGGGGAAGGAAGAAGACACAACAATTACAATTACTTGAAGTTGTTATGACAAGTGAATAGATAGGAGGTTGTTCAGATAGAGGGGGAGGGTAGGGAGGAGAATGAGTGGGGAGGGAGATTTTGGTAGTGGGTCACAATAATCAACCACATTGGATATTGACAAAATAAAATTAAATTTTAATTAAAAATTTTTAAAAACCTGCAAAAGAGGAAGTAAAACACACACACACACACAAAAGTTCTTTACAGTATATCTAACTTTCTTCATAGTTTCTTTGGCTATATACTCTACCTTCTTGACAGAAACATGTCTACAAATAACATTTTTATGCAAGTCTTGGTTACTCCAGCTGATCATGGCCTGTTCTTCTAAAATGTGAAGCTCTTTGACATGCTCATATCTTTTGTGCCCAGTATAATTAAATTTGCATTAAAAGGAAGGGATGTTATTAGATAGCTAGCATTGATTCAGTGCACACTCTATTCCTTTTTGTGTTCTGAATTCTTTTATTTTTTATCACATTTTTATTTGGCCAATAACTTTATCATACATGTATTCTTATTATTCTCCCAGCAATGTTTAGGAGACTGTAGGTCAGAGTGGTAAATAGCCCCGGTTACACAACACACGAGGTACAGTCCTGGGCTTCAAATTCAGATCCTCTAGCTCCAGAGAAACATCTTAAAATACTGCTCCCTACTGTCTCATTAAATGTATTAATTGTTGCAATAATCTTGTTTATAACCACTTATATTAGTCCGTTTCTGTTGCTTATAACAAAATACTAGAAGATGGGTGATTTATGAAGAAAACAAAATTTATTGCTTACAGTTTTGGAGGCTGAGAAGTCCGAAGCCCAGGGAATGCATCTGGTGAAAGCTTTGGTGGTGGTGACAGTGATGGCAGAATATCACACTATGAAAATGGCGGAAGAGAGAGGGAGCAGAGAGAGATACAGACTCTTCTCTGTGTTCTTTTAAAGCCCTCAGAACTATGCCCCTGACCACCATTTTAAATACATTCATGATGGCATCACCCTGTAATCTAATCACTTCTTCAAGGTGCCACCTTTCACTTACCATAATAGGATTTCCCACCCTCTCAACAGTCACAGTGGGAGCCAAGTTTATAATACATAAAACTCAGGGGACACACTTCAAGCTTCTGTGAGTTTGGGGTGGATATAATTCAATCCACCACACCACTACAGAGTGCAAGACACTAAACTTGATGGTTGCATGAAACAACAGATCTCATAAGAAGTCTATAGCCAAGTGAGATGAGAAATGTGCCTATACAGACATATTTCAGCTGGAGATGATGTGTGGCATGGAAAGACAGAGAGAAAATTCCGTGAGTGATCACCAACTGGATGTAAGCAGGGAGTTAGAAACCAGAGAAGGCTCCTGCACATTCTTTGAATGAATCTCTCAAAAGGTCTCTAGAATGGCAGAGTCAATTTCCAAGACATTCTTGTACAAATGAAAATGGCAAGAACAAAGTAACCACACTTCTTAACATAGATACTCTATCAGGAAATGAACAGAAAAACAGCAATGCTGATTGCTTGCCAAGGGAGAGAGAAAAATTGAATGAGCATTCATCTTCTTCCATGAAGAAAAAATGAGATATTAAAATGTTTTACAAAATACGCTGGTTTAACCAGAGACAGGAGAATCTCAGTATTTAGATGGAAACCACTGGAAAGCTTGGTCCTACAGATGCCTAAGAGCTAAAATTAGCACAGCACAGCCTGCCATACACAAAGAACTATGTTAATCCAGTGATGCTGGTGAGAATCTTAGAGGCAACTTTTAATTGCTACATTGTTTTTCTCAACCATCCCACATTCTACCACTTCTGATTAAACCTTATTTTTAGTTGCCTTTTGATTACCAAGAATTCTTAAGCTTTCTTCTTGTGTTTTAGAAAAAGTTTATTTTGGGATAGAGTTTATCTTGGCGATCCTCCTTCAGCTTTTTCTCACACCATCCTTGATATAATATATTCCTTCTCCCATGCTTACCTCCATTTAACCTTGCTTATCAAATGATAAAAGAAGAAAATGGAAAGATAACATGAAAAAGTGGCCCCGTTTACATGTTTCTTTCCCTGAAGATATTTCATCCACAGCAAACAAAATCTGAATTTTTTCTATCAGGGACAAGGTGGGCAGGATTAGTCTCTGAAGAACAATTATTACATTTATTCTTTGCTAATTCTCTCACAATTTAGAAGCTGGCATATTCATCAAAGCCCTGTTGGATCCACTGAATTCAGGAACAATAGCCTCCAGGGAATCTCCTATAGACTATTCAAATTTAACTTTTTAAATGAAACAAATCAGGTAGTATAGGGTGCTCAAAATTAACCAACAACTCTTCTTCTGGTTCTATGTTGTCTCAATTTAAACACCAATCAAATGATTCAAAGTTATTTGAGTCCCCACCCCCACCACTTTATGCTGAATTATATTGACAGAGCCTGCATATTAAGATCATCCTTCTAGGCCATTCCTTTTCAGGCTAAAAAAGCTGCCATAGAAGATGACCCCTCATGAAACTTAGACTTCAAGGATGATGACACTGAGCTATTTGTAAATCTGTAATAATCTGCCTGGATCCTAAGCCGCTGACATTCCTTAGAGCAGAGTCTCTAGTGACTCACCTCAGAGTTCTGAGAAAGATTTCCTCTCCTGTGATTCAACTCCTTTCATTTGTTGTGTACCCAAGTGATCAGAAATAAAGAACATATATTTCAGTTTGGGCTTCTGAGAGTGTTTCACTCCATCAGTACTCTGAGAGGAGCACACAGTTTGTGGTTAGCAATATTTGACTCACTTGTCTCCTTCAGAAATCATCCAGCTATGGAAGGAGATGGCCTTAAATGCTTATGAGCCTTCTCCATCACATCTAAGAGAGGATGTAGGAGCAAAAGCCATAACAAAGAAGGAGGAATTAAAACCATGCAAGCTGTAAATAACCTCTCTCCTGGGTAATAGAGAGGAGACCAACTCTATTAATTGGTTCCTTGACTAAGCTCCAAGATCTGCCTTGGGGATATTAATCTTTTGAGACAATTTCATGCCAAGGAATCATGCAGCTGATATAGAGGTTACTTCCAACCTTTTTATCCATAAAACAAATTATGTCACCATAGGATAGGAATAATCCTCAGAGACCACTGTCTGTGAACAACACCAGGAAGCAGAAAATTCCTGGCAACTCTGAGTCAGACCTTCTGCAGCAGATGGGTTCTCAATTTTCTACTTTCATATTCTGGAGCAATTTTTTTTTTTTTTTTTTTACTTTTAGATGTGTCTCCATGGAAGGATGAATCATGTTCAGAAAGACCTTGAAGACATTGGGGTAGGTAAGAAGACACAGAAGCAGGTCACTTCTGCTCTTCCATGTCTCCATCTGCTTGGATTAAAGGAATCAGAGAATAAGAGAGAGAAGGTGGGAGTTATTATCTAAAGAAGGGCAGAGAGAAGGAGGAAAAGAGAAATAACTGTGCAAAATATATCGGAAACTTTGAAAAAATAAATAATAGTCAACTTCACCAAAACAAAGCCCCAGAAGATCCTTTCTACCTCCTCCCCACTCTACCTGGATAATTTCTCTCTCCAGTTGAAAAAGAAGAGAAGTAATTCTCACTTTTTGGGCAAAGACTCTAATAGAGATTAAGCCCATGTCCTGGGGATCTCAAGGTATGGCTTCTCTTTTTGAAAACAGTGGATACTAGATGAAAAGAAAATCTTAGAGGCAACAAAAGAGATCAGGCTATGGTGAAGACAAAACACCCTGCTATAATATATGACAAAGTAAGTTCTCCTTGTTTCCAACATGTCTTTAGTCTCTTGTATCCACATCCAACCCTCTTTTTAAAACTTTTACTTAGCTGTATATAATAAGATAATATTTTGGAAATATTGTCTAGCTTTTTACCTAATATTTCCTTCCCTGCATCTCTGACCATTCTCTTTCATGTCAGTAAGTGGTTCGATTCTCAAGCCTCACAGAAGAAATGTGACGGTAAAAGGAAGTTAAAGCACAAGTGATAAGGTTAAAAACATGAGTGAGACTTCAGAAGAGTTTAAGACATAGCCCAAGACAGAAAGCACAACTATCACATATGTTTGGGGACATTGAAGAAAATAGGCCCTAACTATCATTTAGGGTTTGGATTGTCAGGCACAAATTTGAGAAAATATGGTCATGGGGTATCAGGTTGGACAGCCACTGGACAAAGAGTGTTTTCCTTTTTTTATTTTTAAGACAGAAATGGAATATTATTTTGTTTTTATTTTTTATGGAAACACTTGATTGTACATATCTGTGGAGTATAACATTGAATATCAATACCTCTGTGCAATCTGTGATGCTCAAATCAGGATAATTACTATACTCAACCTCATACAGTGTAATCATTTTTGAGGCCCTTTATCAATTTTGGTAGTGAGGGTTTAAGTTCTGCAGTTTCCTGTGCCATACTTTAGGATGGAAGCAACAGTACAATTGCCATTTAACCAAGAGTGGGTAAGAGTCTCAGAGCCTCAGTCCAAATAAATCTTGAGGATGACAAAAATGGAATTCAGCAGCAATCCATCTGTGATTTGACAGCTGGGAATGTGAGGAGGCAACAGACAGTTCAGGAATTACTGGTATGGAAGGTCAAGGACCAAATACTCCCAGTGCTTGGCATCATTCAAGCCCCGTAGAACTTAGACACAAACTGGGGAGAAGAGGAAAGAACCTTGAATTGAGTACTTTTTCCCAGTGGAGAAATAGAGTTACAGAGTGATAATGAGAATTGTAATTCTTGAATACCAGAATTTGTGAATTAATTCTCAAAATACCTTGAGTGCATGATAACTTTTATTGTTCTCCAGGTGCATTATAATAGAA
This sequence comes from Cynocephalus volans, assembly GCF_027409185.1. Classification (NCBI taxonomy): domain Eukaryota; kingdom Metazoa; phylum Chordata; class Mammalia; order Dermoptera; family Cynocephalidae; genus Cynocephalus; species Cynocephalus volans. The sequence goes on from NC_084463.1 coordinate 154,296,926, forward strand.
CAACTGACTATACCTTTATTTATTTAATCATTTTCTTCTATTTATTTCTTAAGCTACAAAGTTTTGTAGTAATTTGTTGCACAGCAGTAAATAATTAATATACAAAAAAAAAAACACTCCACTTACTCAAAAGGAGTCATATTCTTGTGATTCTTGATATATATTACAAACCTATTTTCAAACTTAGAATTCTTTCATCTTTAGAAGCAGGAGAAAAGAAATGGCTGAAGAAATAAAGTGAATTTGTTGGCCCGTGAAATGGAGGTAGTCAGAGAAAACTTAATCCAGTAGCTCAAACAATATTACCAAATGTCAAGTTTCTTGTGTTTGGTTTAGTATGCCTAATGTAATAATTTTCCATCCTATCACCAATTTTCCTAGTGGTAGCAAAATTTCTGTATAAGTTCAAGATCTCACTGTTCCCCTTCACAACTTGCAAAAGAATGGAGAATCTCTTCTGATAGCTACTACAGATGAGAGAAATTTTTGATTCCCAGAACTCCTGTGATCATCTCCTTGCATCTGTGTGGCTTTGACTGTGCTATATCCCCCACTTCTTCCCCAAGCTATTTGCAATGGCTATTGGAAGATATTTTCTGATTGGCTTAAAGACCAGGTTTCATCCCTGAACCCAAAGTTGGAACCAATACTACTCAAACAATGATGGCTGAAAGAATAAAAGGACATTTTCCCTCCCCCCTAAAAACTTCCAAGATCAGCCTCTGAGAAAGAATGACTATGATTACTAAGCAGCAAAAATAAATAAATGAATAAATGAACAATCTTTGTGATATTACTACCCATGTAGTAAATACTAGTTGTACATAATTTAAAAAGTCAAGTAGTTTTAATACGTATAATTAGATCCCTGACTGATGCCAGTAGTGCATCCTACCACCCTGCCACCCTCCAGAAAATGGCTCTGCCCCCCAACCAGCATGAACTAACAGCTACAGCTCATTGGCCAACTTGCCAGCCACAGCACTTCCTGCCACTGCTGCATATATTGCTGCAGAATGAGTGGTCCACAGCAGCCACTGCCACAGCAACTACCATCACAAAGGTACCTTGTTGCCACACCAGCAGCCAGCCACTGCCACCTTATAGATGTCCCACTGTCTATTCATCAGCATAAAAAGAAAGACAGTCAATGTGGAAACAAGGGAAGAGGTGAGAGAGGACAGACCTGTGACCCAGTGGCCCAAACCACAGGGAGAGTTATACTGTCACAGGTGGTAGCACACCAAGGGGTGGGAGGTATCTGTGCACCTCACAGACCTGCCTTCATCCAGGTAGAGACACACATGGAACCCCAGAGTGTACAGAAACCCAGGACACCCAAACAGAGTAAGGAAGAACATCTCCAATCACCAACAACACATCCCCAAACTAGGGGAAGCAAGGTCACAGGGAAAGCCTCTGCCTGCAGGAAGGAAGAAAAGAAAACCCACACTGCATCACCCATTCAAATGAGGAACACCAGTATACCCCACTGCAGGATCATGGGATGCTAGCCAGGGTGCCAACATGCCCACATATGGTCACCAATCACAGCAAAAGAGTTACAGAGCACTGAGGTACTTCCCCTAAGAACTTAAGAGATTGTCTAAATCCTGGAGAAACCAACATGATGTCACCAAACTAAGCAAAGTATCACTAAGTGCCCCTAGCCACAGAGGCACTCACATGCAATTCCAACATTGAATGGGGCTGAAGAATCCACATGGAGAATGCATTACTGTGTCTACCTGGAACCAACAATAAAACACCCCATTCAATGGTCATTATCGAAAATACCTACAAGAGGAATTCCCTCTCCTCAACGCACACTTCAGAGTAATAGAAAAAGCAACTGCTCTACCAGTTGACTAGACAACAGTGTAGAGATACAAGGAATACAAAAAACAAAAACAAAAAAAGGAAATATGAAACCACTGAAGGAATATAACGATCCTCAAGTACCTCGTATAGAGCCAGAAGTCCTTGAAATGACTGAAAAAGAATTCTGAAAAACAATTTTAAGGAAACTCAATGAGATACAAGACTAACTTAGATGGCACAACAAAATGAGAAAAATTATCTTGTATCTGAAGGAAGAAATGAATAAAGTAATCAATGCCTTAAGAAAGAATATAGCAGAGCCCCTGGAGCTGAAGAATTAACTCAACGAAATAAAAACACAATGTAGAGCTTAAACAGCAGGTTCGAACAAGCAGAAGAAAGAATTTCTGATCTTGAAGATGGTCTTTTTGAAATAAGAAAAGTGGACAAAAAAAGAAAAAAGAACAAACAATGCAGAAAATCTAACACAGCTGGCAGACAACCTGAAGGGAACAAACATCTTAATCAGGGTGTTCCAGAAGGGGAGGAAAAGGGAAAAGGCACTAAAAACATAGTCAATGAAATATTGAAAAAAAATCCCTGGTATACAGAGAGATATGGAACTTTACATACAAGAAGCTCACATATCCTCAAACAGATTCAATCCAAAAAGGTCCTCTCAGAGATATTATGATCAAATTGGCAAAACTCAAAGACAAAGAGAGAATCTTAAAACCACTAACTGAAAAATGTCTAGTCACCTGTAAGGGAGCCCCCAAAAGACTAACAGCAGACTTCTCAATGGAAACCCTAAAGGCCTGAAAAGAATGGAATGATATACTCAAAATACAACAATGAAAAAATTTCCAGACAAAAATACTATATCCAGTAAGGCTATCCTTTACAAAAGAGGGACAAACAATGTATTACCCAGGAAAACCAAAACTATGAAAGCTCATCACTACATGACTATCCCTACAAGAAATTCTCGAGGAAGTACTCCATGTGGAATCTGAAAAAAAATAATCACTATCATGAATACATGAGAAAGAAAACAACCCACTAGTAGAACAAAATGCAAACAAAAAGAAAGAAAATTTCTCTAATCACCTCGAGAAAACCAACAAACATAAAGCACAAGCAATAAAAGGGGGAAAAAGGAACAAAAGATATTTAAAACATGCAAACGAAAATCAGCAAAATTCCAAGAGTAAATCAATGCCTTTCAATAATAACCCTAAACATAAATGGATTAAATTCCTCACTCAAAAGACATAGACTGACCGATTGGATTAAAAAGGTAGACCCAACAATGTGCTGTCCTCAAGAGACTCACCTCACCTTTAAAGACATGCACAGACTAAGAATGAAAGGATGGAAAATGATATACCAAACAAATGGAAATAAAAAACAAATAGGAGTAACTATTATTATATCAGATAAAATAGACTTTAAACCAAAAACAATTAAAAGACAAAAAGAAGGAAATTATAATGATAAACTAATGTATCCAGCAAGAAGACATAAATTTATATGCATCAAACATCTGAACACCCACCAAATAAAGCATAATTTACAAGACCTAAAAAAGATAAACACAAATACAACAATAGCTGGGGCCTGAACAATACTCTCTTAACATTAGAGAGATCATCTAGGCAAAAAAACCAACAAAGAAACACAGGATGTAAACCACACTTTAGACCAAGTGGACTTGGCAGATATCTATAGAACATTTCATAAGAAAACCACAGAACATACATTCTTCTCATCAGCACATAGAACATTCTCCAGAATACATAACCTGTTGGGTTGAAAATCAAGCCTCACAAATTTTTAAGAATTGAAATCATTTCAAGTATCTTTTAAGACCACAATAGATAAAAACTGGAAATCAATAACAACCAAAACTCTGGAAATGAAAAAAAAAAAAAAGGAAATTAAATAACAAGTTCCTAAATGACATACAAATCCAAGAAAAAATTAAACAAGAAATTAAAAACAATTCTCAAAACTAATAAAAATAAAGGCACAACATACCAAAACCTGTGGGATACTGCAAAGGCAGTGTTAAAAGAGAAGTTTATTGCAATAAATCCTTAAATCAAACAATACAAATATTTCAAATAAATTACATTGCAAAGAACTATAAAAACAAGAGTAATCCAATTCCAAAATGAGTGGACAGAAGCAATTAAGATCACAGCAGAACTAAGTGAAATAGAAACCCCAAAATAATATAAAAGATCAATTATTTATAAGTTCTTTTTTGAGAAGATAAAGAAAATACACAAACCATTAGCTAGGTTATCTAAAAAAGAGAGAAGACTGAAATGAAAAAAAAAAAACAGAAATAAAAGAGGAGACATTACAGCTGATACAACAGATATAGAATGGATCATTAGAGATTGTAATAAACAAAAATATGCCAACAAGTTTAAAACCTGGAGGACATGGACAAATTTCAGGACTCATAAAAAACTACAAAGACTGAGCAAAAAAAACATAGAATACCAGAACAGAACAAGAAAAAGCATAGTTGATTGAAGCAGAAATAAGAAGCCCACTCAAAGAAAATTTCAGGACTGGATGGCTTTACTACTGAATTCTACTAAACCTTTAAAGAGAAATTAATACCAATTCTCCTCAAAGGACTCTAAAAAATTGAAACAGAGGCCATTCTCCCAACCCATTCAATGAGGCTAATATCACCCTGATACCCAAACCAGGTAAAATACAACAAAAAAGAAAACAATAAGCCAATGTCTTTGATGAACATACACGCAAACATCCACAATAAAATATTAGCAAATAGAATAGAGCAACATATTTTTTAAAATATACACCATTATCAACTGGGATTCATCCCAGGGATGTAAGGATGTTTCAACATTCACCAAGTCATAAATGCAATACACCACATCAACAAAATCAAGGACAAAAACCATATGATTATATCAATAGATGCAGAAAATCATTTGACAAAATTCGACATCCCTTCATGATACAGACTTTCAGCAAATTAGGTATAAAAGGAAAGTATCTCAACACAATAAAAGTCATATATGACCACCCATATTATCCTGAATGGGGAAAAGTTGAAAGGCTTTCCCTTAAGAACAGGAACAAGACAATGATTCTCACTCTCACCACTTCAATTTAACACAGTATTGGAAATACCAGCCGAACAGTCAGACAAGAGACAGAAACAAAGGGCATCCATACTGGAAAAGATGAAGTTAAACTGTCCCTGCTTGGAGAAGACATGAGAAAACAATCCTAGTATTCATATGGAATGAAAACAAAAACCTGAGGAGATAAAGCAAATCACAGAAAAAAAAAGTCAGAGGTATTATACTATATAACTTCTAATTATACTACAAAGTTGTAGTAACTAAAAGTAGCATGGCACCAGCATAAAAGCTCACAAATGGAACAGAATAGACAACTGGGAACTCAACTGATCTTTGACCTACAGCTAACTTGTCTTTGACAAAGCCATTTAGGGCCAACTGATCTTTGACAAAGCAACCAAGAGCATTCTTTAGGGAAAGACTGCCTCTTTGATATATGGTGATGGGGAAACTTGGCACCCATATATAGATGAATGAAGCTAGACCCATACCTCTCACCTTATACCAAAATCAACTGAAAATGGATTAAAGATTTAAATACACATTCTGAGACTATGAAACTCCTAAAAGAAAATATAGGGGAAACAATTCAGGAAGTAGGACAGGGGAAAACTTAATGAATATGACCCCAGAACTATAGGGAACAAAAGGAAAACTTAACAAATGTGATTCCATTAAACTAGAAAGCTTCTGCACAGCCAAAGAAACAGTTAACAGAATGAAAAGACAACGTACACAGTGGGAGAAAATATTTGCGAATTATGCATCCCACAAGGGACTAATATTCAGAATATACAAGGAATTCAACAACTAACAATAAAAAAAAAAAAACACAGTTAAAAAATGGGCAATGGAGCTGAATAGGCATTTGTCAAAGGAAGATATATGACTGGCCAAAAGATACATGAAAAAATGTTCAACATCACTAAACATCAGGGAAATGCAAATCAAAATCTCTTTTATATGTCTTCTCACCCAAGTTACGTGAGCTATTATGAAAAAGACAGAATAACAAATGCTGGGGAGGATGCAGAATCAGGGGAACTCATCCACACAGTTGCGGGGACTGTAAATTAGTACAGCCATTACAAAAAACAGTATGGATGTTTCTCAAATAACTATAGATAGACTAGTCATATGATCGAGCAATCCCAGTATTGGGAATATTTCCAAAGGATTGGAAATAATCATCATGAAGGGATAACGGCCCTCCCATGTTCATTGCATCTCTATTTACAATAGCCAAATTATGGAACCATCCTAAGTGTCCACTGCCGGATGATTGGGTAAGGAAAATGTGGTATAATATACACAATGGAATACTACTAAGCCATAAAAAGGAATGAAATTCTGCCATTTGCAGCAACATGGATGAGTATGGAGAAAATTAAGTGAAATAAGTCAGACAAGGAAAGAGAAGCATTACATGTTCTCAGGCTTAACTGGGTGCTACAAAAAAAAAAAAAAAAAAAAAAAACGAGGAAAGAAAGAAAGAAAGGAAGAAAGAAGGAAATTAAGAAAAGACCACAACAATACGTTGAACATACAGAAGGGGTGAAGAAACATAAGGATACTAGGAATGGTGGGGATTGAGGGGATGGGTTGGGGAGTGATAGGTAGGGTAAAGGGAATAAAGAAAAGCCACTATTTGTAATAATGAATATGCTAATAATAAATAATAAAAATTAGAAATAAACAGATGACTGGGTACAAAAATTGTAGTGTATATACTGATTGATTACTACTCTGTCATGAAAAAAGTGTGAAATTCTGCCATTTGCAGCAACATAGATGAACTTAGAAAACATTACGTTAAGTAAATTAAGCCAGACACAGAAAGAGAAATAGTACACATCCTCAATCATCAGTGGAAGATAAAAGAAAGAGAGAGACAGAGAGAGAGAGAGAGACAGACACAGAGCATCATAATGATACATTAAACTTTCCAAAAAAAAAAAAAAAAGAGAGAGGGAGATAACAGACTGTGGTTATTAGAGGTGGAAAAGTGTTGGGGGGGATTGGGGAGAAACTAGTTAAGGGTCACGATGATAGATTACATTTTGTAAACATGAGTTTACTAATTATCCTGATTTGGTCACCTCATATTCTACACATGTATTGATATTTGATTCTATACCCCACAAATATATAATCAATTATCTTACTATTAGAAAAATGCATTTCTGTAATAGTTAGAGATTTAAGCATTTTTCATATATATGTTGGCCATTTGTATGTTTTCTTTTAAGAAATGTTTCTTCAAGTTCATTGCCCATTTTTATTAGGTTTTTTTTCTTGTGATTGAATACTTTGAGTTCCTTTCTTATTATAAATATTAGTCCCTTATTCAATGTGTAATCTACAATTACATTTTCTCAATCCATGGAATGTCTCTTCACTCTGTTGATTGTTTCCTTTGCTGTTCAGAACCTTTCAAGTTTGATACAATCTCATATGTCCATTTCTGCTTCTCTTGCTTGTGATATTATTTAACAAATCATTGCTCACACCAATATCATGAATGTTTTCCCCTGTGTTCTCTTCTATTAGTTTTATAGTTTTGGTTCTTATATTTAGGCCTTAAATCATTTTTAACTGCTTCTACTACAGGGGATGAAATGAGTCAATTTTCATTGTTTTGTATGTGGATATCCAGTTGTGAAAGGTGGATATCCACATAGAATTTATTGAAGATACTGTATATGTTCTTGACACCTTTGTCAAAAATCAATTGGCCATAGATGTGTGGGTTTATTTCTGCATTGTCTATCCTATACTATTGTCAACATGTCTGTTTTTATTCCAGGACCACGCTATTTTGATTACTAGAGCTTTGTGATATATCTGTCTCTCCCTAGACTTTACATTTAAAGAAAATTTAGATTTATGAAGAAATTGAGCAGAAAGCACAGATAATTCCCATACCCACCCCACCCCACATCCCGCCCACACTTTCTCTTGTTATTAACATGTTACATCTGTGTGCTACATTCATTACAATAATGAACCTGTTGGGCCTGTATGACCAGGAGGACCAGAAAGCGGCAACAAAGTAGCCACGGAGCCTCCATCTTGTTAACTCCACCAGCCTCCATCTTGTTAACTCCTCCACTCCCCCCCTTTACCCTTACCTGAAGGCAGGAAACAGAAACTAAACCCTGTTCAATTTCATACCCTATATGGGCAAAAAACCCACCAACAGCCCTCCCCTATAAATATCTATTTGTATTCACCCTGGGCATGACTTCCCCCACCTCACTCCCTTCTAAGCCATGGAGCCTTGCCCAAGAGTGCTTCCATTAAAGCTTTTCTTGAACCCATTGCCTGGCTCCTTTCCTTACTTACCACTGCTGATTTGAACTTGACATCTGGTGCTAAAACCTGGAAGGAGGTTGATGCCCCACTCCAGTGGAAGGCCTCTCTCCTCTCGTTACCAGGACCTCATTTGAGCCCCATGCCTCAAGACACTGGGTAAGTTCCCAATTCCACGAACCAACCTGGGTGGCCCTGCCTGAAAATGTGGCCACATCAGGGCAATTCAACCAAGTCACCAGGAGACACTCATCTGGCACCTGAAGGTGGTGAGATGTCCCAATCTTCACAGTAGCTTCTTTTAATCCATTAGTAGCCCGGGAATCCAAACGGGGATGCCTATTTGAATCCCTGGCCTGCACAACAAGGAATCATGAAAACTAGAAAAAATCAAGAAAAATCTAACCCTAAAACCCCTTTTGGGCTCAACACTGGTTGGCCTCTCACAGGATTTGAGGGACACCTCAGGCATTGCTGTTTGGGTGTGAGGGGGGCCAGAACCTCCAGCTCCTCTCATTTTTCTCAGTACACCCCATTCCCCTTCATATACCGAAGAAGAAACTCAGACACTCAAGCAGTTGGGGGGAATTACTGGGGACAAGGGTTGGATTTTTATCCAAAATAAGGTCCCCCTCCTGGGACATCTAGCCTGCAGCATCATTACAGACGTCCACCAATCCCTCCACATTGGCCCGAAAGCTTTATATCGGTTCCTCGAACCCCTTTTCCATAACCCACACCCCCGAAAGCTCATTGAGGGGGTTCATCAGTCTTGCAACACCTGTTCTGCTGTTCACTCTCAAGGGGGAATTTGCAGAGTGGGACCTAACCATCAACTCTGAGGCCATCAACCGGGGGAGGACCGGCAGCTTGATTTGACCCACATGCCACATCACAAAACCTGTCATTACTTACTAACTTTGGTGGACACCTTTACAGGATGGATAGAGGCTTGCCCCACAGCTCAAGAAACAGCGGACATGGTAGCCACTGTACTCACTGAACATATCATCCCAAGGTTTGGCCTCCCACAGACCTTACAATACAATTTGACAATGGCCCAGCCTTCCCCTCCAGTGTCACCCTGCAGGTCTCCAAAATTCTGAATGTCACCTGGAAACTCCACATTTCTTACCATCCCCAATCATCGAGTAAGGTTGAGAGCCAATGGCCTTCTCAAGGAACATCTTACAAAACTTTCCCTCAGGACCCACTTATCTTGGCTAACCCTCCTCCCGTTGGCACTTATAATGCTTAGGACCACCCCTAAGGAACCATCAGGCCCCAGCCCTTTTGAATTCCTCTATGGATGGCCCTTTCTGCTGACCCACAACTTTCCGGCCTCACCCCCGCCCCTTTTATCCTACCTACCCTACCTAACCCTTTTAAGGGCCCTTTTGTGGGCTCATGCTGACTCAATTACTCCCACCCCTGTGGGCCCCAATGTGGATACTCTCCAGGCTTTAACCCGAGGGGATGGCATCTTACTAAAAGAACCATATCCAAAAACCCTACAGCCCAGGTGGACTGGTCCCTACACAGTGGTTCTAACCACACTTACAGCTGCAAAACTCCTGGGACACCATCCCTGGGTACACCTTTCCAAAGTTGAGCACCCCCTCTCTGAGGCCCCCTCCCAAGATGTATGGACAGCCCAGCCCTTGGGGCCTACCCGGGTTCAGCTATCACATCACCATTCTCCTCCTGACCCTGTCTCTTAGTCCCACTGCTACTGATTCAGGGTACAGATATCAGTTTTGTTTACCAGAAACCTGGAAGATCAATCATCAGACCCATGCCAGACTTATTTCTACTACTGACTGCCAACTGCAGGGATGCCAGTACTCAGTTAATTTCTCTATCCCCGCTTTTAACTCTGCCCCATGAGGAAGCTCAAACCCCACTATCTGTTTTGTTTATGACCAAACACATTACAACTGCCACACTTACTGGGTTCAAACTAATGGTGGTTGCCCTTTATCATTATTGCACAATGCACACCGCCCAGCTGGATATTGCAGGTACCAAATGGGCCCAGTACTGCCTCACCTCTAACAGAAGAAACACCTATTATTTAACAATTCCAGACCCATGGGATGATGGCTGGGCCACTGGAGTCAATGCCAAACTGTACCGTTGGCCCTTCCAGTCTTACCCCGCCACTTCCCTTAACATTTACAGGGCCTACACACAGGTCATCCCTCAGGTCTTTTCTGTTCTCAGTAACCAGACTAGTGTTATCCTGGCACAGGAGCAACTCCTCCAAGAATACCTGCAGCTTGGCCCTCATCTAGGTCAAGACGTCTTCTCCTGGGTAAAGCTCATTCAACAGGGTGTCACTATCACCAACCTTTGTGGCATGGGTAACTTGTCTCACTGCATTCTGTGTGCGGCTTTAGGTAAATCCCCATTGGTGGCTGTCCCCCTTCCTGGCCCATTTAATCTATCCACTCCCACTCCAACTCCTCAGGGGTTTTCACCCTTTCTCCAAAACATTCACTTGTTTACTAACCCCCAAGCTCCAATTTTGCCCTTCTTCTACTCTTCCCCTAATTCCTCTCTTTGCAATACAATCCAACCAAATGCCACCAGCCAACTTGCCTCCATTGCAGTTTTCTTTTGGTGCAATGGCACCCTCTCCAAGTCTCTCAATGCCTCTGCCTCCCTCTTTTGCCAGCTTGTTTCATTGGTCCCACAGCTCACTGTTTATAGCCAGGCCAAAATTATTGTCCTAGTTAATCCCCCAGAAAAACAAAAACATGCAGCTTTTCTCCCCCTAGTCCTCTGGGTCTCTCTGGCCTCTTACCCCGTGGCCATGGAGCCAGGCATAGGGGCTCTTCTCCACTCTGTAGATTCCACAGGGACATTTCCAAAAGACTCCAGGTGGCTATTGAGGCCACAGCGGAGTCTCTAGCCTCCCTGCAGTGCCAGATCACATCGGTAGCTCGAATAGCCCTAAAGAACCAATGCACCTTGGACCTCCTCACTGCGGATAGAGGTGGCACCTGCATGTTCCTCAACAAAGAATGCTGTTACTACATCAATGAAACAGGCATGGTCAAAACCAATCTCCACACTCTCACCAAAGTTCGTGAGGCCCTTCTGACCTGGTACCACCCAAGAGACCCTACCTCACATCATTGGTGGCAAAACCCATTAAACACTCGGCTACTCCGTGAACTAAGCCCACTCCTTATTTTCGGGATATTTTTAACTGCAGTCCCTTGTCTCCTTTGCTTCATTCAGGAACAAATTTGAGAAGTGACTAGGGTATCCATCAACCAGTTTCTCCCCACTCTTACTTCCACGTGCCCACTTCCGACAGCCCCTATGATGCCCCTTACTCAGCAGGAAGTAGACAGATCTGAGTCATCGCTCTATAACAACAAAAAGGTTGCAATTTTGGGCCAATGGGACTGGGGGGACCGGAAGGCAGCAACAAAGTAGCAACAGAGCCTCCATCTTGTTAACCCCACCAGCCTCCATCTTGTTAACTGCACCCCTCCACCCCTTTACCCTCCCCTGAAGGCGGGAATCAGAAACTCAGCCCTGCTCAATTCCATACCATATGTGGGCAAAAAACCCACCAACAGCCCTCCCTTATAAATACCTGTTTGTATCTACCAAGGGCGAGAATTATCTGGCCTCACTCCCTTGACAGCCACAGAACCTCACCCGAGAGTGCTTCCATTAAAGCTTGCCTCAAACCAATTGCCTGGCTCCTTTCCTTACTTACCAACACTGATTTGAACTGGACAGAACCAATAATGACATGTAACTATTAAGTGAATTTTATGGTTGGGTTCTGTAACATATTTTGAAATTGGAAAGTGTAATGTCTCCAGCTTTGTCCATTTTAGTCAAGATTGTTTGGCTTTTTTGGCCTTTTATGGTTTCATACAAATGTTAGAATTGTTTTGTTTTTTTTTTCTGTGAAAAATAACATTGGTTTTTTTGAACAGGTAGCATTCAATTTCTTGAATTCCTTGGAAAGTGCAGTGCAATAAACTTCCCGCCACCCAACACAATGAAGCTTAAAACCTGTTTTAACTGTTGAGAGTGGGAAATCCTATTATAAAAAGTGAAAGGCAGGGTCTTGAAGAATTTATAAAGCTGATAGTTTAATGGTGGTCACGGGCATGGTTCTTATTGTTTTAAAAGCTGAGCACATGAGAGTCTCTCTCTGTGCTTCCATCACCTTGCATTGTGACACCTTGTGTCACGGTCACCACCACTAGAAGAATTCCCTGGACTTTGATCTTACCAAGCTTCAAAATTGTAAGGAATATTTTTTTTCTCTATAAATCACCTAGTACCATGTATTTTGTTATAAGAAACAGAAACGAACTAATACAGGTAGTATAAATGTTTTAACAATACTAACTTTTCCAATTCATAAACATGGGATGACTTTCCATTTATTTGTTTCCACTTCAATTCCTTTCATTAATGCTTTATAGCTTTCAGTATACAGATCTTTTATTTCGTTTTAAAAAATTTATCCCTAAACATTTTTTATGCTACTGTAAATTGAATTTTTTTCTTAATTGCTTTCATAGATACATCATTGTTAATGTATAGAATTTCTACTGAGTTTTATTAATTTAATTTTATTTTGTCAATATACAATGTGGTTGATTATTGTGGCCCATTACTGAAACCTCCCTCCATCCTCCTCTCTCCCCCCTCCCTCCCAACAACTTCCTTTCAGTTCTCTTGCCATATCAACTTCAAGGAATTGTAATTGTTGTGTATCCTTCCCTCCCCCACCCCAGGTTATTTGTGTATTTATTTTTTTAAGCTCCCACACATAAATGAGGACATATGATATTTCTCTTTCTGTGCCTGACTTGTTTCACTTTAAATAATTGTCTCTAGGTCCATCTATGTTTTTGCAAATGACAGTATTTCATTCTTTTTTATTGCACAGTAGTATTCCAATGTGTAGCTATACCACGTTTTCCATATCCACTCATCTGATGATGCACATTTGGGCTGGTTCCAACACTTAGCTACTGTAAAGGGTGTTGCAAAGAACATTGGAGAACAGGTACAGCTTTGACTTCATGTTTTCCATTCCTCTGGGTATATTCCCAACAGTGGGGTAGCTGGGTCATATGGTAGATCTATCTGCAATAGTTTGAATAGCCTCCATACCATTTTCCAAAGAGACTGCACCATTTTGCAATCCCACCAACAGTGTATGAGAGTTCCATTTTCTTGCAACCTTTACAGCATGTATCATTCACAGTCTTTTGGATATCAGCCATCCTAAGTGGGGTGAGATGGTATCTCAATGTGGTTTTAATTTGCATTTCTGAATGCTGAGTGATGTTGAGCATTTTTTCATGTGGTTTGTTGGCCATCTGTATATCTTCCTTTGAGAAAAGCCTATTTAGCTCTTTTGCCCATTTTTTAATTAGGTTACTTGTTTTTCTATGGTAAAGTTGTTTGAGTTCCTTGCATACTCTGGGTATTAATCTTTTGTCAGATGTATATTTTGCAAGTATTTTCTCCCACTCTGTTGGTTGTCCTTTAACTCTGTTAATAGAAGATTTTTAGTTTGATATAATCCCTTTTATTTATTTTTCCTTTGGAGGTGTATTCATGAAGTCTGTGCCCAGTCCTACTTCCTGAAGTGTTTCTCCTGTTTTCTTTAAGAAGTTTTATTGTTTCAGGGTGTATATTTAAGTCTTTAATTCATTTGGAGTTGATTTTAGTATATAGTGGCAGGTATAATCTAGTTTCATTCTCCTGCTTATGGATATCCAGATATCCCAGAAGAATTTGCTGAATTGCCAGTATGTTCCTTAGTGTTTAGGCTTGGTGACTTTGTCAAAGACCAGATTTCTGTAGGTGTGTGGGTTGATTTCTGGATTTTCTATTCTATTCCATTGATCAGTGTGTCTGTTTTTATGCCAGAACCATGCTGTTTTGGTTATTATAACTTTGTAGTATAATTTAAGGCCAGGTAGTGTTATGACTCCAGCTTTATTTATTTATTTATTTATTTATTTATTTATTTATTTATTTATTTATTTATTTATTTTGCTCAGAATTGCTTTCGTTATGTGTGGCCTTTTGTCATTCCATATAAATGTCTGGATAGATTTTTCCATTTCTGAGAAAAATGTCATTGGAATTTTAGTGTGTATTGCATTGAATTCATATATCACTTTGGGAAGTATGGACATTTTCACAATGTTGATTCTTCTAATCCAGGAGCATGGGACATCTTTCCATCTTCTTGTGTCCTCTTTCATTTCTCTCAACAGTGCTTTGTAGTTCTCATTATAGAGATTTTTCACATCCTTTGTGAACTCTATCACTACATATTTTATTTTTGGGGGTGGCTATTGTAAATAGACAAGCTTTATTGATTTTTGTTTTTGCATGTTCACTTTTGGAGAATAGAAATACTACTGGTTTTTGTGTGTTGAATTTGTATCCTGCTACTTTGTCAAAATTGTTTATCAATTACAAGAATTTTTTTGTTGAGGCTTTAGGCTGTTTGATATATAGGATCATGTCATCTGCTAACAGGGACAGTTTGACTTCATCTTTTCCAATCTGGATTCCCTTTATTTCCTTCTCTTCTCTGGTTGCTCGGGCTAGTACTTCCAACATTATGTTGAATAAAATTGGTGGGAGTGGGCATCCTTTTCTAGTTCCTGTACTTAAAGGAAAAGCTGAAAGCTTTTCAACATTATATTGACAGTGGGTTTATCATAAATGGCTTTAATTATATTGAGATACTTTCCATCTACCTTATAGAGAGTCTTTAAATGAATGAGTGTTGAATTTTATCAAATGCTTTTCCAGCATCTATAGAGTTGATCATATGGTCCTATTATTTGATTTTATTGATACAGTGTATCACATTTATTGATTTGTGTATGTTGAACCAACCTTGCATCCCTGGGATGAATCTCCCTTGATTGTGGTGTATAATAATTTTGCATACATGTTGCTGTATTCTGTTAGCCAATATTTTATTGAGGATATTTGAATGTATATTCATCAAGGATATTGGTCTGTAATTTTCCTTTTTTACTTGTATCTTTACCTGGTTTTGATATCAGGGTTAAGTTTGCTTCATAGAATGAGTTTGGGGAATTGGTTCTTTTTCAATCTTTTGGAATAATTAGTAGAGAATTGGTGTCAGTTACTCTTTGAATGTTTGGTAGAATTCTGATGTGAATAAATCTGGCCCTGGGCTTTTCTTTTTTTTGGAATCTTCTGATAACAGCTTCAATCTCTCTTATTGTTATTAGTCTGGTCTGATTTTTTACATCTTCTTGGCTAAGTTTTGGTCATTTGCGTGTGTCCAGAAATTTATCTATTTTCTCCAGATTTTCAAATTTGTTGGCATATAGCTGTTTATAGTAGTATCAAATGATTCGTGTATTTCAGATATATCAGCTGCAATATCACTTTTTTATTTCTAATTTTTGTTATCCGTGTCTTCTCTCTTCTTTTATTAGTTAGCCCTGCGAATGGATTGTCAATTTTATTTATCTTTTCATATAACCAAATTTTGATTCATTTTTTTGGTATCATTTTTGGGTTTCAATGTCATTAAGTTCTGCTCTGATCTTAATGACATCTTTCTGTCTGCTAACTTTGGGTTTGGATTGTTCTTATTTTCTAGTTCTTTAAAGTGAAGTATTAGGTTGTTCACTTGCCATCTTTACATTCTTCTGAAGTAAGCATTTAATGTAATAAATTTCCCCCTTAGTACTGCTTTTGCAGTATCCCATAGGTTTTGGTATGATGTATCATTGTCTTCATTAGTTTCAGTTATTTTTTGATTTCCTGTTTGATTTCTTCTTGGACCCATACATCATTAAGTAGAATGCTGTTTAATTTCCAAGTGTTTGTATAGTTCTCAGAGTTTCATTTGTTATTGATTTCTAATTTTACTTCATCATGGTCTGAAAAAAATACCTGTTATAATTCCAATTGTTTTGAATTTGTTGAGACTTGATTTGTGACCTAACATGTGATCTATCCTGGAGAATGATCCATGTGCTGATGAGAAGAATGAATATTCTGAGGTGGTTGAATGGAATGTTCTGTAGATATATGCCAAGTCCAATGGGTCTAGAGTGTTATTTAGATCTTGTGTTTTTCTGCTGATTCTTTTCTTAGATGAACTTTCCAGTATTGTTAGTGGGCCGTTCAGTTTGCCTCCTATTGTGGTATTTCCTTCTTTAGGTCTAATAGAGTTTGCTTTATAAATCTTGCTGCTCCAACATTGGGTGCATATATATTTATGACTGTTGTGTGTTCTTGATGGATCAATCCTTTTATCATTACGTAGTGTGCCTCATTATCTCTTTTTATGGTTTTTAGGTTAAAATGTATTTTATCAGTGACAAGAATAGCTACTCCAGCTCATTTTACATTTCTGTTTGCATGGTAAATCTTTTTCCATCTTTTTCCTCTTAGTCTATGTGAGTCTTTATAGGTGAGGTTGGTCTCTTGAAGGCAGCATATACTTGGTTTCCCCTTTTTAATCCAGCCAGCCAGTCTGTGTCTTTTGACTGGGGAATTTAATTCTTTTGCATCTAGTTGTTGTTGGAAAGTGTTGATTTACACCTAGCATTTCATTAATTTTTGTTTGGATGTCTTGAGTGTCTTTGTTCCTTTCGTTCTGATTTAATGTTTGTCTTCTGTATTTGTTTGTTCCTTGGGTTGTAGATAAACATTTCTTTTTCTCTTCATTGTTGGCATTTGAATTTTACTTGTGGGTTTTGATTTCCTTAAGGTTTTTTTTTGGCAGTTATACTTATTTTTCAGGTACCAAACCCAGTATTCCCTTAAGAATGTATTGTAAGTGTGGTCTTGTGGTAGCGAACTCCTGCACTACTTCTTTGTCTGAGAAATATACAACTTGCCCTTCATTTCAGAAGGATAGCCTTGTGGGATAGAGTATTCTTGGCTGGCAATTTCTGTCTTTTACTGTGTTCAATATATCATCCCATTCCTTTCTGGCTTTTAGGGTTAGTGATGAAAAGTCTGATGTTAGTCTGATTGGGGCTCCCCTATAGGTGACCTGATGATTCTCTCTTGCAGCTTTTAAGGTTCTCTCTTTGTCTTTGAATTTTGCCAATTGACTATAACATGTCTTGGAGAAGACTTTTTTGGGTTGAATCTGTCTGGGGATCTTTGAGCTTCGTGAATCTGAAGATATGTGTCTTTTCCTATACCTGGGAAGTTTTCTGCAACTATATTGTTGAATATGTTTTCAGTGCAATCTCCTTTTTCCTCCCCTTCTGGAAGGCCCATGTCTCAGATATTTGAGCACTTAAGGTTGTCTGATATCTCTCTTACATTTTCTTCAATGTTGTTAATTCTTTTTTTTTTCTTTCTTTCTTTCTTTCTTTTTTTTTTTTTTGACTGTCCGTGTTATTTCAAAAAGCCCATCATCAAGGTCAGAAGTTCTCTCTTCTGCTTCTGCAAGTCTGCTGGTTAAACTCTCTGTTGTGTTTTTTATTTTGTTGAATGAATTCTTCAGCTTGGCAAGCTCTGCTACATTTCTTTTCAGGGTATTCATTTCCTTGTCCATTTCTTTCAGATCCTATATTCTTTTCCTCATTTCATTGTGTTGTCTAGCTTGGTTTTCTTGTATCTCATTTAGTTTCCTTAGAATGATCACTTGAAATTCCTTGTCAGACATTTCAAGGGCTTCTTGTTCTATAGGAGTGCTTGAGAATTATTACCATTTGGTGGTGTACTTTCTTGATTTTTCATATTTCTGGTATCTTTCCTTTGATGTTTAGTCACTGTGGCATGGGATTTCATGGTCCACTGGTTCGACACTGTTGTCTGGCTAGGATGCTGCTGGGGTTGCCAGTTTGGCATGGCTGCATCAGTGCCTCAGATTCTGCTCGGTTGCCCGCTGGTGCCTCTGGTGCGTGGTCACCTTGGGCCTTGGGCCTCTTTCAGGAGGTGACTCTCTGGGCATATAGTCTTTGCAGATCTTGGACCTCTCTACATGGGCGCTTCTCTGCTTGGTTCACTTGGCCAGGCTGGGGATTGATTCGGGCAGCAGTGGTGGGTCTACCTACAGGGGCATGTTCTGGCACCACAGGGCACCTGGTCTCCATGGATCTTAGGCCTCTATGGCTGGGTTCTTCTGTGATTGGTGTGCACTCAGCCAGGCTTGGGATGGAGTCGGGCTGTGACAGTGAGGCCTACCTGCAGGGTCACACACTGGCACCACAGGGCAGATGGCCCATGGATCTTGGGCCTCTCTGGCTGGGCCTCTCCTCTGCTCAATTTTGTAAGTTGATTTTTATCCTGAAATTACACTGTATTTGTTCATTAGTTATAATATTTTATGGTGGAGCCTTTGAAATTTTCTATATATAACATCATGTAGTCAGCAATCAGAGATAATTTCACTTGATCCTTTCCTATTTGAATGCTTTTTATTTCTTTTTGGCCTAATTGCTCTGCCTAGGACTTCCTGTGCTACATTCAATACAAGTGGTGAGAGTGCACATCTTTTTCTCCTTCCTGATCTTAGAGGAAAAGCCTTCAACTTTTCACCATTAAATATATTAGCTGTGGGCTTGTTATATATGGTCTTTATTGTGCAGTGATATATCGCTTCCATGCCTAATGTGTTGAGATCTTATGTCATGAAAAGATGTTCAATTTTGAAGAATAGTTTTGTATGTTTACTGAGATTATCATGTCACTTTTGTCTTTTTTTCTGTTAATGGGGTATATCACATTTATTGATTTGTGCATGTTGAACCATATTTCCATCCAAGGAAAAATCCAACTTGATCACAGTAAATGGTCCTTTTAAAGTACTGTTGAATATGGTTTGCTAAAATTTTGTTGAGGATATTTGCATCTATGTTCATCTGTGATATTGGCATGTAGCTTTTTATTCTTGTAGTGTCTATGTTTGTCTTTGTTTCAGGGATAATCCTGTTTTGGAAAATGTGAGTGTACTCAGCCTCTTGAATTTTTTTGAATACTTTGAGAAAAATTGGTATTAGCTGTTCTTTATTTTTCTTTTTCTACATTTTTTAAAAATTTTACTTATTTATGGGATACAGAGTCGACTGTCAGTATTTTGGTACAGTATGTGATGATCAAATCCGTATTATTAGCATGTTCATCATTACAAATTGTAATTACACTTGTGTTCCTTACCCAATTACTTCCTAACAGCCCTCCACTCCCATTTCCTACCTCTAGTAGTTATAAGCCTGTTCTCTCCTTCAGAAAGTTCAATGTTATGTTGTGATTCATTCATTCTTTATTTTGTTGCTCCCACATTAGAGTGAGGATATGTGGTAATTCTCTTTCTGTGTCTGGCTTATTTCACTTAAAATAACTTTCTCCAAACTCATCCGTGTTGCTGCAGATGTCAGAATTCTGTTCCTTTTATGGCTGAGTAGTATTCTGTTGTGTATATATACCATATTTTCCTTATCCAGTCATCTGTCAATGGATGTATAGCTTGGTTTCATATCTTGGCTATTGTAAATAAAGCTGCAATGAACATGTGAGTGAAGGTTTCCCTTCGACATGATGATTTCCCAGGAGTGGAATGCTGGATCATATGATAGTTGCATCTGTAGCTGTTTGAGAAACCTCCATGTATTTCGTAATGACTCTACTAATTTACAGTCCAACCAAAAGTGTAGAAGAGTTCCACTTTCTCCAAATTCTTTCAACAATTTATTATTCTCTTTTTGATTATAGACAGTCTAACTGGGGTGAGATGTTATCTCAGTGTGGTTATGATTTGCATTTCCCTGATGATTTGTTATGCTGAGCTTTTTTTCATGTAACTGCTGTTCGTTTGTATCTCTTCATTTGAAAAATATCTATTCAGCTCTTTTGCCCATTTTTCTATTGAATCTTTTGATTTTTAGTGTGAACTTATTTAAGTTTTTTTCTATTTTCTAGATATTAATTTTTTGTTGAAACGGATAGCTTCCAAATAATTTCTCCCATTCTGTAGGTTGCCTTTACACTCTGTTGATTGTCTCGTTTGCTGCGCAAAAGCTTATTAGTTTGATATAGTTCTATTTATTTTTTTATTTTGTTGTTTGTGCTTTTTCTTTCTTATTCATAAATTGTTTGCCTAGTCTTCTGTCCTGAAGTGTTTCCCCTTTGTTTGCACCTCGAAATTTTTTAGTTTCAGGTCTTCTACTTCAGTCTTTAATACATTTTGAGTTGATTTTTGTGTATGGTAAGAGGTATAGTTCTAGTTTTTTTCTTCTACACATGGATACCTAGTTTTTCCAGCACCATTTACTGAAGAAGCCCAATGTAAGTTCTTGGAGCCTTTGTCAAAGGCCAGTTGACTGTAAGAACTTGGGTGACGTCAGTGCTCTGTATTCTATTCCATTGGTCTATGTGGCTATTTTTATGCCAGTACCATGCTGTGTTGGTTACTGTAGCTTAAAGTGTGATTTGATATCAAATAATATAATGGCTCCATATTTTTTCTCTTTCAGATTGCTTTATCTACTCAGGCTCTTTTGTTGTTTCATATGAAGTTTAGGATTGTTTTTTCTATTATGGTGAGGAATGTTGCTGGTATTTTGTTGTGGATTGCACTCAATCTGTAGGTCTCCATTCGTAGTATGGACATTCACATTAATTTTTCCAACCCATGAACAAGGAATGTCTTTCCATTTTTGGTGTCCTCTCTAATTCCTTTCAACAGAGTTTTGTAGCAGTCATTGTAGAGTTCTTTCATCTCTCTGGTTAATTTTTTTCCTAAGTATTTTATTCTTTGGTAGCTACTATAAGTGAGCTTTCTTTCTCGATTTCTTTTGCTCCTTGTTCTTTGTTGGTGTATAAGAACGCTATTCATTTTTGTACATTGATTTTGTTTCCTGCAACTTTACTTAATTCAGTTATGTGAGTGTCACCTCTCTCAGGGTGATGGAGATGCAAAGGATTACTCAAAACCCATTTCTCCTGAGCAGTGAGAAGCCCGAAGCGGTTACCCCCAGGAATAATTCGTTGAATAGAAGAAAGATCCTGGGAATAGCCCCAGATCAGCTTTTCTCTCTGTTTTTATTCTCCAGTCAAGAAAGTTACAGAAAAGGAACATAGGTGGTTACAAAAAAAACAATCAGATAATCTTCGTACTTTTGCATCATAAGATTTAGCTGCACCCAGGACATTGCTCTTAGAGCATTTTTGTTGTGTTACAATTTTTTAAAAATCTACAACAGAGACGTTAGTCCTGGGAAAGTGTCCTGCTTTTTCCCAAGCTTAGCATTTCTATGTGTTAGGCCCTGTGAAATACATTTGCATTATTCATGTTGGTATCATGCACATGTTAGCACTTCTTTAAAAGGTGGGTTGAATTCAACAATGAAGACATCCACTGTTGGGCATTTTATTTTATTTTGTCCTGATGGGAGTATTTAAATTACACATTCCATCTCCTTATTCTCATTTAGATTTCCATTTTCTTTGTAATTCAGTCTTAGTAGGCATATATTTCTAACAATTTATCCATTTCTGTTAGGTTGTCCAACTTATTGGCATATAATTGTGTATAGCAGTGTCTTATGATCCTTGTATTTCTGTTACCAGTTGTGATTACTTGTCTTTCATTTTTGTTTTTATTTATTTGAGTCTTTCTCCTTTTTTCCAAATTAGTTTATTGAAGGATTTCTCAATAGAGTTTATTTTTTTTATAAAAAGAAAAGAGTTTTGCTAATCTTTTCAAACATGTCATATTTTCTGTTGTATTGCGATTTGGTTTTCTGGGACAGGGGTATTTCCTCACTACACACATGACACCCATCATTTCCTAAGTCATGCACAGTCTCTACAAAGTTACCATGGAGCATGCTCCAGGCCCACCTATGCGCAGCAATTCCTGACTATGACTTCTTTTTAACCTCAAAGAATATGCCCGACCATTGAATTAAAAGAGCTTCCTTCCTCCTGTCATTCTTTCCTCCCATTCCTTTTTTACTAATTTCTTCCTTCCACATGCTCAAAGGGTAGGGTGGAAAAACAAAGTCATTTGGGAGCAAACACAGACAAATATTGTCCCACTCCTGCTCTTTCTCTCTTTCCCCTTCTCTTTTTCTCTCTCTATCTCTCTCTCACTCGCACACTTTCTTTCTGTGTTTCTGTTTGAGACCAAAGTTATAAAATATTTCTTTATTTTGTTAATAATTGTATAACTAATTTTGTGCATTAATTGGCTATATTTTTATTGAAATACAAGTAAAGGCTCAAAAGTTAAAAATTAATAAAAGAAATCAAGAATATTTGTGAAGAAGAGAACAGGATGTGCAGCATCCTGGGGTCTTGTCATTCTGCTACATATAGTACCTGTCAACATCTCTGTTTTCAAAACCCCAAACCACTTTTAGGGTATAATATATCTCAGTTCTAATCACAAAAACTGTCTTTCTAAATGGGATTTAATGTTGGTGGCGCTACCTGCAACAGATCATTTAGTGGCGGCAACTCAAAACAATGGCAACAAGAATCAAGGAATCCAGGTTCCCACTTTTCCCTACCTACCAATTTTTGTGATCTACAAGAGGTCACTTACATATGCTTGCTTCCCTCTTCCTTATAGTGATAATAGATGCCCAAATGTTATTCTTACTGAAGTAAATATGTTGCCTCTTTATCAGCCTCTTGAGGGCCGTTTTGATATCCTTATTCCTCAGACTATAGATCAGAGGGTTCAACAGGGGAATAAAGATAACATAGAAAATGGACAGCACCTTGTGCTTCATGGAGTGGCTAGAGCCAGGATGCATGTACACAGAGAGGGCTGTGCTATAGAAGAGCGTCACAGCAGCCAGATGGGAGACACAGGTGTTGAAGGCCTTGGCACTTCTTTTAACTGAAGATATTTTCAGGATGGAAGCTGCAATGAAAGCATATGATAAGAGGATAACAAACAAAGAACCCAACCCCACAAAAATAGCTACCAGGAAAACAATCAGTTGGCACATGAATGGATTGGAGCAAGATATAGAAATAACCTGAATTATGTCACACAAGAAATGTTGAATGATATTTGGTCCACAGTAGGAGAGATTAAAACAAGGGACTACATGAACTAAGCTACTGAGAAAACCACTAGCACAGGCCCCAGCAATCATCTTCCAACAGCGGCTGGGTACCATGATGGCTGAGTACTGCAGAGGGTCACCTATGGCAACGTACCGGTCATAGGCCATAGCAGCCAAGAGGCAGCACTCAGTCAGACCCATCCAGGCCCTGACAAAATACTGAGTGGCACAGGCCATGAAGGAAATTGTTTTCTCATCTCTTAAGAAGTCTGAGAGCATCCTTGGGCTGATGGAGGAAGAATAGCAGACGTCTATAAATGACAGGGAACTGAGAAAAAGGTACATAGGTGTGTGCAGGTTGGAATTGATCTTGATGACAATGATAAGACACAGGTTCCAGATGAGAGTCCCAAGGTAGATGCCCAGAAAGACTGGAAAGAGGATGAGCTGCAGCTCTTTTTCATCTGAAAGTCCCAGGAGAATTAACATGGCCACAGAGGTGTGGTTCTCAACCCCTTCCATAGATTTGTTTTGTGCCATCTGCTGAGACAAGGGGCAGAGAAGGAATTATTTTTATTCTCATAAATAAAAGGAAATATAAATAATTTTTTTCAGTCAGGCTCCTGGCTACATATGTAATCTTGAGTCATCAAGGTTGAGTTAGCTTGTGCTGTCCATGTACAATCAACAACTGTAACTTTAAAAATCTCTTTGATAAATATTATCACTCTGTCTGGGACAAAAGACCGCAAATCATCATTTGTACGATACCATGTAAAATTTTATGTTTCTCATGCCAGGTTTTGCAAATATATGAGACTTTGGAGATTGGTCAGTGAGGAAAATACTGTCATTTCTCTATATGGTGTAATAGAACAATATTGCTCAGGCATGGATCTGCCATTCACTCAATGCTTGGAGACACCCCTGAATTATTCTGCGCCTCCTGTGTAAAATGACGATGCTGGAGTAGGTCCTCTATAAAATGTCTTCAAAAACTAACATTCAATATATTTATAATCAGGGAGTATAGATAATTCTCTTACTGCTTTTCTTTTCTCATAATGCCTGGAGAGATAAAAGAATAATGTAGCAGGATGATGTGAAACGTGACGTACCAAGAATCAGCTTAGAAATAGATGTGACTTAACTGACTTAATGACTCTAGAAAGGCTCCTGAGAAGTTAAAAAGAGATGATGAAGGAGCCATTATGCTCACAACTTGCAGGTGCATGTTTTTCTTTTCTCAAATCAGAGATATTTATGAGGTATATTTTCTAGGACAGTGATTTTTAGTCTTCTTGTGGTCATTGACAGTTTTAAAAAACTTTTGTAATCTCTGAACCCTTTATCCAGGAAACTGTGACCACTTGCCACTTTTCCATACAGTTTTTCTGTCTGTTGTTTGTTTTTCGTTTTTGCTTTTTTTTTTTTGGTTGTTGTTTGTTTGTTTGTTTGTTTGTTTGTTTGTTTTGATTCTCAATTGCCCTCAAGTGTATCCTTGGTGCTCAAGTTAAAGACTTTTCTCCTACAATGGTGAGTGACTCGAGCTCATGTAAAGGTTAAGATACTTAGCTGAGAGGATTATGGAAAGTTGTTGAAGAAGAGGAACCCAGGACGTGTCCTTTCCTCAGAAGAAGAGCAGAATAGGCCCACTGCTACTACCACTACACTCACTGCTGAACTTGCTGGTGACTTGATCAGGATCCAGTACCATCGCCCACCTTCCCACAGTGAGTTTTGAACTGTCCATGGCTGCTTCCACCTACAGTGTTGCTCCCTCTGGTAGCCATCCCAACTGGTGCTGTAGCACTGCCCAGGCCAGCTTTTTACAGGATCCCTGCACATTCTGCTGCACCAGTCAGCATGGCCATGATTGGGACCTCTGCCACAGCCTCCTGAAGTGCAGCAGCCATCTCTAGAGTCCACCCTGCCACCACAGACACATCAGCCACACTGGGGACCTTATCCCAAGCTGCCTCAACAGACAGCCCTGCTATGCATGGGAATCCCTGCCATAGTTGCATACAGTGTGGTTTCCCCCACCATAGCCATCACACCAGCCAGACCAGCTGGGTGTGGGACTCCCTGATGATGCTGAAGTAGTAGCCAGCCTGACTGGCCTGGGACCACTGCCCACAGTGCAGGGCCCATCCCCAGCAGCCATCTACATCTCCACACCCACTAGACCATTTGCATGCAGGACCCCTGCACAAGCTGCCTACCCAGCCAACCCAACAATACATGGTTCTCCTGCCACACCTGCCTGAAGAGTGACAGCCATTGTCAGCAGCTGTCCACATCTCTGCCCAGGACAGGCCAGTCATGCACCAGACCCCCGCCAAGCTGCCTCACCAGTAAGCCCTGCTATACTGTGGACCCTAGACCTAGTTGCATGCAGTGCAGCTGCTACCACTCTAGCAAATACACCAGGTGGATCAACAGGGAATGGGCCAACCTGCCACCACTTACAGTGCTCTCCCACAGCTGCCATGTCACTGGTGCACCAATCAGACCACCGGCATGCAATCCCTCTCCACACCATTGCACCAGCCAGCCAGGTTGTATGTGAGATCCCCTGCCCAAGCTGTTGCACAAGCCAGACAGGCTGAACATTGGATTCCCACCATAGCCACTTGCAGTATGGCTGCTGCCTCCACCATCACACCAACAAGTCTAGCCATGTGTGCGATCCCTGCCCATATCATTGCAGCAGCCAGACTGGTGATGGGTGGGACTTGATGTTGGCACTGAAGCAGTAGCCAGCCCTGGGTGTGGTACCCAGGTTACTACTGCCTGTTCCAGTGCTCCCATTGCTGCCAATCCTGGAAGCCATACACACTACAAACATTGCCACTTCACCAATCAGACTTGCAATGAGCAGGACCCACAACTGGCACCATGCATTGACACAGGAAAACTCACAAACAGAGCCTCCAGAAAGAGGTAAGCCAGCACAAACCCACATCTCAGCAGCCAAAACCACAGGGAGAATTACATTCATGTGCAGTAAGCACAACTGCCCTGACCTAGGGAAAGACACACAGAGAAACTGGAGAGTACAAAAACCCAGGATAGCCAAATAGTGTACAGAGAAAATTTCCAGCCACCACCAACCCATCCCTCAACCAGTGGAAACAAGGTTCCAGGAGAAGCCTTGGCCTACAGGAACAAGGAAAGAGAAAGCTCACCCAGGGCCATCCATTCAAAATGGGGAGATCCAGTATAGTTCAGTGCACCCATCATGGTCACAAGATACTAGCTGGGGAGCCAACAGTTTGCCTAGCATCACGCACCCCAATTTAAGAGTGGCAAGTAATTCTGGCACTTTGCCCAAGACCTCAAGAGCTCACTCGAGTCCTCAATGTCCCAACACAGTGTCACTAACCACCGCAAGAAATCACAAAATGCCCTGGTGCCTACACCATGGAGGCACTCAAACATTAAATATGGCAGAATGATCCACAAAGACACTGCACTACTGTGGCTGTCAAGAACAAATACTAAAACATCTTACTCAGCAGTCAATACAAAATACATCTACAAGAGGAAATATCTGTCCTCAAGACCATACTACAGTCATAGAAGAGGCAAATGCTCTATTAGCTGACTAGACATCAACACAGAGGGACTAGAAATATAAAAAGTCAATGAAATATGACACCACCAAAGTAACAAAATACTTTTCAAGTACCAGACCCCACAGAGCAGGAAGCCCTTGAAATGCCTGCAAAGGAATTCCAAGGAACAATCTTAAACAAACTCAATGAGATACAAGAAGATTCAGTTAGACAACACAATGAAATGAGGAAAATAATCCAGGACTTGAAGGAGGAAATTTACAAAGAGATAAATATCATAAAAAAGAACATAGCAGAAGTCCTCAAACTGAAAGACTTATTTAATGGAATAAAATTTATAATTGAGATTATGAGCAGAAGGCTAGAGCAAGTGAAAGAAATAATTTCTGATCAGAAAGACAGTATTTTTGAAATAACCCAAGTAGACCGAAAGAAAAAAAAACAGAAGAAAAAAAAAAAGAATCCAAAAAATAAGGAAGATCAAAGAAAGATAACAGACCACCTTAAGCACACAAACATTCAAATCATGGGTGCTCCAGTGGGGGAGGAGAAAGGAAAAGGCATTGAAAATATATTCAGTGAAGTAATACTAGAAAAGTCTCAGGTATTATCGGAGATAAGTTATTCCAATCCAAGAGGCTCAAAGGACCCTAAACAGATTCAACCCTAAAAAGGTCCTTTTCAAGAAACATTATATTCAAACTGCCAAAAGTCAAAGATTAAGAGACAATCTTAAAAACAGCAAGAGAAAAGCATCAAGTTACCTATATGGAAATCCCAATCAGACTAACAGCAGACTTCTCAACAGGAACTCTGCAGGCCAGAAGTATAATATAAAATATTCAAAGTACTAAAAGAAGAAACAAAACTGTCAGCCAAGAATACTATGCCCAGCAAGGTTATCCATCAGAAATGAAAGGGAAATAGTTGTATTTCCCAGACAAACAAAAACTGTGGGAAATCACTACCACATGACAAGCTCTACAAGAAATTCTTAAGGGAGTCCTGCACCTGAAACCCCCGAAATGGTAATCAGTACTGTGTATACACAAGGAAGAACAAACACCACTATTAGAGCAGATATGCAAATGAGAAGGAGAAAGAAACTATACGATACCTCCTTGAAAAACAAATGAGTACCAAAGACAAACAATGGAAGAGGAAGAAAGGAATGAAAGATAATTAAATCAACCATATAAAAATCAGTTAAATGTCTGGATTAAGATACCACCTTACAGTAACAACACTAAATGTATATGGATTAGAGCCACCACTCCAAAGACAGACTGGCTGATTGTATTTAAAAGCTATATCCAACTATATACTGTTTACAAGAGACTCACCTCACTTGTAAAGACACACATGGACTAAGGGTGAAGGGATGGAAAAAGACATACCACACAAATGGAAATAAAACTCAGCAGGAGTAGCTATTCGTATATTGGATAAAAAAGACTTCAAACAAAAATCATAGAAAGAGACAGGGAAGCCCACTATATAATGATAAAGGAATTTATCCAGCCAAAAGACATAACAATCTGAATATACATGTACTCAACATCAGAGCACCCAGGTATGTAAAGCAAAAACTATTAGACCTAAGGAAAGAGATACACCAAAATATGGTATTAATTGGGAAACCGAATACCACTCTCAAGATTAGACATATAATCTAAGCAACAAATCAACAGAGAAACATCGTATTTAAACTACACTTTATATCAAATAGACTTGGCAGATATCTATAGAATATTTCATTCAAAAACCAGAGAATTGTGCATTCTTCTCATCAGCACATGGAACATCCTCCAGGATACAACATATATTAGGTCAAAAATCAAAACTCGATAAATTTTTAAAAATTGAAATCATTTCAAGTATCTTCTCACAAAGCTAGAAATCAATAACAAGTGAAACTCTGGAAACTACATGAACACATGGAAATTAAGCAATACAATCCAGAATAACATCAGGATCCAAGAGTACATAACACAAGATGTAAAAAAATTCTCAAAACTAATGAAAATAAACACACATCATAACAAAACCTGTGAAATGCTGCAACAGCAGTACTGAGCGAAGTTTATTCCAATAAATGCTTATACCAAAAGAAAAGAAAGATTTCAAATAAACAACCTACCTCTATACCTCAAAGAACAGGAAAACAAGAAAAATCCAATCCCAAAATTAGTGCACAGTAAGAAATAAGGATCAGAGGAGGACTGAATAAAATAGAAACCCAGAAAATGAAATAAAATATCAATGAAATAAAAATTTGGTTTTTGAGAAATAAAATATACAAATAATTAGCTTGCTTAACCAAAAAATAGCAAAGCCCCCCCCCCAAAAAAAAAAACACTAGAAATAAAAAAGGAAACATTGCAACTCATACCATAGAAATACAAAGAATCATTAAACACTACTAATATGCCAACAAATTAGGAAACCTGAAGGAAATGGATAAATTTCTGGTCACAAAAATACTTCCAAAACTACACCGAAAAAACTAAGAAAACTTGAACAGACCAAAAACAAGCAACGAAATTGAAGCAGCAATCAGCAGTCTCCCAACAAAGAAAAGCACAGGAATAGATTGCTTTACTGCAAAATTCTAGTAAACCTTTAAAGAGGAATTAATGCCAACTCAAATCAAACTATTCTAAAGAATTGAAATGGAAGCCATTCTCCCACACTCATTCTATGGGAAAGCAATACCCTGATACTAAAACTAGACAAGGATACAACAAGAAAAGAAAACTACAGGTCAATATCTTGATGAATATAGATGTGAAAATCCTCAATAGAATATTAGCAAATAGATTACAGCAACACATCAGAAAACATATACACCACAATCAAGTGGGATTCATTCCAGGGATATAAGGACGGTTCAATACACTCACGTCAATAAATGTGATACACCACATCAACAAAATAAAGGACAAAAGCCATATTATTATTTCAATAGATACAGAAAAAGCATTTGACAAGATCCAACACCAATTCTTGACAAAAACTCTCAGCAAATTCGGTACAGAAGGAGAGTATCACAAAAAAGTAAAAGCCATATACAACCAACCCACAAGCAATATCATGCTGAAAGGGGAAAAACTGAAAGATGTTCTCTTGAAAATGGGATCTAAACAAGAATGCTCACTCTCACCACTCCTATTTAACATAGGATTGGAAAAATTACTCAGAGCAATCAGGCAAGAGAAAGAGATAAAAGTCATCCATAATGGGGAAAAAAAACCTCAAATAGTCCTTGTTTTCAGATTACATGATGCCATGTATAGAAAAGGCTAAAGGCTCTTCAAAAAAAGAAAAAACTCTTTGAGTTGATAATTTCAGTAAACTTGCAGGATACAAAATCAAAATGCAAAAATCAGAAGCAGTTTTATACTACACCAATGAACCCACAGAAAAAGAAATCAAGAAAGCTAGCACATTTAAACTAGTAAAGAAAAAAAATTAAAAACCTGTGAATGAATTTAAACTAGGAAGCAAAAGATCTCTACAATGGTGTAGAGCTAAAGATAGGGTCTGGAACTCAAAGACCCCTCGAGCCCATTCACAAACCCTTCACACGCAGGTCTACAAGCTAGGTAACCAGAAAAAAAAAAAACAGTCCTTGGAGCCTTGGCTGAAGTAGAAATAGTCTTTATTCAACACACGCAATGCCAGGACCTAGGCACTACAAAGGAGAAACTCAGACACTCAACTGATACCAGCAATGTCCAAAGAAAAACTGAGCAGCTGCCAGGAGAGTAACCATACTCTATTTTTAGACATGAGCTCTGCCGGCCAGCTCTGCTTCCAAACTGAAGAACACACAACAGAAATTAACTAAAAAGATACATGGCTGCACGTGCACACTAACTCCACCCACACACAACTTGTTTACAAGAAATGTGCTGCTCGACCCCTGAACCAGACCTCATTAGAAGGAGCTTGACCAAACTATTCTATTTTCCCCACTATCTACCCATTCAGGATCCCTCGCCATACAATCTGTGCATTCAACATCTTCCACAATGTTCACTTACCAAGTAAATGACCCTTAAATTTATACAACCTATTGTCTTTTCAATATGCCTTAAGACTTGTCCTGTAGTTCTGTCCTTTAGCCGCACATGTCCAGTTAATAGTCATCATTGGTGTGATTTTCCATGGGAATCTTGTAGTCATACTGATGTGAAGTTCGGTGCATATTCAGTAGATGATCACGCCAACGTATGTATGTACCCACTTGCCTCTGGTTCATTGTCTGTAGCCAGAACACTATGGGTGAGAAGACAGAAGGGTTATTGGTACCAGTAGGGGAAGTTCTCACCTCTCTGGTAAGATACATGCCACTTTGCCATCCTAAGAAAGGACGGTTTTGGAAATAAGTATCTTACTTGGTTTGGGGCCCCACAAGTTCATACAAACAGAAGACCAGTAACTCTCTGATTTTGGCAGTAGTCCCACAATATCCACCTGCCACTGTGTCTGGGGCACTCTCACATGAGTTATCTGCCCATCAGGGGCACCCGTCTGCTCATCAGGAGCACAACTGCCCATCAGGGGCACTTTTTCTCAGGTTTATGTGACACCTGGGAAGCCATCAACCACCCGGTCTTGCAGCCAGCATGCTGCACTCTCCAGTGTAGCCACCAGCTACATCAGCTGCTGGAGCTCTCTCCAGCCATTTTACCTTAGCCAATGCATCAGCTTCATTATTGCCAATTCAACATGAGGCCTCCAGTCCTCACCTGCCCCCAAAAGATGAACACCTTGGCCAGCTCCCTAGTCAAAA
Organism: Cynocephalus volans; assembly: GCF_027409185.1. Classification (NCBI taxonomy): domain Eukaryota; kingdom Metazoa; phylum Chordata; class Mammalia; order Dermoptera; family Cynocephalidae; genus Cynocephalus; species Cynocephalus volans. The sequence continues at coordinate 154,328,610 of NC_084463.1, forward strand.
TGGAACATTTCATCCACCTCCTCAGGAGCAATCAAAAAGTCCTTTAAATCCACTGAATGTACCTTATTACCTTTTTCCAGATGTTTAGCAAAATGCTGTTCAGGACGCAATTACTGCCACAAGACAAACAGAACTGCATTTGTCTGCCTGTCAATTTTCTTGCTATCAACTCCTGCTGCAAGCAAGTCAGGACACATGTGATTATGGCTAGTCTTGCTTGGTCCCTTCTGGGTAAAATTCCAAGTATTTCTTGGGAGTTTGGTCTTAGCCACATTTCAAACCCCTTTTGCTTATTTCCTATCCTCTGCTGCATCCAAGCTGGCTATCATGGTCATTACCTCATGTATAGGATGACCAGTATATGGGACCAGTATGGCCATCAGTGACCCAAAGGACATTAATGGGGCATTCTGCAGTACTATGTCTCTCATGCTGCCTGTAAAGTTTTTGTTATCCAGGCCACAAGTGTTCACATTAAACATGGACTGCTGCATTCCCAGCTCTCAAATTATTCGAACTACCTCAGCATACATTTGCCATTCACTAACAATCTTGGGCAGTTCTCCAACATTTGCCCACACAGTTTGGGAAGCTGCACTCACCCAATCCATTAAGGAGTGATTACCTGGCCCTTGTGCATACCTGTGGCTATTCTGCAGCCACTGCCTCAGGGATGGGTGCACGGTGGTGGAGGCTAATATTTCCATCTCCTCACCAGGGCATATCACACTATCCACCACTAGGTCCCATAACTGCAACAGCCAAGCAGCCAAGAGCTAGCCCTGTTTCTGCCAAAACTGTCTCCAAATGTCAACTAACTCAACCTGGGTATATGGGACATAGGTGTTAAATTGGGTCACCTGTAGATTGCCCACTTGTCATCTGCCTGGTCCATAGGCTCCTCATGTTTCACTTTCTGATGCATGACAGATTGTGCCTGGGGATGCATGGTCCCCCCAACTCACCACTGGGTTCATTGTCTTCCTCGGTGTGAGAAGCAAGAGTGGCCAGTCACCACATGTCATCCTCTAGGACATCTGTCCATGCTTCCAACAACTCTGCTTTCCTCTTTGAATCTTCCAGTAGCTGCACATCATCCACCAACAGCTCTGCCTTCTGTTTCAAATCTTGATCAACTTGCAACAGAGTGAGCAGACCCCAAGCTCCAGTCGGCAGGAAAGTCGCCACTGGGCACCACATGCTCAAAGACAGCCACACTTCCACCCCCTCCCAAGAGGCTTTCTGCTTCAGTGCCTGGTCTATGCTGCCTTTCATTACAGTGAGCAGCAGCAGATCCCAGTCAACAGGAAAGTGACCATGGGGCACAACATCATCAAAAGTAGCCACATTTCCTCCTTTTTCCAAGGGCTTTCTGGCTCTTGCACCTGCTCAGAATCCTGCTGACTACACCAGTCATAGAGCTAGAGCTAGGCTCTGTGAGCACCAGACCCAGCCCTAGCTCTACAAATGAGAGCTACAAATCACTCTTGAAAGAAATAAAGAGGACACACAAAAAATGAAAAGATATTGCAGGCTCTTGGAATGAAAGACTTAACCATTGTGATAATGTCCATTCTACCCAAAGCAATCTACAGGTTCAGTGCAATCCCCATCAAATTACAAATGACATTATTAACAGAAGTAGATAAACCAATCCTAACATTCATATGGAACAACAATATACTTAACAGAACAAGCAATGCTGAGCAACAAAAATAAATAAAGCTGGAGTCATAAGACTGCTTGACCAAATCAATATGGTACTGACATAAAAAGACACTCAGACCAATGGAACAGAATACAGAACCCAGAAACCAACCCACAAACCTACAGCCAAATCATCATCAATAAAGTCAAGATGAACATACACAGGGGAAAAGACTGCCCCTTCATTTAATGGTACAGGAAAAACTACACATCCATATGTAGAAGAATGAAACTAGACCCATACCTCTTTCCATATAAAAAAATAAACTCAAAATGGATAAAAGATTTAAATATAAGATGTGAAACCATAAAAATACTGAAAGAAAACATAGGGGAAGCAAATCAGGAAGTAACGATGGGCGCAGACATTATGAATATGATCCCCCTAAGCACAGGCAGCAAAAGGAAAACTAAACAAATGGATCATGTCAAACTAAAAAGCTTCTGCACAGCAAAATAAACAATTATCATAGTGAAAAGACCACCCTCAGATTGGCAGAAACTATTTGCAGACTATGCAAATGACAAAAGACTAATTTCCAACATATACAAGGAACTCAAACAACTTAACAGTAACAAAACAAGTAACCTAATTGAAAAATGGGCAAAGGAGTTTAGCAGACACTTCTCAAAGGAAGATATATAAATGGCCAATGGACACATGAAAAAATGCTCAACATCACTTAGCATCAGAGAAATACAAATCACAACTGCATTGAGATATCATTTCAGCTCATGTAGACTGCTTATTTTCCAAAAGATGGAAAAGGAAATTCTGGCAAGGAAGCATGGAAAGAGAAAGCATTCTACATTATTGGTGGGACTGTAAATTGCTCCGGCCATTATAGAAAATGGTATGGAGATTTCTCAGACCTACAGACAGAACTGCCATTCAATCCAGCAAGTCCACTGCTGGGTATATACCCAATGGAATGGCAATCATCATGTTGAAGGAATGCCTGTGCTCTCATGTGTATCACAGCTTTATTTACAATAGACAAGAGTTGGAACCAAATTAAATGTCCATTATCAGATAAATGGAAAAGGAAAATGTGTTATATTTACACAATGGAATACCATTCTGCCATAAAAGAGAATGAAATCCTACCACTCACAGCAACACGGATGAACTTAGAGAAAATCCTGTTGAGTGAATTAAGCCAGGCACCAAAAGATAAATACCACATGTCCACACTCATAAGTAAGAGCTAAAAAATCAGAAAACAAATTTTTAAAAAAGCAAAAGAAAGAAACATACAGCAATCCCGATAATGCATTGAACTTTCAAAAGAAGGGAACAAAACTGAGGTTGCCAAGGTTTCGAAGAAGGAAGGGGAGGTGAGGAAGGAACAGGCAGAGGGTCACAAAGAAGGATTACATTGTATGTTGTGGAATATACTAATTATCCTGCTTCTAATATCACATATTGCACATGTGTATTGATACTCAATTCTTTCCCCACACATATGTACAAACAACTATGATACAATAAAAAATAAATTATCATGAGAATATTTTCTTTTCCTGTGCTTCCCATCCAAGACTTAGATAGTTGTGTGTACTTCTGACTCATTTTCTTGGTTGGTTTTTTTTTCTGTTTTTCCCAAGAGTGTCACCCTTTTGAAACCCTCTTTCAGTAGTGTGGGGAGTAGTCTTTTATCCTACCATACACACCTACCCCTTATAAACATGCCCATTAAAACCCAGGCCTTACACCAACAGGGTTTAGTTGATCCCTCCTGGGAAAAGGCTGGCCCCAGTTCACTACCTTCTGAGGTTTGTGTTTTCTTGTCATCTTTGTTCTTTCATGAATTTATTAGCTTCCTCACATGCTTAGCCATTTAAAAACTGTATTTTAGATTATATCTGGCTTAGTAGTTTCTTTGAAGGTATAGCCTGCCATATTGCCAAAAACATGTCTACAAATAACGTTTCTATCCACATCTTGGTTACTCCAGCTTTTCACTAGCCAGTTTTTCTAAAAATTGTGAACTTCTTTGACTTGTTTATATTTTTCATTCAAAATATAATTAAATTTGCCATAAAAGGAAGGCATGGTGTTAGGTAGCTAACATTTGTTATGTGCATACTCTATTCCAGGTGCTCTTGAGAAATCTTTTATATTCTATCTCACTTTAATTTGGCCAACATCCCTGTGAGTTATGTATTCTTATTATTCTTTCTTCAGTGATAATGAGGGTGTAAGTCCGACTGGTAAATAGCCCAAGGTTACATAACCCATGTAGGAAAGAACTGGGATTCAAATCCAGATGCTCTAGCTCCAGAGCTACATCTTAAACAATGCTCTCCAATGTCTCACTAACATGTATTAATTGTTATGTTAATCTTTTTCTAAATACCAGGAGAGTGAAAAGCACTATATTTGGTGGTTTGCATGAGGCAAAGGATCTCAGCTCAATGAGATGAGAAATGTGCTCACGGAGGCATAATACAGCAACAGATGATGTGTGGCATGAGAAAGACAGAGATAAAATCAGGTAATCACCTCTATGTAAGCAAGAAGTTACAGACCAGAGAAGGCTCCTGCTCATTCTTTGTAACAATTCCTCACAAAGATCACCAAAATGCCAGTCTATTTCAGAGACATTGCTGTACAAATCCTCATGGTAAGAACAATGTAATTGAAGCTGCTGTCAATAACACAATCACCCTATTTCTTCACATAGACGTTCTTTCAGGAAATGAACAGAAAAGTGGTCATGCTAACTGCTTGACAAGGAAGTGAGACAAATTGAAGGAGAATTCATCTTCTTCCAGGAAGAAAAACTAATTTGGTATTAAAATGCTTTCCAAAATGTGTCAGTGCAACTGAGAGACAAGAGGATCTCTGCATTTAGATGGTAACCACTGCAAAGCTTATTCCTACACACGCCTAAGAGATAAAATTACCACAACAATCCCTGCCACACACAAAGAACTATGTTAATCCAGTCCTACTGGTGAGAATCTTTTATGCACCATTTAATTGCCACATTTTTCTCATCCGTCCAATATTCTACCCCTTCTGATCAAACCTTATGTTTGGTTACTTCTTATTTAACAAGGACTCCTAAGCTTTCTTCTGTTTTGGATAAAGTTTATTTTGGGATAGATTTTATCTTGCTTCTCTTCAGCTTTTTCTCACAACATTCTTGTTATCATATATTCCTTCTCTCCATGCTTACCTCCATTTAATCTTGCTCACCAAATTAAAAAAAGAAGAAAATGGAAAGGTAACATGACAAAGTAGCCCCTTTGACATGCTCCTCCTCTCTTTTACACTATTTCATCCACAGCCCTTCCTAATATTTAATTAGCTGGCTTTATGATGTTCAACATGCCGTAGGCCAGCAAACAAAATTGGGAGAATTTTCTCTGTCAGGAACACTGTGGACTGGATTAGTTTCAGAAGATCAAATATTGCATTTATTATTGACTAGTGGTCTCTAAATATGATGAACCAGACTTATTCATTAAAGGTTTTTTGGATCCACTCAATTCAGGAACAATACCCTCCATGGAGTCTTCTTCAGGCTGCTCAAATTTAACTCTTTAAATGAAACAAATCAGGCTCCTCAAAAGTAACTCACAACTCTTCTTCTGAGTCTATGTTGTCTGGCTTTAAGGACAAATCAAATGAGCCAAAGGTTTTCCAGCCCCTACCCCTGCTGCTTTATGCTGAAGTGTGTTGATGCAGACTGCCTAATGAGATCATCCTTCTACAGATTTGCTGCCGTGGAAGAAGAAATGCTATAACCATGGACATGGCAATTACTCCAGCTATTCCAACTCCTACAGCTCCCCAGGTGTTGGGTGCAGCTGGGACTACAATTAAGAGAGCAAGTTCAGCTACAGTAGTGGAGGCCAAAGTAGCAGGAACAGCTAGGGCTCAGGAGGGTCATCCTACAACCCAGGGCTACAGAGGGGCTAAGTCGGAGGTTCTGGGTGTGACTCCTCATACCAAGGCAAACAGGAAGGCTACTCACTACACCCTAAGTACAACTCACCATGGTCAAGCCAGATTTACAGCAAACCAACCAGCTCCCACTACTCCTTAAAGTTAAGGTATGGCAGAAAGGAAGAACACAGCATGAACTACTGGTACAGATAAGCTCCCCAGTGGGTGAATATTTGTATCTTCTGCACTCATTCCTCCCCATTGAAAGATTAAGTTTTATGCACTACAGTTAATATATCAGCCAGACCCTTCAGACCCCCACCCCCATCTCATCAATGTCACCCCTCCAGGGCCCCACTCCCACCCCATGGGTGTTCCCGAGTTATCAGGTACAACAAGTCACTCCTTGAACCATCCTGTGACACACATTTAGCCATGTTTTTAACTCTCTGTCTTCAATGGTTTCTTAGTTGTGATTATCACTTTGTCTGGATAGAGTTTTGAATTCAGGCAGCTCAAAATCCCTCTGTCTGCTTATAATTGGTGTTACTGTTAACTCAGTTTGTCTTTAAATAGTTATGGAAGGGAGAAGTCTCTGTTAATGCCTTTTTGAAGTGACTTAAATGAGATTTCTGTACTTAGAAATAAATAAATAAGTCAACAAGCTGCCTTGGTAAAAGGGCCCCTCATTAAACTTAGACTTCAAGGATGATGACACTGAGCTATTTGTGTATATGTGATATTCTGTTTGGATCCTAAACCCTTGATATTCCATAGAGCAGAATCCCTAGTGACTCACCTCAGAATTCTAAGAAAGATTTCTTCTCCTGTGATCCAATTCCTTTTACTTTGTGGTATATCTAGGTGTTCAGATAGGACCAACAAATATTTTAGTTCGGGCTTCTGAGAGTGTTTCACTCCATCAGTACTATGAGAGGAGAACACAGTCGATTATTAGCAAATTTGACTCACTCAGCTCCTTCAGAAATAATCCAGCTGTGGAAGAGGAGGGTCTTATATGCTTATGAGCCTTCTCCATCACATCTAAGAGAGGACTTGAAAGCACAACCCACAACAAAGAAGGAGCAATTATAACCATGAAAGCTGTAAATAACCTCCCTCCTGGGTGATAGAAGAAAGACCAACTCCATTAATTGGTCCCTTAATTGAGCTCCAAGAACTCCCTCTTAGTTATTAATCTTTGGAGGCATTTTTATTTCAAGAAACCCTCTTTCACTATGAAAGAACCACGCAGTTGATATAGGCATTATTCCACCCTCATTACCCATAAAATAAATTATGGCACATGAACATAGGAATAATCCTCATAGATCTCTTCCTGGAATAAATGCCAGGAAGTAGCAAACTCTCGGCAAATCTAAGACAGACTCTCCACAGCAGAAGGGTTCTCAATTCTCTACTTTCTTATTCTGTATAAACTTTTTCTTTCTTTCTTTCTTCGTCTCTTTCTTTCTTTCTTTCTTTCTTTCTTTCTTTCTTTCTTTCTTTCTTTCTTTCTTTCTTTCTTTCTTTCTTTCTTTCTTCCTTTCTTTCTTCCTTCCTTCCTTCCTTCCTTCCTTCCTCTCTTTCTTTTTCTTTCTTTCTTTCTTTCCTTTTTACCCTTCCTTCCTTCCTTCCTTTTAGATGGGACTTCATAGAAGAATCATATTCAGAAAGACTGTGCAATTAAAGGGATTTGAAGTAGGAAGAAAGAAACATAAACAGGTTCTTTCTCTTCTTTCATGGCTCTAGATGCTTGGATAAAGAAATAAAAGAGTCGGAGAAAAGTACAATAGAATCATATAGAACAGGACCGAGACAAAGAGGAAAATAGGAAGAACCGAGCAAAGTGTGTAGAAAACATTGAAAAACAACTTATATTCACTCTCACCCAAACAAACACCAAGAAGGAAACCTTCTACTTCCCCCCACTCTACCTCAATATCTCTCCTCCTGACTGAATAAGATTAGAAGCAATTCTAGTTTTGCAGCCCAAGACACAAACAGGGATTAAGCCCATGTCCTGTTGTCATTCAAGACTGGCCTTCCTATTGGAAAAACAGTGCACACTACATGGGAAGATTATCTTAGGGATATTACCACAAACATAGTGGCTTAAGACAACTTAAATTTATTATCTAACAGTCCTGTAGGTTAGAAATATGATGCAATCTGTTTTGTCCAATATCATTGAAATGTCTTAAATATTATATTTTGTTTTGTTTCTGCACCATTTTAAATGCCTTTTTCTGTTTGGGTGGCATTTATTAGTTGTTTTCTTTTCTTTTGATTATATTGTTAAAGTTCTCCTGATTACTCTTCACCTTACCTTAACTTAGTGCTCCTGATTCTATAAATAGAGGAAATCAGTAGAGAATCAAGGCTTTTCCTCACTTACTTCCAGACAATACTGTTTAATCTAATATCATCAGTACAAAGACATTAGATATGTCTAAATGTCCTGGCATTTCAGAACACACTGGAATAAAATTAGAAATTAACAAAAAACAAAATTTTGGAAACTGCAAATTCATGGAAATTGAGCAACATGCTCCTGAACAGCAAATAGGTCAAAGACAAAATAGAGAGAGAAATTTAAAAAATTTCTTGAAACAGTTCAAAATACAAGCAAACTTACTAAAACCTGTAGGATACTTCAAAAACAATACTAAATAGGAAATTTACTGCAATATATTTTTTATTATTTATTAAGAATATTTATGAGATACAAAGCTAATGGTCACCCCTTGTGTCCCGGATGTGAGGGCCAGGTTCATCCAATATGGTTTTACAGCCAAAGAGAAGAAAGTTTTCAATCAAACAACTTAATGTCACACCTAAATGTAATAGAAAATCAGGAACCATCATATCACAAAACTAGTAGATGCAAAGAAATAATTATGATGAGAGCAGAACTAAATGAAATTCAGGCCAAAATAATGATACAAAAAATCAATTAAAGAAAAGTCGGTTTGGGGGAAGACAAACAAAATAGACATCCATAGGCAGTTGAAGACCCTAACAGGGATTAAGCCTAAGTCCTGTGGTGTAAATAAAAGTCTTTTTTCACACTAAAAAAGGAAGAAAGAAGTACTAAATAACAAAAATAAAAAAGGAAAAAGGAGACATTACAACTGATACCACAGAAATAACAAAGACTCATTAGAGACTATTATGAACAACAATAAACCCACTAATTTGAAAACCTGGAATAAATGGATACATTTCTGGACATATACCAACCACCAAGACCAAACCAAGAAGAAACAGAAAACCTGAACAGGCTACTAACGAACAGTGAGATTGAAGCAGTAATCAGTAGTCTCTCAACAAAGAAACGTCAGTTTCTGATGGCTTCACTGATGAATTCTACAATAGCTTTTAAAGAGTAATTAATACCAGTCAATTTCAAACTATTCCAAAAAATTGAAACAGAGGCCATTCTCCCAAACTCAATGAGGCCAGAATTACCCTGATACCAAAATCAAAGACATAACAAGAGACCAATATCCTTGATGAACATAGACACAAAAATCCTAAACAGAGGATTATAAAACAGAATACAACAACATATTGAAAATATTATGCATCATGATCAAGTGGGATTCATCCCAGGGATGTGAGGATCATGCAACCTCTGCAAATCAATAAATGTTATACAACACATCAACAAAATCAAGGACAAAATCCACACAATTACATCAAAAGACACAAAAAGCATTTGACAAAATTCAGCATCCTTTTGTAATAAAGACTCTCAACAAATTAGGTATAGAAAGAAGGTATCTCAAAATCTATGAAAGACATATATGACAAAACATATGTATATCACCAAAATCATCCTGAGTAAAGCTGAAAATTTTTTCTTTAATAATGGGAACCAGACAAGAATTCCCACTCTCACCATTCATATTCAACATGTAATGGAAAGTATTATCCAGAGCTATCGGGCAAAAGGAATAAATAAAGGGCATCCAAATAGGTAAAGAGGAAGTCAAATTGTCTCTGTTTACAGGTGACATCATCCTGTATATAGAAAAACCTATAAAGTCTACCAAAAAATACTCCTAGAACTGATAAACAAATTCAGGAAAGTTGCAGGATACAAAATCAATGCACAAAAAACAGTAGTGTTTTTATATGTGAACAAAAAAATAAGGAGATAAAGAAATAAAGACAGCAAGTCCACTTACAATAGCTGCCAAAAGAATAAAATACCTAGGAATCACTTTAACAAGGAAGTTAAAGATCACTGCAATGAGAAACGAAAAGCAGTGTGGAAAGAAATTAAAGAGAACACCAAAAGATGGAAAGACATTTCATGTTCATGCTTTGGAGAAATGAACATTCTGAAAATGTCCCTATTACCCTAAACAATCTACAGATTCAAGCAAAAAAAAAAAAAGAAATCTTAATATATCTGTGAAACAACAAAAGACACCGAATAGCCAAAGTAACTCTGATAAAAACTAAATAAGTAAAGCTGGAGGTATTATACTTTGACTTCAATCTAGGCTACAAAGCTACAGGAACCAAAACTGCATGGTACTAGCATAAAAAAAGATGCATGGACCAATGGAACACAATAGAGAACTCAGAAATCAACCCTCATACTTACAGCCAACAGATCTTCAACAAAAGTGCCAAGAAAATACATTAGGGAAAGGACAACCTCTTCAGCAAATGTTGCTGTCAAAACTGAATATCCATGTGTAGGAAAATGAAACTAGGCCCACTCATTTTGCCATATACCAAAATCAACTCAAAATGGATTAAAAACTATAATATAAGACCTTAAATTAGAAAACTGGAAATAAACATAAGGGAATCACTTCAGGATATAGAACTTGGCAAAGAATTTATGAATAAGACCTCAAATGCACAGAAAGCAAAAGGGAAAATAAACAAATGGGATTATAAAAAACTAAAAACCTTTTGCACAGTAAAGGAAACAATCAACAGAGTGAAAAGACACCCTACAGAACAGTTGGAGATATTTGCAAACTTTACATTTGGCAAGGATTAATATCCAGACTATACAGGGAACTTAGCAGTAAAATAATAATAATAATAACAATGTGATTAAAAAATGGGCATTCCTGGATCATATGGAAGATCTATCTATAGTTGTTTTAGTAACCTCCGTAATGTTTTCCATAGTGGTTGTACTAATTTACAATATCACCAACAGTGTAGGATTGTTCCCTTCTCTCCTCATCCTTGCCAGGATTTTTTATTCACCATCTTTTTAATTATACTCAGTCTAACTGGAGTGAGATCCTATCTCAATGTAGTTTTAATTTGCATTTCCCTGATGACTAGTGATGCTGAGCATTTTTTCATGTACCTGGTGGCCATTTGTATGACTTCCTTTGAAAAATGACTATTCATATCTTTGCCCATATTTTAATTGGGGTATTTGGGGTTTTTTTTTTTTTTACCATGTGCTTGATAGCATATACCCACAGGAATGGAAATCATAATGTCAAAGGGATACCTGCACTCCCGTGTTCACCGCAGCTCTGGTTACAATAGCCAAGGTATGGAACCAACCTAAATGTCCACCAATGGATGACTGGATAAGGAAACTGTGGTATCCATACACCATGCAATACTACTCTGCCATAAAAAAGAATGAAATGCTCCCATTTGCAATGACATGAATAAACCTGGAGAAACTTATGTTGAGTGAAATAAGCAAAGCACAGAGGGATAAATACCACATGTACTCAACACACATGTGGGAGCTAAGAGAGAAAGAAGGAAGGAAAGAAAGACCACAGTAGTGCATTGGTATTGCAGAGGGTGAGAACATTTCTTGGGCTCAAAAGTCAAGGGGGTGGGGTGGGGAAGAGGGGCAGACTGTGAATAATTGGGTGTGTGACACAGGGTACAAATGGGATTTGTGGTAGTGGGTAAGCTGTAGTATCAATCTGGCCCTCACATGATGAGCATGTGGGGTAACAATTAGCTTTGTATCTCATGATTATTCACAATAAAAAAATGGGCAAAGGATTTCAGTAGATAATCTCAACACAGGATATACAAATGGCAGATAAATATCTTCAAAAATGCTAAGATTGCTATTCATCAGGGAAATGAAAAACAAAACCACATTGGGATATCATCTAACTCAGTTAGATGGGCTGCTATCAAAAAGACAGACAGTAACAAATGCTCATGAGGATGCAGAAAAGGGGAAAACTTCTACACTATTAGTGGGACTGTGAATTAGTACTATCATCATGGAAAACAGTATGGAGGTTTCTCAAATATTTATCATATGATCCAGTAATCCCACTACAGGATATATAACCAAACGTATTGATATATGCAAGGATTGTTCAAAGTATGAAAGTCAATAGATGTGATACACCACATCAACCAAGTCAGGAACAAAAAAACATAGAATTGTCTCGATAGATACAGAAAAAACATTTGACAAAATTTAACATTGCTTCATAATAAAGACTCTTAGCAAATTAGATATAGAAGGAAAGTATCTCAACACAATTAAAGCCATATATGACAAACCCACTGCCGATATCATCCTAAGGACAAGAATACAAGATGCCCACGAATGTCATTCCTATTTAATATGGTATTGGAAATAATACCCTGAACAATCAGGCAAAAGAAATAAAGGGCATCTAAATTTGAAAAGACCAATTCAAACTGTCTCTATCTGCAGATGACATGACCTCATTTAAAGAAAAAGCTAAAGGCTCTATCAAAAAACTCTTAGAGCTCATAAAAGACTTCAGTAACGTTCCAAGATATAAAATCAACATGCAAAAATCAGTAGCATTTTTGTACTCCAGTAACAAACTAGCAGAAAAAGAAATGAATAAATCAAACCCATTTAACCTAGTCTCAAAAAAAACGAAATACCTAGGAATCAATTTAACCAAACAGATGAAAAATCTCTACAACGAAAACTACAAACTACTGCTGAAAGAAATTAAAGAGGACATCAAAAGATGTAAAGACATTCCATGCTCTTGGATTGGAAGAAGGAACATTGTGAAAATGTCCACACTACCCAAACTGATCTATAGGCTCAAGACAATCCCCATCAAAATACCAATGACGTTCTTCACAGAAATAGAAAAAACAATCCTAACACTTATGTGGAAAAACAAAAGACCTTCAAAAGCCAAAGCAATTCAGAACAACAAAAAAGTAAAACTGGAGGCATTACAATAGTTTACTTCAACCTATACTCCAAAGCTATAGGAACAAAACAGCATGGTACTGACATAAATACAGACAGACCAGTGGAACAGAATAGAGAACCCAGAAATTAACCCACATACTTAAAGCTCACTGATCTTGGACAAAGGCAACCAGAACATGCATTGGGGAAAAGACTGCCTTTTTAATAAGTGGTGCTTGGAAAACTGCAAATCTATATGTGGAAAAATAAACCTGTTTCTGTTTCTGTGAAGAATGACATTGGGATTTTTATATGGATTGCGTTAAATCTGTAGATTGCTTTCGGTAGTATGATCATTTTAACAATACTATTTTTTCCAAATCATGCACACAGGATATCTTTCCATTTATTTATGTCTTATTCCATTTCTTTCATTAATGTTTTATAGCTGCCAGTATACAGATCTTTCACTTTTGTTAATTTACCCCTAGGAATTGGGTTTTGTGCTATTATAAAGATAATTGTTTTCTTAATTTCTTTTTCATTCATTTTTAACGTGTAAAATCACTACTGATTTTTGTAAGGTGATTTTTTTATCCTGAAAGTTTACTGTATTTATCAGTTCTAACAGTTTATGGTGAAGTCTTTGGGATTTTCTGTATATAATATCATGTGGTCATCAATCAAAGAACATTTTAGTTCATCCTTTTCTATTTGGATGCCTTTTATGTTAAACAGAAGAGGTGAGACTGGGCATTTTTGTCTTTTTCCTGATTTTAGAGGAAAAGCCTGCCACTTTTTACTGTTGAGTATAATGTCAGCTGAGGGCTTGTCATTTATGGCCTTTATTGTGTTAAGTTATTTTCCTTTTATGTCTAATGTGTTGTGAGCTTTTGTCATGAAAAGATGTTGAATTTTGTAAAATATTTTGTCTACATCTATTGAGATGATAATGTGGTTTTTGTCTTTCATTCGCTTAATGCGGTAGGTCATATTTATTGATTTGTGTATGTTGAACCAAAATTGCATCTCAGTAATAAATCCTACTTGAACATGGTGAATCATCCTTTTGATGAACTTCTGAATGTAGTTCACTAGAATTTTGTAGAGGAAATTTGCATCTATGTTCATCACTGATATTCGCCTGTGGTTTTCTTTATCTGTGTCTTTTTTTCTTTAGTATTAGGGGTGATCTTGTCTGTAAAATCAGTTTCAGCGTGTTCTCTTCTCTTTGGCTTTTTGAAATATTTTGAGAAAATTTGGTGTTACTTTTTCTTTAAAAGTTTGGTAGAATTCAGACAGGAAGCCATCTAGTCCTGGGCTTTTTTGCTGATGGGAGACTTTTAAATACTTATTATATCTCCTTACTCTCCTTTAGATTTACAGTTTCTTTGTGACTTAATCTGGGTACGTTATGTATTTTTAGATGTTTATCTCTTTTGCAAAATTGATCAATTTATTAGCAAATACTCCCTCATAGTAGTCTCATGATACTATTATATCTGTGTTACCAGTTGTAATATCTTCTCTTTCATTTCTGAGATTATTTATTTGAGTCTTCTTTTCTTAAGTAGTCTATTTAAAGGTTTCTCAATATTGCTTTTCTTTTCAAAAACAAATACTTATTTTATTTTATTTTTTCTATTGTGTTGTATTTTCTATTGTATTGAGGCTCAGGTCTCTGGGACTTGGGTCCTGATTTCCTATACACACAGGACAGCCATCATTTCTGAGCCTTGCATGGACTCTAGGAAGCTACCATTGAGCATGCTCCAGGCTCACCTATACCCAGAAATTGCTGACTTTAACTTCTTTGTAGCCTCAAGGAATATGACCAACAACTGACTTAAAAGTGCCCACTTCCTTCTACCACTCTTTCTTCCCATTCCTTTTTCACAAATTACTTTCTACTACAGGCTCAAGGGTAGAGTGGAAGGAGCAAGGTTTTTGAGGGGTAAACACGGATGAACACTGCCCTCACCCACCCCCTCTCCCTCTCTCTCTCGCTCTGTCTCTTTCTTCCTCTTTTCTTCTCCTTCTTCTTTCTCTTGTTCTCTCCCTCACTGACATTTTCTTTTTGTGTCTCTGGTTGAGGCCATTGCAATAAAATTTTCTTTTTGAGATTATTTTTAATTTTCAGTTTCCCACACTAATTACTGAAGAGTCTGTCCTTGCTGCAGTGTCTGTTCTTGGTGTTTTTGTCAAAGATCAGTTGGCTGTAAGTACCTGGGTTGATTTCTGGGATCTCTATTCTGTACCATTCATCCATGTGTTTGTTTTTATGCCAGTACAATGCTGCTTTGGTTCCTACAAATTTGTAGTATAGGTTTAAGTAAAGTGGTGTAATGCCTCAAGGGTTTTTTGTTTGTTTTTTGTTTGTTTGTTTTTTGGTTCAGAATTGCTTTGGCTATTCAGGGTCTTTCGTTGGTCCATATGAATTTGGGTTTGTTTTTTTTTTTTCTATTTTTGTGAAGGATGCCATTGGTACTTTGAAAAGATTGTTTTAACTCTGTACATAGCTTTGGGTAGTGACATTTTCACCACATTAATTCTTCAAACCAACGAACTTACAATGTCTTTCCATCTTTCGGTGTCATTTAATTTCTCTGAGCACTATTGTGTAGTTCTCAATTTAGATATTTTCACCTCTTTTGTTATCCATGTGGAGAAGAATGAAACGAAATCCATTCTTCTTGCCATATACTGAAATCAACTCAACATGGGATAAATACTTAAGTGTAACACCTTAAAGTATAAAACTCTTAAATGAAAAAAAAAAAAAAGAGAAATACTTCAGGATGTAGGATTGGGCAAAGACTTATGCATAAGACCACAAAAGCACAAGAAAGAAAATTTTAAAAATGGGATTATATCACACTAAAAAGCTTGTGTACAGAAAAGGAAACAATTAACAGAGTGAAAATACACCATAAGTAATAGGAGAAAATATTTGCAAACTATACATTCAACAAAGAGTTAATATCCAGAATATACAAGAAAATCAAAAACTTCACTTTAAAAAAACGAATAATCCAATTAAAATATGTGTGAAGGAATTGAATAGACATTTATCAAAGGAAGAAAAATGAGCAACAGGTATGTGAAAAATATGCTCAACATAACTAATCATCAAGGAAATGCAATCGAAACCACACTGAGATATCATCTTACCCTGTCTAAGCTGGCTATTATTGAAGTGACTGAGAATAACAAATGCTGGCAAGGATGTGGAGAAAAAGGATCTCTTTTTCAATTGGTTGGACAGTAAATTACTACAGTCATTATGGAAAACATTATGGATGTTTCTCAAATAACTACAGATAAAACTTCCATATAATCCAGCAATCCCACTTCTAGGTATATTTACAAAAAAGTGCAAACCATCATGTTGAAGAGATACCTGTACTTCCATGTTCATCACAGTTCTATTTACAATATCCAAGATATGGAGCCAACCTAAATATCCATCGATGGATGACTAGATAAGGAAAATGTGGTATACATACATAACAGAATACTACTTGGCCATAAAAAAGAATGAAATTCTGCCACTAGTAGCAATAAGTATGAGCAGGGAGAAAATTACTTTTAGGAATTAAACATAATTGGTTAATGTTTAAAAATAAGCCAGGCACAGAAAGGGAAATACTGCATGTTCTCATTCACAAGATGGAGCTAAGAAAGAAAGAGAGACCACAATAAAATGTTGAAATTCTAGAAGGAGAGAATAAACCTATCATTAACAGAGGTGGAAATGGGGAGAGGGTTAGGGAGTAACTGGGTAAGGGACACAAAAAATAATTTTTACTTGTATTAATGAACATGCCAATAATATTGATTCCATCATGATATATTGTACACAAATTCTGAGTCAATTCTGTACCACGTAAATTTGTATGAAGAATTATGCTTCAATTCAAAGATAAACTAAAAATATTTTTTAATAATTATACATTTAGTTTTATGCACACATTGGTTTTATTTTTTTGAATATAAATAGACATTTAAAAGGAAAAATGAAATTAAAACTGTGTTAAGAAAAGAATAGGGTGTGCAGCATCCTGGGTTCCTGTCACTTCTCTACATATAAAGTATATATCAGCATCTCTGTTCTATAAAACATAATCACTTTTATGGATTAATCTTCCTGGATTCTAATCACAAAAACTGACTTTCTAAATGGTATTTAATGTGGGTGGCACTTCATAAGACAGATCACTTGGGAGGGGCAGGTAAACACAATGGCACCAAGAATCAAGGAAGCCAGATGCACACCTTTCTTTACCTAGCTATTCTTGTGGTCTGAAAAGGTCACTTAACTATTCTTACTTCCATCTTTCTTATAGTAATAATAAAAGCTGTCCAAATGTTATTCCTACTGAGGTAAAGATGCAACCTTTTTGTCACCCCTTTGAGGAACTCTTTGATGTCCTTGTTCCTCAGACTATAGATCAGAGGGTTTAACATGGGGACAAAGATAAGATAGAAAACAGACAGCACCTTGTGCTTCATGGCGTGGCCAGAGCCAGGATGCATGTACACAGAGAGGGCTGTGCCATAGTACAGTATCACAGTGGACAGGTGGGAGGCACAGGTGTTGAAGGCCTTGGCACTTCCTTTCACTGAGGATATTTTCAGGATGGAAGCTGCAATGAAACCATAGGATAAGAGGATAACAAGCAAAGAACCCAAACCCACAGAAATAGCTACCAGAAAAACAATCATTTGGCAGATGAAGGGATTGGAGCAAGACAAAGAAATAACCTGAGGTATGTCACAGAAGAAATGTTGAATTATATTTGGCCCACAGTAGTAGGCATGAAAGCAAGAGACTGTTTCAATAAAGCTACAGAGAAAACCAGTCCCATAGGCCACAGCAATCATCTTCCAACAGCGGCCAGGGACCATGATGGCTGAGTACTGCAGAGGGCTGCCTATGGCAACATACCGGTCATAGGCCATGGTGGCCAAGAGGCAGCACTCAGCCAGACTCATCCAGGCAGCAACAAAATACTGAATGGCACAGGCCATGAAGGAAATTGTTTTCTCAGCTCGTAACAAGTCTGACAGCATCCTTGGGCTGATGGAAGAAGAGTAGCAGATGTCTATAAATGACAGGGAACTGAGGAAAAAGTACATGGGAGTGTGCAGGATAGAGTTGATCTTGATGAGAATGATAAGACTTAGATTCCAGATGAGGGTCACAAGGTAGATTCCCAGGAAGACTGGAAAGAGGATGAGCTGCAGCTCTTTTTCATCTGAAAGTCCCAGGAGAATAAACATGTCCACAGAAGTGTGGTTTCTGTCCCCTTGCATAGATCTGCTTGATGCCATCTGCTGGGGAAATGGTGAGAGAAGGAAATGGTTTTATTCTCAAAAAAATAAAAAGAAATACACTTAATTTTTTTACATTCTTGTTGCTGGCAATATAAACAACTTTAAATCATCAAGGTTGAGTGAGTTTGTGCTATCCATGTATATTCACCACACATAACTACAAAGTTCTTTTTAATAAATATTATCACTCTGTCTATATTGACTAAAGACAGTAAATCATCATTAGTATGATACCACCTAAAATATCCTAATTTTTTCTTTTCTCATGCCAGATTTTGCAAATATATGAGACTTTGGAGATAGGCCAAATGAGGAAAATAATGTCATTTCTCTATATGGTGAAACAGGGACAATTCTACTCAGATATAAATGTGTTATTCACTTAATGCTTTGCAAAACCCGTGAATTGTGCTGGGCCTCCTGTATATAATGAGGATGCTATTTAAAATATCTTTAGGTGATCTTTAAAATATCTTTGAGAACTTACATTCAATTAATGGAAAATCAGGGAGAACTGATAATTCTGTAACTGCCTTTCTGCTTTCAGAAACCCTGGAGAAAGAATAAGGTGGGAGGACAGTGGTTTAAATCACACACTAAGAAGCAGCTTGGAAATGGATGTGGCTTAACCAACTTAATGACTCCAGGAAAGCCCCTGAGAAATTAAACAATAGAGGGTTGAAAGATCCATGATGCTCCTTCCTGGCATGTGTGTATTTTTCTTTTCTCAAATCAGAGATATTAATGAGGTATATTTTCTAGGACAGAGATTCCTAATCTTTTTTCAGTCAGTGACACTTTTTAAAAATTTATTTTATTTTATTTTGTCTATATACAATGTGTTTGATTATTGTGGCCAATTACCAAAACCTCCCTTCCTCTTCACTCTCCCCCCTCCCACCCAACAACCTCCTATCTGTTCACTTGTTATATCGACTTCAAGGAATTCTAATTGTGTCTTCTAAAAAGCTTTTGTAAACTCTGAACCCTCGACCCAGAAAACTGCAACCACTTATAACCTTTGAATATAGCTTTTTTGCTTTGTTTTGTTTTGGGAGTTTTCTTTTATTCTCAATTACCTTCATGTCTATCCTTTCTGCCCACCTTAATAACTTTTCTACAAGGGTGAGTGACCTCAACTCACGTAAAGTTGAAGATATTTGGACAATTACATAGGGATTAGAAAACTGAGGCAGGATTTTGGGAAGTTCATTTCTTTTTTCACACTGAAGACAGTCCAGGGAAAGCAAAGCACTAACGTTCAAGCTAAATGGTAACTAAAGGAAAGATTATTTTTATATCAATCACTATGTGTTCTTTTGATGACTCTAATAGCTGTCACTCTTTCTAAGTAGTCATTAGAATATCTCATAACCCAAACACATTTTTATTGAGATCAGCGGAAGTTACAAAGAAAATCATGAAAAGCCTTGAGAGGTGGAAAACAGGTGTTAAATACAGCCTGGGAATTTTGTTTAAATGTAGAAGTTCAAGTATTGAGCATTTCCCTTGAGAAAGGCTAGGACAATCATGGAATAAACTAAGTCTGTGAACTACAAATATTTTCTAACAATAGTCTTCCAAAATGTCTTCTTTCTCCCCAACCATTTCCCAGTTTCCTAGTTACAAAAATGAATAAAAATAGAAAGTCCTCATAAAAGCTTAGACTTATATTCAGAAAAGGTTTAATGTTCTTTTTCCAAAATCAGATCAGTCATTGATACCTGGAGCACTTTTTTGAGAAAAATTCTGAAGAAATTTGGTGATTCATCAAAGAACAAAGTGAAATTGCAACTAACACGGAAGGGCAGAATGGTAGCAGACAAGAAATTCATTTATTATCCCAGAATTAGAGGCTGATTCTGTCCACAGCAGGACTGAATGGAGAGCGAATCTGTTTGAAAGAGCAGGAAATTTTATTCATTATTGTTCATCAACAAAGCTATGACAACAAAAGATTTATTGAGTAGTGATAATAATACTCATCTTATCCTGAAAATATTTAATCATGAAAATACGTACAACTTACTCTAATTTTCACTCACTCAATATTGTAAACTTAGCGATGTTGTGCTGTTTAGCAAATAAAGTATTAGTATTCTAAAAATTGCATTTATATTTCTATTATATGTCTCTGGAACCAAAATTAGATCTTCATGCTCTACCCTCCACATCACTAAAATATCCATTATTTTTCTTTCTCTATTTTGTTCTTTTTTAGTTTAACAGATCTTTCTTCTAATAGTTTCATTCTATAATAAGTTTTTTTAATTTGACATTTAATCCATCCATGTGTTTCCCATTTCAATAATAATGATTCGTTTTTCTCTTCTAGAATTTCCATTCTGTTCTTTTCCCAAATAGTCCATTTTGATAGTCTCTTGTGGAATATGCTAACATTAATAAAGCAAATGTATTTCACAGGGTCTAGCTTTCAAGGCCCTATAGTTTCAGGTATGCCCTAACTTTTTAGTATTACACATGTAAATGTTAAATAAAATAGTAGTAACTTTGCTTTAACAATATTTTTTGGTCTTAACTGTGGAAACTTGATCTATAGCTTTTCCTTTTCTTTTAAAAAAAGTAAAATAAAAATGGGGGATATGTGGAGTATACTAAAATTTATAAAGCAAAGGTATTTCACAGGGCCTAACTTTTTAGAATTACACATAGAAATGTTAAACTTGCAAAAGACAGGAAACTTTCCACAGGCTGAAGTGTCTGTTGTAGATAAAGAATTGCAACACGGCAAAGTTGCTGGCTCTAAGAGCAGATGTCCTTGGTGCAGCTAAAGCAAATGATTGGTGCCATGACATTTATCTTCCTGTTCTTTTTGTAATCACCTATGATCCCTTTCTGTAACTTTCTTGCCTGGAGAATAAATACTAACAGAAAACCCAAGTTTGGGGTTATTTTTCTGAGGAATGCTTCTCTCTTGACGGTTCCTAGAAATTAAACCCTTCAGGTCCTCTCATTGCTCAGAAGAAATGGGCTGTGAATAATCCTTTGCATCTCTATCACCCTGGGAGAGGTGACAGATGGTGCCCCATGTGAGGAATTTTGACTCCACAGACCATAGATCAACCTGCCAAGCCTTGGAAAGCAAAGGATGTCTGATATTTACATTTGCACATCCTGGTAAGGGAATACTCATCTCGGTAAGTGAATCACAGGTAGCTCTCAATTAGTGTTGCAAGCCTGCACCAGGTCAAGCTAGCTTTCAACCCAAAGGTTTTTTTCTTTTTCTTTCATTTTTAAAATATCGAAAATTCTTTAACAAAAAGGGAGACTCAACATAAATTCCAACTCCAATGTCTCCTTAAAGCAGCCAGCTGTAAAGTAACTGAATGGCAGCTTGCAAAACTGTTAGTGGTTATTAGAAACAATGTCCTTGGTCCCCCAAGGAAGGGAGACTAGACGTAAAAATTTGGAAATGAATTAGTCACTGGTCAATTATGCAATGGGTCTTGTTAAGGCTTCCCATCTAACAACTTGGAATCTATGTCAACTCACTCTAAGATCTATTCCAGACCTTAACAAAAAACAAAGACATGTTTATGTCACCGAAAAAGGATAAAACTTAATCTTTGCCAGTAGCTGAAAAAACTTTAAATAGTACAAATTAAAGTAAAAGAAGTTAATGTTTCTTTGAAATGTTGATTTTGTTTGAGCATGTTTTCTTTTTTTAACTGTGTGTGCTTCTCTTCTTCACCAGGGTCTCTGAGGCTTCTTGAGAAACACAGCCCTGGTGCCAACTGGACCTCATTTTGGGTCAGCTGCCTTTCTCTGAAAATCCCAAAAGTCAAATGGATTCATCTCTATCTGTTTAAGAGCTCTGCCCTTAAGCTCAGAAACCCATTTGAAAAATGAAATCTAGAACGAAATCAACCTGTTTTTGTTATCTTACTTTCTCTAAAACAGGGTGAGACCTCAAACGTGAGCCTTAACTTTCATTAGAAACACAGTTTAAATCTGACTGTCCTTTCATACTAATGAGTTTTCGATTTTGTTTGTCTCATTATATTCAAAACAAACCTTATAGAATCCTTATTGTTTTTGTTTATGTCTACATGTATATAAAATGTATGTTATGTCTACATGTTCATATGTTCATATCTGAATGTGTGTTTGTGTTGTCTGCATGGTACCAAATTGGCTTAAAATTAATGCACTCTCATTAAATAGATAAATATACATTTCAAGTTCATGTGACTTTAATTTTCTGAAGTTTTGATAAAATAAATATATTTTCAAAAATTGATTAAAACCTTTTGCCTAAATTTGTCTTTAGTTCAACACATTTTGTGGTATGTTTAGTGCTTGATTAATTTGTTTTAGGACTAAAAGCTGTAAGAGCACTGGCTTCTGGGCTTCTCCCAAAGCCCTGCACATGTCTTGTTATTAGCTTGTGTTTGGTTTTAAGCCTCTAAATTCTGAACACTAAGCAGAGGGCCATGGTGAAATCAGAGGACATAATGTGTCCACATTACATGGGCCATCAGCTGCAGGACAAAACCCAACATGTGTCCTCCTTATCTCAGCTCTGCCTCTTGACCATGCTGAGAGAAACAATATCTCTTAGACATTATCTTTGTGAATGCTTCTCTCTGCCTTAAGTTCCACATGGCCTCTCTGGATTCTACATGGCCTTAAATGTCACATGGGTACTTGGGACACAGGATAGCTAGTGAAAGAGGACCTATGACCAACAGGTCAAAGGCCCTAGTTAACTTTAACTGATAATGGTATAGATTTAATACACCAAGTGTTTGGCTGGGAAACCATAAATATTTATTTGGAAAAAACAACTGAGGCTCAACCTGGGCTTTGTGTAACCTGCTAATGACTAATGGATCCCCATTAACTAAGCTGAATGTATAAAAATATTCTTATCAACACACATCTTTGCCTGGGTTTACTAATCAAACAGGATTACATTTGTCTTTGCTAGAGGTTTTTTAGTTGTAAACTCAGCCCAAACCAGAAAATCTTTTCTATAATTTTTAAACAAATGAGGCCAACTTAACACTGATAGAAAAGAAACAAATATGTAAAAAAATAGGTGATATTTTTTAAAAAGCTATGGATGTAAAGATGTAGTTGTGCTTAGAAAGGCTAAGGGAAAAACTATTTCTTTGTGAAACGACATCTGGTACTATTTATTCTTGTCCTAGAGTAAAATAACAGGCTATTTAAAAAATAAAAACTATAGAAAAAACTGGGAAAACTGGGTATCCATATGCAGAAGAAAGAAATTAGATATGCATCTCTCACCATACACTAAAATCAACTGAAAATGGATTAAAGACATAGGTATAAGACCCAAAACTGTATTACTAAGGGAAAATATAAGTGAAACACTTCAGCAGTTAGGTCAGGGCACAAGCTTTATGAACATGAGCCAAAAAGCACAAGCAGCAAAAGAAAAAATAAATAAACAGGACTATATCAAACTAAAAAGTTTCCGCACAGCAACAGAAACAATCAACAGAGTGAAAAGACAACCTACAGAGTGGGAGAAAATTTTTGCCAGCTATGCATCCGACAAGGGACTAATAAACAGAACATACATAGAACTCAAGCAATTATACAATAATAAAAAAAAATGATCCAATTAAAAAATGGGCAAAGGAGCTGAACAGGCATTTTTCAAAGGAAGACATACAAATGGCCAACAGATATATGAAAAAATGCTCAACATCACTAGTCATCGGGGAAATGAAAATTAAAACCACATTTAGATACCACCTCACTCCAGTTAGACTGGCTATAATCAAAAAGATGGTGAATAACAAATGCTGGTGAGGGTGTGGAGAGAAGGGAACACTACGGCACTGTTGATGGGAATGTAAATTAGTACAATCACCTTAGAAAACAATTTGGAGGTTTCTCAATCAGCTACAGATAGATCTTCCATATGATCCAGTAATCTCTCTTCTGGGTATATATATCCAGGGGAAAGGAAATCATCATGGAGAAGAGAAACCTGCACTCCCATGTTTATTGCAACTCCATTTACAATAGCCAAGATATAGAACCAACTTAAATGTCCATTAATAGATGATTGGATAAGGAAACTGTAGTGTATATACACTATGGAATACCACTCTGCCATAAAAAAGAATGAAATACTCCCATTTGCAACAACATGGATAAACCTGGAGAAACTTACGTTTAGTGAAACAAGCAAAGCACAGAGGGATAAATACCTCATGTTCTCATGCATATGTGGGAGCTAAGAGAGAAAGGAAGGCAGGAAAAGAAGACCACAGTAGTCCCATGAACAAACAGAGGAAGGGAACATTCCTAGGGCTACAAATTGAAGTTGAGAGGAGAGTGGAAGGAGGAGGGAGGTTGGGGGATAATTGGAAGGGGACAAAGGGTACAAAAGCAATTTCTGCTAATGGTTATGTCCCCAGTATGAATCTGGCCCCCACATCATGGGCAGGAGGTGGGGAAATCAGGTTTGTATCTCATGAATATTCAAAATAAATAGATAAAAATAAATGAAAATAAAAAAATAAAAATAAAAAGTATAGAAAAAATAAAAAATCTAAAATGTGTCATTGAAAGTCTCAGTAAGTCATGATAATGGTTTGTGTGGACAAGTTTGCAAAAAAGGTTTTACAGTAAAAGGAATGACTCAATTTGAAAGCAAATTATGTGGGACTTTTTCTAAAAATTAATACCAAAAATATTCTATACAGAGTTAAAGTTTGCTCTCCTACATTGGAAAAGCCACATTTTTAAAAGCACTTAATTGCTCTTAAAAGAAAATTGTAAGAGGTTTTCTTTATCTTTTAGATATCTGGCCTAGGAAACTTATTTCATGTTTTGTCATGATAATTTCTTGTGCTCTCTGCCTTTGAAATCCTTTGTCGCTTGGTTTTATTTTTGTAGTGATTTGTGATTTTATTTTATTTTTATTTTTTTATTTTTTTATTTTTTTGTCGTTTTTTCGTGACCGGCACTCAGCCAGTGAGTGCACTGGTCAGTCCTATATAGGATCCGAACCCGCGGCGGGAGCGTTGCTGCGCTCCCAGCGCAGCACTCTACCAAGTGCGCCACGGGCTAACTAAGTGTTTTAAGCCTTTGTTATCTGACAAACTTTCCAAAACCAAATTCTTAAAGAAAACGTTTTGACTAGAACTAACTTTGAGGGGTTCCAAGGGCCCTGGAACTTCTCAAAGGATATGTATAAGAGATGTATCAAAACCAATTGGCTTATTTGATAAATTAGACTCTACAAAAAACATTGTCAAAACAAGAAATAATGTTTGACCTTTTCTTATACTAAGATGTTATTAATATGTGTTCCAAGATTTTGTAAGGTTCTTGGAAATCTGTCTTGATGTAAATGCTACCCAATCATAATCTTTATTCAATTATAATTTTAAAATGTTACATCTCCAAAAATTTCATCAAAAAATCTCTGACACGTACAGTTTCCTGACAAACTTTGATTTCACACCACTGAACTGAATTTCCAAAATTTTAATGAAGAAACTGATGGCTTTGTGAAATTACTCACCAAGGTCAAAACAACCAACGTTAATTACATAAAACTAATAAACTGATTGAAAGGAATTACAGGTTTTTACAATTTTTATTTTGAAACATCACTCATTAGTGTCTTGTTTTCCAGATTGAAGGCAACTCTCTCTCTTAAGCTATCTATAACTAACAACAGTTTGGTAAAAGTATATTTTTAAACAGAGGTAAAAGCACTCATTTTCTCCCTATCTGATCCCCCAGAATTTAAAAACTTTGAGAATCTTTATGATTACTATGGCAATGTGGCTATTTTCATAAGTTCAGTAATAGTCAACTCTCTCTTTATAACAGGATATAATTTAAAACTTTAGTTATAAAATAGCATGTCTTTTCTAAGTTCCTGACCCCTCTTCATGTTGCCCTAATTGGGCCTACCTGCTGTTTCATCTTGCTGTTTCATCTTTCCTCCTGATGTGGGACATGACAACCTGAGAATGAGCCTTCCCAGCACTGAGGGATTATACAAAGATAACCTGGGAATGAGCCTTCCCTGCACCTAGAGATCAAAACAAAGAAAAGTGAAGCCTTTTCAATCAGAAAATTGATCATCAATGCTTTTATGAGGAATTCTTTACTGATAAGGGAAAAATAATACCTTCTCTACAAATGCAGTTCTCTAAAGTTTCACGGCCTTAAAGGGGGTGCCCATGACTTGGATGAGACATCCTGTTCTTAAACAAAAGATTTGTAATTGATCAAGAAATTTTACAAAGATTAGATGCTTTGGAAGTACTGATGTCCTAGATGGGTGAACACCAACAAACTCTCTGGACTCAAAATCAACTATTACACAGAACAGAACCCCATTCCAGAGTTCCAACAAATGGCAATAACACCCCAATTCACACCACCAGGAATGATGCCAATGCAACAGCCCTGAGACAAAATGACATCATCAGTCCCCACCTGGGATGAATTAAGAGGACTTGCCATGCTAAAATGATATTACCTTTGCTTTAACAAAATGTTTTTTGTCTTAACTTTGAAAACTTGATCTATAGCTTTTGCTTTTTCTCTTAAAAAAAGTAAAATAAAAATGGGGAATATGTAGACAATACTAACATTTATAAAGCAAATGTATTTCACAGGGCCTAACATTTTAGAATTACACATAGAAGTGTTAAGCTTGCAAAAGACAGGAAACTTTCCACAGGCTAAAGTCTCGGTTGTACATAAAGAATTGAA
Source organism: Cynocephalus volans (assembly GCF_027409185.1). Classification (NCBI taxonomy): domain Eukaryota; kingdom Metazoa; phylum Chordata; class Mammalia; order Dermoptera; family Cynocephalidae; genus Cynocephalus; species Cynocephalus volans. The sequence goes on from NC_084463.1 coordinate 154,355,447, forward strand.
ACACAGCAAAGTTCCTGGCTCTAGGGCAGATGTCCTTGGTTCAGCTAAACCTAATGATTGCTGCCATGACAATTATCTTACTGTTCTTTTTGTAATCACCGATGTTCCTCTTCTGTAACTTTCGGGCCTGGAGAAAAAATACTGTGAGAGAAAACTGGTTTGGGACTAATTTTCTGAGGAATGCTTCTCTCTTAAGTGTTCCTGGAAATTAACCCCTTTGGGGCCTCTCACTGCTCAGAAGAAATGGGCTTTGAATAATCATTTGTATTCCGTCACCCTGGGAGAGGTGACATTCTCTTATTCTTGCATCACACTATCATAGCATTCTTTAGTTAAACATTTTTAAATGCCCATTTAATAATTAAATACCTATTTTTACACATTTGATTTTACAGTTTAATGTTATTGCTGATTGCTGGTCAAGATGCACAGTTTACCTATGTGTTTAGTGAATTTTGATCATAATTACATGCTCCTTTGAACTTTATCTGCAGGGAACATTGAAGCTACAGTTTAAATTGTCTTCCTCCAGAAATGAGTTTTATTATTTCTGTCAGGTACCATGGGGGTAATAAGAAGCCAGAATCCCTTTAAATAACAATTTTGAAATGGACATTTTCTCAGTCACCATAGAAATAATACTAAGGCAACATGTCTAAATAAGGAGAGGATTAAGGTTAAGCGTCATCTGGTGATTTTTTTCTTCTTCTCTGTCTCCTATCTAAGGCTGAGAGAATTGTATATATTCCTGTCTCATTTTGTGAAGCAGGTTTTTTCTATTCTTTCCAGCCACCTTTTGAGAGTCCCTGTTTCAGTGGTGTGGGGGTTGTCTCTTATCCAGACACACAAAGTGTTTTTTCACCTACCCCATATATATATGTCCATTAAAACCCAGGCATTAGGCCATCAGGGTTTAGTAGATCCCTCCTGGGAAAATGCTGGCCCCAGTTCACTCCCTTCTGAGGTCTGCGTTTTCTTGTCATCTTTGTACTTTCACAAATTTATTTGCACTTGTGCTGGTTGAGCCAATTAAAAATGCATTTTAGATTTTACCTACATTTCTTTTTATTTATTTATTCTTTAAATGTCATATATAATACATGCAATTTGAGTACAAAGTTGACATCCAATAGTTGTATACAATGTGTGGTGGTCACATCAAGATAGTTTTTTTCAATCACTATAATTCATAATTTTTCTTTTTCTCCATTAACCAATTTCTTCCTTTTTTAGTGGTTTCTGTGAATATATACTTCACCATATTCCCCAAAACATGTCTACAAACAATAGTTTTTATACAAGTCTTGGTCATTGCATCTTATCACTGGCTGGTTTTTTTTCTAAAACTCCAAAGCTCTTTGATTTCCTTATATTTTTTGCTCCTTGTGTGATTAAGGTTGCCTTGCAAGCAAGGCATGGTATTAGATACCTAATATTTACTGAGTGCATACTCTATTCCAAGTACTATTATGAATCTTGCTACATTTTATCACATTTTAATTTGGCCTACAGCCCTATGAGTAATGTACTCTTCTTCTCTTTAATAAGAAGAAGACTGGGTCACAGTAGTAAATAGCCCAAGATTACACAACCCATGAAGAACAGAACTGGGATTCAAATCCAGATGCTCTAGCTTCAGAACCACATCTTAAAATAGTGTTCTCCACTGCCTCACTAAAATATATTTATTGCTACATTGATCTTATTGTTAAACAATATAGAGTGCAAAGCACTATACTTGGTGGTTTCCATGAGGCAAATGATCTCATAAGGAGCCTGTAGCCCAGTAAGATGAGAAATGTGCCCATGGAGGCATAATACAGCAAGAGAAGATGTGTGACGTGAGAAAGACAGGGATAAAAATCTTGTGAGTGATCACAAACTGAATGTAGGCAGGGAGTTAGAGACCAAGAAAGGCTCCTGCACATTCTTTGCAAAAATTTCTCACAAGGGTCTCTAAAATGACAGAGTCTATTTCAGAGACATCATAGCACAAATGAACATGGCAAGAACAACATAATTGACCATGCCATCAATAACACAATCACCAAATTTCTTCGCATAGATACTCTTTCAGGAAATGAATAGAAAAACAGTAATCCTGACAGCTTTCCAAGGAAGTGAGACAAATTGAAAGGGAATTCATCTTCTTCCAGGAAAAAAATTCATGAGGTATTAAACTGTTTTGCAAAACATGCTGGTGTAACTGAGAGACAGGAGAACCTCAGCATTTAGATGGTAACCACTGCAAAGCTTGTTCCTACAGGTATCTAAGAGAGAGAATTACTAAAGCACAGCCTGCCATACACAGAGAACTGTGTTAATCAGGTGATACTGTTGAGACTCTTTTAGGGCCTTTTTAATTGTCATTTTTTTGCCCAACCATCCCACATTCTACTACTTCCAATTAAACCTTACTTTTGGTTGCCTCTTATTTATCCAGCTTTATTCTTCTGTTTTGGATACAGTTTATATCAGGATAAATTTTATCTTAGCTCTCTTTCCTCAGCTTTTCCTCAGAGCATTCTTGGTATAATGTATTACTTCTCCCTGTGCTTACCTCCATTTAGCCTTGTTTAGTCAAGGAAAAAAGAAGAAAATGGAAAGACAGCATGAAAAAGTGGCCCCTTTGACATGCTCCTTTCCCTTAAAATATTTCATCTGCAGCCCTTCCTTAAATTTACTTAGCTGACTTAGAAAAAGTTAAGCATGTTGTAGGCCAGCAAACAAAATCTGAAGAGTTTTGTCTATCAGAAACATTTTGGACTGGATTAGCCTCAGAAAACCAAGTATTACATTTATTATTCACTAGTGGTCACTCTCTTACTTTAGAACGTGCCATGTTCACCAAAGCTGCTTGGATCCCCTGAATTCAAGAACAATACTCTCCGAGGAGTGTTCTATAGACTGCTTGAGTTTAACTTTTCAAATGAAACCAATCAGATAGTATAGGCCCCTCGGAGATAACCCACAAACCTTCTTCTGGATCTATGTTGTCTCGCTTTCTACACCAACCAAAGCAGTCAAAGGTTTTCCAGCCACAGCTCTGCTACTTTATGCTGAAGTGTATTGACAGAGCCTGCATATTTAGGTCATCCCTCTACAGATTTGGATTCCAAGCTGGAAAAGTTGTCATGGAAGCAAAAAGGCTATAACCATGGACAAGGCAACTACTCCTCCTACCCCAACTCCTACATTTCCCCATTCATCAGGGGTGGCTCTGACTACAACTAAGAGAGTAAATTTGATTACAATAGCAGAGGCTGCAATGGAGGGTACAGCTATATTGCAGGCTGGTGGTTCTACAACTCAGGGTCACAGGGGTACTAAGGTGGATCTTCTGGGGTTGGCTCTTCATACAAAGGCAAAGAAGAAGGCTTCTCATCACAGTCCAAGTACAATGATCCCAGGTCTGGCCAGAATTACAGCTGCTCTACCAACTTTTACCTGTCCTTACAGGGCAGGTACTACAGAAATGCAGGCCACAGCATGAACTACCAGTACAAATAATGACCCCCACAGGATAGAGATTTGTATCTTCTGCACTTAACTCCTCCCCTTGGAAAGATTCAGTTTTATGTACCATGCTTAACATATCAGCCAGCCCCTCCAAGTCCCCACCTTCAACCAGTACATATTGCCCTGTTGTGAGGTGCAGAAAGTCACTCCCTGACCTGTCCTGTGACACATATAAAGCCACGGTTGGGACTCTGTGTCTTCAATTGTCTCTTAACTATCATTATGAATTTGGGTAGGGTTTCTGAGTTCTTGCAGTTCATTATCCATCAATCTGTTTACATTTTGTGTTAGTGTTAACTCACTTTGTCTTTAAATAGTTCGGGAATGGATAAATCATCTGTTAATGCTTTCATAAAGTGACTTAAATGAGCTTTCTGCATTTAAAAATAATAAATAAATAAGCCATAATGGAAGAGGGCCCCTCATGAAACTTAGACATCAAGGATGATGCTGCCGAGCTATTTGTAAATCCATGATATTCTGCCTGGATCCTAGGCCATTGACATTCCTTGGAGCAGAGTCTCTAGTGACTCACCTAAGAGTTCTGAGAAAGATTTCCTCTCCTGTGATCCAGCTCCTTTTACTATGTGGTATATCCAGGTGTTCAAACTGGCCAACAGATATTTCAGCTCTGGCTTCTGACAGTGTTTCACTCCATCAGTACTCTGCGAGGAGAACACCGATTTTTGGCAATGTTTGACTCACTCACCTCCTTCAGAAATCATCCAGCTAGAGAAGAAGAGGACTTTAAATGCTTATGAGCCTTCTCCATCATGTCCAAGAGAGGACTTGGGAGTACAACCCACAACAAAAAAGGTGCAATTAAAACCATGCGATCTGTAAATAACCTCCCTCCTGGGTGATAGAAGGGAGACCACTTCTATTAATTGGTCCCTTGATTAATCTCCAAGATTTCTCTTGGGGGTATTAATCTTTGGAGATATTTTTATATCTATGTCACCATAGCATGGGAACAATGCTCAGAAATCTCTGTCTGGAAGAAACACCAGGAAGCAGCAAACTGTTGGCAACTTTGAGTTAGACTCTCTGCAGAAGATAGTTTCTCTAATTTCTACTTTTTTACTCTTAACTAATTTTTCTTTCTTTCTTTCTTTCTTTTTTCTTTCTTTCTTTTTTTTAGATGAGATTCCATGGTTGAATCATGTTCAGAAAGTCCTGACAAAGAAGTGTGTTCAGGAAGAAGACAAAGAAACAGGTCCATTCTCTCCCATGACTCTAGCTTCTGAATTTAAAATAACAAAAGAGTATGAGAGAGAAAGAAAGAATGAGCACATAAAGCAGGGCAGAGACAAGGAAGAGAAGAGGAAGAACTAGGAAAATTGTGTACAGACAAATATCCCTGAGGAACATAGGTACAAAAATCCTTAACAAAGAATTAAAACACAGAATACAAAAGGACATCAAAAAATTGTACACCATGATAAATTAGAATTCATGCCAGGGATGCATGGATGTCTCAACATATGCAAATTAATAAATATGATACACCACATACACAGAATGAAGAACAAAAACTATAGGATTATATCAATAAGTACAGAAAAAGTGTCTGATGAAATTCAGCATCCCTTCCTAATAAAGACTCTCAACAAATTAGGTATAGAAGGTAGGTATAGCTCAACACAATAAAATTATATATGAAAATCCCACCACCAACATAATTCTGAATGGGAAAATACTTAAATATTTTCCTATAATAACAAAAACAAGACAAGAACGCCCACTCTCACCACTCCTATTCAGCATGGTATTGGTAGTATTAGTCAAAGATATCAGGCAAGAGAAAGAAATAAAGGACATTGAAATATTAAAAGACAAATTCATGTTGTCCCTGTTGCCTGATGACATCATCCTACATATAGTAAAACCTACAAACTCTACCAAAAAACTCCTAGAACTACTAAACAAATTCACTAAAGTTGAGGGCACATAATGTTCAAATATCAGTAGCATTTTTACATAACAAAAACAACAAGCATAAGAGGAAATCAAGAAAGCTAACCCATTCACATTAGCTACCAAAAGAATAAAATGCACGGGAATCAATTTACCGATGAGGTAAAATATCTCTATAATGAGGACTGTAAAACCCTGCTGAAAAATAATTAATGTGTAGACCAAAAGATGGAAAGACTTTCCATGTTCATGGATTGGAAGAATTAACATTGTGAAAATGTCCACACTCCCCAAAGTGATCGAAAGATTCAATGCAATCCCCTTAATGTGGATACCTATGACATTGTTCATAGAAATAGAAAAAACAATCCTAAAATTAATATGGAACACCAAAAAGACACCGAGTAGCCAAAGCAATCCTGAGTAACAAAGTAAATAAATAAAGCCAGAGACATTCCATTTCGTGACTTCAAACTATCCTACCCTGCTATACTAACCAAAACAGCATGGTACTGGCATAAACACAGATATGTCGACCCATGGAACATAATAGAGAACGCAGAAACCAACAACCCTCATATGTACAACAACTGATCTTCAGCAATAACACCAAGTACACAGATTAGGGAAAAAAAACAACCTCTTCAGCAAATGGTGCCGGTATAACTAGATATCCATGTGTAAAAGTATTAAACTTAATCCATATATCTCACCACACACCAAAATCAACTATACATGGATTAAAGACTGAAATATAAGACCTGAAACTATAAAACTCTCAGATGTTAACATAAGGAAAATACTTCAGGATATAGGACTGGGCAAAGACTTTATGAATAAGACCTGAAAAGTACAGATAACAAAAGGAAAAATAAACAAATGTGATTCTATCAAACTAAAACTCTTTTGCACAGAAAACAAAACAATCAAGAGAGTGAAAAGACATTCTACAGAATAGGAGAAAATATTGGCAAATTATACTTCTGACAAAGGACTAATATCCAGAATATACAAGGATCTCCAGCAACTTAACAGTAGTAGAGCAAATAATCGGATGAAAAAATGGGCCAAAACCCTCAATAGACATTTCTCAAAAGACATAAAATGGCCAAGAAGTGTATGAAAAAATGTTCATGATCACTCTTCACCAGGGAAATGAAAATCAAAACCTCACAATGATATCATCTCAACCTAGCTACATGGGCTCCTATCAAAAAGACAGGTAATTACAAATGCTGCTGAGGATGCAGAAAGGGGGAGCACTTTTACACTGTTACTAGGACTGTAAATTAGTTCTCATTATGAAAAGAGTATGGAGGTTTCTCAGACAACCACCATACCATCCAGCAATCTCACTACTATGTATATGTCCATAGGAAAGGAAACCATCATGTTAGAGGAATACCTGCACTCCTGTGTTTATTGCAGCTCTGATTAAAATAGCCAGGCTATGGAATCAACCTAAATTTCCATCAACAGAACACTGGATAGGGAAAATGTGCTGCATATGTACAATGAAACACTATTCAACTATAAAAAGAAAGAATGCTATTCTCAGGTATTTAGATAAGTTCAGATAAAATTATGTTAAGTGAAATAAGCCTGGCACAGAAAGAGAAATACTGCCTGCCCACAATCAGAAGTGGGTGTGAAAGAAGGAAATGAAAGAAGGAAGGAAGGAAAGAAACAATAATTACAATAATGAGCTGAGCTACCAACAGAGAACAGAACTGTGATTACTAAAGGTGGGAAAGGAGGAGAGAAAGGCGAGCCAGTGAGATATTGGTTAAGGGCCACAGGAAATGATTACCTTTTGTAACAATGAGCATGTTAATTACTCTGATTTGATCATCACACATAGTACAAAGGAGTTGCCTTCAACTCTGTACCCCACAAATATGTTTAATTTTTTCTGAAATTTTGATTTTAACTGCTTGTATAAAAACTCACCGAGGACACCTCCCATTTCCACGGACCCAGAGGGAGGCACCTGGACCAAAGGCCTAACCCTGTAAAGGAGAGCTGAGCAGACATGCATTGCAGAGAACCCCTCCTCTCTACTTGGACCCAGAGGAAAACACCCAGACCTGTGGCCCACCCCGCCAAGGTGAATCAAGGAGACATTCATGGCACTGGGGCTCATTCTATTGCCACAGATTCTGGAACAGGAACCAACATGGTCTAATATAGCCACTACCAGACCTAATGTCAAGCAAAGACAATTCACCACCACAGGAGCAGCCAGGACCACTCCACGGGAAACCTACCGCTCACTCGGCAACATTAATAGAAGAGTCACCAGGAAAGCCTGCAAATAGTGGAAGAAGTCTATATCCTCATAGCCAACCTCAGTCTAATAGAAGAAGCAAATACTCTACCAAAAGAACAAATATCAACAAAAAAATACTTGAACTATAAATAAAGAGGAAGCTATGGCACCACCAAAGGATTACAGTAATGCTCAAGTTTCAGTCTCCAGAGAAACCTTGAAATGTCGGAAAAAGTATTCTGAGCAATGATCTTAAGAAAACTTAAAGAAATAAAAGAAGAATCAATTAGAGAACACAATGAAACAAGAAAATATATCCAGAATATGAAGGAGGAAATTTTCAAAGAGTGTAGCAGAACGTTAAAAAGAGTGTAGCAGAACGCCTAGAAATGAAAGTTTCATTCAACAGAATAAAAATAAAAAAACACAACTGAGAGCTTGAGCATCAGGGTAGAGCCAACAGAAGAAAGAACTTAGGATCTAGAAGATGGTCTTTTTTTTAAAAGCCAGGTACACAGAAGAAAGAATAAAAGAATTAAAAATAATGAGGAAAATCTAAGAAAAGATAGCAGACAACCTCTAGTGCTCTGATATCCAAATTGTGGGAATTCCAGAAGGGTAGGAGAAAGGAAAATGTATTGAAAACCTATTCAAGGAAATAGTAACAGAAAACTTCCCAAGTGTGGGTAGAGATACAGACCTTCATATCCAGTAAGCTCCCCTCAGGCTAACAGAAATCATCCCTCAGGCTAACAGCCATCTGATATTGGACAATGGCAACAAAAATCTACATTGGGGAAAAGATGGCCTCTTTGACAAGTGGTGCTGGGAAAATTGGATATCCATATGCAGAAGAATGAAACTGGATATGCATCTCTCACTATATACTAAAATCAATTCAAAATGGATTAAAGACTTACGCATAAGACCTGAAACTGTAAAATTACAAAGGGAAAATATAGGTGAAACACTTCAGCAACTAATAAATGGTTTTAAAAAGACCTCTGATAATCCATTCTGTAACTGCTACTTTAAAATTATGAAAGAATAAGTGACAACTTTTCTAAATAAGTTTGACTCTCATGAAAATAGATTTTTAAAATTTCTTCTTTTACCTTGAAGAAAAATTACTTACCTTTTTAAAAATAATATATCAAACTTTTTACAAATGTATTTAACACAATAGCTCCAAACTGATCTGAAAAATAATATCATAATTTGTAATTCTGATAATATTTTGGGAGGCCAATGCATGTGTGCCCATAAAGCTGTGACATAAGTCTTCTTCAGGAAGCCTTCCTCCAAAGCATTCAAACAGGAGGCTGGCACAGCTCACTCTTGGCACCAATGATGTCTTATGTTGAGGGTATTTTGCTTCTTCAGAAACAGCATTCTTCTATGGTTAAGGGTTCAGACTTTCTGGTTTTAGTTCTGATACCCTCTTCTCTATATACTTTTCCCATTGGTTAAACACACTAAGCTTGATTTACTTATAATAAAGCATGGACAGTAAGAGACTTTGAACTGTAATGTTACCGGAAAGGGTATAAAAGGAAATCCATGTAAATTCTCAGCAGATAATCTAGCACATAGGAATTGTTCCATAGATGTTGGCTATTGCTATCAATGATTGCTTACGGAGAGCCATGAGTGACAGCTATATCTGTATGTAGGAATGCAAGGAGTGCTAGATTTTTATGGGTTCATTTGAGAAAATTCCTGAGATATCATCAGTCCCACAGTCAGGCATCATTGCCTCTACACAGATGTAGATTCACTCCTAGTGTCTAAGCAGGTCCAACCACCCAGGGCCATGAGCTTGTAAGCCGCATACACCATTTTATATTTAGTTTGCCTGACTTTGTGTACACTGACTCAACAGGCAACCAGCTTCAAGCTATGATGTGCCTTGATGTAGAGGAAGTGTCAAAGTAAATATTTCAGTTCTCAAATACTACAGAAGCATGATTCTTTATTCTTCTAGATACAATTAGCAAGTTAGAGCTCACTATTGGATTTGTAACAGATAACACTTATTGGCTATGCTCTATGCTCAAACTGTCCTTCCTTGGATCGAAAGAGTAAATCAGTGATAACAGCCAAAAAATTTTTGAAAAAAATGAGTAATGAGAAAGAACTTGAATTTTTTAAATGTATTATAAGCATCAATAATTCACTATTTGGTAATAATAGCCGTGTCAAAAGAACAAGTAGAAATTTCAGAAATAAATTTAAGGACTGGTAAGAATTGAATAAATGGGCTGTCCGATTAGCTCAGTTGATTTGAACATGGTGTTATATCACCAAAGTCAAGGGTTCAGATCCCTGTGCCAGCCAGCCATCAAAAAAAGAAAAATAATTAGTATATTATAAAGTTACTTTTTTAAATAATAAGGAAAGGATTACCTCTTCCATAAGTGTTCTGTAAAACCTTATTCGCCATTGATAAAAAGTATTGGAGGAACAAATAAATAAAAATGTATGTAATCTTAAATCAGTAGCACTTCTATACACCAATGAAAACTATCTGAAAAAATAAATCAATAATGCAATTTCTTTTACAACAGAATCAAAAAATAAATAAATATCTAGAAATAAATATAACTAAGGAGCTGAAAGAGCTCTATAATCAAAAGTATAAAACATTGATAAAAGAAATTGAAGAAAATACACGTAAGTAGAAAGATATCCCTTGTTCATTAATTGAAAAATTAACATTTTGATAATGTCTGACTACCTAAAGCAATGTGTAGATTCAATGCAATCCCTATCAAAATTATTATTAAAAAGACAGAGAATAACAAATGCTGGTGAAGATGTAGAGAAAGAGGAACCCTCCTGCACTGTTTGTAAGACTTTAAATTAGTACAGCTGTTATGGAGAACTGTATGGAGGTTCCTTAATCCACTATACATAGAACTTCCATATAATCTAGCAGTCCCACCACTAGGAATATATGCAAAGGATTGGGAAACATCAGGTTGAAGGAGTACCTGCATTCCTATGCTTATTGCAGCTCTATTTACAATAGCTAGGCAATTGGAAGAAACCGAAATGTCCATTGATGGATGACCGGATAATGAAATTGTGGTATACATACACAATGGAATTCTACTCAGCCATAAAAACAAGGAAAGACTACTACTTTCAACAATGTGCATGAGCCTGGAGACAATTATTCTTAGTGAGATAACCCAAGTACAGAAAGAGGAATAGCACATGTTCTTACTCATAACTGGGAGCTGAATCCATAAATAAACAAATGAACAATAAAGAGAGCAGAGAGAGAGAGAGAAAGAAAGAAACAAAAATCACTGTAATACATTGAACTTTTAGAAACTAGAGGTGGAAAACAGGAGGAGATGGTGAGAGGGAGGGTCTATTGAGCAACTGGTCAACACACAAAAAGAACGATTGTGTATTGTAATGATGAATAAGCTAACTACTGATCTAACCACCGCACTTTGCACACAATTACTGAAAATCAATTTTGTACCCCACATGTATGTATAATAAAATGAATAAATAAATAAATAAATAATTACAATGTCATTCTTCACAGAAATAAAAAAAAAATGCTAAAATTCATGTAAAGCCACAAAAAAAAAGAGCCAAAATAATTTTGAACAAAAAGAACAAAGCTGGAGGCATCACACTACTTGATTTCAAAATAAGCTACAAAGGTTTAGTAACTAAAGCAGCATGATTTTGGCACAAATACAGACATATAGACGAATAGAACAAAATGGAGTACACGGGCATAAATTTATGCATATACGGCCAACTGATTTTCAACTAAGTTTCGAAGAACAGTGGGGAAAGAGGAGTCTCTGCACAAAATGGTACTGAGAAAACTGTATCTACATGTAAATGACTGAAACTAGACCCCTATCTCTCACCACATACAGAAATCAACACAGGATGCATTAAAGACTTAACGTTGTGTCTCAAAACTATGAAACTGCTAGAAAAAAATCATTGGGAAGATACTATGAGATATCAGTCTGGACAAGGATATTTTTGACAAGACATCAAAATCATGAGTAACAAAAGCAAAAATAAACAAATGGGACTACATCAAACAAAAAAGCTTTCATACAGCCAAGGAAACAATGAGCAGAGGGAAGAGACAAAGTGAACAACGGGAGAAAATATTTGCTGTAAAGAAAATTTTTAATTGGATGCAGAACAGGGCTCAGCTGATGTGTTCAGTTTAGCAGGTGGATCTTAATTAAGCTCATCCTCACCCTCACAGAGAAGTGGCCAGGTTGTTTCCCCCTAGACATGTCCAAATCCCAGTCTCATCCACCAGCAAATAAGCAGCTGGTAGGCCTCTCCTATCAGCAGACTTACCTCATAACATGTCAGTCACCCGAGAAGCAGCTAGCTGGGCCCTCTCTGGGTAGGCACACCTGGTGAACTCAGCAAGCTGCAGATCACTATGAAAAATAAAAATGAAACAAAACGCTCACAGGTCCCCATGAGGTGGCCAGCCCCCCTCTCAGTTGGCCATACCACAATCATTTGTACCACTCAAGTAATGGCTGGTTGGCCCACTTCTCAGAAGGCCCATCTCATGATCATGCCCACCACCTGAGAAAGAGATCAGTGTCCCCACCCTTGCCAGACCCACTCAAATGACCAAGGGAAGCAAAACCTCACACATGTTTTTGAGAAGTGGCTCAGTATATCGCTCCCAGGAAACCCACGCTCTGCTAACCAAACCAAAGCCTGAACACACCCCCAACTCAGAGAAACAGCCCAGCTATCATGCCCCAAGCAGACCAACTCTTAAGTCACTGAGCCATCGCACGCACACACATTCAAGTGAGAAACAGCCCAAATCATGTGCCCCTGGCATGCCTGCCACCAGTCAGAAAATCAGCACAGTGACCATGCCATTATTTTGTCACTCCCAGAGACTCTGAAATAACAGATGCTCACACTCCCTGCCTGAGAATCTGCTCAGCAACACCATCCCCAGTGTGTCATCTCCTGGGATGACTGACCACAGTGTGCATGCACATACCATGAACTGAGAGCCAACATAACAAGCCAACACCAGCAAAGCTGTGTCACCACCTCAGCAAACCTCCCAGACCTAGGCCATTGAAGCACTTGGAGACCTACAAAATGTGTATTACAGCTGAAGACACCACAGTGCGTGTACACTACCACCCTGATCCAGAAGAAAGAAATTTTACCATACCCACTTGGCAACCTAGGACACAACTGAAGGTGAGTGTTTTCCCCCACACAAGCCACTCTGCAACAGTCAAAGAGGCAGCTATTCCACCAAATGCAAAGATAGCAACACAGGGAAACAAGAAACATGAAAAAAAAAAAAGGTTACATGGCAGCAAAAAAGAAACACAATAGCACTGCAGTAACTGATCCCAAAGAATTGGAAATTACTCACTTGCCAAAAATTCCAAATTAATAATCTTAAGAATACTCACTGAGATTCAAGTGAATACCAACAAACAAGTGAATGAGATCAGAAAAACACATCATCTCAACAATTTATTTAACATAAATTGCTATCATTAAAAAACCAAACAGAAATCTCGGAACTGAAAACTACTTTGAGTGAAATGAAAACAAATTTAACACTCTCAACAACAGACTAGATCAAGCATAAGAAATAGCTTCTGATCCCAAATACAGCTGTTTGGCAATAACGGAGGCAGACAGAAAAGAACAAAGAAGAGTAAACAAGACTTGTAAATTTTATAGGGTAACATTAAGTCAACAAATATTTGAATTATGGGAATTCCAGAAGAAGAAGAAAACAAAGATAAAAAGGTATCAAAACCTAGTTAATGAAATAATAGCTGAAAATTTCCCTACTCTTGGGAGAGATGTGAACATCCAAATCCAGGAACCTCACAGGTCCCCAAAAACATTCAAACCAAAAGTGCCCTCTCAGAGGCACATTGCAGTCAAACTGTCAAAAATTAAATACAAAGAGAATTCTGAAAAAAACAAAAGCATCGAGTTGCATATAAGAGAATCCCCATGAGACTAACAGCAGACTTCTGAGAATAAACCCTAAAGATAGGAGAGAATGGGATGTTATATTCAAAGTACTGAAAGAAGAAAACTGCTACCCTTGATATACCCAGCAGAGCTATCCTTTGGAAATGAAGGAGATATAAATTCTTTCTCAGACAAGCTAAATCTGTGAAAATTGCTCACCACCAGTTCAGCCCGACTAAAAATGTTTCGGATAGTCCTACATATAAAATGGTAAGAATGATAACCATCATAATAAAAAAACCTAAAATATAAACCCTATTGGAAAAATTATACACAAAATAGAAAATGTAAAATTCAAACCTTATCATTACAGAAAGCCACCATGCTGTAAGGATAAACAAAAATAGAAAGGGACAAAGTACACATCAAATAATCAGTAAACAACAAACAAAAGGACGGAAGTAAAACCTTATATATTAATAATAATCTTCACTGTAAATGGATTAAATGCCCCTGTTAAAAGACACACACTGGCTGAATGCATTTAAAAAACATGTCTCAGCCATATGCTGCCTACTAAAAACACACCTAAAGTATAAAAACCAACATAGACTGAAAGTAAAGGCATAGAAAAAGCTTTCTCACATGAATGGAAAAAAAGTGAGAATGATCAGCTATACTTACACACATAAAATCTGTAAAGGGTGATGATGAATGGTGTTATATAATGATAAAAGGATCCATACAACTAGAGGATATAATAAATATATATCCACCCAACTTTGGACCACCCAGATATATAAAGGAAACATTAACAGATCTAAAAGGAAACACTCCGCTCTCAGCATTGAACCCATCAGCTATATAGAAAGTCAACAACAAAAGATCAGATTTCAATGACAACATAGACCAGACGGATCTAACAGACATTTACAGAAAATTTCATCCAACCGCTTCAGAAAACTCAATCTTCTCATCATCACATGGAACATTCTCCAGGACTGACCGTATGCTAGGTCACAAAACTAGTCTCAACAAGTTCCAACAACCTTGAAATCATGTCAGGTGTTTTTTCTGACCACAATAGAATAAAACTAAAAATCAAACATGAGGAACTTTCAAAACTACACAAATACGAAAATGAAACAAAATGATTCTGAACATTACCCCAATTACCCTGATATCAAAAATATACCAGGACACAACAACAATGATAAACTACAGGCCAGCAACCAGATGAACACAGATGTAAATATCATCAATAAAATGCTAGGAAGCCAAATTCAACAGCATATCAAAAAAATTAAATATCATGATGAAGAGGGATTTATCTCAGAGATGCAAGAATTTTCAACATATGCAAATCAATAAGTCTTATACAACAACTCAACATAATGAAAGAAAAAAACTTGGTTGACACAGAAATAGCATTTGATAAAATTCAACATCCCTTATGATAAAAACTCTCAGCAAATTAGGTATATAAGAAAATTATCTTAGCATAAGAAAGACTACATATGACAAACCACAGCTAACATCATACTGCACATAGAAAACTTGAACACTTTTACCCTTAGTACTGTAACAAGATAAGGATGCCCACTCTCACCACTTTATTTCAACATAGTATTAGTAGTCCAAGCTAGAGCAATTAGGCAAAAGAAAGAAATAAAGTGCATTCAAATTGGGAAGGAAGAAGTCAAACTGTCCCTGTTTGAGGATAACATGATTTTATATACAGGGAAATCAAAAGATTCTACCAAAAATCTCCTAGAATTGATAAAGATATTCAATAAAGTTAAAGAATACAAAATCAACATATGAAAGAGTAGCATGTCTATACATCAATAACAAACTTGCGGAAAAAGAAATCAAGAAAGCAATACAATTTAAAAGAGCACCAAAAACATATAACTTCTCAGAATAAATTTAACCAAATTGGTAAAAGATGTCTACTAGGAAAACTCTAAAACACCGATTAAAGAAATTAAAGAAGACGCAAAAACTGGAAAGTCATCCCATGCTTCCAGACTGGAAGAAACAATATTTTCAAAATGACCAAACTACCAAAGCAATCTATAGTTTCAAACAAATTCCCATCAAACAACCAATGATGTGGTTCACAGAAACAGAAAATGAAATTCTAAAATTTATATGGAATAACAGAAGACCCCAAATAGTAAAAGCAGTTTTGAGCATAAATAACAAAATGGGAGGCATCTCACTCCTTGACTTCAAAATATATCACAAAGCTATTCTAATCAATTAATCAAAAGACCATGTTACTGGCACAAACAGAAATATAGTACAAAGGAACAGAATAGAGGATCCAGAAATACATCTACATACCTACAGCCAAATCATTTTCAAAGTCAAGAACATACATTGGAAAAATAACAGCCTCTTCAATAAATGGGGCTGCAAAAACCGGATATCCATATGCAGAAGAATGAAATTAGACCCCCATCTCTCACCATATACCAAAATCAGCTCAAAATGAATTAAAGACTTAACTGTAAGAACTGAAGCTATAAAACTTCTAGAAGAAGACAGCGTGAAAAACACAGGGGAAATGTTTCAGGACATACGACTGGGCAACTATTTTATGAATAAGACCTCAAAAGCACAAGTGACAAAAGCAAATATATGCAAAACGGATTATATCAAACTAAAAGATTTGATACAACAGCAAAGGATACAATCAACACTGTGAGGAGTGAATCTGCAGAATGGGAGAAAATATTTGCAAACCTTTCATCTGACAAGGGATTAATATCCAGAATATACAATTCCACTAAATAGGAGTTCAATATTTAAAAAAAAAATCAGTAGTAAGAAGATACTCAGATTTTAAAATGCGCAAATGAACTCAATAGTCATCTCTCAAAAGAAGGCCTCAATTGGCAAAGAAGTATATGGAAAAATGCCCAACATTTCTAATTATCAAAGGAATGCAAATCAAAACCACAGTGAGATATCATCTCACTCCAGTTGGAATGGATAGTTGCAAAAAGAAGAAAAATGACTCATGCTGGTGAGAATGTGAAGAAAAGAGAACTCACATATTGGTGGGAATGTAAATTAGTACAGCAATTATGGAAAACATTTTGGAGATTTCTCAAAAAAATGAATGCAAATAGAACTGACATACAATCCAGTAATCTCACTACTGGGTATATATCTAAAAGACAGTAAATCAACATGTCAAAGGGATGCCTGCACTCTCATGTTTATCATGGTTTTATTCACAATAACCAAGATATGAAACCAACCAAATATCCATCACCAGATGATTGAATAAAGAAAATGTGGTATATATACACACAGTGGAATCTACTCATCCATAAAAAACAATGAGATTCTGGCATTTGCAGCAACATGGAAGAACTTGGAGTAAATTATGCTAAGTGAAATAGACCAGGCACAGAAAAAGAATACTACATGTTCTCATTACATGTGGAAGCTATGTAAGTTGATCTCATAGAAATAGAGAGTAAGAAGGTGGTTACCAGAGACTGGGGAGAATAGAACAAAGGGTAAGTTGGAGAGGTGGTTTAATGGGCACAAAATTGTAGTTAGACAGGAAGAATAAGATCGAGTGTCCTATAGCACTTTAGGAAGACTACAGTCAACAAAAAATTGTTGCATAACTGTTAGTAGCTAGTAGAGAGGTTTTTGAATGTTTACAGCACAAAGACGTGACCAATGTTGGGGTGTTGGATATGATAATAGCTCTTAGTGAACCTTTCTCCAAAGAAGACATACATCCTTGCACTAGCAGGCATCAAAATAAATAAATTAAAACAAAGCCACAAAAAAACAAAGAAGATATATAAGTGGCCAACAGGTACATGAAAATATTCTCAATATAATTAACCATTAGAAAAATGCAAATGAAAACCAAAATGACATACCACTTCACTCCAGTTAGAATGGCTATCATCAAGAAGACAGAAAATAACAGATGCCTGAGAGGATGTGGAGAAAGGGAAACTCTTATCCTCTGTAGGTGGGAATGGAAATTAGTACAGTAATTTTGGAAAACAGTATGAAGTTTCTCAAAAATTAAAAATAGAACTACCATATGATACAGCAATCCCAGTAATGGTTATACATCCAAGAGAAAGAAAATCAGTTTGTCAAAGAGATATTGGCATACCCATGTTTACTGCTGTAATACTTAAGAAATAGACTCAACCTAAATGCCCATCAAGGGATAAATATGTAAAAAACAAAAGGTGTTTCTCGTTCCTTGTGATTTAATGTTAGGTTGTTTGTTTCAAGTCTTTCTATTCTTTTGATATAAGAACTTATTGCAATACACTTCCCTCTTAGTTCTGTTTTTGCAGTATCATATAGGTTTTGGTAATTTTACTTGCATTTCCATTTGTTTCAAGGATTTTTTGTAACTCCCTGCTTTATTTCTTCTTTAACTTGCTAGTTATTCAGGAGCATACTGTTTAATTCTCATGAATTTGTGTAGTTTCCATAGTTTTATATGTTGTTAATTTCTCATTGTATCCCATTGTGGTTGAAAATATACTTGATATGATTTTAATCTTTTAAATTTGTTGACACTTAAGTTGTGACCTAACTTGTGGTCTATCCTGGAGGTGACCGTGTGCGGATGAGAAGAATGTATGATCTGTTGTTTTTGGATGAAATGTTCTGTATATGTCTGTCAAGTCCATTTGGTCTAAGGCATTGTTTAAATCCAATCCTTCTCTACTGGTTCTTTTTCTAGATGATCTGTCCAATGCCAAGAGTGGCAAGTTAAAGTCCCTAATTATTACTGCGTTGGTCTATTGCCCCCTTAGATACAATAAGAGTTGCTTTATATATCTGGGTGCTCAATGTTGGGTGCATAAATATTTATGATTGTTACATCTTCTTGCTCCGTTGATCCTTTTGTCATTATATAATGTCCACTTTGTCTCTTTTTATAGTTCTTAGTTTGAAGTCTATTTTATCTGATATAAGTATGTCAACTCCTGCTCAATTTTGGTTTCTGTTTGCATGAAATGTCTTCTTCCATCCCTTCACTGTTAGTCTATGTGTGTCTTTATCGGTGAAGTGAGTTTCTTGCAGACACCACATAACTGGGTCTAGTGTTTTAATCCATTCAGCCAGTCTGTCTTTTAAGTGGGAAATTTAGTCCATTTACACTCAGGATTGCTAAAAGGTATTACTTTATTCCTGCCATTTTATTAATTTCTCTATGGTTGTTTTATTACTCTTAGGATCTTATTTTTGTACCCCATAAATATGTATCAATTAAAATTTTAAAACGTTCTGTAAAGATACTTTTAAAATGTGATATATACACGATGGAATTCTATTCAGCCATAAAAAAAAAAAGAAACCTTGTTATTTGTGACAACATGGATGAGCCTGGAAGACATTATGTTCAGTGAAATATTCCAGGCACAGAAAAACAAATACTGCATGGTCTCACTCATCTGTTGAATCTAAAACATTATATTGCACCCCATAATTATGTATAATTGCAATGTGTCAATTAAAATTGAAAAAAAAATCTCATAGAAGCTGAGAGAGTGGAAAGAACAGGGTGAGAGAAGGGGGTGATGGAGACAGGATGGTCAATGAGTACAATGTTACAGTTAGATAGAAGGAGGTCCTGGTATTCTATTGTATGGTAGGGTGACTGCAGTTAGCAACAACGCATTGTATGTTCCCAATAGCCACAAGAGAAGATTTTGAGTGTTTTCAAAATACAGAAATAATAAATATCTGGGTGGTAGAAATGCTAATCGCTATCATTTGATCATTACACATTGTACACATGTACTGAAACATCACATTGAACCCCAAAATACAGTATGTTCAGTTATTATCTGCAGATAAATAAATAAACAAACAAACAAACAGCAGCTTACAACCTCGTCAAAAAACATTATACCTGTTCTTACCACAGGGTGAAGAATTGAGTAAATACAGGAGATAAAAGATACGATAAAAGGTTTCACTATAGTAACCATTTTACTATATATATTTGTCTTATAACATCATGTCATATACCTTAAATATACAAGATTCATTTTAAAACAGATTACAAAATACTTCTCAGAGTGTGTAGTTTACATCATGCTTTCTAATTGTTAATAGTAGATATAGTTTATGCGTTCTAATATGAGGATCTTTCAACATATTACACTGCATTGTTTTATTTTATTTTTATTGGAATGTCAATAAATGCTTAACTATGAAAAACAAAGAAAATCAGTGAAGAACAGAACAGTCTCTAGGGCCTCCTATATTCTGTCCATTATTTACAAAGTGATATTTCAGTATACGTATACATGAAGATGGGGAAAACATATGCATATATTCATAAACATAGAGAAAATGCTTCATGACATTGAAATGGGCAAGGATTTTTCAAATAACAACTCAAAAGGACAAGAAACAATAGCAAAAACAGACACATGGGATTACACCAAACTAAAAAGCTTCTGCAAAGCAAAAGAAACAAACCACAAAGTGAGGAGACAACCTACAGAATGAGAGAAAGTATTTGCAAACTATGCATCTGACAATAAGTCAATATCCAGAATATGTAATGAATTCAAACAACTCAATAGCAAAAATAATAATAATAAAACACAAAAAATCTGATTGAAAAATAGGCAAAATATCTAAATCTACATTTTTTCAGTAGAAGACATAGAAAAGATCAATTGTTTATGAAAATATGCTCAATATGCTAATCATCAGGGAGACATAAATCAAAATCATAGTGAACAGGAGGGAACATTCCTAGGGCTACTAATTGAAGTTGAGAGGTGCAGGGGAGGGAGGTTTGGGGATAACTGGAAGGGGACGAAGGTTACAAAAGCAATTTCTGGTAATGGGTATGTCCCCAATATGAGTCTGGCCCCCACATCATGGGCAGGAGGGAGGACAATCAGCTGTGTATCTCATGAATATTCTAAATAACTAAATAAATAATCATAATGAAGTTTCAAGTCACTCCAGTTACAATGGCTATTATGAAAAAGACAACAAATGCTGGAGAGGTTGTGGAGAAAATGGAACTCATAAGCTTTTGACTGAAATGCAAATTACTACAGCCATTATGGAAAACAGTATGAGGTTTCTCGAACAACTACAGGTAGAATTACCGTATAGTCCAGTAATTCCACTTCTGGGTATATACCCCAAATGATGGAAATCGTTAATCGAAGAGATACCTGCACTCCCACGTTCAGCACAGCTGCATTTACAACAGCGAAGGTATGGAACCAACATAAATGTCCATCGACAAAGAGCTGCATAAGAAAAATGTGGTGTATACACAGAATGAAATGCTACTCATCCATAAAAGAGTGAAATCCTGTATTTTGCAGTAACACAGATGGAACTAGAGATCTTTAGGTTAAGGGAAATAATCCAGGTACAGAAAGACAAATACTGCATGATCTCACTCATTTGGGGAATCTAAAAACTAAAAAAAAAAAAAGAAAAAATTAAGCTCATAGAAGTCGAAGGCTGAATGGTGGTTACGAGAAGCTGGGAAAGGGAGAAGAGAAGGGAAGATGGGAAAAGGATGGTCAATGGGTACAAAATTACAATTATATAGAAGAAACATGTTCTAGTGTTCCGTTGCACAGGAGGGTGACTATACTCACAGTCAACAACAGTTACCAATCATCTTCAAAATTTCACGCAGTCACTCATAGTACCTTTCAGTTCCATTTTCCACGAAATTTTGAAGTACCCACATATAGTATGCATTTCAAATAACATGAAGAAAAGAGTATGAATGTTTTCACCACAAAGAAATGATAAATCTGGGGTAATAAACATGCCCACTACCCTAATTTGATTATTACACATTGTATGCACTTGTAGAAACATCACACTGTACCTCATAAAAATGAACGATTATTATGACAGCTAAAAATAAACACAAATGAAAAATAAATAAAATGGAAAAAGGCCTCTACAGAAAATGTATTTCTAATTTTTATATAATTTAATTTTATTCATTGTTTTGTAACTTTTGATGGGAATGTATATAAATGCTCAACAACTAAAAAAAAGTAAAAGAAATAAGAAATAGATGAAGAAAGGAATAGGCTGCATAGCGCCCCAGGTTCTTGTCATTTTTTAAAAATGTACTTGTAGTTTATTTTTAATTGACAATTGTATTTATGGGGTACACAGTGGTATTTTGACAGACCATAGTATCTTCTATAAAAACATCAAGTCAGAGCAATCAGCATATCCATCACCTCAAATATATTTCTTTGTGGTAAGAACATTTAAAATCCTCTCGTTTAGTTATTTTGAAATATACAATACACGATTATTAACTGCAGGCACCTTGCTGTGCAGTACAGAGCTCATTCTTCCTATTTAACTGTAACTTAGTATCTGTTGCCTAATGTCTTCCCTTTCACCATTCACCCTCCCCTGTTCTCCAGCCTCTGGTAAACATACATCACTCTACTCTCTACTTCAATGACTTTGATTTTTTTAGGTTCTACATATAAGTGAGGTCATACAGTACTTTTGACTCTTTGTGCCTGGCTTATTTCATTTAACATAAGGTCCTCTAGTTTCAGGCATGTTTTCATAAATGGTAAAATTTTCTGGTTTTTTTATTTTTTATTTTTCCTATGACTGAGTAGTATTCTATTGTGCATGTATAATACACACACACACACACACACACACACACACACACACACACACACACACACACACATCATGTTTATGGACACATAGACTGGTTCCATATCTTTGATATTGTGAATAATGCTGCAGTAAACATGGTCATGCACACGCCCCCCTTGGCATGCTAATTTCATTTACTTTGGATGCATGCCCAGTAGTGGGATTGCTGAATCATACTATAATCCTATTTTTAGGTTTTTGTGGAACCTTCATACTGTTCTCCAGCATGGCTGTACTAATTTACGTCATCAACAGTGTTTAAGTCTTCCCTTTTCTCCATATTCTTACCAACATTAGATATCTTTTGTCTTTTTGGTAATAATCAATCTAACAAGTGTGAGGTGTTCTCTTGTGCCTTTAATTTGAATTTCTATAATAATTAGACATGTTAAGCATTTTTTATATATACATCGGTGATTTGTGTGTCTTCTTTTGAGAAATGTCTTTTCAAATTCTTTGCCCATTTTTAAAAGGGTTATCTATTTTCTTGTTACTGAATAGTTTGAGTTCCTTTCATATTGCAACATTAGCCTCTTATCCAATGTATAATTTGTAAAAATTTTTTTTCAATCCATGGATTGTCTCTTCACTCTGTTCTTCCTTTGCTGTGCAGAAGCTTTTTAATTAGATGCAATTTCGTTTGTCTGTTTCGGCTTTTGCTGTCTGTGTTTTTGTGGTCATAACCAAAAAATCTCTGCCCGGACCTGTGTCAAGAAGCATTTTCCCCTCGGTTTTTTAATTTCATGTCTTACTTTTAAGTCTCTATTCCATTTTTAAGTGATTTTTATACAAGGGATGAAATGAGTGCATTTTCACTGTTCTTCAATTGTTGAAGAGACTGTCTTTTTCCCAGTGTGTGTTCTTGGCACCTTTGTCAAAAAATCAATTGACCGTAGACGTTTGTTTATTACTTGGCTCTCTATCCTACTCCATTGGTCAATGTGTCTGTTTTTATGCAACTACCATACTATTTTGTTTGCTGTAACTTCAGAATATATCTTGTTTTTTTCTAAGTAATAAACTTTATTTTTAGATACCTGTTAGGTTTACAGAGAAATGGAGCAGAAAGTACAGATATTTCTCTTACCACCATACCCCCCCACCCTACCTCACCCCCTGTTTCTCCTATTATTAACACATTACATTATTGTGGTACATCTGTTCAAATCATGAACCAATGATGACATATTAACACAATTTTACATTAGCATTCTGTAATATATTTTGAAATCTTTAAGTGCGATACCTTCTGCTTTCTCCATTCTGGTCAAGTGTGTTTTGAATATTTGGCATCTTTTGTGGTTCCATACAAATTTTAGAAGTATGTTTTTCTATTTCTGTTAAGAATGACATTTGAATTTTTATACAGATTGTATTAATCTATAGATTGATAAGAATAGCATGAACATTTAGACAGAACTAATTTTTCCAATTCATGAACAGGATATCTTTCCTTTTATTTGTGTCTTCTTCCATTTTTTCATCAATGTTTTATAGCTTTCAGTATACAGATCTCTTACATCCTTTGTTAAATTTACTAAATATTTTATTTTGTATGCTATTGGAAATGAAATTGTTTTCTTAACTTCTTTTTCAGATAGTTCATTGTTAATGTCTAGAATTGCTACTGATTTTTGTAAGCTGATTTTTTTTATCCTGAAAATTTACTGCATTAGTTTATCAGTTCTTATAGTTTATAATAGAATCTTTGGAATTTTCTATACAATATATCATGTGGTCAGCAATAAGAGACAATTTAACATCATCCTTTCCTATTTGCATGCCTTTTATTTTCTTCTTTTGCTTAATTGCTCTTCCTGGGACTTGCAGTACTATGCCTAACAGAAGTGGTAAGAGTGGGCATCTTTGTCTTGTTCCTGATCTTAGAGGAAAGGGCTTCACCATTTCCCCACTGAGTATGATGTTAGATGTTGGCTTGTCATACATGGCCTTTATCGTGTTGAAGTACATTCCTTCCATATCTAACATGTTGAGAATTTTGAAAAGATATTGAATGTTGTCAAATACTTTTTCTGCATCTATTGAAATGATCGTGTGTTTTTTGCCTTTCATTCTGTTAATGAGCTATACCACATTCATTGTTTGTGTGTGTTGAACCAAACTTGCGTCACAGCAATAAATCTGACTTGATCATGGTAAATGATCTTTTAAAGTGCTGTTGAATATGGTTTGGGAGAATTGTGTTGAGGATTTTTGTGTCTATTTTCACTAATGATATTGGCCTGTAGTTTTCCTTTCTTGTAGTATCTTTGTTTGCCTATCAAGGGTGATACTGTCTTGTAAAATGAGTTGGAGTGTATTCTCTCCTACTCAATTTCTTGGAAGAGTTTGGGAAAAACTGGTATTACTTCTTCTTTAAATGTTTCGTAGAATTCAGTTATGAAACCATCCAGCCTTGGGCTTTTTCTGATGGGAAGCTTTTAATTACTGATTCCATCTTCTTACTCTCCTTTGGATTTCCAGTTTTTTTTTTGTTATGCAGTATTGGTTAGTGTATTACTCCATTTCTGTTATTTTAACAAAATACCTTAAACTGGGTGATTTATAAAGAAAATAAAATTTATTGATTACACTTTATGAATCTGGGAAGTCCAAATTCCAGGGAACATATCTGGTGAAGTTCTTGATGATGGTGACAGTGACCCAGGGGTCTCACATGGCAGAAAATGGCAGGACAGAGAGAGCAGAGAGCTCCTCATGCCCTCTCCTTTTAAAAGCCCTCAGAACCATGGCCATGACCACCGTTTTTAAGCCATTCACCAGGGATGGTCCTCAGCATCTAATCACCTCTTCAGGGCCCACCTTGCAGTTACCATAATAGGATTTCCTACCCTCAACAGTTATAGCAGTAATTAAGTTCTGGGAAGACATCCAACCCAAGGAAAGCAGGTTATGTATTTCTAGGAATTAATATGTTTCTCCTAGGTTGCCGAATTTATTGGCATATAGTTGTTCATAATTGTTACTTATGATCCTTGTATTTCTGTGTTACCAATTGTAATGTATTTTTCATTCATTTCTGATATTATTTGAGTCTTCTATTGTCTTAATTAGTCTATTTAAGGGTTTCTCAATATTGTTTATCTTTTCAAAAAAACCAACACTTAGTTTTGTTGATTTTTTCTCTTATGTTATATTTTTCATTGTATTGAGGCTCGTATCTCTGGAACTTGGGTCCTGTATTCCGAGACACACAGGACAGACATCATTGCTGAGGTCTTGCGTGGTGTCTAGGAAGCCATGAAGGAGGATGCTTCAGGCCCACTTATGTCCAGAAATTGCTGACTTTGACTTCTTTCTAGCCTTGAGGAATCTGCCAAACCCTTGACTGAAAAGTGCCCCCTTGCTTCTATGATTCTTTCCTCAAATTCCTTTTTCAAAAATTACTTCCTTCTGCAGGATCAAGAGGTAGGATAAAAAGAACAACCTTATTTGGGAATAAAAACAAAAAGATTCTGCCTCTCTCTTTCTTTCTTTTTTTTTTTTTTGTTTTTTGTTTTTTGGATTTTTTTATGTTTGGAAACATTTAGAAATGATACATCCTCTTGTTAAATTGACACCTTTATCATTATAAAATGACCCTCTTTATCTCTGATAATATTGTTTGTATTGATGTCTACTTCAACTGTTATTTTTTATTGGTTATGAATATTAATAAGATACAGAATTGATTGTCACCCCTTCTGCCCAAGATGTGAAGACCGGATTCATACTGGCAGCATGCCCATTACCTTTATCTCTCTTTCTCTCTCTGACTTCCCTTCTCTTCTCTTCTTTTTTTTCTCTAATTGTCTCCTTCTTATACACTGAATCTTTGTCTCAGACACAAAAGTTATAAAATGTTTTTTTAAAAAATTATTTTATCACTTATATATTTAATTTTATGCAGTATTTTATTTTATTTTTATTGTAATGCAAATAAATATTTAACAGTCAAAAATAAATTTAAAATGTTGGTGAAGGAAGAAAACAGGTTGTGTTGCGTCTTTGGTTCTTGTCATTTCTCTACATCTGTCCACATCTCTATTTCCAAAAATATAATCACCTTTATAATTTAATCAATCTGGGTACTATTCACAAATACTGGCTTTCTAAACAGTATTTAAAGTTGGTTACTCAGCCTGAGGCAGATCACTTGGTGAGGACAGCAAAACAGAATTGCACCAAGAATCAAAGAAGTCAGGTTCCCTCTTTTCTCTACCTAGCTATTCTGTGGTTTACAAAAGGTCACTAACATATTCGTACTTCCATCTTCCTTATATTAATAATAATAGACGCCCAAATGTTATTCTTACTGAGGTAAATGTGTTTCCTCTTTCTAACCCTCTCAAGGGCCTCTTTGATGTCCTTGTTCCTCAGACTGTAGATCAGAGGGTTTAACATGGGAACAAAGATAGGATAGAAAATGGACAGCACCTTGTGTTTCATGGCGTGGCCAGAGCCAGGATGCATGTACACAGAGAGGGCTGTGCCATAGTACAGTATCACAGCAGCCAGGTGGGAGGCACAGGTGTTCAAGGCCTTGGCACTTCCTTTCACTGAGGATATTTTCAGGATGGAAGCTGCAATGAAACCATAGGATAAGAGGATAACAAGCAAAGAAACCAAGCCTACAAAAACGGCTACCAGGAAAACAATCATTTGGCACATGAAGGGATTGGAGCAAGATAAAGAAACAACCTCAGGTATGTCACAGAAGAAATGCTGAATGATATTTGGCCCACAGTAGGAGAGATGAAAACAAGGGACTACATGAACTAAGCTACTGAGAAAACCACTAGCACAGGCCCCAGCAATCATCTTCCAACAGCGGCCAGGGACCATGATGGCTGAGTACTGCAGAGGGCTACCGATGGCGATGTACCGGTCATAGGCCATGGTGGCCAAGAGGCAGCACTCAGCCAGACCCATCCAGGCGATGACAAAATATTGAGTGGCACAGGCCATGAAGGAAATTCTTTTCTCACCCCTTAAGAAGTCTGAGAGCATCCTTGGGCTGATGGAAGAAGAGTAGCAGATGTCTATAAATGACAGGGAACTGAGAAAAAGGTACATGGGTGTGTGCAGGTTGGAGTTGATCTTGATGACAATGATAAGACCCAGGTTCCAGATGAGGGTCACAAGGTAGATGCCCAGGAAGACTGGAAAGAGGATGAGCTGCAGCTCTTTTTCATCTGAAAGTCCCAGAAGAATAAACATGTCCACAGAGGTGTGGTTTTCATGTTGTTCCATAGACCTGCTTGGTGCCACCTGCTGAGAAAAGAGGGAGAGAAGGAAGTGGTTTTATTCCCCCAAAAGAAAAAGAATTACACTTAATTTTTTCAGTCAGGCTGCTGTCTAGATATACAACCTTGAATCATAAATTCTGAGTTAATTTGTGCTGTCCATGTACGTTCACCAACTGTAACTAAAAAATCCTCTTCAATAAATATTATCAGTCTGTCTATGGGGATAAAAGACAACAAACCATCAATAGTACTATACCACCTAAAATGTCTCAATTTTATGTTTCCCATGCCAGGTTTTGCAAATATATGGGACTTTGGAGATAGGCCAAATGAGGAAAATACTGTCATTTCTCTATATGGTTAAACAGGCATGGGTCTGCTATTCACTCAATGCTTGGAGACACTCTGCGTTATCCTGGGGCTAATGTGAAAAATGAGGATGTTGGAGTATGTGCTTTTTGAAGTATCTTTGAGATCTAAAATTCAACTTACTTAAAATTAGTTAGTATCAATAATTCTGTAACTGCCTTTTTGCATTCACAAAGCCAAAAGGGATTTAAAAGAGTAATGCAGAAGAATGGTGCAAAAAATCACACAAAGAGAAGCAGCTTGTGAACGGATATAACTTATCCAACTAATGACTCTAGGGGAGTTAAATAAGACAAAGGTGAAAGAGCCATTATGCTCCTTCCTTGCATGTTCATGTGTTTCTTTTCTCAAAGCAGCGATATTTATGAGGTGTATTTTCTAAGACAGTGATTGTTAATCTCCTTTGGGTCAATGACACTTTTTAAAACTTTTGAAAATTCTGAACCCTCTACCCAGAAAACTGAAACCAATTACCTACCACTTTTGCACATAGTTTTTTTTGGATTCTAAATTAGCCTCGGGTCTCTCCTTGCTGCCCAGGTTAAAGGTTTTTCTCCTACAAGGGCAAGTGACTTAAACTCAAAGTTAAGATACTTAGGAGATTACATGAGGATTAGGAAGCTGAGGAAGGCTTTTGGGATGTTCTTTTCTTTTTTCATGTTGAAGCCAGTCCAGGAAAGACAAAGCACTAAGATTCAGGCCAAATGGTAACTATACAAGAGAATATTTTTGTATCAGCCTCTATGTGTTCTTTTGATGGTGCTATGGCTGTCATTCTCTCTAGGTAGTCATTAGAACATAACCTAACCCAAACATGTTTTTATTCAGATCAACTCCTCAAGTTTTCAAGAAAATCATGAGAAGCTTTGAGAGGGGGAAAACAGCTGTCAAATACAGCCTGGGAGTTTTGTTTAAAGGCAGAAGTAAAAGTCTTGAGCAATGCCCTTGAGAAAAGCTGGGACATTCATGGAATAAACTATGTCTATGGACTACAAACATATGCCAACATTAGTCATCTTATATGTCTTCCTTCTGTGCAACTATTTCCCAGTCTCCCACATGAAAAAAAGAATGAAAAGAGAAAGTCCCCGTAAAAGCACAGACTATAGTCACAGAATTAAAATCAAAGTGATCTTTTTCCAAAATCAGATCAGTCATTGATTCCTGGTGCACTTTTCTGAGAAAAATTTTGAAGAAATGAGGTGATTAATTGAAGAACAAACTGAAGGTGTTTGCTATCAACAGGGAATGGCAGGATGATAGCAGACAGAAAGTGTAGTTTCCATCCCGGACTTAGTGGCTGATTCTGTCCATACTGAGACTGAATGGAGAGAGACTCTTGTGCAATGAGAGCAGAAAAGTGCATTCCTTATTTTTTTCATTATCATCACCACCAACAGCCATGTCATCAAAAAGATTTATTGGGAGTCTGCAATACATACTGATCTTACCCTTGTAATCATGAAGATATACACAGCTTGCTCTTATTTCCACTCATTCAATATTGTAAACGTAGGCGTGATGTGCTGTTTACTAAACAAGGTATTAGCATTGTGAAAATTGACACTACATTTCTATTATATGTCTTGAACCAAGATTAGGTGTTTGTTAGATCTTCTTGCTCTATCCTCCACATCACTAAAACATCCATTATTCACATTTCTCTATTATGTTCTGTTTTGTTTTAACAGATTTCTATTCCAGTAATCTCTTTTTATTTAAGTTATTTGTTTATTAAGAATATTCAAGAGGATCCTCAGCCTAGCAGAATGCATACTGACCGGAGAGGTGTCTCCCCAGAGAGGCCTGAGATACGTAGAGACCACACCCCGATGGCACCTGTGTGTAACCTAGCAGGAAGGCCTCACTGCCGCCAGACCCCATCCCCAGCCTGGTCTACTGCGTGCCGACCAGAGTGGTGCATCCCCAGAGAGGCCCAAGAACCGTGGAGACCACGCACCCTACAGTGCCAGCTAATGGCCAAATAGGTAGGCCTTGCCACTGCCAGACTACATCTCCAATCTGGACAAGTGTGCACTTGCCAGAGAGGAGCCTCCCTGAAGAGGTCTGAGTCCTGCAGAGACCACATGCCCACTGTGCAAGAATGTGACCGAGCAGACACTGAGGCAGCTGTGCCAAATTGGCAGCCCCAGCAGTTTCTTAGATAGACAATAGTGTCAAACAAGTGAACTGAAATCCCTTGCCAAAATGACTAAACATCAAAGGAAAGATACCAGAAATATGAAAAAACAAGAAAGTACACCACCAAAGGGTAATAAGTCTCAAGCTCCAGATCCTATAGAACAAGAAGCCCTTGAAATGTCTGACAAGTAATTTTAAGTAATAATTCTAAGGAAACTAAATGAGATACAAGAAAACTCAGGTAGACAACACGATGAACTGAGGCAAAGTATACAGGACCTAAAAGAAGAAAATAACAAGGAAATCAATACCCTGAGAAAGAATGTAGCAGAGCTTGTGAAGTTAAAGAATTCATTCAATGAAATAAAAATCACAACAGAGAGTTTAACCAGCAGGCTTGCAGAAGCAGAAGAGAGAACTTCTGACCTTGAAGATGGGCTGTTTGAAATAACACAGGCAGACAAAAAGAAAAAGAAAAGAACTAAAAACATTACAGAAAATCTAAGAGAGAAATCAGACAACCTTAAGCACTCAAAATCTGGAGGTAATGGACAAATTTCTGGACACACACAAACTACGAAAACTGAGCCAAAAAGATATAGAAAATCTGAACAGATGAATAACAATAAAAGAGAATGAAGCTGTTATCAGAAGGCTCTCTAAAAAGAAAAGCCCAGAACCAGATGGATTCACAGCAGAATTTTACCAAACATTCAAAGAGGAATTGACACCAATTCTCTCCAAATGATTCCAAATGATTGAAACAGAGGCAATTCTCCCAAACTCATTCTATGAAGCAAACAGCACCCTGATACCAAAACCAGGTAAAGATACAACTAAAAAAGAAAACTACAGGCCAATATCCTTGATGAATGTAGATGCAAAAATCCTCAATAAAATACTAGCTAATATAATACAGCAACACATATGCAAAATTACATGCCATGATCGAGTGGGATTCATCCCAGGGATGCAAGGTTGGCTCCACATATATAAATCAATAAACATGATACACCATATCAATAAAATAAAACACAAGGACAATATGATCATCTCTATTGGTGCTGAAAAAGCATTTGATAAAATTCAACACTCATTCATGATCAAGACTCTCCATAAGTTAGGTATAGATGGAAAGTATCTCAAAATAATTAAAGCCATGTATGATAAACCCACTGCCAACATCATCTTGAATGGGGAAAAGCTGAAAGCTGTTCCTTTAAGAATAGGAACTATAGAAGGATGCACACTCTTACCACTCCTATTCAACATAGTGTTGAAAATGCTAGCCAGAGCAATCAGAGAAGAGATGGAAATAAATGGCATCCAGATAGGAAAAGATGAATTCAAGCTGTCCCTGTTTGGAGATGACATGATCCTGTATATCAAACAGCCTGAAGCCTCTACAAAAAAAACTGCTGGAGTAGATAATTGATTTCAGCAAAGTTGCAGGATACAAAATCAACACACAAAATTCAGTAGCATTTCTATTCTCCAATGGTGAACATGCAGAAAGAGAAATCAAGAAAGCCTGCCCATTTACAATAGCCACGAAAAAAATAAAACACTTAGGAATAGAGTTAACCATGGTTGTGAAAAATCTCTCTAATGAGACCTACAAACCACTGCTGAGAGAAATTAAAGAGGACACAAGAAGATGGAAAGATATCCCATGCTCTTGGATTGGAAGAATCAACATTGTGAAAATGTCCATACTACCCAAAGTGATATACAAATTCAATGCAATCCTCATCAAAATTCCAAATGACATTTTTCTCAGAAATGGAAAAACTATCCAGACATTAACATATAATAACAAAAGACCATGCATAGCCAAACAATTTTGAGCAAAATAAATAAATAAACAAATAAAGAGAGAGAGAGAGAAAGAAAGAGAGAGAGAGAAAGAAAGAAAGAAAGAAAGAAAGAAAGAAAGAAAGAAAGAAAGAAAGAAAGAAAGAAAGAAAGAAAGAAAGAAAGAAAGAAAGAAAGGAAAGAAAGAAAGAAAGAAAGCTGGAAGCATAACACTACCTGAGTTTAAACTATACTACAAAGGAATATGAACCAAAACAGCATGGTACTGGCATAAAAACAGACATACTGATCAATGGAATAGAATAGAGAATCCAGAAATCAACTCACACACCTGCCACCATCGGATCTTTGACAAAGGCAGCAAGCCTATACATTGGGGAAGAGACTGCCTCTTCAGCAAATGGTGCTAGGATCACTGGATTTCCATATGCAGGAGAATGAAACTAGACCCATACCTCTCACCATATACTAAAATCAACAAAAAAATGCGGTAAAGAATTAAAATACACCCTGAAACAAAAAAATTTCTTATAGAAAACATAGGAGAAACACTTCAGGAAGTAGGACTGGGCACATACTTCATGAATATGACCCCGAAAGCATGGGCAACCAAAGGAAAAATAAACAAATGGGATTATATCAAACTAAAAAGCTTCTGCACAGCAAAAGAAACAATTAACAGAGTTAAAAGACAACTAACAGAGTTGGAGAAAATATTTGAAAAATATTCATCTGACCACGGGTTAATATCCAGAATATACAAGGAACTGAAACAAATTAACAAGAAAAAAACAAGTAACCAAATTTAGAAAAATGGGCAAAAGAGCTAAATGGGAATTTCTCAAAGCAAGATACATGAATGGCCAACAGAAACATGAAAAAATTCTCAAAATCACTCAGCATTCAGGAAATGCATATCAAAACCACACTGAGATACCATCTCACCCCAGTTAGGATGACTAATATCCAAAAGACTGCCAATGATAAATGCGGGCAAGGTTGTGGAGAAGAAGGAACTCTCACACATTGTTGGTGGGGCTGCAAAAAATGGCGCAGCCTCTATGGAAAATGTTATGGAGGTTCCTCAACCAACTGCAGATAGATCTACCATATTACCCAGCTATTCCACTGCTTGGAATATACCCATTGGAATGGAAATCATCAAGTCGAAGGTATACCTGTTCTCCAGTGTTCATTGCAGCACTATTTACAATAGCTAAGAGTTGGAACCAGCCCAAATGTCTATCATCAGATGAGTGGATACGGTAAATGTGTTATATCTACAAAATGGAATACTACTCAGCCATAAAAAAGAATGAAATACTGCCATTTGCACCAACATGCATGGACCTAGAGAGAATTATAGGTGAAACAAGTCAGGCACAGAAAGAGAAATACCACATGTTCTCACTTCTTTGTGGGAGCTAAAAATAATAAATAAATACACAAGTAACCTGGGGCGGGGGGTGGAGGGCAGAAGACACACAATTACAATTCCTTGAAGTTGATACGGCAAGCAAAGAGAAAGGACATTGTTGGGAGGGAGGGGGGAGAGGGAGGAGGGAGGGAGGTTTCGGTAATGGGCCACAATAATCAACCAGATAGTATATTGACAAAATAAAGTAAAATTTAAGAAAAAAGAAAATTCATGAGATACAAAACAATAATTTCATTCTACCATAACTTGTGTTAGTTTGCCATTTAACCCAACCATCGTGTTTCAAATTTTAATCATAACATTTTGTTTTCTATAGGTTCCATTTGCTTCTTTTCCCACATTGTCCGTTTTCATAGTCTCTTGTTCTCTCATCACACTTTCAATAGCATCCTTTATTTATATATATTAAACAAACCTATTTATATTATCATTTAATAATTAAAAACCAAGTTTTGCAAGTTTGATCGTACATTGTAATGTTATTACTGACTTGTTCAAGGGGTACTATTTACCTGTTTGTTTAGTGAATGTTGATGATAATTTCATGTTCCTTTGAACTTTAACTGAAGAAAGCATTGAAGCTTTAGTTTAAAATGTGTTCCTCCAGAAATGAGTTATATTACTTCTGTGAGGTATCATGGGGGCAATGTCAACCCAGAATCCATCTAAACAAAAATCTTGACTTGAGATTTTTCAGGATAAGCACATTAATAAGATTTAAGTTACATATTTAAATAAGTAGAGGTGTGAGGTTAAGAATTATCAGAAGACTTTTTCTTTTTCTCTTTTTCCCATCTAAGGCTGAGTGGGCTATGCACATAACTCTCTTATTTTCTGAGGTAGGTTTTTTTTTCTATTTTCCCCGAGTGTGTCCCTTTGGGAGACCCCTTTCAGTAGTGTGTGGGGGTCAAGGGTTGTCCCTTATCCAACTTTATACACTGTTTTTTCACCTACCCCTTATAAACATGTCCATTAAAACCCAGGTCTTTGGTCAGCAGGTTTTAGTAGATCCCTCCTGGGAAAATGCTGGCCCCAGTTCACTACCTTCTGAGCCTTGTGTTTTCTTGTCATCTTTGTAATTTCAAGGATTTATTTGCTTTCTCACTGGGTGATTTATTTAAAAATGTGCTTAAGAATATATCTAGCTATCTTCATAGTTTCTTTGGCTATATAACCTACAATATTGATAGAAACATGTCTACAAAAAATATTTTTATGCAAATCTTTGTTACTCCAGCTTATAATGGACCAGTTCTTCTAAAAATCCAAAGCTCTTTGACGTGCTCAGTTTTTTCCTCCCAGTATGATTAAATTTGCCTTAAAAGGAAGGGATGGTATTAGATAGCTACAGTTGATTGAGTGCATATTCTTTCTATTTTTTGTTCTGAATTCTTTTACTTTTTATCACATTTTTATTTGGCCGATAACGTTATGATACATGTACTCTTATTATTCTCCCTGTAATGATTAGGAGACTGTGGATCAGAGTGGTAAATAGCCCCAGGTTACACAACCCATGAGGTACAGTCCTGGGCTTCAAATTCAGATGCTCTAGCTCCAGAGATACATCTTAAAATACTGCTCCCCACTGCCTCACTAAAATGTGCTCATTCATGCATTAATTTTCTTTCTAACCACTTGTTATAGTCCATTTCTGTTGCTTATAACAAAATACTAGAAGATGGGTGATCTATAAAGAAAAAAAATATATTGCTTGCAGTTTCTGAGGCTTGGAAGTCCAAAGTCCAGGTAATGCATCTGGTGAAAGCCTTGGTGGTGGTGACTGTGATGGCAAAATTTCACACTATGAATGGAGCCAGAGAGGGAGCAGAGAGAGAGACAGACTCTCCTCTCTCTTTTTTTTAAAGCCCTCAGAACTATGGCCCTGACCACGATTTTTAAACCATTCACTATGGTGTGGTCCTATAATCTAATCACTTCTTCAAGGTCCTACCTTTCACTTACCATAATAGGATTTCCTTCCCTCTTAAGAGTCACAGTGGGAGCCAAGTTTATAACACATAAAACACGAGGGGACACACTTCAAGCTTCTGTGAGTTTTGGGTGGATATAATTCAAGAAAACAAAATTTATTGCTTACAGTTTCTGAGGCTGAGAATTCAGAAGCCCAGGGAATACATCTGGTGAAGTCCCTGGTGGTGGTGACAGTGATGGCAGAATATCACACTGTGAAAATGGTGGAAGACAGAGGGAGCAGAGAGAGAGACAGACTCTCCTCAGTCTTCTTTTAAAGCCCTCAGAGCTACGCCTCTGACCACCATTTTAAATACATTTGTGGTGGCATCACCCTGTAATCTAATCTCTTCTTCAAGGTGCCACCTTTCACTTACCAGAATAAGATTTCCCATCCTCTTAACAGTCATAGTGGGGGCTAAGTTTCTAATACATAAAACTCAGGGGACACACTTCAAGCTTCTGTGAGTTCGGGGTGGATATAATTCAATCCACTACACCACTACAGAGTGCAAGACACTAAACTGGGTGGTTGCATGAAACAATAGATCTCATAAGAAGTCTATAGCTGAGTGAGATGAGAAATGTGCCCTATAAAGACATATTTCAGCAAGAGATGATGCGTGGCATGAGAAAGACAGAGAGAAAATTCTGTGAGAGATCACCAACTGGATGTAAGCAGGGATTTAGAGACCAGAGAAGGCTCCTGCACATTCTTTGAATGAATATCTCACAAAAGTCTCTAGAATGACAGAGACAATTTCCAAGACATTCTTGTAGAAATGAAAATGGCAAGAACAAAGAAACTGAACAGGCTGTCAGTAACACAATAACCACACTTCTTAACATAGATACTCTATCAGGAAATGAACAGAAAAACAGCAATGCTTTGTTTGCCAAGGGAGAGAGAAAAATTGAAGGAGAATTCATCTTCTTCCAGGAAGAGAAAATGATGAGATATTAAAATGTTTTACAAAATGCGCTGGTTTAACTAGAGACAGAGGAATCTCAGTATTTAGATGGAAACCACTGGAAAACTTGGTCCTACAGATGCCTAAGAGCTTTACCACAGCACAGCCTGGCAAACACAAAGAACTATGTTAATCCAGTGATACTGGTGAGAATCTTAGAGGCACCTTTTAATTGCTACACTGTTTTTCTCAACCATCCCACATTCTACCACTTCCGATTTAACCTTTAAAAAAAATGCTTTTTATTTATCAAGAATTCTTAAGCTTTCTTCCTGTGTTTTGGAAAAAGTTTATTTTGGGATAGAGTTTATCTTGCTCT
This sequence comes from Cynocephalus volans, assembly GCF_027409185.1. Lineage (NCBI taxonomy): Eukaryota > Metazoa > Chordata > Mammalia > Dermoptera > Cynocephalidae > Cynocephalus > Cynocephalus volans. The sequence goes on from NC_084463.1 coordinate 154,392,108, forward strand.
CTTTCTTCAGCTTTTTCTCACACCATCCTTGATATAATACATTCCTTCTCCCCATGCTTACCCTCATTTAACCCTGCTTATCAAATGATAAAAGAAGAGGATGGAAAGAGAACATGAAGAAGTGGCCCCATTTACATGTTTCTTTACCTGAAGATATTTCATCCACAGCAAACAAAATCTGAATTTTTCCATCAGGGACAAGGGGGGCAGGATTAGTCTCTGAAGACCAAGTATTACATTTATTCTTGGCTAATTCTCTCTCAATTCCTTTAGAACCAGACATGTTCATCAAAGCTATGAAGGATCCAATGAATTCAGGAACAATACCTCCAGTGAATCTCCTATAGACTACTCAAATTTAACCCTTTAAATGAAACAAATCAGGTAGTATAGGCCCCTCAAAATTCACCTACAACTCTTCTTCTGGTTCTATGTTGTCTCAATTTAAACACCGATCAAATGATTCAAAGGTCTTTGAGCCTCCACCCCCACCACTTTATGCTGAAGTATATTGACAGAGCCTGCATATTAAGATCATCCTTCTAGGCCATTGCTTTTCAGGCTAAAAAAGCTGCTATAGAAGATGACCCCTCATGAAACTTAGACTTCAAGGATGATGACACTGAGCTTTTTGTAAATCTGTGATAATCTGCCTGGATCCTAAGCCCCTGACATTCCTCAGAGCAGAGTCTCTAGTGACTCACCTCAGAGTTCTGAGAAAGATTTCTTCTCCTGTGATTCAACTCCTTTCATTTGTTGTGTACCCAAGTGATCAGAAATAAAGAACATATATTTCAGTTTGGGCTTCTGAGAGTGTTTCACTCCATCAGTACTCTGAGAGGAGCACACAGTTTGCCGTTAGCAATATTTGACTCACTTGTCTCCTTCAGAAATCATCCAGCTATGGGAGGAGATGGCCTTAAATGCTTATGAGCCTTCTCCATCACATCTAAGAGAGGATATAGGAGCAAAAGCCATAACAAAGAAGGAGAAATTAAAACCATGCAAGCTGTAAATAACCTCTCTCCTGGGTGATAGAGAGGAGACCAACTCTATTAATTGGTTCCTTGACTAAGCTCCAAGATCTGCCTTGGGGATATTAATCTTTTGAGACAATTTCATGCCAAGGAATCATGCAGCTGATATAGAGGTTACTTCCAACCTTTTTATCCATGAAACAAATTATGTCACCATAGGATAGGAATAATCCTCAGAGACCACTGTCTGTGAACAACACCAGGAAGCAGAAAACTCCTGGCAACTCTGAATCAGACCTTCTGCAGCAGATGGGTTCTCAATTTTCTACTTTCATATTCTGGAGCAATTTTTTTTTTTAACTTTTAGATGTGTCTCCATGGAAGGATGAAAGACCTTGAAGACATTGGGGTAGGTAAGAAGACACAGACGCAGGTCACTTCTGCTCTTCCATGTCTCCATCTGCTTGGATTAAAGGAATCAGAGAATAAGAGAGAGAAGGTGGGAGTTATTATCTAAAGAAGGGCAGAGAGAAGGAGGAAAAGAGAAATAACTGTGCAAAACGTATAGGAAACTTTGAAAAAATAAATAATAGTCAACTTCACCAAAACAAAGCCCCAGAAGATTCTTTCTACCTCCTCCCCACTCTACCTGGATAATTTCTCTCTCCAGTTGAAAAAGAAGAGAAGTAATTCTCACTTTTTGGGCAAAGACTCTAATAGAGAGAGATTAAGCCCATGTCCTGGGGATCTCAAAGTATGGCTTCTCTTTTTGAAAACAGTGGATACTAGATGAAAAGAAAATCTTAGAGACAATAAAAGAGATCAGGCTATGGTGAAGACAAAACAGCCTGTTATAATATATTGCAAAATAAGTTCTCCTTGTTTCCAACATGTCTTTAGTCTCTTGTATCCACATCCAACCCTCTTTTTAAAACTTTTACTTCGCTGTATATAATAAGATAATATTTTGGAAATATTGTCTAGCTATTTACCTAATATTTCCTTCCCTGCATCTCTGACCATTCTCTTTCATGTCAGTAAGTGGTTCGATTCTCAAGCCTCACAGAAGAAATGTGACGGTAAAAGGAAGTTGAAGCACAAGTGATAAGGTTAAAAACATGAGTGAGACTTCAGAAGAGTTTAAGACATAGCCCAAGAGAGAAAGCACAACTATCACATATGTTTGGGGACATTGAAGAAGATAGGCCCTAACTATCATTTAGGGTTTGGATTGTCAGGCACAAATTTGAGAAATATGGTCATGGGGTATCAGGTTGGACAGCCACTGGACAAAGAGTGTTTTCCTTTTTTTTATTTTTTAAGAGAGAAATGGAATATTATTTTGTTTTTATTTTTTATGGAAACACTTGATTGTACATATCTGTGGAGTACAACATTGAATATCAATACCTCTGTGCAATCTGTGATGCTCAAATCAGGATAATTACTATACTCAACCTCATACACTGTAATCATTTTTGTGGCCCTTTATCAATTTTGGTAGTGAGGGTTTAAGTTCTGCAGTTTCCTGTGCCATAGTTTAGGATGGAAGCAACAGTACAATTGCCACTTAACCAAGAGTGGGTAAGAGTCTCAGAGCCTCAGTCCAAATAAATCTTGAAGATGACAAAAATGGAATTCAGCAGCAATCCATCTGTGATTTGACAGCTGGGAATGTGAGGAAGCAATAGACAGTTCAGGAATTACTGGTATGGAAAGGTCAAAGACCAAATACTCCCAGTGCTTGGCATCATTCAAGCCCTATAGAACTTAGACACAAACCTGGGGAGACGAGGAAAGAACCTAGAATTGAGTACTTTTTCCCAGTGTAGAAATGGAGTTACAGAGTGATAATGAGAATTGTAATTCTTGAATACCTGAATTTGTGAATTAATTCTCAAAATACCTTGAGTGCATGATAACTTTTATTGTTCTCCAGGTGCATTATAATAGAACAACTGATTATAACTTTATTTATTTAATCATTTATTTCTATTTATGTCTTAAGCTACAAAGTTTTGTAGTAATTTGTTGCACAGCAGTAGATAATTAATATGCAAAAAAAACCCACTCCACTTACTCAAAAGGAGTCATATTTTTGTGATTCTTGATATAGATTACAAACCTATTTTCAAACTTAGAATTCTTTCATCTTTAGAAGCAGGAAAAAAAAATTGGCTGAAGCAATAAAGTGAATTTGTTGGCCCATGAAATGGAGGTAGTCAGAGAAAACTTAATCCAGTAGCTCAAACAATATTACCAAATGTCAAGTTTCTTGTGTTTGGTTTAGTATGCCTAATGTAATAATTTTCCATCCTATCACCAGTTTTCCTAGTGGTAGCAAAACTTCTGTACAAGTTCAAGATCTCACTGTTCCCCTTCACAACTTCCAAAAGAATGGAGAATCTCTTCTGATAGCTACTACAGATGAGAGAATGTTTTGATTCCCGAACTCCTGTGATCATCTCCTTGCATCTGTATGGCTTTGACTGTGCTATATCCCCCACTTCTGCCCCAACCTAATTGCAATGGCTATTGGAAGATATTTTCTGATTGGCTTAAAGACCAGGTTTCATCCCTGTACCCAAAGTTGGAACCAATACTACTCAAACAATGATGGCTGAGAGCATAAAAGGACCTTTGCCCTCCCCCCTAAAAACTTCCAAGATCATCCTCTGAGAAGACTGACTATGATTACTAAGCAGCAAAAATAAATAAATAAATGAACAATCTTTGTGATATTACTACCCATGTAGTAAATACTAGTTGTACATAATTTAAAAAGTCAAGTAGTTTTAATACGTATAATGAGAGCCCTGACTGATGCCAGCAGTGCATCCTACCACCCTGCTACCCTCCAGAAAATGGCCCTGCCCCCCATCCAGCATGAACTAACAGATACAGCTCATTGGCCACCTTGCCAGCCACAGCACTTCCTGCCACTGCTGCAGATATTGCTGCAGAATGAGTGGTCCACAGCAGCCACTGCCACAGCAACTACCACCACAAGGGTACCTTGTTGCCACACCAGCAGCCAGCCACTGCCACCTTATAGATGGCCCACACTCTATTCATCAGCATAAAAAGAAAGTGAGTCAATGTGGAAACAAGGGAAGAAGTGAGAGAGGACAGACCTGTGACCCAGTGGCCCAAACCACAGGGAGAGTTATACTGTCACAGGTGGTAGCACATCAGGGGGTGGGAGGTATGTGTGCACCTCACAGACCTGCCTTCATCCAGGTAGAGAGACACATGGAACCCCAGAGTGTACAGAAACCCAGGATACACAAACAGAGGAAGGAAGAACATTCCCAATCAACACCAACACATCCCCAAACTAGGAGAAGCAAGGTCACAGGGAAAGCTTCTGCCTGCAGGAAGGAAGAAAAGAAAACCCACACTGCATCACCCATTCAAATGAGGAACACCAGTATACCCCACTGCAGGATCATGGGATGCTAGCTAGGGTGCCAACATGCCCACACATGGTCACCCATCACAGCAAAAGAGTTACAGGGCACTGAAGTACTTCCCCTAAGAACTTAAGAGATTGTCTAAATCCTGGAGAAACCAACATGATGTCACCAAACTAAGCAAAGTATCACTAAGTACCCCTGGCCAAGGAGGCACTCACATGCAATTCCAACATTAAATTGGGCTGAAGAATCCACATGGAGACTGCATTACTGTGTCTACCTGGAACCAACAATAAAACACCCCATTCAATGGTCATTATCAAAAATACCTACAAGAGGAGTTCCCTCTCCTCAATGCACACTTCAGAGTAATAGAAAAAGCAACTGCTCTACCAGTTGACTAGACAACAGTGTAGAGATACAAGGAATACAAAAAACAATAACAAAAAAAGGAAATATGAAACCACTGAAGGAATATAACGATTCTCAAGTACCTCGTATAGAGCAAGAAGTCCTTGAAATGACTGAAAAAGAATTCTGAAAAACAATTTTAAGGAAACTCAATGAGATACAAGACTAACTTAGATGGCACAACAAAATGAGAAAAATTATCTTGTATCTGAAGGAAGAAATGAATAAAGTAATCAACGCCTTAAGAAAGAATTTAGCAGAGCCCCTGGAGCTGAAGAATTAACTCAGTGAAATAAAAACACAATGTAGAGCTTAAACAGCAGGTTAGAACAAGCAGAAGAAAGAATTTCTGATCTTGAAGATGGTCTTTTTGAAATAAGAAAAGTGGACAAAAAAGAAAAAAGAACAAACAATGCAGAAAATCTAACACAGCTGGCAGACAACCTGAAGGGAACAAACATTTTAATCAGGGTGTTCCAGAAGGGGAGGAAGAGGGAAAAGGCATTAAAAACATAGTCAATGAAATAATGAAAAAATTCCCAGGTATACAGAGAGATATGGAACTTTACATACAGGAAGCTCAAATATCCTCAAACAGATTCAATCCGAAAAGGTCCTCTCAGAGATATTATGATCAAATTGACAAAGCTCCAAGACAAAGAAAGAATCTTAAAAACACTAAGAGAAAAGTGTCATGTCACCAAAAGGGAGTCCCCATCAGACTAACAGCAGACTTTTCAACAAAACCCTACAGGCCTGAAAAGAATGGAATGATATGCTCAAAATACAACAATGAAAAAATTTTCGGACAAAAATACTATACCCAGCAAGGCTATCCTTTAGAAAAGAGGGACAAACAGTGTATTATCCAGGAAAACAAAAACTATGAAAGTTCATCATTACATGACTATCCCTACAAGAAATTCTCAAGGAAGTACTGAATGTAGAATCTGAAAAACAATAATCACTATCATGAATACATGAGAAAGAAAACAACCCACTAGTAGAACAAAATGCAAACAAAAAGAAAGAAAATTTCTCTAATCAACTTGGAAATACCAACAAACATAAAACACAAGCAATAAAAGGGGAAGAAAGGAACAAAAGATATTTAAAACATGCACACAAAAATCAACAAACTTCCAAGAGTAAATCAATGCCTTTCAATAATAACCCTAAACATAAATGGATTTAATTCCTCACTCAAAAGACACATACTGACCGATTGTATTAAAAAGGTAGACCCAACAATGTGCTGTCCTCAAGAAACTCACCTCACCTTTAAAGACATGCACAGACTAAGAATGAAAGGATGGAAAATGATATACCAAACAAATGGAAATAAAAAACAAATAGGAGTAACTATTATTATATCAGATAAAATAGACTTTAAACCAAAAACAATTAAAAGACAAAAAGAAGGAAATTATAATGACAAACTAATGTATCCAGCAAGAAGACATAAATATATATGCATCGTACATCTGAACACCCACCAAATAAAGCATAAATTACAAGACCTAAAAAAGATAAACACAAATACAACAATAGCTGGGGCCTGAACAACACTCTCTTAACATTAGAGAGATCATCTAGGCAACAAAACAACAAAGAAACACAGGATGTAAACCACACTTTAGACCAATTGGACTTGGCAGATATCTATAGAATATTTCATAATAAAACCACAGCACATACATTCTTCTCATCAGCACATAGAACATTCTCCAGAATACAGAACCTGTTGGGTCGCAAATCAAGCCTCACAATTTTTTAAGAATTGAAATCATTTCAAGTATCTTTTAAGACCACAATAGATGAAAACTAGAAATCAATAACAACCAAAACTCTGAAAATGAAAAAAAAAACCAAATGGAAATTAAATAACAAGTTCCTAAATGACATACAAATCGAAGAAAAAATTAAACAAGAAATTAAAAACAATTCTCAAAACTAATAAAAATAAAGGCACAACATACCAAAACCTGTAGGATACTGCAAAGGCAGTGTTAAGAGAGAAATTTATTGCAATAAACCCTTAAATCAAACAATACAAATATTTCAAATAAATTACATCTCAAAGAACTAGAAAAACAAGAGTAATCCAATTCCAAAATGAGTAGACAGAAGCAATTAAGATCACAGCAGAACTAAGTGAAATAGAAACCCCCAAAATAATATAAAAGATCAATTTTTAAAAAGTTGTTTTTTGAGAAGACAAACAAAATACACAAACCATTAGCTAGGTTATCTAAAAAAGAGAGAAGACTGAAATGGAAAAAATTTAGAAATAAAAGAGGAGACATTACAACGGATACAACAGATATATAAAGGATCATTAGAGATTGTAACGAACAAAAATATGCCAACAAGTTTAAAACCTGGAGGATATGGATAAATTTCAGGACTCATAAAAAACTACCAAGACTGAGCAAAAAAGACATAGAAAACCAGAACAGAACAAGAAAAAGCATAGTTGATTGAAGCAGAAATAAGAAGCCCACTCAAAGAAAATTTCAGGACTGGATGGCTTTACTACTGAATTCTACTAAACCTTTAAAGAGAAATTAATACCAATTCTCCTCAAAAGACTCTAAAAAATTGAAACAGAGGCCATTCTCCCAAACTCATTCTATGAGGCTAACATCACCCTGATACCCAAACCAGATAAAATACAACAAAAAAGAAAACAATAAGCCAATGTCTTTGATGAACATACATGCAAACATCCACAATAAAATATTAGCAAATAGAATAGAGCAACATATTTTTTTAAATATACACTACTATCAAATGGGATTTATCTCAGGGACACAAGAATGTTTCAACATTCACCAAGTCAATAAAGGCAATATACCACATCAACAAAATCAAGGCCAAAACCCATATGATTATATCAATAGATGCAGAAAATCGTTTGACAAAATTTGACATCCCTTCATGATATAGACTTTCAGTAAATTAGGTATAAAAGGAAAATATCTCAACACAATAAAAGCCATATATGACAAACCCACCCCCTATATTATCCTGAATGGGGAAAAGTTGAAAGGCTTTCCCTTAAGAACAGGAACAAGACAATGATTCCCACTCTCACCATTTCTATTTAACACAGTATTGGAAATACTAGCAGAACAATCAGACAAGAGAAAGAAAGAAAGGTCATCCATACTGGAAAAGATGAAGTTAAACTGTCCCTGCTTGGAGAAGACATGAGAAAACAATCCTAGTATTCATATGGAATGAAAACAAAAACCTGAGGAGATAAAGCAAATCTCAGGGAAAAAAAAGTCAGAGGTATTACACTATATAACTTCAAATTATACTACAAAGCTGTAGTAACTAAAAGCAGCATGGTACCAGCATAAAAGCTCACAAATGGAACAGAATAGACAACTGGGAACTCAACTGATCTTTGACCTACAGCTAACCGGTCTTTGACAAAGCCATTTACGGCCAGTTCTGATCTTTGACAAAGCAATCAAGAGCATTCTTTGGGGAAAGACTGCCTCTTTTATATATGGTGATGGGAAAACTTGGCACCCATATATAGAGGAATGAAACCCATACCTCTCACCATATACCAAAATCAACTGAGAATGGATCAAAGATTTAAATACATATTCTGAGACTATGAAACTCCTAAAAGAAAATATAGGGGAAACACTTCAGGAAGTAGGACGGGAAAACTTTATGAACATGACCCCAGAAGTACAGAGAACAAAAGGAAAAATTAACAAATGTGATTCCATTAAACTAGAAAGCTTCCGCACAACCAAAGAAACAGTTAACAGAGTGAGAAGACAACGTACACAGTGGGAGAAAATATTTGTGAACTATGCAACCCACAAAGGACTAATATTCAGAATATACAAGGAATTCAAAAACTAACAATAAGAAAACAAACAACACAGTTAAAAAATGGGCAATGGAGCTGAATAGGCATTTCTCAAAGGAAGATATATGACTGGCCAAAAGATAGATGAAAAAATGTTCAACATCACTAAACATCAGGGAAATGCAAATCAAAATCTCTTTTAGATGTCTTCTCACCCAAGTTACATGAGCTATTTTTAAAAAGACAGACTAACAAATGCTGGGGAGGATGCAGAATCAGGGGAACTCATCCACACAGTTGTGGGGACTGTAAATTAGTACAGCCATTACAAAAAACAGTATGGATGTTTCTCAAATAACTATAGATAGAACAATCATGTGATCCAGCAATCCCAGTATTGGGAATATTTCCAAAGGATTGGAAATCATCATGATGAAGGGATAACTGCACTCCCATGTTCATTGCATCTCTATTTACAATAGCCAAATTGTGGAACCATCCTAAGTGTTCACTGCCGGATGACTGGGTAAGGAAAATGTGGTATAATATACATGATGGAATACTACTCAGCCATAAAAAGGAATGAAATTCTGCCATTTGCAGCAACATGGATGAGTATGGAGAAAATTAAGTGAAATAAGTCAGAAAAGGAAAGAGAAATACTACCTGTTCTCAGGCTTAATTTGGTGCTAAAAAAGAAGGAAAGGAAGAAAGAAGCAAATTAAGAAAAGACCACAAAAATACATTGAACATACAGAAGGATTGAACAAACATAAGGATACTAGGAATGGTGGGGATTGAGGGAATGGGTTGGGGAGTGATAGGTAGGGTAAAGGGAATAAAGAAAAGCCACTATTTGTAATAATGAATATGCTAATAATAAATAATAAAAATTAGAAATAAACAGATGACGGTACAAAAATTGTAGTGTATATACTGATTGATTACTACTCTGTCATGAAAAAAGTGTGAAATTCTGCCATTTGCAGCAACATAGATGAACTTAGAGAACATTACGTTAAGTAAATTAAGACAGGCACAGAAAGAGAAATAGTACACATCCTCAATCATCAGTGGAAGATAAAAGAAAGAGAGAGAGGGAAAGAGAGAGAGAGACATAGACAGACAGACAGACACAGAGCATCATAATGATACATTAAACTTTCCAAAAAAAAAAAAAAAGAGAGAGAGAGAGAGATAACAGACTGTGGTAATTAGAGGTGGAAAAGTGTTGGGGGGGAATTGGGGAGAAACTAGTTAAGGGTCACGATGATAGATTACATTTTGTAAACATGAGTTTACTAATTATCCTGATTTGGTCACCTCATATTCTACACATGTATTGACATAAGATTCTATACCCCACAAATATATAATCAATTATCTTACTATTAGAACAATGCATTTCTGTAATAGTTAGAGATTTTAGGCATTTTTCATATATATGTTGGCCATTTGTATGTTTTCTTTTAAGAAATGTCTCTTCAAGTTCATTGCCCATTTGTATTAGGTTTTTTTCTTGTGATTGAATAGCTTGAGTTCCTTTCTTATTATAAATATTAGTCCCTTATTCAATGTGTAATCTACAATTACATTTTCTCTATCCATGGAATGTCTCTTCACTCTGTTGATTGTTTCCTTTGCAGTTGAGAACCTTTCAAGTTTGATAAAATCTCATATGTCCATTTCTGCTTCTGTTGCTTGTGATATTATTTAACAAATCATTGCTCACACCAATATCATGAATGTTTTCCCCTGTGTTCTCTTCTACTAGTTTTATAGTTTTGGGTCTTATATTTAGGCCTTAAATCATTTTTAACTGCTTCTACTACAGGGGATGAAATGAGTCAATTTTCATTGTTCTGTATGTGGATATCCAGTTGTGAAAGGTGGATATCCACATAGAACTTATTGAAGATACTGTCCTTTCCCCAATATGTGTTCTTGGCACCTTTGTCAAAAATCAATTGGCCATAGATGTGTGGGTTTATTTCTGCATTGTCTATCCTATACTATTGTCAACATGTCTGTTTTTATTCCAGGACCACACTGTTTTGATTACTAGAGCTTTGTGATATATCTGTTTCTCCCTAGACTTTACATTTAAAGAAAATTTAGATTTATGAAGAAATTGAGCAAAAAGCACAGATAATTCCCATACCCACCCCACCCTGGGCGTGACTTCCCCCACCTCACTCCCTTCTGAGCCATGGAGCCTTGTCCAAGAGTGCTTCCATTAAAGCTTTTCTCAAACCCATTGCCTGGCTCCTTTCCTTACTTACCACTGCTGATTTGAACTTGACATCTGGTGCTAAAACCTGGAAGGAGGTTGATGCCCCACTCCAGTGGAAGGCCTCTCTCCTCTCGTTACCAGGACCTTATTTGAGCCCCATGCCTCAAGACACTGGGTAAGTTCCCAATTCCACGAACCAACCTGGGTGGCCCTGCCTGAAAACGTGGCCACATCAGGGCAATTCAACCAAGTCACCAGGTGACACCCATCTGGCACCTGAAGGTGGTGAGATGTCCCAATCTTCACAGTAGCTTCTTTTAATCCATTAGTAGCCTGGGAATCCAAACGGGGATGCCTATTTGAATCCCTGGCCTGCACAACAAGGAATCATGAAAACTGCTCAAGAAAAATCTAACCCTAAAACCCCTTTCGGGCTGAACACTGGTTGGCCTCTCACAGGATTTGAGGGACACCTCAGGCATTGCTGTTTGGGTGTGAGGGGGGCCAGACCCTCCAATATCAATTAAACAATCAGTCTCAATGACTCCTTTGGGGTATTTCCAGCTATCAGGTTTTCACAAATTTAAATAATTTCTGTGGTCCACAGGACAAGTGGTCCAAAGTTTTTACAGGTGGGCTTTTGGAGGCTATGCTCTCACCCCTTTCTCCTGTACCCTCTGTCTTCTGGGTTCTTAGCTCAGTTTTGGCTACACCACTCCTGGCACCTGGAGGTCTCTTTCCCCTTTTTAGTCTTGTTTTTTGTCAATTGCAACTGCTTCATTCTTTCTTCTGGAGTTCCCTTTATCCACTATCTGTTACCCCCTTTTTACTCACTGCCTGTTTCACCTTCGGTCAACTGTAACTGCTCTGCCCTTGTCTCCAGAGCTCCTGGAGCTCCCTTTATCCATTACCTGTTTTACTTTCAGTTTACTGTAACTATTTTGTCCCCATCTCCAGAGCTCCTGGAGCTCCCTTTACCTATTTTACATGTGCTCGCTGGTTTCTCCCCTACTCTTGTCTTTTAAGTTCCCCCACCTGGATTGGACCACATTTTTTACTTTCTTTTTCCCTTTCTCTCTCTTCTTCTTTGTCTTAGCCAGGATCCACAGTTATTTTCCTTACCTTTACCGGTTTTGAGCCTTTTTTCTGGGGTTGCCCAGCAGGAATTATGGAAACTGTCCAATCTAAATTCCTTTAGGGTGCACCGGCCTCTCCTTCTTAAACGCCTGGAGTTCTGCTTACATTTCCAAGCTCCTGGAGCTCAATCATAACTTCTTGTCTGTTTCTCCTTCCTCCATCTTCTACAGACATTGTTAACCTCCTGACCCTTTTTTTTTACTTCCGCTTTGGAACCAGACCAGGTTTCATTTTCAAATAACTGTCTTCTTTCTGAATTCAACTTTAACTTCTTCCTTCTCCTTGGAGCTCCTGGACCTCAACTCTGACTTCCTACCTGTTTGCCTTTGAGCTCCTGGAGCTCATCTTTGATTTCCTATCTACTTGACCTTTTCCTCCTGACCCCTCTACCTGTTTCTCTGACTTCCTACTTGTTTCTGATATTGCTCCTCTGACAGCCTTGCCCCCGCTGTGCTCACACCCCTCCCTACCTACCCACCCATTGCCATGTCCTCCTTGCTCAGACCACACCGCTCCATCAGCCCTGAAAACCCCTGAATCCTTCCCCCTTCTCCTCTGTCCAAACACCCTGAAAACCCGGCCAGTCTGCTGGCTCGGGGGCAAATTCCTCCTCCCTATTCAGAGCCTCCTTCTCCCCCTTCCCCTGCTCCTTCAGCACCTGCCCCATTGCCTCATGCCAACCCAGCACCTTCACCCCCCGTAACTTCACCCCCTTGCTTGCCTCTCATTTCTGCCTGGACACATCCCAAGTAATCCCACCTACCCCCGACCTAGTTTGCCCCTTAAGGGAGGTCGCTGGTGCAGAGGGAGTTGTTCGAGTTCATGCACCCTTCTCACTCCAAGACCTCTCCTAAATTGAAAAGTGGCTGGGTTCCTACACTGCTAACCTGGGAAACTATACCAAAGAGTTTCAATATTTAGCCCAAGCATGTGACCTAACATGGCATGACTTACATGTCGTCCAGACTACTACCCTCACAGCCAAGGAAAGGGATCACATCTAGGCTGCTGCCCAAGAACATGCAGATCAGGTCCATTTAACTGATCCAGTAGGGGCTTAGGCAGTTCCCACCGCAAACACTGTGTGGGACTATCAGAATGGCCAAGATGGCCCCGACTCCATGACCGCATGGTTCAGTGCCTCATCACTGGAATGCGGGCGACTGCTAATAAGGCTGTCAATTATGACAAACTGCCGGAAATCACCCAAAGTCCAGATGAAAATCCCGCTGTTTTTCTGAGTGGATTCACTGAAGTCCTACTCCAGGATATCCCTCTACCCCAGCAGAAGCCACTGTCATGGCCAACCATTTTATCTCTCAGTCAGCCCCTGATATTTGCAAAAAAATTAAAAAAGACTGAAGAGGACCCTCAAACTCTCATTCCCGACCTGGTGAGAATGGCATGTAAAGTTTTTAATGCCCGGGAGGAAACAGCCGAACTTAAAAGACAGGCCTGGGTCCAACAGAAGGTCCAACTCCAACCCCAAGCCTTGGTAGCAGCCCTGTGGCCGGCTGGCTCTGGGAGCCATCAGAAAGGGGTAACCCAGTGCACCCCCCTGGGGGCTTGCTTCAAGTGTGGCACTGGCAGACACTGGGCCCGTCAATGTCCAAATCCAAAGGAACCAACGTGCCCATGCCCTCAATGCTGGAGGATGAGCCACTGGAAATCTGACTGCCCCAGCATCGCAAGTACCCAGCAACTCCACACAGAGGAAACTCTGAGCAGGTAAGTCCTGCCTTCCATCTCCTTGGCCTGGATGACAACTGATGGGTCCCAGACTCAGAAACCCCTCTCACCCACACCGAGCCCAGGGTCATGCTCCAGCTAGCAGGTAAGTCCATTTCCTTCCTGTTGGACATGGGGGCTACCTTCCTACTCGGGCACCAGCTTCTCCTCCCCAGTGGCAGTCATGGGAATTGATGCCACCTCTTCTAATCCACGGACCACCCCACCCCTTTCCTGTAGCCTGGATGGGTTTCCCTTTTCTCATTCCCTCCTAATAATACCCTCCTGCCCCATCCCCCTCCTTGGCCAGGATATCCTTTACAATTTCTAGGCCACCATTTGTCTTTCCCTCTCACCCACTGTTTGCACCCACCTTATTTTGGTCCTACTTTCACCTGACCTTTCCCAACTGCCCCACTTCCCATTGCCGATAGACCCCCAGGTCTGGGATACTTCTAAGCCAATAGTAGCTTCTCACCATTCCCCAGTAAAAATACAATTAAAACATCAAACCACCTTTCCTTCCCATCCTCAATTCCCCATTTCAGAAACCCACCAAATAGGACTCAAACCCATCATAGATCAGCTCCACTAGCAGGGAGTCCTTATACCCATTAGCTCCCCCTGCAACAGCCCCATCCTCCCCGTAAAAAAGCCCACCAGAGCCTACTGCCTAGTGCAAGATTTAAGAACTATTAATGATGCCATAGTCCCACTCCATCCAGGCATCTCCAACCCATATACCCTGCTCTCCAAAATTCCCCCTACCAATTCCCACTTTTCCATTTTAGATCTGAAAGATGCTTTTTTCTCTGTCTCCCTTCATCCTGACTCTTATTTCCTTTTTGCCTTCACTTGGGAGGACCTGACACTCATACTTTGCAACAAACTACCTGGACTGTTTTGCCACAAGGCTTTAGAGACAGTCCCCATCTTTTTGGCCAGGCTTTAGCCAAAGATCGCAATCTTTACACTCTGAAGTACAGCACCCTCTTCTAATATGTGGATGACCTCCTTCTTTGCAGCCCCTCATTATTCTCTACCCAAGAGGAAACTGCCACCCTTCTCAATTTCCTTGTGTATAGGGGTTATCAGGTCACTCCTTCCAAAGCTCAACTTAGCACCCCCACAGTTTCTTACCTAGGCATATCCCTAATCCCCACTTCCAAGTCTCTTACAGGGGACCATATCTACCTCCTCCAGGATCTCTAACCTCCCCAGAGTGCCGATGGCATCCTCTCCTTTCTGGGCCTTGTGGGTATCTTCCAACAGTGGATCCCTGGTGTCTCCCTCCTAGCATGACCCTTATACAAGGCAGCTAAGGACACCCGCAGGGACCATTAACTGACCCCACCACAGTTAAACACCTTTTCTATAGGCTATGGGATTGTCTCACTGCAGGACCCACTCTGGCTCTCCCAGACCTTTCAAATCCCTTTCATCTATTTACAGATGCGCTTTCTGGCTTGGCTACCGGCCTCCTGGCCCAGCCTATAGGACTGGCCTATCGGGCAGTGGCATACATATCAAAACAGCTAGATGTCACGGTCCAAGGATGGCAGCCATGTCTCAGGGCGTTAGCAGCTGCTGCCTCTCTGACCAAAGAAGCTCTCAAGCTTACCTTGGGCCAAACCCTCACTGTCTTTTCCTCCCATCAATTGGGGAACCTGGTCAGCCACAAATCCCTTGCCCATTTGACTCCTTCCAGAATCCAACTGTACCACCTACTTTTCATCAAAAATCCCCAGATTTCTTTATCCACCTCACACCACTTAAACCCTGCAACCCTTCTGCCTACTCCCTGCACTACTCACGACCCTTTACATTCCTGTCCTCAACTTTTAGAGGACTTTATTCCCTCACACTCAGGGCTCTCTGACATGCCCCTATCTAATCCTGACTATGTGCTTTTCATAGATGGTAGTTCTTTCATTGCCCTGGATGGCCAGAGGCATGCAGCCTATGCTGTCATTACTCTAGATACCACCTCAGAGACTGTACCCCTTCCCCTCGGAACAACCTCTCCAAAGGCAAAGCTGATAGCCCTCACTCAGGCCCTCCACCTGTCCAAGGGACAACGGGTCACTATATACACAGATTCCAGATATGCTTTCCTCATCACCCATACTCACTCTGTCCTCTGGCAAGACTGATGATTCCTCACTACTAAGTGGACCCTAATAATCAATGAGCCCCTCATCTCAAAGCTACTTGAGGCCCTTAGCATCCCTACAGAGGTGGCTATCATTCACTGTCGTGGCCACCAGTACTCTAAAGACCCTATATCTAAAGGCAACAACAAAGCTGATTCCACAGCCCTGGGCTACAGCTCTAGGCTCCACCCCAGCTCCTCTCATTTTCCTCAGTACACCCCATTCCCCTTCATATACCGAAGAAGAAACTCAGACACTCAAGCAGTTGGGGGGAATTACTGGGGACAAGGGTTGGATTTTTATCCAAAATAAGGCCCCCCTCCTGGGACATCTAGCCTGCAGCATCATTACAGATGTCCACCAATCCCTCCACATTGACCCGAAAGCTTTATATCGGTTCCTCGAACCCTTTTTCCATAACCCACACCCCCGAAAGCTCATTGAGGAGGTTCATCAGTCTTGCAACACCTGTTCTGCTGTTAACTCTCAAGGGGGAATTTGCAGAGTGGGACCTAACCATCAACTCTGAGGCCATCAACCGGGGGAGGACTGGCAGCTTGATTTCACCCACATGCCACATCACAAAACCTGTCATTACTTACTAACTTTGGTGGACACCTTTACAGGATGGATAGAGGCTTGCCCCACAGCTCAAGAAACAGCGGACATGGTAGCCACTGTACTCACTGAACATATCATCCCAAGGTTTGGCCTCCCACAGACCTTACAATACAATTTGACAATGGCCCAGCCTTCCCCTCCAGTGTCACCCTGCAGGTCTCCAAAATTCTGAATGTCACCTGGAAACTCCACATTTCTTACCATCCCCAATCATCGAGTAAGGTTGAGAGCCAATGGCCTTCTCAAGGAACATCTTACAAAACTTTCCCTCGGGACCCACTTATCTTGGCTAACCCTCCTCCCGTTGGCACTTATAATGCTTAGGACCACCCCTAAGGAACCATCAGGCCCCAGCCCTTTTGAATTCCTCTATGGATGGCCCTTCCTGCTGACCCACAACTTTCCAGCCTCACCCCCGCCCCTTTTATCCTACCTACCCTACCTAACCCTTTTAAGGGCCCTTTTGTGGGCTCATGCTGACTCAATTACTCCCACCCCTGTGGGCCCCAATGTGGATACTCTCCAGGCTTTAACCCGAGGGGATGGCATCCTACTAAAAGAACCATATCCAAAAACCCTACAGCCCAGGTGGACTGGTCCCTACACAGTGGTTCTAACCACACTTACAGCTGCAAAACTCCTGGGACACCATCCCTGGGTACACCTTTCCAAAGTTGAGCACCCCCTCTCTGAGGCCCCCTCCCAAGATGTATGGACAGCCCAGCCCTTGGGGCCTACCCGGGTTCAGCTATCACATCACCATTCTCCTCCTGACCCTGTCTCTTAGTCCCACTGCTACTGATTCAGGGTACAGATATCAGTTTTGTTTACCAGAAACCTGGAAGATCAATCATCAGACCCATGCCAGACTTATTTCTACTACTGACTGCCAACTGCAGGGATGCCAGTACTCAGTTAATTTCTCTATCCCCGCTTTTAACTCTGCCCCATGAGGAAGCTCAAACCCCACTATCTGTTTTGTTTATGACCAAACACATTACAACTGCCACACTTACTGGGTTCAATCTAATGGTGGTTGCCCTTTATCATTATTGCACAATGCACACCGCCCAGCTGGATATTGCAGGTACCAAATGGGCCCAGTACTGCCTCACCTCTAACAGAAGAAACACCTATTACTTAACAATTCCAGACCCATGGGATGATGGCTGGGCCACTGGAGTCAATGCCAAACTGTACCGTTGGCCTTTCCAGTCTTACCCCGCCACTTCCCTTAACATTTACAGGGCCTACACACAGGTCATCCCTCAGGTCTTTTCTGTTCTCAGTAACCAGACTAGTGTTATCCTGGCACAGGAGCAACTCCTCCAAGAATACCTGCAGCTTGGCCCTCATCTAGGTCAAGACGTCTTCTCCTGGGTAAAGCTCATTCAACAGGGCATCACTATCACCAACCTTTGTGGCATGGGTAACTTGTCTCACTGCATTCTGTGTGCGGCTTTAGGTAAATCCCCATTGGTGGCTGTCCCCCTTCCTGGCCCATTTAATCTATCCACTCCCACTCCAACTCCTCAGGGGTTTTCACCCTTTCTCCAAAACATTCACTTGTTTACTAACCCCCAAGCTCCAATTTTGCCCTTCTTCTACTCTTCCCCTAATTCCTCTCTTTGCAATACAATCCAACCAAATGCCACCAGCCAACTTGCCTCCATTGCAGTTTTCTTTTGGTGCAATGGCAACCTCTCCAAGTCTCTCAATGCCTCTGCCTCCCTCTTTTGCCAGCTTGTTTCATTGGTCCCACAGCTCACTGTTTATAGCCAGGCCAAAATTATTGTCCTAGTTAATCCCCCAGAAAAACAAAAACATGCAGCTTTTCTCCCCCTAGTCCTCTGGGTCTCTCTGGCTTCTTACCCCGTGGCCATGGAGCCGGGCATAGGGGCTCTTCTCCACTCTGTAGATTCCACAGGGACGTTTCCAAAAGACTCCAGGTGGCTATTGAGGCCACAGCGGAGTCTCTAGCCTCCCTGCAGTGCCAGATCACATCGGTAGCTCGAATAGCCCTAAAGAACCAATGCACCTTGGACCTCCTCACTGCAGATAGAGGTGGCACCTGCATGTTCCTCAACAAAGAATGCTGTTACTACATCAATGAAACAGGCATGGTCGAAACCAATCTCCACACTCTCACCAAAGTTCGTGAGGCCCTTCTGACCTGGTACCACCCAAGAGACCCTACCTCACATCATTGGTGGCAAAACCCATTAAACACACGGCTACTCCATGAACTAAGCCCACTCCTTATTTTCGGGATATTTTTAACTGCAGTCCCTTGTCTCCTTTGCTTCATTCAGGAACAAATTTGAGAAGTGACTAGGGTATCCATCAACCAGTTTCTCCCCACTCTTACTTCCACGTGCCCACTTCCGACAGCCCCTATGATGCCCCTTACTCAGCAGGAAGTAGACAGATCTGAGTCATCGCTCTATAACAACAAAAAGGTTGCAATTTTGGGCCAATGGGACTGGGGGGACCGGAAGGCAGCAACAAAGTAGCAACAGAGCCTCCATCTTGTTAACCCCACCAGCCTCCATCTTGTTAACTGCACCCCTCCACCCCTTTACCCTCCCCTGAAGGCGGGAATCAGAAACTCAGCCCTGCTCAATTCCATACCATATGTGGGCAAAAAACCCACCAACAGCCCTCCCTTATAAATACCTGTTTGTATCTACCAAGGGCGAGAATTATCTGGCCTCACTGCCTTGACAGCCACAGAACCTCACCCGAGAGTGCTTCCATTAAAGCTTGCCTCAAACCCATTGCCTGGCTCCTTTCCTTACTTACCAACACTGATTTGAACTGGACAGAACCAATAATGACATGTAACTATTAAGTGAATTTTATGGTTGGGTTCTGTAACATATTTTGAAATTGGGAAGTGTAATGTCTCCAGCTTTGTCCATTTTAGTCAAGATTGTTTGGCTTTTTTGGCCTTTTATGGTTTCATACAAATGTTAGAATTGTTTTGTTTTTTTTTTTCTGTGAAAAATAACATTGGTTTTTTTGAACAGGTAGCATTCAATTTCTTGAATTCCTTGGAAAGTGCAGTGCAATAAACTTCCCGCCACCCAACACACTGAAGCTTAAAACCTGTTTTAACTGTCGAGGGTGGGAAATCCTATTATAAAAAGTGAAAGGCAGGGTCTTGAAGAATTTATAAAGCTGATAGTTTAATGGTGGTCACGGGCATGGTTCTGATTGTTTTAAAAGCTGAGCACATGAGAGTCTCTCTCTGTGCTTCCATCACCTTGCATTGTGACACTTTGTGTCACGGTCACCACCACTAGAAGAATTCCCTGGACTTTGATCTTACCAAGCTTCAAAATTGTAAGGAATATTTTTTTTCTCTATAAATCACCTAGTACCATGTATTCTGTTATAAGAAACAGAAACGAACTAATACAGGTAGTATAAATGTTTTAACAATACTAACTTTTCCAATTCATAAACATGGGATGACTTTCCATTTATTTGTTTCCACTTCAATTCCTTTCATTAATGCTTTATAGCTTTCAGTATACAGATCTTTTATTTCGTTTTAAAAAATTTATCCCTAAACATTTTTTATGCTACTTTAAATTGAATTTTTTTCTTAATTGCTTTCATAGATACATCATTGTTAATGTATAGAATTTCTACTGAGTTTTATTAATTTAATTTTATTTTGTCAATATACAATGTGGTTGATTATTGTGGCCCATTACTGAAACCTCCCTCTATCCTCCTCTCTCCCCCCTCCCTCCCAACAACATCCTTTCAGTTCTCTTGCCATATCAACTTCAAGGAATTGTAATTGCTGTGTATCCTTCCCTCCCCCACCCCAGGTTATTTGTGTATTTATCTTTTTTAAGCTCCCACACATATTTGAGGACATATGATATTTCTCATTCTGTGCCTGACTTGTTTCACTTTAAATAATTGTCTCTAGGTCCATCTATGTTTTTGAAAATGACAGTATTTCATTCTTTTTTATTGCACAGTAGTATTCCAATGTGTAGCTATACCACGTTTTCCATATCCACTCATCTGATGATGCACATTTGGGCTGGTTCCAACACTTAGCTACTGTAAAGGGTGTTGCAAAGAACATTGGAGAACAGGTATAGCTACGACTTCGTGTTTTCCATTCCTCTGGGTATATTCCCAACAGTGGGGTAGCTGGGTCATATGGTAGATCTATCTGCAATAGTTTGAATAACCTCCATACCATTTTCCAAAGAGACTGCACCATTTTGCAATCCCACCAACAGTGTATGAGAGTTCCATTTTCTTGCAACCTTTACAGCATGTATCATTCACAGTCTTTTGGATATCAGCCATCCTAACTGGGGTGAGAAGGTATCTCAATGTGGTTTTAATTTGCATTTCCGAATGCTGAGTGATGTTGAGCATTTTTTCATGTGTTTGTTGGCCATCTGTATATCTTCCTTTGAGAAAAGCCTATTTAGCTCTTTTGCCCATTTTTTAATTAGGTTACTTGTTTTTCTATGGTAAAGTTGTTTGAGTTCCTTGCATACTCTGGGTATTACTCTTTTGTCAGATGTATATTTTGCAAGTATTTTCTCCCACTCTGTTGGTTGTCCTTTAACTCTGTTAATAGAAGATTTTTAGTTTGATATAATCCATTTTATTTATTTTTCCTTTGGATGCCTGTCCTTTGGAGGTGTATTCATGAAGTCTGTGCCCAGTCCTACTTCCTGAAGTGTTTCTCCTATGTTTTCTTTAAAAAGTTTTATTGTTTCAGGGTGTATATTTAAGTCTTTAGTTCATTTGGAGTTGATTTTAGTATATGGTGGCAAGTATAGGTCTAGTTTCATTCTCCTGCATATGGATATCCAGATATCCCAGAACAATTTGCTGAATTGCCAGTATGTTCCTTAGTGTTTAGGCTTGGTGCCTTTGTCAAAGATCAGATTTCTGTAGGTGTGTGGGTTGATTTCTGGATTCTCTATTCTATTCCATTGATGAGTGTGTCTGTTTTTTATGACAGAACCATGCTGTTTTGGTTATTATAACTTTGTAGTATAATTTAAAGCCAGGTAGTGTTATGACTCCAGCTTTATTTATTTATTTATTTATTTTGCTCAGAATTGCTTTGGTTATGTGTGGCCTTTTGTCATTCCATATAAATGTCTGGATAGGTTTTTCCATTTCTGAGAAAAATGTCATTGGAATTTTGATGTGTATTGCATTGAATTTATATATCACTTTGGGTAGTATGGACATTTTCACAATGTTGATTCTTCTAATCCAGGAGCATGGGCCATCTTTCCATCTTCTTGTGTCCTCGTTCATTTCTCTCAGCAGTGCTTTGTAGTTCTCATTATAGAGATTTTTCACATCCTTTGTGAACTCTATCACTACATATTTTATTTTTTGGGGTGGCTATTGTAAATAGGCAAGCTTTATTGATTTTTGTTTTTGCATGTTCACTTTTGGAGAATAGAAATACTACTGGTTTTTGTGTGTTGAATTTGTATCCTGCTACTTTGTGAAAATTGTTTATCAATTACAAGAATTTTTGTGTGGGGGTTTTAGGCTGTTTGATATATAGGATCATGTCATCTGCAAACAGGGACAGTTTGACTTCATCTTTTCCAATCTGGATGCCCTTTATTTCCTTCTCTTCTCTGATTGCTCGGGCTAGTACTTCCAACACTATATTGAATTAAAGTGGTGGGAGTGGGCATCCTTTTCTAGTTCCTGTACTTAAAGGAAAAGCTGAAAGCTTTTCAACATTATATTGACAGTGGGTTTATCATAAATGGCTTTAATTATATTGAGATACTTTCCATCTATACCTACCTTATAGAGAGTCTTTAAATGAACGAGTGTTGAATTTTATCAAATGCTTTTCCAGCATCTATAGAGTTGATCATATGGTCCTATTGTTTGATTTTATTGATATAGTGTATCACATTTATTGATTTGTGTATGTTGAACCAACCTTGCATCCCTGGGATGAATCTCCCTTGATCGTGGTGTATAATAATTTTGCGTACGTGTTGCTGTATTCTGTTAGCTAGTATTTTATTGAGGATATTTGCATGTATATTCATCAAGGATATTGGTCTGTAGTTTTCCTTTTTTACTTGTATCTTTACCTGGTTTTGATATCAGGGTTAAGTTTGCTTCATAGAATGAGTTTGGGGAATTGGTACTTTTTCAATCTTTTGGAATAATTAGTAGAGAATTGGTGTCAGTTACTCTTTGAATGTTTGGTAGAATTCTGATGTGAATAAATCTGGTCCTGGGCTTTTCTTTTTTTGGAGTCTTCTGATAACATCTTCAATCTCTTTTACTGTTATTAGTCTGGTCTGATTTTTTACATCTTCTTGGCTAAGTTTTGGTCATTTGCGTGTGTCCAGAAATTTATCTATTTTCTCCAGATTTTCAAATTTGTTGGCATATAGCTGTTTATAGTAGTATCAAATGATTCGTGTATTTCAGATATATCAGCTGCAATATCACTTTTTTATTTCTAATTTTTGTTTTCCGTGTCTTCTCTCTTCTTTTATTAGTTAGCCCTGCTAATGGATTGTCAATTTTATTTATCTTTTCATAAAACCAAATTTTCATTCATTTTTTTGATATCATTTTTGGGTTTCAATGTCATTAAGTTCTGCTCTGATCTTAATGACATCTTTCTGTCTGCTAACTTTGGGTTTGGATTGTTCTTATTTTCTAGTTCTTTAAAGTGAAGTATTAGGTTGTTCACTTGCCATCTTTACATTCTTCTGAAGTAAGCATTTAATGCAATAAATTTCCCCCTTAGTACTTCTTTTGCAGTATCCCATAGGTTTTGATATGATGTATCATTGTTTTCATTAGTTTCAGTAATTTTTTGATTTCCTGTTTGATTTCTTCTTGGACCCATACATCATTAAGTAGAATGCTGTTTAATTTCCAAGTGTTTGTATAGTTCCCAGAGTTTCATTTGTTATTGATTTCTAATTTTACTTCATCATGGTCTGAAAAAAATACATGTTATAATTCCAATTGTTTTGAATTTGTTGAGACTTGATTTGTGACCTAACATGTGATCTATCCTGGAGAATGATCCATGTGCTGATGAGAAGAATGAATATTCTGAGGTGGTTGAATGGAATGTTCTGTAGATATATGCCAAGTCCAATGGGTCTAGAGTGTTATTTAGATCTTGTGTTTTTCTGCTGATTCTTTTCTTGGATGAACTTTCCAGTATTGTTAGTGGGCTGTTCAGTTTGCCTCCTATTGTGGTATTTCCTTCTTTGGGTCTAATAGAGTTTGCTTTATAAATCTTGCTGCTCCAACATTGGGTGCATATGTATTTATGACTGTTATGTGTTCTTGATGGATCAATCCTTTTATCATTGCGTAGTGTGCCTCATTATCTCTTTTTATGGTTTTTAGGTTAAAGTGTATTTTATCAGAGACAAGAATAGCTACTCCAGCTCATTTTACATTTCTGTTTGCATGGTAAATCTTTTTCCATCTTTTTCCTCTTAGTCTATGTGAGTCTTTATAGGTGAGGTTGGTGTCTTGAAGGCAGCATATACTTGGTTTCTCCTTTTTAATCCAGCCAGCCAGTCTGTGTCTTTTGACTGGGGAATTTAATTCTTTTACATCGAGCTGTTGTTGAAAAGTGTTGATTTACACCTAGCATTTCATTAATTTTTGTTTGATTGTCTTGAGTGTCTTTGTTCCTTTCGTTCTGATTTAATGTTTGTCTTCTGTATTTGTTTGTTCCTTGGGTTGTAGATAAACATTTTTTTTCTCTTCATTGTTGGCATTTGAATTTTACTTGTGGGTTTTGATTTTCCTTAAGTTTTTTTTTTGGCAGTTATACTTATTTTTCAGGTACCAAACCCAGTATTCCCTTGAGAATGTCTTGTAAGTGTGGTCTTGTGGTAGCAAACTCCTGCACTACTTCTTTGTCTGAGAATTATACTACTTGCCCTTCATTTCAGAAGGATAGCCTTGTGGGATAGAGTATTCTTGGCTGGCAATTTCTGTCTTTTACTGTGTTCGGTATATTATCCCATTCCTTTCTGGCTTTTAGGGGTAGTGATGAAAAGTCTGATGTTAGTCTGATTGGGGCTCCCCTATAGGTGACCTGATGATTCTCTCTTGCAGCTTTTAAGGTTCTCTCTTTGTCTTTGAATTTTGCCAATTGACTATAACATGTCTTGGAGAAGACTTTTTTGGGTTGAATCTGTCTGGGGATCTTTGAGCTTCGTGAATCTGAAGATATGTGTCTTTTCCTATACCTGGGAAGTTTTCTGCAACTATTTTGTTGAATATGTTTTCAGTGCAATCTCCTTTTTCCTCCCCTTCTGGAATGCCCATGTCTCAGATATTTGAGCACTTAAGGTTGTCTGATATATCTCTTACATTTTCTTCAATGTTGTTAATTCTTTTTTCTTTTTCTTTCTTTCTTTCTTTTTTTTTTTTGACTGTCTGTGTTATTTCAAAAAGCCCATCATCAAGGTCAGAAGTTCTCTCTTCTGCTTCTGCAAGTCTGCTGGTTAAACTCTCTGTTGTGTTTTTTATTTTGTTGAATGAATTCTTCAGCTTGGCAAGCTCTGCTACATTTCTTTTCAGGGTATTCAATTCCTTGTCCATTTCATTCAGATCCTATATTCTTTTCCTCATTTCATTGTGTTGTCTAGCTTGGTTTTCTTGTATCTCATTTAGTTTCCTTAGAATGATCACTTGAAATTCCTTGTCAGACATTTCAAGGGCTTCTTGTTCTATAGGAGTGCTTGAGAATTATTACCATTTGTTGGTGTACTTTCTTGATTTTTCATATTTCTGGTATCTTTCCTTTGATGTTTAGTCACTGTGGCATGGGATTTCATGGTCCACTGGTTCGACACTATTGTCTGGCTAGGATGCTGCTGGGGTTGCCAGTTTAGCATGGCTGCATCAGTGCCTCAGTTTCTGCTCGGTTGCCTGCTGGTGCCTCTGGTGCGTGGTCGCCTTGGGCCTTGGGCCTCTTTCAGGAGGTGACTCTCTGGGTATATAGTCTTTGCAGATCTTGGACCTCTCTACATGGGCACTTCTCTGATTGGTTCACTTGGCCAGGCTGGGGATTGATTCAGGCAGCAGTGGTGGGTCTAACTACAGGGGCATGTTCTGGCACCACAGGGCACCTGGTCTCCATGGATCTTAGGCCTCTATGGCTGGGTGCTTCTGTGGTTGGTGTGCACTCGGCCAGGCTTGGGATGGAGTCGGGCTGTGACAGTGAGGCCTACCTGCAGGGTCACACACTGGCACCACAGGGCACGTGGCCCATGGATCTTGGACCTCTCTGACTGGGCGTCTCCTCTACTCAATTTTGTAAGTTGATTATTATCCTGAAATTTCACTGTATTTGTTCATTAGTTATAATATTTTATGGTGGAGCCTTTGAAATTTTCTATATATAACATCATGTAGTCAGCAATCAGAGATAATTTCACTTGATCCTTTCCTATTTGAATGCTTTTTATTTCTTTTTGGCCTAATTGCTCTGCCTAGGACTTCCTGTGCTGCATTCAATACAAGTGGTGAGAGTGCACATCTTTTTCTCCTTCCTGATCTTAAAGGAAAAGCCTTCAACTTTTCACCATTAGATATATTAGCTGTGGGCTTGTTATATATGGCCTTTATTGTGCAGTGATATATTGCTTCCATGCCTAATGTGTTGAGAGCTTATGTCATGAAAAGATGTTGAATTTTGAAGAATAGTTTTGTATGTCTACTGAGATGATCATGTCACTTTTGTCTTTTATTCTGTTAATGGGGTATATCACATTTATTGATTTGTGTATGTTGAACCATATTTGCATCGAAGGAAAAATCCAACTTGATCACGGTAAATGGTCCTTTTAAAGTACTGTTGAATATGGTTTGCTAAAATTTTGTTGAGGTTATTTGCATCTATGTTCATCTGTGATATTGGCCTGTAGTTTTTTATTCTTGCAGTGTCTATGTTTGTCTTGGAATCAGGGATAATCCTGTTTTGAAAAATGTGAGTGTACTCAGCCTCTTGAATTTTTTTGAATACTTTGAGAAAAATTGGTATTAGCTGTTCTTTATTTTTATTTTTTTCTACACTTTTTAAAATTTTACTTATTTATGGGATACAGAGTCAACTGTCAGTATTTTGGTACAGTATGTGATGATCAAATCCGTATTATTAGCATGTTCATCATTACAAATTGTAATTACACTTGTGTCCCTTACCCAATTACTTCCTAACAGCCCTCCACTCCCATTTCCTGTCTCTAGTAGTTATAAGCCTGTTCTCTCCTTCAGAAAGTTCAATGTTATGTTGTGGTTCATTCGTTCTTTATTTTGTTGCTCCCACATTAGAGTGAGGATATGTGGTAATTCTCTTTCTGTGTCTGGCTTATTTCACTTAAAATAATTTTCTCTAAACTCATCCACGTTGCTGCAGATGTCAGAATTCTGTTCCTTTTTGGCTGAGTAGTATTCTGTTGTGTATATATACCATATTTTCCTTATCCAGTCATCTGTCAATGGACATATAGCTTGGTTTCATATCTTGGCTATTGTAAATAAAGCTGCGATGAACATGTGAGTGAAGGTTTCCCTTCGACATGATGATTTCCCAGGAGTGGAATGCTGGATCATATGATAGTTGCATCTGTAGCTGTCTGAGAAACCTCCATGTTTTTCGTAATGACTGTACTAATTTACAGTCCAACCAAAAGTGTAGAAGAGTTCCACTTTCTCCAAATTCTTTCAACAATTTGTTATTCTCTTTTTGATTATAGACAGTCTAACTGGGGTGAGATGTTATCTCAGTGTGGTTATGATTTGCATTTCCCTGATGATTAGTTATGCTGAGCTTTTTTTTTATGTAACTGCTGTTCGTTTGTATCTCTTCATTTGAAAAATATCTATTCAGCTCTTTTGCCTATTTTTCTATTGAATCTTTTGATTTTTAGTGTGAACTTATTTAAGTTTTTTCTTTTTCTGGATATTAATTTTTTGTTGAAACGGATAGCTTCCAAATAATTTCTCCCGTTCTGTTGGTTGCCTTTACACTCTGTTGATTGTCTCGTTTGCTGCGCAAAAGCTTATTAGTTTGATATAGTTCTATTTATTTTTTTATTTTGTTGTTTGTGCTTTTTCTTTCTTATTCATAAATTGTTTGCCTAGTCTTATGTCCTGAAGTGTTTCCCCTTTGTTTGCACCTTGAAATTTTATAGTTTCAGGTCTTCTACTTCAGTCTTTAATACATTTTGAGTTGATTTTTGTGTATGGTAAGAGCTATAATTCTAGGTTTTTTCTTCTACACATGGATATCTAGCTTTTCCAGCACCATTTACTGAAGAAGCCCAATGTAAGTTCTTGGAGCCTTTGTCAAAGGCCAGTTGACTGTAAGAACTTGGGTGACGTCAGTGCTCTGTATTCTATTCCATTGGTCTATGTGGCTATTTTTATGCCAGTAACATGCTGTGTTGGTTACTATAGCTTAAAGTGTGATTTGATATCAAATAGCATAATGCCTCCATATTTTTTCTCTTTCAGATTGCTTTAGCTACTCAGGCTCTTTTGTTGTTTCACATGAAGTTTAGGATTGTTTTTTCTATTATGGTGAGGAATGTTGCTGGTATTTTGTTGTGGATTGCACTCAATCTGTAGGTCTCCATTCGTAGTATGGACATTCACATTAATTTTTCCAATCCATGAACAAGGAATGTCTTTCCATTTTTCGTGTCCTCTCTAATTCCTTTCAACAGAGTTTTGTAGCATACATTGTAGAGTACTTTCATCTCTCTGGTTAATTTTTTTCTTAAGTATTTTATTCTTTGGTAGCTACTATAAGTGAGCTTTCTTTCTTGATTTCTTTTGCTCCTTGTTCTTTGTTGGTCTATAAGAATGCTGTTCATTTTTGTACATTGATTTTGTTTCCTGCAACATTACTTAATTCAGTTATGTGAGTGTCACCTCTCTCAGGGTGATGGAGATGCAAAGGATTACTCAAAACCCATTTCTCCTGAGCGGTGAGAAGCCCGAAGCGGTTACCCCCAGGAATAATTCGTTCAATAGAAGAAAGATCCTGGGAATAGCCCCAAATCAGCTTTTCTCTCTGTTTTTATTCTCCAGTCAAGAAAGTTACAGAAAAGGAACATAGGTGGTTACAAAAAAACAATCAGAGAATCTTCGTACTTTTGCATCATAAGATTTAGCTGCACCCAGGACATCTGCTCTTAGAGCATTTTTGCTGTGTTACAATTTTTTAAAAATCTACAACAGAGACTTTAGTCCTGGGAAAGTGTCCTGCTTTTTCCCAAGCTTAGCATTTCTATGTGTTAGGCCCTATGAAATACATTTGCATTATTCATGTTGGTATCCTGCACATGTTAGCACTTCTTTAAAAGTTGGGTAGAATTCATCAATGAAGACATCCACTGTTGGGCATTTTATTTTATTTTGTCCTGATGGGAGTATTTTAATTACACATTCCATCTCCTTACTCTCATTTAGATTTCCATTTTCTTTGTAATTCAGTCTTGGTAGGCATATATTTCTAACAATTTATCCATTTCTGTTAGGTTGTCCAACTTATTGGCATATAATTGTGTATAGCAGTTTCTTATGATCCTTTTATTTCTGTTACCAGTTGTGATGACTTACCTTTCATTTTTGATTTTACTTATTTGAGTCTTCTCCTTTTTTCCTAATTAGTTTATTGAAGGATTTCTCAATACAGTTTATTTTTTTTTAAAAAAAAGAAAAGAGTTTTGCTAATCTTTTCAATCATGTCGTATTTTCTGTTGTATTGCGATTTGGTTTTCTGGAACAGGGGTACTTCCTCCCTGCACACATGACACTCATCATTTCCTAAGTCATGCACAGTCTCTACGAAGTTACCATGGAGCATGCTCCAGGCCCACCTATACACAGCAATTCCTGACTATGATTTCTTTTTAACCTCAAAGAATATGCCCTACCATTGAATTAAAAGAGCTTCCTTCCTCCTATCATTCTTTCCTCCCATTCCTTTTTTACTAATTTCTTCCTTCAACATGCTCAAAGGGTAGGGTGGAAAAACAAAGTCATTTGAGAGGAAACACAGACAAATATTGTCCCACTCCTGCTCTTTCTCTCTTTCCCCTTCTCTTTTTCTCTCTCGATCTCTCTCTCACTCACACACTTTCTTTCCGTGTCTCTGTTTGAGACCAAAGTTATAAAATATTTCTTTATTTTTTTTATAATTGTATATCTAATTTTGTGCATTAATTGACTATATTTTTATTGAAATACAAGTAAAGGCTCAAAAGTTAAAAATAAATATAAGAAATCAAGAATGTTTGTGAAGTAGAGAACAGGATGCGCAGCATCCGGGGGTCTTGTCATTCTGCTACATATAGTACCTGTCAGCATCTCTGTTTTCAAAACTCCAAATCACTTTTAGGGTATAATATATCTCGGTTCTAATCACAAAAACTGTCTTTCTAAATGGGATTTAATGTTGGTGGCGCTACCTGCAACAGATCATTTAGTGGCGGCAACTCAAAACAATGGCAACAACAATCAAGGAATCCAGGTTCCCACTTTTCCCTACCTACCAATTTTTGTGATCTGCAAGAGCTTACTTACATATGCTTGCTTCCATCTTCCTTATAGTGATAATAGCTGCCCAAATATTAATCTTACTCAAGTAAATATGTTGCCTCTTTATCAGCCTCTTGAGGGCCTTTTTGATATCTTTGTTCCTCAGACTATAGATCAGAGGGTTCAACAGGGGAATAAAGATAACATAGAAAATGGACAGCACCTTGTGCTTCATGGAGTGGCTAGAGCCAGGATGCATGTACACAGAGAGGCATGTGCTATAGAAGAGCATCACAGCAGCCAGATGGGAGACACAGGTGTTGAAGGCCTTGGCACTTCCTTTAACTGAGGATATTTTCAGGATGGAAGCTGCAATGAAACCATAGGATAAGAGGATAACAAACAAAGAACCCAACCCCACAAAAATAGCTACCAGGAAAACAATCAGTTGGCACATGAATGGATTGGAGCAAGATAGAGAAATAACCTGAGTTATGTCACACAAGAAATGTTGAATGATATTTGGTCCACAGTAGGAGAGATGAAAACAAGGGACTACATGAACTAAGCTACTGAGAAAACCACTAGCACAGGCCCCAGCAATCATCTTCCAACAGCGGCCGGGTACCATGATGGCTGAGTACTGCAGAGGGTTACCTATGGCAACGTACCGGTCATAGGCCATGGCAGCCAAGAGGCAGCACTCAGCCAGACCCATCCAGGCCCCGACAAAATACTGAGTGGCACAGGCCATGAAGGAAATTATTTTCTCATCTCTTAAGAAGTCTGAGAGCATCCTTGGGCTGATGGAGGAAGAATAGCAGATGTCTATAAATGACAGGGAACTGAGAAAAAGGTACATAGGTGTGTGCAGGTTGGAATTGATCTTGATGACAATGATAAGACACAGGTTCCAGATGAGAGTCCCAAGGTAGATGCCCAGAAAGACTGGAAAGAGGATGAGCTGCAGCTCTTTTTCATCTGAAAGTCCCAGGAGAATAAACATGGCCACAGAGGTGTGGTTCTCAACCACTTCCATAGATTTGTTTGGTGCCATCTGCTGAGAAAAGGGGCAGAGAAGGAAGTATTTTTATTCCCATAAATAAAAGGAAATACAAATAATTTTTTTCAGTCAGGCTCCTGGCTAAATATGTAACCTTGAATCATCAAGGTTGAGTTAGCTTGTGCTGTCCATGCATAATCAACAACTGTAACTTTAAAACTTTGATAAATATTATCACTCTGTCTATGGGACAAAAGACCGCAAATCATCATTAGTATGATACCATGTAAAATTTTGTGTTTCTCGTGCCAGGTTTTGCAAATATATGAGACTTTGGAGATTGGTCAATGAGGAAAATACTGTCATTTCTCTATATGGTGTAATAGAACAATATTGCTCAGGCATGGATCTGCCATTCACTCAATGCTTGGAGACACCCCAGAATTATTCTGTGCCTTCTGTGTAAAATGACGATGCTGGAGTAGGTCCTCTATAAAATGTCTTCAAAAACTAACATTCAATATATTTATAATCAGGGAGTATTGACAATTCTCTTACTGCTTTTCTTTTCTCATAAAGCCTGGAGAGATAAAAGAATAATGTAGCAGGATGATGTGAAACGTGACGTACCAAGAATCAGCTTAGAAATAGATGTGACTTAACTGACTTAATGACTCTAGAAAGGCTCCTGAGAAGTTAAAAAGAGATGATGAAGGAGCCATTATGATCACAACTTGCAGGTGCATGTTTTTCTTTTCTCAAATCAGAGATATTTATGAGGTATATTTTCTAGGACAGTGATTTTTAGTCTTCTTGTCGTCATTGACACTTTTAAAAAACTTTTGTAATCTCTGAACCCTTTATCCAGGAAACTGTGACTACTTGCCACTTTTCCATACAGTTTTTCTGTCTGTTGTTTTTTTGTTTTTCGTTTTTGTTTTTGTTTTTGGGTTTTTTGGGGGGGTTTTGTTTGTTTTTTTGATTCTCAATTGCCCTCAAGTCTATCCTTGGTGCTCAAGTTAAAGACTTTTCTCCTACAATGGTGAGTGACTCGAACTCATGTAAAGGTTAAGATACTTAGCTGAGAAGATTATGGAAAGTTGTTGAAGAAGAGGAACCCAGGATGTGTCCTTTCCTCAGAAGAAGAGCAGAATAGGCCCAGTGCTACTACCACTACACTCACTGCTGAACTCGCTGGTGACTTGGTCAGGATCCAGTACCATCGCCCACCTTCCCACAGTGAATTTTGCACTGTCCATGGCTGCTACCACCTACAATGTTGCTCCCTCTGGTAGCCATCCCAACTGGTGCTGTAGCACTGCCCAGGCTAGCTTTTTACAGGATCCCTGCACATTCTGCTGCACCAGTCAGCATGGCCATGATTGGGACCTCTGCCACAGCCTCCTGAAGTGCAGCAGCCATCTCTAGAGTCCACGCTGCCACCACAGACACATCAGCCACACTGGGGACCTTTGCCAAAGCTGCCGCAACAGACAGCCCTGCTATGCATGGGAATCCCTGCCATAGTTGCATACAGTGTGGTTTCCCCCACCATAGCCATCACACCAGCCAGACCAGCTGGGTGTGGGACTCCCTGATGATGCTGAAGTAGTAGCCAGCCTGACTGGCCTGGGACCACTGCCCGCAGTGCAGGGCCCATCCCCAGCAGCCATCTACATCTCCACATCCACTAGACCATTTGCATGCAGGACCCCTGCACAAGCTGCCTACCCAGCCAACCCAACAATACATGGTTCTCCTGCCACACCTGCCTGAAGAGTGACAGCCATTGTCAGAAGCTGTCCACATCTCTGCCCAGGCCAGGCCAGTCATGCACCAGACCCCCGCCAATCTGCCTCACCAGTAAGCCCTGCTATACTGTGGACCCTAGACCTAGTTGCATGCAGTGCAGCTGCTACCACTCTAGCAATTACACCAGGTGGATCAACAGGAAATGGGCCAACCTGCCACCACCTACAGTGCTCTCCCACAGCTGCCATGTCACCGGTGCACCAATCAGACGACCCACATGCAATCCCTCTCCACATCATTGCACCAGCCAGCCAGGTTGTATGTGAGATCCCCTGCCCAAGCTGTTGCACAAGCCAGACAGGCTGAGCATTGAATTCCCACCATAGCCACTTTCAGTATGGCTGCTGCCTCCACCATCACACCAACAAGTCTGGCCATGTGTGCGATCTCTGCCCATATCATTGCAGCAGTCAGACTGGTGATGGGTGGGACTTGATGTTGGCACTGAAGCAGTAGCCAGCCCTGGGTGTGGGACCCAGGTTACTACTGCCTGCACCAGTGCTTCCATTGCTGCCACTTCTGGAAGCCATACACACTACAAACATTGCCACTTCACCAATCAGACTTGCAATGAGCAGGACCCACAACTGGCACCATGCATTGACACAGGAAAACTCACAAACAGAGCCTCCAGAAAGAGGTAAGCCAGCACAAACCCACATCTCAGCAGCCAAAACCACAGGGAGAATTACACTCATGTGCAGTAAGCACAACTGCCCTGACCTAGGGAGAGACACACAGAGAACCTGGAGAGTACAAAAACCCAGGATAGCCAAATAGTGTACAGAGAAAATTTCCAGCCACCACCAACCCATCCCTCAACCAGCGGAAACAAGGTTCCAGGAGAAGCCTTGGCCTACAGGAACAAGGAAAGAGAAAGCTCACCCAGGGTCATCCATTCAAAATGGGGAGATACAGTATAGTTCAGTGCACCCATCAGGGTCACAAGATACTAGCTGAGGAGCCAACAGTTTGCCTAGCATCACGCACCCCAATTTAATAGTGACAAGTAACTCTGGCACTTTGCCCAAGACCTCAAGAGCTCACTCGAGTCCTCAATGTCCCAACACAGTGTCACTAACCACCACAAGAAATCACAAAATGCCCTGGTGCCTACACCATGGAGGCACTCAAACATTAAATATGGCAGAATGATCCACAAAGACACTGCACTACTGTGGCTGTCAAGAACAAATACTAAAACACCTTACTCAGCAGTCAATACAAAATACATCTACAAGAGGAAATATCTATCCTCAAAGACCAAATTACAGTCATAGAAGAGGCAAATGCTCTATTAGCTGACTAGACATCAACACAGAGGGACTAGAAATATAAAAAGTCAACAAAATATGACACCACCAAAGTAACAAAATACTTTTCAAGTACCAGACCCCACAGAGCAGGAAGCCCTTGAAATGCCTGCAAAGGAATTCCAAGGAACAATCTTAAACAAACTCAATGAGATACAAGAAGATTCAGTTAGACAACACAATGAAATGAGGAAAATAATCCAGGACTTGAAGGAGGAAATTTACAAAGAGATAAATATCATAAAAAAGAACATAGCAGAAGTCCTCAAACTGAAAGACTTATTTAATGGAATAAAATTTACAATTGAGAGTATGAGCAGAAGGCTAGAGCACGTGGAAGAAATAATTTCTGATCAGAAAGTCAGTATTTTTGAAATAACCCAAGTAGACCGAAAGAAAAAAAAAAACAGAAGAAAAAAAAAGAATCCAAAAAATAAGGAAGATCAAAGAAAGATAACAGACCACCTTAAGCACACAAACATTCAAATCATGGGTGCTCCAGTGGGGGAGGAGAAAGGAAAAGGCATTGAAAATATATTCAGTGAAATAATACTAGAAAAGTCTCAGGTATTGTCAGAGATAAGTTATTCCAAGCCAAGAGGCTCAAAGGACCCTAAACAGATTCAACCCTTAAAAGGTCCTTTTCAAGAAACATTATATTCAAACTGCCAAAAGTCAAAGATTAAGAGACAATCTTAAAAACAGCAAGAGAAAAGCATCAAGTTACCTATATGGAAATCCCAATCAGACTAACAGCAGACTTCTCAACAGGAACTCTGCAGGCCAGAAGAGATTAATATAAAATATTCAAAGTACTAAAAGAAAAAACAAAACCGCCAGCCAAGAATACTATGCCCAGCAAGGTTATCCATCAGAAATGAGAGGGAAATAGTGTATTTCCCAGACAAACAAACACTGTGGGAAATCACTACCACATGACAAGCTCTACAAGAAATTCTTAAGGGAGTCCTGCACCTGAAACCCCCCAAATGGTAATCACTACTGTGTATACACAAGGAAGAACAAACACCACTATTAGAGCAGATATGCAAATGAGAAGGAGAAAGAAACTGTACCATACCTCCTTGAAAAACAAATGAGTACCATAGACAAACAATGAAAGAGGAAGAAAGGAACAAAATATAATTAAATCAACCATTTAAAAATCAGTTAAATGTCTGGATTAAGACACTACCTTACAGTAACAACACTAAATGTATATGGATTAGATCCACCACTCCAAAGACAGACTGGCTGATTGTATTAAAAAGCTAGATCCAACTATATGCTGTTTACAAGAGACTCACCTCACTTGTAAAGACACACATGGACTAATGGTGAAGGGATGAAAAAAGACATACCACACAAATGGAAATAAAACTCAGCAGGAGTAGCTATTCTTATATTGGATAAAAAAGACTTCAAACAAAAATCATAGAAAGAGACAGGGAAGCCCACTATATAATGATAAAGGAATTTATCCAGCCAAAAGACATAACAATCTGAATATACATGTACTCAACATCAGAGCACCCAGGTATGTAAAGCAAAAACTATTAGACCTAAGGAAATAGGTACACCAAAATATGGTATGAGTTGGGAAACTGAATACCACTCTCAACATTAGACATATAATCTAAGCAACAAATCAACAGAGAAACACTGTATTTAAACCACATCTTAGACCAAATAGACTTTGCAATATATATATAGAATATTTCATTCAAAAACCAGAGAATTGTGCATTCTTCTCATCAGCACATGGAACATCCTCCAGGATGCAACATATATTAGGTCAAAAATCAAAACTCGATAAATTTTTAAAAATTGAAATCATTTCAAGTATCTTCTCACTAAGCTAGAAATCAATAACAAGTGAAACTCTGGAAACTACACGAACACATGGAAATTAAGCAATACAATCCTGAATAACATCAGGATCCAAGAATACATAACACAAGATGTAAAAAAATTCTCAAAACTAATGACAATAAATACACATCATAACAAAACCTGTGAGATGCTGCAACAGCAGTACTAAGAGGGAAGTTTATTCCAATAAATGCTTATACCGAAAGAATGGAAAGATTTCAAATACACAACCTACCTCTATACCTCAATGAACTAGGAAAACAAGAACAATCCAATCCCAAAATTAGTACACAGTAAGAAATAAGGATCAGAGAAGGACTAAATAAAATAGAAACCCAGAAAATGAATTAAAAGATCAATGAAATAAAAATTTGGTTTTTTGAGAAATAAAATATACAAATAATTAGCTTGCTTAACCAAAAAAAAGCAAAGACTGCCCCCCACAAAAAAAGGAAAAATACTAGAAACGAAAAAGGAAACATTGCAACTCATACCACAGAAATACAAAGAATCACTAGACACTACTAATATGCCAACAAATCAGGAAACCAGAAGGAAATGGATAAATTTCTGGTCACAAAAATACTTCCAAAACTACAATGAAAAAACTAAGAAAATTTGAACAGACCAACAACAAGCAATGAAATTGAAGCAGCAATCAGCAGTCCCCAAACAAAGAAAAGCACAGGACTAGATTGCTTTACCGCAAAATTCTAGTAAACCTTTAAAGAGGAATTAATGCCAATTCAAATCAAACTATTCTAAAGAATTGAAATGGAAGCCATTCTCCCACACTCATTCTATGGGACAGCAACACCCTGACACTAAAACTAGACAAGGATACAACAAGAAAAGAAAACTACAGGTCAATATCTTGATAAACATAGATGTGAAACTCCTTAATAGAGAGTTAGCAAATAGAATACAGCAACACATCAGAAAAAATATACACCACAATCAAGTGGGATTCATTCGAGGGATGTAAGGATGGTTCAACACACTCAAGTCAATAAATGTGATAAACCACATCAACAAAATCAAGGACAAAAGCCATATTATTATTTCAATAGACACAGAAAAAGAATTTGACAAAATCCAACACTGATTCTTGAGAAAAATTCTCAGCAAATTAGGTACAGAAGGAGAGTATCACAAAAAAGTAAAAGCCATATACAACCAACCCATGACCAATATCATACTGAAAGGGGAAAAACTGAAAGATGTCTTGAAAATGGGATCTAAACAAGAATGCCCACGCCTATTTAATGTACTATTGGAAAAACTAGTCATAGCAATCAGGCAAGAGAAAGAGATAAAAGTCATCCATAATGGAAAAAAAAAAAAAAAACTCAAATAGTCCTTGTTTTCAGATTACATGATGCCATGTATAGAAAAGGCTATAGACTCTTCAAAAAAAAAAAAACTCTTTGAGTTGATAATTTCAGTAAACTTGCAAGATACAAAATCAAAATGCAAAAATCAGAAGCATTTTTATACTACACTGATGAACACAGGAAAAAGAAATCAAGAAAGCTAGCACATTTAAAATAGTAAACAAAAAATAAATTAAGTCCTATGAATGAATTTAACCTAGGAAGCAAAAGATCTCTACAATGGTGTAGAGCTAGAGATAGGGTTTGGAACTCACAGACCCCTCGAGCCCATTCACAAACCCTTCACATGCAGGTCTACAAGCTAGGTAACCAGAACAAAACAGTCCTTGGAGCCTTGGCTGAAGTAGAAATAGGATTTATTCAACAGAAGCAATGCCAGGCCTAGGCACTTCAAAGGAGAAACTCAGACACTCAACTGCTACCAGCAAAGTCCAAAGGAAAACTGAGCAGCTGCCAGCAGAGTAACCATGCTCTATTTTTAGACTTGAGCTCTGCCAGCCAGCTCTGCTTCCAAACTGAAGAACACACAAGAGCAATTAACTAAAAAGATATATAGCTGCACGTGCACACTAACTCTACCCATACACAACTTGTTTACAAGAAATGTGCTGCTCGACCACGAATCAGACCTCATTAGAAGGAGCCTGACCAAACTATTCTATTTTCCCCACAATCTACCCATTCAGGATCCCTCACCATACAATCTGTGCATTCAACATCTTCCACAATGTTCCCTTACCAAGTAAATGACACTTAAATTTATACAATCTATTGTCTTTTTAATAGGCCTTAAGACTTGTCCTGTAGTTCTGTCCTTTAGCCTCACATGTCCAGTTAATAGTCATCATTGGTGTGATTTTCCATGAGAATCTTGTAGTCATACTGATGTGAAGTTCGGTGCATATTCAGTAGATGATCACGTCAACATATGTATGTACCCACTTGCCTCTGGTTCATTGTCTGTAGCCAGAACACTATGGGTGAAAAGACAGAAGGGTTATTGGTACCGATAGGGGAAGTTCTCACCTCTCTGGTAAGATACATGCCACTTTGCCATCCTAAGAAAGGATGGTTGTGGAAATAGGTATCTTACTTGGTTTGGGGCCCCACAAGTTCATACAAACAGAAGACCAGTAACTCTCTGATTTTGGCAGTAGTCCCACAATATCCACCTGCCACTGTGTCAGTGGCACTCTCACATGAGTTATCTGCCCATCAGGGGCACCCGTCTGATCATCAGGAGCACAACTGCCCATCAGGGGCACTTTTTCTCAGGTTTATGTGACACCTGGCAAGCCATCAACCACCCGGTCTTGTAGCAAGCATGCTGCATTCTCCAGTGTAGCTACCAGCTACATCAGCTGCTGGATTCTCTCCAGCCATCTTACCTTAGCCAGTGCATCAGCTACATTATTGCCAATTCAACATGAGGCCTCCAGTCCTCACCTGCCCCCAAAAGATGAACACCTTGGCCAGCTCCCTAGTCAAAAATGGAACATTTCATCCACCTCCTCAGGAGCAATCAAAAAGTCCTTTAAATCCACTGAATGTACCTTATTACCTTTTTCCAGATGTTTAGCAAAATGCTGTTCAGGGCACAATTACTGCCACAAGGCAAACAGAACTGCATTTGTCTGCCAGTCAATTTTCTTGCTATCAACTCCCGCTGCAAGCAAGTCAGGCCACATGTGATTATGGCTAGTCTTGCTTGGTCCCTTCTGGGTAAAATCCCAAGTATTTCTTGGGAGTTTGGTCTTAGCCACCTTTCAGACCTCTTTTACTTATCTCCTATCCTCTGCTTCATCCAAGCTGGCTATCATGATCATTACCTCATGTATAGGATGACCAGTGTATGCGGCCAATATGGGCATCAGTGACCCAAAGGACATTAATGGGGGCATTCTGCAGCACTATGTCTCTCATGCTGCCTGTAAAGTTTTTGTCATCCGGGCCACAAGTGTTCACATTAAACATGGACAGTTGCATTCTCAGCTCTCAAATTATTTGACCTACCTCAGCATACATTTGCCATTTACTAACAATCTTGGGCAGTTCTCCAACATTTGCCCACACAGTTTGGGAAGCTGCACTCACCTATTCCATTAAGGAGTGATTACATGTCCGTTCTGCATACCTGCGGCTATTCTGCAGCCACTGCCTTAGGGATGGGTGCATGGTGATGGAAGCCAATATTTCTATCTCCTCACCGGAGAATATGACACTATCCACCACTAGGTCCCATAACTGCAACAGCAAAGCAGCCAAGGGCTACCACTGTTTCTGACCAAACTGTCTCCCCATGTCAACTAACTCAACCTGGGTATATGGGACATAGGCGTTAAATTGGGTCACCTGTGGATTGCCCACTGGTCATCTTCCTGGTCCCATAGGCTGCTCATGTTTCACTTTCTGATGCATGACAGGTTGTGCCTGGGGATGCATGGTCCCCCCCAACTCATCACTGGGTTCATTGTCTTCCTCGGTGTGAGAAGCAAGAGTGGCCAGTCACCACATGTCATCCTCTAGGACATCTGTCCATGCTTCCAACAACTCTGCTTTCCTCTTTGAATCTTCCAGTAGCTGCACGTCATCCACCAACAACTCTGCCTTCTGTTTCAAATCTTGATCAACTTGCAACAGAGTGAGCAGACACCAAGCTCCAGTTGGCAGAAAAGTTGCCACTGGGCACCACATGCTCAAAGACAGACACACTTCCACCCCCTCCCAAGAGGCTTTCTGCTTCAGTGCCTGGTCTATGCTGCCTTGCATTACAGTGAGCAACAGCAGATCCCAGTCAACAGGAAAGTGACCACGGGGCACAACATGGTCAAAAGTAGCCACATTTCCTCCTTCTTCCAAGGGCTTTTTGGCTCTTGTACCTGCTCAGAATCCTGCTGACTACACCAATCATAGAGCTAGAGCTAGGCTCTGTGAGCACCAGACCCAGCCCTAGCTCTACAATTGAGAACTACAAATCACTGTTGAAAGAAATAAAGAGGACACACAAAAAATGAAAATATATTGCAGGCTCTTAGAATGGAAGAATTAACCATTGCGAAAATGTCCATTCTACCCAAAGCAATCTACAGGTTCAATGCAATCCCCATCAAATTACAAATGACTTTCTTCACAGAAGTAGAAAAACAATTCCTAACATTCATATGGAACAACAATATACTTAACAGACCAAGCAATGCTGAGCAACAAAAATAAATAAAGCTGGAGGCATAAGACTGCTTGACCAAAACAATATGGTACTGACATAAAAAGACACTCAGACCAATGGAACAGAATACAGAACCCAGAAACCAACCCACAAACCTTCAACCAAATCATCATCAATAAGGGCACCATGAACATACACTG
This sequence comes from Cynocephalus volans, assembly GCF_027409185.1. Classification (NCBI taxonomy): domain Eukaryota; kingdom Metazoa; phylum Chordata; class Mammalia; order Dermoptera; family Cynocephalidae; genus Cynocephalus; species Cynocephalus volans. The sequence continues at coordinate 154,432,954 of NC_084463.1, forward strand.
GGGAAAAGACTGCCTCTTCATTAAACGGTGCAGGAAAAACTACACATCCATATACAGAAGAATGAAACTAGATCCATACCTCTTTCCATATAAAAAAACAAACTCAAAATGGATAAAAGATTTAAATATAAGATGTGAAACCATAAAACTACTAAAAGAAAACATAGGAGAAGCAAATCAGGAAGTATCGATGGGCACAGATATTATGAATATGATCCCCCTAAGCACAGGCAGCAAAAGGAAAACTAAACAAATGGATCATGTCAAACTAAAAAGCTTCTGCACAACAAAAGAAACAATTATCATAGTGAAAAGACCACCCTCAGATTGGGAGAAACTATTTGCAGACTATGCAAATGACAAAAGACTAATTTCCAACATATACAAGGAACTCAAACAACTTAACAGTAACAAAACAAGTAACCTAATTGAAAAATGGGCAAAGGAGTTTAGCAGACATTTCTCAAAGGAAGATATATAAATGGCCAATGGACACATGAAAAAATGCTCAACATCACTTAGCATCAGAGAAATACAAATGAAAACTACATTGAGATATCATTTCACCTCAGGTAGACTGCTTATTATCCAAAAGATGGAAAAATAAATGCTGGCAAGGATGCGTGGAATGGGGAAGCATTCTACATTATTGGTGGGACTGTAAATTGGTGCAGTTGTTATAGAAGATGGTACGGAGATTTCTCAGACCTACAGACAGAACTGCCGTTCAATCCAGTAATTCCACTGTAGGGTATATACCCAATGGAATGGAAATCATTATGTTGAAGGGATGCCTGTGCTCTCATGTGTATCACAGCTTTATTTACAACAGCCAAGAGTTGGAACCAAATTAAATGTCTATTATCAGATAACTGGAAAAGGAAAATGCATTATATTTACACAATGGAATACCATTCTGCCATAAAAGAGAATGAAATCCTACCATTCACAGCAACACGGATGAACTTAGAGAAAATCCTATTGAGTGAAATAAGCCAGTCACTAAAAGAGAAATACCACATGTCCACACTCATAAGTAAGAGCTAAAAAATCAGCAAATAAATTATAAGAAAAACAAAAGAAAGAAACATACAACAATCCCGATAATGCATTGAACTTTCAAAAGAAAAGAACAAAACTGAGGTTGCCAAGGGTTTGAAGAAGGAAGGGGAGGTGAGGAAGGAACAGGTAGAGGGTCACAAAGAACGATTACATTGAATGTTGTTGAATATACTAATTATCCTGATTCTAATATCACATATTGCACATGGGTATTGATATTCAACTCTGTACCCCACAGATATGTACAATCAACTATGTTACAATAAAAAAATTATCGTGAGAATATTTTCTTTTCCTATGCCTCCCATCCAAGACTTAGAGAGTTGTCTGTACTTCTGACTCATTTTCTAGGGTTTGTTTTTTTCTGTTTTCCCAAGAGTGTCACCCTTTGGGAGACCCTATTTCAGTACTGTGGGGAGTAGTCTCTTATCCTACCATACACACCTACCCCTTATAAACATGCCCATTAAAACCCAGGCCTTACACCATCAGGGTTTAGTAGATCCCTCCTGGGAAAATGCTGGCCTCAGTTCACTACCTTCTGAGGTTTGTGTTTTCTTGTCGTCTTTGTTCTTTCATGAATTTATTTGCTTCCTCACATGCTTAGCCATTTAAAAACTGTTTTAGATTATATCTAGCTTTCTTAGTAGTTTCTTTGAAGGTATAGCATGCCATATTGCCAAAAACATGTCTACAAATAACGTTTCAATCCACATCTTGGTTACTCCAGCTTTTCACTAGCCAGTTTTTCTAAAAATTGTGAACTTCTTTGACTTGTTTATATTTTTCATTCAAAATATAATTAAATTCGCCATAAAAGGAAGGCATGGTGTTAGGTAGCTAACATTTATTAAGTGCATACTCTATTCCAGGTGCTCTTGAGAATTCTTTTATATTCTGTCTCACTTTAATTTGGCCAACAGCCCTGTGAGTTATGTATTCTTTTTATTCTTTCTTCAGTGATAATGAGGGTGTAAGTCCGACTGGTAAATAGCCCAAGGTTACATAACCCATGAAGGAAAGAACTGGGATTCAAATCCAACTCTAGCTCCAGAGCTACATCTTAAAACACTGCTTTCCAATGTCTCACTAAAATGTATTAATTGTTATATTAATCTTTTTCTAAATACCATGAGACTGAAAAGCACTATATTTGGTGGTTTGCATGAGGCAAAGATCTCATCTAAATGAGATGAGAAATGTGCTCACGGAGTCATAATACAGCAAGAGATGATGTATGGCATGAGAAAGACAGAGATAAAATCAGGTAATCACCTCTATGTAAGCAAGAATTTACAGACCAGAGAAGGCTCCTGCTCATTCTTTGTAACAATTCCTGACAAAGATCTCCAGAATGCCAGAGTCTATTTCAGAGACATTGTTGTACAAATCCTCATGGTAAGAACAATGTAATTGAAGCTGCTGTCAATAACACAATCACCCTATTTCTTCACATAGACGTTCTTTCAGGAAATGAACAGAAAAGTGGTCATGCTAACTGCTTGACAAGGAAGTGAGACAAATTGAAGGAGAATTCATCTTCTTTCAGGAAGAAAAACTATTTTGGTATTAAAATGCTTTCCAAAATGTGTCGGTTCAACTGAGAGACAAGAGAATCTCTGCATTTAGATGGTAACCACTGCAAAGCTTATTCCTACACACGCCTAAGAGATAAAATTACCACAACAATCCCTGCCACACACAAAGAACTATGTTAATCCAGTCCTACTGGTGAGAATCTTTTATGCACCATTTAATTGCCACGTTTTTCTCATCCGTCCAATATTCTACCCCTTCTGATCAAACCTTATGTTTGGTTATTTCTTATTTAACAAGGACTCCTAAGCTTTCTTCTGTTTTGGATAAAGTTTATTTTGGGATAGATTTTATCTTGCTTCTCTTCAGCTTTTTCTCGCAATATTCTTGTTATCATATATTCCTTCTCTCCATGCTTACCTCCATTTAATCTTGCTCACCAAATTAAAAAAAGAAGAAAACGGAAAGGTAACATGACGAAGTAGCCCCTTTGACATGCTCCTTTCTTTTACATTATTTCATCCACAGCCCTTGTAAATATTTAGTGAGCTGCCTTAAAGGAGTTCAACGTGTTGTAGTCCAGCAAACAAGATTGGAAAAATTTTGTCTGTCAGGAACACTGTGGACTGGATTAGTTTCAGAAGATCAAATATTACATTTATTATTGACTAGTGGTCTCTAAATATGATGAACCAGACTTATTCATTAAAGGTTTTTTGGATCCACTCAATTCAGGAACAATACCCTCCATGGAGTCTTCTTCAGGCTGCTCAAATTTAACTCTTTAAATGAAACAAATCAGGCTCCTCAAAAGTAACTCACAACTCTTCTTCTGAGTCTATGTTGTCTGGCTTTAAGGACAAATCAAATGAGTCAAAGGTTTTCCGGCCCCTACCCCTGCTGCTTTATGCTGAAGTGTGTTGATGCAGACTGCCTAATTAGATCATCCTTCTACAGATTTGCTGCCATGGAAGAAGAAATGCTATAACCATGGACATGGCAATTACTCCAGCTATTCCAACTCCTACAGCTCCCCAGGTGTTGGGTGCAGCTGGGACTACAATTAAGAGAGCAAGTTCAGCTACAGTAGTGGAGGCCAAAGTAGCAGGAACAGCTAGGGCTCAGGAGGGTCATCCTACAACCCAGGGCTACAGAGGGGCTAAGTCGGAGGTTCTGGGAGTGACTCCTCATACCAAGGCAAACAGGAAGGCTACTCACTACACCCTAAGTACAACTCACCATGGTCAAGCCAGATTTACAGCAAACCAACCAGCTCCCACTACTCCTTAAAGTTAAGGTATGGCAGAAAGGAAGAACACAGCATGAACTACTGGTACAGATAAGCTCCCCAGTGGGTGAATATTTGTATCTTCTGCACTCATTCCTCCCCATTGAAAGATTAAGTTTTATGCACTACAGTTAATATATCAGCCAGACCCTTCAGACCCCCACCCCCATCTCATCAATGTCACCCCTCCAGGGCCCCACTCCCACCCCATGGGTGTTCCCGAGTTATCAGGTACAACAAGTCACTCCTTGACCCATCCTGTGACACACATTTAGCCATGTTTTTAACTCTCTGTCTTCAATGGTTTCTTAGTTGTGATTATCACTTTGTCTGGATAGAGTTTTGAATTCAGGCAGCTCAAAATCCCTCTGTCTGCTTATAATTGGTGTTACTGTTAACTCAGTTTGTCTTTAAATAGTTATGGAAGGGAGAAGTCTCTGTTAATGCCTTTTTGAAGTGACTTAAATGAGATTTCTGTACTTAGAAATAAATAAATAAGTCAACAAGCTGCCTTGGTAAAAGGGCCCCTCATTAAACTTAGACTTCAAGGATGATGACACTGAGCTATTTGTGTATATGTGATATTCTGTTTGGATCCTAAACCCTTGATATTCCATAGAGCAGAATCCCTAGTGACTCACCTCAGAATTCTAAGAAAGATTTCTTCTCCTGTGATCCAATTCCTTTTACTTTGTGGTATATCTAGGTGTTCAGATAGGACCAACAAATATTTTAGTTCGGGCTTCTGAGAGTGTTTCACTCCATCAGTACTATGAGAGGAGAACACAGTCGATTATTAGCAAATTTGACTCACTCAGCTCCTTCAGAAATAATCCAGCTGTGGAAGAGGAGGGTCTTATATGCTTATGAGCCTTCTCCATCACATCTAAGAGAGGACTTGAAAGCACAACCCACAACAAAGAAGGAGCAATTATAACCATGAAAGCTGTAAATAACCTCCCTCCTGGGTGATAGAAGAAAGACCAACTCCATTAATTGGTCCCTTAATTGAGCTCCAAGAACTCCCTCTTAGTTATTAATCTTTGGAGGCATTTTTATTTCAAGAAACCCTCTTTCACTATGAAAGAACCACGCAGTTGATATAGGCATTATTCCACCCTCATTACCCATAAAATAAATTATGGCACATGAACATAGGAATAATCCTCATAGATCTCTTCCTGGAATAAATGCCAGGAAGTAGCAAACTCTCGGCAAATCTAAGACAGACTCTCCACAGCAGAAGGGTTCTCAATTCTCTACTTTCTTATTCTGTATAAACTTTTTCTTTCTTTCTTTCTTTGTTTCTTTCTTTCTTTCTTTGTTTCTTTCTTTCTTTCTTTCTTCCTTCCTTCCTTCCTTCCTTCCTTCCTTCCTTCCTCCCTCTCTTTCTTTTTCTTTCTTTCTTTCTTTCCTTTTTACCCTTCCTTCCTTCCTTCCTTCCTTTTAGATGGGACTTCATAGAAGAATCATATTCAGAAAGACTGTGCAATTAAAGGGATTTGAAGTAGGAAGAAAGAAACATAAACAGGTTCTTTCTCTTCTTTCATGGCTCTAGATGCTTGGATTAAAGAAATAAAAGAGTCGGAGAAAAGTACAATAGAATCATATAGAACAGGACCGAGACAAAGAGGAAAATAGGAAGAACCGAGCAAAGTGTGTAGAAAACATTGAAAAACAAATTATATTCACTCTCACCCAAACAAACACCAAGAAGGAAACCTTCTACTTCCCCCCACTCTACCTCAATATCTCTCCTCCTGACTGAATAAGATTAGAAGCAATTCTAGTTTTGCAGCCCAAGACACAAACAGGGATTAAGCCCATGTCCTGTTGTCATTCAAGACTGGCCTTCCTATTGGAAAAACAGTGCACACTACATGGGAAGATTATCTTAGGGATATTACCACAAACATAGTGGCTTAAGACAACTTAAATTTATTATCTAACAGTCCTGTAGGTTAGAAATATGATGCAATCTGTTTTGTCCAATATCATTGAAATGTCTTAAATATTATATTTTGTTTTGTTTCTGCACCATTTTAAATGCCTTTTTCTGTTTGGGTGGCATTTATTAGTTGTTTTCTTTTCTTTTGATTATATTGTTAAAGTTCTCCTGATTACTCTTCACCTTACCTTAACTTAGTGCTCCTGATTCTATAAATAGAGGAAATCAGTAGAGAATCAAGGCTTTTCCTCACTTACTTCCAGACAATACTGTTTAATCTAATATCATCAGTACAAAGACATTAGATATGTCTAAATGTCCTGGCATTTCAGAACACACTGGAATAAAATTAGAAATTAACAAAAAACAACATTTTGGAAACTGCAAATTCATGGAAATTGAGCAACATGCTCCTGAACAGCAAATAGGTCAAAGACAAAATAGAGAGAGAAATTTAAAAAATTTCTTGAAACAGTTCAAAATACAAGCAAACTTACTAAAACCTGTAGGATACTTCAAAAACAATACTAAATAGGAAATTTACTGCAATATATTTTTTATTATTTATTAAGAATATTCATGAGATACAAAGCTAATGGTCACCCCTTGTGTCCCGGATGTGAGGGCCAGGTTCATCCAATATGGTTTTACAGCCAAAGAGAAGAAAGTTTTCAATCAAACAACTTAATGTCACACCTAAATGTAATAGAAAATCAGGAACCATCATATCACAAAACTAGTAGATGCAAAGAAATAATTATGATGAGAGCAGAACTAAATGAAATTCAGGCCAAAATAATGATACAAAAAATCAATTAAAGAAAAGTCGGTTTGGGGGAAGACAAACAAAATAGACATCCATAGGCAGTTGAAGACCCTAACAGGGATTAAGCCTAAGTCCTGTGGTGTAAATAAAAGTCTTTTTTCACACTAAAAAAGGAAGAAAGAAGTACTAAATAACAAAAATAAAAAAGGAAAAAGGAGACATTACAACTGATACCACAGAAATAACAAAGACTCATTAGAGACTATTATGAACAACAATAAACCCACTAATTTGAAAACCTGGAATAAATGGATACATTTCTGGACATATACCAACCACCAAGACCAAACCAAGAAGAAACAGAAATCCTGAACAGGCTACTAACGAACAGTGAGATTGAAGCAGTAATCAGTAGTCTCTCAACAAAGAAACGCCAGTTTCTGATGGCTTCACTGATGAATTCTACAATAGCTTTTAAAGAGTAATTAATACCAGTCAATTTCAAACTATTCCAAAAAATTGAAACAGAGGCCATTCTCCCAAACTCAATGAGGCCAGAATTACCCAGATACCAAAATCAAAGACATAACAAGAGACCAATATCCTTGATGAACATAGACACAAAAATCCTAAACAGAGGATTATAAAACAGAATACAACAACATATTGAAAATATTATGCATCATGATCAAGTGGGATTCATCCCAGGGATATGAGGATCATGCAACCTCTGCAAATCAATAAATGTTATACAACACATCAACAAAATCAAGGACAAAATCCACACAATTACATCAAAAGACACAAAAAGCATTTGACAAAATTCAGCATCCTTTTGTAATACTCTCAACAAATTAGGTATAGAAAGAAGGTATCTCAAAATCTCTGAAAGACATATATGACAAAACATATGTATATCACCAAAATCATCCTGAGTAAAGCTGAAAATTTTTTCTTTAATAATGGGAACCAGACAAGAATTCCCACTCTCACCATTCATATTCAACATGTAATGGAAAGTATTATCCAGAGCTATCGGGCAAAAGGAATAAATAAAGGGCATCCAAATAGGTAAAGAGGAAGTCAAATTGTCTCTGTTTACAGGTGACATCATCCTGTATATAGAAAAACCTATAAAGTCTACCAAAAAATACTCCTAGAACTGATAAACAAATTCAGGAAAGTTGCAGGATACAAAATCAATGCACAAAAAACAGTAGTGTTTTTATATGTGAACAAAAAAATAAGGAGATAAAGAAATAAAGACAGCAAGTCCACTTACAATAGCTGCCAAAAGAATAAAATACCTAGGAATCACTTTAACAAGGAAGTTAAAGATCACTGCAATGAGAAACGAAAAGCAGTGTGGAAAGAAATTAAAGAGAACACCAAAAGATGGAAAGACATTTCATGTTCATGCTTTGGAGAAATGAACATTCTGAAAATGTCCCTATTACCCTAAACAATCTACAGATTCAAGCAAAAAAAAAAAAAGAAATCTTAATATATCTGTGAAACAACAAAAGACACCGAATAGCCAAAGTAACTCTGATAAAAACTAAATAAGTAAAGCTGGAGGTATTATACTTCCTGACTTCAATCTAGGCTACAAAGCTACAGGAACCAAAACTGCATGGTACTAGCATAAAAAAAGATGCATGGACCAATGGAACACAATAGAGAACTCAGAAATCAACCCTCATACTTACAGCCAACAGATCTTCAACAAAAGTGCCAAGAAAATACATTAGGGAAAGGACAACCTCTTCAGCAAATGTTGCTGTCAAAACTGAATATCCATGTGTAGGAAAATGAAACTAGGCCCACTCATTTTGCCATATACCAAAATCAACTCAAAATGGATTAAAAACTATAATATAAGACCTTAAATTAGAAAACTGGAAATAAACATAAGGGAATCACTTCAGGATATAGAACTTGGCAAAGAATTTATGAATAAGACCTCAAATGCACAGAAAGCAAAAGGGAAAATAAACAAATGGGATTATAAAAAACTAAAAACCTTTTGCACAGTAAAGGAAACAATCAACAGAGTGAAAAGACACCCTACAGAACAGTTGGAGATATTTGCAAACTTTACATTTGGCAAGGATTAATATCCAGACTATACAGGGAACTTAGCAGTAAAATAATAATAATAATAACAATGTGATTAAAAAATGGGCATTCCTGGATCATATGGAAGATCTATCTATAGTTGTTTTAGTAACCTCCGTAATGTTTTCCATAGTGGTTGTACTAATTTACAATATCACCAACAGTGTAGGATTGTTCCCTTCTCTCCTCATCCTTGCCAGGATTTTTTATTCACCATCTTTTTAATTATACTCAGTCTAACTGGAGTGAGATCCTATCTCAATGTAGTTTTAATTTGCATTTCCCTGATGACTAGTGATGCTGAGCATTTTTTCATGTACCTGGTGGCCATTTGTATGACTTCCTTTGAAAAATGACTATTCATATCTTTGCCCATATTTTAATTGGGGTATTTGGGGTTTTTTTTTTTTTTACCATGTGCTTGATAGCATATACCCACAGGAATGGAAATCATAATGTCAAAGGGATACCTGCACTCCCGTGTTCACCGCAGCTCTGGTTACAATAGCCAAGGTATGGAACCAACCTAAATGTCCACCAATGGATGACTGGATAAGGAAACTGTGGTATCCATACACCATGCAATACTACTCTGCCATAAAAAAGAATGAAATGCTCCCATTTGCAATGACATGAATAAACCTGGAGAAACTTATGTTGAGTGAAATAAGCAAAGCACAGAGGGATAAATACCACATGTACTCAACACACATGTGGGAGCTAAGAGAGAAAGAAGGAAGGAAAGAAAGACCACAGTAGTGCATTGGTATTGCAGAGGGTGAGAACATTTCTTGGGCTCAAAAGTCAAGGGGGTGGGGTGGGGAAGAGGGGCAGACTGTGAATAATTGGGTGTGTGACACAGGGTACAAATGGGATTTGTGGTAGTGGGTAAGCTGTAGTATCAATCTGGCCCTCACATGATGAGCATGTGGGGTAACAATTAGCTTTGTATCTCATGATTATTCACAATAAAAAAATGGGCAAAGGATTTCAGTAGATAATCTCAACACAGGATATACAAATGGCAGATAAATATCTTCAAAAATGCTAAGATTGCTATTCATCAGGGAAATGAAAAACAAAACCACATTGGGATATCATCTAACTCAGTTAGATGGGCTGCTATCAAAAAGACAGACAGTAACAAATGCTCATGAGGATGCAGAAAAGGGGAAAACTTCTACACTATTAGTGGGACTGTGAATTAGTACTATCATCATGGAAAACAGTATGGAGGTTTCTCAAATATTTATCATATGATCCAGTAATCCCACTACAGGATATATAACCAAACGTATTGATATATGCAAGGATTGTTCAAAGTATGAAAGTCAATAGATGTGATACACCACATCAACCAAGTCAGGAACAAAAAAACATAGAATTGTCTCGATAGATACAGAAAAAACATTTGACAAAATTTAACATTGCTTCATAATAAAGACTCTTAGCAAATTAGATATAGAAGGAAAGTATCTCAACACAATTAAAGCCATATATGACAAACCCACTGCCGATATCATCCTAAGGACAAGAATACAAGATGCCCACGAATGTCATTCCTATTTAATATGGTATTGGAAATAATACCCTGAACAATCAGGCAAAAGAAATAAAGGGCATCTAAATTTGAAAAGACCAATTCAAACTGTCTCTATCTGCAGATGACATGACCTCATTTAAAGAAAAAGCTAAAGGCTCTATCAAAAAACTCTTAGAGCTCATAAAAGACTTCAGTAACGTTCCAAGATATAAAATCAACATGCAAAAATCAGTAGCATTTTTGTACTCCAGTAACAAACTAGCAGAAAAAGAAATGAATAAATCAAACCCATTTAACCTAGTCTCAAAAAAAACGAAATACCTAGGAATCAATTTAACCAAACAGATGAAAAATCTCTACAACGAAAACTACAAACTACTGCTGAAAGAAATTAAAGAGGACATCAAAAGATGTAAAGACATTCCATGCTCTTGGATTGGAAGAAGGAACATTGTGAAAATGTCCACACTACCCAAACTGATCTATAGGCTCAAGACAATCCCCATCAAAATACCAATGACGTTCTTCACAGAAATAGAAAAAACAATCCTAACACTTATGTGGAAAAACAAAAGACCTTCAAAAGCCAAAGCAATTCAGAACAACAAAAAAGTAAAACTGGAGGCATTACAATAGTTTACTTCAACCTATACTCCAAAGCTATAGGAACAAAACAGCATGGTACTGACATAAATACAGACAGACCAGTGGAACAGAATAGAGAACCCAGAAATTAACCCACATACTTAAAGCTCACTGATCTTGGACAAAGGCAACCAGAACATGCATTGGGGAAAAGACTGCCTTTTTAATAAGTGGTGCTTGGAAAACTGCAAATCTATATGTGGAAAAATAAACCTGTTTCTGTTTCTGTGAAGAATGACATTGGGATTTTTATATGGATTGCGTTAAATCTGTAGATTGCTTTCGGTAGTATGATCATTTTAACAATACTATTTTTTCCAAATCATGCACACAGGATATCTTTCCATTTATTTATGTCTTATTCCATTTCTTTCATTAATGTTTTATAGCTGCCAGTATACAGATCTTTCACTTTTGTTAATTTACCCCTAGGAATTGGGTTTTGTGCTATTATAAAGATAATTGTTTTCTTAATTTCTTTTTCATTCATTTTTAACGTGTAAAATCACTACTGATTTTTGTAAGGTGATTTTTTTATCCTGAAAGTTTACTGTATTTATCAGTTCTAACAGTTTATGGTGAAGTCTTTGGGATTTTCTGTATATAATATCATGTGGTCATCAATCAAAGAACATTTTAGTTCATCCTTTTCTATTTGGATGCCTTTTATGTTAAACAGAAGAGGTGAGACTGGGCATTTTTGTCTTTTTCCTGATTTTAGAGGAAAAGCCTGCCACTTTTTACTGTTGAGTATAATGTCAGCTGAGGGCTTGTCATTTATGGCCTTTATTGTGTTAAGTTATTTTCCTTTTATGTCTAATGTGTTGTGAGCTTTTGTCATGAAAAGATGTTGAATTTTGTAAAATATTTTGTCTACATCTATTGAGATGATAATGTGGTTTTTGTCTTTCATTCGCTTAATGCGGTAGGTCATATTTATTGATTTGTGTATGTTGAACCAAAATTGCATCTCAGTAATAAATCCTACTTGAACATGGTGAATCATCCTTTTGATGAACTTCTGAATGTAGTTCACTAGAATTTTGTAGAGGAAATTTGCATCTATGTTCATCACTGATATTCGCCTGTGGTTTTCTTTATCTGTGTCTTTTTTTCTTTAGTATTAGGGGTGATCTTGTCTGTAAAATCAGTTTCAGCGTGTTCTCTTCTCTTTGGCTTTTTGAAATATTTTGAGAAAATTTGGTGTTACTTTTTCTTTAAAAGTTTGGTAGAATTCAGACAGGAAGCCATCTAGTCCTGGGCTTTTTTGCTGATGGGAGACTTTTAAATACTTATTATATCTCCTTACTCTCCTTTAGATTTACAGTTTCTTTGTGACTTAATCTGGGTACGTTATGTATTTTTAGATGTTTATCTCTTTTGCAAAATTGATCAATTTATTAGCAAATACTCCCTCATAGTAGTCTCATGATACTATTATATCTGTGTTACCAGTTGTAATATCTTCTCTTTCATTTCTGAGATTATTTATTTGAGTCTTCTTTTCTTAAGTAGTCTATTTAAAGGTTTCTCAATATTGCTTTTCTTTTCAAAAACAAATACTTATTTTATTTTATTTTTTCTATTGTGTTGTATTTTCTATTGTATTGAGGCTCAGGTCTCTGGGACTTGGGTCCTGATTTCCTATACACACAGGACAGCCATCATTTCTGAGCCTTGCATGGACTCTAGGAAGCTACCATTGAGCATGCTCCAGGCTCACCTATACCCAGAAATTGCTGACTTTAACTTCTTTGTAGCCTCAAGGAATATGACCAACAACTGACTTAAAAGTGCCCACTTCCTTCTACCACTCTTTCTTCCCATTCCTTTTTCACAAATTACTTTCTACTACAGGCTCAAGGGTAGAGTGGAAGGAGCAAGGTTTTTGAGGGGTAAACACGGATGAACACTGCCCTCACCCACCCCCTCTCCCTCTCTCTCTCGCTCTGTCTCTTTCTTCCTCTTTTCTTCTCCTTCTTCTTTCTCTTGTTCTCTCCCTCACTGACATTTTCTTTTTGTGTCTCTGGTTGAGGCCATTGCAATAAAATTTTCTTTTTGAGATTATTTTTAATTTTCAGTTTCCCACACTAATTACTGAAGAGTCTGTCCTTGCTGCAGTGTCTGTTCTTGGTGTTTTTGTCAAAGATCAGTTGGCTGTAAGTACCTGGGTTGATTTCTGGGATCTCTATTCTGTACCATTCATCCATGTGTTTGTTTTTATGCCAGTACAATGCTGCTTTGGTTCCTACAAATTTGTAGTATAGGTTTAAGTAAAGTGGTGTAATGCCTCAAGGGTTTTTTGTTTGTTTTTTGTTTGTTTGTTTTTTGGTTCAGAATTGCTTTGGCTATTCAGGGTCTTTCGTTGGTCCATATGAATTTGGGTTTGTTTTTTTTTTTCTATTTTTGTGAAGGATGCCATTGGTACTTTGAAAAGATTGTTTTAACTCTGTACATAGCTTTGGGTAGTGACATTTTCACCACATTAATTCTTCAAACCAACGAACTTACAATGTCTTTCCATCTTTCGGTGTCATTTAATTTCTCTGAGCACTATTGTGTAGTTCTCAATTTAGATATTTTCACCTCTTTTGTTATCCATGTGGAGAAGAATGAAACGAAATCCATTCTTCTTGCCATATACTGAAATCAACTCAACATGGGATAAATACTTAAGTGTAACACCTTAAAGTATAAAACTCTTAAATGAAAAAAAAAAAAAAGAGAAATACTTCAGGATGTAGGATTGGGCAAAGACTTATGCATAAGACCACAAAAGCACAAGAAAGAAAATTTTAAAAATGGGATTATATCACACTAAAAAGCTTGTGTACAGAAAAGGAAACAATTAACAGAGTGAAAATACACCATAAGTAATAGGAGAAAATATTTGCAAACTATACATTCAACAAAGAGTTAATATCCAGAATATACAAGAAAATCAAAAACTTCACTTTAAAAAAACGAATAATCCAATTAAAATATGTGTGAAGGAATTGAATAGACATTTATCAAAGGAAGAAAAATGAGCAACAGGTATGTGAAAAATATGCTCAACATAACTAATCATCAAGGAAATGCAATCGAAACCACACTGAGATATCATCTTACCCTGTCTAAGCTGGCTATTATTGAAGTGACTGAGAATAACAAATGCTGGCAAGGATGTGGAGAAAAAGGATCTCTTTTTCAATTGGTTGGACAGTAAATTACTACAGTCATTATGGAAAACATTATGGATGTTTCTCAAATAACTACAGATAAAACTTCCATATAATCCAGCAATCCCACTTCTAGGTATATTTACAAAAAAGTGCAAACCATCATGTTGAAGAGATACCTGTACTTCCATGTTCATCACAGTTCTATTTACAATATCCAAGATATGGAGCCAACCTAAATATCCATCGATGGATGACTAGATAAGGAAAATGTGGTATACATACATAACAGAATACTACTTGGCCATAAAAAAGAATGAAATTCTGCCACTAGTAGCAATAAGTATGAGCAGGGAGAAAATTACTTTTAGGAATTAAACATAATTGGTTAATGTTTAAAAATAAGCCAGGCACAGAAAGGGAAATACTGCATGTTCTCATTCACAAGATGGAGCTAAGAAAGAAAGAGAGACCACAATAAAATGTTGAAATTCTAGAAGGAGAGAATAAACCTATCATTAACAGAGGTGGAAATGGGGAGAGGGTTAGGGAGTAACTGGGTAAGGGACACAAAAAATAATTTTTACTTGTATTAATGAACATGCCAATAATATTGATTCCATCATGATATATTGTACACAAATTCTGAGTCAATTCTGTACCACGTAAATTTGTATGAAGAATTATGCTTCAATTCAAAGATAAACTAAAAATATTTTTTAATAATTATACATTTAGTTTTATGCACACATTGGTTTTATTTTTTTGAATATAAATAGACATTTAAAAGGAAAAATGAAATTAAAACTGTGTTAAGAAAAGAATAGGGTGTGCAGCATCCTGGGTTCCTGTCACTTCTCTACATATAAAGTATATATCAGCATCTCTGTTCTATAAAACATAATCACTTTTATGGATTAATCTTCCTGGATTCTAATCACAAAAACTGACTTTCTAAATGGTATTTAATGTGGGTGGCACTTCATAAGACAGATCACTTGGGAGGGGCAGGTAAACACAATGGCACCAAGAATCAAGGAAGCCAGATGCACACCTTTCTTTACCTAGCTATTCTTGTGGTCTGAAAAGGTCACTTAACTATTCTTACTTCCATCTTTCTTATAGTAATAATAAAAGCTGTCCAAATGTTATTCCTACTGAGGTAAAGATGCAACCTTTTTGTCACCCCTTTGAGGAACTCTTTGATGTCCTTGTTCCTCAGACTATAGATCAGAGGGTTTAACATGGGGACAAAGATAAGATAGAAAACAGACAGCACCTTGTGCTTCATGGCGTGGCCAGAGCCAGGATGCATGTACACAGAGAGGGCTGTGCCATAGTACAGTATCACAGTGGACAGGTGGGAGGCACAGGTGTTGAAGGCCTTGGCACTTCCTTTCACTGAGGATATTTTCAGGATGGAAGCTGCAATGAAACCATAGGATAAGAGGATAACAAGCAAAGAACCCAAACCCACAGAAATAGCTACCAGAAAAACAATCATTTGGCAGATGAAGGGATTGGAGCAAGACAAAGAAATAACCTGAGGTATGTCACAGAAGAAATGTTGAATTATATTTGGCCCACAGTAGTAGGCATGAAAGCAAGAGACTGTTTCAATAAAGCTACAGAGAAAACCAGTCCCATAGGCCACAGCAATCATCTTCCAACAGCGGCCAGGGACCATGATGGCTGAGTACTGCAGAGGGCTGCCTATGGCAACATACCGGTCATAGGCCATGGTGGCCAAGAGGCAGCACTCAGCCAGACTCATCCAGGCAGCAACAAAATACTGAATGGCACAGGCCATGAAGGAAATTGTTTTCTCAGCTCGTAACAAGTCTGACAGCATCCTTGGGCTGATGGAAGAAGAGTAGCAGATGTCTATAAATGACAGGGAACTGAGGAAAAAGTACATGGGAGTGTGCAGGATAGAGTTGATCTTGATGAGAATGATAAGACTTAGATTCCAGATGAGGGTCACAAGGTAGATTCCCAGGAAGACTGGAAAGAGGATGAGCTGCAGCTCTTTTTCATCTGAAAGTCCCAGGAGAATAAACATGTCCACAGAAGTGTGGTTTCTGTCCCCTTGCATAGATCTGCTTGATGCCATCTGCTGGGGAAATGGTGAGAGAAGGAAATGGTTTTATTCTCAAAAAAATAAAAAGAAATACACTTAATTTTTTTACATTCTTGTTGCTGGCAATATAAACAACTTTAAATCATCAAGGTTGAGTGAGTTTGTGCTATCCATGTATATTCACCACACATAACTACAAAGTTCTTTTTAATAAATATTATCACTCTGTCTATATTGACTAAAGACAGTAAATCATCATTAGTATGATACCACCTAAAATATCCTAATTTTTTCTTTTCTCATGCCAGATTTTGCAAATATATGAGACTTTGGAGATAGGCCAAATGAGGAAAATAATGTCATTTCTCTATATGGTGAAACAGGGACAATTCTACTCAGATATAAATGTGTTATTCACTTAATGCTTTGCAAAACCCGTGAATTGTGCTGGGCCTCCTGTATATAATGAGGATGCTATTTAAAATATCTTTAGGTGATCTTTAAAATATCTTTGAGAACTTACATTCAATTAATGGAAAATCAGGGAGAACTGATAATTCTGTAACTGCCTTTCTGCTTTCAGAAACCCTGGAGAAAGAATAAGGTGGGAGGACAGTGGTTTAAATCACACACTAAGAAGCAGCTTGGAAATGGATGTGGCTTAACCAACTTAATGACTCCAGGAAAGCCCCTGAGAAATTAAACAATAGAGGGTTGAAAGATCCATGATGCTCCTTCCTGGCATGTGTGTATTTTTCTTTTCTCAAATCAGAGATATTAATGAGGTATATTTTCTAGGACAGAGATTCCTAATCTTTTTTCAGTCAGTGACACTTTTTAAAAATTTATTTTATTTTATTTTGTCTATATACAATGTGTTTGATTATTGTGGCCAATTACCAAAACCTCCCTTCCTCTTCACTCTCCCCCCTCCCACCCAACAACCTCCTATCTGTTCACTTGTTATATCGACTTCAAGGAATTCTAATTGTGTCTTCTAAAAAGCTTTTGTAAACTCTGAACCCTCGACCCAGAAAACTGCAACCACTTATAACCTTTGAATATAGCTTTTTTGCTTTGTTTTGTTTTGGGAGTTTTCTTTTATTCTCAATTACCTTCATGTCTATCCTTTCTGCCCACCTTAATAACTTTTCTACAAGGGTGAGTGACCTCAACTCACGTAAAGTTGAAGATATTTGGACAATTACATAGGGATTAGAAAACTGAGGCAGGATTTTGGGAAGTTCATTTCTTTTTTCACACTGAAGACAGTCCAGGGAAAGCAAAGCACTAACGTTCAAGCTAAATGGTAACTAAAGGAAAGATTATTTTTATATCAATCACTATGTGTTCTTTTGATGACTCTAATAGCTGTCACTCTTTCTAAGTAGTCATTAGAATATCTCATAACCCAAACACATTTTTATTGAGATCAGCGGAAGTTACAAAGAAAATCATGAAAAGCCTTGAGAGGTGGAAAACAGGTGTTAAATACAGCCTGGGAATTTTGTTTAAATGTAGAAGTTCAAGTATTGAGCATTTCCCTTGAGAAAGGCTAGGACAATCATGGAATAAACTAAGTCTGTGAACTACAAATATTTTCTAACAATAGTCTTCCAAAATGTCTTCTTTCTCCCCAACCATTTCCCAGTTTCCTAGTTACAAAAATGAATAAAAATAGAAAGTCCTCATAAAAGCTTAGACTTATATTCAGAAAAGGTTTAATGTTCTTTTTCCAAAATCAGATCAGTCATTGATACCTGGAGCACTTTTTTGAGAAAAATTCTGAAGAAATTTGGTGATTCATCAAAGAACAAAGTGAAATTGCAACTAACACGGAAGGGCAGAATGGTAGCAGACAAGAAATTCATTTATTATCCCAGAATTAGAGGCTGATTCTGTCCACAGCAGGACTGAATGGAGAGCGAATCTGTTTGAAAGAGCAGGAAATTTTATTCATTATTGTTCATCAACAAAGCTATGACAACAAAAGATTTATTGAGTAGTGATAATAATACTCATCTTATCCTGAAAATATTTAATCATGAAAATACGTACAACTTACTCTAATTTTCACTCACTCAATATTGTAAACTTAGCGATGTTGTGCTGTTTAGCAAATAAAGTATTAGTATTCTAAAAATTGCATTTATATTTCTATTATATGTCTCTGGAACCAAAATTAGATCTTCATGCTCTACCCTCCACATCACTAAAATATCCATTATTTTTCTTTCTCTATTTTGTTCTTTTTTAGTTTAACAGATCTTTCTTCTAATAGTTTCATTCTATAATAAGTTTTTTTAATTTGACATTTAATCCATCCATGTGTTTCCCATTTCAATAATAATGATTCGTTTTTCTCTTCTAGAATTTCCATTCTGTTCTTTTCCCAAATAGTCCATTTTGATAGTCTCTTGTGGAATATGCTAACATTAATAAAGCAAATGTATTTCACAGGGTCTAGCTTTCAAGGCCCTATAGTTTCAGGTATGCCCTAACTTTTTAGTATTACACATGTAAATGTTAAATAAAATAGTAGTAACTTTGCTTTAACAATATTTTTTGGTCTTAACTGTGGAAACTTGATCTATAGCTTTTCCTTTTCTTTTAAAAAAAGTAAAATAAAAATGGGGGATATGTGGAGTATACTAAAATTTATAAAGCAAAGGTATTTCACAGGGCCTAACTTTTTAGAATTACACATAGAAATGTTAAACTTGCAAAAGACAGGAAACTTTCCACAGGCTGAAGTGTCTGTTGTAGATAAAGAATTGCAACACGGCAAAGTTGCTGGCTCTAAGAGCAGATGTCCTTGGTGCAGCTAAAGCAAATGATTGGTGCCATGACATTTATCTTCCTGTTCTTTTTGTAATCACCTATGATCCCTTTCTGTAACTTTCTTGCCTGGAGAATAAATACTAACAGAAAACCCAAGTTTGGGGTTATTTTTCTGAGGAATGCTTCTCTCTTGACGGTTCCTAGAAATTAAACCCTTCAGGTCCTCTCATTGCTCAGAAGAAATGGGCTGTGAATAATCCTTTGCATCTCTATCACCCTGGGAGAGGTGACAGATGGTGCCCCATGTGAGGAATTTTGACTCCACAGACCATAGATCAACCTGCCAAGCCTTGGAAAGCAAAGGATGTCTGATATTTACATTTGCACATCCTGGTAAGGGAATACTCATCTCGGTAAGTGAATCACAGGTAGCTCTCAATTAGTGTTGCAAGCCTGCACCAGGTCAAGCTAGCTTTCAACCCAAAGGTTTTTTTCTTTTTCTTTCATTTTTAAAATATCGAAAATTCTTTAACAAAAAGGGAGACTCAACATAAATTCCAACTCCAATGTCTCCTTAAAGCAGCCAGCTGTAAAGTAACTGAATGGCAGCTTGCAAAACTGTTAGTGGTTATTAGAAACAATGTCCTTGGTCCCCCAAGGAAGGGAGACTAGACGTAAAAATTTGGAAATGAATTAGTCACTGGTCAATTATGCAATGGGTCTTGTTAAGGCTTCCCATCTAACAACTTGGAATCTATGTCAACTCACTCTAAGATCTATTCCAGACCTTAACAAAAAACAAAGACATGTTTATGTCACCGAAAAAGGATAAAACTTAATCTTTGCCAGTAGCTGAAAAAACTTTAAATAGTACAAATTAAAGTAAAAGAAGTTAATGTTTCTTTGAAATGTTGATTTTGTTTGAGCATGTTTTCTTTTTTTAACTGTGTGTGCTTCTCTTCTTCACCAGGGTCTCTGAGGCTTCTTGAGAAACACAGCCCTGGTGCCAACTGGACCTCATTTTGGGTCAGCTGCCTTTCTCTGAAAATCCCAAAAGTCAAATGGATTCATCTCTATCTGTTTAAGAGCTCTGCCCTTAAGCTCAGAAACCCATTTGAAAAATGAAATCTAGAACGAAATCAACCTGTTTTTGTTATCTTACTTTCTCTAAAACAGGGTGAGACCTCAAACGTGAGCCTTAACTTTCATTAGAAACACAGTTTAAATCTGACTGTCCTTTCATACTAATGAGTTTTCGATTTTGTTTGTCTCATTATATTCAAAACAAACCTTATAGAATCCTTATTGTTTTTGTTTATGTCTACATGTATATAAAATGTATGTTATGTCTACATGTTCATATGTTCATATCTGAATGTGTGTTTGTGTTGTCTGCATGGTACCAAATTGGCTTAAAATTAATGCACTCTCATTAAATAGATAAATATACATTTCAAGTTCATGTGACTTTAATTTTCTGAAGTTTTGATAAAATAAATATATTTTCAAAAATTGATTAAAACCTTTTGCCTAAATTTGTCTTTAGTTCAACACATTTTGTGGTATGTTTAGTGCTTGATTAATTTGTTTTAGGACTAAAAGCTGTAAGAGCACTGGCTTCTGGGCTTCTCCCAAAGCCCTGCACATGTCTTGTTATTAGCTTGTGTTTGGTTTTAAGCCTCTAAATTCTGAACACTAAGCAGAGGGCCATGGTGAAATCAGAGGACATAATGTGTCCACATTACATGGGCCATCAGCTGCAGGACAAAACCCAACATGTGTCCTCCTTATCTCAGCTCTGCCTCTTGACCATGCTGAGAGAAACAATATCTCTTAGACATTATCTTTGTGAATGCTTCTCTCTGCCTTAAGTTCCACATGGCCTCTCTGGATTCTACATGGCCTTAAATGTCACATGGGTACTTGGGACACAGGATAGCTAGTGAAAGAGGACCTATGACCAACAGGTCAAAGGCCCTAGTTAACTTTAACTGATAATGGTATAGATTTAATACACCAAGTGTTTGGCTGGGAAACCATAAATATTTATTTGGAAAAAACAACTGAGGCTCAACCTGGGCTTTGTGTAACCTGCTAATGACTAATGGATCCCCATTAACTAAGCTGAATGTATAAAAATATTCTTATCAACACACATCTTTGCCTGGGTTTACTAATCAAACAGGATTACATTTGTCTTTGCTAGAGGTTTTTTAGTTGTAAACTCAGCCCAAACCAGAAAATCTTTTCTATAATTTTTAAACAAATGAGGCCAACTTAACACTGATAGAAAAGAAACAAATATGTAAAAAAATAGGTGATATTTTTTAAAAAGCTATGGATGTAAAGATGTAGTTGTGCTTAGAAAGGCTAAGGGAAAAACTATTTCTTTGTGAAACGACATCTGGTACTATTTATTCTTGTCCTAGAGTAAAATAACAGGCTATTTAAAAAATAAAAACTATAGAAAAAACTGGGAAAACTGGGTATCCATATGCAGAAGAAAGAAATTAGATATGCATCTCTCACCATACACTAAAATCAACTGAAAATGGATTAAAGACATAGGTATAAGACCCAAAACTGTATTACTAAGGGAAAATATAAGTGAAACACTTCAGCAGTTAGGTCAGGGCACAAGCTTTATGAACATGAGCCAAAAAGCACAAGCAGCAAAAGAAAAAATAAATAAACAGGACTATATCAAACTAAAAAGTTTCCGCACAGCAACAGAAACAATCAACAGAGTGAAAAGACAACCTACAGAGTGGGAGAAAATTTTTGCCAGCTATGCATCCGACAAGGGACTAATAAACAGAACATACATAGAACTCAAGCAATTATACAATAATAAAAAAAAATGATCCAATTAAAAAATGGGCAAAGGAGCTGAACAGGCATTTTTCAAAGGAAGACATACAAATGGCCAACAGATATATGAAAAAATGCTCAACATCACTAGTCATCGGGGAAATGAAAATTAAAACCACATTTAGATACCACCTCACTCCAGTTAGACTGGCTATAATCAAAAAGATGGTGAATAACAAATGCTGGTGAGGGTGTGGAGAGAAGGGAACACTACGGCACTGTTGATGGGAATGTAAATTAGTACAATCACCTTAGAAAACAATTTGGAGGTTTCTCAATCAGCTACAGATAGATCTTCCATATGATCCAGTAATCTCTCTTCTGGGTATATATATCCAGGGGAAAGGAAATCATCATGGAGAAGAGAAACCTGCACTCCCATGTTTATTGCAACTCCATTTACAATAGCCAAGATATAGAACCAACTTAAATGTCCATTAATAGATGATTGGATAAGGAAACTGTAGTGTATATACACTATGGAATACCACTCTGCCATAAAAAAGAATGAAATACTCCCATTTGCAACAACATGGATAAACCTGGAGAAACTTACGTTTAGTGAAACAAGCAAAGCACAGAGGGATAAATACCTCATGTTCTCATGCATATGTGGGAGCTAAGAGAGAAAGGAAGGCAGGAAAAGAAGACCACAGTAGTCCCATGAACAAACAGAGGAAGGGAACATTCCTAGGGCTACAAATTGAAGTTGAGAGGAGAGTGGAAGGAGGAGGGAGGTTGGGGGATAATTGGAAGGGGACAAAGGGTACAAAAGCAATTTCTGCTAATGGTTATGTCCCCAGTATGAATCTGGCCCCCACATCATGGGCAGGAGGTGGGGAAATCAGGTTTGTATCTCATGAATATTCAAAATAAATAGATAAAAATAAATGAAAATAAAAAAATAAAAATAAAAAGTATAGAAAAAATAAAAAATCTAAAATGTGTCATTGAAAGTCTCAGTAAGTCATGATAATGGTTTGTGTGGACAAGTTTGCAAAAAAGGTTTTACAGTAAAAGGAATGACTCAATTTGAAAGCAAATTATGTGGGACTTTTTCTAAAAATTAATACCAAAAATATTCTATACAGAGTTAAAGTTTGCTCTCCTACATTGGAAAAGCCACATTTTTAAAAGCACTTAATTGCTCTTAAAAGAAAATTGTAAGAGGTTTTCTTTATCTTTTAGATATCTGGCCTAGGAAACTTATTTCATGTTTTGTCATGATAATTTCTTGTGCTCTCTGCCTTTGAAATCCTTTGTCGCTTGGTTTTATTTTTGTAGTGATTTGTGATTTTATTTTATTTTTATTTTTTTATTTTTTTATTTTTTTGTCGTTTTTTCGTGACCGGCACTCAGCCAGTGAGTGCACTGGTCAGTCCTATATAGGATCCGAACCCGCGGCGGGAGCGTTGCTGCGCTCCCAGCGCAGCACTCTACCAAGTGCGCCACGGGCTAACTAAGTGTTTTAAGCCTTTGTTATCTGACAAACTTTCCAAAACCAAATTCTTAAAGAAAACGTTTTGACTAGAACTAACTTTGAGGGGTTCCAAGGGCCCTGGAACTTCTCAAAGGATATGTATAAGAGATGTATCAAAACCAATTGGCTTATTTGATAAATTAGACTCTACAAAAAACATTGTCAAAACAAGAAATAATGTTTGACCTTTTCTTATACTAAGATGTTATTAATATGTGTTCCAAGATTTTGTAAGGTTCTTGGAAATCTGTCTTGATGTAAATGCTACCCAATCATAATCTTTATTCAATTATAATTTTAAAATGTTACATCTCCAAAAATTTCATCAAAAAATCTCTGACACGTACAGTTTCCTGACAAACTTTGATTTCACACCACTGAACTGAATTTCCAAAATTTTAATGAAGAAACTGATGGCTTTGTGAAATTACTCACCAAGGTCAAAACAACCAACGTTAATTACATAAAACTAATAAACTGATTGAAAGGAATTACAGGTTTTTACAATTTTTATTTTGAAACATCACTCATTAGTGTCTTGTTTTCCAGATTGAAGGCAACTCTCTCTCTTAAGCTATCTATAACTAACAACAGTTTGGTAAAAGTATATTTTTAAACAGAGGTAAAAGCACTCATTTTCTCCCTATCTGATCCCCCAGAATTTAAAAACTTTGAGAATCTTTATGATTACTATGGCAATGTGGCTATTTTCATAAGTTCAGTAATAGTCAACTCTCTCTTTATAACAGGATATAATTTAAAACTTTAGTTATAAAATAGCATGTCTTTTCTAAGTTCCTGACCCCTCTTCATGTTGCCCTAATTGGGCCTACCTGCTGTTTCATCTTGCTGTTTCATCTTTCCTCCTGATGTGGGACATGACAACCTGAGAATGAGCCTTCCCAGCACTGAGGGATTATACAAAGATAACCTGGGAATGAGCCTTCCCTGCACCTAGAGATCAAAACAAAGAAAAGTGAAGCCTTTTCAATCAGAAAATTGATCATCAATGCTTTTATGAGGAATTCTTTACTGATAAGGGAAAAATAATACCTTCTCTACAAATGCAGTTCTCTAAAGTTTCACGGCCTTAAAGGGGGTGCCCATGACTTGGATGAGACATCCTGTTCTTAAACAAAAGATTTGTAATTGATCAAGAAATTTTACAAAGATTAGATGCTTTGGAAGTACTGATGTCCTAGATGGGTGAACACCAACAAACTCTCTGGACTCAAAATCAACTATTACACAGAACAGAACCCCATTCCAGAGTTCCAACAAATGGCAATAACACCCCAATTCACACCACCAGGAATGATGCCAATGCAACAGCCCTGAGACAAAATGACATCATCAGTCCCCACCTGGGATGAATTAAGAGGACTTGCCATGCTAAAATGATATTACCTTTGCTTTAACAAAATGTTTTTTGTCTTAACTTTGAAAACTTGATCTATAGCTTTTGCTTTTTCTCTTAAAAAAAGTAAAATAAAAATGGGGAATATGTAGACAATACTAACATTTATAAAGCAAATGTATTTCACAGGGCCTAACATTTTAGAATTACACATAGAAGTGTTAAGCTTGCAAAAGACAGGAAACTTTCCACAGGCTAAAGTCTCGGTTGTACATAAAGAATTGAAACACAGCAAAGTTCCTGGCTCTAGGGCAGATGTCCTTGGTTCAGCTAAACCTAATGATTGCTGCCATGACAATTATCTTACTGTTCTTTTTGTAATCACCGATGTTCCTCTTCTGTAACTTTCGGGCCTGGAGAAAAAATACTGTGAGAGAAAACTGGTTTGGGACTAATTTTCTGAGGAATGCTTCTCTCTTAAGTGTTCCTGGAAATTAACCCCTTTGGGGCCTCTCACTGCTCAGAAGAAATGGGCTTTGAATAATCATTTGTATTCCGTCACCCTGGGAGAGGTGACATTCTCTTATTCTTGCATCACACTATCATAGCATTCTTTAGTTAAACATTTTTAAATGCCCATTTAATAATTAAATACCTATTTTTACACATTTGATTTTACAGTTTAATGTTATTGCTGATTGCTGGTCAAGATGCACAGTTTACCTATGTGTTTAGTGAATTTTGATCATAATTACATGCTCCTTTGAACTTTATCTGCAGGGAACATTGAAGCTACAGTTTAAATTGTCTTCCTCCAGAAATGAGTTTTATTATTTCTGTCAGGTACCATGGGGGTAATAAGAAGCCA
Source organism: Cynocephalus volans (assembly GCF_027409185.1). Lineage (NCBI taxonomy): Eukaryota > Metazoa > Chordata > Mammalia > Dermoptera > Cynocephalidae > Cynocephalus > Cynocephalus volans. The sequence continues at coordinate 154,458,458 of NC_084463.1, forward strand.
GAATCCCTTTAAATAACAATTTTGAAATGGACATTTTCTCAGTCACCATAGAAATAATACTAAGGCAACATGTCTAAATAAGGAGAGGATTAAGGTTAAGCGTCATCTGGTGATTTTTTTCTTCTTCTCTGTCTCCTATCTAAGGCTGAGAGAATTGTATATATTCCTGTCTCATTTTGTGAAGCAGGTTTTTTCTATTCTTTCCAGCCACCTTTTGAGAGTCCCTGTTTCAGTGGTGTGGGGGTTGTCTCTTATCCAGACACACAAAGTGTTTTTTCACCTACCCCATATATATATGTCCATTAAAACCCAGGCATTAGGCCATCAGGGTTTAGTAGATCCCTCCTGGGAAAATGCTGGCCCCAGTTCACTCCCTTCTGAGGTCTGCGTTTTCTTGTCATCTTTGTACTTTCACAAATTTATTTGCACTTGTGCTGGTTGAGCCAATTAAAAATGCATTTTAGATTTTACCTACATTTCTTTTTATTTATTTATTCTTTAAATGTCATATATAATACATGCAATTTGAGTACAAAGTTGACATCCAATAGTTGTATACAATGTGTGGTGGTCACATCAAGATAGTTTTTTTCAATCACTATAATTCATAATTTTTCTTTTTCTCCATTAACCAATTTCTTCCTTTTTTAGTGGTTTCTGTGAATATATACTTCACCATATTCCCCAAAACATGTCTACAAACAATAGTTTTTATACAAGTCTTGGTCATTGCATCTTATCACTGGCTGGTTTTTTTTCTAAAACTCCAAAGCTCTTTGATTTCCTTATATTTTTTGCTCCTTGTGTGATTAAGGTTGCCTTGCAAGCAAGGCATGGTATTAGATACCTAATATTTACTGAGTGCATACTCTATTCCAAGTACTATTATGAATCTTGCTACATTTTATCACATTTTAATTTGGCCTACAGCCCTATGAGTAATGTACTCTTCTTCTCTTTAATAAGAAGAAGACTGGGTCACAGTAGTAAATAGCCCAAGATTACACAACCCATGAAGAACAGAACTGGGATTCAAATCCAGATGCTCTAGCTTCAGAACCACATCTTAAAATAGTGTTCTCCACTGCCTCACTAAAATATATTTATTGCTACATTGATCTTATTGTTAAACAATATAGAGTGCAAAGCACTATACTTGGTGGTTTCCATGAGGCAAATGATCTCATAAGGAGCCTGTAGCCCAGTAAGATGAGAAATGTGCCCATGGAGGCATAATACAGCAAGAGAAGATGTGTGACGTGAGAAAGACAGGGATAAAAATCTTGTGAGTGATCACAAACTGAATGTAGGCAGGGAGTTAGAGACCAAGAAAGGCTCCTGCACATTCTTTGCAAAAATTTCTCACAAGGGTCTCTAAAATGACAGAGTCTATTTCAGAGACATCATAGCACAAATGAACATGGCAAGAACAACATAATTGACCATGCCATCAATAACACAATCACCAAATTTCTTCGCATAGATACTCTTTCAGGAAATGAATAGAAAAACAGTAATCCTGACAGCTTTCCAAGGAAGTGAGACAAATTGAAAGGGAATTCATCTTCTTCCAGGAAAAAAATTCATGAGGTATTAAACTGTTTTGCAAAACATGCTGGTGTAACTGAGAGACAGGAGAACCTCAGCATTTAGATGGTAACCACTGCAAAGCTTGTTCCTACAGGTATCTAAGAGAGAGAATTACTAAAGCACAGCCTGCCATACACAGAGAACTGTGTTAATCAGGTGATACTGTTGAGACTCTTTTAGGGCCTTTTTAATTGTCATTTTTTTGCCCAACCATCCCACATTCTACTACTTCCAATTAAACCTTACTTTTGGTTGCCTCTTATTTATCCAGCTTTATTCTTCTGTTTTGGATACAGTTTATATCAGGATAAATTTTATCTTAGCTCTCTTTCCTCAGCTTTTCCTCAGAGCATTCTTGGTATAATGTATTACTTCTCCCTGTGCTTACCTCCATTTAGCCTTGTTTAGTCAAGGAAAAAAGAAGAAAATGGAAAGACAGCATGAAAAAGTGGCCCCTTTGACATGCTCCTTTCCCTTAAAATATTTCATCTGCAGCCCTTCCTTAAATTTACTTAGCTGACTTAGAAAAAGTTAAGCATGTTGTAGGCCAGCAAACAAAATCTGAAGAGTTTTGTCTATCAGAAACATTTTGGACTGGATTAGCCTCAGAAAACCAAGTATTACATTTATTATTCACTAGTGGTCACTCTCTTACTTTAGAACGTGCCATGTTCACCAAAGCTGCTTGGATCCCCTGAATTCAAGAACAATACTCTCCGAGGAGTGTTCTATAGACTGCTTGAGTTTAACTTTTCAAATGAAACCAATCAGATAGTATAGGCCCCTCGGAGATAACCCACAAACCTTCTTCTGGATCTATGTTGTCTCGCTTTCTACACCAACCAAAGCAGTCAAAGGTTTTCCAGCCACAGCTCTGCTACTTTATGCTGAAGTGTATTGACAGAGCCTGCATATTTAGGTCATCCCTCTACAGATTTGGATTCCAAGCTGGAAAAGTTGTCATGGAAGCAAAAAGGCTATAACCATGGACAAGGCAACTACTCCTCCTACCCCAACTCCTACATTTCCCCATTCATCAGGGGTGGCTCTGACTACAACTAAGAGAGTAAATTTGATTACAATAGCAGAGGCTGCAATGGAGGGTACAGCTATATTGCAGGCTGGTGGTTCTACAACTCAGGGTCACAGGGGTACTAAGGTGGATCTTCTGGGGTTGGCTCTTCATACAAAGGCAAAGAAGAAGGCTTCTCATCACAGTCCAAGTACAATGATCCCAGGTCTGGCCAGAATTACAGCTGCTCTACCAACTTTTACCTGTCCTTACAGGGCAGGTACTACAGAAATGCAGGCCACAGCATGAACTACCAGTACAAATAATGACCCCCACAGGATAGAGATTTGTATCTTCTGCACTTAACTCCTCCCCTTGGAAAGATTCAGTTTTATGTACCATGCTTAACATATCAGCCAGCCCCTCCAAGTCCCCACCTTCAACCAGTACATATTGCCCTGTTGTGAGGTGCAGAAAGTCACTCCCTGACCTGTCCTGTGACACATATAAAGCCACGGTTGGGACTCTGTGTCTTCAATTGTCTCTTAACTATCATTATGAATTTGGGTAGGGTTTCTGAGTTCTTGCAGTTCATTATCCATCAATCTGTTTACATTTTGTGTTAGTGTTAACTCACTTTGTCTTTAAATAGTTCGGGAATGGATAAATCATCTGTTAATGCTTTCATAAAGTGACTTAAATGAGCTTTCTGCATTTAAAAATAATAAATAAATAAGCCATAATGGAAGAGGGCCCCTCATGAAACTTAGACATCAAGGATGATGCTGCCGAGCTATTTGTAAATCCATGATATTCTGCCTGGATCCTAGGCCATTGACATTCCTTGGAGCAGAGTCTCTAGTGACTCACCTAAGAGTTCTGAGAAAGATTTCCTCTCTTGTGATCCAGCTCCTTTTACTATGTGGTGTATCCAGGTGTTCAAACTGGCCAACAGATATTTCAGCTCTGGCTTCTGACAGTGTTTCACTCCATCAGTACTCTGCGAGGAGAACACCGATTTTTGGCAATGTTTGACTCACTCACCTCCTTCAGAAATCATCCAGCTAGAGAAGAAGAGGACTTTAAATGCTTATGAGCCTTCTCCATCATGTCCAAGAGAGGACTTGGGAGTACAACCCACAACAAAAAAGGTGCAATTAAAACCATGCGATCTGTAAATAACCTCCCTCCTGGGTGATAGAAGGGAGACCACTTCTATTAATTGGTCCCTTGATTAATCTCCAAGATTTCTCTTGGGGGTATTAATCTTTGGAGATATTTTTATATCTATGTCACCATAGCATGGGAACAATGCTCAGAAATTTCTGTCTGGAAGAAACACCAGGAAGCAGCAAACTGTTGGCAACTTTGAGTTAGACTCTCTGCAGAAGATAGTTTCTCTAATTTCTACTTTTTTACTCTTAACTAATTTTTCTTTCTTTCTTTCTTTCTTTTTTCTTTCTTTCTTTTTTTTAGATGAGATTCCATGGTTGAATCATGTTCAGAAAGTCCTGACAAAGAAGTGTGTTCAGGAAGAAGACAAAGAAACAGGTCCATTCTCTCCCATGACTCTAGCTTCTGAATTTAAAATAACAAAAGAGTATGAGAGAGAAAGAAAGAATGAGCACATAAAGCAGGGCAGAGACAAGGAAGAGAAGAGGAAGAACTAGGAAAATTGTGTACAGACAAATATCCCTGAGGAACATAGGTACAAAAATCCTTAACAAAGAATTAAAACACAGAATACAAAAGGACATCAAAAAATTGTACACCATGATAAATTAGAATTCATGCCAGGGATGCATGGATGTCTCAACATATGCAAATTAATAAATATGATACACCACATACACAGAATGAAGAACAAAAACTATAGGATTATATCAATAAGTACAGAAAAAGTGTCTGATGAAATTCAGCATCCCTTCCTAATAAAGACTCTCAACAAATTAGGTATAGAAGGTAGGTATAGCTCAACACAATAAAATTATATATGAAAATCCCACCACCAACATAATTCTGAATGGGAAAATACTTAAATATTTTCCTATAATAACAAAAACAAGACAAGAACGCCCACTCTCACCACTCCTATTCAGCATGGTATTGGTAGTATTAGTCAAAGATATCAGGCAAGAGAAAGAAATAAAGGACATTGAAATATTAAAAGACAAATTCATGTTGTCCCTGTTGCCTGATGACATCATCCTACATATAGTAAAACCTACAAACTCTACCAAAAAACTCCTAGAACTACTAAACAAATTCACTAAAGTTGAGGGCACATAATGTTCAAATATCAGTAGCATTTTTACATAACAAAAACAACAAGCATAAGAGGAAATCAAGAAAGCTAACCCATTCACATTAGCTACCAAAAGAATAAAATGCACGGGAATCAATTTACCGATGAGGTAAAATATCTCTATAATGAGGACTGTAAAACCCTGCTGAAAAATAATTAATGTGTAGACCAAAAGATGGAAAGACTTTCCATGTTCATGGATTGGAAGAATTAACATTGTGAAAATGTCCACACTCCCCAAAGTGATCGAAAGATTCAATGCAATCCCCTTAATGTGGATACCTATGACATTGTTCATAGAAATAGAAAAAACAATCCTAAAATTAATATGGAACACCAAAAAGACACCGAGTAGCCAAAGCAATCCTGAGTAACAAAGTAAATAAATAAAGCCAGAGACATTCCATTTCGTGACTTCAAACTATCCTACCCTGCTATACTAACCAAAACAGCATGGTACTGGCATAAACACAGATATGTCGACCCATGGAACATAATAGAGAACGCAGAAACCAACAACCCTCATATGTACAACAACTGATCTTCAGCAATAACACCAAGTACACAGATTAGGGAAAAAAAACAACCTCTTCAGCAAATTGTGCCGGTATAACTAGATATCCATGTGTAAAAGTATTAAACTTAATCCATATATCTCACCACACACCAAAATCAACTATACATGGATTAAAGACTGAAATATAAGACCTGAAACTATAAAACTCTCAGATGTTAACATAAGGAAAATACTTCAGGATATAGGACTGGGCAAAGACTTTATGAATAAGACCTGAAAAGTACAGATAACAAAAGGAAAAATAAACAAATGTGATTCTATCAAACTAAAACTCTTTTGCACAGAAAACAAAACAATCAAGAGAGTGAAAAGACATTCTACAGAATAGGAGAAAATATTGGCAAATTATACTTCTGACAAAGGACTAATATCCAGAATATACAAGGATCTCCAGCAACTTAACAGTAGTAGAGCAAATAATCGGATGAAAAAATGGGCCAAAACCCTCAATAGACATTTCTCAAAAGACATAAAATGGCCAAGAAGTGTATGAAAAAATGTTCATGATCACTCTTCACCAGGGAAATGAAAATCAAAACCTCACAATGATATCATCTCAACCTAGCTACATGGGCTCCTATCAAAAAGACAGGTAATTACAAATGCTGCTGAGGATGCAGAAAGGGGGAGCACTTTTACACTGTTACTAGGACTGTAAATTAGTTCTCATTATGAAAAGAGTATGGAGGTTTCTCAGACAACCACCATACCATCCAGCAATCTCACTACTATGTATATGTCCATAGGAAAGGAAACCATCATGTTAGAGGAATACCTGCACTCCTGTGTTTATTGCAGCTCTGATTAAAATAGCCAGGCTATGGAATCAACCTAAATTTCCATCAACAGAACACTGGATAGGGAAAATGTGCTGCATATGTACAATGAAACACTATTCAACTATAAAAAGAAAGAATGCTATTCTCAGGTATTTAGATAAGTTCAGATAAAATTATGTTAAGTGAAATAAGCCTGGCACAGAAAGAGAAATACTGCCTGCCCACAATCAGAAGTGGGTGTGAAAGAAGGAAATGAAAGAAGGAAGGAAGGAAAGAAACAATAATTACAATAATGAGCTGAGCTACCAACAGAGAACAGAACTGTGATTACTAAAGGTGGGAAAGGAGGAGAGAAAGGCGAGCCAGTGAGATATTGGTTAAGGGCCACAGGAAATGATTACCTTTTGTAACAATGAGCATGTTAATTACTCTGATTTGATCATCACACATAGTACAAAGGAGTTGCCTTCAACTCTGTACCCCACAAATATGTTTAATTTTTTCTGAAATTTTGATTTTAACTGCTTGTATAAAAACTCACCGAGGACACCTCCCATTTCCACGGACCCAGAGGGAGGCACCTGGACCAAAGGCCTAACCCTGTAAAGGAGAGCTGAGCAGACATGCATTGCAGAGAACCCCTCCTCTCTACTTGGACCCAGAGGAAAACACCCAGACCTGTGGCCCACCCCGCCAAGGTGAATCAAGGAGACATTCATGGCACTGGGGCTCATTCTATTGCCACAGATTCTGGAACAGGAACCAACATGGTCTAATATAGCCACTACCAGACCTAATGTCAAGCAAAGACAATTCACCACCACAGGAGCAGCCAGGACCACTCCACGGGAAACCTACCGCTCACTCGGCAACATTAATAGAAGAGTCACCAGGAAAGCCTGCAAATAGTGGAAGAAGTCTATATCCTCATAGCCAACCTCAGTCTAATAGAAGAAGCAAATACTCTACCAAAAGAACAAATATCAACAAAAAAATACTTGAACTATAAATAAAGAGGAAGCTATGGCACCACCAAAGGATTACAGTAATGCTCAAGTTTCAGTCTCCAGAGAAACCTTGAAATGTCGGAAAAAGTATTCTGAGCAATGATCTTAAGAAAACTTAAAGAAATAAAAGAAGAATCAATTAGAGAACACAATGAAACAAGAAAATATATCCAGAATATGAAGGAGGAAATTTTCAAAGAGTGTAGCAGAACGTTAAAAAGAGTGTAGCAGAACGCCTAGAAATGAAAGTTTCATTCAACAGAATAAAAATAAAAAAACACAACTGAGAGCTTGAGCATCAGGGTAGAGCCAACAGAAGAAAGAACTTAGGATCTAGAAGATGGTCTTTTTTTTAAAAGCCAGGTACACAGAAGAAAGAATAAAAGAATTAAAAATAATGAGGAAAATCTAAGAAAAGATAGCAGACAACCTCTAGTGCTCTGATATCCAAATTGTGGGAATTCCAGAAGGGTAGGAGAAAGGAAAATGTATTGAAAACCTATTCAAGGAAATAGTAACAGAAAACTTCCCAAGTGTGGGTAGAGATACAGACCTTCATATCCAGTAAGCTCCCCTCAGGCTAACAGAAATCATCCCTCAGGCTAACAGCCATCTGATATTGGACAATGGCAACAAAAATCTACATTGGGGAAAAGATGGCCTCTTTGACAAGTGGTGCTGGGAAAATTGGATATCCATATGCAGAAGAATGAAACTGGATATGCATCTCTCACTATATACTAAAATCAATTCAAAATGGATTAAAGACTTACGCATAAGACCTGAAACTGTAAAATTACAAAGGGAAAATATAGGTGAAACACTTCAGCAACTAATAAATGGTTTTAAAAAGACCTCTGATAATCCATTCTGTAACTGCTACTTTAAAATTATGAAAGAATAAGTGACAACTTTTCTAAATAAGTTTGACTCTCATGAAAATAGATTTTTAAAATTTCTTCTTTTACCTTGAAGAAAAATTACTTACCTTTTTAAAAATAATATATTAAACTTTTTACAAATGTATTTAACACAATAGCTCCAAACTGATCTGAAAAATAATATCATAATTTGTAATTCTGATAATATTTTGGGAGGCCAATGCATGTGTGCCCATAAAGCTGTGACATAAGTCTTCTTCAGGAAGCCTTCCTCCAAAGCATTCAAACAGGAGGCTGGCACAGCTCACTCTTGGCACCAATGATGTCTTATGTTGAGGGTATTTTGCTTCTTCAGAAACAGCATTCTTCTATGGTTAAGGGTTCAGACTTTCTGGTTTTAGTTCTGATACCCTCTTCTCTATATACTTTTCCCATTGGTTAAACACACTAAGCTTGATTTACTTATAATAAAGCATGGACAGTAAGAGACTTTGAACTGTAATGTTACCGGAAAGGGTATAAAAGGAAATCCATGTAAATTCTCAGCAGATAATCTAGCACATAGGAATTGTTCCATAGATGTTGGCTATTGCTATCAATGATTGCTTACGGAGAGCCATGAGTGACAGCTATATCTGTATGTAGGAATGCAAGGAGTGCTAGATTTTTATGGGTTCATTTGAGAAAATTCCTGAGATATCATCAGTCCCACAGTCAGGCATCATTGCCTCTACACAGATGTAGATTCACTCCTAGTGTCTAAGCAGGTCCAACCACCCAGGGCCATGAGCTTGTAAGCCGCATACACCATTTTATATTTAGTTTGCCTGACTTTGTGTACACTGACTCAACAGGCAACCAGCTTCAAGCTATGATGTGCCTTGATGTAGAGGAAGTGTCAAAGTAAATATTTCAGTTCTCAAATACTACAGAAGCATGATTCTTTATTCTTCTAGATACAATTAGCAAGTTAGAGCTCACTATTGGATTTGTAACAGATAACACTTATTGGCTATGCTCTATGCTCAAACTGTCCTTCCTTGGATCGAAAGAGTAAATCAGTGATAACAGCCAAAAAAGTTTTGAAAAAAATGAGTAATGAGAAAGAACTTGAATTTTTTAAATGTATTATAAGCATCAATAATTCACTATTTGGTAATAATAGCCGTGTCAAAAGAACAAGTAGAAATTTCAGAAATAAATTTAAGGACTGGTAAGAATTGAATAAATGGGCTGTCCGATTAGCTCAGTTGATTTGAACATGGTGTTATATCACCAAAGTCAAGGGTTCAGATCCCTGTGCCAGCCAGCCATCAAAAAAAGAAAAATAATTAGTATATTATAAAGTTACTTTTTTAAATAATAAGGAAAGGATTACCTCTTCCATAAGTGTTCTGTAAAACCTTATTCGCCATTGATAAAAAGTATTGGAGGAACAAATAAATAAAAATGTATGTAATCTTAAATCAGTAGCACTTCTATACACCAATGAAAACTATCTGAAAAAATAAATCAATAATGCAATTTCTTTTACAACAGAATCAAAAAATAAATAAATATCTAGAAATAAATATAACTAAGGAGCTGAAAGAGCTCTATAATCAAAAGTATAAAACATTGATAAAAGAAATTGAAGAAAATACACGTAAGTAGAAAGATATCCCTTGTTCATTAATTGAAAAATTAACATTTTGATAATGTCTGACTACCTAAAGCAATGTGTAGATTCAATGCAATCCCTATCAAAATTATTATTAAAAAGACAGAGAATAACAAATGCTGGTGAAGATGTAGAGAAAGAGGAACCCTCCTGCACTGTTTGTAAGACTTTAAATTAGTACAGCTGTTATGGAGAACTGTATGGAGGTTCCTTAATCCACTATACATAGAACTTCCATATAATCTAGCAGTCCCACCACTAGGAATATATGCAAAGGATTGGGAAACATCAGGTTGAAGGAGTACCTGCATTCCTATGCTTATTGCAGCTCTATTTACAATAGCTAGGCAATTGGAAGAAACCGAAATGTCCATTGATGGATGACCGGATAATGAAATTGTGGTATACATACACAATGGAATTCTACTCAGCCATAAAAACAAGGAAAGACTACTACTTTCAACAATGTGCATGAGCCTGGAGACAATTATTCTTAGTGAGATAACCCAAGTACAGAAAGAGGAATAGCACATGTTCTTACTCATAACTGGGAGCTGAATCCATAAATAAACAAATGAACAATAAAGAGAGCAGAGAGAGAGAGAGAAAGAAAGAAACAAAAATCACTGTAATACATTGAACTTTTAGAAACTAGAGGTGGAAAACAGGAGGAGATGGTGAGAGGGAGGGTCTATTGAGCAACTGGTCAACACACAAAAAGAACGATTGTGTATTGTAATGATGAATAAGCTAACTACTGATCTAACCACCGCACTTTGCACACAATTACTGAAAATCAATTTTGTACCCCACATGTATGTATAATAAAATGAATAAATAAATAAATAAATAATTACAATGTCATTCTTCACAGAAATAAAAAAAAAATGCTAAAATTCATGTAAAGCCACAAAAAAAAAGAGCCAAAATAATTTTGAACAAAAAGAACAAAGCTGGAGGCATCACACTACTTGATTTCAAAATAAGCTACAAAGGTTTAGTAACTAAAGCAGCATGATTTTGGCACAAATACAGACATATAGACGAATAGAACAAAATGGAGTACACGGGCATAAATTTATGCATATACGGCCAACTGATTTTCAACTAAGTTTCGAAGAACAGTGGGGAAAGAGGAGTCTCTGCACAAAATGGTACTGAGAAAACTGTATCTACATGTAAATGACTGAAACTAGACCCCTATCTCTCACCACATACAGAAATCAACACAGGATGCATTAAAGACTTAACGTTGTGTCTCAAAACTATGAAACTGCTAGAAAAAAATCATTGGGAAGATACTATGAGATATCAGTCTGGACAAGGATATTTTTGACAAGACATCAAAATCATGAGTAACAAAAGCAAAAATAAACAAATGGGACTACATCAAACAAAAAAGCTTTCATACAGCCAAGGAAACAATGAGCAGAGGGAAGAGACAAAGTGAACAACGGGAGAAAATATTTGCTGTAAAGAAAATTTTTAATTGGATGCAGAACAGGGCTCAGCTGATGTGTTCAGTTTAGCAGGTGGATCTTAATTAAGCTCATCCTCACCCTCACAGAGAAGTGGCCAGGTTGTTTCCCCCTAGACATGTCCAAATCCCAGTCTCATCCACCAGCAAATAAGCAGCTGGTAGGCCTCTCCTATCAGCAGACTTACCTCATAACATGTCAGTCACCCGAGAAGCAGCTAGCTGGGCCCTCTCTGGGTAGGCACACCTGGTGAACTCAGCAAGCTGCAGATCACTATGAAAAATAAAAATGAAACAAAACGCTCACAGGTCCCCATGAGGTGGCCAGCCCCCCTCTCAGTTGGCCATACCACAATCATTTGTACCACTCAAGTAATGGCTGGTTGGCCCACTTCTCAGAAGGCCCATCTCATGATCATGCCCACCACCTGAGAAAGAGATCAGTGTCCCCACCCTTGCCAGACCCACTCAAATGACCAAGGGAAGCAAAACCTCACACATGTTTTTGAGAAGTGGCTCAGTAGATCGCTCCCAGGAAACCCACGCTCTGCTAACCAAACCAAAGCCTGAACACACCCCCAACTCAGAGAAACAGCCCAGCTATCATGCCCCAAGCAGACCAACTCTTAAGTCACTGAGCCATCGCACGCACACACATTCAAGTGAGAAACAGCCCAAATCATGTGCCCCTGGCATGCCTGCCACCAGTCAGAAAATCAGCACAGTGACCATGCCATTATTTTGTCACTCCCAGAGACTCTGAAATAACAGATGCTCACACTCCCTGCCTGAGAATCTGCTCAGCAACACCATCCCCAGTGTGTCATCTCCTGGGATGACTGACCACAGTGTGCATGCACATACCATGAACTGAGAGCCAACATAACAAGCCAACACCAGCAAAGCTGTGTCACCACCTCAGCAAACCTCCCAGACCTAGGCCATTGAAGCACTTGGAGACCTACAAAATGTGTATTACAGCTGAAGACACCACAGTGCGTGTACACTACCACCCTGATCCAGAAGAAAGAAATTTTACCATACCCACTTGGCAACCTAGGACACAACTGAAGGTGAGTGTTTTCCCCCACACAAGCCACTCTGCAACAGTCAAAGAGGCAGCTATTCCACCAAATGCAAAGATAGCAACACAGGGAAACAAGAAACATGAAAAAAAAAAAAGGTTACATGGCAGCAAAAAAGAAACACAATAGCACTGCAGTAACTGATCCCAAAGAATTGGAAATTACTCACTTGCCAAAAATTCCAAATTAATAATCTTAAGAATACTCACTGAGATTCAAGTGAATACCAACAAACAAGTGAATGAGATCAGAAAAACACATCATCTCAACAATTTATTTAACATAAATTGCTATCATTAAAAAACCAAACAGAAATCTCGGAACTGAAAACTACTTTGAGTGAAATGAAAACAAATTTAACACTCTCAACAACAGACTAGATCAAGCATAAGAAATAGCTTCTGATCCCAAATACAGCTGTTTGGCAATAACGGAGGCAGACAGAAAAGAACAAAGAAGAGTAAACAAGACTTGTAAATTTTATAGGGTAACATTAAGTCAACAAATATTTGAATTATGGGAATTCCAGAAGAAGAAGAAAACAAAGATAAAAAGGTATCAAAACCTAGTTAATGAAATAATAGCTGAAAATTTCCCTACTCTTGGGAGAGATGTGAACATCCAAATCCAGGAACCTCACAGGTCCCCAAAAACATTCAAACCAAAAGTGCCCTCTCAGAGGCACATTGCAGTCAAACTGTCAAAAATTAAATACAAAGAGAATTCTGAAAAAAACAAAAGCATCGAGTTGCATATAAGAGAATCCCCATGAGACTAACAGCAGACTTCTGAGAATAAACCCTAAAGATAGGAGAGAATGGGATGTTATATTCAAAGTACTGAAAGAAGAAAACTGCTACCCTTGATATACCCAGCAGAGCTATCCTTTGGAAATGAAGGAGATATAAATTCTTTCTCAGACAAGCTAAATCTGTGAAAATTGCTCACCACCAGTTCAGCCCGACTAAAAATGTTTCGGATAGTCCTACATATAAAATGGTAAGAATGATAACCATCATAATAAAAAAACCTAAAATATAAACCCTATTGGAAAAATTATACACAAAATAGAAAATGTAAAATTCAAACCTTATCATTACAGAAAGCCACCATGCTGTAAGGATAAACAAAAATAGAAAGGGACAAAGTACACATCAAATAATCAGTAAACAACAAACAAAAGGACGGAAGTAAAACCTTATATATTAATAATAATCTTCACTGTAAATGGATTAAATGCCCCTGTTAAAAGACACACACTGGCTGAATGCATTTAAAAAACATGTCTCAGCCATATGCTGCCTACTAAAAACACACCTAAAGTATAAAAACCAACATAGACTGAAAGTAAAGGCATAGAAAAAGCTTTCTCACATGAATGGAAAAAAAGTGAGAATGATCAGCTATACTTACACACATAAAATCTGTAAAGGGTGATGATGAATGGTGTTATATAATGATAAAAGGATCCATACAACTAGAGGATATAATAAATATATATCCACCCAACTTTGGACCACCCAGATATATAAAGGAAACATTAACAGATCTAAAAGGAAACACTCCGCTCTCAGCATTGAACCCATCAGCTATATAGAAAGTCAACAACAAAAGATCAGATTTCAATGACAACATAGACCAGACGGATCTAACAGACATTTACAGAAAATTTCATCCAACCGCTTCAGAAAACTCAATCTTCTCATCATCACATGGAACATTCTCCAGGACTGACCGTATGCTAGGTCACAAAACTAGTCTCAACAAGTTCCAACAACCTTGAAATCATGTCAGGTGTTTTTTCTGACCACAATAGAATAAAACTAAAAATCAAACATGAGGAACTTTCAAAACTACACAAATACGAAAATGAAACAAAATGATTCTGAACATTACCCCAATTACCCTGATATCAAAAATATACCAGGACACAACAACAATGATAAACTACAGGCCAGCAACCAGATGAACACAGATGTAAATATCATCAATAAAATGCTAGGAAGCCAAATTCAACAGCATATCAAAAAAATTAAATATCATGATGAAGAGGGATTTATCTCAGAGATGCAAGAATTTTCAACATATGCAAATCAATAAGTCTTATACAACAACTCAACATAATGAAAGAAAAAAACTTGGTTGACACAGAAATAGCATTTGATAAAATTCAACATCCCTTATGATAAAAACTCTCAGCAAATTAGGTATATAAGAAAATTATCTTAGCATAAGAAAGACTACATATGACAAACCACAGCTAACATCATACTGCACATAGAAAACTTGAACACTTTTACCCTTAGTACTGTAACAAGATAAGGATGCCCACTCTCACCACTTTATTTCAACATAGTATTAGTAGTCCAAGCTAGAGCAATTAGGCAAAAGAAAGAAATAAAGTGCATTCAAATTGGGAAGGAAGAAGTCAAACTGTCCCTGTTTGAGGATAACATGATTTTATATACAGGGAAATCAAAAGATTCTACCAAAAATCTCCTAGAATTGATAAAGATATTCAATAAAGTTAAAGAATACAAAATCAACATATGAAAGAGTAGCATGTCTATACATCAATAACAAACTTGCGGAAAAAGAAATCAAGAAAGCAATACAATTTAAAAGAGCACCAAAAACATATAACTTCTCAGAATAAATTTAACCAAATTGGTAAAAGATGTCTACTAGGAAAACTCTAAAACACCGATTAAAGAAATTAAAGAAGACGCAAAAACTGGAAAGTCATCCCATGCTTCCAGACTGGAAGAAACAATATTTTCAAAATGACCAAACTACCAAAGCAATCTATAGTTTCAAACAAATTCCCATCAAACAACCAATGATGTGGTTCACAGAAACAGAAAATGAAATTCTAAAATTTATATGGAATAACAGAAGACCCCAAATAGTAAAAGCAGTTTTGAGCATAAATAACAAAATGGGAGGCATCTCACTCCTTGACTTCAAAATATATCACAAAGCTATTCTAATCAATTAATCAAAAGACCATGTTACTGGCACAAACAGAAATATAGTACAAAGGAACAGAATAGAGGATCCAGAAATACATCTACATACCTACAGCCAAATCATTTTCAAAGTCAAGAACATACATTGGAAAAATAACAGCCTCTTCAATAAATGGGGCTGCAAAAACCGGATATCCATATGCAGAAGAATGAAATTAGACCCCCATCTCTCACCA
This sequence comes from Cynocephalus volans, assembly GCF_027409185.1. Classification (NCBI taxonomy): domain Eukaryota; kingdom Metazoa; phylum Chordata; class Mammalia; order Dermoptera; family Cynocephalidae; genus Cynocephalus; species Cynocephalus volans. The sequence continues at coordinate 154,474,036 of NC_084463.1, forward strand.
TATACCAAAATCAGCTCAAAATGAATTAAAGACTTAACTGTAAGAACTGAAGCTATAAAACTTCTAGAAGAAGACAGCGTGAAAAACACAGGGGAAATGTTTCAGGACATACGACTGGGCAACTATTTTATGAATAAGACCTCAAAAGCACAAGTGACAAAAGCAAATATATGCAAAACGGATTATATCAAACTAAAAGATTTGATACAACAGCAAAGGATACAATCAACACTGTGAGGAGTGAATCTGCAGAATGGGAGAAAATATTTGCAAACCTTTCATCTGACAAGGGATTAATATCCAGAATATACAATTCCACTAAATAGGAGTTCAATATTTAAAAAAAAAATCAGTAGTAAGAAGATACTCAGATTTTAAAATGCGCAAATGAACTCAATAGTCATCTCTCAAAAGAAGGCCTCAATTGGCAAAGAAGTATATGGAAAAATGCCCAACATTTCTAATTATCAAAGGAATGCAAATCAAAACCACAGTGAGATATCATCTCACTCCAGTTGGAATGGATAGTTGCAAAAAGAAGAAAAATGACTCATGCTGGTGAGAATGTGAAGAAAAGAGAACTCACATATTGGTGGGAATGTAAATTAGTACAGCAATTATGGAAAACATTTTGGAGATTTCTCAAAAAAATGAATGCAAATAGAACTGACATACAATCCAGTAATCTCACTACTGGGTATATATCTAAAAGACAGTAAATCAACATGTCAAAGGGATGCCTGCACTCTCATGTTTATCATGGTTTTATTCACAATAACCAAGATATGAAACCAACCAAATATCCATCACCAGATGATTGAATAAAGAAAATGTGGTATATATACACACAGTGGAATCTACTCATCCATAAAAAACAATGAGATTCTGGCATTTGCAGCAACATGGAAGAACTTGGAGTAAATTATGCTAAGTGAAATAGACCAGGCACAGAAAAAGAATACTACATGTTCTCATTACATGTGGAAGCTATGTAAGTTGATCTCATAGAAATAGAGAGTAAGAAGGTGGTTACCAGAGACTGGGGAGAATAGAACAAAGGGTAAGTTGGAGAGGTGGTTTAATGGGCACAAAATTGTAGTTAGACAGGAAGAATAAGATCGAGTGTCCTATAGCACTTTAGGAAGACTACAGTCAACAAAAAATTGTTGCATAACTGTTAGTAGCTAGTAGAGAGGTTTTTGAATGTTTACAGCACAAAGACGTGACCAATGTTGGGGTGTTGGATATGATAATAGCTCTTAGTGAACCTTTCTCCAAAGAAGACATACATCCTTGCACTAGCAGGCATCAAAATAAATAAATTAAAACAAAGCCACAAAAAAACAAAGAAGATATATAAGTGGCCAACAGGTACATGAAAATATTCTCAATATAATTAACCATTAGAAAAATGCAAATGAAAACCAAAATGACATACCACTTCACTCCAGTTAGAATGGCTATCATCAAGAAGACAGAAAATAACAGATGCCTGAGAGGATGTGGAGAAAGGGAAACTCTTATCCTCTGTAGGTGGGAATGGAAATTAGTACAGTAATTTTGGAAAACAGTATGAAGTTTCTCAAAAATTAAAAATAGAACTACCATATGATACAGCAATCCCAGTAATGGTTATACATCCAAGAGAAAGAAAATCAGTTTGTCAAAGAGATATTGGCATACCCATGTTTACTGCTGTAATACTTAAGAAATAGACTCAACCTAAATGCCCATCAAGGGATAAATATGTAAAAAACAAAAGGTGTTTCTCGTTCCTTGTGATTTAATGTTAGGTTGTTTGTTTCAAGTCTTTCTATTCTTTTGATATAAGAACTTATTGCAATACACTTCCCTCTTAGTTCTGTTTTTGCAGTATCATATAGGTTTTGGTAATTTTACTTGCATTTCCATTTGTTTCAAGGATTTTTTGTAACTCCCTGCTTTATTTCTTCTTTAACTTGCTAGTTATTCAGGAGCATACTGTTTAATTCTCATGAATTTGTGTAGTTTCCATAGTTTTATATGTTGTTAATTTCTCATTGTATCCCATTGTGGTTGAAAATATACTTGATATGATTTTAATCTTTTAAATTTGTTGACACTTAAGTTGTGACCTAACTTGTGGTCTATCCTGGAGGTGACTGTGTGCGGATGAGAAGAATGTATGATCTGTTGTTTTTGGATGAAATGTTCTGTATATGTCTGTCAAGTCCATTTGGTCTAAGGCATTGTTTAAATCCAATCCTTCTCTACTGGTTCTTTTTCTAGATGATCTGTCCAATGCCAAGAGTGGCAAGTTAAAGTCCCTAATTATTACTGCGTTGGTCTATTGCCCCCTTAGATACAATAAGAGTTGCTTTATATATCTGGGTGCTCAATGTTGGGTGCATAAATATTTATGATTGTTACATCTTCTTGCTCCGTTGATCCTTTTGTCATTATATAATGTCCACTTTGTCTCTTTTTATAGTTCTTAGTTTGAAGTCTATTTTATCTGATATAAGTATGTCAACTCCTGCTCAATTTTGGTTTCTGTTTGCATGAAATGTCTTCTTCCATCCCTTCACTGTTAGTCTATGTGTGTCTTTATCGGTGAAGTGAGTTTCTTGCAGACACCACATAACTGGGTCTAGTGTTTTAATCCATTCAGCCAGTCTGTCTTTTAAGTGGGAAATTTAGTCCATTTACACTCAGGATTGCTAAAAGGTATTACTTTATTCCTGCCATTTTATTAATTTCTCTATGGTTGTTTTATTACTCTTAGGATCTTATTTTTGTACCCCATAAATATGTATCAATTAAAATTTTAAAACGTTCTGTAAAGATACTTTTAAAATGTGATATATACACGATGGAATTCTATTCAGCCATAAAAAAAAAAAGAAACCTTGTTATTTGTGACAACATGGATGAGCCTGGAAGACATTATGTTCAGTGAAATATTCCAGGCACAGAAAAACAAATACTGCATGGTCTCACTCATCTGTTGAATCTAAAACATTATATTGCACCCCATAATTATGTATAATTGCAATGTGTCAATTAAAATTGAAAAAAAAATCTCATAGAAGCTGAGAGAGTGGAAAGAACAGGGTGAGAGAAGGGGGTGATGGAGACAGGATGGTCAATGAGTACAATGTTACAGTTAGATAGAAGGAGGTCCTGGTATTCTATTGTATGGTAGGGTGACTGCAGTTAGCAACAACGCATTGTATGTTCCCAATAGCCACAAGAGAAGATTTTGAGTGTTTTCAAAATACAGAAATAATAAATATCTGGGTGGTAGAAATGCTAATCGCTATCATTTGATCATTACACATTGTACACATGTACTGAAACATCACATTGAACCCCAAAATACAGTATGTTCAGTTATTATCTGCAGATAAATAAATAAACAAACAAACAAACAGCAGCTTACAACCTCGTCAAAAAACATTATACCTGTTCTTACCAAAGGGTGAAGAATTGAGTAAATACAGGAGATAAAAGATACGATAAAAGGTTTCACTATAGTAACCATTTTACTATATATATTTGTCTTATAACATCATGTCATATACCTTAAATATACAAGATTCATTTTAAAACAGATTACAAAATACTTCTCAGAGTGTGTAGTTTACATCATGCTTTCTAATTGTTAATAGTAGATATAGTTTATGCGTTCTAATATGAGGATCTTTCAACATATTACACTGCATTGTTTTATTTTATTTTTATTGGAATGTCAATAAATGCTTAACTATGAAAAACAAAGAAAATCAGTGAAGAACAGAACAGTCTCTAGGGCCTCCTATATTCTGTCCATTATTTACAAAGTGATATTTCAGTATACGTATACATGAAGATGGGGAAAACATATGCATATATTCATAAACATAGAGAAAATGCTTCATGACATTGAAATGGGCAAGGATTTTTCAAATAACAACTCAAAAGGACAAGAAACAATAGCAAAAACAGACACATGGGATTACACCAAACTAAAAAGCTTCTGCAAAGCAAAAGAAACAAACCACAAAGTGAGGAGACAACCTACAGAATGAGAGAAAGTATTTGCAAACTATGCATCTGACAATAAGTCAATATCCAGAATATGTAATGAATTCAAACAACTCAATAGCAAAAATAATAATAATAAAACACAAAAAATCTGATTGAAAAATAGGCAAAATATCTAAATCTACATTTTTTCAGTAGAAGACATAGAAAAGATCAATTGTTTATGAAAATATGCTCAATATGCTAATCATCAGGGAGACATAAATCAAAATCATAGTGAACAGGAGGGAACATTCCTAGGGCTACTAATTGAAGTTGAGAGGTGCAGGGGAGGGAGGTTTGGGGATAACTGGAAGGGGACGAAGGTTACAAAAGCAATTTCTGGTAATGGGTATGTCCCCAATATGAGTCTGGCCCCCACATCATGGGCAGGAGGGAGGACAATCAGCTGTGTATCTCATGAATATTCTAAATAACTAAATAAATAATCATAATGAAGTTTCAAGTCACTCCAGTTACAATGGCTATTATGAAAAAGACAACAAATGCTGGAGAGGTTGTGGAGAAAATGGAACTCATAAGCTTTTGACTGAAATGCAAATTACTACAGCCATTATGGAAAACAGTATGAGGTTTCTCGAACAACTACAGGTAGAATTACCGTATAGTCCAGTAATTCCACTTCTGGGTATATACCCCAAATGATGGAAATCGTTAATCGAAGAGATACCTGCACTCCCACGTTCAGCACAGCTGCATTTACAACAGCGAAGGTATGGAACCAACATAAATGTCCATCGACAAAGAGCTGCATAAGAAAAATGTGGTGTATACACAGAATGAAATGCTACTCATCCATAAAAGAGTGAAATCCTGTATTTTGCAGTAACACAGATGGAACTAGAGATCTTTAGGTTAAGGGAAATAATCCAGGTACAGAAAGACAAATACTGCATGATCTCACTCATTTGGGGAATCTAAAAACTAAAAAAAAAAAAAGAAAAAATTAAGCTCATAGAAGTCGAAGGCTGAATGGTGGTTACGAGAAGCTGGGAAAGGGAGAAGAGAAGGGAAGATGGGAAAAGGATGGTCAATGGGTACAAAATTACAATTATATAGAAGAAACATGTTCTAGTGTTCCGTTGCACAGGAGGGTGACTATACTCACAGTCAACAACAGTTACCAATCATCTTCAAAATTTCACGCAGTCACTCATAGTACCTTTCAGTTCCATTTTCCACGAAATTTTGAAGTACCCACATATAGTATGCATTTCAAATAACATGAAGAAAAGAGTATGAATGTTTTCACCACAAAGAAATGATAAATCTGGGGTAATAAACATGCCCACTACCCTAATTTGATTATTACACATTGTATGCACTTGTAGAAACATCACACTGTACCTCATAAAAATGAACGATTATTATGACAGCTAAAAATAAACACAAATGAAAAATAAATAAAATGGAAAAAGGCCTCTACAGAAAATGTATTTCTAATTTTTATATAATTTAATTTTATTCATTGTTTTGTAACTTTTGATGGGAATGTATATAAATGCTCAACAACTAAAAAAAAGTAAAAGAAATAAGAAATAGATGAAGAAAGGAATAGGCTGCATAGCGCCCCAGGTTCTTGTCATTTTTTAAAAATGTACTTGTAGTTTATTTTTAATTGACAATTGTATTTATGGGGTACACAGTGGTATTTTGACAGACCATAGTATCTTCTATAAAAACATCAAGTCAGAGCAATCAGCATATCCATCACCTCAAATATATTTCTTTGTGGTAAGAACATTTAAAATCCTCTCGTTTAGTTATTTTGAAATATACAATACACGATTATTAACTGCAGGCACCTTGCTGTGCAGTACAGAGCTCATTCTTCCTATTTAACTGTAACTTAGTATCTGTTGCCTAATGTCTTCCCTTTCACCATTCACCCTCCCCTGTTCTCCAGCCTCTGGTAAACATACATCACTCTACTCTCTACTTCAATGACTTTGATTTTTTTAGGTTCTACATATAAGTGAGGTCATACAGTACTTTTGACTCTTTGTGCCTGGCTTATTTCATTTAACATAAGGTCCTCTAGTTTCAGGCATGTTTTCATAAATGGTAAAATTTTCTGGTTTTTTTATTTTTTATTTTTCCTATGACTGAGTAGTATTCTATTGTGCATGTATAATACACACACACACACACACACACACACACACACACACACACACACACACACACACACATCATGTTTATGGACACATAGACTGGTTCCATATCTTTGATATTGTGAATAATGCTGCAGTAAACATGGTCATGCACACGCCCCCCTTGGCATGCTAATTTCATTTACTTTGGATGCATGCCCAGTAGTGGGATTGCTGAATCATACTATAATCCTATTTTTAGGTTTTTGTGGAACCTTCATACTGTTCTCCAGCATGGCTGTACTAATTTACGTCATCAACAGTGTTTAAGTCTTCCCTTTTCTCCATATTCTTACCAACATTAGATATCTTTTGTCTTTTTGGTAATAATCAATCTAACAAGTGTGAGGTGTTCTCTTGTGCCTTTAATTTGAATTTCTATAATAATTAGACATGTTAAGCATTTTTTATATATACATCGGTGATTTGTGTGTCTTCTTTTGAGAAATGTCTTTTCAAATTCTTTGCCCATTTTTAAAAGGGTTATCTATTTTCTTGTTACTGAATAGTTTGAGTTCCTTTCATATTGCAACATTAGCCTCTTATCCAATGTATAATTTGTAAAAATTTTTTTTCAATCCATGGATTGTCTCTTCACTCTGTTCTTCCTTTGCTGTGCAGAAGCTTTTTAATTAGATGCAATTTCGTTTGTCTGTTTCGGCTTTTGCTGTCTGTGTTTTTGTGGTCATAACCAAAAAATCTCTGCCCGGACCTGTGTCAAGAAGCATTTTCCCCTCGGTTTTTTAATTTCATGTCTTACTTTTAAGTCTCTATTCCATTTTTAAGTGATTTTTATACAAGGGATGAAATGAGTGCATTTTCACTGTTCTTCAATTGTTGAAGAGACTGTCTTTTTCCCAGTGTGTGTTCTTGGCACCTTTGTCAAAAAATCAATTGACCGTAGACGTTTGTTTATTACTTGGCTCTCTATCCTACTCCATTGGTCAATGTGTCTGTTTTTATGCAACTACCATACTATTTTGTTTGCTGTAACTTCAGAATATATCTTGTTTTTTTCTAAGTAATAAACTTTATTTTTAGATACCTGTTAGGTTTACAGAGAAATGGAGCAGAAAGTACAGATATTTCTCTTACCACCATACCCCCCCACCCTACCTCACCCCCTGTTTCTCCTATTATTAACACATTACATTATTGTGGTACATCTGTTCAAATCATGAACCAATGATGACATATTAACACAATTTTACATTAGCATTCTGTAATATATTTTGAAATCTTTAAGTGCGATACCTTCTGCTTTCTCCATTCTGGTCAAGTGTGTTTTGAATATTTGGCATCTTTTGTGGTTCCATACAAATTTTAGAAGTATGTTTTTCTATTTCTGTTAAGAATGACATTTGAATTTTTATACAGATTGTATTAATCTATAGATTGATAAGAATAGCATGAACATTTAGACAGAACTAATTTTTCCAATTCATGAACAGGATATCTTTCCTTTTATTTGTGTCTTCTTCCATTTTTTCATCAATGTTTTATAGCTTTCAGTATACAGATCTCTTACATCCTTTGTTAAATTTACTAAATATTTTATTTTGTATGCTATTGGAAATGAAATTGTTTTCTTAACTTCTTTTTCAGATAGTTCATTGTTAATGTCTAGAATTGCTACTGATTTTTGTAAGCTGATTTTTTTTATCCTGAAAATTTACTGCATTAGTTTATCAGTTCTTATAGTTTATAATAGAATCTTTGGAATTTTCTATACAATATATCATGTGGTCAGCAATAAGAGACAATTTAACATCATCCTTTCCTATTTGCATGCCTTTTATTTTCTTCTTTTGCTTAATTGCTCTTCCTGGGACTTGCAGTACTATGCCTAACAGAAGTGGTAAGAGTGGGCATCTTTGTCTTGTTCCTGATCTTAGAGGAAAGGGCTTCACCATTTCCCCACTGAGTATGATGTTAGATGTTGGCTTGTCATACATGGCCTTTATCGTGTTGAAGTACATTCCTTCCATATCTAACATGTTGAGAATTTTGAAAAGATATTGAATGTTGTCAAATACTTTTTCTGCATCTATTGAAATGATCGTGTGTTTTTTGCCTTTCATTCTGTTAATGAGCTATACCACATTCATTGTTTGTGTGTGTTGAACCAAACTTGCGTCACAGCAATAAATCTGACTTGATCATGGTAAATGATCTTTTAAAGTGCTGTTGAATATGGTTTGGGAGAATTGTGTTGAGGATTTTTGTGTCTATTTTCACTAATGATATTGGCCTGTAGTTTTCCTTTCTTGTAGTATCTTTGTTTGCCTATCAAGGGTGATACTGTCTTGTAAAATGAGTTGGAGTGTATTCTCTCCTACTCAATTTCTTGGAAGAGTTTGGGAAAAACTGGTATTACTTCTTCTTTAAATGTTTCGTAGAATTCAGTTATGAAACCATCCAGCCTTGGGCTTTTTCTGATGGGAAGCTTTTAATTACTGATTCCATCTTCTTACTCTCCTTTGGATTTCCAGTTTTTTTTTTGTTATGCAGTATTGGTTAGTGTATTACTCCATTTCTGTTATTTTAACAAAATACCTTAAACTGGGTGATTTATAAAGAAAATAAAATTTATTGATTACACTTTATGAATCTGGGAAGTCCAAATTCCAGGGAACATATCTGGTGAAGTTCTTGATGATGGTGACAGTGACCCAGGGGTCTCACATGGCAGAAAATGGCAGGACAGAGAGAGCAGAGAGCTCCTCATGCCCTCTCCTTTTAAAAGCCCTCAGAACCATGGCCATGACCACCGTTTTTAAGCCATTCACCAGGGATGGTCCTCAGCATCTAATCACCTCTTCAGGGCCCACCTTGCAGTTACCATAATAGGATTTCCTACCCTCAACAGTTATAGCAGTAATTAAGTTCTGGGAAGACATCCAACCCAAGGAAAGCAGGTTATGTATTTCTAGGAATTAATATGTTTCTCCTAGGTTGCCGAATTTATTGGCATATAGTTGTTCATAATTGTTACTTATGATCCTTGTATTTCTGTGTTACCAATTGTAATGTATTTTTCATTCATTTCTGATATTATTTGAGTCTTCTATTGTCTTAATTAGTCTATTTAAGGGTTTCTCAATATTGTTTATCTTTTCAAAAAAACCAACACTTAGTTTTGTTGATTTTTTCTCTTATGTTATATTTTTCATTGTATTGAGGCTCGTATCTCTGGAACTTGGGTCCTGTATTCCGAGACACACAGGACAGACATCATTGCTGAGGTCTTGCGTGGTGTCTAGGAAGCCATGAAGGAGGATGCTTCAGGCCCACTTATGTCCAGAAATTGCTGACTTTGACTTCTTTCTAGCCTTGAGGAATCTGCCAAACCCTTGACTGAAAAGTGCCCCCTTGCTTCTATGATTCTTTCCTCAAATTCCTTTTTCAAAAATTACTTCCTTCTGCAGGATCAAGAGGTAGGATAAAAAGAACAACCTTATTTGGGAATAAAAACAAAAAGATTCTGCCTCTCTCTTTCTTTCTTTTTTTTTTTTTTGTTTTTTGTTTTTTGGATTTTTTTATGTTTGGAAACATTTAGAAATGATACATCCTCTTGTTAAATTGACACCTTTATCATTATAAAATGACCCTCTTTATCTCTGATAATATTGTTTGTATTGATGTCTACTTCAACTGTTATTTTTTATTGGTTATGAATATTAATAAGATACAGAATTGATTGTCACCCCTTCTGCCCAAGATGTGAAGACCGGATTCATACTGGCAGCATGCCCATTACCTTTATCTCTCTTTCTCTCTCTGACTTCCCTTCTCTTCTCTTCTTTTTTTTCTCTAATTGTCTCCTTCTTATACACTGAATCTTTGTCTCAGACACAAAAGTTATAAAATGTTTTTTTAAAAAATTATTTTATCACTTATATATTTAATTTTATGCAGTATTTTATTTTATTTTTATTGTAATGCAAATAAATATTTAACAGTCAAAAATAAATTTAAAATGTTGGTGAAGGAAGAAAACAGGTTGTGTTGCGTCTTTGGTTCTTGTCATTTCTCTACATCTGTCCACATCTCTATTTCCAAAAATATAATCACCTTTATAATTTAATCAATCTGGGTACTATTCACAAATACTGGCTTTCTAAACAGTATTTAAAGTTGGTTACTCAGCCTGAGGCAGATCACTTGGTGAGGACAGCAAAACAGAATTGCACCAAGAATCAAAGAAGTCAGGTTCCCTCTTTTCTCTACCTAGCTATTCTGTGGTTTACAAAAGGTCACTAACATATTCGTACTTCCATCTTCCTTATATTAATAATAATAGACGCCCAAATGTTATTCTTACTGAGGTAAATGTGTTTCCTCTTTCTAACCCTCTCAAGGGCCTCTTTGATGTCCTTGTTCCTCAGACTGTAGATCAGAGGGTTTAACATGGGAACAAAGATAGGATAGAAAATGGACAGCACCTTGTGTTTCATGGCGTGGCCAGAGCCAGGATGCATGTACACAGAGAGGGCTGTGCCATAGTACAGTATCACAGCAGCCAGGTGGGAGGCACAGGTGTTCAAGGCCTTGGCACTTCCTTTCACTGAGGATATTTTCAGGATGGAAGCTGCAATGAAACCATAGGATAAGAGGATAACAAGCAAAGAAACCAAGCCTACAAAAACGGCTACCAGGAAAACAATCATTTGGCACATGAAGGGATTGGAGCAAGATAAAGAAACAACCTCAGGTATGTCACAGAAGAAATGCTGAATGATATTTGGCCCACAGTAGGAGAGATGAAAACAAGGGACTACATGAACTAAGCTACTGAGAAAACCACTAGCACAGGCCCCAGCAATCATCTTCCAACAGCGGCCAGGGACCATGATGGCTGAGTACTGCAGAGGGCTACCGATGGCGATGTACCGGTCATAGGCCATGGTGGCCAAGAGGCAGCACTCAGCCAGACCCATCCAGGCGATGACAAAATATTGAGTGGCACAGGCCATGAAGGAAATTCTTTTCTCACCCCTTAAGAAGTCTGAGAGCATCCTTGGGCTGATGGAAGAAGAGTAGCAGATGTCTATAAATGACAGGGAACTGAGAAAAAGGTACATGGGTGTGTGCAGGTTGGAGTTGATCTTGATGACAATGATAAGACCCAGGTTCCAGATGAGGGTCACAAGGTAGATGCCCAGGAAGACTGGAAAGAGGATGAGCTGCAGCTCTTTTTCATCTGAAAGTCCCAGAAGAATAAACATGTCCACAGAGGTGTGGTTTTCATGTTGTTCCATAGACCTGCTTGGTGCCACCTGCTGAGAAAAGAGGGAGAGAAGGAAGTGGTTTTATTCCCCCAAAAGAAAAAGAATTACACTTAATTTTTTCAGTCAGGCTGCTGTCTAGATATACAACCTTGAATCATAAATTCTGAGTTAATTTGTGCTGTCCATGTACGTTCACCAACTGTAACTAAAAAATCCTCTTCAATAAATATTATCAGTCTGTCTATGGGGATAAAAGACAACAAACCATCAATAGTACTATACCACCTAAAATGTCTCAATTTTATGTTTCCCATGCCAGGTTTTGCAAATATATGGGACTTTGGAGATAGGCCAAATGAGGAAAATACTGTCATTTCTCTATATGGTTAAACAGGCATGGGTCTGCTATTCACTCAATGCTTGGAGACACTCTGCGTTATCCTGGGGCTAATGTGAAAAATGAGGATGTTGGAGTATGTGCTTTTTGAAGTATCTTTGAGATCTAAAATTCAACTTACTTAAAATTAGTTAGTATCAATAATTCTGTAACTGCCTTTTTGCATTCACAAAGCCAAAAGGGATTTAAAAGAGTAATGCAGAAGAATGGTGCAAAAAATCACACAAAGAGAAGCAGCTTGTGAACGGATATAACTTATCCAACTAATGACTCTAGGGGAGTTAAATAAGACAAAGGTGAAAGAGCCATTATGCTCCTTCCTTGCATGTTCATGTGTTTCTTTTCTCAAAGCAGCGATATTTATGAGGTGTATTTTCTAAGACAGTGATTGTTAATCTCCTTTGGGTCAATGACACTTTTTAAAACTTTTGAAAATTCTGAACCCTCTACCCAGAAAACTGAAACCAATTACCTACCACTTTTGCACATAGTTTTTTTTGGATTCTAAATTAGCCTCGGGTCTCTCCTTGCTGCCCAGGTTAAAGGTTTTTCTCCTACAAGGGCAAGTGACTTAAACTCAAAGTTAAGATACTTAGGAGATTACATGAGGATTAGGAAGCTGAGGAAGGCTTTTGGGATGTTCTTTTCTTTTTTCATGTTGAAGCCAGTCCAGGAAAGACAAAGCACTAAGATTCAGGCCAAATGGTAACTATACAAGAGAATATTTTTGTATCAGCCTCTATGTGTTCTTTTGATGGTGCTATGGCTGTCATTCTCTCTAGGTAGTCATTAGAACATAACCTAACCCAAACATGTTTTTATTCAGATCAACTCCTCAAGTTTTCAAGAAAATCATGAGAAGCTTTGAGAGGGGGAAAACAGCTGTCAAATACAGCCTGGGAGTTTTGTTTAAAGGCAGAAGTAAAAGTCTTGAGCAATGCCCTTGAGAAAAGCTGGGACATTCATGGAATAAACTATGTCTATGGACTACAAACATATGCCAACATTAGTCATCTTATATGTCTTCCTTCTGTGCAACTATTTCCCAGTCTCCCACATGAAAAAAAGAATGAAAAGAGAAAGTCCCCGTAAAAGCACAGACTATAGTCACAGAATTAAAATCAAAGTGATCTTTTTCCAAAATCAGATCAGTCATTGATTCCTGGTGCACTTTTCTGAGAAAAATTTTGAAGAAATGAGGTGATTAATTGAAGAACAAACTGAAGGTGTTTGCTATCAACAGGGAATGGCAGGATGATAGCAGACAGAAAGTGTAGTTTCCATCCCGGACTTAGTGGCTGATTCTGTCCATACTGAGACTGAATGGAGAGAGACTCTTGTGCAATGAGAGCAGAAAAGTGCATTCCTTATTTTTTTCATTATCATCACCACCAACAGCCATGTCATCAAAAAGATTTATTGGGAGTCTGCAATACATACTGATCTTACCCTTGTAATCATGAAGATATACACAGCTTGCTCTTATTTCCACTCATTCAATATTGTAAACGTAGGCGTGATGTGCTGTTTACTAAACAAGGTATTAGCATTGTGAAAATTGACACTACATTTCTATTATATGTCTTGAACCAAGATTAGGTGTTTGTTAGATCTTCTTGCTCTATCCTCCACATCACTAAAACATCCATTATTCACATTTCTCTATTATGTTCTGTTTTGTTTTAACAGATTTCTATTCCAGTAATCTCTTTTTATTTAAGTTATTTGTTTATTAAGAATATTCAAGAGGATCCTCAGCCTAGCAGAATGCATACTGACCGGAGAGGTGTCTCCCCAGAGAGGCCTGAGATACGTAGAGACCACACCCCGATGGCACCTGTGTGTAACCTAGCAGGAAGGCCTCACTGCCGCCAGACCCCATCCCCAGCCTGGTCTACTGCGTGCCGACCAGAGTGGTGCATCCCCAGAGAGGCCCAAGAACCGTGGAGACCACGCACCCTACAGTGCCAGCTAATGGCCAAATAGGTAGGCCTTGCCACTGCCAGACTACATCTCCAATCTGGACAAGTGTGCACTTGCCAGAGAGGAGCCTCCCTGAAGAGGTCTGAGTCCTGCAGAGACCACATGCCCACTGTGCAAGAATGTGACCGAGCAGACACTGAGGCAGCTGTGCCAAATTGGCAGCCCCAGCAGTTTCTTAGATAGACAATAGTGTCAAACAAGTGAACTGAAATCCCTTGCCAAAATGACTAAACATCAAAGGAAAGATACCAGAAATATGAAAAAACAAGAAAGTACACCACCAAAGGGTAATAAGTCTCAAGCTCCAGATCCTATAGAACAAGAAGCCCTTGAAATGTCTGACAAGTAATTTTAAGTAATAATTCTAAGGAAACTAAATGAGATACAAGAAAACTCAGGTAGACAACACGATGAACTGAGGCAAAGTATACAGGACCTAAAAGAAGAAAATAACAAGGAAATCAATACCCTGAGAAAGAATGTAGCAGAGCTTGTGAAGTTAAAGAATTCATTCAATGAAATAAAAATCACAACAGAGAGTTTAACCAGCAGGCTTGCAGAAGCAGAAGAGAGAACTTCTGACCTTGAAGATGGGCTGTTTGAAATAACACAGGCAGACAAAAAGAAAAAGAAAAGAACTAAAAACATTACAGAAAATCTAAGAGAGAAATCAGACAACCTTAAGCACTCAAAATCTGGAGGTAATGGACAAATTTCTGGACACACACAAACTACGAAAACTGAGCCAAAAAGATATAGAAAATCTGAACAGATGAATAACAATAAAAGAGAATGAAGCTGTTATCAGAAGGCTCTCTAAAAAGAAAAGCCCAGAACCAGATGGATTCACAGCAGAATTTTACCAAACATTCAAAGAGGAATTGACACCAATTCTCTCCAAATGATTCCAAATGATTGAAACAGAGGCAATTCTCCCAAACTCATTCTATGAAGCAAACAGCACCCTGATACCAAAACCAGGTAAAGATACAACTAAAAAAGAAAACTACAGGCCAATATCCTTGATGAATGTAGATGCAAAAATCCTCAATAAAATACTAGCTAATATAATACAGCAACACATATGCAAAATTACATGCCATGATCGAGTGGGATTCATCCCAGGGATGCAAGGTTGGCTCCACATATATAAATCAATAAACATGATACACCATATCAATAAAATAAAACACAAGGACAATATGATCATCTCTATTGGTGCTGAAAAAGCATTTGATAAAATTCAACACTCATTCATGATCAAGACTCTCCATAAGTTAGGTATAGATGGAAAGTATCTCAAAATAATTAAAGCCATGTATGATAAACCCACTGCCAACATCATCTTGAATGGGGAAAAGCTGAAAGCTGTTCCTTTAAGAATAGGAACTATAGAAGGATGCACACTCTTACCACTCCTATTCAACATAGTGTTGAAAATGCTAGCCAGAGCAATCAGAGAAGAGATGGAAATAAATGGCATCCAGATAGGAAAAGATGAATTCAAGCTGTCCCTGTTTGGAGATGACATGATCCTGTATATCAAACAGCCTGAAGCCTCTACAAAAAAAACTGCTGGAGTAGATAATTGATTTCAGCAAAGTTGCAGGATACAAAATCAACACACAAAATTCAGTAGCATTTCTATTCTCCAATGGTGAACATGCAGAAAGAGAAATCAAGAAAGCCTGCCCATTTACAATAGCCACGAAAAAAATAAAACACTTAGGAATAGAGTTAACCATGGTTGTGAAAAATCTCTCTAATGAGACCTACAAACCACTGCTGAGAGAAATTAAAGAGGACACAAGAAGATGGAAAGATATCCCATGCTCTTGGATTGGAAGAATCAACATTGTGAAAATGTCCATACTACCCAAAGTGATATACAAATTCAATGCAATCCTCATCAAAATTCCAAATGACATTTTTCTCAGAAATGGAAAAACTATCCAGACATTAACATATAATAACAAAAGACCATGCATAGCCAAACAATTTTGAGCAAAATAAATAAATAAACAAATAAAGAGAGAGAGAGAGAAAGAAAGAGAGAGAGAGAAAGAAAGAAAGAAAGAAAGAAAGAAAGAAAGAAAGAAAGAAAGAAAGAAAGAAAGAAAGAAAGAAAGAAAGAAAGAAAGAAAGAAAGGAAAGAAAGAAAGAAAGAAAGCTGGAAGCATAACACTACCTGAGTTTAAACTATACTACAAAGGAATATGAACCAAAACAGCATGGTACTGGCATAAAAACAGACATACTGATCAATGGAATAGAATAGAGAATCCAGAAATCAACTCACACACCTGCCACCATCGGATCTTTGACAAAGGCAGCAAGCCTATACATTGGGGAAGAGACTGCCTCTTCAGCAAATGGTGCTAGGATCACTGGATTTCCATATGCAGGAGAATGAAACTAGACCCATACCTCTCACCATATACTAAAATCAACAAAAAAATGCGGTAAAGAATTAAAATACACCCTGAAACAAAAAAATTTCTTATAGAAAACATAGGAGAAACACTTCAGGAAGTAGGACTGGGCACATACTTCATGAATATGACCCCGAAAGCATGGGCAACCAAAGGAAAAATAAACAAATGGGATTATATCAAACTAAAAAGCTTCTGCACAGCAAAAGAAACAATTAACAGAGTTAAAAGACAACTAACAGAGTTGGAGAAAATATTTGAAAAATATTCATCTGACCACGGGTTAATATCCAGAATATACAAGGAACTGAAACAAATTAACAAGAAAAAAACAAGTAACCAAATTTAGAAAAATGGGCAAAAGAGCTAAATGGGAATTTCTCAAAGCAAGATACATGAATGGCCAACAGAAACATGAAAAAATTCTCAAAATCACTCAGCATTCAGGAAATGCATATCAAAACCACACTGAGATACCATCTCACCCCAGTTAGGATGACTAATATCCAAAAGACTGCCAATGATAAATGCGGGCAAGGTTGTGGAGAAGAAGGAACTCTCACACATTGTTGGTGGGGCTGCAAAAAATGGCGCAGCCTCTATGGAAAATGTTATGGAGGTTCCTCAACCAACTGCAGATAGATCTACCATATTACCCAGCTATTCCACTGCTTGGAATATACCCATTGGAATGGAAATCATCAAGTCGAAGGTATACCTGTTCTCCAGTGTTCATTGCAGCACTATTTACAATAGCTAAGAGTTGGAACCAGCCCAAATGTCTATCATCAGATGAGTGGATACGGTAAATGTGTTATATCTACAAAATGGAATACTACTCAGCCATAAAAAAGAATGAAATACTGCCATTTGCACCAACATGCATGGACCTAGAGAGAATTATAGGTGAAACAAGTCAGGCACAGAAAGAGAAATACCACATGTTCTCACTTCTTTGTGGGAGCTAAAAATAATAAATAAATACACAAGTAACCTGGGGCGGGGGGTGGAGGGCAGAAGACACACAATTACAATTCCTTGAAGTTGATACGGCAAGCAAAGAGAAAGGACATTGTTGGGAGGGAGGGGGGAGAGGGAGGAGGGAGGGAGGTTTCGGTAATGGGCCACAATAATCAACCAGATAGTATATTGACAAAATAAAGTAAAATTTAAGAAAAAAGAAAATTCATGAGATACAAAACAATAATTTCATTCTACCATAACTTGTGTTAGTTTGCCATTTAACCCAACCATCGTGTTTCAAATTTTAATCATAACATTTTGTTTTCTATAGGTTCCATTTGCTTCTTTTCCCACATTGTCCGTTTTCATAGTCTCTTGTTCTCTCATCACACTTTCAATAGCATCCTTTATTTATATATATTAAACAAACCTATTTATATTATCATTTAATAATTAAAAACCAAGTTTTGCAAGTTTGATCGTACATTGTAATGTTATTACTGACTTGTTCAAGGGGTACTATTTACCTGTTTGTTTAGTGAATGTTGATGATAATTTCATGTTCCTTTGAACTTTAACTGAAGAAAGCATTGAAGCTTTAGTTTAAAATGTGTTCCTCCAGAAATGAGTTATATTACTTCTGTGAGGTATCATGGGGGCAATGTCAACCCAGAATCCATCTAAACAAAAATCTTGACTTGAGATTTTTCAGGATAAGCACATTAATAAGATTTAAGTTACATATTTAAATAAGTAGAGGTGTGAGGTTAAGAATTATCAGAAGACTTTTTCTTTTTCTCTTTTTCCCATCTAAGGCTGAGTGGGCTATGCACATAACTCTCTTATTTTCTGAGGTAGGTTTTTTTTTCTATTTTCCCCGAGTGTGTCCCTTTGGGAGACCCCTTTCAGTAGTGTGTGGGGGTCAAGGGTTGTCCCTTATCCAACTTTATACACTGTTTTTTCACCTACCCCTTATAAACATGTCCATTAAAACCCAGGTCTTTGGTCAGCAGGTTTTAGTAGATCCCTCCTGGGAAAATGCTGGCCCCAGTTCACTACCTTCTGAGCCTTGTGTTTTCTTGTCATCTTTGTAATTTCAAGGATTTATTTGCTTTCTCACTGGGTGATTTATTTAAAAATGTGCTTAAGAATATATCTAGCTATCTTCATAGTTTCTTTGGCTATATAACCTACAATATTGATAGAAACATGTCTACAAAAAATATTTTTATGCAAATCTTTGTTACTCCAGCTTATAATGGACCAGTTCTTCTAAAAATCCAAAGCTCTTTGACGTGCTCAGTTTTTTCCTCCCAGTATGATTAAATTTGCCTTAAAAGGAAGGGATGGTATTAGATAGCTACAGTTGATTGAGTGCATATTCTTTCTATTTTTTGTTCTGAATTCTTTTACTTTTTATCACATTTTTATTTGGCCGATAACGTTATGATACATGTACTCTTATTATTCTCCCTGTAATGATTAGGAGACTGTGGATCAGAGTGGTAAATAGCCCCAGGTTACACAACCCATGAGGTACAGTCCTGGGCTTCAAATTCAGATGCTCTAGCTCCAGAGATACATCTTAAAATACTGCTCCCCACTGCCTCACTAAAATGTGCTCATTCATGCATTAATTTTCTTTCTAACCACTTGTTATAGTCCATTTCTGTTGCTTATAACAAAATACTAGAAGATGGGTGATCTATAAAGAAAAAAAATATATTGCTTGCAGTTTCTGAGGCTTGGAAGTCCAAAGTCCAGGTAATGCATCTGGTGAAAGCCTTGGTGGTGGTGACTGTGATGGCAAAATTTCACACTATGAATGGAGCCAGAGAGGGAGCAGAGAGAGAGACAGACTCTCCTCTCTCTTTTTTTTAAAGCCCTCAGAACTATGGCCCTGACCACGATTTTTAAACCATTCACTATGGTGTGGTCCTATAATCTAATCACTTCTTCAAGGTCCTACCTTTCACTTACCATAATAGGATTTCCTTCCCTCTTAAGAGTCACAGTGGGAGCCAAGTTTATAACACATAAAACACGAGGGGACACACTTCAAGCTTCTGTGAGTTTTGGGTGGATATAATTCAAGAAAACAAAATTTATTGCTTACAGTTTCTGAGGCTGAGAATTCAGAAGCCCAGGGAATACATCTGGTGAAGTCCCTGGTGGTGGTGACAGTGATGGCAGAATATCACACTGTGAAAATGGTGGAAGACAGAGGGAGCAGAGAGAGAGACAGACTCTCCTCAGTCTTCTTTTAAAGCCCTCAGAGCTACGCCTCTGACCACCATTTTAAATACATTTGTGGTGGCATCACCCTGTAATCTAATCTCTTCTTCAAGGTGCCACCTTTCACTTACCAGAATAAGATTTCCCATCCTCTTAACAGTCATAGTGGGGGCTAAGTTTCTAATACATAAAACTCAGGGGACACACTTCAAGCTTCTGTGAGTTCGGGGTGGATATAATTCAATCCACTACACCACTACAGAGTGCAAGACACTAAACTGGGTGGTTGCATGAAACAATAGATCTCATAAGAAGTCTATAGCTGAGTGAGATGAGAAATGTGCCCTATAAAGACATATTTCAGCAAGAGATGATGCGTGGCATGAGAAAGACAGAGAGAAAATTCTGTGAGAGATCACCAACTGGATGTAAGCAGGGATTTAGAGACCAGAGAAGGCTCCTGCACATTCTTTGAATGAATATCTCACAAAAGTCTCTAGAATGACAGAGACAATTTCCAAGACATTCTTGTAGAAATGAAAATGGCAAGAACAAAGAAACTGAACAGGCTGTCAGTAACACAATAACCACACTTCTTAACATAGATACTCTATCAGGAAATGAACAGAAAAACAGCAATGCTTTGTTTGCCAAGGGAGAGAGAAAAATTGAAGGAGAATTCATCTTCTTCCAGGAAGAGAAAATGATGAGATATTAAAATGTTTTACAAAATGCGCTGGTTTAACTAGAGACAGAGGAATCTCAGTATTTAGATGGAAACCACTGGAAAACTTGGTCCTACAGATGCCTAAGAGCTTTACCACAGCACAGCCTGGCAAACACAAAGAACTATGTTAATCCAGTGATACTGGTGAGAATCTTAGAGGCACCTTTTAATTGCTACACTGTTTTTCTCAACCATCCCACATTCTACCACTTCCGATTTAACCTTTAAAAAAAATGCTTTTTATTTATCAAGAATTCTTAAGCTTTCTTCCTGTGTTTTGGAAAAAGTTTATTTTGGGATAGAGTTTATCTTGCTCTCTTTCTTCAGCTTTTTCTCACACCATCCTTGATATAATACATTCCTTCTCCCCATGCTTACCCTCATTTAACCCTGCTTATCAAATGATAAAAGAAGAGGATGGAAAGAGAACATGAAGAAGTGGCCCCATTTACATGTTTCTTTACCTGAAGATATTTCATCCACAGCAAACAAAATCTGAATTTTTCCATCAGGGACAAGGGGGGCAGGATTAGTCTCTGAAGACCAAGTATTACATTTATTCTTGGCTAATTCTCTCTCAATTCCTTTAGAACCAGACATGTTCATCAAAGCTATGAAGGATCCAATGAATTCAGGAACAATACCTCCAGTGAATCTCCTATAGACTACTCAAATTTAACCCTTTAAATGAAACAAATCAGGTAGTATAGGCCCCTCAAAATTCACCTACAACTCTTCTTCTGGTTCTATGTTGTCTCAATTTAAACACCGATCAAATGATTCAAAGGTCTTTGAGCCTCCACCCCCACCACTTTATGCTGAAGTATATTGACAGAGCCTGCATATTAAGATCATCCTTCTAGGCCATTGCTTTTCAGGCTAAAAAAGCTGCTATAGAAGATGACCCCTCATGAAACTTAGACTTCAAGGATGATGACACTGAGCTTTTTGTAAATCTGTGATAATCTGCCTGGATCCTAAGCCCCTGACATTCCTCAGAGCAGAGTCTCTAGTGACTCACCTCAGAGTTCTGAGAAAGATTTCTTCTCCTGTGATTCAACTCCTTTCATTTGTTGTGTACCCAAGTGATCAGAAATAAAGAACATATATTTCAGTTTGGGCTTCTGAGAGTGTTTCACTCCATCAGTACTCTGAGAGGAGCACACAGTTTGCCGTTAGCAATATTTGACTCACTTGTCTCCTTCAGAAATCATCCAGCTATGGGAGGAGATGGCCTTAAATGCTTATGAGCCTTCTCCATCACATCTAAGAGAGGATATAGGAGCAAAAGCCATAACAAAGAAGGAGAAATTAAAACCATGCAAGCTGTAAATAACCTCTCTCCTGGGTGATAGAGAGGAGACCAACTCTATTAATTGGTTCCTTGACTAAGCTCCAAGATCTGCCTTGGGGATATTAATCTTTTGAGACAATTTCATGCCAAGGAATCATGCAGCTGATATAGAGGTTACTTCCAACCTTTTTATCCATGAAACAAATTATGTCACCATAGGATAGGAATAATCCTCAGAGACCACTGTCTGTGAACAACACCAGGAAGCAGAAAACTCCTGGCAACTCTGAATCAGACCTTCTGCAGCAGATGGGTTCTCAATTTTCTACTTTCATATTCTGGAGCAATTTTTTTTTTTAACTTTTAGATGTGTCTCCATGGAAGGATGAAAGACCTTGAAGACATTGGGGTAGGTAAGAAGACACAGACGCAGGTCACTTCTGCTCTTCCATGTCTCCATCTGCTTGGATTAAAGGAATCAGAGAATAAGAGAGAGAAGGTGGGAGTTATTATCTAAAGAAGGGCAGAGAGAAGGAGGAAAAGAGAAATAACTGTGCAAAACGTATAGGAAACTTTGAAAAAATAAATAATAGTCAACTTCACCAAAACAAAGCCCCAGAAGATTCTTTCTACCTCCTCCCCACTCTACCTGGATAATTTCTCTCTCCAGTTGAAAAAGAAGAGAAGTAATTCTCACTTTTTGGGCAAAGACTCTAATAGAGAGAGATTAAGCCCATGTCCTGGGGATCTCAAAGTATGGCTTCTCTTTTTGAAAACAGTGGATACTAGATGAAAAGAAAATCTTAGAGACAATAAAAGAGATCAGGCTATGGTGAAGACAAAACAGCCTGTTATAATATATTGCAAAATAAGTTCTCCTTGTTTCCAACATGTCTTTAGTCTCTTGTATCCACATCCAACCCTCTTTTTAAAACTTTTACTTCGCTGTATATAATAAGATAATATTTTGGAAATATTGTCTAGCTATTTACCTAATATTTCCTTCCCTGCATCTCTGACCATTCTCTTTCATGTCAGTAAGTGGTTCGATTCTCAAGCCTCACAGAAGAAATGTGACGGTAAAAGGAAGTTGAAGCACAAGTGATAAGGTTAAAAACATGAGTGAGACTTCAGAAGAGTTTAAGACATAGCCCAAGAGAGAAAGCACAACTATCACATATGTTTGGGGACATTGAAGAAGATAGGCCCTAACTATCATTTAGGGTTTGGATTGTCAGGCACAAATTTGAGAAATATGGTCATGGGGTATCAGGTTGGACAGCCACTGGACAAAGAGTGTTTTCCTTTTTTTTATTTTTTAAGAGAGAAATGGAATATTATTTTGTTTTTATTTTTTATGGAAACACTTGATTGTACATATCTGTGGAGTACAACATTGAATATCAATACCTCTGTGCAATCTGTGATGCTCAAATCAGGATAATTACTATACTCAACCTCATACACTGTAATCATTTTTGTGGCCCTTTATCAATTTTGGTAGTGAGGGTTTAAGTTCTGCAGTTTCCTGTGCCATAGTTTAGGATGGAAGCAACAGTACAATTGCCACTTAACCAAGAGTGGGTAAGAGTCTCAGAGCCTCAGTCCAAATAAATCTTGAAGATGACAAAAATGGAATTCAGCAGCAATCCATCTGTGATTTGACAGCTGGGAATGTGAGGAAGCAATAGACAGTTCAGGAATTACTGGTATGGAAAGGTCAAAGACCAAATACTCCCAGTGCTTGGCATCATTCAAGCCCTATAGAACTTAGACACAAACCTGGGGAGACGAGGAAAGAACCTAGAATTGAGTACTTTTTCCCAGTGTAGAAATGGAGTTACAGAGTGATAATGAGAATTGTAATTCTTGAATACCTGAATTTGTGAATTAATTCTCAAAATACCTTGAGTGCATGATAACTTTTATTGTTCTCCAGGTGCATTATAATAGAACAACTGATTATAACTTTATTTATTTAATCATTTATTTCTATTTATGTCTTAAGCTACAAAGTTTTGTAGTAATTTGTTGCACAGCAGTAGATAATTAATATGCAAAAAAAACCCACTCCACTTACTCAAAAGGAGTCATATTTTTGTGATTCTTGATATAGATTACAAACCTATTTTCAAACTTAGAATTCTTTCATCTTTAGAAGCAGGAAAAAAAAATTGGCTGAAGCAATAAAGTGAATTTGTTGGCCCATGAAATGGAGGTAGTCAGAGAAAACTTAATCCAGTAGCTCAAACAATATTACCAAATGTCAAGTTTCTTGTGTTTGGTTTAGTATGCCTAATGTAATAATTTTCCATCCTATCACCAGTTTTCCTAGTGGTAGCAAAACTTCTGTACAAGTTCAAGATCTCACTGTTCCCCTTCACAACTTCCAAAAGAATGGAGAATCTCTTCTGATAGCTACTACAGATGAGAGAATGTTTTGATTCCCGAACTCCTGTGATCATCTCCTTGCATCTGTATGGCTTTGACTGTGCTATATCCCCCACTTCTGCCCCAACCTAATTGCAATGGCTATTGGAAGATATTTTCTGATTGGCTTAAAGACCAGGTTTCATCCCTGTACCCAAAGTTGGAACCAATACTACTCAAACAATGATGGCTGAGAGCATAAAAGGACCTTTGCCCTCCCCCCTAAAAACTTCCAAGATCATCCTCTGAGAAGACTGACTATGATTACTAAGCAGCAAAAATAAATAAATAAATGAACAATCTTTGTGATATTACTACCCATGTAGTAAATACTAGTTGTACATAATTTAAAAAGTCAAGTAGTTTTAATACGTATAATGAGAGCCCTGACTGATGCCAGCAGTGCATCCTACCACCCTGCTACCCTCCAGAAAATGGCCCTGCCCCCCATCCAGCATGAACTAACAGATACAGCTCATTGGCCACCTTGCCAGCCACAGCACTTCCTGCCACTGCTGCAGATATTGCTGCAGAATGAGTGGTCCACAGCAGCCACTGCCACAGCAACTACCACCACAAGGGTACCTTGTTGCCACACCAGCAGCCAGCCACTGCCACCTTATAGATGGCCCACACTCTATTCATCAGCATAAAAAGAAAGTGAGTCAATGTGGAAACAAGGGAAGAAGTGAGAGAGGACAGACCTGTGACCCAGTGGCCCAAACCACAGGGAGAGTTATACTGTCACAGGTGGTAGCACATCAGGGGGTGGGAGGTATGTGTGCACCTCACAGACCTGCCTTCATCCAGGTAGAGAGACACATGGAACCCCAGAGTGTACAGAAACCCAGGATACACAAACAGAGGAAGGAAGAACATTCCCAATCAACACCAACACATCCCCAAACTAGGAGAAGCAAGGTCACAGGGAAAGCTTCTGCCTGCAGGAAGGAAGAAAAGAAAACCCACACTGCATCACCCATTCAAATGAGGAACACCAGTATACCCCACTGCAGGATCATGGGATGCTAGCTAGGGTGCCAACATGCCCACACATGGTCACCCATCACAGCAAAAGAGTTACAGGGCACTGAAGTACTTCCCCTAAGAACTTAAGAGATTGTCTAAATCCTGGAGAAACCAACATGATGTCACCAAACTAAGCAAAGTATCACTAAGTACCCCTGGCCAAGGAGGCACTCACATGCAATTCCAACATTAAATTGGGCTGAAGAATCCACATGGAGACTGCATTACTGTGTCTACCTGGAACCAACAATAAAACACCCCATTCAATGGTCATTATCAAAAATACCTACAAGAGGAGTTCCCTCTCCTCAATGCACACTTCAGAGTAATAGAAAAAGCAACTGCTCTACCAGTTGACTAGACAACAGTGTAGAGATACAAGGAATACAAAAAACAATAACAAAAAAAGGAAATATGAAACCACTGAAGGAATATAACGATTCTCAAGTACCTCGTATAGAGCAAGAAGTCCTTGAAATGACTGAAAAAGAATTCTGAAAAACAATTTTAAGGAAACTCAATGAGATACAAGACTAACTTAGATGGCACAACAAAATGAGAAAAATTATCTTGTATCTGAAGGAAGAAATGAATAAAGTAATCAACGCCTTAAGAAAGAATTTAGCAGAGCCCCTGGAGCTGAAGAATTAACTCAGTGAAATAAAAACACAATGTAGAGCTTAAACAGCAGGTTAGAACAAGCAGAAGAAAGAATTTCTGATCTTGAAGATGGTCTTTTTGAAATAAGAAAAGTGGACAAAAAAGAAAAAAGAACAAACAATGCAGAAAATCTAACACAGCTGGCAGACAACCTGAAGGGAACAAACATTTTAATCAGGGTGTTCCAGAAGGGGAGGAAGAGGGAAAAGGCATTAAAAACATAGTCAATGAAATAATGAAAAAATTCCCAGGTATACAGAGAGATATGGAACTTTACATACAGGAAGCTCAAATATCCTCAAACAGATTCAATCCGAAAAGGTCCTCTCAGAGATATTATGATCAAATTGACAAAGCTCCAAGACAAAGAAAGAATCTTAAAAACACTAAGAGAAAAGTGTCATGTCACCAAAAGGGAGTCCCCATCAGACTAACAGCAGACTTTTCAACAAAACCCTACAGGCCTGAAAAGAATGGAATGATATGCTCAAAATACAACAATGAAAAAATTTTCGGACAAAAATACTATACCCAGCAAGGCTATCCTTTAGAAAAGAGGGACAAACAGTGTATTATCCAGGAAAACAAAAACTATGAAAGTTCATCATTACATGACTATCCCTACAAGAAATTCTCAAGGAAGTACTGAATGTAGAATCTGAAAAACAATAATCACTATCATGAATACATGAGAAAGAAAACAACCCACTAGTAGAACAAAATGCAAACAAAAAGAAAGAAAATTTCTCTAATCAACTTGGAAATACCAACAAACATAAAACACAAGCAATAAAAGGGGAAGAAAGGAACAAAAGATATTTAAAACATGCACACAAAAATCAACAAACTTCCAAGAGTAAATCAATGCCTTTCAATAATAACCCTAAACATAAATGGATTTAATTCCTCACTCAAAAGACACATACTGACCGATTGTATTAAAAAGGTAGACCCAACAATGTGCTGTCCTCAAGAAACTCACCTCACCTTTAAAGACATGCACAGACTAAGAATGAAAGGATGGAAAATGATATACCAAACAAATGGAAATAAAAAACAAATAGGAGTAACTATTATTATATCAGATAAAATAGACTTTAAACCAAAAACAATTAAAAGACAAAAAGAAGGAAATTATAATGACAAACTAATGTATCCAGCAAGAAGACATAAATATATATGCATCGTACATCTGAACACCCACCAAATAAAGCATAAATTACAAGACCTAAAAAAGATAAACACAAATACAACAATAGCTGGGGCCTGAACAACACTCTCTTAACATTAGAGAGATCATCTAGGCAACAAAACAACAAAGAAACACAGGATGTAAACCACACTTTAGACCAATTGGACTTGGCAGATATCTATAGAATATTTCATAATAAAACCACAGCACATACATTCTTCTCATCAGCACATAGAACATTCTCCAGAATACAGAACCTGTTGGGTCGCAAATCAAGCCTCACAATTTTTTAAGAATTGAAATCATTTCAAGTATCTTTTAAGACCACAATAGATGAAAACTAGAAATCAATAACAACCAAAACTCTGAAAATGAAAAAAAAAACCAAATGGAAATTAAATAACAAGTTCCTAAATGACATACAAATCGAAGAAAAAATTAAACAAGAAATTAAAAACAATTCTCAAAACTAATAAAAATAAAGGCACAACATACCAAAACCTGTAGGATACTGCAAAGGCAGTGTTAAGAGAGAAATTTATTGCAATAAACCCTTAAATCAAACAATACAAATATTTCAAATAAATTACATCTCAAAGAACTAGAAAAACAAGAGTAATCCAATTCCAAAATGAGTAGACAGAAGCAATTAAGATCACAGCAGAACTAAGTGAAATAGAAACCCCCAAAATAATATAAAAGATCAATTTTTAAAAAGTTGTTTTTTGAGAAGACAAACAAAATACACAAACCATTAGCTAGGTTATCTAAAAAAGAGAGAAGACTGAAATGGAAAAAATTTAGAAATAAAAGAGGAGACATTACAACGGATACAACAGATATATAAAGGATCATTAGAGATTGTAACGAACAAAAATATGCCAACAAGTTTAAAACCTGGAGGATATGGATAAATTTCAGGACTCATAAAAAACTACCAAGACTGAGCAAAAAAGACATAGAAAACCAGAACAGAACAAGAAAAAGCATAGTTGATTGAAGCAGAAATAAGAAGCCCACTCAAAGAAAATTTCAGGACTGGATGGCTTTACTACTGAATTCTACTAAACCTTTAAAGAGAAATTAATACCAATTCTCCTCAAAAGACTCTAAAAAATTGAAACAGAGGCCATTCTCCCAAACTCATTCTATGAGGCTAACATCACCCTGATACCCAAACCAGATAAAATACAACAAAAAAGAAAACAATAAGCCAATGTCTTTGATGAACATACATGCAAACATCCACAATAAAATATTAGCAAATAGAATAGAGCAACATATTTTTTTAAATATACACTACTATCAAATGGGATTTATCTCAGGGACACAAGAATGTTTCAACATTCACCAAGTCAATAAAGGCAATATACCACATCAACAAAATCAAGGCCAAAACCCATATGATTATATCAATAGATGCAGAAAATCGTTTGACAAAATTTGACATCCCTTCATGATATAGACTTTCAGTAAATTAGGTATAAAAGGAAAATATCTCAACACAATAAAAGCCATATATGACAAACCCACCCCCTATATTATCCTGAATGGGGAAAAGTTGAAAGGCTTTCCCTTAAGAACAGGAACAAGACAATGATTCCCACTCTCACCATTTCTATTTAACACAGTATTGGAAATACTAGCAGAACAATCAGACAAGAGAAAGAAAGAAAGGTCATCCATACTGGAAAAGATGAAGTTAAACTGTCCCTGCTTGGAGAAGACATGAGAAAACAATCCTAGTATTCATATGGAATGAAAACAAAAACCTGAGGAGATAAAGCAAATCTCAGGGAAAAAAAAGTCAGAGGTATTACACTATATAACTTCAAATTATACTACAAAGCTGTAGTAACTAAAAGCAGCATGGTACCAGCATAAAAGCTCACAAATGGAACAGAATAGACAACTGGGAACTCAACTGATCTTTGACCTACAGCTAACCGGTCTTTGACAAAGCCATTTACGGCCAGTTCTGATCTTTGACAAAGCAATCAAGAGCATTCTTTGGGGAAAGACTGCCTCTTTTATATATGGTGATGGGAAAACTTGGCACCCATATATAGAGGAATGAAACCCATACCTCTCACCATATACCAAAATCAACTGAGAATGGATCAAAGATTTAAATACATATTCTGAGACTATGAAACTCCTAAAAGAAAATATAGGGGAAACACTTCAGGAAGTAGGACGGGAAAACTTTATGAACATGACCCCAGAAGTACAGAGAACAAAAGGAAAAATTAACAAATGTGATTCCATTAAACTAGAAAGCTTCCGCACAACCAAAGAAACAGTTAACAGAGTGAGAAGACAACGTACACAGTGGGAGAAAATATTTGTGAACTATGCAACCCACAAAGGACTAATATTCAGAATATACAAGGAATTCAAAAACTAACAATAAGAAAACAAACAACACAGTTAAAAAATGGGCAATGGAGCTGAATAGGCATTTCTCAAAGGAAGATATATGACTGGCCAAAAGATAGATGAAAAAATGTTCAACATCACTAAACATCAGGGAAATGCAAATCAAAATCTCTTTTAGATGTCTTCTCACCCAAGTTACATGAGCTATTTTTAAAAAGACAGACTAACAAATGCTGGGGAGGATGCAGAATCAGGGGAACTCATCCACACAGTTGTGGGGACTGTAAATTAGTACAGCCATTACAAAAAACAGTATGGATGTTTCTCAAATAACTATAGATAGAACAATCATGTGATCCAGCAATCCCAGTATTGGGAATATTTCCAAAGGATTGGAAATCATCATGATGAAGGGATAACTGCACTCCCATGTTCATTGCATCTCTATTTACAATAGCCAAATTGTGGAACCATCCTAAGTGTTCACTGCCGGATGACTGGGTAAGGAAAATGTGGTATAATATACATGATGGAATACTACTCAGCCATAAAAAGGAATGAAATTCTGCCATTTGCAGCAACATGGATGAGTATGGAGAAAATTAAGTGAAATAAGTCAGAAAAGGAAAGAGAAATACTACCTGTTCTCAGGCTTAATTTGGTGCTAAAAAAGAAGGAAAGGAAGAAAGAAGCAAATTAAGAAAAGACCACAAAAATACATTGAACATACAGAAGGATTGAACAAACATAAGGATACTAGGAATGGTGGGGATTGAGGGAATGGGTTGGGGAGTGATAGGTAGGGTAAAGGGAATAAAGAAAAGCCACTATTTGTAATAATGAATATGCTAATAATAAATAATAAAAATTAGAAATAAACAGATGACGGTACAAAAATTGTAGTGTATATACTGATTGATTACTACTCTGTCATGAAAAAAGTGTGAAATTCTGCCATTTGCAGCAACATAGATGAACTTAGAGAACATTACGTTAAGTAAATTAAGACAGGCACAGAAAGAGAAATAGTACACATCCTCAATCATCAGTGGAAGATAAAAGAAAGAGAGAGAGGGAAAGAGAGAGAGAGACATAGACAGACAGACAGACACAGAGCATCATAATGATACATTAAACTTTCCAAAAAAAAAAAAAAAGAGAGAGAGAGAGAGATAACAGACTGTGGTAATTAGAGGTGGAAAAGTGTTGGGGGGGAATTGGGGAGAAACTAGTTAAGGGTCACGATGATAGATTACATTTTGTAAACATGAGTTTACTAATTATCCTGATTTGGTCACCTCATATTCTACACATGTATTGACATAAGATTCTATACCCCACAAATATATAATCAATTATCTTACTATTAGAACAATGCATTTCTGTAATAGTTAGAGATTTTAGGCATTTTTCATATATATGTTGGCCATTTGTATGTTTTCTTTTAAGAAATGTCTCTTCAAGTTCATTGCCCATTTGTATTAGGTTTTTTTCTTGTGATTGAATAGCTTGAGTTCCTTTCTTATTATAAATATTAGTCCCTTATTCAATGTGTAATCTACAATTACATTTTCTCTATCCATGGAATGTCTCTTCACTCTGTTGATTGTTTCCTTTGCAGTTGAGAACCTTTCAAGTTTGATAAAATCTCATATGTCCATTTCTGCTTCTGTTGCTTGTGATATTATTTAACAAATCATTGCTCACACCAATATCATGAATGTTTTCCCCTGTGTTCTCTTCTACTAGTTTTATAGTTTTGGGTCTTATATTTAGGCCTTAAATCATTTTTAACTGCTTCTACTACAGGGGATGAAATGAGTCAATTTTCATTGTTCTGTATGTGGATATCCAGTTGTGAAAGGTGGATATCCACATAGAACTTATTGAAGATACTGTCCTTTCCCCAATATGTGTTCTTGGCACCTTTGTCAAAAATCAATTGGCCATAGATGTGTGGGTTTATTTCTGCATTGTCTATCCTATACTATTGTCAACATGTCTGTTTTTATTCCAGGACCACACTGTTTTGATTACTAGAGCTTTGTGATATATCTGTTTCTCCCTAGACTTTACATTTAAAGAAAATTTAGATTTATGAAGAAATTGAGCAAAAAGCACAGATAATTCCCATACCCACCCCACCCTGGGCGTGACTTCCCCCACCTCACTCCCTTCTGAGCCATGGAGCCTTGTCCAAGAGTGCTTCCATTAAAGCTTTTCTCAAACCCATTGCCTGGCTCCTTTCCTTACTTACTACTGCTGATTTGAACTTGACATCTGGTGCTAAAACCTGGAAGGAGGTTGATGCCCCACTCCAGTGGAAGGCCTCTCTCCTCTCGTTACCAGGACCTTATTTGAGCCCCATGCCTCAAGACACTGGGTAAGTTCCCAATTCCACGAACCAACCTGGGTGGCCCTGCCTGAAAACGTGGCCACATCAGGGCAATTCAACCAAGTCACCAGGTGACACCCATCTGGCACCTGAAGGTGGTGAGATGTCCCAATCTTCACAGTAGCTTCTTTTAATCCATTAGTAGCCTGGGAATCCAAACGGGGATGCCTATTTGAATCCCTGGCCTGCACAACAAGGAATCATGAAAACTGCTCAAGAAAAATCTAACCCTAAAACCCCTTTCGGGCTGAACACTGGTTGGCCTCTCACAGGATTTGAGGGACACCTCAGGCATTGCTGTTTGGGTGTGAGGGGGGCCAGACCCTCCAATATCAATTAAACAATCAGTCTCAATGACTCCTTTGGGGTATTTCCAGCTATCAGGTTTTCACAAATTTAAATAATTTCTGTGGTCCACAGGACAAGTGGTCCAAAGTTTTTACAGGTGGGCTTTTGGAGGCTATGCTCTCACCCCTTTCTCCTGTACCCTCTGTCTTCTGGGTTCTTAGCTCAGTTTTGGCTACACCACTCCTGGCACCTGGAGGTCTCTTTCCCCTTTTTAGTCTTGTTTTTTGTCAATTGCAACTGCTTCATTCTTTCTTCTGGAGTTCCCTTTATCCACTATCTGTTACCCCCTTTTTACTCACTGCCTGTTTCACCTTCGGTCAACTGTAACTGCTCTGCCCTTGTCTCCAGAGCTCCTGGAGCTCCCTTTATCCATTACCTGTTTTACTTTCAGTTTACTGTAACTATTTTGTCCCCATCTCCAGAGCTCCTGGAGCTCCCTTTACCTATTTTACATGTGCTCGCTGGTTTCTCCCCTACTCTTGTCTTTTAAGTTCCCCCACCTGGATTGGACCACATTTTTTACTTTCTTTTTCCCTTTCTCTCTCTTCTTCTTTGTCTTAGCCAGGATCCACAGTTATTTTCCTTACCTTTACCGGTTTTGAGCCTTTTTTCTGGGGTTGCCCAGCAGGAATTATGGAAACTGTCCAATCTAAATTCCTTTAGGGTGCACCGGCCTCTCCTTCTTAAACGCCTGGAGTTCTGCTTACATTTCCAAGCTCCTGGAGCTCAATCATAACTTCTTGTCTGTTTCTCCTTCCTCCATCTTCTACAGACATTGTTAACCTCCTGACCCTTTTTTTTTACTTCCGCTTTGGAACCAGACCAGGTTTCATTTTCAAATAACTGTCTTCTTTCTGAATTCAACTTTAACTTCTTCCTTCTCCTTGGAGCTCCTGGACCTCAACTCTGACTTCCTACCTGTTTGCCTTTGAGCTCCTGGAGCTCATCTTTGATTTCCTATCTACTTGACCTTTTCCTCCTGACCCCTCTACCTGTTTCTCTGACTTCCTACTTGTTTCTGATATTGCTCCTCTGACAGCCTTGCCCCCGCTGTGCTCACACCCCTCCCTACCTACCCACCCATTGCCATGTCCTCCTTGCTCAGACCACACCGCTCCATCAGCCCTGAAAACCCCTGAATCCTTCCCCCTTCTCCTCTGTCCAAACACCCTGAAAACCCGGCCAGTCTGCTGGCTCGGGGGCAAATTCCTCCTCCCTATTCAGAGCCTCCTTCTCCCCCTTCCCCTGCTCCTTCAGCACCTGCCCCATTGCCTCATGCCAACCCAGCACCTTCACCCCCCGTAACTTCACCCCCTTGCTTGCCTCTCATTTCTGCCTGGACACATCCCAAGTAATCCCACCTACCCCCGACCTAGTTTGCCCCTTAAGGGAGGTCGCTGGTGCAGAGGGAGTTGTTCGAGTTCATGCACCCTTCTCACTCCAAGACCTCTCCTAAATTGAAAAGTGGCTGGGTTCCTACACTGCTAACCTGGGAAACTATACCAAAGAGTTTCAATATTTAGCCCAAGCATGTGACCTAACATGGCATGACTTACATGTCGTCCAGACTACTACCCTCACAGCCAAGGAAAGGGATCACATCTAGGCTGCTGCCCAAGAACATGCAGATCAGGTCCATTTAACTGATCCAGTAGGGGCTTAGGCAGTTCCCACCGCAAACACTGTGTGGGACTATCAGAATGGCCAAGATGGCCCCGACTCCATGACCGCATGGTTCAGTGCCTCATCACTGGAATGCGGGCGACTGCTAATAAGGCTGTCAATTATGACAAACTGCCGGAAATCACCCAAAGTCCAGATGAAAATCCCGCTGTTTTTCTGAGTGGATTCACTGAAGTCCTACTCCAGGATATCCCTCTACCCCAGCAGAAGCCACTGTCATGGCCAACCATTTTATCTCTCAGTCAGCCCCTGATATTTGCAAAAAAATTAAAAAAGACTGAAGAGGACCCTCAAACTCTCATTCCCGACCTGGTGAGAATGGCATGTAAAGTTTTTAATGCCCGGGAGGAAACAGCCGAACTTAAAAGACAGGCCTGGGTCCAACAGAAGGTCCAACTCCAACCCCAAGCCTTGGTAGCAGCCCTGTGGCCGGCTGGCTCTGGGAGCCATCAGAAAGGGGTAACCCAGTGCACCCCCCTGGGGGCTTGCTTCAAGTGTGGCACTGGCAGACACTGGGCCCGTCAATGTCCAAATCCAAAGGAACCAACGTGCCCATGCCCTCAATGCTGGAGGATGAGCCACTGGAAATCTGACTGCCCCAGCATCGCAAGTACCCAGCAACTCCACACAGAGGAAACTCTGAGCAGGTAAGTCCTGCCTTCCATCTCCTTGGCCTGGATGACAACTGATGGGTCCCAGACTCAGAAACCCCTCTCACCCACACCGAGCCCAGGGTCATGCTCCAGCTAGCAGGTAAGTCCATTTCCTTCCTGTTGGACATGGGGGCTACCTTCCTACTCGGGCACCAGCTTCTCCTCCCCAGTGGCAGTCATGGGAATTGATGCCACCTCTTCTAATCCACGGACCACCCCACCCCTTTCCTGTAGCCTGGATGGGTTTCCCTTTTCTCATTCCCTCCTAATAATACCCTCCTGCCCCATCCCCCTCCTTGGCCAGGATATCCTTTACAATTTCTAGGCCACCATTTGTCTTTCCCTCTCACCCACTGTTTGCACCCACCTTATTTTGGTCCTACTTTCACCTGACCTTTCCCAACTGCCCCACTTCCCATTGCCGATAGACCCCCAGGTCTGGGATACTTCTAAGCCAATAGTAGCTTCTCACCATTCCCCAGTAAAAATACAATTAAAACATCAAACCACCTTTCCTTCCCATCCTCAATTCCCCATTTCAGAAACCCACCAAATAGGACTCAAACCCATCATAGATCAGCTCCACTAGCAGGGAGTCCTTATACCCATTAGCTCCCCCTGCAACAGCCCCATCCTCCCCGTAAAAAAGCCCACCAGAGCCTACTGCCTAGTGCAAGATTTAAGAACTATTAATGATGCCATAGTCCCACTCCATCCAGGCATCTCCAACCCATATACCCTGCTCTCCAAAATTCCCCCTACCAATTCCCACTTTTCCATTTTAGATCTGAAAGATGCTTTTTTCTCTGTCTCCCTTCATCCTGACTCTTATTTCCTTTTTGCCTTCACTTGGGAGGACCTGACACTCATACTTTGCAACAAACTACCTGGACTGTTTTGCCACAAGGCTTTAGAGACAGTCCCCATCTTTTTGGCCAGGCTTTAGCCAAAGATCGCAATCTTTACACTCTGAAGTACAGCACCCTCTTCTAATATGTGGATGACCTCCTTCTTTGCAGCCCC
The DNA here is from genome assembly GCF_027409185.1 of Cynocephalus volans. Taxonomy (NCBI): domain Eukaryota; kingdom Metazoa; phylum Chordata; class Mammalia; order Dermoptera; family Cynocephalidae; genus Cynocephalus; species Cynocephalus volans. Next base: position 154,509,308 of record NC_084463.1, read on the forward strand.
TCATTATTCTCTACCCAAGAGGAAACTGCCACCCTTCTCAATTTCCTTGTGTATAGGGGTTATCAGGTCACTCCTTCCAAAGCTCAACTTAGCACCCCCACAGTTTCTTACCTAGGCATATCCCTAATCCCCACTTCCAAGTCTCTTACAGGGGACCATATCTACCTCCTCCAGGATCTCTAACCTCCCCAGAGTGCCGATGGCATCCTCTCCTTTCTGGGCCTTGTGGGTATCTTCCAACAGTGGATCCCCGGTGTCTCCCTCCTAGCATGACCCTTATACAAGGCAGCTAAGGACACCCGCAGGGACCATTAACTGACCCCACCACAGTTAAACACCTTTTCTATAGGCTATGGGATTGTCTCACTGCAGGACCCACTCTGGCTCTCCCAGACCTTTCAAATCCCTTTCATCTATTTACAGATGCGCTTTCTGGCTTGGCTACCGGCCTCCTGGCCCAGCCTATAGGACTGGCCTATCGGGCAGTGGCATACATATCAAAACAGCTAGATGTCACGGTCCAAGGATGGCAGCCATGTCTCAGGGCGTTAGCAGCTGCTGCCTCTCTGACCAAAGAAGCTCTCAAGCTTACCTTGGGCCAAACCCTCACTGTCTTTTCCTCCCATCAATTGGGGAACCTGGTCAGCCACAAATCCCTTGCCCATTTGACTCCTTCCAGAATCCAACTGTACCACCTACTTTTCATCAAAAATCCCCAGATTTCTTTATCCACCTCACACCACTTAAACCCTGCAACCCTTCTGCCTACTCCCTGCACTACTCACGACCCTTTACATTCCTGTCCTCAACTTTTAGAGGACTTTATTCCCTCACACTCAGGGCTCTCTGACATGCCCCTATCTAATCCTGACTATGTGCTTTTCATAGATGGTAGTTCTTTCATTGCCCTGGATGGCCAGAGGCATGCAGCCTATGCTGTCATTACTCTAGATACCACCTCAGAGACTGTACCCCTTCCCCTCGGAACAACCTCTCCAAAGGCAAAGCTGATAGCCCTCACTCAGGCCCTCCACCTGTCCAAGGGACAACGGGTCACTATATACACAGATTCCAGATATGCTTTCCTCATCACCCATACTCACTCTGTCCTCTGGCAAGACTGATGATTCCTCACTACTAAGTGGACCCTAATAATCAATGAGCCCCTCATCTCAAAGCTACTTGAGGCCCTTAGCATCCCTACAGAGGTGGCTATCATTCACTGTCGTGGCCACCAGTACTCTAAAGACCCTATATCTAAAGGCAACAACAAAGCTGATTCCACAGCCCTGGGCTACAGCTCTAGGCTCCACCCCAGCTCCTCTCATTTTCCTCAGTACACCCCATTCCCCTTCATATACCGAAGAAGAAACTCAGACACTCAAGCAGTTGGGGGGAATTACTGGGGACAAGGGTTGGATTTTTATCCAAAATAAGGCCCCCCTCCTGGGACATCTAGCCTGCAGCATCATTACAGATGTCCACCAATCCCTCCACATTGACCCGAAAGCTTTATATCGGTTCCTCGAACCCTTTTTCCATAACCCACACCCCCGAAAGCTCATTGAGGAGGTTCATCAGTCTTGCAACACCTGTTCTGCTGTTAACTCTCAAGGGGGAATTTGCAGAGTGGGACCTAACCATCAACTCTGAGGCCATCAACCGGGGGAGGACTGGCAGCTTGATTTCACCCACATGCCACATCACAAAACCTGTCATTACTTACTAACTTTGGTGGACACCTTTACAGGATGGATAGAGGCTTGCCCCACAGCTCAAGAAACAGCGGACATGGTAGCCACTGTACTCACTGAACATATCATCCCAAGGTTTGGCCTCCCACAGACCTTACAATACAATTTGACAATGGCCCAGCCTTCCCCTCCAGTGTCACCCTGCAGGTCTCCAAAATTCTGAATGTCACCTGGAAACTCCACATTTCTTACCATCCCCAATCATCGAGTAAGGTTGAGAGCCAATGGCCTTCTCAAGGAACATCTTACAAAACTTTCCCTCGGGACCCACTTATCTTGGCTAACCCTCCTCCCGTTGGCACTTATAATGCTTAGGACCACCCCTAAGGAACCATCAGGCCCCAGCCCTTTTGAATTCCTCTATGGATGGCCCTTCCTGCTGACCCACAACTTTCCAGCCTCACCCCCGCCCCTTTTATCCTACCTACCCTACCTAACCCTTTTAAGGGCCCTTTTGTGGGCTCATGCTGACTCAATTACTCCCACCCCTGTGGGCCCCAATGTGGATACTCTCCAGGCTTTAACCCGAGGGGATGGCATCCTACTAAAAGAACCATATCCAAAAACCCTACAGCCCAGGTGGACTGGTCCCTACACAGTGGTTCTAACCACACTTACAGCTGCAAAACTCCTGGGACACCATCCCTGGGTACACCTTTCCAAAGTTGAGCACCCCCTCTCTGAGGCCCCCTCCCAAGATGTATGGACAGCCCAGCCCTTGGGGCCTACCCGGGTTCAGCTATCACATCACCATTCTCCTCCTGACCCTGTCTCTTAGTCCCACTGCTACTGATTCAGGGTACAGATATCAGTTTTGTTTACCAGAAACCTGGAAGATCAATCATCAGACCCATGCCAGACTTATTTCTACTACTGACTGCCAACTGCAGGGATGCCAGTACTCAGTTAATTTCTCTATCCCCGCTTTTAACTCTGCCCCATGAGGAAGCTCAAACCCCACTATCTGTTTTGTTTATGACCAAACACATTACAACTGCCACACTTACTGGGTTCAATCTAATGGTGGTTGCCCTTTATCATTATTGCACAATGCACACCGCCCAGCTGGATATTGCAGGTACCAAATGGGCCCAGTACTGCCTCACCTCTAACAGAAGAAACACCTATTACTTAACAATTCCAGACCCATGGGATGATGGCTGGGCCACTGGAGTCAATGCCAAACTGTACCGTTGGCCTTTCCAGTCTTACCCCGCCACTTCCCTTAACATTTACAGGGCCTACACACAGGTCATCCCTCAGGTCTTTTCTGTTCTCAGTAACCAGACTAGTGTTATCCTGGCACAGGAGCAACTCCTCCAAGAATACCTGCAGCTTGGCCCTCATCTAGGTCAAGACGTCTTCTCCTGGGTAAAGCTCATTCAACAGGGCATCACTATCACCAACCTTTGTGGCATGGGTAACTTGTCTCACTGCATTCTGTGTGCGGCTTTAGGTAAATCCCCATTGGTGGCTGTCCCCCTTCCTGGCCCATTTAATCTATCCACTCCCACTCCAACTCCTCAGGGGTTTTCACCCTTTCTCCAAAACATTCACTTGTTTACTAACCCCCAAGCTCCAATTTTGCCCTTCTTCTACTCTTCCCCTAATTCCTCTCTTTGCAATACAATCCAACCAAATGCCACCAGCCAACTTGCCTCCATTGCAGTTTTCTTTTGGTGCAATGGCAACCTCTCCAAGTCTCTCAATGCCTCTGCCTCCCTCTTTTGCCAGCTTGTTTCATTGGTCCCACAGCTCACTGTTTATAGCCAGGCCAAAATTATTGTCCTAGTTAATCCCCCAGAAAAACAAAAACATGCAGCTTTTCTCCCCCTAGTCCTCTGGGTCTCTCTGGCTTCTTACCCCGTGGCCATGGAGCCGGGCATAGGGGCTCTTCTCCACTCTGTAGATTCCACAGGGACGTTTCCAAAAGACTCCAGGTGGCTATTGAGGCCACAGCGGAGTCTCTAGCCTCCCTGCAGTGCCAGATCACATCGGTAGCTCGAATAGCCCTAAAGAACCAATGCACCTTGGACCTCCTCACTGCAGATAGAGGTGGCACCTGCATGTTCCTCAACAAAGAATGCTGTTACTACATCAATGAAACAGGCATGGTCGAAACCAATCTCCACACTCTCACCAAAGTTCGTGAGGCCCTTCTGACCTGGTACCACCCAAGAGACCCTACCTCACATCATTGGTGGCAAAACCCATTAAACACACGGCTACTCCATGAACTAAGCCCACTCCTTATTTTCGGGATATTTTTAACTGCAGTCCCTTGTCTCCTTTGCTTCATTCAGGAACAAATTTGAGAAGTGACTAGGGTATCCATCAACCAGTTTCTCCCCACTCTTACTTCCACGTGCCCACTTCCGACAGCCCCTATGATGCCCCTTACTCAGCAGGAAGTAGACAGATCTGAGTCATCGCTCTATAACAACAAAAAGGTTGCAATTTTGGGCCAATGGGACTGGGGGGACCGGAAGGCAGCAACAAAGTAGCAACAGAGCCTCCATCTTGTTAACCCCACCAGCCTCCATCTTGTTAACTGCACCCCTCCACCCCTTTACCCTCCCCTGAAGGCGGGAATCAGAAACTCAGCCCTGCTCAATTCCATACCATATGTGGGCAAAAAACCCACCAACAGCCCTCCCTTATAAATACCTGTTTGTATCTACCAAGGGCGAGAATTATCTGGCCTCACTGCCTTGACAGCCACAGAACCTCACCCGAGAGTGCTTCCATTAAAGCTTGCCTCAAACCCATTGCCTGGCTCCTTTCCTTACTTACCAACACTGATTTGAACTGGACAGAACCAATAATGACATGTAACTATTAAGTGAATTTTATGGTTGGGTTCTGTAACATATTTTGAAATTGGGAAGTGTAATGTCTCCAGCTTTGTCCATTTTAGTCAAGATTGTTTGGCTTTTTTGGCCTTTTATGGTTTCATACAAATGTTAGAATTGTTTTGTTTTTTTTTTTCTGTGAAAAATAACATTGGTTTTTTTGAACAGGTAGCATTCAATTTCTTGAATTCCTTGGAAAGTGCAGTGCAATAAACTTCCCGCCACCCAACACACTGAAGCTTAAAACCTGTTTTAACTGTCGAGGGTGGGAAATCCTATTATAAAAAGTGAAAGGCAGGGTCTTGAAGAATTTATAAAGCTGATAGTTTAATGGTGGTCACGGGCATGGTTCTGATTGTTTTAAAAGCTGAGCACATGAGAGTCTCTCTCTGTGCTTCCATCACCTTGCATTGTGACACTTTGTGTCACGGTCACCACCACTAGAAGAATTCCCTGGACTTTGATCTTACCAAGCTTCAAAATTGTAAGGAATATTTTTTTTCTCTATAAATCACCTAGTACCATGTATTCTGTTATAAGAAACAGAAACGAACTAATACAGGTAGTATAAATGTTTTAACAATACTAACTTTTCCAATTCATAAACATGGGATGACTTTCCATTTATTTGTTTCCACTTCAATTCCTTTCATTAATGCTTTATAGCTTTCAGTATACAGATCTTTTATTTCGTTTTAAAAAATTTATCCCTAAACATTTTTTATGCTACTTTAAATTGAATTTTTTTCTTAATTGCTTTCATAGATACATCATTGTTAATGTATAGAATTTCTACTGAGTTTTATTAATTTAATTTTATTTTGTCAATATACAATGTGGTTGATTATTGTGGCCCATTACTGAAACCTCCCTCTATCCTCCTCTCTCCCCCCTCCCTCCCAACAACATCCTTTCAGTTCTCTTGCCATATCAACTTCAAGGAATTGTAATTGCTGTGTATCCTTCCCTCCCCCACCCCAGGTTATTTGTGTATTTATCTTTTTTAAGCTCCCACACATATTTGAGGACATATGATATTTCTCATTCTGTGCCTGACTTGTTTCACTTTAAATAATTGTCTCTAGGTCCATCTATGTTTTTGAAAATGACAGTATTTCATTCTTTTTTATTGCACAGTAGTATTCCAATGTGTAGCTATACCACGTTTTCCATATCCACTCATCTGATGATGCACATTTGGGCTGGTTCCAACACTTAGCTACTGTAAAGGGTGTTGCAAAGAACATTGGAGAACAGGTATAGCTACGACTTCGTGTTTTCCATTCCTCTGGGTATATTCCCAACAGTGGGGTAGCTGGGTCATATGGTAGATCTATCTGCAATAGTTTGAATAACCTCCATACCATTTTCCAAAGAGACTGCACCATTTTGCAATCCCACCAACAGTGTATGAGAGTTCCATTTTCTTGCAACCTTTACAGCATGTATCATTCACAGTCTTTTGGATATCAGCCATCCTAACTGGGGTGAGAAGGTATCTCAATGTGGTTTTAATTTGCATTTCCGAATGCTGAGTGATGTTGAGCATTTTTTCATGTGTTTGTTGGCCATCTGTATATCTTCCTTTGAGAAAAGCCTATTTAGCTCTTTTGCCCATTTTTTAATTAGGTTACTTGTTTTTCTATGGTAAAGTTGTTTGAGTTCCTTGCATACTCTGGGTATTACTCTTTTGTCAGATGTATATTTTGCAAGTATTTTCTCCCACTCTGTTGGTTGTCCTTTAACTCTGTTAATAGAAGATTTTTAGTTTGATATAATCCATTTTATTTATTTTTCCTTTGGATGCCTGTCCTTTGGAGGTGTATTCATGAAGTCTGTGCCCAGTCCTACTTCCTGAAGTGTTTCTCCTATGTTTTCTTTAAAAAGTTTTATTGTTTCAGGGTGTATATTTAAGTCTTTAGTTCATTTGGAGTTGATTTTAGTATATGGTGGCAAGTATAGGTCTAGTTTCATTCTCCTGCATATGGATATCCAGATATCCCAGAACAATTTGCTGAATTGCCAGTATGTTCCTTAGTGTTTAGGCTTGGTGCCTTTGTCAAAGATCAGATTTCTGTAGGTGTGTGGGTTGATTTCTGGATTCTCTATTCTATTCCATTGATGAGTGTGTCTGTTTTTTATGACAGAACCATGCTGTTTTGGTTATTATAACTTTGTAGTATAATTTAAAGCCAGGTAGTGTTATGACTCCAGCTTTATTTATTTATTTATTTATTTTGCTCAGAATTGCTTTGGTTATGTGTGGCCTTTTGTCATTCCATATAAATGTCTGGATAGGTTTTTCCATTTCTGAGAAAAATGTCATTGGAATTTTGATGTGTATTGCATTGAATTTATATATCACTTTGGGTAGTATGGACATTTTCACAATGTTGATTCTTCTAATCCAGGAGCATGGGCCATCTTTCCATCTTCTTGTGTCCTCGTTCATTTCTCTCAGCAGTGCTTTGTAGTTCTCATTATAGAGATTTTTCACATCCTTTGTGAACTCTATCACTACATATTTTATTTTTTGGGGTGGCTATTGTAAATAGGCAAGCTTTATTGATTTTTGTTTTTGCATGTTCACTTTTGGAGAATAGAAATACTACTGGTTTTTGTGTGTTGAATTTGTATCCTGCTACTTTGTGAAAATTGTTTATCAATTACAAGAATTTTTGTGTGGGGGTTTTAGGCTGTTTGATATATAGGATCATGTCATCTGCAAACAGGGACAGTTTGACTTCATCTTTTCCAATCTGGATGCCCTTTATTTCCTTCTCTTCTCTGATTGCTCGGGCTAGTACTTCCAACACTATATTGAATTAAAGTGGTGGGAGTGGGCATCCTTTTCTAGTTCCTGTACTTAAAGGAAAAGCTGAAAGCTTTTCAACATTATATTGACAGTGGGTTTATCATAAATGGCTTTAATTATATTGAGATACTTTCCATCTATACCTACCTTATAGAGAGTCTTTAAATGAACGAGTGTTGAATTTTATCAAATGCTTTTCCAGCATCTATAGAGTTGATCATATGGTCCTATTGTTTGATTTTATTGATATAGTGTATCACATTTATTGATTTGTGTATGTTGAACCAACCTTGCATCCCTGGGATGAATCTCCCTTGATCGTGGTGTATAATAATTTTGCGTACGTGTTGCTGTATTCTGTTAGCTAGTATTTTATTGAGGATATTTGCATGTATATTCATCAAGGATATTGGTCTGTAGTTTTCCTTTTTTACTTGTATCTTTACCTGGTTTTGATATCAGGGTTAAGTTTGCTTCATAGAATGAGTTTGGGGAATTGGTACTTTTTCAATCTTTTGGAATAATTAGTAGAGAATTGGTGTCAGTTACTCTTTGAATGTTTGGTAGAATTCTGATGTGAATAAATCTGGTCCTGGGCTTTTCTTTTTTTGGAGTCTTCTGATAACATCTTCAATCTCTTTTACTGTTATTAGTCTGGTCTGATTTTTTACATCTTCTTGGCTAAGTTTTGGTCATTTGCGTGTGTCCAGAAATTTATCTATTTTCTCCAGATTTTCAAATTTGTTGGCATATAGCTGTTTATAGTAGTATCAAATGATTCGTGTATTTCAGATATATCAGCTGCAATATCACTTTTTTATTTCTAATTTTTGTTTTCCGTGTCTTCTCTCTTCTTTTATTAGTTAGCCCTGCTAATGGATTGTCAATTTTATTTATCTTTTCATAAAACCAAATTTTCATTCATTTTTTTGATATCATTTTTGGGTTTCAATGTCATTAAGTTCTGCTCTGATCTTAATGACATCTTTCTGTCTGCTAACTTTGGGTTTGGATTGTTCTTATTTTCTAGTTCTTTAAAGTGAAGTATTAGGTTGTTCACTTGCCATCTTTACATTCTTCTGAAGTAAGCATTTAATGCAATAAATTTCCCCCTTAGTACTTCTTTTGCAGTATCCCATAGGTTTTGATATGATGTATCATTGTTTTCATTAGTTTCAGTAATTTTTTGATTTCCTGTTTGATTTCTTCTTGGACCCATACATCATTAAGTAGAATGCTGTTTAATTTCCAAGTGTTTGTATAGTTCCCAGAGTTTCATTTGTTATTGATTTCTAATTTTACTTCATCATGGTCTGAAAAAAATACATGTTATAATTCCAATTGTTTTGAATTTGTTGAGACTTGATTTGTGACCTAACATGTGATCTATCCTGGAGAATGATCCATGTGCTGATGAGAAGAATGAATATTCTGAGGTGGTTGAATGGAATGTTCTGTAGATATATGCCAAGTCCAATGGGTCTAGAGTGTTATTTAGATCTTGTGTTTTTCTGCTGATTCTTTTCTTGGATGAACTTTCCAGTATTGTTAGTGGGCTGTTCAGTTTGCCTCCTATTGTGGTATTTCCTTCTTTGGGTCTAATAGAGTTTGCTTTATAAATCTTGCTGCTCCAACATTGGGTGCATATGTATTTATGACTGTTATGTGTTCTTGATGGATCAATCCTTTTATCATTGCGTAGTGTGCCTCATTATCTCTTTTTATGGTTTTTAGGTTAAAGTGTATTTTATCAGAGACAAGAATAGCTACTCCAGCTCATTTTACATTTCTGTTTGCATGGTAAATCTTTTTCCATCTTTTTCCTCTTAGTCTATGTGAGTCTTTATAGGTGAGGTTGGTGTCTTGAAGGCAGCATATACTTGGTTTCTCCTTTTTAATCCAGCCAGCCAGTCTGTGTCTTTTGACTGGGGAATTTAATTCTTTTACATCGAGCTGTTGTTGAAAAGTGTTGATTTACACCTAGCATTTCATTAATTTTTGTTTGATTGTCTTGAGTGTCTTTGTTCCTTTCGTTCTGATTTAATGTTTGTCTTCTGTATTTGTTTGTTCCTTGGGTTGTAGATAAACATTTTTTTTCTCTTCATTGTTGGCATTTGAATTTTACTTGTGGGTTTTGATTTTCCTTAAGTTTTTTTTTTGGCAGTTATACTTATTTTTCAGGTACCAAACCCAGTATTCCCTTGAGAATGTCTTGTAAGTGTGGTCTTGTGGTAGCAAACTCCTGCACTACTTCTTTGTCTGAGAATTATACTACTTGCCCTTCATTTCAGAAGGATAGCCTTGTGGGATAGAGTATTCTTGGCTGGCAATTTCTGTCTTTTACTGTGTTCGGTATATTATCCCATTCCTTTCTGGCTTTTAGGGGTAGTGATGAAAAGTCTGATGTTAGTCTGATTGGGGCTCCCCTATAGGTGACCTGATGATTCTCTCTTGCAGCTTTTAAGGTTCTCTCTTTGTCTTTGAATTTTGCCAATTGACTATAACATGTCTTGGAGAAGACTTTTTTGGGTTGAATCTGTCTGGGGATCTTTGAGCTTCGTGAATCTGAAGATATGTGTCTTTTCCTATACCTGGGAAGTTTTCTGCAACTATTTTGTTGAATATGTTTTCAGTGCAATCTCCTTTTTCCTCCCCTTCTGGAATGCCCATGTCTCAGATATTTGAGCACTTAAGGTTGTCTGATATATCTCTTACATTTTCTTCAATGTTGTTAATTCTTTTTTCTTTTTCTTTCTTTCTTTCTTTTTTTTTTTTGACTGTCTGTGTTATTTCAAAAAGCCCATCATCAAGGTCAGAAGTTCTCTCTTCTGCTTCTGCAAGTCTGCTGGTTAAACTCTCTGTTGTGTTTTTTATTTTGTTGAATGAATTCTTCAGCTTGGCAAGCTCTGCTACATTTCTTTTCAGGGTATTCAATTCCTTGTCCATTTCATTCAGATCCTATATTCTTTTCCTCATTTCATTGTGTTGTCTAGCTTGGTTTTCTTGTATCTCATTTAGTTTCCTTAGAATGATCACTTGAAATTCCTTGTCAGACATTTCAAGGGCTTCTTGTTCTATAGGAGTGCTTGAGAATTATTACCATTTGTTGGTGTACTTTCTTGATTTTTCATATTTCTGGTATCTTTCCTTTGATGTTTAGTCACTGTGGCATGGGATTTCATGGTCCACTGGTTCGACACTATTGTCTGGCTAGGATGCTGCTGGGGTTGCCAGTTTAGCATGGCTGCATCAGTGCCTCAGTTTCTGCTCGGTTGCCTGCTGGTGCCTCTGGTGCGTGGTCGCCTTGGGCCTTGGGCCTCTTTCAGGAGGTGACTCTCTGGGTATATAGTCTTTGCAGATCTTGGACCTCTCTACATGGGCACTTCTCTGATTGGTTCACTTGGCCAGGCTGGGGATTGATTCAGGCAGCAGTGGTGGGTCTAACTACAGGGGCATGTTCTGGCACCACAGGGCACCTGGTCTCCATGGATCTTAGGCCTCTATGGCTGGGTGCTTCTGTGGTTGGTGTGCACTCGGCCAGGCTTGGGATGGAGTCGGGCTGTGACAGTGAGGCCTACCTGCAGGGTCACACACTGGCACCACAGGGCACGTGGCCCATGGATCTTGGACCTCTCTGACTGGGCGTCTCCTCTACTCAATTTTGTAAGTTGATTATTATCCTGAAATTTCACTGTATTTGTTCATTAGTTATAATATTTTATGGTGGAGCCTTTGAAATTTTCTATATATAACATCATGTAGTCAGCAATCAGAGATAATTTCACTTGATCCTTTCCTATTTGAATGCTTTTTATTTCTTTTTGGCCTAATTGCTCTGCCTAGGACTTCCTGTGCTGCATTCAATACAAGTGGTGAGAGTGCACATCTTTTTCTCCTTCCTGATCTTAAAGGAAAAGCCTTCAACTTTTCACCATTAGATATATTAGCTGTGGGCTTGTTATATATGGCCTTTATTGTGCAGTGATATATTGCTTCCATGCCTAATGTGTTGAGAGCTTATGTCATGAAAAGATGTTGAATTTTGAAGAATAGTTTTGTATGTCTACTGAGATGATCATGTCACTTTTGTCTTTTATTCTGTTAATGGGGTATATCACATTTATTGATTTGTGTATGTTGAACCATATTTGCATCGAAGGAAAAATCCAACTTGATCACGGTAAATGGTCCTTTTAAAGTACTGTTGAATATGGTTTGCTAAAATTTTGTTGAGGTTATTTGCATCTATGTTCATCTGTGATATTGGCCTGTAGTTTTTTATTCTTGCAGTGTCTATGTTTGTCTTGGAATCAGGGATAATCCTGTTTTGAAAAATGTGAGTGTACTCAGCCTCTTGAATTTTTTTGAATACTTTGAGAAAAATTGGTATTAGCTGTTCTTTATTTTTATTTTTTTCTACACTTTTTAAAATTTTACTTATTTATGGGATACAGAGTCAACTGTCAGTATTTTGGTACAGTATGTGATGATCAAATCCGTATTATTAGCATGTTCATCATTACAAATTGTAATTACACTTGTGTCCCTTACCCAATTACTTCCTAACAGCCCTCCACTCCCATTTCCTGTCTCTAGTAGTTATAAGCCTGTTCTCTCCTTCAGAAAGTTCAATGTTATGTTGTGGTTCATTCGTTCTTTATTTTGTTGCTCCCACATTAGAGTGAGGATATGTGGTAATTCTCTTTCTGTGTCTGGCTTATTTCACTTAAAATAATTTTCTCTAAACTCATCCACGTTGCTGCAGATGTCAGAATTCTGTTCCTTTTTGGCTGAGTAGTATTCTGTTGTGTATATATACCATATTTTCCTTATCCAGTCATCTGTCAATGGACATATAGCTTGGTTTCATATCTTGGCTATTGTAAATAAAGCTGCGATGAACATGTGAGTGAAGGTTTCCCTTCGACATGATGATTTCCCAGGAGTGGAATGCTGGATCATATGATAGTTGCATCTGTAGCTGTCTGAGAAACCTCCATGTTTTTCGTAATGACTGTACTAATTTACAGTCCAACCAAAAGTGTAGAAGAGTTCCACTTTCTCCAAATTCTTTCAACAATTTGTTATTCTCTTTTTGATTATAGACAGTCTAACTGGGGTGAGATGTTATCTCAGTGTGGTTATGATTTGCATTTCCCTGATGATTAGTTATGCTGAGCTTTTTTTTTATGTAACTGCTGTTCGTTTGTATCTCTTCATTTGAAAAATATCTATTCAGCTCTTTTGCCTATTTTTCTATTGAATCTTTTGATTTTTAGTGTGAACTTATTTAAGTTTTTTCTTTTTCTGGATATTAATTTTTTGTTGAAACGGATAGCTTCCAAATAATTTCTCCCGTTCTGTTGGTTGCCTTTACACTCTGTTGATTGTCTCGTTTGCTGCGCAAAAGCTTATTAGTTTGATATAGTTCTATTTATTTTTTTATTTTGTTGTTTGTGCTTTTTCTTTCTTATTCATAAATTGTTTGCCTAGTCTTATGTCCTGAAGTGTTTCCCCTTTGTTTGCACCTTGAAATTTTATAGTTTCAGGTCTTCTACTTCAGTCTTTAATACATTTTGAGTTGATTTTTGTGTATGGTAAGAGCTATAATTCTAGGTTTTTTCTTCTACACATGGATATCTAGCTTTTCCAGCACCATTTACTGAAGAAGCCCAATGTAAGTTCTTGGAGCCTTTGTCAAAGGCCAGTTGACTGTAAGAACTTGGGTGACGTCAGTGCTCTGTATTCTATTCCATTGGTCTATGTGGCTATTTTTATGCCAGTAACATGCTGTGTTGGTTACTATAGCTTAAAGTGTGATTTGATATCAAATAGCATAATGCCTCCATATTTTTTCTCTTTCAGATTGCTTTAGCTACTCAGGCTCTTTTGTTGTTTCACATGAAGTTTAGGATTGTTTTTTCTATTATGGTGAGGAATGTTGCTGGTATTTTGTTGTGGATTGCACTCAATCTGTAGGTCTCCATTCGTAGTATGGACATTCACATTAATTTTTCCAATCCATGAACAAGGAATGTCTTTCCATTTTTCGTGTCCTCTCTAATTCCTTTCAACAGAGTTTTGTAGCATACATTGTAGAGTACTTTCATCTCTCTGGTTAATTTTTTTCTTAAGTATTTTATTCTTTGGTAGCTACTATAAGTGAGCTTTCTTTCTTGATTTCTTTTGCTCCTTGTTCTTTGTTGGTCTATAAGAATGCTGTTCATTTTTGTACATTGATTTTGTTTCCTGCAACATTACTTAATTCAGTTATGTGAGTGTCACCTCTCTCAGGGTGATGGAGATGCAAAGGATTACTCAAAACCCATTTCTCCTGAGCGGTGAGAAGCCCGAAGCGGTTACCCCCAGGAATAATTCGTTCAATAGAAGAAAGATCCTGGGAATAGCCCCAAATCAGCTTTTCTCTCTGTTTTTATTCTCCAGTCAAGAAAGTTACAGAAAAGGAACATAGGTGGTTACAAAAAAACAATCAGAGAATCTTCGTACTTTTGCATCATAAGATTTAGCTGCACCCAGGACATCTGCTCTTAGAGCATTTTTGCTGTGTTACAATTTTTTAAAAATCTACAACAGAGACTTTAGTCCTGGGAAAGTGTCCTGCTTTTTCCCAAGCTTAGCATTTCTATGTGTTAGGCCCTATGAAATACATTTGCATTATTCATGTTGGTATCCTGCACATGTTAGCACTTCTTTAAAAGTTGGGTAGAATTCATCAATGAAGACATCCACTGTTGGGCATTTTATTTTATTTTGTCCTGATGGGAGTATTTTAATTACACATTCCATCTCCTTACTCTCATTTAGATTTCCATTTTCTTTGTAATTCAGTCTTGGTAGGCATATATTTCTAACAATTTATCCATTTCTGTTAGGTTGTCCAACTTATTGGCATATAATTGTGTATAGCAGTTTCTTATGATCCTTTTATTTCTGTTACCAGTTGTGATGACTTACCTTTCATTTTTGATTTTACTTATTTGAGTCTTCTCCTTTTTTCCTAATTAGTTTATTGAAGGATTTCTCAATACAGTTTATTTTTTTTTAAAAAAAAGAAAAGAGTTTTGCTAATCTTTTCAATCATGTCGTATTTTCTGTTGTATTGCGATTTGGTTTTCTGGAACAGGGGTACTTCCTCCCTGCACACATGACACTCATCATTTCCTAAGTCATGCACAGTCTCTACGAAGTTACCATGGAGCATGCTCCAGGCCCACCTATACACAGCAATTCCTGACTATGATTTCTTTTTAACCTCAAAGAATATGCCCTACCATTGAATTAAAAGAGCTTCCTTCCTCCTATCATTCTTTCCTCCCATTCCTTTTTTACTAATTTCTTCCTTCAACATGCTCAAAGGGTAGGGTGGAAAAACAAAGTCATTTGAGAGGAAACACAGACAAATATTGTCCCACTCCTGCTCTTTCTCTCTTTCCCCTTCTCTTTTTCTCTCTCGATCTCTCTCTCACTCACACACTTTCTTTCCGTGTCTCTGTTTGAGACCAAAGTTATAAAATATTTCTTTATTTTTTTTATAATTGTATATCTAATTTTGTGCATTAATTGACTATATTTTTATTGAAATACAAGTAAAGGCTCAAAAGTTAAAAATAAATATAAGAAATCAAGAATGTTTGTGAAGTAGAGAACAGGATGCGCAGCATCCGGGGGTCTTGTCATTCTGCTACATATAGTACCTGTCAGCATCTCTGTTTTCAAAACTCCAAATCACTTTTAGGGTATAATATATCTCGGTTCTAATCACAAAAACTGTCTTTCTAAATGGGATTTAATGTTGGTGGCGCTACCTGCAACAGATCATTTAGTGGCGGCAACTCAAAACAATGGCAACAACAATCAAGGAATCCAGGTTCCCACTTTTCCCTACCTACCAATTTTTGTGATCTGCAAGAGCTTACTTACATATGCTTGCTTCCATCTTCCTTATAGTGATAATAGCTGCCCAAATATTAATCTTACTCAAGTAAATATGTTGCCTCTTTATCAGCCTCTTGAGGGCCTTTTTGATATCCTTGTTCCTCAGACTATAGATCAGAGGGTTCAACAGGGGAATAAAGATAACATAGAAAATGGACAGCACCTTGTGCTTCATGGAGTGGCTAGAGCCAGGATGCATGTACACAGAGAGGCATGTGCTATAGAAGAGCATCACAGCAGCCAGATGGGAGACACAGGTGTTGAAGGCCTTGGCACTTCCTTTAACTGAGGATATTTTCAGGATGGAAGCTGCAATGAAACCATAGGATAAGAGGATAACAAACAAAGAACCCAACCCCACAAAAATAGCTACCAGGAAAACAATCAGTTGGCACATGAATGGATTGGAGCAAGATAGAGAAATAACCTGAGTTATGTCACACAAGAAATGTTGAATGATATTTGGTCCACAGTAGGAGAGATGAAAACAAGGGACTACATGAACTAAGCTACTGAGAAAACCACTAGCACAGGCCCCAGCAATCATCTTCCAACAGCGGCCGGGTACCATGATGGCTGAGTACTGCAGAGGGTTACCTATGGCAACGTACCGGTCATAGGCCATGGCAGCCAAGAGGCAGCACTCAGCCAGACCCATCCAGGCCCCGACAAAATACTGAGTGGCACAGGCCATGAAGGAAATTATTTTCTCATCTCTTAAGAAGTCTGAGAGCATCCTTGGGCTGATGGAGGAAGAATAGCAGATGTCTATAAATGACAGGGAACTGAGAAAAAGGTACATAGGTGTGTGCAGGTTGGAATTGATCTTGATGACAATGATAAGACACAGGTTCCAGATGAGAGTCCCAAGGTAGATGCCCAGAAAGACTGGAAAGAGGATGAGCTGCAGCTCTTTTTCATCTGAAAGTCCCAGGAGAATAAACATGGCCACAGAGGTGTGGTTCTCAACCACTTCCATAGATTTGTTTGGTGCCATCTGCTGAGAAAAGGGGCAGAGAAGGAAGTATTTTTATTCCCATAAATAAAAGGAAATACAAATAATTTTTTTCAGTCAGGCTCCTGGCTAAATATGTAACCTTGAATCATCAAGGTTGAGTTAGCTTGTGCTGTCCATGCATAATCAACAACTGTAACTTTAAAACTTTGATAAATATTATCACTCTGTCTATGGGACAAAAGACCGCAAATCATCATTAGTATGATACCATGTAAAATTTTGTGTTTCTCGTGCCAGGTTTTGCAAATATATGAGACTTTGGAGATTGGTCAATGAGGAAAATACTGTCATTTCTCTATATGGTGTAATAGAACAATATTGCTCAGGCATGGATCTGCCATTCACTCAATGCTTGGAGACACCCCAGAATTATTCTGTGCCTTCTGTGTAAAATGACGATGCTGGAGTAGGTCCTCTATAAAATGTCTTCAAAAACTAACATTCAATATATTTATAATCAGGGAGTATTGACAATTCTCTTACTGCTTTTCTTTTCTCATAAAGCCTGGAGAGATAAAAGAATAATGTAGCAGGATGATGTGAAACGTGACGTACCAAGAATCAGCTTAGAAATAGATGTGACTTAACTGACTTAATGACTCTAGAAAGGCTCCTGAGAAGTTAAAAAGAGATGATGAAGGAGCCATTATGATCACAACTTGCAGGTGCATGTTTTTCTTTTCTCAAATCAGAGATATTTATGAGGTATATTTTCTAGGACAGTGATTTTTAGTCTTCTTGTCGTCATTGACACTTTTAAAAAACTTTTGTAATCTCTGAACCCTTTATCCAGGAAACTGTGACTACTTGCCACTTTTCCATACAGTTTTTCTGTCTGTTGTTTTTTTGTTTTTCGTTTTTGTTTTTGTTTTTGGGTTTTTTGGGGGGGTTTTGTTTGTTTTTTTGATTCTCAATTGCCCTCAAGTCTATCCTTGGTGCTCAAGTTAAAGACTTTTCTCCTACAATGGTGAGTGACTCGAACTCATGTAAAGGTTAAGATACTTAGCTGAGAAGATTATGGAAAGTTGTTGAAGAAGAGGAACCCAGGATGTGTCCTTTCCTCAGAAGAAGAGCAGAATAGGCCCAGTGCTACTACCACTACACTCACTGCTGAACTCGCTGGTGACTTGGTCAGGATCCAGTACCATCGCCCACCTTCCCACAGTGAATTTTGCACTGTCCATGGCTGCTACCACCTACAATGTTGCTCCCTCTGGTAGCCATCCCAACTGGTGCTGTAGCACTGCCCAGGCTAGCTTTTTACAGGATCCCTGCACATTCTGCTGCACCAGTCAGCATGGCCATGATTGGGACCTCTGCCACAGCCTCCTGAAGTGCAGCAGCCATCTCTAGAGTCCACGCTGCCACCACAGACACATCAGCCACACTGGGGACCTTTGCCAAAGCTGCCGCAACAGACAGCCCTGCTATGCATGGGAATCCCTGCCATAGTTGCATACAGTGTGGTTTCCCCCACCATAGCCATCACACCAGCCAGACCAGCTGGGTGTGGGACTCCCTGATGATGCTGAAGTAGTAGCCAGCCTGACTGGCCTGGGACCACTGCCCGCAGTGCAGGGCCCATCCCCAGCAGCCATCTACATCTCCACATCCACTAGACCATTTGCATGCAGGACCCCTGCACAAGCTGCCTACCCAGCCAACCCAACAATACATGGTTCTCCTGCCACACCTGCCTGAAGAGTGACAGCCATTGTCAGAAGCTGTCCACATCTCTGCCCAGGCCAGGCCAGTCATGCACCAGACCCCCGCCAATCTGCCTCACCAGTAAGCCCTGCTATACTGTGGACCCTAGACCTAGTTGCATGCAGTGCAGCTGCTACCACTCTAGCAATTACACCAGGTGGATCAACAGGAAATGGGCCAACCTGCCACCACCTACAGTGCTCTCCCACAGCTGCCATGTCACCGGTGCACCAATCAGACGACCCACATGCAATCCCTCTCCACATCATTGCACCAGCCAGCCAGGTTGTATGTGAGATCCCCTGCCCAAGCTGTTGCACAAGCCAGACAGGCTGAGCATTGAATTCCCACCATAGCCACTTTCAGTATGGCTGCTGCCTCCACCATCACACCAACAAGTCTGGCCATGTGTGCGATCTCTGCCCATATCATTGCAGCAGTCAGACTGGTGATGGGTGGGACTTGATGTTGGCACTGAAGCAGTAGCCAGCCCTGGGTGTGGGACCCAGGTTACTACTGCCTGCACCAGTGCTTCCATTGCTGCCACTTCTGGAAGCCATACACACTACAAACATTGCCACTTCACCAATCAGACTTGCAATGAGCAGGACCCACAACTGGCACCATGCATTGACACAGGAAAACTCACAAACAGAGCCTCCAGAAAGAGGTAAGCCAGCACAAACCCACATCTCAGCAGCCAAAACCACAGGGAGAATTACACTCATGTGCAGTAAGCACAACTGCCCTGACCTAGGGAGAGACACACAGAGAACCTGGAGAGTACAAAAACCCAGGATAGCCAAATAGTGTACAGAGAAAATTTCCAGCCACCACCAACCCATCCCTCAACCAGCGGAAACAAGGTTCCAGGAGAAGCCTTGGCCTACAGGAACAAGGAAAGAGAAAGCTCACCCAGGGTCATCCATTCAAAATGGGGAGATACAGTATAGTTCAGTGCACCCATCAGGGTCACAAGATACTAGCTGAGGAGCCAACAGTTTGCCTAGCATCACGCACCCCAATTTAATAGTGACAAGTAACTCTGGCACTTTGCCCAAGACCTCAAGAGCTCACTCGAGTCCTCAATGTCCCAACACAGTGTCACTAACCACCACAAGAAATCACAAAATGCCCTGGTGCCTACACCATGGAGGCACTCAAACATTAAATATGGCAGAATGATCCACAAAGACACTGCACTACTGTGGCTGTCAAGAACAAATACTAAAACACCTTACTCAGCAGTCAATACAAAATACATCTACAAGAGGAAATATCTATCCTCAAAGACCAAATTACAGTCATAGAAGAGGCAAATGCTCTATTAGCTGACTAGACATCAACACAGAGGGACTAGAAATATAAAAAGTCAACAAAATATGACACCACCAAAGTAACAAAATACTTTTCAAGTACCAGACCCCACAGAGCAGGAAGCCCTTGAAATGCCTGCAAAGGAATTCCAAGGAACAATCTTAAACAAACTCAATGAGATACAAGAAGATTCAGTTAGACAACACAATGAAATGAGGAAAATAATCCAGGACTTGAAGGAGGAAATTTACAAAGAGATAAATATCATAAAAAAGAACATAGCAGAAGTCCTCAAACTGAAAGACTTATTTAATGGAATAAAATTTACAATTGAGAGTATGAGCAGAAGGCTAGAGCACGTGGAAGAAATAATTTCTGATCAGAAAGTCAGTATTTTTGAAATAACCCAAGTAGACCGAAAGAAAAAAAAAAACAGAAGAAAAAAAAAGAATCCAAAAAATAAGGAAGATCAAAGAAAGATAACAGACCACCTTAAGCACACAAACATTCAAATCATGGGTGCTCCAGTGGGGGAGGAGAAAGGAAAAGGCATTGAAAATATATTCAGTGAAATAATACTAGAAAAGTCTCAGGTATTGTCAGAGATAAGTTATTCCAAGCCAAGAGGCTCAAAGGACCCTAAACAGATTCAACCCTTAAAAGGTCCTTTTCAAGAAACATTATATTCAAACTGCCAAAAGTCAAAGATTAAGAGACAATCTTAAAAACAGCAAGAGAAAAGCATCAAGTTACCTATATGGAAATCCCAATCAGACTAACAGCAGACTTCTCAACAGGAACTCTGCAGGCCAGAAGAGATTAATATAAAATATTCAAAGTACTAAAAGAAAAAACAAAACCGCCAGCCAAGAATACTATGCCCAGCAAGGTTATCCATCAGAAATGAGAGGGAAATAGTGTATTTCCCAGACAAACAAACACTGTGGGAAATCACTACCACATGACAAGCTCTACAAGAAATTCTTAAGGGAGTCCTGCACCTGAAACCCCCCAAATGGTAATCACTACTGTGTATACACAAGGAAGAACAAACACCACTATTAGAGCAGATATGCAAATGAGAAGGAGAAAGAAACTGTACCATACCTCCTTGAAAAACAAATGAGTACCATAGACAAACAATGAAAGAGGAAGAAAGGAACAAAATATAATTAAATCAACCATTTAAAAATCAGTTAAATGTCTGGATTAAGACACTACCTTACAGTAACAACACTAAATGTATATGGATTAGATCCACCACTCCAAAGACAGACTGGCTGATTGTATTAAAAAGCTAGATCCAACTATATGCTGTTTACAAGAGACTCACCTCACTTGTAAAGACACACATGGACTAATGGTGAAGGGATGAAAAAAGACATACCACACAAATGGAAATAAAACTCAGCAGGAGTAGCTATTCTTATATTGGATAAAAAAGACTTCAAACAAAAATCATAGAAAGAGACAGGGAAGCCCACTATATAATGATAAAGGAATTTATCCAGCCAAAAGACATAACAATCTGAATATACATGTACTCAACATCAGAGCACCCAGGTATGTAAAGCAAAAACTATTAGACCTAAGGAAATAGGTACACCAAAATATGGTATGAGTTGGGAAACTGAATACCACTCTCAACATTAGACATATAATCTAAGCAACAAATCAACAGAGAAACACTGTATTTAAACCACATCTTAGACCAAATAGACTTTGCAATATATATATAGAATATTTCATTCAAAAACCAGAGAATTGTGCATTCTTCTCATCAGCACATGGAACATCCTCCAGGATGCAACATATATTAGGTCAAAAATCAAAACTCGATAAATTTTTAAAAATTGAAATCATTTCAAGTATCTTCTCACTAAGCTAGAAATCAATAACAAGTGAAACTCTGGAAACTACACGAACACATGGAAATTAAGCAATACAATCCTGAATAACATCAGGATCCAAGAATACATAACACAAGATGTAAAAAAATTCTCAAAACTAATGACAATAAATACACATCATAACAAAACCTGTGAGATGCTGCAACAGCAGTACTAAGAGGGAAGTTTATTCCAATAAATGCTTATACCGAAAGAATGGAAAGATTTCAAATACACAACCTACCTCTATACCTCAATGAACTAGGAAAACAAGAACAATCCAATCCCAAAATTAGTACACAGTAAGAAATAAGGATCAGAGAAGGACTAAATAAAATAGAAACCCAGAAAATGAATTAAAAGATCAATGAAATAAAAATTTGGTTTTTTGAGAAATAAAATATACAAATAATTAGCTTGCTTAACCAAAAAAAAGCAAAGACTGCCCCCCACAAAAAAAGGAAAAATACTAGAAACGAAAAAGGAAACATTGCAACTCATACCACAGAAATACAAAGAATCACTAGACACTACTAATATGCCAACAAATCAGGAAACCAGAAGGAAATGGATAAATTTCTGGTCACAAAAATACTTCCAAAACTACAATGAAAAAACTAAGAAAATTTGAACAGACCAACAACAAGCAATGAAATTGAAGCAGCAATCAGCAGTCCCCAAACAAAGAAAAGCACAGGACTAGATTGCTTTACCGCAAAATTCTAGTAAACCTTTAAAGAGGAATTAATGCCAATTCAAATCAAACTATTCTAAAGAATTGAAATGGAAGCCATTCTCCCACACTCATTCTATGGGACAGCAACACCCTGACACTAAAACCAGACAAGGATACAACAAGAAAAGAAAACTACAGGTCAATATCTTGATAAACATAGATGTGAAACTCCTTAATAGAGAGTTAGCAAATAGAATACAGCAACACATCAGAAAAAATATACACCACAATCAAGTGGGATTCATTCGAGGGATGTAAGGATGGTTCAACACACTCAAGTCAATAAATGTGATAAACCACATCAACAAAATCAAGGACAAAAGCCATATTATTATTTCAATAGACACAGAAAAAGAATTTGACAAAATCCAACACTGATTCTTGAGAAAAATTCTCAGCAAATTAGGTACAGAAGGAGAGTATCACAAAAAAGTAAAAGCCATATACAACCAACCCATGACCAATATCATACTGAAAGGGGAAAAACTGAAAGATGTCTTGAAAATGGGATCTAAACAAGAATGCCCACGCCTATTTAATGTACTATTGGAAAAACTAGTCATAGCAATCAGGCAAGAGAAAGAGATAAAAGTCATCCATAATGGAAAAAAAAAAAAAAAACTCAAATAGTCCTTGTTTTCAGATTACATGATGCCATGTATAGAAAAGGCTATAGACTCTTCAAAAAAAAAAAAACTCTTTGAGTTGATAATTTCAGTAAACTTGCAAGATACAAAATCAAAATGCAAAAATCAGAAGCATTTTTATACTACACCGATGAACACAGGAAAAAGAAATCAAGAAAGCTAGCACATTTAAAATAGTAAACAAAAAATAAATTAAGTCCTATGAATGAATTTAACCTAGGAAGCAAAAGATCTCTACAATGGTGTAGAGCTAGAGATAGGGTTTGGAACTCACAGACCCCTCGAGCCCATTCACAAACCCTTCACATGCAGGTCTACAAGCTAGGTAACCAGAACAAAACAGTCCTTGGAGCCTTGGCTGAAGTAGAAATAGGATTTATTCAACAGAAGCAATGCCAGGCCTAGGCACTTCAAAGGAGAAACTCAGACACTCAACTGCTACCAGCAAAGTCCAAAGGAAAACTGAGCAGCTGCCAGCAGAGTAACCATGCTCTATTTTTAGACTTGAGCTCTGCCAGCCAGCTCTGCTTCCAAACTGAAGAACACACAAGAGCAATTAACTAAAAAGATATATAGCTGCACGTGCACACTAACTCTACCCATACACAACTTGTTTACAAGAAATGTGCTGCTCGACCACGAATCAGACCTCATTAGAAGGAGCCTGACCAAACTATTCTATTTTCCCCACAATCTACCCATTCAGGATCCCTCACCATACAATCTGTGCATTCAACATCTTCCACAATGTTCCCTTACCAAGTAAATGACACTTAAATTTATACAATCTATTGTCTTTTTAATAGGCCTTAAGACTTGTCCTGTAGTTCTGTCCTTTAGCCTCACATGTCCAGTTAATAGTCATCATTGGTGTGATTTTCCATGAGAATCTTGTAGTCATACTGATGTGAAGTTCGGTGCATATTCAGTAGATGATCACGTCAACATATGTATGTACCCACTTGCCTCTGGTTCATTGTCTGTAGCCAGAACACTATGGGTGAAAAGACAGAAGGGTTATTGGTACCGATAGGGGAAGTTCTCACCTCTCTGGTAAGATACATGCCACTTTGCCATCCTAAGAAAGGATGGTTGTGGAAATAGGTATCTTACTTGGTTTGGGGCCCCACAAGTTCATACAAACAGAAGACCAGTAACTCTCTGATTTTGGCAGTAGTCCCACAATATCCACCTGCCACTGTGTCAGTGGCACTCTCACATGAGTTATCTGCCCATCAGGGGCACCCGTCTGATCATCAGGAGCACAACTGCCCATCAGGGGCACTTTTTCTCAGGTTTATGTGACACCTGGCAAGCCATCAACCACCCGGTCTTGTAGCAAGCATGCTGCATTCTCCAGTGTAGCTACCAGCTACATCAGCTGCTGGATTCTCTCCAGCCATCTTACCTTAGCCAGTGCATCAGCTACATTATTGCCAATTCAACATGAGGCCTCCAGTCCTCACCTGCCCCCAAAAGATGAACACCTTGGCCAGCTCCCTAGTCAAAAATGGAACATTTCATCCACCTCCTCAGGAGCAATCAAAAAGTCCTTTAAATCCACTGAATGTACCTTATTACCTTTTTCCAGATGTTTAGCAAAATGCTGTTCAGGGCACAATTACTGCCACAAGGCAAACAGAACTGCATTTGTCTGCCAGTCAATTTTCTTGCTATCAACTCCCGCTGCAAGCAAGTCAGGCCACATGTGATTATGGCTAGTCTTGCTTGGTCCCTTCTGGGTAAAATCCCAAGTATTTCTTGGGAGTTTGGTCTTAGCCACCTTTCAGACCTCTTTTACTTATCTCCTATCCTCTGCTTCATCCAAGCTGGCTATCATGATCATTACCTCATGTATAGGATGACCAGTGTATGCGGCCAATATGGGCATCAGTGACCCAAAGGACATTAATGGGGGCATTCTGCAGCACTATGTCTCTCATGCTGCCTGTAAAGTTTTTGTCATCCGGGCCACAAGTGTTCACATTAAACATGGACAGTTGCATTCTCAGCTCTCAAATTATTTGACCTACCTCAGCATACATTTGCCATTTACTAACAATCTTGGGCAGTTCTCCAACATTTGCCCACACAGTTTGGGAAGCTGCACTCACCTATTCCATTAAGGAGTGATTACATGTCCGTTCTGCATACCTGCGGCTATTCTGCAGCCACTGCCTTAGGGATGGGTGCATGGTGATGGAAGCCAATATTTCTATCTCCTCACCGGAGAATATGACACTATCCACCACTAGGTCCCATAACTGCAACAGCAAAGCAGCCAAGGGCTACCACTGTTTCTGACCAAACTGTCTCCCCATGTCAACTAACTCAACCTGGGTATATGGGACATAGGCGTTAAATTGGGTCACCTGTGGATTGCCCACTGGTCATCTTCCTGGTCCCATAGGCTGCTCATGTTTCACTTTCTGATGCATGACAGGTTGTGCCTGGGGATGCATGGTCCCCCCCAACTCATCACTGGGTTCATTGTCTTCCTCGGTGTGAGAAGCAAGAGTGGCCAGTCACCACATGTCATCCTCTAGGACATCTGTCCATGCTTCCAACAACTCTGCTTTCCTCTTTGAATCTTCCAGTAGCTGCACGTCATCCACCAACAACTCTGCCTTCTGTTTCAAATCTTGATCAACTTGCAACAGAGTGAGCAGACACCAAGCTCCAGTTGGCAGAAAAGTTGCCACTGGGCACCACATGCTCAAAGACAGACACACTTCCACCCCCTCCCAAGAGGCTTTCTGCTTCAGTGCCTGGTCTATGCTGCCTTGCATTACAGTGAGCAACAGCAGATCCCAGTCAACAGGAAAGTGACCACGGGGCACAACATGGTCAAAAGTAGCCACATTTCCTCCTTCTTCCAAGGGCTTTTTGGCTCTTGTACCTGCTCAGAATCCTGCTGACTACACCAATCATAGAGCTAGAGCTAGGCTCTGTGAGCACCAGACCCAGCCCTAGCTCTACAATTGAGAACTACAAATCACTGTTGAAAGAAATAAAGAGGACACACAAAAAATGAAAATATATTGCAGGCTCTTAGAATGGAAGAATTAACCATTGCGAAAATGTCCATTCTACCCAAAGCAATCTACAGGTTCAATGCAATCCCCATCAAATTACAAATGACTTTCTTCACAGAAGTAGAAAAACAATTCCTAACATTCATATGGAACAACAATATACTTAACAGACCAAGCAATGCTGAGCAACAAAAATAAATAAAGCTGGAGGCATAAGACTGCTTGACCAAAACAATATGGTACTGACATAAAAAGACACTCAGACCAATGGAACAGAATACAGAACCCAGAAACCAACCCACAAACCTTCAACCAAATCATCATCAATAAGGGCACCATGAACATACACTGGGGAAAAGACTGCCTCTTCATTAAACGGTGCAGGAAAAACTACACATCCATATACAGAAGAATGAAACTAGATCCATACCTCTTTCCATATAAAAAAACAAACTCAAAATGGATAAAAGATTTAAATATAAGATGTGAAACCATAAAACTACTAAAAGAAAACATAGGAGAAGCAAATCAGGAAGTATCGATGGGCACAGATATTATGAATATGATCCCCCTAAGCACAGGCAGCAAAAGGAAAACTAAACAAATGGATCATGTCAAACTAAAAAGCTTCTGCACAACAAAAGAAACAATTATCATAGTGAAAAGACCACCCTCAGATTGGGAGAAACTATTTGCAGACTATGCAAATGACAAAAGACTAATTTCCAACATATACAAGGAACTCAAACAACTTAACAGTAACAAAACAAGTAACCTAATTGAAAAATGGGCAAAGGAGTTTAGCAGACATTTCTCAAAGGAAGATATATAAATGGCCAATGGACACATGAAAAAATGCTCAACATCACTTAGCATCAGAGAAATACAAATGAAAACTACATTGAGATATCATTTCACCTCAGGTAGACTGCTTATTATCCAAAAGATGGAAAAATAAATGCTGGCAAGGATGCGTGGAATGGGGAAGCATTCTACATTATTGGTGGGACTGTAAATTGGTGCAGTTGTTATAGAAGATGGTACGGAGATTTCTCAGACCTACAGACAGAACTGCCGTTCAATCCAGTAATTCCACTGTAGGGTATATACCCAATGGAATGGAAATCATTATGTTGAAGGGATGCCTGTGCTCTCATGTGTATCACAGCTTTATTTACAACAGCCAAGAGTTGGAACCAAATTAAATGTCTATTATCAGATAACTGGAAAAGGAAAATGCATTATATTTACACAATGGAATACCATTCTGCCATAAAAGAGAATGAAATCCTACCATTCACAGCAACACGGATGAACTTAGAGAAAATCCTATTGAGTGAAATAAGCCAGTCACTAAAAGAGAAATACCACATGTCCACACTCATAAGTAAGAGCTAAAAAATCAGCAAATAAATTATAAGAAAAACAAAAGAAAGAAACATACAACAATCCCGATAATGCATTGAACTTTCAAAAGAAAAGAACAAAACTGAGGTTGCCAAGGGTTTGAAGAAGGAAGGGGAGGTGAGGAAGGAACAGGTAGAGGGTCACAAAGAACGATTACATTGAATGTTGTTGAATATACTAATTATCCTGATTCTAATATCACATATTGCACATGGGTATTGATATTCAACTCTGTACCCCACAGATATGTACAATCAACTATGTTACAATAAAAAAATTATCGTGAGAATATTTTCTTTTCCTATGCCTCCCATCCAAGACTTAGAGAGTTGTCTGTACTTCTGACTCATTTTCTAGGGTTTGTTTTTTTCTGTTTTCCCAAGAGTGTCACCCTTTGGGAGACCCTATTTCAGTACTGTGGGGAGTAGTCTCTTATCCTACCATACACACCTACCCCTTATAAACATGCCCATTAAAACCCAGGCCTTACACCATCAGGGTTTAGTAGATCCCTCCTGGGAAAATGCTGGCCTCAGTTCACTACCTTCTGAGGTTTGTGTTTTCTTGTCGTCTTTGTTCTTTCATGAATTTATTTGCTTCCTCACATGCTTAGCCATTTAAAAACTGTTTTAGATTATATCTAGCTTTCTTAGTAGTTTCTTTGAAGGTATAGCATGCCATATTGCCAAAAACATGTCTACAAATAACGTTTCAATCCACATCTTGGTTACTCCAGCTTTTCACTAGCCAGTTTTTCTAAAAATTGTGAACTTCTTTGACTTGTTTATATTTTTCATTCAAAATATAATTAAATTCGCCATAAAAGGAAGGCATGGTGTTAGGTAGCTAACATTTATTAAGTGCATACTCTATTCCAGGTGCTCTTGAGAATTCTTTTATATTCTGTCTCACTTTAATTTGGCCAACAGCCCTGTGAGTTATGTATTCTTTTTATTCTTTCTTCAGTGATAATGAGGGTGTAAGTCCGACTGGTAAATAGCCCAAGGTTACATAACCCATGAAGGAAAGAACTGGGATTCAAATCCAACTCTAGCTCCAGAGCTACATCTTAAAACACTGCTTTCCAATGTCTCACTAAAATGTATTAATTGTTATATTAATCTTTTTCTAAATACCATGAGACTGAAAAGCACTATATTTGGTGGTTTGCATGAGGCAAAGATCTCATCTAAATGAGATGAGAAATGTGCTCACGGAGTCATAATACAGCAAGAGATGATGTATGGCATGAGAAAGACAGAGATAAAATCAGGTAATCACCTCTATGTAAGCAAGAATTTACAGACCAGAGAAGGCTCCTGCTCATTCTTTGTAACAATTCCTGACAAAGATCTCCAGAATGCCAGAGTCTATTTCAGAGACATTGTTGTACAAATCCTCATGGTAAGAACAATGTAATTGAAGCTGCTGTCAATAACACAATCACCCTATTTCTTCACATAGACGTTCTTTCAGGAAATGAACAGAAAAGTGGTCATGCTAACTGCTTGACAAGGAAGTGAGACAAATTGAAGGAGAATTCATCTTCTTTCAGGAAGAAAAACTATTTTGGTATTAAAATGCTTTCCAAAATGTGTCGGTTCAACTGAGAGACAAGAGAATCTCTGCATTTAGATGGTAACCACTGCAAAGCTTATTCCTACACACGCCTAAGAGATAAAATTACCACAACAATCCCTGCCACACACAAAGAACTATGTTAATCCAGTCCTACTGGTGAGAATCTTTTATGCACCATTTAATTGCCACGTTTTTCTCATCCGTCCAATATTCTACCCCTTCTGATCAAACCTTATGTTTGGTTATTTCTTATTTAACAAGGACTCCTAAGCTTTCTTCTGTTTTGGATAAAGTTTATTTTGGGATAGATTTTATCTTGCTTCTCTTCAGCTTTTTCTCGCAATATTCTTGTTATCATATATTCCTTCTCTCCATGCTTACCTCCATTTAATCTTGCTCACCAAATTAAAAAAAGAAGAAAACGGAAAGGTAACATGACGAAGTAGCCCCTT
Organism: Cynocephalus volans; assembly: GCF_027409185.1. NCBI lineage: Eukaryota > Metazoa > Chordata > Mammalia > Dermoptera > Cynocephalidae > Cynocephalus > Cynocephalus volans. The sequence goes on from NC_084463.1 coordinate 154,538,474, forward strand.
TGACATGCTCCTTTCTTTTACATTATTTCATCCACAGCCCTTGTAAATATTTAGTGAGCTGCCTTAAAGGAGTTCAACGTGTTGTAGTCCAGCAAACAAGATTGGAAAAATTTTGTCTGTCAGGAACACTGTGGACTGGATTAGTTTCAGAAGATCAAATATTACATTTATTATTGACTAGTGGTCTCTAAATATGATGAACCAGACTTATTCATTAAAGGTTTTTTGGATCCACTCAATTCAGGAACAATACCCTCCATGGAGTCTTCTTCAGGCTGCTCAAATTTAACTCTTTAAATGAAACAAATCAGGCTCCTCAAAAGTAACTCACAACTCTTCTTCTGAGTCTATGTTGTCTGGCTTTAAGGACAAATCAAATGAGTCAAAGGTTTTCCGGCCCCTACCCCTGCTGCTTTATGCTGAAGTGTGTTGATGCAGACTGCCTAATTAGATCATCCTTCTACAGATTTGCTGCCATGGAAGAAGAAATGCTATAACCATGGACATGGCAATTACTCCAGCTATTCCAACTCCTACAGCTCCCCAGGTGTTGGGTGCAGCTGGGACTACAATTAAGAGAGCAAGTTCAGCTACAGTAGTGGAGGCCAAAGTAGCAGGAACAGCTAGGGCTCAGGAGGGTCATCCTACAACCCAGGGCTACAGAGGGGCTAAGTCGGAGGTTCTGGGAGTGACTCCTCATACCAAGGCAAACAGGAAGGCTACTCACTACACCCTAAGTACAACTCACCATGGTCAAGCCAGATTTACAGCAAACCAACCAGCTCCCACTACTCCTTAAAGTTAAGGTATGGCAGAAAGGAAGAACACAGCATGAACTACTGGTACAGATAAGCTCCCCAGTGGGTGAATATTTGTATCTTCTGCACTCATTCCTCCCCATTGAAAGATTAAGTTTTATGCACTACAGTTAATATATCAGCCAGACCCTTCAGACCCCCACCCCCATCTCATCAATGTCACCCCTCCAGGGCCCCACTCCCACCCCATGGGTGTTCCCGAGTTATCAGGTACAACAAGTCACTCCTTGACCCATCCTGTGACACACATTTAGCCATGTTTTTAACTCTCTGTCTTCAATGGTTTCTTAGTTGTGATTATCACTTTGTCTGGATAGAGTTTTGAATTCAGGCAGCTCAAAATCCCTCTGTCTGCTTATAATTGGTGTTACTGTTAACTCAGTTTGTCTTTAAATAGTTATGGAAGGGAGAAGTCTCTGTTAATGCCTTTTTGAAGTGACTTAAATGAGATTTCTGTACTTAGAAATAAATAAATAAGTCAACAAGCTGCCTTGGTAAAAGGGCCCCTCATTAAACTTAGACTTCAAGGATGATGACACTGAGCTATTTGTGTATATGTGATATTCTGTTTGGATCCTAAACCCTTGATATTCCATAGAGCAGAATCCCTAGTGACTCACCTCAGAATTCTAAGAAAGATTTCTTCTCCTGTGATCCAATTCCTTTTACTTTGTGGTATATCTAGGTGTTCAGATAGGACCAACAAATATTTTAGTTCGGGCTTCTGAGAGTGTTTCACTCCATCAGTACTATGAGAGGAGAACACAGTCGATTATTAGCAAATTTGACTCACTCAGCTCCTTCAGAAATAATCCAGCTGTGGAAGAGGAGGGTCTTATATGCTTATGAGCCTTCTCCATCACATCTAAGAGAGGACTTGAAAGCACAACCCACAACAAAGAAGGAGCAATTATAACCATGAAAGCTGTAAATAACCTCCCTCCTGGGTGATAGAAGAAAGACCAACTCCATTAATTGGTCCCTTAATTGAGCTCCAAGAACTCCCTCTTAGTTATTAATCTTTGGAGGCATTTTTATTTCAAGAAACCCTCTTTCACTATGAAAGAACCACGCAGTTGATATAGGCATTATTCCACCCTCATTACCCATAAAATAAATTATGGCACATGAACATAGGAATAATCCTCATAGATCTCTTCCTGGAATAAATGCCAGGAAGTAGCAAACTCTCGGCAAATCTAAGACAGACTCTCCACAGCAGAAGGGTTCTCAATTCTCTACTTTCTTATTCTGTATAAACTTTTTCTTTCTTTCTTTCTTTGTTTCTTTCTTTCTTTCTTTGTTTCTTTCTTTCTTTCTTTCTTCCTTCCTTCCTTCCTTCCTTCCTTCCTTCCTTCCTTCCTCCCTCTCTTTCTTTTTCTTTCTTTCTTTCTTTCCTTTTTACCCTTCCTTCCTTCCTTCCTTCCTTTTAGATGGGACTTCATAGAAGAATCATATTCAGAAAGACTGTGCAATTAAAGGGATTTGAAGTAGGAAGAAAGAAACATAAACAGGTTCTTTCTCTTCTTTCATGGCTCTAGATGCTTGGATTAAAGAAATAAAAGAGTCGGAGAAAAGTACAATAGAATCATATAGAACAGGACCGAGACAAAGAGGAAAATAGGAAGAACCGAGCAAAGTGTGTAGAAAACATTGAAAAACAAATTATATTCACTCTCACCCAAACAAACACCAAGAAGGAAACCTTCTACTTCCCCCCACTCTACCTCAATATCTCTCCTCCTGACTGAATAAGATTAGAAGCAATTCTAGTTTTGCAGCCCAAGACACAAACAGGGATTAAGCCCATGTCCTGTTGTCATTCAAGACTGGCCTTCCTATTGGAAAAACAGTGCACACTACATGGGAAGATTATCTTAGGGATATTACCACAAACATAGTGGCTTAAGACAACTTAAATTTATTATCTAACAGTCCTGTAGGTTAGAAATATGATGCAATCTGTTTTGTCCAATATCATTGAAATGTCTTAAATATTATATTTTGTTTTGTTTCTGCACCATTTTAAATGCCTTTTTCTGTTTGGGTGGCATTTATTAGTTGTTTTCTTTTCTTTTGATTATATTGTTAAAGTTCTCCTGATTACTCTTCACCTTACCTTAACTTAGTGCTCCTGATTCTATAAATAGAGGAAATCAGTAGAGAATCAAGGCTTTTCCTCACTTACTTCCAGACAATACTGTTTAATCTAATATCATCAGTACAAAGACATTAGATATGTCTAAATGTCCTGGCATTTCAGAACACACTGGAATAAAATTAGAAATTAACAAAAAACAACATTTTGGAAACTGCAAATTCATGGAAATTGAGCAACATGCTCCTGAACAGCAAATAGGTCAAAGACAAAATAGAGAGAGAAATTTAAAAAATTTCTTGAAACAGTTCAAAATACAAGCAAACTTACTAAAACCTGTAGGATACTTCAAAAACAATACTAAATAGGAAATTTACTGCAATATATTTTTTATTATTTATTAAGAATATTCATGAGATACAAAGCTAATGGTCACCCCTTGTGTCCCGGATGTGAGGGCCAGGTTCATCCAATATGGTTTTACAGCCAAAGAGAAGAAAGTTTTCAATCAAACAACTTAATGTCACACCTAAATGTAATAGAAAATCAGGAACCATCATATCACAAAACTAGTAGATGCAAAGAAATAATTATGATGAGAGCAGAACTAAATGAAATTCAGGCCAAAATAATGATACAAAAAATCAATTAAAGAAAAGTCGGTTTGGGGGAAGACAAACAAAATAGACATCCATAGGCAGTTGAAGACCCTAACAGGGATTAAGCCTAAGTCCTGTGGTGTAAATAAAAGTCTTTTTTCACACTAAAAAAGGAAGAAAGAAGTACTAAATAACAAAAATAAAAAAGGAAAAAGGAGACATTACAACTGATACCACAGAAATAACAAAGACTCATTAGAGACTATTATGAACAACAATAAACCCACTAATTTGAAAACCTGGAATAAATGGATACATTTCTGGACATATACCAACCACCAAGACCAAACCAAGAAGAAACAGAAATCCTGAACAGGCTACTAACGAACAGTGAGATTGAAGCAGTAATCAGTAGTCTCTCAACAAAGAAACGCCAGTTTCTGATGGCTTCACTGATGAATTCTACAATAGCTTTTAAAGAGTAATTAATACCAGTCAATTTCAAACTATTCCAAAAAATTGAAACAGAGGCCATTCTCCCAAACTCAATGAGGCCAGAATTACCCAGATACCAAAATCAAAGACATAACAAGAGACCAATATCCTTGATGAACATAGACACAAAAATCCTAAACAGAGGATTATAAAACAGAATACAACAACATATTGAAAATATTATGCATCATGATCAAGTGGGATTCATCCCAGGGATATGAGGATCATGCAACCTCTGCAAATCAATAAATGTTATACAACACATCAACAAAATCAAGGACAAAATCCACACAATTACATCAAAAGACACAAAAAGCATTTGACAAAATTCAGCATCCTTTTGTAATACTCTCAACAAATTAGGTATAGAAAGAAGGTATCTCAAAATCTCTGAAAGACATATATGACAAAACATATGTATATCACCAAAATCATCCTGAGTAAAGCTGAAAATTTTTTCTTTAATAATGGGAACCAGACAAGAATTCCCACTCTCACCATTCATATTCAACATGTAATGGAAAGTATTATCCAGAGCTATCGGGCAAAAGGAATAAATAAAGGGCATCCAAATAGGTAAAGAGGAAGTCAAATTGTCTCTGTTTACAGGTGACATCATCCTGTATATAGAAAAACCTATAAAGTCTACCAAAAAATACTCCTAGAACTGATAAACAAATTCAGGAAAGTTGCAGGATACAAAATCAATGCACAAAAAACAGTAGTGTTTTTATATGTGAACAAAAAAATAAGGAGATAAAGAAATAAAGACAGCAAGTCCACTTACAATAGCTGCCAAAAGAATAAAATACCTAGGAATCACTTTAACAAGGAAGTTAAAGATCACTGCAATGAGAAACGAAAAGCAGTGTGGAAAGAAATTAAAGAGAACACCAAAAGATGGAAAGACATTTCATGTTCATGCTTTGGAGAAATGAACATTCTGAAAATGTCCCTATTACCCTAAACAATCTACAGATTCAAGCAAAAAAAAAAAGAAATCTTAATATATCTGTGAAACAACAAAAGACACCGAATAGCCAAAGTAACTCTGATAAAAACTAAATAAGTAAAGCTGGAGGTATTATACTTTGACTTCAATCTAGGCTACAAAGCTACAGGAACCAAAACTGCATGGTACTAGCATAAAAAAAGATGCATGGACCAATGGAACACAATAGAGAACTCAGAAATCAACCCTCATACTTACAGCCAACAGATCTTCAACAAAAGTGCCAAGAAAATACATTAGGGAAAGGACAACCTCTTCAGCAAATGTTGCTGTCAAAACTGAATATCCATGTGTAGGAAAATGAAACTAGGCCCACTCATTTTGCCATATACCAAAATCAACTCAAAATGGATTAAAAACTATAATATAAGACCTTAAATTAGAAAACTGGAAATAAACATAAGGGAATCACTTCAGGATATAGAACTTGGCAAAGAATTTATGAATAAGACCTCAAATGCACAGAAAGCAAAAGGGAAAATAAACAAATGGGATTATAAAAAACTAAAAACCTTTTGCACAGTAAAGGAAACAATCAACAGAGTGAAAAGACACCCTACAGAACAGTTGGAGATATTTGCAAACTTTACATTTGGCAAGGATTAATATCCAGACTATACAGGGAACTTAGCAGTAAAATAATAATAATAATAACAATGTGATTAAAAAATGGGCATTCCTGGATCATATGGAAGATCTATCTATAGTTGTTTTAGTAACCTCCGTAATGTTTTCCATAGTGGTTGTACTAATTTACAATATCACCAACAGTGTAGGATTGTTCCCTTCTCTCCTCATCCTTGCCAGGATTTTTTATTCACCATCTTTTTAATTATACTCAGTCTAACTGGAGTGAGATCCTATCTCAATGTAGTTTTAATTTGCATTTCCCTGATGACTAGTGATGCTGAGCATTTTTTCATGTACCTGGTGGCCATTTGTATGACTTCCTTTGAAAAATGACTATTCATATCTTTGCCCATATTTTAATTGGGGTATTTGGGTTTTTTTTTTTACCATGTGCTTGATAGCATATACCCACAGGAATGGAAATCATAATGTCAAAGGGATACCTGCACTCCCGTGTTCACCGCAGCTCTGGTTACAATAGCCAAGGTATGGAACCAACCTAAATGTCCACCAATGGATGACTGGATAAGGAAACTGTGGTATCCATACACCATGCAATACTACTCTGCCATAAAAAAGAATGAAATGCTCCCATTTGCAATGACATGAATAAACCTGGAGAAACTTATGTTGAGTGAAATAAGCAAAGCACAGAGGGATAAATACCACATGTACTCAACACACATGTGGGAGCTAAGAAAGAAAGAAGGAAGGAAAGAAAGACCACAGTAGTGCATTGGTATTGCAGAGGGTGAGAACATTTCTTGGGCTCAAAAGTCAAGGGGGTGGGGTGGGGAAGAGGGGCAGACTGTGAATAATTGGGTGTGTGACACAGGGTACAAATGGGATTTGTGGTAGTGGGTAAGCTGTAGTATCAATCTGGCCCTCACATGATGAGCATGTGGGGTAACAATCAGCTTTGTATCTCATGATTATTCACAATAAAAAAATGGGCAAAGGATTTCAGTAGATAATTCTCAACACAGGATATACAAATGGCAGATAAATATCTTCAAAAATGCTAAGATTGCTATTCATCAGGGAAATGAAAAACAAAACCACATTGGGATATCATCTAACTCAGTTAGATGGGCTGCTATCAAAAAGACAGACAGTAACAAATGCTCGTGAGGATGCAGAAAAGGGGAAAACTTCTACACTATTAGTGGGACTGTGAATTAGTACCATCATCATGGAAAACATTATGGAGGTTTCTCAAATATTTATCATATGATCCAGTAATCCCACTACAGGATATATAACCAAACGTATTGATATATGCAAGGATTGTTCAAAGTACGAAAGTCAATAGATGTGATACACCACATCAACCAAGTCAGGAACAAAAAAACATATAATTGTCTCGATAGATACAGAAAAAACATTTGACAAAATTTAACATTGCTTCATAATAAAGACTCTTAGCAAATTAGATATAGAAGGAAAGTATCTCAACACAATAAAAGCCATATATGACAAACCCACTGCCGATATCATCCTAAGGACAAGAATACAAGATGCCCATGAATGCCATTCCTATTTAATATGGTATTGGAAATAATACCCTGAACAATCAGGCAAAAGAAATAAAGGGCATCTAAATTTGAAAAGACCAATTCAAACTGTCTCTATCTGCAGATGACATGACCTCATTTAAAGAAAAAGCTAAAGGCTCTATCAAAAAACTCTTAGAGCTCATAAAAGACTTCAGTAACGTTCCAAGATATAAAATCAACATGCAAAAATCAGTAGCATTTTTGTACTCCAGTAACAAACTAGCAGAAAAAGAAATGAATAAATCAAACCCATTTAACCTAGTCTCAAAAAAAACGAAATACCTAGGAATCAATTTAACCAAACAGATGAAAAATCTCTACAACGAAAACTACAAACTACTGCTGAAAGAAATTAAAGAGGACATCAAAAGATGTAAAGACATTCCATGCTCTTGGATTGGAAGAAGGAACATTGTGAAAATGTCCACACTACCCAAACTGATCTATAGGCTCAGGACAATCCCCATCAAAATACCAATGACGTTCTTCACAGAAATAGAAAAAACAATCCTAACACTTATGTGGAAAAACAAAAGACCTTCAAAAGCCAAAGCAATTCAGAACAACAAAAAAGTAAAACTGGAGGCATTACAATAGTTTACTTCAACCTATACTCCAAAGCTATAGGAACAAAACAGCATGGTACTGACATAAATACAGACAGACCAGTGGAACAGAATAGAGAACCCAGAAATTAACCCACATACTTAAAGCTCACTGATCTTGGACAAAGGCAACCAGAACATGCATTGGGGAAAAGACTGCCTTTTTAATAAGTGGTGCTTGGAAAACTGCAAATCTATATGTGGAAAAATAAACCTGTTTCTGTTTCTGTGAAGAATGACATTGGGATTTTTATATGGATTGCATTAAATCTGTAGATTGCTTTCGGTAGTATGATCATTTTAACAATACTATTTTTTCCAAATCATGCACACAGGATATCTTTCCATTTATTTATGTCTTATTCCATTTCTTTCATTAATGTTTTATAGCTGCCAGTATACAGATCTTTCACTTTTGTTAATTTACCCCTAGGAATTGGGTTTTGTGCTATTATAAAGATAATTGTTTTCTTAATTTCTTTTTCATTCATTTTTAACGTGTAAAATCACTACTGATTTTTGTAAGGTGATTTTTTTATCCTGAAAGTTTACTGTATTTATCAGTTCTAACAGTTTATGGTGAAGTCTTTGGGATTTTCTGTATATAATATCATGTGGTCATCAATCAAAGAACATTTTAGTTCATCCTTTTCTATTTGGATGCCTTTTATGTTAAACAGAAGAGGTGAGACTGGGCATTTTTGTCTTTTTCCTGATTTTAGAGGAAAAGCCTGCCACTTTTTACTGTTGAGTATAATGTCAGCTGAGGGCTTGTCATTTATGGCCTTTATTGTGTTAAGTTATTTTCCTTTTATGTCTAATGTGCTGTGAGCTTTTGTCATGAAAAGATGTTGAATTTTGTAAAATATTTTGTCTACATCTATTGAGATGATAATGTGGTTTTTGTCTTTCATTCGCTTAATGCGGTAGGTCATATTTATTGATTTGTGTATGTTGAACCAAAATTGCATCTCAGTAATAAATCCTACTTGAACATGGTGAATCATCCTTTTGATGAACTTCTGAATGTAGTTCACTAGAATTTTGTAGAGGAAATTTGCATCTATGTTCATCACTGATATTCGCCTGTGGTTTTCTTTATCTGTGTCTTTTTTTCTTTAGTATTAGGGGTGATCTTGTCTGTAAAATCAGTTTCAGCGTGTTCTCTTCTCTTTGGCTTTTTGAAATATTTTGAGAAAATTTATTGTTACTTTTTCTTTAAAAGTTTGGTAGAATTCAGACAGGAAGCCATCTAGTCCTGGGCTTTTTTGCTGATGGGAGACTTTTAAATACTTATTATATCTCCTTACTCTCCTTTAGATTTACAGTTTCTTTGTGACTTAATCTGGGTACGTTATGTATTTTTAGATGTTTATCTCTTTTGCAAAATTGATCAATTTATTAGCAAATACTCCCTCATAGTAGTCTCATGATACTATTATATCTGTGTTACCAGTTGTAATATCTTCTCTTTCATTTCTGAGATTATTTATTTGAGTCTTCTTTTCTTAAGTAGTCTATTTAAAGGTTTCTCAATATTGCTTTTCTTTTCAAAAACAAATACTTATTTTATTTTATTTTTTCTATTGTGTTGTATTTTCTATTGTATTGAGGCTCAGGTCTCTGGGACTTGGGTCCTGATTTCCTATACACACAGGACAGCCATCATTTCTGAGCCTTGCATGGACTCTAGGAAGCTACCATTGAGCATGCTCCAGGCTCACCTATACCCAGAAATTGCTGACTTTAACTTCTTTGTAGCCTCAAGGAATATGACCAACAACTGACTTAAAAGTGCCCACTTCCTTCTACCATTCTTTCTTCCCATTCCTTTTTCACAAATTACTTTCTACTACAGGCTCAAGGGTAGAGTGGAAGGAGCAAGGTTTTTGAGGGGTAAACACGGATGAACACTGCCCTCACCCATCCCCTCTCCCTCTCTCTCTCGCTCTGTCTCTTTCTTCCTCTTTTCTTCTCCTTCTTCTTTCTCTTGTTCTCTCCCTCACTGACATTTTCTTTTTGTGTCTCTGGTTGAGGCCATTGCAATAAAATTTTCTTTTTGAGATTATTTTTAATTTTCAGTTTCCCACACTAATTACTGAAGAGTCTGTCCTTGCTGCAGTGTCTGTTCTTGGTGTCTTTGTCAAAGATCAGTTGGCTGTAAGTACCTGGGTTGATTTCTGGGATCTCTATTCTGTACCATTCATCCATGTGTTTGTTTTTATGCCAGTACAATGCTGCTTTGGTTCCTACAAATTTGTAGTATAGGTTTAAGTAAAGTGGTGTAATGCCTCAAGGGTTTTTTGTTTGTTTTTTGTTTGTTTGTTTTTTGGTTCAGAATTGCTTTGGCTATTCAGGGTCTTTCGTTGGTCCATATGAATTTGGGTATTTTTTTTTTTTTCTATTTTTGTGAAGGATGCCATTGGTACTTTGAAAAGATTGTTTTAACTCTGTACATAGCTTTGGGTAGTGACATTTTCACCACATTAATTCTTCAAACCAACGAACTTACAATGTCTTTCCATCTTTCGGTGTCATTTAATTTCTCTGAGCACTATTGTGTAGTTCTCAATTTAGATATTTTCACCTCTTTTGTTATCCATGTGGAGAAGAATGAAACGAAATCCATTCTTCTTGCCATATACTGAAATCAACTCAACATGGGATAAATACTTAAGTGTAACACCTTAAAGTATAAAACTCTTAAATGAAAAAAAAAAAGAGAGAAATACTTCAGGATGTAGGATTGGGCAAAGACTTATGCATAAGACCACAAAAGCACAAGAAAGAAAATTTTAAAAATGGGATTATATCACACTAAAAAGCTTGTGTACAGAAAAGGAAACAATTAACAGAGTGAAAATACACCATAAGTAATAGGAGAAAATATTTGCAAACTATACATTCAACAAAGAGTTAATATCCAGAATATACAAGAAAATCAAAAACTTCACTTTAAAAAAACGAATAATCCAATTAAAATATGTGTGAAGGAATTGAATAGACATTTATCAAAGGAAGAAAAATGAGCAACAGGTATGTGAAAAATATGCTCAACATAACTAATCATCAAGGAAATGCAATCGAAACCACACTGAGATATCATCTTACCCTGTCTAAGCTGGCTATTATTGAAGTGACTGAGAATAACAAATGCTGGCAAGGATGTGGAGAAAAAGGATCTCTTTTTCAATTGGTTGGACAGTAAATTACTACAGTCATTATGGAAAACATTATGGATGTTTCTCAAATAACTACAGATAAAACTTCCATATAATCCAGCAATCCCACTTCTAGGTATATTTACAAAAAAGTGCAAACCATCATGTTGAAGAGATACCTGTACTTCCATGTTCATCACAGTTCTATTTACAATATCCAAGATATGGAGCCAACCTAAATATCCATCGATGGATGACTAGATAAGGAAAATGTGGTATACATACATAACAGAATACTACTTGGCCATAAAAAAGAATGAAATTCTGCCACTAGTAGCAATAAGTATGAGCAGGGAGAAAATTACTTTTAGGAATTAAACATAATTGGTTAATGTTTAAAAATAAGCCAGGCACAGAAAGGGAAATACTGCATGTTCTCATTCACAAGATGGAGCTAAGAAAGAAAGAGAGACCACAATAAAATGTTGAAATTCTAGAAGGAGAGAATAAACCTATCATTAACAGAGGTGGAAATGGGGAGAGGGTTAGGGAGTAACTGGGTAAGGGACACAAAAAATAATTTTTACTTGTATTAATGAACATGCCAATAATATTGATTCCATCATGATATATTGTACACAAATTCTGAGTCAATTCTGTACCACGTAAATTTGTATGAAGAATTATGCTTCAATTCAAAGATAAACTAAAAATATTTTTAATAATTATACATTTAGTTTTATGCACACATTGGTTTTATTTTTTTGAATATAAATAGACATTTAAAAGGAAAAATGAAATTAAAACTGTGTTAAGAAAAGAATAGGGTGTGCAGCATCCTGGGTTCCTGTCACTTCTCTACATATAAAGTATATATCAGCATCTCTGTTCTATAAAACATAATCACTTTTATGGATTAATCTTCCTGGATTCTAATCACAAAAACTGACTTTCTAAATGGTATTTAATGTGGGTGGCACTTCATAAGACAGATCACTTGGGAGGGGCAGGTAAACACAATGGCACCAAGAATCAAGGAAGCCAGATGCACACCTTTCTTTACCTAGCTATTCTTGTGGTCTGAAAAGGTCACTTAACTATTCTTACTTCCATCTTTCTTATAGTAATAATAAAAGCTGTCCAAATGTTATTCCTACTGAGGTAAAGATGCAACCTTTTTGTCACCCCTTTGAGGAACTCTTTGATGTCCTTGTTCCTCAGACTATAGATCAGAGGGTTTAACATGGGGACAAAGATAAGATAAAAAACAGACAGCACCTTGTGCTTCATGGAGTGGCTAGAGCCAGGATGCATGTACACAGAGAGGGCTGTGCCATAGTACAGTATCACAGCAGCCAGGTGGGAGGCACAGGTGTTGAAGGCCTTGGCACTTCCTTTCACTGAGGATATTTTCAGGATGGAAGCTGCAATGAAACCATAGGATAAGAGGATAACAAGCAAAGAACCCAAACCCACAGAAATAGCTACCAGAAAAACAATCATTTGGCAGATGAAGGGATTGGAGCAAGACAAAGAAATAACCTGAGGTATGTCACAGAAGAAATGTTGAATTATATTTGGCCCACAGTAGTAGGCATGAAAGCAAGAGACTGTTTCAATAAAGCTACAGAGAAAACCAGTCCCATAGGCCACAGCAATCATCTTCCAACAGCGGCCAGGGACAATGATGGCTGAGTACTGCAGAGGGCTGCCTATGGCAACATACCGGTCATAGGCCATGGTGGCCAAGAGGCAGCACTCAGCCAGACTCATCCAGGCAGCAACAAAATACTGAATGGCACAGGCCATGAAGGAAATTGTTTTCTCAGCTTGTAACAAGTCTGACAGCATCCTTGGGCTGATGGAAGAAGAGTAGCAGATGTCTATAAATGACAGGGAACTGAGGAAAAAGTACATGGGAGTGTGCAGGATAGAGTTGATCTTGATGAGAATGATAAGACTTAGATTCCAGATGAGGGTCACAAGGTAGATTCCCAGGAAGACTGGAAAGAGGATGAGCTGCAGCTCTTTTTCATCTGAAAGTCCCAGGAGAATAAACATGTCCACAGAAGTGTGGTTTCTGTCCCCTTGCATAGATCTGCTTGATGCCATCTGCTGGGGAAATGGTGAGAGAAGGAAATGGTTTTATTCTCAAAAAAATAAAAAGAAATACACTTAATTTTTTTACATTCTTGTTGCTGGCAATATAAACAACTTTAAATCATCAAGGTTGAGTGAGTTTGTGCTATCCATGTATATTCACCACACATAACTACAAAGTTCTTTTTAATAAATATTATCACTCTGTCTATATTGACTAAAGACAGTAAATCATCATTAGTATGATACCACCTAAAATATCCTAATTTTTTCTTTTCTCATGCCAGATTTTGCAAATATATGAGACTTTGGAGATAGGCCAAATGAGGAAAATAATGTCATTTCTCTATATGGTGAAACAGGGACAATTCTACTCAGATATAAATGTGTTATTCACTTAATGCTTTGCAAAACCCGTGAATTGTGCTGGGCCTCCTGTATATAATGAGGATGCTATTTAAAATATCTTTAGGTGATCTTTAAAATATCTTTGAGAACTTACATTCAATTAATGGAAAATCAGGGAGAACTGATAATTCTGTAAATGCCTTTCTGCTTTCAGAAACCCTGGAGAAATGAAAGAATAAGGTGGGAGGACAGTGGTTTAAATCACACACTAAGAAGCAGCTTGGAAATGGATGTGGCTTAACCAACTTAATGACTCCAGGAAAGCCCCTGAGAAATTAAACAATAGAGGGTTGAAAGATCCATGATGCTCCTTCCTGGCATGTGTGTATTTTTCTTTTCTCAAATCAGAGATATTAATGAGGTATATTTTCTAGGACAGAGATTCCTAATCTTTTTTCAGTCAGTGACACTTTTTAAAAATTTATTTTATTTTATTTTGTCTATATACAATGTGTTTGATTATTGTGGCCAATTACCAAAACCTCCCTTCCTCTTCACTCTCCCCCCTCCCACCCAACAACCTCCTATCTGTTCACTTGTTATATCGACTTCAAGGAATTCTAATTGTGTCTTCTAAAAAGCTTTTGTAAACTCTGAACCCTCGACCCAGAAAACTGCAACCACTTATAACCTTTGAATATAGCTTTTTTGCTTTGTTTTGTTTTGGGAGTTTTCTTTTATTCTCAATTACCTTCATGTCTATCCTTTCTGCCCACCTTAATAACTTTTCTACAAGGGTGAGTGACCTCAACTCACGTAAAGTTGAAGATATTTGGACAATTACATAGGGATTAGAAAACTGAGGCAGGATTTTGGGAAGTTCATTTCTTTTTTCACACTGAAGACAGTCCAGGGAAAGCAAAGCACTAACGTTCAAGCTAAATGGTAACTAAAGGAAAGATTATTTTTATATCAATCACTATGTGTTCTTTTGATGACTCTAATAGCTGTCACTCTTTCTAAGTAGTCATTAGAATATCTCATAACCCAAACACATTTTTATTGAGATCAGCGGAAGTTACAAAGAAAATCATGAAAAGCCTTGAGAGGTGGAAAACAGGTGTTAAATACAGCCTGGGAATTTTGTTTAAATGTAGAAGTTCAAGTATTGAGCATTTCCCTTGAGAAAGGCTAGGACAATCATGGAATAAACTAAGTCTGTGAACTACAAATATTTTCTAACAATAGTCTTCCAAAATGTCTTCTTTCTCCCCAACCATTTCCCAGTTTCCTAGTTACAAAAATGAATAAAAATAGAAAGTCCTCATAAAAGCTTAGACTTATATTCAGAAAAGGTTTAATGTTCTTTTTCCAAAATCAGATCAGTCATTGATACCTGGAGCACTTTTTTGAGAAAAATTCTGAAGAAATTTGGTGATTCATCAAAGAACAAAGTGAAATTGCAACTAACACGGAAGGGCAGAATGGTAGCAGACAAGAAATTCATTTATTATCCCAGAATTAGAGGCTGATTCTGTCCACAGCAGGACTGAATGGAGAGCGAATCTGTTTGAAAGAGCAGGAAATTTTATTCATTATTGTTCATCAACAAAGCTATGACAGCAAAAGATTTATTGAGTAGTGATAATAATACTCATCTTATCCTGAAAATATTTAATCATGAAAATACGTACAACTTACTCTAATTTTCACTCACTCAATATTGTAAACTTAGCGATGTTGTGCTGTTTAGCAAATAAAGTATTAGTATTCTAAAAATTGCATTTATATTTCTATTATATGTCTCTGGAACCAAAATTAGATCTTCATGCTCTACCCTCCACATCACTAAAATATCCATTATTTTTCTTTCTCTATTTTGTTCTTTTTTAGTTTAACAGATCTTTCTTCTAATAGTTTCATTCTATAATAAGTTTTTTTAATTTGACATTTAATCCATCCATGTGTTTCCCATTTCAATAATAATGATTCGTTTTTCTCTTCTAGAATTTCCATTCTGTTCTTTTCTCAAATAGTCCATTTTGATAGTCTCTTGTGGAATATGCTAACATTAATAAAGCAAATGTATTTCACAGGGTCTAGCTTTCAAGGCCCTATAGTTTCAGGTATGCCCTAACTTTTTAGTATTACACATGTAAATGTTAAATAAAATAGTAGTAACTTTGCTTTAACAATATTTTTTGGTCTTAACTGTGGAAACTTGATCTATAGCTTTTCCTTTTCTTTTAAAAAAAGTAAAATAAAAATGGGGGATATGTGGAGTATACTAAAATTTATAAAGCAAAGGTATTTCACAGGGCCTAACTTTTTAGAATTACACATAGAAATGTTAAACTTGCAAAAGACAGGAAACTTTCCACAGGCTGAAGTGTCTGTTGTAGATAAAGAATTGCAACACGGCAAAGTTGCTGGCTCTAAGAGCAGATGTCCTTGGTGCAGCTAAAGCAAATGATTGGTGCCATGACATTTATCTTCCTGTTCTTTTTGTAATCACCTATGATCCCTTTCTGTAACTTTCTTGCCTGGAGAATAAATACTGACAGAAAACCCAAGTTTGGGGTTATTTTTCTGAGGAATGCTTCTCTCTTGACGGTTCCTAGAAATTAAACCCTTCAGGTCCTCTCATTGCTCAGAAGAAATGGGCTGTGAATAATCCTTTGCATCTCTATCACCCTGGGAGAGGTGACAGATGGTGCCCCATGTGAGGAATTTTGACTCCACAGATCATAGATCAACCTGCCAAGCCTTGGAAAGCAAAGGATGTCTGATATTTACATTTGCACATCCTGGTAAGGGAATACTCATCTCGGTAAGTGAATCACAGGTAGCTCTCAATTAGTGTTGCAAGCCTGCACCAGGTCAAGCTAGCTTTCAACCCAAAGGTTTTTTTCTTTTTCTTTCATTTTTAAAATATCGAAAATTCTTTAACAAAAAGGGAGACTCAACATAAATTCCAACTCCAATGTCTCCTTAAAGCAGCCAGCTGTAAAGTAACTGAATGGCAGCTTGCAAAACTGTTAGTGGTTATTAGAAACAATGTCCTTGGTACCCCAAGGAAGGGAGACTAGACGTAAAAATTTGGAAATGAATTGGTCACTGGTCAATTATGCAATGGGTCTTGTTAAGGCTTCCCATCTAACAACTTGGAATCTATGTCAACTCACTCTAAGATCTATTCCAGACCTTAACAAAAAACAAAGACATGTTTATGTCACCGAAAAAGGATAAAACTTAATCTTTGCCAGTAGCTGAAAAAACTTTAAATAGTACAAATTAAAGTAAAAGAAGTTAATGTTTCTTTGAAATGTTGATTTTGTTTGAGCATGTTTTCTTTTTTTAACTGTGTGTGCTTCTCTTCTTCACCAGGGTCTCTGAGGCTTCTTGAGAAACACAGCCCTGGTGCCAACTGGACCTCATTTTGGGTCAGCTGCCTTTCTCTGAAAATCCCAAAAGTCAAATGGATTCATCTCTATCTGTTTAAGAGCTCTGCCCTTAAGCTCAGAAACCCATTTGAAAAATGAAATCTAGAACGAAATCAACCTGTTTTTGTTATCTTACTTTCTCTAAAACAGGGTGAGACCTCAAATGTGAGCCTTAACTTTCATTAGAAACACAGTTTAAATCTGACTGTCCTTTCATACTAATGAGTTTTCGATTTTGTTTGTCTCATTATATTCAAAACAAACCTTATAGAATCCTTATTGTTTTTGTTTATGTCTACATGTATATAAAATGTATGTTATGTCTACATGTTCATATGTTCATATCTGAATGTGTGTTTGTGTTGTCTGCATGGTACCAAATTGGCTTAAAATTAATGCACTCTCATTAAATAGATAAATATACATTTCAAGTTCATGTGACTTTAATTTTCTGAAGTTTTGATAAAATAAATATATTTTCAAAAATTGATTAAAACCTTTTGCCTAAATTTGTCTTTAGTTCAACACATTTTGTGGTATGTTTAGTGCTTGATTAATTTGTTTTAGGACTAAAAGCTGTAAGGGCACTGGCTTCTGGGCTTCTCCCAAAGCCCTGCACATGTCTTGTTATTAGCTTGTGTTTGGTTTTTAGCCTCTAAATTCTGAACACTAAGCAGAGGGCCATGGTAAAATCAGAGGACATAATGTGTCCACATTACATGGGCCATCAGCTGCAGGACAAAACCCAACATGTGTCCTCCTTATCTCAGCTCTGCCTCTTGACCATGCTGAGAGAAACAATATCTCTTAGACATTATCTTTGTGAATGCTGCTCTCTGCCTTAAGTTCCACATGGCCTCTCTGGATTCTACATGGCCTTAAATGTCACATGGGTACTTGGGACACAGGATAGCTAGTGAAAGAGGACCTATGACCAACAGGTCAAAGGCCCTAGTTAACTTTAACTGATAATGGTATAGATTTAATACACCAAGTGTTTGGCTGGGAAACCATAAATATTTATTTGGAAAAAACAACTGAGGCTCAACCTGGGCTTTGTGTAACCTGCTAATGACTAATGGATCCCCATTAACTAAGCTGAATGTATAAAAATATTCTTATCAACACACATCTTTGCCTGGGTTTACTAATCAAACAGGATTACATTTGTCTTTGCTAGAGGTTTTTTAGTTGTAAACTCAGCCCAAACCAGAAAATCTTTTCTATAATTTTTAAACAAATGAGGCCAACTTAACACTGATAGAAAAGAAACAAATATGTAAAAAAATAGGTGATATTTTTTAAAAAGCTATGGATGTAAAGATGTAGTTGTGCTTAGAAAGGCTAAGGGAAAAACTATTTCTTTGTGAAACGACATCTGGTACTATTTATTCTTGTCCTAGAGTAAAATAACAGGCTATTTAAAAAATAAAAACTATAGAAAAAACTGGGAAAACTGGGTATCCATATGCAGAAGAAAGAAATTAGATATGCATCTCTCACCATACACTAAAATCAACTGAAAATGGATTAAAGACATAGGTATAAGACCCAAAACTGTATTACTAAGGGAAAATATAAGTGAAACACTTCAGCAGTTAGGTCAGGGCACAAGCTTTATGAACATGAGCCAAAAAGCACAAGCAGCAAAGGAAAAAATAAATAAACAGGACTATATCAAACTAAAAAGTTTCCGCACAGCAACAGAAATAATCAACAGAGTGAAAAGACAACCTACAGAGTGGGAGAAAATTTTTGCCAGCTATGCATCCGACAAGGGACTAATAAACAGAACATACATAGAACTCAAGCAATTATACAATAATAAAAAAAAATGATCCAATTAAAAAATGGGCAAAGGAGCTGAATAGGCATTTTTCAAAGGAAGACATACAAATGGCCAACAGATATATGAAAAAATGCTCAACATCACTAGTCATCAGGGAAATGAAAATTAAAACCACATTTAGATACCACCTCACTCCAGTTAGACTGGCTATAATCAAAAAGATGGTGAATAACAAATGCTGGTGAGGGTGTGGAGAGAAGGGAACACTACGGCACTGTTGATGGGAATGTAAATTAGTACAATCACCTTAGAAAACAATTTGGAGGTTTCTCAATCAGCTACAGATAGATCTTCCATATGATCCAGTAATCTCTCTTCTGGGTATATATATCCAGGGGAAAGGAAATCATCATGGAGAAGAGAAACCTGCACTCCCATGTTTATTGCAACTCCATTTACAATAGCCAAGATATAGAACCAACTTAAATGTCCATTAATAGATGATTGGATAAGGAAACTGTAGTGTATATACACTATGGAATACCACTCTGCCATAAAAAAGAATGAAATACTCCCATTTGCAACAACATGGATAAACCTGGAGAAACTTACGTTTAGTGAAACAAGCAAAGCACAGAGGGATAAATACCTCATGTTCTCATGCATATGTGGGAGCTAAGAGAGAAAGGAAGGCAGGAAAAGAAGACCACAGTAGTCCCATGAACAAACAGAGGAAGGGAACATTCCTAGGGCTACAAATTGAAGTTGAGAGGAGAGTGGAAGGAGGAGGGAGGTTGGGGGATAATTGGAAGGGGACAAAGGGTACAAAAGCAATTTCTGCTAATGGTTATGTCCCCAGTATGAATCTGGCCCCCACATCATGGGCAGGAGGTGGGGAAATCAGGTTTGTATCTCATGAATATTCAAAATAAATAGATAAAAATAAATGAAAATAAAAAAATAAAAATAAAAAGTATAGAAAAAATAAAAAATCTAAAATGTGTCATTGAAAGTCTCAGTAAGTCATGATAATGGTTTGTGTGGACAAGTTTGCAAAAAAGGTTTTACAGTAAAAGGAATGACTCAATTTGAAAGCAAATTATGTGGGACTTTTTCTAAAAATTAATACCAAAAATATTCTATACAGAGTTAAAGTTTGCTCTCCTACATTGGAAAAGCCACATTTTTTAAAAGCACTTAATTGCTCTTAAAAGAAAATTGTAAGAGGTTTTCTTTATCTTTTAGATATCTGGCCTAGGAAACTTATTTCATGTTTTGTCATGATAATTTCTTGTGCTCTCTGCCTTTGAAATCCTTTGTCGCTTGGTTTTATTTTTGTAGTGATTTGTGATTTTATTTAACTAAGTGTTTTAAGCCTTTGTTATCTGACAAACTTTCCAAAACCAAATTCTTAAAGAAAACGTTTTGACTAGAACTAACTTTGAGGGGTTCCAAGGGCCCTGGAACTTCTCAAAGGATATGTATAAGAGATGTATCAAAACCAATTGGCTTATTTGATAAATTAGACTCTACAAAAAACATTGTCAAAACAAGAAATAATGTTTGACCTTTTCTTATACTAAGATGTTATTAATATGTGTTCCAAGATTTTGTAGGGTTCTTGGAAATCTGTCTTGATGTAAATGCTACCCAATCATAATCTTTACTCAATTATAATTTTAAAACGTTACATCTCCAAAAATTTCATCAAAAAATCTCTGACACGTACAGTTTCCTGACAAACTTTGATTTCACACCACTGAACTGAATTTCCAAAATTTTAATGAAGAAACTGATGGCTTTGTGAAATTACTCACCAAGGTCAAAACAACCAACGTTAATTACATAAAACTAATGAACTGATTGAAAGGAATTACAGGTTTTTACAATTTTTATTTTGAAACATCACTCATTAGTGTCTTGTTTTCCAGATTGAAGGCAACTCTCTCTCTTAAGCTATCTATAACTAACAACAGTTTGGTAAAAGTATATTTTTAAACAGAGGTAAAAGCACTCATTTTCTCTCTATCTGATCCCCCAGAATTTAAAAACTTTGAGAACCTTTATGATTACTATGGCAATGTGGCTATTTTCATAAGTTCAGTAATAGTCAACTCTCTCTTTATAACAGGATATAATTTAAAACTTTAGTTATAAAATAGCATGTCTTTTCTAAGTTCCTGACCCCTCTTCATGTTGCCCTAATTGGACCTACCTGCTGTTTCATCTTGCTGTTTCATCTTTCCTCCTGATGTGGGACATGACAACCTGAGAATGAGCCTTCCCAGCACTGAGGGATTATACAAAGATAACCTGGGAATGAGCCTTCCCTGCACCTAGAGATCAAAACAAAGAAAAGTGAAGCCTTTTCAATCAGAAAATTGATCATCAATGCTTTTATGAGGAATTCTTTACTGATAAGGGAAAAATAATACCTTCTCTACAAATGCAGTTCTCTAAAGTTTCACGGCCTTAAAGGGGGTGCCCATGACTTGGATGAGACATCCTGTTCTTAAACAAAAGATTTGTAATTGATCAAGAAATTTTACAAAGATTAGATGCTTTGGAAGTACTGATGTCCTAGATGGGTGAACACCAACAAACTCTCTGGACTCAAAATCAACTATTACACAGAACAGAACCCCATTCCAGAGTTCCAACAAATGGCAATAACACCCCAATTCACACCACCAGGAATGATGCCAATGCAACAGCCCTGAGACAAAATGACATCATCAGTCCCCACCTGGGATGAATTAAGAGGACTTGCCATGCTAAAATGATATTACCTTTGCTTTAACAAAATGTTCTTTGTCTTAACTTTGAAAACTTGATCTATAGCTTTTGCTTTTTCTCTTAAAAAAAGTAAAATAAAAATGGGGAATATGTAGACAATACTAACATTTATAAAGCAAATGTATTTCACAGGGCCTAACATTTTAGAATTACACATAGAAGTGTTAAGCTTGCAAAAGACAGGAAACTTTCCACAGGCTAAAGTCTCTGTTGTACATAAAGAATTGAAACACAGCAAAGTTCCTGGCTCTAGGGCAGATGTCCTTGGTTCAGCTAAACCTAATGATTGCTGCCATGACAATTATCTTACTGTTCTTTTTGTAATCACCGATGTTCCTCTTCTGTAACTTTCGGGCCTGGAGAAAAAATACTGTGAGAGAAAACTGGTTTGGGACTAATTTTCTGAGGAATGCTTCTCTCTTAAGTGTTCCTGGAAATTAACCCCTTTGGGGCCTCTCACTGCTCAGAAGAAATGGGCTTTGAATAATCATTTGTATTCCGTCACCCTGGGAGAGGTGACATTCTCTTATTCTTGCATCACACTATCATAGCATTCTTTAGTTAAACATTTTTAAATGCCCATTTAATAATTAAATACCTATTTTTACACATTTGATTTTACAGTTTAATGTTATTGCTGATTGCTGGTCAAGATGCACAGTTTACCTATGTGTTTAGTGAATTTTGATCATAATTACATGCTCCTTTGAACTTTATCTGCAGGGAACATTGAAGCTACAGTTTAAATTGTCTTCCTCCAGAAATGAGTTTTATTATTTCTGTCAGGTACCATGGGGGTAATAAGAAGCCAGAATCCCTTTAAATAACAATTTTGAAATGGACATTTTCTCAGTCACCATAGAAATAATACTAAGGCAACATGTCTAAATAAGGAGAGGATTAAGGTTAAGCGTCATCTGGTGATTTTTTTCTTCTTCTCTGTCTCCTATCTAAGGCTGAGAGAATTGTATATATTCCTGTCTCATTTTGTGAAGCAGGTTTTTTCTATTCTTTCCAGCCACCTTTTGAGAGTCCCTGTTTCAGTGGTGTGGGGGTTGTCTCTTATCCAGACACACAAAGTGTTTTTTCACCTACCCCATATATATATGTCCATTAAAACCCAGGCATTAGGCCATCAGGGTTTAGTAGATCCCTCCTGGGAAAATGCTGGCCCCAGTTCACTCCCTTCTGAGGTCTGCGTTTTCTTGTCATCTTTGTACTTTCATAAATTTATTTGCACTTGTGCTGGTTGAGCCAATTAAAAATGCATTTTAGATTTTACCTACATTTCTTTGTATTTATTTATTCTTTAAATGTCATATATAATACATGCAATTTGAGTACAAAGTTGACATCCAATAGTTGTATACAATGTGTGGTGGTCACATCAAGATAGTTTTTTTCAATCACTATAATTCATAATTTTTCTTTTTCTCCATTAACCAATTTCTTCCTTTTTTAGTGGTTTCTGTGAATATATACTTCACCATATTCCCCAAAACATGTCTACAAACAATAGTTTTTATACAAGTCTTGGTCATTGCATCTTATCACTGGCTGTTTTTTTTCTAAAACTCCAAAGCTCTTTGATTTCCTTATATTTTTTGCTCCTTGTGTGATTAAGGTTGCCTTGCAAGCAAGGCATGGTATTAGATACCTAATATTTACTGAGTGCATACTCTATTCCAAGTACTATTATGAATCTTGCTACATTTTATCACATTTTAATTTGGCCTACAGCCCTATGAGTAATGTACTCTTCTTCTCTTTAATAAGAAGAAGACTGGGTCACAGTAGTAAATAGCCCAAGATTACACAACCCATGAAGAACAGAACTGGGATTCAAATCCAGATGCTCTAGCTTCAGAACCACATCTTAAAATAGTGTTCTCCACTGCCTCACTAAAATATATTTATTGCTACATTGATCTTATTGTTAAACAATATAGAGTGCAAAGCACTATACTTGGTGGTTTCCACGAGGCAAATGATCTCATAAGGAGCCTGTAGCCCAGTAAGATGAGAAATGTGCCCATGGAGGCATAATACAGCAAGAGAAGATGTGTGATGTGAGAAAGACAGGGATAAAAATCTTGTGAGTGATCACAAACTGAATGTAGGCAGGGAGTTAGAGACCAAGAAAGGCTCCTGCACATTCTTTGCAAAAATTTCTCACAAGGGTCTCTAAAATGACAGAGTCTATTTCAGAGACATCATAGCACAAATGAACATGGCAAGAACAACATAATTGACCATGCCATCAATAACACAATCACCAAATTTCTTCGCATAGATACTCTTTCAGGAAATGAATAGAAAAACAGTAATCCTGACAGCTTTCCAAGGAAGTGAGACAAATTGAAAGGGAATTCATCTTCTTCCAGGAAAAAAATTCATGAGGTATTAAACTGTTTTGCAAAACATGCTGGTGTAACTGAGAGACAGGAGAACCTCAGCATTTAGATGGTAACCACTGCAAAGCTTGTTCCTACAGGTATCTAAGAGAGAGAATTACTAAAGCACAGCCTGCCATACACAGAGAACTGTGTTAATCAGGTGATACTGTTGAGACTCTTTTAGGGCCTTTTTAATTGTCATTTTTTTGCCCAACCATCCCACATTCTACTACTTCCAATTAAACCTTACTTTTGGTTGCCTCTTATTTATCCAGCTTTATTCTTCTGTTTTGGATACAGTTTATATCAGGATAAATTTTATCTTGGCTCTCTTTCCTCAGCTTTTCCTCAGAGCATTCTTGGTATAATGTATTACTTCTCCCTGTGCTTACCTCCATTTAGTCTTGTTTAGTCAAGGAAAAAAGAAGAAAATGGAAAGACAGCATGAAAAAGTGGCCCCTTTGACATGCTCCTTTCCCTTAAAATATTTCATCTGCAGCCCTTCCTTAAATTTACTTAGCTGACTTAGAAAAAGTTAAGCATGTTGTAGGCCAGCAAACAAAATCTGAAGAGTTTTGTCTATCAGAAACATTTTGGACTGGATTAGCCTCAGAAAACCAAGTATTACATTTATTATTCACTAGTGGTCACTCTCTTACTTTAGAACGTGCCATGTTCACCAAAGCTGCTTGGATCCACTGAATTCAAGAACAATACTCTCCGAGGAGTGTTCTATAGACTGCTTGAGTTTAACTTTTCAAATGAAACCAATCAGATAGTATAGGCCCCTCGGAGATAACCCACAAACCTTCTTCTGGATCTATGTTGTCTCGCTTTCTACACCAACCAAAGCAGTCAAAGGTTTTCCAGCCACAGCTCTGCTACTTTATGCTGAAGTGTATTGACAGAGCCTGCACATTTAGGTCATCCCTCTACAAATTTGGTTTCCAAGCTGGAAAAGCTGTCATGGAAGCAAAAAGGCTATAACCATGGACAAGGCAACTACTCCTCCTACCCCAACTCCTACATTTCCCCATTCATCAGGGGTGGCTCTGACTACAACTAAGAGAGTAAATTTGATTACAATAGTAGAGGCTGCAATGGAGGGTACAGCTATATTGCAGGCTGGTGGTTCTACAACTCAGGGTCACAGGGGTACTAAGGTGGATCTTCTGGGGTTGGCTCTTCATACAAAGGCAAAGAAGAAGGCTTCTCATCACAGTCCAAGTACAATGATCCCAGGTCTGGCCAGAATTACAGCTGCTCTACCAACTTTTACCTGTCCTTACAGGGCAGGTACTACAGAAATGCAGGCCACAGCATGAACTACCAGTACAAATAATGACCCCCACAGGATAGAGATTTGTATCTTCTGCACTTAACTCCTCCCCTTGGAAAGATTCAGTTTTATGTACCATGGTTAACATATCAGCCAGCCCCTCCAAGTCCCCACCTTCAACCAATACATATTGCCCTGTTGTGAGGTGCAGAAAGTCACTCCCTGACCTGTCCTGTGACACATAGAAAGCCACGGTTGGGACTCTGTGTCTTCAATTGTCTCTTAACTATCATTATGAATTTGGGTAGGGTTTCTGAGTTCTTGCAGTTCATTATCCATCAATCTGTTTACATTTTGTGTTAGTGTTAACTCACTTTGTCTTTAAATAGTTCGGGAATGGATAAATCATCTGTT
This sequence comes from Cynocephalus volans, assembly GCF_027409185.1. Classification (NCBI taxonomy): domain Eukaryota; kingdom Metazoa; phylum Chordata; class Mammalia; order Dermoptera; family Cynocephalidae; genus Cynocephalus; species Cynocephalus volans. The sequence goes on from NC_084463.1 coordinate 154,564,013, forward strand.
AATGCTTTCATAAAGTGACTTAAATGAGCTTTCTGCATTTAAAAATAATAAATAAATAAGCCATAATGGAAGAGGGCCCCTCATGAAACTTAGACATCAAGGATGATGCTGCCGAGCTATTTGTAAATCCATGATATTCTGCCTGGATCCTAGGCCATTGACATTCCTTGGAGCAGAGTCTCTAGTGACTCACCTAAGAGTTCTGAGAAAGATTTCCTCTCCTGTGATCCAACTCCTTTTACTATGTGGTGTATCCAGGTGTTCAAACTGGCCAACAGATATTTCAGCTCTGGCTTCTGACAGTGTTTCACTCCATCAGTACTCTGCGAGGAGAACACCGATTTTTGGCAATGTTTGACTCACTCACCTCCTTCAGAAATCATCCAGCTAGAGAAGAAGAGGACTTTAAATGCTTATGAGCCTTCTCCATCATGTCCGAGAGAGGACCTGGGAGTACAACCCACAACAAAAAAGGTGCAATTAAAACCATGCGATCTGTAAATAACCTCCCTCCTGGGTGATAGAAGGGAGACCACTTCTATTAATTGGTCCCTTGATTAATCTCCAAGATTTCTCTTGGGGGTATTAATCTTTGGAGATATTTTTATATCTATGTCACCATAGCATGGGAACAATGCTCAGAAATCTCTGTCTGGAAGAAACACCAGGAAGCAGCAAACTGTTGGCAACTTTGAGTTAGACTCTCTGCAGAAGATAGTTTCTCTAATTTATACTTTTTTACTCTTAACTAATTTTTCTTTCTTTCTTTCTTTCTTTTTTCTTTCTTTCTTTTTTTTAGATGAGATTCCATGGTTGAATCATGTTCAGAAAGTCCTGACAAAGAAGTGTGTTCAGGAAGAAGACAAAGAAACAGGTCCATTCTCTCCCATGACTCTAGCTTCTGAATTTAAAATAACAAAAGAGTATGAGAGAGAAAGAAAGAATGAGCACATAAAGCAGGGCAGAGACAAGGAAGAGAAGAGGAAGAACTAGGAAAATTGTGTACAGACAAATATCCCTGAGGAACATAGGTACAAAAATCCTTAACAAAGAATTAAAACACAGAATACAAAAGGACATCAAAAAATTGTACACCATGATAAATTAGAATTCATGCCAGGGATGCATGGATGTCTCAACATATGCAAATTAATAAATATGATACACCACATACACAGAATGAAGAACAAAAACTATAGGATTATATCAATAAGTACAGAAAAAGTGTCTGATGAAATTCAGCATCCCTTCCTAATAAAGACTCTCAACAAATTAGGTATAGAAGGTAGGTATAGCTCAACACAATAAAATTATATATGAAAATCCCACCACCAACATAATTCTGAATGGGAAAATACTTAAATATTTTCCTATAATAACAAAAACAAGACAAGAACGCCCACTCTCACCACTCCTATTCAGCATGGTATTGGTAGTATTAGTCAAAGATATCAGGCAAGAGAAAGAAATAAAGGACATTGAAATATTAAAAGACAAATTCATGTTGTCCCTGTTGCCTGATGACATCATCCTACATATAGTAAAACCTACAAACTCTACCAAAAAACTCCTAGAACTACTAAACAAATTCACTAAAGTTGAGGGCACATAATGTTCAAATATCAGTAGCATTTTTACATAACAAAAACAACAAGCATAAGAGGAAATCAAGAAAGCTAACCCATTCACATTAGCTACCAAAAGAATAAAATGCACGGGAATCAATTTACCGATGAGGTAAAATATCTCTATAATGAGGACTGTAAAACCCTGCTGAAAAATAATTAATGTGTAGACCAAAAGATGGAAAGACTTTCCATGTTCATGGATTGGAAGAATTAACATTGTGAAAATGTCCACACTCCCCAAAGTGATCGAAAGATTCAATGCAATCCCCTTAATGTGGATACCTATGACATTGTTCATAGAAATAGAAAAAACAATCCTAAAATTAATATGGAACACCAAAAAGACACCGAGTAGCCAAAGCAATCCTGAGTAACAAAGTAAATAAATAAAGCCAGAGACATTCCATTTCGTGACTTCAAACTATCCTACCCTGCTATACTAACCAAAACAGCATGGTACTGGCATAAACACAGATATGTCGACCCATGGAACATAATAGAGAACGCAGAAACCAACAACCCTCATATGTACAACAACTGATCTTCAGCAATAACACCAAGTACACAGATTAGGGAAAAAAAACAACCTCTTCAGCAAATTGTGCCGGTATAACTAGATATCCATGTGTAAAAGTATTAAACTTAATCCATATATCTCACCACACACCAAAATCAACTATACATGGATTAAAGACTGAAATATAAGACCTGAAACTATAAAACTCTCAGATGTTAACATAAGGAAAATACTTCAGGATATAGGACTGGGCAAAGACTTTATGAATAAGACCTGAAAAGTACAGATAACAAAAGGAAAAATAAACAAATGTGATTCTATCAAACTAAAACTCTTTTGCACAGAAAACAAAACAATCAAGAGAGTGAAAAGACATTCTACAGAATAGGAGAAAATATTGGCAAATTATACTTCTGACAAAGGACTAATATCCAGAATATACAAGGATCTCCAGCAACTTAACAGTAGTAGAGCAAATAATCGGATGAAAAAATGGGCCAAAACCCTCAATAGACATTTCTCAAAAGACATAAAATGGCCAAGAAGTGTATGAAAAAATGTTCATGATCACTCTTCACCAGGGAAATGAAAATCAAAACCTCACAATGATATCATCTCAACCTAGCTACATGGGCTCCTATCAAAAAGACAGGTAATTACAAATGCTGCTGAGGATGCAGAAAGGGGGAGCACTTTTACACTGTTACTAGGACTGTAAATTAGTTCTCATTATGAAAAGAGTATGGAGGTTTCTCAGACAACCACCATACCATCCAGCAATCTCACTACTATGTATATGTCCATAGGAAAGGAAACCATCATGTTAGAGGAATACCTGCACTCCTGTGTTTATTGCAGCTCTGATTAAAATAGCCAGGCTATGGAATCAACCTAAATTTCCATCAACAGAACACTGGATAGGGAAAATGTGCTGCATATGTACAATGAAACACTATTCAACTATAAAAAGAAAGAATGCTATTCTCAGGTATTTAGATAAGTTCAGATAAAATTATGTTAAGTGAAATAAGCCTGGCACAGAAAGAGAAATACTGCCTGCCCACAATCAGAAGTAGGTGTGAAAGAAGGAAATGAAAGAAGGAAGGAAGGAAAGAAACAATAATTACAATAATGAGCTGAGCTACCAACAGAGAACAGAACTGTGATTACTAAAAGTGGGAAAGGAGGAGAGAAAGGCGAGCCAGTGAGATATTGGTTAAGGGCCACAGGAAATGATTACCTTTTGTAACAATGAGCATGTTAATTACTCTGATTTGATCATCACACATAGTACAAAGGAGTTGCCTTCAACTCTGTACCCCACAAATATGTTTAATTTTTTCTGAAATTTTGATTTTAACTGCTTGTATAAAAACTCACCGAGGACACCTCCCATTTCCACGGACCCAGAGGGAGGCACCTGGACCAAAGGCCTAACCCTGTAAAGGAGAGCTGAGCAGACATGCATTGCAGAGAACCCCTCCTCTCTACTTGGACCCAGAGGAAAACACCCAGACCTGTGGCCCACCCCGCCAAGGTGAATCAAGGAGACATTCATGGCACTGGGGCTCATTCTACTGCCACAGATTCTGGAACAGGAACCAACATGGTCTAATATAGCCACTACCAGACCTAATGTCAAGCAAAGACAATTCACCACCACAGTAGCAGCCAGGACCACTCCACGGGAAACCTACGGCTCACTCGGCAACATTAATAGAAGAGTCACCAGGAAAGCCTGCAAATAGTGGAAGAAGTCTATATCCTCATAGCCAACCTCAGTCTAATAGAAGAAGCAAATACTCTACCAAAAGAACAAATATCAACAAAAAAATACTTGAACTATAAATAAAGAGGAAGCTATGGCACCACCAAAGGATTACAGTAATGCTCAAGTTTCAGTCTCCAGAGAAACCTTGAAATGTCGGAAAAAGTATTCTGAGCAATGATCTTAAGAAAACTTAAAGAAATAAAAGAAGAATCAATTAGAGAACACAATGAAACAAGAAAATATATCCAGAATATGAAGGAGGAAATTTTCAAAGAGTGTAGCAGAACGTTAAAAAGAGTGTAGCAGAACGCCTAGAAATGAAAGTTTCATTCAACAGAATAAAAATAAAAAAACACAACTGAGAGCTTGAGCATCAGGGTAGAGCCAACAGAAGAAAGAACTTAGGATCTAGAAGATGGTCTTTTTTTTAAAAGCCAGGTACACAGAAAAAAGAATAAAAGAATTAAAAATAATGAGGAAAATCTAAGAAAAGATAGCAGACAACCTCTAGTGCTCTGACATCCAAATTGTGGGAATTCCAGAAGGGTAGGAGAAAGGAAAATGTATTGAAAACCTATTCAAGGAAATAGTAACAGAAAACTTCCCAAGTGTGGGAAGAGATACAGACCTTCATATCCAGTAAGCTCCCCTCAGGCTAACAGAAATCACCCCTCAGGCTAACAGCCATCTGATATTGGACAATGGCAACAAAAATCTACATTGGGGAAAAGATGGCCTCTTTGACAAGTGGTGCTGGGAAAATTGGATATCCATATGCAGAAGAATGAAACTGGATATGCATCTCTCACTATATACTAAAATCAATTCAAAATGGATTAAAGACTTACGCATAAGACCTGAAACTGTAAAATTACAAAGGGAAAATATAGGTGAAACACTTCAGCAACTAATAAATGGTTTTAAAAAGACCTCTGATAATCCATTCTGTAACTGCTACTTTAAAATTATGAAAGAATAAGTGACAACTTTTCTAAATAAGTTTGACTCTCATGAAAATAGATTTTTAAAATTTCTTCTTTTACCTTGAAGAAAAATTACTTACCTTTTTAAAAATAATATATCAAACTTTTTACAAATGTATTTAACACAATAGCTCCAAACTGATCTGAAAAATAATATCATAATTTGTAATTCTGATAATATTTTGGGAGGCCAATGCATGTGTGCCCATAAAGCTGTGACATAAGTCTTCTTCAGGAAGCCTTCCTCCAAAGCATTCAAACAGGAGGCTGGCACAGCTCACTCTTGGCACCAATGATGTCTTATGTTGAGGGTATTTTGCTTCTTCAGAAACAGCATTCTTCTATGGTTAAGGGTTCAGACTTTCTGGTTTTAGTTCTGATACCCTCTTCTCTATATACTTTTCCCATTGGTTAAACACACTAAGCTTGATTTACTTATAATAAAGCATGGACAGTAAGAGACTTTGAACTGTAATGTTACCGGAAAGGGTATAAAAGGAAATCCATGTAAATTCTCAGCAGATAATCTAGCACATAGGAATTGTTCCATAGATGTTGGCTATTGCTATCAATGATTGCTTACGGAGAGCCATGAGTGACAGCTATATCTGTATGTAGGAATGCAAGGAGTGCTAGATTTTTATGGGTTCATTTGAGAAAATTCCTGAGATATCATCAGTCCCACAGTCAGGCATCATTGCCTCTACACAGATGTAGATTCACTCCTAGTGTCTAAGCAGGTCCAACCACCCAGGGCCATGAACTTGTAAGCCGCATACACCATTTTATATTTAGTTTGCCTGACTTTGTGTACACTGACTCAACAGGCAACCAGCTTCAAGCTATGATGTGCCTTGATGTAGAGGAAGTGTCAAAGTAAATATTTCAGTTCTCAAATACTACAGAAGCATGATTCTTTATTCTTCTAGATACAATTAGCAAGTTAGAGCTCACTATTGGATTTGTAACAGATAACACTTATTGGCTATGCTCTATGCTCAAACTGTCCTTCCTTGGATCGAAAGAGTAAATCAGTGATAACAGCCAAAAAAGTTTTGAAAAAAATGAGTAATGAGAAAGAACTTGAATTTTTTAAATGTATTATAAGCATCAATAATTCACTATTTGGTAATAATAGCCGTGTCAAAAGAACAAGTAGAAATTTCAGAAATAAATTTAAGGACTGGTAAGAATTGAATAAATGGGCTGTCCGATTAGCTCAGTTGATTTGAACATGGTGTTATATCACCAAAGTCAAGGGTTCAGATCCCTGTGCCAGCCAGCCATCAAAAAAAGAAAAATAATTAGTATATTATAAAGTTACTTTTTTAAATAATAAGGAAAGGATTACCTCTTCCATAAGTGTTCTGTAAAACCTTATTCGCCATTGATAAAAAGTATTGGAGGAACAAATAAATAAAAATGTATGTAATCTTAAATCAGTAGCACTTCTATACACCAATGAAAACTATCTGAAAAAATAAATCAATAATGCAATTTCTTTTACAACAGAATCAAAAAATAAATAAATATCTAGAAATAAATATAACTAAGGAGCTGAAAGAGCTCTATAATCAAAAGTATAAAACATTGATAAAAGAAATTGAAGAAAATACACGTAAGTAGAAAGATATCCCTTGTTCATTAATTGAAAAATTAACATTTTGATAATGTCTGACTACCTAAAGCAATGTGTAGATTCAATGCAATCCCTATCAAAATTATTATTAAAAAGACAGAGAATAACAAATGCTGGTGAAGATGTAGAGAAAGAGGAACCCTCCTGCACTGTTTGTAAGACTTTAAATTAGTACAGCTGTTATGGAGAACTGTATGGAGGTTCCTTAATCCACTATACATAGAACTTCCATATAATCTAGCAGTCCCACCACTAGGAATATATGCAAAGGATTGGGAAACATCAGGTCGAAGGAGTACCTGCATTCCTATGCTTATTGCAGCTCTATTTACAATAGCTAGGCAATTGGAAGAAACCAAAATGTCCATTGATGGATGACCGGATAATGAAATTGTGGTATACATACACAATGGAATTCTACTCAGCCATAAAAACAAGGAAAGACTACTACTTTCAACAATGTGCATGAGCCTGGAGACAATTATTCTTAGTGAGATAACCCAAGTACAGAAAGAGGAATAGCACATGTTCTTACTCATAACTGGGAGCTGAATCCATAAATAAACAAATGAACAATAAAGAGAGCAGAGAGAGAGAGAGAAAGAAAGAAACAAAAATCACTGTAATACATTGAACTTTTAGAAACTAGAGGTGGAAAACAGGAGGAGATGGTGAGAGGGAGGGTCTATTGAGCAACTGGTCAACACACAAAAAGAACGATTGTGTATTGTAATGATGAATAAGCTAACTACTGATCTAACCACCGCACTTTGCACACAATTACTGAAAATCAATTTTGTACCCCACATGTATGTATAATAAAATGAATAAATAAATAATTACAATGTCATTCTTCACAGAAATAAAAAAAAATGCTAAAATTCATGTAAAGCCACAAAAAAAAGAGCCAAAATAATTTTGAACAAAAAGAACAAAGCTGGAGGCATCACACTACTTGATTTCAAAATAAGCTACAAAGGTTTAGTAACTAAAGCAGCATGATTTTGGCACAAATACAGACATATAGACGAATAGAACAAAATGGAGTACACGGGCATAAATTTATGCATATACGGCCAACTGATTTTCAACTAAGTTTCGAAGAACAGTGGGGAAAGAGGAGTCTCTGCACAAAATGGTACTGAGAAAACTGTATCTACATGTAAATGACTGAAACTAGACCCCTATCTCTCACCACATACAGAAATCAACACAGGATGCATTAAAGACTTAACGTTGTGTCTCAAAACTATGAAACTGCTAGAAAAAAATCATTGGGAAGATACTATGAGATATCAGTCTGGACAAGGATATTTTTGACAAGACATCAAAATCATGAGTAACAAAAGCAAAAATAAACAAATGGGACTACATCAAACAAAAAAGCTTTCATACAGCCAAGGAAACAATGAGCAGAGGGAAGAGACAAAGTGAACAACGGGAGAAAATATTTGCTGTAAAGAAAATTTTTAATTGGATGCAGAACAGGGCTCAGCTGATGTGTTCAGTTTAGCAGGTGGATCTTAATTAAGCTCATCCTCACCCTCACAGAGAAGTGGCCAGGTTGTTTCCCCCTAGACATGTCCAAATCCCAATCTCATCCACCAGCAAATAAGCAGCTGGTAGGCCTCTCCTATCAGCAGACTTACCTCATAACATGTCAGTCACCCGAGAAGCAGCTAGCTGGGCCCTCTCTGGGTAGGCACACCTGGTGAACTCAGCAAGCTGCAGATCACTATGAAAAATAAAAATGAAACAAAACGCTCACAGGTCCCCATGAGGTGGCCAGCCCCCCTCTCAGTTGGCCATACCACAATCATTTGTACCACTCAAGTAATGGCTGGTTGGCCCACTTCTCAGAAGGCCCATCTCATGATCATGCCCACCACCTGAGAAAGAGATCAGTGTCCCCACCCTTGCCAGACCCACTCAAATGACCAAGGGAAGCAAAACCTCACACATGTTTTTGAGAAGTGGCTCAGTAGATCGCTCCCAGGAAACCCACGCTCTGCTAACCAAACCAAAGCCTGAACACACCCCCAACTCAGAGAAACAGCCCAGCTATCATGCCCCAAGCAGACCAACTCTTAAGTCACTGAGCCATCGCACGCACACACATTCAAGTGAGAAACAGCCCAAATCATGTGCCCCTGGCATGCCTGCCACCAGTCAGAAAATCAGCACAGTGACCATGCCATTATTTTGTCACTCCCAGAGACTCTGAAATAACAGATGCTCACACTCCCTGCCTGAGAATCTGCTCAGCAACACCATCCCCAGTGTGTCATCTCCTGGGATGACTGACCACAGTGTGCATGCACATACCATGAACTGAGAGCCAACATAACAAGCCAACACCAGCAAAGCTGTGTCACCACCTCAGCAAACCTCCCAGACCTAGGCCATTGAAGCACTTGGAGACCTACAAAATGTGCATTACAGCTGAAGACACCATAGTGAGTATACACTACCACCCTGATCCAGAAGAAAGAAATTTTACCATACCCACTTGGCAACCTAGGACACAACTGAAGGTGAGTGTTTTCCCCCACACAAGCCACTCTGCAACAGTCAAAGAGGCAGCTATTCCACCAAATGCAAAGATAGCAACACAGGGAAACAAGAAACATGAAAAAAAAAAAAAGGTTACATGGCAGCAAAAAAGAAACACAATAGCACTGCAGTAACTGATCCCAAAGAATTGGAAATTACTCACTTGCCAAAAATTCCAAATTAATAATCTTAAGAATACTCACTGAGATTCAAGTGAATACCAACAAACAAGTGAATGAGATCAGAAAAACACATCATCTCAACAATTTATTTAACAGAAATTGCTATCATTAAAAAACCAAACAGAAATCTTGGAACTGAAAACTACTTTGAGTGAAATGAAAACAAATTTAACACTCTCAACAACAGACTAGATCAAGCATAAGAAATAGCTTCTGATCCCAAATACAGCTGTTTGGCAATAACGGAGGCAGACAGAAAAGAACAAAGAAGAGTAAACAAGGCTTGTAAATTTTATAGGGTAACATTAAGTCAACAAATATTTGAATTATGGGAATTCCAGAAGAAGAAGAAAACAAAGATAAAAAGGTATCAAAACCTAGTTAATGAAATAATAGCTGAAAATTTCCCTACTCTTGGGAGAGATGTGAACATCCAAATCCAGGAACCTCACAGGTCCCCAAAAACATTCAACCCAAAAGTGCCCTCTCAGAGGCACATTGCAGTCAAACTGTCAAAAATTAAATACAAAGAGAATTCTGAAAACAACAAAAGAAAAGCATCGAGTTGCATATAAGAGAATCCCCATGAGACTAACAGCAGACTTTTGAGAATAAACCCTAAAGATAGGAGAGAATGGGATGTTATATTCAAAGTACTGAAAGAAAAAAACTGCTACCCTTGATATACCCAGCAGAGCTATCCTTTGGAAATGAAGGAGATATAAATTCTTTCTCAGACAAGCTAAATCTGTGAAAATTGCTCACCACCAGTTCAGCCCGACTAAAAATGTTTCGGATAGTCCTACATATAAAATGGTAAGAATGATAACCATCATAATAAAAAAACCTAAAATATAAACCCTATTGGAAAAATTATACACAAAATAGAAAATGTAAAATTCAAACCTTATCATTACAGAAAGCCACCATGCTGTAAGGATAAACAAAAATAGAAAGGGACAAAGTACACATCAAATAATCAGTAAACAACAAACAAAAGGACGGAAGTAAAACCTTATATATTAATAATAATCTTCACTGTAAATGGATTAAATGCCCCTGTTAAAAGACACACACTGGCTGAATGCATTTAAAAAACATGACTCAGCCATATGCTGCCTACTAAAAACACACCTAAAGTATAAAAACCAACATAGACTGAAAGTAAAGGCATAGAAAAAGCTTTCTCACATGAATGGAAAAAAAGTGAGAATGATCAGCTATACTTACACACATAAAATCTGTAAAGGGTGATGATGAATGGTGTTATATAATGATAAAAGGATCCATACAACTAGAGGATATAATAAATATATATCCACCCAACTTTGGACCACCCAGATATATAAAGGAAACATTAACAGATCTAAAAGGAAACACTCCGCTCTCAGCATTGAACCCATCAGCTATATAGAAAGTCAACAACAAAAGATCAGATTTCAATGACAACATAGACCAGACGGATCTAACAGACATTTACAGAAAATTTCATCTAACCGCTTCAGAAAACTCAATCTTCTCATCATCACATGGAACATTCTCCAGGACTGACCGTATGCTAGGTCACAAAACTAGTCTCAACAAGTTCCAACAACCTTGAAATCATGTCAGGTATTTTTTCTGACCACAATAGAATAAAACTAAAAATCAAATATGAGGAACTTTCAAAACTACACAAATACGAAAATGAAACAAAATGATTCTGAACATTACCCCAATTACCCTGATATCAAAAATATACCAGGACACAACAACAATGATAAACTACAGGCCAGCAACCAGATGAACACAGATGTAAATATCATCAATAAAATGCTAGGAAGCCAAATTCAACAGCATATCAAAAAAATTAAATATCATGATGAAGAGGGATTTATCTCAGAGATGCAAGAATTTTCAACATATGCAAATCAATAAGTCTTATACAACAACTCAACATAATGAAAGAAAAAAACTTGGTAGACACAGAAATAGCATTTGATAAAATTCAACATCCCTTATGATAAAAACTCTCAGCAAATTAGGTATATAAGAAAATTATCTTAGCATAAGAAAGACTACATATGACAAACCACAGCTAACATCATACTGCACATAGAAAACTTGAACACTTTTACCCTTAGTACTGTAACAAGATAAGGATGCCCACTCTCACCACTTTATTTCAACATAGTATTAGTAGTCCAAGCTAGAGCAATTAGGCAAAAGAAAGAAATAAAGTGCATTCAAATTGGGAAGGAAGAAGTCAAACTGTCCCTGTTTGAGGATAACATGATTTTATATACAGGGAAATCAAAAGATTCTACCAAAAATCTCCTAGAATTGATAAAGATATTCAATAAAGTTAAAGAATACAAAATCAACATATGAAAGAGTAGCATGTCTATACATCAATAACAAACTTGCGGAAAAAGAAATCAAGAAAGCAATACAATTTAAAAGAGCACCAAAAACATATAACTTCTCAGAATAAATTTAACCAAATTGGTAAAAGATGTCTACTAGGAAAACTCTAAAACACCGATTAAAGAAATTAAAGAAGACGCAAAAACTGGAAAGTCATCCCATGCTTCCAGACTGGAAGAAACAATATTTTCAAAATGACCAAACTACCAAAGCAATCTATAGTTTCAAACAAATTCCCATCAAACAACCAATGATGTGGTTCACAGAAACAGAAAATGAAATTCTAAAATTTATATGGAATAACAGAAGACCCCAAATAGTAAAAGCAGTTTTGAGCATAAATAACAAAATGGGAGGCATCTCACTCCTTGACTTCAAAATATATCACAAAGCTATTCTAATCAATTAATCAAAAGACCATGTTACTGGCACAAACAGAAATATAGTACAAAGGAACAGAATAGAGGATCCAGAAATACATCTACATACCTACAGCCAAATCATTTTCAAAGTCAAGAACATACATTGGAAAAATAACAGCCTCTTCAATAAATGGGGCTGCAAAAACCGGATATCCGTATGCAGAAGAATGAAATTAGACCCCCATCTCTCACCATATACCAAAATCAGCTCAAAATGAATTAAAGACTTAACTGTAAGAACTGAAGCTATAAAACTTCTAGAAGAAGACAGCGTGAAAAACACAGGGGAAATGTTTCAGGACATACGACTGGGCAACTATTTTATGAATAAGACCTCAAAAGCACAAGTGACAAAAGCAAATATATGCAAAACGGATTATATCAAACTAAAAGATTTGATACAACAGCAAAGGATACAATCAACACTGTGAGGAGTGAATCTGCAGAATGGGAGAAAATATTTGCAAACCTTTCATCTGACAAGGGATTAATATCCAGAATATACAATTCCACTAAATAGGAGTTCAATATTTAAAAAAAAAAATCAGTAGTAAGAAGATACTCAGATTTTAAAATGCGCAAATGAACTCAATAGTCATCTCTCAAAAGAAGGCCTCAATTGGCAAAGAAGTATATGGAAAAATGCCCAACATTTCTAATTATCAAAGGAATGCAAATCAAAACCACAGTGAGATATCATCTCACTCCAGTTGGAATGGATAGTTGCAAAAAGAAGAAAAATGACTCATGCTGGTGAGAATGTGAAGAAAAGAGAACTCACATATTGGTGGGAATGTAAATTAGTACAGCAATTATGGAAAACATTTTGGAGATTTCTCAAAAAAATGAATGCAAATAGAACTGACATACAATCCAGTAATCTCACTACTGGGTATATATCTAAAAGACAGTAAATCAACATGTCAAAGGGATGCCTGCACTCTCATGTTTATCATGGTTTTATTCACAATAACCAAGATATGAAACCAACCAAATATCCATCACCAGATGATTGAATAAAGAAAATGTGGTATATATACACACAGTGGAATCTACTCATCCATAAAAAACAATGAGATTCTGGCATTTGCAGCAACATGGAAGAACTTGGAGTAAATTATGCTAAGTGAAATAGACCAGGCACAGAAAATGAATACTACATGTTCTCATTACATGTGGAAGCTATGTAAGTTGATCTCATAGAAATAGAGAGTAAGAAGGTGGTTACCAGAGACTGGGGAGAATAGAACAAAGGGTAAGTTGGAGAGGTGGTTTAATGGGCACAAAATTGTAGTTAGACAGGAAGAATAAGATCGAGTGTCCTATAGCACTTTAGGAAGACTACAGTCAACAAAAAATTGTTGCATAACTGTTAGTAGCTAGTAGAGAGGTTTTTGAATGTTTACAGCACAAAGACGTGACCAATGTTGGGGTGTTGGATATGATAATAGCTCTTAGTGAACCCTTCTCCAAAGAAGACATACATCCTTGCACTAGCAGGCATCAAAATAAATAAATAAAAACAAAGCCACAAAAAAACAAAGAAGATATATAAGTGGCCAACAGGTACATGAAAATATTCTCAATATAATTAACCATTAGAAAAATGCAAATGAAAACCAAAATGACATACCACTTCACTCCAGTTAGAATGGCTATCATCAAGAAGACAGAAAATAACAGATGCCTGAGAGGATGTGGAGAAAGGGAAACTCTTATCCTCTGTAGGTGGGAATGGAAATTAGTACAGTAATTTTGGAAAACAGTATGAAGTTTCTCAAAAATTAAAAATAGAACTACCATATGATACAGCAATCCCAGTAATGGTTATACATCCAAGAGAAAGAAAATCAGTTTGTCAAAGAGATATTGGCATACCCATGTTTACTGCTGTAATACTTAAGAAATAGACTCAACCTAAATGCCCATCAAGGGATAAATATGTAAAAAACAAAAGGTGTTTCTCGTTCCTTGTGATTTAATGTTAGGTTGTTTGTTTCAAGTCTTTCTATTCTTTTGATATAAGAACTTATTGCAATACACTTCCCTCTTAGTTCTGTTTTTGCAGTATCATATAGGTTTTGGTAATTTTACTTGCATTTCCATTTGTTTCAAGGATTTTTTATAACTCCCTGCTTTATTTCTTCTTTAACTTGCTAGTTATTCAGGAGCATACTGTTTAATTCTCATGAATTTGTGTAGTTTCCATAGTTTTATATGTTGTTAATTTCTCATTGTATCCCATTGTGGTTGAAAATATACTTGATATGATTTTAATCTTTTAAATTTGTTGACACTTAAGTTGTGACCTAACTTGTGGTCTATCCTGGAGGTGACTGTGTGCGGATGAGAAGAATGTATGATCTGTTGTTTTTGGATGAAATGTTCTGTATATGTCTGTCAAGTCCATTTGGTCTTAAGGCATTGTTTAAATCCAATCCTTCTCTACTGGTTCTTTTTCTAGATGATCTGTCCAATGCCAAGAGTGGCAAGTTAAAGTCCCTAATTATTACTGCGTTGGTCTATTGCCCCCTTAGATACAATAAGAGTTGCTTTATATATCTGGGTGCTCAATGTTGGGTGCATAAATATTTATGATTGTTACATCTTCTTGCTCCGTTGATCCTTTTGTCATTATATAATGTCCACTTTGTCTCTTTTTATAGTTCTTAGTTTGAAGTCTATTTTATCTGATATAAGTACGTCAACTCCTGCTCAATTTTGGTTTCTGTTTGCATGAAATGTCTTCTTCCATCCCTTCACTGTTAGTCTATGTGTGTCTTTATCGGTGAAGTGAGTTTCTTGCAGACACCACATAACTGGGTCTAGTGTTTTAATCCATTCAGCCAGTCTGTCTTTTAAGTGGGAAATTTAGTCCATTTACACTCAGGATTGCTAAAAGGTATTACTTTATTCCTGCCATTTTATTAATTTCTCTATGGTTGTTTTATTACTCTTAGGATCTTATTTTTGTACCCCATAAATATGTATCAATTAAAATTTTAAAACGTTCTGTAAAGATACTTTTAAAATGTGATATATACACGATGGAATTCTATTCAGCCATAAAAAAAAAAGAAACCTTGTTATTTGTGACAACATGGATGAGCCTGGAAGACATTATGTTCAGTGAAATATTCCAGGCACAGAAAAACAAATACTGCATGGTCTCACTCATCTGTTGAATCTAAAACATTATATTGCACCCCATAATTATGTATAATTGCAATGTGTCAATTAAAATTGAAAAAAAAATCTCATAGAAGCTGAGAGAGTGGGAAGAACAGGGTGAGAGAAGGGGGTGATGGAGACAGGATGGTCAATGAGTACAATATTACAGTTAGATAGAAGGAGGTCCTGGTATTCTATTGTATGGTAGGGTGACTGCAGTTAGCAACAACGCATTGTATGTTCCCAATAGCCACAAGAGAAGATTTTGAGTGTTTTCAAAATACAGAAATAATAAATATCTGGGTGGTAGAAATGCTAATCGCTATCATTTGATCATTACACATTGTACACATGTACTGAAACATCACATTGAACCCCAAAATACAGTATGTTCAGTTATTATCTGCAGATAAATAAATAAATAAACAAACAAACAAACAGCAGCTTACAACCTCGTCAAAAAACATTATACCTGTTCTTACCACAGGGTGAAGAATTGAGTAAATACAGGAGATAAAAGATACGATAAAAGGTTTCACTATAGTAACCATTTTACTATATATATTTGTCTTATAACATCATGTCATATACCTTAAATATACAAGATTCATTTTAAAACAGATTACAAAATACTTCTCAGAGTGTGTAGTTTACATCATGCTTTCTAATTGTTAATAGTAGATATAGTTTATGCGTTCTAATATGAGGATCTTTCAACATATTACACTGCATTGTTTTATTTTATTTTTATTGGAATGTCAATAAATGCTTAACTATGAAAAACAAAGAAAATCAGTGAAGAACAGAACAGTCTCTAGGGCCTCCTATATTCTGTCCATTATTTACAAAGTGATATTTCAGTATACGTATACATGAAGATGGGGAAAACATATGCATATATTCATAAACATAGAGAAAATGCTTCATGACATTGAAATGGGCAAGGATTTTTCAAATAACAACTCAAAAGGACAAGAAACAATAGCAAAAACAGACACATGGGATTACACCAAACTAAAAAGCTTCTGCAAAGCAAAAGAAACAAACCACAAAGTGAGGAGACAACCTACAGAATGAGAGAAAGTATTTGCAAACTATGCATCTGACAATAAGTCAATATCCAGAATATGTAATGAATTCAAACAACTCAATAGCAAAAATAATAATAATAAAACACAAAAAATCTGATTGAAAAATAGGCAAAATATCTAAATCTACATTTTTTCAGTAGAAGACATAGAAAAGATCAATTGTTTATGAAAATATGCTCAATATGCTAATCATCAGGGAGACATAAATCAAAATCATAGTGAACAGGAGGGAACATTCCTAGGGCTACTAATTGAAGTTGAGAGGTGCAGGGGAGGGAGGTTTGGGGATAACTGGAAGGGGACGAAGGTTACAAAAGCAATTTCTGGTAATGGGTATGTCCCCAATATGAGTCTGGCCCCCACATCATGGGCAGGAGGGAGGACAATCAGCTGTGTATCTCATGAATATTCTAAATAACTAAATAAATAATCATAATGAAGTTTCAAGTCACTCCAGTTACAATGGCTATTATGAAAAAGACAACAAATGCTGGAGAGGTTGTGGAGAAAATGGAACTCATAAGCTTTTGACTGAAATGCAAATTACTACAGCCATTATGGAAAACAGTATGAGGTTTCTCGAACAACTACAGGTAGAATTACCGTATAGTCCAGTAATTCCACTTCTGGGTATATACCCCAAATGATGGAAATCGTTAATCGAAGAGATACCTGCACTCCCACGTTCAGCACAGCTGCATTTACAACAGCGAAGGTATGGAACCAACATAAATGTCCATCGACAAAGAGCTGCATAAGAAAAATGTGGTGTATACACAGAATGAAATGCTACTCATCCATAAAAGAGTGAAATCCTGTATTTTGCAGTAACACAGATGGAACTAGAGATCTTTAGGTTAAGGGAAATAATCCAGGTACAGAAAGACAAATACTGCATGATCTCACTCATTTGGGGAATCTAAAAACTAAAAAAAAAAAAAGAAAAAATTAAGCTCATAGAAGTCGAAGGCTGAATGGTGGTTACGAGAAGCTGGGAAAGGGAGAAGAGAAGGGAAGATGGGAAAAGGATGGTCAATGGGTACAAAATTACAATTATATAGAAGAAACATGTTCTAGTGTTCCGTTGCACAGGAGGGTGACTATACTCACAGTCAACAACAGTTACCAATCATCTTCAAAATTTCACGCAGTCACTCATAGTACCTTTCAGTTCCATTTTCCACGAAATTTTGAAGTACCCACATATAGTATGCATTTCAAATAACATGAAGAAAAGAGTATGAATGTTTTCACCACAAAGAAATGATAAATCTGGGGTAATAAACATGCCCACTACCCTAATTTGATTATTACACATTGTATGCACTTGTAGAAACATCACACTGTACCTCATAAAAATGAACGATTATTATGACAGCTAAAAATAAACACAAATGAAAAATAAATAAAATGGAAAAAGGCCTCTACAGAAAATGTATTTCTAATTTTTATATAATTTAATTTTATTCATTGTTTTGTAACTTTTGATGGGAATGTATATAAATGCTCAACAACTAAAAAAAAGTAAAAGAAATAAGAAATAGATGAAGAAAGGAATAGGCTGCATAGCGCCCCAGGTTCTTGTCATTTTTTAAAAATGTACTTGTAGTTTATTTTTAATTGACAATTGTATTTATGGGGTACACAGTGGTATTTTGACAGACCATAGTATCTTCTATAAAAACATCAAGTCAGAGCAATCAGCATATCCATCACCTCAAATATATTTCTTTGTGGTAAGAACATTTAAAATCCTCTCGTTTAGTTATTTTGAAATATACAATACACGATTATTAACTGCAGGCACCTTGCTGTGCAGTACAGAGCTCATTCTTCCTATTTAACTGTAACTTAGTATCTGTTGCCTAATGTCTTCCCTTTCACCATTCACCCTCCCCTGTTCTCCAGCCTCTGGTAAACATACATCACTCTACTCTCTACTTCAATGACTTTGATTTTTTTAGGTTCTACATATAAGTGAGGTCATACAGTACTTTTGACTCTTTGTGCCTGGCTTATTTCATTTAACATAAGGTCCTCTAGTTTCAGGCATGTTTTCATAAATGGTAAAATTTTCTGGTTTTTTTATTTTTTATTTTTCCTATGACTGAGTAGTATTCTATTGTGCATGTATAATACACACACACACACACACACACACACACACACACACACACACACACACACACACACATCATGTTTATGGACACATAGACTGGTTCCATATCTTTGATATTGTGAATAATGCTGCAGTAAACATGGTCATGCACACGCCCCCCTTGGCATGCTAATTTCATTTACTTTGGATGCATGCCCAGTAGTGGGATTGCTGAATCATACTATAATCCTATTTTTAGGTTTTTGTGGAACCTTCATACTGTTCTCCAGCATGGCTGTACTAATTTACGTCATCAACAGTGTTTAAGTCTTCCCTTTTCTCCATATTCTTACCAACATTAGATATCTTTTGTCTTTTTGGTAATAATCAATCTAACAAGTGTGAGGTGTTCTCTTGTGCCTTTAATTTGAATTTCTATAATAATTAGACATGTTAAGCATTTTTTATATATACATCGGTGATTTGTGTGTCTTCTTTTGAGAAATGTCTTTTCAAATTCTTTGCCCATTTTTAAAAGGGTTATCTATTTTCTTGTTACTGAATAGTTTGAGTTCCTTTCATATTGCAACATTAGCCTCTTATCCAATGTATAATTTGTAAAAATTTTTTTTCAATCCATGGATTGTCTCTTCACTCTGTTCTTCCTTTGCTGTGCAGAAGCTTTTTAATTAGATGCAATTTCGTTTGTCTGTTTCGGCTTTTGCTGTCTGTGTTTTTGTGGTCATAACCAAAAAATCTCTGCCCGGACCTGTGTCAAGAAGCATTTTCCCCTCGGTTTTTTAATTTCATGTCTTACTTTTAAGTCTCTATTCCATTTTTAAGTGATTTTTATACAAGGGATGAAATGAGTGCATTTTCACTGTTCTTCAATTGTTGAAGAGACTGTCTTTTTCCCAGTGTGTGTTCTTGGCACCTTTGTCAAAAAATCAATTGACCGTAGACGTTTGTTTATTACTTGGCTCTCTATCCTACTCCATTGGTCAATGTGTCTGTTTTTATGCAACTACCATACTATTTTGTTTGCTGTAACTTCAGAATATATCTTGTTTTTTTCTAAGTAATAAACTTTATTTTTAGATACCTGTTAGGTTTACAGAGAAATGGAGCAGAAAGTACAGATATTTCTCTTACCACCATACCCCCCCACCCTACCTCACCCCCTGTTTCTCCTATTATTAACACATTACATTATTGTGGTACATCTGTTCAAATCATGAACCAATGATGACATATTAACACAATTTTACATTAGCATTCTGTAATATATTTTGAAATCTTTAAGTGCGATACCTTCTGCTTTCTCCATTCTGGTCAAGTGTGTTTTGAATATTTGGCATCTTTTGTGGTTCCATACAAATTTTAGAAGTATGTTTTTCTATTTCTGTTAAGAATGACATTTGAATTTTTATACAGATTGTATTAATCTATAGATTGATAAGAATAGCATGAACATTTAGACAGAACTAATTTTTCCAATTCATGAACAGGATATCTTTCCATTTATTTGTGTCTTCTTCCATTTTTTCATCAATGTTTTATAGCTTTCAGTATACAGATCTCTTACATCCTTTGTTAAATTTACTAAATATTTTATTTTGTATGCTATTGGAAATGAAATTGTTTTCTTAACTTCTTTTTCAGATAGTTCATTGTTAATGTCTAGAATTGCTACTGATTTTTGTAAGCTGATTTTTTTTATCCTGAAAATTTACTGCATTAGTTTATCAGTTCTTATAGTTTATAATAGAATCTTTGGAATTTTCTATACAATATATCATGTGGTCAGCAATAAGAGACAATTTAACATCATCCTTTCCTATTTGCATGCCTTTTATTTTCTTCTTTTGCTTAATTGCTCTTCCTGGGACTTGCAGTACTATGCCTAACAGAAGTGATAAGAGTGGGCATCTTTGTCTTGTTCCTGATCTTAGAGGAAAGGGCTTCACCATTTCCCCACTGAGTATGATGTTAGATGTTGGCTTGTCATACATGGCCTTTATCGTGTTGAAGTACATTCCTTCCATATCTAACATGTTGAGAATTTTGAAAAGATATTGAATGTTGTCAAATACTTTTTCTGCATCTATTGAAATGATCGTGTGTTTTTTGCCTTTCATTCTGTTAATGAGCTATACCACATTCATTGTTTGTGTGTGTTGAACCAAACTTGCGTCACAGCAATAAATCTGACTTGATCATGGTAAATGATCTTTTAAAGTGCTGTTGAATATGGTTTGGGAGAATTGTGTTGAGGATTTTTGTGTCTATTTTCACTAATGATATTGGCCTGTAGTTTTCCTTTCTTGTAGTATCTTTGTTTGCCTATCAAGGGTGATACTGTCTTGTAAAATGAGTTGGAGTGTATTCTCTCCTACTCAATTTCTTGGAAGAGTTTGGGAAAAACTCGTATTACTTCTTCTTTAAATGTTTTGTAGAATTCAGTTATGAAACCATCCAGCCTTGGGCTTTTTCTGATGGGAAGCTTTTAATTACTGATTCCATCTTCTTACTCTCCTTTGGATTTCCAGTTTTTTTTTGTTATGCAGTATTGGTTAGTGTATTACTCCATTTCTGTTATTTTAACAAAATACCTTAAACTGGGTGATTTATAAAGAAAATAAAATTTATTGATTACACTTTATGAATCTGGGAAGTCCAAATTCCAGGGAACATATCTGGTGAAGTTCTTGATGATGGTGACAGTGACCCAGGGGTCTCACATGGCAGAAAATGGCAGGACAGAGAGAGCAGAGAGCTCCTCATGCCCTCTCCTTTTAAAAGCCCTCAGAACCATGGCCATGACCACCGTTTTTAAGCCATTCACCAGGGATGGTCCTCAGCATCTAATCACCTCTTCAGGGCCCACCTTGCAGTTACCATAATAGGATTTCCTACCCTCAACAGTTATAGCAGTAATTAAGTTCTGGGAAGACATCCAACCCAAGGAAAGCAGGTTATGTATTTCTAGGAATTAATATGTTTCTCCTAGGTTGCCGAATTTATTGGCATATAGTTGTTCATAATTGTTACTTATGATCCTTGTATTTCTGTGTTACCAATTGTAATGTATTTTTCATTCATTTCTGATATTATTTGAGTCTTCTATTGTCTTAATTAGTCTATTTAAGGGTTTCTCAATATTGTTTATCTTTTCAAAAAAACCAACACTTAGTTTTGTTGATTTTTTCTCTTATGTTATATTTTTCATTGTATTGAGGCTCGCATCTCTGGAACTTGGGTCCTGTATTCCGAGACACACAGGACAGACATCATTGCTGAGGTCTTGCGTGGTGTCTAGGAAGCCATGAAGGAGGATGCTTCAGGCCCACTTATGTCCAGAAATTGCTGACTTTGACTTCTTTCTAGCCTTGAGGAATCTGCCAAACCCTTGACTGAAAAGTGCCCCCTTGCTTCTATGATTCTTTCCTCAAATTCCTTTTTCAAAAATTACTTCCTTCTGCAGGATCAAGAGGTAGGATAAAAAGAACAACCTTATTTGGGAATAAAAACAAAAAGATTCTGCCTCTCTCTTTCTTTCTTTTTTTTTTTTTTTTGTTTTTTGTTTTTTGGATTTTTTTATGTTTGGAAACATTTAGAAATGATACATCCTCTTGTTAAATTGACACCTTTATCATTATAAAATGACCCTCTTTATCTCTGATAATATTGTTTGTATTGATGTCTACTTCAACTGTTATTTTTTATTGGTTATGAATATTAATAAGATACAGAATTGATTGTCACCCCTTCTGCCCAAGATGTGAAGACCGGATTCATACTGGCAGCATGCCCATTACCTTTATCTCTCTTTCTCTCTCTGACTTCCCTTCTCTTCTCTTCTTTTTTTTCTCTAATTGTCTCCTTCTTATACACTGAATCTTTGTCTCAGACACAAAAGTTATAAAATGTTTTTTTAAAAAATTATTTTATCACTTATATATTTAATTTTATGCAGTATTTTATTTTATTTTTATTGTAATGCAAATAAATATTTAACAGTCAAAAATAAATTTAAAATGTTGGTGAAGGAAGAAAACAGGTTGTGTTGCGTCTTTGGTTCTTGTCATTTCTCTACATCTGTCCACATCTCTATTTCCAAAAATATAATCACCTTTATAATTTAATCAATCTGGGTACTATTCACAAATACTGGCTTTCTAAACAGTATTTAAAGTTGGTTACTCAGCCTGAGGCAGATCACTTGGTGAGGACAGCAAAACAGAATTGCACCAAGAATCAAAGAAGTCAGGTTCCCTCTTTTCTCTACCTAGCTATTCTGTGGTTTACAAAAGGTCACTAACATATTCGTACTTCCATCTTCCTTATATTAATAATAATAGACGCCCAAATGTTATTCTTACTGAGGTAAATGTGTTTCCTCTTTCTAACCCTCTCAAGGGCCTCTTTGATGTCCTTGTTCCTCAGACTGTAGATCAGAGGGTTTAACATGGGAACAAAGATAGGATAGAAAATGGACAGCACCTTGTGTTTCATGGCGTGGCCAGAGCCAGGATGCATGTACACAGAGAGGGCTGTGCCATAGTACAGTATCACAGCAGCCAGGTGGGAGGCACAGGTGTTCAAGGCCTTGGCACTTCCTTTCACTGAGGATATTTTCAGGATGGAAGCTGCAATGAAACCATAGGATAAGAGGATAACAAGCAAAGAAACCAAGCCTACAAAAACGGCTACCAGGAAAACAATCATTTGGCACATGAAGGGATTGGAGCAAGATAAAGAAACAACCTCAGGTATGTCACAGAAGAAATGCTGAATGATATTTGGCCCACAGTAGGAGAGATGAAAACAAGGGACTACATGAACTAAGCTACTGAGAAAACCACTAGCACAGGCCCCAGCAATCATCTTCCAACAGCGGCCAGGGACCATGATGGCTGAGTACTGCAGAGGGCTACCGATGGCGATGTACCGGTCATAGGCCATGGTGGCCAAGAGGCAGCACTCAGCCAGACCCATCCAGGCGATGACAAAATATTGAGTGGCACAGGCCATGAAGGAAATTCTTTTCTCACCCCTTAAGAAGTCTGAGAGCATCCTTGGGCTGATGGAAGAAGAGTAGCAGATGTCTATAAATGACAGGGAACTGAGAAAAAGGTACATGGGTGTGTGCAGGTTGGAGTTGATCTTGATGACAATGATAAGACCCAGGTTCCAGATGAGGGTCACAAGGTAGATGCCCAGGAAGACTGGAAAGAGGATGAGCTGCAGCTCTTTTTCATCTGAAAGTCCCAGAAGAATAAACATGTCCACAGAGGTGTGGTTTTCATGTTGTTCCATAGACCTGCTTGGTGCCACCTGCTGAGAAAAGAGGGAGAGAAGGAAGTGGTTTTATTCCCCCAAAAGAAAAAGAATTACACTTAATTTTTTCAGTCAGGCTGCTGTCTAGATATACAACCTTGAATCATAAATTCTGAGTTAATTTGTGCTGTCCATGTACGTTCACCAACTGTAACTAAAAAATCCTCTTCAATAAATATTATCAGTCTGTCTATGGGGATAAAAGACAACAAACCATCAATAGTACTATACCACCTAAAATGTCTCAATTTTATGTTTCCCATGCCAGGTTTTGCAAATATATGGGACTTTGGAGATAGGCCAAATGAGGAAAATACTGTCATTTCTCTATATGGTTAAACAGGCATGGGTCTGCTATTCACTCAATGCTTGGAGACACTCTGCGTTATCCTGGGGCTAATGTGAAAAATGAGGATGTTGGAGTATGTGCTTTTTGAAGTATCTTTGAGATCTAAAATTCAACTTACTTAAAATTAGTTAGTATCAATAATTCTGTAACTGCCTTTTTGCATTCACAAAGCCAAAAGGGATTTAAAAGAGTAATGCAGAAGAATGGTGCAAAAAATCACACAAAGAGAAGCAGCTTGTGAACGGATATAACTTATCCAACTAATGACTCTAGGGGAGTTAAATAAGACAAAGGTGAAAGAGCCATTATGCTCCTTCCTTGCATGTTCATGTGTTTCTTTTCTCAAAGCAGCGATATTTATGAGGTGTATTTTCTAAGACAGTGATTGTTAATCTCCTTTGGGTCAATGACACTTTTTAAAACTTTTGAAAATTCTGAACCCTCTACCCAGAAAACTGAAACCAATTACCTACCACTTTTGCACATAGTTTTTTTTTGGATTCTAAATTAGCCTCGGGTCTCTCCTTGCTGCCCAGGTTAAAGGTTTTTCTCCTACAAGGGCAAGTGACTTAAACTCAAAGTTAAGATACTTAGGAGATTACATGAGGATTAGGAAGCTGAGGAAGGCTTTTGGGATGTTCTTTTCTTTTTTCATGTTGAAGCCAGTCCAGGAAAGACAAAGCACTAAGATTCAGGCCAAATGGTAACTATACAAAAGAATATTTTTGTATCAGCCTCTATGTGTTCTTTTGATGGTGCTATGGCTGTCATTCTCTCTAGGTAGTCATTAGAACATAACCTAACCCAAACATGTTTTTATTCAGATCAACTCCTCAAGTTTTCAAGAAAATCATGAGAAGCTTTGAGAGGGGGGAAAACAGCTGTCAAATACAGCCTGGGAGTTTTGTTTAAAGGCAGAAGTAAAAGTCTTGAGCAATGCCCTTGAGAAAAGCTGGGACATTCATGGAATAAACTATGTCTATGGACTACAAACATATGCCAACATTAGTCATCTTATATGTCTTCCTTCTGTGCAACTATTTCCCAGTCTCCCACATGAAAAAAAGAATGAAAAGAGAAAGTCCCCGTAAAAGCACAGACTATAGTCACAGAATTAAAATCAAAGTGATCTTTTTCCAAAATCAGATCAGTCATTGATTCCTGGTGCACTTTTCTGAGAAAAATTTTGAAGAAATGAGGTGATTAATTGAAGAACAAACTGAAGGTGTTTGCTATCAACAGGGAATGGCAGGATGATAGCAGACAGAAAGTGTAGTTTCCATCCCGGACTTAGTGGCTGATTCTGTCCATACTGAGACTGAATGGAGAGAGACTCTTGTGCAATGAGAGCAGAAAAGTGCATTCCTTATTTTTTTCATTATCATCACCACCAACAGCCATGTCATCAAAAAGATTTATTGGGAGTCTGCAATACATACTGATCTTACCCTTGTAATCATGAAGATATACACAGCTTGCTCTTATTTCCACTCATTCAATATTGTAAACGTAGGCGTGATGTGCTGTTTACTAAACAAGGTATTAGCATTGTGAAAATTGACACTACATTTCTATTATATGTCTTGAACCAAGATTAGGTGTTTGTTAGATCTTCTTGCTCTATCCTCCACATCACTAAAACATCCATTATTCACATTTCTCTATTATGTTCTGTTTTGTTTTAACAGATTTCTATTCCAGTAATCTCTTTTTATTTAAGTTATTTGTTTATTAAGAATATTCAAGAGGATCCTCAGCCTAGCAGAATGCATACTGACCGGAGAGGTGTCTCCCCAGAGAGGCCTGAGATACGTAGAGACCACACCCCGATGGCACCTGTGTGTAACCTAGCAGGAAGGCCTCACTGCCGCCAGACCCCATCCCCAGCCTGGTCTACTGCGTGCCGACCAGAGTGGTGCATCCCCAGAGAGGCCCAAGAACCGTGGAGACCACGCACCCTACAGTGCCAGCTAATGGCCAAATAGGTAGGCCTTGCCACTGCCAGACTACATCTCCAATCTGGACAAGTGTGCACTTGCCAGAGAGGAGCCTCCCTGAAGAGGTCTGAGTCCTGCAGAGACCACATGCCCACTGTGCAAGAATGTGACCGAGCAGACACTGAGGCAGCTGTGCCAAATTGGCAGCCCCAGCAGTTTCTTAGATAGACAATAGTGTCAAACAAGTGAACTGAAATCCCTTGCCAAAATGACTAAACATCAAAGGAAAGATACCAGAAATATGAAAAAACAAGAAAGTACACCACCAAAGGGTAATAAGTCTCAAGCTCCAGATCCTATAGAACAAGAAGCCCTTGAAATGTCTGACAAGTAATTTTAAGTAATAATTCTAAGGAAACTAAATGAGATACAAGAAAACTCAGGTAGACAACACGATGAACTGAGGCAAAGTATACAGGACCTAAAAGAAGAAAATAACAAGGAAATCAATACCCTGAGAAAGAATGTAGCAGAGCTTGTGAAGTTAAAGAATTCATTCAATGAAATAAAAATCACAACAGAGAGTTTAACCAGCAGGCTTGCAGAAGCAGAAGAGAGAACTTCTGACCTTGAAGATGGGCTGTTTGAAATAACACAGGCAGACAAAAAGAAAAAGAAAAGAACTAAAAACATTACAGAAAATCTAAGAGAGAAATCAGACAACCTTAAGCACTCAAAATCTGGAGGTAATGGACAAATTTCTGGACACACACAAACTACGAAAACTGAGCCAAAAAGATATAGAAAATCTGAACAGATGAATAACAATAAAAGAGAATGAAGCTGTTATCAGAAGGCTCTCTAAAAAGAAAAGCCCAGAACCAGATGGATTCACAGCAGAATTTTACCAAACATTCAAAGAGGAATTGACACCAATTCTCTCCAAATGATTCCAAATGATTGAAACAGAGGCAATTCTCCCAAACTCATTCTATGAAGCAAACAGCACCCTGATACCAAAACCAGGTAAAGATACAACTAAAAAAGAAAACTACAGGCCAATATCCTTGATGAATGTAGATGCAAAAATCCTCAATAAAATACTAGCTAATATAATACAGCAACACATATGCAAAATTACATGCCATGATCGAGTGGGATTCATCCCAGGGATGCAAGGTTGGCTCCACATATATAAATCAATAAACATGATACACCATATCAATAAAATAAAACACAAGGACAATATGATCATCTCTATTGGTGCTGAAAAAGCATTTGATAAAATTCAACACTCATTCATGATCAAGACTCTCCATAAGTTAGGTATAGATGGAAAGTATCTCAAAATAATTAAAGCCATGTATGATAAACCCACTGCCAACATCATCTTGAATGGGGAAAAGCTGAAAGCTGTTCCTTTAAGAATAGGAACTATAGAAGGATGCACACTCTTACCACTCCTATTCAACATAGTGTTGAAAATGCTAGCCAGAGCAATCAGAGAAGAGATGGAAATAAATGGCATCCAGATAGGAAAAGATGAATTCAAGCTGTCCCTGTTTGGAGATGACATGATCCTGTATATCAAACAGCCTGAAGCCTCTACAAAAAAAACTGCTGGAGTAGATAATTGATTTCAGCAAAGTTGCAGGATACAAAATCAACACACAAAATTCAGTAGCATTTCTATTCTCCAATGGTGAACATGCAGAAAGAGAAATCAAGAAAGCCTGCCCATTTACAATAGCCACGAAAAAAATAAAACACTTAGGAATAGAGTTAACCATGGTTGTGAAAAATCTCTCTAATGAGACCTACAAACCACTGCTGAGAGAAATTAAAGAGGACACAAGAAGATGGAAAGATATCCCATGCTCTTGGATTGGAAGAATCAACATTGTGAAAATGTCCATACTACCCAAAGTGATATACAAATTCAATGCAATCCTCATCAAAATTCCAAATGACATTTTTCTCAGAAATGGAAAAACTATCCAGACATTAACATATAATAACAAAAGACCATGCATAGCCAAACAATTTTGAGCAAAATAAATAAATAAACAAATAAAGAGAGAGAGAGAGAAAGAAAGAGAGAGAGAGAAAGAAAGAAAGAAAGAAAGAAAGAAAGAAAGAAAGAAAGAAAGAAAGAAAGAAAGAAAGAAAGAAAGAAAGAAAGAAAGAAAGAAAGAAAGAAGGAAAGAAAGAAAGAAAGAAAGCTGGAAGCATAACACTACCTGAGTTTAAACTATACTACAAAGGAATATGAACCAAAACAGCATGGTACTGGCATAAAAACAGACATACTGATCAATGGAATAGAATAGAGAATCCAGAAATCAACTCACACACCTGCCACCATCGGATCTTTGACAAAGGCAGCAAGCCTATACATTGGGGAAGAGACTGCCTCTTCAGCAAATGGTGCTAGGATCACTGGATTTCCATATGCAGGAGAATGAAACTAGACCCATACCTCTCACCATATACTAAAATCAACAAAAAAATGCGGTAAAGAATTAAAATACACCCTGAAACAAAAAAATTTCTTATAGAAAACATAGGAGAAACACTTCAGGAAGTAGGACTGGGCACATACTTCATGAATATGACCCCGAAAGCATGGGCAACCAAAGGAAAAATAAACAAATGGGATTATATCAAACTAAAAAGCTTCTGCACAGCAAAAGAAACAATTAACAGAGTTAAAAGACAACTAACAGAGTTGGAGAAAATATTTGAAAAATATTCATCTGACCACGGGTTAATATCCAGAATATACAAGGAACTGAAACAAATTAACAAGAAAAAAACAAGTAACCAAATTTAGAAAAATGGGCAAAAGAGCTAAATGGGAATTTCTCAAAGCAAGATACATGAATGGCCAACAGAAACATGAAAAAATTCTCAAAATCACTCAGCATTCAGGAAATGCATATCAAAACCACACTGAGATACCATCTCACCCCAGTTAGGATGACTAATATCCAAAAGACTGCCAATGATAAATGCGGGCAAGGTTGTGGAGAAGAAGGAACTCTCACACATTGTTGGTGGGGCTGCAAAAAATGGCGCAGCCTCTATGGAAAATGTTATGGAGGTTCCTCAACCAACTGCAGATAGATCTACCATATTACCCAGCTATTCCACTGCTTGGAATATACCCATTGGAATGGAAATCATCAAGTCGAAGGTATACCTGTTCTCCAGTGTTCATTGCAGCACTATTTACAATAGCTAAGAGTTGGAACCAGCCCAAATGTCTATCATCAGATGAGTGGATACGGTAAATGTGTTATATCTAAAAAATGGAATACTACTCAGCCATAAAAAAGAATGAAATACTGCCATTTGCACCAACATGCATGGACCTAGAGAGAATTATAGGTGAAACAAGTCAGGCACAGAAAGAGAAATACCACATGTTCTCACTTCTTTGTGGGAGCTAAAAATAATAAATAAATACACAAGTAACCTGGGGCGGGGGGTGGAGGGCAGAAGACACACAATTACAATTCCTTGAAGTTGATACGGCAAGCAAAGAGAAAGGACATTGTTGGGAGGGAGGGGGGAGAGGGAGGAGGGAGGGAGGTTTCGGTAATGGGCCACAATAATCAACCAGATAGTATATTGACAAAATAAAGTAAAATTTAAGAAAAAAGAAAATTCATGAGATACAAAACAATAATTTCATTCTACCATAACTTGTGTTAGTTTGCCATTTAACCCAACCATCGTGTTTCAAATTTTAATCATAACATTTTGTTTTCTATAGGTTCCATTTGCTTCTTTTCCCACATTGTCCGTTTTCATAGTCTCTTGTTCTCTCATCACACTTTCAATAGCATCCTTTATTTATATATATTAAACAAACCTATTTATATTATCATTTAATAATTAAAAACCAAGTTTTGCAAGTTTGATCGTACATTGTAATGTTATTACTGACTTGTTCAAGGGGTACTATTTACCTGTTTGTTTAGTGAATGTTGATGATAATTTCATGTTCCTTTGAACTTTAACTGAAGAAAGCATTGAAGCTTTAGTTTAAAATGTGTTCCTCCAGAAATGAGTTATATTACTTCTGTGAGGTATCATGGGGGCAATGTCAACCCAGAATCCATCTAAACAAAAATCTTGACTTGAGATTTTTCAGGATAAGCACATTAATAAGATTTAAGTTACATATTTAAATAAGTAGAGGTGTGAGGTTAAGAATTATCAGAAGACTTTTTCTTTTTCTCTTTTTCCCATCTAAGGCTGAGTGGGCTATGCACATAACTCTCTTATTTTCTGAGGTAGGTTTTTTTTTCTATTTTCCCCGAGTGTGTCCCTTTGGGAGACCCCTTTCAGTAGTGTGTGGGGGTCGAGGGTTGTCCCTTATCCAACTTTATACACTGTTTTTTCACCTACCCCTTATAAACATGTCCATTAAAACCCAGGTCTTTGGTCAGCAGGTTTTAGTAGATCCCTCCTGGGAAAATGCTGGCCCCAGTTCACTACCTTCTGAGCCTTGTGTTTTCTTGTCATCTTTGTAATTTCAAGGATTTATTTGCTTTCTCACTGGGTGATTTATTTAAAAATGTGCTTAAGAATATATCTAGCTATCTTCATAGTTTCTTTGGCTATATAACCTACAATATTGATAGAAACATGTCTACAAAAAATATTTTTATGCAAATCTTTGTTACTCCAGCTTATAATGGACCAGTTCTTCTAAAAATCCAAAGCTCTTTGACGTGCTCAGTTTTTTCCTCCCAGTATGATTAAATTTGCCTTAAAAGGAATGGATGGTATTAGATAGCTACAGTTGATTGAGTGCATATTCTTTCTATTTTTTGTTCTGAATTCTTTTACTTTTTATCACATTTTTATTTGGCCGATAACGTTATGATACATGTACTCTTATTATTCTCCCTGTAATGATTAGGAGACTGTGGATCAGAGTGGTAAATAGCCCCAGGTTACACAACCCATGAGGTACAGTCCTGGGCTTCAAATTCAGATGCTCTAGCTCCAGAGATACATCTTAAAATACTGCTCCCCACTGCCTCACTAAAATGTGCTCATTCATGCATTAATTTTCTTTCTAACCACTTGTTATAGTCCATTTCTGTTGCTTATAACAAAATACTAGAAGATGGGTGATCTATAAAGAAAAAAAATATATTGCTTGCAGTTTCTGAGGCTTGGAAGTCCAAAGTCCAGGTAATGCATCTGGTGAAAGCCTTGGTGGTGGTGACTGTGATGGCAAAATTTCACACTATGAATGGAGACAGAGAGGGAGCAGAGAGAGAGACAGACTCTCCTCTCTCTTTTTTTTAAAGCCCTCAGAACTATGGCCCTGACCACGATTTTTAAACCATTCACTATGGTGTGGTCCTATAATCTAATCACTTCTTCAAGGTCCTACCTTTCACTTACCATAATAGGATTTCCTTCCCTCTTAAGAGTCACAGTGGGAGCCAAGTTTATAACACATAAAACACGAGGGGACACACTTCAAGCTTCTGTGAGTTTTGGGTGGATATAATTCAAGAAAACAAAATTTATTGCTTACAGTTTCTGAGGCTGAGAATTCAGAAGCCCAGGGAATACATCTGGTGAAGTCCCTGGTGGTGGTGACAGTGATGGCAGAATATCACACTGTGAAAATGGTGGAAGACAGAGGGAGCAGAGAGAGAGACAGACTCTCCTCAGTCTTCTTTTAAAGCCCTCAGAGCTACGCCTCTGACCACCATTTTAAATACATTTGTGGTGGCATCACCCTGTAATCTAATCTCTTCTTCAAGGTGCCACCTTTCACTTACCAGAATAAGATTTCCCATCCTCTTAACAGTCATAGTGGGGGCTAAGTTTCTAATACATAAAACTCAGGGGACACACTTCAAGCTTCTGTGAGTTCGGGGTGGATATAATTCAATCCACTACACCACTACAGAGTGCAAGACACTAAACTGGGTGGTTGCATGAAACAATAGATCTCATAAGAAGTCTATAGCTGAGTGAGATGAGAAATGTGCCCTATAAAGACATATTTCAGCAAGAGATGATGCGTGGCATGAGAAAGACAGAGAGAAAATTCTGTGAGAGATCACCAACTGGATGTAAGCAGGGATTTAGAGACCAGAGAAGGCTCCTGCACATTCTTTGAATGAATATCTCACAAAAGTCTCTAGAATGACAGAGACAATTTCCAAGACATTCTTGTAGAAATGAAAATGGCAAGAACAAAGAAACTGAACAGGCTGTCAGTAACACAATAACCACACTTCTTAACATAGATACTCTATCAGGAAATGAACAGAAAAACAGCAATGCTTTGTTTGCCAAGGGAGAGAGAAAAATTGAAGGAGAATTCATCTTCTTCCAGGAAGAGAAAATGATGAGATATTAAAATGTTTTACAAAATGCGCTGGTTTAACTAGAGACAGAGGAATCTCAGTATTTAGATGGAAACCACTGGAAAGCTTGGTCCTACAGATGCCTAAGAGCTTTACCACAGCACAGCCTGGCAAACACAAAGAACTATGTTAATCCAGTGATACTGGTGAGAATCTTAGAGGCACCTTTTAATTGCTACACTGTTTTTCTCAACCATCCCACATTCTACCACTTCCGATTTAACCTTTAAAAAAAATGCTTTTTATTTATCAAGAATTCTTAAGCTTTCTTCCTGTGTTTTGGAAAAAGTTTATTTTGGGATAGAGTTTATCTTGCTCTCTTTCTTCAGCTTTTTCTCACACCATCCTTGATATAATACATTCCTTCTCCCCATGCTTACCCTCATTTAACCCTGCTTATCAAATGATAAAAGAAGAGGATGGAAAGAGAACATGAAGAAGTGGCCCCATTTACATGTTTCTTTACCTGAAGATATTTCATCCACAGCAAACAAAATCTGAATTTTTCCATCAGGGACAAGGGGGGCAGGATTAGTCTCTGAAGACCAAGTATTACATTTATTCTTGGCTAATTCTCTCTCAATTCCTTTAGAACCAGACATGTTCATCAAAGCTATGAAGGATCCAATGAATTCAGGAACAATACCTCCAGTGAATCTCCTGTAGACTACTCAAATTTAACCCTTTAAATGAAACAAATCAGGTAGTATAGGCCCCTCAAAATTCACCTACAACTCTTCTTCTGGTTCTATGTTGTCTCAATTTAAACACCGATCAAATGATTCAAAGGTCTTTGAGCCTCCACCCCCACCACTTTATGCTGAAGTATATTGACAGAGCCTGCATATTAAGATCATCCTTCTAGGCCATTGCTTTTCAGGCTAAAAAAGCTGCTATAGAAGATGACCCCTCATGAAACTTAGACTTCAAGGATGATGACACTGAGCTTTTTGTAAATCTGTGATAATCTGCCTGGATCCTAAGCCCCTGACATTCCTCAGAGCACAGTCTCTAGTGACTCACCTCAGAGTTCTGAGAAAGATTTCTTCTCCTGTGATTCAACTCCTTTCATTTGTTGTGTACCCAAGTGATCAGAAATAAAGAACATATATTTCAGTTTGGGCTTCTGAGAGTGTTTCACTCCATCAGTACTCTGAGAGGAGCACACAGTTTGCCGTTAGCAATATTTGACTCACTTGTCTCCTTCAGAAATCATCCAGCTATGGGAGGAGATGGCCTTAAATGCTTATGAGCCTTCTCCATCACATCTAAGAGAGGATATAGGAGCAAAAGCCATAACAAAGAAGGAGAAATTAAAACCATGCAAGCTGTAAATAACCTCTCTCCTGGGTGATAGAGAGGAGACCAACTCTATTAATTGGTTCCTTGACTAAGCTCCAAGATCTGCCTTGGGGATATTAATCTTTTGAGACAATTTCATGCCAAGGAATCATGCAGCTGATATAGAGGTTACTTCCAACCTTTTTATCCATGAAACAAATTATGTCACCATAGGATAGGAATAATCCTCAGAGACCACTGTCTGTGAA
Organism: Cynocephalus volans; assembly: GCF_027409185.1. Taxonomy (NCBI): domain Eukaryota; kingdom Metazoa; phylum Chordata; class Mammalia; order Dermoptera; family Cynocephalidae; genus Cynocephalus; species Cynocephalus volans. Next base: position 154,598,057 of record NC_084463.1, read on the forward strand.
CAACACCAGGAAGCAGAAAACTCCTGGCAACTCTGAATCAGACCTTCTGCAGCAGATGGGTTCTCAATTTTCTACTTTCATATTCTGGAGCAATTTTTTTTTTTAACTTTTAGATGTGTCTCCATGGAAGGATGAAAGACCTTGAAGACATTGGGGTAGGTAAGAAGACACAGACGCAGGTCACTTCTGCTCTTCCATGTCTCCATCTGCTTGGATTAAAGGAATCAGAGAATAAGAGAGAGAAGGTGGGAGTTATTATCTAAAGAAAGGCAGAGAGAAGGAGGAAAAGAGAAATAACTGTACAAAATATATAGGAAACTTTGAAAAAATAAATAATAGTCAACTTCACCAAAACAAATCCCCAGAAGATTCTTTCTACCTCCTCCCCACTCTACCTGGATAATTTCTCTCTCCAGTTGAAAAAGAAGAGAAGTAATTCTCACTTTTGGGCAAAGAATCTAATAGAGATTAAGCCCATGTCCTGGGGATCTCAAGGTATGGCTTCTCTTTTTGAAAACAGTGGATACTAGATGAAAAGAAAATCTTAGAGACAATAAAAGAGATCAGGCTATGGTGAAGACAAAACACCCTGCTATAATATATGACAAAGTAAGTTCTCCTTGTTTCCAACATGTCTTTAGTCTCTTGTATCCACATCCAACCCTCTTTTTAAAACTTTTACTTAGCTGTATATAATAAGATAATATTTTGGAAATATTGTCTAGCTATTTACCTAATATTTCCTTCCCTGCATCTCTGACCATTCTCTTTCATGTCAGTAAGTGGTTCGATTCTCAAGCCTCACAGAAGAAATGTGACGGTAAAAGGAAGTTGAAGCACAAGTGATAAGGTTAAAAACATGAGTGAGACTTCAGAAGAGTTTAAGACATAGCCCAAGAGAGAAAGCACAACTATCACATATGTTTGGGGACATTGAAGAAGATAGGCCCTAACTATCATTTAGGGTTTGGATTGTCAGGCACAAATTTGAGAAATATGGTCATGGGGTATCAGATTGGACAGCCACTGGACAAAGAGTGTTTTCCTTTTTTTTATTTTTTAAGAGAGAAATGGAATATTATTTTGTTTTTATTTTTTATGGAAACACTTGATTGTACATATCTGTGGAGTACAACATTGAATATCAATACCTCTGTGCAATCTGTGATGCTCAAATCAGGATAATTACTATACTCAACCTCATACACTGTAATCATTTTTGTGGCCCTTTATCAATTTTGGTAGTGAGGGTTTAAGTTCTGCAGTTTCCTGTGCCATAGTTTAGGATGGAAGCAACAGTACAATTGCCACTTAACCAAGAGTGGGTAAGAGTCTCAGAGCCTCAGTCCAAATAAATCTTGAAGATGACAAAAATGGAATTCAGCAGCAATCCATAGTGATTTAACAGCTGGGAATATGAGGAGGCAATAGACAGTTCAGGAATTACTGGTATGGAAAGGTCAAGGACCAAATACTCCCAGTGCTTGGCATCATTCAAGCCCTATAGAACTTAGACACAAACCTGGGGAGACGAGGAAAGAACCTAGAATTGAGTACTTTTTCCCAGTGTTGAAATGGAGTTACAGAGTGATAATGAGAATTGTAATTCTTGAATACCTGAATTTGTGAATTAATTCTCAAAATACCTTGAGTGCATGATAACTTTTATTGTTCTCCAGGTGCATTATAATAGAACAACTGACTATAACTTTATTTATTTAATCATTTTCTTCTATTTATGTCTTAAGCTACAAAGTTTTGTAGTAATTTGTTGCACAGGAGTAGATAATTAATATACAAAAAAACCCCACTCCACTTACTCAAAAGGAGTCATATTTTTGTGATTCTTGATATAGATTACAAACCTATTTTCAAACTTAGAATTCTTTCATCTTTAGAAGCAGGAAAAAAAAAATTGGCTGAAGCAATAAAGTGAATTTGTTGGCCCATGAAATGGAGGTAGTCAGAGAAAACTTAATCCAGTAGCTCAAACAATATTACCAAATGTCAAGTTTCTTGTGTTTGGTTTAGTATGCCTAATGTAATAATTTTCCATCCTATCACCAATTTTCCTAGTGGTAGCAAAACTTCTGTACAAGTTCAAGATCTCACTGTTCCCCTTCACAACTTCCAAAAGAATGGAGAATCTCTTCTGATAGCTACTACAGATGAGAGAAATGTTTTGATTCCCGAACTCCTGTGATCATCTCCTTGCATCTGTATGGCTTTGACTGTGCTATATCCCCCACTTCTGCCCCAACCTAATTGCAATGGCTATTGGAAGATATTTTCTGATTGGCTTAAAGACCAGGTTTCATCCCTGTACCCAAAGTTGGAACCAATACTACTCAAACAATGATGGCTGAGAGCATAAAAGGACCTTTGCCCTCCCCCCTAAAAACTTCCAAGATCATCCTCTGAGAAGACTGACTATGATTACTAAGCAGCAAAAATAAATAAATAAATGAACAATCTTTGTGATATTACTACCCATGTAGTAAATACTAGTTGTACATAATTTAAAAAGTCAAGTAGTTTTAATACGTATAATGAGAGCCCTGACTGATGCCAGCAGTGTATACTACCAACCTGCAACCCTCCAGAAAATGGCCCTGCCCCCCATCCAGCATGAACTAACAGCTACAGCTCATTGGCCACCTTGCCAGCCACAGCACTTCCTGCCACTGCTGCAGATATTGCTGCAGAATGAGTGGTCCACAGCAGCCACTGCCACAGCAACTACCACCACAAGGGTACCTTGTTGCCACACCAGCAGCCAGCCACTGCCACCTTATAGATGGCCCACACTCTATTCATCAGCATAAAAAGAAAGTGAGTCAATGTGGAAACAAGGGAAGAAGTGAGAGAGGACAGACCTGTGACCCAGTGGCCCAAACCACAGGGAGAGTTATACTGTCACAGGTGGTAGCACATCAGGGGGTGGGAGGTATGTGTGCACCTCACAGACCTGCCTTCATCCAGGTAGAGAGACACATGGAACCCCAGAGTGTACAGAAACCCAGGATACACAAACAGAGGAAGGAAGAACATTCCCAATCAACACCAACACATCCCCAAACTAGGAGAAGCAAGGTCACAGGGAAAGCTTCTGCCTGCAGGAAGGAAGAAAAGAAAACCCACACTGCATCACCCATTCAAATGAGGAACACAGTATACCCCACTGCAGGATCATGGGATGCTAGCTAGGGTGCCAACATGCCCACACATGGTCACCCATCACAGCAAAAGAGTTACAGGGCACTGAAGTACTTCCCCTAAGAACTTAAGAGATTGTCTAAATCCTGGAGAAACCAACATGATGTCACCAAACTAAGCAAAGTATCACTAAGTACCCCTGGCCAAGGAGGCACTCACATGCAATTCCAACATTAAATTGGGCTGAAGAATCCACATGGAGAATGCATTACTGTGTCTACCTGGAACCAACAATAAAATACCCCATTCAATGGTCATTATCAAAAATACCTACAAGAGGAGTTCCCTCTCCTCAATGCACACTTCAGAGTAATAGAAAAAGCAACTGCTCTACCAGTTGACTAGACAACAGTGTAGAGATACAAGGAATGCAAAAAAACAATAACAAAAAAAGGAAATATGAAACCACTGAAGGAATATAACGATTCTCAAGTACCTCGTATAGAGCAAGAAGTCCTTGAAATGACTGAAAAAGAATTCTGAAAAACAATTTTAAGGAAACTCAATGAGATACAAGACTAACTTAGATGGCACAACAAAATGAGAAAAATTATCTTGTATCTGAAGGAAGAAATGAATAAAGTAATCAACGCCTTAAGAAAGAATTTAGCAGAGCCCCTGGAGCTGAAGAATTAACTCAGTGAAATAAAAACACAATGTAGAGCTTAAACAGCAGGTTAGAACAAGCAGAAGAAAGAATTTCTGATCTTGAAGATGGTCTTTTTGAAATAAGAAAAGTGGACAAAAAAGAAAAAAGAACAAACAATGCAGAAAATCTAACACAGCTGGCAGACAACCTGAAGGGAACAAACATTTTAATCAGGGTGTTCCAGAAGGGGAGGAAGAGGGAAAAGGCATTAAAAATATAGTCAATGAAATAATGAAAAAATTCCCAGGTATACAGAGAGATATGGAACTTTACATACAGGAAGCTCAAATATCCTCAAACAGATTCAATCCGAAAAGGTCCTCTCAGAGATATTATGATCAAATTGACAAAGCTCCAAGACAAAGAAAGAATCTTAAAAACACTAAGAGAAAAGTGTCATGTCACCAAAAGGGAGTCCCCATCAGACTAACAGCAGACTTTTCAACAAAACCCTACAGGCCTGAAAAGAATGGAATGATATGCTCAAAATACAACAATGAAAAAATTTTCGGACAAAAATACTATACCCAGCAAGGATATCCTTTAGAAAAGAGGGACAAACAGTGTATTACCCAGGAAAACAAAAACTATGAAAGTTCATCATTACATGACTATCCCTACAAGAAATTCTCAAGGAAGTACTGAATGTAGAATCTGAAAAACAATAATCACTATCATGAATACATGAGAAAGAAAACAACCCACTAGTAGAACAAAATGCAAACAAAAAGAAAGAAAATTTCTCTAATCAACTTGGAAATACCAACAAACATAAAACACAAGCAATAAAAGGGGAAGAAAGGAACAAAAGATATTTAAAACATGCACACAAAAATCAACAAACTTCCAAGAGTAAATCAATGCCTTTCAATAATAACCCTAAACATAAATGGATTTAATTCCTCACTCAAAAGACACATACTGACCGATTGTATTAAAAAGGTAGACCCAACAATGTGCTGTCCTCAAGAAACTCACCTCACCTTTAAAGACATGCACAGACTAAGAATGAAAGGATGGAAAATGATATACCAAACAAATGGAAATAAAAAACAAATAGGAGTAACTATTATTATATCAGATAAAATAGACTTTAAACCAAAAACAATTAAAAGACAAAAAGAAGGAAATTATAATGACAAACTAATGTATCCAGCAAGAAGACATAAATATATATGCATCGTACATCTGAACACCCACCAAATAAAGCATAAATTACAAGACCTAAAAAAGATAAACACAAATACAACAATAGCTGGGGCCTGAACAACACTCTCTTAACATTAGAGAGATCATCTAGGCAACAAAACAACAAAGAAACACAGGATGTAAACCACACTTTAGACCAATTGGACTTGGCAGATATCTATAGAATATTTCATAATAAAACCACAGCACATACATTCTTCTCATCAGCACATAGAACATTCTCCAGAATACAGAACCTGTTGGGTCGCAAATCAAGCCTCACAAATTTTTAAGAATTGAAATCATTTCAAGTATCTTTTAAGACCACAATAGATGAAAACTAGAAATCAATAACAACCAAAACTCTGAAAATGAAAAAAAAAAACCAAATGGAAATTAAATAACAAGTTCCTAAATGACATACAAATCCAAGAAAAAATTAAACAAGAAATTAAAAACAATTCTCAAAACTAATAAAAATAAAGGCACAACATACCAAAACCTGTAGGATACTGCATAGGCAGTGTTAAGAGAGAAATTTATTGCACTAAACCCTTAAATCAAACAATACAAATATTTCAAATAAATTACATCTCAAAGAACTAGAAAAACAAGAGTAATCCAATTCCAAAATGAGTAGACAGAAGCAATTAAGATCACAGCAGAACTAAGTGAAATAGAAACCCCCAAAATAATATAAAAGATCAATTTTTAAAAAGTTGTTTTTTGAGAAGACAAACAAAATACACAAACCATTAGCTAGGTTATCTAAAAAAGAGAGAAGTCTGAAATGGAAAAAATTTAGAAATAAAAGAGGAGACATTACAACGGATACAACAGATATATAAAGGATCATTAGAGATTGTAACGAACAAAAATATGCCAACAAGTTTAAAACCTGGAGGACATGGACAAATTTCAGGACTCATAAAAAACTACCAAGACTGAGCAAAAAAGACATAGAAAACCAGAACAGAACAAGAAAAAGCATAGTTGATTGAAGGAGAAATAAGAAGCCCACTCAAAAAAAATTTCAGGACTGGATGGCTTTACTACTGAATTCTACTAAACCTTTAAAGAGAAATTAATACCAATTCTCCTCAAAAGACTCTAAAAAATTGAAACAGAGGCCATTCTCCCAAACTCATTCTATGAGGCTAACATCACCCTGATACCCAAACCAGATAAAATACAACAAAAAAGAAAACAATAAGCCAATGTCTTTGATGAACATACATGCAAACATCCACAATAAAATATTAGCAAATAGAATAGAGCAACATATTTTTTTAAATATACACTACTATCAAATGGGTTTTATCTCAGGGACACAAGAATGTTTCAACATTCACCAAGTCAATAAAGGCAATATACCACATCAACAAAATCAAGGCCAAAAACCATATGATTATATCAATAGATGCAGAAAATCGTTTGACAAAATTTGACATCCCTTCATGATATAGACTTTCAGTAAATTAGGTATAAAAGGAAAATATCTCAACACAATAAAAGCCATATATGACAAACCCACCCCCTATATTATCCTGAATGGGGAAAAGTTGAAAGGCTTTCCCTTAAGAACAGGAACAAGACAATGATTCCCACTCTCACCATTTCTATTTAACACAGTATTGGAAATACCAGCAGAACAATCAGACAAGAGAAAGAAAGAAAGGTCATCCATACTGGAAAAGATGAAGTTAAACTGTCCCTGCTTGGAGAAGACATGAGAAAACAATCCTAGTATTCATATGGAATGAAAACAAAAACCTGAGGAGATAAAGCAAATCTCAGGGAAAAAAAAGTCAGAGGTATTACACTATATAACTTCAAATTATACTACAAAGCTGTAGTAACTAAAAGCAGCATGGTACCAGCATAAAAGCTCACAAATGGAACAGAATAGACAACTGGGAACTCAACTGATCTTTGACCTACAGCTAACTGGTCTTTGACAAAGCCATTTACGGCCAGTTCTGATCTTTGACAAAGCAATCACGAGCATTCTTTGGGGAAAGACTGCCTCTTTTATATATGGTGATGGGAAAACTTGGCACCCATATATAGAGGAATGAAACCCATACCTCTCACCATATACCAAAATCAACTGAGAATGGATCAAAGATTTAAATACATATTCTGAAACTATGAAACTCCTAAAAGAAAATATAGGGGAAACACTTCAGGAAGTAGGACGGGAAAACTTTATGAACATGACCCCAGAAGTACAGAGAACAAAAGGAAAAATTAACAAATGTGATTCCATTAAACTAGAAAGCTTCCGCACAACCAAAGAAACAGTTAACAGAGTGAGAAGACAACGTACACAGTGGGAGAAAATATTTGTGAACTATGCAACCCACAAAGGACTAATATTCAGAATATACAAGGAATTCAAAAACTAACAATAAGAAAACAAACAACACAGTTAAAAAATGGGCAATGGAGCTGAATAGGCATTTCTCAAAGGAAGATATATGACTGGCCAAAAGATAGATGAAAAAATGTTCAACATCACTAAACATCAGGGAAATGCAAATCAAAATCTCTTTTAGATGTCTTCTCACCCAAGTTACATGAGCTATTTTTAAAAAGACAGACTAACAAATGCTGGGGAGGATGCAGAATCAGGGGAACTCATCCACACAGTTGTGGGGACTGTAAATTAGTACAGCCATTACAAAAAACAGTATGGATGTTTCTCAAATAACTATAGATAGAACAATCATGTGATCCAGCAATCCCAGTATTGGGAATATTTCCAAAGAATTGGAAATCATCATGATGAAGGGATAACTGCACTCCCATGTTCATTGCATCTCTATTTACAATAGCCAAATTATGGAACCATCCTAAGTGTTCACTGCCGGATGACTGGGTAAGGAAAATGTGGTATAATATACATGATGGAATACTACTCAGCCATAAAAAGGAATGAAATTCTGCCATTTGCAGCAACATGGATGAGTACGGAGAAAATTAAGTGAAATAAGTCAGAAAAGGAAAGAGAAATACTACCTGTTCTCAGGCTTAATTTGGTGCTAAAAAAGAAGGAAAGGAAGAAAGAAGCAAATTAAGAAAAGACCACAAAAATACATTGAACATACAGAAGGAGTGAACAAACATAAGGATACTAGGAATGGTGGGGATTGAGGGAATGGGTTGGGGAGTGATAGGTAGGGTAAAGGGAATAAAGAAAAGCCACTATTTGTAATAATGAATATGCTAATAATAAATAATAAAAATTAGAAATAAACAGATGACGGTACAAAAATTGTAGTGTATATACTGATTGATTACTACTCTGTCATGAAAAAAGTGTGAAATTCTGCCATTTGCAGCAACATAGATGAACTTAGAGAACATTACGTTAAGTAAATTAAGACAGGCACAGAAAGAGAAATAGTACACATCCTCAATCATCAGTGGAAGATAAAAGAAAGAGAGAGAGGGAAAGAGAGAGAGAGACATAGACAGACAGACACAGAGCATCATAATGATACATTAAACTTTCCAAAAAAAAAAAAAAAGAGAGAGAGAGAGATAACAGACTGTGGTAATTAGAGGTGGAAAAGTGTTGGGGGGGAATTGGGGAGAAACTAGTTAAGGGTCACGATGATAGATTACATTTTGTAAACATGAGTTTACTAATTATCCTGATTTGGTCACCTCATATTCTACACATGTATTGACATAAGATTCTATACCCCACAAATATATAATCAATTATCTTACTATTAGAACAATGCATTTCTGTAATAGTTAGAGATTTTAGGCATTTTTCATATATATGTTGGCCATTTGTATGTTTTCTTTTAAGAAATGTCTCTTCAAGTTCATTGCCCATTTGTATTAGGTTTTTTTCTTGTGATTGAATAGCTTGAGTTCCTTTCTTATTATAAATATTAGTCCCTTATTCAATGTGTAATCTACAATTACATTTTCTCTATCCATGGAATGTCTCTTCACTCTGTTGATTGTTTCCTTTGCAGTTGAGAACCTTTCAAGTTTGATAAAATCTCATATGTCCATTTCTGCTTCTGTTGCTTGTGATATTATTTAACAAATCATTGCTCACACCAATATCATGAATGTTTTCCCCTGTGTTCTCTTCTACTAGTTTTATAGTTTTGGGTCTTATATTTAGGCCTTAAATCATTTTTAACTGCTTCTACTACAGGGGATGAAATGAGTCAATTTTCATTGTTCTGTATGTGGATATCCAGTTGTGAAAGGTGGATATCCACATAGAACTTATTGAAGATACTGTCCTTTCCCCAATATGTGTTCTTGGCACCTTTGTCAAAAATCAATTGGCCATAGATGTGTGGGTTTATTTCTGCATTGTCTATCCTATACTATTGTCAACATGTCTGTTTTTATTCCAGGACCACACTGTTTTGATTACTAGAGCTTTGTGATATATCTGTTTCTCCCTAGACTTTACATTTAAAGAAAATTTAGATTTATGAAGAAATTGAGCAAAAAGCACAGATAATTCCCATACCCACCCCACCCTGGGCGTGACTTCCCCCACCTCACTCCCTTCTGAGCCATGGAGCCTTGTCCAAGAGTGCTTCCATTAAAGCTTTTCTCAAACCCATTGCCTGGCTCCTTTCCTTACTTACTACTGCTGATTTGAACTTGACATCTGGTGCTAAAACCTGGAAGGAGGTTGATGCCCCACTCCAGTGGAAGGCCTCTCTCCTCTCGTTACTAGGACCTTATTTGAGCTCCATGCCTCAAGACACTGGGTAAGTTCCCAATTCCACGAACCAACCTGGGTGGCCCTGCCTGAAAACGTGGCCACATCAGGGCAATTCAACCAAGTCACCAGGTGACACCCATCTGGCACCTGAAGGTGGTGAGATGTCCCAATCTTCACAGTAGCTTCTTTTAATCCATTAGTAGCCCGGGAATCCAAACGGGGATGCCTATTTGAATCCCTGGCCTGCACAACAAGGAATCATGAAAACTGCTCAAGAAAAATCTAACCCTAAAACCCCTTTCGGGCTGAACACTGGTTGGCCTCTCACAGGATTTGAGGGACACCTCAGGCATTGCTGTTTGGGTGTGAGGGGGGCCAGACCCTCCAATATCAATTAAACAATCAGTCTCAATGACTCCCTTGGGGGTATTTCCAGCTATCAGGTTTTCACAAATTTAAATAATTTCTGTGGTCCACAGGACAAGAGGTCCAAAGTTTTTACAGGTGGGCTTTTGGAGGCTATGCTCTCACCCCTTTCTCCTGTACCCTCTGTCTTCTGGGTTCTTAGCTCAGTTTTGGCTACACCACTCCTGGCACCTGGAGGTCTCTTTCCCCTTTTTAGTCTTGTTTTTTGTCAATTGCAACTGCTTCATTCTTTCTTCTGGAGCTCCCTTTATCCACTATCTGTTACCCCCTTTTTACTCACTGCCTGTTTCACCTTCGGTCAACTGTAACTGCTCTGCCCTTGTCTCCAGAGCTCCTGGAGCTCCCTTTATCCATTACCTGTTTTACTTTCAGTTTACTGTAACTATTTTGTCCCCATCTCCAGAGCTCCTGGAGCTCCCTTTACCTATTTTACATGTGCTCGCTGGTTTCTCCCCTACTCTTGTCTTTTAAGTTCCCCCACCTGGATTGGACCAAATTTTTTACTTTCTTTTTCCCTTTCTCTCTCTTCTTCTTTGTCTTAGCCAGGATCCACAGTTATTTTCCTTACCTTTACCGGTTTTGAGCCTTTTTTCTGGGGTTGCCCAGCAGGAATTATGGAAACTGTCCAATCTAAATTCCTTTAGGGTGCACCGGCCTCTCCTTCTTAAACGCCTGGAGTTCTGCTTACATTTCCAAGCTCCTGGACCTCAATCATAACTTCTTGTCTGTTTCTCCTTCCTCCATCTTCTACAGACATTGTTAACCTCCTGACCCTTTTATTTTACTTCCGCTTTGGAACCAGACCAGGTTTCATTTTCAAATAACTGTCTTCTTTCTGAATTCAACTTTAACTTCTTCCTTCTCCTTGGAGCTCCTGGACCTCAACTCTGACTTCCTACCTGTTTGCCTTTGAGCTCCTGGAGCTCATCTTTGATTTCCTATCTACTTGACCTTTTCCTCCTGACCCCTCTACCTGTTTCTCTGACTTCCTACTTGTTTCTGATATTGCTCCTCTGACAGCCTTGCCCCCGCTGTGCTCACACCCCTCCCTACCTACCCACCCATTGCCATGTCCTCCTTGCTCAGACCACACCGCTCCATCAGCCCTGAAAACCCCTGAATCCTTCCCCCTTCTCCTCTGTCCAAACACCCTGAAAACCCGGCCAGTCTGCTGGCTCGGGGGCAAATTCCTCCTCCCTATTCAGAGCCTCCTTCTCCCCCTTCCCCTGCTCCTTCAGCACCTGCCCCATTGCCTCATGCCAACCCAGCACCTTCACCCCCCGTAACTTCACCCCCTTGCTTGCCTCTCATTTCTGCCTGGACACATCCCAAGTAATCCCACCTACCCCCGACCTGGTTTGCCCCTTAAGGGAGGTCGCTGGTGCAGAGGGAGTTGTTCGAGTTCATGCACCCTTCTCACTCCAAGACCTCTCCTAAATTGAAAAGTGGCTGGGTTCCTACACTGCTAACCTGGGAAACTATACCAAAGAGTTTCAATATTTAGCCCAAGCATGTGACCTAACATGGCATGACTTACATGTCGTCCAGACTACTACCCTCACAGCCAAGGAAAGGGATCACATCTAGGCTGCTGCCCAAGAACATGCAGATCAGGTCCATTTAACTGATCCAGTAGGGGCTTAGGCAGTTCCCACCGCAAACACTGGGAGGGACTATCAGAATGGCCAAGATGGCCCCGACTCCATGACCGCATGGTTCAGTGCCTCATCACTGGAATGCGGGCGACTGCTAATAAGGCTGTCAATTATGACAAACTGCCGGAAATCACCCAAAGTCCAGATGAAAATCCCGCTGTTTTTCTGAGTGGATTCACTGAAGTCCTACTCCAGGATATCCCTCTACCCCAGCAGAAGCCACTGTCATGGCCAACCATTTTATCTCTCAGTCAGCCCCTGATATTTGCAAAAAAATTAAAAAAGACTGAAGTGGACCCTCAAACTCTCATTCCCGACCTGGTGAGAATGGCATGTAAAGTTTTTAATGCCCGGGAGGAAACAGCCGAACTTAAAAGACAGGCCTGGGTCCAACAGAAGGTCCAACTCCAACCCCAAGCCTTGGTAGCAGCCCTGTGGCCGGCTGGCTCTGGGAGCCATCAGAAAGGGGTAACCCAGTGCACCCCCCTGGGAGCTTGCTTCAAGTGTGGCACTGGCAGACACTGGGCCCGTCAATGTCCAAATCCAAAGGAACCAACGTGCCCATGCCCTCAATGCTGGAGGATGAGCCACTGGAAATCTGACTGCCCCAGCATCGCAAGTACCCAGCAACTCCACACAGAGGAAACTCTGAGCAGGTAAGTCCTGCCTTCCATCTCCTTGGCCTGGATGACAACTGATGGGTCCCAGACTCAGAAACCCCTCTCACCCACACCGAGCCCAGGGTCATGCTCCAGCTAGCAGGTAAGTCCATTTCCTTCCTGTTGGACATGGGGGCTACCTTCCTACTCGGGCACCAGCTTCTCCTACCCAGTGGCAGTCATGGGAATTGATGCCACCTCTTCTAATCCACGGACCACCCCACCCCTTTCCTGTAGCCTGGATGGGTTTCCCTTTTCTCATTCCCTCCTAATAATACCCTCCTGTCCCATCCCCCTCCTTGGCCAGGATATCCTTTACAATTTCTAGGCCACCATTTGTCTTTCCCTCTCACCCACTGTTTGCACCCACCTTATTTTGGTCCTACTTTCACCTGACCTTTCCCAACTGCCCCACTTCCCATTGCCGATAGACCCCCAGGTCTGGGATACTTCTAAGCCAATAGTAGCTTCTCACCATTCCCCAGTAAAAATACAATTAAAACATCAAACCACCTTTCCTTCCCATCCTCAATTCCCCATTTCAGAAACCCACCAAACAGGACTCAAACCCATCATAGATCAGCTCCACTAGCAGGGAGTCCTTATACCCATTAGTTCCCCCTGCAACACCCCCATCCTCCCCGTAAAAAAGCCCACCAGAGCCTACTGCCTAGTGCAAGATTTAAGAACTATTAATGATGCCATAGTCCCACTCCATCCAGGTATCTCCAACCCATATACCCTGCTCTCCAAAATTCCCCCTACCAATTCCCACTTTTCCATTTTAGATCTGAAAGATGCTTTTTTCTCTGTCTCCCTTCATCCTGACTCTTATTTCCTTTTTGCCTTCACTTGGGAGGACCTGACACTCATACTTTGCAACAAACTACCTGGACTGTTTTGCCACAAGGCTTTAGAGACAGTCCCCATCTTTTTAGCCAAAGATCGCAATCTTTACACTCTGAAGTACAGCACCCTCTTCTAATATGTGGATGACCTCTTTCTTTGCAGCCCCTCATTATCCTCTACCCAAGAGGAAACTGCCACCCTTCTCAATTTCCTTGTGTATAGGGGTTATCAGGTCACTCCTTCCAAAGCTCAACTTTGCACCCCCACAGTTTCTTACCTAGGCATATCCCTAATCCCCACTTCCAAGTCTCTTACAGGGGACCATATCTACCTCCTCCAGGATCTCTAACCTCCCCAGAGTGCCGATGGCATCCTCTCCTTTCTGGGCCTTGTGGGTATCTTCCAACAGTGGATCCCCGGTGTCTCCCTCCTAGCATGACCCTTATACAAGGCAGCAAAGGACACCCGCAGGGACCATTAACTGACCCCACCACAGTTAAACACCTTTTCTATAGGCTATGGGATTGTCTCACTGCAGGACCCACTCTGGCTCTCCCAGACCTTTAAAATCCCTTTCATCTATTTACAGATGAGCTTTCTGGCTTGGCTACCGGCCTCCTGGCTCAGCCTACAGGACTGGCCTATCAGGCAGTGGCATACATATCAAAACAGCTAAATGTCACGGTCCAAGGATGGCAGCCATGTCTCAGGGCGTTAGCAGCTGCTGCCTCTCTGACCAAAGAAGCTCTCAAGCTTACCTTGGGCCAAACCCTCACTGTCTTTTCCTCCCATCAATTGGGGAACCTGGTCAGCCACAAATCCCTTGCCCATTTGACTCCTTCCGGAATCCAACTGTACCACCTACTTTTCATCAAAAATCCCCAGATTTCTTTATCCACCTCCCCCCAATTAAACCCTGAAACCCTTCTGCCTACTCCCTGTACTACTCACGACCCTTTACATTCCTGTCCTCAACTTTTAGAGGACTTTATTCCCTCACACTCAGGGCTCTCTGACATGCCCCTATCTAATCCTGACTATGTGCTTTTCATAGATGGTAGTTCTTTCATTGCCCCGGATGGCCAGAGGCATGCAGCCTATGCTGTCATTACTCTAGATACCACCTCAGAGACTGTACCCCTTCCCCTCGGAACAACCTCTCCAAAGGCAAAGCTGATAGCCCTCACTCAGGCTCTCCACCTGTCCAAGGGACAACGGGTCACTATATACACCGATTCCAGATATGCTTTCCTCATCACCCATAGTCACTCTGTCCTCTGGCAAGACTGATGATTCCTCACTACTAAGTGGACCCTAATAATCAATGAGCCCCTCATCTCAAAGCTACTTGAGGCCCTTAGCATCCCTACAGAGGTGGCTATCATTCACTGTCGTGGCCACCAGTACTCTAAAGACCCTATATCTAAAGGCAACAACAAAGCTGATTCCACTGCCTGGGCTACAGCTCTAGGCTCCACCCCAGCTCCTCTCATTTTCCTCAGTACACCCCATTCCCCTTCATATACCGAAGAAGAAACTCAGACACTCAAGCAGTTGGGGGGAATTACTGGGGACAAGGGTTGGATTTTTATCCAAAATAAGGTCCCCCTCCTGGGCCATCTAGCCTGCAGCATCATTACAGATGTCCACCAATCCCTCCACATTGGCCCGAAAGCTTTATATCGGTTCCTCGAACCCCTTTTCAATAACCCACACCCCCGAAAGCTCATTGAGGAGGTTCCTCAGTCTTGCAACACCTGTTCTGCTGTTAACTCTCAAGGGGGAATTTGCAGAGTGGGACCTAACCATCAACTCTGAGGCCATCAACCGGGGGAGGACCGGCAGCTTGATTTGACCCACATGCCACATCACAAAACCTGTCATTACTTACTAACTTTGGTGGACACCTTTACAGGATGGATTGAGGCTTGCCCCACAGTTCAAGAAACAGCAGACGTGGTAGCCACTGTACTCACTGAACATATCATCCCAAGGTTTGGCCTCCCACAGACCTTACAATACAATTTGACAATGGCCCAGCCTTCCCCTCCAGTGTCACCCTGCAGGTCTCCAAAATTCTGAATGTCACCTGGAAACTCCACATTCCTTACCATCCCCAATCATCGAGTAAGGTTGAGAGCCAATGGCCTTCTCAAGGAACATCTTACGAAACTTTCCCTCGGGACCCACTTATCTTGGCTAACCCTCCTCCCGTTGGCACTTATAATGCTTAGGACCACCCCTAGGGTACCATCAGGCCCCAGCCCTTTTGAATTCCTCTATGGATGGCCCTTCCTGCTGACCCACAACTTTCCAGCCTCACCCCCGCCCCTTTTATCCTACCTACCCTACCTAACCCTTTTAAGGGCCCTTTTGTGGGCTCATGCTGACTCAATTACTCCCACCCCTGGGAGCCCCAATGTGGATACTCTCCAGGCTTTAACCCGAGGGGATGGCATCCTACTAAAAGAACCATATCCAAAAACCCTACAGCCCAGGTGGACTGGTCCCTACACAGTGGTTCTAACCACACTTACAGCTGCAAAACTCCTGGGACACCATCCCTGGGTACACCTTTCCAAAGTTGAGCACCCCCTCTCTGAGGCCCCCTCCCAAGATGTATGGACAGCCCAGCCCTTGGGGCCTACCCGGGTTCAGCTATCACATCACCATTCTCCTCCTGACCCTGTCTCTTAGTCCCACTGCTACTGATTCAGGGTACAGATATCAGTTTTGTTTACCAGAAACCTGGAAGATCAATCATCAGACCCATGCCAGACTTATTTCTACTACTGACTGCCAACTGCAGGGATGCCAGTACTCAGTTAATTTCTCTATCCCCGCTTTTAACTCTGCCCCATGAGGAAGCTCAAACCCCACTATCTGTTTTGTTTATGACCAAACACATTACAACTGCCACACTTACTGGGTTCAAACTAATGGTGGTTGCCCTTTATCATTATTGCACAATGCACACCGCCCAGCTGGATATTGCAGGTACCAAATGGGCCCAGTACTGCCTCACCTCTAACAGAAGAAACACCTATTACTTAACAATTCCAGACCCATGGGATAATGGCTGGGCCACTGGAGTCAATGCCAAACTGTACCGTTGGCCTGTCCAGTCTTACCCCGCCACTTCCCTTAACATTTACAGGGCCTACACACAGGTCATCCCTCAGGTCTTTTCTGTTCTCAGTAACCAGACTAGTGTTATCCTGGCACAGGAGCAACTCCTCCAAGAATACCTGCAGCTTGGCCCTCATCTAGGTCAAGACGTCTTCTCCTGGGTAAAGCTCATTCAACAGGGCATCACTATCACCAACCTTTGTGGCATGGGTAACTTGTCTCACTGCATTCTGTGTGCGGCTTTAGGTAAATCCCCATTGGTGGCTGTCCCCCTTCCTGGCCCATTTAATCTATCCACTCCCACTCCAACTCCTCAGGGGTTTTCACCCTTTCTCCAAAACATTCACTTGTTTACTAACCCCCAAGCTCCAATTTTGCCCTTCTTCTACTCTTCCCCTAATTCCTCTCTTTGCAATACAATCCAACCAAATGCCACCAGCCAACTTGCCTCCATTGCAGTTTTCTTTTGGTGCAATGGCAACCTCTCCAAATCTCTCAATGCCTCTGCCTCCCTCTTTTGCCAGCTTGTTTCATTGGTCCCACAGCTCACTGTTTATAGCCAGGCCAAAATTATTGTCCTAGTTAATCCCCCAGAAAAACAAAAACATGCAGCTTTTCTCCCCCTAGTCCTCTGGGTCTCTCTGGCCTCTTACCCCGTGGCCATGGAGCCGGGCATAGGGGCTCTTCTCCACTCTGTAGATTCCACAGGGACATTTCCAAAAGACTCCAGGTGGCTATTGAGGCCACAGCGGAGTCTCTAGCCTCCCTGCAGTGCCAGATCACATCGGTAGCTCGAATAGCCCTAAAGAACCAATGCACCTTGGACCTCCTCACTGCAGATAGAGGTGGCACCTGCATGTTCCTCAACAAAGAATGCTGTTACTACATCAATGAAACAGGCATGGTCGAAACCAATCTCCACACTCTCACCAAAGTTCGTGAGGCCCTTCTGACCTGGTACCACCCAAGAGACCCTACCTCACATCATTGGTGGCAAAACCCATTAAACACACAGCTACTCCGTGAACTAAGCCCACTCCTTATTTTCGGGATATTTTTAACTGCAGTCCCTTGTCTCCTTTGCTTCATTCAGGAACAAATTTGAGAAGTGACTAGGGTATCCATCAACCAGTTTCTCCCCACTCTTACTTCCACGTGCCCACTTCCGACAGCCCCTATGATGCCCCTTACTCAGCAGGAAGTAGACAGAACTGAGTCATCGCTCTATAACAACAAAAAGGTTGCAATTTTGGGCCAATGGGACTGGGGGGACCGGAAGGCAGCAACAAAGTAGCAACAGAGCCTCCATCTTGTTAACCCCACCAGCCTCCATCTTGTTAACTGCACCCCTCCACCCCTTTACCCTCCCCTGAAGGCGGGAATCAGAAACTCAGCCCTGCTCAATTCCATACCATATGTGGGCAAAAAACCCACCAACAGCCCTCCCTTATAAATACCTGTTTGTATCTACCAAGGGCGAGAATTATCTGGCCTCACTCCCTTGACAGCCACAGAACCTCACCCGAGAGTGCTTCCATTAAAGCTTGCCTCAAACCCATTGCCTGGCTCCTTTCCTTACTTACCAACACTGATTTGAACTGGACAGAACCAATAATGACATGTAACTATTAAGTGAATTTTATGGTTGGGTTCTGTAACATATTTTGAAATTGGGAAGTGTAATGTCTCCAGCTTTGTCCATTTTAGTCAAGATTGTTTGGCTTTTTTGGCCTTTTATGGTTTCATACAAATGTTAGAATTGTTTTGTTTTTTTTTTTCTGTGAAAAATAACATTGGTTTTTTTGAACAGGTAGCATTCAATTTCTTGAATTCCTTGGAAAGTGCAGTGCAATAAACTTCCCGCCACCCAACACAATGAAGCTTAAAACCTGTTTTAACTGTCGAGGGTGGGAAATCCTATTATAAAAAGTGAAAGGCAGGGTCTTGAAGAATTTATAAAGCTGATAGTTTAATGGTGGTCACGGGCATGGTTCTGATTGTTTTAAAAGCTGAGCACATGAGAGTCTCTCTCTGTGCTTCCATCACCTTGCATTGTGACACCTTGTGTCACGGTCACCACCACTAGAAGAATTCCCTGGACTTTGATCTTACCAAGCTTCAAAATTGTAAGGAATATTTTTTTTCTCTATAAATCACCTAGTACCATGTATTTTGTTATAAGAAACAGAAACGAACTAATACAGGTAGTATAAATGTTTTAACAATACTAACTTTTCCAATTCATAAACATGGGATGACTTTCCATTTATTTGTTTCCACTTCAATTCCTTTCATTAATGCTTTATAGCTTTCAGTGTACAGATCTTTTATTTCGTTTTAAAAAATTTATCCCTAAACCTTTTTTATGCTACTGTAAATTGAATTTTTTTCTTAATTGCTTTCATAGATACAACATTTTAATGTACAGAATTTCTACTGAGTTTTATTAATTTAATTTTATTTTGTCAATATACAATGTGGTTGATTATTGTGGCCCATTACTGAAACCTCCATCCATCCTCCTCTCTCCCCCCTCCCTCTCAACAACATCCTTTCAGTTCTCTTGCCATATCAGCTTCAAGGAATTGTAATTGCTGTGTATCCTTCCCTCCCCCACCCCAGGTTATTTGTGTATTTATTTTTTTTAAGCTCCCACACATAAGTGAGGACATATGTTATTTCTCTTTCTGTGCCTGACTTGTTTCACTTTAAATAATTGTCTCTAGGTCCATCTATGTTTTTGAAAATGACAGTATTTCATTCTTTTTTATTGCACAGTAGTATTCCAATGTGTAGCTATACCACGTTTTCCATATCCACTCATCTGATGATGCACATTTGGGCTGGTTCCAACACTTAGCTACTGTAAAGGGTGTTGCAAAGAACATTGGGGAACAGGTATACCTTCGACTTGATGATTTCCATTCCTCTGGGTATATTCCCAACAGTGGGGTAGCTGGGTCATATGGTAGATCTATCTGCAATAGTTTGAATAACCTCCATACCATTTTCCAAAGAGACTGCACCATTTTGCAATCCCACCAACAGTGTATGAGAGTTCCATTTTCTTGCAACCTTTACAGCATGTATCATCCACAGTCTTTTGGATATCAGCCATCCTAACTGGGGTGAGATGGTATCTCAATGTGGTTTTAATTTGCATTTCCGAATGCTGAGTGATGTTGAGCATTTTTTCATGTGTTTGTTGGCCATCTGTATATCTTCCTTTGAGAAAAGCCTATTTAGCTCTTTTGCCCATTTTTTAATTAGGTTACTTGTTTTTCTATGGTAAAGTTGTTTGAGTTCCTTGCATACTCTGGGTATTACTCTTTTGTCAGATGTATATTTTGCAAGTATTTTCTCCCACTCTGTTGGTTGTCCTTTTACTCTGTTAATAGAAGATTTTTAGTTTGATATAATCCATTTTATTTATTTTTCCTTTGGATGCCTGTCCTTTGGAGGTGTATTCATGAAGTCTGTGCCCAGTCCTACTTCCTGAAGTGTTTCTCCTATGTTTTCTTTAAGAAGTTTTGTTTCAGGGTGTATATTTAAGTCTTTAGTTCATTTGGAGTTGATTTTAGTATATGGTGGCAAGTATAGGTCTAGTTTCATTCTCCTGCATATGGATATCCAGATATCCCAGAACAATTTGCTGAATTGCCAGTATGTTCCTTAGTGTTTAGGCTTGGAGCCTTTGTCAAAGATCAGATTTCTGTAGGTGTGTGGGTTGATTTCTGGATTCTCTATTCTATTCCATTGATGAGTGTGTCTGTTTTTATGACAGAACCATGCTGCTTTGGTTATTATAACTTTGTAGTATAATTTAAAGCCAGGTAGTGTTATGACTCCAGCTTTATTTATTTATTTTGCTCAGAATTGCTTTGGTTATGTGTGGCCTTTTGTCATTCCATATAAATGTCTGGATAGGTTTTTCCATTTCTGAGAAAAATGTCATTGGAATTTTGATGTGTATTGCATTGAATTCATATATCACTTTGGGTAGTATGGACATTTTCACAATGTTGATTCTTCTAATCCAGGAGCATGGGACATCTTTCCATCTTCTTGTGTCCTCGTTCATTTCTCTCAGTAGTGCTTTGTAGTTCTCATTATAGAGATTTTTCACATCCTTTGTGAACTCTATCACTACATATTTTATTTTTGGGGGTGGCTATTGTAAATAGGCAAGCTTTATTGATTTTTGTTTTTGCATGTTCACTTTTGGAGAATAGAAATACTACTGGTTTTTGTGTGTTGAATTTGTATCCTGCTACTTTGTCAAAATTGTTTATCAATTACAAGAATTTTTGTCTGGGGGTTTTAGGCTGTTTGATATATAGGATCATGTCATCTGCAAACAGGGACAGTTTGACTTCATCTTTTCCAATCTGGATGCCCTTTATTTCCTTCTCTTCTCTGATTGCTCGGGCTAGTACTTCCAACACTATGTTGAATTAAAGTGGTGGGAGTGGGCATCCTTTTCTAGTTCCTGTACTTAAAGGAAAAGCTGAAAGCTTTTCAACATTATATTGACAGTGGGTTTATCATAAATGGCTTTAATTATATTGAGATACTTGCCATCTATACCTACCTTATACAGAGTCTTTAAAGGAACGAGTGTTGAATTTTATCAAATGCTTTTCCAGCATCTATAGAGTTGATCATATGGTCCTATTGTTTGAGTTTATTGATATAGTGTATCACATTTATTGATTTGTGTGTGTTGAACCAACCTTGCATCCCTGGGATGAATCTCCCTTGATTGTGGTGTATAATAATTTTGCATACGTGTTGCTGTATTCTGTTAGCTAGTATTTTATTGAGGATATTTGCATGTATATTCATCAAGGATATTGGTCTGTAGTTTTCCTTTTTTACTTGTATCTTTACCTGGTTTTGATATCAGGGTTAAGTTTGCTTCATAGAATGAGTTTGGGGAATTGGTACTTTTTCAATCTTTTGGAATAATTAGTAGAGAATTGGTGTCAGTTACTCTTTGAATGTTTGGTAGAATTCTGATGTGAATAAATCTGGTCCTGGCCTTTTCTCTTTTTGGAGTCTTCTGATAACATCTTCAATCTCTTTTATTGTTATTAGTCTGGTCTGATTTTTTACATCTTCTTGGCTAAGTTTTGGTCATTTGCGTGTGTCCAGAAATTTATCTATTTTCTCCAGATTTTCAAATTTGTTGGCATATAGCTGTTTATAGTAGTATCAAATGATTCGTGTATTTCAGATATATCAGCTGCAATATCACTTTTTTATTTCTAATTTTTGTTTTCCGTGTCTTCTCTCTTCTTTTATTAGTTAGCCCTGCTAATGGATTGTCAATTTTATTTATCTTTTCATAAAACCAAATTTTCATTCATTTTTTTGATATCATTTTTGGGTTTCAATGTCATTAAGTTCTGCTCTGATCTTAATGACATCTTTCTGTCTGCTAACTTTGGGTTTGGATTGTTCTTATTTTCTAGTTCTTTAAAGTGAAGTATTAGGTTGTTCACTTGCCATCTTTACATTCTTCTGAAGTAAGCATTTAATGCAATAAATTTCCCCCTTAGTACTTCTTTTGCAGTATCCCATAGGTTTTGATATGATGTATCATTGTTTTCATTAGTTTCACTAATTTTTTGATTTCCTGTTTGATTTCTTCTTGGACCCATACATCATTAAGTAGAATACTGTTTAATTTCCAAGTGTTTGTATAGTTCCCAGAGTTTCATTTGTTATTGATTTCTAATTTTACTTCATCATGGTCTGAAAAAAATACATGTTATAATTCCAATTGTTTTGAATTTGTTGAGACTTGATTTGTGACCTAACATGTGATCTATCCTGGAGAATGATCCATGTGCTGATGAGAAGAATGAATATTCTGAGGTGGTTGAATGGAATGTTCTGTAGATATATGCCAAGTCCAATGGGTCTAGAGTGTTATTTAGATCTTGTTTTTTTCTGCTGATTCTTTTCTTAGATGAACTTTCCAATATTGTTAGTGGGCTGTTCAGTTTGCCTCCTATTGTGGTATTTCCTTCTTTAGGTCTAATAGAGTTTGCTTTATAAATCTTGCTGCTCCAACATTGGGTGCATATATATTTATGACTGTTATGTGTTCTTGATGGATCAGTCCTTTTATCATTGCGTAGTGTGCCTCATTATCTCTTTTTATGGTTTTTAGGTTAA
This sequence comes from Cynocephalus volans, assembly GCF_027409185.1. Lineage (NCBI taxonomy): Eukaryota > Metazoa > Chordata > Mammalia > Dermoptera > Cynocephalidae > Cynocephalus > Cynocephalus volans. Next base: position 154,620,722 of record NC_084463.1, read on the forward strand.
AGTGTATTTTATCAGAGACAAGAATAGCTACTCCAGCTCATTTTACATTTCTGTTTGCATGGTAAATCTTTTTCCATCTTTTTCCTCTTAGTCTATGTGAGTCTTTATAGGTGAGGTTGGTCTCTTGAAGGCAGCATATACTTGGTTTCTCCTTTTTAATCCAGCCAGCCAGTCTGTGTCTTTTGACTGGGGAATTTAATTCTTTTACATCGAGCTGTTGTTGAAAAGTGTTGATTTACACCTAGCATTTCATTAATTTTTGTTTGATTGTCTTGAGTGTCTTTGTTCCTTTCGTTCTGATTTAATGTTTGTCTTCTGCATTTGTTTGTTCCTTGGGTTGTAGATAAACATTTTTTTTCTCTTCATTGTTGGCATTTGAATTTTACTTGTGGGTTTTGATTTTCCTTAAGTTTTTTTTTTGGCAGTTATACTTATTTTTCAGGTACCAAACCCAGTATTCCCTTGAGAATGTCTTGTAAGTGTGGTCTTGTGGTAGCAAACTCCTGCACTACTTCTTTGTCTGAGAATTATACTACTTGCCCTTCATTTCAGAAGGATAGCCTTGTGGGATAGAGTATTCTTGGCTGGCAATTTCTGTCTTTTACTGTGTTCGATATATCATCCCATTCCTTTCTGTCTTTTAGGGGTAGTGATGAAAAGTCTGATGTTAGTCTGATTGGGGCTCCCCTATAGGTGACCTGATGATTCTCTCTTGCATCTTTTAAGGTTCTCTCTTTGTCTTTGAATTTTGCCAATTGACTATAACATGTCTTGGAGAAGACTTTTTTGGGTTGAATCTGCCTGGGGATCTTTGAGCTTCCTGAATCTGAAGATATGTGTCTTTTCCTATACCTGGGAAGTTTTCTGCAACTATTTTGTTGAATATGTTTTCAGTGCAATCTCCTTTTTCCTCCCCTTCTGGAATGCCCATGTCTCAGATATTTGAGCACTTAAGGTTGTCTGATATATCTCTTACATTTTCTTCAATGTTGTTAATTCTTTTTTCTTTTTCTTTCTTTCTTTCTTTTTTTTTTTTTTTTGACTGTCTGTGTTATTTCAAAAAGCCCATCATCAAGGTCAGAAGTTCTCTCTTCTGCTTCTGCAAGTCTGCTGGTTAAACTCTCTGTTGTGTTTTTTATTTTGTTGAATGAATTCTTCAGCTTGGCAAGCTCTGCTACATTTCTTTTCAGGGTATTCAATTCCTTGTCCATTTCTTTCAGATCCTATATTCTTTTCCTCATTTCATGTGTTGTCTAGCTTGGTTTTCTTGTATCTCATTTAGTTTCCTTAGAATGATCACTTGAAATTCCTTGTCAGACATTTCAAGGGCTTCTTGTTCTATAGGAGTGCTTGAGAATTATTACCATTTGGTGGTGTACTTTCTTGATTTTTCATATTTCTGGTATCTTTCCTTTGATGTTTAGTCACTGTGGCATGGGATTTCATGGTCCACTGGTTCGACACTATTGTCTGGCTAGGATGCTGCTGGGGTTGCCAGTTTAGCATGGCTGCATCAGTGCCTCAGTTTCTGCTCAGTTGCCTGCTGGTGCCTCTGGTGCATGGTCGCCTTGGGCCTCTTTCAGGAGGTGACTCTCTTGGTATATAGTCTTTGCAGATCTTGGACCTCTCTACATGGGCGCTTCTCTGATTGGTTCACTTGGCCAGGCTGGGGATTGATTCGGGCAGCAGTGGTGGGTCTAACTACAGGGGCATGTTCTGGCACCACAGGGCACCTGGTCTCCATGGATCTTAGGCCTCTATGGCTGGGTGCTTCTGTGATTGGTGTGCACTCGGCCAGGCTTGGGATGGAGTCGGGCTGTGACAGTGAGGCCTACCTGCAGGGTCACACACTGGCACCACAGGGCACGTGGCCCATGGATCTTGGACCTCTCTGACTGGGCGTCTCCTCTACTCAATTTTGTAAGTTGATTATTATCCTGAAATTTCACTGTATTTGTTCATTAGTTATAATATTTTATGGTGGAGCCTTTGAAATTTTCTATATATAACATCGTGTAGTCAGCAATCAGAGATAATTTCACTTGATCCTTTCCTATTTGAATGCTTTTTATTTCTTTTTGGCCTAATTGCTCTGCCTAGGACTTCCTGTGCTACATTCAATACAAGTGGTGAGAGTGCACATCTTTTTCTCCTTCCTGATCTTAAAGGAAAAGCCTTCAACTTTTCACCATTAAATATATTAGCTGTGTGCTTGTTATATATGGCCTTTATTGTGCAGTGATATATTGCTTCCATGCCTAATGTGTTGAGAGCTTATGTCATGAAAAGATGTTGAATTTTGAAGAATAGTTTTGTATGTCTACTGAGATGATCATGTCACTTTTGTCTTTTATTCTGTTAATGGGGTATATCACATTTATTGATTTGTGTATGTTGAACCATATTTGCATCGAAGGAAAAATCCAACTTGATCACGGTAAATGGTCCTTTTAAAGTACTGTTGAATATGGTTTGCTAAAATTTTGTTGAGGATATTTGCATCTATGTTCATCTGTGATATTGGCCTGTAGTTTTTTATTCTTGCAGTGTCTATGTTTGTCTTGGAATCAGGGATAATCCTGTTTTGGAAAATGTGAGTGTACTCAGCCTCTTGAATTTTTTTGAATACTTTGAGAAAAATTGGTATTAGCTGTTCTTTATTTTTATTTTTTTCTACACTTTTTAAAATTTTACTTATTTATGGGATACAGAGTCGACTGTCAGTATTTTGGTACAGTATGTGATGATCAAATCCGTATTATTAGCATGTTCATCATTACAAATTGTAATTACACTTGTGTCCCTTACCCAATTACTTCCTAACAGCCCTCCACTCCCATTTCCTGTCTCTAGTAGTTATAAGCCTGTTCTCTCCTTCAGAAAGTTCAATGTTATGTTGTGGTTCATTCGTTCTTTATTTTGTTGCTCCCACATTAGAGTGAGGATATGTGGTAATTCTCTTTCTGTGTCTGGCTTATTTCACTTAAAATAATTTTCTCTAAACTCATCCATGTTGCTGCAGATGTCAGAATTCTGTTCCTTTTTGGCTGAGTAGTATTCTGTTGTGTATATATACCATATTTTCCTTATCCAGTCATCTGTCAATGGACATAGAGCTTGGTTTCATATCTTGGCTATTGTAAATAAAGCTGCGATGAACATGTGAGTGAAGGTTTCCCTTCGACATGATGATTTCCCAGGAATGGAATGCTGGATCATATGATAGTTGCATCTGTAGCTGTCTGAGAAACCTCCATGTTTTTTGTAATGACTGTACTAATTTACAGTCCAACCAAAAGTGTAGAAGAGTTCAACTTTCTCCAAATTCTTTCAACAATTTGTTATTCTCTTTTTGATTATAGACAGTCTAACTGGGGTGAGATGTTATCTCAGTGTGGTTATGATTTGCATTTCCCTGATGATTAGTTATGCTGAACTTTTTTTTTATGTAACTGCTGTTCGTTTGTATCTCTTCATTTGAAAAATATCTATTCAGCTCTTTTGCCCATTTTTCTATTGAATCTTTTGATTTTTAGTGTGAACTTATTTAAGTTTTTTTCTTTTTCTGGATATTAATTTTTTGTTGAAACGGATAGCTTCCAAATAATTTCTCCCATTCTGTTGGTTGCCTTTACACTCTGTTGATTATCTCGTTTGCTGCGCAAAAGCTTATTAGTTTGATATAGTTCTATTTATTTTTTTATTTTGTTGTTTGTGCTTTTTCTTTCTTATTCATAAATTGTTTGCCTAGTCTTATGTCCTGAAGTGTTTCCCCTTTGTTTGCACCTTGAAATTTTTTAGTTTCAGGTCTTCTACTTCAGACTTTAATACATTTTGAGTTGATTTTTGTGTATGGTAAGAGCTATAGTTCTAGTTTTTTTCTTCTACACATGGATATCTAGTTTTTCCAGCACCATTTACTGAAGAAGCCCAATGTAAGTTCTTGGAGCTTTTGTCAAAGGCCAGTTGACTGTAAGAACTTGGGTGACCTCAGTGCTCTGTATTCTATTCCATTGGTCTATGTGGCTATTTTTATGCCAGTACCATGCTGTGTTGGTTACTGGAGCTTAAAGTGTGATTTGATATCAAATAGCATAATGCCTCCATATTTTTTCTCTTTCAGATTGCTTTAGCTACTCAGGCTCTTTTGTTGTTTCACATGAAGTTTAGGATTGTTTTTTCTATTATGGTGAGGAATGTTGCTGGTATTTTGTTGTGGATTGCACTCAACCTGTAGGTCTCCATTCGTAGTATGGACATTCACATTAATTCTTCCAATCCATGAACAAGGAATGTCTTTCCATTTTTGGTGTCCTCTCTAATTCCTTTCAACAGAGTTTTGTAGCATACATTGTAGAGTACTTTCATCTCTCTGGTTAATTTTTCTCCTAAGTATTTTATTCTTTGGTAGCTACTATATGTGAGATTTCTTTCTTGATTTCTTTTGCTCCTTGTTCTTTGTTGGTCTATAAGAATGCTATTCATTTTTGTACATTGATTTTGTTTCCTGCAACTTTACTTAATTCAGTTATGTGAGTGTCACCTCTCTCAGGGTGATGGAGATGCAAAGGATTACTCAAAACCCATTTCTCCTGAGCAGTGAGAAGCCCGAAGCGGTTACCCCCAGGAATAATTCGTTCAATAGAAGAAAGATCCTGGGAATAGCCCCAAATCAGCTTTTCTCTCTGTTTTTATTCTCCAGTCAAGAAAGTTACAGAAAAGGAATATAGGTGGTTGCAAAAAAACAATCAGAGAATCTTCGTACTTTTGCATCATAAGATTTAGCTGCACCCAGGACATCTGCTCTTAGAGCATTTTTGCTGTGTTACAATTTTTTTGAATCTACAACAGAGACTTTAGTCCTGAGAAAGTTTTCTGCTTTTTCCCAAGCTTAGCATTTCTATGTGTTAGGCTCTATGATATACATTTGCATTGTTAATGTTAGAATCCTGCACATGTTAGCACTTCTTTAAAAGTTGGGTAGAATTCATCAATGAAGACATCCACTGTTGGGCATTTTATTTTATTTTGTCCTGATGGGAGTATTTTAATTACACATTCCATCTCCTTACTCTCATTTAGATTTCCATTTTCTTTGTAATTCAGTCTTGGTAGGCATATATTTCTAACAATTTATCCATTTCTGTTAGGTTGTCCAATTTATTAGCATATAGTTGTGTATAGCAGTTTCTTATGATCCAGTTGTGATGACTTTTCTTTCCTTTTTGATTTTATTTGTTTGAGTCTTCTCCTTTTTTCCTAATTAGCTTATTGAAGGATTTCTCAATATAGTTTATCTTTTTTAAAAAGAAGAGTTTTGCTGATCTTTTCTATCATGTTGTATTTTCTGTTGTATTGCGATTTGGTTATCTGGGACATGGGTACTTCCTCCCTACACACATGCCACTCATCATTTCCTGAGTCATGCACAGTCTCTACAAAGCTTCCATGGAGCATGCTCCAGACCCACCTATGCACAGCAATTCCTGACTATGACTTCTTTTTAACCTCAAAGAATATGCCCTACCATTGAATTAAAAGAGCTTCCTTCCTTCTATCATTTTTTCCTCCCATTCCATTTTTACAAATTTCTTCCTTCCACATGCTCAAAGGGTAGGGTGGAAAAACAAAGTCATTTGGGCGCAAACACAGACAAATATTGTTTCACTCCTGCTCTTTCTCTCTTTCCCCTTCTCTTTTTTTCTCTCAATCTCTCTCTCATTCACACACTTTCTTTCTGTGTCTCTGTTTGAGACCAAAGTTATAAAATATTTCTTTATTTTTTAAATAATTGTATATCTAATTTTGTGCATTAATTGGCTATATTTTTATTGAAATACAAGTAAAGGCTCAAAAGTTAAAAATAAATAAAGGAAATCAAGAAAATTTGTGAAGAGGAGAACAGGATGTGCAGTCATTCTTTTACAGATAGTACCTGTCAGCATCTCTGTTTTCAAAACCATAATCACTTTTAGAGTATAATATATTTGGGTTCTAATCACAAGAACTGTCTTTCTAAATGGGATTTAATGTTGGTGGCTCTACCTGCAACAGATCATTTGTTGGGGGCAACTCAAAACAATGGCAACAAGAATCAAGGAATCCACATTCCCACTTTTCCCTACCTACCAATTTTTGTGATCTTCAAGAAGTCACTTACATATGCTTGCTTCCCTCTTCCTTATAGTGATAATAATAGCTGCACAAATGTTATTCTTACTGAAGTAAAAATGTTGCCTCTTGATTGCCTCTTTGATATCCTTGTTCCTCAGACTATAGATCAGAGGGTTTAAGAGGGGAACAAAGATAACATAGAAAATGGACAGCACCTTGTGCTTCACGGAGTGGCTAGAGCCAGGATGCATGTACACTGATAGGGATGTGCTATACAAGAGTGTCACAGCAGCCAGATGGGAGGCACAAGTGTTGAAGGCCTTGGCACTTCCTTTAACTGAGGATATTTTCAGGATGGAAGCTGCAATGAAACCATAGGATAAGAGGATAATAAACAAAGAACCCAACCCCACAAAAATAGCTACCAGGAAAACAATCATTTGGCAGATGAAGGGATTGGAGCAAGACAGAGAAATAACCTGAGGTATGTCACACAAGAAATGCTGAATGACATTTGGTCCACAGTAGGAGAGATGAAAACAAGGTACCACATGAACTAAGCTACTGAGAAAACCACTAGCACAGGCCCCAGCAATCATCTTCCAACAGTGGCTGGGTAACATGATGGCTGAGTACTGCAGAGGGTTACCTATGGCGATGTACCGGTCATAGGCCATGGCAGCCAAGAGGCAGCACTCAGCCAGACCCATCCAGGCCCTGACAAAATACTGAGTGGCACAGGCCATGAAGGAAATATTTTTTTCATCACTTAAGAAGTCTGAGAGTATCCTTGGGCTGATGGAAGAAGAATAGCAGATATCTATAAATGACAGGGAACTGAGAAAAAGGTACATGGGTGTGTGCAGTTTGGAGTTGATCCTGATGAGAATGATAAGACCCAAGTTCCAGATGAGGGTCCCAAGGTAGATCCCCAGGAAGACTGGAAAGAGGATGAGCTGCAGCTCTTTTTTATCTGAAAGTCCCAGGAGAATAAACATGGCCACAGAGGTGTGGTTTTCAACCCCTTCCATGGATCTGCTTGGTGCCTCCTGCTGAGAAAAGGGGAAGAGATGAAGTGGTTTCATTCCCATAAATAAATAGAAATACAATTAATTTTTTTCAGTCAAGCTGTTAGATGAATGTACAATCTTGAATCATTAAGGTTAAGTTAGCTTGTGCTGTCCATGCATAATCAACAACTGTAACTTTAAAAGTCTCTTTGATAAATATTATCACTTTGTCTATGGGACAAAAGTCAGCAAATCATCATTAGTATGATACCATGTAAAATTTCTCAATTTTATGTTTCTTGTGCCAGGTTTTGCAAATATATGAGACTTTGGAGATTAGTCAATGAGGAAAATACTGTCATTTCTCTATGTGGTGTAACAGGACAATACTGCTCAGGAATAGATGTGTCATTCACTCAATGCTTGGAAACACCCTCTATTATTCGGGGCCTCCTGTGTAAAGTGAGGATGCTGGAGTAGGTCCTCTATAAAATGTCTTCATGAACTAACATTCCATATATTTATAATCAGGGAGTATTGATAATTCTCTTACTGCCTTTCTTTTCTCATAATGCCTGGAGAGATAAAAGAATAATGTAGCAGGATGATGGGAAGTGTGACATACTACGAATCAGCTTAGAAATAGATGTGACTTAACTGACTTAATGACTCTAGGAAGGCTCCTGAAAAGTTAAAAAGAGATGATGAAAGAGCCATTATTCTCACAACTTCTTGGTGCATGTTTTTCTTTTCTCAAATCAGAGATATTTATGAGGTATATTTTCTTGGACAGTGATTTTTAGTCTTCTTGGAGTCAATGACACTTTTAAAAAACTTTGTAATCTCTGAACCCTTTATCCAGGAAACTGTGACTACTTGCCACCTTTCCATACAGATTCTGTTTGCTGGTTTTTTTGTTTTTTGTGGGGTTTTTTGTTCGTTTGTTTTTTGATTCTCAATTGCCCTCAAGTGTATCCTTAGTACTCAAGTTAAAGACTTTTCTCCTACAAGGGTGAATGACTCAAACTCATGTAAATGTTAAGATACTTAGGTGAGAGGATTATGGAAATTTGGTGAAGTAGAGTAACTCAGGATGTGTGCTTCCCTTAGAAGAAGAGCAGAATAGGCCCACTGCTACTACCACTACACTCACTGCTGAACTCGCTGGTGACTTGGTCAGGATCCAGTACCATCGCCCACCTTCCCACAGTGAGTTTTGCACTGTCCACGGCTGCTTTCACCTGCAGTGTTGTTCCCTCTGGTAGCCATCCCAACCGGTGCTGTAGCACTGCCCAGACTAGATTTTTCTAGGATCCCTGCACATTCTGCTGCACCAGTCAGCATGGCCATGATTGGGACCTCTTCCACAGCCTCCTGCATTGCAGCAGCCATCTCTAGAGGCTACGCTGACACCACAGTCACATCAGCCACACTTGGGACCTTTGCCCAAGCTGCCTCAACAGACAGCCCTGCTATGCATGGGAATCCCTGCCATAGTTGCATACAGTGTGGCTTCCCCCACCATAGCCATCACAATAGCCTGACCAGCTGGGAGTGTGACTCCCTGCTGGTGCTGAAGTAGTAGCTAGCCTGCCTGGCCTAGGACCACTGCCTGCAGTGCAATGCCCATCCCCCACAGCCATCCACATCTCAGCTCCCACCAGACCGTTTGCATGCAGAACCCCTGCACAAGCTGCCCCCTCAGCCAACCCAGCCATGCATGGTACTCCTGCCACACCTGCCTGAAGAGTGACAGCCATTGCCAGCAGCTGTCCACATCTCTGCACAAGCCAGACCAGTCATGCACCAGACCCCTACCAAGCTGCCTCACCAGCTAGTCCTGCTATACTGTGGACCCTAGCCCTAGTTGCATGTAGTACAGCTGCTACCCCCATAAAAATTACACCAGGTGGATCAACATGGCATGGGCCCACGTGCCGCCACCTACAGTGCACTCCCACAGCTGCCATGTCACCGGTGCAACCTTCAGACTTGCCGCATGGGATCCCTGTCCAAACCATTGTACCAGCCAGCCTCTTTGTGTGTGAGATCATCAGCCCAAGCTGCTGCAAAAGCCAGACAGGCTGAGCATTGGATTCCCACCATAGCCCCTGACAGCATGGCTGCTGCCTCCACCATCACACCAGCAAGACTGGCCATGTGTGCAATCCCTGCCCATGCCATTGCATCAGCCAGAATGGTGATGGGTGGGACTTGCTGCTGACACTGAAGCAGTAGCCAGCCCTAGGTATGGTAACCAGGTTACTACCGCCTGCACCAGTGCTCCCATTGTTGCCACTTCTAGAAGCCTTGCACACCACTACCACTACCATTGCACCAATGAGACTTACAATAAGCCAGACCCACCACTGGCACCCTGCTTTGACACAGGAAGAGTCACAAACAGAGCCACAAGAAAGAGATAAGCCAGCATAGACCCACATCTCAGTGGCCTAAACCACAGGGAGAACTACACTCAGGGGCAGTGAGCAGAACTGCCTTGACCCAGGGAGAGACACACCAGGAACCCGGAGAGTACAAAAACCCAGGATAGCCAAATAGTGTACAGAGAAAATTTCCAGCCACCACCAACTCATCCCCCAACCAAGGGAAACAAGGACCCAGGAGACGCCTTGGCCTACAGGAACAAGGAAAAAGAAAGCTCACCCAGGGTCATCCATTCAAAATGAGCAGATCCAGTATAGTTCAGTGCACCGATCAGGGTCACGAGATACCAGCCGTCGAGCCAACAAGTTTGCCTAGTGTCACTCACCCCAATCAAAGTTTGACAAGGAACTCTGGCACTTTGCCCAAGACCTTAAGAGCTTACTCAAGTCCTTGATGTCCCAACACAGTGCCACTAGCCTCCACAAGAAATCACTAAGTGCCCTGGTGCCTACATCATGGAATCATGGAAACATTAAATATGGCAGAATTATCCACACAGACACTGCACTACTGTGTCTGTCAAGAACCAAAACTAAAACACCTTACTCAACAGTCCATACAAAATACATCTACAAGAGGAAATATCTATCCTCAAAGACCAACCTAGAGTAACAGAAGTAGCAAATGTTCTATTAGATGTCTAGACATAAACACCAGGGGACTAGAAAAATAAAAAGTGAAGGAAATATCACACCACCAAAGTAATAAAATACTTTTCAAATACCAGACCCCACAGAGCAGGAAGCCCTTGAAATGTCTGCAAAGGGATTCCAAGGAACAATCTTAAACAAACTTAGTGAGATACAAGAAGTTTCAGTTAGACAACACAATGAAATGAGAAAAATAATCCATGACTTGAAGGAGAAAATATACAAAGAGATAAATATCATATAAAAGAAAATAGCAGAAGTCCTGGAGCTGAAAGACTTATTCAAAGGAGTAAAATTTACAATTGAGAGTATGAGCAGAAAGCTAGAGCAAGTGGAAGAAAGAATTTCTGATCAGAAAGAAAGTATTTTTGAAATAACCCAAGCAGACCAAAAAAAAAAAAAAAATACAGAAGAGTAAAAGAATCAAAAAAATAAAGATCTAGGAAAAATAACAGACCACCTTAAGCACACAAACATTCAAATCATGGGTGTTCCAGGGGGGGAGGAGAAAGGAAAAGGCATTGAAAATATATTCAGTGAAATAATACTAGAAAAGTCTCAGGTATTGTCAGAGATAAGTTATTCCAATCCAAGAGGCTCAAAGGACCCTAAACAGATTCAACTCAAAAAGGTTCTTTTCAAGAACATTATATTCAAACTGCCAAAAGTCAAAGATTAAGAGACAATCTTAAAAACAGCAAGAGAAAAGCATTAAGTTACCTATATGGGAATCCCAATCAGACTAACAGCAGACTTTTCAACAGGAACTCTGCAGGCCAGAAGAGATTAATATGAAATATTCAAAGTACTAAAAAAAAAAAAAACTGCCAGCCAAGAATACTATGCCCAGCAAGGTTATCCATCAGAAATAGTGTATTTCCCTGACAAAAAAATACTTTGCAAAGTCACTACCAGATGACCAGCTCTACAAGAAATTCTTAAGGGAGTCCTGTACCTGAAACCCAATAAACAGTAACCACTACTTTGCATACACAAGGAAGAACAAACACAACTGGTTCAGCAGATATGCAACTGAGAAGGAGAAAGAAACTATACCATACCACCTTGAAAAGCAAATGAATACCAAAGACAAACAATGAAAGAGGAAGAAAGGAACAAAAGATAATTAAATCAACCATATAAAAATCAGTTTAATGTCAGGATTAAGACACTATCTTACAGTAACAACACTAAATGTTTATGGATTTGATCCCCCAATCCAAAGATAGCCTGACTGATTGAATTAAAAAGCTAGACTCAACTATATGCTGTCTACAGGAGACTCACCTCACTTGTAAAGACATACATAGACTAAGGGTGAAAGGATGGAAAAAGACATACCACACAAATAGAAATAAAACTCAGCAGGAGAAGCTATTCTTATATTGGATAAAAAAGACTTCAAACAAAAACCATAGAAAGAGACAGGGAAGCCCACTATATAATGATAAAGGGATTTATCCAGCCAAAAGATATAACAATCAAAAATATACATGTACTCAACATCAGAGCACCCAGATATATCAAGCAAAGACTATTAGACCTAAGGAAAGCGATGAACCCAAATATATTAGTTGGGAAACCGAATACCACTCTCTCAACATTGGACAAATAATCTAGGAAACAAATCAATAGAGAAACATAGGATTTAAACCACACCTTAGACCAAATGGACTTGGCAGATATCTATACAATATTTTATCCAAAAACCAGAGAATGTGCATTCTTCTCATCAGCACATAGAGCCTTCTCCAGGATACACTATATATTAGGTCAAAAATCAAGACTCAATAAATTTTTAAAAATTGAAATCATTTCAAGTATCTTCTCAGACCACAAGAAAACAAAACTAGAAATCAATAACAAATGAAAGTCTGCAAACTAGGCAAACACGTGGAAATTAAACAATACACTCCTGAGTAACATTGGGGTCCAAGAATACATTAGACAAGGTATACAAAACATTATCAAAATTAATTTAAATAAAGAGACATCATAACAAATCCTGTGGGATGCTGCAACAGCAGTACCAAGAGGGAAGTTTATTCCAATAAATGCATATATCAAAAAGAATAGAAAGATTTCAAATAAACAGCCGACCTCTACAATTCAAAGAACTAGAAAAACAAGAACAATCCAATCCCCAAATTAGTACACAGTAATAATCAGAGAAGAACTAAATAACATAGAAACCCAAAAATGAAATAAAACATCAATGAAACAAAAAACTGGTTTTCTGAGAAATGAAATAGACAAATGATTAGCTAGGTTAACCAAAAAAAGAAGAGCAAAGACCCTGCACACACACACACACACACACACACACACGAAATGAAAAAGGAAACAATGTACAGGATACCACAGAAATACAAAGAATCATTAGACACTATTAATATGCCAACAAATAAGAAAACCTGAAGGAAATTAATAAACTTCTGGTCACAATAAAACTACCAAAACTAAACCAAAAAGACAAAGAAAACTTGAACAGACCAACAATAAGCAATGAAATTCAAGCAGTAATCAGCAGTCCCCAAACAAAGAAAATCCCAGGACTAGATTGCTTTACTGCAGAATTCTAATAAACCTTTAAAGAGGAATTAATGCCAATTTTCATCCAACTATACAAAGAATTGAAACAGAGGCCATTCTCCCACACTCATTCTATGGGAAAACAACACCCTGATATTATTACCAGACAAGATTATAACAAGAAAAGAAAACTACAGGTCAATATCTTGATAAACATAGATGTGAAACTCCTTAATAGAATGTTAGCAAATAGAATACAGCAACACATCAGAAAAAATATACACCACAATCAAGTGGGATTCATTCGAGGGATGTAAGGATGATTCAACACACTCAAGTCAATAAATGTGATACACCACATCAACAAAATCGAGGACAAAAGCCATATTATTATTTCAATAGACACAGAAAAAGAATTTGACAAAATCCAACACTGATTCTTGATAAAAACTCTCAGCAAATTAGGTACAGAAGGAGAGTATCACAAAAACGTAAAAGCCATATACAACCAACCCACGACCAATATCATACTGAAAGAGGAAAAACTGAAAGATGTTCTCTTGAAAATGGTATCTAAACAAGAATGCCCACTCTCACCACTCCTATTTAATGTACTACTGGAGAAAGAGATAAAAGTCATCCATAACAGAAAAAAAGAACTCAAATAGTCCTTGTTTTCAGATTACATGATGCCATGTAGAGAAAAGGCTAAAGACTCTTCAAAAAAAAAAAAAAACTCTTTGAGTTGATAATTTCAGTAAACTTGCAGGATACAGAATCAAAATGCAAAAATCAGAAGCATTTTTATACTACACCGATGAACCCACAGAAAAAGAAATCAAGAAAGCTAGCACATTTAAAATAGTCAACAAAAAATAAATTAAAAACCTATGAATGAATTTAACCTAGGAAGCAAAAGATCTCTACAATGGTGTAGAGCTAGAGATAGAGTCTGGAACTCACAGACCCCTCGAGCCCATTCACAAACCCTTCACACGCAGGTCTACAAGCTAGGTAACCAGAAAAATCTGTCCTTGGAGCCTTGACTGAAGTAGAAATAGGCTTTATTCAACACACGCAACGCCAGGACCTAGGCACTACAAAGGAGAAACTCAGACACTCAACTGCTACCAGCAAAGTCCAAAGGGAAGCTGAGCAGCTGCCAGCAGAGTAACCATGCTCTATTTTTAGACATGAGCTCTGCCAGCCAGCTCTGCTTCCAAACTGAAGAACACACAACAGCAATTAACTAAAAAGATACATGGCTGTAAATGCACACTAACTCCACCCACGAACAACTTGTTTACAAGAAATGTGCTGCCCAACCCCGAACCAGACCTGATTCGAAGGAGCCTGACCAAACTATTCTATTTTCCCCACAAACTACCCATTCAGGATCCCTCACCATACAATCTGTGCAATCAACATCTTCCACAATGTTCCCTTACCAAGTAAATGACACTTAAATTTATACAACCTATTGTCTTTTCAATATTCCTTAAGACTTGTCCTGTAGTTCTATCCTTTAGCCGCACATGTCCACTTAATAGTCATCATTGGTGTGATTTTCCATGGGAATCTTGTAGTCATACTGATGTGAAGTTCAGTGAATATTCAGTAGGTGATCATGCCAATGTATGTATGTACCCTGTCGTCTCTGGTGCAGTGTCTGCAGCCAGAACAGTATGGGTAAAAAGACAGAGGGTTATTGGTACCAAGAGGGGAACTTCTGACCCCTCTGGTAAGATACATGCCAGTTTGCCATCCTAAGAAAGGATGGTTGTATGAACAGGTATCTTACTTGGTTTGGGGCCGCACAAGTCCATACAAACAGAAGACCAGTAACTCAAACTTTGGCAGTGGTCCCATAAGATCCACCTACCAGTGTCAGAGGCACTCTCCCATGAGGTATCTGCCCATCAGGGGCACCCATCTGCTCATAGGAGCACATCTGCCCATTAGGGGCATTTTTTCTCAGGTTAATGCAACACCTGGCAAGCCATCAACCACCCAGTCTTGCAGCCAACATGCTGCATTCTCCAATGTATTCACCAGCTACATCAGCAGCTGGAGCTCTCTCCAGCCATCTTACCTTAGCCAGTGCATCAGCTGCATCATTGCCAATTCAACATTAGGCCTCCAGTCCTCCGCTGACCCCCAAAGATGAACACTTTGGCCAGCTGCTAGTCAAAATGGAATGTTTTATCCACCTCCTCAGGAGAAATCAAAAAGTCCTTTACATTCACTGAATGTACCTTACTACCTTTTTCTGGATGTTTAGCAAAACGCTGTTCTGGGCGCAATTACTGCCACAAGGCAAACAGCGATGCATTTGGCTGGTCAGTTTTCTTGCTATCAAGCCCTGCTGCAAGCAAGTCAGGACACATATGCTTATGGCTAGCCTTCCTTAGCCCCTTCTGAGTAAAATCCCAAGTATTTCTTGGGGGTTTGGTCTTGGCCACCTTACGGACCCCTTTTGCTTGTCTTCTATCCTCTACTTGACCCAAGCTGGCTAGCATGGTCGTTACCTTATGTATAGGATGACCAGTGTATGGGGCCGGTATAGCCATCAGTGACCCAAAGGACGTTGATGGGGCATTCTGCAGCACTATGTCTCTCATGCTGCCTGTAAAATTTTCATCATCTGGGCAACCAGTGTTCACATTAAACAAGGACTGCCACATTCCCAGCTCTCAAATTATTTGAACTACCTCAGCATACATTTGCCATTTACTAACAATTTTGGGCAGTTCTCCAACATTTGCCCACACTGTTTGGGCAGCTACACTCACCCATTCCATTAATGAGTGATTACATGTCCCTTCTGCATACCTGTGGCTATTCTGCAGCCACTGCCTTAGGGATGGGTGCATGGTGATTGAGGCCAAGATTTCTATCTCCTCACCAGAGCATATCACATTATCCACCACTAGGTCCCATAACTGCAACAGCAAAGCAGCCAAGGGCTACCACTGTTTCTGACCAAACTGTCTCGCCATGTCAACTAACTCAACCTGGGTATATGGGACATAGGTGGTAAATTGGGTCACCTGTGGATTACTCACTGGTCATCTGCCTGGTCCCATAGGCTGCTCATGTTTCACTTTCTGATGCATGACAGGTCATGCCTGGGGACGCATGTTCTCCCTCAACTCACCACAGGGTTTATCGTCTTCCTCAGTGTGAGAAGCAGGAGTGGCCAGTCTCCACGTCATCCTCTAGGACATCTATCCATGCTTCCAACAACTCTGTTTTCCTCTATGAATCTTCACGTAGCTGCACATCATCCACTAAAATCTCTTCTTTCTGTTTGAAATCTTGATCAACTTGCAACAGAGTGAGCAGCAGCCAGGCTCCAGTCAGTAGAAAAGTGGCCACTGGGCACCACACGCTCAAAGACAGCCACACTTCCAACCCCTCCCAAGGGGCTTCCTGCTTCAGTGCCTGGTCAATGCCACCTTGCATTAAAGCAAGCAGCAGCCAGATCTCAGTCAACAGGAAAGTGGCCACGGGGCACAACATGTTCAAAAGTAGGCACATTTCCTACTTCTTCCAAGAGCTTTTTGGCTCTTGTACCTACTCAGGATCCTGCTGACTACACCAATTGCGGAGCTAGAGATAGGGTCAGTGAGCACCAGACCCAGCCCTAGCTCTACAAATGAGAACTACAAATCACTGTTGAAAGAAATAAAGAGGACACACAAAAAATGAAAAGATATTGTAGTCTTTTGGAATGGAAGAATTAACCATTGTGAAATTGTCCATTCTACCCAAAGCAATCCACAGATTCAATGCAATCCCCGTCAAATTACAAATGACATTCTTCACAGAAGTAGAAAAACAAATCCTAATATTCATTTGAAACAATATACTTAAAAGGCCAAGCAATGCTGAGCAAAAAAATAAATAAATCTGGAGGCATAAGACTGCCTGACTTCAAATTATACTACAAAGCTATAGTAACTCAAACACCATGGTAATGGCATAAAAAGACACTCAGACCAAAGTAACAGAATACAGAACCCAGAAACCAACCCACAAACCCACAGCCAAATGATCTTCAATAAGGGCACCATGAACATACACTGGGGAAAAGACTGCCTCTTCAGTAAATGGTGCGGGAAAAACTACACATCCATTTGTAGAAGAATGAAACTAGACCCATACCTCTTTCCATATAAAAAAGTAAACTCAAAATGGATAAAAGATTTAAATATAAGATGTGAAACCATAAACCTACTAAAAGAAAACATAGGGGAAGAAAATCAGGACGTATCAAAGGGCACAGACATTATGAATGTGACCCCCTAAGCACAGGCAGCAAAAGGAAAACTAAACAAATGGATCATGTCAAACTAAAAAGCTTCTGCACAGCAATAGAAACAATTATCATAGTGAAAAGACCACCCTCAGATTGGGAGAAACTATTTGCAGACTATGCAAATGACAAAAGACTAATATCCAACATATACAAGGAACTCAAACAACTTAACAGTAACAAAACAAGTAACCTAATTGAAAAATGGGCAAAGGAGCTGAATAGACATTTTTCTTTTTTTTTTTTTTTTTTTTTTTTTTTTAAATTTTATTTTGTCGATATACATTGTAGCTGATTAATGCTCCCCATCACCAAAACCTCCCTCCCTTCTCCCTCCCCCCCCTCCCCCCCAACAATGTCCTTTCTGTTTGTTTGTTGTATCAACTTCAAATAATTGTGGTTGTTATATCTTCTTCCTCCCCGCCCCCCGGTTTGTGTGTGTATGTGTGTATGTGTGTGTGTGAATTTATATATTAATTTTTAGCTCCCTCCAATAAGTGAGAACATGTGGTATTTCTCTTTCTGTGCCTGACTTGTTTCACTTAATATAATTCTCTCAAGGTCCATCCATGTTGTTGCAAATGGCAGTATTTCATTCGTTTTTATAGATGAGTAGTATTCCATTGTGTAGATGTACCACATTTTCCGTATCCACTCATCTGATGATGGGCATTTGGGCTGGTTCCAACTCTTGGCTATTGTAAAGAGTGCTGCGATGAACATTGGGGAACAGGTATACCTTCGACTTGATGATTTCCATTCCTCTGGGTATATTCCCAACAGTGGGATGGCTGGGTTGTATGGTAGATCTATTTGCAGTTGTTTAAGGAACCTCCATACCATTTTCCATAGAGGCTGCACCATTTTGCAGTCCCACCAACAATGTATGAGAGTTCCTTTTTCTCCGCAGCCTCGCCAGCATTTATCGTTCATAGTCTTTTGGATTTTAGCCATCCTAACTGGGGTTAGATGGTATCTCAATGTGGTTTTGATTTGCATTTCCCGGATGCTGAGTGATGTTGAGCATTTTTTCATATGTCTGTTGGCCATTTGGATATCTTCCTTAGAGAAATGCCTACTTAGCTCTTTTGCCCATTTTTTAATTGGGTTGCTTGTTTTCTTCTTGTAAAGTTGTTTGAGTTCCTTATATATTCTGGATATTAATCCTTTGTCAGATGTATATTTTGCAAATATTTTCTCCCACTCTGTTGGTTGTCTTTTAACTCTTTTAATTGTTTCTTTTGCTGTGCAGAAGCTTTTTAGTTTGATATAATCCCATTTGTTTATTTTTCCTTTGGTTGCCCGTGCTTTTGGGGTCGTATTCATGAAGTCTGTGCCCAGTCCTATTTCCTGAAGTGTTTCCCCTATGTTTTCTTTAAGAAGTTTTATTGTCTCAGGGTGTATATTTAAATCCTTAATCCATTTTGAGTTGATTTTAGTATACGGTGAGAGGTATGGATCTAGTTTCATTCTCCTGCATATCGATATCCAGTTATCCCAGCACCACTTGCTGAAGAGGCAGTCCCTTCCCCAGTGAATAGGCTTGGTGCCTTTGTGAATAGACATTTTTCAAAGGAAGATATATAAATGGCCAATGGGCACATGAAAAAATGCTCAGTATCACTTAGCATCAGACAAATGCAAATCAAAACGACATTGAGATATCATTTCACCTCAGGTAGACTGCTTATTTTCCAAAAGATGGAAAAATAAATTCTGGCAAGGATGCATGGAAAGGGGAAGCATTTTACACTATTGGTGGGACTGTAAATTGCTCCAGCCATTATAGAAAATGGTATGGAGATTTCTCAGACCTACAGACAGAACTGCCATACAATCCAGCAAGTCCACTGCTGGATATATACCCAATGGAATGGAAATCATTATGTTGAAGGGATGCCTGTGCTCTCATGTGTATCACAGCTTTATTTACAATAGACAAGAGTTGGAACCAAATTAAATGCCCATTATCAGATAACTGGAAAAGGAAAATGCATTATATTTACACAATGGAATACCATTCTGCCATAAAAGAGGATGAAATCCTACCATTCACAGCAACACGGATGAACTTAGAGAAAATCCTATTGAGTGAAATAAGCCAGTCACAGAGAAATCAAGAAAGCCTGCCCATTTACAATAGCCACCAAAAAAATAAAATACTTAGGAATTGAGTTAACCAAGGAGGTGAAAAATCTCTATAATGAGAACTACAAACCACTGCTGAGAGAAATTAGAGAGGATACAAGAAGATGGAAAGATATCCCATGCTCTTGGATTGGAAGAATCAACATAGTGAAAATGTCCATACTACCCAAAGTGATATACAAATTCAATGCAATCCCCATCAAAATTCCAAAGACATTTTTCTCAGAAATGGAAAAAACTATCCAGACATTTATATGGAATAATAAAAGACCATGCATAGCCAAAGTAATGCTGAGCAAAAAAAATAAAGCTGGAGGCATAACACTACCTGACTTTAAGCTATACTACAAAGCTATAATAACCAAAACAGTATGGTACTGGCATAAAAACAGACACACTGACCAATGGAATAGAATAGAGAATCCAGAAATCAACCCACACACTTACTGCCATCTGATCTTTGACAAAGGCACCAAGCCTATTCACTGGGGAAGGGACTGCCTCTTCAGCAAATGGTGCTGGGATAACTGGATATCCATATGCAGGAGAATGAAACTAGATCCATACCTCTCACCGTATACTAAAATCAACTCAAAATGGATTAAGGATTTAAATATACATCCTGAAACAATAAAACTTCTTAAAGAAAACATAGGAGAAACACTTCAGGAAATAGGACTGGGCACAGACTTCATGAATACGACCCCAAAAGCACGGGCAACCAAAGGAAAAATAAACAAATGGGATTATATCAAACTAAAAAGCTTCTGCACAGCAAAAGAAACAATTAAAAGAGTTAAAAGACAACCAACAGAGTGGGAGAAAATATTTGCAAAATATACATCTGACAAAGGATTAATATCCAGAATATATAAGGAACTCAAACAACTGTACAAGAAGAAAACAAGCAACCCAATTAAAAAATGGGCAAAAGAGGTAAATAGGCATTTCTCTAAGGAAGATATCCAAATGGCTAACAGACATATGAAAAAATGCTCAACATCACTCTGCATCCGGGAAATGCAAATCAAAACCACATTGAGATACCATCTAACTCCAGTTAGGATGGCTAAAATCCAAAAGACTGTGAACGATAAATGCTGGCGAGGCTGCAGAGAAAAAGGAACTCTCATACATTGGTGGTGGGACTGCAAAATGGTGCAGCCTCTATGGAAAATGGTATGGAGGTTCCTCAAACAATTGCAGATAGATCTACCATACGACCTAGCTATCCCACTGCTGGGAATATACCCAGAGGAATGGAAATCATCAAGTCGAAGGTATACCTGTTTCCCAATGTTTATCGCAGCACTCTTTACAATAGCGAAGAGTTGGAACCAGCCCAAATGCCCATCATCAGATGAGTGGATACGGAAAATGTGGTACATCTACACAATGGAATACTACTCAGCTATAAAAACGAATGAAATACTGCCATTTGCAACAACATGGATGGACCTTGAGAGAATTATATTAAGTGAAAGAAGTCAGGCACAGAAAGAGAAATACCACATGTTCTCACTTATTGGTGGGAGCTAAAAATTAATATATAAATTCACACACACACACACACACACACACACACACACACACACACACACACACAAACACACACACAAAAACCAGGGGGGGAGGAAGAAGATATTATTTGAAGTTGATACAACAAGCAAACTGAAAGGACATTGTTGGGGGGGAGAGGGGGAGGGAGAAGGGAGGAAGGTTTCGGTGATGGGGAGCAATAATCAGCCACAATGTATATCGACAAAATAAAATTTAAAAAAAATAAATAAAAAAAATAAAAATAAAAAAAAAGCCAGTCACTAAAAGAGAAATACCACATGTCCACACTCCTAAGTAGGAGCTAAAAAATCAGCAAATAAATTATAAAAAAAAAAAAGAAAGAAACCTACAACAATCCCGATAATGCATTGAACTTTCAATAGAAAAGAACAAAACTGAGATTGCCAAGGGTTTGAAGAAGGAAGGGGAGGGGAGGAAGGAACAGGCAGAGGGTCACAAGGAACGATTACATTGTACGTTCTGGAATATACTAATTATCCTGATTCTAACATCACATATTGCACACGGGTATTGATATTCAACTCTGTACCCCACAGATATGTACCATCAACTATGTCACAATAAAAAAATTATCGTGAGAATATTTTCTTTTCCTATGCCTCCCATCCAAGATTTAGAGAGTTGTGTGTACTTCTGACTCATTTTCTGGGGTATGTTTTTTTTTCTGTTTTTCCCAAGAGAATCACCCTTTGGGAACCCCTGTTTCGGTAGTGTGGGGAGTAGTCTCTTATCCTACCATACACAACTGGCTCTTATAAACATGCCCATTAAAACTCAGGCCTTACACCATCAGCGTTTAGTAGATCCCTCCTGGGAAAATGCTGGCCCCAGTTCAATACCTTCTGAGGTTTGTGTTTTCTTGTCATCTTTGTTCTTTCATGAATTTATTTGCTTCCTCACATACTTAGCCATTTAGAAAATGTGTTTTAGGTTATATCTAGCTTTCTTAGTAGTATCTTTGAAGGTATAACCTGCCATATTGCCGGAAAAATGTCGACAGATGACGTTTTTATCCAAGTCTTGGTTATTTCAGCTTTTCACTAGCCAGTTTTCTAAAAATTGCAAACTCTTTGACTTGTTTATATTTTTCATTCAAAATATAATTAAATTTGCCTTAAAAGCAAGGCATGGTATTAGGTAGCTAACATTTATTAAGTGCATACTCTATTCCAGGTGCTATTGAGAATTCTTTTATATTCTATCTCACTTTAATTTGGCCAACACCCCTGTGAGTTATGTATTCTTATTATTCTTTCTTCAGTGACAATGAGGGTGTGAGTCCGACTGGTAAATAGCCCAAGGTTACATAACCCATGAAGGAAAGAACTGGGATTCAAATCCAGATGCTATAGCTCCAGAGCTATATCTTAAAACACTGCTCTCCAATGTTTCACTAAAATGTATTAATTCTTATGTTAACCTTTTTCTAAATACCATGAGAGTGAAAAGCACTATATTTGGTGGCTTACATGAGGCAAAGGATCTCAGCTCAATGAGATGAGAAATGTGCTCATGGAGGCATAATACAGCAACAGATGATGTGTGGCGTGAGAAAGACAGAGATAAAATCAGGTAATCATCTCTATGTAAGCAAGAAGTTACAGACCAGAGAAAGCTCCTGCACATTCTTTGTAACAATTCCTGACAAAGATCTCCAGAATGCCAGAGTCTATTTCAGAGACATTGTTGTACAAATCCTCACGGTAAGAACAATGTAATTGAAGCTGCTGTCAATAACACAATCACCCTATTTCTTCACATAGATGTTCTTTCAGGAAATGAACAGAAAAGTGGTCATGCTAACTGCTTGACAAGGAAGTGAGACAAATTGAAGGAGAATTCATCTTCTTCCAGGAAAACTAATTTGGTATTTCAATGCTTTCCAAAATGTGCTGGTGCAACTGAGAGACAAGAGAATCTCAGTATTTAGATGGTAACCACTGCAAAGCTTATTCCTACACATGCCTGAGAGATAATATTACCACGACAATCCCTGCCATACACAAAGAACTATGTTAATCCAGTCATACTGGTGACAATCTTTTGTGCACCGTTTAATTGCCACGTTGTTTTTCTCATCCATCCCATATTCTACCACTTCCAATCAAACCTTATTTTTGGTTGCTTCTTATTTAACAAGGACTCCTAAGCTTTCTTCTGTTTTGGATAAAGTTTATTTTGGGATAGAGTTTATCTTGCTTCTCTTCAGCTTTCTCTCACACCATTCTTATTATAATATTTTCCTTCTCTCCATGCTTACCTCCATTTAATCTTGCTCAGCAAATAAAAAAAAAAAAGAAGAAAATGGAAAGGTAACATGACGAAGTAGCCCCTTTGACATACTCCTTTCTTTTACACTTTCATCCACAGCCCTTCCTAATATTTAATTAGCTGGCTTTATGATGTTCAACGTGCTGTAGGCCAGCAAACAAAATTGGGAAAATTTTGTCTGTCAGGAACACTGTGGACTGGATTAGTTTCAGAAGATCAAGTATTGCATTTATTATTGACTAGTGGTCTCTCAATACGATGAACCCGACTTGTTCATTAAAGATGTTTTGGATCCATTCAATTCAGGGACAATACCCTCCATGGAGTCTTCTATAGACTGCTCAAATTTAACTCATTAAATGAAACATATCAACCCCTCAAAAGTAACTCACAACTCTTCTCTGGGTCTGTGTTGTCTGGCTTTAAGGACAAATCAAATGAGTCAAGGGTTTTCCGGCCCCTGCCCCTGCTGCTTTATGCTGAAGTGTGTTGATGCAGACTGCCTAATTAGATCATCCTTCTACAGATTTGCTGCCGTGGAAGAAGAAACGCTATAACCATGGACATGGCAAGTACTCCAGCTATTCCAACTCCTACAGCTCCCCAGGAGTTGGGTGCAGCTGGGACTACAATTAAGAGAGCAAGTTCAGCTACAGTAGTGGAGGCCAAAGTAGCAGGAACAGCTATGGCTCAGGAGGGTCATCCTGCAACCCAGGGCCAGAGCAGGGCTAAGGTGGAGGTTCGGGTTGTGACTCCTCATACCAAGGCAAACAGGAAGGCCACTCATTACACTCTAAGTACAACTCACCATGGTCAGGCCAGATTTACAGCAGCCCTACCAGCTGCCACTACTCCTTAAAGGGAGGGTATGGCAGAAAGCAAGAACACAGCATGAACTACTGGTACAGATAAGCTCCCCAGTGGGTGAATATTTGTATCTTCTGCACTCATTCCTCCCCATCGAAACATTCAGTTTTATGTACCACAGTTCACACATCAGCCAGACCCTGGAGACCCCCACCCACATCTCATCAATGTCAGCCCTCCAGGGCCCCACTCCTACCCCATGGGTGCTCCCCATGTGTTGTGAGGTACAGCAAGTCACTCCGTGACGCATCCTGTGACACATATTTAGCCATATTGGGGACTCTTTGTCTTCAATGGTTTGTTAGCTGTGATTATAACTTTGTCTGGATAGAGTTTTTTAATTCGGGCAGTTCAATATCCCTCTGTCTATTTACAGCTGGTGTTACTGTTCACTTACTTTCTCTTTAAATAGGTGTGGAAGGGAGAAGTCATCTCTTAATGCTTTTTTGAAGTGACTTAAATGAGATTTCTGTACTTACAAGTAAATAAATAAGTCAACAACCTGCCATGGAAAAGGGCCCCTCATTAAACTTAGACTTCAAGGATAATGACACTGAGCTATTTGTGTATATGTCATATTCCGTTTGGATCCTAAGCCCTTGATATTCCATAGAGCAGAATCCCTAGTGACTCACCTCAGAATTGTAAGGAAGATTTCTTGTCCTGTGATCCAATTCCTTCTACTTTGTGGTATATCTAGGTGTTCAGATAGGACCAACAGATATTTTAGTTCAGGCTTCTGAGAGTGTTTCACTCCATCAGTACTCTGAGAGGAGAACACAGCCAATTATTAGTAATGTTTGGCTCACTCAACTCCTTCAGAAATTATACAGCTGTGGAAGAGGAGGGTCTTATATGCTTATGAGCCTTCTCCATCACATCTAAGAGAGGACTTGAAAGCACAACCCACCACAAAGAAAGAGCAATTATCACCATGAAAGCTGTAAATAACCTCCCTCCTGGGTGATAGAATGGAGAACAACTCCATTAATTGGTCCCTTAATTAGGCTTTGAGAACTCCCTTTTACTTATTAATCTTTGGAGACATTTTTATATCAAGAAACCCTCTTTCACTATGGAAGAACCACGCAGTTGATACAGGCATTACTTCCAACCTTGTTACCCATAAAATAAATTATGGCACACAAACATAGGAATAATCCTCAGAGATCTCTGCCTGGGACAAATGCCAGGAAGTAACAAGAACTCGACAAATCTAAGTCAGACTCTCTGCAGCAGAAGGGTTCTCAATTCTCTACTTTCTTATTCTGTATCAACTTTCTTTCTTTCCTTTCCTTCTTAATTTCTTTCTTTCTTTCCTCCTTCCTTCCTTCCTTCCTTCCTTCCTTCCTTCCTTCCTTCCTTCCTTCCTTCCTTCCTTCCTTCTTTTTAGATGGATCTCCATAGAAGAATCATGTTCAGAAAGACTGTGCACTTAAAGGGATTTGAAGTAGGGAGAGAGAAACATAAACATGTTCTTTCTCTTCTCTCATGGCTCCAGCTGCTCGGATTAAAGAAATAAAAGATTATGAGACAAAGAATGATAGAATCATATAGAACAGGGCAGAGACATTGAGCAAAACAGGAAGTACTGAGCAAAGTGTGTAGAAAACATTGAAAAAACAAATTATATTCACTCTCACCAAAACAGACACCAAGGAGGAAACGTTCTACTTCCCCCACCCTACCTCAATATCTCTTCCCTCCAGATTGAATAGGATGAGAAGCAATTCTAATTTTACAGCCTAAGACACAAACAGGGATTAAGCCCATGTCCTGTTGTTGTTCAAGGTTGGCCTTCCTATTGGAAAAACAGTGCACACTACATGGGAAGATTATCTTAGGGAAAATACCACAAACATAGTGGCTTAAAACGACATAAATTTATTATCTAACATTTCTGTGTTAGAAATATGATGCAATCTGTTTGGTCTAATATCATTGAAATGTCTTAAATATTATATTTTGTTTTGTTTCTGCACCATTTTAAATGCCTTTTTCTGTTTGGGTGGCATTTATTAGTTGTTTGGTTTTCTTTTGATTATATTGTTAAAGTTCTCCTGATTACTCTTCAGCTTACATTCACTTAGTGCTCCTGAAACTATAAATAGAGGACATCAGTAGTGAATCAAGGCTTTTCCTCACTTCCTGACAAGACCATTTAATCTAATATCATCAGTACAAAGACATTAGATATGTCTAAATGTCCTGGCATTTCAGAACACACTGGAATAAAATTAGAAATTAACAACAAACACAATTTTGGAAACTGCGAATTCATGGAAATTGAGCAACATGCTCCTGAACATCAAATAGGTCAAAGACAAAGTAGATCAAGAAATTTAAAAAATTTCTTGAAACAGTTCAAAATATAAGCAAACTTACCAAAACATGTAGGATACCTCAAAAACAATACTAAGTAGAGAATTTGCTGCAATATGTTTTTTATTATTTATTAAGAATATTCATGAGATACAAAGCTAATGGTCACCCCTCGTGCCCCTGATGTGAGGGCCAGGTTCATGCAATATGGTTTTACAGCCAAAGAGAAGAAAGATTTCAATCAAACAACTTAATGTCACACCTAAATGTAATAGGAAATGAAGAACCATCGAATCACAAAACTAAGGATGGAAAAAAATAATTATGATGAGACTAGAACTAAATGAAATAGAGGCCAAAAGAATGATACAAAAAATCAATTTTAAAAAAGTCGGTTTGTGGGGGAAGACAAACAAAATAGATATCCATGGGCAGCTGAAGTCCCTAACAGGGATTAAGCCTATGTCCTGTGGTCTAAATAAAAGTCCTTTTTGAAACTAAAAAAGGAAGAAAGAAGTACTAAGTAACAAAAATAAAAAAGGAAAAAGGAGACATTACAACTGATACCACAGAAATAACAAAGACTCATTAGAGACTATTATGAACAAAGATACACCAACTAATTTGAAAACCTGGAATAAATGGATACATTTCTGGACATATACCAACTACCAAGAGTGAACCAAGAAGAAATAGAAAACCTGAACAGGCTACTTACGAGCAGTGAGATTGAGCAATAATCAGCATTCTCCCAACAAAGCAAAGCCAGTTTCACATGGCTTCACTGCTGAATTCTACAATAGCTTTTAAAGAGTCATTAATAATAGTCAGTTTCAAACTATTCCAAAAAATTGAAACAGAGGCCATTCTCCTAAATACAATGAGGCAAGCATCACCCTGATACCAAAATCAAAGACATCACAAGAGACCAATATCCTTGATGAACATAGATGCAAAAATCCTAAACAGAGTATTATAAAACAGAATACAACAGCATATTGAAAATATTATGCATAATGATCAAGTGGGAATCATCCCAGAGATGTAAGGATCATGCAACCGCTGCAAGTCAATAAATGTTATTCAACACATCAACAAAAACAAGGACAAAGTCCACATGATTATGTCAAAAGACACAAAAAGCGTTTGACAAAACTCAACATCCTTTTGTAATAAAGACTCTCAACAAATTAGGTATAGAATGAAGGTATCTCAACATCTATGAAAGACATATAAGAGAAAACATATGTATATCACCAAAATCATCCTAACTGGGTAACGCTGAAATTTTTTTCTTTATTAATGGGAACAAGACAAGAATTCCCACTCTCACCACTCATATTCAACATATAATTGAAAGTATTAGCCAGAGCTATCAGGAAAAAGAAATAAATAAAGAGCATCCAAATAGGTAAAGAGGAAGTCAAATTGTCTCTGTTTACAGGTGACATCATCCTATATATAGAAAAACATATGAAGTCTACCAAAAATTACTCCTAGAACTGATAAACAAACTCAGTAAAGTTGCAGAATACAAAATCAATGCACGAAACCCAATAGTGTTTTCATATGTGAACAAAAACCAAGGAGATAAAGAAATAAAGACAGCAAATCTATGTATAATAGCTGCCAAAAGAATAAAATACCTAGGAATCAGTTTAACCAAGGAAGTTAAAGATCACTGCAATGAGAACTCAAAAAGAGTGCTGAAAGAAATTAAAGAGAACTCCAAAAGATGGAAAGACACGACATGTTCATGGTTTGGAGAAATGAGCATTCCGAAAATGTCTCTATTACCATAAACAATCTACAGATTCAAGCAAAAAAAAAAAAAAAATCTTAATAAATCTGTGGGACAACAAAAGACACTGAATAGCCAAAGTAACTCTGAGATAAATAGATAGATAGATAGATAGATAGATAGAAAGATAGATAGATAGATAGATAGATAGATAGATAGATAGATAGATAGATAGATAGATAGATAGATAGATAGATAGATAGATAAAGCTGGAGATATTATACTTCCTGACTTCAATCTAGGCTACAAAGCTTCCGTAACCAAAACTGCATGGTACTAGCATTAAAAAAAGATGCATGGACCAATGGAACACAATAGAGAACTCAGAAATCAACCCTCATCGGGCCAAACCCGTGGTGCACTCGGGAGAGTGCAGCGCTGGGAGCGCAGCGATGCTCCTGCTGCGGGTTTGGATCCTATATAGGAATGGCCGGTGCACTCACTGGCTGAGTACCGGTCACAAGATAGACAAAAAAAAAAAAAAAAAAAGAAAGAAAGAAATCAACCCTCATACTTACAGCCAACTGATCTTCAACAAAAGACCCAAGAACATACATTCGGGAAAAGACAACCTCTTCAGCAAATGTTGCTGGTAAAACTGAATATACATGTGTAGAAAAATGAAACTAGGCCCACTCATTTTGCCATATATCAAAATGGATTAAAAACTAAAATATAAGACCTTAAATTATAAAACTGGAAATAAACATAAGGGAATCACTTCATGATGTAGAACCAGGCAAAGAATTTATGAATAAGACCTCAAAAGCACAGAAAACAAAAGGAAAAATAAACAAATGGGATTATAAAAAACTAAAAACCTTCTGCACAGCAAAGGAAACAAACAACAGAGTGAAAAGACACCCTACAGAATAGTTGGAGATATTTGCAAACTATACATTTGGCAAATATTAATATCCAAAATATACAGGGAACTTAACAGTAAAATAATAATAATAATAACAATGTGATTAAAAAATGGGCATTCCTGGATGATATGGAAGATCTATCTGTAGTTGTTTGAGAAACCGCCCTACTGTTTTCCATAGTGGTTGTACTTATTTACAATATCACCATCAGTGTAGGAGTGTTCCCTTCTCCCCACACCCTTGCCAGCATTTATTATTCACCATCATTTTGATTATAGCCAGTCTAACTGAAGTGATATGGTATCTCGATTTAGTTTTAATTTGCATTTCTCTGATGACTAGTGATGTTGAGCATTTTTTCATGTACCTGTTGGCCTTTTGTATGACATCCTTTGAAAAATGTCTATTCAGCCCCTTTGCCCATTTTTTAAATGGGTTATTTGTTTTTTTAACATGTGCTTGATGTTATATACCCAGAGGAATGGAAATCATCATGTCAAAGGGATCCCTGCACTCCTGTGTTCACTGTAGCTCTATTTACAATAGCCAAGGCATGGAACCAACCTAAATGTCCACCAATGGATGACTGGATAAGGAAACTGTGGTATCCATACACCAAGAAATACTACTCTGCTATAAAAAAGAATGAAATGCTCCATTTGCAATGACATGAATAAACCTGGAGAAACTTATGTTGAGTGAAATAAGCAAAGCACAGAGGGATAAATACCACATGTACTCAACACACATGTGGGAGCTAAGAGAGAAAGAAGGAAGGAAAGAAAGACCACAGTAGTGCATTGGTATTGCAGAGGGTGAGAACATTTCTTGGGCTCAAAAGTCAAGGGGGTGGGGTGGGGAAGAGGGGCAGACTGTGAATAATTGGGTGTGTGACACAGGGTACAAATGGGATTTGTGGTGATGGGTATGATGCCGGTATGAATCTGGCCCTCACATGATGAGCACATGGGGTGACCCTCAGCTTTGTATCACATGATTAAAACAAGATATACAAATGGCAGATAAATATATTTAAAAATGCTAAGATTGCTATTCATCAGGGAAATGAAAAACAAAACCACATTGGGATATCATCTCATGCAGTTAGATAGGCTACTATCAAAAAGACAGAGTAACATATTATTGTGAGGATGCAGAAAAGGGGAACACTTCTACACTAGTAGTGAGACTATGAATTAGTACCATCATCATGGAAAACAGTATAGAGGTTTCTCAAATATTTATCATATGATCCAGCAATCCCACTACAGGATATATAACCAAAGGTATTGATAGATGCAAGGATTGTTCAAAGTACGAAAGTCAATAGATTAGATACACCACATCAACCAAGTCAAGAACAAAAAAACATATAATTGTCTCAATACATGCAGTAAAAGCATTTGACAAAATTTAACATTACTTCATAATAAAGACTCTTAGCAAATTAGATATAGAAGAAAGTATCTCAACACAATAAAAGCCATATATGACAAACCCACTGCCAATATCATCCTAAGAACAAGAAGGGAAGATGTCCACGAATGCCATTCCTATTTAACATGGTATTGGAAGGAATACCCTGAAAAATCAGGCAAAAGAAATAAAGGACATCTAGATTTGAAAAGACAAATTCAAACTGTCTCTATTTGCAGATGACATGATCTAATATGGAGAAAAAGCTAAAGGCTCTACAAAAAACTCTTAGAGCTCATAAAAGACTTCAGTAAAGTTCCAAGACATAAAATCAACATGCAAAAATCAGTAGCATTTTTGTACTCCAGTAACAAACTAGCAGAAAAAGAAATGAATAAAGCAAGCCCATTTAACCTAGTCTCAAAAAAATGAAATACCTAGGAATCAATTTAACCAAACAGATGAAAGATCTCTACAATGAAAACTACAAACTACTGCTGAAAGAAATTAAAGAGGACATCAAAAGATGAAAAGACATTCCATGCTCTTGGATTGGAAGAAGTAACATGGTAAAAATGTCCATACTACCCGAAGTGAATAGGCTCAAGACAATCCCCATCAAAATTTCAATGACATTCTTCACAGAAATAGAAAACAAACAAACAAACAAAAAACAAAAAACAATCCTAACATTTATGTGGAACAACAAAAGACCTTGAATAGCCAAAGCAATTCAGAACAACAAAAAAGTAAAACTGGAGGCATTACAATAGTTTACTTCAACCTATACTCCAAAGATATAGTAACAAAAACAGCATGGTACTGACATAAATACAGACAGACCAGTGGAACAGAATAGAGAACCCAGAAATTAACCCACATGCTTACTGTTCACTTAGTTTGGACAAAGGCAACCAGAACATACATTGGGGAAAAGACTGCCTTTTCAATAAGTGGTGCTTGGAAAACTGCAAATCCATATGTGGAAAAATGAAACTAGACCTGTTTCTGTTTCTGTGAAGAATGACATTGGGATTTTTACATGGATTGCATTAAATCTGTAGATTGCTTATTCTGTTATGATCAATTTAACAATACTAATTTTCCCAAATCATACACACAGGATACCTTTATATTTATTTGTGTCTTATTCAATTTTTTCCATTAATGTTTTATAGCTGCCAGTATACAAATCTTTCACTTTTGTTTAATTTACCCCTAAGTATTTTGGGTTTTGTGCTATTATAAAGATAATTATTTTCTTAATTTCTCTTTCTTACAATTCATTTTTTTTTTTTACTGTACAATTCATTTTTAATGTGTAGAATCACTACTGATGTTTGTAAGGTGATTTTTGTTTTTTATCCAGAAAGTTTACTATATTTATCCATTCTAACAGTTTATGAAGTCTTTGGGATTTTCTGTATATAATATCATGTGGTGAGCAATCAAAGAACATTTTACTTCATCCTTTCCTATTTGGATGCCTTTTATGTTGAATACAAGTGGTGAGATTGGGCATTTTTGCTTTTTCCTGATTTTAGAGGAAAAGCCTGCAACTTTTTACTGTTGAGTATAATGTCAGCTTAGGGCTTGTGATTTATGGCCTTTATTGTGTTATTTTCCTTTTATGCCTAATGTGTTGTGAGCTTTTATCATGAAAAGATATTGAATTTTGTAAAAATTTTGTATACATCTATTGAGATGATCATGTGGTTTTTGTCTTCTATTCTGTTAATGTGGTAGATCACATTTATTGATTTGTGTTTGTTGAACCGAAATTGTATCCCAGTAATAAAGCCTACTTGAACATGGTGAATCATCCTTTTAATGAACTTCTGTATATAGTTCGCTAGAATTTTGTTGAGGAGATTTGCATCTATGTTCATCACTGATATTGGCCTTTAGTTTTCTTTATCTGTGTCTTTTTTTCTTTAGTATTGGAGGTGATCTTGTCTTGTTAAATGAGTTTGAGTGTATTCTCTTCTCTTTGACTTTTTGGAATATTTTGAGAAAATTTGGTATTACTTTTTCTTTAAAAGTTTGGTGGAATTCAGACAGGAAGCCATCTAGTCCTGGGCTTTTTTCTGATGGGAGACTTTTAAATACTTATTACATCTCCTTACTTTCTTTTAGATTTACAGTTTCTTTGTAACTCTCTCTTGGTAGGTTATGTAGTTTTAGAAATTGATCTCTTTTGCAAGGTTGTTCAA
Source organism: Cynocephalus volans (assembly GCF_027409185.1). Lineage (NCBI taxonomy): Eukaryota > Metazoa > Chordata > Mammalia > Dermoptera > Cynocephalidae > Cynocephalus > Cynocephalus volans. The sequence continues at coordinate 154,653,282 of NC_084463.1, forward strand.
TTTGTTAGCATATACTCATTCATAGTAGTCTCATGATACTCTTATATCTGTGTTACCAGTTGTAATATCTTCTCTTTTATTTCTGATTTCATTTATTTGAGTCTTCTTTTCTTAAACAGTCTATTTATGGGTTTCTCAATATTGCTTATTTTTTCAAAAAACAAGCATTTATTTTTTATTTTATTTTTTCTATTATGTTGTATTTTCTATTGTATTGAGGCTCAGGTCTCTGGAACTTTGGTCCTGCCTTCCTAGAAACACAGGACAGCCATCATTTCTGAGCCTTGCATGGACTCTAGGAAGCTACCATTGAGCATGCTCCAGGCTCACCTATACCCAGAAATTGCTGACTTTAACTTCTTTGTAGCCTCAAGGAGTATGACCAACAATTGACTTAAAAGTGTCCACTTCCTTCTACCATTCTTTATTCCCCTTCCTTTTTCACAAATTACTTCCTTCTACAGGCTCAAGGGTAGAGTGGAAGGAGCAAGGTTTTTGGGGCGTAAACACGGATGAACACTGCCCCCTCTCATACTCTCTCCCTCTGTCTCTTTCTTCCTCTTTTCTTCTCTTCTTTTTTCTCTTGTTCTCTCTCTCACTGACATTTTATTTTTGTGTCTCTGGTTGAAGCCATTGCAACAGAATATTTTTTTTAAGATTATTTTTAATTTTCAGTTTTCCCTCACTAATTACTGAAGAGTCTGTCCTTGCTGCAGTGTCTGTTCTTGGTGTCTTTGTCAAAGATCAGTTGGCTGTAAGTACCTGGGTTGATTTCAGGGATCTCTATTCTGTACATGATTCTGTTTTTATGGCAGTAAAATGCTGCTTTGGTTCCTATAAATTTGTATTATAGGTTTAAGTAAAGTAGTGTAATGCCTCAAGGGTTTTTTGTTTGGTTTGGTTTGGTTTGGTTCTGAATTTCTTTGGCTATTTATGGTCTTTCTTTGGTCCATATGAATTTGGGGATTATTTTTTCTATTTCTGTGAAGGATGCCATTGGTACTTTGAAAAGATTGCATTGAATCTGAAGATAGCTTTCAGTAGTACTGACATTTTCACCACATTAATTCTTCAAACCAACGAACATAGAATGTCTTTCCATCTTTTGGTGTCATTTAATTTCTCTGAGCAGTATTGTGTACTTCTAATTTTAGATATCTTTTACCTCTTTGGTTATCCATGTGGAGAAGAATGAAACGAGATCCATATTTCTTACCATATACTACAATCAACACAAAATGGGTTAAATACTTAAGTGTAATACCTGAAAACATAAAACTCTTAAATGAAAAAATAGAGAAACGCTTCAGGATGTAGGAATGGGCAAAGACTTATGTATAAGATCACAAAAGCACAATCAACAAAATAACAAAATGGGATTATATCACACTAAAAAGCTCCTGTACAGCAAAGAAAATAATCAACACAGTGAAAATACACCATAAGTAATGGGAGAAAATATTTGCAAACTGTACAAGAATGAGTTCATATCCAGAATGTGCAAAAAAAAAATCAAAAACTTCACAGTAGAAAAACAAATAAACCAATTTAAAAATGGATAAAGGAGCTGACTAGACATTTATCAAAGGAAGACAAAGGAGCAATAGGTATGTGAAAAAATACTCAACATAACTAATCATCAAGGAAATGCAATCAAAACCACACTGAGTTATCATCTTACCCTGTCTAGACGGGCTGTTATCTAAGTGACTGAGAATAACAAATGCTGGTAATGATGTGGAGAAAAAGGATCTCTTTTACCCTGTTATTTGGACAGTAAATTACTACAGTCATTATAGAAAACATTATGGATGTTTCTCAAATACCTACAGATAGAACTTCCATATAATCCCACAATCCCACTTCTAGGTATATTTTTAAAAAGGACAAACCATCATGTTGAAGGGATACCTGTGCTTCCATGTTCATCACAGTTCTATTTACAATATCCAAGATATGGAGACAACCTAAATATCTGTCAATGGATGACTAGATAAGGAAAATGTAGTTTATATTCATAATGGAATACTACTTAGCCATAAAAAAGAATGAAATTCTTCCACTCGTAGCAACATTTATGAGCTTGGAGAAAATTACTTTTAAAATTAAACATAATTGGAATATGTTTAAAATTAAGCCAGGCACAGAAAGGGAAATACTGCATGTCCTCATTCATAAAAATGGAGCTAAGAAAGAAAGAAAGACCACAATAAAATGTTGAAATTCCTGAAGGAGAGAATAAACCTATCATTAACAGAGGTGGAAAAGGGGGAGGGTTAGGGAGTAACTGGGTAAGGGACACAAAGTATAACCTTTACTTGTAATAATGAACATGCCAATAATATTGATTCCATCATCATATATTGTACACAAATTCTGGGTCAATTCTGTACCCCATAAATTAGTATAAACAATTATACTTCAAATCAAAAATAAACTAAAAAACGTTTTTAATAATTATACATTTAATTTTATGCACACATTGGTTTTATTTTTATTGGAATATAAATAGATATTTAAAAGGAAAAATGAAATAAACAACAGTGTGAAGAAAAGAATAGGATGTGCAGCATCCTAGGTTCTTGTCACTTCTCTACATATATAGTATATATCAGCATCTCTATTCTTGAAAACATAATCAGTTTTAGGGATTAATCTACCTGGATTCTGATCACAAAAACTGACTTTCTAAATGGTATTTAATGTCGGTGGCACTTCATGAGAAAGATCACTTGGTAGGGGCAGGTAAACGCAATGGCACCAAAAATCAAGGAAGCCAGATTCACACCTTTCTTTACCTAGCTGTGCTTGTGTTCTGAAAAGGTCACTTAAATATTCTTACTTCCATCTTTCTTATAGTAATAATAAAAGCTGTCCAAAAGTTATTCGTCGTGAGGTAAATATGCAACCTCTTTGTGACCCCTTTAAGAGCCTCTTTGATGTCCTTGTTCCTAAGACTATAGATCAGAGGGTTTAACATGGGGACAAAGATAAGGTAAAAAACAGACAGCACTTTGTGCTTCACGGAGTGGCTAGAGCCAGGATGCATGTACACAGAGAGGGCTGTGCCATAGTACAGTATCACAGTGGCCAGGTGGGAGGCACAGGTGTTGAAGGCCTTGGCACTTCCTTTAACTGAGGATATTTTCAGGATGGAAGCTGCAATGAAACCATAGGATAGGAGGATAACAAGCAAAGAACCCAAACCCACAAAAATAGCTACAAGAAAAACAGTCATTTGGCACATGAAGGGATTGGAGCAAGACAAAGAAATAACCGGAGGTATGTCACAGAAGAAATGTTCAATGATATTTGGCCCACAGTAGTAGACATGAAAGCAAGAGATTGTTTCAAATAAGCTACTGAGAAAACCAGTTCCGTAGGCCACAGCAATTAACTTCCAATAGCGGCCAGGGACCATGATGGCTGAGTACTGCAGAGGGCTACCGATGGCAACATACCGGTCATGGGCCATGGTGGCCAAGAGGCAGCACTCAGCCAGACCCATCCAGGCAGCAACAAAAAGCTGAGTGGCACAGGCCATGAAGGAAATTGTTTTCTCAGCTCGTAACAAGTCTGACAGCATCCTTGGGCTGATGGAAGAAGAGTAGCAGATGTCTATGAATGACAGGGAACTGAGAAAAAGGTACATGGGTGTATGTAGGTTAGAGTTGATCCTGATGAGAATGATAAGACCCAGGTTCCAGATGAGGGTCACAAGGTAGATTCCCAGGAATACTGGAAAGAGGATGAGCTGCAGCTCTTTTTCATCTGAAAGTCCCAGGAGAATAAACATGGCCACAGAAGTGTGGTTTCTGTCCCCTTGCATAGATCTGCTTGATGCCATCTGCAGGGAAAAAGGTGAGAGAAGGAAATGGTTTTATTCTCAAAAATGAAAAAAAAAAGTACACTGAATTTTTTTTCAGTCATGCATTTGGCAATATATTCAAACTTAAATAATCGAGGTAGAGTGAGTTTGTGCTATCCATGTATGTTCAAACATAACTAACAGTTCTCTTTAATAAATATTATTATTCTGCCCATGTTGACTATAGACAGTAAATCATCATTAGTATGATACCACATACAATATTTTAATTTTTTGTTTTCTCATGCCAGATTTTGCAAATATACGAGACTTTGGAGAAAGGCCACATGATGAAAATAATGTCATTTCTCTACATGGTGAAACAGGACAATTCAACTCAGACATGAATGTGTTATTCACTCAGTGCTTTGCAAAACCCCTGAATTATGCTGGGCCTCCTGTGTATAATGAGGATGCTGTTTAAAATATCCTTAGGTGATCTTTAAAATATCTTTGAGAACTTACATTCAATTAATGGAAAATCAGGGAGAACTGATAATTCTGTAACTGCCTTTCTGATATCAGAAACCCTGGAGAGATGAAAAAATAATGTAGGAGGAGGGTCGCTTAAATCACACACCAAGAAGCAGCTTGGAAATGGATGTGACTTAACCAACTTAATGATTCCAGGAAAGCCCCTGAGAAATTAAACAATAGATGGTTGAAAGATCCATAATGTTCCTTCCTTGCATGTGTGTATTTTCCTTTTCTCAAATCAGAGATATCAGTGGGGTATATTTTCTAGGACAGAGATTCTTAATCTTCTTTGGGTCAGTGACACTTTTTAAAAGCTTTTGTAATCTCTAAACCCTGTACCCAGAAAGCTACAACCACTTCTACCTCTTAATACAGCTTTTTTGTTTGGTTTGGTTTGGTTTGGTTTTGGGTTTTTTTCTTATTATTATTATTCTCAATTACCTTCATGTCTATCCTTGGTGCCCAACTTAATAACTTTTCTTGTACAAGGGTGAGTGACCTGAACTCATAAAAAGTTTAAGATACTTAGACAATTACATGGGGATTAGAAAACTGAGGCAGGATTTGGGAAAGTTCGTATGTTTTTTCACACTGAAGACAGTCCAGGGAAAGCAAAGCACTAACGTTCAGGCCAAATGGTAACTAAAGGAAAGATTTTTTTATATCAATCACTATGTGTTCTTTTGATGATTCTATAGCTGTCACTTTCTCTAAGCAGTCATCAGAACATCCCATAACTTAAACACATTTTTATTTAGATCAATTGAAGTTACAAAGAAAATCATGAAGACCCTTGAGAGGTGGAAAAGAGGTGTTAAATACAGCCTGGGAGTTTTGTTTAAATACAGAAGTTCAAGTATTGAGCATTTCCCTTGAGAAAGGCTAGGAGAATCATGGAATAAACTATGTCTATGAACTACAAATATTTGCAAACATTAGCTTTCCAAAACGTCTTCCTTCTCAGCAACCATTTCCCTGTCTCCTAGGTACAAAAATGAATAAAAATAGAAAGTCCTCATAAAAGCTTAGACTTATAGTCAGAAAAGGTTTAATGTTCTTTTTCCAAAATCAGATCAGTCATTTCTTCCTGGTGCACTTTTCTGGGAAAAATTCTGAAGGAATGAGGTGATTAATCAAAGAACAAAGTGAAATTGCAACTAACATGGAAGGGCAGAATGGTAGCAGACAGGAAATTCATCAACATCCCAGAATTAGAAGATGAATCTGTCCACAGTGAGACTGAATGGAGAGAGAATCTGTTTGAAAGAGCAGGAAATTTTATTCATTATTGTTCATCAACAAAGCTATGACAACAAAAAATTTATTGAGCAGTGATAATAATACTCATCTTATCCTTGTAATCATGAAAATATGTACAACTTGCTCCAATTTGCACTCATTCGATATGGCAAACTTAGAGATGTTGTGCAGTTTACCAAATAAAGCATTAGTATTCTGAAAATTGCATTTATATTTCTATTATATGTCTCTGGAACCAAAATTAGATCTTCATGCTCTACCTTCTGCTTCACTAAAACATCCATTATTTGTGTTTCTCTATTTTGTTCTCTTTTAATTTAACAGATCTCTCTTCTAATAGTTTCATTCTATAATAAGTTTTGTTAATTTGACATTTAATCCATCCATGTGTTTCCCATTTCAATAATAATGATTCGTTTTCTCTTCTAGAATTTCCATTCTGTTCTTTTCCCAAATAGTCAATTTTGATAGTCTCTTGTGGAGTATACTAACATTAGTAAAGCAGATGTATTTCACAGGGTCTAGCTTCTAAGGCCATGTAGTTTGGGGTATACCCTAGCTTTTTAGTATTACACATGGAAATGTTAAATAAAATGATACTAACTTTGCTTTGACAAAATGTTTTGGTCTTAACTGTGAAAACTTGATCTATAGCTTTTCCTTTTCTTTTAAAAAAACTTAAAATAAAAATGGGGGATATGTGGAGTATACTAACATTTATAAAGCAAATGTATTTCACGGGGCCTAATTTTTAGAATTACACATAGAACTGCTAAACTTGCAAAAGACTGGAAACTTTTCCCAGGCTAAAGTCTCTGTTGTAGATAAAGAATTGCAACACAGCAAAGTTGCTGGCTCTAAGGGCAGATGTCCTTGGTGCAGTGAAACCTAATGATTGTTGCCATGACATTTATCTTCCTGTTCTTTTTGTAGTCACCTATGATCCTTTTCTTTAACTTTCTTGCCTGGAGAATAAATACTATGAGAGAACCCTAGTTTGGGGTTAATTTTCTGAGGAATGCTTCTCTCTTGAGGGTTCCTAGAAATTAACCCATTTGGGACCTCTCACTGCTCAGAAGAAATGGGCTTTGAATAATCATTTGTATACCATCACCCTGGGAGAGGAGACATTCTCTTATTCTTGCATCACACAATCAGTAGCATCCTTCAGTTAAACATTTTAAACATGCCCATTTAAATTATCATTTAATAATTAAATACGTATTTTTGCAAATTTGATTCTACAGTTTAATGCTATTGCTGATTGTTGGTCAAGGTGCACTTTTTTCCTGTGTGTTTAGTGAATTTTGATCATAATTTCATGCTCCTTTGAACTTTATCTGCAGGGAGCATTGAAGCTTCAGTTTAAATTGTTTTCCTCCAGAAATGAGTTTTATTATTTCTGTCAGGTACCATGGGGGCAATAAGAAGCCAGAATCCCTTTAAATAACAATTTTGAAATGGACTTTTTCAGAATCACCATAGAAATAAGACTTAGGACACATTTCTGAATAAGTAGAGGTTTGAGGTAAAGAATAATAAGATGTTTTTCTTTTTCTCTGTCTCCCCTCTAAGGCTGAGAGAACTGTGCATATCCCTGTCTCATTTTGTGAAGCAGGTTTTTCTATTCTTTCCAACAGTGCCGCCTGTTGGGAGTCCCTGTTTCAGCGGTGTTGGGGTTTGTCTCTTATCCAGACACACACAATATTTTTTCACCAGCCCCATAAATATATGTCCATTAAATTCCAGGCCTTAGGTCATCAGTGTTTAGTAGACCCCTCCTGGGAAAATGCTGGCCCCAGCTCACTCCCTTCTAAGGTCTGTGTTTTCTTGTCATCTTTGTACTTTCATGAATTTATTTGCACTTGTGTTGGTTGAGCCATTAAAAAATGTATTTTGGATTTTACCTACATGTCTTTTTATTTATTTATTTTTAAAATATAATATCTAATACATACAATTTGAGTACAAAGTTGACCTCCAATAGTTGTATAAAATGTGTTGTAGTCACATCAAGATAGTTTTTTTCACCATTATAATTCATAATTATTCTTTTTCTCCACTCACCAATTTCTTCCTTTCTTAGTGGTTTCTGTGAATACATACTGATACTTCACCATATTCCTAAAAACATTTATACAAACAATAGTTTTTATACAAGTTTTGGTCATTCCAGCTTATCACTGGCCAGTTTTTTTCTAAAACTCCAAAGCTCTTTGATTTTTTTATATTTTTTGCTCCTTATATGATTAATGTTGCCTTGTAAGCAAGGCTTGGTATCAGATACCTAATATTTACTAAGCATATACTCTATTCCAAGTACTATTATGAATCTTGTTACATTTTATCTCATTTTAATTTGGCCTACAGCCCTATGAGTAATGTACTCTTCTTCTCTTTAATGATAAGAAGACTGGGTCAGAGTAGTAAATAGCCCATGATTACACAACCCATGAAGAACAGAACTGGGATTCAAATCCAGATGCTCTAGCTTCAGAACCACATCTTAAAATAGTGTTCTCCACCGCCTCACTAGAAATATATTAATTGCTGCATTGATCTTGTTGTTAAACAATATAGAGTGCAAAGCACTATACTTGGTGGTTTCCATGAGGCAAATGATCTCATAAGGAGCCTGTAGCCCAGTAAGATGACAAATGCGCCCATGGAGGCATAATACAGCAAGAGAAGATGTGTGCCATGAGGAAGACAGGGATAGAAATCTTGTGAGTGATCACAGACTGAATGTAGGCAGGGAGTTAGAGACCAAAAAGGGCTCCTGCACATTCATTGCAAAAATTTCTCACAAGGGTCTCTAAAATGTCAGAGTCTATTTCAGAGACATTATAGCACAAATGAACATGGCAAGAACAACATAATTGAACATGCCATCAATAACACAATCACCAAATTTCTTCACATAGATACTCTTTCAGGAAATGAACAGAAAAACAGTAATCCTGACACTTTGCCAGTGAAGTGAGACAAATTGAAAGGGAATTCATCTTCTTCCAGGAAAAAAAATCATGAGGTATTAAACTGTTTTGCAAAACATGCTGGTGTAACTGAGAGACAGGAGAACCTCAGCATTTAGATGGTAACCACTGCAAAGCTTGTTCCTACAGATATCTAAGAGAGAGAATTACTAAAGCACAGCCTGCCATACACAGAGAACTGTGTTAATCCAGTGATAATGTTGAGAATCTTTTAGGTACCTTTTAATTGCCACATTGTTTTTCTCAACCATCCCACATTCTACCACTTCCAATTAAACCTTATTTGGGTTGCCTCTTATTTATCAAGCTTTATTCTTCTGTTTTGTCTATCAGAAACATTGTGGACCAGATTAGCCTCAGAAGACCAACTATTACATTTATTATTCACTAGTGGTCACACTCTTCCTTTAGAACCTGACACATTCATCAAAGCAGTTTTGGATAAACTCAATTTAAGAACAATACCCTCCAGGGATTGTTCTATAGACTGTTCAGGTATAACTTTTTAAATGAAAGAAATCAGGTAGTATAGACCCCTTGGAGGTAACTCACAAACCTTCTTCTGGGTCTATGTTGTCTCACTTTCTACACCAAGCAAAGCAGTCAAAGGTTTTCCAGCCCCAGCGCTGCTACTTTATGCTGAAGTGTATTGACAGAACCTGCATATTTAGGTCATCCCTCTACAGATTTGGTTTTCAAGCTAGAAAAGTTTTCATGGAAGCAAAAAGACTATAACCATGGACAAGGCAACTGCTCCTCCTACCCCAACTCCTACATTTCCCCATTCATCAGGGGTGGCTCTGACTACAACTAAGAGAGAAATTTGATTACAATAGCAGACACTGCAATGGAGGGTACAGCTACATCACAGGCTGGTGGTTCTACAACTCAGGGTCACAGGGGCGCTAAGTTGGATGTTATGGGGTTGGATCCTCACACCGAGGCAAAGAAGAAGGCTTCTCATCACAGTCCAATGATCCCAGGTCTGGCCAGAATTACAGCTGTCCTACCAAGTCTAAGCAGTCCTTACATGGCAGGTACTACAGAAATGCAGAAACAGCATGGACTTCCAATAAAAATGACCCCACAGGATAGAGATTTGTATCTTCTGCACTTAACTCCTCTCCATGGAAAGATTCAGTTTTATGTACCATGGTTAACATATCAACCAGCCGCTCCAGGCCCCTGCACTCACCCAATCCATGTTGTCCTGTTGTGAGGTGCAGCAAGTCACTCCCTGACCTGACCTGTGACACATATTTAGCCATTTTAGGATTCTGTGCCTTCAACTATTTCTTAATTATCATTACAAATTTGGGTAGGGTTTTTGAGTTCTTGTAGTTCAATATCCATCAGTCTATTTACAGTTGGTGTTAGTGATAACTCACTTTGTCTTAAATACTTAGGGAAAGGATAAATCTTCTATTAATGTTTTCATAAAGTTACTTAAATGAGCTTTCTGCATTTAAAAATAATAAACAAGCAAGCCATAATGGAAGAGGGCCCCTCACGAAACTTAGATATCAAGGATGATGCTGCTGAGCTATTTGTAAATCCATGATATTCTGCCTGAATCCTAGGCCCTTGACATTCCTTGGAGCAGAGTCTCCATTGTCTCACCTAAGAGTTCTGAGAAAGATTTCCTCTCCTGTGATCCGACTCTTTTTACTTTGTGGTGTATCCAGGTGTTCAAAAATGGACAACAGATATTTCAGCTCTGGCTTCTGAGAGTGTTTCAATCCGTCAGTACTCTATGAGGAGAACACCTATTTTTGGCAATGTTTGACTCACTCACCTCATTCAGAAATCATCCAGCTAGAGAAGAAGAGGGATTTAAATGCTTATGAGCCTTTTCTATCATGTCTAAGAGAGGACTTGGGAGCACAACCCACAACAAAAAGGTGCAATTAAAACCATGCGATCTGTAAATAACTTCCCTCCTGGGTGATAGAATGGAGACCAACTCTATTAATTGGTCCCTTGATTAATCTCTAAGATTTTTTCTTAAGAGTATTAATCTTTGGAAGCATTTTTATATCTATGTCACCGTAGCATGGGGACAATGCTCAGAGATCCCTGTCTGGAAGAAACACCAGGAAGCAGCAAACTGTTGGCAACCTTGAGTTAGACTCTCTGCAGAAGATAGTTTTTCTAATTTCTACTTTCTTAATCTTAACTAGTTTTTTTTCTTTCTTTCCTTTTGTTTTCTTTTTTATTTAGATGAGATTCCTTGGATGAATCATGTTCAGAAGGTTCTTGCAAAGATGTGTTTTTAGGAAGGAGACAAAGAAACAGGTCCCTTCTTCTCTCCCATGACTCTAGCTCCTTCATTTAAAGTAACAAAAGAGTAGGAGAGAAAGAAAGAATGAGCATATAAAGCAGGGCAGAGACAAAGAGGAAAAGAGGAAGAACTAGGAAAATTGTGTAGGAAACTTTCAAAAAATAAATAATATTAAATTTCACTAAAACAAACACCAAGAAAGAACCTTTCCACCTCCCCCCACTCTACCTCAATATTTTCTCTCTGCAAATTGAACACAGTGAGAAGCAGTTCTAGTTTTGTAGCCCAAAACAATAACAGTGATTAAGCCCATGTCCTGTGTTCCCTCAAGGTCTGGCTTTACTTTTAGAAGGAAAATAGACACTAAATGGGAAGAATATCTAAGAGAAACAACCAAAAACTTAAGTGGCCTTAAGCAACATAAATTAGTTATCTAACACTGTTGTAAGTTAGAAATAGGTCTTGCTAGTCTAAAATCACTTAAATCTCTTAACTGTTATATTTTGATTTGTGTCTTCACCTTTTTCAATGCTTTTATTTTGTTTGGGTGGCATTTTTAGTTGTTTTCTTTTCTTTTTGATTTTATTGTTGAAGTTCTCCTGATTACACCTCAGCTCACGTTCACTTCGTGCTATTTAATCTATTAATAGAGGAGATCAGTAGAGAATCAAAGCTTCTCCTCACTAACTTCCAGACAAGACCCTTAATCTGATATCATCAGTACAACGACTTTAGAAATGTCTCAAATTTCCTCGCATTTCAGAACACAATGGAACGAAATTAGATATTAACAAACAGGCTTAGGAAACTGTGAAGACTCACAGAAATTAAAAAGCATGCCCCTGAATGACAAATGGGTGAAAAAAGGAATAAAGCAGGAAATGAAAAAGTTTATTGAAGTGCACACGGAGCAGAGAGATGTCCATCAGGGAAGGCGGAAGCCCCGCAGAGACCACACACCCTGCAGTGCCGCTGCTAAATGATCCAGCAGCCCAGCCCAGTGCACACAATGCAGGGAGACGTCCAGCAGGGGAAGCAGAAGCTGTGCAGACAGCACATGCCCTGCAGGGCTGCCACAGTACAATCCAGCAGATAGGTTTCACCGCCACCACCTGGCTCGATGTGCAGGGAGCATGGAGACACCCAGCAGGGGAGGTGGTAGCTCCACAGAGACCACATGCTCTGCAAAGACCCCGCGCATCCCAGCAGCCCAGCCCAGTACAGACGGAGCAGGGAGATGTCCAGCAGGAGAGGTGGAAGCTCGGCAGAGACCACACACCCCGCGGCACCTCCCCAGGCCCCAGCAGCCCACTGAGTGCATGCTGACCAGAGAGGTGGCTCCCTGGAGAGGCCCAAGAACCAAGGCAACCACACACACAAGGCAATAGTGGCCAACTGAGCAGACACTGAGGTAGTCATACCAAATTGGCAACCCCAGCAACATCCTGGTCGGACAATAGTGTCAAACCTGTGGACTGTGAAACCCCCTGCCACAATGACTAAACATCAAATAAAAGATACCAGAAATATGAAAAATCCAGAAAGTATACCACCAAAGGGCAAAAACTCTTTAGCTATAGATCCTGTAGAACAAGAAGACCCTTGAAACGTCTGACAAGGAATTTCAAGTGATAATTCTAATGAAACTGAATGAGATACAATAAAACTCAGCTAGACACCATGAGGAAACAAGGAAAAGTATACGGGACCTGAAAGAAGAAATGTACAAGGAAATCAATGTCCTGAAAAAGACTGTAGCAGAGCTTGCTGAACTGAAGAATTCATGCAGCAAATAAAAAACACAGCAGAGAGTTTAACCAGCAGGCTTGCAGAAGTAGAAGAGAGAACTTCTGACCTTGTAGATGGGCTGTTTGAAATAACACAGGCAGACAAAAAAGAAAAAAGAAAAAAGAATCAAAAGCATTGAAGATAATCTGAGAGAGATATCAGACAACCTTAAGAGCTCAAATATCCGAGTGATAGGTATTCCAGAAAGGAAGGAAAAAGGAGATTGCAGTGAAAAAATATTCAACAAAATAGTGGCAGAAAACTTCCCAGGTATAGGGAAAGTCACAGATCTTCAGATTCAGGAAGCTCAAAGATCCCCAAACGTATTCAACCCAAAAAGACCTTCTCCAAGACATGCTATAGTCAAATTGGCAAAACTCAAAGACAAAAAGAGAATCTTAAAAGCTGCAAGAGAGAAGCATCTAATCACCTATAAGGGAGCCCCAATCAGACTAACTTAAGACTTTTCATCACAAAACCTAAAAGCCAAAAAGGGATTAAATGAAAGTTTCAAATTACTAAAAGACAGAGATTGCCAGCCAAGAATACTCTACCCTGCAAGGCTTTCCTTCTGAAATGAAGGACAAAGAATACATTTCTCACACAAACGAAACTGCAGTTGTTCACCACCACATGACCACCCTTACAAAAATTCTCAAGGGAGGGCTGGGTATGGTACCTTAAAAATAATTACCACTGTCATAAAAACCCAAGAAAAATCAAAACTCTCTAGTATAATAAAAATGGCATTCATGAAGAGAAAACAAACAAACAAAAAGGCTATCTCCAACCCAAGGAACCAACAAATACAGAAAACAAACAGCACATCAGAAAGAAAGGAACAAAAGACACCTAAGAAATCCAAAGAAAATTAATAAAATGCTAGGAATAAATCAACACTTTTCAATAACAACTCTTAATGTAAAACGCTTAAATTCCCCAATCAAAAGACATGACTGGCTGACTGGATTAAAAAGGAGGACCCAACTATATGCTGCCTAAAAGAGACCCACCTCACCCATAAAGACTCACAAACACTAAGAGTGAAAGGATGGAAAAACATTTACCATGCAAACAGAAAAGAAAAACAAGCTGAAGTAGCTATTCTTATACCTGATAAAATGGACTTTAAATTAAAAACCATAAAAAGAGACAATGAGGGACACTATGTAATGATGAAAGGATTGATCCATCAAGATGACATAACAATCATAAATATATACACACCCAATGCTGGAGCAGCCAGATTTATAAAACAAACTCTATTAGATCTAAAGAAGGAAATACACACTAATAGCATAATAGCAGGGGTCCTGAACACCCCACTATCAATATTGGACAGATCATCTAGGCAAAGAATCAGCATAGAAAAACAAGATCTAAACAATACTCTAGACCAATTGGAATTGGCAGATATCTACAGAACACTTCATTTAACGACCTCAGAATATTCATTCTTCTCATCAGCCCATGAATCATTCTCCAGGATAAATCACATATTAGGTCACAACACAGGTCTCAACAAATTCAAAAAATTTGGAATTATCCCATGAATTTTCTCAGACAACAATGGATTAACATTAGAAATCAATAACAAATGAAATTCTGGAAAATATACAAACACATGGAAATTAAACAGCATTCTACTTAATGACATATGCGTCCAAGAAGAAAGCAAGCAGGAAATCAAAAAATTTATTGAAATGAATGAAAATAATGATACATCATACCAAAACCTGGGGGATACTGCAAAAGCAGTACAAAGGGGGAAATTTTGTGCATTAAATGCTTACTTCAGAAGAATCAAAAGATGGCAGGTGAGCAACCTAACACTTCAACTTAAAGAACTAGAAAAACAAGAACAATCCAAACCCAAAGTTAGCAGATGGAAAGAAATCATTAAGATCAGAGCAGAACTTAATGAAATTGAAACCCAAAAAACAATACAAAAGATCAATGAATCAAAAAGTTCTTTTTTTGAAAAGGTAAATAAAATTGACAAACCTTTAGCATGGCTAACTAAAAAATGAAGAGAGAAGATCCAAATAACAAAAATTAGAAATGAGAAAGGCGATTTTACAACTGACACATCTGAAATACACGGAATCATCCGTGACTACTATAAACAACTATATGCCAACAAATTTGAAAATCTGGAGGAAATGTATAAGTTTCTGGGCACACGCAAGCTCCCAAAACTGAGCCAAGCAGACGTAAAAAATCTGAACAGACCAATAACAATAAAAGAGATTGAAGCTGTTATCAGAAGGCTCCCAACAAAGAAAAGCCCAGGACCAGATAGATTCACAGCAGAATTTTACCAAACACTCAAAGAGAAATTGACACCAATTCTTTACAAACTATTCCAAAAGATTGAAAAAGAGGCACATCTCCCAAATTCACTCTATGAAGCAAACATCACCCTGATACCAAAACCAGGTAAAGATACAACTAAAAAATAAAACTACAGGCTGATATCCTTGAAGAATATAGATACAAAAATCTTCACTAAAATACTAGCAAACAGAATACAGCAACACATATGTAAAATTATTCACCATGACCAAGTGGGATTCATCCCAGGGATGCAACGTTGGTTCAACATATGCAAATCAATAAATGTGATACACCATATTAATAAAATGAAACACAAGGACCATATGGTCATCTCTATATATGCTGAGAAAGCATTGGATAAAATTCAAAATTCATTCATGACAAAGACCCTCTATAAGTTAGGTATATATGGAAATTATCTCAACATAATTAAAGCCATACATGATAAACCCACTGCCAACATCATCCTGAATGGTGAAAAGTTGAAAGATTCACTTTAAAAACAGGAACTAGACAAGGATGCCCACTCTCACCACTCCTATTCAACACAGTGTTGGAAGTACTAGCAACAGCAAACAGAGAAGAGAAGGAAATAAAGGGCATCCAGATTGGAAACATGAAGTCAAACTGTCCATGTTTACAGATGACATGGTCCTATATATCAAACAGCCTAAAGACTCTACCAAAAAACTCTTGGAGTTTATAAAGGATTTCAGCAAATTAGCAGAATGCAAAATCAACAAACAAAAATCAGTAGCATTTCTATTTTCCAACAGGGAACATGCAGAAAGAGACATTATGAAAGCTTGCCAGTATACAATAGCCACCAACAAAATAAAATACTTAGGAATTGAGTTAACCAAGGATGTGAAAAATCTCTATAATGAGAACTACACACCACTGCTGAGAGAAATTAGAGAGGGTACAAGAAGATGGAAAGATATCCCATGCTCTTGGATTGGAAGAATCAACATTGTGAAAATGTCCATACTACCCAAAGTGATGTACAAATTCAATGCAATCCCCATCAAAATTCCCATGACATTTTTCTCAGAAATGGAAAGAACTACCCAAATATTTATATGGAATAACAAAAGGCCAAGCATAGCCAAAGCAATGTTGAGCAAAAAAATAAAAATAAAAATAAAGATGGAGTTGTAACACTACCTGACTTTAAACTATACTACAAAGCTATAATAACCAAAACAGTATGGTACTGGCATAAAAACGGACACACTGATCAATGAAATTTAATAGAGTATCCAGAAATCAACCCACACACCTATAGCCATCTAATCTTTGACAAAGGCACCAAGCCTTTACACTAGGGAAGAGACTGCCTCTTCAGCAAATGGTGCTGGAATAACTGGATATCAATATGCAGGAGAATGAAATTAAACCCAAACCTTTCACCATAAACCAAAGTCAACTCAAAATGAATTAAAGAATTAAAAATACACCCTGAAACAATAAAACTTCTTAAAGAAAACATAGGAGAAACACTTCAGGAAGTAGGACTGGACACAGACTTCATGAATATGACCCCCAAAGCACAGGCAACCAAAGGAAAAATAAACAAATGGGATTATATCAAACTAAAAAGCTTCTGCACAGCAAAAGAAACAATTAACAGAGTTAAAAGACAACCAACAGAGTGGGAGAAAATATTTGAAAAATATATATCTGACCAAGGGTTAATATCCAGAATATACAAGGAACTGAAACAAGTTAACACGAAAAAAACAAGAAATCAAATTTTTTAAAATGGGCAAAAGAGCTAAATGGGAATTTCTCAAAGGAAGATATACAAATGGCCAAAAGACACATGAAAAAATGCTCAACATCACTCAGCATTCAGGAAATGCAAATCAAAACCACACTGAGATACTATCTCACTCCAGTTAGGATGGCTAATATCCAAAAGACTCTGAATGATAAATGCTGGCAAGGTTGTGGAGGAAAAGGAACTCTCATACATGTTTGGTGGGACTGCAAAATGGTGCAGCCTCTATGGAAAATGGTATGGAGGTTCCTCAAACAATTGCAAATAGATCTGCCATATGACACAGCTATTCCACTGCTGGGAATATACCCAGAGGAATGGAAATCATCATGTTGAAGGTACACCTGTTACCCAAGGTTCATCATAGCACTCTTTACAATAGCTAAGAGTTGGAACCAGGCCAAATGTCCATCATCAGATGAGTGGATACGGAAAATGTGCTATATCTACACAATGGAATACTACTCAGCAATAAAAAAGAATGAAATACTGCCATTTGCAATGACATGGATGGACCTAGAGAGAATTATATTAAGTGAAACAAGTCAGGCACAAAAGAGAAATATCACATGTTCTCACTTATTTGTGGGAGCTAAAAATAAATAAATAAATAAACAAAAAAATTGGAGGTAGGAAAAAGACATCACAATTACAATTCCTTGAAGTGGCTAGGAGAAGCATACAGAAAGGACATTGTTGGGAGGGAGAGGGGAGAGGGAGGTGGCAGGGAGGTTTTGGTAATTGGCCACAGTAATCAAACACATTGTATATTGACAAAATAAAATAAAATAAAATATTTGAAAAGAAAAAATTTTTTAAGTTTATTGAAACAGATGAAAATACAAGCAGTCTAACAAAAACTATAGGGTATTGCAAAAGGAGTACTAAGAGGGAAGTTTGTTGCAATAAATGCTCACATCAAAGAGTAAAATGACTTCAAATAAACAGCTTAATATCACACCTAAAGGAAATAGAAAAAGAGGAAAAATCCAATCCAAAAAGTAATAGATGAAAAGGCATAATTAAGATCAGAGCAGAACTAAATAAAGTAGGCACCAAAATAATGATGGAAAAAAATATACAAGACACAAAGTTATTTTTTGTGAAGATAAATAAAATAGACATCCATTGGCAGCTCAAGACACTGACAGTGATTAAGCCCATCCCTTGTGTTTTAACTATAAACAAGAGAAAAGAACCACATAACAAAAATCAGAAATGAGAAAGGAGACATTACAAGTGATACCACAGAAATACAAAGAATCATTAGAGACTATTATGAACAACTATTTACCAAGAACTTTGAAAATCTTTAGGAAATGGATAAATTTCTGGACACATAAAAATATCAAGACTGAACCAAAAAGATATAAAACACCTGACCAGGTACCTAACAAGAAGAGATCTGGAAGCAGTGAACAGCAGTCTCCCAATAAGGAAAAGCCAGGACCAGATGGCTTCATTGCTGAATGCTACAAACGTTTCAACAAGGATTAATACTATTTTTTTCCAAACTTTTCCAAAGAATTGAAACACAGGCCATTCTGCCAAACTCTTTCTATGAGGCCAGCCTCTCCCCGATATCAAAATCAGACAAGAGCAACAAAAATCTACAGCAACAAAAAGATACAGACAAATATCCCTGAGGAACATAGGTACAAAAATCCTTAAGAAAGAATTAAAACAGAGAATATAAAAGCACATCAAAAAGATTATACACCATGATAAATTAGAATTCATCCCAGGGATGCATGGATGTCTCAACATATGCAAATTAATAAATATGATACACCACATACACAAAATCAAGGACAAAACTATAGGATTATCTCAATAGGTACAGAAAAAGGGTTTGATGAAATTCAGCATCCCTTCCTAATAAAGACTTTCAACAAATTAGGTATAGGAGGTAGGTAGAGCTCAACGAAATAAAAACCATATGTGACAATCCCACCACCAACATAATCCTGAATGGAAAAAACTTAAATATTTTCCTGTAATAACATAAACAAGACAAGAACGCCCACTCTCACCACTCCTTTTCAACATGGTATTGGTAGTATTAGCCAGGGCTATCAGGCAAGAGAAAGAAATAAAGGACATTGAAATATTAAAAGACAAATTCAAATTGCCCCTGTTTCCTGATTACATCATCCTATATGTAGAAAAACCTCCAAACTCTACCAAAAAAAAACCTAGAAATACTAAACAAATTCAGTAAAGTTGAGGGCACATAATCAATGTTCAAAAATCAGTAGCATTTTTACATGACAAAAACGAACAAGCATAAAAGGAAATCAAGAAAGCTACCCCATTCACATTAGCTACCAAAAGAATAAAATGCACGGGAATCAATTTACCAATGAGGTAAAATATCTCTATAATGAGGACTGTAAAACCCTGCTGAAAAAAATTAAAGAGTAGACCAAACGTTCGAAAGACTTTCCATGTTCATGGATTGGAAGAATTAACATTATGAAAATGTCCATACTACCCAAAGTGATCTAAAGATTCCGTGCAATACCCTTAATGTGGATACCAATAACATTGTTCACAGAAATAGAAAAAAAAAATCCTAAAATTAATATGGAACACCAAAAAGATACCGAATAGCCAAAGCAATCCGGAGCAAAAACGTAAATAAATAAAGACAGAGACATTCCATTTCCTGACTTCAAATTATCCTACGCAGCTATACTAACTAAAACATCATGGTACTGGCATAAACACAGATATGTGGACCCATGGAACATAATAGAGAACCCAGAAACCAACCCTCATATGTACAACAACTGATCTTCAGCAATAATACCAAGTACACACATTTGGGAACAAACAATCTCTTCAGCAAATGGTACCAGTAAACCAGCCCTGCAAAAAATTCTCAAGGGAGTCCTTCATCTGGAATCTGAATAATGAAGATCACTATCACAAATACACAAGAAAGAGCAAAACCCACTGTTTAAAAAAAATGCCTGTGAAAACAATCTTAACTTTCATATGGAAACACGAAAGATCCCAAATAGCCAAAGCAATTCTCAGCAAAAGAGATAAAGGTGGAGGCATACCACTACCTGAATTCAAATTATATACAAAGCTATAGTAAAGAAAACAGCATGTTACTGGCATAAAAATAGACACTCAGACCAGTGGAGCATAATTGATAACACAGAAATCATCCCTCAGGCTAACAGCCTTCTGATATTGGACAGGCAACAGAAATCTACCTTGGGGAAAAGACAGCCTCTTCAACAAGTGGTACTGGGAAAATTGGATATCCATATGCAGGAGAATGAAACTAGATATGCATCTGTCACCATATACTAAAATCAATACAAAATTGATTAAAGACTAAGCATAAGACCTGAAACTGTAAAATTACTAAGGGAAAATATAGGTGAAACTCTTCAGCAACTAGGTCTGGGCACAGATTTTTTTAACATGAGCCCAAACTGAAAATCTTCTGCACAGCAAAGGAAACAATCAAGAGAGTGAAACAACAACCTACAGAGTGGGAGAAAATTTTTGCTAACTATGCATCTGACAAGGGATTAATATCCATAATATAAAAGGGACTCAATCAATTACACATCAAAAGAACAAATAACCCATGTAAAAAATGAGCAAAGGAGCTGAATAGATATTTTTCAAAGGAAGGCATACAGATGGCCAACAGGTACAGGAAAAAAATGTTCAAGATCTCTAGTCATCAAGGAAATGCAAATTAAAACTACATTAAGATACCACCTCACCCCAGTTAGACTGGCTATAATCAAAAAGATGGTGAATGACAAATGCAAGTGAGGGTGTAGAGAGAAGGAAGTGCTCCTGCACTGTTGGTTGGACTGTAACTTAGTACAACCACTATGGAAAACAGTATGAAGTTTTCTCAAACAACTATGGATAGATCTTCCATCCTATCCAGCTATCCCACTTCTGGGTATATACCCAGAGGAATGGAAACCATCATGTCAATGTACCTCTGCCACATTCATTTTCAAGTCATTAATCTCTTTGTACATTTTCTCCTTCAGATCTTCGATATTTTTTCTCATTTTGTTGTGTCATCTGATTGAGTACTCTTGTATCTCATTGAGTTTCCTTAAGAATGTTGCTCAGAATTCCTTTTCAATCATTTCTAGGACTTCCTCCTGTATATGGTCTGATACTTGAGAATTATTATATTCCTTTGGTGGTGTCATATTTTCTTGTTTTTTTTTTTTTCATATCTCTAGCACCTTTACATTGGTGTCTAGTCATTTGGTAGAGCAGTTGCTTGTTCTAGTACTCCAGAGTGGGCTTTGATGAGAGGGGGTTCCTCTTGTAGATGTATTTCATGACTATCAGCGAGTGGAGTGTTTGAGCATTGGTTCTAGGTAGATACAGTAATATAGAACAAAAAATGAATAAAATAAAGCCAGAGGCATAACAGTACCTGGCTCAAATTATACTAAAAGCTACAGTAACCAAAACAGCGTGGTACTGGCATAAAAAGAGACACATGCACCAATGGAACAAAATAGAGAACTCCAGAATTAACCCACATACTTACAGCCAGCTGATATTTGACGAAAAGCACCAAGACCACACACTGAGGAAAAGACTACCTCTTCAATAAATAATGCTGGGAAAACTAGACACCGATACGTAGAAGAATGAAACTTGACCCGTACCTCTCGCCATATACCAAAAACAATTCAAAATGGATTAAAGACTTAAATATGTATACTAAACCTATAAAACTCTTAAAAGAAAACATAGGGGAAGCACTTCAGTAAGAAGGAATGGGCAAAGACTTTAGGAATATGACCCCAAAAGCAGAGACAAAAACAACAAAAATAAACAAATGGCATTATATCAAACTAAAAAGCTTCTGCACAGCAAAATAAACAATTAATGGACCAAAAAGACAGCCTACAGAGTGTGAGAAATTATGTACAAACTATTCATCTGACAAGGATTAATATCCAGAATATACAAGGAACTCAAACAACTTAACAGTAAAGTGGGGAGAGGGAGAGGTTTAAGGGAGGAATTGGTAAAGGGAGACAAAAATTAATTGCAATGTGTAGTGTGAAATATAGTAATTTTCTTGATTTGAACATCACATATTGCACACAGGTATTCAATGCTGTACCCCACAGATATGAGCAATCAATTATATCCCTAAAAAATTTTAAAAATAAAAAAAGGAAAGCATACAAACTTCAGCTAGAAAAATGAAGGTTGGCCCAGGAAAGTGAGCAATAACACGACCTTCTGTCAGGATTCCACTTTTATAGCTTTGCTGTCTAATATATAATCATGCTACCTGATGAATATTTAAGTCAGGGGATGGTTCCCAGAAATGTAAAATACTCTTGAACATGATCAATTGGTCTCCTTTTAGGGCATGTTCATTGGTCAAATTCTGTCATTTGCACAGAGCATATTCACCTGTAATCTGTGCTCTTTAGCACTCCTAATGAAAGATAAACTCCCTTCCACTGAGCCTGTTTGTTCATTGAGGTCAAATGAGCCTATATAAATTCCTTTTACTGAGCACACTCAGATACTGGATTTGTGTCAGTCTTCCCATTTTGGCTTCAATCTCCATGTGTTGGTACCAAAAACATTTGTAGTAACCAACAATAACTCTCCTCGAAGGGAAGGCCTAGAGGAGGGACCTGAAACCTTGGAGAGTGGCTTGAGACCCAGGCATGTGTCTTGAAATATGAACCCAAGGAATCTGTGCATGTCCTATCTCACTATGTCCTTGCCATTTTTTAAAAACTTAGTTTTAGTTTATTTTTAATTGACAAATGTATTTTATGGGGTACAAAGTAGTATTTTGATAGATGTATACAGTATTTGTCTCCATGCATGGCTTATTTCATTTAACATAATGTTCTCCAGTTTCATCCATGTTGTTGCAAATGGCAGAATTTTGGGTTCTTTTTCTTTATGCCTGAATAGTATTATATTGTGCATGTATATCAAATTTTTGAAATCTGATCATCTGTTTATAGACACTTAGGTTGATTCCATATTTAGGCTACTGTGACTAACGCTGCGATGAACGTGGAAGTACAGACATCCCTTTGGCATGCTGATATCATTTACTTTGCCTATATGCCCAGTACTGGGGTTGATGGATCATTTGGTTATTCTATTTTTAGTTTTTTGAGTTAACATCATAGTGTTTTCCACCACGGCTGTACTAATTTACACTCCTTCCGACAGTGTTTAAATGTTCTCTTTCTCCACATTCTTGCCAAAATTTGCTACTTTATCTTTTTGATAATAGCGAATCTAACAAGTGTAAGGTGATATCTCGTGGCTTTAATTAGGGACTGACCTAAAAGTTCTGAGAAAGATTTCCTTTCCTGTGACCCAACTCCTCTTACTTTGTGGTGTATCCAGGGGCTCAGAAATGGGCAACAGATATTTCAGTTCAGGCTTCTGAGAGTACTTCACTCTATCATAATTCTTAGAGGAGAAAACAGTCTACTGTTTGCAATATTTGACTCACTGATCTCCTTCAAAAATCATCCAGATGTGGAAGAAGAGGGATTTAAATGCTTATAAGCCTTCTCCATCACATCTAAGAGAGGACTTGAGAGCACAACCCATAACAAAGAAGGGACAATTAAAACCATGCAAGCTGTAAATAACCTCCCTCCTGGGTGATAGAGAGGAGACCAACTCCATTAATTGGTCCCTTAACTAGGTTCCAAGATCTCTTTGAGGTTGTTAATATTTGGAGACATTTTGATATCAAGGAACCCACTTTTCACCTTGTGAGAATCATGGGGCTGATATAGAGGTTATTTCAACCATGTTATCTATAAAATAAATTATGTAACCCTGGCATGGAAATAATCCTCAGAGACCTCTGTCTGGGAAAAACAGCAGGAAGTAGCAAACCCTTGGCAACTCTGCATTAGACACTCTGCAGCAGATGGGCTCTCAATTCTCTACTTTCTTATTCTGGATTTCATTTTATTTTATTTTTTTACTTTAAGATGAGATTCCATGAACAAATCATGTTGGGAAAGTCTTTGCAGAGATTTGGAGTAGGGACAAAGAAGCATAAATAGATCTCTTATCCTCTCTCATGGCTCCAGCTGTTTGGTTTAAAGGAATAAAAGAGCAGGAAAGACAGAAGGAGAGAATGATGATACATAAAGCAGGCAGAGCACAAAGGAAAAGAGGAAAAACTGGGCAAAGTGTGTAGGAAATTTTGAGAATGTTAGAAGTATTCAATCTCACCAAAACAAACACAAAGAAGGAACCCTTCCACCTCCCCCAACTCTACCTCAATACCTTCTTTCTCCAGATTGAACAGGATGAGAAACAATTCTAGTTTTTCAACCCAAAACACTAACAGGGATTAAGCCCATGTCCTGCGGTCCTACAAGGCCTGGATTTTCTACTAGAAATATAGTGGACACTATGTGAAAAGAACATCTTAAGGAAATTACCACAAGCATAAATTTGTTATCTAACAGTTCTGTAGATTAGAAGTTTGATGCAGGCAAAATAGAATAGAAAGACATCAAATAAACCACCTAATGTCACACTTAAAAGAAGTAGAAAAACAAGAACAATCCAATCTCTGAACTAGTAGATGGAAAGAAATAATTAATATTGAAGCAGGACTAAATAAAATAGAGACCAAAAGAATGATGCAAAAAAATGTACAAAATAAAAAGTTGTTTTTCTGAGAAGATAACCATAATAGACATCCATTCACAACCCAAGACTTTAGAAGGGATTAAGCCCAGGTCCTGTGGTCTTTCTGAAAGTCCTTTTTTCAATTAACTAAAAATAAAGAACAAAGAAGACCCAAATAACAAAAATCAGAAATGAAAAGGTACACAGTATATCTGATACCAAAGAAATACACTGAAGCATTAGAGACTATTATGACTAACTATACACCAATAAATTGGAAAATCTGGAAGAAATAGATAAATTCTGGACACATACAAACTACCAAGTCTGAACCAAAAGAAATAGAAGACCTGAACAGACCACTAATGAGCGGCAAGTTTGAAGCAGTAATCAGCAGTCTCCCAACAAAGTGAAAACATGACCAGATGGCTTCACTGATGAATTGTACTAAACATTTGAGGAGGAATTAATACCAATACTATTCAAAGTATTCCAAAAACTTAAAACAAAGGCCATTCTCCCGAAATCATTCTATGAGATGAGCATCACCCTGATACCAAAATTAGACAAAAACATTACAAAAACCTGTAAGCCAATATCCTTAATGAATATGATGAAGAATCCTCAACAAAATATTAGAAAACAGAGTGCAACAGCACATCAAAAAGATCAGAGATGCAGGAATGATTGAACATATGAAAATCAATAAATGTGATATACCACATCAACAAAATCAAGGACAAAAACCATCTGATTATCTCAATAGACAGAGAAAAAGCATTGGACAAAATTCAGCATCCTTTCATAATAAAAGGATGCTCAAAAAATTAGGTATAGAAGGAAGGTATCTCGATATAAGATAACTCATATATGACAAACCCACCACCAACAACATCATCCTGAGTGGGGAAAAAAAGAAAATTTTTCTTTCAATCACAGGAATATGTCAAGAATGCCTATTCTCATCACTCCTTTCATCATAGTACTGGAAGTATTTTCCAAGGCTATCAGGCAGAAGAAAGAAATAAAAGGCATACAAATAGGAAAAGACATAGTCAAATTGTCCTGTTTTGACATGAGGTGATCCTGGATATGTAAAAACCTACAAACTCTTTCAAAAAACTCCTAGAATTGATAAACAAATCCAGTAAATTTGCAGGATGCAAAATCAATACACGAAAATCAGTAGCATTTTCATATACCAACAACAAACAAGCAGAAGAAGAAATCAAGAATGCAAGCCCATTTACAATAGGTACTTAAAGAAGAAGATACCTGGGTACTAATTTAACCAAGGAGGTGAAAGATTGCTACAATGAAAACTAAAAAAGAAATAAAAGATTCTTCTAATTTAATTCTTTTAATGCTGACAGCAATTAAAGAGGACACCCAAAGATGGAGAGACATCCCATGTACATGGGTTGGAAGAATTAATGTTGTGAAAATGTCCATGCTACCCAAAGTGGTCTATATATTCAATGCAAAAAAAAAAATTCTAAAATTCATTGAAACAACAAAAGACCCCAAATAGCCAAAGGAATACTGAGCAAAAATGAAATAAATAAAGTAAAGCCAGCAGCTCTAAACTCCCTGACTTTAAGTATGCTACAAAGCTATAGGAACCAAAACAGCATGGTACTGGCATATAAACAGACATGTGGACAAAGGGAATACAATAGAGGACCCAGAAATCGACCCATGTACTTACAGCAAACTCATCTTCAGGAACAGCACCAAGAACATACATTGGGGAAATGACAAACTCTTCAGCAAATGGATGTGTAGAAGAATGAAACTAGACCTGTACATCTTGCCATGTCCCCAAATCAACTAGAATGGATTAAAGACTTAAATATAAGACCTGAAAGTATGATACTCCTAGAAGAAAATGTAGGGAAAACACTTCAGGATGTAAGACTGAGCAAAGACTTTATGGAAGAAACACCAAAAGCACAAGCAACAAAAGAAAAAAAAAAAAAAAAAAGAAGAAGCTTCTTCACAGCAAAGGGAACAACCAACAGACTGAAAAGAAAACCTACAGAATGAGAGAAACTAATTGCAAACTATGCATCCAACAAGGGACTCATTTCCAGAATAAACAAGGACTCAAGCAATTTCACTGTAAAAAAGCAAATAATCCAATTAAAAAATGGGCAAAGGAGCTGAATAGACATTTTTCAAAAGAAGACATACAAATGGCCAACAGGTATGTGAAAAAATGCTCAACATCACTAATCATCAGGGAAATACAAATCAAAACCACACTGAGATTTCATCCCACCCCAGTTAGACTGGGTATTATCAAAAAGATTGAAGATAACAAATCCTGGTGAGGAGGTGAAGAAAAGGATGTAAGAAAAGGGTACCCTTCTATACTGTTAGTGGGACTGTATTTTAAAATAGTCATTATAGAAAACAGTATGGAAGTTTACCAAACAATCACAGATAGAACTACCATATGAACCAGCAATCCCACTGCTGGGTATATACCCAAAGGAATGGAAATCATCATGTCGAAGTGACACCTGCACTCCCATATTCATTGCAGTTTTATCTACAACAGACTGCCATTTAGAAATTTCTAACATTTACTTTTTTAAAAATACAATACATTTTTAGTTTTACAAAATTATCAAATGATATTAAAATAAATTGTAGTTTTTTAATTCTAATCCTACCAACAATGTCATTGAAAGCCTTCCAAAGAAATTGTACAACATTGTTGATAGAATTAGAGTTGACAAAATAAAGATCATGCAGCAGAAAGCACAATCTTAATCATCTGTTCCCCCAGAGGACTAAAAACTAAATGTCCGTCAATGGATGATTCGATAAGGAAATTGTGGTCCATCTACACCATGGAATACAACTCTGCTATAAAAAAGAATGAAATACTCTCATTTGCAACACGGATGAACCTGGAAAAACTTATGTTGAGTGAAATAAGCGAAGCACAGAGGAATAAATACCACATGTCCTCACTCATATGTCGGAGCTAAGAGAGAAAGAAGGAAGGAAAGAAAGACTACAGTAGTGCATTGGTCTTGCCAAGTGAGAGAACATTCTTTGGGCTACAAAGTAGAGTCGGGGGGAAGGGTGAGGGTGAGGGAGCTTGGTGATAATTGGGTGGGGGACACAAGGTACAAAAGCAATTTCTGGTAATGGATATGCTGCCAGTATGAATCTGGTCCTCACATCATGGGAACGAGGGTTGACAATCAGCTTTGTATCTCACGAATATTCCAAAGAAGAAAGAGAGAGAGAGAGAGAGAGAAGAAAGAAAGGAAGAAAGAACGAGAATGAAAGAAAGAGAAAACAAAAAAAAAGATGAAAAAAAACTGACCAGAAATGAGAACACAGTGTATACTATTTCCTTCCCTGGCCTTTGGAGCTTCCTAGACAATGCCAGCATTAAAGTAACAGTTATTTCACTCCATCTATTGAACCACCCAATACATCCATAAAACTCTGGGACACAAAATGTTGATCATAGGCAATATGATAGGTTAAAAACCAGTTTCTCATATTTCTTCTTCTCAGCAATATTGAGTATTCAGTGACTATTATTACAGTAAATTCACGTAGATCTCTTCAAACCAACCTTAAATAAATAGATGCTTGAAATATTAGAAACAATTTGATAGTATGATCCCACTGGCCTTGTCAATGTAGGGTAGGTTTCCTAGATTCAATGGGAGAGAGAAAGAGAGATCTGAGTTCCACAGTATCAGACATTGTTATTGACTGTGACATAGACTTTGAATATCATCTCCCATCATAAATCTCCATGTGCTCTAGATGCAACAAATTAATCCATCAAATTCATAATTAAATTTTACCAAATGGTCCATATTTCTTCCATCACCCTTCATGATTCAAATTACCTTCCTTAGACCACAGCTGGTGGAAACAGGGTTATGATAAAAACTAATCAACACTGAGAGGAGTCGTAGATAAACCTCAGCTAGCTCAGATTGGTCTTTGCAGAAGGCACACCAAAGCCAATGTATACCTTTATTCCTCTGCAACAAAATAGATCTCCTCTGTCTATTCATTCCTATCTGTTTAGGGACACAATAACTAATGACTACTACCATGTCTTTATTAGGCTGCGTCAGAATACTTAGGAGATGGGTTTGTGGACTCATCTGGGCCTCTTGCAGGCATTTCTTCTCTAGGACTGGAATCCTGAAGTTTCCAAAAGAACTAAACAGTTTTTAAACCTTGCTGTTTCACAGATACTTGTGGATAGATTCATAAATGATGAGTCTACCCAGGATGTAGGGTGAAAATAATAAGCCTCCAGGACCTGAAGATACTGAGTTCCCATGGCATTGAGTAACTGTTGGTCCATATTGGCATATGTCTATGTCAAATTCAGCTTTCTTGGTCTGAAGGCAGTAATAAATTTTGTCATATTCATGTATTTTCATATTATTGTGGGTTAAGGTGATTCTGCCAGGACAAGTCTGTCAGACTCTCAGAATTTGTGACCTTAGCAGTACCCTGTCTACTTCTGTAACCTCTTCAAGGCATCTTTAATTTTCTTGTTCCTCAGACTGTAAATCAAGGATTCTGCATGGGAATCACCACAGTGTAGAAGACTGATGCAAATTGGTCAAAGCTGGAGGAACGACCAGAACTGGAACTGAAATAGACAAAGTTACCTGAGATATAGAAGAGGGAAACAGCTGTCAGATGAAAACATGTGCTGAATGCCTTGGACCTGCCTTTAGATATATTGATCTTCAAAATGGAGATGACAATATAGATATAGGATGTTTGCCATCCTAAAGATCATTGTTAATATAACATCCATGACCTGCACAAAGATAGTGCCAGTGCAAGATAGGATTAGCAGTTGGAGCATGTCACAAAAGAAGTGTCTGAAGACAGGCCCACAGAAGTAGAGCTGAGACAAAGCACATAATTTGGATAAAGAAGCAGAATATTCAGCCACGTAGGCTCCCAACACC
The DNA here is from genome assembly GCF_027409185.1 of Cynocephalus volans. Taxonomy (NCBI): domain Eukaryota; kingdom Metazoa; phylum Chordata; class Mammalia; order Dermoptera; family Cynocephalidae; genus Cynocephalus; species Cynocephalus volans. The sequence continues at coordinate 154,682,704 of NC_084463.1, forward strand.
ATCAGAACACACAGGAGAGGTGACATATTTGATGAATAGAGCAATGGGTTACAAATGGCAACTCAGCTGTCATGAGCCATGGCCATCAAAAGACAAGACTCACTCAGTCCCATCACTGAAAAGGTAAGATTCTGCATGATGCAGCCCAGAAAGGGATGGTTTGCTGTTCCTGGAAGATGTCGGAGAGCATCCTGGGGACTGTGGAGGTGACATACGTGATATCTATAAAGGACATATTTCTGAGAAGAAATACATGGGTGTATGGAGGTGAGACTCTTTCTTTGTTGAAACAATGAGGCATGGGTTCCAGGTCAGAGTCATACTGTAGATCACCAGGAATATAACAAAGAGCACTAGTAGGGTTCTGGAAAAATCTGAGAATCCCAGCAGGATGAAGTGGGTGATCTTTGTAATAGTTCCTCCCCCAATCATTGGCACGATGCTCCTGACACCAGAAAAAGACAAGAGAATACATTGTTCACTCTGGTGAAATAATAACATTACCGTTTTGTTAGTTGCCCACCTTTCCCTCCAATGAGCACTGGAAAAGCACAAAGGATACACCATCTTTTTGATGAAAAGACCCCAGCTTTTTTCTTCCATTGTCAACATGTCCCTGCCCAGGGCTTCAGGTTCTCAATTAATTCATGATGTCTCATGAGAATTAAAAATGGTATGCAAAAAGATGACTGGCAACATTTGGAAAAAGTGCCATAAAATGTTGAGATTATCGCATGTTCTCACTTATTTGTGGAAGCTAATAAAAATAAATAAGTAAATAAACAAATGAACGGGGGGTAAGAAGACACAACAATCACAACAGCTCCTTGATTTTATTCAGACATGTGAACAGATATGATGTTGACGGGGGGAAGGGAGGAGAGGGAGAGAGGAAAAGGAGGAATTGATAAAGGGACAAGAAAATTAATTATATTTTATAATGATAAATTAAAATTAAATAAATAAATAGAAAGAATTTTTAAAATGAGATTATTATATCTAAGATAGAGATCGTAAATTAAAAAATGGTTTCAAAAAGACCTCTGATAATCCATTCTGTAACAGCTGCTTTATAATTATGAAAGCATAAGTGACATCTTTTCTAAATAAGGTGATTATCATGAAAATAGATTTTTTAAATTTCTTCTTTTACCTTGAAGAAAAATTACCTACCTTTTTTATAATAACAAATCAAACTTTTTTTTACAAATGTAATTAACACAATAGCTCAAAAGTGATCTGGAAAATAATATCATAATTTGTAATTCTGATAATATTTTTGGGAGGCCTATGCATATGTGCCCATAAAGTTATAATATAAGCCTTCTTAGGGAAGCCTTCCTCCAAAGCATTCAAACGGGAGGCTGGCACAGCTCACTCTTGGCACCAATGATGTCTTACTTTGAGGCTATTTTGCTTCTTCAGAAACAGCACACTTCTATGGTTAAGGGTTCAGACTTTTGAGTTTTAGTTCTAATACCCTCTTTTCTATAAGCTTTTCCCATTGGTTTAAACACACTAAGCTTGATTTACTCATAATAAAGTGTGGACAGTAATAGTCTTTGAACTGTAATGTTACTGGAAGGGGTATAAAATGTTGAAATTCTAGAAGGAGAGAATAAACCTATCATTAACAGAGGTGGAAAAGGGGGAGGTTTAGGGAGTAACTGGGTAAGGGACACAAGTATAACCTTTACTTGTAATAATGAACATGCCAATAATATTGATTCCATCATCATATATTGTACACAAATTCTGAGTCAATTCTGCACCGCATAAATTAGTATAAACAATTATGCTTCAATTCAAAAATAAACTAAAAAATAATTTTAAAAATTATACATGTAATTTTATGCACACATTGGTTTTATTTTTATTGGAATATAAATAGATGTTTAAAAGGAAAAATGAAATAAACAGCTGTGTGAAGAAAAGAATAGAATGTGCAGCATCCTGGGTTCTTGTCACTTCTCTACATATATAGTATATATCAGCATCTGTGTTCTCAAAAACATAACCACTTTTGCAGATTAATCTACCTGGATTCTGATCACAAAAACTGACTTTCTAAATGGTATTTAATGTTGGTGGCACTTCATGAGACAGATCATTGGTAGGGGCAGGTAAACACAATGGCACCAAGAATCAAGGAAGCCAGATTCACACCTTTCTTTACCTAGTTGTGCTGGTGTTCTGAAAAGGTCACTAAACTATTCTTACTTCCATTTTTCTTATACTACTAATAAAAGCTGTCCAAAAGTTATTCGTGCTGAGGTAAATATGCATCCTCTTTGTGACCCCTTTAAGGGCCTCTTTGATGTCCTTGTTCCTAAGACTATAGATCAGAGGGTTTAACATGGGGACAAAGATAAGATAGAAAACAGACAGCACCTTGTGCTTCATGGCGTGGCCAGAGCCAGGATTCATGTACACAGAGAGGGCTGTGCCATAGTACAGTATCACAGTGGACAGGTGGGAGGCACAGGTGTTGAAGGCCTTGGCACTTCCTTTAACTGAGGATATTTTCAGGATGGAAGCTGCAATGAAACCATAGGATAAGAGGATAACAAGCAAAGAACCCAAAACCACAGAAATAGCTACCAGAAAAACAATCATTTGGCAGATGAAGGGATTGGAGCAAGACAAAGAAATAACCGGAGGTATGTCACAGAAGAAATGTTGAATGATATTTCGCCCACAGTAGTAGACATGAAAACAAGAGACTGTTTCAAATAAGCTACTGAGAAAACCAGTTCCGTAGGCCACAGCAATTAACTTCCAACAGCGTCTAGGGACCATGATGGCTGAGTACTGCAGAGGGCTACCAATGGCGACATACCGGTCATAGGCCATGGTGGCCAAGAGGCAGCACTCAGCCAGACCCATCCAGGCAGCAACAAAAAGCTGAGTGGCACAGGCCATGAAGCAAATTGTTTTCTCAGCTCGTAACAAGTCTGAGAGCATCCTTGGGCTGATGGAAGAAGAGTAGCAGATGTCTATAAATGACAGGGAGCTGAGAAAAAAGTACATGGGTGTATGAAGGTTAGAGTTGATCCTGATGAGAATGATAAGACCCAGGTTCCAGATCAGGGTCACAAGGTAGATGCCCAGGAAGACTGGAAAGAGGATGAGCTGCAGCTCTTTTTCATCTGAAAGTCCCAGGAGAATAAACACGTCCACAGAAGTGTGGTTTCTGTCCCCTTGCATAGATCTGCTTGATGCCACCTGCAGGGAAAAAGGTGAGAGAAGGAAATGGTTTTATTCTCAAAAAAGAAAAAAAATACACTTAATTTTTTTTAGTCATGCATTTGGCAATATATACAACCTTAAATAATCGAGGTTGAGTGAGTTTGTGCTATCCATGTATGTTCACCATAACTAAAAAGTTCTCTTTAATAATTATTCTATGTTGAACATTCTAAATACTCTATGTTGACAAAAGACAGTAAACCATCATTAGTATGATACCACCTAAAATATCTTAAGTTTTTGTTTTCTCATGCCAGATTTTGCAAATAATACGAGACTTTGGAGATAGGCCAAATGAGGAATATAATATCATTTCTCTACATGGTGAAACAGGACAATTCAACTCAGGCATAAATCTGTTATTCACTTAATGCTTTGTGAAACCCCTAAATTATGCCAGGCCTCCAGTGTATAATGAGGATGCTGTTTAAAATATCTTTAGGTGATCTTTAAAATACCATTGAGAACTTTCATTCAATTAATGGAATATCAGGGAGTACTGATAATTCTCTAACTGCCTTTCTGCTATCAGAAACACTGGAGAGATGAAACAATAATGTAGGAGGAGGGTGGGAAAAGTCACACACCAAGAAGCAGCTTGGAAATGGATGTGACTTAACCAACTTAATGACTCCAGGAAAGCCTCTGAGAAATTAAACAATAGATGGTTGAAAGATCCATGATGCTCCTTCCTTGCATGTGTGTATTATTCTTTTCTCAAATCAGATATATTAATGAGGTACATTTTCTAGGACTGAGATTCTTAACCTTCTTTGGGTCAGTGACACTTCTAAAAAGCTTTTGTAAACTCTATTCCCTCTACTCAGAAAACTGCAACCACTTCCACTTTTGAATACAGCTTTTTTGTTTTGTTTTGTTTTGGGGTTTTCTTCAATTCAAATTACCTTCATATCTATCCTTGTTTTTTCTCTTTCTTTCTCTTTTAAAATATGGAAAATACTTATACAAAAAGGGCGACCCAACATAAATTCCAACTCCAATGTCTCCTTAAAGCAGCCAGTTGTAAAGTAACTGAATGGCAGCTCGTAAAACTGTTAGCGGTTATTAGAAACAATACCCTTGGTACCCCAATGAAGGGAGACTGGACATAAAAATTTGGAAATGAATGGGTCACTGGATAATTATGCAATGGGTTTTGTTAAGGCTTCCCACCTAACAACTACATGAACACATGGAAATTAAGCAATACACTCCTGAATAACATCAGGATCCAAGAATGCATTACAAAATATATAAAAGAAATTCTCAAAACTAATGAAAATAAAGACACATCATAACAAAACCTCTGGCATGCTGCAACAGCAGTATTAAGATGGAAGTTTATTCCAATAAATGTTTATATCAAAAGAATAGAAAGATTTCAAATAAACCACCTACCTCTACACCTCAAAGAATTAGGAAAACAAGAACAATCCAATCCCAAAATTAGTACACAGTAAGAAATAAAGATCAGAGAAGGACTAAATAAAATAGAAACCCAGAAAATGAAATAAAAGATTAATGAAACAAAAATTTGTTTTTCTGAGAAATAAAATATACAAATGATTAGCTTGCTTAACCAAATAAAGAGCAAAGACCCTCCACACACACACACACACACAAAATAAATAAATAAATAAATAAAAAACAGAAAAAACACTAGAAATGAAAAAGGAAACATTGCAACTGATACCTCAGAAATACAAAGAATCATTAGACACTATTAATATGCCAACAAATTAGAAAACCTGAAGGAAATGGATAAATTACTGGTCACAAAAAAACTACCAAAACTAAACCAAAAAGAAAAAGAAAACTTGAACAGACCATCAACAAGCAACGAAATTGAAGCAGCAATCAGCAGTCTCCCAACAAAGAAAAGCCCAGGCCAAGATTGCTTTACTGCAGAATTCTAATAAACCTTTAAAGAGGAATTAATGCCAGTTCTCATCAAACTATACCAAAGAATTGAAACGGAAGCCATTCTCCCACACTCATTCTATGGGACAGCAATACCCTGATACTAAAACTAGACAAGGATACAACAAGAAAAGAAAACTACAGGTCAATATCTTGATGAACATAGATGCAAAACTCCTCAATAGAATATTAGCAAATAGAATACAGCAACGCATCAGAAAACATATACAGCACGTGCTTTTGGGGTCGTATTCATGAAGTCTGTGCCCAGTCCTATTTCCTGAAGTGTTTCTCCTATGTTTTCTTTAAGAAGTTTTATTGTCTCAGGGTGTATATTTAAATCCTTAATCCATTTTGAGTTGATTTTAGTATACGGTGAGAGGTATGGATCTAGTTTCATTCTCCTGCATATCGATATCCAGTTATCCCAGCACCACTTGCTGAAGAGGCAGTCCCTTCCCCAGTGAATAGGCTCACACACATACACACACACACACACACACACACACACAAACGGGGGGGGGGAAGAAGATATAACAACCACAATTATTTGAAGTTGATACAACAAACAAACAGAAAGGACATTGTTGGGGGGGAGGGGGGGAGGGAGAAGGGAGGGAGGTTTTGGTGATGGGGAGCAATAATCAGCTACAATGTATATCGACATAATAAAATTTAAAAAATAAATAAATAAATAAAAAATAAAAAAAAAAAGAAAACATATACAGCACAATCAAGTGGGATTCATTCCAGGGATGTAAGAATGGTTCAACACACTCAAGTCAATAAATGTGATACACCACATCAACAAAATCAAGGACAAACGCCATATTATTATTTCAATAGATACAGAAAAAGAATTTGACAAAATCCAACACTGATTCTTGCTAAAAACTCTCAGTAAATTAGGTACAGAGGGAGAGTATCATAAAAAAGCAAAAGCCATATATAACCAACCCATGACCAATATCATCCTGAATGAGGAAAAACTGAAAGATGCTCTCTTGAAAAAGGGAACTAAACAAGGATGCCCACTCCCACCACTCCTATTTAACATAGTATTGGAAATACTAGCCAGAGTAATCAGGGAAGAGAAAGAAATAAAAGGCATCCATATTGGAGAAAAAGAACTCAAATAGTCCTTGTTTGCAGATTACATGATCACATATATAGAAAAGGCTAAAGACTTTTCAAAAAAAACTCTATGAGTTGATAATTTCAGTAAACCTGCAGGATGCAAAATCAAAATACAAAAATCAGCAGCATTTTTACATGACACTGATGAACTCACAGAAAAAGAAATCAAGAAAGCTAGAACATTTAAAATAGTCACCAAAAAACTAATTAAAAACCTATGAATGAATTTAACCTAGGAGGCAAAAAAATCTCTAGAATGGTATAAAGCTAGAGCTAGGGTCTGGTGCTCACAGACCCCTTGAGCCCATTCACAAACCTTTCACACGCAGGTCTATGAGCTGGTAACCAGAAAAAACAGTTGTTGGAGCCTTGCCTGAAATAGGAATAGGCTTTATTCAGCAAACACATTTAGTAGCTAGGCAGTACAAAGGAGAAACTCAACTGCTACCAGCAAAGTCCAAAGGGAAACTGAGCAGCTGCCAGTAGAGTAACCATGCTCTATTTTTAGACATGAGCTCTGCGCCAGCTCTGCTTCCCAAACTGAAGAACACACAACAGCAATTAACTAAAAAGATACATGGCTTCCCATGCAAACTAAATCCACCCACGCACAACTTGTTTACAAGAAATGTGCTGCTCGACCCCCCAACCAGACCTGATTCAAGGGAGCCTGACCAAACTATTCTATGTTCCCCACAATCTACCCCTTCAAGGTCCCTCGCTGTAGAATCTATGCACTCAAAATATTCCACAATGTTCCCTTACCAAGTAAATGACACTTAAATTTATACAACCTATTGTCTTTTCAATATGCCTTAAGGCTTGTCCTGTAATTCTGTCCTGTACCCGCACATGTCCAAATAATAGTCATCATTGGTGTGATTTTCCATGGGAATCTTGTAGTCATACTGATTTGAAGTTCAGTGCATATTCCGTAAATGATCACGCCAACGTATGTATGCACCCATTTGACTCTGCTGCAGTGTCTGCAGCAAGAACACTATGGGCAAAAAGACAGAAGGGTTATTGGTACCAATAGGGGAAGTTCTCACCCCTCTGGTAAGTTACATGCCAGTTTGCCATCCTAAGAAAGGATGATTGTAGGAATAGCTATCTTACATGGTTTGGAGCCCCACAAATCCATATAAACAAAGACAAGTACCTCTCTGAGTTTGGCAGTGGTCCCACAAAATCCACCTGCCACTGTGTCAGGCGCACTCTCACATGAGTTAGCTGCCCATCACAGGCACCCATCTGCTCATCAGGAGCACATCTGCGCATCAGGGGCACTTGTTCTCAGATTTATGTGACACCTGGCAAGCCATCAACAACCCGGTCTTGCAGCCAGCATGCTGCATTCACTCTCCAGCCATTTTACCTTAGCCAGTGCATCAGCTTCATCATTGCCAATTCAACATGAGGCCTCTGGTCCTCACCTGCCCCCAAAAGACAAGCACCTTGGCCTGCTCCTTAGTCAAACGCTGTTCAGGGCGCAATTACTACAACAAGGCAAACAGAACTGCATTTGGCTGCCAGTCAATTTTCTTGCTATCAACTCCTGCTGCAAGCAAGTCAGGCCACATGTGATTATGGCTAGTCTTCCTTGGTCCCTTCTTGGTAAAATCCCAAGTATTTCTTGGGAGTTTGGTCTTAGCCACCTTTCAGACACCTTTTGCTTGTCTCCTTCATCCAGACTGGCTATCATGGTCATTACCTCACGTATAGGACAACAAATGCATGGGGCCAGTATGGCCATCAGTGACCCAAAGGACATTAATGGGGCATTCTGCAGCTCTATGTCTCTCATGCTGCCTGTAAAGTTTTCATCATCCAGGCCACAAGTGTGCACATTAAACATGGACTGCTGCATTCAAATTATTCGAACTACCTCAGCATGCATTTGCCATTTACTAACAATCTTGGGCAGTACTCCAACATTTACCCACACAGTTTGGGAAGCTGCACTCACCCATTCCATTAAGGAGTGATTACCTGGCCCTTGTGCATACCGGTGGCTATTCTGCAGACACTGCCTCAGGGATGGGTGCACAGTGATGGAGGCCAATATTTCCATCTTCTCACCAGGGCATATCACACTATCCACCATGAGGTCCCATAACTGCAACATCCAAGAAGCCAAGGGCTACCCCTGTTTCTGCCCAAAGTGTCTCCAAATGTCAACTAACTCAACCTGGGTATATGGGACATAGGTGTTAAATTGGGTCACCTGTGGATTGCCCACAGGTCATCTGCCCGGTCCCATAGGCTGCTCATGTTTTGCTTTCTGATGCATGACGGATTGTGCCCAGGGATGCATGGTCTCCCTCAACTCACCACTGGGTCCCTGGTGTGAGAAGCAGGAGTGGCCATTCACCACATGTCATCCTCCGGGACATCTATGCATGCTTCCAACAACTCTGCTTTCCTCTTTGAATCTTTCAGTAGCTGCATGTCATCCACCAACAACTCTGCTTTCTGTTTCAAATTTTGATCAACTTGCAACAGAGTGAGCAGCAGCCAGACTCCGGTCAGCAGAAAAGTGGCCACTGGGCACCACACGCTCAAAGACAGCCACACTTCCACCCCCACCCAAGAGGCTTTCTGCTTCAGTGCCTGATCTATGATGCCTTGCATTACGGTGAGCAGCAGTCAGATCCCAGTCAACAGTAAAGTGGCCACGGGGAACAACATGTTCGAAAGTTGCCACATTTCCTACTTCTTCCAATGGCTTTTTGGCTATTGTACCTGCTCAGAATCCTGCTGACTACACCAATTGTAAAGCTAGAGCTAGACTCTCTGAGTACCAGAACCAGCCCTAGCTCTACAAATGAGAACTACAAATCACTGTTGAAAGAAATAAAGAGGACACACAAAAAATGAAAAGATATTGCAGGCTCTTAAAATGGAAGAATTAACCATTGCGAAAATGTCCATTCTACCCAAAGCAATCTACAGGTTCAATGCGATCCCCATCAAATTACAAACGACATTCTTAACAGAAGTAAAAAAACCAATCCTAACATTCATATGGAACAGCAATATACTTAACACACCAAGCAATGCTGAGCAAAAAAATGAATAAAGCTGGAGGCATAAGACTGCCTGATTTCAAATTATACTACAAAGCTATAGTAACCCAAACACCATGGTACTAGCATAAGAAGACTCTCAGACCAATGGAACAGAATACAGAACCCAGAAAACAACCCACAAACCTTCAACCAAATCATCATCAATAAGGGCACCATGAACATACACTGGGGAAAAGACTGCCTCTTCAATAAATGATGCAGGAAAAACCAGACATCCATATGTAGAAGAATGAAACTAGACCCATACCTCTTTCCATGTTAAAAAACAAACTCAAAATGGATAAAAGATTTAAATATAAGATGTGAAACCATAAAAATACTAAAAGAAAACATAGGGGAAGCCAATCAGGAAATATCAATGGGCACAGACATTATGAATGTGACCCCCTAAGCACAGGCAGCAAAAGGAAAATTAACAAATGGATCATGTCAAACTAAAAAGCTTCTGCACAGCCAAAGAAACAATTAACATGGTGAAAAGACCACCCTCAGATTGGGAGAAACTATTTGCAGACTATGCAAATGACAAAAGACTAATATCCAACATATAGAAGGAACTCAAACAACTTAACAGTAACAAAACAAGGAACCTGATTGAAAAATGGGCAAAGGAGCTGAATAGACATTTTTCAAAGGAAGATATATAAATGGCCAATGGGCACATGAAAAAATGCTCAGTATCACTTAGCATCAGACAAATGCAAATCAAAACTACATTGAGATATCATTTCACCTCAGGTAGACTGCTTATTTTCCAAAAGATGGAAAAATAAATGCTGGCAAGGATGCATGGAAAGGGGAAGCATTCTACATTATTGGTGGGACTGTAAATTGCTCCAGCCATTACAGAAAATGGTATGGAAATTTCTCAGACCTACAGACAGAACTGCCATACAATCCAGCAAGTCCACTGCTGGGTATATACCCAATGGAATGGCAATCATCATGTTGAAGGGATGCCTGCACTCCTATGTTTATCACAGCTTTATTTACAACAGCCAGAGTTGGAACGAAATTAAATGCCCATTATCAGATAACTGGATAAGGAAAATGTGTTATATTTACACAATGGAATACTATTCTGCCATAAAAGGGAAGGAAATACTACCATACAGCAACACAGATGAACTTAGAGACAATCCGGTTGAGTGAAATAAGCCAGGCACCAAAAGGGAAATACCACATGTCCACACTCATAAGTAGGAGCTAAAAAATCAGCAAATAAATTGTAAAAAAACAAAAGAAAGAAACATACAACAATCCCAATAATACATTGAACTTTCAAAAGAAGAGAACAAAACTGAGGTTGCCAAGGGTTTGAAGAAGGAAGGGGAGGTGAGGAAGGAACAGACAGATGGTCACGAATAACGACTACATTGTATGTTGTTGAATATACTAATTATTCTGATTCTAATAACACATATTGCACATGGGTATTGATATTCAACTCTGTGCCCACAGATATGTACAAACAACTATGTTACAATAAAAAATAAATTATCGTGAGAATATTTTCTTTTCCTATGCCTCCCATCCAAGATTTAGAGAGTTGTGTGTACTTCTGACTCATTTTCTGTTTTTTTTTTTTTTTTCTGTTTTTCCCAAGAGAGTCACCCTTCGGGAGACCCTATTTCAGTACTGTGGGGAGTAGTCTCTTATCCTACTGTACACACCTACCCCTTATAAACATTCCCTTAAAACCCAGGCCTTACACCATCAGGGTTTAGTAGATCCCTCCTGGGAAAATGCTGGCCCCAGTTCACTACCTTCTGAGGTTTGTGTTTTCTTGTCATCTTTGTTCTTTCACAAATTTATTTGCTTCTTCACATGCTTAGCCATTTAAAAAATGTGTTTTAGATCACATCTAGCTTTCTTAGTAGTTTCTTTGAAGGTATAACCTGCCATATTGCCAGAAACATGTCTACAGATAATGTTTTTATCCAAGTCTTGGTTACTCCTGCTTTTCACTAGCCAGTTTTTCTAAAAATTGCAACCTCTTTGACTTGTTTACATTTTTCATTCAAAATATAATTAAATTTTCCGTAAAAGGAAGGCATGGTGTTAGATAGCTAACATTTATTAAGTGCATACTCTATTCCAGGTGCTATTGAGAATTCTATTATATTCTATCTCACTTTAATTTGGCCAACAGCCCTGCGAGTTATGTATTCTTATGATTCCTCCTTCAGTGATAATGAGGCTCTGAGTCTGAGAGGTAAATAGCCCAAGGTTACAAAAGCCATGAAGGAAAGAACTGGGATTCAAATCCAGATGCTCTAGCTCCAGAGCTTCATCTTAAAACACTGCTCTCCAATGTCTCACTAAAATGTATTAATTCTTATGTTAATCTTTTTCTAAATACCATGAGAGTGAAAAGCACTATATTTGGTGGTTTGCATGAGGCAAAGGATCTCATAATGAGCCTATAGCTCAATGAGATGAGAAATGTGCTCATGGAGGCATAATACAGCAAGAGATGATGTGTGGCATGAGAAAGACAGAGATAAAATCAGGTAATCACCTCTACGTAAGCAAGAAGTTACAGACTAGAGAAGGTTCCTGCTCATTCTTTCTAACAATTTCTCACAAAGATCTCCAGAATGCCAGAGTCTATTTCATAGACATTGTTGTACAAATCCTCATGGTAAGAACAATGTAATTGAAGCTGCTGTCAATAACACAATCACCCTATTTCTTCACATAGATGTTCTCTCAGGAAATGAACAGAAAAGTGGTCATGCTAACTGCTTGACAAGGAAGTGAGACAAATTGAAGGAGAATTCATCTTCTTCCAGAAAGAAAAACTAATTTGGTATTAAAATACTTTGCAAAATGTGCTGGTGCAACTGAGAGACAAGAGAATCTCTGCATTTAGATGGTAACCACTGCAAAGCTTATTCCTACACACGCCTAAGAGATAAAATTACCACAGCAATCCCTGCCATAAGCAAAGAACTAAGTTAATCCAGTCCTACTGGTGAAAATCTTTTAGGCACCTTTTAATTGCCACATTGCTTTTCTCATCCATCCCATATTCTACCACTTCTGTTGAAACCTTATTTTTGGTTGCTTCTTATTTAACAAGGACTCCTAAGATTTCTTCTGTTTTGGATAAAGTATATTTGGGGATAGAGTTTATGTTGTTTCTCCTCAGCTTTTTCTCACACCTTTCTTGTTATAATATATTCCTTCTCTCCATGCTTACCTCCATTTAATCTTGCTCAGCAAATTAAAAAAGTAGAAAATGGAAAGGTAACATGACAAAGTAGCCCGTTTGACATGCTCCTTTCTTTTACAATATTTCATCCACAGCCCTTCCTAATATTTAATTAGCTGGCTTTCAAGGAATTCAACATGTTGTAGGCTAGCAAACAAACCTTGAAAAATTTTTTCTGTCAGGAACACTGTGGACAGGATTAGTTTCAGAAGATCGAGTATTGCATTTATTATTGACTAGTGGTCTCTCAATATGATGAACCCGACTTGTTCATTAAAGGTATTTTGGATCCCCTCAATTCACGGGCAACACCCTCCATGGAGTCTTCTTTAGACTGCTCAAATTTAACTCTTTAAATGAAAAAAATCAGCCCCCTCAAAAGTAACTCACAACTCTTCTTCTGGGTCTATGTTGTCTGGCTTTAAGGATAAATCAAATGAGTCAAAGGTTTTCCAGCCCCTACCCCTGCTGCTTTATGCTGAAGTGTGTTGATGCAGACTGCTTAATTAATCATCCTTCTACAGATTTGCTGCCATAGAAAAAGAAATGCTATAATCATGGACATGGCAATTACTCCAGCTATTCCAACTCCTACAGCTCCCCAGGTGTTGGGTGCAGCTGGGACTACAATTAAGAGAGCAAGTTCAGCTACAGTAGTGGAGGCCAAAGTAGCAGGAACAGCTATGGCTCAGGAGGGTCATCCTGCAACCCAGGGCTACAGGAATGCTAAGGCGGAGGTTCTGGGGGTGACTCCTCATACCAAGGGAAAGAAGAAAGCTACTCATTACACTCTAAGTACAACTCACCATGGTCCGGCCATGTTTACAGCAGCCCTACCTCTCCCACTAGTCCTTACAGGGAAGGTATAGCAGAAAGGCAGAACACAGCATGAACTACTGGTACAGATAAGCTCCCCAGAGGGTGGATATTTGTATCTTCTGCACTCATTCCTCCCCATCGAAAGATTCAGTTTTATGCACCAGTTAACATATCAGCCAGACTCTCCAGACCCCACCACCATCTCATCAATGTCACCCCTCCAGGGCCCCACTCCCACCCCACGGGTGTTCCCGTGTTGTGAGGTACAGCAGGTCACTCCTTGACCCATCCTGTGACACATATTTAGCCATATTGTGGACTCTCTGTCTTCAATGGTTTGTTAGTTGTGATTATAACTTTGTCTGGATAGAGTTTTTGAATTCGGGCAGTTCAATATCCCTCTGTCTATTTACAACTGGTGTTACTGTTCACTCAATTAGTCTTTAAATACTTTTGTAAGGGAGAAGTCATCGTTAATGCTTTTTTGAAGTGACTTAAATGAGAACTCAGTACTTACAAATAAATAAATAAGTCAACAAGCTGCCATGGAAAAGGGCCCCTCATTAAACTTAGACTTCAAGGATGATGACACTGAGCTATTTGCGTATATGTGATATTCCGTTTGGATCCTAAGCCCTTGACATTCCTTAGAGAAAAACCCCTCAGTGACTCACCGAACAATTCTAAGGAAGATTTCTTCTCCTGTTATCCAACTCCTTTTACTTTGTGGTATATCTAGGTGTACAGATAGGACCAACAGATATTTTAGTTCTGGCTTCTGAGAGTGTTTCACTCCATCAGTACTCTGAGAGGAGAACACAGTCGATTATTAGCAAATTTGACTCACTCAACTCCTTCAGAAATAATCCAGCTGTGGAAGAGGAGGGTCTTATATGCTTATGAGCCTTCTCCATCACTTCTAAGAGAGGACTTGAGAGCACAACCCACAACAAAGAAGGAGCAATTATAACCATGAAAGCCGTAAATAACCTCCCTCCTGGGTGATAGAATGGAGACCAACTCCATTACTTGGTCTCTTAATTAGGGCTTCGAGAACTCCCTTTTAATTATTAATCTTTGGAGACATTTTTATATCAAGAAACCCTCTTTCACTATGGAAGAACCACGCAGTTGATCAGGCATTACTTCCAACCTCGTTACCCATAAAATAAATTATGGCACACAAACATAGGAATAATCCTCAGAGATCTCTGCCTGGGACAAATGCCAGGAAGTAACAAGAACTCGACAAATCTAAGTCAGACTCTCTGCAGCAGAAGGGTTCTCAATTCTCTACTTTCTTATTCTGTATCAACTGTCTTTCTTTCCTGTCTTACTTAATTTCTTTCTTTCCTTCTTTTTTCCTTCCTTCCTTCCTTCCTTCCTTCCTTCCTTCCTTCCTTCCTTCCTTCCTTCCTTCCTTCCTTCCTTCCTTCCTTCCTTCCTTCCTTCCTTCCTTCCTTCCTTCCTTCCTTCCTTCCTTCCTTCCTTCCTTCCTTCCTTCCTTCCTTCCTTCCTTCCTTCCTTCCTTCCTTCCTTTTAGATGGATCTCCATAGAAGAATCATGTTCAGAAAGACTGTGCACTTAAAGGGATTTGAAGTAGGGAGACAGAAACATAAACATGTTCTTTCTCTTCTCTCATGGCTCCAGCTGCTTGTATTAAAGAAATAAAAGATTAGGAGACAAAGAATGATAGAATCATATAGAACAGGGCAGAGACAATGAGCAAAACAGGAAGTACTGAGCAAAGTGTGTAGAAAACATTGAAAAAACAAATTATATTCAATGTCACCCAAACAAACACCAAGAAGGAAACGTTCTACTTCCCCCCACTCTCAATATTTTCTTTCCTCCAGATTGAATAGGATGAGAAGCAATTCTAGTTTTTCAGCCCAAAACACTAACAAGGATTAAGCCCATGTCATGTTGTCGTTCAAGGCTGGCCTTCCTATTGGAAAAACAGTGCACACTACATGGGAAGATTATCTTAGGGAAAATATCACAAATAGAGTGGCTAAAAATGACATAAATTTATTATCTAACAGTTCGGTAGGTTAGAAATATGATGCAATCTCTTTGATCTAATATCATTGAAATGTCTTAAATATTATATTTTATTTTGTTTCTACACCATTTTAAATGCCTTTTTCTGTTTGGGTGGCATTTATTAGTTGTTTGGTTTTCTTTCAATTACATTGTTAAAGTTCTCCTGCTTACTCTTCAGCTTACATTCACCTAGTGTTCTTGAATCTATAAACTGAGGAAATCAGTAGAGAATCAAGGCTTTTCCTCACTCATTTCCACACAAGACCATTTAATCTAATATCATCAGTACAAAGACATTAGATATGTCTAAATGTCCTGGCATTTCAGAACACACTGGAATAAAATTAGAAATTAACAAAAAACAAAATTTTGGAAACTGCTAATTCATGGAAATTGAGCAACATGCTCCTGAACAGCAAATAGGTCAAAGACAAAGGAGCAAGAAGTTTAAAAAAATTCTTGAAACAGTTCAAAATATAAGCAAACTTACCAAAACATGTAGGATACTTCAAAAACAACACTAAGAAGGAAATTTACTGCAATATGTTTTTTTACATTTTTTATTAAGAATATTCATGAGCTACAAAGCTAATTGTCACCACTTGTGCCCATGGTGTGAGGGTCAGGTTCAAGCAATATGGTTTTACAGCAAAAGAGCAGAAAGATTTTAAACAAACCTAATGTCACACCTAAAAGTAATAGGAAATCAAGAACCATCATATCACAAAACTAGTGGATGGAAAGAAATAATTATGATGGGAGCAGAAATAAATGAAATAGAGGCGAAAAGAATGATACAAAAAATCAATTTAAAAAAGTCGGTTTTGGGGGGAAGACAAACAAAATAGACATCCATGGGCAGTTGAAGACACTAACAGGGATTAAGCCTATGTCCTGTGGTCTAAATAAAAGTCTTTTTTCATGCTAAAAAAAGAAGAAAGAAGTACTAAACACCAAAAAAAAAAAAAATGAAAAAGGAGACATTACAACTGGTACCACAGAAATAACAAAGACTCATTAGAGACTATTATGAACAACAACACACCCACTAATTTGAAAACCTGGAATAAATGGATAAATTTCTGGACATATACCAACTACCAAGACTGAACCAAGAAGAAATAGAAAACCTGAACAGGCTAATAATGAGCAGTAAGATTGAAGCAGTAATCAGCAGTCTCCCAACTAAGAAAATCCAGTTTTACATGGCTTCACTGCTGAATTCTACAATAGCTTTTAAAGAGTAATTAATACCAGTCCTTTTCAAACTATTCCAAAAAATTGAAGCAGAGTCCATTCTCCGAAACTCAACGAGGCCAGCATCACCCTGATACCAAAATCAAAGACATAACAAGAGACCAATATCCTTGATGAACATAGATGCAAAAATTCTAAACAGAATATTATGAAACAGAATACAACAGCATATTGAAAATATTATATATCATGATCAAGTGGGATTCATCCCAGGGGTGCAAGGATTATGCAGCCTCTGCAAGTCAATAAATGTTATTCAACACATCAACAAAATCAAGGACAAAGTCCACATGGTTATGTCAAAAGACACAAAAAGCATTTGACAAAACTCAACATCCTTTCGTAATAAAGACTCTCAACAAATTAGGTATAGAATGAAGGTATCTCAACATCTATGAAAGACATATAAGAGAAAACATATTTATATCACCAAAATCATCCTAACTGGGTAAAGCTGAATTTTTTTTCTCTAATAATGGGAACAAGACAAGAATTCCCACTCTCACCACTCATATTCAACATGTAATTGAAAGTATTAGCCAGAGATATCAGGCAAAAGGAATAAATAAAGGGCATCCAAATAGGTAAAGAGGAAATCAAATTGTCTCTGTTTACAGGTGACATCATTCTGTATATAGAAAAACCTATGAAGTCTACCAAAACATACTCCTAGAACTGATAAACAAAATCAGTAAAGTTGCAGGATACAAAATCAATGCACAAAACACAGTAATGTTTTCACATGTGAACAAAAAACAAGGAGATAAAGAACTAAAGACAGCAAGTCCATTTACAATAGCTACCAGAAGAATAAAATACCTAGGAATCACACTAACTAAGGAAGTTAAAGATCAATGCAATGAGAACTGAATAACAGTGCATAAAGAAATTAAAGAGAACTCCAAAAGATGGAAAGACATTACATGTTCATGGTTTAGAGAAATGAACATTCTGAAAATATCCATATTAACCTAAGCAATATACAGATTCAAGCAAAAAAAAAAACTTAAAATATCTATGAAACAACAAAAGACACTGGATAGCCAAAGTAACTCTGAGAAAAATAAATGAATAAATAAATGAATAAATAAACAAACAAACAAATAAATAAATAAAGCTGGAGGTATTATACTTCCTGACTTCAAACTATGCTACAGAGCTACAGTAACCAAAACTGCATGGTACTAGTATAAAAAAAGATGCATGGACCAATGGAACACAATAGAGAACTCAGAAATCAACCCTCATACTTAGCCAACCAATCTTCAACAAAAGTGCCATAAACATACATTAGGGAAAAGACAAACCCTTCAGCAAATGTTGCTGGTAAAACTGAATATGCATGTGTAGAAAAATGACCTTAGCACAAAAAACAAAAGGAAAAATAAACAAATGGGATTATAAAAAGCTAAAAACCTGCACAGCAAAGGAAACAAACAACAGAGTGAAAAGACACCCTACAGAATAGTTGGAGATATTTGCAATGTATACATTTGGCAAGGATTAATATTCAGAATATACAGGGACCTTAACAGTAAAATAATAGTAATAATAATAATAATAACAATGTAATTAAAAAATGGGGCATTCCTGGATGATATGGAAGATCTATCTGTAGTTGTTTGAGAAAGCTCCCTACTGTTTCCATAGTCGTTGTACTAATTTACAATATCACCAACAGTGGAGGAGTGTTCCCTTCTCTCTACGCCCTAGCCAGCATTTGTTATTCACCACCTTTCTGATTTAAGCCAATCTAACTGGAGTGAGATCGTATCTCAATGTAGTTTTAATTTGCATTTCCCTAATGACTTGTGATGTTGAGCATTTTTTCATGTACCTGTTGGCCATTTGTATGACTTCCTTTGAAAAATGTCTATTCAGCCCCTTTGCCCATTTTTTAATTGGGTTATTTGTGTTTTTAACATGTGCTTGATCTTATATACCCAGAGGAATGGAAATAATTAAGTCAAAGGGTTAACTGCACTCCCGTGTTCATCACAGCTCTGTTTACAATAGCCAAGGTATGGAACCAACCTAAATGTCCACCAATGGATGACTGGATAAGGAAACTGTGGTATAAATACACCATGCAATACTGCTCTGCCATAAAAAAGAATGAAATGTTCCCATTTGCAATGACATGAATAAGCCTGGAAAAACTTATGTTGAGGGAAATAAGCAAAGCACAGTGGGATAAATACCACATGTGCTCAACTCATATGTGGGAGCTAAGAGAGAAAGAAGGAAGGAAAGAAAGACCATAGTAGTGCATTGGTCTTGCAGAGGGAGAGAACATTTCTTGGAATCCAAAGTGGGGGCGGGGAGGGGGAGGACTGGCAGGATGGGAATAATTGGGTGTGTGACACAGGGTACAAATGGGATTTGTAGTAATGAGTATTCTTCCAGTATGAATCTTGCCCTCACATGATGAGCATGTGGGGTGACAATCAGGTTTGTATCTCATGATTATTCACAATAAAAAAATGGGCAAAGGAGTTCAATAGATATTTCTCAAGACAGGTTATACAAATGGCAGATAAATATCTTTTTTTTTTTTTTTTTTAATTTATTTATTTATTTTTTTTAAATTTTATTATGTCGATATACATTGTAGCTGATTAATGCTCCCCATCACCAAAACCTCCCTCCCTTCTCCCTCCCCCCCCCTCCCCCCCAACAATGTCCTTTCTGTTTGTTTGTTGTATCAACTTCAAATAATTGTGATTGTTATATCTTCTTCCTCCCCCCCCCCAGTTTGTGTGTGTGTGTGTGTGTGTGTGAATTTATATATTAATTTTTAGCTCCCTCCAATAAGTGAGAACATGTGGTATTTCTCTTTCTGTGCCTGACTTGTTTCACTTAATATAATTCTCTCAAGGTCCATCCATGTTGTTGCAAATGGCAGTATTTCATTCGTTTTTATAGCTGAGTAGTATTCCATTGTGTAGATGTACCACATTTTCCGTATCCACTCATCTGATGATGGGCATTTGGGCTGGTTCCAACTCTTGGCTATTGTAAAGAGTGCTGCGATGAACATTGGGGAACAGGTATACCTTCGACTTGATGATTTCCATTCCTCTGGGTATATTCCCAACAGTGGGATGGCTGGGTCGTATGGTAGATCTATTTGCAATTGTTTAAGGAACCTCCATACCATTTTCCATAGAGGCTGCACCATTTTGCAGTCCCACCAACAATGTATGAGAGTTCCTTTTTCTCCGCAGCCTCGCCAGCATTTATCGTTCATAGTCTTTTGGATTTTAGCCATCCTAACTGGGGTTAGATGGTATCTCAATGTGGTTTTGATTTGCATTTCCCGGATGCTGAGTGATGTTGAGCATTTTTTCATATGTCTGTTGGCCATTTGGATATCTTCCTTAGAGAAATGCCTACTTAGCTCTTTTGCCCATTTTTTAATTGGGTTGCTTGTTTTCTTCTTGTAAAGTTGTTTGAGTTCCTTATATATTCTGGATATTAATCCTTTGTCAGATGTATATTTTGCAAATATTTTCTCCCACTCTGTTGGTTGTCTTTTAACTCTTTTAATTGTTTCTTTTGCTGTGCAGAAGCTTTTTAGTTTGATATAATCCCATTTGTTTATTTTTCCTTTGGTTGCCCGTGCTTTTGGGGTCATATTCATGAAGTCTGTGCCCAGTCCTATTTCCTGAAGTGTTTCCCCTATGTTTTCTTTAAGAAGTTTTATTGTCTCAGGGTGTATATTTAAATCCTTAATCCATTTTGAGTTGATTTTAGTATACGGTGAGAGGTATGGATCTAGTTTCATTCTCCTGCATATCGATATCCAGTTATCCCAGCACCACTTGCTGAAGAGGCAGTCCCTTCGCCACTGAATAGGCTTGGTGCCTTTGTCAAAGATCAGCTGACAGTAAGTGTGCGGGTTGATTTCTGGATTCTCTATTCTATTCCATTGGTCTGTGTGTCTGTTTTTATGCCAGTACCATACTGTTTTGGTTATTATAGCTTTGTAGTATAGCTTAAAGTCAAGTAGTGTTATGCCTCCAGCTTTATTTTTTTTGCTGAGCATTGCTTTGGCTATTCGTGGTCTTTTATTGTTCCATATAAATGTCTGAATAGTTTTTTCCATTTCTGAGAAAAATGTCTTTGGAATTTTGATGGGGATTGCATTGAATTTGTATATCACTTTGGGTAGTATGGACATTTTCACTATGTTGATTCTTCCAATCCAAGAGCATGGAATATCTTTCCATCTTCTTGTATCCTCTCTAATTTCTCTCAGCAGTGGTTTGTAGTTCTCATTATAGAGATTTTTCACCTCCTTGGTTAACTCAATTCCTAAGTATTTTATTTTTTTGGTGGCTATTGTAAATGGGCAGGCTTTCTTGATTTCTCCTTCTGCATGTTCACTATTGGAGAAAATAAATGCTACTGATTTTTGTGTGTTGATTTTGTATCCTGCTACTGTGCTGAAATCATTTATCAATTCCAACAGTTTTTTTGTAGAGGTTTTAGGCTGTTCGATATATAGGATCATGTCATCTGCAAACAGGGACAGTTTGACTTCATCTTTCCCAATCTGGATGCCCTTTATTTCCTTCTCTTCTCTGATTGCTCTGGCTAGTACTTCCAACACTATGTTGAATAGGAGTGGTGAGAGTGGGCATCCTTGTCTAGTGCCTGTTCTTAAAGGAAAAGCTTTCAGCTTTTCCCCATTCAGGATGATATTGGCAGTGGGTTTGTCATATATGGCTTTAATTATGTTGAGATACTTTCCCTCTATACCTAACTTATAGAGGGTCTTTGTCATGAATGAGTGCTGAACTTTATCAAATGCTTTTTCAGCATCTATAGAGATGATCATATGGTCGGTCCTTGTGTTTGAGTTTATTAATATGGTGTATCACATTTATTGATTTGCGTATGTTGAACCAACCTTGCATCCCTGGGATGAATCCCACTTGATCGTGATGAATAATTTTTCGTATGTGTTGCTGTATTCTGTTTGCTAGTATTTTAGTGAGGATTTTTGCATCTATATTCATCAAGGATATCGGCCTGTAGTTTTCTTTTTTGGTTCTATCTTTACCTGGTTTTGGTATCAGGATGATGTTGGCTTCATAGAATGAGTTTGGGAGATTTGCGTCCGTTTCAATCTTTTGGAATAGTTTGTAAAGAATCGGTGTCAATTCCTCTTTGAATGTTTGGTAAAATTCTGCTGTGAATCCATCTGGTCCTGGGCTTTTCTTTGTTGGGAGCCTTCTGATAACAGCTTCAATCTCCTTTATTGTTATTGGTCTGTTCAGATTTTCTACATCTTCACGGTTCAGTTTTGGGAGCTTGTGTGTGTCCAGAAATTTATCCATTTCCTCCAGATTTTCAAATTTGTTGGCGTACAGTTGTTTATAGTAGTCTCGAATGATTCCTTGTATTTCAGATGAATCAGTTGTAATATCGCCTTTTTCATTTCTAATTTTTGTTATTTGAGTCTTCTCTCTTCTTTTTTTTGTTAGCCATGCTAATGGTTTGTCAATTTTATTTATCTTTTCAAAAAACCAACTTTTTGATTCGTTGATCTTTTGAATTGTTTTTTGGTTTTCAATTTCATTCAGTTCTGCTCTGATCTTAATGATTTCTTTCCATCTGCTAACTTTAGGATTGGATTGTTCTTGTTTTTCTAGTTCTTTAAGGTGAAGTGTTAGGTTGTTCACTTGCCATCTTTCCATTCTTCTGAAGTGAGCATTTAATGCAATAAATTTTCCCCTCAATACTGCTTTTGCAGTATCCCACAGGTTTTGGTATGATGTATCATTGTTTTCATTAGTTTCAATAAACTTTTTGATTTCCTGCTTGATTTCTTCTTGGACCCATATGTCATTAAGTAGAATGCTGTTTAATTTCCATGTGTTTGTATAGTTTCCAGAGTTTTGTTTGTTATTAATTTCTAGTTTTAATCCATTGTGGTCTGAGAAGATACATGGGATAATTCCAATTTTTTTGAATTTATTGAGACTTGATTTGTGACCTAATATGTGATCTATCCTGGAGAATGATCCATGTGCTGATGAGAAGAATGAATATTCTGAGGTTGTTGGGTGGAATGTTCTGTAGATATCTGCCAATTCCAATTGGTCTAGAGTCTTGTTTAGATCTTGTGTTTCTCTACTGATTCTTTGCCTAGATGATCTGTCTAATATTGACAGTGGAGTGTTCAGGTCCCCTGCTATTATGGTATTAGTGTCTATTTCCTTCTTTAGGTCTAATAGAGTTTGTTTTATAAATCTGGCTGCTCCAACATTGGGTGCGTACATATTTATGATTGTTATGTCTTCTTGATGGATCAGTCCTTTTATCATTAAGTAGTGTCCCTCATTGTCTCTTTTTATGGTTTTTAGTTTAAAGTCTATTTTGTCAGATATAAGAATAGCCACTCCAGCTCGTTTTTCTTTTCTGTTTGCATGGTAAATCTTTTTCCATCCTTTCACTCTTAGTCTGTGTGAATCTTTATGGGTGAGGTGGGTCTCTTGTAGGCAGCATATAGTTGGGTCCTGCTTTTTGATCCAGTCAGCCAGTCTGTGTCTTTTAATTGGGGAATTTAAGCCTTTAACATTAAGAGTTGTTATTGAAAGGTGTTGATTTATTCCTAGCATTTTATTGGTTGTTTGGTTGTCTTAGGTGTCTTTTGTTCCTTGCTTTCTGACTTACTGTTTGGTTTCTTTGTTTGTTGGTTCTTTAGGTTGTAGATAGTGTTTTTGTTAGCTTGTTTTCTCTTCAGGAATGCCATTTTTATTGTACTAGCGGGTTTAGATTTTTCTTAGGTTTTTATGGCAGTGGTAGTTATTTTTCAGGAACCAAACCCAGTACTCCCTTGAGGATTTCTTGTAAGGGTGGTCTTGTGGTAGTGAACTCCCGCAGTTTTTGTTTGTCTGAGAAATATACTATTTGCCCCTCATTTCGGAAGGATAGCCTTGCAGGGTAGAGTATTCTTGGCTGGCAATCTTTGTCTTTTAGTATTTTGAAAATATCATCCCATTCCTTTCTAGCTTTTAGGGTTTGTGATGAAAAGTCTGATGTTAACCTGATTGGGGCTCCCTTATAGGTGATTTGACGCTTCTCTCTTGCAGCTTTTAAGATTCTCTCTTTGTCTCTGAGTTTTGCCAATTTGACTATGACATGTCTTGGAGAAGGCCTTTTTGGGTTGAATACGTTTGGAGATCGTTGAGCTTCCTGGATCTGAAGATCTGTGATTTTTCCTATACCTGGGAAGTTTTCTGCCACTATTTTGTTGAATATGTTTTCAATGGAATCTCCATTTTCCTCCCCTTCTGGAATACCCATGACTCGGATATTTGAGCGCTTGAGGTTGTCTGATATCTCTCTCAGATTTTCTTCCATGTCCTTGATTCTTTTTTCTTTCTTTTTGTCTGCTTGTGTTATTTCAAACAGCCCATCTTCAAGTTCAGAGGTTCTCTCTTCAACTTCGACAAGCCTGCTGGTTAAACTCTCCGTTGTGTTTTTTATTTCGCTGAATAACTTCTTCAGTTCAGCAAGTTCTGCTACATTTTTTTTCAGGACATTGATTTCCTTGTATATTTCCTCTTTCAGATCCTGTATACTTTTCCTCATTTCATCATGATGTCTAGCTGAGTTTTCTTGTATCTCATTCAGTTTCCTTAGAATTATCACTCGAAATTCCTTGTCAGTTATTTCAAGGGCTTCTTGTTCTATAGGATCTAGAGTATGAGATTTATTAACTTTTGGTGGTGTACTTTCTTGATTTTTTGTATTTCTGGTGTCTTTTTTTTGGTGTTTATTCATTGTGGCAGGGGGTTTCACAGTCCACCGGTTTAAGACTAATGACTAACTAGGATGTTGCTGTGGTTGCCAATTTGGTATGGCTCCCACCGTGACTGCTCAGTTGGCCTCTAGTGTCTTATGTGTGTGGTTGCCTCGGGTCTTGGGCTTCTCCGGGGATCCACCTTTCTGGTCAGCTTGTACTCTGCTGGGCTGGTGGATCACGTACCACAGGGTGTGTGATCTCTGTTGAGCTTTCACTTTCTGTACAGGACTTCTCCCCGTTCCGTGTGCTCTGGCCCAGGCTGTTAGATCATGCAGTGGCGACCACACCGGGTGTGTGGTTTCTGTCGAGTCTCCGCCTCCCTGGCCGCACGTCTCCCCCCTCTGTGCACACTGTGCTGGGCTGGGGCGTGTCTTCTGCACCCCTCGTCTATCAGCTGGGCCTTCAAGACCCTGCTCAGCACCGCCTCGCCCAGGAAGTCTACCAGGTTTCTGCTAGGCACAGACGACCGGTCTCTCTGGGTGCCTTTGTAGCACTGTGTAGATCTTTCTCGGGTCTTGTTCACCTTTGTATCCCCCCGGTATAAACCGAGTCTAGTGCCCGCCTGTAGCCTGCTCTCCGGCAGGTTCAAGTGGACCTGGGAACTCTCCTACCACACTATTCCCAACCAGAAATTCGTTAGGCTTTTTTCCAAACTGGTGGTCGCAGAGATGGTATCTGCCTCCCAGTAACAGGAAGTTTACCGGGGCCGGAGTCCAGGGTGTGGTGGAGTGACAGTCGGCCCGCCCGTACTTCCTAGCCCTCCCAAAACTGGTCGGGACGCCCCACACCCCCAGCCCTGCCAGAGAACTGCGGAGGGAGTGGGAGAGGAGGTCGGCCCGCAGGGTCCGGAAAGCCCCGCGCCAGGCCACGCAAATGGGCTCAGTGATGGCCGAGCAGGGCAGAGCTACCCGCACCTGGGAAAATGGAGGCAGCACCGTGGCAATGAGTGGCCTGGTGGTGCAGGCGGGAGCTGCGTGGGCATTCACCCCCCGAACAGAGCTGTGCCAGGGATCACTCACAGTGCTGTGCCAGGTCGGGCGCTCGCTCTGTCTCTGGTTTGTTGCCTTCCGTGTTCTCGGCGCTGCCGCCTCGGGCTGTTCAGTCGCGGCGCCGCTCGGGCGCTCCCAGGAATCTTCTTTAATGCCGGCCTGAAACCTCGAATCCTGAATAGGGCAGCTGGCCGCCTTCAGTGCGGCCCCAGCCTCCGGGATCCTGGCTGCATCCACAGCAGCCCTGGCGCCGTGTTCCCTGTTTCAAGACTCGCTTTTGCAGCTAAGAATCAGTTCTTTTCCTGCTCCACACTTCAAAGCTGTTGCCTGTAAATGAGGCAGCCTCTCCTGCCGGGGGCAAAGTGGCGTTGAGCCCCCACGACCGGCCAGCAGCAGCAGTCCTCCCTTAAGAGCTGGCCAGAGGAAGGTCCACAAGTTTCCCGGCTGCCTGAGGCCCAGTGGCCACCTTTTCCACCTCAGCTACTCCGCGCCAGCCACCGCAGCCGCCGCCATCTTGAAACTCCAACAATCAGCTTTGATAAATATCTTAAGAAATGCTAACATTGCTATTTATCAGGGAAATGAAAAACAAAACCACTGGGATATCATCTCACCCAGTTAGATGGGCTACTGTCAAAAAAGACAGAGAGTAACAAATTCTGGTGAGGATGCAGAAAAGAGGAATACTCCTACACTATTAGTGGGACTGTGAATTAGTAACATCATCATGGAAAACATTATGGAGGTTTCTCAAATATTTATCATATGAACCAGCAATCCCACTACAGGATATATAACCAAAGGTATTGATAGAGGCAAGGATTGTTCAAACTACAAAAGTCAATAGATTTGATACACCACATGGACCAAATTAAGAACAAAAAAATATTTAATTGTCTTGATAGATGCAGAAAAAGCATTTGGCAAAATTTAACATTGCTTCATCATAAAGACTCTTAGCAAATTAGATATAGAAGGAAAGTATCTCAACACAATAAAAGCCATATCTGACAAACCCACTGCCAGTATCATCCTAAGGACAAGAATACAAGATGCCCATGATTGCCATTCCTATTTAACATGGTATAGGAAGTAATACCCTGAACAATCAGGCAAAAGAAATAAAGAACATCTACATTTGAAAAGACAAACTGAAACTGTCTCTATTTGCAGATGACATGATCTTATATAGAAAAAAAGCTAAAGGCTCTATCAAAAAACTCTTAGAGCTCATAAAAGACTTCAGTAATGTTCCAAGATATAAAATCAACATGCAAAAATCACTAGCATTTTTGTACTCCAGTAACAAACTAGCAGAAAAAGAAATGAATAAAGGAAGCCCATTTAACCTAGTCTCAAAAAAACGAAATACCTAGGAATCAATTTAACCAAAGAGATGAAAGAACTCTACAACGAAAACTACAAACTACTGCTGAAAGAAATTAAAGAGGACATCAAAAGATGAAAAGACATTCCATGCTCTTGGATTGGAAGAAGTAACATGGTAAAAATGTCCATACTACCCAAATTGATCTATAGGCTCAAGACAATCCCCATCAAAATACCAATGACGTTCTTCACAGAAATAGAAAAAACAATCCTAACACTTATGTGGAACAAAAAAAGACCTTCAATAGCCAAAGCAATTCTGAACAACAGAAAAGTAAAACTGGGGGCATTACAATAGTTTACTTCAACCTATACTCCAAAGCTATAGTAACAAAAAAAGCATGGTACTGACATAAATACAGACAGACCAGTGGAACAGAATAGAGAACCCAGAAATTAACCCACATACTTACAGCTCACTGATCTTGGACAAAGGCAACCAGAACATGCATTGGGGAAAAGACTGCCTTTTCAATAAGTGGTGCTGTGAAAACTGCAAATCCATATGTGGAAAAATGAAACTAGACTTGTTTCTGTTTCTGTGAAGAATGACATTGGGATTTTTACATGGATTGCATTAAATCTGTAGATTGCTTTTGGTGGTATGATCAATTTAACAATACTAATTTTTCTAAATCATGCACACAGGATACCTTTCCATTTATTTGTGTCTTATTCAATTTCTTCCATTAACGTTTTATAGCTGCCAGTACACAAATATTTCACTTTTTAAAATTTACCCCTAAGTATTTTGGGTTTTGTGCTATTATAAAGATAATTGTTTTCTTAATTTCTCTTTTGTACAGTTCATTTTTAATGTGTAGAATCACTACTGATTTTTGTAAGGTGATTTTTTGTCCTGAAAGTTTACTGTATTTATCAGTTCTAATAGTTTATGGTGAGGTCTTTGGGATTTTCTGTATATAATATAAAGTGGTCAGCAATGAAAGAAAATTTCACTTCATCCTTTTTATTTGGATGCCTTTTATGTTGAACAGAAGTGGTGAGACTGGGCATTTTTGTCTTTTTCCTGATTTTAGAGGAAAAGCCTGCAACTTTTTACTATTGAGTATAATGTCAGGTGAGGGCTTGTAATTTATGGTCTTTATTGTGTTAAGTTATTTTCCTTTTATGCCTAATATGTTGTGAGATTTTATCATGAAAAGATGTTGAATTTTGTAAAATATTTTGTCTACATCTTTTGAGATG
Organism: Cynocephalus volans; assembly: GCF_027409185.1. Taxonomy (NCBI): domain Eukaryota; kingdom Metazoa; phylum Chordata; class Mammalia; order Dermoptera; family Cynocephalidae; genus Cynocephalus; species Cynocephalus volans. The sequence continues at coordinate 154,710,848 of NC_084463.1, forward strand.
ATAATGTGGTTTTTGTCTTTCATTCTGTTAATGTGGTAGATCACATTTGTTGATTTGTGTATGTTGAACCAAAATTGCATCCCAGTAATAAATCCTACTTGAACATGGTGAATCATCCTTTTAATGAACTTCTGAATATATTTCACTAGAATTTTGTTGAGGAAATTTGCATCTATGTTCATCACTGATATTGGCCTTTAGTTTTCTTTATTTGTGTCTTTTTTCTCTGGTATCAGGGGTGATCTTGTCTTGTAAAATCAGTTTGAGTGTATTCTCTTCTCTTTGACTTTTTGGAATATTTTGAGAAAATTTGGTATTACTTAAAAACATTATGGATGCTTCTCAAATAACTATAGATAGAAATTCCATGTAATCTGCAATCCCACTTCTAGGTAAATTTACAAAAGTGCACAAATCATCATGTTGTAGAGATACCTGTACTTCCATGTGCAATACAGTTCTGTTTATACTGGCCAAGATACAGAGCCAACCTAAATATCCAAAGATGGGTGACTGGATAAGGAAAATGTGGTATACATACATACTGGAATATTACTCGCCATAAAAAAGAATGAAATTCTGCCATTCATAGCAATATGTATGAGCTTGCAGAAAATTACGTTTAGTAATTAAACATAATTGGTTGATGTTTAAAAATAAGCCAGGCCTAGAAAGGGAAATACCTCATGTCCTCATTCACAAGAGGGAGCTATGAAAGAAAGAAAGACCACAATAAAATGTTGAAATTCCAGAAGGAGAGAATAGACCTATAGTTAATAGAGGTGGAAAGGGGGGAGCAGGGCTAGGGAATAACTGGGTGAGGGACACAAAGTATAATTTTTGTTTCTAATAATGAACATGCTAATAAAATTGATTTGATCATCATATATTGTGCACAAATTCTGATAGTAAATTCTGTAGCCCATATATTAGTATAAAAAATTATGTTTCAATTCAAAAAATAAACTAAAAAATATATTTAATAATTATATATTTAATTTTATGCACAGATTGGTTTTGCTTTTATTGGAACTTATTAAAATGAAGTAACAAATTCTGTGAAGAAAAGATTAGGATGAATGGCATCCTGGGTTCTTGTCATTTGTCTACAAATGGTATCTAGCAGCATCTCTGTTTTGAAAAACATAATCACTTTTAGGGATTAATCTACCTGTATTCTAATAAAAAAACACCTGACTTTCTAAATGGTATTTAATGTTGGTGGCACTGCATGAGACAGATCTTTTAGTGGGGGCAACTAAACACAATGGCACCAATAATCACGGAAGCCAGATTCACACTTTTCTTTACATAGTCGTTCTTGTGTTCTGAAAAGGTCAGTTACACGTTCTTATTTCCCTCTTTCTTATGGTGATAATACACGCTGCCCAAATGTTCTTCTTACTAAAGTAAATGCACCGCCTCTTTATCACCCTTTTGAGGGCCTCTTTGATCACCTTGTTTCTCAGACTATAGATCAGAGGGTTTAACATGGGGACAAAGATAATATAGAAAACGGACAGCACCTTGTGCTTCATGGCATGGCCAGAGCCAGGATTCATGTACACAGAGAGGGCCGTGCCATAGTACAGTATCACAGTGGCCAGGTGGGAGGCACAGGTGTTCAAGGCCTTGGCACTTCCTTTGTCTGAGGATATTTTCAGGATGGAAGCTACAATGAAACCATAGGATAAGAGGATAACAAGCAAAGAACCCAAACCCACAGAAATAGCTACAAGAAAAACAGTCATTTGACAGATGAAGGGATTGGAGCAAGACAAAGAAATAACCTGAGGTACATCACAGAAGAAATGTTGAATGATATTTGGCCCACAGTAGAAGAGATGAAAGCAAGAGACTGTTTCAACTAAGCTGCTAAGAAAACCACTCCCATAGGCCACAGCAATTAACTTCCAACAGCGGCCAGGGACCATGATGGCTGAGTACTGCAGAGGGCTACCGATGGCAACATACCGGTCATAGGCCATGGTGGCCAAGAGGCAGCACTCAGCCAGACTCATGCAGGCAATGACAAAATACTGAATGGCACAGGCCATGAAGGAAATTGTTTTCTCATCTCTTAAGAAGTCTGAGAGCATCCTTGGACTGATGGAAGTTGAACAGCAGATGTCTATAAATGACAGGGAACTGAGAAAAAGGTACATGGGTGTGTGCAGGTTAGAGTTGATCTTGATGAGAATGATAAGACCCAGGTTCCAGATCAGAGTCACAAGGTAGATGCCCAGAAAGACTGGAAAGAGGATGAGCTGCAGCTCTTTTTCATCTGAAAGTCCCAGGAGAATAAACATGGCCACAGAGGTGTGGTTTCCGTCCCCTTCCATAGATCTGCTTGATGCTATCTGCTGCAAAAAATGTGAGAGAAGGAAATGGTCTTATTCTCAGAAATGAAAAAAGAAATACAGTTAATTTATTTTCAGTCTGCTGGCAAAATATACAACCTTAAATCATCAAGGTTGAGTGAGTTTGTGCTATTCATGTATGTTCACCAAACATAACTAAAAAGTCCTCTTTAATAAATATTATTATTCTGTCTATGTTGACAAAAGACTCTAAATCATCATTAGTATGATAACACCTAAAATATATTAATTTTGTTTTCTCATGCCAGATTTTGCAAATATATGAGACTTTTGAGATAGGCCAAATGAGGAAAATAGCGTCATTTCTCTATACTGTCAAATAGGACTATTCTCAGGCATGAATGTGTTATTCACTCCATGCTTAGAGACACTCCTGAAATATGCTGGGCCTCCTGTGTATAATGAGGATACTGTTTAAAATATCTTTAGGTGAACTTTAAAATATCTTTGAGAACTTACATTCAATTAATGGAAAATCGAGGAGTATTGATAATTCTATAACTGCATTTCTGCTGTCAGAAACCCTGGAGAGATGAAAGAATAATGTAGGAGGAGGGTGGAAAAAGTCACACACCAAGAAGCAGCTTGGAAATGGATGTGACTTAACCAACTTAACGACTCCAGGAAAGCCCCTGAGAAATTAAACAATAGATTGTTGAAAGATCCATAATGTTCCTTCCTTGCATGTGTGTATTTTCCTTTTCTCAAATCAGAGATATTAATGAGGTATATTTTCTAAGACAGAGATTCTTAATCTTCTTTCAGTCAGTGACACTTTTTAAAAATTTTTTTATTTTATTTTGTCAATATACAATGTGGTTGATTATTGTGGCACATTACCGAAATCTCCCTCTCTCCTCCCTCATTTTTTCTTTTTCTCTGTCTCCCATCTAAATCTGAGAGAACTGTGCATATTCCTATCTGATTTTGTGAGGCAGATTTTTTCTATTCTTTCCAAGAGTGTTACCTTTTGGGAGTCTCTGTTTCAGTGGTGTGAGGGTTTGTCTCTTATCCAGACACACACACTGTTTTTTCACCTACCCCATATACACATGTCCATTAAAACCCAGACCTTAGGCCATCAGGGTTTAGTAGATCCCTCCTGGGAAAATGCCGGCCCCAGTTCACTACCTTCTAGGGTTTGTGTTTTCTTGTCAGCTTTGTACTTTCACAAATTTCTTTGCATTTGAGCTGGTTGAGCCATTAAAAAATGTATTTTAGATTTTACCCAGCTTTCTTTGTGCTTATTTATTTTTTAAAATATAATGTATAATACATAGAACTCAGGTACAAAGTTGATGTCCAATAGTTGTATACAGTGTGTGATGTTACATTGAGATAGTTATCTTTTTCATCATTATAACGTGTAATCATTCTTTTTGTCAATTAACCAATTTCTTCCTTTCTTAGTGGTTTCTGTGAATATATACTTCACCATATTCCCAGAAACATGTCTACAAACAATAGTTTTTATACAAGTCTTGCTTATTCCAGCTTATCACTGGCCAGTTTTTTTCTAAAAATCCTAAGCTTTTTGATTTCCTTTTATGTTTTGCTCCTTACATGATAAAGTTGCCTTGAAAGCAAGGCATGCAATCTAGCTATTAGATACCTAACATTTATTGAGTGCATACTCTATGCCAGTTACTGTTCTGAATCTTGTTACATTTCATCTCATTTTAATACGGCCGACAGCCCTATGAGTAGTGTACTCTTCTGCTTTTAATGATAAGAAGACTGTGGGTCAGAGTAGTAAATAGCCCAAGATTACATAACCCATAAAGGACAGAACTGGGATTCAAATCCAGATGCTCTAGCTCCAGAACCACATATTAAAATAGTGTTCTCCACTGCCTCACTAAAATGTATTAATTGTTGCATTGATCTTATTGTTAACCAATATAGAGTGCAAAGCACTATACTTGGTGGTTTGCATGAGGCAAATGATCTCATAAAGAGCCTGTATCCCAGTAAGATGAGAAATATGCCCATCGAGGCATAATACAGCAAGAGAAGTTGTGCAACATGACAAAGACGGAGATAAAATCCTGTGGGTGATCACAAACTGAATGTAGGCAGGAAGTTAGAAACCAAAAAAAGGCTTCCGCACATTCTTTGCAAAAATTTCTCAAAGGGCCTCTAAAACGGCAGAATCTATTTCAGAGACATTATACTACAAATGAACATGCTAAGAACAGCATAATTGAACATGCTGTCAATAACATAATCACAATATTTCTTCACATAGATACTCTTTCAGGAAATGAACAGAATATCAATAATGCTGACAGCTTGCCAAGGAAGTGAGACAAATTGAAGGAGTATTCATCTCCTTTCTGGAAAAAAAATAATGAGGTTTTGAAATGTTTTGCAAAACATGCTGGTGTAACTGAGAGACAGGAGAATCTCGGCATTTAGAAGGTTAGCACTGAAAAGCTTGTTCTTACAGATGCCTAAGAGACAGAATTACTGGAGCACAGCTTGCCATACTCAAAGAACTGTGTTAATCATGTGATACTGTTGAGAATCTTTTAGGGACCTTTTAATTGTCAATTTTTTTCTAACCATCCCGCATTCTACAAGTTCTAATTTAAACCTTATTTTTGGTTGCCTATTATTTATTAAGCTTTATTCTTCTGTTTTGGATAAAATTTATATCAGGATAAATTTTATCTTGGCTCTCTTTCTTCAGCTTTTCCTCACACCAATCTTGGTATAATTTATTCCTTCTCCCCATGCTTACCTCAATTTAATCTTGTTTAGGAAATGAAAAAAAGAAGAATATGGAAAGACAGCATGAAAAAGTGGCCCCTTTGATATGCTCCTTTCCTTTAAGATATTTCGTCTGCAGCCCTTCCTTAAATTTACTTACCTGACTTTGAAAAGTTCATGGTGTTGTAGGCCAGCAAACAAAATCTGACGAGTTCTGTCTATCAGAAACATTGTGGACTGGATTAGTCTCAGAAGACCAAGTATTACATTCATTATTCGCTAGTGGTCCCTCTCTTCCTTTAGAACCTGATACATTCATAAAAAGTTGTTTTGGATACACTCAATTCAAGAACAATACCCTCCAGGGAGTTCTATACATGGCTCAAGTTTAACTTTTTAAATGAAACTAATCAGTTAGTACAGGCCCCTTGGAGATAACCCACAACCCTTCTTCTAGGTCTATGTTGTCTCACTTTTTACATCAATCAAATGAGTCAAAGGTTTTCCAACCCCCAGCCCTGCTGCTTTTTGCTGAAGTGTATTGACACAGCCTGCATATTTAGGTCATCCCTCTACAGATTTGGTTTCCAAGCTGGAAAAGCTGTCATGGAAGCAAAAAGGCTATAACCATGGACAAGGCAACTACTCCTCCTACCCCAACTTCTACACTTCCCCATTCATCAGCCATGTGGCATGCAGGTGGTTCTACAACTCAGGGTCTCACGGGGGCTACGGCGGAGGTTCTGGGTGTGGCACCTCATACCAAGGCAAAGAAGAAGGCTTCTCATCACAGTCCAAGTACAACGATCCCAGGTCTGGCCAGAATTACAGCTGTCCTACCAAGTCTAACCAGTCCTAACCCGGCAGGTACTACAGAAATGCAGGCCACAGCATAAACTGCCAATATAAATAATGACCCCCACGGGACAAAGATTTGTATCTTCTGAACTTACTCCTCCCCATGGAAAGATTCAGTTTTATTTACCATGGTTAACATATCAGCCAGGCCGTCCAGGTCCCCACACTCACCCAATCCATATTGCCCTGTTGTGAGGTGCAGCAAGTCACTCACTGACCTGTCCTGTGACACATATTTACACATGTTTGTGACTCCGTGTCTTCAATTGTTTCTTAATTATCATTACAAATTTGGGTAGGGTTTTTGAGTTCTTGCAGTTCAATATCCATCGATCTGTCTACATTTGGTGTTAGAGTCAACTCACATTGTCTTTAAATAGTTAGGGAAAGGATAAATCATCTGTTAATGTTTTCATAAAGTGAGTTAAATGAGCTTTCTGAATTTAAAAATAATAAACAAATAAGCCATAATGGAAGAGGGCCAGTCATGAAACTTAGACATCAAGGATAATGATGCTGAGCTATTTGTAAATCCATGATATTCTGCCTGAATCCTAGGCCCTTGACATTCCTTAGAGCAGAGTCTCTAGTGACTCACCTAAGAGTTCTGAGAAAGATTTCCTCTCCTGTGATCCAACTCCTTTTACTATGTGGTGTATCCAGGTGTTCAAACTGGCCAACAGATATTTCAGCTCTGGCTTCTGAGAGTGTTTCACTCCATCAGTACTCTGCGAGGAGAACACCTATTTTGGCAATGTTTGACTCACTCACCTCCTTCAGAAATCATCCAGCTATAGAAGAAGAGGGATTTAAATGCTTATGAGCCTTCTCTATCACATCTAAGAGAGGACTTGGGAGTACAACCCACAACAAAGAAGGTGCAATTAAAACCATGCGATCTGTAAATAACTTCCCTCCTGGGTGATAGAATGGAGACCAACTCTATTAATTGGTCCCTTGATTAATCTCTAAGATTTTTTCTTAAGAGTATTAATCTTTGGAAGTATTTTTATATCTATGTCACCGTAGCATGGGGACAATGCTCAGAGATCCCTGTCTGGAAGAAACATCAGGAAGCAGCAAACTGTTGGCAACCTTGAGTTAGACTCTCTGCAGAAGATAGTTTTTCTAATTTCTACTTTCTTAATCTTAACTAGTTTTTTTTCTTTCTTTCCTTTTGTTTTCTTTTTTATTTAGATGAGATTCCTTGGATGAATCATGTTCAGAAGGTTCTTGCAAAGATGTGTTTTTAGGAAGGAGACAAAGAAACAGGTCCCTTCTTCTCTCCCATGACTCTAGCTCCTTCATTTAAAGTAACAAAAGAGTAGGAGAGAAAGAAAGAATGAGCATATAAAGCAGGGCAGAGACAAAGAGGAAAAGAGGAAGAACTAGGAAAATTGTGTAGGAAACTTTCAAAAAATAAATAGTATTAAATTTCACTAAAACAAACACCAAGAAAGAACCCTTCCACCTCCCCCCACTCTACCTCAATATTTTCTCTCTGCAGATTGAACGCAGTGAGGAGCAGTTCTAGTTTTGTAGCCCAAGACAATAACAGTGATTAAGCCCATGTCCTGTGTTCCCTCAAGGTCTGGCTTTACTTTTAGAAGGAAAATAGACACTAAATGGGAAGAATATCTAAGAGAAACTACCAAAAACTTAAGTGCCTTTAAACAGCATAAATTAGTTATCTAACACTGTTGTAAGTTAGATGTAGGTCTTGCTTGTCTAAAATCACTTAAATCTCTTAACTGTTATATTTTGATTTGTGTCTTCACCTTTTTCAATGCTTTTATTTTGTTTGGGTGACATTTTTAGTTGTTTTCTTTTCTTTTGATTTTATTGTTGAAGTTCTCCTGATCACACTTCAGCTCACATTCACTTCATGCTCTTTAATCTATTAATAGAGGAGATCAGTAGAGAATCAAAGCTTCTCCTCACTAACTTCCAGACAAGACCCTTTAATCTGATATCATCAGTACAACAACTTTAGAAATGTCTCAAATTTCCTGGCATTTCAGACCACAATGGAACAAAATTAGATATTAACAAACAGGCTTAGGAAACTGTGAAGATTCACAGAAATTAAACAACATGCCCCTGAATGACAAATGAGTGAAAGAAGTAATAAAGCAGGAAATCAAATAAATTATTGGACCGGTTGTGTGGCTCACTTGGTAGAGTGCGGCACTGGTAGCACCAAGGCCACGGGTTCAGATCCTATATAGGGATGGCCAGTGCACTCACTGGCTGAGCACGGTGCAGACAACAGTGATCCACGGGTATGATCCCCTTACCGGTCAAAAAAAAAAAATTATTGAAACAGATAGAAAACACAAGCAATCTACCAAAAGCTATAGGGTATTGCAAAAGGAGTACTAAGATGGAAGTTTGTTGCAATAAATGCTTACATCAAAGAATAAAATGACTTCAAATAAACAGCTTAATGTCACACCTAAAAGAAATAGAAAAAGAGGAAAAATCCAATCCAACAACTAATAGATGAAAAGTCATAATTAAGTTCAGAGCAGAACTAAATAAAATAGACAACAAGACTGATGCAAAAATATCAACAGAGCACAGTGTTTTTTGTGTGTGTGTGTGAAGATAAATAAAATAGACATCCTCCATTGGCAGCTCAAGCCACCAACAGTGATTAAGCCCATCCACTGTTTTGTAACTAAAAACAAGAGAAAGGAACTAAATAACAAACATCAGAAATGAATAAGGAGACATTACAAGTGATACCACAGAAATATAAAGAATCATTAGAGACTATTATGAACAACTATATACCAACAAATTTGAAAATCTTTAGGAAATGGATACATTTCTGGACACATAAAAATATCAAGAATGAACCAAAAGGATATTAAAAACCTGAACAGGTTAACTAACAAGAAGCAATCTGCAAGCAGTAAACAGCAGTCTCCCAACAAAAAAAAGCCAGGACCAGATGGCTTCACTGCTGAATTCTACAAAAGCTTTGAACAGGGATTAATACTAATTTTTTCAAACTATTCCAAAAAATTGAAACAGAGGCCAATCTCCCAAATTCATTCCATGAGGTCACCCTCACCCTCAAAATCAGACAACAGCAACAAAAAGTTACAGACAAATATCCTTGAGGAACATAGGTGCAAAACTCCTTAACAAAGTATTAAAAAATAGAATACAAAAGCACATCAAAAAAGATTATACACCATGATTAATTACAATTCATCCCAGGGATGCATGGATGGCTCAACATATGCAAATTAACAAATATGATACACCACATACACAAAATCAAGGACAAAAACTATAGGATGATCTCAATAGGCACAGAAAAAGGGTTTGATGAAATTCAGCATCCCTTCCTAATAAAGACTCTCATCAAATTAGGTATAGAAGGTAGGTATAGCTCAACAAAATAAAAGCCATATATGAAAATCCCACCTCCAACATAATCCTTAATGGGAAAAAGCTTAAATATTTTCCTGTAATAACAAGCATAAGACAAGAATGCCCACTCTCACCACTCCTTTTCAACATGGTATTGGTAGTATTGGCCAAAGCACTCAGAGAAGAAAAAGAAATAAACAGCATTGAAATAGGAAAAGACAAAGTCAAATTGTCCCTGTTTGCCGATGACATCATCCTCTATATAGAAAAACCTACAAACTCTAGCAGAAAACTCCTAGAGCTAATAAACAAATTCAGTAAAGTTGCAGGACACATAATCAATGTTCAAAAATCAGTAGCATTTTTACATAACAAAAATAAACAAGCATAAAAGGAAATCAAGAAAACTAACCCATTCACATTAGCTAACAAAAGAATAAAATGCACAGGAATCAATTTACCAATGAGGTAAAAGATCACTGCAATGAGGACAGCAAAACCCTGCTGAAAAAATTAAAGAGGACACCAAAAGATGGAAAGAATTTCCATGTTCATGGGTTGAAAGAATTAACATTGTGAAAATGTCCATACTGCCTAAAGTGATCTAAAGATTCAATGCAATCCCCTTAATGTGGATACCAATGATATTGTTCATAGAAATAGAAAAAACAATCCTAAAATTAATATGGAACACCAAAAGGACACCGAGTAGCCAAAGCAATCCTGAGCAACAAAGTAAATAAATAAAGCCAGAGACATTCCATTTCTTGACTTCAAACTATCCTACACAGCTATACTAACCAAAACAGCATGGTACTGGCATAAATACAGATATGTAGACCTATGGAACATAATAGAGAATCCAGAAACCAAACCTCACATGTACAACAACAATTTCTTGAAATTAATGAAAATACAGAGACATCATACCAAAACCTGTGGGATACTGCAAAAGCAGAACTAAGAGACAAATTTATTGCAACAATTGCTTACATCAAAGGAATGGAAGGACTTCAAATGAATGACCTAACACTATGCCTCAAAGAACTTGAAAAACAACAACAATCCAAACCTAAATGTAGTGGACAGAAAGAAATAATTAAGATTAGAGCAGAACTAAATGAAATAGAGACCCCCCCCCCCAAAATAGAAAAAATCAGCAAGGCAAAAACTTAGTTTTTCGAGAAGCAAAATAAAATAGACAAACCATTAGCTAGGTTAACAAAAAAAAGAGAGAAGACTCAAATAACAAAAATCAGAAATTAACAGGGAGACATTACAACCAATACAACAGAAATACAAAGAATCATTAGAGACTATTATAAACAACTGTATGACAACACATATGAAAATCTGGAAGATAAGGATAAGTTTCTAGACACATACAAACTACACAGACTGAACCAAGAAGACATAGCAAACCTGAACAGACAAATAACAAGCCACAGAACTGTATCAGTAGTCAGCAATCTTCCAACAAAGAAAAATCTGGGACCAGATGGCTTTAAAACTGAATTCTATCAAACTTTTAAAAAGGAGTTAATATCAATTCTCCTAAACTATTCAAAATAATTGAAACAGAAGCTTCTCTACCAAACTCATTCTAAGAGGCCAACATAAGTCTGATACCAAAACCAGATAAAGACACAAAAAAATGAAAGCTACAGGCCAATATCCTTGATGAAACTTCATGCAAAAATTCTCAACAAAATATTAGCAATCAGAATACACCAACACATTAAAAAATTATACACTATGATCAAGGAGGATTCATCCCAGGGATTCAAGGATGGTTCAATGTACAAAAGTTAATAAATGTGATACATCACATCAACAAACTCAAGGTCAAGGACCATATGATTATCTCAATAGACACTGAAAAAGCATTTGACAAAATTCAACATCCCTTCATAATAAAGACTCTTAACAAATTAGGTATAAAAGGAAAGTACCTCAATGCAATAATAACCATTTATGACAAGCCCACTGCCAGTATCATTCTGAATGGGGAAAAACTGAGGGCCTTTCCCTGAAGAACAGGAACAAGACAAGGATGCCCACTCTCACCAGTTTTATTACATAGTACTGGAGGTACTAGCCAGAGCAATCAGGCAAGAGAAAGAAATAAAGGGAATCCAGTGTGGAAAAGACAAAGTTGAAGTGTCTCTATTTGCAGATAGCATGACACTATATATACAAAAACCTAAAGACTCTATCAAAAGACTCCTAGAGCTGGTTAATAACATCAGTAACATTGTAGGTTACAAAATAAATGCCCCCAAATCAGTTGCATTTATATACTCAAATAATGAACTATCAGAAAGAGAAATAAAGAAAGTAAGCCCATTGATAATTGTCACAAAAAAATTAAATACTTAGGGATCATTTTAACCAAGGATGAAAGATCTCTACAATAAGAACTGCAAACTGCTTCTGAAAGAAATTACAGACACAAAAAGATGGAAAGATATTATATGCTCTTGGATTGGAAGAATTAACATTGTGAAAATGTCTGTACTACCCAAAGTGATCTACAGATTTGATGCAATCCCCATCAAAATACCAATGACATTCTTCAAAGAAATGGAAAAACAATCTTAACTTTCATATGGAAACAGGGAAGACCCCAAACAGCCAAAGCAATCCTCAGCAAAAGAGATAAAGGTGGAGGCATAACACTACCTGAATTCAAATTATACTACAAAGCTATAGTAACCAAAACAGCATGGTATTGGCATAAAAATAGACAGACCAGTGGAGCATAATTGATAACCCAGAAATCATCCCTCAGGCTTATAGCCATTTGACATTGGACAAAGGCAACAAAAATCTACATTGCAGAAAAGATGGCCTCTTCAACAAGTGGTGCTAGGAAAATTGGATATCATATGCAGAAGAATGAAACTAGATGTGCATCTCTCACCATATGCTAAAATCAATTCAAAATGGATTAAAGACCTAAGCATAAAACCTGAAACTGTAAAATTACTAAGGGAAAATATAGGTGAAACACTTCAGCAACTAGGTCTCAGCACAGACTTTATGAACATGAGCCCAAAAGCACAAGGAGCAAAAGAAAAAATAAACAAATAGGATTATATCAAACTCAAAAGCTTCTGCACAGCAAAGGAAACAATCAGGAGAGTGAAATGAAAATCTACAGAGTGGGAGAAAATTTTGGCTAACTATGCATCTGACAAGGGATTAATATCCATAATATACAAGGAATTCAAGCAATTACCCAGGAAAAGCACAAATAACCCAAGTAAAAACTGAGCAAAGGAGCTGAATAGATATTTTTCAAAGGAAGGCATACAAATGGCCAACAGGTACATGAAAAAATGTTCAACATCACTAGTCATCAGGGAAATGCAAATTAAAACTACATTGAGATACCACCTCACCCCAGTTAGACTGGCTATAATCAAAATGATGGTGAATGACAAATGCAGGTGAGGGTGTAGAGTTAAGGGAATGCTCCTGCACTGTTGGTGGGACTGTAAATTAGTACAACTATTATGGAAAACAGTATGGAGGTTTCTCAAACAACTACAAATAGTTCTTCCGTACAATCCAGCAATCCCTCTCTGGGTATATACCCAGAGGAATGGAAACCATCATGTCAAAGGGATACCTACACTCCCACATTCATCGCAGTTCTGTTTACAATAGCCAAGACATAGAAACAACCTAAATGTCCATCAATGGATGATTGGATAAGGAAACTGTGGTATATATACACCATGGAATGCTACTCTGCCATAAAAAAAAGAATGAAATACTCCCATTTGCAACAACATTGATAAGCCTAGAGAAACTTATGTTGAGTTAAATAAGCAAAGCACAGAGGGATAAATACCACATGTACTTACTTATAAGTAGAGCTAAGAGAGAAAGAAGGAAGGAAAGACCACAGTGGTGTGTTGGACTTGCAGAGGGAGAGAACATAACTAGGGATACAAAGTAGAGTTGGAGAAAGGGGGAGGGGGAGGGAGGTTGGGGATAATTTGGTTGGGGACACCGAGTACAAATGCAATTTGTGATAATGGGCTTGCCACCAGTACGGATCTGGCCTTCCCAGCTAGGGCACAAGGGGGGACGATCAGCGTTGTATCTCATGAGTATTCATAACTAATGAAAAAAGAAGATAAAACAGAGATAAGAACAGGTAAAAATTTTTTAAAAGATTCCGTTGCATTCCTGTAATAAATAATAATTGGTCATGTTGGATAATTATTTTTCCACATATTTTTTGCTCGTATTTTGTTAAGTTTTTTCTTTTTTTTTCATATATCTTAATAAAGATCATTAGTCTGCAAGAAAAAAAAAAAAGAGCGAAATCCTGTTATTTACAGCAACATAGATGGAACTGGAGACCATTTTGCTAAGTAAAGCAAACCAGGAACAGAAAGACAAATCCGCATGATCTCACTCATTTGTGGAATCTAAAAAAAGAAACAACTACAACAAAAAAAAGTCCTGAAATCATAGAAGTAGAGAGTTGAATTGTGGTTGCCAGAAGCCAGGAAGGGGAAAAGAGAAGGCAGAATGGGGACAGTTTGGTTACCGGGTACAAAATTACAGCAAGGTAAGAGAAACATATTCTAGTGTTCCATTACACAGTAAGATGACTATACTCATGGTCAGCAGCAATACCGGGGGTCTTCAAAAAGTCCATGGAGGGCTGACCCCGTGGCTCACTCGGGAGAGTGTGGCACTGGGAGCGCAGCAGCAGTCCTGCCGCGGATTCGGATCCTATATAGGGATGGCCGGTGCGCTCACTGGTTGAGCGCGGTGCGGATGACACCAAGCCAAGGGTTGTGATCCCCTTACCGGTCACACACACACACACACACACACACACACACACACACACACACACACACACACACACACACACAAAGTCCATGGAAATGTTCATATCCTCTTTTAATTCCATTTTTTCCATGAACTTGTTGAAGTACCCTCATATACTGTGTATTTCAACATAGCTTGAAGAGAAGCTTTTGGATGTTCTCACCACAAGGAAATGATAAATCTGAGGTGATGGATAAGCCAAATATCCTAATTAGATTATTATACCTTGTATGCATATATAGAAACATCTCATTATTCCTCATAAAAATGAACAATTATTATGTCAGTGAAAAATAAAAAATCGTAAATAAATGAAAAAGAAAGGTCTCTACAAAAATTTATTTTCCATTTTTATATAATTTAATTTCATTCATTATTTTATTTTACATTTCATTGGAATGTAAATTAATGCTTTACAATTAAAAATAACTAAGAGAAATAAAGAAATAGGTGAAGAAAAGAATAAGGCTGTGTGGCATCCTAGTGATCCTGGAGGAGCGGGTCTGAGTAGGCCCAGTGGGTGGCCTCAACCCAGCCTGTCCTCTTCCAGGTTCTAGACTTCACCACAGGAAAAAATTCAAAAGCAAAGTAGCAATAGAAAGTGAGAATACTCTATTGTGTATCCTTCTAGGCATTCTTTAGATCAGTGTTTTTCAAACTTCAGGATGCTGCTCATGGGTGGACTGGGAAGTTAATTTAGTGAGTTACAGCTAGCATTAAAAAAAAAAAGGAAATACGCTAGTATAAAGTGGAAAACATTGTATAGCATTGCACACAGAAAGGATAACTATTAGTCTGTGAAAATATTTTAAGTACTTTTATATATGCAGTTGTGTATTGGACCAAGATGTACAATGTACTTATTAATGTGGATCATGTAAATGTTTGAGGTGATGGATATGCTCATTACCCTATTTTGATCATTAAACAATATATACATGTATCAAAACATCACCTTGTACCCCATAAGTATGTACAATTATTATGCCAATTAAAAATAAAACTAAAGAAAATAAAGTCAATCACGTAAAGAAGAAGAAAAAAAAAAGAATATGTTTAATGTAGGAAATAGGAGGTACAGATTTCACAGAGACTGTGGCTTAGTTTCAGAGACTGAGCAGGGCCTACACCAAATTTAACCCAAAAGTAAGAAATACACTCTTAAAGTTCAGTGGAATGCAGGCTAGCTCAAGAAAGTGAGCAGCCATCTGCTAAAAGTAAGCTTAACACAAAAGTAAAGCATACGATCTCTTAGATTTTGTTCTTGTTTTATTTCCTTTGTTCTTCTCTACCTGGGTTATTTTGAAAAGACCATATTCAAGATCAGAAATACTTTCTTCTTCTTGCTCTAGCCTGCTGTTTTAATTCCCAGTTGTGTTTTTTATTTCATTGAATGAAGATTCAGCTCCAGTATCTCTGATATATTCTTTTTCAAAGCATTAATCTGTTTGTACATTTTCTCCTTTAGATCTTGGATACTTTTTCTCATTTTGTTGTGTCATCTGAGTACTCCTGTATCTCATTGAGTTTCCTTAAGAATGTTGCTCAGAATTCCTTTTCAATCATTTCTAAGACTTCCTGCTCTATATGGTCTGATACTTGAGAAATATTATATTCCTCTGGTAGTGTCATATTTTCTTGGCTGTTTTCTTTTTTCATATCTCTAGCACCTTTACATTGGTGTCTAGTCATTCGGTAGAGCAGTTGCTTGTTCTAGTACTCCAGAGTGGGCTTTGATGAGAGGGGGTTCCTCTTGTAGATGTATTTCATGACTATCAGCGAGTGGAGTGTTTGAGCATTGGTTCTAGGTAGATACAGTAACATAGAACAAAAAATGAATAAAATAAAGCCAGAGGCATAACAGTTCCTGGCTCAAATTATACTAAAAGCTACAGTAACCAAAACAGCGTGGTACTGGCATAAAAAGAGACACATGCACCAATGGAACAAAATAGAGAACTCCAGAATTAACCCACATACTTACAGCCAGTTGATATTTGATGAAAAGCACCAAGAGCACACACAGTTGGGAAAAGACTACCTCTTCAATAAATAGTGCTGGGAAACCTAGACAACCACACGTAGAAGAATGAAACTTGACCCGTACCTCTCACCATATACCAAAAACAACTCAAAATGGATTAAAGACTTAAATATGTATACTAAACCTATAAAATCTTAAAAGAAAACATAGGGGAAACACTTTAGTAAGAAGGAATGGGCAAAGACTTTAGGAATATGACCCCAAAAGCAGAGACAACAACAACAAAAATAAACAAATGGCATTATATCAAACTACAAAGCTTCTGCACAGCAAAAGAAACAATTAATGGAGCAAAAAGACAACCTACAGAGTGGAGAAAATATTTACAAACTATTCATCTGACAAAGGATTAATATCCAGAATATACAAGGAACTCAAACAACTTAACAGTAAAGTGGGGAGAGGGAGGGGGTTAAGGGAGGAATTGGTAAAGGGCCACAAAAATTAATTACAATGCGTAGTGTGAAATACAGTAATTTTCTTGATTTGAACATCACATATTGCTCACTGGTATTAAATGCTGTACCTCACACATATGTGCAATTATATCCCTAAAAAGAAAAATCAATAAAAAAAAAAAAAAGGAAAACATACAAACTTCAGCTAGAAAAATGCAGGTTGGCCCCAGGAAAGTGAGCAATAACTCCACCTTCTGTCGGGATTCCACTTTTATAACTTTGCTTTCTAATATATAATCATGCTACCTGATGAATATTTAAGGGGATGGTTCCCAGATATGTAAAATACTCTTGAACATGATCAACTGGTCTCCTTTTAGGGCACATTCATTGGTCAAATTCTGTCAATTGCACAGAGCATATTCAAGAGTATTCTGTGCTCTTTAGCACTCCTAATGAAAGGTCATTCAAAGGATAAACTCGCTTCCACTGAGCCTGTTTCTTCACTGGGGTCATATAAGCCTATATAAATTCCTTTTACTGAGCATGCTCAGATACCAGATTTGCATCAGTCTTCCCCTTTTGGCCTCAATCTCCGTGTGTTGGTACCAAAACCAGTTGTAACCACCAACAATAAATCTTCTCGAAGGGAAGGCCTAGAGGAGGAACCTGAAACCTTGGAGAGTGGCTTGAGACCCAGATGTGTTTCTTGAATTATGAACCCAAGGAATCTGTGCACCTCCTATCTCACTATGTCCTTGCCATTTTTTAAAATTTAGTTTTAGTTTATTTTTAATTGACAAATGTATTTTATGGGGTACAAAGTAGTATTTTGATGGATGTGTACAGTATTTGTCTCCATGCCTGGCTTATTTCACTTAACCTAATGTTCTCCAGTTCCAACCATGCTGTTGCAAATGGCAGAATTTTGGGTTCTTTTTCTTTATGCCTGAATAGTATTATATTGTGCGTGTATATCATATTTTTGAAATCTGATCATCTGTTTATAGACACTTAGGTTGATTCCATATTTAGGCTACTGTGAATAATGCTGCAATGAACACAGAAGTACAGACACCCCTTTGGCATGCTGATATCATTTACTTTGCCTATATGCCCAGTAGTGGGTTTGATGGATTATTTGTTTATTCTATTTTTAGTTTTTTGAGGAAACATCATTGGGTTTTCCACCATGGCTGTACTAATTTACACTCCTACCCACAGTGTTTAAATGTTCCCTTTTCTCCACATTCTTGCCAACATTTGTTCCTTTAGCTTTTTGATAATAGCCAATCTAACAAGTCTAAGGTGATATCTCGTGGCTTTAATTAGCATTTTTATAATAATTACACCTTAAGCATTTTTCATAAATATGTTGGTCATTTGTATGTCTTCTTTTAAAAAATGTCTGTTCAACATCTTTGCCCATTTTTATAGATTTATTGTTTTCTTGATATTAAATAGCTCGAGTTCCTTTTTACTTTGAATATTAGTCCCTTATCCAATGTATAATTTCTAATTAGGTTTTCTCAATCGATAGATTGTCTCTTCACTCTGTTGTTTCCTCTGCTGTGACTTCATTTGTCTTTTTCTGCTTTTCCTACTTGCGCTTTTGTTGTCATATCCAATAAATATCTGCCTAGGCCAATGTCATAAGGCTTTCCCCTATGTTTTCTTCTGCTGGTTTTATGGCTTTGGGTCTTACTTTTAAGTCTGTAATTCAATTTGATTTGATTCTTATACAGGGGATGAGATGAGTCTATTTTCATTGCTCTGTTTGTGTTTATGCACTTGCAAAAGCTGGATATTTCCATACCATTTATTGGAGAGACTGTCCTTTTCCCAATGTGTGTTGTTGGCACCTTTGTCAAAAATCAATTGACCATAAATGTGTGGGTTTATTTCTGGGCCCTCTGTCCTATTCCATTGGTCATTGTGTCTGTCTTTATGCCAGATGCCAGAACTATGCCATTTTAGTTACTAGAGCTTTATATTACATCTTGTTTGTTTTTTTCCCTAAGTAATAGATTTTTTTAGGGAAGTTTTAAGTTTACATACAAATCGAGTACAAAGTAGATATTTCACATACCACCATACTCTCTCCACACAGTTTCTCCTATTATTAACAAATTATATAAGTGTGGTACATTTGCTACAATTATGAACCAATAATGTTATTATTAACTCAATATTACATTAGTGTTCTGTAATATATTTTGAAATCTGGAAGTGTAAGGCCTCCAGCATTGTCCCTTTTGGTCAAGATTGTTTGGCTGTTCTGAGCCTTTTGTGGTTTCATGCAAATTTTAGAATTGTTTTTTTCTGTTTCTGTGAAGAATGACACTGGAATTTTTATACGGATTGCATTAAATCTGTAGATTGCTTTGGACAGTATGAGCATTTTAACAATACCAATTTTTTCAATTCATGAACACATTTATTTGTGTCTTCAATTTCTTCAATAATGTTTTATAGCTTTCCATATACAGTTCTTTCACCTCTTTCGTTAAATTTACCTCAGAGGTTTTTTTTTTTTTTTTTGCTATTGTAAATGGAATTGTTTTCTTGATTTCTTTTTCAGACAATTCATTGTTAATACATAGAATTGCTACTGATTTTAGTAAGTTGGTTTTTTATCCTGAAACTTTACTGTATTTGTTTATCAGTTCTAACAGTTTATGATTGAATCTTTGGGATTTACTATATACAATATCATGTGGTGAGCAATCAGAGATAATTCCCCTTCATCCTTTCCTGTTTGGGTGCCTTTTATTTCTTTTGCCTGATAGCTCTGCCTAGGACCCCCAGTACTATGTTGAACAGAAGTGGTGAGAGTGGGCACATTTGTCTTCTTGAATTTAAAGGAAAAGACATCAACTTTTCACTGTTGAGTGTAATGTCAGCTGTGGGCTTGTCATACATGGCCTTTATTGTGTTAAGGTATGTTCCTTCCACACCTAATGTGTTGAGAGTTTTTATCATGAAAAGATGTTGAATTTTGACAAATACTTTCCCTGCATCTATTGAGATGATCATGTGGTTTTTGTCTTTCTTTCTCTTAATCTGGTATATTACATTTATTGATTTGTGCATGTTGAACCAAACTTGCATGCCAGGAATAAGTCTGACTTGATCATGGTGAACGATTCTTTTAATGTACTGTTGAATATGGCTTGCTAGAATTTTGTTGAGGATTTTGCATCTGTGTTCATCAGTGATATTGGCCTGTAGTTTTCTTTCCTTGTAGTGTCTTGGTTTGTCTTTGCTATTAGGGGTGATCCTGTCTCATAAAATGAATTTGAGTGTATTCACTCCTCTTCAATTTTTAGAGTAGTTTGAATTAAAAAATGTGTTAGCTCTTCTTTAAACGTTTCATAGAATTCAGCCATAAAGCCATCAAATCCTGAGCTTTGATTGTTTGTTTGTTTGTTTGTTTATTTTGATGGGAGACTTTTAATTCCTGATTCCATCTTCTTACTGTCCTTTAGATTTCCAGTTTCTTTGTGACTCATTCTTAGTATGTTATACATTTCTAGGAATTTATTCATTTCTGTTAGGTTGTTCAATTTATTGGTATATAATAGTTCATAGTAATAGTTGCATGATCTTTGTATTTCTGTGTTATCATATGTAACACCTTCTCTTTCATTTCAGATTTTTTTATTTGAGTCTTCTGCTTTTTTCTTAATTAGTCCATTTAAGGTTTTCTCAATATTGTTTATCTTTTTAGAAAACTAACACTTAGTTTTGTTGATCTTTTCTGTTGTGTTGTACTTTTACTGCAATGAGGCTAAGGTCTCTGGGACTTGAATCCTGCCTCTCTAGACGCATATGACAACTATGATTTCTGAGGTCTTGCATGGTCTCTAGAAAGGTAGCATCACGTATGCTCCAGGCCCACCTATTCCCAGAAATTGCTGACTTTGACTTCTTTATAGCCTCAAGAAATATGAGCAATCATTAACCTACAAGTGACCCCTTCCCACTACCATCCTTGCCTTCTGTTCTTTTTCCACAAATGACTTCCTTCCCCAGGCTCAAGGGCCAGGGTTATAGGAACAAGGTCATCTGGGAGTAAACACAGACAAATACTGCCCACCTCCTGCTCTCTCTCTCTCTTTTTCAATCTCTTTCTTCATTTCTCTTCTTTTTTTCTCTCAATTTCTCTCTTCTCACTCACACACTCTCATTCTGTGTCTCTGCTTAAGACCAAAGTTATGAAATGTTCCTTTTAAACTTATTTTTAATAATCATATATTTAATTTTATACATTATTTGCTTTTATTTTTATTAGAATGCAAATAAATGTTTAACATTTAAGAAATTTTAAAAAATAAAATAAATCAGGGAAGAAAAAACAGGTTGTGCTGTGTCCTAAGTTCTCATCATTTCTTGACGTATAGTATCTACTGGCATCTCTGTTTTCAAAGATATAATCACCTTTAAGGTTTAATCTACCTGGGCTCTAATCACAAAAACTGGATTTCTAAATGCTATTTAATGTTGGTGGCACTGCTGAGACACATTACCTGGTGGGGGCAGCTAAACACAATGACAACAAAAATCAAGGAAGCCAGGTTCCCACTTTTCTTTACCTCATTATTCTTGTGATCTACAAATAGTCACATACATATCTTACTTCCATTTTCCTTATAGCAATAATAATAGCTGCCCAATTTTTATTCTCAGTGAGATAAATGTGCCACCTTTTTATCTGTCAACCTTTTGAGGGCCTCTTTGATATTCTTGCTCTTCAGACTGTAGATCAGAAGATTTAACACATGATCAACGATAAGACAGAAAACTGGACAGCACCTTGTGCTTTATGGAGTGGCTATAGTTGAAATGCATGTACACAGACAGGGCTGTGCTGTAGTAGAGTGTCACAGCAGCCAGGTGGGAGGGATAGGTGTTGAAGGCCTTGAACTACAATTAAGTGAGGATATTTTCAGAATCAAAGCTGCAATGAAACCATAGCACAAGAGGACAACAAGCAAACAACCTACCTCCCCAAAAGTAGCTACCAGAAAAGCAATCATTTGGCAGATGAAGGGACTGGAGCAAAACTAAGAAAGAACCTGAGGTATGTCACAGAAGAAATGTTGAATGATATTTGGCCCACAGTAGGAGAGATGAAAGCAAGGGACTACATGAACTAAGCTACTGAGAAAACCACTACCATAAGACACAGCAATCATCTTGCAACAGAGGCCAGGGACCATGATGGCTGAGTACTGAAGAGGGCTACCAATGGCAACATACCTGCCATAGGCCATGGCTGCCAAGAGATAGCACTCAGCCAGACCCATCCAGGCAGCCACAAAATACTAAGTGCAACAGGCAACGAAGGAAATTGTTTTCTCATCATTTAAGAAATGTGACATCATCCTTGGGCTGATGGAAAAAGAATAGCAGATATCTATAAATGACAGGGAACTAAGAAAAAGGTACATGGGTGTGTGCCGTTTAGAGCTGATCCTAGTGAGAATAAGACCCAGGTTCCAGATGAGGGTCCCAAGGTAGATGCCCAGGAAGACTGGAAAGAGGATGAGCTGCAGCTCTTTTTCATCTGAAAGTCCCAGGAGAACAAACATGGCCACAGAGGTGTGGTTTCCATCTCCTTCAATAGATGTGCTTGGTGTCACCTGCTGGGAAAAAAAGGAGAGAGAAGGAAATGATTTTATTCTGAAAAAAGAAAAGAGAAATACACTTAATTTTTTTCAGTCAGGCTGCTGGCTAAATATGTAACCTTGAATCATCAAGGTCGAGTTAGTTTGTGCTGTCCATGTACAATCAACAACTGTAACTTTAAAAATCTCTTTAATAAATATTATCACTCTGTCTATGGGGACAAAAGACAATAAATCATGACTATATGATAGCACCTAAAATGTCTTAATTTTATGTTTTCCCATGCCAGGTTTTGCAAATATATATGAGACTTTGGAGATAGGCCAAGTGAGAAAATACTGTCATTTCTCTATATGGTAAAACAGGGACAATTCTGCTCAGACATGGATCTGTTAGTCACTCAATGCTTAGGGACACCCCTGAATTATGCTGGGCCTCTCAGGTAAAATGACGATGCTGGAATGGGTGCTCTTTGCAGTATCTTCAACAATTAACATTCAATTAATCTATAATCAGGAAGTGTTGAAAATTCTATAACTGCCTTTCTCCTTTCATATAGTCTGGAGAGATAAAAGAATAATGCAGCAGGGTGGTGGAAAAAGTCTTATGCGAGAAAGCAGTTTGTAAATGGAAGTGATTTAACCAATGCATTGACTAGGAAAACTCCAGAGAAGTTACAAAATAGATGGTAGAAAGAGCTATTAGGATCCTTCCTTTCCGGTGCATATTTTTTTTCCTCAAATCATTGATATTCATGAGGTATATGTTCTAGGAGAGTGATTCTTAGTGTTCTTTGGGTCAATGACTCTTTTAAAAAAAGCTTTTTGAAACTCTGAACCCTCTACCCAGAAAACTGCAACTACTTACCACTCTTGCATACAGTTTTTGTTTGTTTGTTTGTTTGTTTGTTTGTTTGTTTGTTTGTTTGTTTGATTCTCAATTACCTTCATGTCTACCCTTGTTGTCCACCTTAATAACTTTTCTTCTATGAGGGCGAGTGACTTGAACTCATGTAAAGGTTAAGATACTTAAGCAATTACATGGGGATTAGAGAACTGAGGCAGAATTTTGGGAAGTTCGTTTCTTTTTCCACATTGTAGCCAGTTCAGGGAAAGTAAAGCACTGACTTTCAGGCCAAATGGTAACTAAACAAAATTTTTTAGTTATATTTAGTAAATTTAGTAAAGCTATTTTTAGTAAATTTCATACATTTTTAGTAATTTAGTAAATATTTCCATGATTTTTGTATCAGCCACTATGACTTCTCTTGAAGATACTATAGCTGTCATTCTCTCTAGGTAGTCATTAGAACATCCCCTAACCCAGACATGTTTTTATTCAGATCAACTCAAGTTATAAACAAAATCATTAGAAGGCTTGAGAAGTGGAAGAAGCTGTCAAATATAGCTTGGGAGTTTTTTTAAAGGTAGAAGTGCAAAGATTGAACATTTCTCTTGAGAAAGGCTGTTACATTCATGGAATAAACTATGTCTATGAACTAAAAGTATTTGCCAGCATCGGCCATCCAAAATATCTTCCTTCTCTCCAACCATTTCCCAGTCTCCTCTTTACAAAAATGAATAAAAAGAAAAAATCCCCATAAAAACTCTACTCAGAAAAGTAAACTCATAGTGTTCTTTTTCCAAAATCAGATCACTCATTGCTTCCTGGTGCACTTTCTGAGACAAATTCTGAAGTAACGAGGTGATTAGTCAAAGAACAAGGTGAAGGTGTTTGCTATCAACATGGAAGGGCAGAACAGTAGCAGACAGGAAAATCATTTACTATCCCAGAATGAGGGGATGATTCTGTCCACAGTGAGACTGAATAGAGAGAATCTTGCGGAAAGAGAGCAGGTAATTTTATTCAGTTCTTTTTCTCATCATCATTATCATCACCAACAATCATGACACCAAAATATAGTTATTAAGCAGCTACAATATATAATGATTTATCCTCGTAATCATGAAGATATGCACAACTTACAGTAATTTCCACTCATTCAATATGGTAAACTTAGGCCTGGTGTGCTGTTTACCAAACAAGGTATTAGCATTCTGAAAATTGCCTCTAAATTTCTATCGTATGTCTCTGGAGCCAAAATTCGATGTTCGTTGGATCTTCTTGCTTTATCCTCCACATCACTAAAACATCCATTATTTGAATTTCTCTATTCTGTTTTATTTTTACAGATCTCTCTTCCAATAATTTCATTCTATCATAAGGTGTGATAATTTGCCATTTAACCCATCCTTGTGTTTCACATTTTAATCATATGGTTTTGTTTTCTCTTCCAGAGGTTTTGTTTTGTTCTTTTCTCAAATAGCCAGTTTTGAAAGTTTTTTGTTCTCTCATCATACTTTCAGTAGCGTCCTTTATTTAAACATATGAAGCATACCTATTTAGATTGTCATTTATTAATTAAATACCTAGTTTTGCAAGTTTGATTCTACAGTTTATTGTTAGGTTGACTCTGAGTCAAGATGCATTATTTACCTGTGTGTTTAGTGAATTTTCACCATAATTTCATGTTCCTTTGACTTTATCTGCAGGGAAAATTGAAGCTTAAATTTAAAATATGTTCTTCCAGAAATGAATTATATTACTTCTGTCAGGTACCAGGGAGGTAACACTAACCCAAATCCCTTAAACAAAAATTATGACTTGGGGTTTTGCAGGGTCGCCATAGTAATAAGATTTAGGCTACATGTCTAAATAAGTAGAGGTTTGAGGTTAAGAATTAACAAGAGATGTTTTTCTTTTTCTCTGTCTCCCATCTAAGACTGAGAGAGTTGTGCATATTCCTGTCTCATTTTGTGATGCAAGATTTTTTAACTTTTTCAGGAGAGTGTCATCCTTTGGTAGCCCCTGTTTCAGTGGCATGGGGGTTTGTCTCTCATCCAGCCACACACGGTGTTTTTTTTCCTACCCCTCATACATATGTCCATTAAAACCGAAGCCTTAGGTCACCAGAGTTTAGTAGATCCCTCCTGGGAAAATGCAGGCTGGCCCCAGTTCACTACTTTCTGAAGTTTGTGTTTTCTTGTCATCTTTGTACTTACATGAATTCATTTGCTTTCTCACTGGCTGAGTCATTTTAAAAAGTGTTTCAGACTTTACCTAGCTTTCTTAGTGGTTTCCGTGAATGTGTAATCCACAATATTCTCAGAAACATGTCTATAAACACTATTTTTTATATAAGCTTATCACTGGCCATTTTTTCTAAGCATCCCAAGCTCTTTGATTTGATTGTATTTTTTGCTCATAATTTGATTAAATTTGCATGGAGACAAGGCATGGTATTAGATAGCTAACATTTATTGAGTGCATACTCTATTCCAGGTGCTATTCTGAATCCTTTTATATTTTATCTCATTTTAATTTGGCCAACAGCCCTGTAACTTATGTAGTCTTATAATTCCCCACTTGATGATAAGGAGACTGTGTGTCAGAGTGGTAAATAGCCCAAGGTTACAAAACCCATGAAGGACAGAGCTGAGATTAAAATCTAGATGCTCCAGCTCCAGAGCCACATCTTAAATACTGCTCTTCACTCTCTCACTAAAATGTACTATTTACTACATTAATCTTATTTCTTTCTTTCTTTTTTTTTTTTTTTTTGACTGGTAAGGGGATCACAACCCTCAGCACGGTGTGGTCTGCACCACGCTCAGCCAGTCAGCGCACCGGCCATCCCCACATAGGATCCAAACCCGCGGCCTTGGAGCTCCCGGCACCAAACTCTCCCGAGTGAGCCATGAGGCCAGCCCCATTAATCTTATTTCTAACCTCTACAGAGTACAAAGCACTACACTTTGTGGCTTGCATGAGGCAAAGGATCTCATAAGGAGCCTATAGACCAGTGAGATGAGAAAGGTGCCTGTGAAGACATAATACAGCATGAGATGGTGTGTGACACGAGAAAGACAGAGATAAAATCCTGTGGGTAATCACCAACTGGATGTAACAGGAAGTTAGAGACCACAGAAGGCTACTGGACATTCTTTGCAATAATTTATTTAAAGGGTCTCTAGAATGGCAAAATCTATTTCAGAGACATTATTGTACAAATAAGCATGGCAAGAACAATGTAACTGAACATGTTGTCAATAACACAATCCCCATATTTCTTTACATAGATGTTCTTTCAGGAAATAAACAGAAAAGCAGTAATGTTGCCTGTTTGACAAGGAAGTGAGACAAACTGAAGGAGAATTCATCTTCTTCCAGGAAGAAAAAATGATGATGCATTAAAATGTTTTGCAAAACTTCCTGGTATAATTGAGAGAAAGAGGGATCTTAGCATTTAGATGGTAACCACTGATAAGCTTTTTCCTACAGACACCTAAGAGATATAATTACTGCAGCAAATCCTGCCATACACAAATAAATATATTAATGCAGTGATATTGGTGAGAATCTTAAAGGCACCTTTTAATTTCCATATTGTTTTTCACAACCATCTCAGATTCTACCACTTCTGATTAAACATTATTTTTCATTGCCTTTTATTTATCAAGGACTCCTAAGCTTTCTTTTTC
The DNA here is from genome assembly GCF_027409185.1 of Cynocephalus volans. Lineage (NCBI taxonomy): Eukaryota > Metazoa > Chordata > Mammalia > Dermoptera > Cynocephalidae > Cynocephalus > Cynocephalus volans. The sequence continues at coordinate 154,737,654 of NC_084463.1, forward strand.
TGTTGGATAAAGTTTATTTTGGGATAGAGCTTATCTTGGCTCTCTTCCTCAGCTCTTTCTCACACCATTCTTGGTATAACATATAACTTCTCCCCATGCTTACCTCCATTTAACCATGCAAGGCAAATGAAAAAAGGGATATGGAAAGATACCACAAAAAGTGTCCCCTTTCGCATGCTCCTTTCCTTTAAGATACTTCAGCCACAGCCCTTCCTAATATTTATTTAGCTGACTTTGAAAAAGCTCAACATACTGTAGGCCAGCAAATCAACCTGAAGAAATTTTTCTACTAGAAACAATGTGGACATGATCAGTCTTAGAAGACCAAGTATTACATTTATTCTTGACTAGTGGTCCCTTACTTCCTATAGAACTTAACATGTTCATCAAAGCTGTGTTGGATCCACACACTTCAGGAAAAATACTTCCCGTAGAATCTTTTATAGACTACTCAAATTTAAATTTTTATTTTTTAATTCTACTTGACAAATGATTCATATCCCAAATACATAAAGCACACTTGCAACTCAGTAATACCAAGACAAAAAACTCAATACTTGTTCTAGCCTGATGCTTTTTTTATTTCATTGAGTGAATCTTTCAGTTCCATAAGTTCTGCTACATTCTTTTTTCAAATCCTGGATATATTTCTTACTCATTTCATTATGTTGTCTTAGTCTTCTCATATTTCAGTGAGTTTCCTTAAGAAAACTTAAGAATTGCTCAGAATTCCTTTTCAGTCATTTCAAGGGTTTCTTGCTCTACAGGGTCTTGTATTTGAGAATTACTGTATTCTTTTAGTGGTGTCACATTTTCCTGGGTTTTTGTATTTCTTTTATCTCTATACTGATGTCTGATCATCTGATAGAGCAGTTGCTTCTTCTATTAATATGGAATGGGCTTTGAGGAGAGAGATGTCCTCTTCTTTTCCCAGTCTCCCCTGGTGACTCTCTTTGTGTCAATGCAATCAAGTCTCTGGTGGGCTGCCTGCATGGTGGCTGTGGCTGCTGCTGTGGTGTTGAGCCACTTTTTTTTGCTCCATGACTGTGGTAGTGGCTGTGATGAGCCACCCATGCAGCAGTGGTTTTTCTTGCATATTTTCTTACCTGCTTTCAGGTGGGAGGTACCACCCTCAGCTCCTTGCCTAGGAATCTGAGTATGCTCTCTTGCCTGCTTCCAGGTGAGGGGTGCTGCAACACTTGGCTCCTTGCCTGGGACCTTGGATGTACTCTCTTGACTGCTTCTGGGTGTGTGTGGGGGGGTGCTGTGGCCCTGGGCTCCTTGCTTAGGACCCTAGGCATGCTCTCTTTCCTACTTCCTGGTGGAGGGGTCTGTGGCCCTCAGCTCCTTGCCAAGACTGCAGGCATGTTCTCTAGCCAGCTTCTGGCCAAAGGCAAATTTAACTTTTTTAAATGAAACAAATCAGGTAGTATAGGCCCTTCAGAAGTAAACCACAACTATTCTCCTACGTCTATGTTGTGTCTCTTCAAACACCAATCAAATGAGCCAAAGGTTTTCCAGCCCCTCCCCTGCCACATTATGCTGAAGTGTACTGACACAGTCTGCACATTTAGATAATTCTTCTACAGATTTTTTTTTTTTTTTTTTTTAGCAAAAAAGTGTGCGTGGAAGCAAAGAGGCTATAACCATGGACAACAAATTCTCCTACTCCAACTCCTATCACTACAGTCAGTGAGGTCAGATTGGACTTCAACTAGGAGAGCAATTTTAACTACAGTAGTGGAAGCTGTGGCATTAATGCAAATTATAGTTGTTTTTTTTTTAACTCTGATCCTACCACCAGTGTCATTGAAACAACTTCCAAACAAATTACATGACAAACTGTCCATACTTGCAGATGACATGATCCTATGTGGAGAAAAGCCTAAAACCTCTACAAAAAAAACCTCTTGGAGTTGATAAACAATTTCAGTAAAGCTACAGGATACAAAATCAACATGTAAAAATCAGTAGCATTTTTATACTCCAACAATGAACTAGCAAAAAATGAAATCAAGAAAGTTAGCCCATTTACAATGGTCACCAAAAAACAAAATACTTAGGAATCAATTGAACCAATGTTGTGAAAAATCTCTACAATGAAAACTACAAATCACTGTTGCAAGAAATTAAAGAGGCCACAGAAAGATGGGAAAACCTCCCATGTTCTTGGATTGGAAGAATTAACATTTTGAAAATGTCCATGCTACTCAAAAAGATCTATAGATTCGATGCATACCCATGAAAATACCAGTGACATTCTTCACAGAAATAGAAAAAACAATCCTACCATTGATATGGAACAAAAAAAGACCCCAAATAGCCAAAGCAATTCTGAGAGAAAAAATAAATCTGGAGGCATAAAACTACCTGACTTCAAATTATACTACAAAGCTATAGTAACTGAAACAACATTGTACTGGTACAAAAATCGACAAATGAACCAATGGAACAGAATAGAGAACCCACAAATTTACAGCAAACTGCTCTTTGACAAAGGCAACAAGAACATACATTGTGGAAAAGACTGCCTCCTCAATAAGTGGTGCTAGGAAAATTGCATATCCATATGCAGAAGAATAAAATGAGACCTGCATCTCTCCATATACCAAAATCTACTCAAAATGGATTAAAGACTGATCTATAAGACCTGAAACTACTAATAAAAAATACAGATGAAACACTTCAGGAAGTAGGACCAGGCAAAGACTTTATGAATAAGACCCCAAGAGCACAAGCAACAAAAGAAAAAATAAACAAATGGGACTATATCAAACTAAAAAGCTTCTGCACACCAAAGGAAACAATCAGCAGAGTAAAACAGCAACCTACAGAGTGGGAGAAAATATTTGCAAACTATACATCCTGCAATGGATTGATATCCAAAATATATAAGGAACTCAAGCAAGTACACAGTAAAAAACCAAAAAACCCAATTAAAACATGAGCAAAGAATAGACATTTTTTGAAAGACATACAAATGGCCAACAAACAATTTTTAAAATGCTCAGCATCACTAATCATTGGGCAAATGCAAATTAAAAACATTTTGAGAGATCATATCACCCCAGTTAGGCTGGCTGTAATCAAAAATACTAAGAATAAAAAAAGCTGGTGAGGAAGCCGAGAGAGAGGAATGCTCTTACGCTATTGGTGGAACTGAAAATTGGTACAACCACTATGGAAAACAGTATGGAGTTTCCTCAAACAACTACAGATAGATCTACCATATGATCCAGCAATCCCACTTCTAGGTATGTACACAAAGGAATGGAAATCATCAAGTTAAAGGGATACCTGCACTCCCATGTTCATCGCAGCTCTGTTTACAATAGCCAAGATATGGAAGCAACCTAAATGTCCATCGACAGATGACTGGGTAAGGAAAATGTGGTATATATACACTGTGGAATACTACTCAGCCATAAACAAACAATGAAATACTGCCATTCACAACAACATGGATGAGTTTGGAGAAAATTATGTTAAGTGAAATAAGCCAGATACAGAGTGCATAGTACTGCATGTCTTCATTCATAAGTGGGAGCTAAGAGAGAAAGGAAGGAAAGAAAGACCACAATGGTGGGTTGGACTTGCAGAGGGAGAAAGCATACCTTAGGTTGCCAGGAGTGGATGGGGGGTAGTAGGAGGGAGGTCAGGGAGTAATTAGGTGGAGAACACAGGGAATAATTGCAATTTGTGCTAAGGTGCGTGCTGATAGTATAGTATCCATGTGATCATCCATCTTGGGCACAGGTGGTGATGGTCAGCTTTGTACCCCATGAATATACAAAATCAATCTATCAATCAATCAATAATAAAATAAATTTCTAACATTTACTTTTTAAATATACAACACATGTTTAGTTTTCCAAAATTATAAAATGATTTTAATGTAAATTACAGTTTGGGTTTTTCCAGTGCATATCTCTAATTTTTTTTTTATGGATTACATATATTTGTGTAGTACAGAATCAAATATCAACACTTGTGTACAATATGTGATGATCAAATCAGGATAACTAGTATACTCATATTTACAATACTTAATCAATCTTTGTGACCCTTAACTAGTTTCTCACCAATCCTCCTCTCCCTCCCCCTTTCGCACCTCTAATAACCACAGTTCTGTTCTCTATTTTTTTCTTCTCTTTCTTTCTTCCTCTCTCTCTCTCTCTCTCCCCTCTCTCCCCTCTCTCTCTCTCTTTCTCTCTCTTCCTCTCTCTCTCCTGTCTTTATTTTAGTTCCCACTAGTGAGGACATGTAATATTTCTCTTTCTGTGCCTGATTTATTTCATTAACATAATTTTCTGTAAGTTCATCGACATTGCTACAAATAGCAGAATTTTGTTCTTTTTCATGGTAGAGTAGTATTCCATTCAGTATATATACCATATGTTCCTTATCCAGTCATCTGTTAATTGACATTTAGGTTAATTCTAACTCTTGTCTATGGTAAATAGAGCTGCAATAAACATGGGAGTGAAGGTATTCCATCGACATGATGATTTCCATTCCTTTGGGTATATACCCAGCAATGGGTTTGCTGGGTTATATGGCAGTTCTTTCAGTAATTGTTTGAGAAACATCCATACTGTTTTCCATAATGGCTGCACTAATTTACAGTCCCACCAACACTGTAGAAGTGTTCCCCTTTCTCCACATCCTTGCCAGCATTTGTTATTCTCTGTTTTTCTGATAATAACCAGTCTAACTGGGGTGAAATGATATCTCAGTGTGGTTTTGATTTGCATTTCCCTGATGCTGAGTGATGTTGAGCATTTTTTCATGTGTCTGTTTCCCATGTGTATATCTTCATATGAGAAATGTCTGTTTAGCTCCTTTGCCCAGTTTTTACTTGGGTTACTTGTTTTCTTACTGTTGAGTTGTTCCAGTTCTTTGCATATCCTTGATAATAATCCCTTGTCGTGTGTGTAGTTTGCAAATATTTTCTCCCATTCTTTGGGTTGTCTTTTCACTCTCTTAGTTGTTTCTTTTGATGTGCAGAAGCTTTCTAGTTTAGTATAACCCCATTTATTTATTTTTCCTCTTGTTGCCATGCTTTTGGGGTCATATTCATAAAGTCTTTTCCCAGTCTTATATCCTGAAGTTTTTCCCATGTTTTCTTCAGGAGTTTTATAGTTTCAAGTCCTATATTTAAGTCTTTACCAATTTTGAGTTGTCATTGTTAGGATTAGAATTTAAATTATAGTTTTTTAACTCTAATCCTCCCAATAGTGTCATTGAGACACTTTCCAAACAAATTACATGACACTCTTGGAAGAATTGGAGTTAACAAAATATAAATTGTGCAGGAGAAAGCACAATTTTAATCATCCCTTCCCCCAGACAACTAACAACTGAATTCTCACCTTGGTGTGCACAGACCTAGCTACATTTTTCAGAAAGATCTAAAAGTCTGGAGAATTGGGATCCATTAAGTGCAGAATATGCTTGTCTCAAATGAGTTCTACCCTCCTCTAAAGCTCTGCTTTTCCTTCTCTATTATTTTGACCTTGTCAGCGTCTGTGAGAAAGTGAGATTCCAAAATCAAATGATGCCAGACTTTCTTGGGGTTCAAATTTCTTCTCATTTTTATAACTAATTTCTCGATCCTAATGAATAATGACTTTGATCATTCTTTTGTAAATATCAATAGCAGAACATGAATAAAAGTTTTTAAAATAGACAAAAGTATTTAGTACCCTAGAGAGATTGTTAGGATTTTTTTAGTAAGATTATTTGGGCCAAGAGGTCAGTTATAAGAATGTGTAGAAAGGATCAGTCTCTAAGGCCTCAATGGCTCTGACTCATTGACTCTTCACTAAATTCAAGTTGTTACATTTAAATTCTTGGTCAACTTTCTTTATTTATGTCCTCTGCACACACAGCCCACTCAACTTTGCTACTTACTCACCTACTAGGAATATGTTTCTGTTTCCTCAAATTAATCTTGTGAAATTGAGCTCATGGTCCTCCTCCTGACTAAACTTTCTATTAACCTCCTACTAATTCACTGAACTTTTACTTCTTCTCACCTTCCTTGGTCTGTAGGTTCATTTCAATCATCCTTCATTGAACTACCCCTGAAATGTAGAATTTGTTATTGTACATATGGCTCTGGCTCCTAAATAGTTATGAAGACAGGAACCCTTTCTTAATTCCTTTTTCATCTTTACCACCCATCTTGACACAATTATCTAGAAAGACCTTAGTGATGGCTAAGGTCTAGCCAAGATGGCTAAGGTCAATCTGATGGCAGATTGACTATTCCCCTGAAAGCATTACATTGCCAAATCTTAGTGAAATTATTGTGGGCAAACTAAATTATCATTTCATACCCATAGACTAGCCTGCATTAGAATATGTGGTTTAGCTAAGAGTAGAAACTGAAATGTACAATTGGTCTAAATGTTCTTCAGGAACAAGTTTGAATAACTGTGCTTCTATTTTCCCCAGTTTTCTTTTTTAAAACAATGCTTTAAAGACAATACCCATCAGTACCTATAGCTAATGCTTCTCAGCAGCAGTACATGGAGGCAGTTCATAAAAGGCATAATTTCCTAGTAAAATTACCCATCCACTGCAGCTCCCAGAGCACTAACTTCCAGTTCCCAGCAGCAGTTTTTATTTATCACCTCCTTGAGCTCATCTGAGCCCATCAAGCAGTGGATCTGGGCAATATTATTGAAATATCCTCCAATAACCCTTAACATAGGTTTTTTTCCTATTGAAACCCTCATGGAACTTTAGGAACAGATTTCTCATACATTTTTACATGCCTTAAAAAACAAGGCATCAAAACACATACCTATGCCTGGATAGGAGTCCACACACCCTCAATTCATATTGCATTGATTCCTTGGCAAGAGACAAGCCTTCATATTCATCCGAGGTTCTACATTCCCCCTTCTCTCATCTGCCCATGTCTGGGAAGCCCAGAAAATCAATAGTCAGCATTGTTACATATCTTGGTCTTCTTTTAAACCTGAGCTAAAACCACGAGCTTTATTTCCTTCTTAAGATAAAGAAAACTGACAAGAAATGAGAACCCAGTCTATACTACTATCTCTTTCCTCTCTTGGCTTTACTCTAGAACACGAAATCTTGAACACAGGCAATGTTCAAACATGTTGTAAACCAGTTCCTCATATTTGTCCTTAATCTTTGCAGTATTGAATATTCAGTGACTCTATTACTACATTAAATTCACCCAGGTCTCCTCACAGTAACCGTAAATAAACAGATGCTTGAAATATTAAAAACAGCGTGGTAGTGTGGTCCCATTGGCTTTGTCAGTGTAGAGTAGGTTTTCCAGATTCATGGGAGAGAGAAAGAGAGACCTGAGTTCCACAATATCAGATATTGTTATTGACTGTGACATGGGTGGACTTTGAATATCATCTCCCATCATAAATCTCCACTGGGATGCAAGAAATTAAGCCATCAGACTGATAAATAAATGGCACTGAATCGACTGTATTCTTCTTTCCGTCACCTTTGATCATTCAAATTACCTTCCTTATGCTACAGCTAAGGAAGTGGACACAAGGCTATAAACAAAAACTTATCAGACTATTAGCACTGAGAGGGCCTTAGACAAACCTTAGCTATCTCAGATTGGTCTTTGCAGGAGGCACAACCAAGCCAATGTACAGGTTTATTTCTTTTCAATAGTGGAAACCCTGTCTTTTCACTCCTAACTGTTCAGAAACACAATAATCAGTTATTACCACCGTGTCTTTATTAGGTTGCATCAGAACATTTAGGAGATGGGTCTCTGGACTCCTCTGAGCCTCCCCCAGGCATTTCTTCTCTAGGGGTAGAGGCCTAAGATTTCCAAAAGATGCAAAAAGTTGTTAAATCTTGCTGTTCCACAATTACTTGTGGATAGATTTGTAAATGACGAGGCTGTCCAGAATGTAGGGTGAAAATAAGGGACCTCCGGGACTTACAGATACTGTGTTTCCATGGCATTGAGTCAGCTGTTGGGCCATATTGGCATATGTCTGTGTCAAATTCAGGTTTCTCTGTCCAAAAGCAGTAAAGAATTTTTGTTATATTCCATGTATGTGCATATTATTGTGAGTTAAGGAAATTCTGACAGATCTAATCTGTAGAATTCTCAGAATTTGTGACCTTAGCAGTACACTGCCTTTTTCTGCAACCTCTTCAAGGCATCTTTAATTTCCTTGTTCCTTAGACTGTAAATCAAGGGATTCAACATGGGAATCACCACAGTGTAGAAGACTGATGCAAATCTGTCAAAGCTGGAGGAACCACCAGAGCTGGAACTGAAATAGACAAAGTTACCTGAGATATAGAAGAGGGAAACAGCTGTCAGATGAGAAGCACAGGTGTTGAATGCCTTGGACCTGCCTTTAGATGTAGTGATCTTCAAAATGGAGATGACAATATAGATATAGGATATCATGATAACTAAGACACTTGCTATCCCAAAGATCATTGTTAATATAACAGTCAAGACTTGCACAAAGAAAGTGTCAGTGCAGGATAGCATTAACAGTTGGGGCATATCACAGAAGAAGTGTCTGATGACATTAGGCCCACAGAAGTGGAGCTGAAGCAAAGAACACGATAGCGATAAAGTACCAAAGAATCCAGCCACGTAGGCTCCCAACACCATCCTAACACACAGGATGGGCGACATAATTGATGAATAGAGCAATGGGTTACAAATGGCAGCATAGCGGTCATAAGCCATGGCCATCATAAGGCAAGACTCACTCAGTCCCATCGTTGAAAAGATAAAGTCCTGCACAATGCAACTCACAAAGGTGATGGTTTGCTGCTTCTGAAAGAAGTTGGAGAGCATCTTGGGGACTGTAGAGGTGACATAGCAGACATCTATAAAAGACAGGTTACTGAGGAAGAAATACATGGGTGTATGGAGGTGAGGATCAATCCCTATCAAAACAATGAGGCTTAGGTTCCAGGTCAGAGTCATAATGTAGATAAACAGGAATATGACAAAAAGCACTTCTAGGATTCTGGGAAAATCTGAGAATCCCAGCAGGATGAAGTAGGTGACCTCTGTAATATTTCCACCTCCAATCATTGGCTCGATGCTCCTAATATCAGAAAAAGACAAAAGAATACATTGCTTTCTAAGATGAAATAATAACATTACCATTTTCATGTGTGCCAATCTTTTTCTCCAAAGAGTTTGCTGGGAGAGTTATAAGTGGAAATTCATGCATATTCTCAGCACATAGTAATTGTTCAGTAGATGTTGACTATTATTATCAATGATTTCTGAAAGATAACCTTGAATGGCAGCTATACTTGTATGTAGGAATGTGAGGGGTGCTAGATTTTTACGGGGTTCATTTGAGAAAATTCCTGAGACATCATAAGCCCCACAGACAGTCAGGCATCATTGCCTCTATGCAGATGTAGATTCAGACCTGGTGTTCAAGCAGGTTTAACCACCCAGGTCCATGAAGGTATCAGCCACATAAACCATATTCTATTTAGTTTCTTTTTCTTTGGGTACTCTGTATTAATGGATAACCAGCTTCAGGTTATGATTGGCTTTGATGGAGACGAAGTGTCAAAGTAAACTTTTCAGTCCTCAAATACTACAGAGGTATGATTTGTTTTTTCTTGTAGATACACTCAACAAGTTGGAGCTCATTTTCAGATTCATAGTAGATAGCACCTATTGGCTATGCTTCATACCCAAACTGTTCTTTCTTGGATTGAAAGAATAAATTAATGAAAACAGACAAAAAAATTTGAAGAAAAAATGAATAATTAAAAAGAACTTGAGATTTCAAATATTAAAAAGTATTATAAACTTCAATAATTCACTATTCTGGCAATAATAGAAAAGTGTCAAAAGAAGAAATAGAAATTTCAGGAGTAAATTTAAGTATTGGTAAGAATTTAATATACAAGCTGACCAATTAGCTTAGTTGGTTAGAGCACAGTGTTATGAAACAAGATCAAGGATTCAGATCCATGTGCAGGCCAGCTGTCAAAAAAATAAAACTTGGTATATGGTAAAGTTACTATTTTAAATTAATAGGGAAAAGATAAACTCTTCTATAAATGGTCTGTAAGTCCTTACTCACTATGGATAAAAAGAATTGAAGGAATAAATAAATAAACATTTATATAATCCTAGAATAAAAAAGATATTTTTGAAACATAACAAAAAATATTATAAGAAAAGGCAATTTAATTTGGTTATAAGAGAAATATCTAAATATAAAAAACACATTTGAAATACAATTAATGATCTGGGAAAAAATAGCCACAAAATATTTTTTAAATAATGCTTTTAATAGAAAGATATTTTATAAATAAACCACTTATGAGTGCCCAAAATGGTTCTGTGGTTGTGGAGAAAAATTTTGTTGTGTATAATTTCTCTCTCTTACACACACACACACACACACACACACACACCCCACTTAAGCCATAAAAATGACATATGTTAAAAGTAATGAATGGTATGATTTTCATACCATTTCTTTTCTGTACTTACCTGTATTTTCTCAATTTTCTACAACTTCTATGTTTATAATAAAAAAAATTATTGAGGAATATAAGTATGCAATATTTAGTGTGTATGGAAAGAAAGAGACAGAGACAGACAAAGAGAGATATAATAAATTTTCTTAACATTTACTTACTGGCTGTATAAACTTTAACAAGTTATTAACCTGTCCATGCCTTGGTTGCCTCATCTATAAGTGCAGATGATAATAGTTTCCACCTCACAGGGTTGTTGCAGGGACTGAATGACATAAAGAGCTTAAAACAGTAAAGGCTCAATATATGTTTGCAATCAGCATTCCCATCATCACTTCTCTCTAAAAAAGACGAAAAAGAAAAAACTAATACTGAAGTATCAAGGAGCTGTTAATAAAATTATTTTAAATTAGATGGTCTCTAAGCCTAGAATACTGTTAACAAATGTTTGTGTTTATTTCTATCTTGCATTATTCCATTATCTCCCACCCAGCCGGATTATAATTCCTGATGTCGCTTTTTATGTACTACCACCACCAAGTACCCCCTACCTGACAACACTGACTATATACAGTATATGGACTAGTGCAGGTGTTTTACTGTTCAATGCTAAACATCGTGTGTACTAAGGTTTGCAAATTCAATAAATATATGTTTCATACATAAATATATGGGGTTTTTTTGCCCAGATTTGGATGTGAAACTGCACGATAAATATATACAATTTTTTCTGTTAATCTCTTAAGTAATAAATAAATATCTTGTTTCTGTTTTATTTCAATTACAGTTTTATGAACTTGGAAGTCTTTCTGTTGACTATTAGAATAGAGTGTAGCCAATATTATTTCTCAGATATATATTCACTATGAGATAGAGTTAATAAAAATATTTTGGAAATACAAACTTTCACAGACAACATCCCCCAAACTCCACTGTAATTGGTCAATTCAGTGAAAATAAGTCAAACTCTTCACCTATCGACCGCACTAAAATTTTTGAATTTTATTATCTTCTGGCGATTTGGGCAGCCATAATTAAATGTATTCTGTGTCACCTACCAATCCCAAAAAAGAGGGAAAAGTTGTGAATCTTTTCTTTTTATTATTATTATTATTCATGATAAAATTTATCCCGAAAATTCATCATTTTAAAATTTGGTAAACTAGAGAAAAAGGAAAAAAATCCCCAATAAACTTACTCTCTATGACTAATTTTTTGCACGTGTTCACTATCTCCCAAGACAATTGGGATAAGAAAAGGTGACTGATGTAAATATTGATTGGGGATTTGACTAGATAGACCTAATTTTTAAAAACCCTTCTTAATTCTGAAAAAATAACAACGTGGTCAGTCTGAGAACCTGTGCAGGGTACAAAATCAGGACAGGAAGCCGGGAATATAAGTAAAAGAAGATTAAAGGGAACATTTAGTTGAACACTAACTTTCCTTGGAGTGGATATTTCTGAGGTCTCTGCCACCCAGACTAGTGTCTCCTGATACCCTGTCTACAAAGATAACAGTAAAGAGCTACTTCATGTATTTCAAAAGAACTAACAGTAAATGAGTACTTTTTATAACATTATCTGGTGATAGGGTTTGTATCTTCCTATTCAGAAATTTTTAATCAAAGCTGTGTATTTAGGTGGAAATCAAATTAATTATTATCATTTCTAAAACTATAACCCTCGAGGGCAGAAATTAAATTAAAAGGGTCCTTAGGATGTAGAAAATCGTTAAATATAAACAATCTTGTTCTGATCTTAGGAAATGCAGTGAAACTCAGTCAATTATTATTTTGTTTCAGCTCTCAGTTATTGACTTCTATTTATTCAGGCTTTGTGGACACTGTTTCATCTGAGTCTGGATGATGCTATTTTCTACATTACACAATTAAGAACAAAAAACTCAAGGTAGCAGAATTCTAGGTAACATCCTTAAGGAATTGGACAGGTAGAAGTCAACACCTGTTCCTCATCCCTCCCAGAGAAATACCAGTAATTTTATGTTTGAGACTAACGTTTTCTCGAATATAGAGAATTCAAGTAAAGATAAGGGAACCCACAGGAAAGCCCTAAGTGGAGGGTGTGGAAAGGAGAGAGAGATAATGGAAGAAAAAGAGACTGAGGAAGATCAACTTTGTTCCACATAGGTCCGATGGAAGCATCATACAGAGATTGAGACAGCACAGAATTTACCGTTCTTCCTAAGCCTTTCTTTTCTGACATTGACCCAGATCCCCCAAGAAGACAGAGTTCTTGACAAAAACTGAAAGTGCTTATTTTCTTCTCTAAGGAATTTTCCAGGTAGCCCCTATTGAAAAATCGGGGTCAAAATGGGTGCTGTTGGCCCCGCAACTGACTGTCCACTCACAGCAGGAAAGCTGGTAACAACAGGGGATCCTCTGAAATGTGCGAGAGCAGAGGTGAAAGGACAAAAGCTAATTACAGGGAGAAAATGCTTTAGGTGTTGGTCTCTGGTGTCACTGTTGTCATGGAGTTTTTGTCCCTACTGATTTCATGCCCACTTTGCCATGTGGATCAACTCCCTACTTCCCTGTGGTCCTATTATGGTCTCAGACGTGCAGCTTTTCTTACTGAACTTGGAGTCATGTGAGCTGAAAAGTTACAAAACTAGTTCAAACTCTCATTTCTAGAAGAATTTAAGCCCAAAAGCGTTAAGTGGTTTGCTCAAGATAACACAGCCAACAGTAATATGGCTTGATAATAATAAATTAGATATGTGTAACTTCCCTGCTTACAAAGCAGTTTCATTTTAGATAGATAAGCACACACATTTTGTCAAATATGACCTGAATCAATCATCACAGCAGCTTTAAGGACAATATAGCATTACTTGCTATACATGAGGAAATACAATATAATACTTTATGACATAAAAATAAATATAGTAAGACTAATTTATGACAGAGCCACAGCTTATCATGGTTATGACCATGACTGCTGGTATGAGACAATTTGGGTTGATATCTGGCTCTGCCATTTCCTGGCTCTAAGATTGTAAGCAAATTAACCTCTTCAAGTCTCAGTATTTTCACATATAAAATTTCACTAACTGTAGTAGCCAATATATAGAGTAACTCTTCATTGAGAATTAAATTGGATAAAGATTACAAAGCATTGAATTATATGACAAAGCTGTAGTACTCAAAACAAAATGGTTCTGGCATAAACAGATATACATAGACCAGTGGAACAGAATAGCCCAGAAATAAACTCAAACAAATATGGTCCTGAAACTTTCAAGAAGGGCACCAAGAAGACAAAAGGAAAAGGATCTTTTATTCGATAAATGGTGCTTACGGTGCTTTGAAAATTGAATTTTCATATGTAAAAGAGTGAATTTGGACCCTTACCTTACACCATACACAAAAATTAACTCAAAATGTAGAAAACACCTAAACATAATACCTGAAACCACAAAACTCCTGGAAGAAAACATAGAAGTTAATCGCCTTGACATTGACCTTGGCAATGACTTTTTTCCATGTCGCACCAAAAGCTCATACTACAAAAGCAAAAATACACAAATGGGACTACATCAAACTAAAAAGCTTCTGCACAGCAAAGGACAAAGTGAAGAAACAACCTACTGAATGAGAGAAAGTGTTTGCAAAGTGCACATCAGACAAGGGGCTAATATCCAGAATACATAAGGAACTCAAACAACTCAATATCCAAAAACCAAATAACTCAGTTGAAAAATGAGCAAGGGACTTGAACAGACATTTCTCAAAAGAAGACATACAAATGGTCAATAAGCACATGAAAAATGCTCAAAATCACTGATCATCGGGAAAGTGCAAACTAAAACAATGATGAGATTTTACCTTATCCCTGTAAGAATGGCTATCATCAACAAGACAGCAAATAACCAGTGCTGGCCAGGCTGTGGAGAAAAGGCATCATTGCTGGTGGGAATGTAAATTGGTACAGACATTGTGGAAAACAGTATGGAGGTTCCTCAGAGAACTAAAAACAGATCTACCTTATGATCCACCTATCCCAGTACAGGGTATTTATCCAAAGAAAATGAAATCAATATATCAAAAAGACACCTGCATCCCCATGTTCATCACAGCACTATTCACAATAATCAAGAGAAGGAATCAACATAATGCTCATGAATAGATGAATGGATAAAAAAACTGTGGTATATACACATAATGGAATGCTATCCATTTATATAAAGAAATTAGATCCTATCATTTGTAGCAACATGGATGAACCTGGAAACCATCGTGTTAAGTGAAATAAGACACAGGAAAACAAATATCACATGATCTCACTCATATGTGCAAACTGAAAAAATAAATGTGGTTCTCACAGAATAATGATAACCAGAGGCCAGGCAGGGAGGTGCGCAGAGAGAAGAGAAATGGTGAACTAATGGTACAAAACTAAGTGAATCGTTATGCAGTATGCATGTATTGAAACAACACACTGTACCCCCAAACATGTACAAGTCAATGTTAAAATAAAAACAAAGGGCACTAAAATTACAGTAAAATACCACTATACACCTGTTAGAGTAGTTAAAACAAAAACAAAAACATAAAATTAACAATACCAAGTGCTGACAACAGTGTGGAGCAACTAGAATTCTCATACGTTGCTTGTGGGAATGCAAATGGCACAGTCACTAAGGAAAAGAATTTAGAAGTTTCTTAAAGTAAACTAAAAATAAAAACACGTACTATATGATCCAGCAGTTCCACTTCTAGGTATTTATCCAAGAGAAATGAAAGCACGTGTTTACAGAAAGACCTGTTGTAAATGTTTATAACAATTCTATTTATAATTTCCAAAAACTGGAAACAAACCAAAAGTCCTCAACAGGTGAATAGCTAAATAAATGGTGGTACAGCCATACAACTGAATACTACTCAACAAAAAGAGGAGTGAATTTTTGGCATATGCA
The DNA here is from genome assembly GCF_027409185.1 of Cynocephalus volans. Classification (NCBI taxonomy): domain Eukaryota; kingdom Metazoa; phylum Chordata; class Mammalia; order Dermoptera; family Cynocephalidae; genus Cynocephalus; species Cynocephalus volans. The sequence continues at coordinate 154,753,092 of NC_084463.1, forward strand.
ACAACACAGATTAGCTCCAAAAGCATTACGTCAAGTGAAATAAGCCATATACAAAAGGCTATGAGCTATATGATTGCATTCACATGCCTTTTCAGAATGGGAAAACTGTAGGCACAGAAGACAGATCAATGATTGCCTTCTAGAAGCCTGACAACATGTACCTCATCCCTGCTATGACCAGTAGGATTTGACATACTGACTGTATTGGTCATGGTTCTCCAATGTCCCTGGTTCTCCAATGTATGTGATGCCCTAGCAGAATGTACGTCAGGGAAATGACTACAGAGCTGCTCCGCTTGATGATCTGTATAAGAGCTCATGTGTAAAGTAGTTTCTATTCCTTTTTTTTTTTTTTTTTTTGGTGACTGGCACAGGGATCTGAACCCATGACCTTGGTGTTATAAGGCTGCACTCTAACCAACTGAGCTAACTAGCCAGCCCAAGCAGTTTGTATTCCTAAGAAACAGATCTGAAACTTTAGGGAGAGAATACAAACGTGACAAGTGTTTAGAAGCTTCATCTCTGGAAATAAAAATCTGTTAAGTTATTAAAGGTCTGTCAAAGGGAGAAACAGGGAAAAGGAATGGCTTCCTCTAGTGGTAAGAAAAAATACAAAACATTCTACTCAGTAGACACTGCTCCTAATACAAAAAAAAAGTTTCTTGAGAAATTCAGCTTCCCAGTGTAAGAGATGTTGAACAATTTATCAAAAGTTCAAATGATCCTGTATTAGAATATGTAAGTTAAAAGATTGTTGTCAAGCAATACGTTCTTATACCTTGAAAAAGAGGGAAGACAATTTCATGGGAAATGGATTTTTATGTATACTACTTATACACAAAGTACCATAGGTTTAGGAAACCCAGTGTGTGTGTGTGTACCCTGGGGTAGTCTTAAAGTAAAAAGTGTACATTTGGGGCTTGCTGGTTAGCTCAGTTGGTCAGAGCATGGAGTTGTTAACATCAAGGTCAAGGGTTCCAATCCCTATACCCGTCAGCTGCCAAAGAAAAATGTGTGAGTATTTTAAAAATTAAATATATGCTATATATGTTCTCATATTAAGAATTATATATGTAAACATGAACATATGCACACAGAACACATAATATATTTGCATATACATTATATATATATATATATTCACACACACAAGGGTACTTAAGAAAGTTCATAAAAAAATAAAAGATAATACGAATCTTTACATAAACTTTTTGAAGTAACCTCATATATATACATAGACATCTATGTTTTTTTCTTTTGGGGGGAACTTAATAGTCTTGTGGATTCTCAATTCATTGCTTGTCTCTGGAAACTAAGCAAAAAGTATGAGGAAGGGAAGTTTTATTTTTATGAAAAGCACACCTTTTTAAAAAAAATAAAAATAATTTACAAGAAAGAAAACATCTGCTACTGTTGATAAAGGAACAAACTGGATGTAGCAGAATGTGATTTTTGTAATTCCTGGTTCAAAGGGAAATTTGAATTGTTCTTGAAATTTTTGTTACATGGGTAATTAGATACAAAATTCTAGGATGAGTCAGAAGAGTAGTAAATGATTTTAATTCTAGGAAATAACAACCACCAGAAAGAAGCAAAGGCAGATTTTGAAAAGATCTTTCAACTGTTGTAAAGCACCCACATGCCCAGGATCAGACATAAGCAAATGCGACTTTTGTCAGTAGTTGTCTCTTTGCCTTGCCTGCTGAAAAGTTTCCTCCTTCTGTAATTGGGTCCCGCAGGCTACCTTTGACACCCCAGCCTTAGATTTACTCCCCCTCAGGTCCATCCACTGAAGCTTTCCTGTTCTACATCTGGGATTTTTTGGAGGTGATGGTGGCTGGCCAGCACAGGGATCAAGCCTAGGACCTTGGTGTCACCAGCACCATGCTCTAACCAACTGAATTAACTGGCCAGCCGTCCTTCACTCTGGGTTGACATCTAGGGCCTTCCACAAGTCACCTAAACCGTCTGAAATTAATCCCTTGAGAGGTACTACTGAGAAGGAATTTAGAGATACTCCCCCCACCCCCGCCACATATGCTCAGTATACTATAACCTTCTGCAGCTGTATCTAATTTGTGAAATTGTGGCATTTTACTTAGCATGTCCTACATGAACTGTGTCTAATTTATAAAACATTCCAAGAGCAGAAATTTCATGCCAGCACCAAGGAGAAGCAGTAGGCAATGATACAGCTGGTTGGATAGACTGTATTTTAGAGCAGCTTTCCCTTGCTCTTTCCCCCTATACCTCACTATGCAAGTGTCTCCTTACTTTCCTTAAATTACTCCAGCCACATGCACATCACAGATTGCATGGGAGAGAAGGCTGAGATGTTGCAGGTCAATCAATGAATCCAGTCCAAATTTTAGTTGATAATGTACGGGCCAGCTGCCAAAAAAAAGAAAAAAAATAGTTGATTGCCAATTTCAACTATTTGCTTGACAAATAAATAGGTTGCCAAGAGACCAACTGGAATTTAAGTTTGTTTTCTGTTCCCTCAGATTAAAGGTCAGGTGCTAAAGAGCATGCTAGAAAGAAAGATGAGGAGGAATTTGGAATGGACTGATTTGTAATCTTCTCACTAATCAGTCCCTGAAGGATGAAAAATCAGTTTTTTCCTCAAGCCTTTGCTTCTTGTGAGTCAGGCATGTTTTAGAGATGTGGGCAGGACAGGATTCCTTTCTCCCTGGAGGGCTGCTCAGGATGCCTATAAAGAGACATTGAGATTCTTAGAAGGACCTGATGTCCTGCGGTCTGTATTCTTTGGTTAGGTGAGGACAATGAAGTGCCTTCCATGACACTACAATACGGGAGAAATTTTTTATAGATGGGCTTGTTTTAGACTCCACCAAGTCCTATGTGAAGCAGCAGAAGTAGTAAAACATGCACATTGCTGATGGGCAGATATCTCAGATCTAGCCTTGCCTCTGCCGTTAATTACCTGGGAAAGCTTTGATGAAACATGAAGCTTCTCTGAGCTTCTGCAAAGGAAATCCACAGGCTTCCTTAGAAAAATGGAACCTGAGCCCCCCAAGATTACCAATGGAAAACGTATTTCCACATAGGGAGAGGTGGCTAGATTCTACAGACTTGACTCCTGGTCCCTGGAGCTCATTTTACTCATTATCGCTTGGGCAATGGTATGGCCATGACTCAAGAATTGAGAGATAATATCCTCTTAGATTCCATTTTCTCCCCTGTAAAATGAAGTGTTTAAGTGACATAAGCATTAGACCACCTTTAATTGCTGAGAATTTACAGGTCTGAGACTAAGTTGCCATCAACCTCACTATGAGAAAACCTTGCAGAGACGATTGTCTCAGGAGAACCTTGGGAGAGGACTCAGCTGTAGGACAAATATAAATCTTTGGCCTCAAGATGGTCTATTGATTGGGGCCTCTACTGTGGTATGAGAAAGTATTTTTCAGTTCTGACTTTCCAGTCTGCACTGTATAGCATCTTTTCCCTTTCAGAAGGTCCAAGTCTGTTCTTCAGTCTCCTCATGGCTGATATCATCTCCTGGTTCCTTAGAGTGTAGACAATGAGGCTCAGGACAGGGACGATGACCATGAAAGTGGTGGAGACAGCTCTGTCCATGGGGAGGGCAGTGAAGGGCTGGGCATAGACATAGAAGCAGGGCACAAAACATAGGGTCACCACAGCGATGTGGGAGGTGCAGGTGGAGATGGCTTTCCTCATTCCTTCCCCTGCCTGAGGCCTCAGCATCATCAAGATGACTGTGTAGGACACAGGAGGAAGATGGACCACAGTGTAGAGATCAAGCCATTATTGGAAATCATCAAGACCTCAAGAGCAAAAATGTCAGTACAGGTGAGTTTGAGGACCTGGGGGACATCACAGTAGAAGCCATCAACAACGTTAGGTACACAGAACAGGACTGTGAGCATCAAGAAAATCTGGACAATGGAGCGGACAAAGCCCCCCACCCAGGTGGCCACAATGAGGGCCGGGCATCGCCCCCTACTCATGATGGTCACATGGCGCAGGGGCTTGGAGATGGCCACATAGCGATCAAACGTCATCACACAGAGAGAAAACATATCTGTGCCATCGAGGAGATGAAAGGATCTGCGTGAAGCAACCACTGAAGGACGTGGTATTTCTCCCTGAGAGAAGGTCAACTAGGACCTTCAGAGCAGTGATGGAGAAGAAGCAGATGTCCAAGACAGAGAGATTGCAGAGCAGGAAGTACATGGGGTGTGAGGGCATGACTCACAGGTCACAGTGACCATGATGAGGAGGTTTCCCAGCAGAGTTGCTGTATCACCAAACAGAAGAGAAAAAATAAGACCAAGCTGAGCTCTCGGGACTGGGTCAGACCTTGAAAAATAAATCCTTTCACCCTGGTGTAATTTCCCTACTCCAATAAATCATGTTTCTTCTTCTTTAACCACCTGGAGAGAAAGAACTTTTGTTATAGAAAGCACATCATTAAAATAGAAGGAATGTGAGTCATGCTTTGGGAGTTATTTTTTAGGATTAATCCCTTTTGAGCGAGGATACCCACACTTCAGTGAACTGTCCCCAATGGATGGTGTTTCTTGAGTCCTCTCAGAGCACACCAAAGAGTGGGTTTCCAGCAGTGTACTTTAAGCACATAAATCAGTATGTTCATAAAATTCTTATTAAAAAATTTCACGATAGCAAAATTTCATGTATTCTGCATCCCTTTTTAAAATTCATGAAGTTCTCGGGGAAGTAAAGAGACTTTTTATTTTAACCTGGTTTCACCACTAACCATGTTTCCCCCCTCATATAGCTTCTATTAACATTTCACAGATCTAGTCTTCCATACAACATTATTTGGGAAATGCCGGAAAAAATGCACTTTTATACTTTTCCTGTAAAGTATATAGTTTTGATATAATTGCAACTATATTCAAATCTAGCGTTTAAAATTCGGGTAATAAAGGGCATCCAGACTGAAAAAGATGAAGTCAATTTGTCTCAGTTTTCAGGTGATACGATCCTATATATAGAACAGCCTAAAGACTCTACCAAAAAACATTTAGATTGGTAAATGATTTCAGCAAAGTTGCATGATACAAAATCAACACCCCAAAATCAGTAGCATCTTTATACTCCAACAATGAACTAGCAGAAAAAGAATCAAGAATGCTAACCCATTTACAATAGTCACCAAAAAAAATAAATAAATAAAATACCTGGGAATAAATTTAACCAAGTATGTGAAAAATATCTAAGACAAGAACTACAAATCACTGCCTAGAGAAATTAAAGAGGACACAAGAAGATGAAAAGATATCCTATGCTCTTGGATTGGAAGAATTAACATTCCAAAATGTCTGTATTACCCAAAGTGATCTACACATTCAATGCAATGCCTATCAAAATACCAATAACATTCTAAACAGAAATGGAAAAAACAATCCTAACATTCATATGGAATAGCAAAAGGCCATACAATAACAGATAGCCAAAGCAATCTGAGCAAAAAATAAAAAGCTGGAGGCATAACACTACGTGACTTTTAACTATACTACAAAGCTATAATAACCAAAACAGCATGATACTGGCATAAAAACAGACAACCAACCCATACACCTACAGCCATCTGATCTTTGACAAAGTCGCCAAGAACACACACTGGGGAAGAGACTGCCTCTTCAATAAATGATGCTGGGAAAATTGGACATCCATATGTACAAGAATGAAACTAGACCCGTACCTCTCACTATACACCAAAATCAACTCAGAATGGATTAAAGAATTAAATATACTTCCAGAAGCAATTAAACTCCTAAAAGAAAACATAGGGGCAACACTCCAGGAAGCAGGATTGGGCATAGACTTCATAAATACAACCCCAAAAGCACAGGCAACCAAAGGAAAAATAAGCAAATGGGCTTATATCAAACTAAAAAGCTTTTGCACAGCAAAATAAACAACAGACCAAAAAGACAACCAACAGAGTGGGAGAAAATATTTGCAAAACATGCATCTGACAAAGGATTAATAACCAGAATATACAAGGAACTCAAACAGCTTAACAGCAGAAAGCAAGTAACTTGCTTAAAAAATGGGCAAAGGAGCTGAATAGGCATTTCTTGAAGGAAGATACATGAATGGCCAACAGACACATGAAAAAATGCTCAACATCACTCATCATTCGGGAAATGCAAATCAAAACCACTTTGAGATATCATCTCACTCCAGTTAAGCTGGTTAATATCCAAAGACTGAGAGTGATATATGCTGGTGAGGATGTGGAATAAAGGGAACCCTCAACACTGGTGGTGGGACTGCAAAATGGGCAGCCATTATGGAAAATGGTATGGAGATTCCACAAACAATTACAGATAAATCTGCCACATGACCCAGCTATCCCACTGCTGGATATATACCCAAAGGAATGGAAATCATTATGTCAAAGGGATACCTGTATTCCCATGTTTATTGCAGTGCTCTTTACAATAACCAAGCATTGGGACCAGCCTAAATGCCCATTGTCAGATGAGTGCATAAGGAATATATGGTATGTCTACACAATCGAATACTACTCTGCTGTAAAAAAGAATGAAATACTTCCATTCACAGCAACATGGATGAACTTAGGGAAAACTATGTTAAGTGAAATAAGCCAGGCACAGATAGAAATACTGCATGTTCTCACATATATGTGGGAGCTAATAAAAATAAATTAATAAATATACAAACAAATAAATTGGGGGGAAAAAGACACAACAATCACAATAATTCCTTGAACTTGTTAAAATAAGTGAACAGATATGATGTTGATCGGGGTGGGAGGGGGAAGCAGAGAGGGAAAGGGTTGAAATGGTAAAGAGCATGAAAGTCAACTACATTGTTAAATAAATAAACAAAAATAATAATATATGTTAAAATTTAAAATGAAATAAAATAATAAAAAGCTGGTAAGTTCCATACAATGAAATATTATTTACTGATAATAGCAATGAGCACTTAAGCCATGAAAACACATGGACGAATCTTAAATGCCTATTGCTGAGTGAAAGGAACCAGTCTGAAAGGTACATACTGTGTGATTCCAAGTATGGGACATTCTGAAAAAGGCAAAAGTATGGGGACAGCTGGGGACTGAGGCAGGAAATGGGTGAACAGGTGGAACACGGGATTTTTAGGACAGTGACTCTATTCTGCATGATACTGTAATTGTGGATACATGACATTATACATTTACCAAAACCTGTAGAAATATACAACACAAAGAGTGAATCTTAATATGAACTTTAGTTAATAATGATATATTAATTTTGGTCCACCAATTATTAACTACTATACTATATTAATGAAAGATGTTAAAAATGGGGAAACTGTGGTGGGGAGGGGAGAGGGGGTATATGGGAATTCTCTATACTTTCTGTTTCATTTTTCTGTAAACCTAAAATTGCTTTAAGAAATAAAATCCATTATTTTTTTTTTAAGCAGAGTTAATATTTTCAAAGCCTTTTTTAAAAAAATAAGAACACACACAGTTTTTTAGGTAACACAAAGAGGTTTGGTTTTTTGGTTTTGTTTTGTTTTGTTTGCTTTTATATCAAACTATAACAGAAAGTAAAATGGTACAGAGAAAAGACACCAGCTTGGTGTCTTTCAATGCCAGCCTCCATGCCTTCCTGGACCAATGCTGAAATCTTTAAAAGCACCTAACCTCCAGTAGGTTCAGTCTTTCATCAGTGAAATGGGAGCATTCACTACTTCCAAGTGGTTTTGAAGGTAGGCACGTTCTGCACTGCACATAACAATATTAAACGGACCCACTGATTCAGGTGATTTCTAGGCCCCTGGAGCTTCAATACTCAATTGTTTTCAATAATGTTGTCCCTAATTGTCTTGTGACTAGGAAAGATTGTGTTCTGTCCATTGCCTACAAACAGTTAACCAACAGTTAAACCTCAATTAACCAGAATTTGTTTCCTGACATTTAACTTTAAATTGATTTGTAGTGGCAAGAAAAACTGCTAAGATCAAGAATTTTCAGGGGCAGTTTAGTGCGGTGGTTAAGTAAACGAGCTTTGCAACCCAGACCCTAGAAGTATACCAGATGTTCTTCAGTAAATGTTAGCTGTTTTTATTATTTCAGCTTGAATTCTGACATAAATATCTCATACCTTCTGAGTTTACCTCTGTAGTACCATGTACTAAGCACTGATATTTAAAACAATTACCCTGAGACATTGCAGGAATTTTGCATAAGTTATCCATGGCTGCGTAACAAATGACCCCAGACGTAGTGGCTTAAAATTTGTTTGTTCACAGGTTCTGAAGATGAGGAATGCAGGAACAGCTTAGCTGGTTGGTTCTGGCTCAGGATCTCTCATGAGATTGCAGATGAAATGTCAGTCAGGTCTACAGTCATCTTGAGGCTCGACCACACTGAAGGACTCACGTCCAAGGCCATTAATGTGGATCCTGATAACAATCCTCAGATCCTCACCACGTGGGCCTCTCCAAAGAGTTCTTCACAACTGGCTTCTGGGCCGAGCCCGTGGCGCACTTGGTAGAGTGCTGCGCTGGGAGCGCGGCGACGCTCCCGCCGCGGGTTCGGATCCTATATAGGACTGACCGGTGCACTCACTGGCTGAGTGCCGGTCACGAAAAAACGACAAAAAAAAAAAAAAAAAAACACACAACTGGCTTCTCCCAGAACAGATGATCAGAATGAGAGAGAAAATGCCCAAGACAGAAACCTCAGTGACTTTTATAACCTAATCTCAGACATGATGCACCATCCTTCGTGTAGTATTCTACAGGCCACACAGAGTAACCCTGGTTGACCGTGGAAGAGAACATCATGTTGTGAATATGAGGTGATGGGGATCACTGGAGGCTGGCTGCCACAAATACCCAAAATGCCTGAGTACCCAAAATAAGCTTCAGAAGCACAGGCTCTGGAATCAGACCTTGAGTTCAAATCCTGGTCTCACTACGTATCGTTTGTGTGACCTCAGGCAAGTTATTTGTCCTTGTCTCAGTTTATTCATTTATGGATGAGGATCATAATCACACCTACGCTCCAGGGTTGCTGGGGGATAAAATAAGATAATGGATGTGAAGCACGTATTCTAGGTGCCTGGTGCACAGTAAGCTCTCAATATATGTTAGTCATTGTTATTATTGATACTTATTGTGTCGTATTTACTAAAGCAGGAAAGTGAAAGAATGTGCTTAAGGAAGATTTTTAGCAGAGTGTGGAAAGAAGGAAGGTCTTTGGTAGCTTGGGATTAGCTGTAACAGTCATAGAATTAGAAATTCCCACAGGTAAAGAAGGAGCAAGCAGATTAAACACTCTCAGCTTTTGGCACTTTGGATCACAGCTGAGTGCTCTCATCCCCAGGGGCTTCTGTTAGAGGGAAGCAGCCTGGTTAGTGCCCCTGAGGCTCAAGGTCCTCTGCTTGCCATTCCAGGATCAAGTGGAAAATTCCATCTCACCTCTGCAGATGCCATTTTGAATGGAAATGTAGTTTGTTTGTTAGAGGGATTACTTGGCACCAATAGTCACAGGTCAGAATTGTCTAGAAATAAAACACCTTATTTTTGAGTACGGTTTACACAGTGTTTCACTGATACCTATACTATGAAACTCTAGAAAGAAGAAATCTGTGACAAGCTCATGTTAATAAATTTGACTCAGGCCTCAAGGGTTTCAGTTCTGAGGCAACCTTATTCTGCTGGAGCATTATAGTCAGTTTCTCATGAGGCTAATGGGCTTCAATCTCAGGGACCCTCACATGCCTGAGCCTCTTCCGAGGCCCTGGGAGAAGCCCTAGCAATATGTTCACATGTTTGTATGTTTCTACAGAGTGCGCAAAAGTAGAAATATAAAACAAAATAATAAAATAAAATATAAAAATATTATAACCACAATCAGTGAAGGCTCCTGATTCTTCTTCTCTGACCTCCCTTCCACCACACTTCTCACTTTGGGTGGCACTGGAGAGGTCACAGGGATTTTGGGGATCCTGCTAAGGTGAGGTTGAGTTGCTATATATATATTTTGAATCTAGTAGCATGTATTTGCATGACTTGCAGTCACCTCTGTGTATTAACAGCAAAGGTTACATAGGTTAGTAAACAACAGAAGTAGATTCAAACTGAGTTTGACACTCATAGGTTTAATAATTCACCAATAGGCTTTGGATGCCTCTGCTTAGAGCTGTGCTAAGGTCACTCCAGCTGACTTCCAGCATCTGACCCAAGTGCCTACTTTCCTATCTGGTTCCAACACACTTTCCTTTTCTCTTTTTCTTTGCCTGCTCCTGCCCTTCCTCTACAGCGAGCTGCCTCCAAACTGGACTTCCATCCCTGTGCTCATGCTCTTCCCTAGGCCCCGAGTGGCTTCATCCAACCACATCTATGCCAACCCTTATTCCTATTTTATTGATTTAAATTGAAATAGTGGCATCAATGAAGGTAAAAAGAAACTCACAGCAAGGAAGACACTGATGAAAAAGTGGCTTATGAGTACCATCAATTCATGGAGTACTTAAGATTATTCACTGCTCAAGAAAGTTTGAAATGCCCTAAAATCTTACAGCTCATATTTGAAAGAAAAATGGTTAGTGATTTTCCTCAGTTTAACAGTAATCCAAAACATCTGCATGACAATATGACTAACAACTTGTAGTACTAAGGGGACCTTTTCTAATACATCAGTAATAAATAAGACCCCACAACATTTTGACCAATCAATGGAAAAATTTTTATCTTTCCACTCTCTGTATAGTAAGTACAAAGATGCTGGCATCCAAATAGGCAATCAAAGCATGTACAGCAAAAGAAATAAAGGAAACAATTTTACAGAAGTGGATCAGACAGTCAATTCATAAAAATATTATGCCAGAGGTCAACTGGGTCTTGTACTGGGAGTGCTGTTTAACTTTTGGTCTTTGTAGGGTCAGGGGCTTCCAGCATTGAAGCCAAAGGGTCTCATTTCTTCTCAGCCTTTTCCTGTGTTTTGGGAGCAGCTGTGTTTGCTGAGCAGTATTTCTGAGACTCTGAAATCCCTCTCGGGAACATTTCCCAGTCTCAGAGGTTTGTGGCTCATTGATGTCCTGCCGTAAGAACTAATTTCGCTTCCAGGTACCGGCTGACAGGGATTTATATCTTCTGCTTCCTGACGTCCAAGGTCGGACAATGAGAACAGGAATAAAGTTTTCAAAAATATGTTAACAAGGGTGTTTATTTCACTGCTGTGTATAATAACAACAACAGGAAATGCCCAGCCATAGGGTATTGGTTAAATGTGTTTTGTAAATATATTCAATGGGATATCACAAAGCTTTTTAAAAGGTGGAGGTAGCTTTCTACATGATAGTAGAAAAATTGCTCATGACATATTACATGAAAGAAGCAGGTTGCAGAAAAGTATGTACAGTAGGTTTTACTTATGGGAAAAAAGTTTATTTATAAAAAGTGTCAAGGCAGTGATCAAATATGTTAACAGTAGTAATCTCTTAAAAATTAATGTTAGAGGGGATTACCATATTGTTTATACATATTGCCTATTGCTAAAAGACATAACAATTACATATATAACAATCTTCATATTGTTTGAATATAGATGTATATATATAATAACCATGTGCAATCAGAAAAAGAAATAATAAAAAATATTTTTTAAAAATATTTCATTGTCTTTGTCCCTTTAACTGATGGTTCATAGATAAGGGCTAACTAGTCTAAGTCCAACTCTACAATATATTAACTATGCTGTATTCAAACTCCTACAGACATATACTAAAAAACAAATTTAGAATATTTTTATGAGTCCTATTGTGTCTCATACCTAACATGGACAGGTTTATAGGCTGTTATTGAGGAGAGCCATACAGGTGATAGGAAACAGGCAACTCTAGGACCAGTGTTGTATTCAAAGTCACAGCATATTTAAGAACTAAGGGACATGGAAATTGTCACATTTAGGCCCATTCAAGTGCAGGAGGGAAGAAAAGACAGCACACCTGAACTGAGGTACTTTGCTGTATACTTTACTTTCTGAAGTTCATTTAGTCTCACAGTAATCCTTCAAGGTCTTTATGAGAATTTTAATGCTTGGAAAAGTATGTCTACCACTGGAAAACAATTCCAAACATTTTGAGTGGGGAGAATAGAACAGAACACAGAAAGGGATAATCAGGACGAAGACACTAATTTCTAAAGGTGCTTCTGCATCAATAAAACGTGTTTATAACTAGCCTGTGGAAAGCATGGGAACGAGTGAAAATCGCCTTCTCTGTGGGTTATCCTCTTGGCCAATCTTCTTTGGGCACTGTACTCCAGTGTCCTATCTTAAGGAGCCTTACCTTCTAGCCTACTGTCATCAAATCCCCAGGCTTACCTTGATCACCTTCCCCTTCCTTTAAACTGCATTTCTTTTCTCCCTATCTCCTTCATTTAAGTTTATCTGTGTATTCCAAGGCTCCAATAATCCTTCCATAAAATATTTCTATGTATTAAAAGTTTTGCCTACAGTGTCCTAATCCTAGTAATCTAACCCAGTTGTCATTTCTTGGCAGTGAGTCATACGTGTGGAAGAGATCACTAGAGTTCACCATTTCTCATATTTTCTTCTTTCTGGGGACAGAGCTAGATTACATTCTCCAGGCTCCCCTGCAGTTAGGTGAGGCTAAAGACATCCCGCTCCCTATAATTCTTACTTCTCTCTCCCTTTCCCCATCTGCTGCATGAATGGAAGCATTCTGAGGATCTAGAGAAAGATAAAGTCTGAGATGGAAGAAGCCTGCATCTCTGAATGACTGCACGGCACAGTGCCTCTTGCTGCAGAACATGTGACATGAGCAGGAAATAAACTTTTGTTGTGGTTCATTACTTAGATTTCAGATATTTTTGTTTCAATGGTTGGCCTCCTCTGATGAATACATGAGTGTCAGCTGCTGTGGCTTGAGCTTTGCCACGATGGGAAACACAGTACAGTAAAGTCAATAGATCCCAGCAAAATAGCAGCTGAATTGTCGGATAAACCTTCTCCTAGCATCGTCACCTTCTTTTTCATTACAGATGCTAGCAGATTTTCAGATTCACCGGTTAAATCTCATGCTTTTTATTACCCTTTCTTTACCTTCTAAAGGTTGAGTGGAAAGGTCTCTGTGCAGAATCGAGGGGAAATCGGGGCCTGGCTAGTCTGTGAATGTCTGTTGCTTCCCATGGGAGTGCTCAGCATCTGCCTTTGCTCAAGCCTTTCACAAGTGGGTGAACTGTCCAGAGCCTCCACCCATCAGTGATCTTCCTTATGGAAACTCCCACTAAGAGCATCACCTCCTTTTGCCAGGAGGAGGTCATAGACTTGCAGTGATCTGGTGATACTCTCTCTCCAATAGAAATCGTGGATTTGCTTGTCCAGGGGGCCACAAATGGAGTTCTTCTTTCCCAACTTTTCTCTCAAATGTCAACTACTAGTGTTCACCCCATGAGTGTACCACATACAGAATGGCTACACTGAGTCCACTGTTGCACAAACGTGGCACACTCTATGCTGTTTTCTTTGCTCAGATCATTCTTCTCTGCCTTTTTCCCCTTGAAAAGGTCCACTCACTTCTAAATGCCTTGGAAACTCTCAAGGCAAGTGCCTACCATGTTTCCCCAGAACTTCAATTGTATGTTTATTGAAGATTTGGGATTATGTTTCAAAGAAAGTGACTGTATTTAATCTTTTTTCAGCAATCTGAATATTAGCACAGTCAGACACATGGCATGTGCTCTGTAAATATTTGTGGATTGAATAATTGAAAGTGAGTAGTGGAAGACATGAACGGGGGGTCTCACCTTAAAGCAATGTCCCCCATATGGTCTTCAGCACATACTGGAGGGTCAACCTCTTTTAAGAATCCTTTTGTTTTTGGCATTAAGGTGATCTCTTTTCATGTCGAGAGAGTGAAATTTAATGTCTATTTTTAAATATTGGTGTTATTCCATCCTCATTGTTTAAATTCTTTCTGAATGCCCTAGTCGTTTCTTTAGTTTCCTCATGGCTGACTTCATTTCCTGATTCCTCAGGGTGTAGATCATAGGATTGAGCAAAGGGGAGATGACAGTGAAGGTGACAGAGAGGGCGGTATCTGTGGGGAGAGCAGTGAAGGGCCGGGCGTAGACATAGATGCAGGGCACAAAATGCAGGGTCACCACAGTGTCCTAGGAGGTGCAGGTGGAGATGGCTTTCTGCCTGCCCTCCCCTGACTGAGACCTTAGTAATAATAATATGACTCCCAGAAAGATAAATTCTTTCACTCTGGTGTGATTTCCCTGATCCATTGGATCACAGATTCTATTTCAAGTACATTTCTGGAAGAAGTAAAACTGCAGTTAAGAAATGTGTCCTGAAATCTGGTGGTGTCTTTTCATTTAAGCTTTGGTTGAGACTCAGGAGAAGTTCTTTCCTATGCGTGCACTGCGCCTGCAGTTCTGTTTGGCATCAGGAGGTGAAAGATCACCCAGGGTTCCGACTCAGGCCTCCAAGCAGACTGGCTATATCACTGCAGCTGCTGAAACAGAGGTCACAGGTCCGTGAACCTATTCAAGTCTACTTTTATTACAAAATCTGACTTCTAAACTGCTTAAATAATAAATAACAAAGATTTCTGTTCACAAAAGGCATCATTAAGAGAATTAAAAGTTAATCTGCAAAAGGGGGAAGATATTTGCAATACACATATCTGAGAAAAGACTCACGTCCGGAATATATAAAGAACTTCTACAAATCAGCTTAAAAACAAACAAACAAACAAACAAACAAAAACCCCCAAAAACCCAGAGGACCCAACCAAAAAATGGCAAAATATAAGAACCAATAATTCACAAAAGAGGATATCCAAATGCCAATTCAACTTCATTAGTTATCAGGGAAATGCAAATTAAAATTACAGTAATTAACCAATCTACACCAGAATTGGCTACATTGTAAAAGATGAAAAATACTAAGTGGTGCTGAAGATGTGGAATAATTAGAACTCTCATACCCCTCTGTTGAGCATGTAAAATTGGTATAACAACTTTGCTGTTTACTTATATCTGCTAAAACTATATCTATCTACCAGTGTATATACAATTTCTAATGATCTATATCTATATCCATATGCATATATCTCCTAAAGATATATATTTCTATTCCTAGGAAATACGTACATATGTCCATCAAAAGACATGCCCTAAAATATTCACAGCAGCACTCTTTATAATTTCCTTAAACTGGAAAATGACCATTTCTTTTCTCCAGTAGTGAACATGCAGAAAGAGAAATCAAGAAAGCCTGCCCATTTACAATAGCCACCAAAAAAATAAAATACTTAGGAATTGAGTTAACCAAGGAGGTGAAAAATCTCTATAATGAGAACTACAAACCACTGCTGAGAGAAATTAGAGAGGATACAAGAAGATGGAAAGATATCCCATGCTCTTGGATTGGAAGAATCAACATAGTGAAAATGTCCATACTACCCAAAGTGATATACAAATTCAATGCAATCCCCATCAAAATTCCAAAGACATTTTTCTCAGAAATGGAAAAAACTATCCAGACATTTATATGGAACAATAAAAGACCACGCATAGCCAAAGCAATGCTGAGCAAAAAAAATAAAGCTGGAGGCATAACACTACCTGACTTTAAGCTATACTACAAAGCTATAATAACCAAAACAGTATGGTACTGGCATAAAAACAGACACACTGACCAATGGAATAGAATAGAGAATCCAGAAATCAACCCGCACACTTACTGTCAGCTGATCTTTGACAAAGGCACCAAGCCTATTCAGTGGCGAAGGGACTGCCTCTTCAGCAAATGGTGCTGGGATAACTGGATATCCATATGCAGGAGAATGAAACTAGATCCATACCTCTCACCGTATACTAAAATCAACTCAAAATGGATTAAGGATTTAAATATAAACCCTGAGACAATAAAACTTCTTAAAGAAAACATAGGAGAAACACTTCAGGAAATAGGACTGGGCACAGACTTCATGAATACGACCCCAAAAGCACGGGCAACCAAAGGAAAAATAAACAAATGGGATTATATCAAACTAAAAAGCTTCTGCACAGCAAAAGAAACAATTAAAAGAGTTAAAAGACAACCAACAGAGTGGGAGAAAATATTTGCAAAATATATATCTGACAAAGGATTAATATCCAGAATATATAAGGAACTCAAACAACTGTACAAGAAGAAAACAAGCAACCCAATTAAAAAATGGGCAAAAGAGCTAAGTAGGCATTTCTCTAAGGAAGATATACAAATGGCTAACAGACATATGAAAAAATGCTCAACATCACTCAGCATCCGGGAAATGCAAATCAAAACCACATTGAGATACCATCTAACCCCAGTTAGGATGGCTAAAATCCAAAAGACTCTGAACGATAAATGCTGGCGAGGCTGCGGAGAAAAAGGAACTCTCATACATTGTTGGTGGGACTGCAAAATGGTGCAGCCTCTATGGAAAATGGTATGGAGGTTCCTCAAACAATTGCAGATAGATCTACCATACGACCCAGCTATCCCACTGTTTGGAATATACCCAGAGGAATGGAAATCATCAAGTCGAAGGTATACCTGTTTCTCAATGTTTATCGCAGCACTCTTTACAATAGCCAAGAGTGGGAACCAGCCCAAATGCCCATCATCGGATGAGTGGATACGGAAAATGTGGTACATCTACACAATGGAATACTACTCAGCTATAAAAACGAATGAAATACTGCCATTTGCAACAACATGGATGGACCTTGGGAGAATTATATTAAGTGAAACAAGTCAGGCACAGAAAGAGAAATACCACATGTTCTCACTTATTGGTGGGAGCTAAAAATTAATATATAAATTCACACACACACACACACACACACACACACACAAACTGGGGGGTGGGGGAAGAAGATATAACAACTACAATTATTTGAAGTTGATACGACAAGCAAACAGAAAGGACATTGTTGGGGGGGAGGGGGGGAGGGAGAAGGGAGGGAGGTTTTGGTGATGGGGAGCAATAATCAGCCACAATGTATATCGACAAAATAAAATTAAAAAAAAAAAAAAAAAACTGGAAAATGACACCAAAACCCATCAGCAGTAGAAAAGATAAATTAATTGTGTTAACTTTACACAATACTATAGAGTAAGGAGAATGATTTACATTATACATACCAATATAAGTGGATCGCACAAATATAACATTGTGCTAAGTAATCCAGACAGCAAAGAGTATGCACTCTCTTATTTTATTCATATATATGAAACTGAAGAGACCCTGAGGGAAGCTCTGAGGTGCTGATACTATTCTGTTTCTTGATCAGGGTGTTTACAAAGGTATGCTCAGCTTGTGTAAAAATTCATTAACCTGTATATTTAAATGCACTTTTCTGTGTGTGAGTATATCATATTTCAGTAAAAAGCTACAAATAACAAACATATTGTAATTCCTTTACAGCATTTTAATCTCATGTCTGAAGAATACATTTCATTTAAAGCAACATTTAATGGCCCAACTACTTTCATAAGTTACCTTTATAGTTATGTAGTTATACTCTTCACCAGCTCCAGTCTGGGAGTTACTTTTTTATTTTCCACTAACTCACCAGCTTCAGGTCTCCTCAAACCCTTGTAGGTGACCCTGCTGTCCACATGTTGTTAGTTCTCCGATTCTGGTTTTAATTTCTCTCTCTCTATTTTTTTCCATTTTGCTGTTCTAATCTTAGGGGAAATAATCCTTAATAGACCAGCCTTCTCCAAGCAGTGCTCTCCTTTTCACTCACAGAAAAATAAGATAAGATCCCTTTCCTCCTTCCATTGACATCAGTTCAGATTCATCCCAGTCTCCCCCTTGTTGGGGTTTAGGTCAACAACATGGGTGGGAAGAATAAATGTTCAAAATAATGATTGCAGGAGATTTCAAGTCTCCAGAAACCTGGAAGGAAGAATTCTCTACACTGTGCTTACCATGGCTGGAAAGCGGAGGATCCATCCAAAAAGGAGTCTTTGGCTAATTTGAAATGTAGAGATGTATTTCAATTAAAGACAGCAACACACTCTAGAATCTTCTTTTTGGATATTGGAATGACAAGTCAGTGGTTTTTAAATCTTCTGCTCAAGAAACCACAGTGACAAACCTGTTTCCTGTATCACCTGTCCTCTCCCCTAACCCTTCTCTCCTATTCTTAATTTTTTTCTATTTTCTTTCCTTCTTCTTTATCTCCTCCCTCTATATACCATGTCCGTGATAGTGAGGTAGTCTTTTTGAGGGAAAGGTGACTCAAATATACTTCCTTTCTTTAAGAAGTCTTCAGTTAAGACAATAATAGTATTCCAGCTCATGTAATCAGCAGAAAAGAAGGTGAGGCTGTACAAAATCATGGTGATATATATAAAAAACAGTCCTATTTGGGCATATAATGTTTGTAAGCCCCCTGCTGTCCAGGATCTATGCTCAAACTATCATATCCCACACTTGCATCTTGGATACAGATGTGTGAATGATCTGGAACATTTATGCAACTTGAGTTTTACCACTTCCTAGCAGGTGTGACCTTGGTCAAGTTACTCAGTGATAGTACTGAACTCATGAGAAATATTTATGAGGTACACAGGCATAGCTTAGAGTCAGTTCTCAACATGGACTATTATAATTTATCCACAGCATGATAATAAGACTTTCTTCATCCACAGTGTGCTTCTAAGGAGCAGGTAAGATTGACTGTCTATTTTGGAAGTTAAAGGTTGCTGAGGAATCTGATTTTACCACTGGCTACCCAGGCTCAGAGGCCCCAGGTGAGTGCTTTTGTCCTTACACATGCCGGGTTGATCTGTAGAGATGTCTAAGAGTGGCTAATCTTGCTATTAACTCGGTGGCTCAAAGTTCTCTTCCCAACATTTTCGGGTAAATAGAAAATGCCATCTCTTTAGTGGCGATGTTTTTCTTCTTTGCTTAGGGACTTAAACTAAGGTATATGTCCAAAAAATCAGACTATTTGTACTCACACACCGGCTTACACTCATAAATTAAATAAATTTACTGTTCTATGTAATTGTACATATAGATATTTATATTATAAACCTTTACAGAAAGAAAACAAACCACAATCCTCAATAAGAAATCCAGTCATCTGAATAATAGGTCCCATGGGTTCCTGCAATTTTCAAGGTCTCAGCATCATAGAAATGTAGGCAGAAGACTGGAGCTCTGCTTTGCTAATTTTTTACTTACTTTCAGCCAGCCTTTATAGAATGATTCTTATGTGCTGTACCAAGTGCTTTATCTTATCTCTTCCAAAACCTGTAATGTCTGGGAAAAATAGATATTATTATTTTGATTTTATAGATGATGAAACTGAGGCATGGAAATAGTAAATAACTTGTTCAAGGTCTCCCAGCTGGTAGAGCCTTACCTCAAAACAAGATTTGCCTTATTCCAAAGACTCTTTCTCTTTTTTAAAAAAAAATTTATCAATATACAAAGTAGTTGGTTTTCATGTCCGTTTACCAGTTCCTCCTTTCCTTCCTCACCTTCCCCCCTCCCCCCCCCATCAACATCATATCTGTTCACTTGTCTTAACAAAATCAAGGAATTGTTGGGATTGTTGTGTCTTCTTCCTCCCCCCTTCTTTGTATTTTTACTTATTTATTTTTATTAGCTCCCCAAAATAAGTGAGAACATGTGTTATTTCTCTTTCTGTGCCTGGCTTATTTCACTTAATATAATTTTCTCTAAGTCTAACCATGTTCCCATGAATGGCAGTATTTCTTCTTTTCTTTTCTTTTTTTTTTTTTTTTATATACCACAGTAGTATTCCATTGTATAGATACACCACATTTTCCTTATCCACTCAACCAATGATGGGCACTTAGGCTGGTTTCAACTCTTGGCTACTGGAAATAGTGCTGCAAAGAACATGGGAATGTGGGTATCCCTTTGACATGATGATTTCCATTCCTCTGGGCATATTCCCTGTTAAGTTGTTAGAGTTCCTTGTATATTCTGGATATTAATCCTTTGTCAGATGTATATATTGCAAATATTTTCTCCCACTCTGTTGGTTGTCTTTTTGCTCTGTTAATTGTTTCTTTTGCTGTGCAGAAGCTTTTTAGTTTGATATAATCCCATTTTTGTTTCCTTTAGTTGCCTATACTTTTGGGGTCACATTCATAAAGTCTTTGCCCAATCCTACTTCCTGGAGTGTTTCCCCTATGTTTTCTTTAAGAAGTTTTATTGTTTCATGACATATATTTAATTCTTTCATCCATTTTGAGTTGATTTTGGTATATGGTGAGAGGTGAAAGACTCTTGCTCTTAACTACTGCAACTATACATCTTCCCATTGTTGATCAGTCCTTCCCAGAAAAGGCTGCAAAGGAAAGGGTTCAGGAAAATCCTCTGTAAATCAAGTGAGAGTAGTATGTGGCGTGAGATGGGGGGATTAGAAGCCTGCATCTGGTGATGGAGAAGTGTGGCTGAGAGTTACTTAGCATGAGAGGATGTCAGAAGTGACTGAAAAAAGAAAACAGTTTGAAAAATAAGACTTTGCACTTTCTAGAGACACTTTCACAAAGCACCTGCATCAGCCACATAGTGCTCCAATGGCCAGGTGCAGAAATGAGTCCTGAGTAACAGTACCTCAAAGAGAAACTGCCCTTGAAAATAATGAAGTTAATGGGTCATGTGGACGGTGTTTTTACAGAGTGGGAAAGATACTTTGAAAGTATAGAATTGTGCATATTTCATGGAAACAAATGCCCAATAAAAAGGAATGTGGAGAAATGAACAAAGAAATACAATTGTATATGTCTTTGCAAGGTCAAAATAAGAACCATGAGGATTTCTTAGAAATCACTCCAAAGGGGACCACCCATTGGAATTAAACTTATCACACATCTTGGACAGAGCCTTCAAACTAAGAGTTCCCCCCATATGCCAGCATCGCACTAAGCAAATACTGCCTCATCCTCTACATTGAATTGACTCTCTGGGATGCCCCTCATGTCACAGTTTTCTCTTCCCCAATTTTGAAAATCCTCTACTCTTCATTGAACCTCTAAAAGTCTTAGAATCATTATTTATGTTCAGTGGCACATGAGAGCACAGATAAATGAGTCATTAAGACACATTACTCAAAGCCCCCAAACTTCCATTCCCAGTCAAGAAGCAAAGCTGGTCAGACCGTATGTGTTCAACTCATGAATTGTTTGCTCAAATGTTTTTCCAAGGTAGTCACCCTCCTGAGAGCTGGGAATATTAGCACCTTCTCAACTACCTTCAAAATACTTTGAACCTCAATATGTTGCCAAGTAAAATGCAGCTACGTTTCTTGGAGCCAATACACCTTTCTATATTTTGCAAGCCATACTTTTCCTCTTCCTAGTAATGATAAGCTACCACTTTTGCTTGCTTCATTAAGAGATTTGACTTTGATAGGAACATTCTATACACTTGCAGCATTTCTAGAAATCCAACCCTAACAGCTTTTCAGTTTCAGAAATTCACACACACTAACACTAACTGTTGGCTTAATCTCCATGTAGGAAATTGATCCTCTTATGATGCCCAAACTGCATCTTAGAAGAAGTCAATACCGGAAAATTCTATGTTTAAAGAAAGCCTATCTCAAGGCTAGTGGTTTTGTTTTCTCCTTCCTTTGCAGTTGGGAAAAGGCAACTTCAGGGAATCACATTGTTCTGACTCTTCTATTTTGCCTTGCTGTACCTCAGCCACCTGTATTAGTCCATCAGTCATAAGCCCAATACAGAAATTAATCAAGGGCATATTTCTGGATATGGGTGTGGAAGCTGAGTGGCCAATGCAATGTAGTTCCTGTGGGAGTCGTTAAAATGTCACCAGGCACGCATCTGTCCCATCTCACAATTACATGCAGCGGCAACAGTGCACATTCAGGACATATCCTTTCCTCTACAGGAAGCACATGAGACAGTGCTTTTCATCCTTTGACTCAAGCAGAAAGTGTTGTGTTATATTAACATCAAGGACTGTGCAGTCTTCCTCTTGGCCAAAGTCATTTTGTTTGCAATCAGCTAAGAAATGAAATTTAGATGAAAGGATAACAATGAAAAAACTCAAAGCTCTGTGCCTACTGTCAGAACATCTCTTGGAGACTGGACTATGCAGATTTATTTCTATGATTTCTGTTTAAAGCAGATGTGCATCCCCCCTATACAATTATTTTAATCTACATCTCTGAGATCTATAGCTCACTCAGAATTTAGGGAGGTAACATGGTTATAGCTCTTGATATTTATCAACTTAATTACTTCAAAATTATTTTATGTTATTTTTTCATGGGTACCCAGAAATGTTTATCATTTAAACATTTGATTCAGGGAGCGTTTGTATAAATGGTAGTTTGAAAGCCATATGTGTCCAGAGTCACTTGACTCTTCTATTGGTTCTTAGCAGTAGAGCTTAAAAAAAAATACATCATTTCACAATGTATACACATATCAAAACATCACGTATACACCTTAAATATATACAGTTTTTATTTGTCAATTAAGCTTCAATAAAGGTGGTAAAAATTGATTGAAATGAGAAAAATGCAGCCCAGCTTATGATTTTATGTCATCTGGATAAATGTTTGTGTGATCAGGTGCAATTGCTTTCCCTGTCCTGAGTTGCCGAATCAGGTTTTATTGTGTGATTAGACATGATTTGAGGAAGTCATCAGGGGCAATGATGTGATAGGGATTCCTGGGTTCTTGCCCCCTTAGGATGACGCTTTTTAGATTCAGTGATCCAGACCTCATAATTCTTTGATTCCATCTGATTCTGACAGAGATAAAAACCTGATTTTAGTTAGTTACAAGAGACAGGAAGAAAAGGAAAGGATGTATTTGCACAAAATGGTCTACTAAGTGGTTTGTGGTGTGCATTTTTCACAGGCAATTACATAAAGTAAGCCTGTAACTCTTGAGAACAAATCTACTTGGGCAAAGGTAGCTGGACCCTACAAATAGTGACTTGATAAGTGTGAATTGTTCTTAGAATGTTTATGCTTGGGGAAGTAAGTCAGTGTAGTAAAAGGTTAGAATTGGTTGATCAGGTGGCAGGAGATGGCAAACATTTGAGCCAGTTAGTTAATGAATGCTGATGGGCCAGGCCAGATCCAGTTGGGGCATGAGTGAAGTTTGCCTTTGGCACTCACTGTGCTTTGACTGACTCTCCCTGGGCTCTCTCTTCTACTCCACCGGACTTGTCTTCTTGGTCTGATCCTTATAGCTAGTCTCAAAGCCAGGGTTTATCTTTGACCCATTATCTCCTTTTGATATGAAACACCAGCTTCAGGATGACTCTACAAATAACAAGCAAGTCTATTGTCATGTGTTAATGATAGTAAGCTAGAAATTTTAAGATGAGAGATGTTTTGAATTTAATGTACATTCCCATATTTTCTACTCCATCAGTTTTTTTTCTAACATTGAGGAGTATGGGCCATACACGAAAAGAGTGTGACAGGCCAATGGGGAACAGAGGGTGTGTTAGGCACAGCAATAAAGATGGTATTAATAGTGACATTTGCCTCTCATTGAGCATCCATTGTCTGCCGGGCATCGTATGCTTCACATACACCATCTCATTTTAACCTTCATAGCAACTCCGTGAGATGGATATTATGATGAGTACTTGTGTGACCTCCAGAGACATAAAATAACTTGCCCAAATCACACAGATGGTGTCTGGCAGAGATGGGATCTGGACCCAAGTCTATGTGACTCTGAAGTTAGAGCTTTCAATCACCATCCCTCACTGCTTTCCCCAGTAACACTAGCCTTTACTGCCTCTTCACAAATGCCAACAGTTTGAGAAACAGACTAGTTAGAGTTTCATCTTCTTTAACACTCTCTCTCTCTCCCCTCAGTGGGAATAAATGTGAATTCTCAAAGGTAAATCAAAGCCAAGATGGACCTTCTTAAGGCTGTAACCAGAAAATCAGTCCTTGCAGAATATAAATGAATTGCCCGGTGGCAACCATGAGGTTCTGCCTTTGCCTAAACTTGTCACAAGAATGTGTATCTGGCATCTTTAGTTTTGTTTTGTTTTGGTTTCTTTTGTCTAGTTCTACATTAAGATAAATACCTTTAAGCTGTTAGGAGAAATCTTTCCAAGCTTCTTCATTCCTGATAGGAATCTAGGAAGATAATTTTTATGCATCTATGAAATTTTCAGTAGTTCACGGGCCCACATGGAATTTAACCAAGCAAAGGTAAATTTCTCAATCTGCAATAGGTCATATATACCCATTTTTGTGTATCTCAGAGGCACTGACCATGAGAGTTTTCTAGAACACTATTATAAATTACATTCATGTAGCAAAGGATCAATGGCTTGGGTACTGGAAGATGTCTCTGTAATTAACTTGACATAAGACTTTGAACAAATCACTTTATGTCTCTGTGTTTTTATTTTCTTACCTTCTATTTTCTATTATCTTCTTATCAACTATTTAGAAGGCAAATAGGGTGATCAAGTCCAACCCTATTTTTGGACTTGAACACCCTATTTGCCTTCTAAATATTTGTCTTAATTGACATATTGTTACCTTGGTCTTCGAGTGGAAATACATCAATCACCTCAATTCTATAACATTAGTTACTTCATGCTGAGCACAAGCTTGGGTTATCATTTACCTACTAACTTAAATAGGAAAATGAAATGTTACCTAGTAAGTGTCATTTGTTTATTGACAATGTACTTGGGTGTACAAACATGAATCTATGGAAAAATAATAAAGAAGTCCTTGGTGATGAAGAGTTGGGGAATTTTTTTTCTATTTCCTCTCCAACAGCAGAAGTCTTCTCCTGAGTCTTCTCATGGCTGCCTTCATCTCGTGGTTCCTCAGAGTGTAGATCAAGGGGTTCAGCAGAGGGGAGATGACAGTGAAGGTGACAGAGATGGCCTTATCTGTGGGGAGGGCAGTGAAGGGTCGGGCATAGACATAGATACAAGGCACAAAATGCAGGGTCACCACAGTGATGTGGGAGGTGCAAGTGGAGATGGCTTTCCTCCTTCCCTCCCCTGCCTGAGACCTCAGCATCATTAGGATGACCATGTAGGACACAAGGAGGAAGATAAACCACAGGGTAGTAACCAGGCCATTGTTGGAAATCATTAGAAGCTCAAGAGTGAAAGTGTCAGTGCAGGCGAGTTTGAGGACCTGGGGGACATCACAGTAGAAAGTGTCAAGAACATTGGGTCCACAGAAGGGGAGAGGGAGCAATAGGGAAATCTGCACGATGGAGTGGACAAAGCCCCCCACCCAGGAGGCCATGATAAGAGCAGCACATCGACCCCTGCTCATGATGGTCACATAGTGCAGGGGTTTGGCGATGGCCACGTAGCGATCAAACGCCATCACAGAGAGAGAAAAAATGTCTGCGCCACCAAGGAGGTGGAAGAAGAACATCTGTGTCATGCAGCTCGTGTAGGATATTGTCTTTTGCTTTGACAGAAGGTCCACCAAGACCTTTGGAGCAGTGATGGAGGAAAAGCAGATGTCAAGGATGGCTAGATTGCGGAGGAGGAAGTACATGGGGGTGTGAAGGCAGGAATCACAGGTCACAGTGACCATGATGAGGAGGTTTCCCAGCAGAGTTGTCATGTACACCAAAAATAAGAAAAGAAATAAGACTGAGCTCAGGTCTTGGGACTGAGTAAGTCCCAGAAATATAAATTCTTTTACTCTGGTGGTGCCATTCTCCAACTCCATTGAATCATGTTTCCTCTTCCTTGTATAATTTGGGAAAGATTAATAGTGTTATTTCAGAAAGTTTTTACCCCCCCTTAACAGATTCACATTTGGAGTCAGGTGTTAGGTCTGAAAACTCGTAAGGTCCTATCACCACATGGATTGCTATTTTGAGGCTACTGCTAGTGTGTCCAAAATGACATCATTTTACACAAGCATCCATTTAATTATTCTTGCTTGTATAAATTACAAATATTTTAGAAAACGCATCAAAATAATGTTCCTAAGTACAGAAGTTTTAAGTATTCATGATAAAGAGGTGGATGTTCAATATTCAGAAGGGGACTATTGGGTCATAAGAAATACACAAATGGAGTTAGTTTGGTGTGTGACTAAGACAGTGCTTATTTTGTGTGACTAGAACAGGTTGAGTTCCCCAGGGGTGGAGTTTTGCTTTTTTTCCATATTGGATGCTCCATGTAAGCGTTTTTAAGAACACCTGCCTACCTAATAATCACCTCTGGATTGAATTCTACAGAAGTACTCTCCCCTTTTAAAATCACAAATTTAATTCCATGAAAAGTTAGAAAATTTTAAAGCCATAAAATTCTTCTCTATTGCTCTGTTCTTCCTTAAATGGGCTTCTTTGTTTCTCCCTTTAAACTACTGTAGGTACTAAAATCCCCAGGTGGTGAATAGCTCCTCAGCTGTGGAAATAAAAGTAGTACTCAGAGATTCTCTTCTTTTCAACTTTTTAACTTCTTTCTTAAGAATTGTTTAGCGAGCTGTCATTGAAATACAGTAGATATGTAACGTGCAAATATGTAATGCACATATGTGCATTGACTGCACATATTTAAAATGTGCACTTTGACAGATTTTGACAAAGAATATAACCATGATACCATTGCTACGTGAAGATAGTGAACAATCTAGCACCCAAAAAGTGTCCTGTGATCCTTTGTAATCTATTGCCTCTACCCGTCCTTTCTGTCATTATACATTAGTTTGTATTTTCTAGAATTTTCTATAGTTCGAATCCCACTATATGTGTATGTACTCTCTTTCTGTCTGGCTTCTTTCAGTCATGAAATTCATCCATGGGTTTATGTGCATCACTATTTTGTTCTTTCATATTGTATGGATGTGAACATTTGTGTACATGTCTTTGTGTGGACATATGTTTTCATTTCTCTTGGGTGACTACGTAGGAGTAGAATGGCTGTAACTTAAAATTCATTAATGAGAAAACAAACAACCCAATTAAACAAAGAACAAAGAAAAATAAATTTAAGAGACAGAAGTAGAGAGTAGAATAGTGGTTATCAGAGGCAGGGAACGAGAGGAGAAAGAGTGGCCGAGGAAAGGTTGGCAGACTGGTACAAAGTCACAAAGTTATGGTTAGACAGGAAGAATAAGTTCGGGGGCCCTACATAACAATAGCTAATAATACTGTATTGCATATTTCAAGATAGTGAGAAAAAGGGATTTTGAATGTTATAACTACAAAGAAATGGTAAATGTTTAGGTGATAAATATGCTACATATTCTGACTAGATCATTATACAATATATGCATGTAGTGAAACAATAAACTGTGCCCCATAAACGTACAATGAAAAAAAAAATTAAAAAACAAAAGGACAAAGAATTTGAACTGATGCTTCAAGGAGATACAGGGATAGCAAATAAGCACATGAAAAGATACTCAACATCATTTGTCACTGCAGAAATGTAAATTAAAACCACAGTATAAATTAAGAAACAGTATACACTTATTAGAATAACTAAAATAAGAAAGACTGATATATTAAGATTTGGGCAAAGATGTGCAAGAACTGGAACCCTACAACAGCTTTTGAAAACAGTTTGGCAGTTTCTTAAAGTGTTAAACATAAACTTACCATATCATCGTGTTGCTTTTGAATTCCTTCATTTTTCTTTTTTGGTGAATTCTTGAAGTGGGCCTTAATGTCTTTTTTTTCCAGTTTATCTCCCTTTTTCTCCCATAATCAGAAACAAAAGAAGGGCAAAAGTTACTTTCGTTCCATTTTGGGGTGTGTTTTGCAGTTCAGATGAAGATACTTTTTTTCACCTAGCTCACCTTCCCTCCAAGTTTTTTTCTCCTGCAATTTTGTCCAAAATCTATTGAATATGGAAGACTAAACAGTAAAACACAAGCTACTGAGAGAAATCCTAGCTTAGAGGTGGATACCTGGTGGACTGTGGCCACACACAGCCTGTTTGAATCCCAGCTGAGCACTTACTGGTTATGCTAACACGAGCAAGTTACTTCACCTCTTTGGCCTCAGTCTTTGCATCAGTAATTTGGAGACAGCAGCATGTCCTTCATACCATTTTTGTGAGGATTAAATGCATTAGTCTATGTAAAGCATCAGTACTTAGATCATTGCCTAATCTGTAATAAGGTGTGATTGTACATGTATTACCTTAAAGAAAAACACTGGGTTAATAACTCTCATAGACACATAGCTTCTTCAAATATACTGACAATCTTTTAGGGGATTTGTATGTTTCCCAGAACATGTATCCTAAAACAACTTCATCAGAACACAGTATTTTGTGGGAAATAGGAGGTATTTTTCTTCTAGTGACAATGAGTGTCCCAGAAGGCGGTGACAGTGCATGATAGTAAGAAGTGTGTTTGCTGGGTTTGGCTTCCTGTCTGACATCTTCTTAGCAGACCAGAGAAGTTGTTCAGGGCAAGGGCTCTGGGGTGAGAGCCATCTGGGTTCAAGTCCTGGCTTTGCTGCTGTGTGTGATTTGGGCATGTGCACAACCTCATTGAGTCTCTACTTCTTCATCTTTGGAATGGGCATAATGATAATACCCACCCCACAGGGAAGTTATGAGGATTGGGTGAATTCACATATGTAAGGGTCTCAGCATACAGGCTGGTTATCTGCTGTAATTCCAGCTATGTTGGGTAAGCTTAACAGTGCAGGCTTACCAGTAGTGGAGTGTGTTCAACTAAATTGTAGCTGAACTATCTATCCTGACTTGCTTAAAGAGGGAGGAAATGGTCGCTGCCTGAGAAAACCCAACTTAGTTATAAAAGTCTTCCACAGGGACCCCCATGGGAACAGCATAGTATGGTCTACACAGAAGGGTAGAGGGTCGACAGAACCTCAGACCCCAGGCCAGACCTGTTCATCGGGAAGGAATAGGTCCCATGTTCACAAACTACCTCTGGTAATTCAGTGACAGCATTCTCCAGCTTCTGCTCACTCCTTCTACTATTTTTAATCCTTTCAGCAAATATTGATGGAGCATTGTCAGAGTTCTAGGTTATCTGAGAAAAAGAAATATGATCCCAAACACAATGGGAAAAGAATTGAAATCTAATAATTATATGGGAATGACAGGGACCATCCAAGGACAGATGAAAAGTTGAGTGTGAGAAGAGGAAGACTTCTCACTAAGAGGCTCAGAAAAACTGCACAGAGGAGGTGGCATTTATGTTTGAGGCACATGATAATGGAGAGAAAGGGTGCTCTGACTTTAGCAGACCATTCAAATATATGGAAGTTGCCTATGATAGGAAAGTATGGCTGGGGGGAAAAAGGATGCAAACATGAAGGCAGGGAAAGGCATTTCAAAGAAAAGCATTACTGTAAAATTGTAAATTTTTGCTACATCTAAAGAACAGCATGTAGATTTAATTGTACTGGTCTTTCAACTTTTCTGAGGTTTTGAAATATTTTATTTTTATCTTAAGGTTTAAATTTAGGGAAAGAATTACCTCTGTCAATTTCAGCCTGAGGAGATCCATCCAGAGGAAAAATCTCTTCTCTGTGCAATTCAAGAGGTCCCAGGAGACAAAAGCTGCCCCTTCCCCCATTTCAAACTGACCTCATTTGTATTCCCTCATTTCAGTGTCCTCTTTGTTAATATTTCTAACATGTGCTGTTACTGAAGGTTCTCCCTGAAATGCAGCATCTTCTATACATGTTATATTACTTGTAATCAAAATGTATTTATAAATCTTAACGATCACATTCAGATTTCAACTTTTATCACTTTTGCACACAGACACCCACAGTACAGGCAGGCATACTCATGTAGAATTAAATCTCTTACCTAGAATCTCCACCCTTCAAGGACTCCAGCGTCTTAAACAATGTTCACATGAATGTTGGAAATCATTTAGTTTCAGGAAATTCTGTTAAACAAAGTTCCAAAGGCCAGTGATTTCAGTGGCTGCTCTTCCTTCTTGATATGGAAAAGGGCAGACTCAGGGAGTGATATGTTCTTGGCTCTTCTATGCTGATTCACAGTGCCCCATCACGTGTATCAATTCCTTATCTCAGAACTAGTGAGAGAATTAACAGAGGGAATATAGACGGATGTAGCTGTGGAAAAATTCTGCTGATGGTTAGGTTGTTTCAGTGGGAGTAATTAAGAAATTACTCAGGCACATACACTTAGGAATACACATTTTGTTTAGAGTCTAAAATTTTCTAGAGGTAAAACAAAGAATGAATTCCTTCATCCTCTGGCCCCAATAGGAAGGAAGGTTGTGCTTAAATAGGTCATGTGTATTTCTTAGAAAGCCCAAATAATGATGTTTTCTGTGATTAAAGGGCACCTTTCCTGGGAATGCGTGTGATGCAGACAGACTTGCAGCTGATGAGGGAACTGAACATACCTGCCAAATCCTTCCACTCTATTCTCTTTCCAAGTCTAACAACTGATACAACTGGAAATGCCAGGGGCATGAAACTTTGGGGGAAGGCAGATTTCTTCTCCATACCTCAAACACTGTATTCACAAGGAATCCCCCAGTTTGGGAAGAGATTGAATCAGGCATAGTTTGGAGCAGCACTGGGGCTGTCTACACCAAGAAAATTAAAGTAAAATGAAACAAGACACCAAGTTGGCTACACGGTGAGAAATGTGATTCCACCCGATAGCTAGCTATATTGTTTGACCATCTTTAAGATGTACAGCTTTAAGGCCTTTAAAACTGAATATTGGTTATAGTGGTTCCATCTGTCTCTCTGAGATGCTTCAACAACAGAGGGCTGCCTGTTGGCTTTCTCCCTCCTTGGACCCCAGACAGCCTGCAGGCATCATGGTGCCGCTTCCTTCTGCGGGCAGGGATCTTCCCGAACTCATCCTCACTGAGTACCAACACCCAACTGCTCCTCTCCAGCCACAGCTAGAATTAATCTAGTATATCTAAATAATCATTTTAAAAATCTAGTATGTCTAGCCCTGTCCCTGGTGAAGATTACCAAACAGAATACTTAACTATGCAGCACTAGTTTGGAATGGCTGCTTCAGAACTTCCCCAGCTGCAACAGGAAGGGATTTGCTTTATATCAGCACGACTAAGTAAAGGGGTCCCTTCCAAAATGACAAATCCCAACATCCAACTTCAATAAATAAATACATGGTGAGGTAGAAATTGCTTCAGGTTCCCCCAGTGACAGTTTGGCAGGATATTACTTGGCGATATTAATCAAGAGTCTCCACAACCACCCTCTTCGCACCCTCTAAGGCCTTAGAGGAAGAAAAACATCCTAAACTTAGACAAAATGTGTAGAGAATCATCCTGATACAGAAGGAAATACTCCATTTATTGAGACTTCCCGTATCCCAGGCACTTCAAAAAAATTAACTTTTAATTTTAAGGTATATTTACAGAAAGTTTGCAAGAATATTGCAGTTTCTATAGACACTACACATAATTTCCCTGTTAACATTACTATGGTCCACGTGTCACACAGTTGAAAAATCATTATTAAATAAAGTCCATACTTTATTAGGATTTGCTTAATTTTTAACTTCATGTTCTTTTTCTGTTCCAGGATCCCGCACAGAACACCACGTTACATTTAGTCGTCACATCTCCCTAGGATCCTCTACACAAACAATTTCCCAGACTTCCCTTGTTTATGATGGTCTTGACAGTATCGAAGAGTCCTGGTTACGTAGTTCATTGAACATCCCTCAATTTGGGTTAGTCCGATGATTTTCTCACAATTAGACGGGGGTTATAGGTTTTTGGAAGAAAGAACACAGAGGGAAAATGCCATTTTCACCACATCATATCAAACATTAACATGATTTATCACTGATGATGTTAACTTTGGACACCTGGCTGAGATGGTCTTTGTCAGGCTCCTCCACTGTAAAGTTGTGAGGATTTTCCCCTCCTTTCCGTAGTATATTATTTGGGAGGAGATCCCTAATCATAAGTCACACTTCAGGAGCTGGAAGTTAGGCTGTACCTTCTTGAGGGCGGAGAATCTACATAAATTATTTGAAATTCCCCTGCATGTGAGACTTGTCTATTATCCTCCATTTATTTATGTATTCAATCATTTATTTATATCCGTACGGACTCATGGATGTTTATTTTATACTTTGGGTTATAATCCAACAGTAAATTATATATTTTGTGGCTTGGGTTGTTCCAACGTCAGCCTTTGGGAGCTCTTTCAGTTGTCTCCTGTGTTTCTTTGACATGCTTCCACTGTTTCATTCTTTGAACTCTTTCTTGCTTTTTGGTACTACAAGATGCTCCAGGCTCAGGTTGTACATTCCTTGTCCCAGCCCTAGAGTCAGCTATTTTTCCAAGGAACTGTTTTATCTAAGTAAAAATTATATTTATTTAGTGATTTGGAAATATAAATAAAAAAATAAATGGTAAAAATAACACCCAAAATAAAACAAAAAACTGACATTTTATATGATTGACCATTTTCAGGCACAGTATTTACCAATAAATATAAAAAAATACATTTTATTATTTTTCATCTGTTTTTTCCCCTTCATCTTTGACTATATGCATGCTTTCTGCGTAGCTTAAGTCCCTAGGAAAATTCCACAGCTACACTGATGCCTACAATGTGGCTAAATGAGGTTAACATTTGGCTCCTGCCGGGAAATAAATTTATGTTCTTGGGGATTCAGAACAACAGCCTTAGGCAGTTTCACCCATGCAGGGTGATTTCTGAAGAGTGACACAGAAGTATTGGGAGGAGCCATTGGATCAGAAGGGGCGGTGCAGATGACAGTGACAGAGCTTTCAGTGGGCTGATGACCCAACTAGATGATGAAGTTCTCATAGGATACACATGTAGGCAGGAAACCCACATGGGGTCCATCAGCAAATCCCACTAGCTTGACCTTCAAAGCTTTTCAAACTTCTCACCACCACTGCCATTAGTACCATAGGTCATGGATTCATTATTACTTTCATGGGCCTATTGCAGTAGGCTCTTAGTTGGTCTCCCTCTTTTTGTACTTATCCCTCTTCAGTCTATTTATAGTGGTAGCTCCTGCAGTCCTGTTAAAATATGCATTGTTATTCTGCTCTTCAAAGGCTTTCAAATGCATTCTATCTTACTCAGTGTAAAAGCCAAAAGCTTTGCAATGGTCTACAAGGTGTAATGACTTCCTTACAGGGTCACGTTATCTCTCTGACCTCAGCTGCTACATCTCTCCTCCCTACTCCTCACATTTAGTTACAATGGCCTCCTTGCTGTTTCTTGAATCCTCTGAGTATATCCCCACCACACGGCCTTTTTATGTCTGCTTTGAGGACTGAGATTTGTACCCCAACATTTTTCTAGTTTTAATAACTTTTAGAATCTACCTTCAGAAATGGGGAGGAAACTTCTAGCAGCTGTAAATAGAATAATAAACAAACAAATAAAAATCAAGTTGACATATTGAACAATGTTTTTCACTTTATTCCAGCCTCTCTGAATATATATGCATAGTCTGAAGAAGCTTCTGTCATATCATCAGGGAAGTCATGTCATCAGAGAATAAAAATGGATTAATTGTTTTCTTAGCCATACCTTTCCAATGATTTGAAGAGCAGAAATCAGTGAGAGGAAATATTTACTCACTGAGTGTTTTAATTCAACAATTTTTAGTGATGTCTCCTATATTCCACTTGTGCCAGGTGCTGGGGATAAAACAATAAATAAAGCATAATCCTACTGGGGGAGATGGGAGAAAAAAATAACAAGGAATTTGAAACAGGATTTTGAGTACTATGCTAGAGCTAAGCACATGCTGCTGAGGGAATACATCGAAGGGATGGCTAGTAGACCTGGGGTTCTTGCTCAAGGTCTCAGAACTCATAACTGGTGAGGTCCACATTCTAACTGAAGCTGTGTTAACTCTAAGGTACCTGCTCTAAACCACTGGAGTGTGGGCTTGAGGTAAAAAAAAAAAAAAAAAAAAAAAAAAAAAAAAAAAAAACTTCCAGGTGATAGTTATTGAATTTATTCATATTATAGATTTGGAGGAGGAACTTAATTTGGGTGTGTTTACTTCATTAGGACGTAATTAGTTTGTGAAAGACCTTAATGAAATCCCAATGTCCAAGCAACATTAAGTATCTAATACACATTTCTTTCTCATCTCTCTTCCTGGTAACAGTGCAGGAAAGTAGTGGGAATGTCTGAGGGTATTTTGATTCCTTTTCCTTTATTTCTTCCAAGAGTGTATTGCAAAAGCAATATAAATATTCTACTAACAATTTTCTTTCTTCTGTGACACAAAACCCATCTTTTTATCTTATTATGGCATGTTGATCAGGTTCTTTGAAAGTTCTCTATGTCTTAAAAGTAGAAACATAAAAATTATTTGCAAATCTCTTACTAAATACATTTATCCCTCCTAGGAAAATATTTTAAAAGGTGGTGAGAAGGAGGGAACTACTGGTCTATTCCCTTTCCAAAGGCAGGAGTCTTCTCCTGCATCTTCTCACGGCTGACTTCATCTCGCGATTCCCCAGAGTGTAGATCAAGGGGTTCAGCAGAGGGGAGATGACAGTGAAGGTGACAGAGATGGCCTTTTCTGTGCAGAGGGCAGTGAAGGGCCAGACGTAGACATAGATGAAGGGAACAAAATGCAGGGTCACCACAGTAATGTGGGAGGTGCAGGTGGAGATGGCTTTCCTCCTTTCGTCTCTGATTGAGACCTATAATAATAATATGAGCAAATAGGACACAAGAAGCAAGAAAAACCACAGAGTGGTGAGCAGCCCATTATTGGAAATCATCAACAGTTCAACTACAAAAATGTCTGTACAGGCGAGTTTGAGGACCTGGGGGACGTCACAGTAGAAAGTGTCAAGGACATTAGGTCCACAGAAGGGGAGAGGAAGCAACAGGGAAATCTGCACGACGGAGTGGACAAAGCCCCCCACCCAGGCAGCCACTGTTAACCCAATGCAACGGTCTCTGCTCATGATGGTCACATAGTGCAGAGGCTTGGAGATGGCCACATATCGATCGAATGCCATCACTGACAAAGAAAATACATCCACCCCTCCAATAAGGTGGAAGAAAAACATCTAAGTGAAGCAGCCATTGAGGGAGATGGTCTTTGTCTCGGACAGAAGGTCCACCAGAACCTTGGGAGCTGTGATGGAGGAAAAGCAGATATCGGCAACAGATAAATTACGGAGCAAAAAATACATGGGTGTGTGAAGGCGAGATTCCCAGGTCACGGTGACCATGATGAGGAGGTTTCCCAGCAGGGTTGTCATGTACACCAAAAGTAGGAAAAGAAACAAGACCAAGCTCACTTCTCGATTCTGGGTTAGTCCAAGGAAAATAAACTCTGTTACCCTGGTGCAGTTTTTCATCTCCATTGAATCATCCTCTTTTTTGCCTTTTTTTTTTTTTTCCAGCTGTGTCATATGAAAGCACTGAGCTACTTATTTTATTGTCCTCTTAAGCACAAAGAATGGAATTCAGAAGCTTCCCCACCTGGATGTAGTGATTGCAATTTGTTGAATTTTCCACGTATTTAAGATTATAATCCGCTTAGTGATCAAATTATATTATCACAATCAAAGCCATTCAATAATTCTTTTCCTATAAAACTATTTTTGGAAAGAATAAGCATATATGTTTAATAGTGACTGGCATTTACATTGCATATTTAATTTATTATTTTTATTTATTATTTATTTTTTATTCCAAGTAAGTTTTTTGAATGTCAATAACTGTACAAAGCATTATACACAAAATAAGTAAGACATGGTTCCAGGCATTGGGGAACATATAGTTTACAAGTTTAATATTCATATTATCAAATATTCTGCTGACTTCAAGAGGGTCTTATCTTGCTAGAAAAGGATACTGACCTGTTTCTCATTGCAACGTCGCTGTGGCATGAGCCGGTTTCCTTGCTCTTGGCTATATTACATCAAATTTCTTAAAGTCGCAGCACTTTATTCCATTTAGTTTACTTGTCATGGTGACTGCTAATATTGACTTGATAATATTTTTAATTTGCAGTTAAGAAACAGATTTGCTATTAAGCAACAATGTGCAAAACCAGATGTCAAAGAGTATCATTAATTTTTTCATTGTGGCTGCAACACTTAACATGAGGCCTACCCTCTTTTTACCTGTACAATGGAGTATTGTTAACTAGCAATACAGTATTGTACAGTAATTCTGTAGAACTTATTCATCTCATGTAACTGAAACTTTATTCCCATTGAACAACAGCTCCCCATTTTCTCTTCCCATCAGCCCCTGGCAACTACCCTTTTACTCTTTCTTTGTGTGAGTTTGACCTTTTAGATGGTGACATGTGCAGTATTTGTCCTTCTGAAACTGGATAGCATATTTAAAAAGGCGTAATTACCAAAGTTCTATTTGGTATTTTTGGTAAAGTCCTTTGGAAGATTATATATCTTATTGTCTTTGCTCTATTTTCAGGAGAGAGAGGGCAGATTCAAGAAATTACATCTTTCAAGTTTTTCGCCTGTGTCCCTATCTTACATCCATATCCCTCATCTTCAGGATTAATGTTACTAAGAAAATGATCATCTTCAGGATTAATGTTACTAAGAAAATAATATTGGACCAGATAGCGAAAGTCAAGTGGCTGATTCCAATTTTGGTGACACAGTTTCAATGGGAGTTACTAAAGTGTTACCAAGATATGCACATGTGCACACGCACACGCGCACACACACACACACACACACACACACACACAGATTTTGCTTGATGTTCAAATTCTTTAGAGGCAATAGAGGAAACCTACCCCTTTACTCACAGTTCAACCAGAACTTCATAAAACTTGCCAAATGCTGTACTTGAGAGACTTGGAGTCCAATTTTTACAACTTGTAAGGCTCAGACAACATCATATACATGTGAGTTTCAATAAGATTGCCAAAACACTAGAATAAAACATACCTCAAATCATTTCATATCAGCTCAATTTGTAATTAAACAAAGGATTATTAGAGCCCCATGATGTTGCTATAAGCTTCCACATAAACAGAAACATGACTTAAAATAATGTTTGGGTAATGTACATTTCCCACTTTCTAACTCTCTACACGTATGGAATCTCTCAATTTAGAGACAGCTAGCTCGGTAGACATTAGCAAAACTGTTCACCCAAATGTGGTACTTATTTTAGATTAACTCAATTTATTGAATGGTTTGACATTGTGTAAACCCTACTTTCACTGTTTCCAGAACGATGATGACTTTGGATTTACACGTGTTTTCATTTTGTTTTAGTACATTAAACAAGTCTACAGAGATAGGGACAGCATGAGACAGGTCATGCATGTTGAGGTGGGCAATGCTTGGTTTTTGCCTTTTCTGGGGCCAATTGCCTGGTCTCAGAGAACCAGACTGAATGGAACTTTGCCTCCATCCTCTTCTGTCTCAGTCATCAGGTTCTGCTTGAGATAGTGGCAGCAGATATAAGGAAAGAAAAGGGACCAATTTAATGGAAGGAGCAAGGATGTGCTTGGCCTAAAATCTTTATGGGTAAATTGTGTTGAGATGTATGGAGGCTCTAGATACAGAAATATTAAATACGCAGTGAATCTGAGGAAGCTGAAGGCTTTCAGTGCAGGCAGGTAGAGGGATGAATTGAATTCAAACAAATCTCAATCTCTTTTGACATTTTGTCATGAGGAATATTGTCCCAAGATTTTCAATTGAATTTGGAACAAGAATCAATTTTAAATTTGATGCAGGAAAGACATTCGTGTGAGACATGGGCTTTGTGATTATATAAATTCTCTGGCATATGTGATTTATATCAAATACACAGTAAAGTGTAAAAACTATTCACTCAATGGTTAATTACAGATAGTCAGTTTGCTGTTAGAGATAGTGGGAGGATACAAACGATAAAACAAATAAGCAAAATATAGAGAATATGTTGTTGATTAACAAAACAGAACAACTTGACAGGGCAGTGAGGTAAGGAGTATTGAAAAGTCTATAAAACAAAGTTAAGGGGAAGATGGGGCATGTTTTTGGAACATTGAAGAGGCCAGTGTTTAGGAGAGGATGTCAAAAGGTAACTGGAGGTCCAATTTTGGAGGAACAGTGGGCCTTTGTGAGAATTTGGTTTTTATTCTGAGTGAAATTGGAGGGGTTTTTAATGCTATTTTTATTTTTTCTTTATTTTTATAGCAGTTTTAGTTTTACAGAGAAAAGGAGCCGGAAGTACACATAGATTCCATCCTCTTCCCCACCCACATACACAGCTTCTCCTGTTACTGACATGACATTAGTGTGGCACATTTGTTAAAATTATTAATCGATAGTGATATGTTATTATTAAATTAATTTTATATTAGGGTTTGCTCTTTGTAATGCAAAGTTCTGTGGGTTTTGTCTAATGCATATTATCAAGTATTAATCATTTGAGTATTGTACAAAACAGTTTTGCTGCCTTAACAATCCTGTGTTCCACCTACTCATCCCTTCTTTCCTCCCTCCCTCATCCCCTGAAATCCTGGAAATCTCTGATCTTTTTTTTTTTTTTAACCTCAAACATTTGTTATTTCTTTGTGTTGGTAATGTTCAAAAACCTCTCTTCTAGCTAATTGAAACTATGCAATAAATTGTTGTTAATTATAGTCGCTCGACGGTGCGATAGAACTCTATTCTTTCTGTCTAGCTGCACTTGTGTACATGCTAACTAATCGTCCACTATCCCCACTCCCTTCTACCCTTTTCATCCTCTGGTAAAACTGCTATTCTACTCCCTACATCCATGTGTTCAGATTTTTTAGCTTCCACATATGAGTGAGAACACGGGGTATTTTTCTTTCTGTTCCTGGCTTACTTCACTTAACATAATGTCCTCCAAGCTTATCCATGTTCCCACGAATGACAGGATATCATTCTTTTTTTATGGCTGAATAGTATTCTGTTGTGTATATATAACACATTTTCTTTATCCATTTATCTGTTGATGAACACTTGGGCTGATTCCATATCTTGGCTATTTTTTCTTTCTCTTTCTTCCTTCCTTCTTTCCTTCCTTCCTTCCTTCCTTCCTTCCTTCCTTCCTTCCTTCCTTCCTTCCTTCCTTCCTTCCTTCCTTCTTTGCAACTGCTAGTATAGGGGTTCAAACCCTTAATGTTAGTGTTAGTGGCTATTGTGTATAGTGCTGCAATAAACATGGGACTGTAAATATCTTTCAATATACTGAATTCCTTTCCTTTGGATATATACCCAGTATGAGATTGCTGGATTATATGGTAGTTCTATTTATAGTTTTTTGAGGAACCTCCAAATTGTTTTCCATAAAATTTGCACCAATTTACATTCCCACCAACAGTGTATAAATTTCATCTTTCTCCACACCCAAGCCAGCATTTATTATTTTCTGTCTTTTTGATAATAGTCATTTTAACTGGAGTGAGATGATATCTCCTTGTGGCTTTGATTTGCATTTCCCTGATGATTAGTGATGTTGGGCAATTTTTCATATACTTGTTGGCCATTTATATGTCTTGAGAAATGCCTATTAAGCTCATTTGCCCATTTTTTTTAAGTTATTAGTTTTCTTGCTATTGAGTTGTTTGACTTTTTTGTATATTCTGGATATTAATCGCTTGATGGATAAATAGTTTGTAAGTATCTTCTCCCTTTCTGTAGTCTGTCTCTTCACTCTGTTGATTGTTTCTTCTGCTGTGCAGAAGTTTTCTAGTTTGATATCATCCCACTTGTCTTTTTTCTTTTTTTTCTTTCTTTTTTTTTTTTTTTTTTTTGCCTGTGCTTTCGAGGTTCTCTTCAAAAGGTCTTTGCCCAGTCTGATGTCCTGAAGCATTTCTTCTGTTTTATTCTAGTAAAACACTAGAATAAATTTAGGGTCTTAAATTTAGATGTTTAATCCATTTTGAGTTGCTTCCATTTTGAGTTGATTTTTGTGTTTTGTGGTAGACAAGATCTAGTTTCTTTTCTTCTTTTTTTTTTTTTTTGACAAGATCTAGTTTCATTCTTCTGCATATGGATATCCAGTTTTCTCAACACCTTTTATAGAAGAGGCTGTCCTTTCCCCACTATATTTTATTTTTTGGTAGCTATTGTAAATGGGATTACCTTCTTGATTTCTTTTTCAGCTTGCTTACTATTGGTGTACAGAGCAGCTACTAAGTTTTGAATGTGGATTTTCTATCTTGCAATTTTACTGAATTTGTTTATCAGTACTATGAGGTTTTGTGTGTGTGTGAATTCTTTAGGATTTTCTAAATGTGAGACTATGTAATCTGCAAATAGGGACAATTCAACTTCCTCTTTTCCAATTTGGATGGGCTTTATGTCTTTCTCTTGTCTCATTAATCTGGCTAAAATTTCCAGTACTGTGTTGAACAACAGTGGTGAGAATGGTCATACATGTCTTATTCCTGTTCTTAGAGGAAAAGCTTTTAACTTTTCCCCATTCAGGTTTATGTTACCTGTGGGTTTGTCATATATGCCCTTTATTGTGTTGAGATACTTTCCTTGCATGCCTAATTTGTTGAGCATTTTTATCATAAAGAGATGTTGATTTTTATCAAATGCTTTTTTTGCATTTATTGGGTTAACATATATTTTTCTTCATTTTGTCGATGTGGTACATCACATATACTGATTTGCATACGTTGAACCATCCTGCATCCCAGGGATGAATCCCACTTGATTATGGTGTATAATCTTATTGATGTGCTGTTGAATTCTCTTTGCTAGTACTTTGTTAAAGATTTTCGCATCTATGTTCATCAGAGATATCAGCCTATATTTTTCTCTCTTTTTTTATTGTGTCTTTGTCTGATTTTGGTTTCAAGGTAATTCTGGCCGCATAGGATGAATTTGGGAGAATATCCTCTGCTTCAATTTTTTGGAATACTTTGAGAAGAACTGGTATTCATTTTTCTTGAAAACTTTGCTAGAATTTAACAGTGAAGCTCTTGGTTCTGTGCTTCTATTTGTCCAGACACTACAAATTATTGATTCAATCTTGTTACTTGCTGGTCCCTTCTGGTTTTCTATTTCTTCTTGGTTCAGTCTTGATAGGTTGTATGTGTCCAGAAATATATCCATTTCCTCCAGATTTTCCAATTTGTTGATGTATAGTTGTTCACAATAGTCTCCAATGATTTGCTGTATTACTGAAGTATCAGTTGTAAGGTCTCCTTTTTCATTTCTGATTTTTATTATTTGGGTCTTTTTTTTTTTCTTAGTATAGCTAATGCCTTGTCAATTTTGTTTTCTTCTCAAAAACCCAAATCTTGTTTTATTGATCTTTTGTATCAATTTTTTTTTTTTTTTTTTTTTTTTTTTTTTTTTTTTTTTGCTCTCTATAGCATGTAGAGAGCATGTATAGCTCTAAGCTTTATTATTTCTGTTCATTTACAAATTTAGGGGTTGGGTTATTCTTGCTTTTCAAGTTTTTTGAAGTGTAACATTAGGTTGTTTATTTGAAATCTTCCTACTTTTTTAATGCAAACTCCAATTGCAATAATATTCCCTAGTACTGCTTTTACAGTACCCCACAGGTTTTGGTACAATGTGCTCCTATTTTTGTGCAGTTTCTAAAATGTCTGGCCCCACGGCACCAGCATGCAACCAAGCAGGTAGGCCTTGCCACTGCCATACCCCATCCCCAGCTTGTCCTAGTGTGTGCCAACCAGAGAGGTGCACCCCAGAGAGGCCCAAGACCCATGGTGACCATATGCCTGAGGCACCAGCATGGAACCAAGCAGGCACTGAGGCAGCCATGCCAAATTGGCAGCCCCAGCAGGATCCCAGCCAGACAATAGTGTCAGACCAGTGGACCATGAGATCCCCTGCCACAATAACTAAACATCAAAGGAAAGATACCAGAAATAAGAAAAATCAAGAAAGTACACCACCAAAGGGTAATAACTCTCAAGCTCTAGATCCTATAGAACAAGAAGCCCTTGAAAGGTCTGACAAGGAATTTCGAGTGATAATTCTAAGGAAATTAAATGAGATCCAAGGAAACTCAGCTAGGCAACATGATGAAATGAGGAAAAGTATACAGGACGAGAAAGAAGAAATGTACAAGGAAATCAATGCCTGGAAAAAGAATGTAGCAGAGCTTGCTGAGCTGAAGAATTTATTCAACAAGATAAAAAACACAACAGAGAGCTTAACAAGCAGGCTTGCAGAGGCAGAAGAGAGAACTTCTGACATTGAAGATGGGCTGTTTGAAATAACGCAGGCAGACAAAAAAAATTTAAAAATTGAAGAAAATGTGAGAGAGATATCAGACAAAATTAAGTGCTCAAATTGGCGAGTCATGGGTATTCTATAAGGGGAGGAAAAAGGATATTGCATTGAAAATATATTCAATAACATAGAGGCAGGAAACTTTCCAGTTATTGGAAAAGACACAGATCTTCACATTCAGGAAGCCCAAAGATTCCCAAACATATTCAACCCAAAAAGGTCTTCTCCAAGATATGTTATAGCCAAATTGGCAAAACTCAAAGACAAAGAGAGAATCTTAAAAGCTGCAAGAGAGAAGTGTCAAATCACCTATAAGGGAGCCCCAATCAGACTAACATCAAACTTTTCATCACAAACCCTAAAAGCCAGAAAGAAATTGGATGATATATTCAAAACACATAAAGACAGAGATTACCAGCCAAGAATACTATACCCCAAAAGGCTATCCTTCTGAAATGAAGGGCAGATAGTATATTTGTCCAAAAAACAAAAACTGTGGGAGTTCACTACCACACAACCACCCTTACAAGAAATTCTCAAGGGAGTACTGGGATTGGTATCTGAAAAATAACTACCACTGCCATAAATACTCTAGAAAAATCAAAACCCATTAGTAAAATAAAAATGCCAACAATGAAGAGAAAAAAAAAAGTTTATCTACAAACCAAGAAACCAACAAATACAGAAGACAAACAGTAAATCAGAAAGACAGGAAAGACACTTAAGACATCCAAACAAAAATCAATAAAATACTAGGAGTAAATCCACACTTTTCAATAACAACTCAATGTACAAGGATTAAATTCCCCAATCAAAAGACACAGAATGGTTTTTTCAAGATGGCGGCGGCTGCTGCGGCTGTGGCGGCTGGCGCGGAGTAGCTGAGGTGGAAAAGGCGGCCACTGGGCCTCAGGCAGCCGGGAAACTTGTGGACCTTCCTCTGGCCATCTCTTAAGGGAGGACTGCTGCTGCTGGCCGGTCGTGGGGGCTCAACGCCACTTTGCCCCCGGCAGGAGAGGCTGCCTCATTTACAGGCAAAAGCTTTGAAGTGTGGAGCAGGAAAAGAACTGATTCTTAGCTGCAAAAGTGAGTCTTGAAACAGGGAACACGGCGCCAGGGCTGCTGTGGATGCAGCCAGGATCCCGGAGGCTGGGGCCGCACTGAAGGCGGCCAGCTGCCCTATCCAGGATTCGAGGTTTCAGGCCGGCATTAAAGAAGACTCCTGGGAGCGCCCGAGCGGCGCTGAGACTGAACAGCCCGGGCGGCAGCGCCGAGAACACGGAAGGCAACAAACCAGAGACAGAGCGAGCGCCCGACCTGGCACAGCACTGTGAGTGATCCCTGGCACAGCTCTGCTCGGGGGGTGGATGCCCACGCGGCTCCCCGCCTGCACCACCAGGCCACTCACTGCCCCGGTGCTGCCTCCATTTTCCCAGGTGCGGGCAGCTCCGCCCTGCTCGGCCATCACTGAGCCCATTTGCTTGGCCTGGCGCGGGGCTTTCCGGACCCTGCGGGCCGACCTCCTCTCCCACTCCCTCCACGGTTCTCTGGCAGGGCTGGGGGTGTGGGGCGTCCCGACCAGTGTTGGGAGGGCTAGGAAGTACAGGCGGGCCGACTGTCACTCCACCACACCCTGGACTCCGGCCCCGGTAAACTTCCTGTTACTGGGAGGCAGATACCATCTCTGCGACCACCAGTTTGGAAAAAAGCCTAACGAATTTCTGGTTGGGAATAGTGTGGTAGGAGAGTTCCCAGGTCCGCTTGAACCTGCCGGAGAGCAGGCTGCAGGCGGGCACTAGACTCGGTTTATACCGGGGGGATACAAAGGTGAACAAGACCCGAGAAAGATCTACACAGTGCTACAAAGGCACCCAGAGAGACCGGTCGTCTGTGCCTAGCAGAAACCTGGTAGACTTCCTGGGCGAGGCGGTGCTGAGCAGGGTCTTGAAGGCCCAGCTGATAGACGAGGGGTGCAGAAGACTCGCCCCAACCCAGCACAGTGTGCACAGAGGGGGGAGACGTGCGGCCAGGGAGGCGGAGACTCGACAGAAACCACACACCCGGTGGGGTCGCCACTGCACGATCTAACAGCCTGGGCCAGAGCACACGGAAAGGGGAGAAGTCCTGTACAGAAAGTGAAAGCTCAACAGAGATCACACACCCTGTGGTACGTGATCCACCAGCCCAGCAGAGTACAAGCTGACCAGAAAGGTGGATCCCCGGAGAAGCCCAAGACCCGAGGCAACCACACACACAAGGCACTTGAGGCCAACTGAGCAGCCACGGAGGTAAACATACGAAATTGGCAACCACAGCAACATCCTAGTTAGTCATTAGTCTTAAACCGGTGGACTGTGAAACCCCCTGCCACAATGAATAAACACCAAAAAAAAGACACCAGA
Organism: Cynocephalus volans; assembly: GCF_027409185.1. Lineage (NCBI taxonomy): Eukaryota > Metazoa > Chordata > Mammalia > Dermoptera > Cynocephalidae > Cynocephalus > Cynocephalus volans. The sequence continues at coordinate 154,797,734 of NC_084463.1, forward strand.
AATACAAAAAATCAAGAAAGTACACCACCAAAAGTTAATAAATCTCATACTCTAGATCCTATAGAACAAGAAGCCCTTGAAATAACTGACAAGGAATTTCGTGTGATAATTCTAAGGAAACTGAATGAGATACAAGAAAACTCAGCTAGACATCATGATGAAATAAGGAAAAATATACAGGATCTGAAAGAGGAAATATACAAGGAAATCAATGTCCTGAAAAAAAAATGTAGCAGAACTTGCTGAACTGAAGAAGTTATTCAGCGAAATAAAAAACACAACGGAGAGTTTAACCAGCAGGCTTGTCGAAGTTGAAGAGAGAACCTCTGAACTTGAAGATGGGCTGTTTGAAATAACACAAGCAGACAAAAAGAAAGAAAAAAGAATCAAGGACATGGAAGAAAATCTGAGAGAGATATCAGACAACCTCAAGCGCTCAAATATCCGAGTCATGGGTATTCCAGAAGGGGAGGAAAATGGAGATTCCATTGAAAACATATTCAACAAAATAGTGGCAGAAAACTTCCCAGGTATAGGAAAAATCACAGATCTTCAGATCCAGGAAGCTCAACGATCTCCAAACGTATTCAACCCAAAAAGGCCTTCTCCAAGACATGTCATAGTCAAATTGGCAAAACTCAGAGACAAAGAGAGAATCTTAAAAGCTGCAAGAGAGAAGCGTCAAATCACCTATAAGGGAGCCCCAATCAGGTTAACATCAGACTTTTCATCACAAACCCTAAAAGCTAGAAAGGAATGGGATGATATTTTCAAAATACTAAAAGACAAAGATTGCCAGCCAAGAATACTCTACCCTGCAAGGCTATCCTTCCGAAATGAGGGGCAAATAGTATATTTCTCAGACAAACAAAAACTGCGGGAGTTCACTACCACAAGACCACCCTTACAAGAAATCCTCAAGGGAGTACTGGGTTTGGTTCCTGAAAAATAACTACCACTGCCATAAAAACCTAAGAAGAATCTAAACCCGCTAGTACAATAAAAATGGCATTCATGAAGAGAAAACAAGCTAACAAAAACACTATCTACAACCTAAGGAACCAACAAACAAAGAAACCAAACAGTAAATCAGAAAGCAAGGAACAAAAGACACCTAAGACAACCAAACAACCAATAAAATGCTAGGAATAAATCAACACCTTTCAATAACAACTCTTAATGTTAAAGGCTTAAATTCCCCAATTAAAAGACACAGACTGGCTGACTGGATCAAAAAGCAGGACCCAACTATATGCTGCCTACAAGAGACCCACCTCACCCATAAAGATGCACACAGACTAAGAGTGAAAGGATGGAAAAAGATTTACCATGCAAACAGAAAAGAAAAACGAGCTGGAGTGGCTATTCTTATGTCTGACAAAATAGACTTTAAACTAAAAACCATAAAAAGAGACAATGAGGGACACTACTTAATGATAAAAGGACTGATCCATCAAGAAGACATAACAATCATAAATATGTACGCACCCAATGTTGGAGCAACCAGATTTATAAAACAAACTCTATTAGACCTAAAGAAGGAAATAGACACTAATACCATAATAGCAGGGGACCTGAACACTCCACTGTCAATATTAGACAGATCATCTAGGCAAAGAATCAGTAGAGAAACACAAGATCTAAACAAGACTCTAGACCAATTGGAATTGGCAGATATCTACAGAACATTCCACCCAACAACCTCAGAATATTCATTCTTCTCATCAGCACATGGATCATTCTCCAAGATAGATCACATATTAGGTCACAAATCAAGTCTCAATAAATTCAAAAAAATTGGAATTATCCCATGTATCTTCTCAGACCACAGTGGATTAAAACTAGAAATTAATAACAAACAAAACTCTGGAAACTATACAAACACATGGAAATTAAACAGCATTCTACTTAATGACATATGGGTCCAAGAAGAAATCAAGCAGGAAATCAAAAAGTTTATTGAAACTAATGGAAACAATGATACATCATACCAAAACCTGTGGGATACTGCAAAAGCAGTATTGAGGGGAAAATTTATTGCATTAAACGCTCACTTCAGAAGAATGGAAAGATGGCAAGTGAACAATCTAACACTTCACCTTAAAGAACTAGAAAAACAAGAACAATCCAATCCTAAAGTTAGCAGACGGAAAGAAATCATTAAGATCAGAGCAGAACTGAATGAAATTGAAAACCAAAAAACAATTCAAAAGATCAACGAATCAAAAAGTTGGTTTTTTGAAAAGATAAATAAAATTGACAAACCATTAGCATGGCTCACAAAAAAAAGAAGAGAGAAGACTCAAATAACAAAAATTAGAAATGAAAAAGGCGATATAACAACTGATTCATCTGAAATACAAGGAATCATTCGAGACTACTATAAACAACTATACGCCAACAAATTTGAAAATCTGGAGGAAATGGATAAATTTCTGGACACACACAAGCTCCCAAAACTGAACCGTGAAGACGTAGAAAATTTGAACAGACCAATAACAATAAAGGAGATTGAAGCTGTTATCAGAAGGCTCCCAACAAAGAAAAGCCCAGGACCAGATGGATTCACAGCAGAATTTTACCAAACATTCAAAGAGGAATTGACACCGATTCTTTACAAACTATTCCAAAAGATTGAAACGGACGCAACTCTCCCAAACTCATTCTATGAAGCAAACATCATCCTGATACCAAAACCAGGTAAAGATATAACCAAAAAAGAAAACTACAGGCCGATATCCTTGATGAATATAGATGCAAAAATCCTCACTAAAATACTAGCAAACAGAATACAGCAACACATACGAAAAATTATTCATCACGATCAAGTGGGATTCATCCCAGGGATGCAAGGTTGGTTCAACATACGCAAATCAATAAATGTGATACACCATATTAATAAACTCAAACACAAGGACCATATGATCATCTCTATAGATGCTGAAAAAGCATTTGATAAAGTTCAGCACTCATTCATGACAAAGACCCTCTATAAGTTAGGTATAGAGGGAAAGTATCTCAACATAATTAAAGCCATATATGCCAAACCCACTGCCAATATTATCCTGAATGGGGAAAAGCTGAAAGCTTTTCCTTTAAGAACAGGCACTAGACAAGGATGCCCACTCTCACCACTCCTATTCAACATAGTGTTGGAAGTACTAGCCAGAGCAATCAGAGAAGAGAAGGAAATAAAGGGCACCCAGATTGGAAAAGATGAAGTCAAACTGTCCCTGTTTGCAGATGACATGATCCTATATATCGAACAGCCTAAAACCTCTACAAAAAAACTGTTGGAATTGATAAATGATTTCAGCACAGTAGCAGGATACAAAATCAACACACAAAAATCAGTAGCATTTCTTTTCTCCAATAGTGAACATGCAGAAGGAGAAATCAAGAAAGCCTGCCCATTTACAATAGCCACCAAAAAAATAAAATACTTAGGAATTGAGTTAACCAAGGAGGTGAAAAATCTCTATAATGAGAACTACAAACCACTGCTGAGAGAAATTAGAGAGGATACAAGAAGATGGAAAGATATTCCATGCTCTTGGATTGGAAGAATCAACATAGTGAAAATGTCCATACTACCCAAAGTGATATACAAATTCAATGCAATCCCCATCAAAATTCCAAAGACATTTTTCTCAGAAATGGAAAAAACTATTCAGACATTTATATGGAACAATAAAAGACCACGAATAGCCAAAGCAATGCTCAGCAAAAAAAATAAAGCTGGAGGCATAACACTACCTGACTTTAAGCTATACTACAAAGCTATAATAACCCAAACAGTATGGTACTGGCATAAAAACAGACACACTGACCAATGGAATAGAATAGAGAATCCAGAAATCAACCCACACACTTACTGCCATCTGATCTTTGACAAAGGCACCAAGCCTATTCACTGGGGAAGGGACTGCCTCTTCAGCAAGTGGTGCTGGGATAACTGGATATCGATATGCAGGAGAATGAAACTAGATCCATACCTCTCACCGTATACTAAAATCAACTCAAAATGGATTAAGGATTTAAATATACACCCTGAGACAATAAAACTTCTTAAAGAAAACATAGGGGAAACACTTCAGGAAATAGGACTGGGCACAGACTTCATGAATACGACCCCAAAAGCACGGGCAACCAAAGGAAAAATAAACAAATGGGATTATATCAAACTAAAAAGCTTCTGCACAGCAAAAGAAACAATTAAAAGAGTTAAAAGACAACCAACAGAGTGGGAGAAAATATTTGCAAAATATACATCTGACAAAGGATTAATATCCAGAATATATAAGGAACTCAAACAACTGTACAAGAAGAAAACAAGCAACCCAATTAAAAAATGGGCAAAAGAGCTAAGTAGGCATTTCTCTAAGGAAGATATCCAAATGGCCAACAGACATATGAAAAAATGCTCAACATCACTCAGCATCCGGGAAATGCAAATCAAAACCACATTGAGATACCATCTAACCCCAGTTAGGATGGCTAAAATCCAAAAGACTATGAACGATAAATGCTGGCGAGGCTGCGGAGAAAAAGGAACTCTCATACATTGTTGGTGGGACTGCAAAATGGTGCAGCCTCTATGGAAAATGGTATGGAGGTTCCTCAAACAATTGCAAATAGATCTACCATACGACCCAGCCATCCCACTGTTGGGAATATACCCAGAGGAATGGAAATCATCAAGTCGAAGGTATACCTGTTCCCCAATGTTCATCGCAGCACTCTTTACAATAGCCAAGAGTTGGAACCAGCCCAAATGCCCATCATCAGATGAGTGGATACGGAAAATGTGGTACATCTACACAATGGAATACTACTCAGCTATAAAAACGAATGAAATACTGCCATTTGCAACAACATGGATGGACCTTGAGAGAATTATATTAAGTGAAACAAGTCAGGCACAGAAAGAGAAATACCACATGTTCTCACTTATTGGAGGGAGCTAAAAATTAATATATAAATTCACACACACACACACATACACAAACCGGGGGGGGGGGGAGGAAGAAGATATAACAACCACAATTATTTGAAGTTGATACAACAAACAAACAGAAAGGACATTGTTGGGGGGGAGGGGGGGAGGGAGAAGGGAGGGAGGTTTTGGTGATGGGGAGCATTAATCAGCTACAATGTATATCGACAAAATAAAATTTTAAAAAAAAAATAAAATAAAAAATAAATAAATAAATTAAAATATTAAAAAAATAAAAATAAAAAAAATATATATATATACATCGGACAAAGGATTAATGTCCAGAATATACAAGGAACTCAAACAACTTTACAACAAAAAAACAAGTAACTAAATTAAAAAATGGGCAAAAGAGCTAAATAGCATTTCTCAAAGGAAAATTTATGAATGGCCAACAGACACAGGAAAAAATGCTCAACATCACTCAGCATTCAGGAAATGCAAATCAAAACCACACTGAGATACCATCTCACCCCAGTTAGGAAGGCTAATATCCAAAAGACTGTCAATGGTAAATGCTGGCGAGGTTGCTCAAAAAAAGGAACTCTCATACATTGTTGGTGGGATTGCAAAATGGTGCATCTTCTATGGAAAATGGTATAGAGGTTCCTCATACAATTGCAGATAGATCTACCCTATGACCCAGCTATCCCACTGCTGGGAATATACCCAGAGGAATGGAAATCATCAAGTCAAAGGTATACCTGTTCTCCAGTGTTCATTGCAGCACTCTTTACAATAACTAAGAGTTGGATCCAGCCCAAATGTGCATCATCAGATGAGTGGATACAGAAAATGTGCTATATCTACACAATGGAATACTACTCTGCTATAAAAAGAATGAAATACTGCCATTTGCAACAACATGGATGGACTTAGAGAAAATTATATTAAGTGAAATGAGTCAGGCACAGAAAAAGAAATATCACATGTTCTCACTTATTTGTGGGAGCTAGAATAAATAAATAAATACACGAATAAACGGGGGTGTGGAGGGAGGAAGACACAACAATCACAATTCTTGAAGTTGATGCAACAAGCAAACAGATATGAGGTTGTTGGGTGGGATGGGGGAGAGGAAGGAGGGAGGGAGGTAATGGGCCACAATAATCAACCACATTGTATATTGACAAAATAAAATTAAATTTAAAAAATAAGTAAATAAAAATGGGCAGAGGAGCTGATATGCATTACTCTAAAGAAGATATACAAATGGCCAACAGACACATGAAAAAATGCTCAACATCAATAAGCATCAGGGGAATGCAAAACAAAACCATTCCGGCAAGGATGTAGAGAAAGAGGAACACTCCTACACTGTCGGTGGGACTGTAAATTGGTGCAGCCATTATGTAAAACAGCATGGTAGCTGTTTACACACTACAGATAAAATTGCCATATGATCTAGTAATCCCACTGATGGATATACACCTAAAGAAATGAAAATCATCATGTATCAGAGATACCTGCGGTCCTGTGTTTACTGCAGCTCTACTTACAATAGTCAAGAGTTGGAACCAACCTGAATGTCCATCACCGGATGACTGGATAAGGAAAATGTGGTATATCTACACAATGGAATACCATAAAAAGGAATGAAATTCTGCCATTCCCAGCAACATGGACGAACTTAGAGAAAATTCTGTTAAGTGAAATAAGCCCCGCAAAGAAAGAGAAATACCTCATGTCCTCACTCAGAAGTGGGAGCTAAAAAAATAAACCAAATATATTTTTTCTTAAAGAGAAAGACACAACAATCACAATAATTTGTTGAACTCTCAAGAGGAGAGAACAAAACTGAGGCCACCAGAGGTGGGATGGGGGAAAGGTCAATAGACAAATTCAGAGTTTATTTTTAGTTTTATATATTTTTAAATAAAATGCCATTTATGAATTGCAAGTATAACAGACAATCAGACTATTGATCTCTTTGTTACATCTTTCTTGCTCTCTGTTTGTGTATCTATCTCTCTGTCTGTATTTAACTATCTTCATTTGACCACAAATAATAAAAACATATCTGATAATATAATCCAAATGTTAATGTAAAAAGTATGTGTGATTTTAAAATTTGATAACTTAATTTGAAGTAGAGACAATAAGCTTTCTGACTTTCACTTTCTCCAATATAATGTTTTTAGAAAATAGCAACAGATGTACAAACATTTATATGAAATCAAAAATATGTTAAAAGTGTTGCTTGGGCTCTGTTTCCTCATAAATTTATGAACTAAATAAAATAAAACATAAATATTCTTAGAATTTATTGTGCAGAGCCTAAAAAGAAACTCCTTAGAATAAAACTGCAGCTGGCAAAATTTGTTTTTGAATGTGCATGCTCAGATCCACCTGATTTTCTCAGACTGCACATGATTTTCTCAAAAGAAGAAAGCTGTTGAAAATCAATGAATAAAAACGAAGTATTTCAAGAGAAAAAAATAAGTAAATAAAATTTCTCTTGTTATTTTTTTCTAGTTTTACTCTACAGTAGGCTGAAAACAGATTTGGTAATGTTTTCAGTTTTTTAAAATTTGTTGAGACTCCATTTGTGGCCTCATATGTTGTCTACCCTGGATTTCCTGCTGAGAAGAATGTACATTTGGCGGTTGTAGAATGAAATGTTTTGTAAATGTCTGCCAAGTCCTTTCGGTCTATAACAGCACTATTTAAATTTAATGTTTCATTGTTATTTTTTTGTAGATTCTCTGTCCAATTCTGAGAGAGCGGTGGTAAAGTCCCCAAGTATTATTGTATCAGGGTCTATCTCTTCCTTTAGATCCAATAATATTTGCTATATATCTTTGAGTACCCCTTGTTGGTTGCCTATATATTTACAATTGTTATATCTTCTTGGTGAATTGATCCCTTTATCATTACTTAATGTGTTTTGTGTCTCTTTTTATAGTTTTTGGTATGAAGTCTATTTTATCTGATATATCTATAGCAACATATGCTTGTTTTGGTATATCTTTTTGCATTATTGCTCTATATGTGTCTTTATGGGTGAAGTGAGTTTCTTGAAGGCAGCATATAGTTGGGTCTAGTTTTTTAATACACACAGCCAGTCTATATCTTTCACTATGGAATGTAATCTATTACGTTGAAGATTGTTACTGAAAGATATTGCCTTACTCCTTAGATTTTATTAATTTTTATGGTTGTTTTGTCTATCTTTTTTTTTTCTTTCTTTCTTTTTTATTGTTTGTCTTTGCTGTTTGGTGCTTTTTGTGTGTGTGTGATAAGATATAATCTCTTTCTCCTTATTGTTTGTGTGTCTGCTCTACCACTGAGTTTTATTCCTTCATGTGTTACGTTGATATTGTTCTTTTGCTTCCACGTGTAAGACTTTGTTAAAGATTTCCTGTAGGGCTGGTTGGTGAATTCCCTTAGTTTTTGTTTGTCTGGGAAAGACACTATTTTTCCTTCATTTCTGAAAGATATTTTTGCTCGGTATAGTATTATTAGTTGGCAGGATTCTTTTCTTTCAGCACTTGGAATGTATCATTCCAGTTTCGTTAGTCTGATGGGAATATCCTTATAGGTGACATGACACTTTTCTCTTGCTGTTTTTAGAATTCTCTCTTCCTCTTTGACTTTTGACAATTTGACTACAATGTGTCTCTGGACAGGACCTTTTTGGATTACATCTGTTTGGAGATCTTTGAGCCTCTTTGATCTGGAACTTCATATCTGTCCTGATACTTGGGTAGTTTTCAGCTATTATTTTATTAAATAGGTTTTTAATGCCTTTTCCCTTCTCTTCCTCTTCTGAAACACCTATAATACAGATACAATGCTTAAAGTTGTCCCATAAATGTCATAGGCTTTCTTCATTTATTAAAATCTACCCTCTCCTTTTTTCATTGCCCAAATGGGTTGTTTCAAAAAACCTGTCATCAAGTTCAGAAATTCTTTCATCTGTTTGCCTTTTACGTAAGCTTTTGTTTGTATATTTTATTTCATTTAAGGAATTCTTCAGTTCCAAGATTTCTACTTGGTTCTTTTTATATCTATCTCTTTGTTGAATTTCTCTTTCAGATCCTGAGGTGTTTGTCTCATTTCATTGCGTTGTCTCTCTGTATTTTCTTGCATCTCATTGAGTTTCCTTAAGATTGTTATTTAGAATTTTTTTCAGACATTTCATAGATTTCCTTTTATTTGGGGCCTGGTACTGGAGAATTATTGTATTCCCTTGAGTGTTATGTTTCCCTGTTTTTCATGTTTCTTTGAATCCTACATTGATGTGTGGGAATCTGGTAGAACAGTCTCTTCTTCTAATACCGTGGAGTAGCTTTTGAAAGGAGAGAGTCTTTCCTGTAGACGTGTTCTATAATGTCAGTTTCGTAGGGCATTTTAGGGTTGGTTCTGGTGAGCCTAGGACCACCTGCTCCCAGGGTTCGGGGTGCTCTGTGGGCTTCGGTGCAGGAGTCCAAATGTGACAAGGAGGCCTTAGGGCTGTGGAGATATCTGCACTATACATTTCCATTTTTAGGACTTTTTAAATTTTCTATAGCAATGTTAATTTTTTGTTTTTAACTTTCCATATTCACTATCTTCATAAATTATTTTGTTCTGTGGTTTTATATTCTTAAAATATTGTTTTCTGGTTTTGATATCACAATCATATTGTTATCAGAAAATGAGTTGGGAAGTTTTCCTTCCTGTGATGGGTTATTTATGTATCAGCTTGTCTTGGATAAGTGATGCTCAGATAGCTAGTAAAACATTATGCTTGCATGTGTCTGTGAGAGTGTTTCCTGAAGAGGTTTGTATTTGAATAAGCAGGCTGAATGAAGATCACCCTGAAAAAAGTGAGTGGGCATCATCCAATCTGTTGAGGGGCTAAATAGAATAAAAGGTGTTGAAGGAGCAAAATCGCTCTCTTGTTTGAGCTGGCACACCCATCCTCACTTGACCTGGAACTTTGGTGCTCCTGTTTCTTGGGGAATCCTACTCAGCCTGAAATTTCACCATCACCACAGGAACTTACACTGTTGGCTCCCCTGGTTTTCAGCCCTATGGGTTTAGACTGCAGCCATACCACCAACTTCCTGGTCCTTTAGCATGTAGATGGCAGATAGTAGGACTTCACAGCCCTCATAATTGCATGAGCTAATCCCTCATAATAAATCTCTTTCTACATATTTATATCTATATCTATGATATAGATATAGATACCCTATTGGTTTTGTTTCTCTGGAGAACCTTAACTAATTCATGTCCTCTTCTATTTTTGTAAGAGTTGCTTTCTCTTGGTATTATTTCTTCCTTAAATTTTTCTTAGAATTCACCTGTGAAGACAAGGTGGATTAGAGTGTGTTCTTGCTATTTTTGTGGAAAGGTTTTTAATTAAATATTCAAGCTTTAAAGTAGATATAAAGCTGTTCAGACTTTTTAAATCTTATGTCAGTTTTGGTAATTTGTGTCTTGCAATGAATGTGTTTAATTTATCTAAATAGTTGACTTTTGGGCACATATTTATTCATAATATTTACTCATTATTCTTTTGATGTTCATATGATCTGTAGTGATGTGACCTCTTTCATTACTGATATTGGAAATTTATGTCTTCTCTTCTTTTTTCTCTATCAGTTGGCTAGAGATTTATCAATTATGTTGACTTTTCCAAAGAGTTTTCCATGTTATGAGCTAAAAAGAAAAAACTGAGTTATCTTTTTGAAAAGATCAATGAAATAGCCAAATCTTTAAATAGAGTAATTAAGGAAAAAAGGAGATAAGATTCTAATAAATAAAATTAGAAATGAAGGAAGGGACAATACAACTGATGCCACAAAACACAAATGTTGATAATGGAATACTATGAACATTTATATGCCAACAAATTGGATAACCAAGAAGTAATGGATGAATTCCTAGAAAAACAAAACCTATCAATACTGAATCATGAAAAAATAGAAAATATGACCTAACCAATAATGAATAAAGAGATTAAATTAGTAACCAAAAATCTTCCAAAAAAGGAAAGCCTGACACCTCATGGCTTTACTAGTGAATTCTACCAAACATGTTCTTTTTTATTGATTTTTGTCTTTATCTTTATTGTTTCTGTCTCTCTGACTTTGACTTTTAATTCTCTCTTCTTTTTCTTGATTAAGGTGGAAAGCTACTGATTTTAGACTGTTCTTTTCTAATATAAGCATTTGAAACTATGAATTATCCTTAGGCAATGATTTAGTTTAACTGATTACACAAATTTTGAGATGTGTGCTTTCATTAGTACTCCATGCAAAACATTGTCTAATATACATTTTCAACTTTTTCTTTTACATCTGAGTTATTCAGAAGTGTGTGGACTAATTTTCAAATATTTGGTGAGATTTTTCAGGTATCTTTTGTTAATTATTTCTTTTAAAAATTTATCTATTTAATTAATTTATTTATTTATTCATTTACTCATTTATTTTATGGCTTTTTAAAATATTATTTATTATAAGCATATTATTATTACAAATTGTGATTTTTCTTTATGCCCTTTACCCATCCTATCAAACCCCATCCCCCCCAGCCCCCTACCTCACCCCCATCTCTATTACTCTGAAAGTTCAACATATTGTTGTGGTCTTTTCTTTCTTTCTTTCTTTCTCTTTCTTCCTTCCTTCCATCCTTCTTTCCTTCCTTCCTTCCTTCCTTCCTTCCTTTTTTTCCGCCCAGTTATGAGTGAGAATGTGGTATTTCTCTTCCCTTGTCTGGCTTATTTCACTTAACATAATTTTCTCCAGACTCATCCATTTTGCTCCAAATAGCAGAATTTCATTACTTTTTATGGCTGAGTGGTATTCCATTGTGTATATATACCACATTTTCCTTATCCAGTCATCCATTGATGGACATTTAGGTTGGTTCCATATTTTGGCTATTGCAAATAGAGTGCAATGAACATGGGAGTTCAGGTATCCCTTCAACATGATGATTTCCATTCCTTGGGATATATGCCCAGTAGTTGGATTGCTGGATCATATGGGAGTTCCATCTGTAATTGTTTGTGAAATCTCCACAGGGTTTTCCATAATGGCTGTACTAATTTATAGTCAAACCAACAGTGTACAAGAGTTCCCCTTTCCTCACATCCTCACCAACTTTGTTCTTTTTCTTTTTAATAATGGCCATTCTAGCTGGGGTGAGATGATACCTCAATGTGGTTTTAATTTACATTTCTCTGATGACTAGTGATGTTGAGCATTTTTTCATATACCAGTACACCATTTGTATGTTTTCCTTTGAAAAGTGTCTATTCATCTCCTTTACCCACTTTTTAATTGGATTATTTGTTTTTTTACCGTATAATTGTTTGAGTTCTTTATATATCCTGGATATTAATACCTTGTCAGATATACAGTTTGCAAATATTTTCTCCCATTCCGTAGGTTGTCTTTCCGCTCTATTGATTGTTTCCTTTGCTGTGCAGAAGCTTTTTAATTTCATATAGTCCCAATAGTTTATTTTTTCTTTTGTTACTTGTGCTTTTGGGGTCTTATTCATAAAGTCTTTGCCCAGTCCCACTTCCTAGAGTGTTTTCCCTATGTTTTCCTTAAGTAATTTTATGGTTTCTGGTCTTATATTTAAGTCTAACCCATTTTGAGTTGATTTTGGTATATGGTGAGAGGTGCAGGTCCAGTTTCATTCTTCTACATATAGAAGTCCGATTTTCCCATTGGGGAAAAGAGACTGCCTATTCAATAAATGGTGTTGTTAATTATTTCTAATTTAATTTCATTTCAGCCTGAGAAGGTACTGTGTACAGTTTTAATCCTTTTAAATTTACTGAGACTATTTTTATGGCCTCACATATGGTGTATTTTAGTGAGCCTCCCGCATGAACTTGTAAAGAATGTGTATTTTTCAGATGTTCATCAAATATGTCAAGGTTGGTCAAGTTGATCATATTGAACCTGTTGTTTGTGTCTTCTATATCATTCCTGATTTTCTATCAATTTGCTGTTCTATCTGTTCCTGAGAGATGAGAGTTCAAATCTTAAATACAGTTTCTATGTGTAGTTTCCTTTAGGTTTGGTCAGTTCTTGATTCACATGTTTTAAAACTCTATTATTATAATGTCTCCATGATGAACAAAGTTCCTTATTATTATGGAATGTTCTTCTTCACCCCTGGTAAGATTACTTGTCCTGAACTCTACTTTTTCTGATATTAATAGAGGTCTCCCAGATTGAATACAATTAGTGTTTGTATGGTATATTTTTATCATTCAAAAATAGTCTATCTGTGTCTTTAAAAAAATGGTCTTTGGCAATAGTTTGTAATTGGGACTTACTTTTTTTATCCAGTCTGACAATCTCTGCCCTTTGATACTTCCACTTAATGGTCTTTTTAAATAAACTTTTTTAAAGAATAGCTTTAGATTTACAGAAAAATTGTTAAGACAGTACAGAGAGTTCACATATTTCCCCTATTATTAACATCTTATGATTGTCTGGTGCATTTGTCTAAATTAATGAAGCAATAATCAAATATGATTTTTAACTAAAGCCCATACTTCATTTGGGTTTTCTTAGTTTCCATATGATGTTCCTTTTTCTGTTTCAGGATGCTATCAGTGACACCACATTAAATTTAGCTATCATCTTCTTTGATTCCTCTACACTGTGGCAGTTACTCAGACTTTCCTTGTTTTTAATGACCCTGACCATATTGAGGAGTCCTGATCAGGTGTGTTGTTCACTACCCCTCTGTTGAATTTTTCCTGATGACTTTCTCATGGGTAGACAGGGATAATAAAATTGGGGGAGGAACTCTACAGAGGTAAGGTGCCATTCTCATTACATTATATCAAAGGGTGCGTGCTATTAACATGACTTATCACTGACGATGTTAACCTCGATCACCTTGATAAGGTAGAGTTTGTTGTTTCCCCACTGTAGAGTTACTTCCCACCCGCTCCATCCATGCTTTACTCTTTGGAGGAAGTCACTCTATGCAGTCCACATTGAACTACTGGAGAGTTATTCTCCACCTCCTTAAGGATGGAGTATCTACATAAATTATTTAGAATTTTTCTCCACTAAATTGACACTCTCCTCCATTTGTGTATTTACTCAATTATTTATTTATGTCATTATCATCCCACTGATATTTTTTTCTATGCCTTGGATTATAGTCCAACATTATGTTATGTATTTTGTTGCTTGAATAGTTCTGACATTGGCCATTAGGAGCTCTTTCAGTTGGCTCCTGGGTCCCTATGAACTCCACCCCCTGCCTCCTCACACAGATCATTTTGGTTTTTGAGCACACTTCCTTACTTGTTGGCACTACAGATGCTCCAGGCTCATGTTGAATATCCTCTCTGCTAGCCCTAAAACCATCCACCTCTCTAAGGAGTCCTGGTTCCTCTTACTGGAGAATGTCATTAGTAATCAATCTTTAGGCACGAGGTGTAGTTATTGCCACTGAAGTATCATTGCTTCTAGGCTTTCTCGACTCCACTGACAGAACAAGGACAGTATATGTATATATAGTATACATAAATACATAATAACTCATGTATGCATGCATATCTATAAATATTACCATACATAACCATCTGTCTTTATATTAAGCTACATGATTTCATACTGATGTCTCCAACTCTAATCCATTACTCATGGATCATTTTTGCCTTCTCGCCTTGCTTGTGGGTAAACTCCCATTCCAAAAGTGAGAAATATGTAATTTTTAATATGGTTGTGCTTACTTCTTCCAATTTGCTATCGATTTAAAAAATTTCTCCATCTATTCTTTTTTCTTCGTTTTTCTTCTTTTCCTGACTTCTTTTGGAGTAATTCAGTATTTTTTTAGTGTTCCATTTATCTCATTTATTGACTTATTATCTACATCTCATAGTTTTGTTCTTTAGCAGTTATTAAACATGTCTTTAGTTTACAAATATGCATCTTTACAGTATGCACCTTTAACTCACACCAGATGACCTTTATATACATCATATCATGTCATGTTTATTATGAACCTTGCAAAAGTAGTTATTTTCCCACTTCTGTTTTTTACCATACATTTGACTTTTATATTTAAACTTTTCTTTTGTAATAAACTGTCTTTTTACAAACAACTGCTATGATTTCTGTTTTTCTAACTTCACCTTGATTGGCTAAGTACCTGGTAATACTTGGTAACAGGAGTGATACCAGGAAACAGATTCTCAAACATGAGATTCTGAGATTGGTTTGGAATATCCTTTTTCTTCAACATCACACTGAGCACATTGCCAATGGGAAATTAGTTGCTTGTAATCCATGGAATACACACATTAGAAGTAATCAAATTGGCATATGTTATTGATTGTGATAAATATCACATGAAATTGATAATTCATAAAGTGGCTACATAATCTTCAAATAAAATTGAAAATTCAGAAGTTGTCCACCATACTTGATTTATGAGTAATGCAAGGACTGTGAAGGAGGCGTGGCTACTTCAAATTACATTGACTAGTTTACATTAAAGAAATGACAAGTTTAGGGTTTTATATTGCTGAGTTAAGGGTAAAGTCAGAACCAGAGGGCTTCTATGAAGTTTTAAACTACTCACTTATTTCCTGTCAATGTAGGCTGAGCTCATTGAAGTCGGATATATAATCTAATTGTGCAGTGTTCTGAATTACATCAGTAATTGAAATCACAGTTTCCTGTGTCACCCTTGTGAAAAGCAGAGCACTGACTGGAATGAATATATAGGGTAGCACTTTAATGAATTGCTCATGTTTTACCATTACATAGCTGCCATTATTGACCCATGAAAGACTCCACCTTTATATAATATGTATTTCCTCTTATCCCTTTTTCCCATTCTGTTTTCCTGGAACTCAGAAACCACTGAGGGAACTCTGGACTAAGAGATTAAATTTCCACCCACCACAATTTCATGACAGCTTGAAACAAAAATTAAGTTGAACTGTAAAAAAAAAAAAAATTAAATGTTATGTTTCTTTTATACCTAGCGGGAAGAACCCCCAGTACCTGTGAAAAAAATATGGAGTAAACAACTAAAGACATGATTTCAGAATTGTGTGAAATAGCAGTTTTCCACTTTATTCAAAGCTTTACATAGGTATGTGCATGGCATAGAATAGCTTCATGTATTTTTGTCATTTACAGAAACTCACTGACTACAGTGTTTCAAACAAGAGACAACATTCACTCTTTCAGCTATTTATTCAACAACTTTTTGTAGAAGTCTTAGTATGTTTCAGCTGCTGAGCCAGTAAATAAAGCATAATCCCTGCCCCTGAAGTCCTCACAGCCCAGTGAAACAGAAGCAAGAATATATGAAATTCGAAAACAGAATCCTGAGTGCAGTGCTAGAACTAGGCACAGAGTGCTGAGGAAGTGTGCTTGTGATGGCCAGTGAGCCTGGGTTCAAGGATGGGCAAGATGATAACCTTGCTCATCGTAACTATAATTTAGGGCGTGTTTACCTTGTGAAAAATTATATAGAAAACCAATCCCCAAACTCTGTTGTTTTGGATATACTCCCCACCTTCTTTTTCCATAATAAAGATGGAAAGGTAATGATAATGTCTGAATACACTTTGATTAATTTTCCTTTAAAGATTGAACTGTAAAACCATGTACACATTTGCTAATAATTTGTCCTCTCTGTTCTCTTCTGGACCAGGAAGACTCTGTTTAAATTATTGACATTTCTGCCAAATAAATGCTAATAAGAAGATATACTGGAGATATATATATATATATATATATATATATACTTATATATATATCTGTATTTATGTGGAATATATATGATATTGCAGTATTCATATAATATGTTATAATATTGTATATATTATTAGATAAAAAGAAATAAATACTTAGAAATAATGAAATAAATACAAATAAAAAAATGTTGTAGACAACATTTTCAAAGCTTGAATCCATGGGAAAAAATCATTAAGTGAAACCTCAGTGGTAAAGAGGAGGGAGCCACTTGTCTATCATCATTCAGAAATTCTGAGTCTTTTCCTGACAAGACACTTGGGCGATCAGTAACCTATCAACTTAAAAATAAATCGTTACCTTCTAAGTGCAATTGGTTTGTTCACACTATCTTTAAGTTTATGAATATGAATCCATTGGAAAATAAAAAAGGTGTCCTTGATGATGAAGAATTGGATATTTTTTTCTATTCCCTTTCAGAACACAGAAGTCTTCTCCTGAGTCTTCTCATGGCTGATTTCATCTCGTGGTTCCTCAGAGTGTAGATCAAGGGGTTCAGCAGAGGGGAGATGACAGTGAAGGTGACAGAGACAGCCTTATCTGTGGGGAGGGCAGTGAAGGGCCGGGCATAGACATAGATACAAGGCACAAAATGCAGGGTCACCACAGTGATGTGGGAGGTGCAGGTGGAGATGGCTTTCCTCCTTCCCTCCCCTGACTGAGACCTCAGTAATAATAATATGACCAAATAGGACACCAGGAGCAGGAAAAACCACAGAGTGGTGAGCAGCCCATTATTGGAAATCATCAACAGTTCAACTACAAAAATGTCTGTACAGGCGAGTTTGAGGACCTGGGGGACATCACAGTAGAAAGTGTTGAGGACATTAGGTCCACAGAAGGGGAGAGGGAGCAACAGGGAAATCTGCACGATGGAGTGGACGAAGCCCCCCACCCAGGCAGCCACTGTTAACCCAATGCAACGGTCTCTGCTCATGATGGTCACATAGTGCAGAGGCTTGGAGATGGCCACATATCGATCGAATGCCATCACTGACAAAGAAATTACATCCACCCCTCCAATAAGGTGGAAGAAAAACATCTGAGTGAAGCAGTCATTGAGGGAGATGGTCTTTGTCTCGGACAGAAGGTCCACCAGAACCTTGGGAGCTGTGATGGAGGAAAAGCAGATATCGGCAACAGATAAATTACGGAGCAAAAAATACATGGGTGTGTGAAGGCGAGATTCCCAGGTCACGGTGACCATGATGAGGAGGTTTCCCAGCAGGGTTGTCATGTACACCAAAAGTAGGAAAAGAAACAAGACCAAGCCCACTTCTCGATTCTGGGTTAGTCCAAGGAAAATAAATTCTTTTACCCTAGTAGAATTTTTCATCTCCATCAAATCATTCTCTTTTTTTCAAGCTGTGTCATATGAAAGCACTAGACTATTTATTTCCTTGTACTCCAAAGCACTAAGAATGGAAGTCAGAAGCTTCCCCAAGTGGCTGCGGTGTTTGCAATTTATTGAATTGTGCCCACAGTTTTATGATTGCAGTCGGTTTCATGATAAAACTAAATTATCACATGCAAAGTCATTTGCTAATTCTTGTTCTTGGAAAGAGCAAGCATATATGTTGAATAGTGACATTTGTATACCATATTTAATTTATTATTCTTATTTATGATTTATTTTTTATTCCACACAAATTTACTGAATGTCAGGAACTGTCCAAAACATTGAACACAAAATAAGTAAGACATGGTTCCAGACGTGGGGGAACATATAGTCTACAAGTTTAATATTCATATTATCAAATATTCTGCTGACTTCTAGAGGGTCTTGTCTTGCCAAAAAAAAGGATACTGTCTTGTTTCTTACTCAATGTTGCTGTGGCATGAGTCACTTTCCTTGCTCTTGGCTATATTATGTTGAATTTTTTGAAGTTGCAGCCCATTATTCCATTTAGTCACCTTATCAGTGTGACTACATTACACTAATCTGATTATTTGCTTAATATTTATTTGATAATTTTTAAGTTTGCTATTAAGCAACAGATTGAAACAATGACCAAAACCAAATCTCAAAGAATATTATCAATTTTTTTAATTGTGGCTGGAACACTTAACATGAGGTCTACCCTCTTAAATATTTTTTGCTGTGCAATGGAGTACCACTACCTATAGGCACAGTATTGTACAGTAATTTCCTAGAACTCACCCATCTCATATAGTTGAAACTTTATTGCCATTGACAACAGCTCTCCATTTTCTCCTCCCTTCAGCCCTGGGCAACTACCTTTTTACTCTCTGTTTCTATGAGTTTGACACTTGAATCATGCAATATTTTTCATTCTGAATCTGGATAGCATATTTTAAAAAGACACAATTGCCAAGGTTCAATTTGTTGCTTTTGGTACAAAACTTACAAAGTAATAAATCTTTTTGTTTGTTCCACTTTTCAAAAACCTTCATACTGGCTGTATACCCATTACCACAAATTGCATTTGTACCCCGTGTCTCCCACCCAATTATCCCCAACCTAAGCAAAGAAAGAAAGAAAGAGTATAATGAAATGTTGAACTTTCAGAAGGAGAGAACAGACCTGTAGTTACTAGAGGTGGGAAAGAGAGAGGGGAATGGGGAATAGGGTGTAATTGGGTAAGGGATACAGAAAGCAATTACAATTTCTAATAATGAACATGCAAATCATATTGATTTGATCATCACATACTGTACACAAATACTGATAGTCACTTCTATACCCCATAAATTATAAAATAAAAAAGTCATTTAAAAAAAAAAAGAAAAACATCATCGCTTCTTGTCACTTATGTTGCTTTAGAGGTCAAAAGGTCTGGCTTCCCTAAAAGCAAGAGGTAAAAAGATCATCTGTAGGTTCTTATTTTTGATTTAACTGCTCCTGTTTTAATATTATTATTATCAGTTATTTTTCTATACCGTGCAGAAACACACTGTGATAAGAAGCTATGGAGGCTCTGGAAATCTGAAAGGTGATTTATTTTTTTCCATAAGGAGGAATTTCCCAGCTGGGAGAGACAGTGAGATGTAATGCAGAGAGCTCTGTATTGGGAGATCGAAGCATTGGTTCCATCTTGTCTTTATTCTGCCATCAACTGGCTGAATGATGGGGACTCTGACTCCTCAACTGTGGATTGTGTGGGATGGATACTGTGGATAATATCAGTGTAAGGCAGCAGAGAGGAGGAGGAATAGGAACCAAGGAGGAGACTCACTTCAGAGGCTGCAAGAGTGAATGAGGGTGCAGATCCCTGGGTCTGGAGACAGGAGCCCCCATTTCAGGCTCTGCCAAAAGGCAGGATCCAACTGGTGATCTGCTTTCTCTCCCTGTTCTGTTTCTCCTCTCCTTTTCCTGTCTTCACCATCATCAATAGATCCATCTGTAGGTGGCTGGAAAAAAATAGTTGTGGAGTTTAATGTCACCCATACTCTTCACACCCTGAGAGTTGAAGTGTCTTGTGAATGAATGTCTCTCTTATGTACTGCTCTGAAGAAGGGGTTTTTATTTCTTCTCTAGAGATGAAGAAATAGTATTCAGAAATGTGAGCTCATTTCCCCAAATTCACAACAATAGTAAATGGTGCCACTGAACTTACCGTGTGATTCTGTTTAGCTCCGAAACTACATTCCATGTGGTACAACGTATAATCACTGTTTCAGCTTTCAACTGAGCAGAATTTGTTGATTTATTTGAATAAAGTTTGCAGAAAAACAACCCCAAGTGAGCTATTTATATTTTTTAAAAAGTAAATTTCCAAGATTAGATTGTGGTCATTATAAATTCAACACAATCTCTCACACCTCTGTAGTACCCTTGATAATATTGTGCAGAAATGGATGTTAGGAAAACAAAACCTGACCCCTTAAAGTTAGATTCAATTATATTCTATCTGGGGTTAGTTTGGGAAGATTTCCTAGAGAAGGTGAGATTTTAGTTCAGTCGTGATGAATTTCCAAGAAACAGAAGCAGGGATATCTCATACAAAGGAAAGAGCCTAAGAGATCAGTCAGTGGTGAGAAAGACATGATTTTACAGATTAACATATGAAAATGCAGTATGGTTAGCCCAAAGTGGGGGCGTGTGAAATGTATGGATATTTTTATTAGTAACAGAAGATTTCTAACCCTATTAATAAAGGATTTAATATTAAGTTATATAGTTTTTAGGTTTTGTTTGGTTAGTGAATGATTGACCTAAGCCTACTGATCGTCTTGTTCTTATAATCAGGATTGTAAAACCTAAAATATTTTTTTCCTGGGTGTTTGGGCAACATGGTTTGACTTCTTTACTCTCAACTCTGATCATGACCTTTTTGCATTACATGGTGGGAGTGGTTCTGAAAAGTGGTGATGGAAGGTTGTAACTCCTGCTTGAGCATGAGGGAGAGGAGAAGAGAATGCCTCTTCTGAGAGGTGGCTCATTCTGTATCAGTCCCCTTTCTTCTGCTCATTCCTACTTTAGATCACACCCAAGAGGGTGGAGGGATGACATGCAGTAAAAGACACTGGTATCATTAGAATAATGCACATATTTTGTAAGTCATTATTGATCATTCAAAAAATATTTTATAATTGTTATTACTTGTTATACTTTATAAATAACAAGTGAGCACTTGTTACAGTCTTCACATATATAAGGATAAATTGGACTACATCGTCAATGTTTACAGCCTTAAAAAAGTGGATGATTTGGGTAATTTGATAACCATCATGCATGATAGAATGTGAGATGTCATGAGAGAAGTAGACATAGATTTGGGTGAGAAAGGAGATATGACAATTTTTAGTACTAAAAAAGGCTTTTATTTTTTGTTTTCTAGCTATTTGTGAAGTGGTATAAAATGTTGATTAATTCTTACCACAGTCCATTAGATAAGCATTAATGCTATTCCTGTTTTTCATATGGAAGATACCACGAATCTATGTTTGGCTGAAGATACATCTGAGGATACTTCAAAGTTTATGGAAAGATTTGTATTATATTTTAATTCTATTTTTCCATGAACTTTTTGAAGTACCTGCATACTTATAAAATACAAGAGATGGAAATAGGATGGAAGAAAGTATTTTTATTTCAATATTCTATATAGGGTCTACACTTGTATAACAAGATTGTTTGAAAAAGTCTGTCTGAAGATAGGCACTTGACAGAAAGGGGCAATTTACATCGACTTTAGTCTTAGGCACCCTCATCAATTAGTAACTCAAAGGGTCACAACAAATACGTGATGCCTTCTCTCACACAAAATAGACCATATTTCTGCATCCCTCTTAGCACAACATCCCTCTTCCTAATATTTAACACCCACCTTTGTTGTTTCTGTCACTGAGATGATTATCTTGACTCTGAAGCATTTAATATATCTGAAAAAAATCACATTCAAATCATTTATCTGTAGTTAATAATGACATCTCAGTTTCACAATGCATAACATTAACCTGAGTGAGCAGGTTGAAGTCTTTACCTACTTCCTTTGATCCTGAAACTTTAAATAAAAATTGTATGCTGTTAGATATAATACATAAGAGAAGACTAATGACATCGATTCTTGAAAATGTGGTCTGGCAGTGTGGCCTTTTGGAGGATTAAATATCTTATTGTCTGTGCTCCATTTTCAGGAAAGAAAGGGCAGATTCAAGGAATTACATCTTTAAAGTTATTCCAACGTGTCCCTGTCTTATGGCCAAATCCCTCAGCCTCAGGGTTAATGTTACTAAGAAAATATTATTCAACAAGAAAGTAAAAGTCAAGTGGCTGATTCCAATTTTGGTGAGACAGTTTCAGTGGGAGTTATTAAAATAGTACCAAGTCATGCACATGTGCACATACACACACACGTAAATGGACAAATTTTGGTTTCTGTCCAAATTCTATATAGGCAATAGAGAAAAAGTATCCCCTTAACCACAGTTCAATCAGAACATTGTTAGAACTTGCCAAATGCTGTGCCCCAGAGACTGTGAGTCCAATTTTTACAGCTTGCAAGGCTCAGAGGACACTATATACATGTGAGTTTCAATAAGATTTCTCAAAAAAGTTGAAGAGAACAGACCTCAAATCATTTCCTATCAGTCCAATTTGTTGTTAAACAAAGGATGATTATAGCTCGATGATGTTGCTATAAGTTTCCACATAAACACAACTTAGATAATGTTTGGGGAGTGCATATTTCTCCTGCTTTCCAACACTCTACACATATGGAATCTCTAAATTTGGAGATATCTAGATTTGCATAAGTTAGTAAAACTGTGCACACAAATACAGAACTTATTTAAATAGGCAGTGAATCTGAGAGAATGTGATGCCTTTCAGTGAAGGCAGAAAGAGAGATAAACTGGGTCCGAACAAATCTCAATCTCTTTTGGAATTTCAGTAGTGGGAAATGGAGTTTCAAGATTTTAAATTTAATTTGGAACAAGAATCAATTGTGAATGGGATGCAGGAAAGCCATTCATGCGGGACAGGGGCTTTGCGGTCTCATAATTCTCCGGCATCTGTGGTTTACATAAAACATACAGTAAAGTATAAAAACTATTCACTCAACAGTTATTTCTAGAGAGCCAATTTATACCAAAGGCACTGAAAATATG
This sequence comes from Cynocephalus volans, assembly GCF_027409185.1. NCBI lineage: Eukaryota > Metazoa > Chordata > Mammalia > Dermoptera > Cynocephalidae > Cynocephalus > Cynocephalus volans. The sequence continues at coordinate 154,821,050 of NC_084463.1, forward strand.
GCAGAGAACAAAACAGACAGATATATTTGCTGTATAGATAGTGGGAGGATACAAATGATAAATTAAGTCAATAAATAAAGTATAGACTATATGTTGGTAACAAAACAAAAATAATTCAGCAGGGCAGTGAGATATGGAGTGTTGGACAATCTATAAAAGGGTGTTAAGGGGAAGACGGGGCATGTTTTTGGAACATTGAAGAGGCCAGTGTTTAGGAGAGGATGTCAAAAGGTAAATGGAGGTCCAATTTTGGAGGAACAGTGGGCCTTTGTGAGAATTTGGTTTTTATTCTGAGTGAAATTGGAGGGGTTTTTAATGCTATTTTTATTTTTTCTTTATTTTTATAGCAGTTTTAGTTTTACAGAGAAAAGGAGCCGAAAGTAAACATAGATTCCATCCTCTTCCCCACCCACACGCACAGCTTCTCCTGTTACTGACATTACATTAGTGTGGCACATTTGTTAAAATTATTAATCAATAGTGATATGTTATTATTAACTTAATTTTATATTAGGGTTTCCTCTTTGTGTTGCAAAGTTCTGTGGGTTTTGTCTAATGCATATTATCAAGTATTAATCATTTCAGTATCATACAGAAAAGTTTTGCTGCCTTAAAAATCCTGTGTTCCACCTACTCATCCCTCCCTCCCTCCCTCATCCCCTGAAATCCAGGTGTCTTGTGAATGGCTCTCCTATGTATTCTTTGGAAGAAGGGGCTTATATTTTCCCTACAGATGTAGAGATGATGTTGAGAATGGTGAGCTCACTTTCCCAAACTCACAACAGTAGTAAGTGGTGGAACTGAACTTCACATGTGATTCTGTTTATCTCCAAAGGCGAAGTTTCATGTGCTATAACATACAATCATTGTTTGTGTTCAATTGATTAGAATTATTTTTATTATTAGATAGATTTGGGTGGCATAGGAGATAGGATTGCAGATACGATCATTTATAGCAGTAACAAAACTACTGTTAGTCTTTTGTATGTGTAAAGTCGCATAAAAAGTTGATTCTTTTAATTCTCACCACCACCTCCTGGTAAGTAATAGTGTTAATTCTGTTTTTCATATGCAGTATAGCATGAATCTGTGTTGGGTGCAAGGAAGAATATATAATATGGGAGAGATGGAAACAGGATGGGAGACAGAGTATTTGTTTTATTTATTTCCTCCAAATTCAATCTATGTAAGTTCAAATTTTGTATTGTAATAGCACTTGAAAAAATCTTTCTGAAGATAAACATCTAGCAGATAGAGGCTCCGAAAACTCTTTTAACATTGATTTTAGTCTAAGCTGACCTTACCAATAAGCAAATCAAAGGGTCACAGCACATGTATAATGCCCTCTCTCACACCAAATGGACCACATTTCTGCATCCCTGTTAACACAACATCCCTCTCTCCAGTGTTTAACGCCCACCTTTGTTGTTTCTGTCAGTGAGATGGTCATCTTGGCTCTGAAGCATTTAATGTACTTGGAAAATAGTCAAAGTCAAATTAGTTATACATAATCAATAATAACATTTCAATTTTACTATGAATATCCTTAACCTTAGGTGGCAGTTTAATTCTTTTGATACAGAAACTCTAACTAAAAATGGTATGCTGTTAGGTACAGGGCATAACAGCTGTTGAAATTAATTCTTAAAAATCTTCTTTCTGAAGCTAAACCCCTTTGGAGGATTAAAAATCTTAGTGTCTTTGCTCCATTTGCAGAAGAGAAAGGGTAGACTCAAGGAATTACATTTTTAGCGTTCTTTCACTGTGTCCTGTCTTATGTCCAAACCCCTCAGCCTGAAGCATAATGTAATAATTGCACAGGCAATAATATTGAACAAGAAAGTGAAAGTCAAGTGGCTGATTCCAATTTTGGTGAGACAGTTTCAATGGGAGTTATTAAAATGTTACCAAGACATGCACATGTGTGCACATACACACTGGTCGGTATCCAAATTCTTCAGAGACAGTGGAGGAAATATATCCCCTTAACCACACTTCAATCAGAAGAATTTCATAAAACTTGCCAAACGTTCTGCCTTAGAGACTTAAAGAGTCCAATTTTCATGGCTTGCAAGATTCAGAGGCAGCATGTACAACTGAGTTTCAACTAGATTGAAAAAAAACTAGAAAACAGACCTTAAATCATTTGCTACAAGTTCAATTTGTAATAAAGCAGGATTATTATAGCCCCATGATTTGCTATAAGCCTCCGCATAAAGAGAATCATGAGTTAGATGATGTTTGGGGAATGCACAGTTTTTCTGAAATCTTTCAGTTTGGAGACAGCTAGGTTGGTATCAGTTAGTAAAACTATGCACACAAATACAGTACTTATTTTAGATTAACTCAATTTGTTGAATGGTTTGACATTATGAAAAACCCAGTTTCACTGTTTCCAGACTGAGGATGAGTTTAGATTTACCTATGTTTTCATTTTGTATTGGTTATGAATATTCATGAGATACAAAGCTGATTGTCACCCCTCATGCCCAAGATGTGAAGGCCAGATTCATACTGGCAGCATACCCATCACCACAAATTGCATTTGTACCCCATTTCCTCCACCCAATTATTCCCATCCACCCTCCCCCTCCCCCTATCTCCCTCACCCCACTTTGTAGACCAAGGTGTGTTCTCTCCCTCTGCAAGTCCAACACACCACTGAGGTCTTTCTTTCCTTCCTTCTTTCTCTCTTAGCTCCCACTTATGAGTGAGCACACATGGTATTTATCCCTCTGTGCTTTGTTTATTTCACTCAACATAAGGCTCTCCAAGCTCAACCACGTTGTTGCAAATGGGAGAATTTCATTCTTTTTTACGGCAGAGTAGTATTCCATGGTGTATACATACTAGTTTCCTTATCCAGTCTTCCATTAATGGATATTTAGGTTGGTTCCATGTCTTGGATATTGCAAACAGAGCTGCGATGAACATGGGAGTGTAGGTGTCCCTTCAGCATGATTATTTCCATTCCTCTGGGTATATACCCAGAAGTGGGATTGCTGGATTGTATGGAAGATCTATCTGTAGTTGTTTGAGAAACCTCCATACTGTTTTCCATAGTGGTTGTACTAATTTACAGTCCCACCAGCGGTGCAGGAGCGTTCCCGTCTCTTCACACCCTTGCCAGCATTTTGTTTTAGTACATCAAACTAGTTTACAAAGATAAGACTAGCATGAGACAGGTCCTGCATATTGAGATGGGTAATCTTGGTGTTGCCTTTTCTGGTGCTGGAGAAGCAGACTGAAATTTTGCCTCCATCCTCTTGTGCTCAGTCACCAGGGTCTGACTTCAGTGAGCAGCAGCAGATATAAGGAAAGAAATAGGACCAAATAAATGAAAGGAGCAAGGGTGTGCTTGACCTAAAATCGTTATGGCTGAATCGTGTTAACATGTATGGAGACTGTTGATTCAGACATATCAAATGGGCAGAGAATCTGAGAGAAGTTTTAGTGAAGGCAGTGAGAAGGATGAATTGGATTCATACAAATCTGAATCTCTTTTCTAATTTTATTAGTGGGAAATAAAGTTTCAAAATTTGAAATTTAATTTGGAGCAAGAATCGATTGTGGGTAGGATGCAGGAACAGCATTCATGTGAAACAGGTACATTGTGCTTACATAAGCTCTCTGGCATCCGTGATTTCTATCAAATACACAGTACAGTGTAAAAAGCTATCCACTAAACAGCCATTTCTCAAGAGCCTATTTTATATCCAAGGCACTGAAAATACAGCAGTGAACAAAACACTGCCCTCACAGAGCTTGTGTTCTAGTAGGAGGATAAAGATAATGAATAAAATAAATAAATACAATTTATTTTATTTTTGGTGATAAGCAGAACAAAAACAACTTGGCAGAGCAGTGAGAGAGGGAGCATTTGGCAGAGACTGCAATCCATAAAACGGTGTTACAGGGGAGACGGGGCATGTTTTTGGCACATCAAGTAGGCAAGTGTTTAGCAGATGACATCAAAAGGTAACTGGAAGATGAGATTTTGTAGGAACAGTAGGTCATTGTGAGAATTACTGCTTCAATCTGGTTGCTTGTTATTGGTCTGTTCGTGTTTTCTGTCTTCTTGGTTCAGTCTCGGTAGTTTGCATGTGTCCAGAAATTTATCCATTTCCTCCAGGTCTTCAAATGTATTGACATATAGTTGTTTATAGTAGTCTGTAGTGATTCTTCATATTTCTGTGGTGTTGGTTCCAATATCTCTTTTTCATTTCTGATTTTTGTTATTTTGGTCTTCTTTCTTCTTCTTTTAGTTAACTTAGCTAAAAGTTTGTCTATTTTGTTTTTCTTCTCAAAAAACCAACCTTTTGTTTAATTGATATTTTGTATAGTTTTATGGGTTTCTATTTCATTAAGTTCTGCTCTGATCTTAATTATTTCTTTCCATCAACTAATTTTGGGATTGGATTGTTCTTGTTTTTCTAGTTCTTAAGGTGTAATGTTAGGTTGTTTATTTCAAATCTTTCTATTCTTTTGATATAACCATTTATTCAATAAACTTCTCTCTTAGTTCTGCTGTTGCAGTATCCCACTGGTATTGATATAATATGTCTTTATTTTTATTATTTGCTAGTTTTAATCTGTTGTGTTCTGAAAAGATACCTGAAATCATTACAGTTTTTTAACATTTGTTGAGATTTGATTTGTGACCTAATGTGGTCTATCCTGGAGAATGTTCCATGTGCTGATGAGAAGAATATATATTCTATCTTTGTTGGATGAAATGTTCTGTAGATGTCTGCCAGTCCAATTGGTCTAAGGTATGGCTTAAGTCCTTTGTTTCTCTGTTGATGTGTTGCTTAGATGATCTGTCCAATGTTGAGAGAGTGGTGTGAGGTCCACAACTTTTATCATATCCCAGTCTCTCTCTTTTCTTAGGTCTAATACTGTTTGCTTTATATATCTGGGTGCTCTGATTTTGTGTTCATATATATTCATAATATTATGCCTTTTTGCTAGATAGTTCCCTAAATCATTATATAGTGGCCTTCTTTGTATCTTTTTATGGTTTTGGGGTTAAAATCTATTTTATCCAGTATAAGAATAGCTACTCCTGATTGGTTTTGGTTTCCATTCACATAGTCTATCTTTTTCTATCCCTTTAGTCTTAGTCTGTGTGTGTCTTTACAGGTGGGGTGAGTCTCTTGTAGACAACAGATAGTTAGGTCTACCTTTGTAATCAAATGAGCCAGTCTGTGTCTTTTGAGTAGGGAATTTTAATCCATTTACATTTAGGGTTGTTATTGACAGGTATTGTTTTATTGCTGACATTTTATTGCTTTTTGTTTAGATGTTTTAAACACCTTTTGTTCCTTTCTTCCACTTTTATTATTCATTTTCTATGTTTGTTGTGCTTTCAAGGTGGTAGGATTTAGTTTCTTTTTCTCATTTACATTATTGTTTTAACAATGGGTTTTGTTTTTTATATGTTTATTTGTCATAGTGATTATCGTTTTTCAGATTTCAGATGCAGGACTCCCTTGAGAATTTCTTGCAGGGCTGCTTGTGTGGTGGTGAGCTCCTATCATTTTTGTTTGGGAAATACACTATTTCTCCCTCATTTCTAAAGGATAGACTTGTTGGGTATAGTATTCTTGGCTGGCAATTTTGTTTTCTTTTAATATTTTGAATATATCATCCCATTTTATTCTGGCCTGTACAGTTTCAGTTGAGAAGTCTGCTTTTAGTCTGATATGTGCTCCTGTATAGATGACTTAATGCTTTTCTCTTGCTGCTTTTAGAATTTTCTCTTTGTCTTTGAGCTTTTCCAGTTTGACTATAATGTGCCTTGGAGAAGATCTTTCTGAATTGAATCTGTTTGCAGATCTTTCGGCTTCTTGGATCTGAAAGTCCACGTCTCTCCCTATACCTAGTATGTTTTCCTTTATTATTTCTTTAAGTAGGTTTTCAATGCCTTTTCCTTTCTCCTCCTCCACTTCTGGAATACCCATGACTGAGATGTTTGTTCACTTGAGGTTGTCTGCTAGCTCTTAGATTTTCATTTTTTAAAATTCTTTTTTCTTTTTTTTTTTTGTCACCTTGGTTATTTCAAAACACCTTCTTCTAGACATGAAATTCTTTCTTATGCTTCCTCTTTCCTGCCGCTTAAGCTCTGTTGTGTTTTTTATTTCATTGAATGAATCCTTCAATTCTAAGAGTTCCACTACATTCTTTTTCAAAGTTTAATCTCTTTGTAAATTTCCTCCTTTATATCCTGGATATTTTTTCTCATTTCATTGTGTTTTCTAATTGAATCTTCTCTTATCTCTTTGAGTTTTCTTAAGATCTCTGCTCAGAATCCCTTTTCAGACATTTCATGTGTTTCCTGCTTTATGGGGTCTGGTACTTGAGAATTACTGTATTCCTTTGGTGGTGTCATATTTTCTTGTTTATTACTATAACTAGTACCTCTACATTGATATCTAGTCATCTGGTAGAGCAGTTTTTTGTTCTATTACTCTCAAACACAATAAAAGCCATATACAATAAACTCACTGCCAATATCAACCTGAATGGGGGAAAGTTGAAAGCTTTTCCCTTAAGAATGAGTGCAAAACAAGGATGCCCACTCTTACCACTCCTTTTTAACATAGTATTGGAAGTACTAGCCAGAACAATCAGGCAAGAGAAAGAAATAAAGGGCATCCAGATCAATACAGATGAAGTCAAATTGTCCCTGTTTGCAGATGGCATGATCCTACACAGTGAAAAATCTAAAGACTCTACAAAAAGCTCTTAGAGTTTATAAATGAATTTGAAAAGTTTCAGCATACAAAATCAACATGCACATAACACTAGCATTTTTATACTCAAAGAACAAACCAGCAGAAAAAGAAATCAAGAAAGCTAGCCCATTTATGATACAAAAAAACTAAAATACATAGGAATAATGTTAACCAAAGGTGTGAAAGATCTCTACAATGAGAACTAAAAATCACTTTTGAAAGAAATAAAAGAGGACACAAAAAGATGGAAAGATGTTCCATGCTCTTGAATTGGAAGAATTAATATTGTGAAAATATCCAAAGTGCCCGAGGTGATCTACAGGTTCAATGCAATCCCCATCAAAATACCAATGACATTCTTCACAGAAATAGAAAAAACAATCCTAACATTCATATGGAACAAAAAAAGACCTTGAAAAGCCAAAGCAAATCCTAAGCAAAAAAAAAAAAAAAGCCAGAGGCCTAACACTACCTGACTTCAAATTATACTACAAAGCTATAGTAACCAAAACAGCGTGGTACTGGCATAAAAACAGACACAGACCAATGGAACAGAATAGAGAATACAGAAATCAATCCATATATCTATAGCCAACTGATCTTTGACAATGGCACTAAGAACATACATCAGGGAAAATACTGCCTCTTCTATAAATGGAGCTGTGAAAACTGAACATCTATAATTAGAAGAATGAAACTAGACCTGTACCTCTTGCCTTACACCAAAATCAACTCAAAATGGATTAAAGAATTACATACAGAAACCATAAAACTCTTAAAAGAAAACAAAGGGGAAACACTTCAGGAAGTAGGACTGGGCAAAGACTTTATGAACATGATCCCCAAAACACAGGCAACAAAAGGAAAAATAAATAAATGGGATTATTTCAAACTAAAAAGCTTCTGCACAGTAAAAGAAACAATGAACAGAGCAAAAGACAAACTACAGAGTGAGAGAAAATATTTGCAAACTATGCATCTGACAAAAGATTAATATCCAGAATATGTAAGGAATTCAAACAAGTTAACAGTAAAAAAAAAAAAAAAAGAACAAAAAACAAGTAACCCCATTAAAAAAAATGGGCAAAGGATCTGAATAGGCATTTTTCAAAGGAAGATATATGAATGGCCAACAGACACATGAAAAATGCTCAATATCACTCAGCATGTGGAAAATGCAAATCAAAATCACATTGAGATATCATATCACTCCAGTTGGACTATTATCAAAAAGAGAATAGCAAATGTTGGTGAGAATGTGGAGAAAGGGGAACTCTCCTACACTGCTGATGGGGCTGTAAAATGGTACAGCCATTATGGAAAATGGTATGGAGATTCCTCAAACAACTGCATACTGATAGACTTGCCATAAGACCCAGCAATCCCACTGCTAGGAATATACCCAAAGGAATGGAAATCATCATGTCAAAGGAAAACCTGTACTCCCATGTTTATTGCAACTCTATTTACAATAGCCAAGATTTGAAACCAACCTAAATGTCCATCATTAGAGGAATGGACAAGGAGAATGTGGTATACTTACACAATGGGACACTACTCTGCCATAAAAAAGAATGAAGGGCCAGCCCCATGGCTCACTCGGGAGAGTGCAGAGCTGGTAGCGCCAAGGCCATGGGTTTGGATCCTATATAGGGATGGCCGGTGAGCTCACTGGCTGAGTGTGGTGCAGACCACACGGAGCCGAGGGTTGCGATCCCCTTACCGGTCAGGAGAAAAAAAAAAAAAAAGAACGAAATACTGTCATTTGCAGCAACACAGATGAACTTAGAGAAAATTATAAATAAGCCAGGCACAGAATGAGAAATAACACATATCCTCACTTGTGTGTGTGTGTGTGTGTGTGTGTGTGTGTGTGTGTGTGTGTGTGTGTGAGAGAGAGAGAGAGAGAGAAGAAAGAAAGATGTAGGGGATAATGGGGGGTAATTGGGTGGGGGAAAGGGTATATAATCACAATTTGTGGTGATGGACATGGTGCCAGTATGGAGCTGGCATCACATCTTAGGCATGAGTGGTGACAATTTGCTCTGTATTCCATGAATATTCATAACCAATTTAAAAAAGAAAGAAAGAAAGAACAATCACAGTAATACATTGAACTTTTAAGAGAAGGAAACAGAACTGAGGTTACCAGAGGTGGAAAAGAGGGAGGAGGGGGACGAGGGGAATTGGTAAAGGGCCATGAAAATCAATCACATTGTATAATAAAGAATGCACTAACTATCCTGATTTGAACATCACATATTGCACACAGGTATTGATATTCAATGCTGGATCCCACAAATATGTACGATCAACTATGTTCCAATAACAAAGAAATAAGTAAATAAAAATAAAAACTCTTTGGGGAAAATAAGACAACACTCAGCTTTTGAGACTGGGTAAGTCCAGAAAATATAAACTGAGGCACCCTAATATAATTTCTTAAGGCCATTGGGCAATGTTTCTTCCTCCATGCACCTCTTTGAAGGAAATACTAATCCTACTGAGACAATGAATTCAAGCAAATTTTATACAGAAATTGAACATGCATAACTATGTGTTTTTGTCATTTTCCATGTTCATCATGAACTTGCTGTATTACCTGGGGAAAACTTGTGTCTACTTGCCTCAGTGCCATCATTAGTACAAGTTGTGGTTTGGACTAGATCATTCATTTCCAGTGGGAGCCCATGGGCTCTGTTAATGCCCACCTCTAGGAGTTGCCGAGGAAGAGAACCTTAAGAAAGGCTTTGTGGAAGGCGTTCTGGGTTTTCTACACCTTTGCACACCAGAGAAGCTCTGATTTTATTCACAATCCACTTTGTTTCTATTGCTTAAAAGACATTGGAATAAATTAACACTCATTAACAGCACGGTAGAGACCCATTTAAACGACGTTAGAGTTTTAAAAGCTACTGCCTACCTTATCACAATAACACTTTTTAACATCCTCCTGAGCTTAGAGGAGAAGGCATTATTATTCCCACTTCCATAATGCCAAAATTGAACTCAGTAAAAGTTAATTGGTAAGGTCATGCAGAAAATTAGTGGCAGAGGGGAAATAAGACAAATTTCTCCTGGATCTTAGTTTCAGGATCTTTCTACTATACCACACAGCTTGCCAGTTTCAGAGTATGTAAATTAAAAACTTATTTGCATAAGGAACTCTGTACACTCCAGCATTTTCAATGGTCAGTTCCATCACCTCATCTATTTCCTCTCTCGATCCCAGTAGAATTTTAGGCTCTTGCTCTTCTATTACCTTTTATGTAATATGTCACATAAATGACACCTCTTCTCTTTAATTTTTAAATTTCACTTCATGGATACTCAGGGGTAAAGGTTAAATGATGGAGTTTAACACAAAGATGACAAGGATGATGATGGAGATGGCTCTGTACATGAAGAACACAGCTAAGGTCCAGCATCTGTGTGTGGGAAAAGGGCATGAACTGCAACATCACCACAGTGATGTAGGCAGCACAGGTGAAGATGGATTTTCCTCTGCCCCCTTCTTATAAATGTTAAGCAGTGTCTGTTCAGCTTGGGATTTGCATTTCCTGGCAAAGAACAAATCATCACATTCACTCCAGCATAAGATGAAAACAATGACCACTACCCCCTGTCCTCATGGATTGTAGGTTTTCTTGCTATGGAGCCCTGGCTGGGGAGGAAGGAACAGATCAAAAAGAGAGAATTTTCAGTTCATTGTATTTTGTCCTCAGGAGTGAGCAACCTTTTGTTGCCTGAGGATCAATTAATGTAAAATAATTTTCCTGATAGACTTAAGTGACATGTGGAAGACCATGCAGCAAGCTGGTGGTGAAATTAGTCATTGACTTTCAGCTGAATACATTTCCCATCCATGCCATTTCAATAATTTCTGAAAAGACTTATGTGGCAGCATGACAAAAGTTAACTCAAAGAAAAAAGCCATACTCAGCCTTAGCACCTGTCTGAGTCATTTGGCCCCATTGTATAAAGAGATATTCCTCAGTTCAGAGCCCAGCTGGGAAGCATTGTGCCTGAGCTGTGTTAAAACAAGCTTTGGGAAGGTGACAGCCTTGGAAAGTTATGTGGATAAGTACACCAAAAACACATGTTGCCTCTCATGTACTCTAGTGAATGTGATTGCGTGTCCTGTTCCCCTAGTTTATTCAGTCTGTGTGGACACAGTCACCTCTGCAGCATGTACTGATAGGTAGTGCTTTTCATTCAAAAGACTTATGCTGAGCTACCCACATTGCAAGGAATCAGGACACTGACCAAAATTAACTCTCCTGGGAATTCCGCTTTCTTCACTTCTCACAATTTGTTCCCAATTCTGTATTCTCAGTTAAACCCTTATCATCTGTCCTTAGAGTGCTGCAGGAGTTTCCTAACTGGTCTCCTTTTCTTCAGTCTACTTTTCTCTAATTTATCCTCTGTGTTGTTTCCAGAAATACCTTTATGTCATAAATGGGTCCAAGTTTTCTGTTTGTTTGACATTTTTCAGTGGTTCCCTATGGCCTACAGAATAAAGGTTAAACTCCTTTTATAGCACCTAAGACTTTCCTCCATCTTGCATATTATCTGGTGCCCTGTTTCCTTTTATCCTCTGTTTCGGTGGCTTAAATGTTAAGCAAATTATCGATGGTCCATGCTTTTGAATCTGTGTTCCTGTTGCTCCCTCTGCCTACTCTGTCCTCCACACTCTCAGAATCTCCCATTTATCTACCTTGACAAATACCGATACGCCCACACTCGGGTCCAGGCTGTCCTCTTCCATGAAAACTATCCTGACAGCCCTCAGCTAGATCCCTCCTTTGTGACTGTATCATTCCCTGCCCTGACATTTCTTCTGACACCTGTAACAGTTTATTACTCCTAATTTCTTAAATGTCTGTCTCTCCTTTCCCTTTGATGCAGGGGAAAGAAGACTCAGTGAGCCATGGGCAAAGCATGCATATGAGACCTCCATAGTTTCTAAGGGAATTTGGGGTTAAAATCATGTTTTTTAAGAAAGCACCTATTCTGTTAAAAAAAAAAAAAAGTCTTCATGGTTCCCACCGACAAACCTTAAACTGGAACAAAATCTGCTCCTTTTATGCAACTGTATTTTTTTTTTTAATTAAATCGGCCTTTTCTTTTTCTTTTTCTTTTTCTTTTTTCGCAGCTGGCTGGCTGGTATGGGGATCCAAACCCTTGACTTTGGTTTTATAACACAGTGCTCTAACCAACTGAACTAATCAGCCAGCCCTTTTTATTTTTTATTTATTTATTTCTTTATTTTTGTGGCTAGCCAGGACAGCCTTCGACCTTGGTGTCATCAGCACCACACTCTCCCAAGTGAGCTAACTGGCTAGCCCTATGCACTTCTATTTTTCTGTCAAATACAAGCTGGCTTCTCTCTTACGATATCCCATCTCTGTGGCTCCTTCTTATAGAGACATTTTCTGCTTTTCCTAGTATTGAATACCCACTCCTTTGTTGCCTGTTGCTAAAGTTGTTGGCTATTTTTGCAGTATCTTATACACCTAATACATTTTTCATGCTTTTCATATTCATGTATAATTCACCATACCTCACACTTTGACACTTCAATATCCTTACCTAAATCCTTCAGTGTCCAACCATGAATTTACACCAGCTGAGACTGGGTAGCTGGACCTCAGCAAATATGATGGTGAAGAAATATTGTGTTTGAAGATGAAGTCCTTCTGAAGATTATTTTTATCAGACTTTAATGTCTTCCCTTCCTTCATGCTGGAAAGGGCAGACTCAGGGAGGTATATAGTCATTGCTCTTCTGCCCATTCCAAAGTGTCCCTGCTATGTGCACTAGTCTCTCAGGCCCAAGTCTAGTATAGGAATTAGCAAAGGGAATTTTTATTTAAAATAAAATGTAAGTGCAGAAATAGAATGGACATTATTCTGGTAGTGTTGAAGTTCCAGTGGGAGTCATTAAACAGTTTCCAAGTCATTACTGCATACCAGTCCACACATATGTGTGCACTTCCACACACACACACATATACACACTCATGTACATGAAGATGAAGTACAAGAGTACATGCTAGTCCACACACACACACACACACACACACACACACACACACACACACACACACACAAACGCACTCATGTACTCACGTTTCTCTTCTTTCCAAATTCTTTCAAGGCCCCAGAAGATATAAATCTATCTATTCTGTGATTCTCTCAGTTTGGGGGAAACATTGGTCTATGGAAATATCTAATGCCATATGATCATCCATTCTCAGTGGGGGAATGTGCCCAAGGGTGCAAAAATTTGTTCTTGGGGGAGCAAAAAATTCTTAGATATCACAATGATGCATAGCTCTTCAGAGATCCTCAGTACATAAAAAGTATACAATGTATCTTTGGTATTAAATTTCCTGTGGGGAGGCAACTAGGATAATAGGGCAATAACTTTTTAAAAGTAGAGAAGCTCTGTCATATGATTAGGAGTCTTGCTCCAAGGTCTCTGTCTTGTAGGACTCAGAGAAGTTCACAGGTACGTGTCACCTACCAGGATGTTCTTAGCCAAATATTAATGCATCATAACAATTTGATACCTTGCAAAAAATTGTTCAGTGTATTGCAATTTCTCGAGATTCCTTACTCCTCTTGGTCAATTTTTGAATGACTATTGGAGGCCAAAGAGTGGAATTTGAGGCAAGCATAGATGGAGAAGTGTGATTCATCATCTCTACATATCTACTGTCTTGGACTCCTTCCCTTGGGAGAGAAGTAGATTCCAACATAGATCCATTGGCTATTCCTAAATGACCCTGAATATATTGTTTCTTGTAGCTCCTGGTACAAAAAAAAAATGGGACTTGAGGGAATAAAAGGTATTTTTAAGTAGTTTTTTTGTTTGTTTGTTTTTGTTTTGTTTAGATTTTTAGCTACAGTGACCTGTCTTGAATTATCTCTGTGTAGCTAGACAAAAACTATAGTTTTGCTCCTCTTATAAAAGCCCTGGGGGTTAAAGGGAAAGAGGGGACAGAGAGAAGAAGAGAGTCCAGGTTAACATAAAAGAAGGAAACAATCAATAGAGCAGAAAGGCAACCTACGGAATGGGAGAAAATATTTGCAAACTGTATATCTGACAAGGTATTAATATCCAGAATATATAAAGAACTCAAACAATTATACAGTAAAAAGCCAAATAATCCAATTAAAAAGAGGGTAAAGGAGATGAATAGACACTTTTCAAAGGAAAACATACAAATGGGCATGGGAATAATGGATTTCAATCATACAGCCCACACTTCTTCCCAGTCCACAAGTCCGATAGCTCACATTGTTCAATTCCATCTCTTCCTATTGCTCTTATATTCCCTCTAGTAGAGTTGATGGTCCATAAAGATATGTGGTGAAATGACTGAAAAGAGCTAGCTGTCTCTTGCTCTGAGGCTAGCAGTTTGAGAAAATTAAATCAGTCTTAGACTTCCATTAATCTGACTGCTCACCCCAGTTTACTGCTCTCAGAAGGTCCAAGCCTCTTCTGCAGTCTCCTCATGGCTGACTTCATTTGTTGGTTCCTCAGGGTATAGATCAACGGGTTCAGCATGGGGGTGATGACCGTGTTATTGATGGATATGGCTGTGTCTACGGGCAGGGTAACGAAGGGCCGGCAGTAGATGTAAACGCAAGGCATGAAGTGAAGCGTCACCACCAGGATGTGGGAGGTGCAGGTAGAGAGGGCCTTCTTCCGCCCCTCACCAGGGTGGGATCTCACCAGCACCAGAATGATGGTGTAGGAGACCAGGAGCAGAAGGAACCACAGCAGGGTCACCAGTCCATTGTTAGAGATCATAAGAATCTCCAAAGCAAAGGTGTCCGTGCAGGCCAGTTTGACCACCTGGGGCACATCACAGTAGAAGGCATCCAGGATGTTGGGGCCACAGAAGGGGAGTGGAATCATCAGAATTATCTGGGCGATTGAATGCAAAGCACCACCCACCCAGGAGGCCACCACCAAGACCACCCACACCTCTCTCCTCATAATGGTCACATAGTGCAAGGGTTTGGCTATTGCAAGGTATCTGTCATAGGCCATCACAGAGAGGAAAAAAATATCTGCCCCACCAGCAAAGTGGAAGAAAAATATCTGTGCCATGCAGCCATTGTAGGAGATGGTTTTCCTCTCTGATAAAAGATCCACCAGTAACTTGGGGACGGTGGTAGATGAAAAAACAATGTCCAGGATTGATTTGTTCCGCAGAAGAAAGTACATGGGAGTGTGGAGGCAGGATTCACAGGTGATGGTGACAACAATAAGGGCATTTCCTAGGATGGTTGTTACATACACAGCAAGGAAGATGACAAACAAGAAGAAATCCAGTTCCCGGAAGCGAGTAAGCTCCAGGAAGACAAACTCCTTCACAGTGGTGTGGTTGGCCTGGTCCATGATGGGGACGACCCTCTTCCATGTCTACCTTGGGTTAAGATACATTACGGTTAGGAGTACGGTGTCATGGGGTGGCAACCTCTGTGATCATATATCGTTATAAGGCTCTCTCAAGCATCCAGATCATCATGAGTACTCAGAGACTGACTAGCCTTCCATTTGTGGTCTGGAAATTTGTTTTCTGGATGGTTCTTCTTTTCTATTGTAAATACCCTGGGCTGACAGGAAGAAACATTGCTCTCCTATGTCCTCACTCTGACTAGAGATGCATGAACTGTGGTCATTCGACTAGGGCTTATGCTCTGCTCTGCAAGAATAACTGTTTCACAGGTGCATAGTGTTTTCTACTTTACCTAATAGCTTTCATCTTCTGGTCTTGGCTTTGATTCCCAAGTAGTCTCTCTGGGATCTTAAGAATGATTATGATTATCTCTGTTTTATATACGGGGAAATTGAAGCTTAGAACAGTTCGACTTGCCCATATCTGCATAATTGCAAAGTCAGTAAATGACAAATCAATGATTGACATCCAAATCATTTTTCTGACTTATCAAAGACTCCCTCCTTGACCAAATTTTAGTTAGTCTCCTCTGAGCCCTCTTCTCACCTAGGCCTCAACCTTGGCCTTCCATGTTTGTCCTTGCTGAGCCATTTCAGCAAGAATTTTGCTCAGTCAGTTTAGCGAGAATCCCCCCCCCCTTGATATCTGCTCAAATTTCTCATCCCCCATCCTTGATATCAAAGTCCTTATATCTAAGACATTGATCTGTCTTTAGCAGGAATCCTCTTAAGGCAGTTTACCAAGAATCACCCTAGCCTCAATGTTTTCTGTTAATAATTTTTCAGCCACTGACTCCCTCATTCTGCTCTTTGCTTATAAATTTCCACTTGTCTTTATTACATTTGGAGTTGAGCTCAATCTCCCTCTTGTTGCAATAATCTTGATCCCTGTTGCAGTATTTTTGAATAAAATCTGTCTTGCTCTCTTTAACAAGTGTCTGGTAAATAGTTGAATAATTTTTCTTTAACGGTTTCCAGAAATTTTCCCACTCTACCTCTCTGCCAGATCAGAGAGTCTGGAGCTTACTTTGGTTTATCAGAATTATAGTGAATAGATATAACTTAAACAGTTATCTAGGTAGCCTGACTACTTAATTCTCATCTCCTCGCTTAAAAGAAGAAAAGAATCAGACCCTCATAAGTACTTGTCTCTGGCACTGTGGGAAACCTGGACTCACTGTGGGCACATAGAACTCTTGGTAGAGTGTAGAGCTATATTCAGTATTTAGGACACATTAAAGTATCACAGACAAAATAATCATTAAAGCTTCACAGGACTTCAAAGGTGGCTTAGCCCAACCTTCCCCACCTTAGGGGTGAACAGAGAAGAACGTTTATTTCTCCAGAATTAGACCATGAATTGGAGAAAGAGAGAATTATAACCAGGTGTAATGACTCACACTCCAGGGATTTTCTATTATTGCTATATTATAGCAAAATAGTTTTTTTCAAATTAGATATCCAGCCATCAGAGAACAAAACTCCTTTCAATAAGATTATCTGTATGTCCCAAGGGCTCTCATAACCCAGATAATTTTTTAAAATTCAAGTATTTGAGATTACTAAAATCCAGTTTAACAGTAGAAAGTGAAAAGTTGGCATTTGAAGCAATGGAATTATATCTGAATAAAATAGGATAAGAAAGAAGGAAGTAGACCAGATGAATAAAGAATAAGGCATTTTCCCTAAAATAAAAGCATGATAAAATTCACCAAACAACCTAGTTCTTGATGTTTCCTTTTATAGTTCTGTTGAAGTTGGGTCTATTTTACGGTTTAATTTGAGGGGCTGGGACATACAGAAATCTTCCTAAATAAAAAAAAGTGTGCTCTTCCTAGAACCCTGACGTTCCCACCGTTAGGATAATTTTATTCCTGTAGAAAACTGAATTGCCTCTTTCATTCGAATTTTATTTTGTAATTAAATGTTTACAGTCTGTTTTATTGTATATATTTAAGGTATGCAACCCCAAAAGAATCCTATTTTAATATGTTCCCACCCAGCCCACATTACCTAGAACTGGTACTCTGAAGTGGTTTTTTTTTGTTTGTTTGTTTGTTTGTTTTACTGCCACCTAGGAAATATCAGGAAACTATTAAATGGTATAATGTATTTGGAATTATGTTATTGCCTTTAATCAAATGTGTCTGCAAGAAAGAGCATCCACCTTAGGATTTTATTAAGGGTAGGATCTATTTGGCTCTCCCCATACGAGACCCCAAGGGAAACATTCATCCTAGACCCAAATGGAAGGGAGAGCTCTCACTGGACACCAACAAGATTCCTTCGCTTAGACAATGAGGACTTCGTAACTGACCATATCTCTTTGTTTTGGCTTCCGTACACTCAAACACATACATACGTGTGGCTTAATTTTCTTCTCCGTATTTTTTCACATGTAGCCTCTTAGCAGTTTTTTACTTATATTTTGTTGTTTTATTGTATGTGTTTTGCCGTCGTTGCTGTAAGAGCTCCCTAATCCTTTGTGGAATGTGATGCATTGGTTACTAAGGTAGAGACAGGTTTTTATAGGCATGTGAGAATCAGGCAGGTTGAGAACAAGCACAGGTAGTGAGAGCTAGATTGGAATGAGGTGCTAGCCAGGAGAGCACAGCTGTGTCAGGAGGCAGGAGTTGAGATAGGAAGCATGGAAACCCAACGGGTAGATGGCATTAGGAGTCAGGCTTGTAGAATGTACAGGAGGTGAGGAGACAGAAAAGTCCTTTGTTGCCTTCTTCAGTTTGCGTAGTTGAGCCAAACTCAAATAATTCTGCATTTCATAAATGCATTTTCGTGTGTATCTGTGATTTCTTTAAGACAAATTCCCAGAAATAGATTTACTAGGTCAAATGGTCAGTTTTCTAATTTTAACTGATGGTTAAGGTGTTGTAAAGAAGCAGCCTAATTTTAATTGTAAAGGAGCATTCAATTTCTTTATATATACTATGAGCTAAAAAAAAGTGCAACACCTTTTACATTCTCACAGAATTAGAAACTAGAGAAGATTTTGTCATCTTAATAATATGCATATCAAAAATAAAACCAATATTAGAATAAAATTTAAGTAAATGTCTTTACAATTTTTGGAATATAGGAGAATTACATCAAAGATGATTAGATTTGACTAAGCAGAATTGTGAAACTTCCATGTTTCAAAAAAGAAATTAAAAAACTAAACATGAGAAAATATCTGTAAACAAAATTATACAAAAACTGTCTCAATATGTTTGATTTATAAAAGGTTCCCATAAATGCATAAGAAATAGATAGTTTAAAACAAAATGAGCCATGACTTACAGAGAAATACACTCAAGTCACCTCACATGTGAAAAGATGGTCAGTCACGCTATCAAAGACATGCAAATTAAAATTGCAACAAGATATCATTTCTCATCTAGAAGACTGCTCAATGTCGAAAAGGTCCATTATTGGTAGGGTTGTGGGGAAAGAGACATCTTCATATATTGTTGACAGGAGTGTATACAGGGACAAAATTTCTGAGGTCATTCTGGAAATATGTGTCAAAACTTAAAAGGCACAAACCCTGTGACTCAGAATTTTTAGTTTAGGAATTTATGCTAAAGAGTTAATATACCAAATACTTAATGCCGTAAGTGCAAAGAAAGTTCATCACAGTGTAGTAAAATAGAAGAAATTTGAATTTAGATTAATGTCTGATACAGAAAATGGGACCAACAAGTATGGTAAAATAGTACAATTTAGAATTTGGAGCCATTCAAATTAATAATGCAGAAGTGTACTTAGACATGGCAAGATTCCCTTTTAGTGATGGACTAAAGCACTAGATATATAATGTCATTTTTGGAAAAAGAATCTACATGCCTAGAAGTCTGGAAAGATATGTATCACAATAAGTACGTGTGGGTAATTAGCTTTCAGCAATTTTACTTTTAGAAAACATTCTATTGTGTTCAATTTTTTAAAATGACTATCAATGGTTTCTGATTTTGAAAATCAGAAAAATTCATACACCTATTTATAACTTGAAGTAAAAGGTTTTCTCCGTTAGCTTGAGCTCTGATATTATGTCTCTTGTATTTTCCTTTTCCTTGTGTGTAAAATTGTCCTATGAAAGCTGACTTACTAAGGAAAGAGGTGTGTGGAAGACAGTTCCAATTTTTCTTTTGGTGGTTATGGCTCCATGAGACACTGGCTGCAGTCATCCAGTAGAGAGCCAGGGAGACAAGCTAACTCAATTGTCTGGAAACTGAGATCAAAGCTACTTATTACTGGCTTCTCTTTTAAATTAATATTATTCTACCTGCTTTTCTGGCCAATCACCTTAAAAGGTTCTACACTATCAGGCTCAATGTCAAGTCTGGATCAAATGGTGACCTTTCTACCTTGTAACTTCAGGGTTGCACTAATGAACCCAGAGGAAACTTGTTTAAAAGAGCAAGGCCTTTGAAGCCAGGTTTAGTTATTTCAAATTTTGGCTGTGTGACCCTAAGTAACATATCCTTTATGAACCTCAGAATCTCCTCCCAAGAAATAGAAAGCATAGGGCTTACTTTGCAGTGGGATTTCCTTGTGATAATCTAGCACTTTTTACTACTTATTTTGGTGTCTATTTGTTCCTTCCCTTACCTCTAAATGTAAGCTCCCTGAAAGCAGGATTTGCTTTTGCCACTGATGCATCTTCAGCTTCCACTTAGCACATATCAGTCATTCAACAATTCTTTTTGAGCAGATGAATGAATGAATAGATGGCCGTGCCTGATATGCAGTAGATCATCGACACGTATTTATTCTCCTTTACTTCAGCTTCAATCTCATTCTATATCCCCTACTCTCTTCTGTTGCTACATGTCAATTAAATAGCTTAGTGCATATGAGAGCATATTGTAAACTTCAAAGGATTGTACAAATGTAGGATATTAACATTATAATGCTAATAACACTATATAATTATGTTTCTCTCCATGTTCCCAAATAGCTTTCAATCTATTGGTGTACAGTAAATGTTTATGGAATGAGTTTTAATTTTAAAAAATCACCTTCTAATTTGAATGTGTATTAAGAAGCCCGATACTTTACTTTAGAGACAGCAGATTTCAATCAGCCTAAAGCTTTTACTTCAAAATGCAAATGGATATTTTACCTTTCAGGGACTGATAGAAATAGTGTAGAATGGTGGCGACCAGAAGCTGCGGCAACTGGGGGGAATTACAATTAGATGCGAGAAATACAATTAAGAGATCTATTGTACAGCATGGTGACCATAGTTAATGATGATATATTGTATTTTTGAAAAACATTGAGAATAGATGTTAAGTTTTTTCACCATAACATAACTGTGTGAGTTAATATATGTGCTAATTAGCTAGATTTAACCGTTCCCCAATGTATATATACTTCAAAACTTCATGTTGTACCCATTAAATACATGCAATTGTATATCAATTTAAAATAAATAAATAAATTTGAAAAGAATTTCTGTGCACTAAACTAGAGTTTCTTGCAGGTGATTGTGTCTTCAGGATGCCCTCACCTACCTTTACATTAGAAAGGCAAGCCTGCCAGGTTTTCCATTTTCACTGCTTTCTTTCTTCACCCAAGTACATGCACAGTCTACACTGAACCTACAGACATTGAGTTAGAAGTCTACCGTAATAATCTGTATAGGGAATAGCATCAGATATTTGTAGAAAATGTAATGTTCATTGGAGAAGCTGGCAGTTGCAGATGCAATGGGAGTTATTAAAAGTTACTAAGCAACATGTATACATATGTTCTCCTCTTTCTGTCTCTGTCTCTGTCTCTGTCTCTCTTTCATGCACACACACACACACACACACACACACACACACACACTCACTCATTCATTATGATAAGACATCTAATGAGGAGGTGATGAAACTGTGCCCAGGAAAGCCTGAGGAATCCCCAGAGACCACTTCCCTAGGCTATATCAACATGGCATTTGATGCAAAGTCCTGGTGTCACTCATACCTATTACAGCAATTTATCAACAATATTCGAGAGTCAGTTCATATGACAAATGTGACAGGGGTCAAAATTTTTGTCACATAATTGATTTCCTTCTAAGGAACAGTTATAATAATCAATCAAAACTATGTATTGAGTGCTTTCTGTGTATCAGGCATGGCGCGAGATGCTGAGGATATAGTGCTGAACAGACAGGTATGATCCCCACCCTCATGGAGTTGACTGTCTAATGAGAAAGTGAGACATGGTTATACTACATATAATTATAACTGTGATGAGTCACACCAAAGGCCAAGCTTGGGGAAAGAATGACACAGGGTGCCTGAGAATGATTCCTTGGGGAAGTGGCATTTGATAAGAAGAATCCCTGACATTTATATAATGTTTTTAATTTTTTCTAAGAGATTTTTTAAAAATCCATTTTCATCTTTGGGTTCATAATAATCCTGTAAGATCCAGGTATTGGATATGACCATCTTCATTACATAGAGGCCGAAACTGAGGTCTGGAGATACTGGCAAATTAGGTTCCACTAGGCTGGGCTTCCAGGTGTGGAGACCCCTATAGTCAAGGATGGGACTTCAGTTCAAGCCTTCTTAGTGGTGAGGGTGAAGGAACCCCAAGTATCTCAGTATACGTGTGGTGACTCCCTTCTATCCTTACGTTTCCCAAGAGAGGAACTTACACTGAAATGTTACCCTCCTGGTTTTATGCCTTCTCCTTCACTCAATCCCTTTGAGGAAGGTAGGAGTAACTTATAGGATTGGTTAAGTTTGGTAAAAAAAAAAAAAAAAAAAATGAGGAAGGATGGCTTGGCCGCTTCTTTCTTCTTCTCTTTCTTTCAGATCTTTCTCCCTGCACAGAGCATGTGGACTGGTCTTCTGTCAGCCACCCAGTAGGCATAGCAGGGCAGGCCTGCTCCTGCAGGGTTAAGCTTTCTAATTCTGGGGTGCAGTTTGGGGGCAGCCAGTGGACCAGCTCAAAGCCATGTCCTCCAACAGAACATTATCAGTAAGTAAGCTGATATTTTGACTTCCATCTGCCTGTCTCCTGCTGTTCTCTCAGTAGGTTCTAAATGTTATAAAGCACAAGAGGATATTTGTTAGTTCCTTCAAACTCCAAAGATCTCATTTTGCATTATATTAGTTTTGTATGTGTTTGTTCTCTCCACTAAATCTCCAGAGAGCAGGAACCACGTTTCATTGATTTTTGCATCTTTTTTTTTTTTTTTTTTTTTTTTTTTTTTTTTTTTTGTCTTTTTCATGACCGGCACTCAGCCAGTGAGTGCACCGGCCAGTCCTATATAGGATCCGAACCCGCGGCGGGAGAGTCGCCGCGCTCCCAGCGCGCCGCACTCTCCCGAGTGCGCCACGGGCTCGGCCGATTTTTGCATCTTTAATAATGCACCTAGTTGGCCTCAGTGAATACCAGTAGAATTGCACAGTTGAAATGGGGAGGTGAACTCTCATCCACCTACACTGGTGGTGTTTTCTCGTCATTTTCTAGCACTCCCCTCTTGCTGCAGTAAAATAAGAGCAGAAACAAAAATAAAATCTATTTAAACAAAATCTATTTAAGCTTCATCCTACACTCTCCGCTTCTGCCCCCATATTCACTTCCTGCTGCCACCTGTATAAGTCAGTTAAATGACTCAACACATATGTGAACACAGCGAAAATTTCTAAGCACTTTATGAGTGTAAATGCATTCTTATCTCATAATGCTAATATCATTATGCAGGTGTGTTTCTGAAACATCAGATGGAGGAAGGAACGCTGTTCTGTGGTGTAGGAGTGTGGAACTGAAGGTGGAAGAGCATTAGGCACATCTGGATAAAAGAGACAAGGGGGTCAAATTCCTGCCCCCACCCCCTTCCCTTACCCCTGGCAACCGCTAATCTTTTCACTGCCTCCATAGTTTTGTCTTTTCTAGAATGCCATAGAGTTGGAATCCTACAGTATGTAACCTTTTCATACTGGCTTTTTTTCACTCAGCTATATGCACTTAAGTTTCCTCCACTTCTTTTTGTAACTTGATAGCTCATTTCTTTTTATCACTGAAAAATATTCCATTGTCTGGATGTTCCACAGTTTGCTTGTCTATGTACTCACTGAAAGACATCTTGGTTGCTTCCATTTTTTGGTGATTTTAAATAAAGTTGCTATAAAATATTCGTATGCTGATTTTCGTGTGAGCATAAGTTTTCAACTCTGTTGGGTAAATACTTAGAATCATGACTGCTGGATCATATGGCAAGATTATGTTTAGCTTTGTAAGAACCTGCCACATTGACTGCACTATTTTGCATTTCCACCAGCAATGAATGTGAATTCCCCTTGCTCCATGTCTTTATCAGCATTTGGTGTCATCAGTGTTCTGGATTTTGGCCATTCTAATAAATTTGTAGTGGTATTTCACTGTTCTTATAATTTACATGTCCCTGATGACATTTGATGTAGAGCACCTGTTCATATAATTCTTTGCTATCTGTATATCATGTTTGGTGAGATGTCTCATCAGATCTTTGGCCCATTTTTAAATTGGATTGTTTGTTTTCTTATTGTAGAGTTTTAGGAGTTCTTTGTATACTTTTAGATCTAAGTCTGTTATCAGATATGTGTTTTGCAAATATTTTCTCCCAGTCTGTATATTGTCTTTTCATTCTCTTAACAGTGACTTTGCAGTACAGAAGTTTTTAATTTTAGTAAAAGCCAACTTAATTTTTTTCTTTCATGGATCATGTTTTTATTGTTATATCTATAAACTCATCACCAAATCCAATGTCATCCAGATTTTTTTTGTTACCTTCTAAAAGTTTTTATAGTTTTGTGTTTTATATTTAAGTCTATGATCCATTTTTAATTAGTTTTTTTGAAAGATGTAAGGTCTGTGTTTAGATTCTTCATATTATTGTAATTTAATTCTTTATTTATTTATTTATTTATTTATTTATTTATTTTGCATATGGATGGCCAATTGTTTCAGCACCACCTGTTGAAAAGACTGTCCTTTCTCCATTGAATTGTCTTTGCTCCTTTGTCAAAGATCAGTTGACTGAATTTGTGCGGGTCTATTTCTGGGCTTTCTAATCTGCTACTTTGATCTGTTTGTCTATTGTCCTGTCTTGATTACAGCAACTTTATAGTAAGTCTTGACATTGGATAGTGTCAGTCCTCTAACTTTTTTTCTTCCCCTCCTTTTCTTCCATCAGCTTGTCTTCCTTCTCCTCTCTTTTTTTTTTTTTTTTTTTTTTCTCCTCTCTCTTTCTTCTGAAGATTAAGGTCACTTTGCTGATATCCACAAAATAACTTTTGGGGATTTTGATTAAGATCATGTTGAATTTGTAGTCAAGTTGGGAAGAATTAACATCCTAACAATATCAAGTCTTCCCATTGATGAACATGGAATGTCTCTCCATTTATTTAGATCTTCTTTGATTTATTTCATCAGAGTTTTGTAGTTTTCCTCCTATAGGTCCTGTACATACTTTGTTATGAATATTTTTTATATTACTTTAATGGTTAATTATATACTTGAACTTGACCGTGCCACAGGGTGTTCAGATTAAACATTATTTCTGGTTGTGTCTGTGAGGGTGTTTCCTGATGAGATTTGAATCAGTGGACTCAGTAAAACAGATTTCCCTCCCCGATGCGGATGGGCACCATGCAATTGACTGACAGCCCAAATAAAACAAAGAGGCAGAGGAAGGAGGAATTCACCCCTTCAGCTTCCTGCCTGCTTGCTTGAGCTTGAACGTTGTTCTTCTCCTGCCCTTGAACTGAAACTTACACCATTAGGTCCCCTGGTTCTCAGGCCTAATTTTGAGGTTTTTTTTAATTATAAATAAATGTTGGATTTTAATTATAAATAAATGTTGGATTTTTTCAAATACTTTCTCTGCACCAGCTGATATGCTAACATGACTTTTCTTCTTTAGCCTGTTTATGTGATTGATGACTTAATTAAAGTCATCAATTTTTGAGTGTTAAATAAATTTTTGAATGCTAAATCAACCTTGCATTCACAGAAAAAATTCTCACTTGGTCATGGTATATAATTCTTTTTATACATTTCTTGATTCATTTTACTGATATTTAGTTGAAAATTTTTGCATCTGAGTCTATGATATATATATATATATATATATGTATATGTATGTATGTATATATGTCTGTAGTTTTATTTCTTGCAGTATTTTATCTAGTTTTAATATTAAGGTAATGCTGACCTCATAGAATAAATGAGAAAGTGTTCAGTCTACTTCTATTTCCTAGAAGAGATTGTAGAGAATTGGTATCAATTCTATCTTAAATGTTTGGTAAAATTTATCAGTAAGGCTATCTGAGCATGGTACTTTCTTTTTTTGGAAGGTTATTACTTATTGCTTCAATTTCTTTCATAGATATAGGATTATTCATATTATCTATTTCTCTGGTTTGAGTTTTTGTAGATTCTTTCAAGGAATGGTATGTTTCATTTAAATCAGCAAATCTGTGGGCATATGGTTGTTTGTAATATTTGTTTATTATTCTTTTAATGTCCATGGAATAAGTCGTGATGATCCTCTTTCTCTCTCTTCTTTCCCGGGTTAGCCTGGATAAAGGTTTATCAATTTTATTGATCTTTTCAAGGAATGTACTGTTGGCTTCACTGATTTCTCTCTAGTGTTTTGTTGTTTTCGATTTCATTAATTTCTGTTCTTATTTTTATTATTGCTTTTCCTCTGCTTGCTTTACACTTACATTGCTCTTCTTTCTCTAATTTCCTAAGGTAGAAGCTTAGATTGTTGATTCTGGATTTTTCTTCTTTTCTAATAAATGCATTCAATGCTATAAATTTCCTTCTAAGCACTACTTTCACTGCATCCCAACAATTTTGATAAATTACATTTTCATTTTCATTTAGTGCAAACTATTTTTAATTTCTCTTGAGACTCCTTCTTGAACCCATGTGTTATTTAGACGTGGGTTGCTTAATTTCCAAACTTTTTCAGATATTTATATCTATTTTTCTGTTATTGCTTTCTAGTTTAATTCTATTGTGGTCTGAGAGCAAACCTTGTATGATTTGTTAAGGTGTGTTTTATGGCCCAGAATGTAATCTATCTTGGTGAACATTCCACGTGAGCCTGAGGACAGAATTGCTGTTCCTGGATAAAGTATTTTATAAATATCAATTAGATCCAGTTGATTAATGAAGCTATTTGTTTCAACTCTATCTTAACAGATTTCTACCTATTGGATCTATCAGTTACTGATAGAGGGGTATTGAAGTATGCAGCTCTAATAGTGGATTTGTCTATTTCTCCTCGCAGTTCTATCAGTTTTTGCCTCATACACAGTATACACAACTAAGGATTGTTAATGTATGAATATTCTTGGAGAATTGACCACTTTATTGTTATAATTACAAAGACTCTCTCTTCATCGCTGGTAATTTTTCTTGTTCTGAAGTCTTTTGACCAATGGAACAGAACAGAGGATGCAGAAATCAACCCAGGTACTTATAGCCAACTGATCTTTGACAAGGTCAACAAGAACATACACTGGGGAAATGACAGCCTCTTCAGTAAATGGTGCTGGGAAACTGGATATCCATATGTATAAGAATGAAACTAGACCCATACCTCTCACTGTATACCAAAATCAACTCAAAATGAATTAAAGACTTAAGTGCAAGACCCAAAACTATAAAACTCCTAAAAGAAAACATAGGGGAGACACTTCAGGACTTAAGACTGAGCAAAGACTTTATGAATCAGATCCCCAAAGCACAAGCAACAAAAGAAGAAATAAACAAATGGGACTATATCAAACTAAAAAGCTTCTGCACAGCAAAGGAAACAATCAATAGAGCAGAAAAACAACCTACAGAGTGGGAGAAAATATTTGCAAGCTAGACATCCAACAAGGGATTAATATCCAGAATATATAAAGAACTCAAACAACTATATGGTAAAAAAACCAAATTATCCAATTAAAAAATGGACAAAGGAGAAGAATAGACATTTTTCAAAGGAAGATATACAAATGGCCTACTGGTACGTGAAAAAATGCTCAACATCACTAGTCATCACAGAAATGCAAACCCAAACCACACTGAGATATCATCACACCTCAGTTGGACTGGCCATTGTTAAAAAGAACAAGAACAACAAATGTTGGTGAAGATGCAGGGAAAGGGAAAATCTTGTACACTGTTGATGGGACTGTAAATTAGCACAGACATTATGGAAAACAGAATGGAGGTTCCTCAAACAAGTACAGGTTGAGCTACCATATGACCCAGCAATCCCACTACTGCGTATATATCCAAAGGAATGGAAATCATCATGGCAAAGGGATACCTGCACTCCCATGTTCATTGCAGCTCTATTTACAATAGTCAAAATATGGAACCAACCTCAGTGTCCATTGACAAATGACTGGATAAAGAAAATGTGGTATATATACACAATGGAATACTACTCAGCCATAAAAATAGGAATGAAATTCTGCCATTTGCAGCAACATGGATGAGTCTGGAGAAAATTATGTTAAGTGAAATAAGCCAGACAAAGAAAGAGAAATACCTCATGTTCTCACTCATAAGTGGCTGCTAGGAAGGAATGGAGGAAGGGGGAGGGGGAGAGGGAAGGAGGGAAGAAGGAAGGAAGGAAGGAAGGAAGGAAGGAAGGAAGGAAGGAAGGAAGGAAGGAAGGAAGGAAGGAAGGAAGGAAAGGGAGGGAGGGAGGGAGGGAGGGAAGGAAGGAAGGAAGGAAGGAAGGAAGGAAGGAAGGAAGGAAGGAAGGAAGGAAGGGAAGGAAGGAAGGAAGGAAGGAAGGAAGGAAGGAAGGAAGGAAGGAAGGAAGGAAGGAAGGAAGGAAAGGAAGGAAGGAAGGAGAGGGAGGGAGGGAGGGAGGGAGGGAGGGAAGGAAGGAAGGAAGGAAGGAAGGAAGGAAGGAAGGAAGGAAGGAAGGAAGGAAGGAGAGGGAGGGAGGGAGGGAGGGAAGGAAGGAAGGAAGGAAGGAAGGAAGGAAAGAAGGAAGGAAGGAAGGAAAGAAGGAAGGAAGGAAGGAAGGAAGGAAGGAAAGGAAGGGAGGGAGGGAGGGAGGGAAGGAGAGAGGGAAGAAGGAAGGAAAGAAGGAAGGAAGGAAGGAAGGAAAGAAGGAAGGAAAGGAAAGAAAGAAAGAAAGAAAGAAAGAAAGAAAGAAAGAAAGAAAGAAAGAAAGAAAGAAAGAAAGAAAGAAAGAAAGAAAGAAAAGACCACAACAATATGTTGAACTTTCAGAAGCAGAGAATAAACCTAAGGATGGTAGAGATGGGGGGGAGGGAGGGAGGAGTTTTGGGAAGTGGTAGGTCGGGTAAAGGGCATAAAGAGATATCACAATTTGTAAGAATGAATATGCTAACAACAAAGAAAAAAATTCAATTAAAAAATGAAATAAATAAATTAATTAAATTTATAAAGGTACTAGGGTACGGGGCTATTCAGTTTAAAGGAAAGATCACCGGAGTACAGGTATCCCTTTGGCATGATGATTTCCATTCCTCTGGGTACATTCCCAGCAGTGGAATCGCTGGGTCATATGGTAGATCTATCTGCAGTTGTTTGGGGAACCTCCATACCATTTTCCATAAAGGCTGCACCATTTTGCAGTCCCACCAACAGAGGGTGAGAGTTCCTTTTTCTCCGCAACCTCGCCAGCACTTATCGTGCTCAGTCTTTTGGATGTTAGCTATCCTAACTGGAGTGAGATGATATCTCAGTGTGGTTTTGGCCAAGAGCTGGAACCAGCCCAAATGTCCATCATCTGATGAGTGGATAAGGAAACTGTGGTACATCTACACAATGGAATACTACTCTGCTACAAAAAAGAACTAAATACTACCATTCACAACAACATGGATGTACCTAGAGAAAATTATATTAAGTGAAACAAGTCAGGCACAGAAATAGAAATACCACATGTTCTCACTTACTTGTGGGAGCTAAAATTAATAAATAAATAAACACAAAAACAAATAAAGGGTGGGGGGAAGAAGAAAGAACAACCACAAAAATTCCTTGAACTATTTAAGTCAAGTGCACAGATATGATGGCGGGGGGAGCTGGTGGAGAGGAATGGGTAAAGGGGCATGAAAATCAAGTACAATTTATTTTGAGAAGTAAAATAAAATAAAATTTAAAAAAGGAAGAAAGAAAGAAAGAAAGAAAGAAAGAAAGAAAGAAAGAAAGAAAGAAAGAAAGAAAGAAAGAAAGAAAGAAAGAAAGAAAGAAAGAAAGAAAGAAAGAAAGAAAGAAAGAAAGAAAGAAAGAAAGAGAGAGAGAAAGAGAGAGAGAAAGAAAGAGAGAAAGAAAGAGAGAAAGAAAAGAGAAAAGATCAGACAATAATTTGACCTTGGATTTGATAGTTCCTTTATATTGAGACTCTCTCCCAATTCTCAAAAGATCTAACCCCTGAGAAAAGATTAAATTAATTAATAATAAACTATTACTATCTAAGGATCCAAGCATCCAAGTTTTAAATTTCAAGAACATTGTGATTCTATTTCCTTAAGCTCTCTTCTGAACCCTCAACCTTGGTCCTTGCAATAGCTGATGTACCTTTACAATATAACATTGGAAAGAAACCCACAGGACTCCTAAGAGTAAATCAATACAACAAAGAAAGCAACCAAACTAGAAGCACACTGAGTGTGTCATATTTTAAATTTGGACCAAAACTTTCGACTGAAATCCTTACCTATAAAGATAATGAAATTTTGCTGGACATATACTATCTGTGTTTTTCTCTGTTTCTTACACTGTATGGTATATATTAGGTGCTTAATAACTGTTAGTTGAATCACTACTATTACTACTTCCTCTACACCCACCTCCACTTTTATTAGCTATCATTCATTAAGTGTTTACAATGTACCTGGTAATAATCATTTTTGAGCATTACACTCAACAATGATCACTGCCATGTTAGACATGTTAAGTTCTAATATAGGAAATGAGGGAACCGGATGTCAACTTGAGTTGGTTTGACTCCAGAGTCCATGAGTTCAGCCACTACACAATAATGCCTGAATAACCTAATGAAATAACTGCAAACCAAATAGTGGTGAAGATCACAGGATCTCCCTCTCTCATATTCTTTCTCAAATTTCTCTTGTGATATTGAAGTACCTGTAACGTTTATTTACTTACATTTCTGTAAGTGACTAACTCTTAATATGCAAATGTACTGTCAAATTTTCTTTCCTAAAATTTTACTAACTTCATTGTTGTAGTCTCATACAACATTCTGACTCTAACAGCAATTGTTTTTGTAGCCCTAAAGACGGCCTCTGCTTATGGACCTATATATTGAAAGGACAGAGTAGTGGGATACTGGGAGTGGAGAGAAGGGGAGCTACAAAGTGAATTTCTCTAGTATTTTCCCTGGATGGTATATTTGGCTGCTATTATAAAACATCTGCTATCAACCTAATCATGGGCCACTGGGATGAAATATAACACAGTGCTGAAGAGTTTAGTCTCAGGAACCATATGCTTGATTTTGAAGTCAGATTTCACTCACTGGCTGTGTGACTGGGGACTCAATGGGTGGATATGTGTCAAATGTTTAGATTAGGGCTTGCAACATAGTAAGCATGCAACAAGTATTATCTATCTATATATCTGATTTGTAGGAGTTAAGTTTTCTTGGCATTGGATGGCAATGAACTTATGGGACTGAGGAACCCAGGAGACTTGCAACAGATATATCTCCATCCCCATGCATTGTTTATGCTCTTCCAGATATGAAGGAAATAATTAATTCTCTTATATGAACAATCAAATCAAATCAAATCTCTGCACATCCAATAGGCCTACACTAAAGGAAAGGTGAGTGTGTTGGGAAGGGCGAGAGTCCCAAAGAAGTGAGAGAGTTGTGTTGAGCAATTCCACTGCTAAGTGCTCCCGTGAAGGAGTAATGACCTGGGGGTGAGAACTTGGGATATGATTCCCTGAGATGATGACGGATAAATAACATGCAATGTGGGGCGGAAAGTGTTAGTTCATTCAGGTGAAGAAACAGGGATTTATAGGAGCAATGGGTTCAGACAGAGGAGAGCAAGGGGACCTCATGATGCAGTGATCAGAAAGGACGTTGAACCATGGAATGGAGTCGGCTGTGGAACTGGTGAAAGAATAGCATGGTTAAAATGAAGGAGATACTGATCGAGTAGGTGACTGAGATTTGCCAGGCCCCTGCATAGCTGAGATAGAGAGAAATGGCAGCAAAGAGCAATGTCCTTCAGTATTTGCTTAGCAAATTATTCAGTAGCCATGATGAGTCCAACAGGGAGATTCAAGAGACAATGTTTACTGGAGTAGACATCTTATTCCTATAATTTATCTCAGAGTGCATCTTTTCAAATTCTGCCACATGCTAGTAACGAGAGTTATACACTTAGGCAACTTTAGGGCTGTTTTTGTTGAATGTGGAGTTCAGCCTTTGGGCAGAGTGTGGCCTCTGGAGTCAGAAAGACTTGGGTCTGAATCAGAGTTCTGCCCTTACTTCCTCTGTGACCCTGAGCAAGTTAATCTTCCTCATTTTGTAACACAGGGAGAGTGCAATGTGCATCATAGCACTGCAATGAGTACTTGGTTAAACAACTTTTGTGCCCAGTACATATTGTGCCCAATCAAGACTAGCTAGTTATTCTGATTATTGTGAAGATAGGCTATCCTGGGGAAGTGTTTTTTGGTTGTTTTGTTTTGTTTTGTTTTGTTTTGTTTTGTTTTGTTTTGTTTTGTTTTGCTGAAGAAATTCCTTTCCCTTTTTGGCTACCCATGGTGGGATCACTAGGAAAGTGACCATGAAGAATGGTGAGAGGCATCTGGTGGGAGGAGCCTCCGTTTTCAAATATGAGCACACACTCTCTCCTTTGCCTCAGGCAGAAGTGGAAGTGATGCCCTGAATCATTTAAGTCTCCAGCAGTTTGGGGAAATATATTTCCACTCATAACCTAGGAAAACACTTTCTTCTTGTCCAACACCTTCCATAGGGCATCCCTGATCTCTTTGTTCCTCAAACTGTAAATGAGAGGGTTCAGCATGGGGATTACAAGTGAGTAAAACACAGACACCACCTTGTCCCTGCCAAGTGAGTACCTGGACCTGGGTCGCAGGTACATGAAAAGAGCTGTCCCAAACAACAGAGACACCACCATCAGGTGTGAGGAACAGGTGTTGAAGGCTTTCCATCGGCCGTCCACTGAGAGGATCTTCAAGACAGCAGACACTATGTAACTGTATGAGATAAGGAGGATTAGGAAGGATGTCCCTCCGACAGTGACCACTACAAGGAAATTCACCACTTGACTGAGGAAGGTGTCAGAGCAAGATAGTGCCAGGACTGGTGGGAGGTCACAGAAGAAGTGGTTGATGATGTTAGGTCCGCAGAAGTGGAGCCGAAATATGGAGCTGGCCTGGATCAGGCTGCTCAGGAAGCCACCGACATATGCCCCAGCCACTATGCATGTACAGCGGCCCTGGGACATGATGGTGGTGTAGAGAAGGGGGCAGGAGATGGCTGTGTATCGGTCATATGCCATAGCAGTCAGGAGGAAGCACTCAGTTAGACCCATGCCTACAAAGAAAAAAAACTGAGCAGCACAGCCCGTGAACGATATGGTCTTCTCCTTCTGGAAGAAGTCAATGAGCATCTTGGGAGCCACTGTAGAAGAATAGCAAATGTCAATGAAGGACAAGTTGCTGAGAAAGAAGTACATGGGAGTGTGCAGACGGATGTCTTCTCTGATCAGAAAGATGAGGACCAGGTTCCAGGCCAGGGTCATGAGATAGATGCCCAGGAAGGTCATGAAGAGGAGCACCTGGAGTTCTGGATGGTCTGGAAATCCCAGCAGGATAAACATGGTCACTGACGAGCTATTCCAGGCCTTGGTTATGAACATGTTTCCCATGAACCACATGGACAAGATGCAGACCTGGGAAAATAATGGTAATCCACATTACAGATGGTATCAACAAATAATTACAAAATGCTCAGGAGGGGGCAGAGGATTACAAAGAGTCATAAATTTACACAAAGATTGTCTTTCTCTCTCAGTGTCTCTCTCAAAGAAGGCAATTGCAGTCATTGTCTTAAATATTTAGGCAGTATAGTGTAGCTGAAATGAATTTAAACCTTGGATTCAGACTCCCTAGGATCAACTCCTCCTCTACCATTTACTAGTCGTGTCACTTTGAGTGAGATACCTAATATCTGTCTCTTTGTTTCTTTAGTGAAAACTTTATTTTATTGTGACAAAGCATATGCAACATGAGAATTTTTATTCTAATCATTTTAAAACATACGATTGCATAGAATTAATTACCTTCACAATGCTGTGTAACCACTGCTTCTATTAATTTCCAAAACTTTTTCCTCATCCTCTACATAAATTCTGTACCCATTAAGCAATAACTTTTCATTTTTCCTCCCTTTCCCCCA
This sequence comes from Cynocephalus volans, assembly GCF_027409185.1. Lineage (NCBI taxonomy): Eukaryota > Metazoa > Chordata > Mammalia > Dermoptera > Cynocephalidae > Cynocephalus > Cynocephalus volans. The sequence continues at coordinate 154,854,707 of NC_084463.1, forward strand.
TTTCTGGCAACCTCTACTTAAGTCTCTGAATTTTTTCTTTTTAATTTATTTTTTATTAACTGACACATAGTGATTGAATATATTTATGAGTCACCATATGATATTTGGATACATTTATACTGTGTGCAATGGTCATATCAAGTTGTTTAGCATTCCCATTACCTCACACACTTGTCACCTCTTTGTGTTGGGAACATTCAATATCCTCTCAACTAGATACTTGAAGTTATACAGTAATTTGTTGTTGACTATATTCTCCCTATGTTGCTATAGCACACTAGATCTTATTCTTCCTGTCTCTCTACAATTTTGTAGTTATTGACCAACCTCTACCCATCTCTCTACCTCCCTTCCCCTACTGGTCTCTATTAACTGCTATACTACTTTCTACTTCTATGAGATCAACTTTTTTAGTTTCTCACATGAGTGAGAATGTGTGCTATTTCTTTTTCTGTGCCTGGCCTATTTCACTTAATGTAATTTTCTCCAAGCTCATCCATGTTGCTGCAAATGGCAGAATTTCGTTCTTTCTTATGGCTGAGTAGAATTTATATACCGCATTTTCTTTATCCAATCATCTGTTGGTGGACATTTAGGTAAGTGGTGGATTAGTGGGTACAAATGCTATCTATTCTAAGTGAATCAATGTACTGTATGTGCATGTATTGAAACAACACAATATACCCCACAAATATATATAAATAAGTGTTAAATTATTTTTTTAAGATGTAAAGGAAAAAAATAAAATTTTATGTTTACATAAAATAAAATAAACAAAAAAACCCTGAATGATATTAATGCCTTTAGACATGTGCTTTAAGGATTAAATAAGGCAATGTGTGTAAAGTGCTTGACACATAGTAAGTGATAAGTGAGTTATTATTAGGACAGTTCTGTGTGTCCCAGATGAGTCAGTTTAACCCTGAAATAGCTATTTCTCTACTTTACTCAAGTTTCAATATCAGAATGGAAAAATCAGTGGGACCTGGCTTAGCTCTGTATTTGTAAGGTAATCGGACAAACAGAATGTTTTCAAAGCAAAGCATTAGGCCACATGTGTATAGAAATGCTCTTAATCGTCACATATGTATCTGAATACACCAATGTAGTTCCGATTTCACATTTGTCTTAGTCTGAGCTTTCTAAGCTATTTAATTGTTAAGAATGTGGGCTCTGGATCTAGACTCCCTTGGATTCAATTACCAGCCTCACCACTCAGTAAATGTGGGACGTTTGGCAGGTAACTTGAACTCTTTATATCTCTCTGTAAAATTAGACATAACAATAGCATTTGTTTTGTTTTAGGATCTATATATCATCTGCGTATCATCTTCTTTAGAACATACCTGTCCTATATCAGTGTTCTATAAGAGTTTATTGTTTTTGCTGTTATTTAAAAGAAATAAAAATTTCATTTTGTTTTTATTTTTTTTATTTTATTTTTTTATTTATCAATATGCAATGTAGTTGATTTTCATGTCCCTTTACCAATTCCTCCTTCTCCCTCTCTCTTTCCCTCCTCCCCCATCAATATCATATCTGTTCACTTAACATTTCAAGGAATTATTGCGATTGTTGTGTCTTCCCCTCCCCCCAGTTCATTTGTTTGTGTATTTATTTATTTTTATTAGCTACCATATATAAGTGAGAACATGCAGTATTTCTCTTTCTGTGTCTGGCTTATTTCACTTAATATAATTTTCTCTAAGTCCATCCATGTTGCTGTGAATGGTAGTGTTTCATTCTTTCATTCTTTTATATAGCAGAGTATTCCATTGTGTAGATATATCACATTTTCCTTATCCACTCCTCCAATGATGGGCATTTAGGCTGGTTCCAACTCTTGGCTATTGTAAATAGTACTGCAATAAACATGGGAGTACAGGTATACCTTTGACATGATGATTTCCATTCCTTTGGGTATATACCCAGCAGTAGAATAGCTGGGTCATATGGCAATTCTATCTGTAATTGTTTGAGGAATCTCCATACCATTTTCCATAAGGGCTGCACCATTTTGCCATCCCACTATACTGTGTAAGAGAGTTCTCTTTTCACCATATCCTCACCAGGATTTATTATTCTCAGTCTTTTGGATATTAGCCAGCCTAACTGGCGTGAGATGATATCTCAGAGTGGTTTTTATTTGCACTTCCCAAATGCTGAATGATGTTGAACAATTTTTTCATGTGTCTGTTGGCCATTTGTATATCTTTCTTTGAGAAATACCTATTCAGCACCTTTGCTCATTTTTTAATTGGGTTATTTGTTTTTTGCTGTTTTTTGAGTTCCTTGTATATTCTGGATATTAATCCTTTATCAGATGAATATTCTGCAAATATTTTCTCCCACTCTGTTGGTTGTCTTTTTGTTCTGTTAAATGTTTCTTTTCCTATACAGAAGCTTTTTAGTTTGATATAATCACATTTGTTTATTTGTCCTTTGGTTGCCTGTGCTTTTAGGGTCGTATTCATAAATTTTAAAATAAAATTAAAAATTTAAGTTACAAAGTATCAAATTCTTTAAATTTTTAGTGCATGAGACATCTTTCAAGATCAGGTATTGATTTCATCAAATCCACATCTGTAAGAATTCCCATCACCCCCTCACACATTCACACTGTCTCGATCCACATTGATCAGAAAAGAATTGCTCTCAGCAGGTCTCTGAAGTTGAGTTCTTTTCCCTACAGAAGGTAACAGAAAAAGTGTGGTCAGAGGGTTTGGTGGCTCACTGTGAATGGCCCTTAAAGGTTTGGAATATATCTTGATTCTTCTTCAACTCTTACCCCAAATGATTCAGAAATCAATTAAATTAAACTGTTTTTAAAACTATATTATCAGCCTATTCTACTCATTGATTTAAGTATAATGAGTTTCGTAAATGTCATTTTATTTTTCAAAATGGAAATGTTATTTTATAAATTTAAAAGCAACATGTGTAACAAGTGTAAAATAATTTGATACAATGTGAAATATTGAAGATCAAAATCATGTCTAATTCCTGATTAATGCAAAAAAATAGAAACTGCACATTATGACATTCTAACTCTAGAAATAACAACTGTTGACATTTTGGTGTATACTTTTCATGTACAAGTATATGTGGATGTATGTGGGTGTTTGTATCATAGTATACATAGAAATCATTCCTAAATCATTAGTGACTTTACAATTTGAAAATTAATACTTTCTCTATTTGCTCTAAATTTTTCTTGTTAAATTTAGAAGACCCACTTTATTTGCATAGCTTCATTGACCTTCTTAACATTTTTCCCAGGACTGCACAGAAAGATGTCCTTGAAATCGAGGTCCCCCTATTTCCCCCACAATAGCTCCTGCTGCATATTTTCAGTGCTAAACTCCTCAAATTTGGTTAGTGAGAGTATGTGAAGCTCCTTTTTCCATCACCATGCCATCACAGTTTCCGAGACCCCTCACATTAGTCCTAATTTTGTCAGTGTAACATTATGCTTTATTCTATGTTCTGAGGTTATGCAGCTCTTTGTGAAAGGTGTGTGGACTTCCCAGAATCAAGAGAGGATTTTTCCCCCTTGAAGGAAAAGAGGAACTTGCAGAAAAGTTTGGCATAATCAAGTGCAGATATAGAGCCACATGGAGAAATTGGGAGCTAAAGTAAAAACAGCTCTCCTGGAGCCCTCACCCACTCTGCACAGGGCCAGTCATTTAGCAAAGTAGAGACCTGAGGTCTGTGTGGTGATCCAGAATCATTTGGGGCACTTATTCTGCTTAGCAGAAAGAGGAGTGACATAAGGTAGTGGTTATAATTCTGAGTAGTCTTCAAGACAAGCCTGGTTCTCTTCCTGGCTCTGCCACTTGCCACCTGAGGGATGTTAGGCAACTCATTTAGCCTTTCTGAATTTCAATGTCCTAATTTGTAGCACAGGGATAGCAGTGACTACTTAACAAAATTTTAGGATTGCTTAAGATAATGTGTAAAAAGGCTTATCGGTCTTGAGACAGAATGTTTCCTTAATAAATTGGGACTATGATTGTTTTCAGCAGCAATTAATCCTTAAAGAATTATTTACAGAACCGATCCTTATTTCGAAAACACTTCCTCCTCATGCTATAGATTGAAGTGTGCTTATCACATAGAAATAAGGAGTTCACTGATGGACAATGCAGTTTTGTAAGAAAAGTTCAGGAGTGACGTTATGGAATTTAATGATTTGGTTAACTGAAAGCCTGCTTTGAATTTTGCCATCAGGAGGGAAAATTGTCACATTTAAGGATGACATTTCCCAGACCCAGAAACAGAAAGTGAAGCTGGACAAATTGAAACAAAAGGAAATGCATATTTAGGGGTTTGTTCCTACATATAGATGCCCTGAATCTTCTTCTAGAGCATTACAGAGAAAGTATCTTAAGGGCTGTATGGAGTGTTTTATGCAACTTAACTCTGCTCATGAAGAGGTGCTTCTTCCTGTGCAAGAGAAAAAGTCTCCTTCACTCCAACAGCAAACTATAGGAACTCAGTTTGGTCTGAGTCTGGACTTTTCACCATCCCATGACATAGGTGTAATCAACACCAAGCTTATTTTACACAGCCGAAGAGGGGGAGTTTGAGACGCTCAGACTTATTGGATTCATAGATGCTGGAACTGCATCCTTGTAGACAACACTAGCCTTGAAGGTCATGTGAAGATCAAATAATACAGTAAAATTGAGCACCTAGCAGAGAACCTTGCACATAGAAGACACTCAGTAATTGATGGGGATTTGCAGAGTTAATTTGTGACTCACCTCATTTTCCATCAAATATCTGCAAGAAAGTATTAAACTTTATATCCAAACCCACTGGTTTTAGTTGAACAGATACAGTTGGTGATGGAGAAAAAGGTAATAATGATGAGGAGACCGTCAGTCAAACTGTGGAGTTGGTGGTGTTCTGCAATTTCCCCATGAGTCCTGAACTGTGCTCCGTCCTTCACTTCGTGATGCCTACTCCTCTCACCTCTGCAGGTGCACAGGGCCTTCAAAGTCTTGCTCTTCCAGGTCTTTCTTTCATCCAAGTGTACAAGTGATTGATGAAACCAAAAGAGTCCCTCTCAATGTCAGGTGACAATTCAAAAGGGCCAGGACGTTAATCCAAGACTTAAGATTTAGACTTACCAAAATTCTAGGCATCAGTCAGAAAAAGAAGAACGGTTTTGGAGATTAAAGTCTCGGCAATGTTTGGAAAATGTGCTATATAAAGTCTGTCCAGATAATAGTTTCCAAATTGCTTTTCAGGCTATTCACTAATTGAGGCTATGTTCAGGGGCATAGAAGGACCTTCAGAAATTTTATTTCCTCTTAATTCTCTTCCTAGTTGCAATGGTGCAAACATGTTTCAGGGTTCTCATCAAAGGGCAATAAGGCAGAGCCAAGATTGGGCTGTGATTCCGGAACCAGGCTCTTAAGTGCCTCACTCTGCAACCTTTCTCAGATTATCATGATAAGCAATTTTTTTCTCTTTAGAGTAAAGTTGGTTTTTGAAAAGACAGGTTTCATATTTGTTTGATCTTAGCATACAATACCATGCTGGGTTTACTTTTCATAAAAAGGTTTATAAACAGTTGACAAATTTATAAAGTTAATAATTCAATTCATAATGATTTTCTAAAGAATTTTTTTAAATGCTACTGATTTGTCACAAGAAGACATACAAATGGCCAACAGGTATATGAAAAAATGCTCAACATCACTAATCAGCAGGGAAATGCAAATCAAAATCATAATGAGATATCATGTCACCCCAGTGAGAATGGCTACTATGGAAAAGACAAAAAAAAAACAAATGCTAAAAAGAATGTGGAGAAAGGGAAACTCATACACTTTGGATTGGAATGTAAATTAGCGCAGCCATTGCGGAAAAGAGTGTGAAGTTTTCTCAAACAACTACAGATAGAACTACCACGTGACCCAGCAATCCCACAACTGGGTATATCCCCAAAGGAATGGAAATCATCATGTCAAAAGGATACCTACACTCCCATGTTTATCACAGCTCTGTTCACAATAGCCAAGATATTGAACCAACCTAAATATCCATCAACAGATGATTGGATAAAGAAAACATGGTACACATACACAATGAAATACTACTTAGCCATAAAAAAGAATGAACTTTTGCACTTGCAGCAACATGGATGAGCTTGGAGAAATACACGTAATAAGTCAGGAACAGAAAAAGAAATACCACAAGTTCTCACTCCTATGTGGGAGCTAAAAAACAAAAAGAAAAAGGAAAACAGATAATAATAATGATAATTGACCTGTTAAAAGGAGAGAGAATAACTGTGGTTTCTGGAGGAGGGAAAGGGGAAGGGGTAGAGGAGATAGAGAGAGGTTGATTAATGGACACAAAATTACAGTTAGACAGGAAAAATAAGTCCTATTGGTGTATAGTCAACCCAGGAATCTATAATTAACAATGATTTACTGCATGTTACCAAGTGATTAGAAGAGAGAAGAGAGGAGATCAAATGTGCACACATCACAATGAAATGATTAAGTTTTGCAATGATGAATATGCTAATTACCCTGAATAGATCATCACACATTGTATACATGTATTGAAATATGAATCTGTACCCCCAAAATATGTGCAATCAATATGTTTCAATAAAAAAAATTTTTAAATGCTACTGAATATTTAATAAGCAACTGATTACTAGTTGAAGAGACCATGTGCTTCTTTTAGGTCTTTAGTAATATGACCTATTTAAGATATAATATAGAATAGAGTCCAGCTTATATATGTATATCAATTAATAAAACACTACAATGGGGAAATTATTCAACTGATAAACCAAAAGCATAGAATTACATGATACAGACTAAATAATTTAATGTAAATCTTGAATTTCTGTATGTTATCTGAAATTTCAATTTTGAATTGAAGATAGCCCAAATGTAAGAAAATAAAATAAAATAAAATTTTTTTAAAAGAATGTGAATTTTAAAAATTTTTGTAAAAATATTCAATCTGTAAGATCAACTTTGCCATGTTCTACTTAAGCACTTAAATGACAGTCAGGAACACTTGAAAACAAAAGTGTATACTAGATATTTTGAAAAGTATAGTGATAAAAAGAAATGAGCTATCAAGCCATAAAAAGACATGGAGGGACCTTACATGCATATTACTAATTGAAAGAAACCAATCCTTAAAGGCTATATATTGTATTATTCCAAATATATGACATTGTGGAAAAGGGAAAACTATGGAGACAATAAAAAGATCAGTGGTTGCTAGGGTCTGGAATGGGGGAGGAGGGATGAATAGACACAGAACAGGGGATTTTTAGGGCAGTGAAACTACTCTGTATGATACTATAATGGTGGACAGACATTTGTTAGAACCCTTAGAATGTACAATACCATGAGAGAACATTAATGTAAACTATGAACTTTAGGTGATAATGATGTACCAGTGTGGGTTTATTAGTTGTAACAAATGTAACTCTCTGATGCAGAATGTCAATAATGGGGGAGTCTATGCATGTGTCCAGGTAGGGGGCACGGGAAATCTCTGCACCTCTGCTCAACATTTCTGTAAAGTCTATTTTTTTTAAGTACAAAATAAAAGATAGGGTTGAATTTGGGGAAAGGCAGTTAGAATTGAGAGGTACAAAGAGAAAAATTAAAAGCCAAAGAACTCTTTGGTCATCTATATGGACTTGTAGATCCAAGGTGCTCTAAAAGGTGAGATTAATGTGGGCATGAATGCAAAGAGTGAAAGATGAATGACTCACTTACCCTCTTCCTCCTGTTCTGCCTGCCCTTTAGCTGATACCTGTCTTGAGTTGTCCTGCTTTGGAAGGACTTAATCAGGCTTCAGTGGCTGCTTCTAATATTCCCAAAGTCTTAATGAGAGAGATCTTGAGGCCGATTTGTTCATCAAGGATCAAAATATCCTCCCAGTGCATAGAAAGTGTATTGTGATCAGAGCAATGGAGGGAAAAACGATACAAAGAGAGGAGGGAGGTTGTGATCTTTAAGAAGCTCTCTGGTATCTGCTAACTTTTGCATTTGGGTTCATTTGGGGAAGGTTTCAAAGCTGGGGTTGGAAGTGAATTGGGGAGAATTTTTTTTCCCTCCCTCCTTGGAGACATTTCATTACATTTGCCCTTGAGGGTCTTTTTGAAAGAGAAAAGAATGCATCACCCAAACTTCACAGCTTTGTAGCTAATTGCTCTCTGGGGTTGTCTAGAACATAAATGCTCCAAAGACAGTGCTTATTAAACTCCATCCCAATGGCCAGGTCCTCCGATTCCCCAAAGCTAATCAAGGTATCTCTTCTGGTGGTACGTGATGAAGAAACTCAGGATAGCAGAAGAACATAAGACAGGATAAACATCCACTGCACAGAAGAAAGCAAAATTGCTTATGTGAAAATATATATTGATTACCCTTCTTCCATTCCTTTATAGAAACTGTTTGGCCTAAACTATGTTAAATGAATGAGATCCCAACCTTACTGAGCTCCTACTATGTGCTAAGCATATGCTTTATGTATGTCAACTCACTAAATCCTCCAAAATCTCCCTCGCAGAGGAGGAAACTGGAATTCAGAGAAGCTAAATAAGTTGCATAAAATTTTATAGCTAGTGAGGTATTGAGCCAATATTTGATCCCATGAGTATGTGAGACCAAACTCTGCCCATGAATGTACAGCACATGTATTTATTTTAGAACTCAAATGCACATAAATGTGTTGATGTGCTCAATTTATAAATCCATTCTTTGCACAGAAACCTACTATTTTCCTCCAGGAGAAAGACATTACATATGAGTTTTTTTTTCACCTTGAAAAGTTTTTAAAAACTTATTCTGATATGACATTATATAATATAAAGACGTAGGACTTTCATTACATGAAAGGCCACATACAAATAAAAAATAATATTGAGCCACACATTCAACAAAAGGCAAGCTATGAAATAGGGGATGAAAAAAAGTAATAAAAGATTTGATTCACTTGTTTCTTAAACTGAGAATATTTAACTTTGATCTTTTTAAAATAGCTGCAATAAATAGTGGGTAATTGATCACAACGCCATGGCTAGTCAAGGGAGAGACACCCAGGATAGGCTGAGGAGTGAGATTCAAGGGGAAAATATCTATATTTTATATGAATGAATAAGAGAGAAATCATTCATTCATCCTATTACTTAAGCATTTATTTATTTATTTATTTATTTATTTATTTATTTATTTATTGGGAGTTAGGTCTTTTTGTTTATTCATTTATTTATCTATTTTAATTGACAAATGGCAAACTATATATATACAATGTGATGTATTGATATATGTATACACAGTGGAATGATTCAATCAAACTAATTAGCACATCCATCACCTCATCTACTTATTTTTTTATTTTTGCTTTCAACGGCATAATTTATTTTGGTACTCATGTTCATGCTCATATTTTTTCAATGCATACTGTAGGCATTATCTAGTATTCCATCAAAAGAACAGTGGCTGGTGTTATATTAACTCTCCCTTTTTATTACCTGTTTATTTTTGTGATGACAACATTTAAAATACACTCTCAGCAATTTTTTTATTCAAAATATTTTAACATTTATTTATACATATTTGTGCAGTACGGTGTGTTGTTTCAACTCATGCATATACTACACAATGATTCACTTTGGATAGACTGCGTAGTTTGGTACCCATTTGTCCATCATTTTTCCTCCTCCCCCCATATATTCCCCACCTCTGGCTCTCATAGAAGTAGACAGTAGAATACTGCTACCATCTGCTATGAGAACCACTTTTTTTTTTCAGATTCCATACATGAGTGTGATCCTGCAATATTTCTCTTTCTTGTTCCTGACGTACTTCACTTAACATGATGGTTTCCACTTCCATCCATGTTGCTGCAAATGATGGGATATTTTCATGTATACTATGCATTATTATTAATTATAATTACTGTGCTGTACGGTAGATCTCCAGAACATGCTCCTCCTGTCTAACTGGAACTTTGTACTCTTTAACCCATTCCCCGCTCCCCTTATCACCCCTGGTAATCATCATTCTACTCTCTGCTTCCATTAGTTTGATTTTTTGATTCCACATATAAGTGAGATCATACAGTTTTTGTCCTTCTGTGCCTGGCTTATTCTAATTAACATAATGTCCTCCAGGTTCATCTATGTTGTTGAAAATGACAGAATTTTCTTCTTTTACAGGCTAAATATTACTCCATTGTCTGTATATATCACATTTTCTTTATCTATTCATTCATTGATAGACCCTTAGGTTGATTCTATTTGTTGGCTATTGGAAATAATGCTGCGATTAACATGAGAGTGCAGATATCTCTTTGAGGTACTAATTACATTTCCTTTGGATACATACCCAGAGTGGGATTCATTTTTAGTTTTTTGAACTGTCAAAGTGTTATCAAGAAGGACAGCCTATAACATTAGATTGGGTAAAATTTATTTATATACTCTGGATTCTGGATTTACTGTCTTAAATTGATCATCTGTGAGTGGCTGTAACCCTTTGTTGACTGCATGAGACAGTAGCCTGTATTCAATAGATCAAAATGGAAGATCTTCTCTGGCACAATTCACAGGAAGAAATCCAAAGTTATAGAGAAATAGAAATAATAATTTGAGTTTATTATGTGTAATCTGTATATTAATCCCCCTCCCAACAATTTCTACCTAGAAGGCTAGGAGAATTAGGTATTTCACTTCTTTCACTAGTGTTTTATAGTTTGCTGCATACAGATATTATACCTATTTTATTAGCTTTATACCAAGGTATTACATGTTTTTTGGTGCTATTATAAATGATACATTTAAAAATTTCAATCACTAATTGTCCATTACTAGTTCATTTACCAATTGTTCATTATAGTTAATTTTTGCAATTTGTTTATTCATTGTGGCATTGCTTATTTTTTTATTTCTTTTCTTAGTTAATTAATTTATTATTATTATTATTATTTTTTACATTCTAAGATGATGTGGAGCAGTTGTGGGGGGGGGAGGAGGAGAGGATAGGGTGGGAAGAGGAGGAAGTAGGGGGGTGTGGTTGGGGCCCGTGGCACCCCCCTCATTCCTGGGGAGCCCAGGGGGCTTCCGGCAGTGGCTCAGTCATTGCTGGGCTGGATGCAGATGTAAGGGGGACATGGCTGAAGCCCTCAGCCCTCCACCACCCCAGCTCAGGAGCCCAGGGGGCTTCTGGTTCGAGGTTATATAGGTGTTCTTTGGTGGTGTTCGATCTTTACTGGTTAACATCAGAACTTTGTCTCTGATCTGTGAGATTTTTGTTTTTGCTTTAAGTTCTGTGTTGGATTATTAGCTATTCCCACCACTTAAACTCTACACTGGAACTAAGTTGTTGTCCTTTGCTTACTTCTAAAATGGGGAAACTTCCTGTGGGAACTAGCACCTGAGCCCTGTGGTTGTGCTAAATTGCTGCTCTGCTGTTTGTCCTTTGGGGAAGGCTTTTTGTGCAGCTCGGGTTTAATGGTTGACCTTGACAGCACTTCTGGGTCTTGTGAAGTCTGGTAAACCTGGGTTGTGTGGAAACTCTGGTCTGGGTCTGAGTCTTTCCAACAAACTGCATCCCCTGCAGTTCTATATTTCTGACCAGTCCCCACTGAGTGGTCCTGATCAGCTGTCCATGCTGTGCCCAGTGTTCCCCCAGCGAGCCAGTCTCCTCTACCCCCTGCACCCCAAACACTTCCCTTGGGATGGGTCATGTGCTAGTCCCTTGTGGTGACTCACGGCCTCTGAATGGCTCCTTTTTATCAGTTGTCTGTGGCCCCTCACTCTTATGTTGGTCCATAGGAAACCTGTTAGTGGTCTTGCTGGCCTGGAGGCCACCAAGGCCCTCTTCTCCTCTGCAGCCTCCAAGCAACTTCATATGAAGGGCACAACAGTGGCTTTTGCCAGCTCTGGCTCAACATGCTCACCAGGCCCAGGCTTAAAGTGGCTGGGGTTTCAAACGGTCTGAGTAGTCCTTTCTTTTTATCATCATGTTTCTCCTGCCTTCATGAACTTCGTAGGTCTCTCCTCATCCCCTGAGCTCTAGCCACCCTAGCTTAGTAGTCATTGCTTTTTAATAGTTGTAAATTGGTTGATAGTGGGAGAGGGTGATGCTGGGGACTGTCTATTCTGCCTTCTTGATCCAGAAGTCCAACTTACTTATTCTTGAACCTTTTTGTGTAGATTCTTTGGAATATTCTGTAATCATGATGTGTGTGTATGAATAGAGTTTTATACAAGTATTTTCCCTTCTAATATGTATGACGTCTACTTTTTTTTTTTTTTTTGCTTTATTGATAGGGACTCCAGTACAATATATGAAATGAATGGTGAGAGTAAACTTCATTGCCTTTTTCTTGATCTTAGGGGGAAAACTTTCAGTCTTTTACTACTAAGTATGATGTTGACTGTAGGGTTTTTTTTGTTGATGACCTTTATCAGGTTTCAGATGTTCTCTTCTATTCCTAATTTTCCAAGAGTCTTTTTTATGCATGGATGTTGAATTTTGTAAAAGGCTTTTCTATATATACTGAATCAATTGATTTTATGGTTTTTCTTCTTGATTTTAACTTTATTGAAGTGAAATTCACTAATTGATTTTGTAACATTGAACCAGACTTACATACTCTTGTCATAAATCTCACTTTGAGATGTGTGTGTGTGTGTGTGTGTGTGTGTGTGTGTGTGTGTGTGTGTGTGTGTGTGTATCTCCCAAACCAGGCCATTGGATTTGAGAGAGGGTAATCCTAAAAAAAATCCTAATCCTAAAATAGCAACCAGAATAACAGCTAACTAGTCAATCTTCAGGAGAGTCACCCTAAATTCTAAAAGCCAAGTTAGCAGCCTGAGTCCATCTTCTGTTGATGTAACAGAATACCTGAGACTGGATAATTTAAAAAGAAAAAAGATTTATTTGGCTCATGATTTGGAGGCAGGGATGTCCAAGTAGCATGGTGCCAGCATCTGCTTGGCTTCTAATGAGGGTTTTTATGCTGCATCATCACATGGCAGAAGGTCAAAGGGGAAGTAAACACATGCAAAGGGGCAGAACATGAAAGGTATTCTTGTGTTACCCACTCTAGTGGGAACTATAGCTGTGGGGGAAGTTCAATGAAGATATAGGTCCAGAGTTCTTCTGCCACTGTTGCTTTGTGTTGTTTCACCCCCCATGGATTTGTCACCCCACTTCCCCTGAGTGATGGAGACACAAAGGATTACTCAAAGCCCATCTCTTCTGAGCACTGAGAGACCCCAAAGTGGTTAACTTCCCTGGAACCCTCCAGCGAGAGGGATCCCTTCCTCGGGAAATTAACACCAAATTGGTGTTCTCTCCCTGCATTTATTTTTCAGACCAGGAAGTTACAGGAAGAGAACATAGGTTGGATTATAGTTTAACAATATAAGCTGGTAACTTTCAGTGAAACAAGCCAGATGGCATTCCAGCAGACAATTAAGTGATCTTACAGCAATTGCTCAGTATCTTTACATAACAATCAGTAACTAGTCTGTCCTTGAGCCAGCAACCTTGCTGTGCCACAAATCTTTATCTTATACCAGAGACTTATAGCCTGAGGAAAATTTCCAGTCCTCCACAAGGTCAATATTTGAAACTGCAAGACTTTGGAAAACCAGGCCCTGTGAAATACATATGCTTTATAGTATATTCCACATGCCTCCAAGAAGAAGTCACCAGCTGCATCTATTTATTTGTTTTCTTGTTTTCAGTTTTCACAACTGTAGGTAGGAACATGGTCTGTGTGCTTGTGTGTGGGGGTGGGTGGGTATGTGTGTGTGTTGAGGGAACAGAATAGACATGAGGGATGCTATCTAATTGTAATCTTAAAGGCTTCTCCCTCGCTCCACCTCCATATATGTGTGGATATTCCTTGAAGTCTTGTTTCTGGTCATCTGTTTTTCACCCTGTACATATTTTGCTATCTCCTCATATCTCAGAATTCACATTAATCACGCTATGCATAACCATTCTTACTGCCCACATCAGCTGGAAGATTAAAACACGATCACAATAACAGCCACAAAACAAATTTTCCAGGGTCTCTTACCACCCCAGACTCTTTTTAATTCCTTCTGTAATCCCATATTCCTCCAAATTCCTCCTAGTTCTGGAAGTCCTCAGGGGGTTGTCTCACATGCCTTTGTACAATAACCTACCATTGTGCAATCTAGCATTTTCCTTTCTTCTCAGTATGGATCAGGATGGTGTTTCCTGCAGATATCTGCCATGTCACTATCTCTGATACACACCAGCATCAATCCGAGATGCCAGCATTGAAGACAGATATCTGCACTGAGAACATCATCCCCTGATCAGTACTATTTGCACTTTCAGTACCCTGTGAGGGTTAGTCAACACTCTTCAGTTTCTTACTCTTTCTGCCATTCTTTTTTGTTTTTCCAGCCCCTTTGGTCCAGGACTCAGGAATGTGTCTTTGAGCTGGGTTGAAGGATGATTTAAGTGATAGGAAATTGGTTCTTTCCAAAAATCTCCTTTCTCCTCTGAGGCCCGACCATTGTTCTAAAACCAGATGAGTAGACATTGATTCTCTTCCTTTGGGATGCTCCCTTTGAGACTTCCTGAGGGAAATTCAGATCAATAAACATTTAGTCAAAGCAATGTTCAAATGCTTCTTGGAAAATTCATACTCAAGATGGTGCTGATTCATATGTATCTTCAAATGCCTTGATAAGAATGGAAACCTTTGCTTTTCTTTGCATTACGATTATTTTAAATCTTCATTGCTACTTTTACTATATTAATGATGAAGGATATTTTCATTTTATTTAGGAATCATTACTTAAAATTTTCTAATGTTTCCTTTTCAGATTGTGTCTTACCTAGAGCCTCAAAGAGAGTCTAGTATTTTTAAATGTGTTTTCAGGAGCATAAAGTTTACATTATTCACAAATAATTAGTTCTCATGATAATATTAAGCACATGCATAATAAAAAAAAAGACAATGATAGCAATTGTGCCATGATTTGCTAAAAATGAGTCTTTTTAAAACCATGTTCAAATTAGGTGGTGTTTGAATTGAAACATATAGTTAGCTGGTGAAAATAATATAGATAACCCTGCTATTTCTAATAAACTATTTTCACAATATTATAGGTGGAAATATTTCTCTGAGACAAATAGGCAATTTAAAAATCAAAATGATAATCTGTCCCATTTGAATAGTTCTTACAGAGTAGTTTACATATAGTAGGTATATCACAAGATTCTCACACAACCATACAATGCTGATGCATTTGGTGCAATCTCACAAATGAAGGAAAAGCTTATTTGAGGTCAGTTGAGGTGCTCAAGATGACACAGCTGGCAATAGGTAGGATTCGAACCTGTGCCATGTGGCACCATTACCAATTATTTTTTTACCTGTGATGCCCAGTCTTCTCAACTGCCCTTTTATTATGTCATCATGCCTGTTTCTAAGGATTTAAAAATCTCATTTATTTAAAATGATAGCTTGAAAGTGAACTTATGACTTATCTGTTCTGAATTACATCACCCTTATTTATTTATTTTTTCTGAGAGAGGGTTTGTTTATTATTCTGATTTACTGAAGTTTAAAATATTCTATCAAATCACTCAGGAAAATCCAGGTAGCAGAAATATATAACATGTCCATTTCTTCAGGAGGCCTCAAAAATGTTTTTAAAAGCCATAAAATTATATATATATATGTAATTATATTATATATGCATATGTCTAATACCATTTAAATCACTATTACCTTCTATACTTAAGAAGTCAAGTATAGAAATAGACTTCATGGTGCTAAGGTTACATTATAACCGCCATCCAACATGACTGTATAGGTGCTTAAGGTTAAGTGTAAACATTACTGTGAGGTCTCAAGGAACTTAATCAATCAATCCCATTTGAATTCTATTTTTTTTTTAAATTTTTTTAAATTTAATTTTGTCGATATACATAGTGGCTGATTATTGCTCCCCATCACCAAAAACTCCCTCCCTCCCTTCTCCCTCTCCCCCTCCCCCAACAATGTCCTTTCTGTTTGCTTGTCATATCAACTTCAAGTAGTTGTGGTTGTTATATCTTCTTCACCCCCCCCGGTTTGTTTGTGTGTGTGTGTGTGTGTGTGTGTGAGTGTGTGTGTGTGTGTGTGTGTGTGTGTGAATTTATATATTAATTTTTAGCTCCCACCAATAAGTGAGAACATGTGGTATTTCCCTTTCTGTGCTTGACTTGTTTCACTTAATATAATTCTCTCAAGGTCCATCCATGTTGTTGCAAATGGCAGTATTTCATTCGTTTTTATACCTGAGTAGTATTCCATTGTGTAGATGTACCACATTTTCCGTATCCACTCATCTGATGATGGACATTTGGGCTGGTTCCAACTCTTGGCTATTGTAAAGAGTGCTGCAATGAACATTGGGGAACAGGTATACCTTCTACTTGATGATTTCCATTCCTCTGGGTATATTCCCAACAGTGGGATAGCTGGGTCATACGGTAGATCTAACTGCAATTGTTTGAGGAACCTCCATACCATTTTCCATAGATGCTGCACCATTTTGCTGTCCCACCAAAAATGTATGAGAGTACCTTTTTCTCCACAACCTCGCCAGCATTTATCGTTCAGAGTCTTTTGGATTTTAGCCATCCTAACTGGGGTTAGATGGTATCTCAATGTGGTTTTGATTTGCATTTCCTGGATGCTGAGTGATGTTGAGCATTTTTTCATATGTCTGTTAGCCATTTGGATATCTTCCTTAGAGAAATGCCTATTTAGCTCTTTTGCCCATTTTTTAATTGGGTTGCTTGTTTTCTTCTTGTAAAGTTGTTTGAGTTCCTTATATATTCTGGATATTAATCCTTTGTCAGATATATATTTTGCAAATATTTTCTCCCATTCTGTTGGTTGTCTTTTAACTCTGTTAATTGTTTCTTTTGCTGTGCAGAAGCTTTTTAGTTTGATATAATCCCATTTGTTTATTTTTCCTTTGGTTGCCCGTGCTTTTGGGGTCGCATTCATGAAGTCTGTGCCCAGTCCTATTTCCTGAAGTGTTTCTCCTATGTTTTCTTTAAGAAGTTTTATTGTTTCAGGATGTATATTTAAATCCTTAATCCATTTTGAGTTGGTTTTAGTATACGGCGAGAGGTATGGATCTAGTTTCATTCTCCTGCATATGGATATCCAGTTGTCCCAGCACCATTTGCTGAAGAGGCAGTCCCTTCCCCAGTGAATAGGCTTGGTGCCTTTGTCAAAGATCAGCTGACAGTAAGTGTGTGGGTTGATTTCTGGATTCTCTATTCTATTCCATTGGTTAGTGTGTCTGTTTTTATGCCAGTACCATACTGTTTTGGTTATTATAGCTTTGTAGTATAGCTTAAAGTCAGGTAGTGTTATGCCTCCAGCTTTATTTTTTTTGCTCAGCATTGCTTTGGCTATGCGTGGTCTTTTATTGTTCCATATAAATGTCTGGATAGTTTTTTCCATTTCTGAGAAAAATGTCTTTGGAATTTTGATGGGGATTGCATTGAATTTGTATATCACTTTGGGTAGTATGGACATTTTCACTATGTTGATTCTTCCAATCCAAGAGCATGGGATATCTTTCCATCTTCTTGTATCTTCTCTAATTTCTCTCAGCAGTGGTTTGTAGTTCTCATTATAGAGATTTTTCACCTCCTTGGTTAACTCAATTCCTAAGTATTTTATTTTTTTGGTGGCTATTGTAAATGGGCAGGCTTTCTTGATTTCTCGTTCTGCATGTTCACTATTGGGGAAAAGAAATGCTACTGATCTTTGTGTGTTGATTTTGTATCCTGCTACTGTGCTGAAATCATTTATCAATTCCAACAGTTTTTTTGTAGAGGTTTTAGGCTGTTCGATATATAGGATCATGTCATCTGCAAACAGGGACAGTTTAACTTCATCTTTTCCAATCTGGATGCCCTTTATTTCCTTCTCTTCTCTGATTGCTCTGGCTAGTATGCTCTTCCAACACTATGTTGAATAGGAGTGGTGAGAGTGGGCATCCTTGTCTAGTTCCTGTTCTTAAAGGAAAAGCTTTCAGCTTTTCCCCATTCAGGATGATATTGGCTGTGGTTTTGGCATATATGGCTTTAATTATGTTGAGATACTTTCCCTCTATACCTAACTTATAGAGGGTCTTTGTCATGAATGAGTGCTGAACTTTATCAAATGCTTTTTCAGCATTTATAGATATGATCATATGGTCCTTGTGTTTGAGTTTATTAATATGGTGTATCACATTTATTGATTTGCGTATGTTGAACCAACCTTGCATCCCTGGGATGAATTCCACTTGATCGTGGTGAATAATTTTACGTATGTGTTGCTGTATTCTGTTTGCTAGTATTTTAGTGAGGATTTTTGCATCTATATTCATCAAGGATATCGGCCTATAGTTTTCTTTTTTGGTTATATCTTTACCTGGTTTTGGTATCAGGATGATGTTTGCTTCATAGAATGAGTTTGGGAAATTTGCGTCTGTTTCAATCTTTTGGAATAGTTTGTAAAGAATGGGTGTCAATTCCTCTTGGAATGTTTGGTCAAATTCTGCTGTGCATCCATCTGGTCCTGGGCTTTTCTTTGTTGGGAGCCTTCTGATAACAGCTTCAATCTCCTTTATTGTTATAGGTCTGTTCAGATTTTCTACGTCTTCACGGTTCAGTTTTGGGAGCTTGTGTGTGTCCAGAAATTTATCCATTTCCTCCAGATTTTCAAATTTGTTGGCGTATAGTTGTTTATAGTAGTCTCGAATGATTCCTTGTATTTCAGATGAATCAGTTGTAATATCGCATTTTTCATTTCTAAGTTTTGTTATTTGAGTCTTCTCTCTTTTTTTTTTTTTTTGTTAGCCATGCTAATGGTTTGTCAATTTTATTTATCTTTTCAAAAAACCAACTTTTTGATGCGTTGATCTTTTGAATTGTTTTTGGTTTTCAATTTCATTCAGTTCTGCTCTGATCTTAATGATTTCTTTCCGTCTGCTAACTTTAGGTTTGGATTGTTCTTGTTTTTCTAGTTCTTTAAGGTGAACTGTTAGGTTGCTCACCTGCCATCTTTCCATTCTTCTGAAGTGAGCGTTTAATGCAATAATTTTCCCCCTCAATACTGCTTTTGCAGTATCACACAGGTTTTGGTATGATGTATCATTGTTTTCATTAGTTTCAATAATTTTTTTGATTTCCTGCTTGATTTCTTCTTAAGTAGAATGCTCTTTAATTTCCATGTGTTTGTATAGTTTCCAGAGTTTCATTTGTTATTAATTTCTAGTTTTAATCCACTGTGGTCTGAGAAGATACATGGGATAATTCCAAATTTTTTGAATTTATTGAGACTTGATTTGTGACCTAATGTGTGATCTATCCTGGAAAATGATATATGTGCTGATGAGAAGAATGAATATTCTGAGGTTGTTGGGTGGAATGTTCTGTAGATATCTGCCAATTCCAATTGGTCTAGAGTCTTGTTTAGATCTTGTGTTTCTCTACTGATTCTTTGCCTAGATGATCTGTCTAATATTGACAGAGGGGTGTTCAGGCCCCCTGCTATTATGGTATTAGTGTCTATTTCCTTCTTTAGGTCTAATAGAGTTTGTTTTATAAATCTGGCTGCTCCGACATTGGGTGTATACATATTTATGATTGTTATGTCTTCTTGATGGATCAGTCCTTTTATCATTAAGCAGTGTCCCTCATTGTCTCTTTTTATGGTTTTTAGTTTAAAGTCTATTTTGTCAGATATAAGAATAGCTACTCCAGCAAATTTTTCTTTTTTGTTTGCATGGTAAATCTTTTTCCATCCTTTCACTCTTAGTCTGTGTGAATCTTTATGGCTGAGGTGGGTCTCTTGTAGGCAGCATATAATTGGGTCCTCCTTTTTGATCCAGTCAGCCAGTCTGTGTCTTTTGATTGGGGAATTTAAGCCTTTTACATTAAGAGTTGTTATTGAAAGGTGTTGATTTATTCCTAGCATTTTATTGGTTGTTTGGTTGTCTTAGGTGTCTTTTGTTCCTTGCTTTCTGATTTACTGTTTGGTTTCTCTGTTTATTGGTTCCTTAGGTTGTAGATAGCATTTTTGTTTGCTTGTTTTCTCTTCATGAATGCCATTTTTATTATGCTAGTGGGTATTGATTTTTCTTGGGTTTTTATGGCAGTGGTAGTTATTTTTCAGGAACAAACCCAGTACTCCCTTGAGGATTTCTTGTAAGGGTGGTCATGTGGTAGTGAACTCCCGCAGTTTTTGTTTGTCTGAGAAATATACTACTTGCCCTTCATTTCGGAAGGATAGCCTTGCAGGGTAGAGTATTCTTGGCTGGCAATCTTTGTCTTTTAGTATTTTGAAAATATCATCCCATTCCTTTCTAGCTTTTAGGGTTTGTGATGAAAAGTCTGATGTTAGCCTGATTGGGGCTCCCTTATAGGTGATTTGACTCTTCTCTCTTGCAGCTTTTAAGATTCTCTCTTTGTCTCTGAGTTTTGCGAATTTGACTATGACATGTCTTGGAGAAGGCCTTTTTGGGTTGAATATGTTTGGAGATCTTTGAGCTTCCTGGATCTGAAGATCTGTGACTTTTCCTATACCTGGGAAGTTTTCTGCCACTATTTTTTTGAATATGTTTTCAATGGAGTCTCCATTTTCCTCCCCTTCTGGAATACCCGTGACTCGGATATTTGATCACTTAAGGTTGTCTGATATCTCTCTCAGATTTTCTTCCATGTCCTTGATTCTTTTTTCTTTCTTTTTGTCTGCTTGTGTTATTTCAAACAGCCCATCTTCAAGTTCAGAGGTTCTGTCTTCAACTTCGACAAGCCTGCTGGTTCAACTCTCCGTTGTGTTTTTTATTTCGCTGAATAACTTCTTCAGTTCAGCAAGTTCTGCTACATTTTTTTTTCAGGACATTGATTTCTTTGTACATTTCCTCTTTCAGGTCCTGTATGCTTTTCCTCATTTCATCATGATGTCTAGCTGTGTTTTCTTGTATCTCATTCAGTTTCCTTAGAATTCTCACTTGAAGTTCCTTGTCAGTCATTTCAAGGGCTTCTTGTTCTATAGGGTCTAGAGTTTGAGATTTATTAACTTTTGGTGGTGTACTTTCTTGATTTTTTGTATTTCTGGTATCTTCTTTTTGGTGTTTGTTCATTGTGGCAGGGGGTTTCACAGACCATCAGTTTGAGACTAATGACTAACTAGGATGTTGCTGTGGTTGCCAATTTCGTATGGCTCCCTCCGTGACTGCTCAGTTGGCCTCTAGTGCCTTGTGTGTGTGGTTGCCTCGGGTCCTGGGCTTCTCCGGGGAGCCACCTTTCTGGTCAGCTTGGACTCTGCTGGGCTGGTGGATCACGTACCACAGGGTGTGTGATCTCTGTTGAGCTTTCACTTCCTGTACAGGACTTCTCCCTGTTCCGTGTGCTCTGGCCCAGGCTGTTGGATCATGCAGTGGCGACCCCACCGAGTGTGTGGTTTCTGTCAGTCTCCGCCTCCCAAGTCGCATGTCTACCCACTCTGTGCGCACTGTGCTGGGCTGTGGCGTGTCTTCTGCGTCCCTCTTCTATCAGCTGGGCCTTCAAGACCCTGCTCAGCACCTCCTCGCCCAGGAAGTCTACCAGGTTTCTGGTAGGCACAGACGACCGGTCTCTCTGGGTGCCTTTGTAGCACTTTGTAGATCTTTCTCGGTTCTTGTTCACCTTTGTATCCCCCCGGAATAGACCGAATCTAGCGCCCACCTGCAGCCTGCTCTCCGGCAGGTTCAAGTGGACCTGGGAACTCTCCTACCACACTATTCCCAACCAGACATTGGTTAGGCTTTTTTCCGAACTGGTAGCTGCAGAGATGGTATCTGCCTCCCAGTAACAGGAAGTTTACCGGGGACCGGAGTCCAGGGTGTGGTGGAGTGACAGTCGGCCCGCCCGTACTTCCTTGCCCTCCCGACACTGTCCGGGGACGCCACCCACCACCAGCCCCGCCAGAGAACCACGGAGGGAGTGGGAGGGGAGGCCAGCCCGCAGGCTCCAGAAAGCCCCGCGCCGGGCCAAGCAAGTGGGAAGGCTCCGTGAGGGCAGAGCCGGGCAGAGCTGCCCGCACCTGGGAAAATGGAGGCCGCCCCGGGGCGGTGAGTGGCCTGGTGATGCAGGCAGGAGCCTGGTAGGCATAATCCCCCCGAACAGAGCTGCACCAGGGGTCACTCACAGGGTTGTGCCAGGTCGGGTGTTCACTCTCTGTCTCTGGTTTGTCGCCTTCCCTGTTTTCGGCCTCTGCCGCTTCGGGCTGTTCAGCCGCGGCGCAGCTCGGGCGCTCCCTGGAATCTTCTTTAATGTCAGCCTGAAACCTCGAATCCTGAGTAGGGCAGCTGGCCGCCTTCAGCGCAGCCCCGGACTCCGGGATCCTGGCTGCATCCACAGCAGCCCTGGTGCCGTGTTCCCTGTTTCGAGACTCGCTTTTGCAGCTAAGAAACAGTTCTTTTCCTGCTCCACACTTCTAAGCTGTTGCCTGTAAATGAGGCAGCCTCTCCTGCCGGGGTCAAAGTGGCATTCAGCCCCCTGGACCGGCCAGCAGCTGCGGTCCTCCCTTAAGAGATGGCAAGAGGAAGGTCCACAAGTTTCCCGGCTGCCTGAGGCCCAGTGGCCACCTTTTCCACCTCAGCTACTCCGCACCAGCCGCCGCAGCCACGGCCATCTTGAAACTCTCCCCCATTTGAATTCTAGACCAAAAGCAGCATACCATATGTGCACCTGAAGGAAATACCTTCAATGTATCTACATTCCCCTATTGTGTATATGTACATATGTGTAGGGGATGGGTGTCAGGGAAAAGTTGACGGAACCACACTGATGTCTGCCATTGTTGGCAGTACAGAAACAAACACTGTCTTCATATTCAGAGTTAATCTGGGTACATCTTCCATATAGAACCCTTATCTAAATATATTTGCCCATTATTATTATTTACCATTTACATTATACTCAGTAAGTTGCCCATTTCCCTGGTCTGGTTTCTTTCTCAGAACTGAACTTCATGATAGTATTGAGTTCAGGTGCCTGAGGAGCACGTGGGTGCAATCCTTGCAGCACAGTGGGCATATAATGTGTTTGAGGATGATCAATCACTATTGCAATGCCGGGATCTCCTAGCTTTTCATGCCCAAAGGTCACCTCTTAAAACTGACCCTACAATTTAGGCACACTTCCACCAGGTGGAAGCAACATTCCACAGGGCGTCTAAACTAGGAGGCATCTGTGTAGAGAATAGTTTGTTAATGAAGTTTTCTTAGTTGTAAACATGCTGTTTGAGTTTTTGAGGTCTTCTACTACTTTAGCTCTGTGGTTTTGGAGTAAAAAACTGAGGCCCAGAGAGAGCAATAGCCCAGTCTGTCACAGTAGAATGGGAATTGAAATTCAGGTAGTGTGATTTTGAACTTTGTGCTTGTATATGAGGGTATATCAAAAAGTTAGTGGAATTTTATTCCTTTTTATGGCAGAGTAGTATTCTGTTGAGTATATATACCATCATATTTTCCTTATCTAGTCTGTCGATGGACATTTAGTTTGATTCGAACTCTTGCCTCCTGGTAAATAGAGCTGGAATAAACATGGGAGTGCAGGTGACCCTTTGACATGATGACTTCCATTCCTTTGTGTATACACCCAGCAGTATGGCAGTTCTACCTGTTGTAAACAAAAGTATACTAATTATCCTGATTTGGTCACTACATATCTTATACATGTATTGATATTCAATTCTGTACCCCACAAATATATATAATCAATTATGTTTCAATAAAACTATCAAAAAAAAGTTACTGGAAAATTGGTCTTGCAGAGGGAGAGAACATTCCTTGGGCTACAATGTGGAGATGGAGGGAAAGGGGGAAGGGGAGGGAGGTGGAGATAATTGGTTAGGGGAAACGGGGTACAAATGCAATTTGTGGTAATGGGTATGATGCCAGTATGAATCTGGCCCTCACATCATGCCACAAGTGATGACAATCAGCTTTGTATCCCATGAATATTCACAATAAACGTAAAAATAAAATGCATTTTTTTAAAAAAAGATAGTACAAATCTTTCCATGATTTTTTTTAAAATTTTATTTTGTCGACATACATTGTGGCTGATTATTGCTCCCCATGACCAAAACCTCCCTCCCTTCTCCCTCCCCCCTCCCCCCCCAACAATGTCCTTTCTGTTTGCTTGTCATATCAACTTCAAGTAATTGTGGTTGTTATATCTTCTTCCCGCCCCACCGGTTTTGTGTGTGTGTGTGTGTGTGTGTGTGTGTGTGTGTGTGAATTTATATATTAATTTTTAGCTCCCACCAATAAGTGAGAACATGTGGTATTTCTCTTTCTATACTTGACTTGTTTCACTTAATATAATTCTCTCAAGGTCCATCCATGTTGTTGCAAATGGCAGTATTTCATTCATTTTTATAGCTGAGTAGTATTCCATTGTGTAGATGTACCACATTTTCCGTATCCACTCATCTGATGATGGACATTTGGGCTGGTTCCAACTCTTGGCTATTGTAAAGAGTGCTGCAATGAATATTGGGGAACAGGTATACCTTCGACTTGATGATTTCCATTCCTCTGGGTATATTCCCAGCAGTGGGATAGCTGGGTCGTATGGTAGATCTATCTGCAATTGTTTGAGGAACCACCATACCATTTTCAAAGGAGGCTTGCACCATTTTACAGTCCCACCAACAATGTATGAGAGTTCCTTTTTCTCCACAACCTCGCCAGCATTTATTGTTCAGAGTCTTTTGGATTTTAGCCATACTAACTGGGGTGAGATGGTATCTCAGTGTGGTTTTGATTTACATTTCCCGGATGCTGAGTGATGTTGAGCATTTTTTCATATGTCTGTGGGCTGTTTGTATATCTTCCTTAGAGAAATGCCCACTTAGCTCTTTTGCCCGTTTTTTAATTGGGTTGCTTGCTTTTTTCTTGGAAAGTTGTTTGAGTTCCTTGTATATTCTGGATATTAATCCTTTGTCAGATGTATATTTTGCAAATATTTTCTCCCACTCTGTTGGTTGTCTTTTAACTCTGTTAATTGTTTCTTTTGCTGTGCAGAAGCTCTTTAGTTTGATATAATGCCATTTGTTTATTTTTCCTTTGGTTGCCCATGCTTTTGGTGTCTTATTCATGAAGACTGTGTCCACTCCTACTTCCTGAAGTGTCTCTCCTATGTTTTCTTTAAGAAGTTTTATTGTTTAGGGTGTATATTTAATTCTTTAATGCACTTTGAGTTGACTTTAGTTTATGGTGAGAGGTATGGGTCTAGTTTCATTCTCCTGCATATGGATATCCAGTTATCCCAGCACCATTTGCTGAAGAGGCAGTCTCTTCCCCAGTGCATAGGCTTGGTGCCTTTGTCAAAGATCAGATAGCTGGAGCTGTGTGGATTGATTTCTGGATTCTCTATTCGATTCCATTGATCAGTGTGTCTGTTTTTCTGCCAGTACCATACTGTTTTGGTTATTATAGCTTTGTAGTATAGTTTAAAGTCAGGTAGTGTTATGCCTCCAGCTTCAGTTTTTGGCTCAGCATTACTTTAGCTATGTGTGGTCTTTTGCTATTCCATAAAAATGTCTGTATAGTTCTTTCCAATTCTGAGAAAAATGTCATTGGAATATTCATTGGGATTGCATTGAATTTGTATATCACTTTGGATAGTAGGGACATTTTGACTATGTTGATTCCTCCAATCCAAGAGCATGGGATATCTTTCCATCTTCTTATATCCTCTCTAATTCCTCTCAGTAGTGGTTTGTATTTCTCATTACAGAGATTTTTCATATCCTTGGTTAACTCATTTCCTAAGTTTTTATTTTTTTGGTGGCTATTGTAAATGGGCAAGCTTTCTTGATTTCGCTTTCTGCATGTTCACTATTGGAGAATAGAAATTCTACTGATTTTTCTGTGTTGATTTTGTATCCTGCTACTTTGCTGAAATTATTTATCAACTCCAAGAATTTTTTTGTAGAGGCTTTAGGCTTTTGATATATAGGATCATGTCATCTGCAAACAGGGACAGTTTGACTTCATCTTTTCCAATCTGGATGCCCTTTATTTCCTTCTCTTCTCTGATTGCTCTGTCTAGTACTTCCAACACTATGTTGAATAGGAGTGGTGAGAGTGGGCATTCTTGTCTAGGTCCTGTTCTTAAAAGAAAAGCTTTCAGCTTTTCCCCATTCAGGATGATATTGACAGTGGGTTTATCATATATGGCTTTAATTATGTTGAGATAATTTCCATCTATACCTTACTTATAGAGGGTCTTTGTCATGAATAAATGTTGAATTTTATCAAATGCTTTTACAGCATCTGTAGAGATGATCATTTGGCCCTTGTGTTTGATTTTATTTATATGGTGTATCACATTTATTGATTTGCGTATGTTGAACTAACCTTGTATCCCTGGGATGAATCCCAGTTGATTATGGTGTATAATTTTAAATATGTGTTGCTGTATTCTTTTTGCTAGTATTTTATTGAGGATTTTTGCATCTATATTCATCAGAGATATCAGCCTGTAGTTTTCTTTTTTGGTTGTATTTTAACCTGGTCTTGATATCAGGATGATGTTTGATTCATAGAATGAGTTTAGGAGATTTGTGTCTGTTTCAATCTTTGGGAATAATTTGTAAAGAACTGGTGTCAATTCCTCTTTGAATGTTTGGTAAAATTCTGCTGTGAATCCATCTGGTCCTGGGCTTTTCTTTGTTGGGAGCCTTCTGATAACAGCTTCAATCTCCTTTATTGTTATTGGTCTGTTCAGATTTTCTACATGTTCATGGCTCAGTTTTGGGAGCTTGTGTGTGTCCAGAAATTTATCCATTTCCTCCAGATTTTCAATTTTGTTGGCATATAATTGTTTACTGTAGTCTCGAATGATTCCTTGTATTTCAGATGAATCAGTTGTAATATCCCCTTTTTCATTTCTAATTTTAGTTATTTGAATCTTCTCTCTTCTTTTTTTAGTTAGTCATGATAATGGTGTGTCTATTTCATTTATCTTTTCAAAAAACTAACTTTTTGATTCATTGATCCTTTGTACTGTTTTGGGGGTTTCAATTTCATTAAGTTCTGATCTGATCTTAATGATTTCTTTCTGTCTGCTAACTTTAGGTTTGGATTGTTCTTGTTTTTCTAGATCATAAAGGCGAAGTGTTAGGTTGTTTACTTGCCATCTTTCCATTCTTCGGAAGTGAGCATTTAATGCGATAAATTTCCCCCTTAGTACTTCTTTAGCAGTATCCCACAGGTTTTGGTATGATGTATCATTATTTTCATTAGTTTCAATAAATTTTCTGATTTCCTGTTTGATTTCTTCCTGGACCCATATGTCATTAAGTAGAATGCTGTTTAATTTCCATGTGTTTGTATAGTTTCCAGAATTTCGTTTGTTCTTGATTTCTAGTTTTAATCCATTGTGGTCTGAGAAAATACATGGGATGATTCCAATTTTTTTGAATTTGTTGAGACTTGATTTGTTACCTAACATGTGATCTATCCTGGAGAATGATCCATGTGCTGATGAGAAGAATGAATATTCTGAGGTTGTTGGATGGAATGTTCTGTAGATACATAGCCAAGTCCAATTGGTCTAGAGTCTTGTTTAGATATTGTATTTCTCTGCTGATTCTTTGCCTAGATGTTCTGTCCAATATTGATAGTGGGGTATTTGGGTCCCCTGCTATTATGGTATTAGTGTCTATTTCCTTCTTTAGGTCTAATAAAGTTTGTTTTATAAACCTAGCTGCTGCAACATTGGGTGCATATATATTTGTGATTGTTATGTCTTCTTGATGGATCAATACTTTTGTCATTAAGTAGTGTCCCTCCTTGTCTCTTTTTATAGTTTTTAGTTTAAAGTCTATTTTATCAGATATAAGAATAGCTACTCCAGCTCGTTTTTCATTTCTGTTTGCATGATAAATCTTTTTCCATACTTTCACTCTTAGTCTATGTGAGTCTTTATGGGTGAGGTGGGTCTCTTGAAGGCAGCATATAGTTAGGTCCTTCTTTTTAATCCAGTCAGCCAGTCTGTGTCTTTTGATTGGGGAAATAAAGCCTTTTACATTAAGAGTTGTTATGGAAAAGTGTTGATTTATTCCTGGCATTTTATTGATTATTGTTTGGTTGCCTTAGGTGTCTTTTGTTCCTTTCTTTTTGATTTACTGTTTTTTTTTTTTCTGTATTCATTGGCTCCTTGGGTTGTAGATAGTCCTTTTGTTTCTTTGTTTTCTCTTCATGAATGCCATTTTTATTATACTAGTTGGTTTTGATTTTTCTTGGGTTTTTATGGCAGTGGTAGTTATTTTTCAGGAACCAAACCCAGTACTCCCTTGAGAATTTCTTGTAAGGGTGGTCATGTAGTGGTGAACTCCCGCAGTTTTTGTTTGTCTGAGAAATATACTATTTGCCCTTCATTTTGGGAGGATATCCTCGTGGGGTAGAATACTCTTGGCTGGCAATCTCTGTCATTTAGTATTTTGAATATATCATCCCATTCCTTTCTGGCTTTTAGGGTTTGTGATGAAAAGTCTGATGTTATCCTGATTGGGGATCCCTTATAGGTGATTTGACGCTTCTCTCTTGCAGCTTTTAAGATTCTCTCTTTGTCTTTGAGTTTTGCCAATTTGACTATAAAATGCCTTGGAGAAGGCCTTTTTGGGTTGAATACGTTTGGGGTTTTTGAGTTTTCTGAATCTGAAGATCTGTTTGTTTTCATATACCTGGGAATTTTTCTGCCACTATTTTGCTGAATATGTTTTCAATGCAATCACCTTTTTCCTCCCCTTCCGGAATACCCATGACTCAGATATTTGAGCACTTAATATTGTCTGATATCTCTCTCAGATTTTCTTCAGTGCCTTTGATTCTTTTTTCTTTTTCATTTTTTGGGAGGTGGGGTTGGGGGTCTGCCTGTCTTATTTCAAACAGCCCATCTTCAAGTTCAGAGGTTCTCTCTTCAACTTCCTCAATCTTGCTGGTTAAACTCTCTGTTGTGTTTTTTTATTTCACTGAATGCATTTTTCAGTTCAGCAAGTTCTGCCACATTTTTTTTCAAGGCATTGATTTCCTTGTACATTTCTTCTTTCAGGTCCTGTATACTTTTCCTTGTTTCATCATGAAGTCTAGCTTAGTCTTCTTGTATCTCATTCAGTTTCCTTTGAATTATCACTTGAAATTCCTTGTCAGACATTTCAAGGGCTTCTTGTTCTATAGGATCTAGAGCTTGAGAGTTATTACCCTTTGTTGGTATACCTTCTTGATTTTTCGTATTTCTGTTATCTTTTCTTTGATGTTTATTCATTGTGGCAGGGGGTTTCACGGTCCACAGTTTTGACACTATTGTCTGACTAAGATGTTGCTGGGGTTGCCAATTTGGTATGGCTACCTCAGTGACTGCTCAGTTGGCCACTAGTGCCTTACGTGTGTAGTTGCCTTGGGTCTTGGGCCTCTCCAGGGAGCCACCTCTCTGGTCATCTTGGACTCCGCTGGGCTGCTGGGTCATGGGGCAGTACTGCAGGGTGTGTGGTCTCTGCCGACCTTCCACCTCTCCTGCTGGACGTCACCCTGTTCCGTGCACACTGGGCTGGGCTGCTGGGTTGTGTGGAGGGACCACAGAGCGTGTGGTCTCTGTGGAGCTTCCCCTTCCCCTGCTGGACATCTCCCTGCTTCGTGCATGCTGGGCCAGGCTTGGGATGGAGCCGGGTGGTGGTGGTGGATAGTGTAGTAGCAGCCCCCCCACAGGGTGTATGGTCTCTACACAGCTTCAGCCTCCCCTGCTGGAAATCTCTGTGCTCCATACGCACTGGGCCGGGCTGCTGGATCGCACGGTGGTGGTGTGGTCTCTGCGGAGCTTCTGCCTCCCCCGCTTGATGTCTCCCCACTTTGCATGCACTGGGCCGGGCTGCTGGATTGAGCAGTGGTGGTGTGGTCTCTGCAGAGCTTCTTCCTCCCCTGCTGGACATCTCCCTGCTCTGCGCATGCTGGGCTAGGCTGCTGGATCGTGCCGCGGTGGCCCTGCAGGGCATGTGGTCTCTGAGGGGCTTCTGCCTCTCCCACTGGATGTCTCCGCATTCTGTATGCACTTGATGTTATGTTTTTATAGTTGTAAATCGGTTTATTTGTGGGAGAGAGTGACGCTGGGGACCGTCTATTCCGCCTTCTTTACCAGAAGTCCAAAAATCTCTAAAACTTTTAAATGCACCTTTCTTTTGGATTTGTTAGGGCTGCCTGGTGAAAAGACTTTGGACCTATACCAAGTTGAAGTTTTTTTTAGTCACTAACAAACAAGAAAAACAAACTGAGATAACTTTTCAAACTTCAGTTTGAAAATCAAGACAATGTTTTACTGGTAAGCACTTGTAAATTTTTCTCTGGGTTTTGTTTTGAAGCAATTCGAATAATTAAAATAGCTATGCTAAAATGTTAACTAACATGAAAGTAAATCATATTTTAGGAGAAGCTGTCAGAGAACAAACTCTAAAATGCATAGAATCCTAGCAAGATAAATTTTGAGTTGAATTTTAAAGCACTGTCTTCTAAACATTTATAATTCTATATAGTATTTATTTGCTTTTATGTGCTATTTGTTTTGATACTTTTTTATTGTGGTCAAAAGTTCATAACATTAAATTTACCATATGTTCATTAGTCAAGGTTCTCTAGAGAGACAGAACCAATAGGTTGTGTATAGACATATAGATGTAAACATAGATATAGATATGGATATATGAGAGGGGATTTGTTGGAGAATTGGCTCATGCATTTATGGAGGCTGATAAGTCTCACAATAGGCCATCTGAAAGTCAAAGAATAAGAGAACCTGGTAGCTTGGTTCAGTCCAAGTCTGAAGGCCCCAGAACCAGGGAAATGGATGGTGTAACTCTGTATGAGGCTGATGGCCTGACAACCTAGGGACTGCTGGTGCAAGCTCCAGCATCCAAAGGCTAGAGAACCTGGAGTTCTGATGTCCAAGGCCAGAAGAAAAAGGGTATCTCAGCTGTGGGAGAGAAAAGAAGAATTTGCCTTTCCTCTGCCTTTTTGTTCTACCCAGGCCTTCAGTTGATTGGATGGTGCCCACCCAAATTAGGTAAGAGCAGATCTTCCTCACTAAGTCCACTGATTCAAATGCCAGTCTCTTCTGAAAACATCATCACAGACATACCCAGAAATAGCTCTGTACCAGCTATCTGGGTATTCCATAATCCAGTCGAGTTAACACCTAAAATCAACCATCACACTATCTTAACCATTTTAAGTGTTCACTTGAGTAGTGTTAAATATATTCACATTGTTGTGCAACAGATTTTCTTTGATACGATTTGGTGTTCACTTAAACGTCTGCTATTTCAATTAACTTTGACTTTTTAAAGTAGCGGTTTGAAGAGTTCCTGGTTTTATCCAGCATGACTTCCTGATTCTCAAATGCCTTATGGAATGGGCTGAAATATACATTGCATATCTCCACTCTGCATTTTGTTGTTCAATGCAGACATTGCTAATTTATAATTTGTTTTTTATTCTTAAGATGGCCAATCTTACTTTATAGATGGTCTTTATCAATATAACCAGAGTTGGCATGACAGATGAAATCTATTGCTATCCTATCTTATTAACTTTTGTAATCCTAGGAAACTGTAGATTACAATTATGTGATCTACCTTTTAAATTTCCCAGTATCAAAACTCTTTCGTAGTTAGTTGGGCTTGCTTCTCCCAGCCTCAGGATCTCCTAGGCCAGTTTATCTCCAAGCCTAATTAACATTTCTCTTGACAAAAAACTTTCTTGCCTTTTCATGTGCACAGTTAGTATTAGTAGTTATTTATCTCCTTCTCTTTTGACGGTCTCAATTGCTAAATTTCTTTCCCTAAATTAAGCCTTTTACCTTGTGTGTCTAGAGTCTCAGTAACTATACTTCTTCATATAGAAGATACTTCTCTCATTTAATTTTATTTTCTTTTCAGACTAAGGAGTGCTTACTCGACCTCCATGAAACATATTAATTCCTTTTTATAAACTTTACTCTTGAAGGAAACATTTCAAAAAACAGGAAATCGATGTCTTAAAATATCAGACTTTCCGAGCTTGAGGAATCCTTGGAGAGTGAACCTAGTATACTCAAGCCCAAAGGGGCAAATCGACTTGCCCACACTGACACTTCCAGGTAGTGGTGGCAGTGCTAGGAGTAGCATCCCAAGTATTAAAGAGAAAATGAATTGTTTTCATCACAGTGAAAATGAGTCACAGTAAAAAGATAGAAAAAAGACACTTCTTGGCCATGACCTAAGAGACAGTGTTAATGATGTTATTAGGTTACATTCATTGAGTGGTCTCTATTCAACAGGCACTGTGCTAAGGCTTTCTTATTCATATCTTATTTAATGATCACAACAACCCTTTTGAGGTAAGTGTTATTATCTCACCAGTTTTACAAAAAAGTTGACATTTAAGAGATTAAACAACTTTGTACATGTTTATATTGATAACAGCGCAAAGAAGGAATTTGAACCCAACCTTCTCAATTGGAAATCTGTGTTTTTAACAGCTTTATTTTAGTATAAGGCTTGGTCTGTTTGTGTGTGTGTGTGTGGTTTACTTCCAACAAAGTTTCTGTTATAGAAGAAGGCTGCCCACCAATGCAAAAGGAAGTCATCCTGGACCCAAATCAGGGAAAGCACAGAGGAGAATAAGGCAGGGGACTGGAAAGAAGGCTCTGGTAATGAGTAGCTGGCCCCTTTCACCATCACTCCAGAGGATAATTAGTGCTCAGAAATGTTCAGCGTTAATCATTGCTGGGCTTTAACGTTGGGCCCTGAAGTAAGTAATAGAGGGCAGCCTTCTTGGAGAAAGACTGTGGCTACCGAGTGTGCCCATTAAAATAATGAACTCCCATAGGTCATTTGGAAAACTGGGTTACAAAAAAGCAGGGATTTCAAAAGCAGGTATTACTTACTATTTACATGAAGCCAAAGTATAAAAAAATTAACTGAACCAGAAACCAGGCATAGAGCAGTGGGAAACACAGATGAACTGAAATTTACAAAATATGTCATCGGAGCAAAACAACCAATATTTATTCTCTTGCAGCACGAGATCTCAGGAAACTTCTGCCTAAAGTAATCCAGTAAGTCCAGCTCATTCCCTCCCACCTCACTCATCCATAAAATGACATCTCTAAGTTTGCAGCCTATTCCACCTTTTCTCTGTAGAAGGGGCAGAGTAATGCTACCATTTTCTGAGGCTGTTGGGAGAATTAAATGGGTTTATATAAATTGAATCCTTAGAACAGTGCCTGGTATAAAATAAGTGCTAAATAAGTGTTTTGATTATATTATTATATTATGATTTTATTATATTATGATTATTAAGTGTTTGTGACCATATTGTATATTACATATTTTATTATAATAATATTAGGCCAAATGTAATAACTCATAGACCAAATGCTCTGCTAAACTCTGAGGATAAGCAGTAAAAAAATTCATTCATTCAACAAATATTTAATGAACAGCTATATCTCATGCAGTGTTCTAGGTATCCAGGATAGATCAATAAACGGAACAGACAAAACTCCCTGCCTGCCTTTGAGAAGCTTACTCTGGTAGGGAATATTTTATTAAGATAAGAAATTCCAAACACATTTTACTTCCTTTCTGGTAGGATTAAATAGATTCATGTTTCTTCTTGGTTTTGACTGCTCAATCAGCAACTTGTGGGGAGATTTGAAATTTTTAGAAAACACAAAGCTAGGAGGAGTTTTTAATATGACAAATGACAGAGAAATGCAATCAGATGGTTATAAGAGGTTGCAAGCATGCAAGGACAATCAAATTCCTTACAAATGAAAACATACAGAAACTTTAATTTCACCACCGAGTCTTTCCCAGGACATTTCTGCCTTTTTACGTGCGTTTATATTTCCTCGTTTTGATCTTACATCAGCACCAGCCTGTCTTTCCCTAATTGACAAATGTGTACAGGTTTACTTCATGTCTTCAGAATGAAGCTCCAGTCTGGCCTGATGACCCCAAAGTTGCCCCTTGCTTATCATTGTCCTTCAATATCTAATAAACTGTCTCCTCTCCCGAGCTTTTCTTGCCCCAGCAATATTGGTTTCTGCTGGTTCTTGACCACCATGGCTCAGCCCATTTCAGTCAACTTTGGTATTGCTCCCTCTTGCCCCCTCAGAAAAGCATGTTCATCACCCCTCTATTCCATAATGGTGCTGATTGGGCTAATCCAAATTTTATTCCTTATATAAATTTTAGGTGGTGACCTGCCTAAAAACTTATATAATTAGAAAAAATTTCTAGTCTTAAGCATATATGAATATATGCATTACACACACACTATATATATGTATATATATACATGCACACATATAATATGTATACACACACACATGCATACATTTTTTCTCTCTTAGTTTTATTATCTAGGAGAATGGATTGTTAGACTGTGGCTTGGAATATTTCAAAAATTATAGCCCATTGTATTCACTTCCCCTTTTTTGAAGTTTTTATACTAAAGATATATAAAGCATAATAAATGCCTAACTTTATTTTTATCTTAATCTGGGTTTTTATTTTCAAGTCAGGAAGTCTAATAGAGCCATAGGAAACCCAAGTCCAGAGAGATATTTATTATTTTATTATTTTATTATTTTATTATTTATTATTTACCATGATAAAACATATATAACATAACAGCTGGGGATTCTGTTTTCTACTTTTTTAATGTAAGTCTAAGTCTTTATAATTAGTGAATCGTGAGAACATTTTTGAGAAATTTACCAGTCAATGAAGCAAAAGACGGCAGTTTTGAAGTTAAAAAAAAAAAAAAAGAATATCCATTTTAATAATTTTAAAACATACAGTTGTGTGGAATTAATTACAATCACAATGTGGTGTGACTACCACCTCTATCTTCTTCCATACCAAAAGGACATTTTTTTATTGAAATGTAATTGATTATACAGAGTTGGTACAGAGTTGATTATCAGTATTTGTGTATAATATGTGATAATCAAATCAGGATAGTTGGCATATTTGTCATTGCAAAATGTACTCATTCTTTGTGTCCAATTAACCAATTTCTCCCTAACCACCCCCTTCACTTCTCTAATAACCACCATTCTGTTCTCTTCTTCTAAAAGTTCAACATATTATTTTCTTTCTTCCTTCCTTCCTTTCTTTCCAAAGAGATGTTTAAACTCATCTGATTCAACCTTCCCATTTTCCATTTGAGAAAATGAGGATCTGGAGAAGTGAAGTGACTTTTCCAATTCCCTGGCTAGTTTGGAGTAGAGCTAGAGACATAACTATGGTTTCTGACTCACAGTCACTTTCTACTCTATTAGACTGAATCTCTTTTAGTAAACAAGGTATATCGCATACAGATCTTAAATAGTGCCAAGAGATTATCACATGCTCACTTGCTCTGAGAAGATTTTGGCTAGAAGGTGGCTGGGACTTTAACTGGGTGTTAACTCTTTGTATGATCTTCTAGGAAATACCCACTCTTATAATACCAAATACAACTACCTGACCACAGGATTGCTTCTTTTCTTTATGCAGAAAACAGGCCGATGGCTATAGAAAGGAACAACACAGTTGTGACAAAATTCATCCTCCTGGGATTTTCAGATCATCTTCAAATGAAGATTTTACTTTTTGTGCTATTTCTGGGGATCTACCTCCTGACCCTAGGCTGGAACCTGAGCCTCATCGCTCTTATCAGAATGGACTTTCACCTGCACACACCCATGTACTTCTTCCTCAGTAACCTGTCTTTTCTGGACATCTGCTATGTGTCCTCCACAGTTCCCAAGATGCTCTCTGACATTATCACAGAACAGAAAACCATTTCCTTTGTTGGCTGTGCCACACAATACTTTGTCTTCTGTGGAATGGGGCTGACCGAATGCTTTCTTCTGGCAGCCATGGCCTATGACCGGTATGCTGCAATCTGCAACCCATTGCTCTACACGGCCCTCATATCCCATACACTTTGTTTAAAGATGGTGGCTGGTGCCTATGTGGGAGGATTCCTTAGTTCTTTAATTGAAACATACGCTGTCTATCAGCATGATTTCTGTGGGCCCAACGTAATCAACCACTTCTTCTGTGACCTTCCTCCAGTCCTGGCTCTGTCCTGCTCTGATACCTTCACCAGCCAGGTGGTGACCTTCATTGTGGGTGTTGTTGTTGGAGTGATATCTGTCCTTGTGGTCCTCATCTCTTACAGTTACATTGTTGTGACTGTCCTGAAGATCAGCTCAGCTAAAGGTAGGGCCAAGGCCTTCAGCACCTGTGCCTCTCACCTGACTGCTGTGACCCTCTTTTACGGTTCTGGTCTCTTCATGTATATGCGACCTAGTTCCAGCTACTCCCTAAACCGGGACAAGGTGGTATCCATTTTCTATGCTGTGGTGATCCCCATGGTGAATCCCATCATCTACAGTCTTAGGAATAAGGAGATTAAAAATGCCATGAGAAAAGCTGTGGAAAGGGACCATGTGCTTGCTTACAGGCATTCATTTTTCTGACTCCGGGCTAATGTTTACACTGCAGCCGTGAGCTGGCTCAATTGTGCACACATTTATTTAGTTTCGGACTAATTGACCTACACAATGATTTGTATGGGCTGGGCTGTTTCCCCCCTTTCTACGATTCCACTGACTAGTTTACCTATTAGCTATTAGAAAACAATTTGGCCATTATTGGTTTTTGGAATGAATAGCATTGCATAGATTGAGATTTTCAATGCTCAGTTTAGCAGAAAACTTCATTCACCATGACAAAAAGACATACTGGAACATCACAATAGAGTTTGTGTACATAGGAGGAAAACAATTGAAAAAATGTTAGTGA
This sequence comes from Cynocephalus volans, assembly GCF_027409185.1. Lineage (NCBI taxonomy): Eukaryota > Metazoa > Chordata > Mammalia > Dermoptera > Cynocephalidae > Cynocephalus > Cynocephalus volans. Next base: position 154,891,649 of record NC_084463.1, read on the forward strand.
AGAATTCTGGGTGGTGATTCTTCAGGTACTATATAACATAATAATGTGAAGAGGGCAACACTTTTCTAAACACAGTTGTTTTTCCCTTTTCTGAGATTCTCAAATGCTTTCTTTAGAGCACATGAGGACCACAGGGAAGACACCCTCCCATGCTTGAGACGGTGGCCGTAAAGAGCACTGTGATGGATGGGGGCATATTAATCTCTTTAAATGGATTAAGGAAGGAATTCTGTTTGAGGCCTTAATGATTGAACAAATGGGACAAACTTTTGGCCAATTCAATCAACTGTAGAAGAAGTGGTCACAAAAACGATTTAAATAAAACCAAGGAATTATTGCTGAGACCCAAAGTAACAGCTTTCTAACCAGCACTGTATCTTAGGAACCTAAAGAAGAGCCCACCCACATTCAGGATAAAAAGTTCTCTGTTTCTACCAAGTTTGTGAAAGTTCTAGAAGAGAACTTAGCCAAGGAATTGAAGACTGGTGTTTTTTCCTTCCACATTATCCAGAACTTACACGTCCTTGAGCTGGTAGTAAATAACTGGAATAAATTTATGTAGCTGCAGCCCTTCCTGAGTGGGTCATAAATAAATGAGTAAATACTATCTACGTGAGCATCCCTGGGCAAGTTACTTGGATTCTGGGTGCCTAGTTCCTCATCTGAAAAATAGGAATAATTATAGTAATTATATCCTAGGCTGACTGTGAAGCGTTAAATGACTCAGCACATGTAAACACTTAGAATAGTGCCTTGTGTATAGTAAATGTTCACACGGTGCTGTTATTATTATTATTATTATTGTATAACGATTTATCACTATCTAAGCCAGAGAAGTAGAAGATACTTTCTTAGTTTGGTAGAGAATGTGATCTTTGTAATGGCTTTGGTCCATTGGAAAGAGGATCTGGCAAGACTATAAGAGTGGTTAAGAATATTTATTTTTGTCATCAGACTTGTGATTATTAGTCTCATCTCTGCCATTTTGTAGGTATGTGGCCTTGTGCAAGCTACTTACAAGCTCCATTTTCCTTACCTGTAAAATGAGGATAATAATTGTATCTACCTCACTGATGCAACAACTAAGTGAAAAATACGCATGAAAAGGGTTTAGCCCAGTGCCTGGCATATGGTAATGCATAATAAATGTTAGCTTATATTATTAGTCAGTTAGTCAATATTATTAGTCAATTTTATATAAATCAAGAAAAATCCAGGGTAACGTGATAAAAAGAGACAGATGAAATAGCTTTGTAATATAGACTTCAGTTCGGAAATATCAGTCTCGGTGAAAAGGCACATACATACCTCTCATTTCTGCTATTTCTCTTCCATATCAAAGGAGTCTTTAGGGGATTAAAAAGAGCTCAGATTCACAGGGGCAGCCTCACACAGAAATGTCACTATTGTGCCAGCTCTGGCAGCTACCAGATACCATCCTCTTTTCCATATAGTCATTTTTTTTCTCCACTTTAATCTATACTCCAGCTCACCAAGATACTATCTTTCAATTTACTAATTTTGAAAATGGTAGCTAATCTTAAGTTCACCCAATGCCAAAAGTCATCGAAACAAAACAGCAATAAAGAAATGAATAAATGCCTCATGCTTTAGATTTATGTGAAGCTGTCATTGATCTATTATCATCTCTAAACTTTTTTGATGAACAAAGATTCTGAATACAATTCTTTCTAAAAATCTCTCTTGTTTGATCACACATATATTTGCCAGTAATGGAAATTTTCTCTCTGTATTGAAAAGATATAAGACACTTTTCAGTTTTCCCAACTACCACAATGTATGGCTCATTAACACTCATGAATTCTAGTGCATAAGTTGGGGATTGGTTGCAAAACTTGAATAAGGTAAAAGTGATCTGGGGTTGACAGTAAGCAACATGTTAAATAAGACTTTCTAAATAAATGCATTTGTGACGGGGCATATAAATAGACATACATTAAACAGAATATTTGGGTCACTAAAGGAATCAGGCATTTTATAGCTATTTGAAGTAGAAGAAAGTACAACTGTCCCCAGGGAAGGCTAGCTAGCTGGAGATGGAATTCACTTTGGTAAAATTACCACAATCCAGGGTGCAGCACTCATCTCTGCAACTTCTGCAAATCGTTTCCAGATGGACTGAAGTTAACCAAGCTCAGAATAGCAAGCTGCGTGAGACAGAATGCCATTTTTAGTTTTCAGTGAAGAACAAAGCTGCCAACCTTGTACTTGTGCCAGTGGTACAATTCTCCATCTGTTGAGGAAACCACATAGAAAGAAGAATTATAATGGAAAGTCTATTTGGAGAGAAAGGGATCAAAGAGAGTGGATAATGTGCGTCAGCACCTGATGTACCCAGAGTAAGGGTACAGACAGATAGGCTGGGGCCCTCGGCCAGGGCACTACCAATTTTTCTCCTCAAGCATTCCTTTTTCTTTCTTCCAAGATGACCATCTCCCTTCTAATCAATGTATAATTTATAGACTGCTGAATTGACAGCTTTTCTTATTTTGGTCTAAGAAATATTTTGTCTACAAAATGCCTCTGTGACACATTTTATTTATCTATCATGGGCTGATTTTATGGTTTTATTTTTAGAGTTTTGCAGACACCTGGTTGTTGTCCTTATGTGCCACCAACATTCCCCTAATTTGGGGGGGTTCATATACCACTCATGAATTAGTGAGTGGTGTGTTAAACAGGATCCGATGAGATTTTAAACATTTTTCTGAAGAGTAATAGTCTTGTGTTTCTGATCTTAAGCCTAGACAAATCTAGAGTTTGCCTGTTCTGTGATCATCCACACAAATGGGGAATCACTTGCATATCACTTGCCTGTGTCCAGATAATAGATCTGGAACTCCCTGACCTGAAAACGAGCAGGGAGAATCTGACTATCTTGCATATAAGGAGATACGTTGAGTACCCCAGCATTCTCCCATCAGCTTAATCTATGACTACCTTCCCTGAATTCTTAGTGTTTAGTCTCCATGTCTCTAACATCTCCAAACCTACAGGGAAAGATAAACCAACTGCTTATATTTGAACTTTTCTGTTTTTATTCCATTCTCAGTCTTCTTGTGCTCTCTTCTCTTCTTCTAATGCTGGCCAAGGCCTCTTTGGTGCAATACTGCCTATGGGCCTGGCCAGGGATGAGATTCCCTTCTCTCTTACAAGCAAAGAAATGTCCATAAGCAGCCTCTTGAAACATGGCTTGGAACTTTTACAAATTAGATGTGGCACCATCTCTGTTTAGAGTTGCCAGACCAAATGGTTGGCACTATCTATTTAGAACCGAGACAAAGCATGCACTTTGACAAGACCACACTCTGAAAATAAACAGGCAGCTCGGACCCAAGGAGACCTCATAGAAGAACAGAGGCTTTTTCTCACACTCAAATCCAAATTCTTCTGAAATAGAACTACCATGTCAGATTGGACTTAAATGTCAGCATACATAGAAAAATTGGCATGCCTAAAGTATCACTTTGATACCGTATGGCATATTTTATTTGTTCTAATGAAACCTCTTCTTAATGCAAAGAGCCTGGGTTGTTTTTATCTTAAGAAATCCTAAGGAGCAAAATTGAACCATGTGGTTCAGACATATGCTGAAAATCATAGTTCATTTTCTAACAACTGTAAGCTAAGTGAGTAGCCTGGCAGAGGTCATCTTACCATTCTCCCTGAACCTCAGCCGGAAAGACAATTGGCAGTGAGATTCTACCTGTGGCTGAGCTGCAGGTGGGAGGTGTCCTGTGAGCTTAATCGAGAAGAGGTGGGATCCAATCCAGTCATTCCTTCCTCATTTTGTGTATCCTGTGACAGAGACTATGGACAACTGGCTATATTGTCTGTACTACCTGCATAGATGCCACTTTTTTCTGGCAGTTTTTCTTTTTACCAGAAGCCAAAGCAGGTATTCTTTCTGTGTTTAGCACCTTCATAGTCTGTGGCATTCAGATCTTGAAAAGATTCTGGAATTGTTTTTCATAATACTTGCCATTCCTTGTAGTTTCCCAACAGAATGTCATACATGAGACTTTCCTGCTTTAGCCAATTAAGCAACATTTTATTAGAACTTTGGCCTTCTTTATTCATTTGATTTACTTTTATTTCACAATTATAATTAGCTGTAACTTGCCATTATACCTTCTTTTTAAAATTAATACTATTTTAATTGACAAATTATAATTTTAATTGTATATGTATATAATTATACATATAACGTGATGTTTTGATACACATATATAATAAAACCATTCTTTTTTTTTTTTAATTTTATTTTGTCGATATAAAATGTGGTTGATTATTGTGGCCCATCACCGAAACCCCCCTCCCTCCTCCCTCTCCCCCCTCCCACCCAACAATGTCCTTTCTGTTTCCTTGTCGTATCAACTTCAAGGAATTGTAGTTGTTTTGTCTTCTTCCCCGACCCCCCCCCCGTTTGTGTGTGTGTGTGTGTGTGTGTGTGTGAATTTATTTATTTATTTTTAGCTCCCACAAATAAGTGAGAACATATGGTATTTCTCTTTGTGTGCCTGACTTGTTTCGCTTAATATAATTCTCTCAAGGTCTATCCATGTTGTTGAAAATGGCAGTATTTCATTCGTTTTTATAGCTGAGTAGTATTCCATTGTGTAGATGTACCACATTTTCCGTATCCACTCATCTGATGATGGACATTTCGGCTAGTTCCAACTCTTGGCTATTGTAAAGAGTGCTGCGATGAACATTGGGGAACAGGTATACCTTCGACTTGATGATTTCCATTCCTCTGGGTATATTCCCAACAGTGGGATAGCTGGGTCATATGGTAGATCTGTCTGCAATTGTTTGCGGAACCTCCATACCATTTTCCATAGAGGCTGCACCATTTTGCAGTCCCACCAACAATGTATGAGAGTTCCTTTTTCTCCGCAACCTCGCCAGCATTTATCGTTCAGAGTCTTTTGGATTTTAGCCATCCTAACTGGGGTTAGATGGTATCTCAGTGTAGTTTTGATTTGCATTTCCCGGATGCTGAGTGATGTTGAGCATTTTTTCATATGTCTGTGGGCCGTTTGTATATCTTCCTTAGAGAAATGCCTACTTAGCTCTTTTGCCCATTTTTTAATTGGGTTGCTTGTTTTCTTCTTGTAAAGTTGTTTGAGTTCCTTATATATTCTGGATATTAATCCTTTGTCAGATGTATATTTTGCAAATATTTTCTCCCACTCTGTTGGTTGTCTTTTAACTCTGTTAATTGTTTCTTTTGCTGTGCAGAAGCTCTTTATTTGATATAATGCCATTTGTTTATTTTTCCTTTGGTTGCCTATGCTTTTGGGGTCGTATTCCTGAAGTCTGTGTCCAGTCCTATTTCCTGAAGTGTCTCTCCTATGTTTTCTTTAAGAAGTTTTATTGTTTCAGGGTGTATATTTAATTCTTTAATCCATTTTGAGTTGACTTTAGTGTATAGTGAAAGGTATGGGTCTAGTTTCATTCTCCTGCATAGTGATATCCAGTTCTCCCAGCACCATTTGCTAAAGAGGCAGTCTCTTCCCCAGTGTATAGGCTTGGTGCCTTTGTCAAAGATCAGATGGCTGTAGGTGTGTGGGTTGATTTCTGGATTCTCTATTCTATTCCATTGGTCAGTGTGTCTGTTTTTATGCCAGTACCATAATGTTTTGGTTATTATACCTTTGCAGTATAGTTTAAAGTTAGGTACTGTTATGCTTCCATCTTTTTTTTTTTTTGCTCAGCATTGCTTTGACTATGTGTGGTCTTTTGTTATTCCATATAAATGTCTGGATAGTTTGTTCCATTTCTGAGAGAAATGTCTTTGGAATTTTTGATGGGGATTGCATTGAATTTGTATATCACTTTGGGTAGTATGGACATTTTCACTATGTTGATTCTCCCAATCCAAGAGCATGGGATATCTTTCCATCTTCTTGTATACTTTTTAATTTCTTTCACCTGAGGTTTGTAGTTCTCATTATAGAGATTTTTCACATCCTTGGTTAACTCATTTCCTAAGTATTTTATTTTTTTGATGGCTATTGTAAACAAGCAAGCTTTCTTGATTTCTCATTCTGCATGTTCACTATTGGAGAAAAGAAATGCTACTGATTTTTGTGTGTTGATTTTGTATCCTGCTACTGTGCTGAAATCATTTATCAATTCCAGCAGTTTTTTTGTAGAGGTTTTAGGCTATTCGATATATAGGATCACGTCATCTGCAAACAGGGACAGTTTGACTTCATCTTTTCCAATCTGGATGCCCTTTATACCTTCTCTTCTCTGATTGCTCTGGCTAGTACTTCCAACACTATGTTGAATAGGAGTGGTGAGAGTGGGCATCCTTGTCTAGTTCCTGTTCTTAAAAAAAAGCTTTCAGCTTTTCCCCATTCAGGATGATATTGGCAGTGGGTTTATCATATATGGCTTTATTTATGTTGAGATAATTTCCATCTATACCTAACTTATAGAGCCTAACCATTATTAGGCTTTTTTTTTTTTTTTTTCCTTTTCGGTATTCAGCATGTGTTCTTAAACCTGAGTTGGACAGTATTCTCTATCCTCAAAAAGTAAGCTTCCTCTTGTAGGAGTTCTTACTGGGGTTTTGAGTATGATGCAGAGGTGTATTTTTTTATTGGTTATGAACATTCATGAGATATAAAACTGAATGTCACCCCTCATGCCCATAATGTGAGGGCCAGATTTATACTGGCATTGTACCCATTACCACAGATTGCATTTGTACCCCATGTCCCCCACCCAATTATCCTCAACCTCCCTCCCCCACTCACTTTCCCCCACTCCACTTTGTAGCCCAAGGAATATTCTCTCCCTCTGCAAGTCCAACACACTACTATGGTCTTTCTTTCCTTCCTGCTTTCTCTCTTAGCTCCCACATATGAGTGAGTATATGCAGTATTTATCCTTCTGTGCTTTGCTTATTTAACTCATCATAAGTTTCTCCAGGCTCATCCATGCTATTGCAAATGGGAGTATTTCATTCTTTTTTATGGCAGAGTAGTATTCCATGGTGTATATATACCACAGTTTCCTTATCCAACCATCCATCGATGGGCATTTAGGTTGGTTCCATGTCTTGGCTATTGTAAAAAGAGCTGCAATGAACATGAGAGTGTAGGTATCCCTTCAACATGATAATTTCTATTCCTCTGGGTATATACCCTGGACTGGGAATGCTGAAATGTATGGAAGATCTATCTGTAGTTGTTTGAGAAACCTCCATACTGTTTTCCATAGTGGTTGTACTAATTTACAGTCCCACCATCCATGTAGGAGTGTTCCCTTCTCTCCACACCCTTGTCAGCATTTGTCATTCACCATCTTTTTGATTATAGCCAGTGTAACTGGGGTGAGGTGGTATGCCAATGTAGTTTTAATTTGCATTTCCCTAATGAGTAATGATGTTGAGCATTTTTTCAGGTACCTGTTGGCCATTTGTATGTATTTTTTGAAAAATGTCTATTCAGCCCCCTTGCACATTTTTTAATTAGGAGCCAAAGCAATCAGGCAAGAGAAAGAAATAAAGGGAATCCAGGTTGGAAAGATGAAGTCAAACTTTCCCTATTTGCAGATGGCATGATACTATATATAGAAAAACCTGAAGACTCTATCAAAAAACTACTAGAGCTGGTTAATAACTTCAGTAACATTACAGGATACAAAATAAATTCCCCCAAATGAATTGTATTTATATACTCAAATAATAAACTTGCAGAAAGAGAAATAAAGAAAGTAAGCCCATTTACAATTATCATGAAAAAAAAATGAAATACCTAGGGATCAATTTAACCAAGGAGGTGAAATATCTCTACAATGAGTACTACAAACCACTTCTGAAAGAAATTAAAGAAGACACCAAGAAATGGAAAGATAGTCCATGCTCTTGGATTGGACGAATTAACATTGTGAAAATGTCTGTACTACCCAAAGTGATCTACAGATTCAATACAATCCCAGTCAAAGTACCAATGACATTCTTCACAGAAATGGAAAAAACAATCTTACCTTCACATGGAACAACAAAAGACCCTGAATAGCCAAAGCAATCCTGAGCAAAAAAATAAATAAATAAAGCCAGAGGCAAAACACTACCTGACTTCAAATTATACTACAAAGCTATTGTAACCAAAACAGCATGGTACTGGTATAAAAATAGACATTCAGACCCATGGAGTAGAATTGAGAATGCAGAAATCACCCTTCTGGCTTACAGCCATCTGATATTGGACAAAGGCAACAAAAATCTACATTGGGGAAATGACTGTATCTTCAACAAGTGGTGCTGAGAAAACGGGATACCCATATGCAGAAGAATGAAACTAGATATGCATCTCTCACCATACACTAAAATCAACTCAAAATGGATTAAAGACTTAAATATAAGATCTGAAACTGTAACATTACAAAGGGAAAATATAGGTGAAACACTTCAGCAACTATGTCTGGGCACAGACTTTATGAACATGAGCCCAAAAGCACAAGCAGCAAAAGAAAATAATAAACAAATGGGACTATATCAAACTCAAAACCTTTTGTACGGCAAAGGAAACATCAAGAGAGTGAAACAACAACCTACAGGATAGGAGAAAATTTTTGCTAACTATGCATCTGACAAGTGATTAATATCCATAATATACAAGGAACTCAAGCAATTATACAGTATAAAAACAAATAACCCAATTCAAAACTGAGCAAAGGAGAAGTATATGCATTTTCCAAAGGAGTCTTGCTTGAGTAAAATTTTCTGTGACATTATCGACCTGTCTGCTTTGAGTTCTAAAGAGGGAGGGGAATATTGTTTCAAAGCACATTCTCAGTCACCTTGGCTTCTAAAAATGATAACAAGACCCTCATGTTCCATAATCTGAACAGTGCCTGGGACATCATACACACTTAATCAATATTTGTCAGATGGGTGATAACCTTAGTATTTTAGTACAAATTTTAGTATTTTGGTTCTAAGTCAAAATTATTTTGTTACTTACATTAAGCAAAGTTACTGAGAGTGCTTTAAAAAAATACAAAGAATTCTCTATTCTATTCCATTGGTCAGTGTGTCTGTTTTTATGCCAGTACCATACTGTTTTGGTTATTATAGCTTTGTAGTATAGCTTAAACTCCGGTAGTGTTATGCCTCCAGCTTTATTTTTTTTGCTCAGCATTGCTTTGGCTATGCGTGGTCTTTTATTGTTCCATATAAATGTCTGGAGAGTTTTTTCCATATCTGATAAAAATGTCTTTGGAATTTTGATGGGGATTGCATTGAATTTGTATATCACTTTGGGTAGTATGGACATTTTCACTATGTTGATTCTTTCAATCCAAGAGCATGGGATATCTTTCCATCTTCTTGTATCCTCTGTAATTTCTCTCAGCAGTGGTTTGTGGTTCTCATTATAGAGATTTTTGACATCCTTGGTTAACTCAATTCCTAAGTATTTTATTTTTTTGGTGGCTATTGTAAATGGGCAGGCATTCTTGATTTCTCATTCTGCATGTTCACTATTGGAGAAAAGAAATGCTACTGATTTTTGTGTGTTGATTTTGTATCCTGCTACAGTGCTGAAATCATTTATCAATTCCAGCAGTTTTTTTGTAGAGGTTTTAGGCTGTTCGATATATAGGATCATGTCATCTGCAAACAGGGACAGTTAGACTTCATCTTTTCCAATCTGTATGCCCTTTATTTCCTTCTCTTCTCTGATTGCTCTGGCTAGTACTTCCAACACTATGTTGAATAGGAGTGGTGAGAGTGGGCATCCTTGTCTAGTTTCTGTTCTTAAAGGAAAAGCTGAAAGCTTTTCCCCATTCAGGATGATATTGGCAGTGGGTTTGTCATATATGGCTTTAATTATGTTGAGATACTTTCCCTCTATACCTAACTTATAGAGGGTTTTTGTCATGAATGAGTGCTGAACTTTATCAAATGCTTTTTCAGCATCTATAGAGATGATCATATGGTCCTTGTGTTTGAGTTTATTAATATGGTGTATCACATTTATTGATTTGCGTATGTTGAACCAACCTTGCATCCCTGGGATGAATCCCACTTGATCGTGGTGAATAATTTTACATATGTGTTGCTGTATTCTGTTTGCTAGTATTTTAGTGAGGATTTTTGCATCTATATTCATCAAGGATATTGGCCTGTAGTTTTCTTTTTGGGTTATATCTTTACCTGGTTTTGGTACCAGGATGATGTTTGCTTCATAGAATGAGTTTGGGAGATTTGCGTCCGTTTCAATCTTTTGGAATAGTTTGTAAAGAATTGGTATCAATTCCTCTTTGAATGTTTGGTAAAACTCTGCTGTGAATCCATCTGGTCCTGGGCTTTTCTTTGTTGGGAGCCTTCTGATAACAGCTTCCATCTCCTTTATTGTTATTGGTCTGTTCAAATTTTCTACGTCTTCATGGTTCAGTTTTGGGAGCTTGTGTGTGTCCAGAAATTTATCCATTTCCTCCAGATTTTCAAATTTGTTGGCATATAGTTGTTTATAGTAGTCTCGAATGATTCCTTGTATTTCAGATGAATCAGTTGTAATATCGCCTTTTTCATTTCTAATTTTTGTTTTTTGAGTCTTCTCTCTTCTTTTTTTTGTTAGCCATGCTAATGGTTTGTTGATTTTATTTATCTTTTCAAAAAAACAACTTTTTGTTTCCTTGATCTTTTGAATTGTTTTTTGGGTTTCAATTTCATTCAGTTCTGCTCTGATCTTAATGATTTCTCCATCTGATCTTTGACAAAGGCACCAAGCCTATTCACTGGGGAAGGGACTGCCTCTTCAGCAAATGGTGCTGGGATAATTGGATATCCACATGCAGGAGAATGAAACTAGATCCATACCTCTCACCGTATACTAAAATCAACTCAAAATGGATTAAGGATTTAAATATACACCCTGAGACAATAAAAATTCTTAAAGAAAACATAGAAACACTTCCGGAAATAGGACTGGGCACAGACTTCATGAATACGACCCCAAAAGCACGGGCAACCAAAGGAAAAATAAACAAATGGGATTATATCAAACTAAAAAGCTTCTGCACAGTAAAAGAAACAATTAACTGAGTTAAAAGACAACCAACAGAGTGGGAGAAAATATTTGCAAAATATACATCTGACAAAGGATTAATATCCAGAATATATAAGGAACTCATACAACTTTACAAGAAGAAAACAAGCAACCCAATTAAAAAATGGGCAAAAGAGCTAAGTAGGCATTTCTCTAAGGAAGATATACAAATGGCCAACAGACATATGAAAAAATGCTCAACATCACTCAGCATCCGGGAAATGCAAATCAAAACTACACTGAGATACCATCTAACCCCAGTTAGGATGGCTAAAATCCAAAAGACTCTGAACGATAAATGCTTTCGAGGTTGCGGAGAAAAAGGAACTCTCATACATTGTTGGTGGGACTGCAAAATGGTGCAGCCTCTATGGAAAATGGTATGGAGGTTCCTCAAACAATTGCAGATAGATCTACCATACGACCCAGCTATCCCACTGCTGGGAATATACCCAGAGGAATGGAAATCATCAAGTCGAAGGTATACGTGTTCCCCAATGTTCATCACAGCACTCTTTACAATAGCCAAGAGTTGGAACCAGCCCAAATGTCCATCATCAGATGAGTGGATACAGAAAATGTGGTACATCTACACAATGGAATTCTACTCAACTATAAAAACGAATGAAATACTGCCATTTTCAACAACATGGATAGACCTTGAGAGAATTATATTAAGTGAAACAAGTCAGGCATAGAAAGAGAAATACCACATATTCTCACTTATTGATGGGAGCTAAAAATTAATATCTAAATTCACACACACACACACACACACAAAAAAAAAAAAAAAACGGGGGGGGAAGAAGATATAACAACCACAATTACTTGAAGTTGATACGACAAGCAAACAGAAAGGACATTTTGGGGGGGGAGGGGGGAGTGAGGAGGGAGGGAGGGTTTGGTGATGGGGAGCAATAATCAGCCACAATGTATATCGACAAAAGAAAATTAAAAAAAAAAAAATACAAAGAATATCTCATGTGGCAGGCAATAGTGTTCTTCTAAGGGAAATACAGTTATCACAGCTGCTTAATTTTCAAACTATAATAGATTATAGCAACATACATTCATTTTTTGATTTAAACATAATTGGCTTTTTATAGTAAAATTAATCATAATTGTGTATTGGTATGGCTTGTTTTTCAGATCAATTAAAGTGTGTAAGTGAAGTTGTTTATTTTGGATTCTACGTTTAGAATACAGGATATCTCAGTTTTTCAATAAACCCTGACAGATTACAATTTAATTTTTAAAACAATAATTTAATTTTTGGAATTTTAGTTTTGGAATGATTGCAAAATGTAATTTATTCATAGGTTAAATATGCATACATATATATATTAACTTCAAAAATTTAATGGAAATATTCGTAGTATCTTTCAATTCTATTTTTCCATAAACATTGAAGAATCCTCATATGTTTTTTATGAGGTATAAGGTATAATACCATAGGAACCTTAAAAAATGATGTGTTTGCAACTAATCAGTAGGCTACAGAAATTAGTAAGATAACAGTGCAAGCTAATTAGATTTTTATGAGCAGAGGTGATAAATAGAAAATTAGAATACAATGAATGTGATTAAAGATATATAAACATAAAAACAAAAAGTTTCATTTTAAAGGTAATAAAGGGAAATTAAAACAATTTTTCTACCTAATGAAATATCAGTAAAAAAAAATGCTAAACTAATTTGCAAATTATATTGTCTGAATGTTGAGGAAAATATAAGCAATGTTATACAATAACTTATTCTAGCGAAAATATGAAATGGTTTTTAAAATTTGCAAGTATAGTTGTGATATTTAGTTAAACGTATGGACTGAAACCACACATTTGTCTTTACTCCCTTTTGGAGCCCACCTAAAATGAAAATAAAAGTTTAAAAAAAAATTATAAAACCACAAAGATGTGGAGAACAGGAGAAATGACAACAAAAATTGGAAGCTGGAAAGCAGATGTACGGTCAGTAACCAACCCAAAATCAATAAATGAGAAGCTACCCTGGATAGGGTGGGAAGAAAAGGCCGGGAAGAACAAAGTTGATTCCCACCACACTGCCCCAGAAAGGGTCAGAAATTGAAGGCACTAAGTTCTTGCACGAGTGAGTGAGGCTTAAAACCAGCAGTTTGGTTGAAAAGCTATTAGGAAACAACTAGATTCCTAAAACAACCCCTTCTCTCCTCTTGTATCCAGGCAACTCCTACTCTCCGTTATCCCTCTCCCTCTCTAGCAGAAGACTGCAGGTTCATTCTCTGGAGAATTGCACCAGTGCTATGAGCTCAGGGCTATCAGACATATCTAAGGGGGGAAACCAAAAATAGATTAAGAATATGTCTACATCCTGATAGGAGAGATTCTCTCTGCTTGAGAACCTCCCTCCACCACACACCTATTCCTTTCACTCATTCAGCTCTCAGCACACTCTTAGCTGGGTTGACATCTCCTAGGCAGGAGACTGAAGAATTTAATGTTGAGAAAAACCTTCCCCAGAGAACGTAACTACTGCTGATTACAGCAGGGTTCCATCAGAGCAATTGTGAAGTCCTTGCCGGATCACCTGGCCAAAATCCCACCAGAGGACCATTCCTGATCATGAACAGCAAGCTTCAGGTCTTACTTTTTAATGTCTCACTCTGCAATGTGAAAGAACAGTCAGGGATCACCAGACTAATCCTCTTTGATAAACAAACAACAACAAAAAAGAAGTCAGATGACAAAAAGATGATACAAGAAGCATAAGAATGTGTGAAAAATAAAACTCCAAAGTTAATATATTTGGATTAAAGAAGATATTGTGTTCTTAAAACAAGAACAGGGTGCTATGTAAGGAGTAAGAATGGGGATAGAATCAGATTTTTTTTCATTATATGTATTGAAACTACTTGTCTTTTTACAATAAATACAAATTGGTATTTATTACATTGAGAGTTAAACTACAAAAATTGGTGGTTCATTTGTTTATTTATTTTTGCTGTCTAGCATCCATATTCATTCTTTCTCAGGGAAGTATTTTGAGATTTTGGGGGGTTAGGAGGCAGATGTCCTTTTCTGCTCTCAGCCATCATTGTTTGAGTAGGGTTGGTTCCAACTCTGGGTTCTGGGATGAATCCTGATTGGTTTAAGCCAATCAGTAGATATCATCCAATACCCACTGCAAGTAGGTTGGGGAAGAAGTGGAAGACATTGACCAATCAAAGCCGGAAAGACTAAAGCAGATATTTGCTGGAGCTTCTGGGAAAGAAAACCTTTCATCTGTTGTAGCTACCAGAAGAGATGCTCTCTTCCTTTGGATGATGTGAAATGAGACTGTGAGATCTGTAACTTGTATAGCAGTTTTGCTACCACTACAGATGGAATTATTGCACAAGGCATACTAAATAAAAAAAAGAAAGAAATTTGACATTTGGTAAATTGCTTGAGCCACTGAGTTAAATGTTCTCTGACTATTTCCACTTCATGAGCCAATGAATTCACTTTATTGTTTCAGCCAATTTGAGTTTTCTTCCTGCTATTAAAGATGAAAGATTCCTGAGTCTGAAAATAGTTTTGTAATATGTGTCAAGAATCACAAAAATATGACTCCTTTTGAATAAGTGGTTTCTACTTTCGGTATATTAATTATGTATTGCTGTGCAACAAATTACTACCAAACTCTGTGGCTTTAAAATAAAAATAGAATAAAATGGTTAAATATATTGAGGTATAGTCAGTTGGTCTATTATAATACATCTGAGGGAAAATAATACTTACAGTGCACTTAAGTGTTTTGACAATCAATTCTGGTACTCAAGAAACACAATCCTTATCATTCCATAAGTCTATTTCTACTGTATGCTCTCCTTTTCTCCACTGGGAAAAAGTAACCAATTCAGGATCCTGCCCTCTTCTCCCCAGGTTTATGTCTACATTCTACAGGGTGTGAATGATGGCAAGCACTGTGGGCATTTGGTCCTTGACCTTTCCCTATCAGCAATTCATGAACTATCTATTGCCTCCTCAGATCCCCAGCTGTCAAATCACAGGTGGGTTGCTGCTGAATTCCATGTAATCCTATCCTCAAGACCTATTAGGTCTGAGACTCTGATACTCACAGCCACTCTTGGTTAAATGAGAATTGTTCTGTTGTTTCCATCCTTAACTATGCCACAGGAAACCGCAGAACTCAAACTCTCACTGCCCAGTGGCTATCTAGCTTGACCCCGACCCCGCCCGCCAACACAACCATATTTTCTCAAGTTTCTGCCTGCCAACCAGACCCTACACGTAGTTAGGGCCTGTCTGCTTTTGGTGTCTCCAAACTTATGTGACAGTTATGCTGTGTCTCTTGGGCTCTGTCTATAAGACACTCTGCAGAATCACTTATGTTTTTGACCTTATCACTTCTGTTTCAACTACCTTTGCTATCTGATATCTTCTGTGAGGCTTGAGAACCTAACAATTTACTTGCCTAAAAGAAGAGAATAGCCTGAGATTCAGGGAAGGAAATATTAGGTGAAAATATTTCAAAAATATTATAATACAGCTAAGTAAAATTTTTTATTATTATTATACATACATGTGGGGTACAACATTGATTTTCAGTAGTTGTGTAGAATGTGTGTAGTGGTTAGATCAGTATAGTTAGCGTATTCATCATTGTAATACGCAATCATTCTTTGTGTCCATTGACCAATTCCTCATTAGCCCCCCTCCCTCTACCCCACCCCTCCCCTCCCCTTTTCCACCTCTAGTTTTCTAAAAGTTCAATTACTGTGATTGTTGTTTCTTTCTTTCTTTCTCTCTGTCTTTCTTTATTGTTCATTTGTTTATTTATAGATTCAGCTCCCAGTTATGAGTGAGAACATGTGGTAAGAGGTTTGGATAGGGATAAAAATGGAGACTAAAGACACTTTAGAAACATGAGAACATATTTTCTTGTGTATTTAAAAGGCTGTTTGGTCTTCTCCACAGCCTGACCTCTTATTTTTTTGAGGATGTTCTTTCCATGTAGTGTCCACTGGGTTTACTAAAAGAAAAGCCAGACCTTGAAGGACCACAGGACATGGGCTTAATCACTGTTAGTGTCTTGGACAGCAAAACCAAAATTGCTTCTCATTCTGTTCAATCTGGAGAGAGAAGATATTGCGGTAGAGTAGGTGTATTAGTCTGTTTTGTGTTGCTATAACAGAAATACCTGAGACTGGGTAATTTATAAGGAAAAGAGGTTTATTTGGCTTACGATTCTGGAACAGCTGCATCTGGTGCGGGCCTCAGGCTGCTTCTAGTCATAACGGAAAGCAGCAGGCAGCTGGTGGGTACAGGCAGATCACATGGTGAGAGGAAGCAAGAGAGAGAGGTGCCAGGTTTTATAAACAACCAGCTCTCATGGGAACTAATAGAGCAAGAACTCACTCATTAATCAACCCAGCTAGGGAGAGCATTAATCCATTCATGAGAGATCCACCCCCATGCCTCAAACACCTACCAACACTGTCACATTGGGACTCAGATTTCCACATGAGTTTTGGGGGGACAACACATCCAAACTCTATGAGTGGGGGGAGGTGGAAAGGATCCTTCTTCTTGTTTGTTTTGGAGAGATTGAATAATATTTATTTTTTCAAACTTTCCTGCACACATTGCCCAGTTTTTCCTCTTTTCCTCTTTCTCTCTGCCCTTCTTTATATGATCATTCTCTCCTTCTCTCTCTCCTACTCTTTTATTCCTTTAACCTAAGCAGCTGGAGCCATGAGAAAGAAGAAGGGACCTGTTTATGTTTCTTCTTCCCTACTCCAAATTTCTGTAAGGTCTTTCTGAACATGATCCATCCATGGAGTCTCATCTAATGTTAAAAAAAAAAAAAAAGAATTGATCCAGAATAAGAAAGCAGAGAATTGAGAACCCATCTGCTGCAGAGAGCCTGATTCTGAGTTGACAAGAGTTTGCTGCTTCCTGGTGTTTTTCCCAGACAGAGGTCTCTGAGGATCATTCCCATGCTATGGTGACATAATTTATTTCATGGATAACAAGGTTGGAAGTAATCTCTATATCAGCCTCATGATTATTCCAAGGTAAAAAGAGGGTTTCTTGATATCAAAATGTCTCTAAAGATTAAAACCATCGAGGGATATCTTGGAGCCTAATCAAGGGACCAATTAACAGAGTTGGTCTCCCCTCTGTCACTCAGGAGGGAGGTTATTTACAGCTTGCACAGTTTTAATTCCTCCTTCTTTGTTGTGGGTTGTGCTCTCAAGTCCTCTCTTACATGTGATGGAAAAGGCCTGTAAGCAGTTAAGGCCCTCCTCTTGTATAGCTACATGATTTTTGAAGGAGCTGAGTTTCAAATATCGCTAACAGTAGACTGTGTTCTCCTCTCAGGGTATGATGGAGTGAAACACTCTCAGGAGCCTGAACTGAAATAAACTGTTTACTTCTGATCACCTGGATACACCACAAAGTGAAAGGAGTTGGATCACAGGAGAGGAAATCTTTCTCAGAACTCTTAGGTGAGTCACTACAGACTGCTCTAAAAGATGTCAAAGGCCTAGGATCCAAGCAGATTGTCATGGATTCACAAATAGCTCAGTGTCATCATCCTTGAAGTCTAAGTTCAATGAGGGATGCTTTTCCATGGCAGCTTGTTTATTTATTTGTTAATTATTTTTAAATACAGAAATCTCATTTAAGTCACTTCGCAAAAGCATTAACAGAAGACTTCTCCCTTCCAAAACTATTTAAAGAAAAAGCGAGTTAACACTAACACCAATTGTAAATAGAGGGATATTGACCTGCAAGAACTCAAAAACTCTACTTAAAATTGTAATGACAACCAACAAACAGTTGAAGACACAGAGTACCAAACACGATAAATATTGGTCACAGGGCAGGTCAGGTAGTGACTCACTGCACCTTACAACATGGGACTGTGCATGGTATGGGGGGCAAGGGCCTGCAGGGCCCAGATATGTTACCTGTGGTGCATAGAGCTGAATAAACAAAAGGTGAGGAGTAAATGCAGAAAATACAAATATTTGCACACTGGAGGGCTTTATTTGTACTGGTATCTCATGCTGTGGTCTGCATTTCTGCCTTCCCTGCCCTGTAAGGACCGGTAAGAGCTGGTAGGGCAGCTGTAATTCTGGCCAGATCCTAGGAGTTGTACTTGGTTTGTGACCAGCAGCCTCCTTATTTGGCTTGGGATAAGGAGCCACCTCCAGAACCTCCTTCTTAATCCTCCTGTGACCCAGGGTTGTAGGACAACTCTAATGAGACATAGTTGTTCTCGCTGCTTTGGCATCTGCTACTGTAGCTGAACTGGCTCTCCTAGTTGCAGTCCAAGCCACCCCCACCTCCTGGGGAGCTGTAGGAGCTGGAGTAAGAGGAGTAGTCGCCTTGTCCATGGTTATAGCCTTTCTGCTCCCACGGCAATTTTCTTACCTTGAAAAACAAATCTGTAGAAGGATGACGTAAATATGCAGGCTGTGTCAATACACTTTAGCATAAAGTGGCAGAAATAGGGACTGAATAACCTGTGACAAATTCGATTGGTGTTTAAAGTGAGACAGCATAGACCCAGAAGAAGAGTTGTGAATTACTTCTGAGGGGTCTGTACTACCTGATTTGCTTCATTTAAAAAGTTAAATTTAAGTAGTTTATGGAAGATTCCCTGGAGGGTATTGTTCCTGAATTGAGCGCATCCAATACAGCTTTGATGAACATGTCAGGTTCTAAAGGAAAAGAGAAACTGCTAGTCAAGAATAAAGGCAATACTTGGTCTTCTGAGAAGAATCCTGTCCACATTGTTCCTGATAGACAAAACTCTTCAGATTTTGCTTGCTGTAGATAAAATATTTTAAAGGAAAGGAGTATGTCAAAGGGGCCACTTTTTAATGTTATCTTTTCTTCTTTTATCCTTTGATAAGCAAGGTTAAGTGGAGGTAAGCATGGGGAGAAGGAATATATGATACCAAGGATGGTGTGAGAAAAAGCTGAAGAAAGAGAGCAAGATAAAGTCTATCCCAGAATAAACGTTTTCCCAAAACACGAGAAAAAAGCTGAAGAGTTCTTGATAAATAAAAGGCAACCAAAAATAAGGTTTAATCAGAAGTGGTAGGATCTGGAATGGTTGAGAAAAACAATGGGGCAATTAAAAGGTGCCTGTAAGATTCTCACCAGTATCATTGGATTAACATAGTTCTTTTTGTATGGCAGGCTGTGCTGTGGTAAGTCTGTCTCTTAGGCATCCGTAGGAGCAAGCTTTCCAGTGGTTTCCATCTACATGCTGAGATTCCCCTGTCTCTAGCTACACCCGCACGTTTTGGAAAACATTTTAATTCTTCATCATTTTTCTTCCTGGAAGATGTTTCTCCTTCAATATGTCTAATTTCCTTAGCAAGCAGTCAGCATTACCAATTTTCTGTTCATTTCCTGAAAGAACATCTATGTAAAGAAATGTGGTGATTGCGTTATTGTCACCAGCTTCAATTACATTGTTCTTTCCATGTTCATTTGTACAATAATGTCTCTGAAATAGACTCTGCCATTCCAGAGACCTTTGTAAGAAATTGATTCCAACAATGTGCAGGAGCCTTCTCTGGTCTCTGACTCCCTGCCTACATCCAATTGGTGATCTCCCACAGGATTTTATCTCTGTCTCTCTCATTCCACACATCATCTCTTGCTGTATTATGTCTCCATGGGCACATTTCTCATCTCACTGGGCTATAGGTTCCTTATGAGACACTTTGCCTCATGCAAACCACCAAATATAGTGCTTTGTACTCTGTATCGGTTAATAATGAGATCAATGCAACAATTAATATATTTTAGTAAGGCAGTATAAAACAGTATTTTAAGACGTGGCTCTGGAGCGAGAGCCTCTGTATTTGAATCTTAGGTTTGTCCTTCATGGGTTGTGTAACCTTGTGCCATTTACCACTCTGACCCGCAGTCTCCTTATCACTAAAGGGAGAATAATGAGTACGTACGTCATAGGGCTATTGGCCAAATTAAAAGGAGATGAAGTATAAAAGGATTCAGAATATTACCTGTCATAGACTATGCGCTCAATAAATGTTAGGTATCTAATACCATACCTTGCTTTTAAGGCAACTTTAATCATATTAGGAACAAAAAATATATAAGCAAATCAAAGAGCTTGGGATTTTTAGAAAAACCGGCCACTGATAAAATGGAATTACCAAGACTTGTACTAAAAATATGGTCTGTAGACAGGTTTATGGAAATATTATGGATTATACATTCACAGAAACCACTAAAAAAAGCAAGAAATTTGTTAGTAGACACAAATAAGGATTATGTATTGGAATGATGAATAAGCTATCTTGATCTGATCATCACACATTAAACACAACTATTGAAAGTCAACTTTGTACTCAGCATATACGTATAATAAATTAACTTTAAGAAAAATACATAAATAAAAAGAAAGCTAGGTAAAAATCTAAAACACATATTTTTAATGTCTCAGGCAGTGAGAAATCAAACAAATTCATGAAATACAAAGATGATAAGAAAATACAAACTCCAGAAGGTAGTGAACTGGGGCCAGCATTTTCCCAGGAGGGATCTACTAAACTCTGGTGGCCTAAGGTGGGTTTTAATGGGCATGTTTATAAGAGGTGGGTGACAAAACAGTATGTGTGGTTGGATGAGACAACCCCCCACACCACTGAAACAGGGGATCCCAAAAGGTGACACTCTTGTGAAAAAATAGAAAAAGACTGCTTCACAAAATGAGACAGGAATGTGCACAGCTCTCTCAGCCTTAGATGAGAAACAGAGAAAAAGAAAAAAAAATCTCCTGATAATTCTTAACCTCAAACCTCTTCTTATTTAGACACATAGCCTAAATCTTATTACTATAGTGACCCTGAAAAACACAAATTCAAAATTTTTGTTTAAAGGGATTCTGGGTTGGTATTGCCCCCATGGTACCTGATAGATGTAAAATAACTCATCTCTGGAGGAACCCATTTTAAACTCAAGTTTCAATGCTTCCTGCAGATAAGGTTCAAAGGAACATGAAATTATGATCAAAATTCACTAAACACACAGATAAACAGTGCACCTTGAACAATAATCAGTAATGTTAAAGTGTACAATCAAATTTGCAAAAATAGTTACTTAATTATTAAATGATAATCTAAATAGTTATGTTTAATGTTTAAATAAAGACTGCTGTTGAAAATGTGATAAAAGAACAAGAGACTTTCAAAATTGACTATTTTGGAAAAGAACAAAATGGAAATTCTGGAAGAGAAAATGAATCATTATTATTAAAATGTGAAACACACGGATGGGTTAAATGGCAAATTAACACAACTTATGATAGAATGAAATTATTGGAAGAGAGATCTGTGAAAATAAAACAGAACACAATAGAGAAATATAAATAATGGATGTTTTAGTGATGTGTAGGATAGAGCAAGAAGATCCAACAAACATCTAATTTTGGTTCCAGAGACATATAATAGAAACATACAGGCAATTTTCAGAACAGTAATACTTTGTTTGGTAAACAGCCCACCAGGCCTAGGTTTACCATATTGAATGACTGGAAATTAGAGTAAGTTGTGCATATCTTTGTGATTACAAGGATAAATCAGTATAGATTGTTGCTGCTCAATAAATATATTTTGTTGTCATGGCTGTTGGTGATGATGATGAGAAAAATAATAAATAAGATTACCTGCTCTCTTTCCACAAGATTCTCTCTATTCAGTCTCACTCTGGACAGAATCATCCCCTCATTCTGGGATAGTAAATGATTTTCCTGTCTGCTACTGTTCTGCCCTTCCATGTTGACAGCAAACACCTTCACCTTGTTCTTTGACTAATCACCTCGTTACTTCAGAATTTGTCTCAGAAAGTGCACCAGGAAGCAATGAGTGATCTGATTTTGGAAAAAGAACACTATGACTTTACTTTTCTGAATATAGTCTAAGTTTTTATGGGGACTTTTTCTTTTTACTCATTTTTGTAAATAGGAGACTGGGAAATGGTTGGAGAAAAGGAAGACATTTTGGATGGCTTATGCTGGCATTATAGTTCATAGACATACTTTATTCCATGAATGTCACAGCCTTTTCCAAGAAAAATGTTCAAGACTTTTACTTCTACCTTTAAACACAACTCCCAGGCTGTATTTGACAGCTGTTTTCCACCTCTCAAGGCTTCTCACAATTTTCTTTGTAACTTGAGTTGATCTGAATAAAAATGTGTTTGGGTTAGAGGATGTTCTAATGACTACCTAGAAAGAATGACAGCTACAGTATCTTCAAGAAAACAGACAGTGGCTGATATAAAAATACTCTTTTGGCCTGAAGACTTAGTGCTTTGTTTCCCTAGATTGGCTTCAAAATGAAAAAAGAAACAAACTTCCCAAAATCCTGCTTCAGTTTCCTAACCACCATGTAACTACATAAGTATCTTAAACTTTTTATGAGTTCAAGTCACCCACCTTTGTAGGAGTAAAATATTTAACCTGGGCACCAAGGATAGACTTGAGGGTAACTGAGAATCCAGAAAAGAAAAAAAAAGACTGTATGCAAAGATAATAAGTGGTTGCAGTTTTCTGGGAAGAGGGTTCAGAGTTTACAAAAGCTTTTTATAAGTAACATGGATGCAAAGAAGATTAAGAATCACTGTCCTAGAAAGTTTACCTCATAAATATCTTGGATTTGAGAAAAGAAAACTATGTACCTGCAAGGAAGGAGCATAAAGGCTCTTTCAACAGTCTCTTATTTAACTTCTTCAGGTGCTTTCCTAGAGACACTTAGTTGGTTAAGTCACATCCATTTCAAAGCCGTTTCTTGATGTATGACTTTTCCCACCCACCTGCTACATTATTCTTGTATCTCTCCCAGCTTTATGAAAGCAGAAAGGCACTTAGAGAATTATCAATACTCCCTGATTATCAGTTAATTGAATATTAGTTCTCAAAGATACTTTAAAGAGCATACTCATTATACACAGGAGGCCCAGCACAATTCAGTGGTGTCACAAAGCACGAGTGAATAGAAGTTCCATGCCTGAGCAGTATTGTCCTATTTCACCATATAGAGAAATGACAGTATTTTCTTCATTTGGCCTATCTCCAAAGTCTATTATATTTGCAAAATCTGGCATGGGAAACATAAAATTAAGACATTTTATGTGGTATTATATTGATGATGATTTAAAGTCTTTTGTCCACATAGACAGAATGATAATATTTATTAACGAGAATTTTTTAGTTATGGTTGGTGAACATACATGGACACCACAAACTAACTCAACTTTGATGATTTAAGGTTGTACATTTAGCAAGCAGCCTGACTGAAAAATTAAGTGTATTTATTTTTTCTTTTCTTTTTGGGGAATGAAATCATTTCTTTCTCTCCCCATTTTCTCAGCAGGTGGCACCAAGCACATCTATGGAAGGGGTTGAAAACCATACCTCTGTGGCCATGTTTATTCTCCTGGGACTTTCAGATGAGAAAGAGCTGCAGCTCATCCTCTTTCCAGTCTTCCTGGGCATCTACCTTGTGACCCTGATCTGGAACCTGGGTCTTATCATTCTCGTCAGGATTAACTCTAACCTGCACACACCCATGTACCTTTTTCTCAGTTCACTGTCATTTATAGACATCTGCTTTTCTTCTTCCATCAGCCCAAGGATGCTCTCAGACTTCTTATGCGATGAGAAAACAATTTCCTTCATGGCCTGTGCCACTCAGTATTTTGTCGTTGCCTGGATGGGTCTGGCTGAGTGCTGCCTCTTGGCCACCATGGCCTATGACAGATATGTTGCGATCGGTAGCCCTCTGCAGTACTCAGCTATCATGGTCCCTGGCCGCTGTTGGAAGATGATTGCTGTGGCCTATGGTGGTGGTTTTCTCAGCAGCTTAGTTCAAACAGTCCCTTGCTTTCATCTGTCCTACTGTGGGCCAAATATCATTCAACATTTCTTCTGTGACATACCTCAGATTATTTCTCTGTCTTGCTCCAATCCCTTCATGTGCCAAATGATGGTTTTTCTGGTAGCTATTTTTGTGGGGTTGGGATCTTTGCTTGTTATCCTCTTATCCTATGGTTTCATTGCAGCTTCCATCCTGAAAATATCCTCACTTAAAGGAACTGCCAAGGCCTTGAACACCTGTGCCTCCCACCTGGCTGCCGTGATACTGTACTATGGCACAGCCCTCTCTGTGTACATGCATCCTGGCTCTGACCACTCCATGAGGCACAAGGTGCTGTCTGTTTTCTATCCTATATTTGTTCCCATGTTAAACCCTCTGATCTACAGTCTGAGGAACAAGGACATCAAAGAGGTGCTCAGGACGGTGACAAAGAGGTGGTGCATTTACCTCAGTAAGAATAACATTTGGGCACATATTCTTATTGCTATAAGGAAGACAGAAGTAAGACTATGGAAGTGACCGTTTACAGAACACAGGAACAGCTAGGTAGAGAAAAGTGAATCTGGCTTCCTTGATTCTTGGTGTCATTGTGTTTAGTTGTCCCCACCAAGTGATCTGTCTCAGGCAGTGTCACTGACATTAAATACCATTTAGAAAGCCAGTTTTTGTGATTAGAACTGTGAGGAAAATGAAGTCGTTTGGTCAGGCCCCCCTTGCCTCAGGTCTGGCTGGGTATAATACAGCACATCCTTTGCAAGCAAGTCGTGTGGGAGTAGAGTTAGCGTGCATGCGCACCCGTCTACCTTTTTGCTGGTTGCTATTTTTGTGTGCTCTTGGGTGTGTGAGGCAGCGGCTCTGAACTGCTGGTCAGCAGAGCTCACATCTAAAAATAAAGCCTATTGTTTCTTCACCCACAGCTCCCAGGACCCTCGCCTGTTACCTAGCTGGTAGACCTGCATGTGAAGGGTTTGTGACCCAGTCCGGAGGCTGGGCTCCAAGGGTCTCTGAGAACCCAGGCAGATTGGGCCATAAAGGTGATTGTATTTTTGAAATCAGACATGCCAATAGATACTATATGTAGAGAAATGACAAAAACCCGGGACACTGCACAATCTATTCTTTTCTTCACCAATTTTTAGTTTCTATTTTACTGTTGAGCATCTATTTGTATTCCAATAAAAATAAAACCAAAGATTGCATAAAATTAAATGTATAATTATTTAACATAATTTTTTAAATTTATTTTTTGAATTTAAACATCACTGATTTTACAAATTAATTGGGTACAGAATTTACTGTCAGTATTTGTGTACAGGATGTGATGAGCAAATCAATTTTATCAGCATGTTCACTATTACGATCAGAATTATTCTTTGTTTCCCTACCCGATTATTCCCTAACCCCCCTCTATTAACTATAGGTCTGTTCATTCCTTCTGAAAGTTCAATGTTTTATTATGGTTTCTCTCTCTCTCTCTTTCTCTCTCTCTCTCTGTCTCTCTGTCTCTCCCCCTCCCTCCCTCCCTCCCTCTCTCTATCTCATAATTTTCCTTTTTATTTTTCATTATTATTCATTATTGCAAATTGTGATTTTTCTTTATGCCCTATACACAAACTATCACACCCCAAACACCCTCCCTCCCTCCTCACCATCTCCAGTATCCTTAGGTTTGTTCTCTCTTTCTGAAAGTT
Organism: Cynocephalus volans; assembly: GCF_027409185.1. Lineage (NCBI taxonomy): Eukaryota > Metazoa > Chordata > Mammalia > Dermoptera > Cynocephalidae > Cynocephalus > Cynocephalus volans. The sequence goes on from NC_084463.1 coordinate 154,917,340, forward strand.
CAACATATTGTTGTGGTCTTTTCTTTCTCTTTTTCTTTCTTCCTTCCTTCCTTCCTTCCTTCCTTCCTTCCTTCCTTCCTTCCTTCCTTCCTTCCTTCCTTCCTTCCTTCCTTCCTTTCTTTCTTTCTTTCTTTCTTTCTTTCCCTCTTTCTTAGCTCCAACTTAGAGTGAGGACACGTCATATTTCTGTTTCTGTGCCTGGATTATTTCATTAAAAATAATTTTCTCCAAGCTTATACATATTGCTATGAATGGCAGAATTTCATTCTTCTTTATAGTTGAGTAGGATTCCATTCTGCATACATATTGCATTTTCTTTATCCAGTCATCCATCGGTGGTTGGTTCTACATCTTGGCCATTGTAAATAGAGCTTCAGTGAACATGGGAGTGCAGGTTTCCCTTCAACATTATTATTTCCACTTACTTGTGTATACACTCAGTAGTGGGATTGCTGAATCATGTGGTAGTTCTATCTGTAGTTGTTTCAGAAACATCTACAATGTTTTCCATAATAGCTGTACTAATTTACAGTCCCACCAACAGCATATAAGAGTTCCCTTTTCTCCACATCTTCCCGGCATTTGTTATTCTCAGTCATTTTGATAATACCCAGTCTAGCTGGGGTGAGATGATATCTCAATGTGGTTTTAATTTGCATTTCCTTGATGATTAATTTTGTTGAATATTTTTTTCACATACCTGTTGGCCATTTGTATACCTTCCTTTGAAAAATGTCTATTCAGCTCCTTTGTCCATTTTTTAATTGGATTATTTGTTTTTCTACTGTGAAGTTTTTGAGTTCCTTGTATATTCTGGATATTAATCCCTTGTGGGATGTATAGTTTGCAAATATTTTCTCCCATTCTGTAGTGTCTTTTCACTATGTTGATTGTTTCCTTTGCTGTGCAGCAGATATTTAATCTGATATAATCCTATTTTTTTAAATTTTCATTTTGTTGCTTGTGCTTTTGTGGTCTTTTTCATAAGGTCTTTGCCCACTCCTACATCCTGAAGTGTCTCCCCTATGTTTTCTTTATGAGTTTTATAGTTTCAGATCTTATACTTAAGTCTTTAATCCATTTTGAGTTGATTTTGGTATGTGGCAAGAGGTATGGATCTCATTGCATTCTTCTTCATGTAGATAACCAGAGTTGAAAGATCTCTAAAATGGGAACTACAAAACACTACTGAGAAAAATTAAATAGGACAACAAAAGATGGAAAGACATTCCTTGTTTATGCACTGGAAGAATTAACGTGAGACTGTCCATACTACCCAAAGCAATCTACAGATTCGATGTAATCCGCATCAAAATACCAATGGCATTCTTCACAGAAATAGAAAAAAAAATGTTCCTAAAATTTACTTGGAACCACAAAAGACCCAGAATAGCTAAAGCAATCCTGAGCAAAAAAAATAAATAAAACTGGAGGCATTTCACTACCTTACTTCCAACTATACTACAAAGTTACTACAGAATGGTACTAGTAGAAAAACAGACACATGAAATAATGAAACAGAATAGACATCAGAGAAATCAACCCAGGAACTTACAGACAACTGATCTTCAACAAAGGCACCAAGAACATCCATTGGGAAAAGGACAGCCTCTTCAGTAAAGGTACTGAGAAAACTGAATATTAAAAATAATTTTTAAAAGAACATTTTATAGCAATGGTCTCTAAAAGAAACACAGAAAGAGAGTGAGTATGAGAGAACAAGAGAAAAAACAGAAGAAAAGAGGAGGGAAACGAGAGAGAAAGAACAAGAGAGTGAGAGTGTGAAGAGGGCAGTATTTGTCTGTGCTTACCCCCAAAACCCTTGTTCCTTCCACTCTACCCTTGAGCCTGTAGAAGGAAGTAATTTGTAAAAAAGGAATTGGAGGAAAGAATGGTAGAAGGAAGGAGGCACCTTAAGATCAAGGGATGTGCATGTTCCTTGAGGAGAGAAAGAAGTCACAGTCAGCAATTTCTGGGCACAGGTGGGTCTGGAGCATACTCTATGGTCTATTCCTTGAGGCCATGCAAGACCTCAGAAATGATGGCTTCCTGTGTGTCTAGGGAGGCAGGACCCGAGTACCAGAGACCTGACCCTCAGTACCATAGAAAATCCAACACAACAGAAGAGGTCAACAAAATTAAATGTTAGTTTTTGGAAAAGATAAACAATATTGAGAAGTCCTTAAATAGACTATTTCATAAAAAAGAAGACTAAAATAAATACAATCAGAAATGAAAGAGAAGACATTATAACTGATAACACAGAAATATGAGTATCTTAAGAGACTACTATAAATGATTATATGCTAATAAATTGGACAACCTCACAGAAATGGATAGATTCCTAGAATTACATAAATTCCTACCAAGACTTAGTCACAAAGAAACTAGAAATATAGAGGAGAGTAAAAAGATGAAATCAGTAATTAAATGTCTCCCACCAAAAAAAGAAAAAGAAAGAAAAAACCTCAGGATTGGATGGCTTCCTGGCTGAATTCTATCAAACTTTTAAAGAAGAAGGAATAGCAGCCAGAGAGGCCCAAGATCTTCAGAAAGTACACGCCTTGCAGTGCCAGTGCATGACCAAGAAGGTAGGCCTCGCTGCCACCACCTGACTCCATCCCCAGCCCTGCCAAGTGCACACTGATCAGAAAGGAGACCAGCCTGAGAGGCCCAAGATCCTCGGAGACTATGCACCCTGCGGTGCCGGCACACGACCCAGCATGTAGGCCTCATTTCCACCACCCAACTCCATCCCCAGCCCAACCAAGTGTGTGCAGATCAGAGAGGCCCCCAGCTGGAGAAGCCCAAGATCTATGGAGACCACATGCCCTGTGGTGGCGGTGTGCAACCCTGGAGGTACGCCTCATCACCGCCGCCTGACTCCATCCCCAGCCCCGCTGAGTGTGCACAGATCAGAGAGGTGCCCAGCAGAAGAAGCCCAAGATCTGCGGAGAACACATGCCCTGTGCTACCAGAGAGTAACCCAGCAGGTAGACCTTGAGACCACCGCCCGACTCCATCCCCAGCCCAGCCAAGTGTGTGCTGACCAGAGAGGCGGCTCCCCTGAGAGGCCCAAGATCCAAGGCAACCATGCACCCAAAGCACTAGTGGGCAACCAAGCAGACACTGAGGCAGCCATACCAAATTGGCAGTCCCAGCAGCATCCTACCCAGACAATAGTGTAAAACCAGTGGACCGTGAAATCCCCTGCCACAATGACTAAACATCAAAGGAAAGATACCAGAAATATGAAAAATCAAGAAAGTATACCACCAAAGAGTAATAAGTCTCAAGCTCCAGAGCCTATAGAACAAGAAGCCCTTGAAATGTCTGACAAGGAATTTTCAGTAATAATTCTAAGGAAACTAAATGAGATAAAAGAAAACTCAGCTAGACAACACAATGAAATGAGGTAAAGTATACAGGACCTAAAAGAAGAAAAGTACAAGGAAATCAATGCTCTGAAAAAGAATGTAGCTGAAGAATTCATTCAACAAAATAAAAACACAACAGAGAGTTTAACCAGCAGGCTTGCAGAAGCAGAAGAGAGAACTTCTGACCTTGAAGATGGGCTGTTTGAAATAATACAGGTAGACAACAAAAAAGAACAAAGAATTAAAAACATTGAAGAAAATCTAAGAGGGATATCAGAAAACCTTAAGCACTCAAATATCAAAGTCATGGGTACTCCAGAAGGGGAGGAAAAAGGAGATTGCATTGAAAACATATTCAACAAAATAGTGCCAGAAAACTTCCCAGGTATAGGAAAAGACACGTATCTTCAGATTCAGGAAGCTCGTAGATCCCTAAACGTATTCAACTCAAAAAGTCTTTTCCAAGACATGTTATAGTCAAATTGGCAAAACTCAAAGACAAAGAGAGAATCTTAAAAGCTGCAAGAGAGAAGTGTCAAATCACCTATAAGGGAGCCCCAATCAGGCTAACATCAGACTTTTCATCACAAACCCTAAAAGCCAGAAAGGAATGGGATGATATATACAAAATACTAAAAGACAGAGATTGCCAGCCAAGAATACTCTACCCCATAAGGGTATCCTTCCGAAATGAAGGGCAAATAGTATATTTCTCAGACAGACAAAAACTGTGGGAGTTCACTACTACATGACCACCCTTACGAGAAATTCTCAAGGGAGTACTGGGTTTGGTACCTGAAAAATAACTACCACTGCCATAAAAACTCAGGAAAAAGCAAAACCCACTAGTAAAAAAACAATGCCTACAATGAAGAGAAAAAAAAGTTTATGTACAACCCAAGGAACCAACAAATACAGAAAACAAGCAGTAAATCAGAAAGAAAGGAACAAAAGAAGCTTAAGACATCCAAACTAAAATCAAAAACATGCTAGGAGCAAATCAACACTATTCGATAACAACTCTTAACATAAAAGGATTAAATTCCCCAATCAAAAGACACAGACTGGCTGACTGGATTAAAAAGGAGGACCCAACTATATGCTGCCTTCGAGAGACCCACCTCACCTATAAAGATTCACATAGACTAACAGTGAAAGGATGGAAAAAGATTTACCACGCAAACAGAAATGAAAAACGAGCTGGAGTAGCTATTCTTATATCGGATAAAATAGACTTTAAACCAAAAACCATAAAAAGAGATAAAGAGGGCGACTACATAATGATAAAAGGATTGATCCATCAAGAAGACATAACAATCATAAATATATATGCACCCAATGTTGCAGCAGCCAGATTTCTAAAGCAAACACTATTAGACTTAAAGAAGGAAATAGACACTGATACCATAATAGCAGGGGACCTGAACACTCACTGTCAATATTGGACAGATCATCTAGGCAAAGAATCAGCAGAGAAACACAAGATCTAAACAATGCTCCAGACCGATTGGACTTGGCTGATATCGACAGGACATTCCATCCAACAACCTGAGAATATTCATTCTTCTCATCAGCACAGGTATCATTCTCCAGGACAGATCACATGTTAGGTAACAAATCAAGTCTCAACAAATTTAAAAAAATTGGACTTATCCCATGTATTTTCTCAGACCACAATGGATTAAAGTTAGAAATCAATAACAAATGAAATTCTGGAAACTATACAAACACATGGAAATTAAACAGCATTCTACTTAATGACATATGGGCCCAAGAGCAAATCAAACAGGAAATTAAAAAATTTATTGAAACTAATAAAAACAATGATACATGATACCAAAACATATAGGGTACTGCAAAAGCAGTACTAAGGGGGAAATTTATGACATTAAATGCTTACTTCAGAAGAATGGAAAGATGGCAAGTAAACAACCTAATACTTCACCTTAAAGAACTAGAACAACAAAAACAATCCAAACCCAAAGTTAGCAGGCAGAAAGAAATCATTAAGATCAGAGCAGAACTTAATGAAATTGAAACCCAAAAAACAATACAAAAGATCAATGAATCAAAGAGTTGGTTTTTTGAAAAGATAAATAAAATTGACAAACCATTAGCACAGCTAACTAAGAAAAGAAGAGAGAAAACGCAAATAACAAAAATTAGAAATGAAAAGGTGATGTTACAACTGATATGCCTGAAATACAAGAAATCATTCGAGACGACTATAAACAACTATATGCCAACAAAGTTGAAAATCTGGAGGAAATGGATAAATTTCTGGACACACACAAGCTACAAAAACTGAGCCAAGAAGACATAGAAAATCTGAACAGACCAATAACAAAAAAAGAGATTGAAGCTGTTATCAGAAGGCTCCCAACAAAGGAAAGCCCAGGACCAGATGGATTCACAACAGAATTCTACCTAACATTCAAAGAGGAATTGGCACCAATTCTCTACAAACTATTCCAAACGATTGAAACGGAGGCAATTCTCCCAAACTCATTCTATGAAGCAAACATCACCCTGATACCAAAACCAGGTAAAGATACAACTAAAACAGAAAACTACAGGCCAATATCCTTGATGAATATAGATGCAAAAATCCTCAATAAAATACTAGCTAACAGAATACAGCAACACATATGCAAAATTATACACCATGATCAAGTGGGATTCATCCCAGGGATGCAAGGTTGGTTCAACATACACAAATCAATAAATGTGATACACCATATCTATGAAATCAAACACAAGGACAATATGATCATCTCTATAGATGCTGAAAAAGCATTTGATAAAATTCAACACTCATTCATGATAAAGACTCTCTATAAGTTAGGTATACATGGAAAGTATCTCAACATAATTAGAGCCCTATATGATAAACCCACTGCCAATATCATCTTGAATGGGGAAAAGCTGAAAGCTTTTCCTTTAAGAACAGGAACTAGACAAGGATGTCCACTCTCATCACTTCTATTCAACATAGTGTTGGAAGTACTATCCAGAGCAATCAGAGAAGAGAAGAAAATAAAGGGCATACAGATTGGAAAAGATGAAGTCATAATGTCCCTCTTTGCAGATGACATGATCATATATATCAAGCAGCCTAAAGCCTCTATGAAAAACCTCTTGGAGTTGACAAATGATTTCAGAAAAGTAGCAGGATACAAAATCAACACACAAAAATCAGTAGCATTTCTATTCTCCAATAGTGAACATGCAGAAAGAGAAATCAAGAAAGCTTGCTCGTTTACAATAGCCACCAAAAAAAATAAAATACTTAGGAATTGAGTTAACCAAGGAGGTGAAAAATCTCTATAATGAGAATTACAAAACACTGGTGAGAGAAATTAAAAAGGGTACAAGAAAATGGAAAGGTATCCCATGCTCTTGTATTGGAAGAATCAACATTGTGAAAATGTCCATACTATCCAAAGTGATCTGCAAATTCAATGCAATCCCCATCAAAATTCCAATGATATTTTGCTCAGAAATGGAAAAAACTATCCAGACATTTATATGAAATAACAAAAGACCACGCATAGCCAAAGCAATCCTGAGGAAAATAAATAAAGCTGGAGGCATAACACTGCCTGATTTTAATCAATACTACAAAGCTGTAATAACCAAAACAGCATGGTACTGGCATAAAAACAGACACGATGATCAGTGGAATAGAATAGAGAATCCGGAAATCAACCCACACAGCTCCAGCTATCTGATCTTTGACAAAGGCATCAACATATACATTGGGGAAGAGACTGCCTCTTCAGCAAGTGGTGCTGGGATAACTGGATATCCATCTGCAGGAGAATCAAACTAGACCCGTACTTCTCACCATATACCAAAATCAACTCAAAATGGATTAAAGAATTAAATATACACCCTGAAACATTATTAAAACTTCTCATAGAAAACGTAGGAGAAACACTTCAGGAAGTAGGACTGGGCACAGACTTCAGGAATATGACCCCAAAAGTATGGACAACCAAAGGAAAAATAAACAAATGGGACTATGTCAAACTAAAAAGCTTCTGCACAGCAAAAGAAACCATTAACAGAGTTGAAAGACAACCAACAGAGTGGGAGATAATATTTGCAAAATATACATCGGACAAAGGATTAATATCCAGAATATACAAGGAACTGAAACAACTTTACAACAAAAAAACAAGTAACCCAATTAAAAAATGGGCAAAAGAGCTAAGTAGGCATTTCTCAAAGGAAGATATAAGAATGGCTAACAGACACAGGAAAAAATGGTCAACATCACTTGGCATTCAGGAAATGCAAATCATAACCACACTGAGATACCATCTCACCCCAGTTAGGATGGCTAAAATCCAAAAGACTGTGAATGATAAATGCTGGCGAGGTTGTGGAGAAAAACAAACTCTCATACATTGTTGGTGGGACTGCAAAATAGTGTAGCCTCTACAGAAAATGTTATGAAGGTCCCTCAAACAATTGCAGATAGATCTACCATGTGACCCAGCTATCCCACTGCTGGGAATATACCCAGAGGAATGGAAATCATCAAGTCAAAGATATACCTGTTCCCCAATGTTCATTGCAGCACTCTTTACGATAGCTAAGAGTTGGAACCAGCCCAAATGCCCATCATCCAATGAGTGGATATGGAAAATGTGGTATATCTACACAATGGAATACTACTCGGCTATAAAAAAGAATGAAATACTGCCTTTTGTGACAACATGGATGGACCTAGAGAGAATTATATTAAGCGAAACAAGTCAGGCTCAGAAAGAGAAATATCACATGTTCTCACTTATTTGTGGGAGCTAAAAAATAAATAAATAAACGCACAAATAACCAGAGGGGGAGGGAAGAAAACCCAACAATTACAATTCCTTGAAGTTGATAAGACAAGCAAACAGAAAGGAGATTGTTGGGAGGGAGTGGGGAGAGGGAGGAGGGAGGGAGATTTTGGTAATGGGCTACAATAATCAACCACATTGCATATTGACAAAATAAAAATAAGTAAAGAAAGAAGAAGGAATACCATTTTTTCTCAAACTATTCCAAAAAATTGAAGAGAGAATGCACTCAAACTCATTTTTTAACACAAGATCACCCTTGATACTAAAGAAACAAAGACACAGGAAAAGAAAACTACAGGCCATTATCAGTGATGAACATAGATGCAAAATTCCTCAATGAAATTCTAACAAACCATATTCAGCAGTACACTAAAAAGAAAATTCACCATGATCAAGTAGGATTTATTACTGGGATGTGATTTTACTTCAACATACACAGATCAATAAATGTGATATACCACATTAACAAAATGAAAGACAAAAAACACAAGATCATGCAGAAAAAGTATTTGACAAAATTCAACATCTTTTCATGATAAAAACTTTCAACACATTAGGCATGGAAGGAACATACCTCAACACAACAAAGGCCATGTATGACAAGCCCACAGCTAATATTATATTCAGTGGTGAAAAGCTGAAGGCATTTCCTCTAAGATAAGGAAGCAGAAAAAGATGCCCACCCTCACCACTTGTGTTCAACATAGCACTGGAATTCTTAGGCAAAGATATTAGGCAAAAGAAGGAAATAAAAGGCACCCAAATAGGAAAAGATAAAGTGATTGCTGGCCACATGATATTATATACAAAAAAATCCCAAAGACTCCACCATAAACAGTTAAAACTGATAAACAAACAGAAAAATTTCAACATAAAAATCAACTTACAAAAATCAGTAGAGGTTCTATGCATTAACAATGAACTGTCGGAAAAAGAAATTAAGAAGACAATTCCATTTACAATAGCACAAAAAATAAAATACTTAGGGGTAAATTTAACAAAAGAAGTGAAAGATCTGTATACCAAAAACTACAAAACATTAATAAAAGAAATTAAGAAGGACACAAATAACTGGAAAGATATCCCATGTTCATGAATTGTAAAAATTAGTTTTGTTAAAATGTGCATACTACAGAGTTAATGTGATCCATAAAAATATACCAATGTTATTCTTCACAGAAATAGGAAAAACAATTCTAAGACTGGTATAAAAACACAAGAGTCCCCAAATAGCCATACAACCTTACCAAAAGGGACAAAGCTGGAGGCATCACACTTTCAGATTTCATTATATATTATAGGACTCTAATGTAAAATTGAGTTAATAATAACATCATCATTGGTTCATGATTTCAATAGAGGTATCACACTAATGTAATGGACTAATAATAGGAGAAACTGCTACAGGGTATGGTAATATGGGAGCTATCTGTACTGTCTGATCAATTTCTTTGTAAACCTAAAAGTTCTCTAAAAATAAACTCTATTACTGGGAAAAAAAGATATTATTACAAAGCTATAGTAACCACAATAGCATGGTATCGGGCATAAAAACAGACACATTGACAAATAGGATAGACATCCCAGAAATAAACCCACACATCTGTGGTCAATTGTTTTTGGCAAAGGTGCCAAGAGACATGCATTGGGGAAAGGGCAGTCTCTTCAATAAATGGTATGTGGATATCCAGCCTTCACAACTGAGTATTCACACACAGAAAAATGAAAATGGACTCATCCCATTCCCTATATAAGAATCAATTCAAAATGATTTAACAGTTAAATATAAGACCTGAAACTATAAAACTAGTAGAAGAAAACAGGGGAAAAATTTCATGACATTGCTCTGGTCATATTTCATATTTGGAGACTTTTTTGGATATGACCACAAAAGCACAAGCAGCAAAAGCAGAAACATACAAATGAGATTGCATCAAACTAAAATGTTCCTGCATTGCAAAGGAAACAGCAAAGTGAAGAGACAATCCATGGACTGAGAAAAAATAATTTCAAACGATATACATCGGATAAGGGACTAGTATTCAAAATATAAAAGGAACTCAAACTATTCAATAACAAGAAAACAAAAAACCCTATTAAAAATGGGCAGAGAACTTGAATAGACATTTTTCAAAAGAAGACATACAAATGGCGAACATATATATGAAAATTGCTTAACATTTCTAATTATAGAAATACAAATTACAACCATGGGATATCACCTCACACTTGTTAAACTGGCTACTATCAAAAAGATAAAAGATGACCAATGATGGTGGAGAAAAGGGAATGCTTAAACACCTTGATGGTATTTTAAATTAGTACAGCTATGATGGAAAATAGTACAGAGATTACTCAAAAAAAATAAAAGTAGATTTACTATATGATCTAGCAATGCCACTACAGGGCATAAATCCAAAGAAAATGAAATCAGCATGCCAAAGGGATATTTGCACTTCCATGTTCATTGCAGCATTATCTACAATAGCCAAGATATGGAATCAACCTAAGTGTCCATTAACAGATAAATGAATTTTTAAAATGTGACATATATCCACAACAGAACACTATTCAGCCATTTTAAAACAAAGAAAATTCTGCCATTTGCAATGACACAAATGAAACCAGAGGACATTATGTTAAGTGAAATAAGCCAGGCACAATATGACCTCATTTATATGTGGAATCTGAAAAAGTCAAAGTTATAGAAGTAGAGAGTAGAGTGAGGTTTACCAGAGGCAGGGTTACAGGGGATGGTGAATGGGGAAAGGGAAGATATTAGTCAGTGGGTTCAAATAAAATAAATAATAAATAGGAGGAATAAGCTTTGATGCTCTATTGCACAGCAGGGTGACTATATTTAATATTAATGTATTATAAATTTCAAAATAAAAAAGAGGACTTTAAACAATCTTAGCACAGAGACATAATAAATATTTGAGATGATGGATATGCTGATTACTCTTACTTGATATTTCCATTGTATTCACATCTGTCAAAATACCATTTTGTACCCCATAAATATGTTTGCAATTAAAAATAAACTATTGGGTGGGGGACACAGTGTATAATCACAATTTGTGGTAATGGGCATGCTGCCAGTACGGATCTGGCCATTACATCTTAGGCACAAGTGGTGACAACTTGCTTTGCACTCCATGAATATTCATAACCAATATAAATAAATAAATATAAGTAAATAAAATTTTAAAAATAAAATAAAATAAAGATAAACTAAATTAGGCTGAGGCCTCATTGGAGTGACAGACAGCCACACAGGACCCCAGCAAGTGGGACCCACTGCTAAGAGCCCAACCCAGCGCCCACTGAGGCCCTGCCAGAGTGACAAGCAGCCACACAGGACCTGGGCAATCAGCCCCACCCCCAAGAGCCTGATTAACTATGCCAGGACCCTGACAGAGAAACAGGCAGCCATGCCATCAGCAACACTCCCTGCCACTGGTACAGACACCAGTGTGGAATGAGTGGGCCATGACAGCCACCACCACAACAACTGCCACCACAAGGATGGCTCACTGCCTCACCAGCAGCCATCGCTACCTCACAGGTGACCTGCTGACCACTCATCAGCATAGACAGAAGGAGTGTCACCAGCAGAGCCCAGAGAAAGAGGAAAAAAGAAAGAGAAAACCCACCCGGAGTCACCCATTCAAATTGAGGATCACTAGTATACTCCTGTGCACCTATCAAGGTTAGGGGAGTTAGCCAGGGTGCCAACAGTCCCACCCAGGAACACCCACCATAACCTAAGAATGACAAGAACCCAAGATGCTACACCCCAAAATTTGAGAGCTTGCTCACAGCCTGACAAACCAACATATTGTCACCAAGCTCAGCAAAGAAATACTAAGTGTCCTAGGGACTAGGTCGCAAAGGCACTCTGACACAGCTCCAGCCCTGAATTCAGCTGAAGTACCTACACATAGATTATACAACCGCATCTACCTGGAACCAATACTAAAATACCCCATTCGACCATCATCATAAAACACATTTAAAAGAGGAATTCCCTCTCTGCAAATACCACTCAAGAGTACTATAAAAAGCAACTGCTTTATCAGATGACTAAACTGTATGATATGTAGAGATACTAGAAATATGAAAAAAAAATATGACATCACCAAAAGAATAAAATAATTCTCAAATATCAGATCCTATAGAACAGGAAGTCCCTGAAATGACAGAAAAGGAACTTAGAGCAACAATCCTAAAGAAATTCAATGAGATACAAGAAGACTTGGTTAAACAACACAACGAAATGAGAAAAAGTATCCAGGACCTGAAGGAGGAAATGAACAAAGAAATTTATGTCCTAAAAAAGAATGTAGCAGAGCTTGTGGAGCAGAAGGATTCATTCAACAAAATAAAAAAATACAACAGAGAGCTTAAGAGCAGGTTAGAACAAGCAGAAGAGAGAATTTCTGATCTTGAAGATGGCCTTTTCAAAATAACCCAGGTGGGCCGGCCTGTGGCTCACTCGGGAGAGTGCGGTGCTGATAACACCAAGGCCCCGGGTTCGGATCCCATATACGGATGGCCGGTTCGCTCACTGGCTGAGTGTGGTGCTGACAAAATAACCCAGGTGGACCAAAAAAGAAAAAGAAAAAAGAATTTTGAAAATTGAAGAAAATGTGAGAGATAGCAGATAACCTTAACTGCACAAATATCTGAATCATGTTGGAAAGATCTTCATATCAGAATACATAAACTATATCTACTATTAACAAATAGAAGTCATGATGTAAACCACACACTCTAAGTGATTTTTAATCTTTTTTCAAAATAAATATGTATATATTTAAGAAATATGACATGATGTTATGAAGATACATATATGTAGTATATGGTTACTAGAGTTAAGCCAGTTAACAAATCCATCATCTTACCTAGTTAACTGTTTCTTCACCATGTGGCAAGAATGGCTATATCTTTTCTTTTTTTTTTTTTAGATTTTATTGTTTTATTTATTTATTTATTTATTTATTTATTTATTTATTTACCTACACATAATGATCATTCATACTCATATTAATGGGGCACAGTGTGATGTTTCATACAGGTATACATTGTGTAATGATCAAATGATCATAATTAGCATGTCTGTCACCTAAATATTTATTATTTCTGTGTTGAGAATATTCAAAATCTTCCCTTGTAGCTATTTGAAATATACAATATGTTATTGTTAACTATAGCCATCCTACCATGCAATAGATTACCAGAATGTACTTATAAGTGCACTCATTGACCAACGTCCCGCAATCTCCCTTTCTCACCTGTTCACCCCAGTCTCTAGCCACTATCATTCTACTTTCAACTTCTCTGAGATATTTTTTTCTAATTTTAATTAACGCATTGTGATTTTTCATACTTATGGAGTACAATCTAATGTTTTAGATTCAACATATGAGTGAAATCATGCAGTATTTGTCTTTCTGTGTCTGGCTTATCTCAGTGAACATAATGTCTTCCAAGTTCATCCATGTTGTCACAAATGACAAGGTTTCATCTTTTTTATGGCTGAATCATATTTCATTGTTTACATATACCATATTTTTAAAATATCTTTATGCAAACTTTTATTTATATGTATTTATGGAGTACAGAGAAAGGATCATAAGAAATATAAAACAACCACAGAAAAATTAACAAAATGGCAGGAGTAAGGCCATACCTCTCAATGACAAACCTGAATGCGAATGGACTAAATTCCCCACTTTAAAATATAGACTGATTAAATGGATTATTAAACTAGACCGAACTACATGCTGCCTGCAAGAAACTCACTTCACCAATAAAGACACACATATACTAATAGTGAATGGATAGAAAAAGATATTTCAGGCAAATGGAAACCAAAAACAAGCCGGAGTTGCTTATATCAGATTAAATAGACTTCAAACCAAAAACTATAAAAAGAGACAAAGAAGGACATTATATAATGATAAAAGTATCAATGCAGCAAGAGATATAACATTTATAAATATATATGTACCCAACATTGGAGCACCCAGATATATAAGGCAACTGTTATTGGATCTAAGGAATGCAATAGACCCCAACACGGAAATAGTTGGGGATTTTAACATGCCACTCTCATCATCTAGAAAAAGAGCCAGCAGAGAAATATTAAATTTAAACAACACCTTAGACCAAATGGATGTGACAGACATATGCAGAACATTTCATCCAACAATGACAGAATATACCCTCTTCTCAACAGCACGCAGATCATTCTCCAGGAGAGACCACACATTAGGTCACAAATTAAGACTCAACAAATGTTAAAAGATTGATATCATATCAAGTATATTTTCAGACCACAATGGAATAAAATATAAGTTAACAACAAACAAAACTTTGGAAATTGCAAATTCATGGAAATTAAACAACATGCTCCTGAACAACAAATGGGTCAAAGAAGAAATAAAGCAGGAAATCAAAAAATTCCTTGAAACGAAAGAAATTACGAGTACAACTTACTAAAGCCTTTGAGATACTGCAAAAGCAGTACTAAAAGGGAAGTTTATTGCAATAAGAGCCTACATCAAAAGAATAGAAAGACTTCAAATTCACAACCTCAAGATAAATCTCAAAGAACCAGAGACACGTTTTGGTTTTTATGCATTCATACTTTGATGGGCATGTAGATTGACTGCATATCTTGAATATTGTTGCAATAAACGTGGTTGTGCAGATATCTCTTTGACATACTGATTTTCTTTCTTTTGGATATGTACCCATTACTGGGATTGCTGAATCATATGGTAGTTCTATTTTCAATTTCATAAGTATTCTTAATACTGTTTTCCGTAATGACTGTACTAATTTACACTCCTACCAACAGCATGTAAGAGTTCTCCTTTCTCCACATCCTCTCCAGCATTTATTATGTTTTGTTTTCTTAATGACAGCCGTTCTAACAGTGGAAAATTGGTATCTCACTGTGGTTTTGATTTGCATTTTTCTGATGGTTAGTGATGCTGAGAATTTCTTCATGTACCTGTTGGCCACTTGTTTGTCTTTTCTTTTTTTTTTTTTTTTTTTTTTTTGGCTGCTGGCTGGTGCAGAGATGTTTATCTTCTTGAGAGAGATGTTTACTCAGGTCTTTTTTCCCATTTTCAGTAGGTTTATTTGTTGTTTCTGCTATAAATTTGTTTGAGATCCTTATCATTTCTGAATATTAACCTCTTTTTTCTATTTAATTTATTTTTTCTTAATTGACTCATGAAAATTGAATATATTTATGCAGTATAATGTGACATTTGGGTACATTTATACAATGTGCCGTGATCATATTGGGGTAATTAGCATATCCAGCACCTCAAACATTTGTCATGTCTTTGTGTTGGAAACAATCAAAATTCTCTTTACTAGCTACTTAAAGTTATACAATAATTTGTTGTTGACGGTAGTCCCCCTTATAGAACTCTAGATCTTATTCATCCCATCTAACTACAATTTTGTGTCCATTAAACAACATCTGTCCATATATCCCTCTCTTTCCTATTCTCCCTGGTCTCTGGTAATTGCCATTCTATTCTCTGCTTTCATGAGATCAACTTTTTTAGCTTCCATGTATAGGGAGAACACGCAGTATTTCTCTTTCTGTGCCAATTTGTTTCACTTAACATAATTTTCTCCAAGCTCATCCATGTTGCTACAAATGCCAGAATCTCATTGTTTATTATGGTTGAGTAGTATTCCATTGTGTACATATATACAGCACATTTTCTTCATCCAGTCATATGCTGATGGACATTTAGGTTGGTTTCATATCTTGGTTATTGTAAAAAGTACCATGATAAACATGGGAGTGCAGGCATCCCTTCAATATGTTGATTTCCTTTCCTTTGTATATATACCAAGTAGTGGGATTACTGGATTATATGGTAGTTACATTTGTAGTTTTTAAAGAAATAACCATATTATTTTCCATAATGGCTGTACTAATTTACATTCCCACCAACAATATGTGAGTCCCCCTTTCTTTGCCTCCTCACCAGCTGATGGAGTTTGGATGTGCTGTCCCCTCCAAAACTCATGTGGAAATTTTATCTCCAATGTGGCAGTGTTGGAAACAGATTGAGTCATGGGGGTGGATCCCTCACATGCTTTTTCTGTATATATCAAAATGATCATATAGTTTTTTTGTTTCATTCTGTTGATTTGTTGTATCACATTTATTGATTTGCATTTGTTGAAACTATCTTGGAACCCTGAGATAAATCACGCTTGATCTTGGTGTGTAATCTTTTTTATATGCTGTTGGATGTGGTTTCCTAGTATTTTATTGAGGATATTTGAATTATGTTCATCAGAGAGACACTGTTGTTGTTGTGTCCTTGCTTGGTTTTAGTATCACCATAATATTCAAGATCATGTTGTATAATTTTCATATATTTGTGTAGTTTGGAAGTTCATCATGTTATTGGTTTCTAGTTTTATTCTGTTGTGGTCAGAAAAAAATAATTGACATGATTTCAAGTTTGTTGAACTTGTTGAGACTAGTTTTGTGGCCTAGCATAAGGTCAGTCTTGGAGAATGGTCCATGTGATGATGAGAAGAATGTGTATTCTGTAGCTGTTAGATGAAATGTTCTGTAAATGTCTGCTAGATCCATCTGATCTATGATGTCATTTGAATCTGATTTTTTTTCATTGATTTTCTGTATGATGATCTGTTCAGTGCTGAGAGTCGGGTGGTTGTCTCTCTCTTTCAAGCTGATAATATTTGCTTTATATCTGGGTGGTCCAGTGTTGGGTGCCTATATATTTTTAATTGTTATATCCTCTTGTTGTATTGATCCCTTTATTTAAATTATATAATGCCCTTCTTCTGTAAAAAATATCTCTTTGTACAGATATTGATTTAAATATTTATAAGTATAACTGATCATTCTCATTTTTGTTTTCCATGTTTGATATCTTTTTCTATGCCTTTGCTTTGAGTCTATGTGTGTTTTTATAGGTTAGGTTTAGGTGTGTTGCTTCAGGGCAGCATATGGCTGGGTCATGCTTTTTAACCATTCAACCAGTCTGCATCTTTTAATTGGGGCATTTAATCCATTCGCGGTGAAAGTAATTTTTGACATGTGATGTCTTACTCCACAGTGGTGCTTTGGACTTACAGAGGGAAAGAAGAGACCTAAGGTTGCTGGGGGTGCAGTGGGGGAAGGAGATAGGGGTCTGGGAGAGGTTGGGTGGGGAAAATGGGTGACAATTGCAATTTGAGGTGGTGGACATGCTGATAGTATTGATCTGATCATCCCATCTTAGGCACACGTGCTGAAGATCAGCTCTGTGCCCCACGAATATGTATAATCAATCAAAACTTTAAAATATAAAAAAATTCTAAATCTATAGAAAAATAAATAAATTTAAATATGTGTATATTTAACTTTATAAGAAACTGCCAAAAAAATAAAATAAAGAACTATCTTCTGGCAAAAAAAAAAAAAATTAATGAATAAAAAATTATAAGTAGTTTTAATGACAGATAAATAAATAAATAAATTTTCTACCATTCAAAATACATCAAGAAAATTAAAACAAGCTGTAGACCAGGCAAAACAATTTCAAATACATATTTCTAATGAAGAACTTGTATATAAAATACATAGAGAATCGCTAAGGAATAAAGATTTTTTAGGGGATTTTTAGGGCAGCAAAACTATTCTGAATGACACTATAGTGATGACTACGTGACATTACGCATTTCACAAAACCCATAGAACTGTACGACACAAAGAGGGAACTCTAATGAAAAATTGAGTTAATAATAATATACCAATATTGGTTCATAATTGTAGCAAATGTACACTAATGTAAAATGTGAATAACAGGAAAAACTGTTGGGGGGAGGTGGGAGTATGGGAACTATTTGTGCTTTATGCTTTATTTCTTTTTTAACCTATAACCTAAGTCTGCTATAAAAATAAAATCTATTACTTAGAAAAAAATTCCTAAAACTAAAAAGAAGAAAAAAAAATTAAATGGCAACAAATTTGAATGGACACAAAAACAAAATAATTTAATAACTACATGGTTGTCAGGGAAATGTAAGTAAACATCATAATGAGATATCACTACATATCCATCAGAATAATTAAAATTTATAACACTGACAGTATCGAGTGTCAGGGAGAAAATGTAGCAACTAGAACACTGCTGGTAGGACTTTCAAATGGTAAAATCACTTTGAAAAATAGTTTGGCAGTTTCTTATAAAGTTAAACATATACTTATCATATAATTGTCCTGACACCTCTAGGTATTTACCCAAGAGAAAATCTATGTCCACAAAGAAGACTGGAACAAGTATGTCTATAGCACATTTACCCATATTAGCTAAAAACTAGAAACAAGTCAAATATTCGTCAATAATTGAAAAATTGTGATACATCTATTCAGTAGAACACGACTCTGCAATAAACAGGAACTAATGCATGCAACAACATGGATGAATCTCAAGAACATAAGAAAAAAGTAAAACACAAAAGAATCCCTCTTTACTATAACTTTAAAAAATTGACTTTTTAAAATGGAACTGAAATTGCTTGTCAAAATATTAACACTTACATATCTTGATAGGGTTACATAGGTTTCCATTGCTTCTCTTCAGTCTAAACAGCCACAAGAATGATTCTGTATGACAAATTATGTCAGTTCTGTGCTTAAAATCTCCAATTTCATTCAGAATAAGAACCAAAGTTCTCACAATGGCCTACGTTCCTACAAAATCTGATCCTCCAGTTACCTTTTGACATCATCTGCTAAACACTTGCCTCCTTGATGTTCCAAAAACATGTCCCGTCTCCCCTATAACACCGTTTTATGAATTGCAGCTTCTGCCCAGTGCTCCCTATCTCACTGCCCTGCCAAGTTGTTTTCATTCTGTTTATCACCAACAAAGGCAAATATATTGTATTAATTTACTTTATTCATTATCTTTATCCTCCCACTAGAACACAAGCTCCTTGAGGACAGTGTTTTGTTCACTTCTGTATTTTCAGTGCCTTGGGTATAAAACAGACTCTCGAGAAATGACTGTTTAGTGGATAGCTTTTTATACTGTACTGTATATTTGATAGAAAACACAGATGCCAGAGAGCTTATGTAAGCACAATGTACTTATTTCACATGAATGCTGTTCCTGCATCCTACTCACAATCAATTCTTGCTCCAAATTAAATTTCAAATCTTGAAACTTCATTTCTCACTAATAAAATTAGAAAAGAGATTCAGATTTGTATGAATCCAATTCATCCTTCTCACTGCCTTCACTAAAACTTCTCTCAGATTCTCTGCCCATTTGATATGTCTGAATCAACAGTCTCCATACATGTTAACACGATTCAGCCATAAAGATTTTAGGTCAAGCACATCCTTGCTCCTTTCATTTCTTTGGTCCTATTTCTTTCCTTATATCTGCTGCTGCTCATTGAAGTCAGACCCTGGTGACTGAGCACAAGAGGATGGAGGCAAAATTTCAATCTGCTCCAGCACCAGGTACTTGGTCCCAGAAAAGGCAAAACCAAGCATTACCCATTTCAACATGCATGACCTGTCTCATGCTGTTCTTATCTTTGTAAACTAGCTTAATGTACTAAAACAAAATGAAAACACAAGTAAATCTAAATTCATCATCATTCTGGAAACAGTGAAAGCGGGTTTTCCATAATGTCAAACCATTCATCGAATTGAGTTAATCTAAAATAAGTACTGTATTTGTGTGCACAGTTTTACTGACTTATACCAACCTAGCTGTGTCCAAACTGAGAGATTTTGTATAAGTAGTATGTTAGAAAACAGAAAAAAATGTGCATTCCCCAAACATCATCTAACTCATGATTCTGTTTACATGGATGCTTACAGCAATTCATGGGCTATAATCATCCTGTGTTTAATTAAAAATTGAACTGGTAGCAAACAATGTAAGGTCTGCTTTTTGGCCCTCTAGCTGAAACTCATATGTATATGGTGTCCTTTGAGCCTTGCAAGCTGTAAAAACTGGATTCTTGAAGTCTCTCGGGCACAGCATTTGGCAAGTTTTAACAAGGTTCTGATTGAACCATGGTTAAGGGCATAGATTTCTTCTATTGCCTCTAAAGAATTTGGACACCAACCAAAATCTGTCCATATGTATGTATGTGCACACATGTGTAGGTGTTCATGTCTTGGCAACATTTTAATAACTCCCATTGAAACTGTCTCACCAAAATTGGAATCAGCCACTTGACTTTCACTTTATTGCCCAATATTATTACCTTTGCAATTATTATATTAAGTTGGAGGCTGAGGGATTTGGATGTAAGACAGGACACAGTGAAAGAACCTTAAAGATGTAATTCCTCAAATCTGACTTTCCTCTCCTACAAATGGAGCAAAGACACTAAAATAGTTAATCCTCCAAAGGAGTTTAGCTTCAGAAACAGAATTTTTAAGAATTAATGTCAACTGTTGTTACGCCCTGTACCTAACAGCAAGCAATTTTTATTTGGAGTTTCAGTATCAAAGAAAGTAGGTAAAGACATTAAACTGCTATCTAAGGTTAAGGTTATTCATAGTAAAATTGAGATGTTGTTATTGATTATGTGTAACTAATTTGACTTTGAGTATTTTCCAAGTATGTTAAATGCTTCAGAGACAAGACGATCATCTCAGTAACAGTAACAACAAAGGTGGGTGTTAAATACTAGGGAGAGGGATGTTGTATTAACAGGGATGCAGAAATGTGGTCCATTTGGTGTGAGAGAGGGTATTATACATGTGCTGTGACCCTTTGATTTGCTTATTGGTGAGCGTGGCTTAGACTAAAGTCAATGTGAAAAGCGTTTTCAGAGCCTCTATCTGCCAGATGTTTATCTTCAGAAAGGCTTTTTCAAATGCTACTGCAGTACAAAATTTGAACTTACATAGATTGAATATGAAGGAAAAAATAAGATGAACACTATATCGCCCATCCTGTTTCCATCTATTCCATATGATATATTCTTCCTTGCACCCAACACAGATTCATGGTATATTGCATATAAAAAAATTATTAACAATAGTGCTTACTAGGAGGTGGTGGCAAGAATTAAATAAATCAACTCTTTCCACTTTACACATGCAAAAAACTTTAAAAAGTAGTTTTATTGCTGCCATAAAAGATCATATCTCCTATCCTATTTCCTTTGCCACCCAAATCTAAAAACAGAAATAATTCTAATCAATTGAACACAATGATTGTATGTGGTAGCATGTGAAAGATAGGCTTTGGAGGTAAACAGAATCACATGTGAAGTTCAGTTCCACCACTTACTACTGTTGTGAGTTTTGGAAATTGAGTTCACCATTCTCAACATCATGTCTACAACTGTATGGAAAATATAAAACCCCTTCTTCACAAGAATACATAAGAGAGCCATTCGCGAGACACGTTATGTGTTGGGCTATGAAGACTGCAGGGGACATCATGACTCCACAACTAGTTTTTCCCAACCACATATAAATGAATCTACTCATGGTGGAGACATGGAAAGGGGAAAGAGTAACAGACAGAAGGGGAAAAAATGTGATTACCAGGTGGTTGCTGCCTTTTGTCAGAGCCTGAAATTGGGCACCTGCCTTCAAACCCAGGGATCTGCACCCTCATTCAGTCTTACCACCTCTCAAGTGAATCTCCCTACTGTCTCAGATTCCACCTCCTCCCTACTGACTCAAACTGATATTGTGCACAGTATCCATCCTACACAGTTCATAGTTAAGGAGTCAGAACCACCATCATTCAGCTATTTGGTGGCAGAATAAGAAAAAGAACAAATGCTTCAATCTTCCAATACAGAGCTCTCTGCACTACATCCCATTGTCTCTCGCAGAAGAGAGGTTCTTCCTTTTGGAGAAAAATAAATCACCTTTCAGGTTTCCAGAACCTCCATAGCTTCTTATAATGTGCTTCTGCAAAGTGTAGAAAAATAACTGATGATGGTGATAATAATAATTAATAATAATAATAATAATAATAAACCAGCAGCAGTTAAAACAAAAATAAGAACCTGCAGATAATCCTTTCTCTTTCTGCTTTTAGGGAAGCCAGAACCTTTTGAACCCCAAAGCAGCATAAGTGACAAGAAGAGATGAAAAGTGTTTCTTAAAGCAGAATAAACAGAAAAAGATATATTACATTGAAGTTTTATTCCAAAAGTACCAAACAGAACTTTGGTAGTAGTATCTTTTTAAAATATGCTAATGTCACTACTTAACATATTTTCTTTTCCAAAACAGTTCTATAGGAAAAGAATTATTGAATGACACTACATATGATAAATTTTCTCACCAAATTGACTGCAATCATAAAAATGTGGATACACAACTCAACAAATTGCAGACTCTACAGCCACGAGGGGAAGCTTCTGATTTCCATTCTTAGTGCTTAAGAGGACAATAAAATAAATAGTTCAGTGCTTTCATATGACACCGCTTGGGGGGCGGAGGGGACAGAGAGGATGATTCGATGGAGTTGAAAAACTATACCAAGGTAGAAGAATTTATTTTCCTTGGACTAACCCAGAATCGAGAAGTGAGCTTGGTCTTGTTTCTTTTCCTACTTTTGGTGTACATGACAACCCTGCTGGGAAACCTCCTCATCATGGTCACCGTGACCTGGGAATCTCGCCTTCACACACCCATGTATTTTTTGCTCCGTAATTTATCTGTTGCCGATATCTGCTTTTCCTCCATCACAGCTCCCAAGGTTCTGGTGGACCTTCTGTCTGAGACAAAGACCATCTCCCTCAATGGCTGCTTCACTCAGATGTTTTTCTTCCACCTTATTGGAGGGGTGGATGTATTTTCTTTGTCAGTGATGGCATTCGATCGATATGTGGCCATCTCCAAGCCTCTGCACTATGTGACCATCATGAGCAGAGACCGTTGCATTGGGTTAACAGTGGCTGCCTGGGTGGGGGGCTTTGTCCACTCCATCGTGCAGATTTCCCTGTTGCTTCCTCTCCCCTTCTGTGGACCTAATGTCCTCAACACTTTCTACTGTGATGTCCCCCAGGTCCTCAAACTCACCTGTACAGACATTTTCACACTTGAACTGTTGATGATTTCCAATAATGGACTGCTCACCACTCTGTGGTTTTTCCTGCTCTTGGTGTCCTATTTGGTGATATTATTATTACTAAGGTCTCAGTCAGGAGAGGAAAGGAGGAAAGCCATCTCCACCTGCACCTCCCACATCACTGTGGTGACCCTGCATTTTGTGCCTTGTATCTATGTCTATGCCCGGCCCTTCACTGCCCTCCCCACAGATAAGGCCATCTCTGTCACCTTCACTGTCATCTCCCCTCTGCTGAATCCCTTGATCTACACTCTGAGGAATCATGAGATGAAATCAGCCATGAGAAAGCTCAGGAGAAGACTTCTGTGTTCTGAAAGGGAATAGAAAAAAAATACCCAACTCTTCAAAACCAAGGGCACATTTTATTATTTTTCCAATGGATTCATAGTCATATGCTCAAGTATACTGTCAATAAGCCAACTCTACTTATTACGTTTCTTTTTAAGTTAACAGGTTATGGATAGTTCAAGTGTCTGGTCACAAAAAGACTCAGAACTTCTGAATGGAAATAAAACAGTGTCTCCCTCTTCTTCACCACCAACGTTTCATTTTCGGAGTTTTCTACCATGGACTCCAGGTTTTGGAAATGTTGCCTATCAAATATATTTATCTCATTATTTCTAAGCATTTTCTTTATTTTTATTAGTAATGTATATAATATTATAACATAATATCATATGTATACTATAATATTATATATTGGGTATATATACCCAGTAAAGCTTCTTATTAGCATTTAATTGGCAGAAATATCAATTACTTAAATGGAGTCTTCATGGTCCAGAAAAGAGAGGAAAAATTGTTAGCAAATATGTACGTGATTTTGCAGTCCAATTTTTAAAGGAAAATTAATGTAAGTGTATTCAGACATCATCATTATCTTTCTACTTTTATAAAAGGAAAGGAAAGTGACAATATATCCAAAACATAACAGAGTTTGAGGATTGGTTTTCTATATTATTTTCATAAGGTAAACATACCCTAAATAATAGTTATGATGGACAAGGTCATTAATTACTTTACCTTTACTTGAATCCAGGCTCACTGGCCACCACAGCCACATTCCCTCAGAACTCTTGGTTTAGTTCTAGTACTGTATTTAGCATTCTGTTTTGAAATTTCCTATTGTCTTGTCTCTTACTCACTGGGCTGTAAGGTGTTCAAGGGCAAGGATTATGTTTTATTTACTGGTACACCAGTTGAAACATACTAAGACTTCTACAAAAAGTTGTTGAATAAATAGGTAAAAGATTGAATGTTGTCTTTTATCTGAAGCACTGTAGTCAGTGAGATTCTATAAATGACAAAAATTCACGAAGCTACTTTACACCATGTACATACATGTGTAAAGCTTTGCATAAAATAGAAAAGTGTTATTCACACAATTCTGCAATCATGTCCTTAGTCATTTAGCCCATATTTTTTCACAGATACCAGGGGTTCTTCTTGCTATGTATGAAAGAAACAATATTTTTTTACTTTTTTACAACTCATTTTTCATTTCAAGCTCTTATTAATTTGTGGTGGGTGGAAATTTAACCTCTTAGTCCAGAGTTCCCTTAATGGTTTCTGAGTTCCAGGAAAAGAGAATGGTAAATAGAGACAAAAGGAAATACATATTATATAAAGGTGGAGTCTTTCGTGGGTCTATAATGGTAACTATGTAATGGTAAAACATAAGCAATTCATTAACGTGCTACCCTATGTATTCATTCCAATCACTTTATATGTAATATGAACCTTACAATAGTACTCAGCTTTTCACAAGAGAGACACAGGAAAACTGCGAATTGAATTACTTGCTTTTCACAAGAGAGACGCGGTAAAACTGCAAATTCAATTACTGAAGTAATTCAGAAGACTGCACAATTATATTATTTGTCTTACCTCAATGAGGTCAGCCTGTAACAACAAGAAATGAGTGAGTAGTTTAAGACTTTTATAGTATCTCTCTAGTTCTCAGACTTTACCTCCAGCTGAGCAATATAAAACCCAAAGCTTGTCATTTCTTTAATGTAAATTATTCAATGTAGTTAGAAGTAGCCACCCCACCTTCAAGCTCTTGTAGTATTCATAAGGTCAAGTACAGTAGCCACTTTGCGATCACAAAGAAATCGCTTTGTAATCACAATGTCACTTGCTTGGATCACAAAGAAAATTATTACAATCAGTAATGTGATAATTTGATTACATCTAATGCCTGCGTATTCCCAGAATCATAAGCCAAATAAACCTCTGTTCTTTAGAAATTACCCAGTCCAGGTATTTCAGTTATAGCAATACAAATGGGCTAATACAGAAAACTGGTACCAAAGAGTGGGGTGTTGCTATACAGATACCTGAAAATGTGGATGCAACTTTGGAACTGGGTAATGGGCAAAGGTTGGAGGAGTTTGGAGGACTTAGAAGAAGACAAAAAGATGAGGGAAAGTTTGAAACATTTTAGAGATTGTTTAAATGGTTGTGACCAGAATGTTGATAGAAACGTGGACAGTAAAGACCATGTGGATGGTGAGGTCTCAGATAGAAATGAGGAACTTATTGGGAATTGGACAAAAGATAACTGTTGCTACACCATAGCAAGGAATTTGGCTGCATTGTGTCCATACCCTTGAACTTTGTGGAAGGTGGGACTTAAGAGCTGTGAACCAGAATGTTTGGCAGAAGAAATTTCCAAGAAGCAAAGCATTAAGGAAGCTGCATGGTTACTTTTAACAGCCTATTCTGAGTTATAGCAGCAAAGGCATGATGTAAAGCCAGAATTTAAAAGGGAAGCAGAGTGTAAAGATTTGGAAAATTTGCAGCCTGGCCAGGTGGTAGAGAAGCAGAGAGTTGGAAAAAAATGCAAGAGTGAAGCAGATAAACAGGTTACTAAAGACATTAGCTTGGCAGTGAGGCAGCCAGATGCTAATAACCAGGACAATGGGAAAAAAGCCCTACAGGCATTTCAGAAGACTGAAAGGGTGCCCCTACCATAAAAGACCCTGAGGCCTAGAAGGATTGAGTTGTCCCGGAGGACAGAACTGGAGCACAGCTGCCCTCAGGAACCTGCATCCCAGCTGATCTGGCTGGAGCAGCCCTGCCTCAAGCAGCCCCAAGTGTAGTTTGTGCAGCAATTCTGGAGAGTAGAAGCCTGAAACCTTGGTGGCATCCACATTGTGTTAAGTCTGCAGACCAGTAGGACATGAGAGCAGTGGAGGAATGGCAACCTCCACTCAGATTTCAGAAGATGCATGGAAAAACTTGGGGTCCAAGCAGAGACCTGCCACAGGGCTGGAGCCACCCCAGAGGCCATCTACTAGAGCAATGCCAACCAGAAAAGTGAAGTCAGAGCCCCCACCAGGGAAATGTCTAGTACAGCCAAGGCAGCAGGGCTGCTGCCAGGACCCCAAAACTATAAAGCCACTGGCAACGTGCAACACTGGCCTGGAAAAGCTACAGGCACCAGCATTGCACCTGGCAGAGGAGTGAGGCTGCCCAAGGATTTGGGGGCCTGGATTCCCAGTTGTGCCCAGGATGCAGGACTTGGAATCAAAGAAGATTATTTTGGAGCTTTAAGACATAATGTCTGCCCTGCTGGGTTTTGGACTTGTTTAGGGCCCGTTTCTCCTTTCTTCTGGCCTATTTCTCCCTTTTGAAATGGGAATGCGTACCCAATGTCTGTTCCACCATTGTATCTTGGCAGTAGATAATTTGTTTTTGATATTTACAGTTTCACAGCTGGAAGGACTTTTGCTTTTGGTCTCAGATGAGACTCTGTACTTTGGGCTTTTAAGTTGGTGCTGGAACAAGCTAAGACTTTTGGGACTGTTGGGATAGAATGATTGTATTTTGTATGTGAGAGAGACATGAGTTTTGAGCGGCCAGGGGCAAAATGATAGAGTTAGGATGTGTTGCCCACACCAAAACTCATGTGGAAATCTGATCCCCAGTGTGACAGTGTTGGGAGCTGATTGAGTCATGAGGACAGATCCCTCATGAATGGATTAATGCTCTCCTTAGGTGGGGGGATTACTGAGTGAGTTCTCAATCTGTTAGTTCCCATGAGAGCTGGTTGTCTAAAAGACCCTGGCACCTCCTCTCTCTCTCTCTCACTTCCCCTTGCTATGTGATCTGCTTGTACCCACTCGCTGCCTGCCACTTTCCACCATGAGCAGAAGCAGCCTGATGCTGCTGTCCCAGAAACATAAACCAAATAAACCTCTGTTCTTTATAAATTACTCAGTCTCAGATATTTCTGTGATAGCAACACAAATGGACTAATGCAACCTGTGTGCAATATGTGGTACTCAAATCAGGATAATTAGTATATTCAACAATATACAATGTCATCATTTTTTGTTGCCTATTATCAATTCCTTTCTTCACCCCCTCCCCTTTTCCCACCTCTGATAACCTTAGTTCTCCTTTTGAGAGTTCAATGTATTATTGTGATTGTTGTGTCTTTCTTTCTTTTTTTTATTTAATTTTATTTTATTAATATACAATGTGGTTGATTTTTGTGGCCAATTACCAAAACCTCCCTCCCCCCACTTTCTACCCCCTCCTCCCCATCAACCTCATATCTGTCCACTTGTCTTAACATCTTCAAGGAATTGCGATTGTTTTTAGTTAAATGTAAAAGTAAAATGTATGGCAAAAAACAAAAATGGGAAAATAAGTATTTTTGTAAGGTTCATATTACACATGAAGTGATATAATATGATATATACAAAGGCCATCTGGTGTGAATTAAATACGCACATGTAAAGATGCATATTTGTAAACTAAAGATGCATTTAGTAACCCTAAAGAAT
This sequence comes from Cynocephalus volans, assembly GCF_027409185.1. Lineage (NCBI taxonomy): Eukaryota > Metazoa > Chordata > Mammalia > Dermoptera > Cynocephalidae > Cynocephalus > Cynocephalus volans. The sequence goes on from NC_084463.1 coordinate 154,945,491, forward strand.
AAAATTACAACATATAGTTTATAATCCAATGCATTAGATAAATTGGAACACTAAACAATATTGAATTACTCCAAAAGAAGGCAGGAAAAGAAGAAAAAAGATCCAAGAATAGATGGAGACATTTTTTAAAAAGATAGCAAATTGGTAGAAGTAAGCACAACAACATTAGAAATTATGTTACAGATTTCTTACTGTTGTAATGGGAGTTTACACACAGCAAGACAAGAAAGCAAAAATTACCTATGGGTAATGGATTAGAGTTGGAAACATCAGTATGAAATCATGAAGCTTAATATAAAGACAGATGGTTATGTGTAATATTTATAGATATGTGTATATGCATGAGTTAGTATGTATTTACATATACTATATATACATATTCTTTCCTTGTTCTGTCAGTGGAGTTGAGAAAATCTAGAAGCAATGACATTCCTGTGGCAGCGACCAGATCTCATGCCCAAATATTGATTATCTAATATCATTCTCCAATAAAAAGAAAGAGGGCTCCTTAGAGATGTGGAGGATTGTAGGGTTACCACAGAGGATATTCAACATAAGCCTGCAGCATCTACAGGCTTTTAGTGCCAAAATGCAAAGTGATAGAGTGAGGGTTGTCAAAAGGACAAGGAGCAGACTGAAAGAGCTTCTAGTAGCCAAAATTCAAAGAATTCAAGCAAGGAAACACATAATATCATGTTGGAGTATAATGTAAGGTACAGAATATATATCCATGAGATGATGACATAAATAAACAATTGAATAAACAAACAAATGGAAGAGAGTGTCAAGCTAGTGGAGAAAAATTCCAAATAATTTACGTAGATACTACATCCTTAAGGAGGTGGAGAATAGCTCTCCAGTCATTTAATGTTCACTGCATACAGTGACTTCCTCCAAAGAGTATGGTATGGATGGAAGGGGTGGGAAGTAACTTTACAATGGGGAAATGACAAACACTGCCTCAGCAAGGTGATCAAGATTAACATCATCAGTGATAAGCCATGTTAATAGCATGTGCCCTTTGATATAATGTAATGAGAATGGCAACTTACCGAGGTAGTGTTCCTCCTCCAATTTCATAATCCCTGTCTAACCATGAGGAAATCATCAGGCAAATTCCAGTAGAGGGACATTGGACAACATACCTGATCAGGACCCCTCAATCATCAGGATCATAAAGAACAAGAAAAATCTGAAAAACTGTCACAGTCTAGAGCAGTCTAAGGAGATGACAACTAAATGTAATGTGGTGTCATGCACAGGATCCTTAAATAGAAAAAAAGAAACATTAGGTGAAAACTAAGAAAATCCAAATAAAGTATGGGCTTTAGTTAATAAATGTGTTTGATTATTGCTTCATTAATTGAGACAAATGCACCACACAAACATAAGATGTTAATAATAGGGGAAGTATGGGAAGTCTCTGTACAATTTCAACAATTTTTCTGTAAATCTAAAAGTATTATTTAAAAAGTACATTAAAAGGAAAGTATTAAAAGGCAGAGATTGTCAGACTGGATAAAAAATTAAGTCCCAGTTATAAACTATTTCCTAAGATAATTTTTTAAAAAAGAAAGACACATAGATTTCTTAAAAATAATAAAAATATTCCATGCAAACACTAATTATAATAAATCTGGAAGACCTATATTAATATCAGAAAAGTAAGTCTTCAAGACAAGAAATCTTACTAGAGGTAAAGAAGAACATTCCATGGGGGAAAATATTTGCAAGCCATTCAACTGACAAGGGATTAATATCCAGAATATACAAGGACCGCAAACAATTTAACAGTAGAAAAAGAAGTAACCTGATTTTAAAATGTGCAAAGGACCTGAAAAAGCATTTCTCAAAGGAAGTTATGCAGATGGCCAACAGGTACATGAAAAAATGTCCAGCATCACTAAGCATCAGAGAAATGCAAATCAAAACCACATTGAAATATCATGTCATCCCAGTTAGACTAGCCATTATCAAAAAGACAGAGAATAACAAATGCTGGCACAGATGCAGAGAAAGGGAACCCTCCTACACGGTTGGTGGAACTATATATTAGTACAACCATTACGGAAAATAATATGGAGGTTCCTTAAACAACTACAGATAGAACTGCCATAAGATCCAGCAATCCCACTGCTGGGTATATACCCCCCAAAATGGGAATCATCATGTCAAAGGGATACCTGCATGCCCATGTTTATCACAACTCTATTTGCAATAGCCAAGGGTTGTAATCAACCTAAAAATCCATCAACAAATGACTGGATAAGGAAAATGTGGTATATATACACAATGGAATACTACTCTGCCATAAAACAAAATGAAATTCTGCCATTCATAGAAACATGGATGAACTTAGAGAAAATTATGTTAAGTGAAACAAACTAGACACAGAAAGAGAAATACCACATATTTTCATTCATAAGTGGAAGCTAAAAAAATAAACAAATAAAAAACAAAAGATACAACAATCGCAATAATATGCTCAACTTTCAAAAGGAGAGAACAGAACCGAGGCTACCAGAGGTGGGAAAAAGGAAGGGGGAGGGGGTTATTGAGAAATTGGTAAAGAATCAGAAAAAATGATTACATTATTACGTTGTATAATGTTGAATATACTAATTACCCTGATTTGAGCACGACATATGTTTGAACACAGGTATTGATATTCAATGCTGTACCCCACAGTTGTGTACAATCAATTATGTCTTAATAAATAAAAAAAAAAAGAAATAGGGTTTTTGTGAGGAAAATAGAGTAGTTTAATCAGGCTAGGTTGCCTCCCGTCTAGTTGGGGGTGGTGCAGCACATTCTCTGTAAACAAGTTGTGGGGGGGGTGGAGTTAGTGTGCATGAGTGCCCGTGTATTTTTAGCTTGTTGTTATTCCTATGTGTTTCTTCAGAGTGTGTGAAGCAACAGCTCTGAACTGCTGGTCTGCAGAGCTTGCATCTAGAAAAAAGGCCTATTATTTCTTCACCTACAACTCCGAGGACCTTTTTCCTGTTACCTAGCTCATAGACCTGTGTGTGAAGGGTTTGTAAATGGGCTCGAAGGGTCTGTGAGACCTAGACCAAGCTATACAGTTTTTTAAGGTCCAGAAATCACCCAAATGCCTCTTCCTGATCATAAACCCTCTCTTTTCCCTAAATGTAACCTCTATATTCACCTTTGTAATAGTTCACTTCCTTGTTTTTCTTTATTGTTTTCCCTTTATCCCTGAAAATATTCATTGAATTTGCCTATTTTTATCTTTAGAATCATGCTACATGTATTGTTCCTTCTGTTGCTCAAAATTATGTGTTTTTTGAGATGTATCATGTTGTTTTCACTCTCCGATACTATTCCATTATATGAATATACTAAATTTATTGGTCCTTTTTATTGATGTGCATTTGGGTTTGTTCCCACTTTAGGGCTCTTACACAGCTAATTACTATATGACATTCTTGTAAATATATCCTGGAACACATGTACTCAGTTTGAAAAATAAAATAAAATGGGATGAAGGACACCTTTCAGCTGGTAACATAAAAATACAAATAACCATAAGAGACTATTATCAACAAAAATATGCAAACGAATTGGAAAATCTGAGGGCAACTGATAAATATCTGGACACATACAGCCTACCAAAACTGAAACAAAAAGAAAAAGAAACCCAGAACAGACCAATAACGAGTATGAGATCGAAGCAGTAATTACTAGTGTTTCATCAAAAATAAGCCCAGAATCAAATGACTTCATTGCTAAATTCTACCTAAGTTTTCAAGAAAAATTAATACCAATTCTTCTCAAACTATTCCAAAATATCAAAGCAGAGGGTATGCTTCAAAACTCATTCTTTGAGGCCAGAATTACCCCAATACCAAAATCAGACAAAGATAAAATAAAAGAAAACTACAGGCCAATATCCCTGATGAACATTGATGCAAAAATTCTCAACAAAGTACTAGCAAACAGAATTCAACAACATATCAACAAAATTGTCCACAATGATCAAGTAAGATTCATCCAGGGATACAGGATGGTTCCATATATACAGATCAATATATGTGATACACTATATCAACAAAATGAAGTACAAAAACAATATGGCCAACTCAATAAATACAGAAAAAAAAGCATTTGATAAAATTCAACATCCCCTCATAATGAAAACTCTTAACAAATTAGGTGTACAAGGAAAGTATCTCAACACAAAACAGGACGTATATAACAAACACACAGCTAACATAATCTTGAACAGAGAAAAGTTAAAAGTTTTTCCTCTAAGAACAGGAATAAGACAAGGATGCCCAATCTCACCACTATTATTCAACATAGTACTGGAGGTTCTAGCCAGAGCACTCAGGCAAGAGAAAGAAATGGAGTGCATCCAAATTAGAAACGAGGAAGTTGAATTGTCCCTGTTTGAAGACAACATGATTTTATAGAGAGAAAAACTAAAGAATTTACACACACACACACACAAAAAAAAACTCTTAGAACTGATTAACAAATTCAGCAAAGTTGCAAGATACAAAATCAACATTCAAAACTTAGTAGCATTTCTATATACCAATAAGAAGCAAGTTGAAAAAGAAATCAAGAAAGCAATCCCATTTACAATAGCTATGCCCCCAAAAAGAATACATTGGGGAAAGCACAGCTTCTTCAATAAATGGTGCTAAGAAAACTGGATATCCATGTGCAGAAGGATGAAAATAGACCCATATCTCTCACCATTTACAAAAATCAATTCAATATGATTTAAAGTCTTAAATGTAAGACCTGAAACTATAAAACTACTGGAATAAAACATAGGGGAAACACTATAGGACATTGATTTGGGCAAAAATTTTATGGAGAAGATGAAGAGTTCTAAATCACTGGCAACAAAAGCAAAAATAGACAAATGGGATTATATCAAACTGAAAAGCTTCCTGCACAGCAAAAGAAACAGTCAACAGAGCAAACAGGCAACTAGTGAAATGGGATAAAATATTTGCAAACTATTCATTCAACAAGGGACTAATATCCAAAATATACAAGTAACCTAAACAACTTAACAGCAAAAAAGCCAACAATCCAATTTTTAAAAATGGGGAAATACCTGAATAAACATTTCTCAAAATAAGACACACAAATAGCCAACAGCTATATGAAAAAATTCTCAACATCACTAATCATCAAGGAAATTCAAATCAAAACCCCAGTAAGATGTCAAGCCTTAAAAACTAATACCACCTTAAGTGACATTACAAGCGGCGCCATTATGGGCCCACAAGGGCATATTGACGTGGCAGCGTAAGACGGCCCCAGGAGGAAGTAGGGTGGGAGTGTCTGTGGGAAACTTGCCTTAGCCCTTATTGGCCAAATACATGCTTCTGCACTCGTAAACACTGCGTGGTTGCAATAGCTAGGTATTGAGACAGGATGCATGCCCTTGACTTTTAAGCTGATAGGATTATGTTAAAACCTCCCTTCCCCATCTGCCTATAAAAGCAAGTGCTTGTGTGATAATAAACGGAACTGCTTGACAGAACCCCCGCTGCATCTGAGTGTCCTTTAACTGGGCTGGGTTGGGGATGGCACTGTGCTCACCTCTCTTCACAGCTCTCTTCCCCTGTCTCCTTCCAAAGGGGACAGGAGGGAAAGAGGAATCCCGGGCCGTTCGCTCGCCCACTGAAAGGAACGAGGCTAGGGCTGTTCGGGTCAGCCGGTGGCAGACCCAACAATAAGAAACCATAAAACCCTAGTTAAAATGCAAATTAACACCATAATGAAATACCACCAGAATAACAAAAATGCAAGACACTGATAATAGCAAACTCAATAGCAAGAAAACAATCTCATCAAAATATGGGCAAATGAGCTGAATATGCATTTCTCAAGATGTACAAATGGCCAACAAGTATATGAAAAATGCTCAACAACACTAATTATTAAAGAAATGCAAATCAAAACCACAGTGAGATATCACCTCACTCCAGTGAGAATGGCTATAATCAAAGACAGAAAATAGCAAATGCTGGCAAGAATGCTAAGAAAGGGGAACTCTTATACATTGTTGGTAGGAATGTAAACTAGTAAACATTTACAGAAAACAGAATCAAAAAACTATAAAATATATAAAACTATAAATAGAGTCACTATATGATCCATCAATCCCACTACTAGGTATATATCTAAAGGAGTGGAAATCAGTATATTGAACAGATATTTGCTCTTCGATTTTTATTGCAGCACTATTCACAGTAGCCAAGATATGGAATCAGGAGGCAGAGCAAGATGGCAGACTAAGAGACAGTACTCCTCTCTCCCACAAAGATGGAGAATGCAGCAAATGAGCAACTACACTTGGACTAGAAAAACTAAAGAAGGGAGCTTGAGCACAGGAAGGCAGTAGCAGAGACTTGGGTGAGTACAGAAACTCAGGAAAGCCACAAAGAGATTGAAAAGTTTCTCCATCATCACCACCCCATTCCTCAACCCAGAGTAGTGGGGTGTGGGGAAAATAGAATAATTTCGTCAGGCTCCCTTGGCTCAGGTCTGTCTGGGGGATGGAGCAGCACATTTCTTGTAAGCAACTTGTGTGTGGGTGGAGTTAGTGTGCATGTGCACCCATGTATCTTTCTAGTTAATTGCTTTTGTGTGTTCTTCACTTTGTGAAGCAGTGCTGACCTCAGAGCTCATGGCTAAGCATCTAAAAATAGAACATGTTTACTCTGCTGGCAGCTGCTCAGTTTCAGTTTTCCTTTGGACTTTGCCAGTTACCTAGCTCACAGACCTGCATGTGAAGGGTTTATGAATGGGCTCAATGGATCTGTGAGCACCACACCCTATCTCTAGCTCTACATGGGGATTCTGGAATTTTGTGACAGAAAGGTGAAAGAACCAGTGACCCAACCCGTGGGGGAGTCTGTGCCACTCGTGCAGCCATGCACTTGGTGTCAGGAACTGCTGCAGGCATGTGTGTGGCTGCATTGGCCTGGGGAAGGACTCATGCAGAGCTTCCTCCACCCCCCAGGCCCCAGACTGCTACAGTGAGCTAGGAATTGGCATTAAAACTTGGCTTCAGCCCTGCATCCTGGGAAAGGCTGGTCCAGTGCAGCAAGGATGGCACCTTCAGGACAGAGGGGGTCAGTGTGCACAAGCTCCAGATCTTGAAAACAGCTAATTCAGGTCTGTTGCCTGTGGTTGGTGACCCTGCGTACTTTAGTGGGATGTTCCTACAATACTTAGAACCATGAGGAGGGAAAGGAGAACAAATATACCTCTCTGAGCAACAGACTCTATGGCCATGCACCTGGTACTGGGAACTCCTGACAACCCCTCCTTCTTTGGTGAGGCACACTTGTAATTCATGCAGGCATGAGGAGGTAGTGAAGGATTCTTTCAGGCACAGACACATAACTACAGCTCCAGTGAGCCTGCCCAAGTCAACCCGCCCCATCAAGGAGGCTGCAGAAAAATCCAGTAGCTCTCTTGGGTGCAAAGAAGCCTACACACAGCCCCAGCAACCTCATGTAGGACATCACACCCCAGATGAGCAGATTCAGAGTGTCCCAGCAACACTCTTAGGGTCACAAGTCCTGTCCACAACTGCAGCGGCCTCACTAAAAGTGACCATTCTAGCTGAATAGTTATTGAGGACCCCATCATCCCTCTTGAGGGAGAAGACTCCCACCCAAAACTGCTAATGCCTCATTGTGAGTACCCCAGTTCAACAGTGGTATTTCAGACCATTCCAGTGTCTCTCCTGAGGGTACAGGACACCACACAGAAATCAACTGACCCTGCTCAGTGTCACTCACTTCAACAGCAAAGCTACAGACTACATTGACACCTCCCCTGGGGGTTATCGACCTCTGCCCCGAACCCAATGACACCACTGAGTCACCCACTGTAGCTGAGTGGTTGCTAAGTACCCCATTATCCCCTCTCAAAGCCTAAGGTCCTAATCTCAATCCACAGGAACCCTGCCCAAGGTCATTCATTTAAGCTGAGTAATTTCAGGTCACCCCAGAGCACCTATCAGGGTTATAGTATACTAACCAGGGTGCCAGCAAGGGTCACCCACTGAGCCAAGGAGTAAAAAGGTATCCAGGCACTTCTAACAAGAACCCAAGTTCTTGCCCATGACCTTGATGACCCAACCCAGTATTCCCAACATCAGCAAGAAAATACTGAGTGCCCCAGCACATAGGCCAGGAGGCACTCACAGACAACTCTCACATAGAATACAGTCATAACCACACACAGTCTACACTACTGTTTCTACACAGAAACAAAACTAAAACACACAACCCAATGGTCAATATAAAACACATCCACAGGAGGAAGTCTCCCTCATCAGAAGCCACTCCTGAGTATTAGAAGAAGCAACTGCTCAGTCAGTTGCCCAGCCATCAATGTAGAGATACTAGAAATATGGGGGGAGGAAAAGAAAGAAAATATGACAATCCTAAGGAATACAATAATTCTCCATTACCATACCCCAAATGACAGGGAACATTTGAAATGACTGAAAGGGAATTTCAAGCAACAATCTTAGGAAACTCAATGAGATACAAGAAACTTCAAGTAGACAACACAATGAAATGAAAACAAATAAATTTAAAAACCTCAGGATTTGAAGGATGAATATCTTGTAAAAGAACGTGGCAGAATTCATGGAAATAAAGAATTTATTCAATGAAATAAAAAATACAACTGAGAGCTTAAGCAACAGACTAGTGAAGTCAGAAGAAAGAAATTCTGACCTTGAAAACATGTTTTTTGAAGTAACCCAGGTAGGCAAAAGAAAAAGGAAATGAAAAAAACCTACAAGAGCTGTCATACAACCTTAAGCATGCAAACACCCAAATTATGGCTGTTCAGGAAGAAGAGAAAGGGAAAGGTATTCAAAACCTATTCAATGAAATAATAGCAGAAAACTTCCCAGGTATTGGGATAAATATGGACTACCTGATCCAAGAGGCTCAAAGATCCCCAATCAGATTCAATCCAAAAAGGTCCTCTCTAAGACCTTTGATAGTTTAACATTGTAGTTAAATTGTCAAAGTCAAAGACAAAGAGAATCTAAAAACAGCAAGAGAAAAGTGCCAAGTCATCTATAAGAAAGTCACCATCAGACTAGCAGAAGATTTCTTAGCAGAAACATCACAGGTCAGGAGGGAACAGGATGATATATTCAAAATATTAAAAGAAAAAAACCACTGGCCAAGAATACCATTCCCAGAAGGCTATTCTTCACAAATGAAGGAGAAATAGTGTCCAGACAGACAAAAAATGCAGAAGTTCACCACCACACAACCAGTGCTACAAAAATACTTCAAGGAGTCTGCATCTGGAATCAAAAAACAGTTCATCACCACCATGAATACACAAGAAAGAATAAAACCCACTGGAACAGCAAATAAGCAAATGAGAAACAGCCTAATGCTTCTATGAAAAAACTCTTGGAGTTGATAAATGATTTCAGCAAAGTTGCAGGATACAAAATGAACAAACAAAAATCAGTAGCATTTCTTTACTCCTACAGTGAAGATGCAGAAAAAGAAATCAAGAAAGCTAACCCATTTACAATAGCCATCAAAAAAATGAAATACTTACGAAGAAAGTTAACCAAGAATGTGAAAAATCTCTATGAAGAGAACTACAAACCACTGTTGAGAGAAATTAAAGAGGACACAAGAAAATGGAAAGATATCCCATGCTCTTGGATTGGAAGCATTAACATTGTGAAAATGTCCATGTTACCCAAAGTGATCTACAGATTCAAAGCAATCCCCATCAAAATTCCAAAGACATTTTTCTCAGAAATGGAAAAAACTATCCAGACATTTATATGAAATAACAAAAGACCAGGCATAGCCAAAGCAATCCTGAGCAAAAAAATAAAGCTAGAAGCATAACACTACCTGACTATAAACTATACTACAAAGCTATAATAACCAAAACAGCATGGTACTGGCATAAAAACAGACAGATGGATGAATGGAATAAATAGAGGACCCAGATATCAACCCATACACCTAGAGCCATCTAATCTTTGACAACGGCACCAAGTCTACACACTGGGGAAGAGACTGCCTCTTCAGCAAATGGTGCATGGATAACTGGATATTCATATGTAGGAGAATAAAACTAGACCCATACTTCTCCCCATATACCAAAATCAACTCAAAATGTTTTAAAAAATTAAATAGAAATCCAGAAACAATAAAACTCCTTAAAGAAAACATAGGGCAAACATTCCAGGAAGTAGGAGTGGGTACAGACTTCATGAACATGACCCCAAAAGCATAAGCAACCAAAGGAAAAATAAACAAATGGGATTATATCAAACTAAAAACCTTCTGCACAGCAAAAGAAACAATCAACAGAGTGAAAAGACAACCAACAGAGTGGGAGAAAATATTTACAAAATATACATCTGATAAAGGATTAATATCCAGAATATATCCACTTCGAGAAATCATCTTACTCAAGTTAGGATGGCTAATATCCAAAAGACTGAGAAAGGTAAATGCTGTTAAGGTTGCAGAGAAAAAGGAACTCTCATACACTGTTGATGGGACTGCAAAATGGTGCAGCCTTTATGGAAAATGGTAGGGAGATTCGTCAAACAATTATAGATAGAACTACCATATGACCCAGCTATTCCACTGCTAGGAATATACCCAAAGGAATGGAAATCATCATGCCAAAGGGATACTTGTATGCCCATGTCTATTGAAGCACTATTTACAACAAGAGTAAAAAAAACCCAAGAGTTGGAACCAGCCCAAACGTACATCATCAGATGAGTGGATAAGGAAAAGGTGGTATATCTACACAATGGAATAGTACTCTGCTTTAAAAAAGAATGAAATACTACCATTCACAATGACATGGATGGACTTAGAGAAAATTATATCAAGTGAAACAAGTCAGGCACAGAAAGAGAAATACATGTTCTCACTTATTTGTGGGAGCTAAAAATAAATAAATAAGTAAATATACAAACAAATAAATAGTAGAGGGATGAAGAGACACAACAATCACAATTCCTTGAACTTGTTAAGACAAGTGAATAGAAATGATGTAATGGGTGGGAGGGGAGAGAGAGATTGGGGAAAGACGAATGGGTAAATGGTCATGACAATCAACTACAATATATATTGAGAAGTTAAAATAAAATTTAAAAAAAAATAAAAATGTAAAAAAAAAGAAATTAGACCAATACACTTCACCATATACCAAAATCAACTCAAAATGGATTAAAGACTTAAATATAAGACTTGAAACTATAAAACTCCTAGAAGGAAACACAGGAGAAACATTTCAGGATGTAGGACAGGGAAAAGACTTTATAAATAAGACCTCAAAAGCAAAGGCAAAAAGAGAAAAAAAATAAACAACTGGTATTTTATCAAACTAAAAAGCGTCTATACAGCAAAGGATGCAAACAACAGAGTGAATAGGCAATCTACAGAATGGGAGAAAATATTTGCAAATTATGTATGCAACAAGTGATTAATATCCAGAATATACAAGGAACTAAGACAACTAAATTGTAAAAAAGAAATCTGATTAAAAAATGGGCAAAGTGCTGAACAGACATTTCTCAAAAAAGACATAAAATGGGCAAAAAATACATGAAAACTGCTCAACTTCACTAATCAGCAGGGAAATGCAAATCAAAACCACATTGAGATATCATATCACCTCAATTAGACTGGCTATTATCAAAAAAGACAGAATAACAAATGCTGGCAAGAATGCAAAGGGCAAAGCTTCTACAATATCGGCGGGCTGTATATTAGTACAACCTTTATGGAAAACAGCATGGAGTTTTCTCAAACAACTATAGATATAACTACCACGTGATTCAGCTATCCCACTACTGGATATATGTCCAAAGGAAGAAATGATCATGCTGAAGGGATACCTGCATTCCCATGTTAATTACAGCTCTATTTGCAATAGTCAAGAGTTGGAACCAACCTAAATGCCCACCAATGGATGACTGCATAAAGGAAATGTGGTATATGTGCACAATGGGATACTATTCAGCCATAAAAAAATGAAATTCTGCCATTTTCTGCAGCATGGATGAGCCTAGATAAAATTATGTTAAGTGAAATAAGCCAGGCACTTAAGAGAAATGCTGTATGCCCAAATTCATAAGTGGAAAAGAGAGAGAGAGAGAAATAAATGAATAATACATTTAATACATTGAATTTTCAGAGGGGAGAACAGATCTGTGATTATTAGATAGGGGGAAGGGGAGAGGGGTAGGGAGAAATTGGTTAACGGACACAATGAATCAATATGTTTTCTAATGACGAATATGCCGACTATCGTGATTTGATCATCACATATTGTAAACAAGTACTGATAGTCAACTCTGTATGCCACAAATATATATAACCCATTATGTATCAATAAAAAAAAAAGACAAGGAATAAAATGTGGTATATATACACAGTGGAATACTATTCAACCATAAAAAAGAATGAAATCGTGTCATTCATGGCAACATGGATGAGCATGGAAAGACACTGCGTTAAGTGAAGAGAGCTAGGAAAACCCCGTGTTCTCACTCATATGTGGAAGCTAAGTTGTTTGATCATATAGATGTAGAGAGTAAAATGAGAGTTACCAAAGGCTGAAAAAAGTATGGGGAATTGGGAATAGTGGAAGATTGCTTAATATGAAAAAGTTGAGCTAGATAGGAGGAATGATATCTCATCTTCTATAGCTCTATAGGATGACTATAATTAAGAACAATTTATTGTATAGTTTCCATTGGCTAGAAGAGAAGATCTTGAATGTTTCCAACACAAAGAAATGATTACTGTTTGAGGTAATAAAAAATGGTTAGCAGGATTTCAGGGGATAAGGAAGGAGAGAGGGTTGGATGAATAGGTATGGCACAGGATTCTTAGAGCAGCAAAACTATTCTGTACAATATGTACTAGTTAATACATGACATTATGCATCACACAAAACCATTAGAACTGCACAACACAAAGAAGAAGCCATAATATAAAATTAAATTAATAATAATATATCAAAAGGAATATAGTAATCCTCAAGTACCAGACCTACAGAACAGGAAACCCTTAAAATTACTGAAAAGGAATTCCAAGTAACAATCTTAAGGCAACTCAGTGAGATAAGAGAAGACTCAGAAAACACAATGAAATGAAAACAAATATCCAGGATATGAAAGATGAAATTTACAAAGAGATTAATACCTTTAAAAAGAATGTAGCAGAACTCCTGGAACTGAAGCATTCATTCAGTTAAATAAGAAAAAACAACTGAGAGTGTAAGCAGCAGATTAGACAAAGCAAAAGAAAGAATCACTCATCTCAAAGAGGGTCTTTATGAAATAACCCAGGTGAACAAAAAAAAAAAAAAAAAAAAAGGAAAAAAGAATTTTAAAAACTGAAGAAAGTCTAAGAGAGCTAGCAGACAACCTTGAGCACACAAACATTCAAATCATGGCTGTTCCAGAAGAGGAGGAGAAAGGTAAAGGCATTGGTATTCTGTTCAAACAATCCAGCAACCCCCTTCTAGGTATATACCCAAGGGAATGGAAATCATCTTTTTGAAGGGGATACCTGCACTCCCATGTTCATCACAGCTCTATTTACAATAGCCAATACATGGAAGTAACCTAAATGTTCATCAACAGATGTCTGGATAAGGAAAATGTGGTTATATACACCATCAAATAATACTCTACCATAAAAAAAATAATGAAATTCTGCCATATGCAGCAATATAGATAAGCTTGGAGAAAATTATGTGAAGTGAAATAAGCCAGGCACATAGGGAAAAATACCACATGACCTTATTCATATGTGAGTACTAAAGAGAAAGAAGGAAGGTAAGAAATGCCACAGTGATGCATTAGACTTGCAGATGGGAGAGAGCATTCAGAGCATTGCATGGGTGAGGTGGTGGGGAGTTGGGATTAACTGGATGGAGAACATGGAGAATAATCACAATTTGTGGTAATGGTCATCCTGATACTATTGATCTGACCATCACATCCTTGGTGCAGGTGGTGAAGGTCAGCTTTGTACCCCATGAATATGCATAATCAATAAAATAAAATTTATAAAAGGAAAGAAAAGAATCTATTCAATGAAATAATAACAGAAAACTTCCCAGGTACAGGGAGAGACACAGACTTTCAGATCCAGGAAACTCAAAGGTCCCCTAACAGATCTGACAAAAATATCCTCTCCAAGGCACATTATAGTCAACCTGGCAAAACACAAAGACGAAGAGAGAATCCTAAAAGCAGCAAGAGAAAAGCACCAAGTCACTTATAAGGGAGCCCCCATAAGACTAACAGCAGACTTCTCAACTGAAACTCTACAGGCAAGAAGAAAATGGGATGACATATTCAAAATACAGAAAGAAACAGCCAGCCATGAATACTACACCCAGGAAGGCAATCCTTCAGAACTGAGGGAGAAATTTTGTTTTTCCCAGACAAACAAAAACTGCAAGTTTTCATCACCACATAACCAGCCCGGCAAGAAATTCTCAAGGGTGTCCTGCATCTGGAATCCAAAAAACAATAATCACTATCACAAATACACAAGAAAGAACAAAACTCACTGCTAAAACAAAAAATACTAATGAGAAAGAAAAAAGAAACTCAATCTTACCACCTGAAAAAACCAATAAATGCCTTTTCTGTCTGTGGATGCTGCCGAGGAAGCATGATTAAAGTCTCTTTCCACTGCTGTCATGTCAAAGTCAGAGTCTCCTAAAGAACCCAAAACACTGTGGAAGCTCTTCACTGGAGGGTTCAGCTTTGAAACAACTGATGAGAGTCTCAGCAGCCATTCTGAGCAATGGGGAATGCTCATGGATTGTGTGGTAATGAGGGATCAAAACACTAAGCACTCCAGGGGCATTGCATTTGTCACATATGCCACTGTGGAGGAGGTGGATGCAGCCATAAATGCAAGGCCACGCAAAGTGAATGGAAGAGTGTGGAACCAAAGAGGGCTGTCTCAAGAGAGGATTCTCAAAGCCAGATGCCTACTTAATTGTTAAAACGATCTTTGTTGTCAGCATTAAAGAGGACACTGAAGAACATCATCTGAGAGATTACTTTGAACAGTGTGGGAAAAGTGAAGTGATTGGAACCATGACCGACAGAGGCAGTGGCAATAAGAGGGGCTTTGCTTTTGTGACCTTTGATGACCATGACTCCATGGATAAGATTGTCATTCAGAAATACCATCCTGTGCCATTTTGCAGTCCCACCAATAATGTATGAGAGTTCCTTTTTCTCCGCAGCCTCGCCAGCATTTATCGTTCAGAGTCTTTTGGATTTTAGCCATCCTAACTGGGGTTAGATGGTATCTCAATGTGGTTTTGATTTGCATTTCCCGGATGCTGAGTGATGTAGCAAAATGGTGCAGCCTCTATGGAAAATGGTATGGAGGTTCCTCAAACAATTGCAGATAGATCTACCATACGACTCAGCTATCCCACTGTTGGGAATATACCCAGAGGAATGGAAATCATCAAGTCGAAGGTATACCTGTTCCCCAATGTTCATCACAGCACTCATTACAATAGCCAAGAGTTGGAACCAGCCCAAATGCCCATCATCAGATGAGTGGATACGGAAAATGTGGTACATCTACACAATGGAATACTACTCAGCTATAAAAACGAATGAAATACTGCCATTTGCAACAACATGGATGGACCTTGAGGGAATTATATTAAGTGAAACAAGTCAGGCACAGAAAGAGAAATACCACATGTTCTCACTTATTGGTGGGAACTAAAAATTAATATATAAATTCACACACACACACAAAAAAAAAAAAAAAACGGGGGGGAAAGAAGATATAACAACCACAATTACTTGAAGTAGATACGACAAGCAAACAGAAAGGACATTGTTGGGGGGGAGAGGGGGAAAGAGACGGGAGGGAGGTTTTGGTGATGGGGAGCAATAATCAGCCACAATGTATATCGACAAAATAAAATTTTTTAAAAAAAAAAAGAAAAGAAAAGAAATACCGTCCTGTGAATGGCCAAAACTGTGAAGTAAGGAAAGCTCTGTCGAAGCAAGAGATGGCTGGTGCTTCATCCAGCCAAAGAGGTCAAAGTGGCTCTGGAAACTTTTGTGGTGGTCATGGAGGTGGTTTTGGTGGGAATGACAACTTTGGTTATGGAGAAAACTTTGGTGGTCATGGTGGCTCTGGTGGCAGCCATGGTGGTGATGGATGTGATGGCTGTGGGGATGGTTATAATGGATTTGGTAATGATGAGAGCGATTTTGGAGGTGGTGGAAGCTACAATGATTCTGGCAATTACAACAGTGTTCAAATTGTGGACCCATGAAGGGAGGAAATTTTGTAGGCAGAAGTTCTGGTCCCTTTGGTGGTGAAGGACAATATTTTGCCAAACTATGAAACCAAGGTGGCTATGGTGACTCCAGCAGCAGCAGTAGCTATGTCAGTGGCAGGAAGTTCTAATTAACTTCCAGGAAACAAAGCTTAGCAGGAGAGAAGAGCCAGAGAAGTGACAGGGAAGCTACAGTTTCCAACAGATTTGTGAACTCAGCCAAGTACAGTGGTGGCAGGGCCTCCTGCTACAAAGAAGACATGTTTTAGACAATACTCATGTGTATGGGCAAAAAAACTCAAGGACTGTATTTGTGACTGATTGTATAGCAGGTTATTTTAGTTTCTGTCCTGTGGAAAGTATAAAGCATTCAAACAAAGGGATTTAATGTAAAAAAATTTTTTTTGCAGCCATGCTGTTGATTGCTAAATGTAATAGTCTAATCATCACGCTAAATAAATGTGACTTTAGAAAAAAAACCAACAAACATCTAAAGAAAATATTAAAAGGGGAAGAAAGTCTCACTTTTGGAGGAGGGACTGTAAATTAGCACAGCCACTATGGAAAACAGTATGGAGGTTTCTCAAACAACTACAGATAGAACTACCATATCATCCAGCAATCCCACTGCTAGGTATATACCCAAAGCAATGGAAATCATCATGTCAAAGGGATATGTGCACTCCCATGTTCATAGCAGCTCTATTTACAATAGACAAGAGCTGGAACCAACCTAGATGTCCAATAACAGACTGGATAAGGGAAATGTGTTAATATACACAGTGGAATACTACTTGGCCATAAAAAATAAAATGAAATTCTGCCATACACAGCAACACGGATGAGTTTGGAGAAAGTTACGTTAAGCAAAATAAGCCAGGAACAGAGGCAAAAAATCCACATGTCCTCACTCGTAAGTGGGAGCTAAGAGAGAAAAACGGAAGGAAAGAAAGACCACGATGGTGTGTTGGATTTGCAGAGAGAGACAACAGACCTAGGGTTGCCAGGGGCAGGGGAGAGGGATTTGGGAGAGGTTGGGTGGGGAACATGGGGAATATTTGCGATTTGAGGAGGTGGGCATGCTGATAGTATTGATCTGCTCACCACATGTTGGGCACATGTGTTAACGATCTGCCCTGTGCCTCATGAATATGTATAATCAATAAAAGAATTTTTTTTAAATAGGATAACATGGTTACTAGAACTGGGAAACACTGTCATTACTTGCCTGAATACCTGTTAAAAAATCACATGGTGTCAACAGAGATATGTACAATCAATTCTTTCAATTTTTAAAAATCGCATGGTAAAAAAATAATAACAATAATATATCAATATTAATTAATAATTGTAACAAATGTCCCACAGTAATATAGCATGTCAATAATAGGAGAACAAAAATAAATAAATAACACAAAAAACTGTATACAAGGGTGGGAGATGAATATGGGAACTACCTGTACTTTCTGCTTCAATTTTCTGTAAAACTAAAGCTGCTATAAAAATAAAGAAAAAATAAAAATAGTTTTAAAATACCCTCCAATTTCACTCAGAATAAAAACAAATTCTCACAAAGGCCTACTGTTCCTCCAGAATTGAACCCTTCAGTTACTTTTTGACATCTTCTCTTAAACACTGTCCTTGATGTCACAATCACAGGCCCCATCTCCGCACTGACACCCTTTTATAGACTATTCAACACTCCTTATCTCACTGCCCTGCCAAATTGCTTTTGTTTTGTTTATCACCAACATACTTTCTATATTTTATTTATTGACTTTATTTATTATCTGTATCCTCCCACTATCTATGACAGTAAATATATTTGTCTGTTTTGTTCTCTGCTATACTTTCAGTGCCTTCAGTATAAATTGGCTCTCTATAAATAACTGTTGAGTGAATTCCTTTTTACACTTTACTGTATTTTTTATGTAAATCACAGATGCCAGAGAGTTTATATAATCCCAAAGCCCCTGTCTCACATGAATGCCTTTCCTGCATCCTATTCACAATTAATTCTTGTTCTAAGCTTCCCTGGTGGTCTAGTGGTTAGGATTCGGTGCTCTCTCACAATTAATTCTTGTTACAAATTAAATTTTAAATTCTTGAAACTCCATTCTCCACTACTAAAATTCCAAAAGAGATTGAGATTTGTTTGAATTCAATTTATCCCTCTTCCTATCTTCACTGAAAGGCATCAACTTTTCCCAACTTCCCTAACATTTTTAAATAAGTTCCGTATTTGTGTGCACAGTGTTACTAACTTATACCAACCCAGCTGTCTCCAAATTGAGAGATTCCATATGAGTACGGTGTTGGAAAGCCGGGGAAACGTGTACTCATTACACATTATCTAACTTGGGTTTCTGTCTATGTGGAAGCTTATAGCAACATCATGGAGCTATAATCGTCTTTTGTTTACAAATTGTACTGATAGGAAATGATTTGAGGCCTGTTTTCGTCTAGTCTTTTGGCAATCTTATTGAAAGTTACATATATATGGTGTCCTCTGAGCCTTGTGAGCTGTAAAAATTGGACTCTTGAAGTCTCCTGGGCACAGCATTTGGCGAGTTTTAACGAGATTCTGATTGAACTGTGGTTAAGGGGATAGATTTTCTCTAACAATTTGGACACCGACCAAAATCTGTCCATATGTGTGTATGTGCACACATGTGCATATGTGCATGTCTTGGCAGCATTTTAATAACTCCCATTGAAACTGTATCAGCAAAATTGGAATCAGCCACTTACTTTCACTATCTGGTCCAATAATATTTTCTTAATAACATTAACCCTGAGGCTGAGGGATTTGTACATAAGACAGGGAGATAGTGGAAGAATTTTAAAGGCATAATTCCTTGAGTCTACCCTTTCTCTCCTGAAAATGGAGCAAAGACAAAAAGATATTTAATCTTCCAAAAGGCTTTACCATCAGACAACATTTTCAAGAATTGATTTCAACAGTCTTCTGTTATACATTTTACCTAATAGCATACAATTTCTATCTGAAGTTCCAGAATCAAGGGAACTAGGTAAAGACATCAACCTGCTAGGTAAGGATAAGGTTATATATATTGAAATTGAGATGTCATTACTAATTACAAATAAACAATTTGTGATTTTTTCAGGTATATTAAGTGCTTCAGAGTCAAGATAATCATTCTGTGACAGAAATAATAAAGGTGGGTGTTAAATATTGGGCAAAGGGATGTTGTGTTAAGATGTCTGCAGAAATGTGGTTTATTTGGTGTGAGGGAAGGCCTCACACATTTTCTGTGACCCTTTGAGTTGCTAACTGGTGAGGCCACCTCAGACTGAAGTTGATGCAAATTGCCCCTTTCTGTCAAGTGCTTATCTGCAGACTTTTTCAAACACTCTTGTTATACAGACATAGACCTAATATAGAATATTGAAATAAAATTGTTTTCTTCCATCCTATTTCCATCTCTTGTATTTTATACATATGCAGGTATTTCAAAAAGCTCATGGAAAAATACAATTAAAAGATAATGCAAATCTTTCCATGAACTTTTTGAAGTAGCCACAGAAACCAAACATAGATTGGTGGTTAGTTCCATATAAAAAACAGGGTAACGTTACATTAATGCTTAGCAGATTGTGGTGAGAATTAATCAACATTTTATACCAATTCAGAAATAATAGGCATTCAAAAAATAAAAGATTTTTAACTAGTGAAAACCATCATTTTCCTTAGCACATCTTCTTTTCCACCCAAATCTATCTCTAATTCTCTCATGACATATCTCACATTCTATCATGCAAGACATTCATCAATTTACACAAATCATCCACTTCTGTCAGGCTATAAACATTGACAATGTAGTCCAATTTATCCCTATACATTTAAAGACTAACAAACGTTCATTCGTTATGTATAAGGTATAACAAGTAATAATTGTAAAAGTTTTTTGGATGATGAACAATGGCTTGTGAAAGACATGCATTATTCTAAAGACAGCAGTGCCTCTCACTGCCTTATGATCCCTCCACCCACTTAGCTTTGGTACAAAGAGGGAACAAGTAGAGGAAAGTGTGACTGATATAGTATGGGCCACCTCTCAGAAGAGGGTCACTATCTTTTCCTCTCCCGCAAGCTCAAGCAAGAGTCACAGCCCTCCATCACCACTTTTCAGAACACCCCTGTCGTGTACTCAAAAAGGTTATGATCAGAGTGAGAGTAAAGAAGTCAAAGGACATTGCCCACACCCCCAAGAAAAAAAATTTTAGGTTTTACAATCTGAATAAAAGAACAAGAAGATCAGTAGGCTTAGGTCAATCATTCAACAACCAAATAATATCTTAGAACTATAAAATGTAATAATAAATCCTTTATTAATAGGGTAAGAGACCTTCTGTTACTAATAAAAATCTTCTTACACTTCACACTCCGCCACTCTGTGACAAGCACACTGCTTTTTCCACTGTTCTGTGTTCAATCACGTCATTCTCACCACTGACTGACCTTGTGTGGGCTCTTGCCTTTGAATGAGATATCCCTGCTTCTGTTTCTTGAAAATTCATCAAGACTGACTTAAAAACTCACTTCCTCTAGGAAACCATCCCAAACTAGCCACAAACAGAGCTCTTCTGTGCTCCCACAGGACTCCATTTGTGCCAGTATCTCATCCCATCCTGGTTTATACATTTATATATTTGTATTTTTCATCAGATTGAAAATTGCTCCAGCGTGAGAACTTGGTCATACTCATGTGTACTTTGCTAATACTGGCAGAATCATGTAGATGGTTCCACAGAGGTGTGAGAGATTGGGTTCAGCCTATAATGACTCCACTATAATGTTGGAATTTTACTTTTTATATAAATAACACACCTGGGGCTGTTTTTCTGCCACCTTTATTCTAAAATGAATGCAAAAAGAAAAATCTGTTCAATTGAAAGCTGAAACAATGATTGTATATTATACCACATAGAATGTAAGTTTGGAGCTAAACAGAACTCCAAACATCCAATGGTAAAGTTCAGTGGCACCCTTTACTATTGTGAATTTGGGGAAATGAGCTCACCTTTCTGAATATTATTTCTTCATCTCTAGAAAAGAAGTAAAAACCCCTTCTGCAGAGCAGTACATAAGAGAGACATTCACAAGACACTTCAACTCTCAGGGTTTGAAGAGTGTGGGGGACATTAAACTCCACAACTGTTTTTTTCCAACCACCTACAGATGTATCTATTGATGATGGTGAAGACAGGAAAAGCAGACGAGAAACAGAACAGGGAGTGAAAGCAGATCACCAGTTGGTTCCTGCGTTTTGGCAGAGCCTGAAATGGGGGCTCCTGTCTCCAGACCCAGGGATCTGCACCCTCATTCACTCTTGCAGCCTCTGAAGTGAGTCTCCTCCTTGGTTCCTATTCCTCCTCCTCTCTGCTGCCTTACACTGATATTATCCACAGTATCCATCCCACACAGTCCACAATTGAGAAGTCAGAGTCCCCATCATTCAGCCAGTTGATGGCAGAATAAAGACAAGATGGAACCAATGCTTCGATCTCCCAATACAGAGCTCTCTGCATTACATCTCACTGTCTCTCCCAGCTGGGAAATTCCTCCTTTGGAAAAAAATAAATCATCTTTCAGAGTTCCAGACCTTCCATAGCTTCTTATCATAATGTGTTTCTGCAAGGTGTAGAAAAATAACTGATAGTAATCATAATAAAACAGGAGCAGTTAAATAAAAAATAACCTTCAGATGATACTTTTACTACTTGCTTTTAGGGAAACCAGAACCTTTTGCCCCCTATAGCAGCATTAAGTGACAAGAAGAAATGAAAAAAATTTCTTAAAGTGGAATAAACAGAGAAAAGATGTATTAGATTGGAAGTTTTGTACCAAATGCATCAAATTGATCTTTGGTAATGGCATCTTTTTAAAACATGCTATGCAGTTTCAGGAGAACGAATACTACATGAGCTCCCTTCTAAAAGAGTCAGTCATGGAAAGAGAGAGTAGAGGGGTAGTTGCCAGGGGCTGATGGGAGGAGAAAATGGGGAGTTGTTGTTCAATAAGAATAAAAATTCATTTATATGAGATGAATACGTTCTAGAGAATTGCTGTGCAATACTGTGCCTACACATAACAATACCCTATTGTACAGCAAAAAATTTGTTAAGATAGACCTCATCTTAAGTGTTCTAGCGACAATCAAAAAATTGATGATATTATTAGAGATTTGGTTTTGCTCATTGTTTCAATCTGTTCTTTAATAGCTAATTTAAAAATTATCAAATAATTATTAAGCAAATAATCTGATTAGTATAAAGTAGTCACACTGATAAGTTTACGACATGGAATAATGGGCTGCATCTTTAAGAAATTTGACATAATATAGCCAAGAGCAAGGAAACTGACTCATGCCACAGCAACACTGCAATTAGAAAGAGGACAGTATCCTCTTTTAGCAAGGCAAACCCTCTTGAAATCAACAGAATGTTTGCTAATACGAATATTAAACCAGTATACTATACATTTCCCAATGCCTGGAACCATGTCTTACTTATTTTGTGTTTAATGCTTTGGACATTCTTGACATTCAAAAAATGTGCATGGAATGAAAGATAAATGATAAATAAAAATAATAAATTAAATTAAATATGCTATGTAAATGTCACTCATGTTAAACATATATGCTAATTCTTTCCAAAAATAGTTTTAAAGAATTTAAAGAATTACCAAATGACTTTGCATGTGATAATTTAGTTTGATCACTAAACTGATTGTAATCTTAAAATTGTGGACACACAGCTCAACAAATAGCAAACGCCACAGCCACATGGGGAAGCTTCTGATTTCTATTCTTAGTGCTTAGGAGGACAATAAAATAAATACCCCAGTGCTTTCATATGACACAGCTTGAAAATAAAGAGCAAAAAAGAGGATGATTCAATGGAGATGAAAAACTGCACCAGAGTAACAGAATTTATTTTCCTTGGACTAACCCAGAATCGAGAAGTGAGCTTGATCTTGTTTCTTTTCCTACTTTTGGTGTACATGACAACCCTGCTGGGAAACCTCCTCATCATGGTCACCGTGACCTGGGAATCTCGCCTTCACACACCCATGTATTTTTTGCTCCGTAATTTATCTGTTGCCGATATCTGCTTTTCCTCCATCACAGCTCCCAAGGTTCTGGTGGACCTTCTGTCTGAGACAAAGACCATCTCCCTCAATGGCTGCTTCACTCAGATGTTTTTCTTCCACCTTATTGGAGGGGTGGATGCATTCTCTTTGTCAGTGATGGCGTTCGATCGATATGTGGCCATCTCCAAGCCTCTGCACTATGTTACCATCATGAGCAGAGACCGTTGCATTGGGTTAACAGTGGCTGCCTGGGTGGGGGGCTTTGTCCACTCGGTCGTGCAGATTTCCCTGTTGCTTCCTCTCCCCTTCTGTGGACCTAATGTCCTTGACACTTTCTACTGTGACGTCCCCCAGGTTCTCAAACTCGCCTGTACAGACATTTTTGTACTTGAACTACTGATGATTTCCAATAATGGACTGCTTACCACTCTGTGGCTTTTCTTGCTTCTGGTGTCCTATTTGGTCATATTATTATTACTAAGGTCTCAGTCAGGAGAGGGAAAGAGGAAAGCCATCTCCACCTGCACCACCCACATTACTGTGGTGACCCTGCATTTTGTGCCTTGTATCTATGTCTATGCCCGACCCTTCACTGCCCTCCCCACAGATAAGGCCATCTCTGTCACCTTCACTGTCATCTCCCCTCTGCTGAACCCTTTGATCTACACTCTGAGGAACCACGAGATGAAGGCAGCCATGAGAAGACTCAGGAGAAGACTCCTACTGTTGGAAAGGAAATAGAAAAAAATTCCCCAATTCTTCTTCACCAATGATTTCTTTATCATTTTTTCATAGATTCATATTTATAGACTCAAATACATTGTCAATAAACCAACAACACTGACTGGGTATCCATTCATTTATCTTTTTAAGTTAGTAGGTAACTGATAACCCAAGCTTGTGCTCAGTATGAAGTAACTAGCGTTATAGAATTGAGCTCACTGATGTATTTCCACTCAAAGACCAAGGTAACAGTATGTCAATTCAGACAACTATGTAGAAGGCAAATAGGGTAATGAAGTCCACCCCTATATTTAGAATATAAGAAAATAGAAGTATAGACAGATAAAATGATTTGTTCAAGGTCTCATGTCAAGTTAATTATGAAGACATCTTCAAATACATCCCATTATTCTTTCAATACATGAATGTAATTTATTACATTATTGCACTATAATCCTATTCTAGAAGAATTTCATGGTCAGTGCCTCTGAAATTCACATAAATGGGTATGTACAGACTATCTCAGATTGAGAAATTTGCCTCTGTTTAGTTAAATTCCACATGGGCCCATGAGCTACTGAAAATTTCATAGACACGTATTGATTATCTTCCTAGATTCCTATCAGGAGGGAAGAAGCTTGGAAAGATTTCTCATAACAGCCTAAAGTTATTTATCTTAATGCAAAACTAGACAAAAAAGAAAAGGAACTAGACATGCCAGATTCACATTCCTGTGATGAGTTTAGACAAAGGCAGAACCTCAAGGTTGCCACCGGGCAATCCATTCATAGTCTCCAAGGACTGATTTTCCAGTTGCAACCTTATGAAGGTCCATCTCGGCTAGGCTTTAACATTGAAAATTCACATTTCTTCCCTCTTATGGGGAAGAGAGAGAGAGTTAAAGAAGATGAAATTCTAATTGGTCTATTTCTCAAACTGTTGGCATTTGTGAAGAGGCAGTAAAGGCTAGTGTTATTGTCAGGGAAAGCAGTGAGGCATGGTGCTTGAAAGCTCTAACTTCAGAGTCACACAAACGTGGGTCCAGATCCCATCTCTGCCACACACCACCTGTATGATTTGGGCAAGTTATTTTATGTCTCCAGAGGTCACAAAAGTACTCATTATAATATCCATCTCATGGAGTTGCTGTGAAGGTTAAAATGAGATGGTGTATGTGAAGCATACGATGCCCAGCAGACAATAGATGCTCAATGAGAGCCAAATGTCACTATTAATACCATCTTTATTGCTGTGCCTAACACACCCTCTGTTCCCCATTGGCCTGTCACACTCTTTTCGTGTATGGCCCATACTCCTCAATAGTAGAAAAAAAACTGATGGAGTAGAAAATATGGGAATGTACATTAAATTCAAAACATCTCTCATCTTAAATTTCTAACTTTCTCTCATTAACATATGACAATAGTTTGCTTGTTATTTGTAGAGTCATTGTGAAGCTGATGAGAGACACAGCACAAGAGAGTTTCATATCAAAAGGAGATAATGGGTCAAAGATAAACCCTGGCTTTGAGACTGGCTATAAAGATCAAACCAAGAAGACAAGTCTGGTGGAGTAGAACAGAGAGCCCAGGGAGAGTTAACCAAAGCACAGTGAGTGCCGAAGACAAACATCACTCATGCCCCAACTGGATCTGGCCTGGCCCATCAGCATTCATTGACTAACTGGCTCAAAGGGTTGCCATCTCCTGTCACCTGATCAACCAATTCTAAATTTTTACAATATTAACTTACTTCCCCAGGCATTAAAATTCTAAGAACAATTCACACTTATGAAGTCACTATTTATAGGGTCCAGCTACCTTTGCTCATTTAGGTCTGGTCTCAAGAGTTACAGGCTTCTTTTTATGTAATTGCCTGTGAAAAATGCAAACCACAAACCACTTAGTAGACCATTTTATGCAAATACATCCTTTCCTTTCCTTCCTGTCTCTTGCAACTAACTCAAATCAGGTTTTTATCTCTATGTCAGAATCAGATGGCAGTAAAGAATTATGAGGTCTGGATCATTGTATCTCAAAAGCGTCATCCTAAGGGGGCAAGAACCCAGGAATCCCTATCACATCATTGTCCCTGCTGATTTCCTCAAATCATGTCTAAGCACGCAATAAAACCTGATTCAGCAACTCAGGACAGGGAAAGCAATTGCTCCTGATCACACAAACATTTATCCAGATGACATAAAGTCATAAGCTGGGCTGCATTTTTCCCATTTCAATCAATTTTTACCAGCTTTATTGAAGCATAATTGACAAATAAAAACTGTATATATTTACAGTGTACAACACAATGTTTTGATATGTGTATACATTGTGAAATGATTTTTTATTTTTTTATGCTCTGCTGCTAAGAAAGAGTAGAAGATTCGACTGACTCTGAGCACAAATGGCTCTCAAATGGGTTAAGGGGCATGGAAATCAAGTACAATGGATTTTGCAAAGTAAAATAGAGAGTTAAAGTTTAAAAATAAATAATTAATTAAATTTAAAAGTTTTTATTTTTTTAAAAAAGTACCATTTGTACAAAAGCTCCCTGAATCAAATGTTTTAATGATCAACATCTCTCAGTATCCATGAAAAAATAATAAAAAATAATTTTGAAGTAATTAAGTTGATAAATATCAAGAGCTGTAACCATGCTACTTCCCTAAATTCTGAGTGAACTACATATCTCAGAGGTATAGATTAAAATAATTGCATAGGGGAAATGCACCTGCTGCTTTAAACAGAAATTGAACAGATAAATCTACACAGTCCAGTCTCAGAGAGATGCTCTGACAGTAGCCACAGAGCTTTGATTTTTTTTTCATTATTGTCCTTTTATCTAAATTTCATTTCTTAGCTGATTGCAAGCAAAATGACTTTGGTCAAGAGGAAGACTGCACAGTTCTTGATGTTAACTTAACACAACACTTTCTTCTTGAGCCAAGGAAGGAAAAACACTGCTTTCATGTCCTGAATGTGCACTGTTGCCGCTGCATGTATGTGTACAATGGGACAGAGAGGAGATGAGGGAAAAAGAGAGAGAGAGAGAGCTTGCCTGGTGACATTTTAATGACTCCCACAGGAACTCCATTGTATTGGCCACTCGGCTTCCACATCCATACCCAGCAATATTCCTTTTGCTAATTCTTGTATTGGGCTTGTAGCTGAGGGACTGGTACAGGTGGCTGAGGTACAGCAAGATAAAATAGAAGAGTCAGAACAATGTGATTCCCTGAGGTTGCCTTTTCCCAACTGAAGGAAAGAGATAACAAAACCACTAGCCTTGAGATAGGCTTGTCATTAAACATAGAAGAAGTAAGATGCAATTGGGGCATCATAAGAGGATCAATTTCCCACATGGAGCTTAAGCCAACAGCTAGTGTTAGTGTGTGTGAATTTCAGAAACTGAAAATCTGTTAGTGTTGAATTTCCAGAAATGCTGCAAGTGCATAGAATGTTCCTATCAAAGTCAAAGTTCTTTTGTGTGTGTGTGGCTGGCTAGTAGGAGGGATCTGAACCTGTGACCCTGGTGTTACAAGGCTGTGCTCAAACCAACTGAGCTAACTGCCAGCCAAAGTCACATCTCTTAATGAAGCAAACAAAAGTGGTAGCTTATCACTACTAAGAACAGGAAATGTGTGGCTTGCAAAATATAGAAAGGTGAGTTGGCTCCAAGAATGGAGATGCATTCTATTGGGCAGGATATTGAGGTTCAAAGTATTCTGAAAGCAATTGAGAAGGTGCTGATAGTCCCAGCTCTCAGGAGGGTGACTGCCTTGGAAAAACAGCATCTGAGGAAAACATTTCCTGAGTTCAACATATACGGTATGGCCAGCTTTGCATCTTGACTGGGAATGAAAGTTTGGGGGCTTTGAGTAACATGTCTTAATGACTCATTAATCTGTGTTCTCATGTGCCACTGAACATAAAAAGTATTTCTAAGACTTTTAGGGATTCAATCAAGAGTAGAGGATTTTCAAAATTGGCGAAGAGAAAACTGTGACATGAAAGGCATCCCAGAAAGTCAACTCAATGTAGAGAATGAGCCAGCATTTGATTAGTGAGATGCTGGGATATGGGGGGATCCCTCAGTTGGCAGGCTCTGTCCAAGATGTGTGAGAAGTGTAATTCCAAAGGATGGTCCTCTTTGGGGTGGTTTCTAAGAAATTCTCGTGATTCTTATTTTGACCTTGCAAAGACACATGAAATTGTATTTCTTTATTCATCTCCCCAGCCTCCTTTCTACTGTGCATTTGTTTCAATGAAGTATGCATAATCCTACACTTTCAAAGTATCTTTCCCACTCTTTAAAAAACACCCTCCACAGGACCCATCAGCTTTGTTATATTCAAGGGCAGTTTCTCTTTGAGGTACTGTTACTCAGGATTCATTTCTGCACCTGGCCATTGCAGCACTATGTGGCTGATGCGGGTGCTTTGTGAAAGTGCCTCTAGACACAGCAAAGTCTTATTTTTCAAACTGCTTTCTTTTTTCAGTCACTTCTGACATCCTCTCATGCTAAGTAACTCTCAGCCACACTTCTCTATCACCAGATGCAGGCTTCTAATCCCCCCAAATCACACCACATACTACTCTAACTTGATTTACAGAGGATTTTCCTGAACCCTTTCCTTTGCAGCCTTTTCTGGGAAGGACTGACCAACACTGGGAAGAAGTATAGTTGCAGTAGTTGAGAGCAAGAGTCTTTGGAATAAGGCAAAGCTTGGTTAGAGGAAAGGCTCTACCAGCTGGTAGACCTTGAGCAAGTTACTTAATATTTCTATGACTCAGTTTCATCATCGATAAAAGCAAAATA
Organism: Cynocephalus volans; assembly: GCF_027409185.1. NCBI lineage: Eukaryota > Metazoa > Chordata > Mammalia > Dermoptera > Cynocephalidae > Cynocephalus > Cynocephalus volans. Next base: position 154,974,514 of record NC_084463.1, read on the forward strand.
ATAATATTTATGGGCCGAGCCCGTGGCGCACTCGGTAGAGTGCTGCGCTGGGAGCGCGGCCACGCTCCCGCCGCGGGTTCGGATCCTATATAGGAATGACCGGTGCACTCACTGGCTGAGTGCGTCACGAAAAAACGACAAAAAAAAAAAAAAAAAAAAAAATAAAGTGTGGATAATTTTAAAAAAAAAAAAAAAAAAAAAAAAAAAATAATAATAATAATAATAATATTTATTTTTCACAGACATTACAGGTTTGGGAAGAGATAAAATGAAGCAATTGGTACAGCACATGAGAATCACTGTATAAATGTTGGCTGAAAGTAAGTAAAAAATCAACAAAGTGGAACTCCAGTCTTCTGCCTACTTTTCAATGATGCTGAGACCTTGAAAATTGCATGGACCCCCGGTATCTAATATTCAGATGACTGGATTTCTTATTGAGGACTGTGGTTTATTTTCTTTCTGTAAAGCTTTATAGTATAAATATATTTACAGCTACATAGAAAAGTAAATTTATTTAATTTATGTGTATAAGCAGGTATGTGAGAATAAATAGTCTGATATTTTGGACATATGCATTAGTTTAAGTCCCTAAGCAAAGAAGAAAAAAATCCCCAGAGAATAAACAGCATTTTCTACTTACTCTAAATTGTCGAGAAGAGGACTTTGAACCACAGGGTTAAAAGCAAGATTAGCCACTCTCAGACAAGTCTCCACAGATAGACCTGTCATGTGTAAGGAAAAAAATACTCACCTAGGACTGGTGGGCTTGGATAGCTCCTGTTAAAATCAGATTCCTCAGCAATCTTTCATTTCCAAAATAGACAAATAATCTTACCTGTTTTTAAGAAGCACACTGTGAATGAAGAAAGTCTTATTATCATGCTGTAGATAAATTATAATAGTCCATGTTGAGAACTGACTCTAAGCTATGCCTGTGTACCTCATATATAATTCTCATGAGTTCAGTACTATTACTGAATAACTTGACCAAGGTCATACCTTCTAGGAAGTGGTAAAACTCAAGTGACATAAATATTCCAGATCCTTCACACATGTGTATCCAAAACGCAAGTATGAGACATGATATTGTTGAGCAGAGATCCCGGACAGCAGGGGGCTTACAAATATTATATGCCCAAATGAGACTGTTTTTTATATATATCACCATGATTTTGTACAGCCTCACCTTCTTTTCTGCCGATTCCATAAGCTGCATCACTCTTATTGTCTTAACTGTAGACTTCTTAAGGAAAGGACGTATATTTGAGTCACCTTTCCCTCAAAAAGGCTACCTCAGTAGCACGGACATGGTATATAGAGGGATAAAATAAAGAAGGAAAGAAAATAGAAAAAATTAAAAAGGGGAGAGAAGGGGGTAGGGGAGAGGACAGGTGATACAGGAAACAAGTTTGTCACCGTGGTTTCTTGAGCAGATTTAAAAACCACTGACTTGTCATTCCAATATCCAGAAAGAAGATTCTAGAGTGTGTTGCTGTCTTTAATTGAAATACATCTCTACATTTCAAATTAGCCAAAGACTCCTTTATGGATGGATCCTCCACTTTCCAGCCCTGGTAAGTACAGTGTAGAGAATTCTTCCTTCCTGGTTTCTGGAGACTTGAAATCTCCTGCAATCATTATTTTGAACATTTATTCTTCCCACCCATGTTGTTGACCTAAACCCCAACAAGGGGGAGACTGGGATGAATCTGAACTGATGTCAATGGAATGAGGAAGGGGATCTTATCTTATTTTTCTGTGAGTGAAAAGGAGAGCACTGCTTGGAAAAGGCTGGTCTATTAAGGATTATTTCCCCTAAGATTAGAACAGCAAAATGGAAAAAAATATATAGAGAGAGAAATTAAAACCAGAATCAGAGAACTAACAACATGTGGACAACAGGGTCACCTACATAATACAAGGGTTTGAGGAGACCTGAAGCTGGTGAGTTAGTGGAAAATAAAAAAGTAACTCCCAGACTGGAGCCGGTGAAGAATATAACTACATAACTATAAAAGTAACTTACGAAAGTTGAGCCATTAAATTTTGCTTTAAATGAAATTTATTCTTCAGACATGAGATTAAAATGTTATAAAGGAATTACAATATATTTGTTATTTGTAACTTTTTACTGAAATATGATATACTCACACACAGAAAAGTGCATTTAAACATACAGGTTAATGAATTTTTACACAAGCTGAGTACACCTTTGTAACAGACACCCAGATTAAGAAACAGAATAGTATCAGCATCTCAGAGCCTCCCTCAGGCTCTTTTCAGTTTCATATATACGAGTAAAATAAGACAGTGCGTAATCTTTGCTGTCTGGATTACTTAGCACAATGTTATATTTGTGTGATTCACTTATATTGGTATGTATAGTGTAAATCATTCTCCTTACTCTATAGTATTGTGTAAAGTTAACACGATTAATTTATCTTTTCTACTGTTGATGGGCTTTGGTGTCATTTTCCAGTTTAAGGAAATTACAGAGTGTTGCTGTGAATATTTTAGGACATGTCTTTTGATGGACATATGTACATATTTCTTAGGAATAGAAATATACATCTTTAGGAGATATATGGATATGGATATAGATATAGATTATAAATTGTATATACACTGGTAGATAGATATAATTTTAGCAGATATAAGTAAACAGCAAAGTGGTTATACTAATTTTACATGCTCAACAGAGGGGTATGAGAGTTCTAATTGTTCCACATCTTCAACACCACTTAGTATTTTTCGTCTTTTACAGTGTAGCCAATTCTGGTGTGTATTGGTTAATTACTGTAATTTTAATTTGCATTTCCCTGATAACTAATGAAGTTGAATTGGCATGTGGATATCCTCTTTTGTGAATTATTGGTTCTTATATTTTGCCATTTTTTGGTTGGGTCCTCTGGGTTTTGGGGGGTTTTTTGTTTGTTTGTTTGTTTGTTTATTTGTTTGTTTGTTTTACTGATTTGTAGAAGTTCTTTATATATTCTGGACCTGAGTCTTTTCTCAGATATGTGTATTGCAAATATCTTCCCCCTTTTGCAGATTACCTTTTAATTCTCTAAATGATGCCTTTTGTGAACAGAAATCCTTGTTATGTATTATTTAAGCAGTGTAGAAGTCAGATTTTGTAATAAAAGTAGACTTGAATAGGTTCACGGACCTGTGACCTCTGTTTCAGCAGCTGCAGTGATATAGCCAGTCTGCTTGGAGGCCTGAGTCTGAACCCTGGGTGATCTTTCACCTCCTGATGCCAAACAGAACTGCAGGCGCGGTGCATGCATAGGAAAGAACTTCTCCTGAGTCTCAACCAAAGCTTAAATGAAAAGACACCACCAGATTTCAGGACACATTTCTTAACTGCAGTTTGACTTCTTCCAGAAATGTACTTGAAATAGAATCTGTGATCCAATGGATCAGGGAAATCACACCAGAGTGAAAGAATTTATCTTCCTGGGAATCACTCAGTCCCGAGAGCTGAGCTACGTCTTATTTGTCTTCTTGTTCTTGGTGTACATGACGACTCTGATGGGAAACCTGCTCATCATGGTTACAGTTACCTGGGATCCTCATCTCCACACTCCCATGTACTTCCTGCTCCGCAATCTATCTATTCTTGACATCTGCTTTTCCTCCATCACAGCTCCCAAGGTCCTAACTGATCTTCTATCAGAGAGAAAGACCATCTCCTTCAATGGCTGTGTCACTCAAATGTTCTTCTTCCACCTGCTCGGGGGATCAGATGTTTTTTCTCTCTCTGTGATGGCGTTTGATCGCTACGTGGCCATCTCCAAGCCCCTGCACTACGTGACCATCATGAGTAGGGGGCGATGTGCTGCTCTCATCGCGGCATCCTGGGTGGGGGGCTTCGTCCACTCCATCGTGCAGATTTCCCTTTTGCTCCCGCTCTCCTTCTGTGGACCTAATGTTCTTGACACTTTCTACTGTGATGTCCCCCAGGTCCTCAAACTCGCCTGCACTGACACCTTCACTCTGGAGCTCCTGATGATTTCCAATAATGGATTAGTCAGTTGGTTTATATTCGTCTTTCTCCTCATATCCTACACAGTCATCCTGATGATGCTGAGGTCTCAGGCAGGGGAGGGGAGGAGGAAAGCCATCTCCACCTGCACCTCCCACATTACTGTGGTGACCCTGCATTTTGTGCCCTGCATCTATGTCTACGCCCGGCCCTTCACTGCTCTCCCCACAGATACCGCCATCTCTGTCACCTTCACTGTCATCTCCCCTTTGCTCAATCCTATGATCTACACCCTGAGGAATCAGGAAATGAAGTCAGCCATGAGGAAACTAAAGATACGACTAGGGCATTCAGAAAGGATTTAAACAATGAGGATGGAGTAGCACCAATATTTAAAAATAGACGTTAAATTTCACTCTCTCAAAATGAAGAGACACCCTTAATGCCAAAAACAAAAGGATGCTTAAAGGAGTTTGACCCTCCAGTATGTGCTGAAGACCATATGGGGGACATTGCTTTAAGGTGAGACCGCCCCGTTCATGTCTTCCACTACTCACTTTCAATTATTCAATCCACAAATATTTACAGAGCACATACCATGTGTCTGACTGTGCTAATATTCAGATTGCTGAAAAAAGATTAAATACAGTCACTTTCTTTGAGACATAATCCCAAATCTTCAATAAACATACAATTGAAGTACTGGGGAACATGGTAGGCACTTGCCTTGAGGGTTTCCAAGGCATTTGGCAGTTAGTGGACCTATTCAAGGGGAAAAAGGCAGAGAAGAATGATCTGAGCAAAGAAAACAGCATAGAGTGTGCCGCGTTTGTGCAACAGTGGACTCAATGTAGCCGTTCTGTATGTGGTACACGCACGGGGTGAATACTAGTAGTTGACATTTGAGAGAAAAGTTGGGAAAGAAGAACTCTATTTGTGGCCCCCTGAACAAGCAAATCCACGATTTCTATTGGAGAGAGAGTTTTACCAGATCACTGCAAGTCTATGACCTCGTCCTGGCAAAAGGAGGTGATGCTCTTAGTGGGAATTTCCATAAGGAAGATCACTGATGGGTGGAGGCTCTGGACAGTTCACCTCACTTATGAAAGCCTTGAGCAAAGGCAGATGCTGAGCACTCCTATGGGAAGCAACAGACATTCACAGACTAGCCAGGCCCCAATTTCCCCTAGATTCTGCACAGAGACCTTTCCACTCAACCTTTAGAAGGTAAAGAAAGGGTAATAAAAAGCATGAGATTTAACCGGTGAATCTGAAAATCTGCTAGCATCTGTAATGAAAGAGAAGGTGACGGTGCTAGGAGAAGGTTTATCTGACAACTCAGCTGCTATTTTGCTGGGATCTATTGACTTTACTGTACTATGTTTCCCATCGTGGCAAAGCTCAAGCCACAGCAGCTGACACTCATGTGTTAATCAGAGGAGGCCAACCATTGAAACAAAAATGTCTGAAATCTAAGTAATGAACCACAACAAAAGTTTATTTCCTGCTCATGTCACATGTTCTGCAACAAGAGGCACTGTGCCGTGCAGTCATTCAGAGACGCAGGCTTCTTCCATCTTGGGCTTCATCTTTCTCTAGATCCTCAGAATGCTTCCATTCATGCAGCAGATGGGGAAAGGGAGAGAGAAGTAAGAATTATAGGGAGCGGGATGTCTTTAGCCTCACCTAACTGCAGAGGAGCCTGGAGAATGTAATCTAGCTCTGTCCCCAGAAAGAAGAAAATATGAGAAATGGTGAACTCTAGTGATCTCTTCCACACGTATGACTCACTGCGAAGAAATGACGATTGGGTTCGACTACAAGGATTAGGACACAGTGGCCAAACTGTTCTCTTAATACATAAAAATGTTGTATGGAAGGATTACTGAACCCTTGGAACACACAGATAAACAAACTTAAATGAAGGAGATAGGGAGAAAAGAAATGTTGTTTAAAGGAAGAGGAAGGTGATGAAGGTAAGCCTGGGGATCTGATGACTGTAGGCTAGAAGGTAAGGCTCCATAACAGGACACTGGAGTAGAGTGCCCAAAGAAGATTGGCCAAGAGGATAATCTTCAGAGAAGGAAATTTTCACTTATTCCTATGCTTTCTGTAGGCTAGTCGTAAACAAATTTTATTGATGCATCTTTAGAAATTAGTGTCTTCTTGATTTTCCTTTCCTGTGTTCTGTTCTATTCTCACCACTCAAAATGTCCCGAATAGTTTTCCAGTGTTAGACGTACTTTAGCAAGCATTAAAATTTTAATAAAGATGTAAATTTGTCTTCAGCTGGATCCATCTACAGACACCGAGTCACTGTTTATTGCCCAGCTTCATCCTTGCTCGGGTGGTATGGTTGCCCGCACGCCCATGCTTTTTGCAATGATGCCTTTTTTCCTACTTCTCGGTTGGCTTTACCTTGAGCAAGACCTTTGAGACTATGCAGAATTTTAAGTGACCAAAGGTCTGCACAATTAGAGTTTCTGTTCCCAAGTATAGGACCCCACCAAAGATAGCAGCCCAGCAAAGGCTGCGCTGGACTGTTTACACACGCAAAACAACCTGATCAGACAAGGTGAAGAAAGCAATTGGGTTCAGGAGAACACCATTAAGTTTACTTCTCTTTCAACAAACATCAAATAATTCCTTGGATTAACCTACATTTTTCTGTACGTAGAGACATTTTCTTAGGGAACTATTAGGTACTAAACTGATTCTAGCTTAACCTCCACAGGTCATACATATTTTGTTCTACCATCTTTGTTGTTGTTTTTTATCTTTCTTTTTTTTTTTTTTGTTAATATAAAGGAATGTTGATTTTAAATGTTCTACAGTATTTTTTATAAGCAAATAAATGCATCTATATACACCAACGAGCTGGTTTAGGAGTGAACCTCTCCGAGAAGTTCAAACAAGATTCAGAATGCTTCAGCTTAATTTCTAATTTTCTAGTATAGTCAGCAGCACAGGAATCATATTTAAGCGTCCATTAAATTCGTCACAAACTCTACCCTGGAGGGATCTACAGAGTTTTGTTGTTGTTGTTGTTGTTGTGTTACTTGTCTTTTGAGTCTGAAAGAAAACGTTGTCCACATAGCTCTTATTCAACAAAACACACTATAGTACAGAACAGTATTAGTAATCTATTGCTGCATAACATATTACTCCAAAACAGTGACATAAAATAGCAAACATTTTTTATGTCACAGTCTCTTTGGGTCATGAAACCAGGCACGGCTTAGGTGTGTCGTCAGCTTCAGGGTCTCCTGCCATCAAGGTGTCAACTGAGAGCTGCAGTCTTGCCTTATGCTTCAATTAGGGAAGGATCCATTTCCAAGCTCTCATACATGATTATTGGCCCAAATCATGAGCTATTAGACTGAGGGCTTCAGCTCCTTAATGCCTGTTGGCTGGAGGCTGACCTCAGTTTCTTGCCATGTGAGCCTCTGCAGCATGTCAGCTTGCTTCATCAAAGTAAGCAAGAGGCCAAAGAGGGAGTGTTAGCAAGAGCAAAGCACAGTCTTTACAGCCTAATCTTGGAAGTGACATCCCCTCACTTTTGCTGTATTCTCTTTATTAGAAGCAATTCAGAAGGTTCAGCTCACACATAAGAAGAGGGGATTACACAGGGAGGTTAATACCATGGCAGAGACTGATAAATTCTGGAAGTAAATTATAAAAAATTATTTCAGATTATGAAAGAAATTTAAAAGTAATTTAGCTTCCCCTGTTTCCCGATCTCTGGGGCCATTTGTTTAAAAATAAATAAATAAATAAATAAGAAAGAAAGAAAAAGAATTATAAAAGAATTAAATTTCTTTCAAAATAATTAAATAAACAAACAAAAGTAATTTAGTCAGGAAAAATTACAAAAGACCAAAAATGGGGGGTCTGGAGGGAGAGTGTCAGAAGTAATTCAGAGACATCGAGTCCTTCTGACAGGAGAATGATAGTGCCAGCTATGGAAAGAGAAGCGTTCCGTCCTCAATAACAATGATCAGGTCAATTTGAGACATTTTAAGTTGGAGATATGTGATGTATCCAAGTGAGACTCTCCACAGATTTATGATGAGAGACGAGGTTTCAAAAATGACATGAGGGGTGAGCTAAGACCAAGAGATTTGGGATTTGGGGGTCTCTGGAACTATAGGGCCTGAGACATGGTAGGTGTTCAAAAAATGTTTCACAATTAAATATTTGGTGAATGAGTGATACCAACACATTCTTTATCTGCGTATAGCCCCTCTTTAGGTGAGACGTTTGTGAAAAACAAGGAGAAAATATGTTTCTCCAGTCTTTATAATGCTTCTGCTTATATACATTAGTAGGACAGTAAGCAAATCATCTGCCTAAAAAAATAATGGGATAGGATGAAACACACTGTAATGGGAGTTCTATTCATTTTCCCTGAGTTCCTAGCTCTTAAAGAGACAGACTCTTATGTGTCACATATGGGCCACTATAGGCAAAATTATCTGGGCTCTAAGCACAAGGTCTATGAAGATTCATTTCCTCCACATTAGGAGAATTACAAAACTGAAATGTACATGTCTGCACACATTTTCCAGTGCAATGTTTGGCTTCTTAATAACTCCTTATGGAGCTTCATCTCAATAGGAAAGTCTGGCCACTTCAACAATCACACCCAAACTATTCCCTTTGGTGATTCTTCTACTGGGTCTGAGGCTAAGGAACTGACACTCATGGCAGAAACACTGTGGGGAAGTGTGGTAGAACCATGCGGAGGTGATTCTTGGAGCTTGCAGGAGAGAAGATATGAACCAATCAACCCTCAGCTATGTGCCTGTCTCAAAGGGGAATAGTCCTTGACGATCAATAACTTTCAATGTCAGTGTATGCAGTCAAATGGTCAGCTCTACTTCCTGGATAGGCATTAGAGGTGGGGAACTTTAAATGAGGTCATTGTGTTAAGTTATGGCTTTTTGTCATATGCTTGTAGGTCTGACTGTATGTCTGTGCAGGTGTAACCATGCACAACCAACTTTGAAATGTTATTGTAGATTATTTAGAAATGTTTTGAATGTTAATGGTGCTCCTGATAGGTGTAGGATGATGTACATTAAAGCTAAAAACTGCAGTGTTACAGACCAGAATAATTAGTTGTTCAATATTAGGAAGGTGACATGAAGGGCACAGTTAAGAGAGATGGGGCAACACATGCTTTGTGGACAATGGAGTTGGGGGGTTCCCTCAGGTGGGGAACTCTGTAAAATCCAATAAGCCTGCTTTATTAGAATGGATTTACTTGGCCATATTTCTAAAGAAGTACTTGAGATCTTCTGGTTGTTCTTGCCAAAAACAAAAACAAAAGAAAATTTATAAAATATCCTTCTCTGTTTTCTCCTCTCTTTCCTGTTCCAGACACACACATACACAGGGATTCTCATTTATCCTCCCACTCTCCATCTTATACTTGCTTCGGTGTGCATACATGATGTGCACAGAAGAGCACCATTTCCACATTTTTCCGTTGGACTGGTGATTTGGTCACTTTCACCACTAATTTATTTAACCTGTTCCATTTTAAGACAGAAAGCAAAGACGAAGTGCTTTTAGATCAGCCTCGTATTTTACTTTCACCTGCAGTTACTAAATTACATACATCCTACCATGCAAGTTGTATTTCCTTCTCCATCTATCAATCTTGCATGTGTGAGGCAATTCTTCCTATTCCAGTACAGTGCCCTAGGATTGCCCGAAACACCGAACACAGACAGAGCTTACAGGAAATCTCAAAAATCTTCTACAGATCTATAATCAAGCCCAAATTGAGTTCTGAATAGTGTCAACCCACCTGATTCTACCTCTCACTAGCTGTACAGTCTGGGCCAAATAATTTATCTTCTACTAGCCTCATTGGTAACACCAAGCATTTACCACTCTCAGCCAGTGAGTGCACCAGCCATCCCTATATAGGATCTGAACCTGTGGCCTGAGCGCAACAAGCACAGCACTCTCCTGAGTGAGCTGTTACTATAAAAGGATTAAATGGATAAATTTCTGGACACACACAAGCTCCCAAAACTGATCCAGGAAGACATAGAAAATCTGAACAGACCAATAACAATAAAGGAGATTGAAGCTGTTATCAGAAGGCTCCCAACAAAGAAAAGCTCAGGACCAGATGGATTCACAGCAGAATTTTACCAAACATTCAAAGAGGAATTGACACCGATTCTTTACAAACTATTCCAAAAGATTGAAACAGACGCAAATCTCCCAAACTCATCCTATGAAGCAAACATCATCCTGATACCAAAACCAGGTAAAGATATAACCAAAAAAGAAAACTACAGGCCGATATCCTTGATGAATATAGATGCAAAATCCTCAGTAAAATACTAGCAAACAGAATAAAGCAACACATACATAAAATTATTCACCACAATCAAGTGGGATTCATCCCAGGGATGCAAGGATGGTTCAACATATGCAAATCAATAAATGTGATACACCATATTAATAAAATCAAACACAAGGACCATATGATCATCTCTATAGATGCTGAAAAACATGTGATAAAATTCAACACTTATTCATGACAAAGACCCTCTTTAAGTTAGGTATAGATGGAAAGTATCTCAACATAATTAAAGCCATATATGATAAACCCACTGCCAATATCCTGAATGGGGAAAAGCTGAAAGCTTTTCCTTTAAGAACAGGAACTAGACAAGGATGCCCACTCTCACCACTCCTATTCAACACAGTTTTGGAAGTACTATCCAGAGCAATCAGAGAAGAGAAGGAAATAAAGGGCATCCAGATTGGAAAAGATAAGTCAAACTGTCCCTTTTTGCAGATGACATGATCCTATATATCAAACAGCCTAAAGCCTCTACAAAAAAACTCTTGGAGTTAATAAATGATTTCAGCACAGTAGCAGGATACAAAATCAACACACAAAAATCAGTAGCATTTCTATTCTCCAATAGTGAACATGCAGAAAGAGAAATCAAGAAAGCCTGCCCATTTACAATAGCCACCACGAAAAAAAAAAATACGTAGGAATTGAGTTAACCAAGGATGTGAAAAATCTCCATAATGAGAACTATGAACCACTGCTGAGAGAAATTAGAGAGGATACAAGAAGCTGGAAAGATATTCCATGCTCTTGGATTGGAAGAATCAACATAGTGAAAATGTCCATACTACCCAAAGTGATATACAAATTCAATGCAATCCCCATCAAAATTCCAATGACATTTTTCTCAGAAATGGAAAGAAGTATCCAGACATTTATATGGAATAACAAAAGACCATGCACAGCCAAAGCAACGCTGAGCAAAAAAAAATAAAGCTGGAGGCATAACACTACCTGTTGTTAAACTGTACTACCGAGCTATAATAACCAAAACAGTATGGTACTGGCATAAAAACAGACACACTGATCAATGGAATAGAATAGAGAATCCAGAAATCAACCCACACACCTACAGCCATCTGATCTTTGACAAAGGCACCAAGCCTATACATTGGAGAAGAGACTGCCTCTTTAGCAAATGGTGCTGGGAGAATTGGATATTAATATGCAGGAGAATGAAACTAGACCCATACCTTTCACCATACACTAAAGTCAACTCAAAATGGATTAAAGAATTAAATATACACCTTGAAACAATAAAACTTCTTAAAGAAAACATAGGAGAAACACTTCAGGAAATAGGACTGTGCACAGACTTCATGAATACGACCCCTAAAGCACGGGCAACCAAAGGAAAAATAAACAAATGGGATTATATCAAACTAAAAAGCTTCTGCACAGCAAAAGAAGCAATTAACAGAGTTAAAAGACAACCAACAGAGTGGGAGAAAATATTTGCAAAATATACATCTGACAAAGGATTAATATCCAGAATACACAAGGAACTCAAACAACTTTCCAAGAAAAAAACAAGCAACCCAATTAAAAAATGGGCAAAAGAGCTAAGCAGGCATTTCTCTAAGGAAGATATACAAATGGCCAACAGACATATGAAAAAATGCTCAACATCACTCAGCATCCGGGAAATGCAAATCAAAACTACACTGAGATACCATCTCACCCAAGTTAGGATGGCTAAAATCCAAAAGACTCTGAACGATAAATGCTGGCGAGGTTGTGGAGAAAAAGGAACTCTCATACATTGTTGGTGGGACTGCAAAATGGTGCACGCCTCTATGGAAAATGGTATGGAGGTTCCTCAAACAATTGCAGACAGATCTACCATATGACCCAGCTATCCCACTGCTGGGAATATACCCAGAGGAATGGAAATCATCAAGTCGAAGGTATACCTGTTCCCCAATGTTCATCGCAGCACTCTTTACAATAGCCAAGAGTTGGAACCAGCCCAAATGTCCATCATCCGATGAGTGGATACGGAAAATGTGGTATATCTACACAATGGAATACTACTCAGCTATAAAAAAGAATGAAATACTGCCATTTGCACCATGGATGGACCTTGAGAGAGTTATATTAAGTGAAACAAGTCAGGCACAGAAAGAGAAATACCACATATTCTCACTTATTGGTTGAGCTAAAAACAAATAAATAAATTCACACACACACACACACACACACACACACAACGGGGGGGGGGTGAAGAAGACATAACAACTACAATTCCTTGAAGTTGATACGACAAGCAAACAGAAAGGACATTGTTGGGTGGGAGGGGAGAGAGAGAGGAGGGAGGGAGGCTTCGGTAATGGGCCACAATAATCAACCACATTGTATATCGACAATATAAAATTTAATTAATTAATTAATTAATTAATTAAAAAATAAAATACATTTCAAAAAATTTATTGAATCGTAATTGATTATACATATTTTTGAGGTTCAGCATTGACATATGTTGATCAAATCAGTATTACTAGCATATATATTGTTACAAATCATATTTATTCTTTATGCCCCTTGTCCAATCTCTCCCTATCCCTTTCTACCTCCCCCTGCCCCCTCTAATTACCCTAGATTTCTTCTCTCCTTCCGAAGAGTAATGGTTACTCTGTTGATTTGTTGCCTAGATGATCTGTTCAATGCTGGGAGGTGTGTTCAGGTCCCCCAGTATTATCGTAGAGCAGATGCTTCTTCCATCACTCGGGAATGATCTTTATGGAGAGAGACATCCTCTTCTCTTCTTTGGTCTCTGCTGGTGACTCTCCTTTTGTCAATACACTCCAGTGGCTGGCAGACCATCTGCATGGTGGTTGTGGCATCTAGCTGCTTTTGTGGTAGCCGTGGTTATTGTGCTGGCTGTGGTGGACCACCCACATGGTGGTGATATTTTTGGCATGCTCCCTATGTAGTTGTTGGTGGTGATGGTGGTGTGCCTTGTTGGGGGCAGAGGGCCCATTCTTCAGCTCCATGCCTCCAGACATTGGGAAGGCTACACAGGACTGGTGGTATGCCTGATTGTTCCCCCTTTCTTCCTTGGTAGTCCAGGGGACTTCTGGTCCTTCTAGGTGTTATAGATGTTCTTTGGTGAAATGAGACCTTTACTAATTAATATCAAACTTTGTCTCTGGTTATGGGTACTCTGTGTTTTTTCTTTCAGTTCTGTGTTGGATTATTTGCTGTTCCCACCACTTAAACTCTGTGCTGGAACTAATTTTTTGTCCTTTGCCTACTTCTAAAGTGGAGGACCTTTCCTGTGGGGACCAGTAGTTGAACTGTGTGTTGGAGCTAAATTGCTGCTTTGCTGTTGATTCCCCAGGGAAGGCTTTTTGTGCAGCTCAGGTTTTAATGGTTAACTTTATAGGAGTTTCAGGTTTAGAGAAATCCAATGCACCTGGGTTGTGTAGAAACACTGGTGTGGGCCTGAGTCTTTTCATCAAAGTGTACCCCACGTAATTCTATATTCCTGACCAGTCTCCTCTGAGTGGTCCTATGCTGACTGGGGTACAGATCAGCTGTCCTTGCTGTGTCCCAGTGTTCTCCCGGTGGGCCTGTCTCCCCCGCTGCCTGTGCTGCAAATGCTTCCCATGGAACAGGCCATATGCCAGTCCCTTGTGATGACTCACCAGCCTCTGAGTGGCTCCTTATTTTCAGTTGTTGTGGTTCCTTGCTCCTATGTGGGTCCAGAGGAACCCTATTAGTGGTCTTGCTGGGCTGGGGGCCACCAAGGCCCTCTTCTCCCCTGCCGCCTCCATGCAACTTCATCCAGAGGGCACAGCTGTGGCTTTTGCCAGCTCCTGCTCTGTATGCTCAGCAGCTCCAGTCTGGACACAGCCAGGGCTTGAAATGTTGGAGAGGTGTTTTCTTTCTCTCATTGTGGATTCTTTGGCCTCCATGAAGGTCTGTCCTCCTCTTCCCCTGAGCTCTAGAGGCCCGAGCATGGCTGTCATTGCTTTTCAATAGTTGTAAGTTAGTTGATTTATGAGAGAAGAGTGATGCTGGGCACTGTCTATTCTGCCATCTTGTCTAGAAGCCTAAACCTACTGCAAAGCTATAGTAACCAAAAACAGCATGGTATCGGCATAAAACAGGCACATGGACCAATGGAAGAGAATAGAGAATCCAGAACTCAGCCCACACATCTACAGCCATCTGATATTCAACAAATGCACCAAGACTACACACTGGGAAAGAAACTGCTTCTTCAGTAAATGGTGCTGGGAAAATCAGACATCCATATGTAGAAGAATGAAACTAGTCCCGTACCTATCGCCATATACCTAAATCAACTCAAAATGGATTAAAGAATTAAATATACATCCTGAAACAATAAAACTCCTAAAAGAAAACATAGGGGGAACACTTCAGGAAGTAGGACTGGGCATAGACTTCATGAGTATGACCCCAAAAGCACAGGCAACCAAAGGAAAAATAAACAAATGGGATTATATCAAACTAAAAATCTTCTGCACAGCAAAAGAAACAACAAAGCGAAATGACAACCAACAGAATGGGAGAAAATATTTGCAAAATATACATCTGACAAAGGATTAATATCTAGAATATACAAGGAACTCAAAGAACTTAACAGCAAAAAAACACAAGTAACCCAATTAAAAAATGGGCAAAGGAGCTGAATAGGCATTTCTCAAAGAAAGATATACGAATGACCAACAGATACATCAAAAAATGCTCAATATCACTCAGCACTCAGGAAATGCAAATCAAAACCACTTTGAGATACCATCTCACTCCAGTTAGGCTGGGTGATATCCAAAAGCCTGAGAATGATCAATGCTGGCAAAGATGTGAAGAAAAGGGAACTCTCATACACTGTTGATGGGACTGAAAAATGGTGCAGCTTTTATGGAAAATGATACGGAGGTTCCTCAAACAATTACAGGTAGATCTACTGTATGACCCAGCTATCCTATTGCTGGGTATATACCCAAAGGAATGGAAATCATCACGTCTAAGACATGCCTATACTCCCATGTTTATTGCAGCACTATTTACACTAGCCAAGAGTCAGAACCAGCCTAAATGCCCATCATCAGAGGAGTGGATAAGGAAAATGTGGTATATCTACACAATGGGATACTACTCTGCTTTAAAAAAGAATGAAATACTACCATTTGTAGCAACATGGATGGACTTAGAGAAAATATATTAAGTGAAATAAACCAGTCACAGAAAGAGAAATGCCGCATGTTCTCACTTATATGCAGGAGCTAATAAAATTAAATAAATAAATATACAAACAAATAAATGAGGGGAAAAAAAAGACACAACAATCACAATGATCTGTTGAACTTGTTCAGTAAACAAATATAATGTTGATGAGGGGAGGGGAAGGAGAGCAAGAGAGAGGGAGGGGGGAAAGGAGGAATTGGTAAAGGGACATGAAAATCAACTACATTGTATACTGATAATTAAAATTTTAAAAATTCTCAAAGCAGGTTATCAAAGGTGTTAATAACAGTAATCTCTTAAAAATTAATGTTAAGGGAGATTTCCATATTGTTTGTATATGTTGACTATTGTTTGAATACTTAACAATTACATATATAACAATCTCCATGTTGTTTGAATATATATGTATATATACAATAACCATGTACAATCAGAAAAAGAAATAATAAAAATATTAAAAAATATATTTCATTGTCTTTGTTCCTTCAACTGATGGTTGGTAGTAAAGGCTAACTAGTCTAAGTTTGACTCTAGAATATTAACTATGCAGTATTCAAACCACCACAGACTTATACTAAAAAACAAATTTAGGTTATTTTTATGAGTCCTATTGTGTCTCATACCTCACACGGTCAGTTTATAAGCTGTTATTGAGGAAACCCATATAACTGATAGAAGACAGGCAACTGTTTCTAGGACCAGTGTTATGTTCAAAGTCCGAGCATATTCAAGAACTGAGGGACATGTAAATTGTCATATTTAGGCCCATTCAAGTGCTGAAGGGAAGAGGAGACAGCACACCTGAACTGAGGTACTTTGCTGGGTACTTCACTTTCTGCATCTCGTTTAGTCTACATCAACCCTTCGAGGTAAATGCTTGGTGTTACCAATGAGGAAATCGAGGCTAGTAGAAGATAAATTATTTGGCCAAGACTGTACAGCTAGTGAGAGGTAGAATCAAGTGGGTTGACACTATTCAGAACTCAATTTGGGCTTGATTATAGATCTGTGGAAGATTTCTGAGATTTCCTGTAAGCTCTGTCTGTGTTCAGTGTTTCAGGCAATCCTAGGGCACTGTACTGGATTAGGAAGAATTGCAAATGGGAGGCCTTCAGTGTTCCTCAGGCCTCACACATGCAAGATTGATAGATCGAGAAGGAAATACAACTTGCAGGGTGGGATGTATGTAATTTAGTAACTGCAGGTGAAAGAAAAATATGAGGCTGATCCAAAAGCACTTTGTCTTTCCTTTCTGTCTTAAAATGGAACTGGTTAAATTTCTGTAAATAAATTAGTGGTGAAAGTGACCAAATCACCAGTCCAACGGAAAAATGTGGAAATGGTGCTCTTCTGTGCACATCATGTATGCACACCGAAGCAAGTATAAGATGGAGAGTGGGAGGATAAATGAGAATCCCTGTGTATGTGTGTGTCTGGAACAGGAAAGAGAGGAGAAAACAGAGAAGGATATTTTATAAATTTTCTTTTGTTTTTGTTTTTGGCAAGAACAACCAGAAGATCTCAAGTACTTCTTTAGAAATATGGCCAAGTAAATCCATTCTAATAAAGCAGGCTTATTGGATTTTACAGAGTTCCCCACCTGAGGGAACCCCCCAACTCCATTGTCCACAAAGCATGTGTTGCCCCATCTCTCTTAACTGTGCCCTTCATGTCACCTTCCTAATATTGAACAACTAATTATTCTGGTCTGTAACACTGCAGTTTTTAGCTTTAATGTACATCATCCTACACCTATCAGGAGCACCATTAACATTCAAAACATTTCTAAATAATCTACAATAACATTTCAAAGTTGGTTGTGCATGGTTACACCTGCACAGACATACAGTCAGACCTACAAGCATATGACAAAAAGCCATAACTTAACACAATGACCTCATTTAAAGTTCCCCACCTCTAATGCCTATCCAGGAAGTAGAGCTGACCATTTGACTGCATACACTGACATTGAAAGTTATTGATCGTCAAGGACTATTCCCCTTTGAGACAGGCACATATCTGAGGGTTGATTGGTTCATATCTTCTCTCCTGCAAGCTCCAAGAATCACCTCCGCATGGTTCTACCACACTTCCCCACAGTGTTTCTGCCATGAGTGTCAGTTCCTTAGCCTCAGACCCAGTAGAAGAATCACCAAAGGGAATAGTTTGGGTGTGATTGTTGAAGTGGCCAGACTTTCCTATTGAGATGAAGCTCCATAAGGAGTTATTAAGAAGCCAAACATTGCACTGGAAAATGTGTGCAGACATGTACATTTCAGTTTTGAAATTCTCCTAATGTGGAGGAAATGAATCTTCATAGACCTTGTGCTTAGAGCCCAGATAATTTTGCCTATAGTGGCCCATATGTGACACATAAGAGTCTGTCTCTTTAAGAGCTAGGAACTCAGGGAAAATGAATAGAACTCCCATTACAGTGTGTTTCATCCTATCCCATTATTTTTTTAGGCAGATGATTTGCTTACTGTCCTATTAATGTATATAAGCAGAAGCATTATAAAGACTGGAGAAACATATTTTCTCCTTGTTTTTCACAAACGTCTCACCTAAAGAGGGGCTATACGCAGATAAAGAATGTGTTGGTATCACTCATTCACCAAATATTTAATTGTGAAACATTTTTTGAACACCTACCATGTCTCAGGCCCTATAGTTCCAGAGATCCCCCAAATCCCAAAGCTCTTGGTCTTAGCTCACCCCTCATGTCATTTTTGAAACCTCGTCTCTCATCATAAATCTGTGGAGAGTCTCACTTGGATACATCACATATCTCCAACTTAAAATGTCTCAAATTGACCTGATCATTGTTATTGAGGACGGAACGCTTCTCTTTCCATAGCTGGCACTATCATTCTCCTGTCAGAAGGACTCGATGTCTCTGAATTACTTCTGACACTCTCCCTCCAGACCCCCCATTTTTGGTCTTTTGTAATTTTTCCTGACTAAATTACTTTTGTTTGTTTATTTAATTATTTTGAAAGAAATTTAATTCTTTTATAATTCTTTTTCTTTCTTTCTTATTTATTTATTTATTTTTAAACAAATGGCCCCAGAGATAGGGAAACAGGGGAAGCTAAATTACTTTTAAATTTCTTTCATAATCTGAAATAATTTTTTATAATTTACTTCCAGAATTTATCAGTCTCTGCCATGGTATTAACCTCCCTGTGTAATCCCCTCTTCTTATGTGTGAGCTGAACCTTCTGAATTGCTTCTAATAAATAGAATACAGCAAAAGTGAGGGGATGTCACTTCCAAGATTAGGCTGTAAAGACTGTGCTTTGCTCTTGCTAACACTCCCTCTTTGGCCTCTTGCTTACTTTGATGAAGCAAGCTGACATGCTGCAGAGGCTCACATGGCAAGAAACTGAGGTCAGCCTCCAGCCAACAGGCATTAAGGAGCTGAAGCCCTCAGTCTAATAGCTCATGATTTGGGCCAATAATCATGTATGAGAGCTTGGAAATGGATCCTTCCCTAATTGAAGCATAAGGCAAGACTGCAGCTCTCAGTTGACACCTTGATGGCAGGAGACCCTGAAGCTGACGACACACCTAAGCCGTGCCTGGTTTCATGACCCAAAGAGACTGTGACATAAAAAATGTTTGCTATTTTATGTCACTGTTTTGGAGTAATATGTTATGCAGCAATAGATTACTAATACTGTTCTGTACTATAGTGTGTTTTGTTGAATAAGAGCTATGTGGACAACGTTTTCTTTCAGACTCAAAAGACAAGTAACACAACAACAACAACAACAAAACTCTGTAGATCCCTCCAGGGTAGAGTTTGTGACAAATTTAATGGACGCTTAAATATGATTCCTGTGCTGCTGACTATACTAGAAAATTAGAAATTAAGCTGAAGCATTCTGAATCTTGTTTGAACTTCTCGGAGAGGTCCACTCCTAAACCAGCTCGTTGGTGTATATAGATGCATTTATTTGCTTATAAAAAATACTGTAGAAATTTGAAATCAACATTCCTTTATATTAACAAAAAAAAAAAAAAAGAAAGAAAAAAACAACAACAAAGATGGTAGAACAAAATATGTATGACCTGTGGAGGTTAAGCTGGAATCAGTTTAGTATCTAATAGTTCCCTAAGAAAATGTCTCTACGTACAGAAAAATATAGGTTAATCCAAGGAATTATTTGATGTTTGTTGAAAGAGAAGTAAACTTAATGGTGTTCTCCTGAACCCAATTGCTTTCTTCACCTTGTCTGATCAGGTTGTTTTGCGTGTGTAAACAGTCCAGCACAGCCTTTGCTGGCCTACTATCTTTGGTGGGGTCCTATACTTGGGAACAGAAACTCTGATTGTGTAGATCTTTGGTCACTTAAAATTCTGCATAGTCTCAAAGGTCTTGCTCAAGGTAAAGCCAACAGAGAAGTAGGAAAAAAGGCATCATTGCAAAAAGCATGGGCGTGTGGGCAACCATACCACCCGAGCAAGGATGAAGCTGGGCAATAAACAGTGACTCGGTGTCTGTAGATGGATCCAGCTGAAGACAAATTTACATCTTTATTAAAATTTTAATGCTTGCTAAAGTACGTCTAACATTGGAAAACTATTCGGGACATTTTGAGTGGTGAGAATAGAACAGAACACAGGAAAGGAAAATCAAGAAGACACTAATTTCTAAAGATGCATCAATAAAATTTGTTTATGACTAGCCTACGGAAAGCATAGGAATAAGTGAAAATTTCCTTCTCTGAAGGTTATCCTCTTGGCCAAACTTCTCTGGGCACTGTACTCCAGTGTCCTATGTTATGGAGCCTGATCTTCTAGCCTACAGTCATCAGATCCCCAGGCTTACCTTCATCACCTTCCTCTTCCTTTAAACTACATTTCTTCTCTCCCTATCTCCTTCATTTAAGTTTGTTTATCTGTGTGTTCCAAGGGTTCAGTAATCCTTCCATACAACATTTTTATGTATTAAGAGAGCAGTTTGGCCACTGTGTCCTAATCCTTGTAATCAAACCCAATTGTCATTTCTTAGCAGTGAGTCATACGTGTGGAAGAGATCACTAGAGTTCACCATTTCTCATATTTTCTTCTTTCTGGGGACAGAGCTAGATTACATTCTCCAGGCTCCCCTGCAGTTAGGTGAGGCTAAAGACATCCCACTCCCTATAATTCTTACTTCTCTCTCCCTTTCCCCATCTGCTGCATGAATGGAAGCATTCTGAGGATCTAGAGAAAGATGAAGCCCAAGATGGAAGAAGCCTGCGTCTCTGAATGACTGCACGGCACAGTGCCTCTTGCTGCAGAACATGTGACATGAGCAGGAAATAAACTTTTGTTGTGGTTCATTACTTAGATTTCAGACATTTTTGTTTCAATGGTTGGCCTCCTCTGATTAATACATGAGTGTCAGCTGCTGTGGCTTGAGCTTTGCCACGATGGGAAACATAGTACAGTAAAGTCAATAGATCCCAGCAAAATAGCAGCTGAGTTGTCAGATAAACCTTCTCCTAGCACTGTCACCTTCTCTTTCATTACAGATGCTAGCAGATTTTCAGATTCACCGGTTAAATCTCATGCTTTTTATTAACCTTTCTTTACCTTCTAAAGATTGAGTGGAAAGGTCTCTGTGCAGAATCGAGGGGAAATTGGGGCCTGGCTAGTCTGTGAATGTCTGTTGCTTCCCATGGGAGTGCTCAGCATCTGCCTTTGCTCAAGCCTTTCACAAGTCAGGTGAACTGTCCAGAGCCTCCACCCATCAGTGATCTTCCTTATGGAAACTCCCACTAAGAGCATCACCTCCTTTTGCCAGGAGGAGGTCATAGACTTGAAGTGATCTGGTGAAACTCTCTCTCCAATAGAAATCGTGGATTTGCTTGTCCAGGGGGCCACAAATGGAGTTCTTCTTTCCCAACTTTTCTCTTAAATGTCAACTACTAGTATTCACCCCGTGCGTGTACCACATACAGAACGGCTACACTGAGTCCACTGTTGCACAAACACGGCACACTCTATGCTGTTTTCTTTGCTCAGATCATTCTTCTCTGCCTTTTTCCCCTTGAATAGGTCCACTCACTGCCAAATGCCTTGGAAACTCTCAAGGCAAGTGCCTACCATGTTTCCCCAGAACTTCGTTTGTATCTTTACTGAAGATTTTGGGGATATGTCTCAAAGAAAGTGACTGTATTTAATCTTTTTTCAGCAATCTGAATATTAGCACAGTCAGACACATGGTATGTGCTCTGTAAATATTTGTGGAATGAATAATTGAAAGTGAGTAGTGGAAGACATGAACGGGGGGTCTCACCTTAAAGCAATGTCCCCCATATGGTCTTCAGCACATACTGGAAGGTCAACCTCCTTTAAGCATCCTTTTGTTTTTGGCATTAAGGTGGTCTCTTTTCATTTTGAGAGAGTGAAATTTAATGTCTATTTTTAAATATTGGTGCTACTCCATCCTCATTGTTTAAATCCTTTCTGAATGCCCTAGTCGTATCTTTAGTTTCCTCATGGCTGACTTCATTTCCTGATTCCTCAGGGTGTAGATCATAGGATTGAGCAAAGGGGAGATGACAGTGAAGGTGACAGAGATGGCGGTATCTGTGGGGAGAGCAGTGAAGGGCCTGGCGTAGACATAGATGCAGGGCACAAAATGCAGGGTCACCACAGTAATGTGGGAGGTGCAGGTGGAGATGGCTTTCCTCCTCCCCTCCCCTGCCTGAGACCTCAGCATCATCAGGATGACTGTGTAGGATATGAGGAGAAAGAAGAATATAAACCAACTGACTAATCCATTATTGGAAATCATCAGGAGCTCCAGAGTGAAGGTGTCAGTGCAGGCGAGTTTGAGGACCTGGGGGACATCACAGTAGAAAGTGTCAAGAACATTAGGTCCACAGAAGGAGAGCGGGAGCAAAAGGGAAATCTGCACGATGGAGTGGACGAAGCCCCCCACCCAGGATGCCGCGATGAGAGCAGCACATCGCCCCCTACTCATGATGGTCACGTAGTGCAGGGGCTTGGAGATGGCCACGTAGCGATCAAACGCCATCACAGAGAGAGAAAAAACATCTGATCCCCCGAGCAGGTGGAAGAAGAACATTTGAGTGACACAGCCATTGAAGGAGATGGTCTTTCTCTCTGATAGAAGATCAGTTAGGACCTTAGGAGCTGTGATGGAGGAAAAGCAGATGTCAAGAATAGATAGATTGCGGAGCAGGAAGTACATGGGAGTGTGGAGATGAGGATCCCAGGTAACTGTAACCATGATGAGCAGGTTTCCCATCAGAGTCGTCATGTACACCAAGAACAAGAAGACAAATAAGACGTAGCTCAGCTCTCGGGACTGAGTGATTCCCAGGAAGATAAATTCTTTCACTCTGGTGTGATTTCCCTGATCCATTGGATCACAGGTTCTATTTCAAGTACATTTCTGAAAGAAGTCAAACTGCAGTTAAGAAATGTGTCCTGAAATCTGGTGGTGTCTTTTCATTTAAGCTTTGGTTGAGACTCAGGAGAAGTTCTTTCCTATGCATGCACCGCGCCTGCAGTTCTGTTTGGCATCAGGAGGTGAAAGATCACCCAGGGTTCAGACTCAGGCCTCCAAGCAGACTGGCTCTATCACTGCAGCTGCTGAAACAGAGGTCACAGGTCCGTGAACCTATTCAAGTCTACTTTTATTCCAAAATCTGACTTCTAAACTGCTTAAATAATAAATAACAAGGATTTCTGTTCACGTAAGGCATCATTAAGAGAATTAAAAGGTAATCTGCAAAAGGGGGAAGATATTTGCAATACACATATCTGAGAAAAGACTCACGTCCAGAATATATAAAGAACTTCTACAAGTCAGTAAAACAAACAAACAAACAAACAAAAAACCCCCCAAAACCCAGAGGAGCCAACCAAAAAATGGCAAAATATAAGAACCAATAATTCACAAAAGAGGATATCCAAATGCCAATTCAACTTCATTAGTTATCAGGGAAATGCAAATTAAAATTATGGTAATTAACCAATACACACCAGAATTGGCTACATTGTAAAAGATGAAAATTACTACGTGGTGTTGAAGATGTGGAACAATTACAACTCTCATACCCCTCTGTTGAGCATGTAAAATTAGCATAACCACTTTGCTGTTTACTTATATCTGCTAAAATTATATCTATCTACCAGTGTATATACAATTTATAATCTATATCTATATCTATATCCATATATCTCCTAAAGATGTATATTTCGATTCCTAAGAAATATGTACATATGTCCATTAAAAGACATGTCCTAAAATATTCACAGCAACACTCTGTAATTTCCTTAAACTGGAAAATGACACCAAAGCCCATCAACAGTAGAAAAGATAAATTAATCGTGTTAACTTTACACAATACTATAGAGTAAGGAGAATGATTTACACTATACATGCCAATATAAGTGAATCACACAAATATAACATTGTGCTAAGTAATCCAGACAGCAAAGAGTTTGCACTGTCTTATTTTATTCATATATATGAAACTGAAGAGAGCCTGAGGAAGGCTCTGAGGTGCTGATACTATTCTGTTTCTTAATCTGGGTGTTTGTTACAAAGGTGTACTCAGCTTGTGTAAAAATTCATTAACCTGTATATTTAAATGCACTTTTCTGTGTGTGAGTATATCATATTTCAGTAAAAAGTTACCAATAACAAACATATTGTAATTCCTTTATAACATTTTAATCTCATGTCTGAAGAATAAATTTCATTTAAAGCAAAATTTAATGGCTCAACTTTCGTAAGTTACTTTTATAGTTATGTAGTTATATTCTTCACCAGCTCCAGTCTGGGAGTTACTTTTTTATTTTCCACTAACTCACCAGCTTTTGGTCTCCTCAAACCCTTGTATTATGTAGGTGACCCTGCTGTCCACATGTTGTTATTTCTCTGATTCTGGTTTTAATTTCTCTATATATATATTTTTTTCCTTTTTGCTGTTCTAATCTTAGGGGAAATAATCCTTAATAGACCAGCCTTCTCCAAGCAGTGCTCTCCTTTTCACTCACAGAAAAATAAGATAAAATCCGCTTCCTCATTCCATTGACATCAGTTCAGATTCATCCCAGTCTCCCCCTGGTTGGGGTTTAGGTCAACAACATGGGTGGGAAGAATAAATGTTCAAAATAATGATTGCAGGAGATTTCAAGTCTCCAGAAACCCGGAAGGAAGAATTCTCTACACTGTACTTACCAGGGCTGGAAAGTGGAGTATCCATCCAAAAAGGAGTCTTTGGCTAATTTGAAATGTAGAGATGTATTTCAATTAAAGAAAGCAACACACTCTAGAATCTTCTTTTCGGATATTGGAATGACAAATCGGTGGTTTTTAAATCTGCTCAAGAAACCACGGTGACAAACCTGTTTCCTGTATCACCTGTCCTCTCCCCTACCCCCTTCTCTCCCCTTTTTAATTTTTTCTATTTTCTTTCCTTCTTTATTTGATCCCTCTATATACCATGTCCGTGCTACTGAGGTAGCCTTTTTGAGGGAAAGGTGACTCAAATATGCGTCCTTTCCTTAAGAAGTCTACAGTTTAGACAGTAAGAGTGCTGCAGCTTATGGAATCGGCAGAAAAGAAAATGAGGCTGTACAAAATCCTGGTGATATATATAAAAAACAGTCTCATTTGGGCATATAATGTTTGTAAGCCCCCTGCTGTCCGGGATCTCTGCTCAACAATATCATGTCTCATACTTGCGTTTTGGATACACATGTGTGAAGGATCTGGAATATTTATGTCACTTGAGTTTTACCACTTCCTAGAAGGTATGACCTTGGTCAAGTTATTCAGTAATAGTACTGAACTCATGAGAATTATATATGAGGTACACAGGCATAGCTTAGAGTCAATTCTCAACATGGACTATTATAATTTATCTACAGCATGATAATAAGACTTTCTTCATTCACAGTGTGCTTCTAAAAAACAGGTAAGATTATTTGTCTGTTTTGGAAATGAAAGATTGCTGAGGAATCTGATTTTAACAGGAGCTACCCAAGCCAACCAGTCCTAGGTGAGTATTTTTTTCCTTACACATGACAGGTCTATCTGTGGAGACTTGTCTGAGAGTGGCTAATCTGGCTTTTAACCCTGTGGTTCAAAGTCCTCTTCTCGACAATTTAAAGTAGAAAATGCTGTTTATTCTCTGGGGATTTTTTTCTTCTTTGCTAAGGGACTTAAACTAATGCATATGTCCAAAAAATCAGGCTATTTATTCTCACATACCTGCTTATACACATAAATTAAATAAATTTACTTTTCTATGTAGCTGTAAATATATTTATACTATAAAGCTTTACAGAAAGAAAATAAACCACAGTCCTCAATAAGAAATCCAGTCATCTGAATATTTGATACCAGGGGTCCATGCAATTTTCAAGGTCTCAGCATCATTGAAAAGTAGGCAGAAGACTGGAGTTCTGCTTTGTTGATTTTTTACTTACTTTCAGCCAACATTTATACAGTGATTCTTATGTGCTGTACCAATTGCTTCATTTTATCTCTTCCCAAACCTGTAATGTCTGTGAAAAATAGATATTATTATTTTGCTTTTATCGATGATGAAACTGAGTCATAGAAATATTAAGGAACTTGCTCAAGGTCTCCCAGCTGGTAGAGCCTTTCCTCTAACCAAGCTTTGCCTTATTCCAAAGACTCTTGCTCTCAACTACTGCAACTATACTTCTTCCCAGTGTTGGTCAGTCCTTCCCAGAAAATGCTGCAAAGGAAAGGGTTCAGGAAAATCCTCTGTAAATCAAGTTAGAGTAGTATGTGGTGTGATTTGGGGGGATTAGAAGCCTGCATCTGGTGATAGAGAAGTGTGGCTGAGCGTTACTTAGCATGAGAGGATGTCAGAAGTGACTGAAAAAAGAAAGCAGTTTGAAAAATAAGACTTTGCCGTGTCTAGAGGCACTTTCACAAAGCACCCGCATCAGCCACATAGTGCTGCAATGGCCAGGTACAGAAATGAGTCCTGAGTAACAGTACCTCAAAGAGAAACTCCCCTTGAAAATAACAAAGCTGATGGGTCCTGTGGAGGGTGTTTTTTAAAGAGTGGGAAAGATACTTTGAAAGTGTAGGATTATGCATATTTCATTGAAACAAATGCACAGTAGAAAGGAGGCTGGGGAGATGAATAAAGAAATAAATTTCATGTGTCTTTGCAAGGTCAAAATAAGAATCATGAGAATTTCTTAGAAACCACCCCAAAGAGGACCATCCTTTGGAATTGCACTTATCACACATCTTGGACAGAGCCTGCCAACTGAGGGATCCCCCCATATCCCAGCATCTCACTAAGCAAATGCTGCCTCATCCTCTACATTGAGTTGACTTTCTGGGATGCCTTTCATGTCACAGTTTTCTCTTCACCAATTTTGAAAATCCTCTACTCTTGATTGAATCCTTAAAAGTCTTAGAAATACTTTTTATGTTCAGTGGCACATGAGAACACAGATAAATGAGTCATTAAGACATGTTACTCAAAGCCCCCAAACTTTCATTCCCAGTCAGGATGCAAAGCTGGCCATACCGTATATGTTGAACTCAGGAAATGTTGTCCTCAGATGCTGTTTTTCCAAGGCAGTCACCCTCCTGAGAGCTGGGACTATCAGTAACTTCTCAATTGCTTTCAGAATACTTTGAACCTCAATATCCTGCCCAATAAAATGCATCTCCATTCTTGGAGCCAACTCACCTTTCTATATTTTGCAAGCCACACATTTCCTGTTCTTAGTAGTGATAAGCTACCACTTTTGTTTGCTTCATTAAGAGATGTGACTTTGGCTGGCAGTTAGCTCAGTTGGTTTGAGCACAGCCTTGTAACACCAGGGTCACAGGTTCAGATCCCTCCTACTAGCCAGCCACACACACACACAAAAGAACTTGGACTTTGATAGGAACATTCTATGCACTTGCAGCATTTCTGGAAATTCAACACTAACAGATTTTCAGTTTCTGAAATTCACACACATTAACACTAGCTGTTGGCTTAATCTCCATGTGGGAAATTGATCCTCTTATGATGCCCCAATTGCATCTTACTTCTTCTGTGTTTAATGACAAGCCTATCTCAAGGCTAGTGGTTTTGTTATCTCTTTCCTTCAGTTGGGAAAAGGCAACCTCAGGGAATCACATTGTTCTGACTCTTCTATTTTATCTTGCTGTACCTCAGCCACCTGTACCAGTCCCTCAGCTACAAGCCCAATACAAGAATTAGCAAAAGGAATATTGCTGGATATGGATGTGGAAGCCGAGTGGCCAATACAATGGAGTTCCTGTGGGAGGCATTAAAATGTCACCAGGCATGCTCTCTCTCTCTCTCTTTTTCCCTCATCTCCTCTCTGTCCCATTGTACACTTACATGCAGTGGCAACAGTGCACATTCAGGACATGAAAGCAGTGTTTTTCCTTCCTTGGGTCAAGAAGAAAGTGTTGTGTTAAGTTAACATCAAGAACTGTGCAGTCTTCCTCTTGACCAAAGTCATTTTGCTTGCAATCAGCTAAGAAATGAAATTTAGATAAAAGGATAATAATGAAAAAAAAAAATCAAAGCTCTGTGGCTACTGTCAGAGCATCTCTCTGAGACTGGACTGTGTAGATTTATCTGTTCAATTTCTGTTTAAAGCAGCAGGTGCATTTCCCCTATGCAACTATTTTAATCTATACCTCTGAGATATGTAGTTCACTCAGAATTTAGGGAAGTAGCATGGTTACAGCTCTTGATATTTATCAACTTAATTACTTCAAAATAATTTTTTATTATTTTTTCATGGATACTGAGAGATGTTGATCATTAAAACATTTGATTCAGGGAGCATTTGT
Organism: Cynocephalus volans; assembly: GCF_027409185.1. Classification (NCBI taxonomy): domain Eukaryota; kingdom Metazoa; phylum Chordata; class Mammalia; order Dermoptera; family Cynocephalidae; genus Cynocephalus; species Cynocephalus volans. Next base: position 155,002,948 of record NC_084463.1, read on the forward strand.
ACAAACGGTACTTTTTTAAAAAAATAAAAACTTTTCAAGTTAATTAATTATTTATTTTTAAACTTTAACTCTCTTTATTTTACTTCTCATAATCCATTGTACTTGATTTCCATGCCCCTTAACCCATTTGAAAGCCATTTGTGCTCAGAGTCAGTCGAATCTTCTACTCTTTCTTAGCAGCAGAGCATAAAAAAATAAAAAATCATTTCACAATGTATACACATATCAAAACATTGTGTTGTACACTGTAAATATATACAGTTTTTATTTGTCAATTATGCTTCAATAAAGCTGGTAAAAATTGATTGAAATGGGAAAAATGCAGCCCAGCTTATGACTTTATGTCATCTGGATAAATGTTTGTGTGATCAGGAGCAATTGCTTTCCCTGTCCTGAGTTGCTGAATCAGGTTTTATTGCGTGCTTAGACATGATTTGAGGAAGTCATCAGGGACAATGATGTGATAGGGATTCCTGGGTTCTTGCCCCCTTAGGATGACGCTTTTGAGATACAATGATCCAGACCTCATAATTCTTTACTGCCATCTGATTCTGACATAGAGATAAAAACCTGATTTGAATTAGTCGCAAGAGACAGGAAGGTAAGGAAAGGATGTATTTGCATAAAATGGTCTACTAATTGGTTTGTGGTTTGCATTTTTCACAGGCAATTACATAAAAAGAAGCCTGTAACTCTTGAGACCAGACCTAAATGGGCAAAGGTAGCTGGACCCTATAAATAGTGACTTCATAAGTGTGAATTGTTCTTAGAATTTTAATGCCTGGGGAAGTAAGTTAATATTGTAAAAAGTTAGAATTGGTTGATCAGGTGACAGGAGATGGCAACCCTTTGAGCCAGTTAGTTAATGAATGCTGATGGGCCAGGCCAGATCCAGTTGGGGCATGAGTGATGTTTGTCTTCGGCACTCACTGTGCTTTGGTTAACTCTCCCTGGGCTCTCTATTCTACTCCACCAGACTTGTCTTCTTGGTTTGATCTTTATAGCCTGTCTCAAAGCCAGGGTTTATCTTTGACCCATTATCTCCTTTTGATATGAAACTCTCTTGTGCTGTGTCTCTCATCAGCTTCAGAGTGACTGTACAAATAACAAGCAAACTATTGTCATATGTTAATGAGAGAAAGTTAGGAATTTAAGATGAGAGATGTTTTGAATTTAGTGTACATTCCCATATTTTCTACTCCATCAGTTTTTTTCTAATATTGAGGAGTATGGGCCATACACGAAAGGAGTGTGACAGGCCAATGGGGAACAGAGGGTGTGTTAGACACAGCAATAAAGATGGTATTAATAGTGACATTTGCCTCTCATTGAGCATCCATTGTCTGCCAGGCATCGTATGCTTCCCATACACCATCTCATTTTAACCTTCATAGCAACTCCATGAGATGGATATTATAATGAGTACTTTTGTGACCTCTGGAGACATAAAATAACTTGCCCAAATCACACAGGTGGTGTGTGGCAGAGATGCGATCTGGACCTACGTCTGTGTGACTCTGAAGTTAGAGCTTCCAATCACCATGCCTCACTGCTTTCCCCAATAACACTAGCCTTTACTGCCTCTTCACAAATGCCAACAGTTTGAGAAACAGATCAGTTAGAATTTCATCTTCTTTAACTCTCTCTCTCTCCCCCCTCAGAGGGAAAAAATGTGAATTTTCAATGGTAAAGCCAAGCCGAGATGTATCTTCATAAGGTTGCAACTGGAAAATCAGTCCTTGGAGACTATGAATGGATTGCCCGGTGGCAACTGTGACATTCTGCCTTTGTCTAAACTCATCACAGGAATGTGAATCCGGCATGTCTAGTTCTTTTTCTTTTTTGTCTAGTTTTGCATTAAGATAAATATCTTTAGGCTGTTATGAGAAATTTTTCTAAGCTTCTTCCCTCCTGATAGGAATCTAGGAAGATAATCAATATGTGTCTATGAAATCTTCAGTAGTTCACGGGCCCACGTGGAATTTAACTAAACAGAGGCCAATTTCTCAATCTGAAATAGTCTGTACGTACCCATTTATGTGAATTTCAGAGGCACTGACCATGAAATTTTTCTAGAATAGGATTATAATACAATAATGTAATAAATTACATTCATGTAGTGAAAAAATAATGGGACGTATTTGAAGACGAGTCCGTAATTAACTTGACATAAGACCTTGAACAAATCACTTTATCTTTCTATACTTCTATTTTCTTATCTTCTAAAAAAAAGAGTTGGACTTCATTACCCTACTTGCCTTCTACATAGTTGTCTGAATTGACATACTGTTACCTTGGTCTTTGAGTGGAAATACATCAATCAGCTCAATTCTATAACGCTAGTTCCTTCATGCTGAGCACAAGCTTGGGTTATTAGTTACCTACTAACTTAAAAAGAAAAATGAATGAATACCAAGTTAGTGTTGTTGGTTTATTGACAATGTATTTCAGTCTATAAATATGAATCTACGAAAAAATAATAAAAGAAATCGTTGGTGAAGAAGAGTTGGGGAACTTTTTTCTATTCCCTTTCCAACAGCAGGAGTCTTCTCCTGAGTCTTCTCATAGCTGCCTTCATCTCGTGGTTCCTCAGAGTGTAGATCAAAGGGTTCAGCAGAGGGGAAATGACAGTGAAGACGACAGAGATGGCCTTATCTGTGGGGAGGGCAGTGAAGGGTCGGGCATAGACATAGATACAAGGCACAAAATGCAGGGTCACCACAGTAATGTGGGTGGTGCAGGTGGAGATGGCTTTCCTCCTTCCCTCCCCTGACTGAGACCTTAGTAATAATAATATGACCAAATAGGACACCAGGAGTAAGAAAAGCCACAGAGTGGTGAGCAGCCCATTATTGGAAATCATCAATAGTTCAAGTACAAAAATGTCTGTACAGGCGAGTTTGAGGACCTGGGGGACATCACAGTAGAAAGTGTCAAGGACATTAGGTCCACAGAAGGGGAGAGGAAGCAACAGGGAAATCTGCACGACCGAGTGGACAATGCCCCCCACCCAGGCAGCCACTGTTAACCCAATGCAACGGTCTCTGCTCATGATGGTCACATAGTGCAGAGGCTTGGAGATGGCCACATATCGATCTAATGCCATCACTGACAAAGAAAATGCATCCACCCCTCCAATAAGGTGGAAGAAAAACATCTGAGTGAAGCAGCCATTGAGGGAGATGGTCTTTGTCTCAGACAGAAGGTCCACCAGAACCTTGGGAGCTGTGATGGAGGAAAAGCAGATATCGGCAACAGATAAATTACGGAGCAAAAAATACATGGGTGTGTGAAGGCGAGATTCCCAGGTCACGGTGACCATGATGAGGAGGTTTCCCAGCAGGGTTGTCATGTACACCAAAAGTAGGAAAAGAAACAAGACCAAGCCCACTTCTCGATTCTGGGTTAGTCCAAGGAAAATAAATTCTGTTACCCTGGTGCAGTTTTTCATCTCCATTGAATCATCCTCTTTTTTGCTCTTTATTTTCAAGCTGTGTCATATGAAAGCACTGGGGTATTTATTTTATTGTCCTCCTAAGCACTAAGAATAGAAATCAGAAGCTTCCCCATGTGGCTGTGGTGTTTGCAATTTGTTGAGCTGTGTGTCCACAATTTTAAGATTACAATCAGTTTAGTGATCAAACTAAATTATCACATGCAAAGTCATTTGGTAATTCTTTAAATTCTTTAAAACTATTTTTGGAAAGAATTAGCATATATGTTTAACATGAGTGACATTTACATAGCATATTTAATTTAATTTATTATTTTTATTTATCATTTATCTTTCATTCCATGCACATTTTTTGAATGTCAAGAATGTCCAAAGCATTAAACACAAAATAAGTAAGACATGGTTCCAGGCATTGGGAAATGTATAGTATACTGGTTTAATATTCGTATTAGCAAACATTCTGTTGATTTCAAGAGGGTTTGCCTTGCTAAAAAAGGATACTGTCCTGTTTCTAATTGCAGTGTTGCTGTGGCATGAGTCAGTTTCCTTGCTCTTGGCTACATTATGTCAAATTTCTTAAAGTTGCAGCACATTATTCCATGTCGTAAACTTATCAGTGTGACTACTTTATACTAATCAGATTATTTGCTTAATAATTATTTGATAATTTTTAAATTAGCTATTAAAGAACAGATTGAAACAATGAGCAAAACCAAATCTCTAATAATATCATCAATTTTTTGATTGTGGCTTGAACACTTAAGATGAGGACTATCTTAACAAATTTTTTGCTGTACAATCGGGTATTGTTAAGTGTAGGCACAGTATTGCACACCAATTCTCTAGAACTTATTCATCTCATATAACTGAATTTTTATTCTTATTGAACAACAACTCCCCATTTTCTCCTCCCATCAGCCCCTGGCAACTACCCCTCTACTCTCTGTTTCCATGACTGACTCTTTTAGAAGGGAGCTCATGTAGTATTCGTCCTCCTGAAACTGCATAGCATGTTTTAAAAAGATGCCATTACCAAAGTTCAATTTGATGCGTTTGGTATAAAACTTCCAATCTAATACATCTTTTCTCTGTTTATTCCACTTTAAGAATTTTTTTTGATTTCTTCTTGTCACTTCATGCTGCTTTAGGGGGCAAAAGGTTCTGGCTTCCCTAAAAGCAAGTAGTAAAAGGATCATCTGTAGGTTATTTTTTATTTAACTGCTCCTGTTTTATTATTATTATTATCAGTTATTTTTCTACACCTTGCAGAAACACATTATGATAAGAAGCTATGGAAGGTCTGGAACTCTGAAAGATGATTTATTTTTTTCCATAAGGAGGAATTTCCCAGCTGGGAGAGACAGTGAGATGTAATGCAGAGAGCTCTGTATTGGGAGATGGAAGCATTGGTTCCATCTTGTCTTTATTCTGCCATCAACTGGCTGAATGATGGGGACTCTGACTCCTCAACTGTGGACTGTGTGGGATGGATACTGTGGATAATATCAGTGTAAGGCAGCAGAGAGGAGGAGGAATAGGAACCAAGGAGGAGACTCACTTCAGAGGCTGCAAGAGTGAATGAGGGTGCAGATCCCTGGGTCTGGAGACAGGAGCCCCCATTTCAGGCTCTGCCAAAAGGCAGGAACCAACTGGTGATCTGCTTTCACTCCCTGTTCTGTTTCTCCTCTGCTTTTCCTGTCTTCACCATCATGAATAGATACATCTGTAGGTGGTTGGAAAAAAACAGTTGTGGAGTTTAATGTCCCCCACACTCTTCACACCCTGAGAGTTGAAGTGTCTTGTTAATGTCTCTCTAATGTACTGCTCTGCAGAAGGGGTTTTTACTTCTTCTCTAGAGATGAAGAAATAATATTCAGAAAGGTGAGCTCATTTCCCCAAATTCACAATAGTAAAGGGTGCCACTGAACTTCACCATTGGAAGTTTGGAGTTCTGTTTAGCTCCAAACAAACTTACGTTCTATGTGGTATAATATACAATCATTGTTTCAGCTTTCAATTGAGCAGATTTTTCTTTTTGCATTCATTTTAGAATAAAGGTGGCAGAAAAACAGCCCCAGGTGAGTTATTTATATAAAAAGTAAAATTCCAACATTATGGTGGAGTCATTATAGGCTGAATCCAATCTCTCACACCTCTGTAGAACCATCTACATGATTCTGCCAGTACTAGCAAAGTACACATGAGTATGACCAAGTTCTCACGCTGGAGCAATTTTCAATCTGATGAAAAATACAAATATATAAGTGTATAAACCAGCATGGTATGAGATACTGGCACAAATGGAGTCCTGTGGGAGCACAGAAGAGCTCTGTTTGTGGCTAGTTTGGGATGGTTTCCTAGAGGAAGTGAGGTTTTAAGTCAGTCTTGATGAATTTTCAAGAAACAGAATATATATATCTGACAAAGGATTAATATCCAGAATATATAAGGAACTCAAACAACTGTACAAGAAGAAAACATGCAACCCAATTAAAAAATGGGCAAAAGAGCTAAATAGGCATTTCTCTAAGGAAGATATCCAAATGGCTAACAGACATATGAAAAAATGCTCAACATCACTCAGCATCCGGGAAATGCAAATCAAAACCACATTGAGATACCATCTAACTCCAGTTAGGATGGCTAAAATCCAAAAGACTGTGAACGATAAATGCTGGTGAGGCTGCGGAGAAAAAGGAACTCTCATACATTGTTGGTGGGACTGCAAAATGGTGCAGCCTCTATGGAAAATGGTATGGAGGTTCCTCAAACAATTGCAGATAGATCTACCATACGACCCAGCTATCCCACTGTTGGGAATATACCCAGAGGAATGGAAATCATCAAGTCGAAGGTATACCTGTTCCCCAATGTTCATCGCAGCACTCTTTACAATAGCCAAGAGTTGGAACCAGCCCAAATGCCCATCATCAGATGAGTGGATACGGAAAATGTGGTATATCTACACAATGGAATACTACTCAGCTATAAAAACGAATGAAACACTGCCATTTGCAACAACATGGATGGACCTTGAGAGAATTATATTAAGTGAAACAAGTCAGGCACAGAAAGAGAAATACCACATGTTCTCACTTATTGGTGGGAGCTAGAAATTAATATATAAATTCACACACACACACACACACACACAAAAAAAAAAAACCGGGGGGGGGGGAAGAAGATATAACAACCACAATTATTTGAAGTTGATACAACAAGCAAACAGAAAGGACATTGTTGGGGGGGAGGGGGGAGGGAGAAGGGAGGGAGGTTTTGGTGATGGGGAGCAATAATCAGCCACAATGTATATCGACAAAATAAAATTAAAAAATAAAATAAAATAAAAAAATAAATCTTTAATCCAAAAAAAAAAAAAAAATGAAAACCAGAACCTGGGAAAATGTAAAAAAAAAAAAAGAAACAGAAGCAAGGATATCTAATTCAAAGGCAACAGCCCACACAAGGTCAGTCAGTGGTGAGAATGATGTGATTGAACACAGAACACTGGAAAAAGCAGTGTGGTTGTCACAGAGTGGCGGAGTGTGAAATGTAAGGAGATTTTTATTAGTAACAGAAGGTCTCTTACCCTATTAATAAAGGATTTATTATTACATTTTATAGTTCTTAGGTATTATTTGGTTGTTGAATGATTGACCTAAGCCTACTGATCTTCTTGTTCTTATATTCAGATTGTAAAACCTAAAATTCATTTTTCTTGGGGGTGTGGGCAATGTCCTTTGACTTCTTTACTCTCACTCTGATCATGACCTTTTGAGTACACGGCAGGGGTGTTCTGAAAAGTGGTGATGGAGGGCTGTGACTCTTGCTTGAGCTTGAGGGAGAGGAAAAGATAGTGACCCTCTTCTGAGAGGTGGCCCATGCTATATCAGTCACACTTTCCTCTCCTTGTTCCCTCTTTGTACCAAAGCTAAGTGGGTGGAGGGATCATAAGGCAGTGAGAGGCACTGCGGTCTTTAGAATAATTCATGTCTTTCATAAGCCATTGTTCATCATTCAAAAAACTTTTACAATTATTACTTGTTATACCTTATACATAACGAAGGAACGTTTGTTAGTCTTCAAATGTATAGGGATAAATTGGACTACCTTGTCAATGTTTACAGCCTGACAGAAGTGGATGATTTGTGTAAATTGATGAATGTCTTGCATGAAAGAATGAGATGTGTCATGAGAGAATTAGAGATAGATTTGGGTGGAAAAGAAGATGTGTTAGGGGAAATGATGGTTTTCACTAGTTAAAAAAGCTTTTATTTTTTGAATGCCTATTATTTCTGAATTGGTATAAAATGCCGATTAATTCTCACCACAATCTGTTAAGCATTAATGTAACGTTACCCTGTTTTTTATATGGAACATACCACAAATCTATGTTTGGCTGAAGGTACATCTGAAGCTACTTCAAAAAGTTCATGGAAAGACTTGCATTATCTTTTAATTCTATTTTTCCATGAGCTTTTTGAAATACCTGCATATGTATAAAATGCAAGAGATGGAAATAGGATAGAAGAAAACAACTTTATATCAATATTCTATATAAGGTCTATGTCTGTATAACAAGAGTGTTTGAAAAAGTCTGCAGATAAGCACTTGACAGAAAGGGGCAATTTGCATCAACTTCAGTCTGAGGCGGCCTCACCAGTTAGCAACTCAAAGGGTCACAGAAAATGTATGAGGCCTTCCCTCACACCAAATAAACCACATTTCTGCAGACCTCTTAACACAACATCCCTTTGCCCAATATTTAACACCCACTTTAATTATTTCTGTCACAGAGATGATTATCTTGACTCTGCAGTACCTAATAAACCTGAAAAAATCAAAGTCAAATTGTTTATTTGTAATTAGTAATGACATCTCAATTTCTATATATATAACCTTATCCTTACCTAGCAGGTTGATGTCTTTACCTAGTTCCCTTGATTCTGGAACTTCAGATAGAAATTGTATGCTATTAGGTACAATGTGTAACAGAAGACTGTTGAAATCAATTCTTGAAAATGTTGTCTGATGGTAAAGCCTTTCGGAAGATTAAATATCTTTTTGTCTTTGCTCCATTTTCAGGAGAGAAAGGGTAGACTCAAGGAATTATGCCTTTAAAATTCTTCCACTTTCTCCCTGTCTTATGTACAAATCCCTCAGCCTCAGGGTTAATGTTATTAAGAAAATATTATTGGGCCAGATAGTGAAAGTAAGTGGCTGATTCCAATTTTGGTGATACAGTTTCAATGGGAGTTATTAAAATGCAGCCAAGACATGCACATATGCACATGTGTGCACATACACACATATGGACAGATTTTGGTTGGTGTCCAAATTGTTGGAGAAAATCTATCCCCTTAACCACAGTTCAATCAGAATCTCATTAAAACTTGCCAAATGCTGTGCCCAGGAGACTTCAAGAGTCCAATTTTTACAGCTCACAAGGCTCAGAGGACACCATATATGTGTAACTTTCACTAAGATTGCCAAAAAACTAGACGAAAACAGGCCTCAAATCATTTCCTATCAGTACAATTTGTAAACAAAAGATGATTATAGCTCCATGATTTTGCTATAAGCTTCCACATAGACAGAAACCCAAGTTAGATAATGTGTAATGAATACACGTTTCCCTGGCTTTCCAACACTGTACTCATATGGAATCTCTCAATTTGGAGACAGCTAGGTTGGTATAAGTTAGTAACACTGTGCACACAAATACAGAACTTATTTAAAAATGTTTGGGAAGTTGGGAAAAGTTGATGCCTTTCAGTGAAGGTGGGAAGAAGGATAAATTGAATTCAAACAAATCTCAATCTCTTTTGGAATTTTAGTAGTGGGGAATGGAGTTTCAAGATTTTTAAATTTAATTTGGAACAAGAATTAATTTTGAATAGGATGCAGGAAAGGCATTCATGCGAGACAGGGGCTTTGATTATATAAACTCTCTGGCATCTGTGATTTACATAAAAATACAGTAAAGTGTAAAAAACTATTCACTCAACAGTTATTTATAGAGAGCCAATTTATACTGAAGGCACTGAAAATATAGCAGAGAACAAAACAGACAAATATATTTACTGTCATAGATAGTGGGAGGATACAGATAAGAAATAAAGTCAATAAATAAAATATAGAAAGTATGTTGGTGATAAACAAAACAAAAGCAATTTGGGAGGGCAGTGAGATAAGGAGTGTTGAATAGTCTATAAAAGGGTGTCAGTGCGGAGATGGGGCCTGTGATTGGGACATCAAGGACAGTGTTTAAGAGAAGATGTCAAAAAGTAATTGGAGGGTCCAATTTGGAGGAACTTTAGGCCTTTGTGAGAATTTGTTTTTATTCTGAGTGAAATTGGAGGGTATTTTAAAACTATTTTTATTTTTTCTTTATTTTTATAGCAGCTTTAGTTCTACAGTAAATTGAAGCAGAAAGTACAGGTACTTCCCATATTCTTCTCCCACCCTCGCATACAGTTTTTTGTGTGATTTATTTATTTTTGTTCTCCTATTATTGACATGCTATATTAGTGTGGGATATTTGTTACAATTATTAATTAATATTGATATATTATTGTTATTATTATTTTACCATGTGATATTTTTTATTGAAACATAATTGATTGTACATATCTGTGTTGACACCATGTGATTTTTTAACCAGTATTCAGGCAAGTAATGACAGTGTTTCCCAGTTCTAGTAACCATGTTATCCTATTTTTTAAAAAAAAATATTTTTATTGATTATACATATTCATGGGGCACAGGGCAGATCGTTAACACATGTGCCCAACATGTGGTGAGCAGATCAATACTTTCAGCATGCCCACCTCCTCAAATCGCAAATATTCCCCATGTTCCCCACCCAACCTCTCCCAAATCCCTCTCCCCTGCCCCTGGCAACCCTAGGTCTGTTGTCTCTCTCTGCAAGTCCAACACACCATCCTGGTCTTTCTTTCCTTCCGTCTTTCTCTCTTAGCTCCCACTTACGAGTGAGGACATGTGGATTTTTTGCCTCTGTTCCTGGCTTATTTTGCTTAATGTAACTTTCTCCAAACTCATCCGTGTTGCTGTGTATGGCAGAATTTCATTTTATGTTTTATGGCCAAGTAGTATTCCATTGTGTATATATAACACATTTTCCTTATCCAGTCCGTTATTGGACATCTAGGTTGGTTCCAGCTCTTGTCTATTGTAAATAGAGCTGCTATGAACATGGGAGTGCACATATCCCTTTGACATGATGATTTCCATTGCTTTGGGTATATACCTAGCAGTGGGATTGCTGGATGATATGGTAGTTCTATCTGTAGTTGTTTGAGAAACCTCCATACTGTTTTCCATAGTGGCTGTGCTAATTTACAGTCCCCCCTCCAATAGTGAGACTTTCTTCCCCTTTTAATATTTTCTTTAGATGTTTGTTGGTTTGTTTGTTTTTTTAAGTCACATTTATTCAGTGCGATGATCAGACTATTACATTTAGCAACCAACAGCATGGCTGCAAAGAAAAAAATTATACATTAAATCCCTTTGTTTGAATGCTTTATACTTTCCACAGGACAGAAACTAAAATAACCTGCTATACAATCAGTCACAAATACAGTCCTTGAGTTTTTTTGCCCATACACATGAGTATTGTCTAAAACATGTCTTCTTTGTAGCAGGCGGCCCTGCCACCACTGTACTTGGCTGAGTTCACAAATCTGTTGGAAACTGTAGCTTCCCTGTCACTTCTCTGGCTCTTCTCTCCTGCTAAGCTTTGTTTCCTGGAAGTTAATTAGAACTTCCTGCCACTGACATAGCTACTGCTGCTGCTGGAGTCACCATAGCCACCTTGGTTTCATAGTTTGGCAAAATATTGTCCTTCACCACCATAGGGACCAGAACTTCTGCCACAGAATTTCCTCCCTTCATGGGTCCACAATTTGAACACTGTTGTAATTGCCAGAATCACTGTAGCTTCCACCACCTCCAAAATCGCTCTCATCATTACCAAATCCATTATAACCATCCCCACAGCCATCACATCCACCACCACCCTGGCTGCCACCAAAGCCACCACGACCACCGAAGTTTTCTTCATAACCAAAGTTGTCATTCCCACCAAAACCACCTCCATGACCACCACCAAAGTTTCCGGAATAACTTTGACCTCTTTGGCTGGATGAAGCACCAGCCATCTCTCGCTTCGACAGAGCTTTCCTTACTTCACAGTTTTGGCCATTCACAGGACGGTATTTCTGAATGACAATCTTATCCATGGAGTCATGGTCATCAAAGGTTACAAAAGCAAAGCCCCTCTTATTGCCACTGCCTCTGTCCGTCATGGTTCCAATCAGTTCAGTTTTCCCACACTGTTCAAAGTAATCTCTCAGATGATTCTCTCAGATGAATCTCTCTCTTCAGTGTCCTCTTTAATGCTGACAACAAAGATCGTTTTAACAATTAAGTAGGCATCTGGCTTTGAGAATCCTCTTTTGAGACAGCCCTCTTTGGTTCCACACTCTTCCATTCACTTTGTGTGGCCTTGCATTTATGGCTGCATCCACCTCCTCCACAGTGGCGTATGTGACAAATGCAATGCCCCTGGAGTGCTTAGTGTTTTGATCCCTCATTACCACACAATCCATGAGCATTCCCCATTGCTCAGAATGGCTGCTGAGACTCTCATCAGTTGTTTCAAAGCTCAACCCTCCAGGGAAGAGCTTCCAAAGCTTCTCGGGCTCTTTAGGAGACTCTGACTTAGACATGACAGAAGTGGAAAGAGACTTTAATCATGCTTCCTCGGCAGCATCCACAGACAGAAAAGGCATTTGTTGGTTTTTTCAGGTGGTAAGATTGAGTTTCTTTTTTCTTTCTCATTAGTATTTTTGTTTTAGCAGTGAGTTTTGTTCTTTCTTGTGTATTTGTGATAGTGATTATTGTTTTTTGGATTCCAGATGCAGGACACCCTTGAGAATTTCTTGCAGGGCTGGTTATGTGGTGATGAAAACTTGCAGCTTTTGTTTCTCTGGGAAATACAAAATTTCTCCCTCATTTCTGAAGGATTGCCTTGCTGGGTGTAGTATTCATGGCTGGCTGTTTGTTTCTTTTGTGTTTTGAATATGTTATCCTATTTTCTTCTTGCCTGTAGAGTTTCAGTTGAGAAGTCTGCTGTTAGTCTTATGGGGGCTCCCTTATAAGTGACTTGGTGCTTTTCTCTTGCTGCTTTTAGGATTCTCTCTTCGTCTTTGAGTTTTGCCAGTTTGACTATAATGTGCCTTGGAGAAGTTATTTTTGGATCAGATCTGTTAGGGGACCTTTGAGTTTCCTGGATCTGAAAGTCTGTGTCTCTTCCTGTACCTGGGAAGTTTTCTGTTATTATTTCATTGAATAGATTCTTTTCTTTCCTTTTATAAATTTTATTTTATTGATTATGCATATTCATGGGGTACAAAGCTGACCTTCACCACCTGCACCAATGTCAGATCAATAGTATCAGGATGCCCATTACCACAAATTGTGATTATTCTCCATGTTCTCCACCCAGTTAATCCCCACCACCTCACCTCATGCAATGCTCTGTATGCTTTCTCCCATCTGCAACTCTAATGCATCACTGTGGCATTTCTTACCTTCCTTCTTTCTCTCTTAGTTCTCACATATGAGTGAGGACATATGCTATTATTCCCTATGTGCATGGCTTATTTCACTTCACATAATTTTCTCCAAGCTCATCTATATTGCTCCATATGGCAGAATTTCATTATTTTTTATGGCAGAGTAGTATTTGATGGTGTATATAACCACAGTTTCCTTCTCCAGACATCTGTTGATGAACATTTAGGTTGCTTCCATATACTGGCTATTGTAAATAGAGCTGTGATGAACATGGGAGTGAAGGTATCCCCTCCAAAAAGATGATTTCCATTCCTTTGGGTATATACCCAGAAGGGGGTTGCTGGATTGTTTGAACAGAATACCAATGCCTTTACCTTTCTCCTCCTCTTCTGGAACACCCGTGATTTGAATGTTTGTGTGCTCAAGGTTGTCTGCTAGCTCTCTTAGACTTTCTTTGGTTTTTAAAATTCTTTTTTCCTTTTTTTTTTTTTTTTTTTTTTTTTGTTGTTGTTGTTGTTGCTGTTGTTCACCTGGGTTATTTTATAAAGACCCTCTTTTTTTTTTTTTTTTTCTTTAAAAGATGGCCAGTAAGGGGATCTCAACCCTAGACTTGGTGTTGTCAGCACCATGCTCAGCCAGTGAGCGAACCGGCCATCCCTATATGGGATTCGAACCCGTGGCCTTGGTGTTATAAGCACCGCATTCTCCCGAGTGAGCCACAGGCCGGCCCCATAAAGACCCTCTTTGAGATGAGAGATTCTTTCTTTTGCTTGGTCTAATCTGTTGCTTACGCTCTCAGTTGTGATTTTATTTCACTGAATGAATGCTTCAGTTCCAGGAGTTCTGCTACATTCTTTTAAAGGTATTAATCTCTTTGTAAATTTCATCTTTCCTATCCTGGATATTTGTTTTCATTTCATTGTGTTTTCTGAGTCTTCTCTTATCTCACTGAGTTGCCTTAAGATTGTTACTTGGAATTCCTTTTCAGTAATTTTAAGGGTTTCCTGTTCTGTAGGTCTGGTACTTGAGGATTACTATATTCCTTTTCATATATTATTATTAATTTAATTTTTATTATGGTTTCTTCTTTGTGTTGTGCAGTTCTAATGTTTCCGTATAATGCATAATGTCATATATTAACCATTACATATTGTACAGAATAGTTTTGCTGCTCTAAGAATCTTGTGCCACACCTATTCATCCAACCCTCTCTCCTTCCTTATCCCCTGAAATCCTGCCACCCACTCATCTTTATTTTTTATTACCTCAAACACTTATCATTTCTTTGTGTGGGAAAGATTCAAGATGTTCTCTTCTAGCCAATTGAAACTATACAATAAATTGTTCTTAATTATAGTCATCCTATAGAGCTATAGAAGATGAGATATCATTCCTCCTATCTAGCTCAAATTTTTCATATTAAGCAACCTCCCACTATTCCCAATTCCCCATACTTTTTTCAGCCTTTGGTAACTCTCATTTTACTCTCTTCCTCTATATGATCAAACAACTTAGCTTCCATATATGAGTGAGAACACGGGGTTTTCCTAGCTCTCTTCACTTAACGCAATGTCTTCAATGCTCATCCATGTTGCCATGAATGACACGATTTCATTCTTTTTTATGGCTGAATAGTATTCCATTGAGTATATATACCACATTTTATTCCTCATCTTCATTTTTTATTGATACATAATGGGTTATATATATTTGTGGCATACAGAGTTGACTATAGTACTTGTTTACAATATGTGATGATCAAATCACGATAGTCGGCATATTCATCATTAGAAAACATATTGATTCATTGTGTCCACTAACCAATTTCTCCCTACCCCTCTCCCCTTCCCCCATCTAATAATCACATATCTGTTTTCCCCTCTAAAAATTCAATGTATTAAATGTATTAATTTCTCTCTCTCTCTCTCTCTCTCTCTCTCTCTCTCTCTCTCTCTCTCTCTCTCTCTCTCTCTCTCTCTCTCACGTTTGCTCTCGCTCTCGCTCTTGCTCTTTCTTTCTTTTTTCCACTTATGAATGTGGGCATACAGTATTTCTCTTTAAGTGCCTGGCTTATTTGACTTAATATAATTTTATCTAGGCTCATCCATACTGCAGCAAATGGAAGAATTTCATTTTTTTATGGCTGAATAGTATCCCATTGTGCACATGTACCACATTTTCTTTATGCAGTCATCCATTGGTGGGCATTTAGGTTGGTTCCAACTCTTGACTATTGCAAATAGAGCTGTAATTAACATGGGAATGCAGGTATCCCTTCAACATGATCATTTCTTCTTTGGAATATATATCCAGTAGTGGGATTGCTGAATCTTATGGTAGTTCTGTCTATAGTTGTTTGAGAAAACTCCATGCTGTTTTCCATAAAGGTTGTATTAATATACAGCCCACCGATATTATAGAAGCTTTCCCCTTTGCATTCTTGCCAGCATTTGTTATTCTGTCTTTTTTGATAATAGCCAGTCTAATTGGGGTGATATGATATCTCAATGTGGTTTTGATTTGCATTTCTCTACTGATGAGTGAAGTTGAGCATTTTTTCATGTACTTTTTGCCCATTTTATGTCATTTTTTGAGAAATGTCTGTTCAGCCTTTTGCCCATTTTTTAAGCAGATTTTTTTTTACAGTAAAGTTGTCTTAGTTCCTTGTATATTCTGGATATTAATCACTTGTTGCATGCATAATTTGCAAATATTTTCTCCCATTCTGTAGGTTGCCTGTTCACTCTGTTGTCTGAATCCTTTGCTGTGTAGAAGCTTTTTAGTTTGATATCAGTTGTTTATTTTTTTTCTCTTTTTGCCTTTGCTTTTGAGGTCTTATTCATAAAGTCTTTTCCCAGTCCTACATCCTGAAATGTTTCCCCTGTGTTTCCTTCTAGGAGTTTTGTAGTTTCAAGTCTTATATTTAAGTCTTTAATCCATTTTGAGTTGATATATATATCATCCTGTTCACTCCTGACCTATGAGGTTTCTGCTATGAAATCTTCTGCTAGTCTGATGGTGACTCCCTTATAGGTGACTTGACACTTTTCTCTTGCTGTTTTTCGGATTCTCTTTGTCTTTGACTTTGACAATTTAACTACAATGTTAAACTGTCAAAGGTCTTACAGAGGACCTTTTTGGATTGAATCTGATTGGAGATCTTTGAGCCTCTTGAATCAGGTAGTCCCAATACCTGGGAAGTTTTCTGCTATTATTTCATTGAATAGGTTTTGAATGCCATTCCCTTTCTCTTCTTCCTGAAATTTGAATGTTTGCATGTTTAAGGTTGTCTAACAACTCTTGTAGGTTTTTTTTCTTTTTTTTTTTTTTTTTTTTTTTCATTTTCTTTTTCTCTTGCTTACCTGGGTTACTTCAAAAAACATGTTTTCAAGGTCAGAATTTCTTCTGATTTCGCTAGTCTGTTGCTTAAGCTCTCAGTTGTATTTTTTATTTCATTGAATAAATTCTTTATTTCCATGAATTCTGCCACGTTCTTTTACAAGATATTTATCTCTCTATATAGTTCCTCCTTCAAATCCTGAAGTTTTTTTTTAATTAATTTGTTTTCATTTCATTGTGTTGTCTACTTGAAGTTTCTTGTATCTCATTGAGTTTCCTGATATTGTTGCTTGAAATTCCCTTTCAGTCATTTCAAATGTTCCCTGTCATTTGGGGTATGGTAATGGAGAATTATTGTATTCCTCAGGATTGTCATATTTTCTTTCTTTTCCTCCCCCCATATTTCTAGTATCTCTACATTGATGGCTGGACAACTGACGGAGCAGTTGCTTCTTCTAATACTCAGGAGTGGCTTCTGATGAGGGAGACTTCCTCCTGTGGATGTGTTTTATATTGACCATTGGGTTGTGTGTTTTAGTTTTGTTTCTGTGTAGACACAGTAGTGTAGACTGTGTGTGGTTATGACTGTATTCTATGTGAGGGTTGTCTGTGAGTGCCTCCTGGCCTATGTGCTGGGGCACTCAGTAGTTTCTTGCTGAAGTTGGGAATACTGGGTTGGGTCTTCAAGGTCATGGGCAAGAACTTGGGTTCTTGTTAGAAGTGCCTGGATGCCTTTTCACTCCTTGGCTGAGTGGGTGACCCTTGCTGGCACCCTGGTTAGTATACTATAACCCTGATAGGTGCTCTGGGGTGACCTGAAATTATTCAGTTTAAATGAATGACCCTGGGCAGGGTTCCTGGGGATTAAGATTAGGACCTTAGGCTTTGAGAAGGGATAATGGGGTACTTAGCAACCCCTCAGCTACAGTGGGTGAATCAGTGGTGTCACTGGGTTCTGGGCAGAGGCCTTTAACCCCCCTCCCCCAGGGGAGGTGTCAAGGTAGTCTGTAGCTTTGCTGTTGAAGTGAGTGACACTGAGCAGGGTCAGTTGATTTGTGTGTGGTGTCCTGTACTCTCAGGAGAGACACTGGAATGGTCTGAAATACCACTGTTGAACTGGGATACTCTGAATGAGGTATTAGCAGTTTTGGGTGGGAGTCTTCTCCATCAAGGGGGATGATGGGGTCCTCAATAGCTATTCAGCTAGAGTGGTCACTTTGAGTGAGGCCGCTGCAGTTGTGGACAGGACTCCTGACCCTAAGAGTGTTGCTGGGACACTCTGAATCTGCTCAGCTGGGGGTTGGGTGTCCTGCATGAGGTCGCTGGGGCTGTGTGTAGGCTTCTGTGCACCCAAGAGAGCTACTGGATTCTTCTACAGCCTCTTTGATGGGTGGGTAGACTTGGGCAGGCTCATTGGAACTGTAGTTATGTGTCTGTGCCTGAAAGAGGCATGTGAATCCTTCACTACCTCCTCATGCCTGCATGAATTACAAGTGTTCCTCACCAAAGAAGGAGGGGTTGCCAGGAGTTCCCACTACCAGGTGCATGGCCACAGAGGCTGCCGCTCAGAGATGTATATTTGTTCTCCTTTCCCTCCTCATGGCTCTAAGTATTGTAGGAACATCCCACCAAAATAGGCAGGGTCACCAACCACAGGCAACAGACCTGAATTAGCTGTTTTCTAGATCTGGAGCTTGTGCACACTGACCCCCTCTGTCCTGAGGGTGCCATCCTTGCTGCACTGGACCAGCTGTTCCCAGGATGCAGGGCTGAAGCCAAGGTTTAATGCCAATTCCTAGCTCACTGTAGCAGTCTGGGACCTGGGGGGTCGGGGAAGCTTGGCATGAGTCCTTCCCCAGGCCAATGCAGCCACACACATGCCTGCAGCAGTTCCTGACACCAAGTGCATGGCTGCACGAGTGGCACAGATTCCCCATGGGTTGGGTCACTGGTCCTTTCACCTTTCTGTCACAAATCTCCAGAATCCCCATGTAGAGCTAGAGCTATGGTCTGGTGCTCACAGACCCATCGAGCCCATTCACAAACCCTATGAGCTAGGTAACTGGCAAAGTCCAAAGGAAAACTGAAACTGAGCAGCTGCCAGCAGAGTAAACATGTTCTATTTCTAGATGCTTAGCCATCAGCTCTGAGGCCAGCACTGCTTCACAAAGTGAAGAACACACAAGTCAGGTAGTGTTATGCCTCCAGCTTTATTTTTTTTGCTGAGCATTGCTTTGGCTATTCGTGGTCTTTTATTGTTCCATATAAATGTCTGAATAGTTTTTTCCATTTCTGAGAAAAATGTCTTTGGAATTTTGATGGGGATTGCATTGAATTTGTATATCACTTTGGGTAGTATGGACATTTTCACTATGTTGATTCTTCCAATCCAAGAGCATGGAATATCTTTCCATCTTCTTGTATCCTCTCTAATTTCTCTCAGCAGTGGTTTGTAGTTCTCATTATAGAGATTTTTCACCTCCTTGGTTAACTCAATTCCTAAGTATTTTATTTTTTTGGTGGCTATTGTAAATGGGCAGGCTTTCTTGATTTCTCCTTCTGCATGTTCACTATTGGAGAAAAGAAATGCTACTGATTTTTGTGTGTTGATTTTGTATCCTGCTACTGTGCTGAAATCATTTATCAATTCCAACAGTTTTTTTGTAGAGGTTTTAGGCTGTTCGATATATAGGATCATGTCATCTGCAAACAGGGACAGTTTGACTTCATCTTTTCCAATCTGGATGCCCTTTATTTCCTTCTCTTCTCTGATTGCTCTGGCTAGTACTTCCAACACTATGTTGAATAGGAGTGGTGAGAGTGGGCATCCTTGTCTAGTGCCTGTTCTTAAAGGAAAAGCTTTCAGCTTTTCCCCATTCAGGATGATATTGGCAGTGGGTTTGTCATATATGGCTTTAATTATGTTGAGATACTTTCCCTCTATACCTAACTTATTGAGGGTCTTTGTCATGAATGAGTGCTGAACTTTATCAAACGCTTTTTCAGCATCTATCGAGATGATCATATGGTCCTTGTGTTTGAGTTTATTAATATGGTGTATCACATTTATTGATTTGCGTATGTTGAACCAACCTTGCATCCCTGGGATGAATCCCACTTGATCGTGATGAATAATTTTTCGTATGTGTTGCTGTATTCTGTTTGCAACCAAAACAGTATGGTACTGGCATAAAAACAGACACACTGACCAATGGAATAGAATAGAGAATCCAGAAATCAACCCACACACTTACTGCCATCTGATCTTTGACAAAGGCACCAAACCTATTCACTGGGGAAGGGACTGCCTCTTCAGCAAGTGGTGCTGGGATAACTGGATATCGATATGCAGGAGAATGAAACTAGATCCATACCTCTCACCATATACTAAAATCAACTCAAAATGGATTAAGGATTTAAATATACACCCTGAGACAATAAAACTTCTTAAAGAAAACATAGGGGAAACACTTCAGGAAATAGGACTGGGCACAGACTTCATGAATACGACCCCAAAAGCACGGGCAACCAAAGGAAAAATAAACAAATGGGATTATATCAAACTAAAAAGCTTCTGCACAGCAAAAGAAACAATTAAAAGAGTTAAAAGACAACCAACAGAGTGGGAGAAAATATTTGCAAAATATACATCTGACAAAGGATTAATATCCAGAATATATAAGGAACTCAAACAACTTTACAAGAAGAAAACAAGCAACCCAATTAAAAAATGGGCAAAAGAGCTAAGTAGGCATTTCTCTAAGGAAGATATCCAAATGGCCAACAGACATATGAAAAAATGCTCAACATCACTCAGCATCCGGGAAATGCAAATCAAAACCACATTGAGATACCATCTAACCCCAGTTAGGATGGCTAAAATCCAAAAGACTATGAACGATAAATGCTGGCGAGGCTGCGGAGAAAAAGGAACTCTCATACATTGTTGGTGGGACTGCAAAATGGTGCAGCCTCTATGGAAAATGGTATGGAGGTTCCTTAAACAATTGCAAATAGATCTACCATACGACCCAGCCATCCCACTGTTGGGAATATACCCAGAGGAATGGAAATCATCAAGTCGAAGGTATACCTGTTCCCCAATGTTCATCGCAGCACTCTTTACAATAGCCAAGAGTTGGAACCAGCCCAAATGCCCATCATCAGATGAGTGGATACGGAAAATGTGGTACATCTACACAATGGAATACTACTCAGCTATAAAAACGAATGAAATACTGCCATTTGCAACAACATGGATGGACCTTGAGAGAATTATATTAAGTGAAACAAGTCAGGCACAGAAAGAGAAATACCACATGTTCTCACTTATTGGAGGGAGCTAAAAATTAATATATAAATTCACACACACACATACACACATACACACACAAACCGGGGGGCGGGGAGGAAGAAGATATAACAACCACAATTATTTGAAGTTGATACAACAAACAAACAGAAAGGACATTGTTGGGGGGGAGGGGGGGAGGGGGGAGGGAGGGAGGTTTTGGTGATGGGGAGCATTAATCAGCTACAATGTATATCGACAAAATAAAATTTAAAAAAAAAAAAAAAAAAAAAAAAAAAGAAAATAAATTGATTAATAAACCAATTGTTATAAAAAAAAAAAAAAAAAAAAAAAAAAAAAAAAAGAACACACAAAAGCAAGTAACTAGAAAGATACATGGGTGCACATGCACACTAACTCCACCCACACACAAGTTGCTTACAAGAAATGTGCTGCTCAGGGCCCAGCGGCGCGGGTTCGGATCCTATATAGGAATGGCTGGTGCACTCACTGCCTGAGTACCGGTCACGAAAAAGACAAAAAAAAAAAGAAATGTGCTGCTCCATTCCCCAGACATACCTGAGCCAAGGGAGCCTGAGGAAATCATTCTATTTTCCCCACACCCCACTACTCTGGGTTGAGGAATGGGGTGGTGATGACGGAGAAACTTTTCAATCTCTTTGTGGCTCTCCTGAGTTTCTGCACTCACCACAGTCTCTGCTACTGCCTTTCTGTGCTCCAGCTCCCTTCTTTAGTTTTTCTAGTCCAAGTGTAGTTGCTCATTTGCTGCATTCTCCATCTTTGTGGGAGAGAGGAGTACTGTCTCTTAGTCTGCCATCTTGCTCTGCCTCCTGATTCCATATCTTGGCTACTGTGAATAATGCTGCAATAAAAATTGGAGAACAAATATATTTTCAATATACTGATTTCCACTCCTTTAGATATATACCTAGTAGTGGGATTGATGGATCATATAGTGGCTCTATTTATAGTTTTATATATTTTATAGTTTTTTGAGACTGTTTTCTGTAAATGTTTACTAGTTTACATTCCCACCAACAATGTGTAAGAGTTCCCCTTTCTTAGCATTCTTGCCAGCATTTGCTATTTTCTGTCTTTGATAATAGCCATTCTAACTGGAGTCAGATGATATCTCACTGTGGTATTGATTTGCATTTCTTTAATATTTGGTGATGTTGAGCATTTTTCATAAACTTGTTGGCCATTTGTACATCTTGAGAAATGCATATTCAGCTCATTTGCACATATTTTGATGAGATTGTTTTCTTGCGATTAAGTTTGCTATTATCAGTGTCTTACATTTTTGTTATTCTGGTGGTATTTCATTATGGTGTTAATTTGCATTTTAACTGGAGTTATATGGTATTTTTTGTTATTTGTATTTTTATGTTACCAGCTGAAAGGTGTCCTTCATCCCATTTTATTTTATTTTTCAAACTGAGTACATGTGTTCCGGGATATATTTACAAGAATATCATATAGTAATTAGCTGTGTAAGAACTAAAAAATCGGGGGGGGGAGACATAACAATTACAATTCCTTGAAGTTGATAGGACAAGCAAACAGAAAGGACATTGTTGGGAGGGAGGGGGGAGAGGGAGGAGGGAGGGAGGTTTTGGTAATGGGCCACAATAATCAACCACATTGTATATCGACAAAATAAAATTAAATTAAATTTTTTAAAAAAAGAAGCCCCTGGGGATGAGAGCCCTCAGCAGTGATCCAAGGTGCCAAAAACTGAGAGTGTTCAATCTGCTTGCTCCTTCTTTACCTGTGGGAATTTCTAATTCTCTGTTACAGCTAATCCCAAGCTACCAAAGACCTTCCTTCTTTCTACACTCTGCTAAAAATCTTCCTTAAGCACATTCTTTCACTTTTCTGCTTTAGTAAATACAGCAAAATAAGTAACAATAATAACAATAGAGAGCATTTACTGAGAGCTTACTGTGCACCAGGCACCTAGAATACGTGCTTCACATCCATTATCTTATTTTATCCCCCAGCAACCCTGGAGCGTAGGTGTGATTATGATCCTCATCCATAAATGAATAAACTGAGACAAGGACAAATAACTTGCCTGAGGTCACACAAACAATAAGTAGTGAGACCAGGCTTTGAACTCAAGGTCTGATTCCAGAGCCTGTGCTTCTGAAGCTTATTTTGGGTACTTAGGCATTTTGGGTATTTTTGGCAGCCAGCCTCCAGTGATCCCCGTCTCCTCATATTCACAACATGATGTTCTCTTCCATCCATGGTCAACCAGGGTTACTCTGTGTGGCCAACAGAATACCACCCGAAGGATGGTGAATCATTTCTGAGATTAGGTTATAAAAGTCACTGAGGCTTCTGTCTTGGGCATTTTCTCTCTCATTCAGATCATCTGTTCTGGGGGAAGCCAGTTGTGAAGAGCCCCTTGGAGAGGCCCACCCACATGGTGAGGATCTGAGGACTATTACCAGGATCCACATTAATGGCCTTGGACATGAATCCTTCAGTGTGGTCAAGCCACAAGATGACTGTAGACCTGACTGACATTTCATCTGCAATCTCATGAGAGATCGTGAGCCAGAACCAACCAACTAAGCTGTTCCGGCTTTCCTCATCTTTGGAAACTGAAAAAACCAATTTTTATTGTTTTAAGCCACTAAGTCTGGTGTCATTAGTTGCGCAGCCATAGATAACTTATGCAAAATTCCTGCAAAGTCTCAGGGTAATGTTCTAAGTATTAGTGCCTACTACACAGTAGTGCAGAGGTAGACTCAGAAGGTATGAGATATTTATGTTAGAATTCAGGGTGAAATAAAAACAGCTAACATTTACTGAAGAACATCTGGTATACTTCTAGGGTCTGGGTGGCAAAGCTCGTTTACTTAACCACTGCACTAAACTGCCCCTGTAAATTCTTGATCTCAGCAGTTTTTCTTGCCACTACGTGTCAGTTTAAAGTTAAATGTCAGGAAACAAATTCTGGCTAATTGAGGTTAACTGTTGGTTAACTGCAGGCAATGGACAGAATACAATCCTGCCTAGTCACAAGACAATTAGGGTCAACATTATTGAAAACAATTAAGTATTAAAGCTCCAAAGTCCTAGAAATCACCTAAATCAGTGGGTCTGTTTAATATTGTTACATGCAGTGCAGAACGGGCCTACTTTCAAAAACACTTGAGGTAGCAAGTGCTCCCATTTCACTGATGAAAGACTGAACATACTGGAGTATAAGTGCTTTTAAAGACTCCACCATTGCTCCAGAAAGGCACAGAGGCTGGCATTGAAAGACACCAAGCTGGTATCTTTTCTCTATACAATGTTACTTCCTGTTATAGTTTAAAATAAAAGCAAAACAAAAACAAATAACATCTATGCATTATCTAGAAAACTGCACATGTTCTGTTTTTGGGATTTTTTTCTTTTTTTTGAAAAAAAAAGACTTTGAAAATATTTACTCTGAAGAAAATACTTGGCCCTTTTAAAAACTAAAAATGTGTGAAAGTGATGAAATCCTTTTAGTTATTGATGGATTAGTACATTGAACATTGAACCCAAAAAATATATATAATCAATTATGACTCAATTATTTTTTTTAAATAAATAAATGAATAATAAAAATGTTCGAAAGTGATGAAATCCTCTTAGTTATTGATGGATTAGTAGATAATTGGGAGTAAGCCTAGAAAATTATCCTTGTATTACTTGGACTTTGATATGGATTGAATTGCACTCCCCCAGTTTTACATATTAAAGTTTAACCCCAGGGCTGGCCCGTGGCTCACTTGGCAGAGTGTGGTGCTGATAACACCAAGGCCATGGGTTTGGATCCCTATATAGGGATGGCCAGTTGGCTCACTTGGGAGAGTGTGGTGCTGACAACACCAAGTCAAGGGTTAAGATCCCCTTACCAGTCATCTTTTAAAAAAAAGAAAGAAAGAAAAAAAGAAGTTTAATCCCCACTGACAGTATTAAGAGGGTGAAAAATCCTAATATGGTAATTGAAAGATGGGGCCTTAATGAGGTGATTAGATTGTGAGGACTGTGTCCTTGTAAATGGATTAATCCATTGATGGGTGGTCATGGGCATGGTTCTGATGGCTCTTAAAGGAGACCGTGTGAGAGGTACTCTCTCTTTCTCTCTCTCTCTCTGCTTCTATCATTTCACCCTGTGATAACCTGCATCGCTGTAGAGTTAGCATCAAGAAAAGGCCCTCACCAGATATTTTCTCTGGACTTTGGACTTCCCAGCCTGTGAAACCATAAGCAATAAATATTGTTTCTTAGCAAATTACTCAGTTTCAGGTATTCTTGTTATAAGCAACAGAAACAGACTGATACAGGCTTCAAAGGAAAGAGCATAGGAGGAAAGTTAGCTAAGAAGAGGTTCTGTTCTGAAGAGGAAATGAGAGGTGAAGGACGGCGAGATTTGGGAGCCAAGTGGTTAACAGCAGGACCCGATGTTGGCCTCAATATGGGTACAATTTAGAAGGAGGGAGTACAAAGTTGTGCCAAAGTTAGACACAGCTGGACATGAGATAAAGCAATGAAACAGATTTTATCAAGTTACTACTGACAGTAACGGAAAGAGCGGAGCTCACTTCTGCTTTTCAGCAGAGGTGATTTGGGCATTTTAATGGGAGAATGAGGGACAGGAGAGAGGCTCAGGAGAGTCAGAGAAGTGGAAAAGTACAAAAGGTTGGTCACTGTGAACTCAACAAAGCCAGCTGTGTCTGCTGGCTAGCCATTATCAAGGTTAGGATTCTGTCCTCCCTCAGAGACGAGCAGACAGAGACCCTCTCCCTCCTAATGATTACATTTGTCTCCAAGGAATGGCTCTCAGGTCCTTGTGAAAGTCACTTCTGTGTTTATACATACTCAGAATCATAAGCCCTTTTTAATAAATGCTCTAAGAAAGGGAGGTCAGGGGCCTATCATCAGGGTTTGGGTGGAGCAGTAAATTCTCCTGGCAGCATTGAGCTTTCTCAGGTGAGTATTTTAATGGGGGGCTGCGGTCATCCCAGGGACATGGCTTTATGCTGCTAGAAGCCATGCGAGTGTTTAGTCTAGTGCAGGGTTTAGACAGAGTTATGTGCTGAGAGTTCGGCAGTTCTCAAGAGCATGAGGAAATTTGGGAGGAAGTGGAGGGGTGTTTATTGTCCTAACTGTGATGACAATTTTACAGACATAAACATATATGTGTCAATATTCATCAAATTGCACCCTTTAAATATGTGCAGTTTATTATATGTAAGTTACATCTCAACAAAGCTGATTTAAAAAAAAGAAAAAGGAAACTGCAAGGGGCAATTTCATTTAAACAGTTGAAAAAACCATGATATCCAGATGCTTGTCGACACCCAATGTAGTACTTATTTTAAACGTTCTGTATAAAACAAAGTGGGAAGCAGGGGGAAAAGAGTTGAATTAAGATTTATAGAAAGTGAAGTTTGGTAATAAAAGTTTCAAAAAGAATGTGTTTCTTTACATTATGCTCTAAAGTGTTTTATCCTTTAACATATCTGCTTTTTTGAAAATTAATAGATTTTATTTCTTAAAGCAGTTTTAAGTTTACAGAAAAATTAAACAAAAAGTATAGACAATTCCCATATATTCTCCCTCCCCTCCCCACCACAGTTTCCTCATTTTTAACATCTTTAATTAGTATAGTACATTAGTTAACAATTGGTGGACCAAAATTAATACATCATTATTAACTAAAGTTAATATTAGGGTTCACTCTTTGTGTTGTGTATTTCTACAGGTTTTGGTAAATGTATAATGTAGTGTATCCACAATTACAGTATCATACAGAATAGAGTCACTGTCCTAAAAATCCCGTGTTCCACCTGTTCGTCCATTTCCTGCCTCAGTCCCTACCTGTCCCCATACTTTTGCCTTTTTCAGAATGTACCATACGTGGAATCACACATATGTACCGTTCACACTGGCTCCTTTCACTCAGCACTAGGCATTTAAGATTCATCTATGTCTTTTCATGGCTTAAGTGCTCATTGCTATTATCACTAAATAATATTTCATTGTATGGAACTTACCAACTTTTTAAATGCTAGATTTGATTATAGGTGCAATTATTTCAAAAATATACACTTTACAGGAAAAGCATAAAAGTGCATTTTTTCCGGCATTTCCCAGATAATGTATGGAACACTAGATCTGTGAAATGTTAACTGGAGCTACATGAGGTGGGGAAACGTGGTTAGTGGTGAAACCAGGTTAAATTAAAAAGTCTCTTTACTTCCCTGAGAACTTTGTGAATTTTCAAGAGGGATGTAGAATACATGAAATTTTGCTATCATGAAATTTTTTAATAAGAATTTTGTGAACATACTGATTTATGTGCTTCGATTACACTGTTGGAAACCCACTCTTTGGTGTGCTCTGAGAGGACTCAAGAAACTTCATCCATTGGGGACAGTTCACTGAAGTGTGGGCATCCTCGCTCAAAAGGGAATAACCCTAAAAAATAACTCCCAAAGCATGACTCACATTCCTTCTGTTTTTAATGATGTGCTTTCTATAACAAAAGTTCTTTCTCTCCAGGTGGTTAAAGAAGAAGAAACATGATTTATTGGAGTAGGGAAATTACACCAGGGTGAAAGTATTTATTTTTCAAGGTCTGACCCAGTCCCGAGAGCTCAGCTTGGTCTTATTTCTTCTCTTCTGTTTGGTGATACAGCAACTCTGCTGGGAAACCTCCTCATCAGGGTCACTGTGACCTGTGAGTCCTGCCCTCACACCCCATGTACTTCCTGCTCCGCAATCTCTCTGTCTTGGACATCTGCTTCTTCTCCATCACTGCTCTGAAGGTCCTAGTTGACCTTCTCTCAGGGAGAAATACCACGTCCTTCAGTGGTTGCTTCACGCAGATCCTTTCATCTCCTCGATGGCACAGATATGTTTTCTCTCTGTGTGATGACGTTTGATCGCTATGTGGCCATCTCCAAGCCCCTGCGCCATGTGACCATCATGAGTAGGGGGCGATGCCCGGCCCTCATTGTGGCCACCTGGGTGGGGGGCTTTGTCCACTCCATTGTCCAGATTTTCTTGATGCTCACAGTCCTGTTCTGTGTACCTAACGTTGTTGATGGCTTCTACTGTGATGTCCCCCAGGTCCTCAAACTCACCTGTACTGACACTTTTGCTTTTGAGGTCTTGATGATTTCCAGTAATGGCTTGATCTCCACACTGTGGTTCATCTTCCTCCTTGTGTCCTACACAGTCATCTTGATGATGCTGAGGCCTCAGGCAAGGGAAGGAATGAGGAAAGCCATCTCCACCTGCACCTCCCACATCGCTGTGGTGACCCTATGTTTTGTGCCCTGCTTCTATGTCTATGCCCAGCCCTTCACTGCCCTCCCCATGGACAGAGCTGTCTCCACCACTTTCATGGTCATTGTCCCTGTCCTGAACCTCATTGTCTACACTCTAAGGAACCAGGAGATGATATCAGCCATGAGGAGATTGAAGAACAGACTTGGACCTTCTGAAAAGGAAAAGATGCTATACAGTCCAGACTGGAAAGTCAGAACTGAAAAATACTTTCTCATACCACAGTAGAGGCCCCAATCAATAGACCATCTTGAGGCCAAAGATTTATATTTGTCCTACAGCTGAGTCCTCTCCCAAGGTTCTCCAGAGACAATCGTCTCTGCAAGGTTTTCTCATAGTGAGGTTGATGGCAACTTAGTCTCAGACCTGTAAATTCTCAGCAATTAAAGGTGGTCTAATGCTTATGTCACTTAAACACTTCATTTTACAGGGGAGAAAATGGAATCTAAGAGGATATTATCTCTCAATTCTTGAGTCATGGCCATACCATTTGTTGCCCAAGCGATAATGAGTAAAATGAGCTCCAGGGACCAGGAGTCAAGTCTGTAGAATCTAGCCACCTCTCCCTATGTGGAAATACGTTTTCCATTGGTAATCTTGGGGGGCTCAGGTTCCATTTTTCTAAGGAAGCCTGTGGATTTCCTTTGCAGAAGCTTAGTGAAGCTTCATGTTTCATCAAAGCTTTCCCAGGTAATTAACGGCAGAGGCAAGGCTAGATCTGAGATATCTGCCCCTCAGCAAAGTGCATGTTTTACTTCTTCTGCTGCTTCACATAGGACTTGGTGGAGTCTAAAACAAGCCCATCTATAAAAAATTTCTCCTGTATTGTAGTGTCATGGAAGGCACTTCATTGTCCTCACCTAACCAAAGAATACAGACCGCAGGACATCAGGTCCTTCTAAGAATCTCAATGTCTCTTTATAGGCATCCTGAGCAGCCCTCCAGGGAGAAAGGAATCCTGTCCTGCCCACATCTCTAAAACATGCCTGACTCACAAGAAGCAAAGGCTTGAGGAAAAAACTGATTTTTCATCCTTCAGGGACTGATTAGTGAGAAGATTACAAATCAGTCCATTCCAAATTCCTCCTCATTCTTCTTTTTAGCATGCTCTTTGGCAACTGCTCTTTAATCTAAGGGAATAAAAACAAGATTAAATTCCAGTTAGTTTTCTGGTAACCTATTTGTCAAGCAAATAGTTGAAATTGGTAATTAACTAAATTTTGGGGGGGGTGGCAGCTGGCCCGTACATTATCAACTAAACTTTCGACTGGATACATTGATTAATCTGCAACATCCCAGCCTTCTCTCCCATGCAATCTGTTATGTGCATGCGGTTGGAATAATTTAAGGGAAGTGAGGAGACATTTGCATAGTGTGGTTTAGGATAAAACACAAGCAAGGGAAAGCTGCTCTAAAACATGGTCTGTCTAACCAGCTATATCACTGCGTACTGCTTCTCCCCTGGTGCTGGCATGAAATTCCTGCTCTTCGAATGTTTCATAAATTAGACACAGTTCATGTAAGACATGCTAGGTAAAATGCCACAATTTCACAAACTAGATACAGCTGCAGAAGGTTATGACACTGAGCATACATGGTGTTAGTGGAAGGAGTAATCTCTAAATTCATTCTCAGTAGTACTTCCCAAAGGATTAATTTCAGATGGTCTAGGTGACTTGTGGAAGGCCCCAGGTGTCAACCCAGAGTGAAGGGAGGCTGGCCAGTTAACTCAGTTGATTACAGAATGGTGCTGCTAACACCAAGGTCGAGGGTTCAATCCCTGTGCCTGCCAGTCACCAAAACAAACAAACAAAAATCCCAGAGTGAAGGAGATGTAGAAAAGGAAAGCTTCAGTGGATGGACCTGATGGGGGTAAATCTAAATCTAAGGCTGGGGTGTCCTTGCTGAGGGACCCCAGAAGGATGAAACTTTTCAGGAGGCAAAGCACAGAGACACTGTTGACAGAAGTCACATTTGCTTAAGTCTGATCCTGGGCATATGGCTGCTTTACAACAATTGAAAGATCTTTTTAAAATCTGCATTTTCGCCAACCCGTGGCTCACTCGGGAGAGTGCGGCACTGGGAGCGCAGCAGCACTCCTGCCGCGGGTTTGGATCCTATATAGGGATGGCCAGTGCGCTCACTGGCTGAGCGCAGCACAGGCGACGCCAAGCCAAGGGTTGTGATCCCCTTACTGGTCACACAAAAAAAAAAAAAAAAAAAATCTGTATTTTCTTCTTTCTAGTGGTTGTTATTTCTTAGAATTAAAATCATTTATTACACTTCTGACTCATCCTTGAATTTTGTATCTATTTACCCATGTAACTAAAATTTCAAAAACAATTCAAACTTCTCTTTGACCCAAGGAGGTATATATATATGAGGGTACCTCAAAAAGTTTATGGAAAGATTCATATTATTTTAATTTTATTTTTTAAACAACTTTCTTAAGTACCCGTGTGTGTATGTATATACACATATATGGGTTCTGTGTAGATATGTTCATTTTTACATATATACATTATATGAGAACATATATAGAATATATTTAATTTTTAAAATATGCACATACTTTCTTTTTTTTTTTGGCAACTGACCAGTATAGGGATCTGAACCCTTGACCTTGATGTATGTTACAACACCATGTTCTAACCAACTGAGTTAACCATCTAGACCCATATATAAATTTTTCACTTTAAAACTATCCCAGGGTAAACACACGTACTGGATTCTCAAAACTACAGTACTTTGCATATAAACAGTACATATAAAAATACATTTCCACGTAGTTGATTTTCGTGTCCCTTTACCAATTCCTCCTTTTCCTCCCTCTCTCCCCGCTTCCCCACGTCAACATCATGTCTGTTCACTTGTCTTAGTAAGTTCAAGGAATTATTGTGATTGTTGTGTCTTCTTCTCCACGTTTGTTTGTGTATTTATTTATTTATTTTTATTAGCTCTCACAAATAAGTGAGAACATGCAGTATTTTCTCTTTTTGTGCCTGGATTATTTCACTTAATATAATTTTCCCGAAGTCCACCCATGTTGCTGAGAATGCTAAATAAAAAATAAAAATAAATATTAATTAATGAATTAATAATTTTAAAAATAAAAATAAAAATACATTTCCCATGAAAAGAGTTCCTTCATTTTCAAGATAAAAATGTGTTGCTTGACAACAATCTTTTTACTTACATATTCCGATACAGGATCATTTAAATTTTTGCTAAATTGTACAACATCTCCCACACTGGGAGGCTGAATTTCTAAAACGTTTTCTCTTGTATGAGTGGTGTCTACTGAGTAAAATGGTTTGTATTTCTTCTTACCACTAGAGGGAGCCATTCCTTTTCCGTGTTTCTCCCTTTGACAGACGTTTAATAATTTAAGATTTTTATTTCCGGATATGAAACTTCTAAACTCTATCACATTTGTATTCTCTCCCAAAAACTTCAGATCTGTTTCTTAGGAATACAAACTTCTTGGGCTGGCTAGTTAGCTCAGTTGGCTAGAGTACAGCCTTATCACACCAAGGTCATGGGTTCAGATCCCTGTGCCAACCAGCCGCCAAAAAAAAGCAACAAACAGGAATAGAAACTGCTTTACACATGAGCTCTTACGCTCTGTAGTCATTTCCCTGAGGTGCTTCTGGTGCAGTTCTCCTAGGGCATCATACACACTCCAGGGCCAGTGGAGAACCATGACCAATACAGTCATTATGTCAAATCCTGCTGGTCATAGCCAGGATGAGGTGCATGTTGTCAGGCTTCCAGAAGGCAATCATTGATCTGTCTTCTGTGCCTACGGCTTTCCCTTTTCCAGAAAGTCATATGAATGCAATCATATAGCTCATAGCTTTGTGTATATGGCTTATTTCACTTAACATAATGTTTTTGAAGTTAATCCATGTTGTTGCAAATGTCAAAAATTCACTCCTTTTTATTGTTGAGTAGTATTCAATTGCATGGCTGTACCACCGTTTATTTATCTATTCACCTGTTGATGACTTTTGGTTTGTTTCCAGTTTTTGGAAATCATAGAGTCGACATAAACATTTACAACAGATCTTTGCATAAACACGTGCTTTCATTTCTCTTGGATAAATACCTAGAAGTGAAGTGCTGGGTCCACCTCTAGTGGTAGTGTTTTTACTTTTATAAGAAACTTCTAAACTCTTTTCCTAAGTGACCGTGCCATTTGCATTCCCACAAGCAATGTATATGAGTGTTAGTTACTCCACATCCTTGCCAGCACTTGGTATTAATTTTGTTTTTGTTTTTGTGTTTTAACTATTCTAGCAGATGTATAGTGGTATTTTATTGTAATTTTAGTGCACTTTGTTTTTAACATTTACCTATACATATTTTGTACAGTGTGTTATTTCATTACATTCATACTGCACAATGATTCACTTAGGTTAGATGGAAAAGTTTTGTACCATTAGTCCACCACTTCTCCTCCCCCACTCCCACCCCTCCCTGCCTGGCCTCTGGTAATCATCATTCTATGAGAACCACATTTTTTGTTTGTTTTTTAGATTGTACATATGAGTGAGATCGTGTGGTATTTGTCTTTCTGTGCCTGACTTACTTCACTTAACATGATGGCTTCTAATTTCATCCATGTTGCTGCAAATGATAGTATATCATTTCTTTTTATAGACTAATAGTATCCAATTGTGTATATATAGCAGAGTTTTTTTTAATCCATTCATCTATTCATGGGCAATATGTCAATTCCATCTCTCGGCTATTGTGAATAGTGCAGCAATGAACATGGGGATGCAGGTGTCTTTTTGATACATTGATTTCATTTTCTTTTGGTAAATACCCAGTAGTGGGTTACCTGGGTTGTAAGGTAGATCTATTTTTAGTCCTCCGAGGAACCTCCATACTATTTTCCACAATGTCTGTACCAATTAACATTCTCACCAGCAATGTAGGAGAGCTCCCTTTTCTCCACATCCTCACCAGCACTGGCTATTTCCTGTCTTATTGATAATAGCAATTCTAACTGGTTGAGGTGAAAGCTCACTGAGGTTTTAATTTGCACTTTCCTGATCACTAGTGATTTTGAACATTTTTCATGTGCTTGTTGACCATTTGTATGTCTTCTTTTGAGAAATGTCTGTTCAGGTCCTTTGCCCATTTTTTAATTGGGTTATTTGGTTTTTGGCTGTTGAATTGTTTGAGTTCCTTGTATATTCTGGATATTAGCCCCTTGTCTGATGTGTACCTTGCAAACACTTAGTCCCATTCAGTAGATTGTTTCTTCACTTTGTCCTTTGCTGCACAGAAGCTTTTTAGTTTGATGAAGTCCCATTCTTGTATTTTTGCTTTAGTTGCCTGTGCCTTTGTGATTTCACTTAAAAAAGCAATCCCCACTCCCATTTCGTGTAGTGTTTCCCCTATGTTTTATTCTAGCAGTTTTATAGTTTTGAGACTTAAATTTAGGTCTTTAACTCATTTTGAGTTGATTTTTGCGTATGGTGAGAGACAAGGGACTACTTTCAATCTTCTGTATGTGGATATCCAGTTTCCCCAGCCCATGTATTTAAGAGGCTGTCCTTTCCCCACCATATATTCTTGGCACCTTTGTCAAAAATCAGTAGGCTGTTAAGTGCATGGGTTTATTTCTAGGCTCTCTATTCTGTTCTGTTGGTCTGTCTATTTTTATGCCAGTACCATGCTGTGGTAGTTACTAAAGCTTTATAATATATTTTAAGTCAAGAAGTGTGATGCTTCCCACTTTGTTCTTTTTGTTCAAGATTGCTTTAGCTATAAGGGGTTTTTTGTGGTTCCATACAAATTTTAAGATCGTTTTTCCTATTTCTGTGAAAAATGTGATTGGTATTTTGATAGGGATTGCGTTGAATGTGTAGATTGCTTTGAGTAATATGATTGTTTTAATCGTGTTAATTCTTCCAATCCAAGAACACGGATATCATTCCACTTGTTTGCTCTTCAATTTTTTTTACGAATGGTTTATAGTTTTCATTGTAGTCTTTCACCTCCTTAGTTAAATTTACTTCTAGGTATTTCGTTTTTCTTTTTTCTTTTTTCTTTTCTTTTCTTTTTTTTTTTTTTTTTTTTTTTTGATAGCTCTTGTGAATGGGATTAATTTCTTGATTTCTTCTTCAGCTATTTCATTATTGCCATATAAGAAAGCTATTGATTTTTGTGTGTTGATTTTGTATTCTGTCACTAGACTGAATTCATTTATTACTTCTAGCAATTTTTGGTGGCATCTTTAGGGTTTTCTTTGCATAGGATCATCTCATCTGCTAACAAGGACAGTTTCACTTCCTTCTTTCCAATTTGGATGCCCTTTATTTCTCCTTCTTGCCTTATTGCACTTTCTAGAACTTCTAGTACTATGTTGAATAAGAGTGGGAAAAGTGGGCATCCTTGTCGTATTCCTGATCTTGAGGAAAATCCTCCAATTTTTGTCCTTTCAGTATGATATTAGCTGTGGGTTTGTCATATATGGCCTTTTATTATGTTGAGGTTCATTCCTTTCATACTTAATTTGTTGAGTGTTTTTTATCACAAAGGGTGTTGGATTTTATCATATGCTTTCTCTGCATCTATTGAAATGATCATGTTTTTTTTTTCCATCCTGTTTATGTGATGTATCACATTTATTGATTTGCATGTGTTAAACTATCCTTGCATCCCTAAGATGAATCCCACTTGATCATGGCGAGTGATCTTTTAAATGTGTTGTTAGACTGTTTGCTAGTATTTTTTGAGCATCTTTGCATCTACATTCATTAGGGATAGTGGTCTGTTGTTTTCTTTTTTGTTGTCATTGTGTCTTTTTCTGGTTTGGACATAAGGTTTATGTTGGCCTTGTAGAATGAGTATGCAAGTACTCCCTCCTCTTCAATTTTTTGGAACAGTTTGAAAAGAACTGGTATTAGTTCTTCTTTAAATATTTGGTAGAAATTGGCAGTGCTGCTATCAGGTCCTGGGGTTTTCTTTGTTAGGAGACTTTTTATCACTGCTTCAATCTCATTAGTTATTTGTTATCCATTTAGGTTTTCTAGTTCTTCATGATTCAACCTTGGTAAGTTGTATGTGTCCAAAAGTTTATCCACTTCTTCAAGGTTTTCAAGTTTGTTTGCATATAGTTGTTCATTGTAATCTCTTATATGATTCGTTGTATATCTGTGGTATCAGTTGTAATGTCTTCTTTTTCATTTCTGGTTTTCTTTATTTGTCCTCTTTTTCTTCATTAGTCTAGCTAAAGGTTTATTGATTTTGATTATCTTTTCAAAAAACCAAGTCTTTGTTTCATCAATATTTTGTATTTTTTTGTTATTTGTTTGGGTTTTTTTTAAATCTCTAATTCATTTATTTCTGCTCTGATCTTTGTTATTTCTCTCCTTTTACTGATTTGGGGTTTGATTTGTTTGTGTTTTTCCAGCTCCTTGAGGAATAATGTTAGGTTGTTTAAAGTTTTTCTTCTTTTTTTGATGTAGGAATTTGTTGCTATAAACTTCTCTCTTAGAACTGCTTTTGCTATATCCCATAGGTTCTGGCAGGTTGTGTTTTTATTTTCATTTGCCTCCAGTAATTTTTTAACTTCCTTTTTTATCTTCTTTGACCGATTTCTTGTTTAAGAGCATGTTGTTTAATTTCCATGTATTCATATAGTTTCTAGTGTCCCTTTTGTTCTTGCTTTCTACTTTTATTCTATTGTGCTCAAGAGAAGGTAGTTGATATGATTTCTATTTTTTAAATACATTGAGACTTGTTTTGTGACCTAACATATGGTCTATTCTAGAGCATGTTCCAGGTGCTGCTGAGAAAAATGCATATTCTATGGTTTAGTGTGTATTTTTCTAGTGACTAATAATGTTGAGCATCTTTTTATGGTCTTATTTGCCATCTGTAGATCTTCCTTGATAAACTGTCTGTTTAGATTTATGTCCTTTTTTATTGGATTGTTTGGGGGGGGGTTATCATTCCATGGTAAGAGTTAATAATCTGTGACTTGTCTTTTCCTTTAGCAGTGTTTTCAGAGGGAGCAGAAGTTTTTAATTTTTTTTTTTTTTTTTTTTTTTTTTTTTTGTCGTTTTTTCGTGACCGGCACTCAGCCAGTGAGTGCACCGGTCAGTCCTATATAGGATCCGAACCCGCGGCGGGAGCGTCGCCACGCTGCCAGCGCAGCACTCTACCAAGTGCGCCACAGGCTCGGCCCCAGAAGTTTTTAATTTTGATAAGGTCAAATTTACTAACTTTTTTAGTTTATGGATCATAAACTTAATCATCCTTTTAAGTCAATTTAGGAAAAATCCCCTTCCCCTTGATGTCTACTCTTAGTAATATTCCAGCCCCTGAACAGCACCCCCGCCCCCATTTGCTTCTTTGTATAAATATCCCCAGCTGTCTTCACACTCAGAGTTGAGCCAATCTGTTTTCCCTATTTCAATAATCTTGACACCCACTGCAATAGTCCTGAGTAAAGTTCTCCTTACCATTTTAACAAGTGCCAGAATAATATTTTTCTTTAACAATACCAGGGGATGGGGTAGGAGGGAAAGATATAAAAACAAACAGCAAGATACCCTAATGTCATGGGCCTTAACATCACAAAATTGAGGCCTTGAGGGAAGGAGTGATCAGTTCTACTGATGCTGGGGCTAAAGTCAAGAAAGCATTACAGAAAAAGTTGTGTTGAAGCTGTCATGAACGGGGAATAATTGGTCTTTAAAGATGACAGTGAGGAGGAGGAAGAGAAGAACACCAGAAAGGCACCGAGGGCTGGGGCACCAGGGTCAGGAGGAAATGAGGCAACAGACAGGCTGGAAAGGGAGACCAAGTCTCAGAGGGCTTTTGAAGGTAAGGGGAGTGGGGCCATGACATTCACATTTTAGAGAAGACACTCTGGTCACTTCATGAAGCATAGACTGTAGTACTGCAAGACTGGAAACAGGGACACGATTGGCAGTCCAGGGAACAGATGAAAGAGACCTCAATTATGTAGCAGAAGGAGAAGAAGTGGTTATAGATAAAAGATTCTGCAGGCTCTGGTGACTGTGTGAATGGTGGGAGAGGGAGAAACAGGATAGCTGCTTGGTGTGGTGGGTAGGCAATGATACCATTCTCCAAGAAGGGAAATTCTGAACGATCCCATGTTTGGGGGCAAAATTGCATGTTCAGTTTTGGACAACTTACACTATGGATTGAATTGTGTTCCCCCAAATTTCATATGTTGAAGTCCCAACTCCCCGTACCTCAGAATGTGCCCTATTTGGAGACACGATCTTTACAAAGGTAATCAAGTTAAAATGCAGTCACTAAGGTGGGCCCTGATAATTGATGTCCTCACAAAAAGGGGAAATTTGGACACAGAGATGCACATAAAGGAAAGACAATGTGAAAAGACATAAGGAGAAGACAACTATCTATGAGCCAAGAGGAGAGGCCTAGGAAACTGAGATTTGCTATGCTCAGCACTTAGTATTTTCTAAAAATGTCCCTAAGGAAAAGCCATATTGTCTGCCAAAACAACAATAATAATAATAGATGACATTTACTCAGTGTTCACTATGTGCAGGTTATTTGACATAGATACATGTAGCAATTCACTAATTCTTTTCAAGAATCATGTGAGCTATTATCCCCATTTTACAGAGGAGAAAACTGGCACACAGCAGTGAAGCAACTAGGCCAAGGTTATATGGCCCAGATTTGTTATGTACTGTGCTAAGGTCACACAACCGAGAGAAGAGAGCCAGACATTGAACCCCAGTTTGGCTCCAGTCTCTATGTTGAATCTCTACAGGCTACACCACACGGTTCCTTTTGTGAGACGGGACCTAACCCAACCTACAGAACACAGAAAAGCAAGAGGAATGGGTTTTACATGAGCCCAAGGAGTACAAGCAGGAAAGCCTAAGTCAGCAGAGCTTCTGGAAAGTTCTAATGAAAAGACATTGAGGAACATTTAACAAGAACAACCCGTTTAACTTCTGGAATCTGTGTGATTTTACCAAGCTGACAGATCTACACACACACACACCTCAGTCCTCCAGAGTGCTTTATAAAATCGTTTTTCAGAAGTCCATCTTCCCTATCTCAAGGCTTACCCAGTTATAAAAATTTCATATGGCCTAAAGACTTAAACATTAGAAAAATTTTAACTAAATAATAATCAAGAGAAAACATAGCATAATTTTTGGAACATAATTTTAAAATGGGGAAGTATTTTCTAAGCAGGAAATTTTAAAAGCCCTTCCACCTCAAAAAATAATTTTAAAAAAAGATGATGAATTTGACTATACAATTTTTTTAAAATTTCTGCATAGTACAGAATATCAAAAATATAATCAAAAGGTAAATAGTAAGTCTGGGAAGTACATTTGCAAAACATATCCTAAATCTAAATCTACAAAGAGCACCTAAAGATCAATAAGAAAACATTAACAACACACTGTAATGAAAATTGAACAAAAGGTGAAGAGATAGTTCGAAAGAAGGAAGGTAGGGAGGCAGGGAGGGAAGGAAGAAAGAAGAAGCTTTAAAGCACATGAAAAACACTCAACCTCACAATAAAAGACATAAATTAAAACATTTTCACCTTTCAGAGACTCAAAAGCCCATCAATACTTTTCATTTGGGAGACACTGAGAAA
This sequence comes from Cynocephalus volans, assembly GCF_027409185.1. Classification (NCBI taxonomy): domain Eukaryota; kingdom Metazoa; phylum Chordata; class Mammalia; order Dermoptera; family Cynocephalidae; genus Cynocephalus; species Cynocephalus volans. The sequence continues at coordinate 155,041,636 of NC_084463.1, forward strand.
AAGCAAGCACTCTCATGTTAGTGGGAGTGTAATCTGTTACAAGCTCTCTGGAGTTTAAAGTAGTGATGTTCACAGAAACGACAGACAAGTGCATATGCTCAGCAATTCATTTTCTAAGACAAAACGGCAATACTCTGCTTACTGGGGGTGTTACTGTGTTCCCTCCCCGTCCAGTGGTGTAACCCTGGGCGATTATTTAACCCTCTCTGTGCTTACTCTTATCTGTAAAATGGCATAGATAATAACAGTCATCATGAACATATGTGGGTCCACTGAGATTCATGCTAGCCATATAAGAAGTGTCTATTCAAGATTTTGCTATTATGATTCTACCTATTGACTTGCCCAAAAACCAATAGACAAAAAAATCCACTACGGCATTGCCTGTAAGACTGGATACAATTTAACTGCCCATCAAATGGCACCGACTAATTTTGATATAACCAAACACTGGAAGTGAAAGGATGAGCAAAAACTTATGAACGAAATACAAAGATTTTCAGAATATTGTTGGTGGGAGGAGAGCAGTCCCTAGGACATGCTGCCTTTTGTACAAAAAGCATAAAGCAGCTTATAGAGTAAATGTTCACTCACACTGCAGAGTGACTAGAATATTTCTGGAGGGTCACCAAAGACACTTCCCACAGTTGAAAGATGGGGGAGACATCACTGTAGAACATGGAGACATTTTGAACTCTTTACCCTGTAAATGAAATTAATTTTTCAAAAAGTAATGTTAATTTAAATAACTAAGTGGACTTGGAGTTCATCAACAAAGTAGGAGCGAGGCCTTCGAGATGTTCCGCAGCTCCGCGGTGACGGCTTTTAAAGACAGTCGGAGGAGGTTCAGGAAGAGGAAGGCGGTAAGGGAAGGACCAGCACCCGGAAGCGGGACGGGCTGACCCGGAAGTCGGGAGGGCGCAGGCGCATAGGCGCGCACAGCCTCCGGCAAGGCAGAGTGATTTGCACCTCTGCAGAAACGCCGCGCGGGGGCAGCCGCGGACGGCGACTCGGCGTGGGGCGTCGGAAGGAACCGTGTCAGTGCTGCAGGGCTGGACGCGCCTCAGAGACCCCGGAGAAAGACCGTGTCTCAGCTTCCAGGAGCAAAATCCAAGATCTGGTTGTAAAATGTAACGACCGTTAAAAAAGAAGCAAACTAACCACAGCGTGGTTCCACTGGGGCTCGAACCCAGGACCTTCTGCGTGTAAAGCAGACGTGATAACCGCTACACTACGGAACCCCCCCACGTGCCTTCTGCGCACGAGTTTAGTAATTCCTCACAAAGACATATTAACGTTATGACAAGAGATTGTAATGATGTTTGGAATCTGCACGGAGAGAAATTTTCAAAGAACTTCAGACTATCCAGGGCAGCCCTGAAAAAATAAGGCCACCCTCTGGTTCCACTGGGGCTCGAACCCAGGACCTTCTGCGTGTAAAGCAGACGTGATAACCACTACACTATGGAACCGCACGCACGCTTAGCACCCCAGAATTCAGTAACTCAGGACAAAGACAATGGAACATTTGGAAAAGGTATTGAGATTTGATATTAAGCGATCGTGCCCGGAGAGAAACTTTCAGACGTTTCCGGTGTCACTGCCATCCATGCTTCTCCTCCCGACACAGCGCCACAGCGACTTGGAGGAAGGGGAAAACCGCCTTCAGGACTCACCCTTCTGTCCTGATGGATGCGGCGCGAGGAACTTTGTGCGTGGCTCTGTGGCGCAATGGATAGCGCATTGGACTTCTAGACAGGTGGAGACATTCAAAGGTTGTGGGTTCGAGTCCCACCAGAGTCGCTTTTATTTTGGTAACGGGGAGGAATTTGCAAAGTGTGAGGCGGAGGAGAATGGAAAGTGGGAAGAGGGGACACACACAAAAAACTTTACGATTTAAAATTTCCAGTCGGACTCGCCCATTTTGAAAAGGAAGTAATTCGAGTTCCATAGCATGTCCCCTGGCTTAAAGGTTAGAAATCCTGCTATTCGAGTCTTTACCCAATCATTTTCATATGGCTCCAGTTTCTGGTGAGGAGATAAAGGAATTAGCAAGATATGGTAAAAGTTACTAAGATCTTTTTCCATGTCTTTCTTTTACATCGGGCATAAATCAATTTGAAATTTTTCTGAAGTTTAGAGTCGCTCAGTATTGCCCGAGTTGCCTAAAAATAAGGTCTTGCTCAACTAAGTACCAGAATGGCCGAGTGGTTAAGGCGTTGGACTTAAGATCCAATGGATTAATATCCGCGTGGGTTCGAACCCCACTTCTGGTAGAGGTTGGTTACTTTTCTGAGCAGAAACCTTTCCAAATTCTTCCCTGTTTCGTAATCTGAGGGGTCCTCGTAATAGTATCATAATAGTAACCAGTACAGCCTGAGTCCTTAAGTGACGACGACATTTTGAAATGTCTTTTTGCCACACATAGAAAATATGACGAAAACTTAAGAATTGATAATTTGGAAAATAGAAAGATATCTTCATGAAACTATACTAAATTGTGGGGGAGAGAGGGAGAGGCACATTGCTCTGTAAAAACGTACAGTCTTAGTCAAGTTATTCCTTGAGATCCTACTATGTGCTAAGTACTGTTCTAAGCACGGATTATGAGGATGCAGAGATTTAAAAAATATATATACACACGCACATAAAATAACAACAAAAGACAAAGTCCTTACCAACAAGTTTACTGCCCAGTGGTGCTTACATGACAAATTGACAGAAGGAAGAGATGGTTTATAAACAAGCAGACAAATAAATTGGAGAATTTCAGATGACAATAGTGCTATAAAAAAAATAAAACAGGGTCGCACAATACAGTGGCAAAGAACTCTTTCAGGACAAATTTATTTCATTTGATTATGAAAATGATTTGCCTTGACAGGAATGTTCTTCCTCTCTCCTCTCTGTGCCAGACAAAAACTTCCAAGGACCAATTCTACCGCTCCTTTTCCACTGAAACCCTCTCTGACCAATGACCCTCAGCAAGTTACCCATTCATTCATTCAAGGACAGTTTTTGAAATTTCCGTTTACAGTTAGGCACTGACTCAGGTATTGGGGATATACAGAGAATTCCTGTCCTCATAACAGAAACACTCTAAGAGGGAAGACAGACTCATTAAACAGATGTGTAAGGTAGGTTGTGGTGGACACAGCAACAGGGACAGAGCCCGCACTTCCTAACCTCATAGAGAGGATCAAGCGAGGATCTCAGAGGCAACTCCTGAGCCCTGCATGTAAGGATCAGCCAGAACTTCCCAAACCAAAGGGGGTTAGAAAGTGGGAAGAGGGTGGCATTTCAAGATGTGACACAGGGGGCAGGGAAAAAAGTACTATGGAGTGTTAAATGAAATACAGTTCCGGTTACTTCTCAATGCAAGGCAGGCCTGGGCCACACTATTAACACTTGGTATACTATATAGGGTTTGAAACTTTTGGTGTCTGTTTGGTACTTGTCAGTCTGGTCTGTCCTGGGAGAATAGGAAACAGATCTGCATGCGCTCCTTCATTCAAAGCTGTGCTCAGCAGCCACTGTGTTCCTGGCACTGTTGTGAGAAGCGGAGGTTCCGTGGTTCAGAAAGGAACAGTCCAAAGGCTTATAACCCCCCTGAGGATTGACCTCATGGCACAGGCAGCTCCTTTCTAAGGGGTCTGGTTTTAGTTTTCTTCTTAGAACCAAAACTTGCTTAGGGATCCACATCTTTATTTGTGAAAACTGTGTCTAATACATTTGTGATTTTGTGTGTGTGTGTGTGTGTCATGTTTTTAGGAAACTATCCAGCTTAATTAATTACAGTAAAATAACTTTAGCATGTGAACTCAAGTATTTTCTCCATTAACTCAAGATGAAGAGTTAATGAAGTTCATATGAAGTACATGTCACACATGTTGATTTTTGCATGTTATGAAAAAGTTGAAAATAAGGGAAAACTCAGATTAAATGAATAGTCCTTTAAAAAGTTGTAAGTTTCAGGGCTAGCCTGTGGCTCACTCGGGATAGGGAGAGTGTGGTACTGATAACACCAAGGCCACGGGTTCGGATCCCTATACAGGGATGGCCAGTTAGCTCACTGGGTGAGTGTGGTGCTGACAACAGCAAGTCAAGGGTTTAAGATCCCCTTATCGGTCATCTTCAAAAAAAAAAAAAGTTGTAAGTTTCACCTTTTTGTATGTTACATGTCTTAAAGTAAACATTACTAAAAGTTACTTTAATTTTTAAAAAACAAAATGTAAAGTGCTGCTAAAAGTAAAGAAAGACTGCATCATAATGTGGACAAATCCGTTTGTTTGCATGATTTAGTATCTTAAGTAAAAGACTGTTCAATGAGACAAGCTACGTAACAGATTACTTCATGGTCAAGAATGCTTTTTGTTAAATGCTTACATGTAATGAATGATACAGACAGATACTTAGGAAAATACTCCCAAGAAGTGTGAGTATTTTCCAGAGTGTGTTGCTGACCAAAAAAGTGCTTAGCTATAATTTAGGACCTAACAGCTAGTGAAGAATGACCTTTGCATATTCACTTGTGATTTTTCAATACCACCATTCCCCTCTCAAACAATAAGGCATGGAGGGATTTCCACTGAGGAGAAAGTTTGTTCTTTTATACTCTCTCCTGGATCCTTAGAAAACATAGCATCAAGGAGGCTTTGATGTGAAGGGCCACCTATGTGATCCCAGAAGTGTGAAATAATTTAACAGATCACATTTTTAAAATTTATTTTATTACAAAACTAATATACATACATATTTCCTAAAATCCAATAATACAGGTGTAGATGAAGGAAATAATAGCTTCCTATCACAAACTTCATTGTCATTCCCCAAGAAGCAGCGATTTTTATCAAATTGTTTTTCCATCTATATAGATCTCCTGGTATATGCAAATAACATATATGCAAGTATAGCTATATACAATTAAAGGATATATGTATATAAACATATAAGTATATCATAATAGTGTTTGGCACTTTGTATTTTTTGCTTAACATAACATGGATATCTTTCCATAACCGATTATTTTTTAATCTTTGCCCATTGTGCTCCTAATATATTTCTCCATAAAAGAATGCAAACCTCACACTCCCCCACACAGTTGGGTGTCTCTGAACTTCAAGAAGAACTAAAATGGGTGTGAGGCCCACTCTACAGATTTCGAATCCTCCCTTTCGAGGAATCTTGTCCAATGCCTCAAGGAAATGCCTCATGACAAAGAAGTTATGAAGAAGCAGGACAAATTATAAAATTGACTTATTAGGTACATGTGGGACAAAGCTGCCAAAGTAACAGGACTCCCTAAAAAGATAAAATGCCCCCTGTAACCTGCCTGATCAAAATCTTTCAGTGGCTGCTTCAGAAAAATGTTCTGATTCCCTAGCCAAGAAAATAGCGTCATTTCCCACTTGCTGTTCCCTCTCCTCAAATTCTCTTCCCCAGTCTCAGGGGCCCAGTCTCCATCCACAGTTCAGTTCAAGCATCACCACCCTCAGGAAAACCTGGAGAACGCTTACTCATAGTGCCTGCCAGGTCCTCCAGGATCCGCAAAGGCTGGTCTCACACCATCAAAGCACTTGATTGAGTGCTGCGTTTTTGCGTATTTTCTGGCCCCACTGAGGACCAAGACTGGGTCCTGTGGAATACACTATAAAGCATATGTACCTCACAGGGCCTGGTTTTCCAAAGCCTTGTAGTTTCAAATATTGACCTTGCAGAGAACTGGTAATTTTCCCCAGACTATAAAATCTCTGGTGTAAGATAAAGATTTGTGGCACAGCAAGGTTGCTGGCTCAAGGACAGACTAGTTACTGATTGATATGTAAAGATACTGGGAAATTGCTGTAAGAAGGAATGTTTGCTAAGATCAAGCTTTTGTTGATAGCCTTACTGGAATGTCATCTGGCTTGTTTCACTGAAAGTTACCAGCCTATATTGTTAAACTATAACCCCACCTATGTTCTCTTCCTGTAACTTCCTGGTCTGGAAAATAAATGCAGGAAGAGAACCCCAATTTCGGGTTAATTTCCCAAAGAAGGGATGCCTCTCACTTGAGGGTTCCCAGGGAAGTTAACCACTTTGGGGCTTCTCACTGCTCAGAAGAGATAGGCTTTTAGTAATCCTTTGTGGCTCTGTCACCCAGGGGAAGTGGAGTGACAAATCCGTGAGGGGAGAAGCAACAGAAAGCAACAGGGTGCTTGCAACCCCATGAGGTTGCTGAGCTCCTGGAGCGCGGTATGAGTTCAATATATATCTATCAACTAGATTATTGGAAACCTAATTATTCGTCATGAATAATCGCTCTGGGGCTCTTCAAAGACCAACATGGACTTAGAAATCCCTCTGCTCACTGGTAGGCCCGCCCAGGGGTACTAAACCTGGGGGGATCCCTCCTGGGAAGTTCCCTTTAAGGCGCCAGGTGTTGAGCTGCTGGGGGGGGGGGGGGGTCAGGTCAGGCGGACAGCTATGTTTTTAGTCTTTACAGTCTACGTGTGATGGGAGAAAAGGAGAAGTAACGTCTGCTCGATCTCGATTTTGCAGGTTCACCACCTCTCAGGGAATCAGTAAAGATTCAAGATTTTAATGCAACAGGGAAAGAATGCAGCGACGTGGTCTATATTACTGCGGATAGGTTACAGAAAGCGCTTCTCTCCCGAGCCCGGATAGCTCAGTCGGTAGAGCATCAGACTTTTAATCTGAGGGTCCAGGGTTCGAGTCCCTGTTCGGGCGAGCCGTATTTTGAGCTCGAACATGAATTCAAGTGTTGGGGGTAAAGGGTCAGTAACGGGGAGGTTAAGCACAACCCCATTCCGCACTGGGGGGCTTACAACCCAAAAAGCAGGCTAAAGCTCCGTGGTGGTTTTGGGTGGAAAAGTCAAAGGTTAAGAAAGTGTCAGATAACGTTCTACTCGAACCGACGTTGCTTGGTCGTCGGATGTTTTTTCCCTTAAAACTACCCTGTATAGCTTTTATATTGAAAACATCAGTAAACACACAACCAAGAAAGTTGCACACCCGTCATCAGAGTCGTAATAGTAATGTTCACGGCAGGAATTGTGCACCTTCGAGCACCGAGGAACGTTTTCAGGTCCTTATTAGAAGCACGGGGAGGAAACTGAGGTTCCAAGAAGATGAAGACACGTAATTGGTCCGTCTCCAGCTCGGAACCGTCCTTCACCAGATTCCTAGCGTGGCTTTCGAGTCACCTGTTGAGACAAAAGTTTTTGAAGACGGTTTTCATGTCTGTCGTCAAAGAGAAAATGTGCATCCGCAGCGAGCTGACTGCACTGGGATCTAACCCAAACCTTCCGCTGACGAGCAGACCCTGTTGGCCACCGCAATACGACGTCCCCGTACCACATATGGATACCCAGCATCCCAGTGATTGTGGGACGGGGAACGGATCCTCCGTGATCTGACTTCTTTAAGAGGCTTAAACTCCACATCCTCATAATGCCTTATTAAGTACTATCATCTCCCAATTATGTGCTGCCTTAAGAGACATGGACCTCAGAAAGTGGACTCCGAGCCTGCAAAAACCTCTGCCGAAACCCGGGATCGAACCAGGGACCTTTAGATCTTCAGTCTAACGCTCTCCCAACTGAGCTATTTCGGCGAAGGTGCTTGCCCTTTTCACCTTAAGAAAATTTAAAAGAAAAAAAAAATGACTCCTTGTTTCTCTCCACCCCCACTTTTTTAAATGCCAATCTCACCTTCCAAACTGTATTATTTTTAGCTCTGCGGTCTTGAAAACAGTGAATAAGAAAACCAATTTTGCCCTGTGAGGAAACTAGCGAACTGCCTTGTTACTGTCTGCCCAGGGCCCTCATAAGAATAAAAACAGCCACTAAGAACCTACTGTGTGCCCAGCACTTGATCTACACCGTTGCATTCAGTCCCCACCCTCTACACCTACCCTAAGGTTGATATGATAATAAAATAATTTTTAAATGAAATAACTAATTTGCCTCCAATCATCCAGAACTGAACCAGAACTATCCAGCAGCTCCAACGCCTAAAAGGCTGTGGTTGAGACAGACTTTATTTTTTACTGTCACCTTTCACGGAAGGGTGAAAATCATAGCTGGAAAGGGAGAAAAGACTAGGTAGGACTCAATGCTCTTCACCCCTTGTCCTCTCCAGCCCCAGCCTGGTCTGTTCTTGTTAAGTCAGAAAATGGTTCAAGCAAAGAGATTGCACTTTTCAAGGATACCTAAAGTGGACTTGACCACTTTCCAAGGGTCTCCCTCAGGAAGAAGAAGAAAAATTGGAGTGTTTGCTACAGCTCCTTACCTGTTTCTCTCCCCGGAATGCCTCTGAGCCCCATGATTCACTTTCCCCAAGAAGCGCTCCTTGCCCAACCAACCCACTCTTCGTTGGACAAGTGACCACCGTTGTCCCTTCACCACATACCAGCCAACACAAGCCACATGAATATAGTCTTATGATCTTAGGTATATTGGGCATGTAGTTCTTTGAAATGGTCCCTCACCTGTTTCGACAGGTATGTTTTGTTTCATCGCTGGATTGAAAGCACTTTGTTAATAATAATTATAACAGCTTCCATGTATTGAATGCTTGCTTTTAGGTAGACTGTACTAAGCACTGTGCATGCATTATCTCATTTAATTATCACAAGTTTCTTGTTTCCTTTCCCCTGAGGAATCTGAGCTCTAGAGAGGGGGAGGTAATCGTGGGGTCTGTGGACCTTAGGTAAAGCTTTCCTGTAGGGAGGGTGAAGACCCTGCCTCACACTTGAGTGCCACCTCCACCTAGGCCTTGCCCCACTCATCAGGACTCCCTGGGTACCATAATCTGCCGAGAGGGCAGATTCAGCCCACATCCCCATCCTGTCAATGAGATCAAGACCGACTTTCTCCTGTTGCCTGGATTAAGCAAGGAAATTCAATCTCTAGCTAAGCAAGGAGAACTCTTGGTCCATTCACCTCACAGGAAAAATTAGTTTACCTTACACCTGAGCTTTTTGTGTCCACAAGCCAGCTTCCTAAAATCCTCTGCAGGAGCCGGATATTTCCGTTTTTAATTTATAGTAGGTGGGTGCTCACGTTTTTGCTTTTGTCCCATTCCAGTCCCTTAAATGCACTCTCTGCTAATATGCACCGTCTTTCTCCCACCAACAGAAGCTGCTATGTTAACCTCAGCCTCTGCCTGTATTCAGGGTCACACCTTGGGGATGGGGAGGTGGTGGATTTGACTTCGTTTATAGAGGGGAACAGCTCTGTGTGGGGCTTCGGTTTCTATACGATCATCGCTTTCTTTTAAGAGTGCAGAAAAACTCTTTCAAAAGGTAGCAAGGAGGGTTGGGAAGGTGCAGGATCTGTGTCACACTCTTCAAGCACCTGGCGGGGAGGAACCCGAGAGGGAAGGAACCCAACAGAGAAGGTCTGTAGGGGACTTTCACGGGGGAACGAGGGTGGCGGTGACTGGGGAGTCTCAGAGGCTTCCCGAAGGCTGTTTCCCATCCTTTAATGTATCAGTAGTTGGGATTCCTCAGCCTAGACGGTGGCTGCAGAATAAATCTATTTCGGCCCTCAGAGAGATGGACAGAAGTCCCCTGACATCTTTGCATGTATGTGTGTCCTCGTGGAGCCCCAGGCTTCTCCCCGGGAAGCAGTTGGGGCTAGTAGTGTGCACAGTCCAGGACTTTATTTCCTTCTTTATAGCTATCATCCAACACACATAACACCCTGATTTTTCATTATTTAAAAAAAAAAAAAAGAAAGAAAAGAGTGCGCCCGAACAGGGACTTGAACCCTGGACCCTCAGATTAAAAGTCTGATGCTCTACCGACTGAGCTATCCGGGCTCGCGCAGGCGCTCTCACTTTGGTGAAAGAAGACTGTGTGTTTGTGCTGCGATCTAAAGATCCCTCCTCCACAGCGGCGATTCAATGCAATTCACAATCCCGCCGAGAGGAGGAGGAGGCGCGGTGGAGAGTATGGAGGGAGGGTCATTAGATTGTCCTTTGGCAGCTGAAAACAGATTTCTTAAAATAAAACACACTCCTCTTTCCTGTGGAGACCCCTTGGCAAACGCGAACCCTGAGTTCTGCAAAACTGCGCGGAGGAGGGAGACGTCGCTTACGGTCCCCACCCATACCCGTTTTTTACCCTAAACCCAAAGCGCACACGGATGGAGACCACAGTCCAACGGTTAAAGGTGTCAGCTGCCCCTTCTTCCGAGAAGACGACACTTCGTAGTAACTTGTCCCAATCCCAGGGGGGCACCTCAAAAACAAGCGCGAAGCAGATAAGCTGAAAAAGAGATGATCTAGGAGGCGGCCAAGAGCAGCAGGAGTCACCGCTGGCCGGTGATTAGGACGGCGGGACCCCGGCCACCCTGTCCCCCAGCCCCCCAGACACCCCCCCCCGCCAAGCCTCTGCGCACGCGCAGCCTTTCGCTCGGTGAACACTCCCCTCGCCTCCTCTCACCTCTACAGGCTACTAGTTTGGTATTACAGATCCTGCCTGTAGTGGACTGAGTTATGTCCTCCCAAAACTCACTGAAACTTGAATTGTGTCCCCCAAGTTTATGTATTAGAGTCTTAGCCCCACCGTGACTGTTAAGAGGGTGGGAAATCCTATTATGGTAATTAAAGGTAGAGCCTTGAAGAGTGATTGGATTGTAGGACCGTGCAGTAGTGAATGGGTTAAAAATGGTGGCCAGGGGCGCGGTTCTGAGGGCTTTAAAAAAGGAGACTCTGTCTGTCTCTGCTCTCTCTGCTTCCATTATCTTCCAATGTGAGACCCCTGGGTCACTGTCACCACCACCAGATGAACTTTGGACTTCCCAGCCTCAGAAACTGTAAGCAATAAATGGACTAATACACTGCCAGTCCCTTTCGGTCCTTTGGACCTTTGCACATGCTGTTCCATCGCTAACTGGAATGTCACCTCCCTTTTTTTTGCAGAAGTGACAAGACGAAGGAAAAGGATCTTGAGTTTCCAGGCAAGCTGTGGGAAAGCAAATATATGGGAAAGTAATGGTAGGTAAAGGCTAGTTAAGGAAGTTTATTATATAGATTCTTCTGGTGCCGCCTCCAAGCTGATAAAGATCTAAAGATGTCTTTGGTGATCAACCTTTGTCCTTCCTGGTAGAGAAGGGAGGAGAGCTACTCTGTAGATGTATGTCCTGCTTTTAGGGAAATAGCAGGAAGGTAGCAAGCTGTCTTTTGTTTGTGCTTCTTCTCAATTGCCATCAGCTTTCAAAATAACCATGAGGCCAAAGTGGCATATTTTGCGGTGCCATATTCTGCTACCTTTCACACCTTTGAGGACACAGCTTAACTGCCATCCTCTCTGGGAAGTTCCCTGTGACCACCCTCATCCCTCTTCTCTGCCCACACCCTCATTTTCACTGTGGATAGGTCTGGCAGGCATGCATGCAGGCAGCAAACAGTTAGGAGCTGTTTAATCAATGCGTTAATATAGGAATATGGACTAAAAGGCAGGCAAAGTAGCACCTGCCAGAAAAAAAAAAAAAAAAAAGGACCTTATAACTGCCTTGAAAGGTAAGTTTGTAGGCAGGCAGGAAGGGAGTTTCAGCCAGAGACACCCCATGGTCGTCTTCTCTGAGCTTCTTGCTTGAATCCCAAGTGCTTCTTACAGAGATTCCCCCTTTCCTCTTCAGGTTGAAAACTGGACAGGGCTTGCCCTTTCAAAACAAAGGCTCTAGGTCTGTGACTCCCAACTTTATGGTCCCAAAGTGTTTGATCTTTGCTCAGAGCAATTTAACAATCTCATTCTTCCCCCCTTACCTGTGTGTAAGTAACACCTTAAAGCATGTTGTCAGGGTTCTCCAGAGAAACAGAACCAACAAGATAGAGAAATCAAGGTGCAGAGAGAGTTATTTAAAGGACTTGGTTCATACAATTGTGGGTGTTGGCAAGTCCAAAACCTGTAGGGCAGGCTGGCAGTCTGAAAATTCAGATAAGAGTTGATGTTGCAGGCTGTAGTTCCAATTCAGCAGGGTAGTGAGCTGGAAACTCTGGCAAACTTCCTGTCGAAAACCTGTCCAAAAAAAAATAGAAAGAAAGAAAAAAAATGAAAACCTATTAAAGTCTTGAAGAGAATTCCTTTTTCATCAGAAACCCCAGTCTTTGCTTTTAAGGACTTTGCTAATTGGATGAGGCCCAACCACATTACAGAGGGTGATCTGTTTTACTCAAAGCCTGATTTAAATGTTTTTTTTGTTTTATAAAGATGACCGGTAAGGGGATCTTAACCCTTGACTTGGTGTTGTCAGCACCACGCTCAGCCAGTGAGCGAACCGGCCATCCGTATATGGGATCCGAACCCGGGGCCTTGGTATTATCAGCACCGCACTCTACCGAGTGAGCCACGGGCCGGCCCCTGATTTAAATGTTAATCACATCTGAAAAAAAAATACCTTCACAGTAACATCTAGACTGTTGTTTAACCAAACAACTGGGCACCATAGCCTAGCCAAGTTGACACATAAAATTAGCCATCATAGGGCTGGCCCATGGCTCACTTGGGAGAGTGTGGTGCTGATAACACCAAGGCCACAGGTTCAGATCCCTATGTAGGGATGGCCGGTTAGCTCACTTGAGAGAGCACAGTGCTGATAACACCAAGTCAAGGGTTAAGATCCCCTTACCAGTCATATTAAAAAAAAAAAAAAAAAATTAGCCATCACACATTGCAGTGGACTGAATGTCCCCCCAAATTCACTGAAGATTAATTCCCACTGTAACTGCAGAGGGTGTAAAATCCTATTATGATAATTGAAAGGAGGGGCCTTGAAGAAACAAGTGATTAGATTACCATGCCCAATAAATGGATTAATCCATGGATGGTTTAATGGTGATCATAGACATGGTTCTGAGGGTTTTAAAGGGAAGAAGGAGCGAGGAATTATCTCTCTGCTTCTATCATTTCACTATGTGATATCCTATATTGCTGTAGTCACCTCACCAGATGTGTTCCCTGGACTTTGGACTTCCCAGTCTCTGAAACTGTAAGCAATACATATCGTTTCTTTATAAATTACCCAGTTCTAGGTATTTCTGCTATAAGCCACAGAAACAGACTAATCCACACGTGTCGACAAAAATCATGCAAAGTTTCAGCTGTCCAATCTGCTAGGCCACCATTTGGGTTTCCTTCCAAATCATCATTGGATTTTCAAGAGTCCCTTACCAAAGTGCATCTTTCCATCCAAAAACCTGACCACTTGGAGAATGAAGCCAGTCATCCACTAGCATCTCAGCACAGATTCACAGAACGGGGAGAGAGGTATAAACAGGTCTAAAAACCATATGTCTCCATGTTGCCTTTTATCACACTGCCAGTTCTTACAATGTGAGAACTGGCTCTCACTTCTGTCTCCTCATGCCCCAGTATGGCGCCTGGTTGAAAAGAAGTCACTCCCTAGACGTGTGCTGTTCCACTGCATTACCGTGAGTGGAGCAGCACATATCTTAACATTTTTTTTTTATTTTTTTTATTAGGCTATAGTCCAGAGCCTCTGGATTCCCCTGTCCTTTGCCCCTATCCCAAACCAACGTGGACAACTCTGGAAGCCTGAGGACAGATGGGATGGCTGATTCCTGAGGTGTTTCCTGGTGACCTCTACCACTGCCATGGCTTGTCTGTTGGTGGTGAGAACAAACCAGCTGATAGATGCAAATGCATTTTGTAAACTGCCAGGGGTTGAGAATCAGAAACAGTACCGGTCTCCTCTGAAATCCAGTTCGTCCTGAGTACAGTGGTTGCATATCTTTGCTGGGGCCGAGCGTGTGGGGGGAGGCACTGGAGTTCAGAGGGGTGGGAGGACAGGATGTATAACAGTGGTTTGCGATTTAGTAAGATAACACAGGACTTTCAGTTAAATCCGAATTTCATAGAGACAACGAATGTGTACTTTGATCCATGCAATATTTGGGACATGCTTATACTAAAAAGTATTTGTTGTTTCTCTGAAATTCAAATTTAATTGGGCGTCCTGTAGGAGAATTTGATCTGGTAACCCTAGTGTAGCCTTAACCTAGAAAGGGATTCGACACCCCCACCCCCGTCGCGCTCCACCCAAGAAGTGTCCTAGGGTCCTTGTTTTTAAACCAGCTGGACAAAGCCGGTGCGCCTGTCGCTTCCGAGGATTCCTTCAGCCAAGAGGGGGCCGGGCCGTCTCTATCTCTGGCGAGTCTCAGTCGCTGGGGGTGCAGCCCAGCGCCCCGCACGTAGCAGCGGCTCCCGGGCCGCAAAGTCCCCCTGCGGAGCCCGAGCACGCCCGCCCATCTGACCCTAAGAAGGTGGCGGGCTGGACAGACCAAGAAGAAAGACGCGCAGGGCGTCGGGAGGGCTTCGTCGCAGAACCCAGACCCCCAAATCAGGGAAGAGACCCAGCAGTTTGAAAGACGCCACGTACCTCCCCTTCTGGCTTCTAGTTTCCTCCTTCCCAGGAGGAAAGGCGGGTCGGGTCTATCTTCCTGCCTCTGTCCAAGCTCGAGTGAGAATCCCCACAGGTGCCAACCTAGAATTCCCTTCAAGAAGTTTCTCGTGCGGAATGACTGCCAGGAAAGCACACGTGGTGATGGCGCCTAAAACCATTGCCGAAACCCGGAATCGAACCAGGGACCTTTAGATCTTCAGTCTAACGCTCTCCCAACTGAGCTATTTCGGCTGCCTCTGGCAGATTTTTCCACCTAATTATAATGAAAGTATGTTTGTTCCGTGTTAATAAGGTTATTATAAAAGTTGAGCTGGAGGTAGGCATTTTACAAATATCAAAGGTGATAAAGCAAGGTCCTTATTTACAAGCTGGAAATGATAAATAACTTCACTTTTCTCGGGGTTTGTTTTTGTTTGTTTGCTTGGTAAATTGCCCTGCAGCTTGCTTTTCTCATTTAAAAATAAATCATGGACTTTTCCCATGGCAGTTATGTAGACATATTTTATGCCTTTAAATCAATGCACAGTATTGGATTGTATGGATATAACACAATATATTTAATCAAACTACTAACGATGGACATCTTTACTTTTTTCTAGATTTTTATTATTAAAAACAATAGCAATGAACACACCTTTGTATACATTTGTTCTGGAGTGAAGTAGATTTTGCGAAGTCAAAAGAGAAACATTTTGAATGTTTACAGATATCCTCAAACTGGACTCCAGAAATGGATAGAAGAGGACAGGCTTCAAATGTAAAGTCTTCAAATGTAGACTTTCACTGTTACCTCCACATGAGGTATGCATAGAGTCACTGTATTTGTTCAAAGCATTGAATTGCTAAACCTAGTATTAAAAATATACCTCAATTTTTATAACACCATCTTGGCTTTCTTTTCATTTTTAAATACATATTGTCGAAAAATGGAATTGGGGGCCAGCCTGTGGCTCACTCGGGAGAGTGTGGTGCTGATAACACCAAGGCCACAGGTTCGGATCCCATTTAGGGATGGCCAGTTAGCTCACTGGTGAGCGTGGTGCTGACAACATCGAGTCAAGGGTTAAGATCCCCTTACCAGTCATCTTTAAAAAAAAAAAAAAAAATGGAATTAGCTCAAGCCTCTCCCAAGAGGCTTGAGAAGCAAAGTTGTGGTTTGACAATATGCCTAATATGCTGATTTTATTCCACCTCCACCTCCCATTTCATAGTTTTGCATTTCTTGTATTTATTCACTTAAAAATGTTTTAAATAAACTCCATAAACTGTTAGAATAATTCGCTGCTTCATATTTACTTGATTCATAAATAAGAAGATAACGTAGTCTTGTTATAACTTGAAATGAAATCATGAACTTAGTTTGGAATTTATAAACAACAGATTTAAATGGAGGATGATTCTAGATTGCCCCAGGAGAGATGAAGGAAAAAGTGCTTCTGAGATGGAAGCGTAGGGCTGTCATGCTTAAACTAGATGACGTCAAATTTTTTCAGACTCAAGACCCTATCATTTGCTTATTAGCTTAAACTTCACCTTTTGCTTTCCCTGTGCGGTTGTAGTAGAATAAAATAGACTGCGGACAGCCTCCCAGCCCCCCAAATGCCCTGCATAATTCCTGAGACTATTACCTGTTATTAGGTAACCTGTTATTAGGTTATATGTACTATATAGCACAGCTGACTCTAAAATATGTGATTATCTGGGTAGCCCTGACCTAATCACATGAGCCCTTTAAAAGCGGAAGGTTTTCTACAGCTTTTTACAGAAGGGAGTCAGAGATTCAAAACAAGCTGACTGCAATCCTCCCTGCCTAGCTTCAGGATTGGAGGGACCACATGGCAAGGAATGCAGGCATCCTCTTGGAATTGAGAGTGGCTCCTAGCTTACAGCCAGTGAGGAAATTGGTCTTCAGTTCTACAGTTGGCAAGCTACTAAAATTTGCAAACAAGAAGAATGAGTTTGAAAGCTGATTTTCCCCTGTGCCTCCAGATGAGAACTCAACCTGGTCAACATCTTGATTTCAGCCTTGTGATACCCAGAGCAGAGAACCCAGCCACGTCACGTGAGACTTCTCGGCTGCAGAACTGTAAGCTAATAAACAGGTGTTGTTTTAAGCCACTAAGGTTATGGTAATTATTTGTGCAGCAATGGAAAACTAGTGCAGTAGTATAGACTTGCCACAGACTTGGTATATAGATCACAGAGTGAATTTAAATCCCTGTCCGGTCACTTACTTGCCTATGATTTTGGGCAAGTCCTTCTTAGTTATTATATATATATATAAAATATATATGTGTGTGTGTGTGTATGTGTGTAATTATATAATATATATAATTATATATATTAGTGTAATAATATATATATTAGTGTAATTATAATTATACATATATATGTATAATTATACTAATCCTAGCCCTAATTGAATCAGAATTTCTGCAGATGGTGTCCAGGTAGTATATATTTTTTTAAGTTGGCCAGATGATTTTAATGTGCAGTTTTTCTCAGTCTCCTATTCATTAGTTCTTGCAAAAATACAACTGTGATATCACATATAAGACCCATTTTTTAAGTTGCTTACTTCACCTCTCCACAGGCACCTCCAACAAAGTATGTACTAAAATAAACCTATCTTTCCTTCTCAATTTGTTTATCTTATCACCACCTTCTAAGTTTCCCAATCCAGAAAAATGTGAATTACTTCCTCCCTTTGCTGTCCATCCATAATCATACATAAGTACTGTCATGCTCATTTCACTTCAATATTTCTGGAATCCCTCCACTTTATCTTAATATCTTCTCAAACCTCTTAATTGGTCTTCCTACCATAAATCATTTACCATCACTTATCTTTCTTCAGCACTGTATCTTGGTGCTCTCTCCTTGACCCTAAACTCTAGCCATTCACGCAGTCATCCAAACTCAGCATGCTTTCCTTGATCTTGCTCTTCATCTTTGTCCAAACAGCGTTTTTTTATATTGCCCTTCTCCTGAGTCCTATTTAACCTGCAACTCTCACCCCACATACGTTCTCCTAGTTTTAGAAGCCTTCTGTGACATGTCTCTATCCCCTCCCTCCCACTCTCTGCAGGGTAGTTGCCCCATACAGTGCTTTTATACTACTTATCAAATGAGATTGCAATTGCCTGTTTACCTAAACTCTTTCTTGCTATTTCTATCCCTAATGTATGTTATGTTGTGGAATATACTAAAAAGCATATGTACTTCACAGGGCCTGGTTTTCCAAAGCCTTGCAGTTTCAAATATTGACCTTGCAAGGGCAGGAAATTTTCCTCAGGCTATAAGTCTCTGTTGCAAGATAAGAACTGTGGCACAGCAGGTTGCTGGCTCAAAGACAGACTAGTTACTGATTGTTATGTAAAGATACTGAGAAACTGCTAGAGGGAGAAGGAATGTTTGTTAAGATCAAAGCTTTTGTTGATAGCCTTACTGGAATGTCATCTGGCTTGTTTCACTAAAAGTTACAGGCCTATATTGTTAAACTATAACCCCACCTTTGTTCTCTTCCTGTAACTTCCTGGTCTGGAAAATAAATGCAGGAAGAGAACCCCAATTCGGCATTAATGTCCCAAGGAAGGGTTCCCTCCCGCTTGAGGGTTCCCAGGGAAGTTAACCACTTCAGGGTCTCTCACTGCTCAGAAGAGATGGGCTTTGAGTTATCCTTGCATCCAGGGGAAGTGGGGTGACAAATCCGTGGTAGGCAAAGCAACACAGAGCAACATTATGTAATAGGCTGGAGTAAATATGGGATGAAAGAACAAATGGAAACATTTCTAGCCACATCTAGGGACCAACTGATTCTCTAGTACCCTCTAAAATCATCTGGCCAAGCTCAAAGGATGTGACCTCTGTAAGGCTATTTATATAAGTTTCTGAGCTCTTTAGCTCTTACCTTTAAAGATGCCTCATCTGGCCACCCTGCTCCTTCCCCTGAGGGATCAGTGAGAACCAAAGAAAGAGCATTTTAGGGCCAAGCCCGGTTACCTCACTTGGAAGAGCCTGGTGCTGACAACACCAAGTCAAGGGTTAAGATACCCTTACCAGTCATCCTCTGGAAACAAACAAACAAACAAACAAAGGAGCATTTTGCTTGAAAAGATGGTAGGGAGGAAAGCCTGAGGAAAGTATAACTACCAATTATGAGCTTTGGAAGGGAAAGCCATGAAAGCCTTGTAATGTTTCCCTCTGGGTAGGGCAGAGTACTGGGGAAAAGCTTTATTCACTTTATATGCTTTTAGAAGTAAGCTGTAAACTCTGATAATCTTGGAATTTCACAATGTGTGCAATGAAAGTGAATAAATTCCAAAGACTTTTTTCCCAAAGACTTTTCTACTATAGTGTAGGTTGGTTCTCAGTTACCTTGTTGGAAGTAGAGCAGACCCTTGAAATGTACAGGCTTAACATTTTTTGTGGGACTTCAGAGGTCCCTAACAAGTGTAATAGTTTATAATTTTGCTGAGTCATAATTTTGAATCATGACCAAGCACCATAGAACCCTCAGGATACACATCCAAACCCACCATGTCACATTAAAGGACTCAAGAAGGGATTACTAAGTGCTTCAGCTACAGTTGATTGCCCCTAATGCAGGAAATTATACTCCACAGTAGTATTCAAGATGGCGGGATGCAGCTCTCACAAATGTCAAGGTTACTACAGTGGTTTTAGCTAGTAAGTAAAAACCTTTGCTGAAACTTAACATCAAATCCAGCAGCAGAGATCTGGTAAATGACTTGAACAGAAAAGTGGCCTTCCCAAGAAAAATAATCTCTGACAACATAGCTAATTTTGTGGACATGAGAGCCATGAGAAATCAAGGAGCCTGGAGGCTGAATTTCAAGGATGCTTTTTTTTTTTCAGGTATATCCTCAAAAGAAGCGGTACTATCCACATTAATAAGCCTCTGGAAATAAAACTGTTCAGCGTTAAACAAACGAAAGATACAACAATCACAATAAGTCCTTGAACTTCCAAAAGGAGGGAACAAAACAGGCCACCAGAGGTGGGAAAAGGGAGGGGGAGAAGCAGGGTTAGGGAGAAATTGATAAAGGGGCACAAAAAATGTTTACATTGTGTGATAAAATATTTCTTAAAAATGTTCAGCATGATGCAATATAATCTGCAGGAAAGTGCTCAACTATTAGCTGCCTTCCTACCCTGAGAGTTTCTCCCAGAGCACGGAGTTACAGAGATCACTAACTCAGGGATTAATAAACCCAGCTCTGAATTCTAACACTGTGACTAACCAATCAGTTATATGACCTTGAGTAAATTTACTTAAGTTAGGTTTTCTTTGAGCGCCTTTCATCTTCAGAATTTTTTTTTTTTTTTGTCTTTTTGTGACCGGCCGCACTGCGCTCAGCCAGTGAGCGCACTGGCCATCATTATATAGGACCCGAACCGCGGCGGGAGCACTGCCGCGCTCCCAGCGCGGCACTCTCCCAAGTGCGCCACGGGGTCGGCCCTTCAGAATATTTTTAACATTTTCCTTTTAAAATTGTTTACATGTAAAATACTCAGACTTCCCATCTCAGCACCCTGTCCACAGAAGCAGATGCTCAGTAAATGTGGGCGGGAGCTGTGCTTGCTCTGGTCTGAGTGCTCTCCAGGCCCCTTGGTGGCTTTGCCCATTCCTTCCCTGAATCTGAACTTTACAGAGAAAACTAAACAAGCATGTTCACTGTCATTACTTCTCTCAAAGGTCCTCAAATCAAAACTCAATTGCTTATGCTTCAAAAAACAGAATTTGAATCCCTTCATAAAACAGCTAAGAATCTGAGAATCTAAATGGGCAACAGAAATTAATCAGGGAAATTTTTAGTTTTTGAGGTGAAGCAGGCTCAGTATCAAAAACACTAACAATTATTCCCCTGTACCAAGGTGGGACATTGATGATTCTGTCACATTGAAGTGATAGGGGCTGTTAAAACTACTGTTCTGCTCATGGGCTCTCCAGAGTGGTGCAGAATAGTTGAAACATCAGTTTTTCTTTCAATTTCTCATGAAGACCAGAGCTCCTGGTCTCCCAGACTCCCAAGCAGAACAAATCACCATTGGACTAGCTTTCCTCCCCCTCCTCACTACTACTTCCTGCCTGGTAGAAGTGGAAGCAAGTCGAATATGAGCATCACATATTGTACACAGGTACTAATATGCAACTCTGTACCCCACAGAAATGTACAATCATGTTTCAATAAAAATAAAGCAAATCAAACAATATGACTTTTTAAAAATTATTTAATTTAGTAGGTTTTTTTTTTTTTTTTTTGGAAAAAAAGCAATAAGGCAAAAAAACTGAAAATATATATTTTGTTTTGTTTTGACAGGACTTTATTCCACCTGAAGGACTCTAAGCTTCTTCCATTAGCAGGATTCTGATTGGGGATCGAGCCAGAAATATAGCGCTGATGGTGGAGGAAGAAAAGGGGGATAAAGCAGGAAGTTCAATTTAGTTGGGGAATTTCCACTCTGTCTAAAGGCCCCTAAAGAGGTCACTGCTCTTACGGGCCTCCTTACAAGAAGCCCTGGCATAACCCTTTGTGTTAGGAATAGCGTTCTTAGGAAAAAACTCCCCAGCAGTCCATTCCCCTCTCACGTTTATCACAGCAAGTAAGGGAGGGATGGTGAGGAAGGAATAAAAGTATTAATTTACCAGGTATAAATCCAATTTCCCTGGAGGAATGGCTTCCTCTGGAATGATATTTTTCCCCTGGACCCACACTGGCTGAGGTTCAGCAGTTAAGGAACAGAAACAAAGAACACTAACAAAAAGCATACAAGGAAGGCACCTCAATTTGTGATCCTCAACCAAGGGTGGGTTGCACAAGGGTTAGATTTCTGAACAAGACAACTAAAACAAATACAGAACAGACAAAGAAGGAAGCCAGGGCCCAAAAGCAGCAGTTCTCTTATCTACCCCACATGATGGTGTTTTCAGCCCCACACCTTAGGAAGAAAATTCTTTTGGGATTTAGCTTATGTGCTGGACAGAAGCAGAATTAAACTGGAAATTACTCCTCGGACTTTCTACCTGTACTCTTACTAACAAAAGAAAGAAAAAAGGAAGGAAAGAAGGAGGTTAGGATTTCATTTTCAAGAGTCAGGGAATTAGGAGAGCAGAGTTTAGACAGCAGTGGGCACCCCATGATAACAAACCATGGACAAAGTCCCTGTTCAGTAAATGCCAGATGTGATCCTGCTCAGGTTTCAAATTTGTCTGTCCCTAAAAGATGGAAAGCAGAGGAGTGCCAACCCATATCAACACATATCCAAGAGAGAGTCCCAGGGGGACAAGTTATATCAAAAAACAAGATTCTCAATGGGAAGGAGGAAAATCAAACAAAAAAATTAGATTTTTCTCTACATATATATAATATACAGATATGTAACACATTATTCCAGAGGTGGCTCCAGTCCACAGGGCTTGAGAGATGGTGAAAACTTTTGTTCCAGATTAACTTCTCTCAAATTCTGAAGTACATCAGAATGGGACAGGTAATGTTTTGCTCCACATTGGGGCACAGGCCCAAATTGGTATCGTGCCAGCAGACAGAAGAGAAGCTAGAAAGGCGATGAGGGATGTGGGTGAGGATGGGTTGGGGTGAGGAGGAATGGGAAAGCAAAAGTGACTAGCAGTCTTCTTCCATCCTGCCTGTGTTCTCAGAAGTTCTCCGCCTGAGGAAGTCCGTAAAACCCCTTTGTGAGGATAATGCAACCCTCTTCCCATCCACCAAATTGGCCTCCAGTTGCTGTCAAAGAAGATGGAGAACAGCAGAGGGGTGTTTTACACAAGTGAAGATAGAAACTTCCAAGAATTTACCTCTGAATATTCCAGTCCTACAGAACAATCCCTCTTGTAGGTGTTCCAATACCTAAGTTATCTATGCATGGACACCCCATTAAACTGACCCCATGTGTGAACACATTTCATGTTATACCTAAGCTCCACCGCAACCATTCATAGTGCCTCCATTGGTTAAGTATTATGTGTTTCATTTTAAAGGAACTTCTAAAATCAGCTCTTGCTCTGAACAGCACCAAAATGCCCCTGAATCATAATCTTACACAGATCTTGGCTGAGCAGAATACTTCAAGGGGAGGGTGAACGACATTTTCATAAATGGGGGCAGAGAAAGAAAGAAGAGCCAAGAATACCTGACTTTGTAGATGTGGAATAACACTAACTTTCAGCCACTAAATCTCTCCCTTACAAACATAAGTATCTAGTATGTCGATTTCAGTTTCAATCAGCTAAGGCAACCAGCCAATCACCACCACTGGTGTCTGCTTCTGGTGATTGATTTGGAAAAAACGATTGGTCAAGAAAGACAAACTTGAGGAAAGCACTTGGTAAGAAAGTCACAATTGCGGCTTTCTCACACATCCTCTGTCCTCTTCTCCATCAGATCCAGGACCTTTTTGTTGCTGCCACTTCAGAAAATGTCCGGGCATGAATTCCAGTCCTGTTTTTCTTTACACTCCCAGTATTCTCCCCTATAAATATGGGTTAACTCCTTGGTAACAGGGTCCTTCTTCCGCTCAAACCAGAGTGCCTTATAGGGATCATACGGTGTGCCTAAAAGGGAAAGAGGAGAGAAAAAATTAGGGCTGGCATTGTCCACACATCAAAAAATGAGAGTAGAAGGCAAGTTCGTTACCATCCTCTGTGGCTTTCATAGCTTCTGCTTCTCTCTTCTTTCTGGAAAGTCTTTGTTTTTCTTCCAGGCGCTGCTTCTCAGCATTTGCTTCATCCCAGCGCCCATTTTCCATCAGTCTCTGGTCAGGCCGTAACCGGCTATCCGTGGGGGCAGTGCCACCTTCCCAGGCATTGAGAGTTAGAGCAAGCTCTGAGAAGTAGTACATGTTTTCTGCATTCTTCCTAAAAGTAAAGGATGAGAAAAAAAGGTAATTCCAGAGCTCAGAGCCTAGTTAAGAAGCAACAAGTACACTGCCAAGACTACATCAGCAACGTTTTTCTACAAATGGGAAGAATCTAGGACCACATCAGGTACCCCTAATTAAGACAGCCCAACTAGATCATTCCCCACCCCTGCATTACCCAATTCAGTAGTGTTCTGGGGTTGTAGTGTGCTCAGCTAAAATTATCTACATTCATTAGGAAGAATAAAAAATTTTATTGAATAAAAATTCCTCACTCCTGTATCCTTTGCTTTCTTTTTAATCTCTTTCTGGGATAATCTTGGCTATTACTGCAGACTGAATGTATTAGATGATGACAGATGGCCTCTGTCTTGTTTCCTAAATTGTGCACATTGTCTCAGGGGCCTTTATGCTGTTGCTGGGCCTTTAGGCTAAATTGTTAACAGGTGGTAGACACTTTCCTCCTCTAGCCATTTTTAAATAGTTTTGCTCTAAATTATAGAAAAATATCCTTTTGAATCACAACCCAAAGGATCTTCAGAGAGCACAAAGTATTTTTTGGCAGATGTGGTTTGGTTAGTGTAAACTGTCTTGGGACAAGACATGCTACAACTCAAACCATATAGTGACTACTTTTTGGTAATCTTGGTAATCTCTCTAACAGTTCCAGTTTTCCTTATTTAATCCTTCACACAATTAAGTGGGAAAGCAGGCAGAAATGCCTTCAATACTGCTCCACAGTCAAGGTCAAAGTAGTGTGTGGGCAGCATGCATACTGATACTCACGGTAAAGGATTCCTTTTCCATAGCGTGACCCTGCTTTCCTCTGCATCATGGCTTCTCTGTCGAGCATCACCCCCATTTTCCCCAATGACTGGTTGTACTTTGAAACAATCCATTTTCTCATCCCATGTCCCCAGAAGGGCAAAGTGAACTCTTCCTGATGGATCTGTCACTTCCCCTGTCACCTGCAAGTATGGAGAGCAGGGCTTTGGAGTACGGCATTCACTATGGGTTCACTCACTTGACTATGCAGGATACCAAAGTCCTATGGTAAATACTGGTTAAATCCTGTTATAACAAACTCCATGGAACTACCCAAATGGTTTTGTTGGGGTTTTTTTTGTACTACTTGAAATAACTGAGCCATGACTCAGGGGTTTCATTATAATTTTCTGTTGTATAGGGATTTTTGATGCAATGATATATGCAGGAAAAGCATCTGACTGGTACTCAGAATTATATTTTCTTCTCTCCAGAAATCAGAGATCCACAGACAGATTTAAACCCCCCCAGCTATTCCTCACTCTTCCACAGAAACTCACAGTACACCTCCATTTTAGTGGTAACACACAACTCTCCCTTAAAATTCACAGGGGTCAAACTGCCCACACCTTCTTCCTGCAATTCTTTTATTAGTCCTTCCTCTGTGTTTCTCATTTTCAATCTTTCATTGCTGTTGACTTTTACTTCTTCACTTATTGTCTTTCCCGGAAAAGAAAAGAAATTGTTTTAATAATGCAATATAGTCCCTTTCTTGCTGACTTTCTTCTTTCTCTATTTTTTTTAAATTACTATGTGTGTGTAATATATATATGGATATACATACCAGCCCCCAAGGAGAAGGCTTTCTAGGGGATACATGCTAAGCGAAAACAATTTAAATTCTAACTTTCCTTACCTTTCTTGCTACATCCCGAGAAAAGTAGCTATAAGGAACAAATTTAAGATTACATTTGTCTCCCGTTTTGTGATTCACAATATCAATTTCACCAGACTGTAAAATGAAAAGAATCATAGATTAGTTTTATGAAGACTGAATGACTTCAATGTCTGCCAAACCTCATGCCTCATAATTCTTTACTTTTCAGTCTTACATGCTAGCACTCCCTTGCTTAAGATTCAGATCTCAGCCAACCTTGGAAATGCTATGAAATCCCTTTGTAATCTTGGTATTTTGGGTCGGGATCAAAAGTAAATGACCTTTTGTTTTGTTTTGAAATGTGTGTCACATGTTAGGTGGCAAAATTTGACATTTAGAGTATATGCTGAAATTCACATAATAATTTACTTTTCCAAACCAGTCCCTCACTAGTACCTTTTATTGAACTCTTCTGCTTAAATCAAAGTACTCTACTCATAGTTTCTAAGTTACTTACAGAAGGCCTTTCTTCACTTTATTCATTTCATTTTCTCCTCCTTTCTATCTTCTGAATCCCAAACTACTCTTTAATTCTCAGCTTAATTCCCATATCCACTGTGAAGCCTTTCCTGACTCCTCAGAGGATAGCATTCCCTCTCTTTTCTGAATTTATTGCAACAATTGTCTTAAGAGCAATCTATTAATTAAATATCATCTGAGTACATCTCTTATATTAGTGTGTTTTGTTACATACTTTTCAACCTACACATGTGTCATATATCTCCAATGATACAATAACTTCTTGAAGGGTAACTCATCTGACTTTGTATCCCCAGAATGTAGTACACTGCTTGGCAATAAATAATAAAAGGATGGGGGGGGGGGAATGTTTATTATTTTCCTGTATCCTTCATAGTGCCAACACAGTCTTAGAGTAGTCACAAATGACCAAGTTATAATTTGGTCATTTGTAAATAATAACTTGTGATATAGAAACTTGGAGAGGTGGATGTGGGGCTACTGCCTGAAGAAATTCCTTAGGAGAAACTGATGAACCAGTAACAAAACTCTGGGGCCAGTTCATATGTCCTAAATATTGCAAAGAGGTACGTAGGAGGTATTCTTCTGAACATCAGAAGCACTTTGTGTACCTTTGCTCACCTGATCTATCCACAACTTGCCCACGATAATGTTGTGCACTGTCGTGGTAACTTTTTTCCAAGTGTAGTGATGCCCAGTTGCATGGAAAATACAATGGATGGTACCTGGAAACAGAAAGAGGTATACAAATTAATCCAAATATCAGAAAAGTAATACCATGAAGACTAGAAATAACAAAGGATTGATTTCCTTCTATTGATATTTCTTGCTTTTAGAAAGAAAACAATAAATCAAAAAGAATTTATAACCTTCTTAAATGTTGGAAGCATTGATTAAATTTTTTCACTTGGCCCTGACTTTTACACTGAATGATAAAACCATAATAATAAGTATAGCACTTTCCCGAGCTCTGCAAATCATTCTAACAAATTATCAAACCTGAGAGAGTTATTGGAACCTCTGAATTTATACTCAGTAGGTCAGAAGTGTGGGTGGCCTGGGGATCCCCAAATTTGTGATTAGTATCTGAAGCAAGAGCAGCCTTGCTGGGGACTATGCCCTTAACTCATGGAGTCTGCATGAACTACGGGTGGTTAGTGTCAGAACTGCATTACAGTAAGGCACCACCTAAATATATCCTACATCTCTTGATCAATACCTCCTCCACCACCACCTTATTTTATGAGCCCAGCTTTCCCAAAGCCAGACAAAGACACTACAAGAAAACTACGGACCAGTATCCCTTATGAACAAGGATGCAAAAATCTTCAACAAAATACTAGGAAACTGAATTTGCCAGGATATTATTCAAAGGATTATACACCATGACCAAGTGGGATTTATTCCTGGTACACAAGTATGGTTCAAAATATGAAGATTGATCGATATAACACACTACACTAACAGAATGAAAAGAAAAAAACCCACAATTGTTGCAAGGAACCCTAAGCATTTCTAATTGTTAAGCTTTCCCTTTTCCACTTGAGAAACTGTTTTAGAAATTCTATGCTCCACTGTAGACTCTGACCTCTGCCATTTACCCTACTTGCTTCCTGGGCCCACCCTCTAGGAGATAACAGCAGTCTCAGCCCCCTCTCCCCCCAGGGGCCAGAGGCAAATTAGGCTCTTAAAGGAACCAAGGGAATGTGTCCCACAATCAGCCAATCCAAATGAGCAGGACA
This sequence comes from Cynocephalus volans, assembly GCF_027409185.1. Lineage (NCBI taxonomy): Eukaryota > Metazoa > Chordata > Mammalia > Dermoptera > Cynocephalidae > Cynocephalus > Cynocephalus volans. Next base: position 155,068,890 of record NC_084463.1, read on the forward strand.
GCATCCCTCATTTACATAACAGGGCCTGAATGGGAACCTGTGAGGGAAAAGGGTGGGAATTTAGGCTATATAAGGGGGTCTTTTCCTCTGTTCTGGGAGATACTGGTTTAGGAGTTCTTGCTCCCTAGTGCTCTCTTTGCTTGCAAGCAAAAAGAGGCGCTGTAACACTGAACAAAGAGCTGCAACACTAAAAGAGCTATAAAACTACAACACTGACACCGGTCTTGGATTCCTCTGTGCATTCGCCCCACAACACAATCATCCAAACTGATACAGAAAATGCACTTGACAGAATTCAACACACTTTCATAATAAAAACACACAACAAACTAGGAATAGGTGGAAAGTGCTTCAACATAATAAAAGCCACACATGAAAAATCCACAGCAAACATCATACTGAATGGTGAACACTAAAAGCTATTCCTAAGATAACTTAGATCTCTTAAGATCAAGAACAAGGCAAAGATGCCAACTTTCACCACTTCTATTCAACACAGGACTGGAAGTTCTAGCCAGAGCAATTAGGCAAGAAAAAGAAATAAGAGCCATCCAAAATGGAATAAAAGAGGTAAAATTATCTGTGTTCACAGATGATGTGATCTCATATGTAAAAAATGCTAAAGATTACCCACACACACAAAACAAACAAAAAAAAGTGTTAGAACTAATAAATTATTTGGTAAATAGCAGGGTACAAAGTCAACACAAAAATCAGTTGCATTTCTTATACACTAACAATGAACAATCTGAAAAGGATATTAAGAACAATTCCACTTACAATAGCATCAAAGGAATGAAATAGCAAAGAATTAACCAGAGGTGAAAACTACAAAACACTACTGAAAGAAATTAAAGTTAAGACAGAAATAAAAGTAACCACATCACTTGTTCATAGATTGTAAGACTTGATATTTAAAATTTCAATACCACACAAAGCAATCTTTAATGAAATCCCTACTAAAATCCCAATGATGTTTTTTGCAGAAATAGGAAAACCCACTATAAAATTCACATGGAATTCTCAAGTTACCCCAAAATAGCCAAAACAATTGTGAGAAAGAATAACAAAGCTGGAGAATTCATACTTCCTGATTTCAAAACTTACTACAAAGTTACAGTAATCAAAACAGTGTGATACTGGCATGATGACAGACATACAGACCAATGGAACAGAAAGAAGAGCTCAGAAATTAACACTTACATATATGGTCAAATGATTTTTAACAAAGATGCCAAGAAGTTAATTGGAAAAGGACAGTCTTTTCAACAAATAGTTCTGGGAAAACTTGATATCTGCATCCAGAGGAATGAAGTTGGACCCTTACCTAATACCATATAAAAATTCACTTGAAATGGATCAAAGACTGAATTGTAAGACTTAAAATTATAAAACACTTAAAAGAAAAGAGCAAAACTTCATGACATGGATTTGGCAATGATTTCTTAGATGTGACACCAAAGACACACACACATACAAAAAGATAAAATGAACTTCTTGAACATTAAAAAATTTTGTGCACAAAAGGACAATAACAGAGTAAAAAGATAACCTACAGAATGGGAGAAAATATTTGCAAATCATATGTCTGATAAGGAGTAAATATCCAGAATATATAGACAACCTCTATAAGTCAACAACAAAAAACAGCTTAATTCAAAAATGGGCAAAGGATTTGAATAGATATTTCTCCAAAGAGGATATACAAATGGTTAATAAGCACACAAAAAGGTAGTCAACATCACTAATTATAGGGGAAATACAACTCAAAACCACAATGAGATACCACCCGTTAGGATGATTAAAAAAAAAAAAAGTACTGGCAAGGATGTGGAGTAATTAGAACATTTGTGCACTGTTGATGGGAATGTAAGATGGTACAGCCACTGTGGAAAATGATATGGCTGCTCCTCAAAAAATTAAAAATAGAATTACCATGTGATCCAACAATTACATTTCTGCATATATATTCTCAAAAGAATTGAAAGCAGGGTCTCAAAGAGGTATTTGTATACTCATGTTCATAGAGGCATTATTCACAAGAGCCAAAACATTGTAAGCAACCCACGTGTCCATCAATGGATGAATGGATAAGCAAAATGTGGTATACACACACACACACACACACACACACACACACACACACACACACAATGGAATATTATTATTCCTTAAAAATGAAGGAAATTCTGACATTCGCTACAACATGGATGAAACTTGAAGACATTATGCTAAGTGAAATAAGACAATCACAGAAAGACAAATATTGTACGATTCCTCTCATATAAGGTACTTAGAGTAGTCAAAATCACAGAGACAGACAGTGGAATGGTTGTTTCCAGGATCTGCAGGATGGGGAGAATGGGGAATTACTGTTTAATGGGTACAGCATTTGTTTCACAAGATGAAAAGTTCTAGAAATGAATGGCGGTGATGGTTGCACAACATTATAAATGTATGTAATACCACTGAACTGTACACTTGAAAATGATTAAGATGCTAAATTTCACATTACATGTACTTTGTCACAATAAAAAATTTGAAGGAAAAAAATAAATAAACACAGAGCCCAGAAGACAGTAGGATGACATATTCAAAATACTGAAGAGAAAAGATGTTGAAGCAAGAATTCTACATCCAGCAAAACTATACTACATAAACAAAGGAGAACTTAAGACATTCCCAGAGAAACAAAAACAGAAAGAATCAAGAGCTAGCAGATGTCCCCTACAAGAAATACTTAAATGAATAAAGGGAGTCCTTCGGGCTGAAAGGACACTAGACAGTAACTTAAATGCACATTCAGAAATGAAGAGACCAGTAAAGGTAAAACAGTTAAACTATATAAAAGACAATATAAATGCAGTTTTTGATTGCAAATCTTTCTTTTTTTTTCTCTTATATGATTTAAAAGACAACTGAATTGGTTAGAGTGTGGTGCTGATAACACCAAGGTTCAGGGTTTAATCCCTGTGTCAGCCAGCCACCACAAAAAAAAAAAAAAAAAAAAAAAAAGACAATGGCACAAAGCAACATCATAAAACTGTGTTGATGGGATTATAATGTATGAAAATATAATTTGTATAAAAATAAAAGCACAACGTAAGGGAAAGATAATGGATACATTAGGTACAAAGATTTTGTGCACTATTGAAATTAAGTTAGTATTAATCTGAACTAGATTGTTAGAAGTTAAGATGTTAATTATAATACCCAGGGTAACCACTATAAAAATACCTTTAAAAAATATTTTAAAAAATGAGAGGGGAATTAAAATGGCACACTGGAAAAATATCTATTTAACACAAATGAAGGCCGTAAGAGAGAAAAAGAGGAACAAAAAAAGACATAAAATGTATAGAAAACAATTTGCAAAATGGCAGATATAAATCCTACCCTACCAGTAATTATAATAAATGTAAGATGGATTACACTCCAATCAAAAAGCATTGATTAGGACAATAAGTAAAATATATGAGTAGAATTTTTTGACTAGGGTGCTGCTCAGGTGCAAATCCAAGGTCCACAGAACTCTGGAGTGTGACTGACACAGAAATCAACAGGCTGAATGGTTGTTTCATTATACATTTTTTTTTTTTAAGATGACTGGTAAGGGGATCTTAACCCTTGACTTGGTGTTGTCAGCACCATGCTCTCCCAAGTGAGCAAACTGGCCATCCTTATACAGGGATCCGAACCTGTGGCCTTGGTGTTATCAGCACCACACTCTCCCAAGTGAGCCACGAGCCAGCCCCATATTTTCAAATTATAATTCTTCTTGGGTTGGAGAACTCCAAAACTACATAAAATAATTCTCTTTTTTAAATGTATCTCTTTAAACTTCAAGCCTACCATCTAGCTCCAATATACCGGAACTTGATGAACAAATTCACATTTGCCACCTACCATAGTCTTTGTTATTCTGCAAACTTCAATTATATTTTCCAGAAGCATTTTTTCCAGATTACAAGAGTTATAATCTTTTTAGTGCATTTTTATAGGGAGACTCTGACTCACTGTCACCATCTCCAAAAACTTTTAGGCACCTTAACTGCTCTATATTAGATTTTCTCCAGCCATAGCTAAGTCTTTTTCAAAGTGGAATTAACAGAATCATAATTTTGTAAAGTTTTCTTGCCACCAAATAACCTTAAAACTGTCTTGTCGGACCGGCCTGTGGCTCACTCAGTAGAGTGCGGTGCTGATAACACCAAGGCCATGGGTTCGGATCCTATATAGGGATGGCCGGTTAGCTCACTGGCTGAGCGTGGTGCTGACAGCACCAAGTCAAGGGTTAAGATCCCCTTACCGGTCATCTTTTAAAAAAAAAAAAAAAAAACTGTCTTGTCTTTTCAGACCCCAATGAGAATATCGGACTTGTCTTCAACATCATTTTCCTGACAGTAACTAATGGCTTATGGTATTTCTTCTTTTCAGTACTGCTTACTGCTTAGTGGTTAAGACACTGGGTCCTAAAGCCAGACAGCCTCAGCTCAAAGCCCAGATTACAACTCAACTTATCTGTGCCTTGTTTTCATCATTTAAAAAATGACAACAGTACATATCTCACAGAATTATTGTTAGGTTTGAATGAGTTAGTACATACAAAAGCACTCATATCAATGCCAGACCCACAGTGAGCACAAATAAATGTTATTTTAATTATCACCACAATAATTTGAATTACTTTTCCCTAAATGCATTACTTTATGCTTAATACGTTGGAGTTTACAAGTTATCTATATGCTCACTCACTCAGAACCCTGTCCACATATCTTTCTTCAGTTACATCCATTGGCTTGACAGCTTACCCTTTGAGAATTGAGTGCCACTGCAAATTAAAAATTTAACTGATTCGCCTTCTAAGTCACTGATCCAAAAATGTTAAATACAGCCATCCCCAGGGCCAATGTCTGGAAATCCCATTGTTTACACTTCTGCATTCAGTTTCCTGTCACTATGTCAATTTATTTTTTTCATTCTCTCATGAAGACTAGGATTTTTGTTTTGTTTACTTACATTTCCCAAACACCAAGAACCATGCTTGGCACATGGCAGGTACTCTGTAAGTAGCTGATAGAGGGAGGGACTTAAGACAATATGTCCTGGCGACCCAAATCCTTAAATACGGAACCTTATCAAAGACATTTTTTAACTCTAAAAAATTAGATCCACCACTTATACCATCTTCATATACTTATTTACTCTTTGAAGAGTTCTAGATTAGCCAAGTCATAGAGAAAATGTACAGAATTTCATTGGTAACTTAGGTTTATCATTAACGTTTTTTTTTTTTTTGTCTTTTTCGTGACCGGTACTCAGCCAGTGAGTGCACTGGTCATTCCTTTTTTTTTTTTTTTGCACTGGTCATTCCTACATAGGATCCGAACCTGCGGTGGGAGTGCCGCTGCGCTCCCAGAACAGAACTCTCCTGAGTGCGCCACAGGCTCGGCCTAGGTTTATCATTAACTTTTAAGTGTATAATGCTGTCCTTGGAATGAAATATAATTCTTCCCTTTGGAGATCCTCAAGGGGCCTCAAACTTCTCCATGGTGAAAAGTCACACTGCAATATGACCACTGACATCCAAGTTCTGCAAATTAGGTGTGAACATCCCAGGCATTTACTACTATGAATACTATTGAAATTATTAGCTTTAAAGACAATTAAGCCATTTAAAGCTTTTTAAAGGTCCTCAGTAAAGATCAACACCAATCTATCACTTAGTCTCCTTTTCATCTAAGGGCCTTCTGCATATTAATTATGAAGTGATAGAGTTAACACTTTAGTTTCTTTTCTCCTTTAATATATTATAAAACATTTCTAGATCTTCTCTGGCTAATTTCTAGTTTATACTACCTTCTACATTCTGTGCTTCTGACTGAAGGGTAATGATGGAGTTTGGATGTGTTGTCCCCTCCAAAACTCATGTGGAAATTTGATCTCCAATGTGGCAGTGTTGGAAACTGATTGAGTCATGGGGGTGGATCCCTCATGAATGGATTAATGCTCTCCCTGGGGGAGGGGGAATTAGTGAGTTCTCACTCATTAGTTCCCGCGAGAGCTCTCGTTGCTTAAAAAGACCCTGGCACCTTGCTTCCTCTCTCTTGCTTCCTCTCGCCATGTGATCTGCTTGTACCTGCCGGCTGCCTGCCACTTTCCACCATGAGTAGAAGCAGCCTGAGGCTTGTGCCAGATGCAGCTGTCCCAGAATCGTAAGCCGAATAAACCTCTTCTTTATAAATTACCCAGTCTCAAGTATTCTGTTATAGCAACACAAAAAGGACTAAAACAGGTAACTTATTAAAGAAGCCTATACTATAATATCCAAGAACTGCAGTGATGCCTCATGAAAGACTAGAACCAGGAAATGGAAAGCCATTAGGAGCCCAGGCAGTTGCTGTCAGCTCTATCTCTTGGGAGCTACTTGGTTTCTCTCTATCTGCTTTGTACTTCTTTCGCTTTCTGTAGACCAGATTTCACTCTTCGGTAAATATACACACAGCCAAATGTGGTTGCTCTAGTTCAAGAGAGCAGTGAGAATCTCTACTATACTTTTTGAATAATCATATTTCCCCTATGGTTTTGGCTTTCTAACACTGCATACAGGATTCATATCCCAGTCCTAATCTTTTTGATCTTGACATAAAATTAACTTGTAATCCAATAAAATGTTTTAAAATAAAGTTTCATGTTACCTGGAATTCACCCATTACATAAATGACACCTAATCCATCAGGGTAGAGAAAGAGAGAGGGGAGAAAGGAGAGGAGAAAGGGGAGGGGCTAGCCAAGAAACCTAACTTTGCAATCATAAAAGTTCTGATTTACAAAGAGAAATAATGGGGGAAACAACACCACTTAAGAGATAGAATTTTTAAAAAATGCATGCTAGAATTTATGTTCTAAAATAGTACCTAAAGATGTGTTAAATATAGCTAAAAAGACAAAGAATTTATGACTGGATGGGTCCTTAAAGAGTCTCTGGTCTCCTCAGTCATTTGATAGCTGATAGGTTAAATAACCTGCCAGCTAGTAAGGTTCAGTGCCCGAATCTGACTTCTGGTCTCCTGACTTCTGAACCAGTAACCTCCTCTATCACACCAGAAAACATCCCATTCCTGGAGCACTAATTCTTAAAAAGATGGTGGCCTTACCGAGGGGCATTATGGAGAGGTATTTGCCTCGAAACTTGCTGGTGATTTTGATTTCCTGACGCAATGTCCAGCCATTTTTGGACTCGGCATGGTGTGCAGCAGCAGGGGGATGATGACTCACCTTGAAGAAATGAGGTTCAAATTAAGAAGGCAGAAAGGAGAATGAAAAGATACTGCCTATTAACTGGTGATAAACAACCAAAATTCACACTTGACATTTTTACACCCACACAGTAGGTGAATACCAAGGCCTCCAGTGTTGAAGTCTTGAAGGAAAAGAAGGCAGGCTGGGATGATAGGGACTGGAATTTACACAAACACAATACCCACATGGATCAAACGAAAAAAGCATCCCTTTCTTCAGAAAGAATATTTGTTATGGTCCTGAGGCTCCTTTACCTGCTCGCAGAGGGATCGGTACCCATTCTCCTCTAATCGGTCCAGCTCAAAGGTCTCCCCAAGGAGTGGATTGAATGGCTTGCTGGTACGGAAGACAGTAGTGGAGTAGGAGGAGACAGTGAAAGCTGCAACATAACAGAGCTGTTCTAGAGAGTTCTCACATTTTGCAGCTCTGTCTAACAGCTCATGGTATTCTAGATCTTCAGTAAGGCGCTGAAGCATGGACAAGGGCTCATTAAAGTTTACCTGTAAGGAAAAGAACAGGTAAAAAACTTTGCCAACACATGTATAAGAGACAGTTTAATTTTTTTTTTTTTTTTTTTTTTTCGGTAGAGAAACAAATAATGTGAGGTGTCAAGGTAACAAAGCAAATCACTGGGAGGAGAAAAGAGGCCTTTGCTCAGTAAAGCAGCTCTAAGATTTAATATGTATGCAACCCATTCTCTTTGGTCAACTATTCATGTCCATGAGTGGTAGAAATCACTGTTTTCATTTATTTCACTAACTGTAAGCTCTTTCAGATGGAAACCATGCCTCTTCTATTCAGCACTATATACCCAAAAGCCATCAGTGCCTGGCCCATAGGAGATCATCATCAAACAAGTGTTGAATGAATGAATGAGTGAAAAAAAAGAAATGTACTGTATTTTAGCACAAGTATACTCAGAGAGGAAATTAGGTATTTAAAAATCTTGGGGGAAGAAAGAAAGGGTCATAAATCATAAGTACAAGTGTGTCCTGACTAGTGAAAAGACTGCATTACAAAAGTTAGCTTCCGCCCTGGACTAAACAACTGCTAAGCTTTGGATCAGTTCTGCATCAGGCCAGAATTCTGATTTCTTCTCTGAGGCTGTGCAGTTGTGTTTCTGGACATGGAGCACTCATGATGGAGACTGAGAGGGAACTGTGCATGATCTCACCTTTCAGGTTTTAGAGCCGAGTTAGGGAACTCAACCAACGGATGGAACAAGTATGTGTGGGAAGGGTAGGGGTAGGGCTTCTGTTGAGGAAGAAAATGTTCATTCATTCATTTATTCACTTATTCATTCCACAAATATTTATTGAGTTCTCATGTATACCAGACTCTATGCTATCCAATGGGTGTAGAGAAGTGAACAAAAGAGACATTGATCATGCACCTCACTCCAAAAAGTTAGCTTCTAAATTAACTTTTTGGAATTTTAAGTGACTTTGCTACTAAAAAACTTGCTATAAATAGAAGTTAGGTTCCCAAGCTAGCCCATAAATCTTATTTAATTAAGAATACAGCTGAACAAGCCTGAATACTACTAGCTTGAGTTTTAAGTCCAGGGAACAGAAGAATGATGGAAAAAAATCCTTCCTATTGAATGGTTCTGGCCTTAAGCAATATTTCAGTTAAAAAAAAAAAAAAAACATTGTTAGAGCACAACCTTATAACACCAAGGTCATGGATTCGGATCCCTGTACTAGCCAGCAGCCAAAAGAAACCAAAAAACAAAAAACAAAAAACCACCAGGACTTTTCTTTCTTACATCCCACCTCTCTTTCTACATTTTTGTTCAATCTCCTACTCACCAATCTCTGACCCACATACTACCCAAATATATACTATCCCCTGTCAATTGTGAAATTAATATCTTATAATTTTCACTATAAAAAATTTTGAAAACAAAGTATGAAGGAAAAAATTTACTTGAAATGCTATCACTCAAAGATAACCACTACTGATATTTTCACATTTGTTTCTATGCATTTATAATTTTTTAAAATAATATACTAGAGCCTTCTTTTTCTCTGAAAAATATACCAAATGCTTCTCTGTGAACATTCTCCTATGAATGTAGAGCCAAAGGACCAACATCAGAACACTCATTCTTTGGGAAGGAGGATCTACCAAAACAGTGTGCCACACTACATAACCATCTTCTTGACAGTGAGAGACAAGCTGTATGACAGGACAAACGCACACTGAGGGGCAACAGACTAATAAAGCCCTAATTCTGAAAAGTCTTTTTTCAAAGAGGATGTTTATTAACTATGCCAACAAAATCTCTCAGTGACAGAATTTCAGGCAACATGAAATAACATTTCCACACATTTTGAGGAAGACTGGGGATGGGTGGCACGCTCCACTGGTGGCTATGGGATGTATCATCAGTGCCTGGGACTAGAATCAGCATAGCCTTCAACTATCACTGCTTGTCACACACACAGCCCTGCCCCCAACAGCTGTTCCAGGAACCACATTTTCTCTAAAAGTACCAAGTTTTTATTATGGTCATTTTATCACTCAGAGGCCAAACAGGGAAACAAATGAATCTGAATATTTAAAGTGGAAGGAAGCAGGGAATTAGGTATACAGCCGATGGAGAGTTGGGAAGCCAAAAAAGAAAACCCAGAGATTAGCAACAGCAAGAACTCATAACCACTGGTAGACTGGAGGGACAAAGAGAAGCAGTGGTATTACTGCAGCCCAGAGGCTGGAGGGATCTGGCAGAAGCTAAAACCTCTAGAGTGGAGGAGGCTTATCCAGTGAAAACTACAGCAACACAGCTGCTACCAGAGCACTGCCCAAGAGGGCATAAAGGGGTAGAAAGACCCTTCCTCCCAGCTCCAGTCTCCTACTGATGTGCTGCACTAGTGGTGCTCAGCAAAACCAGCAGTCATGGTAGCCTGAAAAACGTACCTAGAGGGATCAGCTTTCCTGTGACACAGCAGAAAGCAGGGGAAGGGTGAGGACTTGATTTGCAGGCAAACAGGTACAGGACTGCACATTCCTAATGGCAATGGCAATGAGGAACTAATGGTAAAAAAGGACGGGGAGGTTACCTAGACCCAGAAGCTATTTCTAAGCAGGAACTGCATTTCTGAGACTGCAATTACCTGCCTTTCCAGCCCATCTTCCAACCACTTCCTTCAAGGCACTAATGATCCAGGCAAGCAGGGTTTCTTTTCAGTCCCCCAATAAACCAATCATTTTAGGTTTCTCCAGTGTGCTTCCTCATGGCTTTTTCTTATCTGGAGGTCAACATTTTTTTTTTTTTTTAACAAAAATCCTACATACTCTTATATAAACCTGTTTGTTTTCTAAGACCCAGTTAATTAATTACTTCAGTTATTGAATGATCTATATGTGCCTGGCACTCAGCTAAGTATCAAGAATATAAAGATCAATAAGACATAGTCCCTGCCCATGAGGAACACGGTCTATGAAGAGGCAGAAACCACACAGTGGTCCAGAAACCTCAAGAGAATGCTTTCTGTATTTCTAAATGACAAGTATCTGGCTGTACAAAACCTACAGCCACCCACCCACTATTCATTCTTCTCTTCTTCTGCAACAAGTTAGATTCCCCAATATTCAACTAGACTATGCCACCCAGAATAGAACTCGTCATTTCCATCCTTTTCTCTAGCTAGCTATGGCCATATAACTAAGTTCTGGCCCCAGAGATTTCAGTGAAAATGGTTTATGCAATTCCCAGGAAGCATCCTTAAAAGGTAGAGCCTACTCAATGTCTTTTTTCATCTTCCACATGGCTGGAATGAGACCCTGATGGCTTAAGCTGGAGCAGCCACTTCGGACCTAGCAACTGAGGCAGCAGAGAAACAGGATAGAAAGAAGTCTAGTCCTGACACTGAGGGGCATGGTACCAGCTCTAGACCACCTACTTCTGGACTTTAACAAAAGAATGAGTTAAGCCAATATTTGTTTAAGGCAGGGTTGCTAGTTTTTTCTATAAAGAGCTACATAGTAAATATTTACACTTTGAGGGACATATGGTCTCTGTTACAACCATTCATTGCTGCTGTTGTAGGATGAAAGCATCCATAGACAATACGTAAGTGAATGAATATCACTGTGTTCCAATACAAATTTATGAACATTAACATCTGAATTTCATATAATTTCACATGGCACAAACCATTATCCTCCTTTAGATTTTAAATAACAATTTAAAAATATAGACTTCCAGTCAAGATGGCAGAATAGATGGTCCCCAGCATCACTCTCTCCCGTATATCAAACCAATTTACAACAATAAAAAAGCAACAATAGCCAAGCTGGGGCCGCTAGAGCTCAGGGGAAGAGTAGGAGAGACCTATGGAGTGCATGAAGTGGAAGAAGCCACGATGAAAGAAAGAAAAAACTGCTCCGACTGTTTCCAATCCTGGCTGCTTCCAGGCTGGAGCTGCTGAGTGCATGGAGCAGGAGCCAGCAAAAGCCACAGCTGTGCCCTTTGGATGAAGTTGCTTGGAGACAGCATGGGAGAAGAGGGCCTTGGTGGCCCCCAGGCCAACAAGACCACTAATAGGGTTCCCATGGACCCACATAGGAGCGAGGAGCCAGAACAACAGAAAAAAAGGAGCCACTCAGATGTCAGTGAGTCATCACAAAGGATGGGAGCACAGCCTCGTCCATGGGAAGTGTCTGCAGCACAAGCAGTGGGGGAGATGGGCCCACTGGGAGAACACTAGGGCACAGCAAGGACAGCTGATCTGTCCCCCAATCAGCACAGGACCACTCAGAGGAGACTGGTCAGGAATATAGAATTGCATGAGGTACAGTTTCATGAAAAGACTCAGGCCCAGACCAGAGTTACTACTCAACCCAGGTGCACCAGATCTCACGAGAGCCGGAAGTACCTATAAAGTCAACCCTTAAATCCTGAGCTGCACAAAAAGCCTTTCTTAGGGAACCAGCAGCAAAGCAGCAATTTAGCTCAACCACAGAGCTCAAGTGCTGGTCCCCACAGGAAGTTCCCCCATTTTAGAAGTAAGCAAAGGACAAAAAGTTAGTTCCAGCACAGAGTTTAAGTGGTGGGAACAGCAAATAATCCAACACAGATCTGAAATAAAAAAACGAAGTACCTACAATCAGAGACAAAGTTTGATAACTAGTAAAGGTCTCCCAAAGAACACCTATAACACCTAGAAGGACTGGAAGTCCCCTTGGCTACCAAGACAGAAATGGGGGAGGGCTGGAGACCTCACATATGCCCCCCCAACACCCGCAACCACCCCAGCTATGACCACTGAGCCACAGCAAGAAGGGCCCTGAGTTCCTGAGCTGAGGTGTTGGGGGTCAAGGGCTTTTGCCACACACCCATGACATCTTCACCCAGTCCGGCAATAACCAAGCCACCACTGGAAGCCCCGTGGTCCCCTCTGTGGGAATGAGCGGGGTGCCATGGGCCTTAATCCCACCCTCCTCCGTCCTCCTTTTTCCATCCTATGTTCTTCCCCTTTCCCCTCTCCCCCTCCCTCCCAACTGCTCTGCAACATCATAGAATGTAAAAAAATAGCAATATTAATAAAAAATTTTTAAAAACTACTGTGCGAAAATTGTGCTTTTAAAAGGGTATATAAAAACTGATTGCAGGGGGTGGGGGGGAAAGCAGCATTGAAAAATGGTCCAGAATATCAGTGTAAAACCTATGTGAAAGACAATGATACATCATTTCTAATTTGGAATAAAGTTTAATGCACTAAAAAAAAAAAAAAAACAAGCTATACTACCAAAAAAAAAAAAAAAAAAAATTCTTAGCTTGCAGGCTGCATAGATGGTAGCTGGTAGTTAAATTTGGCCCGACAGCCTTAGTTGCTGACCCCTGGGTTAAACCAATATATTTTAGATTTGTTTCTTTAAATTGAACATATACCTATCTGATACACTGGCATAACACAAAGTGAACAGCAGGCACTCAGTAAATGCTTGTGGAATGAACAATCAAGTGATAAACACTGCCCAGACACAACAGCGGAACTTGTTGGAGCACAGAGGAGGGACGTCTCATCCTGACTGGATGCATTGGAGACAGTTTGCTGAAAGAGACAACACTATAGCTGAATCCTGAAAAAGGGGGAATTAGCCACAGCCAAAGAAAAGCGGCAAGGATTCGTAAAGAATGGATGAAAGCCAAGGCAGAAAGAGTAATGTGTGCAAATGCCCCGAGGGAAAAGACAAGCTGCCTCTGAATACCTGAAGACAATTCTATTGACTAGAACAGTGCACGTGTATGAAGAAGGCTTGCCCAGGGGGAGGCAAGATTTCTTACCCACTAAAGAATCTGGACTATACTCAAAGCAATGAAGATCCAGTAAAGGATTTTAAGCTGAGGAGTGACATGGCTATATTCACAATTTTTAAAAGATCATTTTGGCAACAGAGTGGACAGATTGGAGAAAAGCATGACTAGAGGCAGGGAGGTCAGCCCAAATGCTATCTTCACCCTGGAGATGGTCCTCATCTTCCTGGCTGGAAAGAATTGTTTTTGTTTCCATGCTCCTTAAACCTTTATATCTATAGTACTTTCCATGTCACTATAATAGAAAACATTTTCTACCTGTTTTCATGTCTGTCTCTTTTAAACTACATGTTTCTTAAAAACAGAAACTATATTTATCTTTGCATGCCCCCAGTACATCTAGCATAGGAACTTGCTCATAAATAACTGTTACTGAACATATGCACCTGACTCTAGGTGATCTGGGAATATAGCAGATCCACAGCCAAAATTAAAGCAGCTAAAATTTTAAAGGATAGTTTGTGACTAAAAGGGTAACAAAGACCATGCCACAAACTGCCACACAAGTGGGTGGAGCTGTCACATTGGTACTCTTCCCACTGAGACTGAGAGGACGTCCTGGCAGCAGCCCAGGTGTGCAAAAACCTCACCGGCATGGGGATCTTAGAGAGTTCTTTCCCAATACAGTTCTTCATGATGCTCCATAAATTGAGGCTATAGTTCGGTTTATATGGTATTCTGGTTCTCTTTTCCTTCTTGGTCTCCTCTAGCTGATGCTTGTACTGAGAGCAAAAACAAAGCCATTCAATCACCCACAAAAACCAGAAAACTGGGTATTTATAACCTTCCCTTCCCCCATGCAAAAAAAAAAAAAAATCAATATTTTCTATTTCTCTTAGCACTTCACAAACCAATCTCTGGGAACCATACCCCAAATCCCTCACCTCTGATAACTCCCATCTATTTTCTTTTTTTTTTTCTTTTTTTTTATTATAACATAGTTGATTGTACATATCTGTGGGGTACAGAGCTGAATATTAATACATGCATGCAATATGAGATGCTTAAATCAGGATAATTAGTATATTCGACAATAGACAATGTAATTGTTTTTCGTGGCCCTTTAACAATTCCTCCCTTACCTACCCCTCTTCCTCACCTCTTGTAACCTCCGTTCTGTTCGCTCCTTTTGAAAGCTCAACGTATTATTGTGATTGTTGTATTTTTCTTCCTTTCTTTTTATTTATTTATTTCCTAGCTCTCACTTATGACTGAAGACATGCGTTATTTCTCTCTCTGTACCTGGCTTATTCCATTTAACATAATTTTCACTTAATGTAAGAGTTACCTGTTCATCCAGGCTGATGTCACTGCTGGCTCCGCTGATATTGCTACCAGTACGCCTGCAGAGATGAGACATGATGGAGAATTAGAACAAAGACCAGAACTAGAGTTTGGTCCTCAATATTTCCTTACAAAGCAGAATGCCAAATACTCGGTACAAACTTACTGATAGATGATTAAATGACAACACTTAAAATAGAATAGGTACAAATTTAAATATCCCTGGAGAACTTGTTCATGTAAAAAAGCTGACAGTTCTCCACTTAAAGAGCCCAGATCTTAGTAAATATCAACAACTAATATACTCCCACTAAGACCTTTCCAACCTTTTTATGGCTAGATGTGTTCATTTTCTTCAACAATAAGGATAACTTACTTGTGGCCCAAATTTTCAGGCATGGTGATGATCTCAGGAGCATCAAAAAATTCATTCTCATCATCTTCATCACTCATGTCCCCTTTGCCAGAGCAGCACTGATCTACGAGAAGAAATGTCCCATTTGTTTACTTTGGTTATATTTACCAAACACCTGAAATAACAGGTTCTTTTTTTTTTTTTTTTTTTTTTGTCGTTTTCATGACGGGCACTCAGCCAGTGAGTGCACCAGTCGTTCCTATATAGGATCCGAACTCACGGTGGGAGCATCGCCGCGCTCCCAGCGCCGCACTCTACTGAGTGTGCCATGGGCTCGGCCCAATAACAGGTTCTTTTAAATACTAACCACAAACATAGCAACAAACATAGAAAAGCCAGAAGAAATAAACAGCTCCAATTCCATTTCATATAAGCCACCGATTGGGGCAAATCTGGAGTTCTTCTATCAATTGCAGAAAACCACCTGGTTCACATCAGAACAGTCTACCTAAGAACTAAGCCTCTTACCTTTAACAGAACTTGCACTGCCAGGAGTGTTTGCTGATAGCACTGTGGCTCCTCGGAAGGCCCTCTCCAGGTGATTATGCTGCTTTGCCAGCTGCTCAAGGGTCTCTTCCAGTCGGATACGCTGGTCTCTTTCATACTGAAGTGACTTCTGCCATTTTTTACTGTGGGTCTGGGCTAACATGAGGAAATCTCTGCAGGCCTATATAGAGAAAGTGTTGATTGTGTCACTTTAGCTGGTCAGAGATTCCCCTCAGGCCTCTCTAAACCCATTAAGTAACCTTATTCTGGGAACTTTAACTGACAAATTACAATGAAAGATTTTCCCTGTTATTCCACAGTATCAGGAACAGCTAGCTCTGTGCTGCAATCAAGGTCAAACACAGAAAAAAGTGAACACGGTTGACACAGTTCTTTTATATTTTCCTGGTCATAAGGACGAAACCAATGCCAAGTGAGAGGTAAACCTAGACAAAGTATTTGTGACAATGTCACAAAGGGCAGGTATGTGAACTCTCCACCCCTCCCCCCCAAAAAAAGATCTACTGACTGAAAGAAAGATGAGAAATGAACAGGATAACCGCTTTCAAAAACTCTTTTTTTTTTTTTTTTTTTTTCCAGCAGCTGGCTGGTATGGGAATCTGAGCCCTTGACCTTGGTGTTACAGCACCGTGCTCTTACAAACTGAGCTAACCGACCAGTCTTTTCAATAAATTCTTTACTAAACTCAAGTAACCTAAAGCTGAGGAACTCAGACACTGAGAAAAGAGAATCTGCCGTGAATTAGACCAAATATGAGGAAACTTATACTTTGCTTTTATTTTAGTCACTAAGAGAAACAACAGAGCTTAAAAATTAGAAGCCGTAGAGCATGGTGTTGTAACACCAAGGCCAAGGGTTTGGATACCTATACCAGCCAGCCACCAAAAAAATTTAAAAAATTAAAAAATAGAAGCCTACTTGAGAAATTAAAGAAGGCATCTAGAAAAAAAACAGATATCTGGTCATATCATTCCCTGCTCTTGCTCCTCACTAACACCAGGACCAAATCCTAACTACTGATTATGAACATAAAGGGCCCTTCACAGTATGGCCACCAGCTGCCATTGTATCCTCCTATCCATGCAGGTGTTCTTACCTGTGCACACTACAACTGCTCACCTATGAGCCACACTGAACTGCTCACCAATTCTTGGACACACAGATTTCTTTCCAGCCTGCTTAACTCAGCATATGCTACGCACTCAGCCAAAAATGCCTTCCCTATCCTCAAAAAAAGGGAAAATCTTCCTCATTCTTTAAGATGTATGGCAAATGTTACTTCTCCCGTGCCACCTTCCCCTAGTCTCATAAGCAGCCAGTCTCTTCTCTACATTTCCATAGCACTTTGCACATACTTCTGTTTTACACATGCACAGCAGTATCCTGACTGATTTTCTCTGTCTTGATGGATCATGAACAACTTAAAGACACATTTTATAGCTTATTCATATACAGATCTCCAGCTCCTTAGTTGCTTTGTACAAGGTAGGAACCTGATATAGTTTGCTTAATGAACAAATGAAGGAAGGAGGCAATGTAAGCTTAAAAGCCCATCCTGTTACAGAGAAACGAAAAGGTAAATAACGTCCCTGCTCCCATAGTTTCCCCTATTGACTATAGGCTAATGGCTACTAAATCAGTAATTCCAGACCAGTGCTCACCGAGTTTGATTTATTTTTTTGGTGGCTAGACAGAAAACTCACTGAGTTTTAGAACAGAATATCCAACTGCTATTCAACGGCTCAAAGCAACCTCAAAATCAGTGGGTCCCAAACTGAACTCACCATGCTCCCTTGTTGACTTTGCTTCTCCCTTTGATATTTCCTATCCCAAGAACTGGTCCAGAGTCCTCCCAGCTTCCCAAGCCAGAGCCTAAAGGGCATCCTTCTCTCAGTTTTGTTTCCTTCCTCACATTCAATCATCAAGACTTATTGATTCTTCTTTAATAATTTTGGACTCAAAGGCTGGTCAGTTAGCTCAGTTACTGGCCAGCTGCCAAAAAATAAAAAATAATAATTTTGTAATCTATACACTTCTTTCTATCCTCCACACTCAGAGGCAGTAAAGGATACACACTTTGGAGATGAAGTATTGGGGCTCAAAAATCACAGCTCCATCCTACTACCTAGCTGTGGAACTTGGGGCAAGTTATTTAACCTCTCTGTGCCTCATTTTCCTTATCTGTAAACAAAGCATAACAATAATAATTACCTCAAAGAGTTGTTGCTTTACATATAAAGCACTTAGAACCATATCAGGCTCACAGTAAGCATTCAGTGAGGTATTAGTATTATAACTATGCCTGCATCAAAACTGGTCTCATCCTCTTTTAATCAACTACTACCAAGTCCTATTTAGAATCTGCACCACCTCCGTTTCCCAACACTTAACTCCTCTCCAGCCTCATCTCTAGCTACTTCCTTGCTCTACTATTAGTCAATTTCCAGTAGTTCCCAGACTTTGGGAGGGAGGGAGGGATCTACAATGCCACAACACTACCCAGATCAACTCTTCTCCCTCACTCCCTTTTAATAATAGGGACTATTATAAAAATTTAGTGAGGGCCGAGCCCGTGGCGCACTTGGTAGAGTGCTGCGCTGGGAGCGCGGCGACTCTCCCGCCGCGGGTTCGGATCCTATATAGGAATGACCAGTGCACTCACTGGCTGAGTGCCGGTCACGAAAAAACGACAAAAAAAAAAAAAAAAAATTTAGTGAGAGACAATTAAATGTCAGGCATTTTGCTGGTCACTTTACATCAATTAGTTAATAAAAAGCCTTTCAACAACTCAATGAAGAGTCTACTATTATATTTACAGATAAGGAATTGAGGTGGAACCAGATTATACAGATAGGTAAGAGGATGTAGGTTGCCCCAGGTTATACAAATAGGAATGAAGATAGAGGTTAGTGCAAGTTATGCAAATAGGTCACAAGACAGTTGGACTCCAGGCCCCAAGGTCTACATTCCCTTTCTTTATAGAAAGACTCTCACTACTCCTTCAGAATTGAGTTAAGGTATTACTTACTCTGGTTCTCCTAGTTTAGGCTAAACACTTCCAATGTGGTATAGCAGCCTGTGCTCACTTCTGTCATGGACATTTAAAACTTGAGAAAGAATAATCTCCCCAAGGAATAAATATGAGTACATTTACAAGAGAAAAGTCCAAACTAAAGTTTCGGTTTTATTAAGGGGTATTTTATTTAGCAAAATTTTCACATCAGAGGAGGAAAAAAAAATTGTCATGTAGTGAGGTGTTCACTCGACATAGACAAAAGGCAATATTCACTCTGAGCAAACTGTTGTATCCTGAGTTGTTCTGTTTTAAAAGTAAACATATTTATTATTGATTAATTGACCATATAATTTATGACGTTTTCCTGGTCACAAGGGGACCAGAAAAATAGGCACACAGTCACTAAGTACAACAGTTTGGAAAAAGAGTACAGGCCTAGACACCAGAAACATAAGTATAAGAACTGATTTGCTGAATAGTCCTAGAAGACAGGTAATCTTCCTGCAATCCCTAAGAAAATAATTTGTCTTCTTTCCACCTTTTGTGAATCAGAGCACCAAAAAAGTGTTCAACACTTCAGAAAATGATGTGGAAATAAAGGTTATCTCAACTTTCTATTAAGTAACATAGGGGTTAAATGAGAAAAACTAAATTTTCTCTTGGTCACAGGAAAATGTCTTTGATCTTTAGGAGCCACATGAACTAAACTAATTTTAAACAGATGTCTTACTATCACTCCCTAAACAAGGGAAAATCTGGCACTAGTGAGGTAATTTCGTCTCATTTAATTAAACAAAAAAAAAAAAAAAAAAAAAAAAAAAAAAAAAAACCCCAAGCTGCATAAACTCTTTCTCACAGAGTACTCTTCTCACTTAAGAAATGTTTTCATCAGATCTCCATACTGGCCAGCCACCAAGGACAAAAAAAAGTCTTCAAGTGTTTTTATGTGGAAGGTAACTAAAACAACCTGCCAGGTGAGAACCAGTTACCAATATAGGAAAAACAGCATTGTTTAAACCATGTATTCATTTCATATTTATCAACAGATCACTAATGCCGGTGGTGCTTTGTGTTTACCTAGAGCCATGCCCCAAGCAGCTAAAATGTTCCACGAACCAACAATAGCCATCCGAGGTAGGAATCATAAGGAAGCAAAAAACATTAGCCCACCTTTTTAAAAGAAAAGTACCTAAAATCAAGTATTTTGTCATATCAACAGAATTACCCCTAAAATCAAGAACTAAAGATGGGACTATCTAGAATAAGGTTCTCACTTGTACACTACCCTATATACCAGAATATATTTGAAAAGTAGCAATACTACTCCAACTTAAAGCTCAAAGAACATGACAATGGAAAAGACCTATGGAGATCTTTTAGTTATAACAGATTGAGTTAAAAATAAATAAATAAGTAAAACCACAACCCAGAGAGGTTAAGGGACTCAACTAATATCACCATCAGATGTCCTACTGGTTGCAGAAACAAGGCTGGAACTTTGGGTTCCTATCTCCCAGGCTGAAGCAATGTCCTAACCACTTGAGCAGAGCATGAAAGTCATTCCATCTGTGCAGACTGTTCTATTTCATGTAATAAACAATGTAAGTTAAAGCCCTTGAACAGTGAGGCAGGACCTAATGTTCTGTGCTTTATCAATCACAATTTTCAGGCATTTGAGAATAATTATGTTTCAAAGAGGGAGAGAAACAAAAAGCAACAAAGACACTATCCTCACTCACGTTGATCATGGCATTGGATGTTATCCTAAAGAGCGTGGCTCGTTCGTTGACCTGTTTGATCTTTTCGTTGCTCTCAGCAGGCAACTTCAGGGACTCCAGCTCACTGAGGGAACGCTGCAGAGCTGTGCCGTGCTTAGCTATCAAGTCATTGCAAGTGCTCAAGTCCTCTACTTTGCTAGACAGGGTCCGAAGAGTATTCTGCAGCTCAGTCTTGTCAGTTTGTGAGACAGACTCTTCATCTCCTGATTCATCTGTAGGGATAAAAAGGTAACTTATAGACTCCAACAACAGGACTGGGAGTTGGAACCCTACCTACTCTGTCTACAACCAAACCGACACTTCTCATGCTGTGCATTCTGCCCAAAGGTTTGCCTTTACCAGACGATTTCTGTACAGTGTCATCCATAGACAACCTGTACCACAAACACCTGGGGTGCTTCTTCAAGGTGCAGAGTCTCTGGCCCCAACCCAGAGACTTTGATTCAGACAGTATGAGGCAAAGCCCAGAAATGCGCATTTCTAATAAGCTACCCAGGTAATTCCGATGCATACTGAAGTTAGAGAACCACTGACCTAGAGGACAGTATGGAGAATCTGAATGGTTCCTGGAATTGGAAATGAACTCTAGCTTGAGGGTTCCAATCTAGTCCAAGCTAACTATTATTGCAAATCCACTATCATCTGTTGGTTGATCAGCAGGCACTGTATGAAATGAATTAAGAATCGCAGTCTAGCTCTTTGTAGACAAAGTTCATGTCACTAACAGCCCTACTGATTTACGTTTTCTGAAGGAGAGCTCAGGAACTTCATGATAAACTCATCTGACATTAAAGCCACCATGAAAGCAATGCAAGATCTTATATTAAATAGTAATAAGTAGAGAAGCTATGCTGTACCTCTCCTTATCAGTTTTATACTTAACACTTTGTAACTGCAAAGTGCTTTTCTAACAGTGTCACTTCCTTTGGGAGAGCTAACATCAGCACTAAACTCAATGCAACTTCAAGCCCTTGAACAGTGAGGAAGGACCTAATGTTCTGTGCTCAAAACAAAAGAAATAAGGAAAGATCTACCCTATCTGCTAGACAGAGAAGGCAGGACCAAAGTTAAAATATAACCTGTTACCAAAAAATTTACAAAGTGGTAAATTTTCCTTTCACAGCTTGATAGATATTGAATACATTACAAGAAATGACAGAGAATAAGATAAACAACAACAAAAAAAACTCAGCAGGTGACCATCTTGGTCAGCTCTAAGTGAACAAGCTCAGTATAATTAAATAATATCAATATCTCAAAAGAAAATCCTACCATTTTCCTTGAGCAAAAATCAAATCATAACTGAATTGCTCTTTTTAGTGTAATTAATATAGCAAAGGAAGATTTTCATAGAAAATATCTCACGCAAAGTTTTTGGCAGTCTATTAAGATTGTTTCAAATTAACTAACAAATAGCTAAGAAGACCTCAGGAGAAAAAAATTATAAATAGATTTAAATTGTGAGTTGTAATAATCCTATAACTGACCTAGCAATAAAATAATTTCTCAAAATTTTAAGGTAGTCAATTGGCATTAAAAGCAAAAGCACAACTGTTATGCCTCTAGGACAGAGTTTTCCAACCTTCGCCAGATAATTCTTTGTGGTGGAGGGCTGCTCTGTGCATTGTAGGAGGTTTAGCAGCATCCCTGGCCTCTACTTTCCAGATGCCAATAGCATCGCCCCCTCCTTCAGTTGTGACAACCAAAAACGTCTCCAGACATTGTCAAATGTCCCCTGGGGGGCAGAATCGACCCCAGTTGAGAACCACTATTCCCACAGAAATACTGCATGATGAGAAGAAGCTTGAGACATCTAGGATAGATGACAATCAAATGACACAGCACACTGAGGGACAAAATAAGATTTGTGCACAAGAAGGGCAAACAGAAAGAAAGTTCCCCGGGCATGGTGTTCTGTGCTCCCTACCTGATTCTGCCAGCATTTTCACAGCTTTGGCCTTGGCCAGTTCCAGGGCTGTCACCCAGCGCTGCCGCTCCACTTCTGAGCTAGCCTTCAGATGGTAGGTCTGAGCACCCCCATTGGAAATGATGAAGTTGCAGGAGTCCTCCACAGTAATATTGGCTGTGGCGAGGTTGATGGTACCACGGCAGGTATGTCTCATTTCTGCCTTTGACCTGCAATAACAAGACAAAGACAAGCTAGGTAAAAAGCTGATGCATGGCTTATCTTTTATCACAGCACATTTCTTTTCATAACTCTGAGCCCTTTGAAAATACAGTTGTTTTAGGAATCAGCAAGTTCTAGTCACATTTCCCTCAAATGGCTCCCTAAAATTCAAGAAACCATCAGTAGGGATTTTCTTTCAGAGCCTATCAATGTTGTTTCTGAGTCAGATTTTATTGCCCTGCTGTTCCTCTCACCATTAGCTTTTTAAAAATAGGCTTTACTGAGGTATAACTACACGTAATATTAACTCAGCTATTTTAGGTGTACAGTTGAATGACTTTTGACAAATGTACACAGCTGTGTAACCACCACCACCATCAAGATATAGAACATTTCTATCACCTCAAAAAGTTCCCTCATGCCCTTTTGCAGTCAGGAATTACTTTTTACATAGCATTATAATTATAAAGTGCTTTATAACCTCATGCAACAGAATTTCTTACAAGAATCTCATTCCCTAAGAATAGCTCCATTGCATATATACTGAACCAACCCCTTCCACTGTAACTCAGCCCAAATGATAATTGTCACACCATGTTTAGAATTATATTGCAGAAGTCTAAAAAGGCATGCTTAAATGTTTAGATTATTAAATACTGGCTATGGCTCAAATGATATGAAGTAAGAATAACTAGCTTTCTAGGGGAGTAAAGGAAGAATAATTATTTTAAAAATTACCAGGTGTTTTAATCTTTCCGGAATATATTCTTTCCTGAGGTCCACTGATCTCTATTGGTGGGAACTCCTAAGCCATCCTATTAATAGCTAGGAAAGATTCAGCAGATCTACTCTCAGAGGACTGGGTGTAAAAATTTTCCCAATCTCTACTGACTGACAATTCTATTAATAGGCTAACTTCTGAACTTTACAGCACTACTTGGTGACAACAAGCTACAAGACACTTCACATAAAATATCAAGCTTCACGCAAAACATCAACCCTCTAGCACAACTGAGTGTACAGTGAAAACTGCTAATTTCCCCACCACCCACTGGTTATGCCTAGGGACCTGCATGTTGAGACTGCAGTTTTCCCTGTCCAACTTAGAACATAAAGAGGTCAAAGTCCTCTGCCTGATGCTGCAGTACAAAGCACAGCCATTTCCCTTTCAGTGGAGCCAAGCGGCCAAACACACCTGGCACATCCAGAATTCTTGCATGCCAGAAATGGCACACACCCCATCTCCAGAAACTAAGATTTGGTATGTTTGAGAAAGTTTGTTTACTGTGCTTAGAAGGACAGATTTGCTGTTGTTAATATGTCACATGAAACTGTTTTTTCTTCTTCAAATGCACAAATGAGCAATATGGGATGGCCGGGGGTTCAACGGCCTGGGCCATTTTCCATCTCCTGCACCTGCCACATCGAAACATGAATCCCTGCTTTTTCTATTCTTACCTCCCCGCCCCCAAGCTTTAGTTACACTATGAATAATGCAGGCTGAATTACAGACACAGCTGACAAGCCATCTCACCCCTACTTTCTACTCCAATGGTGCTGCTTGAACCTTTTTCCACATTCCTCCTTATCCGCACTTCTCACAAACCACTTCCTAGGAACCTCTTCTGCCTAAGTCATCTTCATGAGCTAAAGAAGTTTCACCAATCACATAAAGTCTGTAGCAGTTTAAAAAATACAAAGGAACCCTGGAAGACAGCCTTGATCTCCAAGCTCTTGGGTTTGGGCAGATACACCTATGGTTATAAGTGATTAACGAATAGGACTGGCCTGAGGCTCACTTGGGAGAGTGTGGTGCTGATAACACCAAGGCCACGGGTTCGGATCCCAATATAGGGATGGCCGGTTAGCTCACTTGGGAGAACATGGTGCTGACAACACCAAGTCAGGGGTTAAGATCCCCTTACTGGTCACCTTTTAAAAAAATAAATAAATGATTAGCAAAGAAGCTGGAAAGACATGATTCTCAGGGTGTAAGATAAGTTCCTCAGGCGCTACAGTATTAAGTGGTATTTTCTGGCTAGAAACTTCTTCCCTGAAAAGGCCAGCTGAACTAGTAATTCAATCTCTAGAAACTAGTCAAGAAAACTAATACTATGGCCTGTCAGGATGTTTCTGGGAGAGCTGGGATTCTAAATAAAGTTTTAAATAATGGGACATCTATGTAACTGGCTATGTAAGGAAACATGGGATAGGTAAAAAGAAGGAAGCACCTTCTAATGCCTATTAGGAAAGTTCATCAGAGGATAGGCCTAGAAAGAACATGATCTCAGTTAAAAAGAAAAAATAAAAATAATATTTTGGAAACAGTATTTATAAGAGATTGCAGGTTTTTGAAGCATGAAAGGCAGAAGGAATGGCAACTTGACTAAATAATTCTAGGAGGGAGATGGGGACCATAAGAACCCCACTGGGAAGAATAAACTGCCAATAGAGTTGGTAGAAAGTACTTCAACATGATTTTGAGGGTAGTGAGTAGATTTGATAACCCTGGATCCTGTTGCTTGTTTGGTTTGTGGGTGGGACCATCTTACTTGGCAAGGCCAGGCCTATGGCACATTTCCCAACATGTGGTTTGGTATGTTTTGGAAGGAGTTTTATCTGTAGTCAGACACGTACCACTAGCTCTTGTAAGACAGAGGATAAAATGGGTTCCAAATACTTGAAGACATAGCAACATATAAGTTATTAATGTCCAAGATCACTACTGATCAAAACTGGTACTGATCAAATAAACAACTGGCCTGGAAAGCAGATCCAAGAAAAACTTGGATGAGGACAAATGACCACACTTTAAAGCCCTCAGTTGATATACAATTTTTGAAAATGGGGAATCAGTGCCAACAGTGACTAATAAGCCAAGTCAGGATATAAATCAATTGAGCATTGGAATGATAGTCAATGATAGCAGGAAAACATGAACTTGAGTAGGGAAAAAAACTCTGGGTCAAACCAGAATTTTAGATTTGTGACCTAACTTTAAACTGACAGTCCTGATGAGTAGTAGTTAGAAAAGGTTATAATTAAAATCAATTCTGAATACAATAATGCAAACGATATACACAACTGTTCACAATTAATGTTGCTTAGGAAGTAAGGATGAGCTATCTAAGGCATTTTTCCACTGTTGAGCAGGTAACAATGTGTTCCTACCAACAACTTCCAACTCCCACCTTCAATTTCTCCAAGAGCCAATACAGTGGAGTTGTACTGTATATCACCCTAACTCTCCTGGAAGCAGAGTGACTACCGTGAAGGAAAAGAATTATAGCGTGAGCTGCTCTTCAACGTCAGTATTTTGGGTCCCCAAAAGGATAGTCTTTAGAAAATGATTTCAATTAGAAATGTCATTATATTAAGCAAAATCTCCCTCTAAGGAGATTTTTATACTTTTCGTATTAAATATACATTGTAACCATGAAACTTACTTGCTATAGATAAGTAATTATCTCTGTATCTAATTGATTCATGTAACACTAACCTGGGTTTTAGATTATGTTAATGTGAACAGGAGTAATTTCAAATCCTGACTTCTCCAAGGCCTTGGGAAAGTTGCCCATGCTAAGTCTCAGTTTTCTCATCAGTAAAACCCTCCTAACTCTCAGGGTTGTTGTTGGGAGCCAGTAAAATAATGTATGGAAAATACCAGGGCCACACTGTCCAGCCCTCAGGAAATGTTTACGTCCTGTCCCCAAATCACTTAACTCCTCTATCTATAGTAACGGGAGT
This sequence comes from Cynocephalus volans, assembly GCF_027409185.1. Lineage (NCBI taxonomy): Eukaryota > Metazoa > Chordata > Mammalia > Dermoptera > Cynocephalidae > Cynocephalus > Cynocephalus volans. Next base: position 155,095,391 of record NC_084463.1, read on the forward strand.
AGCCCAAAGGCATGTTATATTACCAGGCTGTTGAGTCACCATAAGTTTATATTAAACATTCCAAAATAAACACGGTTGAACAGAAGCAATCATACCAAAGACATGGATTCTTCACTTACTAAAACTTAAATCTAACGAAAAAGATAACAGAAATGTTGAATTAAACAACTATTCCCACGTGAGGAGGTGGGGCAAGCAAAAATAAAAGCAGCACTGGAGTGCACATCTCCATTACGGGCTGTCCAGAAGGAGAAAGCATAAGCAAGTCTTGTAGAGATAAGGAAGACAGGAGACAGAACACCGCAGCCACCCTGTGTATGGTGTCCCTGTGCCTGAATGTGTTGGGAGGAAGGGAGGTTACATCAAGAGCTACGGATAACCTTGGAGACTGGGCTCAGACAGCTAAGACTTGGGACTCCTACAGTAAGTTCCTTGGGAGCAATGCCTTGGCTTTGCTCTCCTGTATGTGCCCGTTAGCACAACAGTGCCTTGCTTGCAGAATTAATAATTGCACCCATGTGCTCGTGGAAATACAATGGAAGAACAGATGCTCTCCAAACAACTGCTGACTGGAAAGGCCAGGGAACAAGCGGAAGATATGGTACCAAGGGTGGGTAACCCGGGAGGTGGGATGGGAGGGGGGATTCTAAATCCTGGGATTTTCGCTTTCGTGATGGCGAGCTGTCAATTCGCGCAGGTGACGAAAAGGGGCCTGGGGCGACCTTGGCTGCGGAGCTGTCTGGCGTGGGTGACGGTGCCGGGACTGCCGGCTGCGGTGGAGGAGGCAAGGTGAGTGACTGCGCCCCGGAAGCAGTTACCTGTAGTAGCTAAGGAGCCCGTTGCTCAGCACGAACCACCGCCGCTGGTAGCCTTTGATATAATTGGTCCATTTGAAGAGCCAGCCCTCTCGAGCCGAGCCCGAACCCCCAGCGCCCGAGCCCCCCGCAGGCGGCGCAGGGACCGGGCCCGCCGCCGCCACTCCCCCGGCCCCGGCGCCCGGGCCTCCCGAGGACGCCGCGGCCACTGTCCCTGACGCGGCCCCGGATCCCGGACCCGCGTCTCCGCGGCCGCCGCCTCCTCCCACCACTGGGGGACCGGCGCCGCCGCCGCCAGGAGCTGCAATGGCTGCCGGGCCCGGCCCCACCATTCCTCTCAGCTCCGTCGTCGCCATGAGCCGCCGCCGCCCGGAGATACAGAACCGGAACCGCCTACGACAGCCCCCGTGGCTCCTGAAGCGCCCCACACGGCTAGCGCATCAGTCGCCGCCGCGCAGCGTCCCCGCCCCGCCCGGCCCGCCGCGGGGAGGAGGGCTCTGCCGCCGGGAAGGAGGCCGTCGATTGGAGCGGCCGAGAGTCACTTGCGGAAGACCCCACGGACACTGGCATTTCTGTCGGGCCTGTCATTCTACACCGCCCAGTGAGAGCCCGGGGTGGGACACGTCCGCTAGTCTCGCCGTTCATTGGTTCAGATGAAGGCCAATCAGACGCATGTAGAATCTGATTGGTGCTTTCCCGAAGTTTCTGGCGCTCAGGGAAGACGTGAGAATGCAGAATGCCCGGCCAATTTGATCGCCGATTGGCTGTTGTTTCCGCCAGTCATTTCAGTTTATGCTCCTGTCACTGCCACGTCACCCCCACCCATCACTTTTCTCATCATCCTCTTCCGCCCATATGGATTGGTGGTTGGTATTAGCTGCTCAACCTTTTATACCATTAACTGAAAGAGTAAAAAGGGGAGGAGTTTGTCCACATTCTCTTTCATTTCTTATTGGTTGGCACATATGTCACTCACATGTCTGCGGAGAGGTGGGGCCATGATTAGTTCCGGGAATTGTCTGTGAAAGCTGGAGCTTGGCTCTGCTGACCAATGAAAAAGATTTAGTGAGAGAGGGGCAGGCCAGGACAACCAATGAAATCCGAGAAGAAGCGCTGGAGGCGTGTCTGCCTGCTTTCAGCCTCAGGGAAGTTGGAGGGAGACGAAGGCCAGTCTGTTTCTCAAAGGCGCTTTTTGGCGCGGGCGCGATGTCGGATTCTCTCTTTCTGAGTTAAAACCTGAATAGTTATTTGTTAGGAAGAGTCGGGCCGACATAGCGACTCTCGGCAGTTGGCCCCCGCCTGAGTCCCCCTTCTAGGGCCCCTTCTAACTCGGAGCTGGAAACCCGGATTCCTGGGGAGCCCAGAAAGAGCTTCACCGGCCCCATTCTGGATCCACGGTCGCTCCACTTCCCTTCTCTGATTTTCTCGTTATCGCACCACACCCCTTATCTCTCGATTCTAGACCGTCATATGTCCCTAACTCTGTGCCACAAGTCGCTGACGTAGCTTCAGGAGAAAATAGATTCGCGAGGACCTGACTTGAAGTGTCCCTTCCAGACCTAAAGGCCCTTGTCGGTTTTAGCGTCGTAAGGGTACTTGTATATGGTTAACTTTGTACAGAAAATGGTTATTTAATCAATTGACTTTGTGCACAAATTTGTGAAACTCACAAATTAAGTAACTAATGTAACATTTAGATGTGTAAACTATTGTTAAATTGTATCCAAAAGCGCTGCGTTTGGGGGAATCCAACACCTGTTACATTTTGCCGGTTTGAACAGGTAATAGAAATATCTGTTAGACACTATAAAACAGATTGATCTTCCTCGGGAGTGTGCTTCCTAGTGTCAAGAAAGTAAAGAAAAATACCTCTTTAGAAAGTGATTCAAAAGGAGAAAAATATTTATTGAATTATGGAGAGAGAATACTCTTTAAAAATCTGCAGTTAAATGTAGGCTATTTGAGATGATGATGATGATGATGATTTTAACTCAAGTGCTTGAGACCTGCCTTTGCTATTTACAGGCTCTAAGACTTTGGGAAAGTCATTTAAGCCCTCCAAGCCTCAGTTTTCACTTCTGCTAAACAGAAATAAAGCCTTACAGGAATGCCGTTCTGATTAAGAGCATGTTTGATAAACTGCAAACAGCTACAAAAATGTGAGTTATATTGCCAAACACATCCCTCAGGTTACTTGCCAATCACAAAGGAGAAACACATACTTTTACAACGGGGAGATCTGGCTGTCTCCACCATTACCCAGTTATCCAACTTAGCATCTAATCAAGTCTTCAGATCTAATCTCCAATTTACTGAGGCTGGAGGAACCAGTTAATTGATACCCCGCCCAAGGAGACAATCAGATAAACCAAGAATGGAAAGCATTCTATAAGACACCTGTTTTATAGAAGATACGACATAAAGATTAAGGAAAATCAATGTCATAAAAAAGGGTCGGGAGGGTGATTGTTCTAAATTAAGGAAAAAAACTTAAGAGACACAAATAAGTGCATGATTGAATTCTGGTTCCGAAAAAAAATGAAAAAACAGGCTTTTAGACATTTTGGGGACAATCGGGAAAATCTGAAAATTGACTGGTATTAGATGTTATTAGGCAGTTATTACATTTGTTCAGTGTAATAATGGTATGCCAGATATGAAGGAAAACATTTTTAAAATTTGGAGAAATCTGCTGAAGTATTTAGGAGTGAAGAGTTGTGATATCTATATTTCCTTTGAAATGGTTCAGCAAAAAGAAAAAAGTGAAAGTTCAGCTGAGAAAAAGATATACTTTGAAATGCACACATGCACATCTCGCTGTCTATCGTATAAAGCAAATATGGCAAAATGTTCATTGTTGAATCTAGGTGATAAGTGCATGGGTGTTTATTGTATTATTAATTCTATTTTTATTGTATATTTGAGAATTTTTTTTGAAAAGGTTTTAAAGGGGTAGTTTGAGTTTGTTGTTAACCAATTAAAGAAATACAGCCCAGCTCCAGAACACAGCCCAGCATTCTTAGCCTGACAAATGAGTCCCTTGACAGTCTGGTGTCACCTCTCCTTTCCAGCCTTACCCCTTTCTCTTTTGTTTTGATGTAGTCTATGTTCCAATTACATTGATCTGCACATATTTTTCCACATTTGCTCTACGCTTTCTCAGATTGGTGCCTTTGTGTATGCTTTCCCTCCATTCAATGCCCAATATAACACTATCCCTTCACAGAGTCTCCTCTGATTTTCTGGCTAGAAGTAATGCCCCTTCCTCAGGGCTTGTAGAGTTTCCTGTGATGTTAATTGTCTTGCCTTACAATTATTTATATTTCAGTCATATCTCTCCTACTAGAGGGTGAACTACTGCAATGTGTGATCCATATCTGTTTCATCTTTGAGTCCCTCATGACAGTTAGCACACAGCCTAACATATACACCCACTTAAACAGTATTTATTGAGCATCTACTGTATGAGTATATCTCCAGGCCTGAGCCAAGTGTTGGAGACACAGTAGTGCATTTACAGATAGTCTCTGGTTCCTCATGAAGCATAAAGGATCTTGGGGATAGATGGGTATTAAATAAGAAACATGCAAATGAATATACATAGTATTTGTATGGAGAAAATATGTACAGTAATAATATACATATGAATACATACAATAATGTGGAGGACAACCAGGAGGCTATGAAAGAGAATAACAGGTGTAACCTGTTTCTAAGAGAGAAAAACTCTATTTAAGCTATGATCTGGGGGCTGGGGTGAACTTCGCAAAGGAAAGGAGATAGTCATTGCTGTGTGAAGGAATGAGGAGGGAAAGAGGCAGTAGCTGAGGTAGAGAGACAATGTTGCTTTGCCTCCCATGGATTTGTCACCCCTTTTTCCCTGGGTGATGGAGCCACAAAAGATTACTCAAAGCCCATCTCTTCTGAGCAGTGAGAAACCCCAAAAGGGGTTAATCTCCCGGAACCCTCAAGAGAGAGGCATTCCTTCCATTTGGGAAATTAACCCCTAATTGGGGTCCTCTTCCAGCATTTATTCTCCAGACCAGGAAGTTATAGGAATAGAACATAGGTGGGGTTTTCGCTAAGTACAGTTTAACAAGTTTAACAATAGCAGCTGGTAACATTCAGTAAAACAAGCAAGGTGACATTCCATATGCAATCTGCAGGAAGTTGTTGTTCCACCAACAAAAGCTTGATTTTAGCAAACATTCTCTTCTTAACAGCAATTTCCCAGTATCTTTACATATCAATCAGTAACCTATCTGTCTTTGAGCCAGCAACCTTGCTGTGTTACAATTCTTTATCTTACAACAAAGACTATAGCCTGGGGAAAATTTCCTGTCTTTTGCAAGGTTAACCTTTGAAACAGCAAGGCTTTGGAAAACCAGACCCTGTAAAATGCCTTTGCTTTATGTATATTCCACAAGATAAGGCACAAAGAATGCACAAACAAAAGGGCTACAAGGCCTCAAAAGGAGTTTGGATTTTATTCTCAGTGCAATGGGAAGCAGTTGGAGGGATTAGGTTAAGTGCCCCCAATTTTTAAAAAAATTATCACTGGCTGATGTGTGGCATCACAAGAGTGGAGAGGAAACAGCAATTAAGAATAGTTTGCATCTCTTAGAAGAGACTTACTGATGACTCAGTTAAATGTGGTGGCAATGGAGATGGAGAAAAGTAGACAAATTCCAGGTACATTTTGGAGATAGAATTGATAGGACTGGGTACGATGGTGATTAGTCAATGATTAATGTGTGAAATAATTACAACTCTTTAAACTGATGTTTGGTTTTTCTTATGTAGTCATTGTCCTCATTCCTATATCTAGTCAGTAACCAAAAATCGAGTGATCTTTTATGTACCCCTTTCTTTCCTGGTCTAGGCACTGTGCTTTCTTCCTACTTTTAAACTAGTCTATTTGCCTCTGGTCTACCTTCCAGAATTCTCCCCACAGAATAGCTGCTAGAGGTATCTTCCTAAAGTGGTCTGGTCTGTACTTGAGTTCCCTGCACAGTAATCCTCAGTGGCCCCCTCTGGTCTGTAGCATAAAGTCCAAGTAACTCACTTTGCCATCTAAGGTCCTTGACTACCAGGTCCTAACCTTCCTATCTCCTCTTTTACTACTCTGTTTAGTCCAGATTGGTTTACCTGCCAAACTCCAACGATTTGGACATTTTTGCTTTCATGATTTTACTTTATTTATTTTACTGCAGTTTTAGATTCACAGCAAAATTGAGCTGAAATTACAGTGTTCCAACATACTCCCATCCCCAAACATTGACAGCCGTGGACATCCTCCCCAACTGATCCAGAATGATATATTTGTTACAATTGAATCTACATTGATACATCATTATCACCCCAAGTCCATAGTCTACATTAGGATTCACTCTTGGAGGTATATATTCTATGGGTTTTGATAATGTATAATGATGTATCTGTAAGATCTGTGCACAGTGCACAAACCCCACACGTCGGGATGGTTCACCTCACAAAGACCATGAGACAGAGACCGATGCAATCAAGCAAGAGGAGTTTATTTCCAGCATGCTGGGGTCACTCAGCATTCAAGACAAAAGTGACCCTGAGCCTTTAAAACAAGAGCCTTTTATACAGTTTTTTAGACAGACTTTCATAATAGGATGAGTTGTTTACTGTTTACAGGTTATCAGAGGTGACCTTTGGATTTATTGGTGGGCTTTAGCGAGCTGGTACCCTGATAAGGAACAGTGCACTTCCCAATCGTTTATCTTCCAGGTGGCTTTTAGATAAGGAACTGGTCAGTCAGTTCCTGGAACCGGGTGGTGTTTTACTCCCTTCCTGGAATTTAATGTGTCTGGGCCTGCCTTACTTAAAATGACATTAGTTATGTTTTCTTGTTTTTAGCAAGCATTAAATACAGAAGCAAATTAAGCATGTTAAAGTTATATTTTTTTCTACAATTTCCCCCTTTTTCTTGTGCATATTTCAATCATGAAATACTTGTCTCTTGTTGATTTAATTCCTGATATTGTTGTCTTAACATCATAATCTGAACAGTGCTAACACATTCTCTAACAAAAGCTACTAAGCGATTTAAAATGCAGGGACTGAAGGTCAGAAGTAACACTAAAATAACTAGTGGTCCTAGCAGGGTAGACACGAGGGTCATGAGCCATGGGGAGGAGTTGAACCATGACTCAAACCATCCCTGATTTTGCTCTTTTTCTTTTTTTTTCTTTTGGCTAGGCCTTCTCTAATTTTGGCCATGGAGTCTTTAGTTACTCCTGAGTGATCAATGTAAAAACAACATTCTTCTTTTAGTACAGCACAGAGTCCCCCCTGCTGAAGGAACAAGAGGTCTAATCCTCTTCTATTTTGCAGGACCACCTCAGAAAGAGAGGTGATGGACTCTTGTAATTTAGTAATTGAGTTTTCTATTTCTTTAATATCAGGATCTATGGCTGCCTGTAAACTTTGGTAATTCTGATGTTGAATAGCCAGAGCTGAAGCTCCTGTAGCTGCCCCAGCTGCTCCCAATCCTAAGCCCAAGAGAACAGAGAGCGTGATACTTAGGGGCTCCCTTCTGGTTCGGTAGTTCCCATTATCTTTATCCCAATATGATAATAGTTCTTCATAGGGATGGTAAACAAGCCGAGGCAGCGACTGAACCAGAACACAAAAAATCCCGTGTTTCTTTCAGGACCTTTGAGCTAACACAAGGTGTAACCCCAGTAGCACAAGCCCACCATCCCCCTGGAAGGTGCAACAGATACATGTCAACAGACCACTTAGTCAAGCTGAGTGTCTGGTTGCACAGCTGGCTGTGTGAGGAAGGTATTTTTCCTACGCAGGTCCCTTGTCCTGCAACAGCCGACAGAGTGAGTTTGACTTGTCATTGCTGCCAGCGACAGTCTGAGATATCAGTTGTAGTACTAATTTTATTTCTGAAGGCTATTCCTTCATAATATGGGGGAACAACATTATAGCAAAGCCAGCAGGAATGGGTGGCATTTGGGTTTGTACTATTTAAGACCTTGAAGGCCTCAGAGATTAAGTGGAATAACCCAGGTTGTTCTTGACGCCTGGGTTCAGGGCCTGAGACATTCCCTTTGATGCCCTAGTTTTGGATCCCCTAGTGGGAGCTGAGGACTCTGGTTGGGTACTCGGGGGTGCTGGGGTAGTCTTTGGTTTGACCCCTGGCACTAGGTATTTATTTGGGCCTATGGCAGTGTACTGGGTTTCCATTTCGAGCTTGATGGTAAACAACAGCACATCATTATATTCTTCTTTATAAAACCTTAGTTCCCCATGTAAATCCCTTTTCCCATCTGATGGCTATCAAAGTATTCTTCTAAATCCCAGTTGCCTGGGGCTCCTAAAGCTAGTTTACACATATCTGGAAATAAGTCAGGCCACCACCCTCCTGTAGTCACCTTGGATTGACTCCAGATTGTATCTCCCACCCCATTTATAACATACCAAGTGAAATTTCTGGGGATATGTGGGCTGCTAGCTCTTGGGCCCTGGAAGAGAATTGTTAGGCATAAGAAGAGCAAGAGAGTTTTCATCCTACAACATTTAGGGTGTCCGAACAATTTTCAGTCTTAAGGGGTGTTCCTTAGAATTCTGGACTCTCTAGGCGGCGTCTCCCGGTCCTTGGTCCTCTGGCAGCGCAGGTTTTACGTGCGAGGCATGGATCCAAGCAGAGATCCCGTATAGACTGTGTCCCCAACCTGGAACTGGTGAGAAACTTCGGGCTTATAGGCAGCCGCCAGCTGCGTCCAGACTTCCTTCTGCACTGCTTGTAGTCCTTTCAACCTGGCATATAAGTCACTGTTACTGTGGCAAGTGGGTTCAAAAGCATCCCCCAGTAAAGTCAAGGGGGCAGGGGTACCATAGAGAATTTCAAAAGGAGTCAGGTTGAACCGGGAGGGGGTGTTCCTAGCTCTAAACAGGGCCGAGGGAAGGAGCACCACCCAGTCTACGCCAGTCTCCATGGTTAATTTAGTCAGGGTCTCTTTTAGAGTTCTGTTCATCCTTTCTACCTGTTCTGAACTCTGGGATCTGTAGATACAATGTAATTTCCAATTGACCCCTAAGTATCTGGCCACTCCCTGGCTTACCTTGGCAATGAAGGCAGGCCCATTGTTGGACCCAATTACCTTGGGTACCCCGAAGCGTGGGAAGATTTCTTCCAGGATTTTCTTGACCATGATGGTGGCTGTTTCCTGCTTTGTTGCGAATGCTTCTACCCATCCAGAGAGGGTGTCTACAAAAACTAGGAGATACTTGTAACCATATTTACCTGGCTTGATCTCTGTAAAGTCTACTTCTCAATATACCCCAGGTCTGTCTCCCCTAAGTCTCCTGCCAGGTCCCGCTGTATTTTTGCAGACATTTACTTTTTTGACAAGGTACACAGCTTTTAACTATCTGCTCTCTAATTGTTTTAGCCCTATGATATGATATTTTGTTCTTAGGGCAGTTTGGACCAATTTGTTTACTCCCAGATGAGTCCATTGGTGCATTTATTGGATCATGGCACATGCTTGTTCTTGTGGCAAGATAGGCTTGCCTGATGCTGCATGCCAGCGCCTTTTTTCCTGATTATAATAGTTATTAGAGTCCCTTGAGATCACTACTACGTCCTCAGCAGAGTATTTAAACTTGGGATTTTCTAGCTCAGGGACATTAACCAACAGAATAGATGAGGACCCGTGGGCTGCTGCCCTTGCCTCAGAATCGGCCAAGTTGTTTCCCCTGGCGATCGGGGAATCCCCTTTCTGGTGGCCCGGGCAGTGTATAATACTCACTTTTAGCGGTCGGTGAAGGGCCTCTAGCAGGGCTATGATCTCTGCCTTGCTTTTGATTTCTTTTCCTCCAGAGGTTAGCAGGCCCCGCCGTTGATAGATGGCACCATGCACATGGGCAGTGGCAAAGGCATACCTGCTGTCTGTATAGATGTTGATTCTTTTGCCCTCTCCTAGTTCAAAGGCTTTTGTGAGGGCGATGAGTTCTGCCTTCTGGGTGGACGTTCCTGCAGATAAGGTCTGTGCCCATATCAGGTTCTGGCCATCTACTATAGCGGCTCCTGCCTTTCGTACTCCTTCCTCCAGGAAACTGCTGCTGTCAGTAAACCAGGTGGCTTCAGCGTCCGTCAGAGGCTGATCTGACAAGTCTTTCCGCCATCCATGTGCCTCAGCAAGCACTTGTTGGCATTCATGGATAGGAGGGTCAAGGTCAGGGTCTGGGAGCAGCGTGGCTGGATTTAAGCTTGCTGGGGGAGCGAAAGTAACCCGGTCTGAATTCAGTAACAGAGTCTGATAGTGAGTCATGTGAGCATTTGTGAGCCAGCAGTCGGGGGTGGGGGGGACTGGTGTACAATACTCTCTAAGGCATGAGGTGCCAAAATTACCAAACTCTGTCCCATAGTCAGCTTGTCAGCATCTTTTACCAGAACTGCGACTGCCACTATGATCCTTAGACAAGCTGGCCACCCCGAGGCTACTGGGTCTAGTTTTTTTGACAGATATGCTACAGGCCTTTTCCAGGGCCCCAGTTTTTGAGTTAGGACCCCCTTTGCAACACCCTTATTTTCTGCCACATACAGGTGGAAGGGCTTGGTTACGTCGGGGAGCCCTAGGGCCAGAGCGGACATCAAGGCCGTCTTGATATTGTTAAAAGCCTGTTGTTCTTCCTTTCCCCACTTGAAGGGCTGACTGTTCTTAGTAAGGGGATATAACGGGGCTGCCATCTCAGCAAAACCAGGTATCCATAGGCGGCAGAACCCGGCAGTTCTAAAAATTCCCTGACTTTTCTTGGATTAGCGGGTGGCGGAATGTGAAACACTGTCTCTTTTCTGGCCTCAGACAACCACCTCTTCCCATCTTTAAGAAGGTACCCCAGGTAACTGACCTGTCGCTTGCAGATCTGAGCCTTTTTGGCAGAAGCTCGATAGCCCAGTTCTCCCAGCTCTGTGAGGAGATGCTTTGTTCCTTCCAGACACAGTTCTTCATCGGCTGCTGCCAAGAGGAGATCATCTACATACCATAACAGAGTTACCTAGGGGTTAGAGGCCCGGAACATAGCCAAGTCTTGGTGGAGGGCCTTGTCGAAGATGGTGGGTGAATTTTTGAACCCTTGAGGCAGGCGGGTCCATGTGAGTTGTCCTGCTAGGCTAGTCTCTGGATCTTTCCACTCGAAGGCAAAATAATCTTGACTTTTTACAGCCAACGGTAAGCAGACGAATGCATCTTTGAGGTCCAGTACCGAATACCAGGTCCTGTCTGGAAGTAAAGAACTCAAAAGATTATAGGGATTAGGGACGGTGGCATGGAGGTCGGCCACATGTTTGTTTACCTCTTGGAGATCTTGGACCGACCAGTAGTCGTTAGTCCCAGGTTTTTGGATGGGCAGCAAGGGCGTGTTCCAGGCTGATTGGCACTTCCATAGGATCCCCAGCTGGAGCAAACAGGCAATGTGGGGTCAGATGCCTTCGTGTGCCTCTCTGGACATTCGGTATTGTCAGACAGCTATAGGACTGGCCTGAGCCTTCAGCTCTATGTGGACGGGGGCCAGTTTTTAGCCTTCCCTATCCCTGCAGTTTCTGCCCATGCCTGGGGGTAGTTTTCTAACCACCAGTCCATCTGCCCAGTCTCCCGCCCTTGTTTTTCAAACAACTGGTATTCATCTTCCAACCTGAGAGTTAGTACCTGGAGAGGCTTTCCTTGTCGATCTAACACCCGAGGTCCCTCTGGGTCAAAATGAATTTGAGCACCCATTTTGGTGAGGAGGTCTCTTCCCAGTGGTGGGTAGGGGCACTCAGGAATAACAATGAATGACTGGGATACCCGGCCCACACCTAGGTCCACTGTTCTTTGGGTAGTCCATGAGTACTGCCAGTACCCTGTAGCCCCTTGTACCCACGACTTCTTTTTGAGAAGGGGTACATTTGCTTGTTGTAATACTGAATTCTCGGCTCCAGTATCTACTATGAACTGAGTAGGCTTCCCATCCACTGTTAGGGTTACCCTGGGTTCGGGGAGGGGGATCCAAACCCCATCCCCTCTAATCACTGTTCTCCTACAGGGCCAAGACTTTGGGGGCCTGAGGCTTTTTCTTTTTCTAGGAGCATTCTCGAGCCCAATGTCCTTTTTCCTTGCAGTACGCACACTGATCCTTTGCTAGGGGTCCCTTCCCGTTGCCCGGTACTGTCTTATTAGTTTCCCTGACTACAGTGGCCAGAATTTTGTGAAAATTTCTTTCTTGGCACTTTTCTCTCTTTATTTCTTTAGTTTCCTGCTCTTTCTGCTTTCTTTCTTCTTTTTCTTCCTCTGACTCTCTATTATGATAAACCTTTTCAGCCCCCTGCACTAATTCCCTCAACGACTTATCTTGTAACCCTTCAAGCTTCTGCAGTTTCTTCCTGATGTCTCTACTAGACTGGTCAATAAAAGCAACTGTCACTGTAGCCTTGTGATCCTCACTACTAGGATCATACAGGGTAAACTGATGGAACGCCTCCATGAGTCTCTCCAAAAATGTTGACGGAGATTCATTGGGCCCCTGGATCACCTCTCTTACCTTAGTCAAATTGGTGGGGCGTTTTGCTGCCCCTCAGAGACCTGCCATTAGAGCCTGGCGATAGACCTTCAGGTTCTCCCTACCTTCTGCTGAGTTAAAGTCCCAGTTAGGTCTGGTCAACGGGAACCCTGCATCTATGACTGCAGGGAGGAGTGTAGGTCACCCATCGGCTCCTGGAACGTTCTTTCAAGCCTCCAGGAGGATCCGTTGTTTCTCCTCGGTGGTGAACAGGACCTGGAGGAGCTGCTGGAAGTCATCCTAGGTGGGCTGATGAGTAACGAGAAGGGATTCTACAAGGTTAGTGAGACTCTGGGGGTTTTCAGAGAAAGGGGGATTTTGAGATTTCCCCTTGTAAAGATCGGAAGAGGAGAAAGGCCAGTACTGTAAGGGCTGGTTGCCCTCTTCATCAGGAGGGCCATAAGCCCACAGGGGGAAGATAGGTATCGCCTCCGGAGAAGCTGCCCACCTACTGCACATCCCGTGTGCAGGACCTTCTTGTGCTCTTTGTGGATCCTCTGGTGGGGCCGAAGGCTCTGGCGGGGCCGAAGGATGGGCTGCCTGTGGGTGAAGGGAAGGGGGATAGGGAGGAGGAGGAGGATCAGAAAGAAGCCAGTCCAGGTCAGTGGATGGCAGGACCTCTGGTTTCTTTTCCATTTCTTGGAGGGCAAATACAGCCGATGGACCTGTTAGGGGAACAAAGGGACAGACCCACGGAGGAGGATCGGGGACTAGATCTTCCCAGACTATGATATAAGGTATCTGGTCCGGGTGACTTTTAGAACTAAAAATCTTTCTTTTTACTGCCATGATCAGCAGTGGAGAGAAGGAACCTTCAGCGGGCCACCCGAGTTGGAAAGACGGCCACTCCGAGGAACAAAGTGCCACACACTTATTCCTTCTGACCTGCACAGACAAATTATTAGCTCTGTCCTTTATGTCAGTCCTGTATTTCAGGGTCAGACTTAAAGGGGTTGAGACAGTCTGCCCCATGTCGCCCCAGAAAATCGTCAGTCCCCACACACACACACAACCAGACAAACAAAAACCAGAACACTGACGCGCCCCTGCCAAGGGCGCCACAACCAGATTATCAGAGAACTTGGGAGGGGTCTCCGTCCTAGAGATCTCCCATGGAGCCGAACTTGCTCATCTCCCACAGAGGGATCTGGAGCATCCTCCAGGATTCCTGTGGCCGCGACGTGCTGGTACGTCTACCCACCACTATGACCACTACAGACCGATGGCTCCATCCCAGAGCCACCGAAAAGCCAAAACCAGACCGGTGACTCCCTCCTGGCACCACTAAAAAGCTGAAACCAGACTACAGCAGACAACAGAGACACAAAGACAGACACAGCAGACAGACAGACAACCGCGGTACCTGCTCCAGCGATCCTCCGTTCTCTAGTCTCTGGTCCCAGAGAGAGCTGCTTCCCGGCCAACGCACCAAAAATGTAAGATCTGTGCACAGTGCACAAACCCCACACGTCAGGATGGTTCACCTCACAAAGACCATGAGACAGAGACCGATGCAATCAAGCAAGAGGAGTTTATTTCCAGCATGCTGGGGTCACTCAGCATTCAAGACAAAAGCGACCCCGAACCTTTAACACAAGAGCTTTTTATACAGTTTTTTAGACAGACTTTCATAATAGGATGAGTTGTTTACTGTTTACAGGTTATCAGAGGTGACCTTTGGATTTATTGGTGGGCTTTAGCGAGCTGGTACCCTGATAAGGAACAGTGCACTTCCCAATCGTTTATCTTCCAGGTGGCTTTTAGATAAGGAACTGGTCAGTCAGTTCCTGGAACCGGGTGGTGTTTTACTCCCTTCCTGGAATTTAATATGTCTGGGCCTGCCTTACTTAAAATGACATTAGTTATGTTTTCTTGTTTTTAGCAAGCATTAAATACAGAAGCAAATTAAGCATGTTAAAGTTATATTTTTTTCTACAGTCTTAGGTCAGGTTACCCCAGAAGTTTACTGGGGAGCACTGTCAGGAGCAATATCTGTGAGGCTGGGTTGGTGGGAGAAGTTGAACTGAAATTGAACTGGTGCTTATGTGGGAGCAGGGATCAGTCATTGATTGCATGCAGACTGCATCCAAGAAGGGGCATGACCAAAGACATTGTTTTAGTCCGTTTTGTGTTGCTATAACAGAAATACCTGAGACCAGGTAATTTATAAAGGAAAGAGGCTTATTTGGCTTATGATTCTGGGACAGCTGCATCTGGCATGGGCCTCAGGCTGCTTCTACTCATGGCGGAAAGTGGCAGGCAGGTAGCAGGTACAATCAGATCACATGGCCAGAGGAAGCAAGAGAGACAGAGAAGGTGCCAGAGTCTTTTAAAGCAAAGAGCTCTTGTGGGAACTGATAGAGCAAGAACTCACTCATTAAACCCCCCGCCCCCTGGGAGAGCACTAATCCATTCATGAGGGATCTGCCCCATGACTCAGTTTCCAGCTCTGCCACATTGGAGATCAAATTTCCACATGAGTTTTGGAGGGGACAACACATCCAGACTCCATCAGACATTTATTTAGGGAAGAGGGCAATTCCCAGGGGGAGAGAAGCTCTGCTGTGAGCTATCAGACACCAACGTTTTCAGCAGCTGGGGGTATGAGTACCTGGCCCTAAAGAGGGGATCTTACTGGCACTCGAGAGCATCATTAAACCATTTTTTCCTCATAGGTCAGAACTTATATTATGTTTTTCCCTTATCCTATATGAAAGAAACAGGCTGGACACTTGATAGATACTGTACTTGGTGGTAAACCTGTTATTATGTTTGCCAGAGAGGCACTGAGGCTAGCATCACTCATTCATACTTTCCCTAAGCAATCCTTAAAGCCTGCTAGTTCCAGGTACTGTGTTAAAGAGTGGAAAAGAGCTTGGGGAATGAATTCTCTCTCTCTGGTCTGCCTAGAATCCTTTGCTTGCTGATTAACTTCCTGGAGCAGGGGCTGGCTGGTCAGCTCAGTTGGGAGAGTGTGGTGCTGGAAACCCCAGGTCAATGGTTTGGATTTTCTTACTGGCCAGACACCAAAAAAATAAAATGAAATGAAATGACATCCTGGAGCAAGGGCTACATCTTAGCCCTTTGATCTTTCTCTTTTATTCAAGTTTGTGGAACAGGATGATGAAATTCACTGAAACTAGGAAGACACAGAAGTGACATGGGAACTGCCAGTATACCAGAACAGGTTCCTTGACAAAGTCTCAGGGGAAATAATTCAACTCTATTTTTGGATTATTAGGGAATGGTAACTCCTAGAGAGCAAGCATTACCTTCTGTATTTTGTAGACAGTCACACAGGGAGTAATTGTACATTTTAAAAAGGAGAGCTACATAGTTGGGCTAGGGCTCAGATCCTTCAAACCCGTTGTACAGACTGGGTCACAAACCTCTCATGTCGGGCCTTAAAAACTAACGCCACCTTAAGTGACATTACAAGCGGTGCCATTATGGGCCCACAAGGGCGTATCAACGTGGCAGCCTAAGATGGCGCTGGGAAGAAGTAGGGTGGGAGTATCTGCGGGAACCTTGCCTTAGCCCTTATTGGCCAAATATGCGCTTCCGTGCTCGTGAACACCATGTGATTGCAGTAGCTAGGCATTGAGACAGGATGCATGCTCTCATAACCTTTAACCTGATTGGAGGATGTAAAAAAACTTCCTTCCCCATTTGCCTTTAAAAGCAAGTGCTTGTGTGATAATAAACGGAACTGCTCAACAGAACCCCCACCGCGTCTGAGTGTCCTTTAAACTGGGCTGGTTGGAGCCGGCAGCTGTGCTCACCTCTCTTCATGGCTCTCTTCCCCCGTCTCCTTCCAAAGGGGACCAGAGGGAAAGAGTAATCCGGGCCATTTGCTCACCCACCAAAGGGAACGAGGCTAGGGCTGTTTGGGTCAGCCGGCAGTGGACCTGACACCCTCATATGCAGGTTTATGAGTGAGGTAATAGGAAAAGACCCTCAGAGCCATGGGTAAAAATTAATAGGCTTTATTGAGATGCAAGCTCAGTTAGATAGCAGCAGCCACCCTAGTGGACTCCCAGAGCATCCTGAGGGCCCTGGCAGCAACAACCTCCAGTAGCAGTAGCAGCCTTCCCACCCCAGGGCATCCCAGTGGTTGGGGGAGGTGCACTGAGGATCAGAGCCATTAGTCCTTTATACTTAAGTATGATAACCCAGGGACACCTGTGTGCGAGTCAGACAACCCAGGAACACCTGTGTGCATCCACAGACACTAGCCAAGGAACGCCTGGGTGCAGTGCACTGTTATCATCTACATCAAATGCTTGGCAAGATTCGGAACCCCCAAGGGATCTTGACCATTTACTTCATTTTCCCTGCACGTACTGAGTAGTAAAATCATTTCTCTTACTCCCTACAGGACACTATTGGTTTATTTATACACTACAGTATAGTAATTAATTATACTGTCTCAGGATCTTGACCATATGGGTTAATCCTGTTTTTGCTAAGAGAATGCAATCTTGAGCTGTTTAGTTAACCTCTCACCAGTTTCCTTATGACCATTTTATTTTATTTTATTTTATTTTTATTTATTTATTTATTTTTTTAAAGATGACCAGTAAGGGGATCTTAACCCTTGACTTGGTGTTGTCAGCACCACACTCAGCCAGTGAGTGAACCGGCCATCCGTATATGGGATCCGAACCCGGGGCCTTGGTGTTATCAGCACCGCACTCTACCGAGTGAGCCACGGGCCGGCCCCCTTATGACCATTTTAACAGCATCTATTTCTCAAGGTTTTAGGGAAGGAATAAATGAAAATGCATAAAATGTGTGCAGCATATAGTAAGTAATAAATGGTAACTATAATTATTAATTATTTGAGACCATCTTTGCAGCACAACATAACTAACCCAAATGGGGTCCACATGTCTTCCTTAGTGTATTAGACATGCCACAGGAAAACATGGCAATACTGGGATATTATATGAGGTAGAATATGAGAAATCAATAAAGTGAAGGGATACCAGCTTTTATTGACTATTAAGCACTTTCACAAATGTCAGTTACTTTTTGTCACAGTCCCAGTTGTTCTACCACCCCTTTTACAGAGGGGGGAAAAAGACTCAAACAAGTAAAATAACTTACAAAGGCAAAGCCAGCATTCTAACACAGATATGAATAGGCCTGCAGTCCCTCATACTACCCATGCCTTGGAATCATTTTTTTTTTTAAATAATAGAAACAATTCAAATAGTTAAATCAGGTGTCAAGATGTCATCAACACAATGAAGGGACATTTGGTTTAATTTTGATAACAGAATAAATATAATTTGCTCCTTATATTTTAAAAAATTATTACTAGCCTGCTCCTACCCCTGTTATTCCCTGGAACTATCCCAACACTTTGCCACCCTCTTCAGGCTACACAAATCCATCTGTTTCACAGAATCCTACATAATCGTTCTGCTTCACACCACAAATTATGCCTTGCACTTCAAAGAAGATGGAAGATGTAGATGAAGAATTCCCTAAAATTTGTAAAATTTAAATTTTAATTGTTTTTTCCATCAATAGCACTTAATGAACTTTAATATCAAATGACTGAAAAAGTTATTTGTGATAATTAAGATTAGGTTTATTTGCATGTAACAGAGGTCCAATTGACATTGGCTTAAACATAAAAGAGTTTATTCTCATACATAAAATAAACCCAGGGGTAGGTAGCTCACGGTTGGTATGGTGGCTCACTGAAATCTTCAAAGATGCAGACTTTCTTTTCCACCATGTTTTGTTTCTGTTGTTGAGATTACCTTTTTCCCCCAAGGTGGCTGCCAGTGCTCCAGTCATTACAACTGCATTCTAGGCAGCAAGAGGAAATGAGAGAGGACAAAAAGGTGGTGTATTGCGAGGGCTAGGGCTCAGAATCCTGCCAGTGTAGCCAGTTGCATTGTTGGGTTAGGGAGTGTATAGCTAAGTGACTACCAATTGTATGGCTAGGCAATTCATAACTAAAGCCAAAATGTGTCATTATTTTAGTTACACTAAGTTTACCATTTGTATTGTCCAGGATAGGGGTTAGGGCCCACACCGACTTCAAACCCATTGTACAGACTGTGTCACAGACCCCTCACACTCCTGGCTGGGTTACCAGACCCCTCACATGCAGGTCCATGAGCTAGGTAATTGGGAAAGATCCCAGGAACAATTGACAGAGTTCATTCCAATGTGAGCTCAGTCCTCAGCTTCCTCAGCAGCAGCAGCAGCAGCTTACAGCAGATCCAGCAGCGGTGGCATCCAAGAGCATCCTGGGGAGGGGGATCCCCGGCAGCAACAGCTTGCAGCAACAGCCTCAAGCAGCAGTAGCAGCCTCCCTGTGGCTCCCCCACCCCTGACCAGTGGCATTCTGGGGCAGGGAGGGGCGACACTGTGGATCAGAGCTGCTCATCCATTATACTTAAGTCCAATAACCCAGAACATCTGGGCTCACATATGCAATTACATTAGACAATAACCAAGGAACACCTGGGCACACGTGCATATTTACATCAAATGCTCAGCAAGATTCTGAACATCCGAGGGAGCCCTGACCATTTTCCTATATTTACCCTATAGTAGTTCCTCCCTTTTAAGGAGCATTTTTGGAAGTCTCACACAATCAGTCTTCTCACTTCTCTGTTAGATGGAGAAGTGAAAAATTATTGTAATTCAAATATTCTTTTCTGCCACTCACTCACTGCAATTTTGAACAAGTAATGTCCATGATCTCTCTTGCTTCTTTTATTCTTTTTTTTAAATTTAATTTTATTTTGTCAATATAAAATGTGGTTGATTATTGTGGCCCATTACCAAAACCTCCCTCCCTCCTCCCTCTCCCCCCTCCCTCCCCAACAACCTCCTTTCTGTTTGCTTGTCCTATCAACTTCAAGGAATTGTAATTCTTGAGTCTTTTTCCCTCCCCCCTGCCCCAGGATATTTGTGTATTTATTTATTTATTTATTTTTAGCTCCCACAAATAAGTGAGAATATGTGGTATTTCTCTTTCTGTGCCTGACTCCGTTCACTTAATATAATTCTCTCTAGGTCCATCCATGTTGTTGCAAATGGCAGTATTTCATTTGTTTTTATAGCAGAGTCGTATTCCATTGTGTAGATGTACCACATTTTCCGTATCCACTCACCTGATGATGGACATTTGGGCTGGTTCCAACTCTTAGCTATTGTCAAGAGTGCTGCAATGAATATTGTAGAACAGGTATACCTTTGACTTGATGATTTCCATTCCTCTAGGTATATTCCCAGCAGTGGGATAGCTGGATCATATGGTAGATCTATCTGCAATTGGTTGAGGAACTTCCATACCATTTTCCATAGAGGCTGCACCATTTTGCAGTCCCACCAACAATGTATGTGAGTTCCTTTTTCTCCGCAACCTCGCCAGAATTTGTCATCCTCAGTCTTTTGGATATTAGCCATCCTAACTGGTGTGACATGGTTTCTCAGTGCAGTTTTGATTTGCATTTCCCGAATGCTGAGTGATGTTGACCATTTTTTCATGTGTCTGTTGGCCATTCATATATTTTCCTCTGAGAAATGCGTATTTAGCTCTTTTGCCAATTTTTTAATTAGGTTACTTGTTTTTACCTTGTAAATTTGTTTCAGTTCCTTGTATATTCTGGATATTATATTTTAAAAGATGTATATTTTGCAAATATTTTCTCCCACTCTGTTGGTGTTCTTTTAACTCTGTTAATTGTTTCTTTTGCTGTGCAGAAGCTTTTCAGTTTGACATAATCCCATTTGTTTATTTTTCCTTTGGTTGGCTGTGCTTTTGGGGTCGTATTCATGAAGTCTGTGCCCAGTCCTACTTCTTGAAATGTTCCTCCTATGTTTTCTTTAAGAAGATTTATTCTTTAATCCATTTTGAGTTGATATTAGTATATGGTGAGAGGTATGGGTCTAGTTTCATTCTCCTACATATGGATATCAAGTTATCCCAGCACCTTTTGCTGAAGAGGCAGTCTCTTCCCCAGTGTATAGGCTTAGTGCCTTTGTCAAAGATCAGATAGATGGAGGTGTGTGGGTTGATTTCTGGATTCCCTATTCTATTCCATTGACCCATGTGTCTGTTTTTATGCCAGCACCATGCTGTTTTGGTTATTATAGCTTTGTGGTATGGTTTAAAGCCAGGTAGTGTTATGCCTCCAGCTTTTTTTTTTTTTTTTTTTGCTCAGAATTGCTATGGGTATCCATGGTCTTTTGTTATTCCATACAACTGTCTGGATAGTTCTTTCCACTTCTGAGAAAAATGTCATTGGAATTTTGATTGGGGTTGCATTGAATTTATAGATTACTTTGGGTAGTAGGGACATTTTCACAATGTTGATTCTTCCAATCGAAGAGCATGGGATATTTTTACATCTTCTTGTGTCCTCTCTAATTACCTCAGCAGTGGCTTGTAGTACTCATTATAGAAATTTTTCACATCTTTGAAATGCTACTGATTTTTGGCTGTAGATTTTGTATCCTGCTACTTTGCTGAAATCATTTATCAACTCCAAGAGTTTTTCTGTAGAGGCTTTAGGCTGTTCGATATATAGGATCATGTCATCTGCAAACAGGGACAATTTGACTTCATCTTTTCCAATTTGGATGCCCTTTATTTCCTTCTCTTCTCTGATTGTTCTGGCTGGTACTTCTAACACTGTGTTGAATAGGAGTGGTGAGAGTGGGCATCCTTGTTTAGTTTCTGTTCTTAAAGGAAATGCTTTCAGCTTTTCCCCATTCAAGATGATATTGGCAGTGGGTTTATCATATAGGGTTTTAATTATGTTTAGATACTTTCCATCTATACTTAACTTATAGAAAGTCTTTGTCATGAATGAGTGTTGATATTTATCAAATGCTTTTTCAGCATCTGTAGAGATGATCATGTGGTCCTTCTGTTTGATTTTATTGATATGGTGTATCACATTTATTGGTTTGCATATGTTGAAACAAGCTTGCATCACTGGGATGAATCCCCCATGATCATGGTGTGTAATTTTGCATGTGTGTTGCTGTATTCTGTTAGCTAGTATTTTATTGAGGATTTTTGCATCTATATTCATCAAAGATATTGGTCTGTAGTTTTCTTTTTTAGTTGTATATTTACCTGGTTTTGTTATCAGGGTGATATTGCTTCATAGAGTGAGTTTGGGAGAATTGCCTCTGTTTCAATCTTTTGGAATAGTTTGTAGAGAATTGGTGTCAATTCCTCTTTGAATGTTTGGTAGAATTGTGCTGTGAATCCATCTGGTCCTGGGCTTTTCTTTGTTGGGAGCCTTCTGATAACAGCTTCAATCTCTTTTATTGTTATTGGTCTGTTCAGATTTTCTGCGTCTTTTTGGATCAGTTTTGGTAATTTGTGTGTGTCCAGAAATTTATCCATTTCCTCCAGATTTTCAAATTTGTTGGCATATAGTTGT
Organism: Cynocephalus volans; assembly: GCF_027409185.1. Lineage (NCBI taxonomy): Eukaryota > Metazoa > Chordata > Mammalia > Dermoptera > Cynocephalidae > Cynocephalus > Cynocephalus volans. Next base: position 155,117,217 of record NC_084463.1, read on the forward strand.
TTATAGTAGTCTCGAATGATTTGTTGTATTTCAGACATATCAGTTGTAACATCATTTCTAATTTTTGTTATTTGGGTCTTCTCTCTTCTTTTCTTAGTTAGCTGTGCTAATGGTTTGTCAATTTTATTTATCTTTTCAAAAAACCACCTTTTTGATTCATTGATCTTTTGTATTATTTTTTGGGTTTCAATTTCATTTAGTTCTGCTCTGATCTTAATGATTTCTTTCTGTCTGCTAACTTTGGGTTTGGATTGTTCTTGTTCTAGTTCTTTAAGGTGAAGTATTAGGTTGTTCACTTGCCATCTTTCCATTTTTCTGAAGTAAGCATTTAATGTCATAAATTTCCCACTTAGTTCTGCTTTTGCAGTATCCCACATGTTTTGCTATGATGTTTTGGTATGATTGTTTTCATTAGTTTCAATAAATTTTTTGATTTCCTGCTTGATTTGTTCTTGGACCCATATGTCATTAAGTAGAATGCTGTTTAATTTCCATGTGTTTGTATAGTTTCCAGAATTTCATGTTATTGATTTCTAACTTTAATCCATTGTACTCTGAAAAAATACATGGGATAATTCCAATTTTTTTGAATTTGTTGAGACTTGATTTGTGACCTAACATGTGATCTATCCTGGAGAATGATCCATGTGCTGATGAGAAAAATGAATATTCTGAGGTTGTTGGATGAAATGTTCTGTAGATAACCTGCCAAGTCCAATTGGTCTAGAGTGTTGTTTAGATCTTGTGTTTCTCTGCTGATTCTTTGCCTAGATGATCTGTCCAATACTGATATTGCGGTGTTTGGGTCCCCTGCTATTATGGTATTGGTGTCTATTTCCTTCTTTTGGTTGAAAAGAGTTTGCTTTATAAATCTGGCTTCTCTGACATTGGGTGCATATATATTTATGATTGTTACGTCTTCTTGTTGGATGAATCCTTTTATCATTATGTAGTGGCCCTCATTATGTGTTTTTCATTTCTGTTTGCATGGTAAATCATTTTCCATCCTTTCACTATTAATCTATGTGAGTCTTTATACATGAGGTGGGTCTCTTGAAGGCAGCATGTAGTTGGGTCCATGTTTTTAATCCAGTCAGTCAGTCTGTGTCTTTTAAGTGGGGAATGTAATCCATTTACATTAAGAGTTATTATTGAAAAGTGTTGATTTACTACTAGCATTTTATTGATTTTTTGTTTGAATGTCTTAAGTGTCTTTTGTTCCTTTCTTTCTGGTTTACTCTTTGTCTTCTCTATTTGTTGGTTTCTTGGGTTGCAGATAAACTATTTTTTCTCTTCATTATTGGCATTGTTATTTTACTAGTGGGTTTTGATTTTTCCTGAGTTTTTATGGCAGTGGTAGTTATTTTTCAGGTACAAAACCCAGTACTCCCTTGAGAATTTCTTGTAAGGGTGGTCATGTGGTAGTGAACTCCCACAGTTTTTGTTTGTCTGAGAAATATACTATTCACCCTTAATTTCAGAAGGATTGCCTTGTGGGGTAGAGTATTCTTGGCTGGCAATCTCTGTCTTTTAGTATTTTGGATATATCATTCTATTCCTTTTTGGGATTTAGGGTTTGTGATGAAAAGTCTGATGTTAGTCTGATTGGGGATTCCTTATAGGTGATTTGACGCTTCTTTCTTGCAGCTTTTAAGATTCTCTCTTTGCCTTTGAGTTTTGCCAGTTTGAGTATAACATGTCTTGAGGAAGACCTTTTTGGGTTGAATATGTTTGGGGATCTATGAGCTTCCTGAATCTGAAGATCTGTGTCTTTTCCTATACCTGGGAAGTTTTCTGCCACTGTTTTGTTGAATATGTTTTAAATGCAATCTCCTTTTTCCTCCCCTTCTAGAATACCCATGACTCGATATATGAGCGCTTAAGTTTGTCTGCTATCTCTCTTAGATTTTCTTCAATGCTTTTAATTCTTTTTTCTTCTTCTTTCTTTTTTTTTTTTTTTTGTCTGCCTGTGTTATTTCAAACAGCCCATCTTGAAGGTCAGAAGTTCTCTCTTCTGCTTCCGCAAGCCTGCTGGTTAAACTCTATGTTGTGTTTTTTTATTTTGTTGAATGAATTCTTCAGCTCGACAAGCTCTGCTAATTCTTTTTCAGGGCATTGATTTCCTTGACATTTCTTCTTTCAGGTCCTATATACTTTTCGTCATTTCATCATGTTGTCTAGCTGAATTTTCTTGTATCTCATTTCGTTTCCTTAGAATTATCACTCGAATTTCCTTTTCAGACATTTCAAGGCTTCTTGTTCTATAGGATCTAGAGCTTGAGAGTTACTACCCTTTGGTGGTATACTTTCTTGATTTTTCATATTTCTGGTATCTTTGCTTTGATGTTTAGTCATTGCCGCAGGGGATTTCACAATCCAGTGGTTTACACTATTGTCTGGCTAGGATGCTGCTGGGGCTGCCAATTTGGCATGGCTGCCTCAGTGTCTGCTCGGTTGACCACTGGTGCCCCAGGTGCATGGTTGCCTTGGGTTTTGGGCCTCTCTGGGGAGGTGCATTTCTGGTCAGCACACACTTGGCCAGGCTGGGGATGGAATCAGGTGGCAGCGGCAAGGCCTACCTACTGGGTCACACGCTAGCACGACAGGGTGTTTAGTCTCTGGGGATCTTGAACCTTTCTGGCTGGGTGCCTCTCTGATCGGCATGCAGTTGGCTGGTCTGGGGATGGAGTCGGGTGGCGGCAGGGAGGCGTACTTGCTGGGTCGCAGGCTGGCACTGCAGGGCACTTGGTCTCCGCAGACCTTGGGTCTCTCTGGTCGTGTTCCTCTCTGATCGGCACACACTCGGCCAGGCTGGGGATGGAGTCGCTTGCTTCTTTTATTCTGCCCTTCAAACACCAACCTATTATACATATATTCATTATTAAAGATAGAGGATTCGGAAATGTAAATATAGAAAATGAAAATTCCCCAGAATCATACTTTCCAGAAATGAGCATTGTCAATAGTTTGGTATATATTCTTCTACTATCTTATGGATTTAAAAAAATAGTTAAAAATTTTTTAATGAAATATTTGACACCTATACTTCTTAGTTTGTTAGGGCTGTTAGCACAGAGTACCACAGACTGGGTGGCTTAAATAACAGAAAATTTTCTTACAATTCTGGAGATTAGACATCTAAGATGAAAGTGTTCACAGAGTGGATTTCTTCTGAGGTCTCTTTTCTTGGCTTTTAGAAGGTTGTCTTCCCCTTTGTCTTCACATGATCTTTTCTCTGCGTCAGTCTGTGTCCTAATCTCCTCTTTTTATAAGGATACCAGTCATATTGGATTAGGGCCCACCCTGATGACCTCTTTTTAACTTGATTACTTCAAAGACAGTCACATTCTAAGGTACTGGAAGGTAAGGACTTTAACATGAGTTTTGGGGAAACATAATTTATCCCCAAACACACACAGGATGCATATGATATATGAAGATTATGAAGCAGAACAGTAAAACTAACATCAATCTACTACCTAACATAAGAAATACAAAATGACTAGTTTCCTACATTCTTATCTCAATGCCACTTCCCTAAACACTTCGAGAGGTAACTGCTGTTCTAAATCTATTTCTAAAAAATTATTGCCTCAGTTGCTTTCCCTTTTAAAGGTGCATTCCCTTCATTCGGTAGGCCAGGGATAACAGTGTGAGGCTCTCTGATAAGTGCCCCCTTCTCACACATATGTTTGTTTTTCCTCTACTTTCACAGCACAATTATCAACACAGAAGATCAGCTTCTGACTTCTGGGACCAGATATGTGGGGGGTTTCTCCTCACTATTGGGTCTCATGGATACCCTAGCTTCAGCACAGCCATGTTGAGCAGCTTTCCAGCTTTCCTCCCCCTTTCACTTTCCTCTCTGGGAACTGAGATTCCTCTCCTGGGAAGGGGTAAACATTACTGTTATTATCAAAGGAATGTCTTGTGGGCTGCATTTAGCATGCTTCAGGCTGGAATGCTTTGTACTGAGATAGTAGCTAATCAAGAGCCTTATGCCTTAATTGACCAGATGTTATCGGACCACAAGGGCTGTGTCACCTTGCATTCCACTGATTTCGAAATTGTCCATTACTCTGTCAGAACCCTCCCTAAAAGTCTTATAAACCTCCTATTTTCCTTGTTTCAGAGGAACTGATCTGGTTCAGTCTCCCCTCTACATTAGTGGAATAAGCTCTTGGCTGAAATAGCACCTGACTCGCTGAACCTAACACTCACCAGCAAGCAACCAATTCCATAGTGGCCACCAGCTGGGTGTCCTCTAATTCAATTCTGACACTATCTACTGAAGATAGCATCAGATCCTACAGGTTGAGGGCTCAGTCTCTAAGACTGTCCCCCTTCCACTTCTGATACCAGTCGCAAGCTACAGGTTGTTTCCACCTGTGCTTCTGACCAACTGGCTATAAATTGAAGTTCCCACAGCGCACTCCTTAGGTTCGACTAATTTGCTGAGTGGCTCACAGAACACCGGGAAACACGTACTTACATTTACCCATTTATTATGAAGTATATCACAAAGGATACAGATGAAGAGATGCACAGGACAAAGTATGGGGGAAGAGATGCAGAGCTTCCATGCCCTCCCTGGGAGCACCACCCTCAGAAACCTCCATGTGCTTGGCTATCCAGAAGCTCTCTGAACCCAGGCCTCTTGGGTTTTTATGGAGGTTTCATTACATAGGCATGTTTGATTAAATCATTGGCCGTTGGTGATCAGCTTAACCAGCCCCTCTCCCCTCCACAGAGGTTGTTGGTAGAGCCCAGTGTTATAACACCAAGGTGAAGGGTATGAATCCTCTTTCCTTCCAGCCACCAAAAAATAAAAATAAAGTCCCACCTTGTTCTTTCCTGTGACCACCCCTCATCCTGAAGCTACCTAGGGGCTGCCAACCATCAGTCAATCATTAGCATACAAAAAGACAGCATTTTGGAGATTCTAAGGATTTTAGGAGTTGTATGTCAGGAGACTGGGATGAAGACCAAACATATAATTTCACAATATCACAGCTTCCCATTGCAATAAAAATAAATCCTTTTAAGGCCCTGTGTGGTCACTGGCTGCCCCACTCCCTTCACTCCAGGGACATTGACCTTCTGTGGTTGCTTGAACTCTTCAAATTCATTCTCATCTCAAGGGCTGCCTTTTTCATTTTGCTTAAGGTGCTCTTCCTAGATGCATGCATGGCTGTCCTCCCCCCTCTCACCACTCATGTTTCTGCTTAACTGTTACCTGCCCACCGAGGCCTTCCCTGACTACTCTGTCTAAGTACTCTTGATTCCACTACCCACAGAACAGGGTTTTAGTTTGTCTTTGTCACCACTGTACCTGGAGTAATCTGAGACACACAAGTGCTTGCCTGACTTACATTATCAAATTGTCCCTGACCTAGGGGATGTTGTGATAAAATTAGTGACAACGTATTTTGAAATGTTCTTGCACATACAGGCTAATTTATTACATCAAGATCTGTTCTCTGAATAACCCCATTAAGCTCTGTTTCTTAATAGTATGACTATTTCATGACCAGATATTTGTTGGATGCCTGCTAGGTGTTGACCCTGTGCTGGGTTTTGGTGTACAGCTATGAACAAGAAAGACTATTTCTGCATTTGTGGAGCTCACATATTAATGCAGTGAATTAATGAACAAACAAATCACCTCTGACTGAATACATCTAATGTAAGAAAATGCATTTCAGAATATTGGGAGGGGCTGGTTGATTAGCTCAGTTGGTCAGAGCTCAGCCTTTTAACACCAAGGTCAAGGGTTTGGATCCCCTTACTGGCCAACAACCAAAAAAAAAAAAAAAAAAAAATTGGGAAGGAGGAAGCAAGGAGTCCTATTTTTTTCTCTTTTCAAAATGTTTAAATCAAAAGGACATACCAGACAGCTGTGTCCCTGTGACTCCGATCGTTATATATTGCAGTTGGTCCCAATAATTACAACCTGAATTGTCCCTTTTTTGACATTACTGAGAGGCAATTATTTACTTTGCCTACTGAGAGTGAAGGCATTAAAATCCAATCAAAATAGTTTGCAGATGTGACTTTAAAGCCTCACAGCTTTTCAGCTGCTCCTACATGAAGCAAGAGTCCAGGAATAGCAGCCTTCTTGCATCCAGAAAACTAGATGTCAGGCTTAAAACTTAAGGATTAAATCCCACTTTTAGCCTTCACCGGCTTAATGGTCTTGCTCACCTAGTTTTGATACTGTACAATTATAGTTGCCTACCCTATTTTAAAAGGTTATAGAAAGAATTGAATTAGAAAATGAATGTGTGTTCTTTGTACGCTATATAATAGCTATAGAAATGTAAGGTGATACTGTAGGTTTACCTTCGTTTTTTGTTGGATACACAATGGTGACTGACAAGTATTTGAATACTGAATCCTATTAACTGAGGAGAAGTTAAATAAATTATGGCACAATCGCACACAGTGGATGTAGCATTCTTGATCCTGTTCACGATGCCAATTGTAAAGGTACTCGACCACGACTATGCCAGTTGTGGTGTTCTTTTACCTGCTGGTAATCCTGAACCGACTGGGCTGATTGTTGAGCTAAGGCTGGGTCTGGAGCCCCCAGACACCTCAAGCCCATTCACAGACTGGGTCACAAACCCTTCATACGCCAGGCTGTGCCACCAGATCCCACACATGCCAGGCTGGGTCACCAGACACCTTCACGCAGGTCTATGAGCTAGGTAACCGACCAAAAGGTCCTTGGAAGCCACAGCTTGCAAAGCATGGCTGTGCCAGGTGGATGCCCAAGGCCGATGCATGCCCACCTGCCTCACCAAACTAACTCTCTCTCTCTCTCTCTCTCACAAGAATGGCAACAAAACTAAAAAGATACATTGGCATGCATGCACACTAATACACACACACACACACACACACACACACACACACACACACAATTTGCTTACAATGGATGTGCTGAACCACACCCAATTGGACTCAAGGCGAGGGCCCTGACCAAACTATTCTATTTTCCCAACAGTGGAACACCACACGACCATCAAAAAGAACAGAGTAGCTCTGTATATACTGACACCGAAAGATGTCCATGATGTACTAAAAAAAAAAAAACAACAAAAAAAACTAAAAATATCTACAATTCTATCTGTGTGTGCACAGACATAAAGAGATCACTTGGAGGACAATGCACTAAAAAGTTAGCAGTGGTTTTTCTGGGGTGTGGAATTTGAGATACTTTCCCTTTATTAGTTATATGCAGATTCCTTTTTCATTCTTCAGATTTGTACAATTGAAGCAATTAAAGAGATTTTATATTCATAACTGGCAAAGGACACACATCACTCATTACCTAGCTTCCTTCTAGATATTTCCCAGACCTCAAGTCTGATTTCAGTTAATATTGCTTTGGAGAGTGAACTTAGCTAAATTGGGAGCTTGGAGAGTCACACTGAATAATAAATAAGCTCCTCAGAACAGCCTTATGTGCAACATTTGCAAAATAGAAAGCAAACTTGTCATGAGACCTGCAATCTACTTGCAACTGTGACTCTGATGCAAGAAGGAAGGTCAAAACAATGCTGTTTGGTGATTTTAAGATTCTGAATCCAAGCTGGATGGTTAGCTCAGTTGGACAGAGAGAGTTTGGTGTTAGAACATCGAGGTCAAGGGTTGGGATCCCGAACAAAAAAAAAACAAACACAATAAGAACTTGTTTCCTAAAAACCCAGATGCAAATTTCTTAGAAATCACCATAGTAATGTATTTAAGCATAGTTGGGAGAAGAGAAAAAATCTAAGACCTCTTCAATCTCCCACTTCTGCTTTTCACACAATGAAAATTACCATCCATTACCATCCAAAAGTAGATGACTGTCAAATTCAGAAAGTCTTGTCTTGGCCTTCCTAATGTTTATCAGAGCAACTTTGATGATTCAAAAGCCAAAGTTTGGAAAAAATGCGACAGTGTAAATATTGGGATATAGCTTGGATTTGTTAAACTGGCTCTTTATCCCTGAAGTGGTAATATCATCTTAAAAATTCATAATGGAATAGCCGACCACATCTCTCAGGATAATTGCCTTGCTTTCAGATGACTTTTTCAGACTCCTAGCATATTCACCTGCTATACAGTCAAATGCACTGGCTATGAAGTCAAGCACAACTAGATTAGACACTCACCTTGCTAGAACTTATTTTCTCACTAGAAATAGATGGCTACCATTTTTAGCAGTTTTTAAGAGAATAACCGTCTTTTATGGTTGTAATAAAATATATGCTCATTGAAGACAAATTTGGAAAATATGGAAAAGCTGGAACAAGGACCTACAAACAAAATCCTCCCCCTCCCTGACCCCCTCCTCCACCTTCCCCCTTAAAGGCAACCATTGCTATTTGGTCATCCTCAATTGCATTTTCTTCCCTCCATATATTTTTTCTCCATTCTATGTTACATACAGAGAGCCTAGTTTTTACTTAACATTATATTCTTAGTATTTTCCTATGTAACTTCTTCAAAAACAATTTTTAAGAATTTTTTTTCTAAAACCAAGCATTTTCTCTGTAAAAAATATTTGAAATTACTGAAAAGCAAAAGGAAAACGAAGTCCCCCATAATCCCATCACCTAGAGATAAACACCAGTAACCTTTAGGAACATATCCTTCCAATATTCTTTTTGTTTTTTTAATCATATATGCATTTTCCTTAAAAAAAAAAAAATTGGATTCAAAGCACATAAGCTTTCCCCCCACACTATATCATAAACACTTTCCACGATTAAATAGTATGCCTCTCTAATTGTCCATGACATATGGATTATCATTTACTTAACCACTGTGATGTTGGACATTTAGGTTATTTCTGATTTTTCTATTATATATAAGGCTGTGATATGCATCTTTGCTTTATAATCTTTCCTTAGATTTCTAAAGCCAAATTAACTGATCAAATCCTATGGATACTTTTGAAGCTTTTCACATTGCCAAAGCACTTTCCAGAAATGTAGAAATTTATTCCCATCAGTGAGTGGCAGGCCCAAATTCTCATTAGCATTATTTTTTAAAGCTTTTATGAATTTGATAGGTTAAAAATTGTTTTTATTTCTCTTGATTACTAGCGGGGGTGAACTTCACAGTATTATTCACTTGCATTTTCTTTTATGAGCTCTTATTCAAAAGCTTGTTAGCTATTATCCATTAGGATTTATTACCTATTACTTATCAGTCATCTTTTTCTTAAGATTTCATACATTGATGTCAGTTTTTAACTCTGTGCCACATTATTGTAAATTATTTTAGTGCATCATCTAATTTGATTTTGACTTATATTAGTAGGGAATTTAATATTGTCCTCCTTGGTTACTCTTGAGGCTTAAAAATGACTTTTAAAGCATCTAGAACTATATCTGGTACATACTACATGACTCAAAAATGAGTTGGATCCCTGTACCAGCGAACAGCCAAAAAAAAAAAAAAAAAAAAAATTGATATTGTTATTATAAACTATTGTTATATTCATAAAGTACAAGCACTTTTTGGTCTTCTCACAAAAAGCATAAATTAAATTTTCTAGACTAGGGCGAATATTTCTCATACTGTGGTGGAGAAATACAGTCTAAAGAGCAGCAGAGAGCATCACACCTGAGTTCCTTTCTTGGGTTTACCACTAACCAGCCATGATACTTTGGGCGTCACTGCACTCAAAGCTTCAGCTTCCTTTGATACTGAATGCGAGTTCTGGACTATATGCTCTCTGAGGTTTTCCTCCCTTCTGAATCTAGTTTTCTGAGAATGTAAGGACATCCCCAGGCCAGTCCACCCTAACAAAGCAGGGCTATCTAATGAGACCATGTGTTCTTTCAAGAGGTGAGAACAGGGCCGAGCCCGTGGCGCACTTGGGAGAGTGCGGTGCTAGGAGCTCAGCGACACTCCCGCCGCGGGGGTTCCGGATCCTCTATAGGAATGGCCAGTGCACTCACTGGCTGAGTGCCGGTCACGAAAAGGACAAAAAAAAAAAAAAAAAAAAAAGAGGTGAGAATAAATCTTTTACCAGAATATAACTTTACTCCCTCACAGCAATAATACCCTGTGTGAGTCCCCTACACCGTCACCCCAGGCAATATATTTAACCCCAATGAGCCTGTCCCCTCATCAGAAAAAAATAAGCTTTATGTAAGTAGGGGCCCAATAATGTCAAATTATCTCCCTTCCCGTTTATCATTTAAAACTTTTTTCTGCCTTCCTCTACTTGTTTACTGATTCTTTTATCTTGAACATATTCAAGTACAAAGGATACTCATGTCTAAAATAATTAAAATAAATTACTATAAAGAATGACCACGCTTTTTGCATCTCCTTTGAGGAGCTGAATTTTGAGATATAATATAGCCAGCGCCAAGGAAATACTAACCATACAGATAAATGTCAAACTGGGCTGGCTACATGAGTCTCTTAAAATTCAGGGGAAAGATTCACATATACCTATAGATGGGATGGAGAAGATGAACTACAGTGTATCTACTAAAATTTATAATTCTGTTTTGTAGTTAAGATGGGGAGGACTGAAAGCATCCTAGGTTTTTATTGCCTCTATTTTTTTTTTTTTTTGTCAGTTGACAGTAAAGGGATCCAAACCCATCCGATCTTGGTGTTACAAGGCTGTGCTCTTATCAACTGAGCTAACTGGCCAGCCCTCAATCCTAGGCTTTTAAAGAGAAAGGTACCATATAAAAATATTTATCTGTTTTCCTTACAGCAAAATAAAAAGGTAAAAGCATTAGGTAATAATTTCCTTACCAATCCCCAACATCAAGAAGTTTGCCAGTCTATCTAAATATGCTAGAAACACATTAAAAATAATGTTCAGAAGTAGGAAGTAGAAATGCAGACACACATTTTCTTCAAGTATACAATTTATTTTTATTTACAATACCCTATAAAAATGTAAATTTAGAAACTTTTATTTTCATTAATTAGAACCAAACAAAAAAGATAAAGCACAGTAAGGAAGAAATAATAACCAAGTATTCACTTGATCAGTTGTGAAGGGAAGGTAGGAAAGTGGAAATCGTCAGTAGATAATGGTAGAGGGAGCTAGGTAATGTCACTGGGGAAACAGCTGGTGGGACCTGGGGCTACAGAATGAGAAGAAATGGAGACGGAGAACAAGGACAGCCAGTTATAAGAGGATTTTACTGTTGTACAATACATGTATGTGCAAAATGTTTATCCTCTTTAAATATCATAACCTGTCTTCCCCCTCTCCACTACATTCGAAAAGGTGAGAACAGCAGAAAGTAGATCAAGATGGTCATGTAAAATTAATTCAGATTTAATTTTCTTCAGGGCTGTAATCAGTAGGGATCAAAACCCCTTATCCTGGATGACTGCTAAATGGGAGGGGGTAAGTAAAAAAGATCATGGCCAGCTGTCCCTGCTAGGATTCAAACCCAGGCCCTTGGCTGCCTAGGAATGGGACTTGGGTGAGATGGAGCAGCAAGGAAGAAGGTCTGCCCATTTTGTGAAGGAGGCTAAAGAGCAGAGCAGGCCAAACTTAGATTCCATGGTTGCACCTGGAGGTTTCTACCCATGTCACCAAATTAAAATGGGAAGAGAAAAGTAAAAGCACGGCTTACTGAAGTAGTCTCAGGAAGACAAGGGTGCTTGTGCAAAAAGCTACACTGTGGAAACAGGCTGCAAGTGAGGATCAGACTGGTTGATATTAAATGCACTTGAGCGGACAGGCTCAGGTACACTGTAATTGTAGCAGGAAAAAGGCTTAACCATGTGCTGTTTCCATGAAAGTGGACAGAAACAAAGGAAATACAGGTGGGGAGGAGAAAAATGACTTCTCGGCCTAGAGCTTGGTATTAGCCAATAAAGAGTTCTGATTTTATTAAACGTGCTACATACCCTGTATTTATATTAAAACAAGTAGAATCCACCAAATTAAATACAAGATAGAATAGAAACAGACTAAAAATAGATCAGCTGGTTTGTCTTTAGAGGTATGTGTCAACTAAATATTTTTCAATCTAAAACTCATTCTTTAAGAACACTCTGGAGATCACACAAAGATATGTATAGGGGTGTGTGTGTGTATCTGTCTGTGTCTTGATTTCTACTAATTGGCTCTCCTACAGTCATATTAATATGGGGCAATGAAAAAAAGACTTCAGTAGGATTAGGGAAGAAATCCTTTGGCAGGCTACTATCTACTCTGAACTGGAGTAGTGGTGGTGGGATAAAGGGAGAGGTTATATTTGTGACTCTAGGGCAAAAGAAAATGCAAAATTGAGAAGAATTGAGTAAAAGTAGGACATGCAGAATTGTAACACAGAAGGTAAAGAAGAAACCAGCAGAAGTATCACCCAGCCAAATTTCATAGAGCAGTGGGGAAATACCTGGCATTTAGAGATAACCCCTGTAAGTAGGAATTGATCCCACAAAACTTTGCTTTGGGGAATAAGCTACCTTCCCTCCCTCATTAAAAACACTCTATTGGTGACGGCAGCAGTGCAGGTGGCAGCCAAAAGGAGATACAGGACACACTTGGAGATCTTTTATCGTATCCCCTGAACTAGCCTAAGGGTATAAAGAAAGAGAAAGGAAACATTTGTATAAATGAATTAAAACAGAAGGCAATCTTTTGCATTAAAGTTACATCCTTATAAGAATTCTCATAACAAAACATCCACAGTATGTTTTCACTCTTAGCATTTAGTCAACTTCTAGGAGGGCACTGTTGCACCCAGTACAAGGTTCTGTACCTAGTAGATACATGAATCAACTAATAAAAGTCTTTAATCTCTTCCACCAAATTCAGCTGTATCCCTCCATGCACCCAATCATAACTTCTAAAGTACCAACTTTAGTGAAACATGAAGCCCTCCTTTTTCAAACTTACTGCAGTTTTGTCTCCAGCAAGTTCAGTTTCTGCCGGTCAACATAACGAGAAAAGAGGGACACTAGGTTTGTGGGTATAGAGATTGGCTTGGCCAGGGCAGCTTGGGGAATCCGGAGAAGTTCTCGGGTTGCCATAAACATCACCTCCATCCTGACAGGGAAAACCCGTAATAACAATATGAGAAAATAAAATAAAAAGGTTATCTAAAAGAACTTAAAATAAGAGAAGAAACACTGACCACTGGTTATTTTGCGTTGATTCTGTAGCAGGGTCTGAGCTCTGCAGGTCTTCCCCACGGCTCAGGAGGAGGAGGAGAAGGGACAAGCCGAACTACAAAGGAAGATAATAAAACTCAACACTGCAGCTAAATCTCCTCCTCCACCACTGTTAGGGAACTCTGGCATTAGATGAGGTACAGCACTAAATCAAAATGACATCACTGCTGTGTTCTGTGAAACCAGACACAGATAACACAAACATGAGCTGAGAAGCTGTGTCTTTCTCCAGCATGTACTCTGGCACAGCAATGACCAATACAGTCAATGGAAATGGAAAGTCATGGTGTCCCACAGTGCTCTTTGCTCCCCACCCTGAGGTGAAAAAGATGATTTTTCCCTTCTGTGGAAAATGTGGGATTTGGCTTTTCTCCTACTTACAAGAACTGAAATGGAAAATGAAATGAAATTGAAAACAAAAGTCAAATGAAGACAAACTTTGATACAGAAAATTAAAGTTCATGGAAAAAAGAAAAAACAGTAAATGGGGTAAAATATTTTGAATTCAGAAAAAAGAGGCGGCTGGCTGGTTGGCTCAGTTGGTTACAGCATGGTTTTATACACCAAGGTAAAAAGGGGTTCGGAGTCCTGTACTGGCCAGCCACCAAAAAAAAAAAAAAAAAAAAAAGAAAGAAAAGAAAAGAAGAAAAAAAAAAAGGTGTTAAGAACATCTACAAAAAAGGGTAACTGAAATAATCAGGGTATAAAGAGAAAATTTTCTTAAAAAAAAGGACACTCCTATCTGAAAATATAAAGACTTAGGGAGGATGTTAATAGGAGTCTAAAAAATAAAAAGAGAAAGGATAAACATATATTCAACCATATCTAGGATTATTAAAATTCAGCAACATGCTTTAGAGCCTAAGATACACAAAATTTTGTTCTATTCAGTGGGCACTAAAAGCAGGAAATATATAGTCTAAAGTGGCATAGGATGAAAACAGAAATAGGGACAAGAAGTACTAGGTTAAATGTAGGAAGCCACAATGAATCATAAAGGGAAGCTGACAATATTTTGGAATTCTATCCCACCTTTCTGAGTTCACCTCATAGAAGATAACCTTGTCTTTCTACAAAATTTCCCTTCATGTTACCATCAGAAAAAAAACACTGTGCTATATAATCTTGTCTTATCTCATGATTTTCTACTGCCTTCACCAAATAACAGGAGGCACATCACTGATTACTCCAGAACCCCATCTTATGTCCCCTGAGGCACTGTCACCTGTCTCTGATGTACTGCCCTTCAGAGTCATGTTTGGCAGGTTTTCAGGTGCAAGGGAGAAAGAGGCCTTGGGACTACTTTTTCATCTCTATGGTACAGAATAAACCTTAATGAGAACCTACTATATACCAGGCATTGTACTGACCTATTCACAGCTGTCATCTCATCTAAGTACAGGACAACACTGAAAGTCTACATCATCACCTCCACATTACAGATCAGGAAACTATGGCTCAGCAAAGTGAAATAATCTGTCCAGGTTCACAAAGCTAAAAGTGGCAGGCAAGGACTGAAACGTGGTCTAAAAACTCACATTCTTTCCCCCTTATTAAGCTTCTCCTAGGAATCTCTGGATCTTTAATCTGATGTAAATAAAATATGAAATGGGAGGTTCTACTCTTTATAGTCTTATGACAGAGAACACTAACTGCCTACCTAATATGCCTTCCTCCTCATTATTAGAACTCTGACTTTGTTGTGACAATGGTGTGAACTAAAAGATATTTTCCAGCCTCCCGTGCAGTTAGACGTGGCTATGTGACTAAGTCTTGGCAATTAATATTGAGAAGTTGTTGGTTAGAACTCCTGAAAAGGTCCCAGTAAGGAGGACAGACAGCTAATCCATACCTTTTTGCCCTCCACACTCATTCTTCTTCCCGATGTAAAACTGTGTCTTGAATCCCACAACCATCTTGGACCATAAGGGATCATGAACGTGAAAGCCACTGCTATGAATGGCAGCAAAGAAAAACGGAAGGAGCCTGGGTCCCTGATGCCACTGAGTGGATCTACTATATCAGATTTATTTCACATGAGATACATAAAATCCTATTTTGTTGGAACCACTGTTATTTCTAGCCTCTGTTACTAGGAGCTTAATGTAATCCCCGACTGAAAGAAGCCTTTTTTACAAGTAGCCACAGCCATAGCAGCCATTATTTTTATCCATAACTCAAATTTAGATGCCTCAGAAAGTTCAGGGATGTAAAAGGGCAAGACCACCTTGTTCTGGAGCACAGCAGTGAGGTGAGGATTGAAGGGTGCTGGTGCAGCTGCACTTTGAGGTAGGTTCATTAGCTGTTGCAGAAGGCTGGTGACAGTCACTGATGGAAGATGATAGAGGAGGAGAGAGAAGGGACTCAGTAAGCATGGCAGCACCTACAAAGAGTAAATAAAAGCATTACCTCCTGGCAGTTGTTACTTTAGTTACCCTCCATCAGTAGGCATGGATGGAAGGATGCTCACATGTATACTCAACCACTTAAGGCAAGATTTAAGAAAAAAGGGGTGATGGATTCTAAGGTACCTACTGAGAACTTTGTCATCTCAATTTGCATTGGAAACACCAATACTTGTGTGAACCAAGGGTGTAAAACCACCTCTCAAATACGAGGGTATTTCAAAAATTTCATGGAAAAGTGAAATGAAAGATAATATGAATTCTTCCACGAACTTTTTGAAGTACACTTGTACATACCAAGACTCATGCTAAAACATCAATATTTTAACTCATTCCACACATATTTAAATGTCTACGAAGTGTCAAGCACAGTGGGCTAAAAACAAAATGGTAAACAGGACATAGACCCTCAGGGATCTAAAGTATAGTGGCAAAGACGTGGTTAACTGGCAATTTCAATATATCATGAGAATATAGGTTAAGTTCAGAATTATACAGAACTACTGAGAAGTATTTTCAGACTTAATTACAACTTGTTTTAGCCTTATAAAAGCTCAGTGAGGAAATAAAGAAATGACTGACTGATTTTTGTAGATTATTAAAGAAGCTAAGTGATCAGAACCTCAACATTCAGTTACATGGCTAGTAGCTAGAACCAGACCCCAGCACTGTTGAATTCTAGCCTTCTAGTCATTCATTCCATTTTTGCCATGTGGCCCAAACTGGAAAGTTAAAAATACAGACTACTAATGTGACTAGATTATATATAACACATGCCCATGGTATAAAAAGTGACGGTTGGTTTTACTTTGAATGGCATCCAAGGATGGAAAGTAGACCACTTTTTGTGGTCAAGTACCCTAAACAAAGCTTTTATTATGGAGATTTAAAAGAACATACAAAAGTACAAAGACCAGTATAATGAAGTTCATATATCCACCACCCAATTTCAACAACAACCAAACTGCTAACATTTTGCCAATATCATTAAATCCATGTTCCTCCTATATCATATCATTTCATAGAAAAAAAATTCAGTTTTTATCTCTAACAAAGAAAGTCTCACAATATCACACCTAACAAAATTAACAATTTAAGATCATGTAACATCTACTCCAAATTCAAATTTCTCCAATTGTCTCAAAAATAACTTTTAGCAGCTTATTTGTTCTAATCATGATTCAAACAAGATCCATACATTGCATTTGTCTAAGGTTTTAAAAATCTGTCACAGGTCCTTTGCCACTGCCTACCTCCTTTTCTCACACCATTTATTTGTTGAAGAAACTGGGTTATTTGTCTCATAGTTTGTATCTGGCTAATGGCATCTCTGTGGTGTCACTTAGCAGGTTCTGCTATCCTCTGTTTTTTCCCTACAAACTGATAGTTAGAATTACAGGTTTGATTAGATCCAGGTTCAATGAGGAGGGTGGGGGGTGCAGGAGGGGCCTGCAAGGAAACTCTACGGATAGAGCTGTGTGCTTTCTATCGCATTACGTCAAGAAGCCCATAGTGTTCAGGTGTCCCACTCTTAATGGTGTTAACAGTGCATCAGTGGGTTCAGGCGCTGTCACCCTGTTCCAACCATTGTAAAGTTCCCTGTCCACTTTTCACCTAATGTTTTTAGCAGCCAGTAATGACTGCTGTCCAGATTAACCTGACTGACCGCTTCTCCATCAAGACTTGCAAAATAGTTATTTTCTAATTTTATCATTCCTTTTGCATTTATTGGCTAAAATTCTTCCTTAAAGAAGAACTTTGTGTTATCAACTTGCTGGTTACCATGACAATTAGTTGTTATGGAATGGCAGGACATATAAATGCTTGGTTCTTTTCTTTTATTTGCCAATTTTTAGAACAATGAGTTGATAGCCTAGTAATCTCCAAAGGTGAGCAATACTCATATATTTTTGGTATCATTATAAACTCATTAGATTAAATAGACTTGATAAATTCCAATCCACTGCTTTAATGTTTCTTTCTGATACAAATTATCCTACTTTTGGCCAACAGGAGCCCCTTCAAGTTGCTATCCCTTAAACAAGACCCTAGTGATCTGTTAGCTGCTTTGTTTTCTGGCACAAGGTATTCCA
Organism: Cynocephalus volans; assembly: GCF_027409185.1. Taxonomy (NCBI): domain Eukaryota; kingdom Metazoa; phylum Chordata; class Mammalia; order Dermoptera; family Cynocephalidae; genus Cynocephalus; species Cynocephalus volans. The sequence goes on from NC_084463.1 coordinate 155,134,879, forward strand.
GAATTATCTTGTATATTTTATACCTCAGACCTGAAACCAGCTATCACTTCAAGAAAACAGTATTTAGAGACATGGTCCATTACTCTTTAACATCCAGGTAAAAATTCAGCCTCACCAGTTTTCCTCATTAGGTAAGCTCCACAAAGGCAGGCATTTTTGTATTTGTAGCTCCTAGCACCTAGAACTAGGTGCTGTATTTCTAAGAAGGAATATAGTGCCTGATACATAGAAGTATTCAATAAATATTTGCTGAATGAAAAAAACTCTCCCAAACTTGTTTCCATTGATGTATTCCTGTGAGATTATCATGAATAACCAACTGCCTCATTGCCTACAATTTATAGGCTCAACGGTAGCTGTTACCTTCTAGTCTAGCCTTTTATTTTTTCCAGGATAAACCTCGAATCCTTAAACTTTCCTCCAAACCATTTTTTGTTTTTGGAATCTTTAAAAACTGTATTTGTCTCATCCCACTTCACTTTTTCCAATGACAAGACCTAAACTTCTCATTCATTTCTTTTGCAGATACTAAAGTTTCTAGGGTCTACAGAAGGAATAATTTCCAACTTTTTCATGGTATACCACTTAGGTATCCATGGCACTGTTTGTTTTCAGGGGACTGATTACCTGGATGGTTGTTGTTCAACTTGTAGTCTACTATAACAGGTTAACTCCCACACATTTTATTATTCTGAATCTCATACTTATTAATACTAGTCCTTTGTCCTAACCTTATCTATTTCTTGTTTTGAATTTCCTGAGATTGTTCTAAATTTTGCTAATTTTTCAAGTGCTATGACAGGGATAAGCAGAGAGAAACTCTAACTAAGGCTTAACTTGTAAACATGAAAACTGTGTTTCATTGATCCAGCCCAGTTTAGATCATGATAAAAATTATTCAAATCAGCACTGCTGATTCCTGTGGTACACCATTCAATTAAGTCTACACGCTAATGTTGTTACTGATAAGAGTCCAATGAGTGATATTTTATATCCAGCAAAGTTAGCAAGACCAGAAGTTTTCAAACTTCGGTGAGAGTCAGATTCAGCTGGGACCTTGTTAAAGAAACAGAAGCCCAGATCCTCCTGCAAATTCTGATCCAACAGTTTGTGGTAGGGTTGAATTATCTGCTTCACAGGTGATTCTGATCCAGACCACATATTCACAATGTTAAGTAAGATAGAACTGCTGCTTTCCTTACATTTAGAAACATGGTCTGTTCAACCAAATATGGGATTAAAAATATAGGCCTGGAGTACTTAACATTTTGCTTTAAATAATCAAATCATAGTAGCAGAGGTTAGACAAAACGACACAAAAGGGAGAAGAGGAAGAAAGTAAGTTTGGATTCTAGAAATCTTAACTACAAAGACTCAAAGGAATGATGCCCCACATGGTGAATCACCTCATCTTGTGCATCCTTCTTGATAAGGAAAGGGAGGTTCCTGGCTGTTGTCATGAGAATGTCAGCTGCTTGCTCTGTGGAGAGGAAAGGAAGAATACGGGCAACCAATCTCTTCCCTTTTCGGATACACATGATCTGTACAAAGTGGTCATCACTTGGCCTGCAAGGGAAAAAAATCCCAACTTAAGTCACCCAGAGCAACATATGAAATCCTCATTTTTTTTCTTAGATGTTACCAGATGAATACACTGTATTTATTTTCACTTTACAAACATCTGTGCTATAAAATAGTGAGAATTAATTCTTTAACTCACAACGAAATAATAGAAAGTAAATATTCAGGCTTCATGAATATAGAAAATTATCATTTCACAAATTATGTGTTAAAAAATACTTGGTCCAACTATATGCATTAATTTCCTTTATTAACTTGACTACACAAATATCACATGGTTTACAGAGTAATACCTGAAGACTGTAAGGAATAAATTTCATTTCTTTATAAATCACCCAGTTTCAGGTATTCTAAGTGACAGAAAACAGACTAATACAAATGAGCAAAGGAAAAGGGAGTTTATTAGGAAACATAGTTTTCTTGCATTCATCAAATAAATATTTGGGATTTATAGAACATTTACCATTAGCATGATTCTGTTCCAGATAATGGATAGAAGAGAGATGATGAGAGAAACAGACTTGTTAAAGAGCTTAGTCTCTCTTGGAAGACTAACTGGTTTCCACAGCATACACATATTCTATGAAAATCCCAAAGAAGCATAAATGTTTATACTTCCCACTTTACTAGGAAAGCAAATGTAGAAAGATTACAAGGCTGAACATGCTAATAATCATAAACCAGGTACAATCTTAAGTTCAAAACCAAAAATCCAATAATGTTTCCCACTAAGTCTCCAGAACCTAGCACAGTCCCTAGTAGATACTGAGTACGTATTTGGCAAATAAATGAATTCAGGATAAAGAGATTCTCCTTCCTGGCTGGGAAGGATTAGGAAATATTTTATATAGAGTGGCATTTGAATGAAGTTTTCAAAATGAGATTCTGAGCTTATAGAGATGGTAAGGGAAAGACACCCAAAAGTCAGAAATGTGTAAAGCTCTGTGTGTCAGAGGAAGGAGCCCAGCTAGTCTCATGTTTTCCTCAAAGTGCATAATGTTTACCTCTCTTGTCCAGGCAATTTCCCCCTTAAGTTGTCATACATGCTACAAATTTTGTGCTTTCTTTCATCCATCAGGGCAGGTCGCTCTTCTTCTAGACTTAGGAGATAACGCCTTTCATAATCCTCCACATCAAGAAGTAAACTATAGGTCTAAGGAAGACACAAAGCAGGCCACAGTATGCTATGTCAGTATCACAGAATATTAGATAAACAAGTTCATACTTTAGCACTACCAGATAAAAACAAAAGAGTGAAAACTCATTATAGTCATGTGTTGCTTCATGATGGGGACATGTTCTGAGAAATACATCATTAGGCAGTTTCACTATTGTGTGAATATTATAGAGTGTACTTACACAAACCATGATGGTACAGCCTAGGCTATATTGCATAGCTACTATAATCTTGTGGGACCACTGTTGTTTATGTGGTCTGTTATTGACTGAAATGTTATTGTGCGGGGTGCATGACTATATACTAGGATTGAGACTAAAAAAAAAAAAGGTGTTCTTTTAAATACAAAAAACATAGTGAAATAATTTAAAAAGCTATTCAAACATCATTCTTTATTCCTCCCTGACTTCTAATCTAGCAGGTAAAGATAGTAAAATAATTACACTTTCCAAGTTTTCCAGCAGCAATAGCACTGTATTATAAAGCAATCTGTATTACTGCCACAGTACTACCTTATATTTACAAAAATACACATACATTATACATACATAATAGTTGAACATCCCTACTCCAAAAATCTGAAATATGAAATGCTCCAAAATCCAAAACTTTTGTATCGCTGACAGATGCCACTCAAAGGAAATGCTCACTGGACCATTTTGAATTTTAGGATTAGAGATGCTCACCCAGTTATGTATATGCAAATATTCCAATATCTGAAAAAAATCCAAAATCCGAAACACTTCTGGTCCCAGACATTTCAGATAAGAGACACTTGACCTGAACTATTACCATCTCCATTTTTACATCTCATTTTTGCAGATGAAGAAACAGGACAGCACAGAAAGGTTAAATAACTTGTCCGAAGTCAGACTAAGAAATGGAAAAGCATAATTTACAACCTGGTTCTAGAGTATGTGCTCTTAACCACTAAGTTCTATGGCCTTGCAATGTGGTATTTATGCTTTACAAACCAATTGTCTATATATTACCTCACTTTCCTCAGCACCTAGAATGGTGCCCAGCACCTAGGTAGTACCCAATAAATATCTATGAACTAACTTAATTGACTTAATTCATCCATAGGCAGAACAATGTAATTTTTATTCCCATTTTACCAGGCTTAGAAACATGACCTGCCCAAAGATACTCAACTGCTCACTGAACAAGCTTGGACAAAAACCCAGTACTTGTAACTTTAACTACAGTGTTCTCTCCATGACACCATAGGTGAGGTAAACCACACTGCTTCCTAGAGTGTTCAAGTACACAACAGGCACTTAACAAGAATATATTCATTAATCAAAACCAAAGAACACTGATTGATTGTTCATTCTTCCACTTTTTGTGTACACATACATTTGAGAGTTCCTTATTTGAAACTAACTCTAGTAACAAATTCTAAAACTTACTTTCTCAATTATGACAAGGGTTTTTCTTCTCTTGTCCCGAACCTGTTTTTCTTTTGTCTCCTAAAAAAGACAAGACTATTCAATGTGAACTCTTTTCTTCTGTTACAATTTACCAAGTGTGCACCTGTGAAATCTGTGAAAATACTCTGAAAAGAGAATCTTGACTCTCGGAAAGTTAATAATATAAAACGGACACTAGTGGGAACAAAGGTCATAGAGTTGATTGAATCAACCCACCACAACCTATTAAACTAAATTCATAGATAGGGAAAGGGTAATTATAGAACGTAGTAAAGGATGAAGACATCACTTAACCCTTGACTTGGTGTTGTCAGCACCACGCTCTCCCAAGTGAGTCATGGGCTGGCCCTAGAAAATGGTAAGTTTTTAAAACAGCAAACTGGAGTAAACAGATGCTGTTTGCAGCCAGAATTACTCAGTCCAAAGACTCATGCTTTCCTAGGCCCTCCCTGGCTGCCTTAGAAATGAAGGTGTTAATATTGTAACACATCTGTGGAAAACCAGAATGCCATGACAGGCCAGGTGGAAAACTCCAGGTTAGACTATACACAACTCCATCCTGCCTGACCTCATTCCAAAGTGGCCCCAAAAGAAGTGGTGACCACCCAGATGTTCTTAACACACAGTTCTGCTAATACTTACATCATCCTCACTCCGAGATGTCACAACAGCATCGATCATTTTTCGGGGATTATTCACACTAGAGACAGTAAGCTTTCCCAAAGAACCCTCAAACTGCACTGCAAGGACAAAAAATTTTCAACAAAATAAAAACTCAGCAATGCAGGCAGGCAGCATTCACAAATCTTTACTTTTCTCTGTTCTTTATTCATAGTCTAATAATTTGTTATAAAAACTATGTATAATTTTAAGCAATCCCTTATGAAAATATACCCTTTCTCCTTTTTTTTTTGTTGCAACAATTATCAAAATAAAAACCTTAAGTATTCCTCCTTAACTGTTTTAAGGGTACTAAAAATTATAATAGCTTTAAAAAAGTTATGGAATATCAAGTAGAAAAGGACCTAAAAAGTTACCTGTCAAACCGTTCCATGTTTGAATAAAGGTTGATCTTTGCATTTATTAAGGAAAATGGTAACTTTGTAAATTGTTTTCAAATATCTCTATCTTTCCATCCACATATACATGGATACTTCAAAAAGTTCATAGGAAGATTCATGTTATATTTTAATTCTATTTTTCCATGAACTTTTTGAAGTACCCTTGTATAGTTATCTATATTTTATCATATCGGCAGCATCTCAAATTTCTCTTATTATGCGGCTGGGGATAAGAACCTTACCTGGCTTATAGGTGTGCTCCAGTTTTGCCACCTGAGGGGTGATGAGCTTGGTGCGCTCCTTTTTAGGACCATCACCTTGCATTTCTTCAGCAGCTGACAATTTCTCCAGTTTTTCAAAGTAATTCTACCACATGAGAAGATGATTTCAGTTACAAAAAAGGGCACAGAATGCCTTTACCATTAAGTAAGTAATTTATACGAGTGGCAGTAACATAACTTGAACTCTAGAAATATACTGATCTCTAATTTTTGTTAGATTGCTATAAATTGACTTTATTAAAAACTCCCAGCCTTCAAAAAATTTAATCATTGGAGGAAACTAAGGAGAACACGAACTAAAGATGGAGTCACTGTTGTTATACAGGACTGAGATAATATGAAGAATGCAAAAGACCGTGTCAGTAAGAACTAGCAAGGATTTACTGCAAACCACAGCTAACATCCTTTGGGGTTGCCTAGGGGACAGGGAGGTATGGCAGGGGTTGAGAGCCTGCTAAAATATATATAAAGCCTGCTTGCAGAGAATAAAGTTGCTTAGTGCTTTGTGCTAAATCACAGAACTTTGGGTCTGGTTCCTTGATTGCCTACCTCCCCGGGCAACTGCTCCCTATCTCAGGTGCGTCCTGAGCAACTTGCCTTACTGTCAGCTCACCTATGTATTGCTGAGCGACCAAATCATCAATGGAAATGTCTTTAAAGTTAGACTGCCAATATTTTTAATTTAAAGAACCAGGTTATTGATGCCAAAAGGAATTGAAAACATTGGTCCAAGAGCCTCCACATGTAAGAACTAAAAGGCGTATAAGCAAACCTTTTAGTGAATTGCACGAGAGACTCTCAGCTTGAAAAGAGGATAGAATTTGCTTACTCAATTCTTATCTACTTGAAGACTACCTCAAAAGAAAATTCTACCAATATTTAATTCTACCAATATTTAAATGAATACCCTCACCAGTGTAAGGGGCCAAACTGTTATACTCAAAACTAGCAGAGTATTTACCTGGTAATAAAAATCATCCAGGTAGGGATCAGTGCTTTGAAGTTGCATCATCTGGATTTTAGAGACCCAATCCTTTTCCCGCTGCAACATGAGGTTGGCATATGGGTCCTTTCGAAGATGATCTTGATGACTGCTCCGGTGACTTCCTCTATCACCTGCACCATTGAGATTCCGATGCTGACTGAAAAACAAACACATGTCACATTCACTCCAAGTGGGCACATTATGCCTTTTAAACAATATAGGAATAAATCAGGCCAATTAAAAAAAAATCCCCTTTGCTTTTTTAAAAAGAGGAATGAAAAAGAATTGAGTCTCAATAGAATTTAAAAGTAAAGAGCTATATAATATATACTCAATGAAATAAAACTGCTAAGCACTTTCTAGCATGGACTTCTGTATAAGCCCTACAATAACCCTATAAGGTAGGTAGTTTTCCTTTTTTCCACTTAAGACAACAAACTGAGGCCGACAGAGATGAAATAACTTGTCCAAAGCTGTACATCTGGTGGCAAAGATATTTGGAAACATGATTTGACTCCAAAGTCTATATGATTTTCTCACTCATTGAAAATCATGAAATATTTCAAATGTAGAGACATGCCCAGCAAATAATATAACAAACATCCATTTACCCACCACCTAGACTTAGTAAAAAAAATTTATTTGGCTGAATTTGCTTCAGATTTGTAAAAAGTAATATCAAAGTAATATAGTGTTACATTTATAGTTCAAGGCCCTTTTGCACCCCTCTGGATCCCAGTTTCCAGCTTCCTTTCCTTCGTTGAGAAAGCCCTATTTGGCCCTTAGAATGTATCCTCCCTGAAATGTTTTTATACTTTTATTACTTACATGTCTGTCTTTAAATATTACACATTATTGTGTGTTTGTTTTACATAATAAGTACCGTACTTATAATTCTGCTTCTTTGCTTCTTTACTCAATATTATGCTTTTCATATTTATCCATTTTTGATAATATACCAAGGTATATACTGAAAAGTAGAACCGGTAGAATGTGGTATATCCACATCTTCAACCTTATCATCTACTGCCAAATTCTTTCTCAAGAAGCCCTATACTTCATCCTTGCCAACAATGACAGTACTGAGACACTTCAAGTTTTGCTTGTCTGATGATAATAAATGTTATCTAATTTTAATCTGCATTTTTCTGATACAAGTGAGCTTGAACATCTTTACTTTCTTATGAACTAACTTGGTTACCTCTACTAGAAATTGCATATTTGTGTATGATGTCTTTTGTTATATAGAAGTTTAGTATTTTAATGGAGTCAAATGTATTAATCTTTCCCTTTAGAGTGTACTTTTTATGTCCTGATAAGAGTTCTTATGGGTCTTTTCCCCCCGGCAAAAAATATTCTGGAATGTTTCTGAAAGTGAAGAGGAATCACACATACTCACAGAACAATAAATTGAAGGTTGAAGAAAACTGACAATTATGTTTAGTTTCCTTATTTTATATAGATGAATGATTATAGAATATCAGCTTCATGAAAACAAAGGCTTTACCTGTCTTATTCTTTTGAATGACTACTGGCTTCACATAAGGCCAAAATTCAAGGCTGGCCACTGTATTTTAAAATTACCTCTTTCTAAATTTCCTTCTGGGGCCGGCCCGTGGCTCACTCAGGAGAGTACGGTGCTGATAGCACCAAGGCCCCGGGTTCGGATCCCATATACGGATGGCCGGTTCGCTCATTGGCTGAGTGTGGTGCTGACACCAAGTCAAGGGTTAAGATCCCCTTACCGGTCATTTAAAAAAAATAAAAATAAAAAATAAAATAAAATAAAATAAATTTCCTTCTGTTATTATGGTCAGAGAACATATTTTATATGATCTTAGCCTTTTTAAACATTTTAAGTCTTATTTTGAGGCCAAAATAAATAAATAAATAAAATAAAATAAAATTACCTCTGAGATGGTTAAACAAAAGGTAGTTTAAGGGTATGATAAGAATCCCATAAGGAGTGAGTATAAAATTCTGGCTTAAAAAAAAACCAGATCTAAAGTTTAATTTTGATTTATGATCAACAGAATTATAATCGTTTGGAAGTTGGTTGATAAAATCTCATCCTTTAAAGCTAGTGCAACAAAAACATAAAATACAGCATTTATGGTCTGACTTTACCAGCAAAATAAGCTCAATACTAAGTAAGCCTATTAAAACCTAAACTAAATTAATTAGCATCTGGTTAGTTACACTGTCAAAATTAAAAGCTGAATTAAGAAGCCACAAAATAAGAGGAAGAGCACTTACTTTCTATTCTGTTGCTGTCTCTGATGCAAGAGTCGGCGGTGCTGTGGATGAAGGTGAGTTGTGTCTGGTCTAAACATTGGGGCCTGAGATCTAAGAAAAAAGGAAAAGAAGTTCTCAATTCTGTCATCCTGATGATTTGAAGTTTTAAAGAATGTTATTGGTATAGGATACTTTCATACGGGTTCACTCAAGGGACTATTAACATTTATTCCTAGGAGAACTTCTAGAAGCAAAAGATAGCCACATTTTTACACTTCTTCCACAAAGACCAATTTTCAGTTCCTAAAAGGATGATAATGAAATCTGAGTGAATTAGCAGTAAAGCAGTATGACTCTTTTTGTGCTTAACTGTTTAACAGAAGTCTCTTAATAGATTTAATGTATTCAGCTTCAATTATGTATAAATGACATAGAAAATACATACATGATGGTTAGTTTTGTACGTCAACTTGGCTAGGCTATGGTACCCCCTCTTACTTAGTCAAACACTGGTCTAGATGTTGACGTGAAGTTATTTTGTAGAGGTGCTTAACACTTACAATTAGTTGACTTTAAGAAAAAGAGATTACCCTGGATAACGTGGGTGGGCGTCACCAAATCAACTGAAAGACTTAAGAGCAAAAACAAGTTTCCAGCAGAAGGAATTTTGCCACAAGACTAGGACATAGAAGTCCTTTCTGGGTCTGCAGCCTACAGGCCTACCCTATATATTTCAAACTCAAGACTGCAACTTCAACACTTACCTGAGTTTCTGGCCTGCTGGCCTGCCCTATGGATTTCAGACCTGCCAGCCTCCACAACCACATCAGCCAATTCCTTAAAATAATACCCCCCCCAACATACATATATCCTATTGGTTCTATTTCTCTTCAGAACCCTGATTGATATAATGATATGTAAAAAAACACAATATCACTTAAGCAGAAACTTAACTCCTTTTGTTATAAAACTGGAAGGTAGAAGCAAGCAACTTAGCTAGTATTGATATTAGTTGACTTCACAGCATTTATATTTCTATTCCTTAGCACCAACATGACAAGTTTTGTTAAATGATAAGCACCATGTGTACTTGTTAGTATGTGTGTGTGTATTTGTAAAATGAATATGAGGTGAGACCTAAGAAACTTTAGAAGAAATAAAAGAGGTTATTAACTTGTAATGTGCAAATGTACACAGGAAGCATGTGACTCTTGGGGGAAATATTCATAAGAAACCCTGGAGAGTGTCAAACATTTCCATATTTTTCAACCTGAGGATCCAATAACATCTCAAAATATAACACTTAGCAAATAAATACCAAGAGACTTCTATATTATACAACTAAACATCAACGATCAAGGGACTTGGCTGACAATGGATGAACAGTGGTAATTGTTTTGTATACCTTAGGTTTTGCAGATGGGGTCCTGGGCCGGGAGGGTGCTGCTGGGGAGGTGGTGTAGCCGGGGGTGGAGCACTAAAGAAGGCACGAAAGCCTGGTGCTGGGGGAAGCATCTGCCCAACTCTCCCTTGCAGCAACTTGGGATTCATGGCAGCAAGAGGACTACCAACAAATCCAGGGACCCGTGCAAACTGGCTGGGAGACATCCGTCCAGGCTGCAGCTACAAAGTAGGACAAAATCTTAGATTTAGTTAATTGGCAAGCCTCCTTGCTTTCATCCACAGAAAAGTGAATGCTGTTTCCATCAATAACTTTGAAAAAGTAAAGAAAAAAACAGGAAGTAGTAGTGATTTAAAAAAAGGGGGGGTATCATCTAATGAACCTTAGGAAAGTAGAATTCTTTATGGGTAGGACTAATCACAGGCTCACCTGTGCTCCTCCAAGAAGCTGTGCTCTTTGGAGGGGACTCAGAACAGGAGGAACACTAGGAGGGAAAGGGTGACCCAGGAGGGAAGAGTTCTAAAAAAAAAAAAAAAAAAAATCATACTCATATTATAAAACAGATAAATCAATATAATAAGGTAACTCAGTAGAAATGCAGTATAAACTTGGATATAAAAACTCTCAAATTATAGAGTCAAGCTTTCCATGGAGGAAATATACAAAAGAGTAATGCTAGAAATTATGAAACCTAATGACCATAAAACATGAAAAAGAAAGCAGTAGAATGAGGGACTGAAATAGCAGGAAACCAGACATTTACAATGAGCTTAGATATTTAAAAATAAATGAGTAAGAAACAAGTGAATATGATGAGCCATATCCTCTGACCTGGAGACAATAAGATCCAGAAGTTCCAGTATGGAAATTATAAAAAATCTGTATAATTGAGGAGATGTCAGCAATTCTATACATTGGTAGTGATCTCCTACAGGTAGTGATCAAAAAAAAAAAAAAAATACTGTACATTCCTGTTAAGTTGTAAAGTGACATACCGGGACGCTGCAGAGCTGGTTTGGAGACATCCTCTCACCATAGGCAGCAGGATAACGTGGTGGCATTGGGGGCCGAACATGGACAGGCTTCGGACACAGAATCTATCAGGACAAACATATATACAACTACACTCAATGAAATCAGTTTTTCTTTCACCTACACTCCCTCCCCTCAAGTACTGGTAGAGACACAGAACTCAATGCAAAGCCCTACTTCTAAGCAAATTTCTATGGCTATGGGTACAAATATAAAACCTATGGTCACTTCCTCTCACAAATCAAGAAAAGTGTCAGTTTTAACTGAGGAAGATTTAGCTAATTCTCCAGTTATCCCCACCCTTCCATGCTATCTGAGGGAGGTACCAGCAGATATTCTGACTTGCAAATTCTCTCCAAGAGGATATATTTTGGTAGCAGTGAGGGAGAAGGCATGATAAGAAAGCTGGAGGATTAACTAAGTCCTATTCTGAAGCCCCTGTGATATGGCCGCCATGCTCAGCACTTTTGTGATACATTGTGACTCCACCATTTCATAGGATACTGAGCCTAACTAGGCCATACCAACACCACCCTCCCCCCATACCTTCCAAATTGGCCTTCCTTTTCAGCTGCTGGTTTCAGGTGGAGGAAAGTCTATGGAACAGGACTGCACAGGCTCTAGGGAAAGCAGGGATATCTTAAAGGTAAAAAGGGATGTGGACAGCGCTGTGTGTTCCCACTCCCCCCAGCTTTCAGTTATCTCTCTGCCAATGTTTTGGGCAGCCAGCAAAACACTTTAAAAAGGATATATGCACTAAATGTGGTCAACTACCCTTTTTCTCCCGGAATTAAAAGGCAGCAGCAACAGCAGCAGCAAAGGGTATTAGGGAATGTGTCTCCTGTTGTACTAACTTCTCCTCTAATTGGCTATTTTTCTTTCTAATCTAACGCCTACCCAAAACTTCCACCCTCCTCCCAGCATCACCAATTTCCCAAATAATTTTGCCCAGATTCCCAATATCCTGGGCTGAGTGCCAGTTAATGAGAGGTACCTGTTGGTTGAAGCTGGGTACAGCCACCTGCTTAGGTGGGGTGCCTATGGGAACAGCTCTAACAGGAGGACTCCCAATGATAGGTGAAGTTGACCGCCTTGGTAATGCACGCTCAGAAAGGTCTCGATCGTCTTCTGGTCCCTGTGGGGGCCTCTGAGGCAAGGCATATTCTAATACAGACACAGCAGGCATTTCCTAATTGAGGAAGTGGTAAAAAAAAAGAAAAAGAAAAATTGGCTAACTTGAAATGTTTTAATAACCTCTACAGATGCCAAAAATATCTTGTGAAATTATATTTTAAATTTTTATTTATTTTTAATTCACACATAGTAAAATTCACTCTTTGGTACATAGTTCTCTGAGTTTTGATAAATACACAGAGGAGTGAATCTGTCATCACAACCAAGATATGGAACAGTTACACCACTCCCCCAAATTCCTTTGTATCCTTTTGTATCCTACAAAAACATTTAGTTTGTAGTCAACCACTCCCAACCATTGGTAAATACTGATCTGTCTCTGTCTCTACAGTTTTGCCTAGAAATGACTTCTTAAGTAATTCATTAGCAAGAAATTGGTAAAGGGCCACAAAAAATGATTACACTGTGTAATGATGAATATACTAATTGTCCCGATTTGATCACCACATATTGTACACAGGTACTGATATTCAACTCTGTATTCCACAAATATGAATAAACCAATTACATTTCAATTAAAAAAAAAGGAATTCAAATCATACACTGACAAATTTGAGTCCTAAGGCTCCCTTTCAACCTTTACCCTCAAGGCTGAGGAAGGGCATGTACATCACCAGGCACAGCTGTCTAAGTGCTAGATGGAGTAGTTGACACAACACTGGAAAATGAGATATACCTACATATAACCATATATTCAGTGAGGAAAGAATGACAATAAAAGCCTACTTAAAATTTGTGGATTTTAGGAACTGTATATAAAAAGAAAGTATTTAATACCTGAGCAAGCAGTGGTCCTCGGATTCGCCTCAGAACTTCAGATCCATCCCAGATGCTGGAATTCAGGCTTCCAGGTTGGGGCTAACAAAAAAGGAAAACACACACACAAAGTCTGGAACAGCGTGGGCTCTCTGGGTGACTTATCTGCTATTGGGAAACATAGGTCCAAAGGAGCCTCAACTGCTTGAGAATAAGAAATATACTGTTCCAGAATATACATTACTCCCCAACTTCATCTCTAGAATTGCCATTATCAGGAACTGTATTATCAATTTTCTATGGCATATGTAATTCTCTCATTATGGTAGACGAAATAAAATGGCAAAGCTCAATATTTCACTTTAATTATTAGTCAGCTATAGTCTTCAAATCAGAGTAACTTACTCACTTGCAAAACTGGCCTGGTCTGCACTGCCCTCATGATAGCTGGATCTTCTAGTTCATTTTCAATCACCATCTTACTGAGCCTTTCTGCCAGATTCTCCTCATGGTCACCCAACAAGTCCATCTCATCCCTCTCTCCATTGCCTGTCTGTTCGTTAACTGCCACTGGCAGCTTCTCTTCCAATTCTGCCAGGCGCTCATGTGCTTCCTGCCAGTCATCATCTATAAGACAATACAGTTCATGTAAGAAATATAGTTCATACTGGAACAATATAAGTTTTTATGAAATTCTTCTGTTAACCAAATGAACAATTCCAACTCCAGTAGATAGGTGAAAAGTTAAGTTTTAACACAAAGTAAGATTTAAACCAAAGGACACATAAAGAGGGCTTTTCACTACTGAGAACAAATAACATCATACCAGGAATAAAATCCAAACACTTGGAATAACAACTTAAAACACGAAACTGATTTTTAAACTTGTGATAGATATGTATACTATCACCTGCTGATTTTGAGATTCTATGACATTTCAGACAAAAACATTAAAGGAAGTTTTTTTTAAAACCTACAGTGCTAGCATGCAACTTTCTCTCAAATTATAATTGCTTTCTTCTTTACAAGCTTTTCAATCATTCGTTTCATTCAATTAATATTTGGTAAGCATCTATTATGTGACAAGCACAGTTCTGAGCACATGGGATTCAACAGCATACGAAACAGACAAGGATCCCACCCTTACAAAGCTTTCATTCAAGCAGGGGAGAGACAGATAATAGATAATAAATATAATGAAAAGTGAATTAGAAACTATATTAAGAAATAAAAATGATACAGGATATGGAAAAAGAAAGGCAGATTAAGTGAGAAATTGACAGTTTTGAGAAACAGCAAGGAGGACTGTGCTTGGAATGGAATAAGCAAGGAAGGGAGAGTAGGAAAACAATGAGGTCAGAGTCAGTTGGAGGAAGCTCATTCAGGGTCTTCTGGGCCACTCTGACTGAAATGGGGAGGCTAATGGAAGTTTTGACATGGCTTAACTTTTTGAAAGAATCACTTTGGCTGCTGTGCTGAAAACAGGTTGGGAGCGGGAGGACACAATACTGGAAGTATGAAAGCCTGTCAGGTGGCTACCACAGTACGTCAAGAGACAGGTGATAGTGGTGTAATGGATCAGGGTAAATTCCTCTTCTATTTTAACTATGCCTTTGCTACTCCTGCACACTACTATGCAGTCTATAGCTCCGACACTAAGACTGGTTTCTCATTTATTATGCTGACATAGCATTATTTTTGAGTCCTCTTAGAGCATAGATTAAAATCTTCAGAACCCTTTATCAGTCTCCCTAGAACTAAACCTTACTTTCATCACATCTCTCATTCCAGTTCTCTTCAATCTAATCATTCCATTCTGCTTCCATCATTAAAACTCTACTCACAGTTCTGCTCTTTTTAGCATTCAAATGCAACAACCTCTCCCTCCTCACTAAAGCGTTCCCTAAATAATCCTCATTTTAATTCTACTTTTACCTCACCTAAACATGTACTACTTTCTAACCCCTCACACACAAAATGTATTCTTTTGTATGTTATGTATTTTACTCTTATTTTAATTATATGTTTTATATGTTCTATAAAATTTAACAGGTAAGGGTAACAGGTAATTGCCTTTATACCTAACCTAGAAACACAGACTTTCTTTCTTCTGCCTACACAGAAAACACGTTCGTTAAAAAAATTCAAACATCACAAAAATATATAACTTAGAAAGTGATAGCTCCCCATAATTTCACAGCTATGTTAAGTTTTTAAAAATGCAGACTATGAAGTTTAACTTGTTTCTTATTATTTAGGCAATATATCTTGGACTTTTCAGGTATGCATACACAGATATAATTACTGATAATATTTTCTCATTCTTTATAATACCTATGTAAGATTCTACTCTATTGGTAAACTGTAATTTAACTTATCTCCTACTGAAAAACATTTGGATTATTTGCAGTTTTTCAATATGACAATACTACAGTGAACATTATACATACCTTAACATCTTAAGTGAATATTTAGGTAGGCCAACTCCTTTTCAGCGTCAGACTATAGACATTTAACATTTGCTATTTTTATCATATAACAATGTATCACATAAGACTAGAGATCAAAAAAATGAGGGAAGTGGGACTTCTAAATTTATAATTTTGGTATCATAAGACCCATTGTCTAGTCTTTGGGCACTGTGGTAGATTTGAATGTATTAGTTGTGACAAAGGCATCCCTTAAATTGTGGATAACTTTGCCATCACTGGGATAAAGGTTTCAGACAAGAAATACAAAAATATCCCTAACTAAGCCTCTAGGACATGGCTCTTCTTTCTAATCATGAGGGATTTTCTTCCCGACCCAACAGCTTCCCTATACCCGAGTGCCCAATCAGGTGGCACTCTTCCTCTGAAATGTCATCTTACAGAAAAGAACTTAAGGTAGCCATTTAATTATGATGGTCTCTGATAGTACACCCTGATGTGCTCAAAAAGGGTAAAATCCACTTTTGATGAAAATTACAGTATTAATTTAAATGACCAGTCATCTGAAATAAATACTCTTAAAGAATACTGTAATTAAAAATCAACTGTGACATTAATATTTGTCATCCTTGATAAGGAAGAGTAAGCTGAGAAAGGATAAATTGGGGTTTTTTTTTGCAATTTTACTAAGTCAGCAATGCCAAGAGTGAGAGTCTATAATCCTGAATTCAGGGATTTTTTTAAACATTTATTTTCTAAATTTAAGAAGTTAATTTGTTAACAGATTGATTCTAATGTAACAGAGTTCTAATTTGCATTGTCTTCAGTCATCACTTCCTACATTCATGTGTGCTAACTTTACCAGATCCTACCAAATATAGATAATCTATCTGTCCTTAATAACATTTTAAAAACACTGGTTAAATAGCCATGTTCCATGAGAATGGATTTGTTGTGAGTTGACTGTTATGCTTTCAAACATGTAAGCAAAGGAATCTATGCCATGGAATATCATCATCATTTTAGATTTTTCTTCCTCTTGTGAAAAAAACATCTAAGGTGGTTTGTTGGAGATCTCATGTCCTTACTATAGAGAATTTAACTCTGTATCTTTTTTCCCCCCTGACTGTTACAGGGATCAAACCCTGGACGTTGGCATTATCAGAACCATGCTGTAACCAATTGAGCATCTTTTTCAAATGACCGAAAAATATAGTTACTTAGATATGCCAACACGACCTCAACTCATTACCAGTCAAAATGATAAAGAGGACAGAAATGAAGGGAAAGAAGTTATCTATTCCTTGAACTAATCTATACCCTAATGTGGGTTACTGAATTTCTGGCTATTTCTATAAACTTATACTTGTAAATAATGCCCTTAAGGCCCATCGTGGGAATATTTTTGATTAAAAACAAAACAAAAAGAAGTAGAGGTGATTTAATTTTAAGGCAATCTCAGTCCCTAAAGATTACAGCAACTATCAATAAAAGGGAGGTAGAAAGAATGCAGAGCCCTTCCAAGTAGAGGAAGGAGATTTCCAAAGATTCTCCAAAGGCTGTTTTAACATAACTCATAGTTTACACTAACTGTATTTATAGTTAACCTCTCTGTCACTGTTTCCTTTTTTCTTTTTGTTAAAATGAGGATAATAATAGTACCTACTTCACAAGGTTGCTGTGAGGATTAATAATATATGTAAAACACTTACAATGGTGCCTTGCACATAACAAGCACTATGTAAGTGTACTTTTATTTTTAGAGAATGAGGTGGATTACTGAGACACCATTTATTGCTCTAAGATCATGCAAACATTTTTTCATGCAGAAGACAGTGACTAGTTTCTTAGAGAAAGATGACATCAGAGCATATGTAGCCAGTGACCTAAAATATCCACTATACTAACAGGTATTATTCAAGTTGCCCAATTCATGAATTAAAAATCATCAAGTGAAAACATGTGTCAAAGGTCTGACATTTCACCCCCTGGTTTAAAGGCTCTACACCAGCTGTACGTCTACCTGGAGAGGGGTATCAAACAAGTCACATGGTGACTTAGAAAGCAATTACCTTTTTATAGTATTTATAACAAGGTGCTATGAGAAATTAAGAGTTTTACTTTAAATTTCAAGTAACCTACGCTCTCAATGGAAAGGGCTCAACTTTGGAAATCTTTTCTCCATTATAAACTGTTGACCAAGAAGTCCTTCTTAATCACTCTTTTGCCCTAGGGTACAAAGCTGGCTCACCACATGCTATCTCACTGCCTTTATTTTTTCCTATCCATTCATTTGCTGTGTACCCCTAAGCTCTTTGTCAACCTGTGCATACTTTTCTTCTTTCCCATCATATAAAATATGGTTCGGCACACTCTAACATCTTTCTAAGGCAATATTATTCCCATCTTCTGAAGAATCAACTCAGAAAAAAAAAAAAAAAAAAAAGACTATCCATAGCACTCTGGAAGTCAATGAGAAGGCGAGACTATTCCTCTTCTATCCAGGTTAAAAATGAGAACATATTACTATGCTGCCTCATCTTAATATAATATGTATTAATCAATTCTATCAACTTCATTTTAATACTGAGAAATTTATTGAAAAAGTTAACATTCAGTACAATATTATAATAGAAAAAGAGTTCTATAAACAAATACACAATATTTGTAGCTTCTATCATATTCTACAGGTTATTACTAAACTATCTTCCAAACAGAATTTGCAATTCAATTAGTTTCCTTCTTTTGTAATTCTACTCTATGTCCCTTCCCCAGTGATCTACATAGAGAAAGACGACAGCATCTTGAATCATGTCATCCTCCTGGACAATCTCCTCTTAAACCATGGCTATAATATAAAAGGTCTTTGATTCCCTTCCGTAATGAGTCTAGCTTCTACTTTCAACATTCTTCTTGCTGCTCCCAATCACAGCAAAGTTTTAGTTCTCTACTAAATTTTGTAAATGATTTTCAACAGTAAACTTTTTCATTTTTGCCAGTTCATTCACTCAATCTAAGCTTTAATAAGTTTAAGCTGTTTAGGTCACTGAAAAACCAGTACCCATTATAATACTTTTAAGACTTCTTACTTGTTTTTGATACTCAACATCTTGTTATTACCCACTACCACTAAATTTCCTTTTCTTTCTTATGTTTAACTGGGAATATTTGTTGCATAAACAGAAGTGCTGCAATTCCAACGAAATCATATATTTATGCATCCCAACATAAGCAGTTATTGCTGCTTTGTAACACCAATAGCCGAAGCAAACATATCTGGATTGACTCTTACCTATTCTTTTTTTTTTTTTAAAGTATACTTAAGTTTAAATTTTAACTTATGAGTCCACTTGCTCTAAACTTGTTCTAAATTAAGTTCATTGTCAAACTTTATCACACAGCTTGCTTCCTAAATTTTCCATCTCAGTATTTATAACCCTGTGGCCTATAAGTTTAATTTGGCTTTTTAACTTTTTAAACTTTTTCCAACTCCTAGAGTATTTATCTACATCCAAATATAAAAATATTTCATATGTGCACAACGCTTTTCTAACTTATGAAGACTTTCTATCACCAAAACTCTTGGTATAAAAAGCTTTTTATTTTATTGAAGATACTATAAGACAACAGCAGTTATGCAATATAATAGTGATAGACTGAATTTTTGAACACACAATCCCATATATTAATATCTGAATTGTCTACTAGTTCACTAGTTTTCCTTAGTGTCCATGTTTTAGAAATAAAAATTCCCCTCATCTAGAATTATTTTAAATTTCTTTTAAGTGTCTAACTCTTTAAACATTTAAATTCCTTAGTAGTGGCAACTTAGAGCCACAGATCACATAGATGGAAGGGACAAGGCTTAGACAATACCTGGTTTTATAGGTGAGGCAAAAAAAGGCCCAGAAGAGCAGGGAAGATACTTCCAGAGAAGGGTGAACTATTGTGACTGAGATCAAGAATAGAAGCCTATCTTGCCAAATTAAAGAATGAGGTTATTCCTAATAAGACAAAGCACTTATAAAAGAGAGCACTTGGAAAGGGCAAGAGGGCAAGTTGATATTATAAGAGGAAGATGTCACTTACCAACTGCACCTGACCCAAACGTATCATCATTGAATTGATCAATTTCTTCATCTTCCTCTCCCAGGCCCTGAAATGCATCTTCATCTTCATCTAGAGGACAATCCTCTAAAGACTAAAAAAAAAAAGAGAAGAAATGAGCTATTCATGAAATTCATATCCTCATTTTAAAAAGGTTCTAAAAATGCTCATCTTACATTCTCAAGGAACATAACAGCCTCCTTATGATTTTTTGTAAAGATGTCAGTTTCTTCTACTCCTCGATTTCCCTGACACTGGAAGATTTCAGTAACTTCTTTCTTTCAGTTTCTATTTCCTATTCCTTAGTTCACTTAACTTTTTTTTCCCCAAGCATTCCATTTCTCTATTTTATCAAACTAAAAATGAACACTTTATTATCTTCCTTGAGTTTTATGTATCTTTTCCAACAAAATTCTCACCTTACTCATTATATTCATGTCTTCTCAACTACTTTATTATTCCCTTCCCCTGTCTTCACTTTTCATTTTTCTCCCCTTCTGTTTCCTATGGGCCTAAACTATGGTGATAAAACAGAAAACTTAAGTTTTCAACCACAATTAAGTAAATTCTGGAAAAGCTGTGATACAGCAAGTTCAAGTTCTGGCTTCACTCTTACAAGTAGTGTGAACACGGGCAACTCACATTCTTTCTGATTAACCCATCAAATACCTTTTGAGAACCTATTGAGTCTCAGGCTCTGTGCTAGGCTCTAAGCCTCAGTCTCTTAGTTGTAATGCAGAGACAATACCAACTATCTCAGAGAGTTGTCATGAGGCTCAAACCAGGCAAAGATTCCCACCAAGATTGTAGATTGCTGAAAAAAAAAGCTAGATATCACCATAACATCTTAGGTGTGTTCCATTTTAAACATTTCTCCTCTCCACTTCAGTTTTATTCAATTGATTTATTCTCCAAGTTTTCTTTTCTTTCTGCAACTTCTGCCCACTGCATCTCATCATCTTTCTCCACATTTACATAGTCAGTTTGGTCTTTGATCACTCCTATCAAGTATATCTGTTCCCAATTTTCAAACATTCAGGATCAGAATTCTACACTTTATTCGTAAGTACATTTGTGATATACCTTGTCTGGTATATCACAAACGTACATATATATATATGGCTCACTCTTAGGATGTTCCCAAAGGAAAGGTTAGGCCAAAGGGCCATTCTACCCATCCTAGAGACCGCTCAAGTTTACACAAAGCATGCATGCAACTGTTTCCTCATCAGAGGCAACTTCCAGCAGTACTTCCTCCCAAATCACAAAGATCTACTTAACCAAATCACTGCTTCTCTAAACTGGAAAGATTCTTTGGGATCTACATCAGTTCTTTCATTTTAAAAATTCAGGAACCTCAGGTCCAAAGATTAGCAGTCGCTCAAGGTCATACAGTGAGTTGGTGACAGGGTCAGTACTTGACTATTGCTACATACCCGGGACTGTCACCAAACCCACATCTCTCCACTCGCCCAGAATGAACTTCTGCTGGACACGCCCCCCTCCTAACTCGGAGTCCTCTTCAGGAAACGGTTTAGGGCCCCAGTTAAAAGGCAAGTTCAAGCCCCCCTGACCTGACAGTTGCTTGTGTGGATCAGTGTCTGTAACTGGGGGTGGGATAGGGGTAGTTCCGGGTCCAGGGCGGTAAACTCGTCTCTGGGCATTCCCAGGTGACTCTTCCTCAAGTAGAGCCACCGGGTAGGTGCAGTCCTGTCCCCTCCACGGCTCCTACCAAGGTGGTGGTGGTGGGAGGGCTGAGTAGTCAGGTTACGGCATTTAGCGGGCCCTCCCCACCTCTAAACAGAGACCAATTCGCCCGAGCAGCCACCGATGGGACAGTCTCGCCCCCTGAAACCAGCTCCTAGCTCTCACATTAAACCCAAGACCCCAGGCCGGTGGCGGTCCGCTCTGTCCCGCGGCTCCCGCAGCCCGCCCCTTCCCCCCAAGAGCACGGGACAGGCGCGCGCGGGGGGTGAGAGAGGAAGAGGGGCGCGTGAGGGAGGGAGGGGTCACTTCCGGTCGCAACAGCTCACCTCGTAGCGGAACATTCTTGGGGAGGGGGGAGGGAGTGGGGAGGGGAGTGGGGGAGGGAGGGAAGAAGCGCTGACTCCCCCGGCTCCTCCGCGCGCGGATCCTCCACCGGCTCGCGACCCCTGGCCGCTGCCGTACGCCGGAGCGTGCGTGATAACGTGCGCAGGCGCGCCTCGGGCAGGGCGGTCGCCCAGCAGCGGCGGCTGCGCGGGGACAGATTTGGCGTCCCACTTCCTAGTCTCAGCGGCGGGAAGGAGGTCCCATGGCGAGAGATTGCGCACGCGCTCCCCGTCGGGGCTTCCGGGCGTTCCGGAGTTGCAGCTCCGCCCCCGTCTCTCCACACCCGCCTGGCGCTGAGCTCCGAGCCGGGAGGCCAGTCACGGGTTTTCCGTCACTGACGGGGCGGAGAAAACCCTTGTGATTGTCACAAGATATGGCTTTGAAGAGTCCCAGGCTTAACCTGGGCTGGGGGAAATGGAGATTCCTGGGGTATTTTTTCCAAAGTTCCACACGCTCCTCGGGCTGCTCCGGGGCCTTCACGTGAAGGTCTGCGCTTTGTGGAGGGAAAAAAAGGAGGAAAATTTGTGGTCCTCGAAAGGCAGAATTGGTCGCCACTTTCAGAGGCACGTTGCTTGCGGAATCAACAGCAAGCCAGAGCTGTGATTTATGTGGCTCAAAATGACGACGGCGCCCGTTTTTTAAAAAAACCAGCGCATGTTCCCGGAGATTTAACCAGGATGGTATTTTTAGGTCAGGCGCGTCAGGCATGGGGAGCTGGAGACCCGTAAAGGGCAGCTCCGCCGTGGGCTGCGTGGCCGATACACAGCAAGGTCATCGGGTCCGCCGCGTGACTCCACTTCCCTAGACGATCAAGCCCAAAAAGAATTTGTCCAGCTCATAAGCCTTGGCACCTGGTTCCAGAAGTCTGTTTGGTGGACTGTTACCTCCTCTAGCATCTCCCATGCCCTTTGATCCCGTTTGAGCTCACTGCACTCTTTTTCCCTTAAGGATCAAACTTACACCAGGAAGAACTAATTCTTGTGTGTTTCGCAACCCCTTTCTCTGGGTGTCTTAAAATGCAGCCTCGCCTAGGAACGGCCTACAGTAAATTCCTTACGTGTTAGTGTGACTGCAATAATCAGAGCTTGAGTACTGGAAACAGTGGATTTGGAAATAGAAGTTCTGGGTGAGAATCGGTGCTTTGTTGTTGGCTAAGAGACTTTGGGCAAGTTATCTAAACATCTCTGAGCTGTAGTTTCTTCGTAAAATAGATGTGATTATACCTTTCTTACAGAGTGGTGGTTCAATGACTGATGTTGCTAATACTACTACTGATAATGATTGAAAGCTGTCTGGCACTCTGCTAGGTCCTTTATATGGATTATCTCATTGCATCCTTCCTTATGTCTATCCCACGAGGTAGGTACTGTTATTTTCTCAAGTTCATAGATGAGGAACCTGTAATTTGCCTCAAAACACCCAATGACAAGAGGCAAAGCTGGCAGCTGAGGTCTATCCGATTCCAAAACCCTAGTCTCTTAATCACTATGTCAGAATAACAGAAGAAATGTTTACATGGTCTAGGCCTAAAACTTAAAGAAGTGGAGCAGGCCGTGGATAAAATAATTGGTGTTCAAGCATGCATGGAACATTATAAAACATGTACTACGTTAACAGCAAATCTTAATTCCAAAGAATTGGTGCCATATAGACTGAGGGTAGCCAAATATGACTAAATCTGGCCAGCTGCCTGTTTCTGTAAGTAAAGATTTATTGGAATACAGCCATCCTCATTTATCTACATATTGTCTTTGGTTGCTTTAGTATTAGAAGGGCAGAGTAGACTAGTTACAATGGAGACCATTGTAGCCTACAAAGTGTAAAACATTTACTGTCTGGCCCTTTATAGAAAGTTTGCTGTTCCTTCATGCTGCAGATCATGTTTTCTGATCATTATGTTAGAAATCAATAGTAAAAATAGGTGAGAAAAAATCATTTTCAGAAATTTTAAAAAACTTCTAATTCATGGACTAATTAAGAAAACATAATGGAAAATAGAAACTATTTACAACTGAATGATAAATGTATGAATGTATCAAAACTTTTAAGATACATCTAAAGCAGTTTATATTAGAAAATAGGAAAGCCTGAATATAAGTGAACTATAGAATAAACTCAAAGAAAGTACAAGACAAGGAATAATGCAGAGCAGAAATTAAACAGAAGACAAGGTGTCATAGACAAGATCAACAAAATTTTCCATTTTCTCTCATGCAACATCTGTCTGTGAGAGAAATTGAGAATGCCTTTAAGAGAGTAATGTACTTTTTGGGCTGTATAATAGGCCCATTATAAAGATGGAAAGGGTACAAATTCTTTTCGCAAGTGATTCTTAGGCGTAAGGTATGACACCTTTTGAACTCTCCCTTGAATGGGTGGAAGCGGTGTCTTTTCTGTGTGCCAAGTAGGTGGAAGAGGCTACTGACAACTGAAAAGGCACCTGTTAGGGAAAGCCACCGCACTGGCTTTCTTTGGTGTCCTCTGTGCTTTCCCCAGAAGCTGTAAATAATCTATTGTGGTATTTATAGACTCTGTGTGTTCTTTTTTTAAAAAAAATGTGGTAAAAAACACATACCATGAGGTTTACTTTCCTGTGAGACAAGTTTCAGATGATATTTTCATCAAGTAATGTTCATCCCTGACAGTGGTTTTCAAACTTTAGTATACATCAGAATCACCAGGAGGGCTTGTTGAAACTCAGACTACTGGGCCCCATCCCTGAGGTTTGTGATTCAGTTGGTAAACAGTCAGGCCTGAAAATCTGCATATATAACAAATTCTCATGTGAGGCTGATGCTTTTTGTTCTGAGATTACACTTTGAGACTGCACATTGTCCATGAGTGCTTAAGAAGTTATAGAAGAGAAGAGTAGTGGGCTGCACACAGGGTTATTTCTCATGTCAAGAAAGTTATGACACACCTCTCAGAAAGTGATGGGAACCCTTGGTGCAACAGATCTTAGGAAAAAAGAATTACCTATCAAATGAAAGTAAGTATTTACAAGGCAAAATTTGTGGTAGATTAAACAGGGCCACAGATTCTTTGTCAGTTCTCCCATCAAGAGGTGGGATTTATTTCCCCCTTTCCTTGAATTTGGACTGGCCTGTCACTGGTTTGACCAATGGAGTATGGGAGAGGAGATATTGTGCCATTTCTGGGTCTAGTCTTTACGAAGATTGACGATGAAAGTCCATGTAAAATAACATGCTACCTTGCTGAAGAGATCACATGGAAAGGCCCTGAGGCTACATGGAAATGGATCCACCTGTATTCAGCTTACATTCCAGTCAAGATACCAGGTATGTGAATGAAGCTGTCTGGGACTCTCCATACCAGCTCAGCTACCAACTGCATATTGAGTGACTCCATTCAGTGCCATGTGGAGCAGAAAAATCACTCAGTCAAGCCTTTCCCAAATTCCTGACCCATAAAATTGTGATATATAATAAAATGGTTGTAGTTTTCAGCCACAAAATTTTGGAGTAGTTTATTACTCACTTATAGATAACTGGAACAAGTCTGTTTTAGAATAATAAATAAAACATGGAAATATAGAAAAAGGAATATTGTCTGTCCTTTAAGTGTTATATTAAGAACATTATCTAACAAGCCTGCCTAAGGGGGCCTGCCCAAATGGAAGTTAACGTTGTTTGACTTACTATTTACTATTAATGAGGCCCAGACTCAGTAAAGTCAGATGTTAATTTAGAGAAGATTAATATGTTGCAAATTATTTTTGTCAGTGGAGATGATTTCATTTTGGTGGAAAAGATAATCTCAAAGAGGTCAGTTTTATTGCCCTGTAAAACATTAACCAACATTATACTGTATTTAACTTTTGAGTTTTATTCTAGCATTTTTTCCTCATTATATGCAGTTTATAATTTCTTATGTCCTCCTTTTAATCAGTTTCACCATCCTTCTGGTTCTTTCATTAATGACAAATTTTTGGCACATGCTCATAATACATTTGAAAAAGAATCCTGTTTTTAACTTTGTGAAAATTATATTTTGGCTAACTATTGCTTATATTTGAGTGAGTGGGAAAAAACACACTGTCTTTCCTCTGCTCTCACAGCACAGTTATCAACACTAAGACTGACTTCTGACTAATGTGACCAAATGTGTGGGGATTTGTCCCCACTATCAAGCAAGCAATACTCCAGCAGACACCAGCTGGGTGTCCTCTAATTCAATTCCATTCTGACACTACCCAGAGATAGTGTTAGATACCAAAGGTCGCAGTCTCAGTCTCCTGTCCCCCACTTCAAATGCCAGTCACAAGCCCAAGCCTCTGAAACTTATGAACAACCAGCTATAAATTGGGTTTACCATGACTCCCTCCTTGGGTTTGATTAACCTGACTTTCAGAACTCAGGGAAACACGTACTTATGTTTACTTGGTTATAAAGGATATTAAAATGGGTACAGATGAAGAGATGCATAGGGGGAGGGTATAGGTGAAGCTTCCATGCTCTCCCTGAGTGCACCAACTTCCAGGAACCTCCACGTGTTCAACTATATGGGAGCTCCTCAAATCTTGTGCTCTTGGGTTTTTATGGAAGCTTGATTACTTGGATAACCATGTAGAAATGTGATTGGACAAAAAAGTTATAATCTAATGCTAACAATCTGGGTGGGGAAGCCCATCAAGGCCTGATTGTTCAGATTCTTGTTGGCCTGTCTGTGCAGCATTCATTCCTCCCAGGTATGGGGCAGGACCCCTTCTCAAATGGGGGTCTTAGGACCTACAGTCAGACAAGGTAGGTCAGAGAATTTCTTTATTACTAGCTCCAAGACAGAAAGGTGGGAGGAAGATTAGAACGAGCCAGGAACCACATATGAAAACCAAAATATATCATAATATCGCTATATTAAACTTTTTTTTTTTTGCAGGGGGTTCAATTTAATACATATTTATTAAGAATTTGTTGTTTGTAAATGTCATTGGTTTGCTTTTGTGAAAAGCATTTCTTGGTTCCTTCAATTACTTCCAAAGGCATTATGTAGAATGGATTGTGGTGCCTAAATCATGTTGCTTAAAAGGTTAATTTACATAAAAATATGCCAAATTATAACTTGGAAAAGTGAATTTAAAACAGTTATTTTCTGAAATGTACCTTTGGTTTGCATTTTAGAAACTATATCTGTATTATTTCATCAGCGATTTCTTTTTTTATACTTTTTCCAGCTTTATTAAAGTATACTTGACAAATAAAATTGTATATATTAAAAGTGTACAACACAATGATTTGATGTACCTATACATTGTATAATGATTACCACAATAAAGTTAACACATCCATCACCTCACATAGTTTCCATTGTTTTTGTGAGAATGATAAAGATTTACTCTCAGCAAATTTCATATATACAACACAGTATTATTAACAACAGTCACCATGGGTGTTCATTAGATCCTCAGAAATTAACTGAACGTTTGTACCCTTTCATTGTCATCTCCCCATTTCTTCCATTTTCCATCCCCCATCCCCTGGCAACCACCATTATCTGCTGTTTTCTGCTTTTATGAGTTTGACTACTTTTTTTTTTTTTAGGTTCCACATATAAGTGATAACATACAGTATTTGTCTTTCTCAGTTTGACTTATTTTACTTAACTTAATGCCTTCCAGATTTATCTGTGTTGTGGCAAATGGCAGGATTTTTTTTTTATGGCTGAATAATAATTTCATTGAATATTTATACATTACATTTAAAAAAAATCAATTCATCTGTTGATAGGTAATCAGGTTGTTGGCTTATCTTGGCTATTGTGAATGATGCTGCAATGACCATGAGAGTGCAGATAACTCTTTGAGATACTGTTTTCATTTCCTTTGAATATATACCCATGTTATTGTTTGAATGTGTCCTCCCAAAAGCATGTGATGGAAATTTAATTGCTGTTGTAACAGCATTAAGAGGTGGGACTTGGGCTGGCTGGTTAGTTAAGTGGGTTAGAGCAGTGGTGCTGATAAAACCAAGGTCATGGGTTCTGATCCTTGTACCAGCCAGCCACCAAAACACACAACAAAAACAAAACAAAAAGAGGTAGGACCTTTAAGAGTTGATTAGGCCAGAGCCCTCATGACTGGATTAATGCCATTACTTTGGAGTGGGTTCCTTATAAAAGGAAGAGTTCAACTCCCCTTTCTCTCTAACTCATCCTATCTTTGCCATCTTCCATGTGATGCTTCTACCATGTTATGATGCAGCAAGAAGGCCCTTCCCAGAGCCCAGCCCCTCAATCTTGGACTTCTCAGCCTTCAGAATTGTGAGCCAATAAATTTCCATATTATGAATTACCCAGTCTGTGGTATTCTGTGATAGCAGCACAAAATGGACTAAAGCAACCCATAAGTCTGTTTTGTTCTGCTCTAACAAAATACCTGAGACTGGGTACTTTATAAAGAACAGAAATTTATTTCTCATACCTACACAGGCTGGAAAGGTCAGATCAAGGTTCTGGCAGGTTGGGCTATCTGGTGAGGACTGCTTTCTGCTTCCAAGATGGCATCTCGATGCTGCATTTTTCAAAGGGAGAAGTGCTGTGACCTCACATGAAGGAAGGTGGAAGGGCAAAAAGGTGCAAACACACACCAACAAGCTCTTTTATGATGGCTTTTTAAAATACTTTTTTTTTTTAGTTTTATTGAAGTCTACTTGACATTAATAAGGGAGGAGCCCTCATGGCCTAAACAACTCTCAAAAGGTCCCACTCTCCAACACTGTTGAATTGTGGATTAAGTTTCCACATGAATTTTTGGAGGGGACTAAAACATTCAAACATAGTGCCATATGTGTGTGGGTTTATTTATGGGCTAACTATTCTGTTCCATTGTTCTATGTGTCTGTTCTTGTTCTGGTACCATACTGTTTTGATTACTATAGCTTTGTATTATAGTTCGAAATCACAAAGTGTGGTGCCTCCCCCTTTGTTCATTTTTCTCAAGATTTTTTGGACTGTGCAGGGTCTATTGTGGATCTGGATGAATTTTAGAATTGTTTTTTCTATTTCTGTGAAAAATGTCATTGAAATTTTGATGTAAATTAAATAGAATCTGTAGATTGCATTGGGTAGTATGGAAATTTTAACAATATTAGTTCTCCAATCCAAGGACATGGGATATCATTCCATTTATTTGTGTCTTCTTTAATTTGTTTTATCAATGTCTTAACAGTTTTTAGTGTATAGATTTTTTTTTACCTTCTGGATTTAATTTATTTTTAAGTATTGATTTGTTTTTGGTGCTATTGTAAATGGGATTACTTTTTCAATTTCTCTTTAAGACAGTTTGTTGTTAGTGTATAGAAATGCATCTGATTTTTGTATATTGATTTTGTATCCTGAAACTTTATTGAGTTTATTTGTCAGTTCTAACAGTTGTGTTTTTTTTTTTTTTTGGTAGAATTTTTAACAAAGACAATTGTACTTCTTCATTTCTAATTTGTATTCCTTATATTTATTTTTGTTCCCTAATTGCTCTGGCTATGACTTCCAGTACCATGCTGAATAGAAGTGGCAAGAGTGTGCATACTTGTTTTATTCCTGATCTTAGAGCAAAAGTGTTTAGCTTTTTACCATTTGAATAAGATGTTAGCTATGGGACTGTCATATATGCGTTTTAGTATATTGAGGTAATTTCCCTCAATACCTAATACGTTGAGAATTTTTAATCATGAAAGGTTGTTGAATTTTGTCGAATTCTTTTTTGGCATCTATTGGAATGATCATATGATTTTTTTCCTTCATTTTGTTAATGTGGTGCATCATATTTATTGATTTGCATATGTCAAGCCATCTTTGCATCCCTAGGATGGATCCCACTTGTCATAGTAAATGATCTTTTAAAATGTGCTGTTGGAATATAGCAACACATCAAATAAATTATACACCATTATCAAGTGGGATTCACCCCAGGGATGCAAGGATGTTTCAACATACACAGGTCAATGAATGTGATATAGCACATCAACAAAATCAAGAATAAAAACCATATGATCATCTCAATAGATGCAGAGAAACATTTGACAAAATTCAACATCCCTTCATGATAAAGACTCTCAGCAAATTAGGTATAGAAGGAAAGTATCTCAACACAATAAAAGCCATATGTGACAAACCCACCACCAATATCATCCTGAATGTGGAAAGGCTTTCACCTTTTCCCTTAAGAACAGAAACAGGACAAGGATGCCCACTTTCACCACTCCTATATAACGTAGTATTGGAAGTACTAATCAAGGCAGTTAGGCAAGAGAAAGAAATAAAGGGCATCTAGACTGGAAGAGATGAAGTCAAACTGTTCCTGTTTGCAGATGACATAATCCTTTATATAGAAAAACCCAAAGAATCTACAAAAAGAACCCGTTAGAGCTGATAAGTGTTTTTAGTAAAGTTGCAGAATGCACAATAAACATGTAAAAATCAGTAATGTTTTTATACTCCAATAAGGAATTAGCAGAAAAAGAAATCAAGAAAACAAGCCCATTTATAACACACACACACACACACACACACACACACACACACACACACACACACACACACTCACACACCCCTAGGAATAAAGTTAACCAAGGAGGTGAAAGATCTGTACAATGAGAACTACAAATCACTGCTGAAAGAAATTAAAGAGGATACAAAAAGATGAAAAGATATTCCATGCTCTTGGATTGGAAGAATTAACATTGTGAAAATGTTCATACTACCCAAAATGGTCTGAGTCAATGTAATTCCCATCAAAATACCAATGCCATTCTTCACAAAATAGAAAAAACAATCCTAACAGTTATGTGGAACAACAAAAAACCCCAAATAGCCAAAGTAATTCTGAGCAATAAAATAAAATAAAGCCAGAGGCATAACACAACCTGACTTCAAATTATGCTACAAAGCTATTGTAATCAAAACAGCATGGTACTGGAATAAAGACACAGACCAATGGAACAGAATAGAGAACTAAGAAATCAGCCCACATACTTACAGCCAACTGATCTTTGACAAAAGCAGCAAAAACAGACACTGAGGAAAAGACTGCCTCTTCAATAAATGGTGCTGGGAAAACTGGACACCCATATGTAGAAAGATGAAACTAGACCCATACCTCTTGCCATATAACAAAATCAACTCAAAATGGATTAAAGGCTTATATATATGATCAGAAACTATAAAACTCTTAAAAGAAAACATAGGGGAAACACTTAAGGAAGTAGGACTGGGCAAAGACTTTATGAATAAGACCCCAAAAGCACAGGCAACAAAAGGAAAAATAAACAAATGGGATTGTATCAAACTAAAAAGCTTCTACACAGTCAAAGAAACAGTTAACAGAGCAAAAAGACAACCTACAGAATGGGAGAAAATATTTGCAAACTATACATCCAACAAGGGATTTATATCCCAAATATACAAAGAACTCAAACAACTTAAAAGTTAAAAAACAAATAACTTGTTTAAAAAATGGACAAAGGACATTTCTCAAAGGAAGGAATACATATGACTAACAGACACATGAAAAGAATGCTCAACATCACTATCAGGTAAATGCATATCAAAACTGTGCTGAGATATTTCGTCCCAGTTAGGTTGGCTATTACTAAAAAGATGGAGAATAACAAATGCTGGCAAGGATGCAGAGAAACGAGAACCTTCCTACACTGTTGGTGGGACTGTAAATTAGTGCAGACATTATGGAGAACAGTATGGAGGTGCCTCGAACAACTGCAGATAGAACTGCCATCCAATCCAGAAATCCCACTTGGTTATATACCCAAAGGAGTGGAAATCATCATGTTGAACGGCTACCTGCACTCTCATGTTTACCACAGCTCTGTTTACAATAGCCAAGAGTTGGAACTAACCTAAATGTCCATCAGTGGGTGACTGGATAAGAAAAATCTGTTAACGATGGAATACTACTCTGACTTAAAAATAATGAAATCTGCCATTTGCAGCAGCATGGATGAACTTAGAGTAAATTATGTTAAGTGAAATAAGCCAAGCACAGAAAGAGAATTACTGCATGTCCTCACTCATAAGTGGGAGTTAAAAAACAAATAAACAAGTAAATAAAAGAAAGATACAGCAATCACAATAATACATTAAATTTTCAATAGGAGAGAACAGAACTGAAGCCAACAAAGGTGGGAGGGGTGAGGGGGGGTTATAGGGAGAAAAGGGCCACAAAAAATGATTACAATGTGTACGGTTGAATATACTAATTATCCTCATTTGAGCATCACGTATTGCATACAGGTATTGATATTCAACACTGTACCCTGCAGATATATACAATAGTTATGTTTCAATTTTTAAAAAAGATTACATCATCCATCAAAAAATTGTGCTGTTGAATTTTGGTTGTTAGTATTTAGTTGAGGATTTTTGCATCTGTGTTCTTCAGGGGTATTGGTAATGTTCTTTTCTTGTGTGTCCTTGTCTAGCTTTCATATCAGGGTAATGCTGACCTTGTAAAACAAGTTTGGAAGTGTTCCCTTTTCTTTAATTTTTTTTTGAAATGATTGAAAACAATTGGCATTAATGCTTGGTAGAATGCACCAGTGAATCCATCTGGTCTTGGGCTCTTTGTTGGGAGATTTTTATTTACTGATTTTGATCACTGAATCTGCTTACTGATTATACGCCTATTCAGATTTTCTATTTCTTCATGATTAGTCTTGGTAAATTTTATGTTTCTAGGAATTTGTACATTTCTTCTAGTCATTCAATTTGTTAGTGTATAATTGTTCATAGTAATCTTTTGTGATCCTTAGTCTCAGTTGTGATGTCTCCTCTTTTACTTATGATTTTATTTGAGTCATCTCTGTATTTCAGATCTGTTAATATTTGCTTAATATATTTAGGTGCTCCAATATTGGGTATGGATATATTTACAATTC
This sequence comes from Cynocephalus volans, assembly GCF_027409185.1. Taxonomy (NCBI): domain Eukaryota; kingdom Metazoa; phylum Chordata; class Mammalia; order Dermoptera; family Cynocephalidae; genus Cynocephalus; species Cynocephalus volans. The sequence continues at coordinate 155,167,547 of NC_084463.1, forward strand.
TTATATCCTCTTGATGAATTGATCCCTTTATCATTAGTTAATGACCTCCTTAGTCTCCTGTTACAGTTTTTTTACTTAATGTTTATTTTGTCTGATGTAAGTATAGCTCCTCCTGGTTTCTTTCGGCTTCCATTTGCATAGAATATCCTTTTCCATCCCTTCACTTTCAGCCTATGTGTGTCCTTAAAGCTGAAGTGAATGTTTTATTGACAGCATATAGATTTTTTTAAATTCATTCATCCACTCCAAGTATTTTGATTGGTGAATTTAATCCATTTACATTTAAAGTAATTGTTGGTAGATAAGGACTTACTGTTGCCATCTTTTTAATTGTTTTCTGGCTGTTTTATAGTTCCTTTTTTTCCATTTATTTCTCTTGCTGTCTTCCTTTGTGATTTGATTATTTTCCATAGTAGTATGCACTGACTCATTTCTGTGTATCTTTTGTGTATCTATTACAGGTTTTTACTTTGTGGTTACCATGAGGCTTATATAAAACATCTTATACCAGTTTATTTTAAGTTGATAATAACTTTGATTGCATACAAAATCAACCCTTTTTCTTCCCCCATTATGTATTTGATGTCACAATTTACATCTGTTTATATTATGTATCAACTAAAAATTGTAGATATTGTTATTTTTCATTCTTTTGTCTTTTGACCATTACACAGGAGGTAAGTGATTTATATACCATCATTGTGTTATTATAGTATTCTGAATTTGACCATAATTATTACTTTATCAGTGAGTTTTACACTTTCATGTATTTCACGTTACTAGATAGCTTTCTTCATTTTAGCTTAAAGAACTTTTAGAATTTCTTTTTTTTTTCCTTTCTAATCCTCATAGCTTTTATTTCTATTTCTTGACTTAGCCATCTACTGGCTAGTAATTTCAGTATGATGTTGAATAGAACCATTATTAATGGGCATTCTTTTTTCAATATTACTAATATGTATATTGTTATAAATCGTACTTATTCTTTATGCCCCTTGTCCAATCTCTATCTATACCCCTCTCCCTCCCCCCTCCCACCACTGATAAACCTAGATTTCTTCTCTCCCTCTAAAAGAGTAATGGTTATTCTGTTGATTTGTTGCCTAGATGATCTGTTGAATGGTGAAAGGTGTGTTTAGGTCCTCCAATATTATCATAGAGCACATGCTTCTTCTGTCATTCTGTAGTGGACTTTGTGGACAGGGACATCTTATTCTTTTCTTTGATCTCTGCTGGTGACTCTCCTTATGTTGATGCACTCCAGTGGCTGGCAGACCATCTGCATGGTGGTTGTGACATCTAGCCACTTTCATGGCAGCTGTGGTTATTGTGGTAGCTGTGGTGGGCCACCCACATGGAGGTGATGTTTTTGGCATGCTCCTTGGTGCTGGTGGTATGCCTGGTTGTGGACAGGGGGTCTGGTCCCCAGCACCCAGCCCCGTGCCCCTGGGCAGGGCACTGAGGTGCTGGTGGTGCGCCTATACGTGGGTGGGGCGTCTGGTCCCTGGCTTCGTGCCTCAGGTCCCCTGGTGGGCCCTGAGATGCTGATGGTATGCCTGGGCTGTAACTAATATTTTGTCCTTTGCTTACTTCTAACACGGGAACTTCCTGTGGGAACAAGTACTTGAGCTCTGTGGTTGAATGAAATTGCTGCTTTGCTGCTGTTTCCCTAGGGAAGACTTTTTGTGCAACTCAGGGTTTAATGGTTGACCTTATAGGTACTTTCAGCTCTCCAGAAACCAGGTGCACCTGGGTTGTGTAGAAACTCTGATATGGGCCTGAGACTTTACATCAAACTGCACCCCATGTAATTCTGCATTCCTGACCAGTCTCCTCTGAGTGGTCCTGCACTGATTGGGGGGGCAGATCGACTGTTCTTGCTGTGTTCCAGTGTTCTCCGGGTGGGCCCATCTCCCTCACTACCCATGCTCCAAACACTTCCCAGGGGACAGGCCCTGTGCTGGTCTCTTGTGATGACTCATCGGCCTCTGAATTGTTCCCCTTTTTCAGCTGTTTTGGCTCTTCACTCCTGTGTGGGTTCATGGGAACCCTATTAGTGGTCTTGCTGTCCTGGAGGCCATCAAGGCCCTCTTCTCCCGTGCCACCTCCAAGCAACTCCATCCAAAGGGCACAGCTGCAGCTTCTGCCAGCTCCTGCTTCATGCACTCAGCAGTACTAGCCTTAAAGCAGCCACAGCATGAAATGCTCCGAGTCTTTTTTTTTTTCCTCTCATCATGGCTTCTCCCCCTTCATGAACTCTGTAGGTCTCTTCTCCTCTTCCCCTGAGCTCCAGAGGCCCCAGCTTGGCTGTTGTTACAGTTTTATAGTTGTAAATTCATTGATTTGTGTGGAAGAGTGACACTGGGGACTGTCTATTCTGCCATCTTGACTAGAACTCCTTCCTTTTAGCATTTCTTGTAAGGCAGGTCTAGTGCTGATTAACTCCCACAGCTTTTGATGGTCTTGGAAAATTTTTATCTTTTCTTCATTTCCAAAAGGGAGATTTGCCAGGTAAAGTATTCTTGCTTGGCAGTTTTTTTGTAATTTTAGCACTTTGAATATATCATCCCACTCTCAGTTTCTGCTGAGAAATCTGCAGATAGCCTTATGGAGATTCCTTTTTATGAGTTTCTTTTCACCTGCTGCTTTCAAAATTCTCTTGTTGTCTTTGTTTTTTGGCAGTTTTTTATTGGTTATGAATATTCATGAGATACAGAGTTGGTTGTCACCCCTCGTGTCCAAGATGTGAAGGCCAGATTCACACTGGCAAGCATGCCCATTACCACAAATTGCATTTGTACCCTGTGTCCCCCACCCAATTATTCCTCACTCCCCTCCCCCTCCTCCTTATCCCCCTCCCACTCCACTTTGTATCCTAAGGTGTGTTCTCTCTCTCTGCAAGTCTAATGCACCACTGTGGTCTTTCTTTCCTTCTTTCTTTCTCTCTTAGATCCCACTTATGAGTGAGTACATGTAGTATTTATCCCTCTGTGCTTTGCTTATTTCACTCAACATAAGTTTCTCCAAGCTCATCTATGCTGTTGCAAATGGGAGAATTTCATTCTTTTTTATGACACTTTTAGTATAATATATCTTGGTGAAGTCTTTTTTGGGTTGAATCTATTCAGGGACTTAGGAGCTTCACATTCCCTGGATGTCCATATCTTTCCCATACTTGGAATGTTGTAGCCATTATTTCTGTAAATAAGCTTTCTACTCCCTTTCTCTCTCTTTTTTTCTAGAATCTATATAATGTGAATATTATTCCATTTCGTTGTGGCCCATAATTCACATAGGCTTTCTCATTCTTTTTTAACTGTTTTTTTTTCCTTGACAAGATAACTTCAAATGACCTGTCTTCAAAATCACAAATTCTTTCTTTTGCTTCAGCAAGTTTGCTGTTGATGCTCTCTATCAATTTTTAATTTCATTTACTGTATTCATTAGCTCTCCAGATTTCTCTTTGGTTCTTTTAATTTTTTTTTATGATTTCTATCTCTCCGTTGTACTTCTTGTTCTGTTCGTAGATTGTTTTCCTGATAATTGAGTTGTCTATCTGTGTTCTCTTGAAACAGGTGAGCTTCCTTAAAATAATTATTTTGAGTGTTGTGCCTGGCAGTGTGTGATCTCCATTCCTTTGTGGTCAGTTACTGGAAAATTATTGTGTTCCTTTGGTGGTGTAATGTTTTCTTAGTGTTTCTTGTAGGCTGTATGCATTTGATGAAGCAGTCACCTCTTATAGACTTTATGAACTACTTTGCTGGGTAAAGACCTTCACCTGGGGATGGGTACAAGGGCAACAGCTGTGTGGAGTGTGGCATTCTGGTCCTGGGGTAGGCCCAGCAGCCTGGTGCCTTTGCAGTTCTCTCAGCTATGGTCTGCATTGGCAAAGATTGCAGAGGTTCTCAATGGCTAGTGGCACCAAGGGCTGTTGGGGTCTTCACTGATGAAGGCTCTTGTGAACTATGTCAGCTTTTCTTCCCATGGTGAATGTCATAGCAGGGGGATCACTTTTGGGGCCAGGTACAGCTTGTGGTCACCTTGTCAGTGGTGGTGGCATTGGTATCTGATGTGTGTGCACGTGAGGAGCAGCCACAGAGCTTGGTCTGGAGCACAGGAAAATCCCAGAGAACTGGAAAGCACCAGGAAGACTTTTGAGAGGGAGGGGCTTGTGACCCAATAAAATTTTTAATTAATACATGTGTTCACAGCTGAACTGCACATGGGTGGAAATAATTCCAAACTGCATATAAAGACTTTGAAACATGAACTAGGAGATAAACCATCTTCTGGCTTTCTAGGTGCAAGACTGGCTCCTGGGTGAAACACATATGGGATATATCTGAATATCATAGCAATGGCTTTAGATATTGAAAACACTACACACACACACAAATATATACTCTGCTGTGGATTTATTGAATTGTGTCCCCTAAAGTTCATATAAACCTCATAGAAGCTTAATTCCCACTGTAACAGTTGAGGATGGAAAATCCTGTTATGGTAATTGAAAGGTGGGTAATTGAAGAGGTGATTAGATTGTAGGACCGTGCCATAATGAATGGATTAATAATGGTGGTCAGGGGCATTCAGAGCGCTTCAAAAGGGGAGCACACTAAGAGTCACTCTCTCTTTCTCTACTCTGCCATTTTCTGCTATGTGAGACCCCTGAATTGCTGTAAAACCATCACCAAAGAAAACCCTCATCAGATGTGTTTCTTGGACTTTGGACTTCCCAGCCTCTGATACTGTAAGCAATAGATTTCATTTTCTCATATATTACCCAGTTCCAGATATTTTGTTATAAGCAGTAGAAAAGAACTAACACACACACACACACACACACACACACACACACACACACATTTTGACCTTCACCCTAATCTGCAGGAATAGCTGCTGTTTCTCCTTCCCCTTCTGTTTTCTCATCTCCTCCTCCATTTCCTTCATCATCACTCCTCATTCTCTTCTTTTTTCTCTGTTATATTAAATATTGTCCGTTATATAAAGTATTTATATATATAATATATATATTGTAATATGTATATTATAAATTTATAATGTATGTGTGTGTGTGTGTGTGTGTGTGTGTGTGTGTGTGTGTGTGTGTGTGTGACTTCCCTGGCCTCCAGAACAACAATAACTATTCCTTTATCCTCTTTGTCCTGTGTTTCCCCTCCTTCTTCCCTTTCCCATACCCTTACTCTATACCCTATTCTTTTTCTGGATACAACAGAAACAAAACATCGTTTGAATTTTTATCAGAACACTTAGAATTCTCATCAGAATGATGACTTAGAGAGGCCACATAATTCTTTTTCAAATAATTATTCATAAATTGTTGCAACACTGAATACTGGATCCCCGTTGCTTTTATTCTAATGCATTTTGCCTCATTTCTTAGTATGATGGTTTGAATATTTGTCCCCTCCAAAACTTGTGTTGAAACTTAATCCCCAATGTGGCAGTATGGAGAGGTAGGGTCTTTAAGAGGTGATTGGGTCATGAGGGCAAAGCCATTCATGGATTAATGAATTAAAGTGGATTAATGGATTAATGGGAGTAGACTGGTGGTTTTGTAAGAAGAGAAAGAGAGACCTGGCCAAGCACACTCATTCCTCTCATCATGTAATGCCCTTTGCTACCTCAGGACTCTGCAGAGAGTCTCTACCAGCAAGAAGCCACTCACTAGGTGCACTCCTGGATGTTGAACTTCCCAGACTCCAGAACTGTAAAAAATAAAACTCTTTTTCTTCCTCGCTATCTCCAGGTAAATAGTGCCCGAATTGAGTTAAATTGTAGGACACCCAGGTGGTGTCTATTAAGAATAGGATAGTTGTTTGGTGGTAAAAACACACTCACACATTTGGCCAAAGTGTTGAGTGATATAGAAAAAAAGAGTTGGTGTTTGCTTACATCACAGTAACAGAGGGGCAATTTTTACCAAGTGCCATGAGAAACAGGAAAGAATCTTTCAAATGTTAGAAGGGGAAAAAAACCTATATTTATAATCTTTCTGACATCAACAAATGGAGAATAATAGTTTGTTTTGATTCGTTTCATTATTTTCGTCTCAGAAAAAAATCCACTAATAAAACTTTCTAAGCCTATCTATATAATAGCATCATAATATTCTATCTGAATTTAATGACAAGAAATAGTGGAGAAGCTTTACCTACAAAAAATGTCCATTATTAGTATTATTGAAACATTGGAAACATATAAAGTATTAAGTTTGAGGGGAATGGTTTGATTCTTTGTATTAATCAGCTATTGCTGCCAAAATGGATTACCCAAACCCAGTGACTTATAAGCATTTCGTATTTATTTACTTATTTGGACAGAAGATTGTGTGTGTCAGATGGGACAGCTGTGTGACCAGACCAAAGGGTCATCTGCTTCCTGGTGCATGCCCTCCTCATTGTGATACAGGAAGAGGATCAGCCAAACTCGGTAAGCATGTCTGAAGCCTTGCTTACATCATGTCAACTAACATTTCATTAGTCAGAGGCCAACATCAATACAGCTGGCCAATGTACTTTACCTCCTGTAGGGCACCACAAGGTTACGTGGCAGAGGGAGAGAGCTGAGAGCAACAGAATTGAGAACAACAGTCTAACTCAACCACACACTTTTACAATCACATGATGGGGTATTTTACTGTGAATAATGTCAAAACACTAAAGTATCAAGAAGAGTACAATGAGCCCCCATGTATCTATCACCCAGCTTCTACCTTCAACAGTTATTGACTCCTGGCTACCGTTTTTTCATCTGTATTTCCATTCACTCCTCTGAATTGGATTATTTTAACTCCTAGATATCACATACTTTAGGATCTACCTGTAAGAGATAAGATTTTTATTTTTTAAAGCATAGCCACAATTCCTTGAACAAACAATTTCTTAAGCACATGATAGAATCTTAACCAAGTATCAAAACCTATGTCAGCAGTGAGTTTGTGATGACATAGGAAATGAATATAAATTTGAGTGAAGGAGGATACAGTATAATTACATCTATGTTAACATGCTATACAAGAGATGGAATGGAAAATAAACAAAATGTTAATAATAGTCATTCATGGGTGGTGGGAATAAAGGTCACTTGAAAACTTCTGATTTGTATCCACTTAAACACTTTCTTTAATAACTATGGATTACTTTTATAATGAAAATAATGATTTTAAATTTCAACATAAACTCAAATCCATGGGCAAATCAGATTGTCTATTTTAATATGCATCTTTCCTAGTATTCCTATTACTAGTTTACTGAAAAGAAAGCAAAAAAAGTAGAAAGAGCATTATATTTGCCATCAGAAGACCTTGGACAAATTGCTCAAACTCACAGAATCTAGGTGTACTTTTCTTTTGCCAAAAGAGGAAAATATAATACCAAACTAGGAACATTTTGGTTTGGAAGATCAAGTACACGTGAAACCATTTTGTAAATAAAAACTTGCTACACAATTGTAAAATATTATTTCTGAGACCAAATTCCTAGCAGGAACCTGAAAGTAGATAACCATAATGGCATGTTCTAGATAGCACTGTGGGAAACTATCTTATTCTTTAGTTTAATTTGGTCACTTGGAAAAGAGCACTGGGGTGATGATCAGGTTGGCTTGGGTTCTAGGTCTACTATAGGCACTAACTAGCCTTGTACCCTTCTGAAAATTCTATTTTTTTTTTTTTTTTTTTTTTGCAAATATTAGGAGGTCGAATTAGATCATCTTTAAGGGCCCTGCCTCTCTGACAGACAATGGCAAAATGACTAATCCAAACATTTGGAAATAGTAACTAATTTTTCATAGAAGGCATAATGCCAGCATTTGCATACAGTCATTTGGTTGATTTATTTACTGTCTCTCTGGGTATTCATGCTCTGCGCACAAATTTACAGAGAAGAAATGGATCAACTAAAATGTGGAATCCAAGTTTTCATAAAGGTGATGGCAGAGTAGATTCTGGAGTTTCATTTTAGAACTACACAATACATACAAACAGACCACTTTGGCAACTCATATCCTGCCTTCAGTGTGAGTTGAACTTTATCAGAGTATTTAAGTTGAAGTTAGACTTCTCTTACCAGCTCAATGTCTGTGGGCAAATCTTTTAACTGTCTTGATGCTCCATTTCTTAATCTGACATGTTTACTCTAATGTCATAGTCATAGGGATGCTGTTAAAAGGATAAAAATGATAGTATTCTAGAAAGAACTTTGTATTTGGAATGTACTATACATATGTTAAATGTCATTACTTTGACATTAGAAGGGGTGAATCTGGAAGTACTTAAAGCATTGCTTGTTTCCATTCATCTTAATGAGCGAAGGTGGTAGAGGGAATAACCAAAGGCCTTGGGTTTTAAAAAAAGGAAACAAGTAATAATTAGTTTCAAAACTTGAACAAGAAGCAGAAATGGAAGCTGGAGTTTTGAGTGTTGACACTGGAGCAAGAGATTTGTCAGGAGACCAAGGCTGAAGTGTAATAATTACTCATTCCCCAGATTCATTACCTTGGGCCTTATTACATGAAGTTAGGACCTTTAGGGACATATATGTGGGCATGATGTAATAATTCTCAAATGACACTGTGACCTTAAGGCATAATCATCAGAATCAAGAGGAAAGTTGAATTTGTATTAAATTAACTCTAATGGTAAACTGGAATAACTGGAAACAAAGACTCAACACATCTAAGTAAAGGATACCAGTTCCCAAATATTGGGGTAAATAGTTCAGAGATAGTTTCTCGTTTCATGTGTAGTCATAACACTTTTTTTTTTGGTGTTTCTTTAAAATTCTTTTCCCAAATCTCTCTCTTTTTTAAAAATTTTAATTTTATTGGGGTAAGAACACTTAACATGACATCTATCCTCTTAGATTTTTAGGTGTACCATAACAGGCAGAACTATAGGCAAAATGTTGCACAGCAGATCTTTAGAACTTATTCATCTTGTATTACTGAAACTTTATACCTGTTGATTAGCAACTCCGCATTACCCCCTCTCCCCTGTCCATGGCAACCACATTTCTGCTCTTTGCTTCTACGACATTGACTATTTTGATACCTTATTTCATATAAATGGAATCATGCAGTATTTGACCTTCTGTGACTGGCTTCTTTTCCTTAGCATAATATTCTCAAGGTTCTTCCATGTTTTTGCACATTGCAGGATTTTCTTCCTTTTTAATTGATATTAATTTTGATTGACAGATCATAATTGTGTATATTTATGGGTACAATGTAATGTTTTGGTATATATTGTGGAATGATTAAATCAAGTTTATTAACATATCCATCACCTTGCTTACATATTATTTTTTATGGTGAGGCATTTGAAATTTACTCTCTTAGTTATTTTGAAATATACAATACATTGTTATTGACTGTAGCTGCCCTTCTGTTCAATAGATTTCAAAACTTATTTCTCCTGTGTATCTTAGACTTCGTACACTTTGATCAACAAATCCCCATTTTCTTTCTCCTGATCCCCCCAGCCTGTGGTAACCATCCTTCAACTCTCTACTTCTATGAGTTCAACTTTTTAGATCCACATGTAAATGAGATCATGTGATATTTGTGTTTCTGTGCCTAGCTTATTTCACTTAGCATAGGGTCTGTCCTTCAGATTCATCCATGTTGTCACAAATGACAGGACTCATCCCTTTTTAAAGGTTGAATATTATTTCATTATGTATTTGTATATATACCACATTTTCTTTATCCATTCATCAGTTGATGAACACTTGTTGATTCCATATCTTGGCTACTGTGAAAAATGCTACAGTGAATATGGGAGTACAGATATCCCTTCACCATACTGATTTCATTTCCTTTGGATATATGAGGGATCTTCAAAAAGTTCATGGAACAATTCACATTATCCTTCAATTCCATTTTTTCCTTGAACTTTTTGAAGTACCCTCATATACCCAGAATAGGGACTGCTGAATCATAAGATTTTTTTTTCTTTTGTTTTATGGGGGGAACTTTTATACCATTTCCTATGATGGCTGTACTAATTTAGATTCCCACTGACAGTGGACAAGGGTTTCCTTTTCCCCACGTCCTTGACAACAGTTTTGCTCTTTTATCTTTTTGATAATTGCCATTTTAACAGGTCTGAGGTGATATCTCCTTCTGGTTTTAATTTGCATTTCCCTAATGATTAGTGATGCTGAGCAATTTTTCATATACTTGTTGGCCATTTGTATGTCTTTTTTTGAAAAATATCTGTACAGGTCCTTTGCACGTTTTTAAATTGGGTTATTTGTTTTCTTTCTATTGAGTTGTTTGAGTTCTTTATGTATTTTAGATATTAACCACTTATCAGATGCATGGTTTGCAAATAATTTCTCCCTTTCTGTGGGTTGTCTCTTCACACAGTTTTTTCCTTTGCTGTACTGAAACTTTTTAGTTTGATGCGATCCCATTTGTCCATTTTTGCTTTTGTTTCCTGTGCTTTTGGGGTCATATCCAAAAAATCATTGCCCAGACCAATGTCATGGAGATTTTCTCCTATTTTTCTTCCAGTAGTTTTATAGTTTTGGATCTTATGTTTAAGTCTTTAATATACATTTTGAGATGATTTTTGTATATGGTTGAGACAAGGGTCCAATTGCATTCTTCTGCATGTGGATGTCCAGGTTTCCCAATTCCACTATTGAAGAGACTGTCCATTCCCCATTGTGTGTTCTTGGCATCTTTGTCAAAAATCAATTGGCTGTAAAAGCATGGGTTTATTCCTGGACTCTCTGTCCTGTTCCACTGGGTGATGTGTTTGTTTTCTGTCAGTACCATGCTGTTTTGATTACATTGCTTTGTAATAGGTTTTGAAATGAGGAAGTGTGTTGCCTCCAGCTTTGTTCTTTTTACTCCAGGTTGTTTTGGCTATGATGAGGTCTTTTGTGGTTCCATACAAATTTAAGAATTGTTTTTCTATTTCTGCAAAAATGACATTGGCATTTTTGTAAGTACTACATTGAATCTGTAGATGGGTTTGTGTAGTATAGATATTTTAACAATATTAATTCTTCCAATCCATGATCAAGGGATATATTTTCATTTATCTGTGTTTTCTTCAGTTTCTTTCATCAGTTTTTCATAGTTTTCAGTGTACAAATCTTTCACCTCCTTGATTAAATTTATCTGTATTTTTTTGTTGCTATTGTAAATGAGACTGTTTTGTTAATTTCCTTTTCAGATAGTTTGTTATAAGTCTGTAGAAATATTCCTCATTTTTGTATTTTGATTTTGTACTGCATCTTGACTGAATTTATCATTTTTAATTGTTTTTTTCAGTGGAATCTTTAGGGTTTTCTATATATGAGATCATGTCATCAGCAAACAGAGAATTTCACTTCTTTTCCTATTAGCATGATTTTTATTTCTTTGCCTTGCTTAATTGCTCTGGCTTGGACTTTGAGCACTATATTAAAAATAAGTGGCCTATCATGTATGGGTGTTGAATTTTGTCGAATAAATTTTCTACATCTATTGAAATGATCATATGATTTTATGCTTTATTTTGTTAATGTGGTTTATCACATTTATTGATTTTTGTATGTTAAATCATCCTTGTATGTCAGGGGTAAATCCCACTTTATAATGGTGAATGATTCTTTTAATATGTTGCTGAATTTGGTTCATTAGTATTTTGTTGAGAATTTTTGCATTTATATTCATCAGGGATATTGGCCTGTAATTTCCTTTTCTTGTAGTTCCCCTGTCTGTTTTGGGGTAATGCTAGCCTCATAAAATAAGTTGGAAGTATTTTTTCACTTAAATTTTTGGGAAGAGTTTGAGGAAGATTGGTATTAATTCTCTAAATATTTGGTAGAATTCAGCTGTGAAGCTATCCAGTCTTGAGCTTTTCTTAGATGGGAGACTTTTTATGACTGATTTAATCGTCTTAGTGATTATTAATCTGTTGAGATTTTCAGTTTCTTCAGGATTCATTTTTGGTAAGTTGCATGTGTCTAGGAATTTATCTATTCTAGATTATCCAATTTTTTGTTGTGTTACTGTTTATTGTAGTTTTTTATGATCCTTTGTGTTTCTGTGGTATCAGTTCTAATGTCTCCTCTTTCACTTTTGATTTTATTTATTTGAGTTTTCTCTCTTTTTGTTAATAGTTCATCTAGCTAAAACCTTGTCAATTTTATTTATCTTTTCAGAAAACCAAATCTTAGTTTTGTTGATTTTTCTTTTCTGCTCTGATCCTTGTTTTTTTCCTTCCATCTTCTAACTTTGGGCTTAGTAATTTCTTTTTTTAGTTCCATGATGTTTCATGTTGGATTTTTTTGTGTTTCCTTTTTTCTTTTTCTTTCTTTTTTTTTTTTTTTTTGGAGATATAGGCATTTATTGCTATAAATTTCTCTCTTGGGACTGCTTTTGCTGCATCACATAAGCTTTGGTATGTTGTGTTTCCACTTTTGTTTCTCTCAAGGTGTTTTTTGATTTCCTTTCTGATTTCTTATGTGACCTATTGGTTGTTTAGGAGCATGTTGTTTAATTTCCCTATTTTGTGAATTTTCTATGATATCTCCTGTTATTGATTTCTAATTTCATGACATTGTGATTGGAAAAGATACTTGATATTATTTCAGTTGTCTTAAATTTGTTAAGACTTGTTTTGTGGCCTACCATATAATCTGTCTTGGAGAATGTTTTGTATTGAAGAACATGTATTCCATTTCCATTGAGTTGAATGTTTTGTGTATGTCTGTTAGGTCAATTTGGTCTAAAGTGATTCAAGTCCAATGTTTTCTTGTTGATTTTCTGTTTAGATAATCTGTTCTTTGTTGAAAGGAGTTTGAGGTCCCCTACTACTATTGCTTTACAGTCTATATCTTTTCTCAGATCATTTTATAATTGCTTTATATATTTAGGTGCTACAGTGTCAGACCCATACATATTCACCATGGTCATGCCCCCTTGACAAACTGACTCCTTTATCATTATATAATGGCCTTCTTTGTCTCTTTTTATAGTTTTTGATTTAATGTCTATTTTGTCAGGTATACCTATAGCTACCCTTGCCTTCATTGTGGTTTTCATTTGCATGGAATATCCTTTCTGATCTTTTACCTTTCAGTCTATGTTTGTCCTTCCTAGTAAAGTGTGTCTCCTGTAGGCAGTATATAGTTGGGTCTTATTTTTTTAGATTCATCGGGCTGCTCTTTGGTTGGAGAATTTAATACATTTACATTCAAGATAATTATTGACAGGTAAGAACTTGCTACTGTCATTTTGTAATCTGTTTGTTTCGTAGATCATTTCTTTCTTCTTTTCTTGCTGTCTTCCTTTGTAATTTGATAGTTTTCTGTGGTAATATGATTTGAATTCTTTCTTTTTATGTTTTATGCAACTACTATAGGTTTTTGCTTTGTGGCTTAAATAAAATATCTTATGCATTTAACAGGCTATTTTAAGCTAACAACTTATCTTTAATTGCATACAAAAATTCTATACTTTTGCCCCCCTTCCACCTTTTATGATATTAATGTCAAAATTTACATCTTTGTGTAATGTATATCTCATAACATTTTATTGTAGTTACAGTTGCTTTTAATAATTTTGTCTGTTAACCATCATAGCAGAGATAAAATTGCTATACACACCACTCTTACAGTGTTAGAATATTCTGAATAGGACTATGTATTAAGTATACCATTGAGTTTTTTACTTTTATATGTTTTATGTTATTAATTAGCAATCTTTCACTTCAACTTAAAGAATTATTAGCAATTCCTATAAGGCAGGCCTAATGGTGATTAACTTTTAGTCTTTGTATGGAAAATTTTTTATTTCTCTCTTATTTCTTGAGAACAGCTTCACTGAGTAAAGTATTTTTGTTTGGCAGTTTTTTTTCCTTAAGTACTTCAAATGTATTGTACTGCTCCCTACTGCCTTGCAGGGTTTCTGCTGATTAATCTCTGATATCCATATTGGGTGTCCCTCAAACATGATATGCTTCTTACCTTTTGCTGCTTTCAGAATCCTTTCTTTGTTTTTGATTTTTGATAGGTTGATTATGATGTACATTGGTGAATTCCTCTTTTGGTTGAATTCGACTGGAGATCCTTGAGCTTCCTGTACCTGAATGTAATGATCTTTTCCCAGATTTGGGAAACTTTCAGCCATTGTTTACTTAAATAGGACTTCTAGGCTTTTTCTCTATCTGCTCCTTCATGAACTACAATTATGGTAATGTAAGTTCTCTTGGTTGTGTCCCATAATTCTGCTAGGCCTTCTTCATTCTTTATTATTGTTATTATTTTATTTTTGCTCCTCTTGCTAGATAATTCCAAATGTCTTTAAGCTCACTAATTCATTCTTCTGCTTTATCAAGGGTGCTACTGAAGTTTTCTATTGGAATGTTCAGTTCAGTTATTGTTATTGATCCTAGTTATTATCTAGGATTTCTATTTGGGTTTTTAAAAATTGTTCCTATTTCTTTGTCAAGCTTCTCATTTTTCTCATGAACTGTTTTCCAAATTTCATTTAATTTTCTATCCATATACTTGTCGTTGCTTGAACTCCTTTAAGAGGATTATTCTGAGATTTTTTCAGTCATTTCATGGGTCTGCATTTCTTCTGCATCCTTTTTTGGAGCTTTATTGGTTTCTTTTGGTGGTGTCATATATTTCCCTGATAATTTGGCAATTCACGTGTTCTTGTATTGGTGTCTGTGCATTTGAGAAACTAGCCATATTTTCTGGCCTTTGCAGGTGTTCTTTGGCAGTATATTATCATCACTATTTACTCTAGCCTGGGATTCTAGATGAGTCAACTCGTAGTGACTCTGGACAAGCAGATCTTCCTGTTAGGTTGTCTGGTTAGACTGGGCTGCTGCCTGTCTTCTGAGTTCAAGTGAAACTGCTGGCTGTGCTCTGTGGTCTGGTGAGACCACTGGCTATCCTCTACTGTTAAGTGGAGCAGTTGTTTGGGCTCTGTAGTTACCTCTGATCGTGCAGGTTTGCAGGATGTATTCCCTGGCTGGATGGTACTGTTGTTTGGAATCTGTAGTTAGATAGGGCAATGTGGCTGAGCTACTACATTGGGCAAGGTTTCTGTAGGTGCTGCTAGGCCACTCAGGGTGGGCAGGGCCAGAGACTATGCTCCACAGATATGTGTGGATGCATGATTGCCTCCTGGCCTGGGAAAACTTTAAGTAGAGCACCAGGGCTTTGTGGAGTCACCTTTATGCCAGTGGGTTTGTGTGGAGCCAGAGGCTCCCATGAACAGATATTCATTGACATGCACTTGCTTCCAAGCCTGGGAAAGTCTGCAGAAAGCATAATGGGGTTGCCACTCAGTCACTTGCACTGGGCAAGTGCAGATGCTTCCCTTCACAGGTGTTTGCAGACCTGCACTTGCCTCCCACCTTAGGAAGGCTTAAGCATGATGCTGAGGTTGGTGAAGTCACTGCTCGGCCACAGGGGTTGGATGGGGCCAGATGATGCAGATATTCTTAAACCTGCAAGATCTGCAGAAGGTGGCTAAGGATTTGAGCCTTGCAGACCTCTTGACTGTGCTTACTGTAGAGCAATGTTGTTGGCCGGTTTCTCTTGTGGGGCACTTTTATTGGCCAGGATGCAGAGCCACTGTCAAGCGAGATTCATGTGCTAGTTGCTGTGAGCCCCACCTCTGTTCTTCATTCTTAACTGACCTGAGGTGATCTAGCCTTGCTAATATCCCCAATGTTCACCATGAGGTGAGACAGGAGTAGGCCTCCTACAAAGGGTTCCAGAATGGTGGAGAAGCTGAATATCGACCTCCAACTCCCTTTTCCCACTGTAGAAACTGTCGACCCAATGGAATCCTCTCTGTGTGGTGGGGTGCTGGCTTGGAGGGAGGGGCTATGTGGTCAAAGTGAAACTATTCCTCTTACCCTTGGAATGTGGCTTTTCTCAGTTCTGTGCTCCAAGGAGGTGTCTCAGCCTCACTTCCAAGTTCCAAGATAGTCACAAAGGTTTTCTTATAGATAGATAGTTCCTAGTTGTATTTCTGTGAAGGGAACTAGAACCAGAGAACTTCTCTTCTGCCATCTTCCTGTCTCTCTTTATATTGTTTTAATTACTGTAGTTTTGTAATATATTTTGAAATAAGTTGGTGTAATGCTTCCAGCTTTTTTTTTTCTTTTCAAGGTTGCTTTGGCATTTGAGTTATTTTGTGATTTGGCTGTTCTGGTTCTTTTGTGAAGTAAAAAAATTTTTTGTACTTGTGTAAAAAATGCCACTGGGATTTTAACAGGAAATGCATTGAATCTGTAGACTGTTTTGGGTAATATGGACATTTTAACAACATAAAGTCTTCCAATTCATAAACACAAGGTATCTTTCCAACTGTTTCTGTCTTTTAAAATTTCTTTCATCAAAGTTTTGCAGTTTTAATGTATAAGTCTTTTACCTCCTCAATTAACTCTTAAGCATTTTATTCTTTTTGATGCTATTGTAAACGGGATTATTTTCCTAATTTCATTTTCAGCTAGTTCATTGTGAGTGTATAAAAATGCAACTGGGCTGGCTGTTTAGCTCATTAGGTTAGAGCGTGGTACTGATAACACCAGGGTCCAAGGTTCAATCCCTGTAGGCCAGCCACTGAAAATAAATAAATAAAAGTGCAACTAATTTTCATATGTTGATTTTGGATCTTACTACTTCACTAAATTTATTTATTAATTGTAACTTTGTGTGTGTGTGTGTGTGTGTGTGTGTGTGTGTGTGTGTGTGTGTAATCTAGGGTTTTCAATACATAAGGTCATGTCATCTGCAAACAGAGACAAATTTTGGAAAATTTCTGATTGGGTGCTTTTTATTTCTTTCTCTTAACTAATTGCTCTGGCAGAACTTTCAGTATTACGTTGAAAAGGCATCCATGCCTTGTCCTTGATCTTAGAGGAAAAGCTTTTAGTTTTTTATCATTGAATTTGATGTTAGCTGTTGGCTTTTCATATATGACTTATTACATTGAGGTAATTTCTCTGTATTCCCAGGTTGTTGAGAGTTTTTAATGTGAAAGGATGTCAAATTTTATCAAAATGCTTTTTCTGCAACTATGAGGTAATCATATAATTTTTTATCCTTAATTCTTATAATCTGCTGTATGATGTTCACATGTTTAACCATCCTTACACATTACGGATAAATCCCACTTGGTCATGGTATATAGTCCTTTTAATATGATGTTGAATTAAATTTGTAATATTTTGTTGAGGATTTTTGCATCTATTTTCATAGAGGATATTGCTCTGTAGTTTTCTTTTCTTGTGATGTCTTTGTCTGGCTTTGGTATCAGGGTTATGCTAGTCTTAAAAAATGAGTTTGGAGTGTTACATTCTCTTCAACTCTTTGGAAGATATTTAGGAGAATTGCCACTAATTTTTTTTTTTTTTTTGCATGTTCAGTAGAATTTTCCAACGAACCTATCTGGTACTGGGCTTTTCTGATTGGTTTTTGTTACTGATTCAATCTCTACATTGGTTATAGGCCTGTTCAGACATTCTCTTTTTCATCACTCAGTCTTGGTAGGTTGTATGTTTCTAGGAATTTATCCATTTCTTCTAGGTTATTCAATTTATTAGCTTATAGTTGCTCATCATAGTCTCATACGATACTTCATATTTTCTGTAGCATTAGTTGTAGTATCTCCTCTTTTATTTCTGATTTTATTTATTTGAGTCTTCTATTTTTCTTAGTCTGGCTAAAGTTTTGTCAATTTTTTAAATTCTTTGAAAAATTCAGCTCTTAGTTTTGTTGATTCTTTCTATTATATTTCTATTCTCTACTTCATTTATTTCTGCTCTAATCTTTATCCTTTCTTTTCTTCTGCTAACTTTGGGCTTCGTTTTTCTTTTTCCATTTCTTTGGGGTGTGGAATTAAGTTGTTTATTTGGGATCTTCCTCTTTTTTAATGTAGGCATTTAATGTTTTAAACATACCTCTTAGAACTCCATTTGCTTCATGCCATAAATTTTGGTACATTGTGTTTTCATTTCATTTTTCTCAAGATAATTTATTATTTCCTTTTTTATTTCTTCCTTGATCTATTAGTTGCTCAAGAGTGTGTTTAATTTTCACATATTTGTGAATTTTCCAGTTTTTCTTCTGCTATTGATTTCTAGTTTTATTCCACTGTGGTCAGAAAAAAATATGGTTTTTATTTTGAATTTGTTAAGACTTGTTTTGGGGCCTAATGTGATATATCCTCAAGAATGTCCCATTTGCATTTCAGAAGAGTGACTATTCTGTTGCTGTTGGATGGAATATTCTGTACATGCCTATTAGGTTCATTAGATCTATTGTATTGTTTAAGTTTGCTGTTTCTTTATCAATTTTCTGTCTAGATGTTCTATCCATTGTTGAAGTGAGGTATGAAGTCTCCTGCTGTTATTGTGTTGCTGTCTATCTCTCCCTTCTGATCTGTTAGTGTTTGCTTTATATATTTAGGTGCTCTGATATTGGGTCTCTCTCTCTCTCTCAATATATATATATATATATATATATATATATATATATATATATATATATATATATATATATAATTGTTATCTCTTCCTTGTGAATGGACCCTCTTACTACTACTTGACACCCTTGTCTATTGTGGCTGTTTTTGACTTAACATCTGTTTTGCTTGGTACAAGAATAGCTATCCCTGTTTTCTTTTGTTTACCATCTGCATGTTTTTTATCCCTTCACATTCAACCTATATGTGTTCTTAAGTGAGTGTCTTACAGACAGTATATAGTTGGACCTTGATTTTAAAAATTCATTCAGCTACTGTATGTCTTTTGATTGGGGAGTTTTGGTAAGGATGTGGAGAAAAGGGAACTATTGTATACTGTTGGTGGGAATGTAAATTGGTATAGCCATGATAGAAAACAGTATGGAGGTTCCTAAAAAAAAAAAAAAAGAACTACCATAGGATCCAACAATCACAATTTCAGGTGTATATCTGAACGAAACAATATCAATATCTTGAAGAGATATCTCCCAAATTTGTTGCAGCATTATTTGCAATAGCCAAGATATGGAAACAAGCTACATGTCTGTTGACAGATGAATGGGTAAAACAATGTGGCATATAAATATACAATGAAATATTATTCAGCCGTAAAGAAGAAAGAGGTCTTGTCATCGGCAACAACATGGATGAAGCTGGAGAGCATTATGGTATGTGAAAGAAGCCAGGCATTTCTGCTAATTCAATCAGAAAATAAATAAATAGATAAATAAATAAGTCAGGCAGAGAAAGACAAATACTCTATGGTATAATTTATGTGGAATCTAAAAGAAAAAAAACTTCATTGAACTCACAGGAATAGAGAATGAAATAGTGGTTGCCAGGTGATGGGGGATAGAGGAAATGGGGAGATGTTGGTCAAAGCATGCAAACTTTTGATTATGAGTAAATTCTGGAGACCTGATGTACAGCATGATGATTATAGTTAATAATACTGAATAATACTGTATTGTATACTTGAAATTTGCTAAGAGAGGAAATCTTTAGTGTTCTCACCAAAAAAAAAAAAAAAAAGGCTCCCAAACCAAAAGCCAAAAAACAATGGTGTCTATGTAAGGTGATGCACGTGTTAATTAACTTGTTCATGGTAATTATTTCACTATACATATGTACATCAAAACATGACATGGTACACTTTAAATATATACAATTTATTTGTCAAGTATGCTTCAATAAAGCAGATAAAAAGTATTAATAAAAAAGAAATTGCTGATGATATTAATATGGATATAGTTCCTGGATTTCAAGCCAAAGGTATACCTTAGAAAATACCTATTTTAAATTTGCTTTTCCCAGATTACAATTTATAATAATATTTTATGTAAATTAATCTTTTAAGAAATGTGATGTAGTCAACCATTCTACATAATGCTTTTGAAGCAACTGAAGGGATCAAGAAACTCTCTTGGAAAAAACCCAATAATATTAACATAATACGTATATTATTGATGCTAAATATAGTTTTCAGAGTCTCTGAATCTAATGGCAACATCTCCAACCTAAAAAATTAAATAATAATAAAAGCAACATTCATTTTCGTTTCAACTCTGAATACCACAATCAGCTCATCTTTATTTAAAATGTAGTTTCAAATCAATTTCTTGTTTTTCTGTACTGAATACAACAATATTATCTTTCAAAGAAAGATTTGAATTGCTATGAGAACTTTGTGGTCTTTTCAGTTTCATAGTTGACATGTAATTTGCAGAATTGTGAAGAAAATGAACTGTTGGAGCCATATGTAAAAATGTGTAGGTGACATAGAGTAATACAAGAAGGAATGTGACATTGATGTAAATTCAAAATATAAGGAATTAAAAGCCTTAAATAGTTTTCTAAATTTTAGTATGAGAATCCTGTTGAAATAGGACAGTATATTTATAGTAATAATTTATTAAGCACCTTTTCAAATACTATCTGGCTCTCAGGATTTTTAACTGTCATTTTTAACTTTGCTAATATCAGATCCTGGTGGAGAACATAGCTTCTCATACTTAATATTTATTAAAAACTTAAGGTTTACAATGACATGAGAAAGATGATGGTCAAATCTAGTAATGACTTCTTTAGAAAATGAGATATTATAACTAGTAAGTATTGAAATAGTTACAAACATTTTATTTCCATTAATTGAGATGTACAAATATTTCATATTTATTAAATCCTAGTAGCTTTGAGTTACTACTTATTATGATTAAAAATTCAATTTTCTATTGTTTATGTTCAAAAGTTTAATCAGTATACTTTATACAGAAGGAATTCATTGTTCTAACTGTAATTGAGAAACAATTTCTTAAATTTTACTTTTTAACTTGAAAAAGAAGCATCTTTTACTAATTCAGAAAGATGCTTCATTAGCCAAGTGACCCTAAAAATGATCCTCTTCTATGGGTTATATGACCACAAGGAATATGGAATGAAAAAGACAAGGGGTGATGGAGTAAATGTTACTAGAAAGAATGTCTAATAAAATTATTATGGCATAATATCAATAACAAGCTGTAACAATTATAACAGCCACAATGGTACAGACTAAAGGCAGCTTAATATAACAAAAGAAAAAGGATTTCAAGTCATAAAATCTGCACTTTGATCAAGATGGTGGAATAGATGTCCCTAGCATTATTCTCCCCTACAATACATCAATTTATAACTATTGAAAAGCAAAGACTGCCAACCTGGGACCACTGGAGCTCAGGGAAAGAGGAGGAGAGACCTGCATTGTTAGTGAAGGTGGGAGAAGCTGCTGGGGGAGGGATAAAAAGATCTCTCCTTCTGTTTTGAGCCCCAGCCACTTCGGAGCCAGCCCAGTGAAGGGTGGGAAGAAGTTGCACCACATGGAGAAGGAGCCAGCAAAAGCCACAGCTCAGCCCTTTGTGTGAAATTGTTTGAAGTCTGTGGGGGAAAAGAGGGCTTTGGAGTGCACAATACCAGCACCCAGGCCAGTGAGACAACTGAGAGGATACCCATGGACCCATATAGGAGCCAATGGCTCTAGACAACTGAAGAAAGGAACCAACCAGAGACTGATGAGTCATCATGAGGGACATGTGCATGGCCCACCCCATGGGAAACATTTGGAGTGTAGGGGAGTGGAGGCTGACGTACCAGGGAAACATTGGGATTAAGTGCGGGAGGCTGATTTGCCATCCTGTCAGCACAGTCCCACTCAGTGGAGACTGGTCAGGGTGATAGAACTGCAGAGGCCATAGTTTGCTGGAAAGACTTAGTCCCAGGCAGAATTTCCACACAGCCTCTGTGCATCTTACTTCATAAGATCTGCAAGGGATTAAAAGGCTTACAATTAAAATTCAATGTGCACAAAAAGAGCCTTCCCCATAGAAACAACAGCAAAGTGGAAATTTACCTGAACCAGAGAGCTCAAGTGCTGGTCACCACAGAAAGTTTTCCCAATTTTGGAATTAACCAAAGGACAACAAATTAGTTCCAGTGCACCCTTTAAGTTTTTTTTTTTAAAGAAAAAACTGTACAGAGACAAAGTTCTAATATTAGCCAGTAAAGGTCTAATACCACCAAAGGACATTTGTAAAATCTAGAAGAGGTAGCAGTTTCCTCAAATGCCCAGGCATCAATGTAAAGACACAAAGATTGAGAAAGAACAGAGAAACAAAACACCAGCAGTGGACCTAGAAGAACAGTGAATTTATGAAATGTCTTAAAGAGAATTCAGAATAACCCTCTTAAGAATGTTCAGGGAGTCACAAGAAAATACAGAGAGAAAATTAAATAATATATGGAAAACAATCCAGGAGTAGGATGAGGAAACTGACAAATACATTGAATCAATTTTTAAAAAGACAAATAGAAATTCTAGAAATAAGGAATGCATTATCTGAACTGAAAAACTCAATAGCAAGCTTCAGAAGCAGACTTAATCAAACAGGAAAGAATCTGTGAGCTCAAAGATAGAACACATGTGGGCCAGCCCATGGCTCACTTGGGAGAGCATGGTGCTGACACCACCAAGTCAAGGGTTAAGATCCCCTTCCCAGTCATCTTTAAAAAAAAAAAACTATCAAATCAGAGGAGAAAAAAAATGGAATAAGATAAAATGAAACAGAAATACAGCAAATATGGGACTCCCTCAAGCAAAATAACCTCCGCATAATTGGCATACCTGAAGGAGAATATAAAGGAAGAGATGTAGAATGCATCTTCAAGAAAATAGTGGCTGAAAATATGGAGAAAGATGACAGCATCCAGGTACAGGAAGCTCAGAGGTCAACAATCAAATTCAATCCAAACAGGAACACCATAAGGCACATCATAATCAAATTATCAAAAAACAAAGACAAAAAAAGAATACCAAAAGCAGCAAGAGAAAAGAAAAACAACATTCAACAGAGCTCCAATATGTCTTTCTGTGGATTTCTCAGTAGAAATTCTGCAGGCCAGAAAAGAATGGGATGATATATTCAGAGTGCTGAAGGAAAAAGACTGTCAGCCAAGAATTCTGTATGCAGCAAAACTAACCTTCAAATATGAAGGAGAAATAAAGTCTTTCCCAGAAAAACAAAGCTAAGGGAATCCATCAACACTAGACCTGTCCTACAAGAAATGCTAAAGGGAGTTCTTCAATTGGAAAGAAAACAACACTAAAGGGTAGGAAGAAAACATGTGAAGGTACATAACTCATTAGTAAAGTAAGATCACAGGCAACCTCAGAACATCCCAGTGTCATATGTGTGGTGAATAAACTGCTTTCATACTTAGTATGAAGACTAAAGGACAAACCAAACAACACAATAACATATACAGCAACCATATACAAGATAGGTAGTATTAAAAGATGTAACTTGAAACAACAAAATGTCAAAAAGTCAGAAGGAATGATGTCAAAGCATAGAGTTGGTTTCGGTCATTTTTTCCTTAGAAATCAAAGTTAAGGCATTATTAGTCTAATGTGTTATAACTATAACATGCTTTCTGTAAGCCTCATGATAAGCATAACACAAAAACTTAGAAGAGACATACTAAAAATAAATAATGAGAAATCAAAATACACTGCTAGAGAAAGCCACTCAATCACAAAGGAAGACAATAAGATTGGAAAAAAGGAAAAAAATAAGCAAAACAACCAGAAAAAAGTAACAAAATGGCAGTAAAAAGTTCCTACATATAAGTAATAACTATAAATGTAAATGTATTAAATACCCCAATTAAAAGCCACAGACTGTCTCAATGGATTATAAAACAAGATCCAATAATATGTTGCCTACAAGATATTCACTTAACCTATAAAGACACACATCATTTGAAAAAGTGAAGAGATGGAAAGAGGTATTTCATGCAAATAGAAACAAAGAAGAGCAGGAGTAGCTATACTTATATCAGATAAAGTAGACTTCAAACCAAGGAAGTTAAAAAAAAAGTTAAGGAAGATCATTATGTAATGATAAAGGGATCAATTCAACAAGACAATATAATAGTTCTAAATATATAATATGCATCCAACTCTGGAGCACCTAGTTATATAAAGCAATTACTGTTGGGCCTAATAGGAGACACAGACTCCAACACAGTAATAGTTGGGGACTTTAACACCCCACTTTCACCAAAAGTTAGATCACCCAGACAGAAAACTAACCAGGAAGCATCAGAATTAATCTCTACTATAGGCCAGTTTGACTTAATGAACATATATAGAACATTTCATCCAATAGCTGCAGAGTAGACATTCTTCTCAGCAGCACGTGAAGCATTCTCTAGAATAGACTACATGTTAGGTCACAAAACAAGTCTCAACAAATTTATGAAAATTGAATTCATACTAACTACCTTGCCCAATCACAATGCCATAAAACTAGAAATCAACAATAAAAGGAACACTAGAAACTGCACAAATACATTAAAATTAAACAACATGCTGCTAAACAATGAATAGGTCAAAGAAGAAATCTAAAAGGAAATTAAAAAATTCCTGGAGACAAATTAAAATGAAAACACAACCTGCCAGAACCTATGGGATACTGCAAAAGCAGTTCTAAGAGGGAATTTTATAGCAACAAATGTCTACATCTAAAAAGAAGAAAGACTTCAAATAAACAACCTAACATTACACATCAAGGAGCTGGAAAAACAAGAACAAACCAAACCCCAAATCAGGAAAAGGAGAGAGATAACAAAGATCAGAGCAGAAATAAATGAATTAGAGATTTTTTTAAAAAGGAAAGATGGATGAAACAAAGAGTTGGTTTTCTTAAGAGATAAACAAAATAGATAAACGTTTAGCTAGACTAATGATGAAAAGTAAAGAAAACTAAAATAAATAAAATTAGAAATGAAAAAGGAGACATTACAACAGATACCACAGAACATCAATGACACCAGCTGCTAAGCAAGTAAAAAATACAAATTTTCAAAAATTTCTGAGTGACTGAAGTTTCAAAAAACTTTGTTAAAACTGGCTTAAAGAAAAGTACATGATATTCTTTTAATATGTAATAATGTTATCTACCCAATCCCTTCAAATGGATATTTTATAGCTCCCATTTGAATTTTTTTATTATCTGTAATTCTTAGAGAACACAGGATTTATAAATACTAAATCAAATAAAACATTAAAAATTACTATTAGCAATATATATCTCAAAAATATTTTTAGTGAAAATGTACACTAGTAACATTTAAAAAATCTGAAAACTAGAAAAAATTATCCCCAAAGAAAGTCCTGTCCAATTCTACAAATATGGGGTATTATCACTTAAAAAGAGCAATGAAGAATATAAATGATAGAATAAAGTATAAAATACAATTGCTTTATATAAAAAGCATATAATTTTTATGAGACAGGACTTGTACACCCTCCTAAGATGTAATATATCTCTTGATAATAAATCAGCTGAGTCTAATAAATGCTATCCACTGTAATGGGTATTCAAAGATGAATGTAATAGTCTTTATTTCCAAGGCATTCACGGCTATTGAAATATTTCTTTTCCCATCCATATGAAGCTACAGATACGAAATATATATATAGCTACTAGTGGGTTTCAAAACAATAAGATCACCATCTCAATGCTAAACCCTACTAAAATTCTAGAAATGGATGATTGAACAGACAATTTGTAGGCATTTTGAAAAGACTGGTGATTACTAAGAGCTCATATGAAGTGACACATGATAAATCATGCCAAATGCACCTCATTTTAAAAATAAGGTTCTGAATAGTTAGATTTATACAAGAGCTGTAGTGCATTTTGATTGCATCAAGGGATTTGATATGTTTCCTATGATATCCTTCTACGAGAGATGGTTAATTATAGATTGAATGGAAAATAGTTATGTTTTTGTTCTTGTAAGATAAACCACTCCAAATGTAATGGCTTAAAATATTGATCATTTATTTGCCCCTGATTCTGTGGGTTAACAATTTGGGCTGGGTTCTACTGGTCTTACCAGAGTTACTAATGTGGCTAGAGTCAGCTGGTGGATTCAGGTTCGTTGGTCTAGGCAGTATCAACTTAGATGGCTTATCTCTGCTCTATAGGATGTCATCCTGGTCTGGGCTATATGGAGATTTCAGGACAGCAAGAGAAGATAGGTTTCAAAGTGGAAGTGTGAGCTTATGCTTGCAATACATTTTTTAATGTCCTATTGGCCAAAGCAGGTCACATAGCCATGCCTAGAGGAGGGGACTACCTTAAGGCATAAATATAGGGAGGTTAGATTCAGTGGTGACCATATTACAATAATCTACCATAGATGATATCAATTGAGCAAACTTCTATCTAATGCAACAATATTCAAAGAGTACTACCAGACTCTGCCTTCATATTGTCCTACTTTACATTTTTGTCAATAGTTTGGACAAAGGAAATGAAATATGATTGCAATTTTGACCATGACACAAAACTAAGAGGAATAAAATAAAGCTTGAAGATGATTTTGGCAGTTTGTTTTCACTTGTTCAAAACCAGTAGAACAGAGTTTATCAATATGACTTGAAAACCCCTTAATTTATGAGACTAAAATAAATTATGGTAAGGCAGAATTGAAAGTTATATCAAAACTATGTGGAGGTTTTATTTGATACCAAATTCGAGTCTAAAGGGATCAAAATGAATGAATAAAAATACAGTTTGCAGGTCATGGAAAGTAACTGAACAAAATATTCTCAGAACAAAATATTTCCAGTGTATTGTTATTTCTGGGTGAAAATTTGTGCAAGGATATGGAGCAAGAGAAAATCTAGAAAGTGACTTGTATGATGAGAGGGTTTATATATAAACTCCTGGAGCAAGTTGGAGTACTTGCTCTAGAGAACAAACGTCTGAAGATTTATAGAAGATATAAAATCTGAAGAGCTGACAGAGAAGCAGAAGACAGCTCTAGAGAGTAAAAACAGGACCAGTGGGAGAAAGTTATTTGTAAATAGACTTCAGCTCAAGATAAGGTATAGTACTTTAACAACTTGAGTTGTCCAATAAGAAATGAAGTGTCTTATGAGTTAATGATATCTCTCCTTGGAAGTTCAAATAGTCTGGATGACTGTCTAAGATGCTGTAGAAGAGCTTCTTGAATAGTGTAAAATTAAATAATGTACACTTTCTTCCACTCCTTTCTTTTCACTTATTAAATTAAATAACATTTTCTCTATTATTATTACCCTTTTCATTACTGAGGTGCTCTTTAAAAGTTATGAATGCCATCATGAGTTTTCATTTTGGTTAAGAAAACAAGAAATGAAAAAAGAAAGAAAGAAAGAAGGAAGGAAGGAAGGAAGGAAGGAAGGAAGGAAGGAAGGAAGGAAAGAAAAAGAAAGAAAGAAAGAAAGAGAAAAGTTCCTCTTCCTTTTGCTAGCTGCAAAACTTTTTTTTTTTTTTTTTGCCATTCAGGACATGGTTGGTCAGTATTAAGAACATAATGTTATGACCTTGGAAAGAACCCTTGGAATCTTCTAGTTCAGCCCTGCCACTTCAAAAATAAAGAAACTTTAGATTTCTAAATACTTGTCTTCTCATCCTGGATATGTTTTTTTGTTAGCCACTTTAGTTTCCTTTTCTGTGAACATTGAAGGCAGTGATACTTACTATTGCTTAGATAATCTATATGAAGTGCCTACTATGTAGTAGTTGTCCAATAAATGTTGATTCTCTTTTCTTCGTCCATGCCCGGGACACCATGTTGCTCTACGTGATATAGCTTCATTTTTATTTATTTGTTTTTTTAGGCTGGCCAGCATAAGGATCAAACCCTGGGTCTTGGTGTTATCAGCACCACACTCTGACCAACTGAACTAACTGGCGAGCCCCATATAACTTTATTTTCAACAAGACAGTAGCATTCATTTCCTCTGGAGCTCCCAGAATAATGGGCCGTGTCTCAGTCTGCTGAGAACATGCCCAGTTTGTACATCTTATCCTGGCATAATTATTAACATCCTATTTCACTCTCAAACAGTGTCCCAATTTAAATAAATCACAGGATCATCCTACCTGAAACATTCTCAGTGCTTTCCTCAGTGCATCTTTCAGGTCCTTATTCCTCAAACTATAGATCAAGGGGTTTAAAATGGGGGTGATAAAAGTATAGACCACAGACACTCTTTGGCCCATCTCAGGAGAGTAGCTGGAACTGGGGGACAAATATATAAAGCTGGTGCAGCCATACTGCAGGAGGACCACTATGATGTGAGACGAACAGGTGGAGAGAGCTCGGTGGCGCCCTTCTGCTGACTTGATCCGGAAAATAGCCACAACAATGAAGACATAGGAGATGGAGATCAGTGAGAGAGGGATGCTAAGGACGACGAAGCTGATGATGTACAGGGTAGTCCTGTGAACATGTGTGTTTGCACAAGCCAGGTGCATGACTGCGGGCATGTCACAGTAGAAGTGGTAAATCTCATTGTGGTGGCAGAATGGGAGATGGAAGATTAAAATGGTTAGTGGCAGTGACAGCAGGAACCCCAGCACCAGGGACCCTAGCATTAGCTCCACACAGAAGGACCAGCTCATGATGAGGGTGTATCTCAGAGGGTAACAGATTGCTATAAACCGGTCATAAGCCATGATTGCAAGTAGAACACAATCAGCTGCACCCAAGAAGACAAAGAAAAACATTTGGGTGCCACATCCGATTATGGAAACAGGAGTTTGGCCCATTGAAAGAAGGTTTGCCAAGGCTAGTGGAGCAATGGAAGATGTATAGAAGATTTCCAGAACTGCCAAGTTAGCCAGAAAGAAGTACATGGGGGTGTGAAGGGAGTGGTTGATCTGAACAATGACTGCAATTATGGCATTTCCGCTGAGGCTAGTTAGGTACATCACCAGGAAGGCCACAAAAATGATCATCTGGACTTCAGGGTCAAGTGAGAATGGACGAAAGAAGAATTGTATCTTTGTGGTTTTATTTATTCCTTCCATGGGTAGTGTATTAGACCTACTAAAAGGAAAGACGACATGAGTCTCAAGGCATCTCACATTTAATATGATGCTTTCCCAACTCCTCCATTCAGTGTTAGAGCACTTTTGAGGTACCCCAGCAATGATGTGCTACTTTCACTTTAGAGCAGATCATGTAATATTATCATTTATACATTTTCCATCTCATCTTTCTTCTCCTATCCCCCAAGTACCAAAGATTGAAAAATCCTCAATGTCAGGGACTTTGATGATCTTTATTTTAATTGCAGTGCCTAGCACAGTGCCTGTTACAGAAGAGTGTTCAAAACACGTTTGCTGAGCAAATTGAGGAATAAAGCCAATTTAAAATTAAAGTTTAAAGTTACAAAATGGATAAAATTGAGTATCAATTCATATGTGAAACTTGAAGCAGAAAATTTTAGGATTGTATAGGCAGATGTATGTCATAATTTAAAGAGAATTGTGCTACTGGCACATTGTGATGTATCTACTGGCATTGTATGTCTCAAAACCTAGAAATTTTATTGATTCATTCTGCTTCTCCTTTATTCAATTTGTTCCTAAATAGTGATAGTTTGCCTTTCAAAAAGTTTTCATATCTGTTACTTTGGTCCTTTCCCATGCCCCAATCAGTTCTATCCATTATTATCTTACATTTGAAGTCTTGTGATAGACTGCTATTCATAGTCTCCCATTTCCCTTCTCTTCCTTGTATAATCCATCCTGCTGTCTGTTATCATGTTACTCATCTGCTCAGAAATTTTTAATGCCTTCCAGTTGCTTAAATGTTAACCCTCACAATCCTCTGCCAATTATTCTAGTCTCTGTTGGATCTAGCTTTTTTAGTCTAATTCCACTATGGAGCTCAGTTAGCTCTGTTATGTACCACATGATCTACCAGAGCATCTTCCTGATGTGTATACACCTTTTCTCCTTCAACTAGAAATACTGTGTCCTCTCTTTCACTTCATCCAAATTCTACTTAATTTTCAAATTCTAAAGTGTTCTTGTTTAATAAAATCTTCTTAGGCCACTCCAGCTTAAATCTCTTCCTTCTTTCTCTGAAATTCTAAGCTGCTCATGGTGTTATGATTTTAGTGCTAATATGCTGTCTTTTACTGTATCTGTATGTTCTGTCTCCAATTATATATTATGTTCTCCAAAGATAGGGGTTAGGGCTCTTAGGGCAGAGGCTCTCTCTTATGAAAAAATATCATTTATTTCATGTTGAACGCTAGGCATGGTGAAAAGTGCTTTGTTACGCATTAGCTCACTTCATCTGTAAAATCACTTTAGCAGACATGTACTGCCATTATTCCCGTTTAACAGATAAAAAACACATAGGCTTTAAGAGATTAAAAAAGTGTCCAAAGTTACATAGCTAGACAGTGGGAGAGCCAGGGTTTGAACACAGTCTGTTTGACTACAGAGCTCTTGAGTTTAACCTCTGCCTCCCTCTGGTACTTTGTATCTCCTAAGTAGCTTTGTTATTTGATTGATTGCAGTTCAGCCCCAGGTAGAACTCGAGATGGCCTATTGGAAAAAAATCACCTAGGATCTGAGACCACAAATGTTAGATTACAGTATTTCCAGAATTAAGAGACATAATTACAATCTGGACTGTGGTTTATCTAGTAAATGCTGCTCCTACTAATGCAACAAAAAGAACTTCCCTTATTTGTCTTCTAAGGAGCAGGAGGAAAGTGGTTGGCTTAAAACTATGATGTTTTGGGTGGAAATAGTGGGAGTGTGGTTTAATTCATTGTTTTTGAGAGAGCATGGGAACAAGGAGAAGATAACACAATTTTACAAGATTGTGCTGAGGTGCAAATTAAACTGCATCCATAAAGGAATCTACTAGAATGCCTAGCACATATTAACTGTTCAATAATGCATATAGATTCATTGATTTCTTCATTATCTATCCTGAGACTGAAGAAAATTGCTGAGCGAATGGAATATGTGGCAGTCCTATCTAAAAAATCCTGGGAGAGATTTTATGTCACATCTGGTCCCACTGCTAGTTTCTTATGTCACCTTATACTTCAGAATCCCTCGTAAAGAAGGGTGAAAAATGACCACTCTTTCATCTGCTTATAAACTGTTATTGTTAAAAGGTAGTTTATACATAATTCGACTGTCAGGATATGAGGGGTCTTTAAAAAGTTCATGCAAAGATTTGTATTATCTTTTAATTCCATTTTTCCATGAACTTTTTGAAGTACCCTCATATCTGTATGGCCTAATTCACCTACATGATATAGCTATTAGCACAAATGTGGACTCAACTGAAGAGGGAAATAAAAACGCTTAACTTGGAGATTTTGATTGTGGATGAATAGAGAAGGAAGAGCAATGTTATAACCATCATTCACAGGGCAAGAGCCTTGCTTGGAGCATAAATACTCGTGGCTTCTGGAGCTAATCATACTGGCTATGGCAGAGTCAAAGAAGACCTTTTGGTGCCTATTCAAAGAAAGTGTCCCAACATCAGATGTAATGAAAGAAAAGTTTTGTCCTTGCAAGACATTCTTGAATAATATTTTCTATATGTCTGAAGAAACTCTCATGAATACTTTCCAGAAGAAACTCCTATGAATACTTTTTAGCAGTAACACCTACAAAGAAGGAAAGCCAAAGTTGTAACCCTTTACTGCTCATATGTTGAATCATATGAATTTGTTCCTCGAGGTCAACAGTGGTAGCATACAGGCAATTTCACATGATTCAACGTGGTACTTTTACAAGTGAACTGTGATTATATCTTATGAAACATTCAGGCATTCAATAAAAGCTTATTTTTCTGCTGCAATAATGAGTAACATTTTTTCGGTACTTACTAAGATTTGTATGCTGTGATATTCATTTTACAGGCATCATTTCACTTTAGTGGCCCGTCAGTCCCATGCAACAGGTACCTTTATTGTTTATATATTTTTTCAGATGAAGAAACTGAGGCTTAAGAGTTTAACTAAGTTGCAGCTAGTAAATGACAGAATACAATTTAATTCCTTGGTCAGTCTGGAAGCAAGTCTGTTTCTATTATTAAAATAAATTATACCACACTAAGCAATGCATGTAAGGCTGAATGACAGGTTTCCTAGAAAGACAAAATCTTTTAATTCTAATTGTCCTTAATCAACGAACCATAACACTGTAACATACCACAAGCATTCCTCAGATAATTAAAAAGGCAGTGCTCAGTACCTTGATTTGTAATCTTTCTCTCTTTCATTTTTGCTCTTCCTTTTCTTTCTCTCTTACTACTTACTTGTTTAATCAATAATATTTATTTCAATAAATTTCTTTTACAAATAGTATTAAGGCCCTACTCTATATAAGGCATAGTTCTAGTTTCTGGAAAAAGAGGGAGAAATGTGGACCATGAGAAAGAGTATCAATACACAGCTCAAAATTGAATCAGAGACGTAATAATAAAAAATAATACAAGTCAAATTCAGTTAAGTGTTGTCATAAAAGGACAATGTGCTAGGGGAGCACAAGCCTATCTCTCTTTTTGCAATAATGCCTTTTCAAAAAATTGCTTGTAATTATAATTATTTGGGATCCTCATGTGAAGAAAACTTCTTGTCATTTCTTTTATAATAGAAGTAGGTATTTTCTAATTTTTCAACTTCTGTAAATTTAAAATTTGGAGTGATGGATATTTTTAAAAAGTGGAGGACTCCTTGTAAGTACTCACCTCTCCGTATTTCAGGACTAGTTAGTATTGAGCTCATTTTTATCTAGATTGTGATCCCTTGACCATTTGAACAGACCTTTCTCTCTGCCTTCCATCAGTTTGAAGAGTGTGGATTTCAGAGTATGTATTGTTGAGTTCCCGTTAAGCCATCTGGTATAAAACATTGGTTCTTAGTAGAAACTGGACTTTGACTTTTTCTGTGAAAAGCTCCATACTTAGCTTCTGTTCCTTGGCCAATGTATACCCCAAGCCTTGGTCTTATTACAGGCAAAGAGTTTTTCTAATCCTCTAAAATCTGGGCTCTGGGAGCAGATTCTTACCTTTTGCTGAGCTCATGTGGACTGCAAGCTATTGCAGATTTACCTGGCTCCTTTGCTGAACAATGAGGACCCCAGGGGCCTGCCTCAAAGTCTTACTGTTCTCAGAGGATCCCTGCACTGGCATCCTGACCACTTCTAGATCACATATCTCACTGATTCAGGGCACTATGTTAAAATACTTCTTAAACCAGACCTGATTCCTGTTAGATCAACTCTTGGACTGAGGGTATGTTCCATTCTGCCTCTTTTTCTTTGTACACGGTAACATCTAGGCTTTACTTATCACATTGAACTTACCTTTGAAGTTGCCCTGCTAATTCAGACTCAAAATTATCCTCAAATAATGACATTCATAACTTACCTGGCTAACAAGTCATTGTTGGTCCCCTGAGGTGACTGAGTCTGTTTGGAAACATAAATCAACAAGATTAAATATAGTGTAACTAACAGTTAACATTGCATCAGGATTATCCCATTGGTACTTCTTTCCCAGGGACTGTCTTTTAGTAACTTGTTCATGAATTCATTGATGAAGTCAGTTGAGTAAAAACAATTATTGTTTTCATTTGACTCATCCAGAAATCATTTTTTAAAATTTCCACATGCAGCATTATTCTTTTCTTTTCTTTTGCCATATTCCACATTATCTCCTATTCTCTTTACTTCCAGGAAATAATTTCTTCTTACTTTTACTCCTATTTCTCTGATATTCCTTCTTAGTCTGCTTAGCTGGTTTCTCTATTTCCCTCACTTCTACCCAAATTGGATCTTGGTCCAAGGTCCTCTTGTCTATTTAAAGTATTTTTGTAGGTGATCTAATTTAGTTGTTTGGCTTTAAATATAAGCAGCATGCTGACATTTCTCAAATGTGTATCTCCAGCCAACCTAACCTTGTCCCTGAACTCAAGATTTGTATATATATTTGTCTACCTGACATCCCTTTTTGGGTCACATTTATCTCACACTTAACATATTTAAAATAGAACTTTTAATCCATTATCCTCTTGGGTGTTACGTATTGAACTATTCAAAGCCTGACGGTAGTTGATCAATAAATATTTATTACTATTAAGATTAATAAATATTAATACTTCATTCAATTTCATGCTCTATCATGTAAAACATGGACAGATTTTTCCCCCCAGTATTTCTTGGAGAAATGAGAGATCATCTAGAACTTCAACGGCTCCTCCTCCTCCTTCTCCTTCCTCTTTCTCCAAACAAGTGGGTAAAATACTAGTCACCTCCAAACTCTGCTTATCAATATGGCCAGTTCATCCCTACCCTGGAAGAAAACTGCTGAAATGGAATAGGGTATGCCCCTTCATCAGGGGACAGAAAATAGAATAAACACAGGGACCAACAGAATACAAAATAAAAATACAGAAATTCCCGTAGAATCCCTTAGCTATATTGAACTGAAATGCACTCAGTCATTTTGAATGACTGAGTCAACAATAGAAACCCATGTCACCCTGTTCTTCAGTGTAAAGTTTAAGAGAAAGATTTGAATGGATGCATTTGCCCAGTTAAAAATGAAGAGGGCCAGCTTCCCAAAAAATAAAAATCAACAATAAATTAAAATAAAGACGGTTTATCATTTGATTTGCCCTCTGGCTAATAACCTCAGACCAAGCAGGATTCTTGGAAGTCAGATATACATGTGTGCGTGTGTATAAATATTTATATATGCCACTGAGATACTGACTCCTTCTTATCTTTACTCTCTTCCCAACTCAAGCTCACTGACTGGCTCTTTGACAGTCTACACCTATGTCCATCAAATACTGGTCCCCACTTCAGAATGCCTCGTTCTCATCTCATTATCATTAGTGAGATCATCTAGGGGCAAAACTCCTAGCAGATAAGGTATCGAGTCTGTATAATTAAATATTCTCTTAAGCTTTAAGATTGGCACATCTTTAGGCCAGGACATTTTTTTTCTACTTGGTTATTATATAATACCATTGGTGTGATCAACATTTTATATGTTGAGTAAAGTTTTTAGTTTTTCCAGAAGGAATCTGACCTACTCAGTTTCCTTTTTGCTAAGTCCCTAAATAAATAGATAAATGCATCTTCATACTTTATAGACAGATATGCTTAGCAAATAAGAAAAAATATCCATGACTATAAACAGAAAAGTTCCAAGCAGAACTACCATTATGGGACAAATAGAAAGTCTCAATATTCCTGCCTTTGTTCAAGTATGAATAAGTAGGAAAAGACTTCAGCATCTCCTCACCAGCCTTTTTAAAGCTACGTTTGTTTGTATCTTTTAATTCAAGAATGAAAAGTGTGAAAGATAATAACAAATGTGAAATACAAAAAGTATAATTTTGAAGAATTTTTATACTACAATCACTTTGCTCTGTTAAGTAAATTAAAGAAAATAAAATTAAGGAAAGATTTAACTGTGAGTGGTACCACCCTCTTTTCTTAGGAAGTATTTAAAATACAAGCATGCAATTCTGGTCATCTTAATTGCCAAAGAACATTAATGGTATTTAATGGTGAAAATGAGGAATACAAAACACCTTGAAACTCTCAGAACAGTCCTGCTCTAAGAACTATTCTGTCCAAAATGCCTATAATGCTCCCGTTGTGAAGCACTGCTATAATGTGTGAGATATGATGAATGATGAGATAAGAAAGAAACCTGAAATAATATTAAAGCTGGCTAAGGGAATTGTTCAAATACATAAGTAATGTCATTGAAGAATTTATAACACTAGTGTCAATATTGTAGGAAATCAAATTAAAGGGTTTCAGAAAGTCATTCAGAATGCAAAGGAAATAATAGAGATAACAGTGATTATAAAGAAATTATAGAGATCTCACATATAAATAATTGGTGCTCCTGAAGAAGCAAACTGAGTGAAACAAATTAAGGGAATAAATAATTATAAAAAATAGTAGAAGAACATTTTTCCAAATTTAAAGAAAAGCTTAATGTGATTATCTGAAAAATTTATTAGGCAGAACTAAAGGAAAGTGATCAACATTACCTGGTGATATTATCAAATTTCAAAGATATGAAGACGCCTATAAACATCTAAGTCAGGAATAGCAAATGCACAGTATGATAGACTACAATATTGATCACAAACTCTTCCCCTCTCTGTATCCGCAACATTTTGCTTACACTGACCACTGATGTGCCATTTTTTGACTGTTAAGACAAGAGCAAGCTAGACATAAGAAAAGACTTAAAAAGTAATGGTTCTTTGGGGTTCTCTTTCTTTTGTTACTCTTGGAATGCAGCCACCACGAGAATAGAGAGAGACTAGCCTTCGGTATTATAAAGATTACATGACCTAGTCACTCCCATTACCCTAGTGATAGAGTTTGGATATGTTGTCCCTGCCAAAACTCATGTGGAAATTTGATCCCCAGTGTGGCAGTTTGAGTCATGGGTGTGGATACCTCATGAATGGGTTAATGCTCTCACTGGGGGAGAGGAACTGAGTGAGTTCCCTCTCTATTAGTTCCTGTGAGAGGTGGTTGTTTAAAAGACCCTGGTACCTCCTTATCTCTCTCTCTCTCTCTCTCTCTTTCTCTCTCTCTCTCTCTTTCTCTCCCTCCTTCTCCCCTCCTCCTCTCTCTCTCTTTTCCTCTCATCGTGTGATCTGCTTGTACCCACCAGCTGCCTGCAGCTTCTGCCATGAGGCCCATGCCAGTTGCAGCTGTCCCAGAATTGTAAGCCAAATAAACCTCTGTTCTTCATAAATTACCCAGTCTCAACTAATTCTGTTACAGCAACATGAAACAGACTAATACACCTAGTCAAATACCAGCCCCTATTTATTCTTCTAGAACAACAGAAATATCATCCCCTTGATGATTCTCCTCTGTTCTCTGCTAGAATTGTCAAATGCTTTCTTTATCTGCTATAACACATTGTACAAAATTATGTTATAACAGTATCCCATTGTGTTCTTATCTCTTTATGTTTCTGGAACCTAAGTATTGAATAAATAAATATTTGCAGTGGCTCTAAAGGTATCTTTGAACATTAGTCTTTACTAAATTTCCCCCCAAATACTGTGATTTCTTTGAAAAAATAATAAAAGACAAATTTCTTCTAGTCTAAGTAAGAAAGAGAGAAACCTCATATATAAAAAATTAGCAATGACGGATATATAAGCAGTCCTTCTATCACCTGGGGGCTTTCAATCATCATATGTTCATTCAGGTATGTGCCTAGTTTAGGAGTTCTCTTACCTTTGCTTAATGGCCACTGCCACTTAATGTATATAGTGTTTTATTGAGATTTGTGTGTATTCTGAGGTAGTTCTTTAAAATTTCATTTTGGGGCATATGTAGACTTCCAGGGATATCTAGAAGCCCTTTACTACCTCTCAATCCTATTTGAGAAAGTACTTCCTCTCAGAGATTCTGAACCTTTCCCAGATATCATGTGTTATGAGTTTAGTGTTTCCCTAGCTTATAGATTGAAAGCGTATGCCATTTCTGCCTTGATATGTAAAGAAAAACTAAAGTTCAGAAAGTGAAAGGGACTTCGCTTTAGTGAAACCTGGTATAACGACCCAGTCACTAGTTTTCTATGGGGAAGAGGCTGGAATGGATTAGTTGAAGTTTCAAATAATGGCAATTGTTATCTCCTTTACCAGTGTTAGGACATGAGAGAATTTGGAGCTAGACACAGAGATCTAGACCAGACTGGAAGAGGAACTATCCGTAATTCTGTGTCAGGAAAAGAACTCAACTGTCATAATAATTCTAGTTAACGTGTACCACATAATTACTGTGCATGAGGTCATTCATTCATTCATTTTTCTCCCACAGTCCATGTCACTTTTCAGTGACAATTCTATTCTATGAAAGTGGGAGCACAACTTCTGGGATACATTTCATCATCTCTGATACTTTAGGCTTATTGTTTCAATATGCAAGTTTGTTTGGTATCAGAAAATCCATACAAAGTTTATCATATCAGTAAATCATTAGAATAAAGTAACACATTTGTGTTCAGAGATGCTGAAAAGGTATTACATATTTCAGCAGAAATTCTTTATAAAATCTCTGCATAACATAGGAATAGAAATAAACTGTTTAGATATATATAATAGTTAACTTATAAATTCTGCAAATATTTATTGAGTGCTTATTGTGTGCTACGAACTGGAAGTATATTGGTGATAGGTCAGAAAAGATTCCTGCTCTTGTGTTTGCATTAGTGAATGCTTCTGAACTAGGAACTCTCCTAAGTACTTCACATTTATCATTTAATATTCACAATAACGTTATGAAAGAGGTACTGCTATTGCCTTCATTCTTCAGATTAGAAAATTGAGGATCAAGATGTTAAGTAACTTTCCCAAGATCACACAACTAGCAAGTTATAGGACCAAAATTCTAACCTATGCTGTCCTACTATAAAGCAGGAGTCAGCAAACTGCAGCCCACAGGCCAAATCTGATGGCTGCTTATTTTTGTAAATAATGTTTTATTGGAATGCAGCCACACTCATTTGTTTGCCTACTGTCTATGGCTGCTTTTGTGTTACAACAGTAGAGCTGAGGAGTTGTGACAGAGACTGCATGGCCCATGAAGCCTAAAATATTTACTCTTTGAGACTTCACAGAAAAAGTTTTTTGGCCCTTGCATTGGAACTTAACTCTATCATGTACCGACTCTTCATATGAGAAAGACTATGTTAAAGTCCCACAGCAGGCACCATTGTAAATGGTGAAATAACCAAACCATATTTATAAAATATCAGGTATAGGACAACCACTATTATCATGATTAGTCAGTGCTTTTTGGAAGATCTGCATAATGTAGTAAGACACAAAAATGAAATAATTGGCCTTTGATAATATAATTTTATTCCTAGAAACTGTAAGAAAAATTTTTTAAAAACACTATATTTATCAAGAGAATTAGGTAGTTCTATGGTCGGGCCTGAGATTCTGCATTTGTACCAAGCTCCCAGATGATGCTAGTATTGCTGGTCCCTGTACTGTACTTTGAGTGGAGAGTGTGCCCATTGCAAATACAGCAGTCCAGAATGTAGTTTTGGAGTCCATCAAACTAAGTTCTATTCCCAGATCTGCTTCTTTTAGGATACCTAATTGCGGTCAAGTTATTTAACTCTGGACGCCCAGTTTCATCATCTGTAAAATGGAGTCAGCAGTGAGTAGTAATGCAAGTGGTGTAGAGGGTTAGAAATCTTGATTCTCATTTGACTTTTAGAATAGGGTTTTTAGGTAATGTGTGTATGGGACAAAAGTCCTCGATTAAGGGACAAAAGTCTACAGCCATGGGCAAAAGTCTATCTAATCAATT
This sequence comes from Cynocephalus volans, assembly GCF_027409185.1. Classification (NCBI taxonomy): domain Eukaryota; kingdom Metazoa; phylum Chordata; class Mammalia; order Dermoptera; family Cynocephalidae; genus Cynocephalus; species Cynocephalus volans. The sequence continues at coordinate 155,206,801 of NC_084463.1, forward strand.
CTAATCAAGTATATGTTGATTCTCAGTTGATTTTTAGTATAGAGTTTTTAGGTAATGCATGTATGGGACAAAAGTCCTCAGCCAGGGGGCAAAAGCCCACAGCTAGCAGGCAACTGACCATCTAATCAAATCTAATTACTGTTTAGTTTTGGGATTGTATACTTTAATGATTTTAGAGCTAACATGTGGTTGACATACTGATCCTGTTAAGAGATTTTAAAGAATTGCTGTAGGGAAAAATGTTTGCTAAGGGTAAGCTGTTTGTTGGTGGAAACTTAAGAGATAATTATACTCAGATTTAATCATAAAAATGTAACTTTTGCTTAAATCATTTAAGGAGAGGTTATATTTTAGATAATAATCACATGATCACAGTTTGATCAATTTAGCTTTTCACAAATTGTACTTTGGAATGTCATGTTGTTAATTTAAATGATGTTACCAGTTTCATTGTTTAAGCTATGCTTAGCCATAGATAACTTTTGTCACATTGCCCATATCTTTGTGTCCTTTTGAAATGATTTAATTAACTGATTTTTCTTGTGAAACTTCCTTGTCTTTACAATAAAAAACAGAAGCTAACTTTGAATCAGGGCTGTACCCAGTTTTCTCCTACTAACAGAGTTGCTGAGGTGCAGTCCCTTCGGGCTTCTCATTGCATTCATGTTGCTTTGAGTAATCCTTTTTCACGTATCCGTTACACAGTGAAACGTGTAACAAGTGGCATGCAAAGCAGAGAATCTGCCCATAGTAAGTACCCAATAGCTGCCAGCTCTGTTAATATTATTCACAGGTCAAATTTTCTTCAGATTTCTACTTTGACAACCAGTGGAAATGAAGAGGGTACTAGAAAACATACCCAACTACCTGTTTTGTTTTTTCTTTTCACAAACTCAGACAGATAAAGTAATCTATCAGAGAGGAGCATCACATGTTTTTTTCTTTTGTTACCCAGACCTCCATATAATTGCACTTCAGTGGGGAGAAGGAGGCCTAGAAGGAAGGAACAGAATGAGGCTGCTTCTGGGGCTGCCAGTCTTCCCCAGGGCAGTCCTAGACTCCTGACTGTCTCCTTGCCTCGCTTTTTCCATTCTACTCTGTTCTCTGCACTGTAGTCGAGGACCTCCTTATAACACAAGCACTAACATATTGCTCTCCTTAAAACCTATAGTGTTTTCCCATAACTTTTATATAAAATCCTGACTTCTAACTATGGCTCTCAAGGTTCTGCATGATCTGCCACTGCCTTCCTGTCTGACTTCCTCTCTTTATTCTCTCCCCATCATCTACTCTTCCATCCGCATTGCTCTTCCTGTGGTTCATTAGACCTTCCAACTAATCACTGTCTCCAGACTATTGCACATGCTGGTTTCTACCTCAGAATGCTCCTTCTCAGCTCTTTTTATTTATATTTTCAGGCCTCTGTTCAAAAGTCATTTTCCTAGACAAATCTTCCTCAACTCCTTTAGCTAAAGTTGCCCACTCCCCACCCCCATTACTTTCCATTCTATTTTCCTGCTTTATTTTCTACATAGCATTTATTATTATCTAAAATTAAATTATTCATTTATTTTTCTTATTTTGTATCTGCTCTCTCTCACTAGGATGTAAGCTTCATCAGGTGAAGGAATTTTTCTGTCTTGTTCACTTCTATATCTCTACTCCCTAGATCAGTGCCAGGAGCATAAAGTAGGAGCTCAATAAATAATTGTTAAATAAATGAATTCAATGAGGATTTCCATAAAGAAAAGACATGATGTGGTTAATGTCAGGATCCAGCAACACTCAGGAGAATTTTCAGGAGACTCCAGCAGCTCTTTCTCTCTGGTCTCCCGAATGGTATGTAATGTCTCCACTCTGAGAAAAATAAATGCTTAAAGAACCATCTGATAATTTAACCTCCTTGTGATTTTCAACCAGCCTGAGGTAAGTTTTGGCTTTTGCTTGAAAAAAGTCTCTCTGATGATGAGTTCCCTCCTTTTTCTTTTTTTAAATTTAGGCAGTTAAAGAAATTTACAAAAAATTATAAAAAACATGCAAAGGTACTCATTTCTCTTGACAACATGTATTTGTAACTATCTATAGTATCTTATGACATTGATCTAATTACAAAGATGGCTTGGGTTTCAAGATGGCAGTGGCTGCGGCAGTTGGCACGGAGTAGCTGAGGTGGAAAAGGCGGCCACTGGGCCTCAGGCAGCCGGGAAACTTGTGGACCTTCCTCTTGCCATCTCTTAAGGGAGGACCGCTGCTGGTGGCCAGTCGTGGGGGGTGACCACCACTTTGCCCCCAGCAGGAGAGGCTGCCTCATTTACAGGCAACAGCTTTGAAGTGTGGAGCAGGAAAAGAACTGTTTCTTAGCTGCAAAAGCGAGTCTCGAAACAGGGAACACGGCGCCAGGGCTGCTGTGGATGCAGCCAGGATCCCGGAGGCTGGGGCCGCGCTGAAGGCGGCCAGCTGCCCTATTCAGGATTCGAGGTTTCAGGCCGGCATTAAAGAAGATTCCTGGGAGCGCCTGAGCCACGCCGGGACTGAACAGCCCGAGGCGGCAGCGGCCGAGAACAGGGAAGGCGACAAACCAGAGACAGAGAGTGAACACCCGACCTGGCAAAACCCTGTGAGTGACCCCTGGCCCAGCTCTGTTCGGGGGGATTACGCCCACCCGGCTCCCACCTGCATCACCAGGCCACTCACCGCCCCGGGGCTGCCTCCATTTTCCCAGGTGCTAGCAGCTCCACCCGGCTCGGCCCTCACTGAGCCTTCCCACTTGCTCGGCCCAGTGCGGGGCTTTCCGGAGCCTGCACGCCGGGCTCCCCTCCCACTCCCTCCGTGGTTCTCTGGCGGGGCTGGTGGCAGGGGGCGTCCCCAGCCAGTGTCGGGAGGGCAAGGAAGTACGGGCGGGCCGAATGTCACTCCATCACACCCTGGACTCCGGCCCCCAGGAAACTTCCTGTTACTGGGAGGCAGATACCATCTCTGCAGCCACCAGTTCAGAAAAAAGCCTAACCAATTTCTGGTTGGGAATAGTGTGGTAGGAGAGTTCCCAGGTCCACTTGAACCTGCCGGAGAGCAGGCTGCAGGTGGGCGCTAGATTCGGTCTATGCCGGGGGGATACAAAGGTGAACAAGCCCCGAGAAAGATCTACACAGTGCTACAAAGGCACCCAGAGAGACCGGTCGTCTGTGCCTAGCAGAAACCTGGTAGACTTCCTGGGCGAGGCGGTGCCGAGCAGGGTCTTGAAGGCCCAGCTGAAGACACGCCCCAGCCCAGCACAGTGCGCACAGAGTGGGGAGAGGTGCGACCTGGGAGGCAGAGACTCGACAGAAACCACACACCCGGTGGGGTCTCCACTGCACGATCCAACAGCCTGGGCCAGAGCACACGGAACAGGGAGAAGTCCTGCACAGGAAGTGAAAGCTCAACAGAGATCACACACCCTGTGGTACGTGATCCACCAGCCCAGCAGAGTCCAACCTGACCAGAAAGGTGGCTCCCCGGAGAAGCCCAAGACCTCAGGCAACCACACACACAAGGCACTAGAGGCCAACTGAGCAGTCATGGAGAGAGCCATACGAAATTGGCAACCACAGCAACATCCTAGTTAGTCATTTGTCTCAAACCAATGGTCTGTGAAAACCCCTGCCACAATGAATAAACACCAAAAAAAGATACCAGAAATACAAAAAATCAAGAAAGTACACCACCAAAAGTTAATAAATTTCAAACTCTAGATCCTATAGAACAAGAAGCCACTGAAATAACTGACAAGGAATTTCGAGTGATAATTCTAAGGAAACTGAATGAGATACAAGAAAACTCAGCTAGACATCATGATGAAACGAGGAAAAGTATACAGGCTCTGAAAGAGGAAATGTACAAGGAAATCAATGTCCTGAAAAAAAAATGTAGCAGAACTTCCTGAACTGAAGAAGTTATTCAGCAAAATAAAAAACACATGGAGAGGTTAACCAGCAGGCTTGTCGAAGTTGAAGAGAGAACCTCTGAACTTGAAGATGGGCTGTTTGAAATAACACAAGCAGACAAAAAGAAAGAAAAAAGAATCAAGGACATTGAAGAAAATCTGAGAGAGATGTCAGACAACCTCAAGCGCTCAAATATCCTAGTCATGGGTATTCCAGAAGGGGAGGAAAATGGAGATTCCATTGAAAACATATTCAACAAAATAGTGGCAGAAAACTTCCCAGGTATAGGAAAAATCACAGATCTTCAGATCCAGGAAGCTCAACAATCTCCAAACGTATTCAACCCAAAAAGGCCTTCTCCAAGACATGTCATAGTCAAATTGGCAAAACTCAGAGACAAAGAGAGAATCTTAAAAGCTGCAAGAGAGAAGCGTCAAATCACCTATAAGGGAGCCCCAATCAGGTTAACATCAGACTTTTCATCACAAACCCTAAAAGCTAGAAAGGAATGGGATGATATTTTCAAAATACTAAAAGACAAAGATTGCCAGCCAAGAATACTCTACCCTGCAAGGCTATCCTTCCGAAATGAAGGGCAAATAGTATATTTCTCAGACAAACAAAAACTGCGGGAGTTCACTACCACACGACCACCCTTACAAGAAATCCTCAAGGGAGTACTGGGTTTGGTTCCTGAAAAATAACTACCACTGCCATAAAAACCCAAGAAATATCAATACCCACTAGTATAATAAAAATGGCATTCATGAAGAGAAATCAAGCAAACAAAAACACTATCTACAACCTAAAGAACCAACAAACACAGAAACCAAACAGTAAATCAGAAAGCAAGGAACAAAAGACACCTAAGACAACCAAACAACCAATAAAATGCTAGGAATAAATCAACACCTTTCAATAACAACTCTTAATGTAAAAGGCTTAAATTCCCCAATCAAAAGACACAGACTGGCCGACTGGATCAAAAAGGAGGACCCAACTGTATGCTGCCAAGAAGAGACCCACCTCACCCATAAAGATTCACACAGACTAAGAGTGAAAGGATGGAAAAAGATTTACCATGTAAACAGAAAAGAAAAACGAGCTGGAGTAGCTATTCTTATATCTGACAAAATAGACTTTAAACTAAAAACCATAAAAAGAGACAATGAGGGACACTACTTAATGATAAAAGGACTGATCCATCAAGAAGACATAACAATCATAAATATGTACGCACCCAATGTTGGAGCAGCCAGATTTATAAAACAAACTCTATTAGACCTAAAGAAGGAAATAGACACTAATACCATAATAGCAGGGGACCTGAACACCCCACTGTCAATATTAGACAGATCATCTAGGCAAAGAATCAGTAGAGAAACACAAGATCTAAACAAGACTCTAGACCAATTGGAATTGGCAGATATCTACAGAACATTCCACCCAACAACCTCAGAATATTCATTTTTCTCATCAGCACATGGATCATTCTCCAGGATAGATCACATATTAGGTCACAAATCAAGTCTCAATAAATTCAAAAAAATTGGAATTATCCCATGTATCTTCTCAGACCACAATGGATTAAAACTAGAAATTAATAACAAACGAAACTCTGGAAACTATACAAACACATGGAAATTAAACAGCATTCTACTTAATGACATATGGGTCCAAGAAGAAATCAAGCAGGAAATCAAAAAATTTATTGAAACTAATGAAAACAATGATACATCATACCAAAACCTGTGGGATACTGCAAAAGCAGTATTGAGGGGAAAATTTATTGCATTAAACGCTCACTTCAGAAGAATAGAAAGATGGCAAGTGAACAACCTAACACTTCACCTTAAAGAACTAGAAAAACAAGAACAATCCAAACCTAAAGTTAGCAGACGGAAAGAAATCATTAAGATCAGAGCAGAACTGAATGAAATTGAAAACCAAAAAACAATTCAAAAGATCAATGAATCAAAAAGTTGGTTTTTTGAAAAGATAAATAAAATTGTCAAACCATTAGCATGGCTAACAAAAAAAAAGAAGAGAGAAGACTCAAATAACAAAAATTAGAAATGAAAAAGGCGATATTACAACTGATTCATCTGAAATACAAGGAATCATTCGAGACTACTATAAACAACTATACGCCAACAAATTTGAAAATCTGGAGGAAATGGATAAATTTCTGGACACACACAAGCTCCCAAAACTGAACCATGAAGACGTAGAAAATTTGAACAGACCAATAACAATAAAGGAGATTGAAGCTGTTATCAGAAGGCTCCCAACAAAGAAAAGCCCAGGACCAGATGGATTCACAGCAGAATTTTACCAAACATTCAAAGAGGAATTGACACCGATTCTTTACAAACTATTCCAAAAGATTGAAACGGACGCAAATCTCCCAAACTCATTCTATGAAGCAAACATCATCCTGATACCAAAACCAGGTAAAGATATAACCAAAAAAGAAAACTACAGGCCGATATCCTTGATGAATATAGATGCAAAAATCCTCACTAAAATACTAGCAAACAGAATACAGCAACACATACGAAAAATTATTCATCACGATCAAGTGGGATTCAAGCCAGGGATGCAAGGTTGGTTCGACATATGCAAATCAATAAATGTAATACACCATATTAATAAACTCAAACACAAGGACCATATGATCATCTCTATACATGCTGAAAAAGCATTTGATAAAGTTCAGCACTCATTCATGACAAAGACCCTCTATAAGTTAGGTATAGAGGGAAAGTACCTCAACATAATTAAAGCCATATATTCCAAACCCACTGCCAATATCATCCTGAATGGGGAAAAGCTGAAAGCTTTTCCTTTAAGAACAGGAACTAGACAAGGATGCCCACTCTCACCACTCCTATTCAACATAGTGTTGGAAGTACTAGCCAGAGCAATCAGAGAAGAGAAGGAAATAAAGGGCATCCAGATTGGAAAAGATGAAGTCAAACTGTCCCTGTTTGCAGATGACATGATCCTATATATCGAACAGCCTAAAACCTCTACAAAAAAACTCTTGGAATTGATAAATGATATCAGCACAGTAGCAGGATACAAAATCAACACACAAAAATCAGTAGCATTTCTTTTCTCCAATAGTGAACATGCAGAACGAGAAATCAAGAAAGCCTGCCCATTTACAATAGCCACCAAAAAAATAAAATACTTAGGAATTGAGTTAACCAAGGAGGTGAAAAATCTCTATAATGAGACCTACAAACCACTGCTGAGAGAAATTAGAGAGGATACAAGAAGATGGAAAGATATCCCATGCTCTTGGATTAGAAGAATCAACATAGTGAAAATGTCCATACTACCCAAAGTGATATACAAATTCAATGCAATCCCCATCAAAATTCCAAAGACATTTTTCTCAGAAATGGAAAAATCTCTCCAGACATTTATATGGAACAATAAAAGACCACGCATAGCCAAAGCAATGCTGAGCAAAAAAGATAAAGCTGGAGGCATAACACTACCTGACTTTAAGCTATACTACAAAGCTATAATAACCAAAACAGTGTGGTACTGGCATAAAAACAGACACACTGACCAATGGAATAGAATAGAGAACCCAGAAATCAACCCACACACTTACTTCCATCTGATCTTTGAGAAAGGCACCAAGCCTATTCACTGGGGAAGGGACTGCCTCTTTAGCAAATGGTGCTGGGATAACTGGATATCCATATGCAGGAGAATGAAACTAGATCCATACCTCTCACTGTATACTAAAATCAACTCAAAATGGATTAAAGATTTAAATATACACCCTGAAACAATAAAACTTCTTAAAGAAAACATAGGAGAAACACTTCAGGAAATAGGACTGGGCACAGACTTCATGATTACGACCCCAAAAGCACGGGCAACCAAAGGAAAAATAAACAAATGGGATTATATCAAACTAAAAAGCTTCTGCACAGCAAAAGAAACAATTAACAGAGTTAAAAGACAACCAACAGAGTGGGAGAAAATATTTGCAAAATATACATCTGACAAAGGATTAATATCCAGAATATATAAGGAACTCAAACAACTTTACAAGAAGAAAACAAGCAACGCAATTAAAAAATGGGCAAAAGAGCTAAGTAGGCATTTCTCTAAGGAAGATATACAAATGGCCAACAGACATATGAAAAAATGCTCAACATCACTCAGCATCCGGGAAATGCAAATCAAAACCACATTGAGATACCATCTAACCCCAGTTAGGATGGCTAAAATCCAAAAGACTCTGAACGATAAATGCTGGCGAGGTTGCGGAGAAAAAGGAACTCTCATACACTGTTGGTGGGACTGCAAAATGGTGCAGCCTCTATGGAAAATGGTATGGAGGTTCCTCAAACAATTGCAGATAGATCTACCGTACAACCCAGCTATCCCGCTGTTGGGAATATACCCAGAGGAATGGAAATCATCAAGTCGAAGGTATACCTGTTCCCCAATGTTCATCGCAGCACTCTTTACAATAGCCAAGAGTTGGAACCAGCCCAAATGTCCATCATCAGATGAGTGGATACAGAAAATATGGTACATCTACACAATGGAATAATACTCAGCTATAAAAACGAATGAAATACTGCCATTTGCAACAACATGGATGGACCTTGAGAGAATTATATTAAGTGAAACAAGTCAGGCACAGAAAGAGAAATACCACATGTTCTCACTTATTGGTGGGAGCTAAAAATTAATATATAAATTCACACACACACACACACACACACACACACACACACAAACGGGGGGGGGAAGAAGATATAACAACCACAACTGCTTGAAGTTGATACAACAAGCAAACAGAAAGGACATTTTTGGGGGGAGGGGGGAGGGAGAAGGGAGGGAGGTTTTGGTGATGGGGAGCAATAATCAGCCACAATGTATATCGACAAAATAAAACTTAAAAAAAAAAAAAAAAAAAAAAGATGTTTCACACTGTTGTGTCTGTGGTTGGTAGGGTATTTAACCTATTTTGCTTATTTTTTGTTTGTTTGTTTTTTGTTTTTTGTTTTTTTGTCTTTTTCGTGACCGGCACTCAGCCAGTGAGTGTACCAGCCATTCCTATATAGGATCCAAACCCGCGGTGGACCGTCGCCGCGCTCCAAGCTCCGCACTCTCCCGAGTGCGCCACGGGCTCGGCCCTATTTTGCTTATTTTTAAACTGATATTCCTTTATTTATGCTTCCCATATTTCAGCATCTTCTTTCTTTTCTTAGTGATTGCTTGTTAATACATTGAATTCACGTATTGTATTCTTTAGCGGTTGGATATTTTAGTTCCCCGTGGCTTGTGTAATTTGCTTCTTTCTTTAGATACAGAAACAATGCTGCTCAAACTAGCTTTATATGAGTGCTTTTTTCATATCGTTGACTTGCTTCTTTAGAATTGACCCCAGCAGTGGGAATATTAGGTGCATGATTTTTTTTTTTTTTTTTAGATTTCTTGTTCCCAACTAGTAGGTGATGTGCTTTCTTTTGTAGACAGAATGAGGTGAATCATCGTTTTTCACAAGTCCATGCATATAAAGCTTAAACATGCAAAGGGGGCAAATGCGGGGACATGTTCATGGCAAGTCAACATGGAGTAGTGGTGGAACATATGCAATCTGCATTCTTTTGGCTGGAATTGGAATCTGTGTTTTGGTTTTCTCATCTGTACAATGAGGATAACAATAGCTCCTACCTGATAAGTTTATGATGAGGAGTAAACAAGTTAATTTGCAGAAAGTGCTTAGAATAGTGCTGATATCCAATAAATGTTAGCTATTATTATTTGTAGTGCATGGGATGCCAGCACGCACTCAATGCATGCTAGCTAGTATTCTTTTTTCCGGTTTTCCTGCTGTGATTCAGGATACTTAGCTTTTGTTGAGCTGGCATGACTATTGAAAGAAAATTGAATTGTACTTACCACATGAAAACTGTGCACGAGGGTGTGTATAAAGTCAAACAAAATATAGAGCTGCCCCCAAGAAAGCTAAGTGTGTAGTACAACCAGGAGATAGACATATACACAAATAGCTCAAGACTGAACAAAATACAGGGAAGGGTATGTGTTGACTATATACCAAGTGTGAAATAGTTTCAAGCTTCCATATCAGCACTTTCACAAGAGGTGTACGAGGTGTACCGTGATTCTGGCCATGGTTGCTTTGGTAAGGCTGTTTTCATAGTATAATGAATGTACAGGGGTTGTTCTTCTGCAGTTGTCATTCAGAGAAAGCAGGCTGGCTAAAAAAATAAACTTCTTTCAATTCATCCCAGGGGTGATTGATGATAAGCTACCTGAATGAAGGACTAGCTGTACACTTATGCAATGACACTTTTCTTACTGAAAATCTGGTAATCAATTGTGAATAGGTGAACACTAAAAAAGATTCCATGTAAGTTGTTTACTTTAGTCGAAAAATTTGCAAAAAGCTGTACATCAAATTTCAGAGCAACACTTCTCATCTTTCTTTTTATCATGTTTTTTTTTAATCTTCAAGATTTCTAAGAGAAGCACTGTATTTTTTAAAGAAAAAGTAATTTTATTACTTTTTTTACATTCTAGGATGTTATTGTGGAGCAGTTGGGAGGGAGGGGGAGAAGGGAAAGGGGAAGGAAATGTGAAAGAAGAAGGAGAAATTAGGAGGGGTGGGATTGAAGCCTGTGGCACCCCCCTCATTCCCACAGTGGAGACCAGGGGGCTTCCAGCCATGGCTTGGTCATTGCCGGGCTGGGTGCAGATGTCAGGGAGGTGTGGCAAAAGCCCTTGCCCCCCACCACCCCAGCTTGGGAACCCTTCTTGTTGTGGCTTGGTGGTCATTGCTGGGCTGTTTGCATGTGTTGGGGGGGCACGGCCAAGGCTTGAGGCCCCCCACCACTCTGGCTTGGGAGAGTTTGGGGCACTTCCTGTGGTGGCTCCGTGGTCATCACTGGGCTGGCTGCAGGTGTCAGGGGGCTTGGTTGAGGCCTGAAGTCCCCCACTGTCCCGGCTCAGGAAAGCCTGTGGCACTTCCTGTGGTTGCTCAGTGGTTGTCACTGGGCTGGTTGCGGGTGTTGGGGGGCATGGCTGAGGCCCCTGGTCCTCCCTCTCTTTGGCTTGGTAGCCCAGGGGACTTCTGGTGCTTCTAGATGTTGTAGGTGTTCTTTGGTGAAATGAGACCTTTACTAGTTAATATCAAACTTTGGCTCTGGTTGTGGGTACTTTGTTTTTTTCTTTCAGTTCTGTGTTGGATTATTTGCTGTTCCCACCACTTAAACTCTGGACTGGAACTAATTTGTTGTCCTTTACTTACTTCTAAAATGGGGGGACTTGCTGTGGGGACCAGTACTTGAACTGTGTGGTTGAGCTAAATTGCTGCTTTGCTGCTGGTTCCCTGGGGAAGGCTTTTTGTGCAGCTCAGGTTTTAATGGTTGACTTTATAGGTACTTCCAAATCTAGTGACATCCAGTCCACCTGGATTGTGTAGAAACTCTGGTCTGGGCCTGAGTCCTTTCATCAAACTGCACCCCATGCAATTCTATATTCCTGACCAGTCTCCACTGAGTGGTCCTACACCGATTGGGGTGCAGATCAGCTGTCCTTGCTGTGTCCCAGTGTTCTCCTGGTGGACCTGTCTCCCCCACTGCCCGTGCTGCAAACACTTCTCATGGGATGGGCTGTGCGCCAGTCCCTTGCAATGATTCACTGGCCTCTGAGTGGTTCCTTTTTTTCAGCTGTTCTGTCTCCTCACTCCTCTGTGGGTCCACGGGAACCCTATTAGTGGTCTTGCTGGCCTGGGGGACACCAAGGCCCTCTTCTCCCCTGCTGCCTCCAAGCAACTTCATCTGAAGGGCACAGCTGAGGCTTTTCCCAGCTCCTTCTCTGTATGCTCAGGAGCTCCAGCTTGGAAACAGCTGAAGCTTGAAATGGTCAGAGCAGTTTTTTCTTTCTCTCATCGTGGCTTCTCCCACCTTCATGCACTCCATAGGTCTCTCCTCCTCTTCCCCTGAGCTACAGCAGCCCTAGCTTGGCTGTTGTTGCTTTATAGTTGTAAACTGGTTGATTTGTGGGAAAGAGTGATGCTGCGGACCATCTATTCTGCCATTTTGACCAGAAGTCCACTTTTTCTAATGTTATATTTGTAATCAATTAATATTATGAGTATTGATTTTTACAAAAGAATATTGGAAAATACAAAACAGAAAGAAATATTTAAGGCCTATCACTCAAAGTCTGGATTCTTTTTATAGTGTGGAAATCATAATATTTTATCCCATTTTTTGTTTACTTATATCACAAATATTTTCATGTTATTGCATGGTCTTTATACAATTTTAAACAATTGCATAGCATGTCATCCACTTAACACAGTTTTCTATATTAGGTTGTTTTCATTATTCTCTATCAAAATTATGCTGTGATTTTTACCTTGTGTATAAAGGCTTCTGTTGTTGTTTCTATCATTGTTATATTTTAGATTCATTTCTGAGTTTAGACTCCTCAAGTGTAATGACTAAATTTAAAGTCAAAATGTTAATTTTTTTATTTGGAAAATTTCAAACCTACAAATATTAAAAGAAAAGTGTATAATAAATGCTTATGTTGTCATTAACTAGCTTGACAAATTGTCAGTACTTTGACAAAATATGAGCATTAACGTAAAGTTATGCTGTTTTTCTAAGGTTTTGAGCCTTTCACCTCTCCACCAGTGAGCTTGCAAATGCTTGTTTCCCCACAACTTCACCAGCACTAAGGATCATTATTTAAAAACAAATCAAAACAAAACACAGTATTAAAACTTGGCTCATTTGTTAAACAAACAAACAAAAAATGGTGGTTGAATGATTTAATTTGCATTTTTGACCCCATTCTTCTATTGTAGCAGTATAGTGTTTTTGGCCTGGCCTGGCCTCTCTGGATATCACGTGAAAAGATCAATGAAAGACCACTCTTTAGGCTGCTACATTTGGCCATTTAAGCCTCATTGAAAAGGTCAACCACAAACATAGGAAAAAACTTGCATGCATATGAAAATCTACCTTGCAGCAAATTAAAACTCAATAACATTTAAAATTTTTATTTATAGGCCAGCTTGTGGCTCACTCGGTAGAGTGCGGTGCTGATAACACCAAGGCCACGGGTTTGGATCCTATATAGGGATGGCCGGTTTGCTCACTGGCTGAGCGTGGTGCTGACAACACCAAGCCAAGGGTTGAGATCCCCTTACCGGTCATCTTTAAAAAAAAAAAAAAAATTATTTATTTATTTAAATTGACATGTTGTAATCATACATATTTATGGAGTACAATCCAATGTTTTGATACATGTATACTGTATAATGATTGGGTCTGGGTAGTGTATCCCTCACCTCATGCATTTACCATTTCTTTGTGGGGAGAACATTCAAAAGCCTCTCCTCCAGCTATTATGTAATATGCAAAACTTAACTGTTAACCATAGTCATCCTAATGTGCAATAGAAAACCAGAACTTATTCCTCCTATCTAATTCTATCTTTATACCCATTGGCCAACCTTTACTTGTTTTCCTTTCCTCTCTCTTTTCCCCAGTTCCAGATTACCACTTCTACTTTCTGCCTCTGTAATATCATTTTTTTGTTTGTATAGATTCTACATATGAGTAAGATCATATGGTATTTGTCTTTCTGGGCCTGGCTTACTTCACTTAACATAATGTCCTCCAGGTCCATCCATGTTGCCATAAATGACAGAATTTCGTTCTTTTTTATGGCTTAATAGTATTCCATTATGTATATATACCATTTTTTTAAATCCATTCATCATTGTTGGACACTTAGGTTAGTTTCATATCTTGGCTATTGTAAATAGTGCTGCAATAAACACAGGAAAGCAGATATTTCTTTGACATACTGATTTTATTTCCTTTGGGTATATACCCAGTAGCGGTATTGCTGGATCATATGGTAATACTATTTTTATTTTTTTGCAAAACTCAATAACATTTAAAAATCAACATTTTCACGATGTTAATTCTTCCAGTCCAAAAGCATAGAACGTTTTTCCATCCTTTTTTGTCCTCTTTAATTTCTTTCAGCAGTGATTTGTTGTTCTTGTTGTAGAGATTTTTCACCTCCTTGGTTAAATTTATTATTAGGTTTTTTTGTGTGTGTGACTATTGTAAATGTGCTTGCTTTTTTGATTTCTTTTTCTGCTAATTTGTTATTGGAATATAAGAATGCTGCTGATTTTTATGTGTTGATTTTGTATCCTGCAACTTTACTGAAATTGTTTATCACCTCTAAGAGTTCTTTTGTAGAGTCTTTAGGTTTTTCTATATATGTGATCATGTCATCTGCAAACAGGGACAGTTTGACTTCCCTTTGTCTTTTCCAGTCTGGATGCCCTTTATTTCTTTCTCTTGTCTGATTGCTCTTGCTAGTACTTCCAATATTATGTTAAATAGGAGTGATGAGAGTGGGCATCCTTGTCTTGTCCCTGTTCTTAAGGGAAAAGCTTTCAGCTATGCTGGGTATATACCCAAAGGAATGGAAATCATCATGCCAAATGGATACCTGCACCCTCAAGTTTATCACAGCTCTATTTACAATAGCCAAGTGTTGAAACCAACCTAAATGTCCATCGATGGACAACTGGATAAGAAAAATGTGGTATATATACACAATGGAATACTACTCTGCAATAAAAAGGAATGAAATTCTGCCATTTGAAGGGATGTGGTTGAACTTAGAGAAAATTATGGTAAGTAAAATAAACCAGGCACAGAGAGAGAAATACTGTATGTCCTTACTCGTAAGTGGGAGTTAAAAAAATAAACAAATAAATAAAAAAAGAAAGAAAGATACAGCGATCACAGCAATTTGTTGAACTTTCAAAAAGAGAGAACAGAACTGAAGCTACCAGAGATGGGAAAGGGAACGGGGGTTAGCAAGACATTGGCAAAGGGCCACAAAAAATGATTACATTGTGTAATGTTGAATATACTAATTATCCTGATCTGAACATCACATAATGCACACAGATATTGATATTCAATGCTGTACCCCACAGATATGTACAATCAATTAGGTTTCAAAAAAAAATTATATATATATATATATATATATATATATATATATATATATATATGTGAAAGCCAGGCACGGAAAGAGAAATACCACGTATACTCATTTATAAGTGGGAGCTGAGAGAGAGAGAGAGAGAGAGAGAGAGAGAGAGAGAGAGAGAGAAATAAAAGGAAGGAAGGAAGGAAAAGAAAGAACACAATAATACACTGAACTTTCAGAAGGAGAGAACAGAACTGTGTTGACTAGAGGTAGGGAAAGGGGGAAGGGAAGGGGGACTAGGGAGAAATTGGTTAATGGAAAGAAGGAATGATTATCTTTTGTAATGATGAACATGCTAATTATTCTGATTTGATCATCATGTGTTGCACACAGGTATAGCTATTTAACTCTGTACCCCCAAAATATATATAATCAATTATGTTTCAATAAAAAAATCAACAACAAAGGTGTGGTAGGTGAGATGGGGCACTGGAACATGTTTATTGAGCTATTTCCTGAAGTTATACTCCCAGTAAATTGTGTGACTATCACTTAAAAAATGTTTTGTGATAATTGAATGTGATACCACAAGAAAAAGAGGTTTCTTTACTTTTAAAACTTATAGTCAGAGTTAAATAATATGACTTAAAAAGTGTTTGAGAGAGCAGTCTAAAAAGTATGATAAGTTGGGAGGGTGAGCCGTGCTTGAGGGGATGAAAACCTTCTCTAGAGTGGACACCGTAATAACACAAATGAAGGTGGACATGTGAAAGAAGGTGAAGTAAGAGTAGGGTTAATATTTGTTACAACAAAACAAAACAAAACTGGGTGTTGGAAGAGTTTTTTTGTCATTGAAGCGTATAATTGATTTTACATATTTGGGGTATACAGTGTTGACTATTGTTATTTGTGTACAATATGTGATGATTAAATCAATATTAGCATATTCATTATTACAAATCATAACTATTCTTTGTGCCCTTTACCCAATTTCTCCCTAACCCCCCCCCCCCCAGCTTGTTGAAGGTTTAAGAAAAAAATACAATACCAAAATTTTGCATTTCAGGAATAGAGAGTATAAGAATGTGAACAATTTGATTTCTCTGGGCTCTGGTTTCCACATTCGTAAAATGGGTGATAGAAACATCTGTGTTGCTTGCCTTTTGAGCTTGGCATGAGAATCATATGTTCTTTGTAGAAATACATACTTTAAAGCTGTTCTTGGGATGTCTGGATAATCATAGTAATGATTGATTATAGCATGAGAATGATCAGGACGGTTTGCTATCCAAAAAAAGGAATAAAGATCAAGAAAAGAATAAAAATAGGAAGGAAACACTTACTGAGAGCCTATTGAATGCCTGGCATTGGACTTGGCACTTTCAGACATGGGATCTCATTTAATTTTAACTACAGCTCTGAGGTGGGTGTTACACTTTTCTTATGTTTACAATGAGAATGATGAACTCAATAGGTTCTCCAAGGTTACAAGGCTAATAGATTAAGTAGTGGGGGTGGTAAGATAACACTCATCAAACTCCAAAGAAAGCAGTGAGATAAGTACTCAGTGATTTCAGACAGCATATAAATATACACATAGATGTCATACAATTTTGGACTGCATTGTCCAATGCACAGATTTTGTAGCCATATCTAAGTTAATCCTGGCTCAGACAATGACTGGTTATACAACTACAAGTGTGTTATGTCACTTCAGTTTCTTGCCTCTTAAATGAGAATTTTAAAATCAGTAACATTTGTATAATTAAAAAAAAAACCCACATGTTCTTTGCAGAAAATTTAAAAAATAGAGAAAAACATGAAGAAAATAGCAATCACCCATTTCTCTCAAAAATGCTGTTTAGAGTTTATAGTTTCCTTTTAGACTGATGACATAATTGATGTCATACTATGCATGCAATTTTGCTTCTCCATTTCATGTTATATACATACTTTCTCACTTCATTAAACCTCTCAATGATAACAATTTTAGTGGTACTATAATAATTGATCATATGAATATACTACAAGCAACTGGAATGTTACCTTTTGTTAAGCATTTATTTTGTTTCCTTTACAAAATTATTAAACCAAACTGCACACATCTTCATGCATTTGGCTCCATGTTCCAGATTTCCTTAGGATAGATTCTTCAAAGTGAGAGTACTGATTCAATGCATATCACATTTAACACTTCTTTTTATTTTTAGAAAATTAATGCTTCTCTCCAGAAAGAGTATACCCCAAAATATCAGAGCACTAAAATGAAGATTATCTTTTTAATTTGAACATACTGAATATGAGTTACTGGTTCTATAAATCTCACTCAATGAATTTTCAGTGTTCGTGTCAATGCATAATTACGTAGTGCCAGGCACTGGGATAGGTCCTGGGCATCAGTGAAGATCAGAACCAAGTCAGTCCCTGCCCTCGTGGTGCTTAGAGTCCATGGAGGGGACAGCTATAAACAAGTGAACACAGAAGTAAACACAGTTTTAAAACAGTGGTGAGGTTCCTGGTAGAGGGAGTTCTCTTTGTAGTGCCCAACTTTCCCCCTTCATGTTTAATTCATAGAGATAAAATATTAGAGGTAGAGGGTGTGCTAGGCATCCTCACTTACCCTGCACAGAGAGAGAAGTAGGGAAGTGTGTGCTCTCGATGCTGTTCCCAGAAAAGGAATTTAAACTCTCAAGGAACAATATTCTTTCAGAAACTTCCAGATGAAAATTTGCCTGCCATGATGCAACCCATATTCTAACTTTCCTACCCTCATAAGCCTGTGCCAAACATCTCTGCACGATCATGTGATGACACAGAGGCAGAAGTGTTTAGAGAAGAAAAGAAAAACCTTACTTGCAAAGCATGCAGGGAGTCAGACTTTAAAGAACAAGCTTCCCAGATGCAAAAACACAGCATATATTAAAGAAAACAACTGCAAACTAGAATATTAAGTTTGTGTTGTTATATATGGTGGAAAGCAACATGTCATTACATGATTATCATCTTTGCAAAAGTCATGACTTATCTTCAGACATCAGCATAGCAAAAATGAGCAAAAATATCTTCTTTTGGGGATGATCCTGTTAATTTTGGTTTAACTCAGGGTACAAAGTATTTTACCCCCTACTGTGGCATGTGACATGCTGTTATAAACGATATGTTTGTGTCCCTGGCCCCACCTCTCCCACCTCCCCAATTTACATGTTGAAGCCACAACTCGCAATGTGGTGAGATTAGGAAGTAGGGCCTTTGGGAGGTAATTAGATTTAGATGAGGTCATGAGTGTGAATGTCCCATGATGGGATTAGTACCCTTATATGAACAGGAAGAGATACTACAGATTTTGCTCTCTGCCATATGAAGCTACAGCAAGAAGACAGCAATCTGCAGCCCAGGACCAGGGTCCTCACCAAGAACCAAATCTGTATCACCTTGAACTTGGACTTCCCTGCCTCCAGAACCATGAGCAACATATGTGTTTAAGCCACCCACTCTGTGGTATTTTGTTATAGCAGCCAGAATGACTAAAACAAGAGCTTACTCACAGGAGCAAGGCCATATGTCAGTTTTTGTTTCTACGAGATGTGGTTGTGACAATGTGAATGTGTGTGTATTTCTGTGTGTAGTAGAAATATGTTGTCTTGGATGTCATATAAAACTGTCCTGAAATTCTTTCCCACTGATCATAGACAGTGGAAAGAAAACTGGATAAACAGTTTCAAAATAAATTAAAGTAGAAGATATTTTTTTCTTCATGCATTCAATAATCATTTATTTAATCTCTTATTTGTGAGTCATTGTAGACAGATGCTTAATGTAAGAAACATTTACAGAGGTGAAGGCAGAATTAAGGAAACCTGTAGTGGATGGTTAGGCACTCAAGGGCTAGCAAGGGTGGGAATCTGTTTCTGTCCTTGGGCCTGAAGTGACAAAGTGAGGAAACAGTGTTACTGGAGCCCCGTAAAACCTGGATCCCTGGAAGATGGGACACCCAACCAGGGCTGTGGTCATACAAACATGGCAGTAAAAGTAGGAGGGTGTGGTGTGGTGTGTGTGTGGGATAAATACCCTATTTCTCTTTAAGCTGCTCTTCATTCTCCTGCCTGTACCTTTCATTGGCCAAACTCAACCAGAGGCAAGAGGGTGAGAGAGTCCAGCTGATTCAGTCCCTAGAGACCAGACGCCCATGGGGTGGAGCAGGATGGAGAGTGGATCTGGGGGGCAGCCTGAGAATAACCAGCAAAACCTTACCTGTGTGAACCACGAAGAGGAAGAGCAGTCTCTGAAAGTGATGAAAATGGAGGGTCCAGAGAGATAGGAAGACAACCTGGATAGGAAAGTATCAAAGAGACCAGGGGTGGGAAATTTCAAGGAAAGGGGAGTAGCCAACAGCCTCGAAAGCAACAGATACGGGCTGGCCCGTGGCTCACTCGGGAGAGTGCGGTGCTGATAACACCAAGGCCCCGGGTTCGGATCCCATATACAGATGGCCGGTTCGTGCACTGGCTGAGTGTGGTGCTGACAACACCAAGTCAAGGGTTAAGATCCCCTTACCGGTCATCTTTAAAAAAAAAAAAAAAAAAGCAACAGATACCAAGTCAGAAGTATCCCTTGGATTCAGCAATTTAGAAGTCATTGGTGACCCTCATCAGTATGGTCTGAGAGAGTGGAGGGATGATATGAAAGAAAACCAGATTTCCTGTGCTAAATTAAAAAATAGGAAATGGTTGTAATGAGAAAGAGACAGATAGGGAAGCTTTGGAGGAGGATATAACATTGAAGGAAGTTGCTTTATACCATGGGATATAAAGTTGCTGTAGATCAGGGAGCAGAGACAGATACTGGAGGTGGAGGGAATAATTTGTGGAGCAAGATCCTAGAAGCAGCAGAAGGGGCTGAGGCTATGAGCTTTGCAGAGCAGAAGGAATACTTCTACAAAGGCATATGGGAATATGTTATGGACATACGGGCAGGCAGAGAATGTATAGGTTTAGAGCTAGTGAGGGTGATGATGAATTGCCTCCAGGTAGCTCCTGTTATTTTTTTCTGTGAAGTTGGAGGGTGCGTCATCAGTGAGGGAGAAGGTAGCAGAATAGAAGACTTGAAACCAGGAAAATTTGCACTGGTCTTGGTGAGGACCAAAAGGGGAAGCTGACTAAAAGGACTGGGGACAGTGTTGGGGTTGATAATGCCAGTCTATCTCTGCTGTGGCACCAGTCAACAGAATTTTGCGATCTTCTTCAGTTATGTTCAGCCTGGAATAGAGATGGTGGATATTACAGAAGGTAACAGGCTTGATAGAAGGTCAAGGAGTCAAAGATGGTGACTATTGGTGAAAGACTAATAGAATGAGGACCATAAGTCTGGTTGGACAGGGCAGGGAGTAAAGTCTGAAGGACACTGTTTTGGAGGCATCAAGGTGGTCTTCAAGAGGTAGAAGAAGAGTAGTATTAATGGTTATTGCTAACGATTATGGAGAATTTGCTAGGGGCCAGACACATTTATTCTCACAATGATCTTAAAGTTGTGTCTTCCTTTTACCTTGATAGATGAAGAAATTGAACCAGAAAGCTTCAACAAGTTGCCTAAGGTTATAATGTTGGTCAATCAGATCAGGGATTAGAACCTAGATGGTCTGACCCCCGACGCTATGCTCTTGACAATCAGGGAAGGGATCAAGAAGTAAAGGGGTTTGTGGTATCCAAATGATTTACTGTGGTTATATATTTCAGTGCTGACTTGAACAGATATTTGTACCTCAATGTTCATAGTTGCATTATTCACAATAGCCAAAAATTAGAAACAGTTCATTGTCCATAAACTGATGAATGGATAAACAAAATGTAGTATATACATGCAATGGTATATTATTCAGCCATAAAAAGGAATGCAATTTTGACATATGCTACAATGTGGATGGACCTTGAAAACATGTTTAGTGAAATAAGTGCCAAATACAGGAGGACAAATATCATATAATTCCTCTTATATGAGGTACCTAGCTAGAATAGGCAAATTCATAGAGACAGAAACTAGAAGAGAGGGGCCTGGAAGAGGAGATAATAGGGTGTTGTTGTATAATGGGTACCAAGGTTTTGCTGAGCATGATAGGAAAGTACAGGTGGTGATTATTCAACATTGCAGTAAATGCTGCTGAATTATACATTTATGAGTAGTTAAAATGATAAATATTGTTATGTATATTTTATCACAATTAAAAAAAGTTTCAGTGGTGAAGTATTTCTGGGTGATTCCAACAGAAAAGCTGTTGTACAAGTGAATTCCTGAATTTAGGCTGTAGGTAAAGATAGTTGGAGTTGAGGGGATCGAGGAAGGGTGAGGCCAGGGGTTGAATGGGTCATCCAGCATTAGCATCTGGTCCTGACATTTTTTTTTATATTATATTTTATTTTACTTCTCAATATACATTGTAGTTGATTTTCATGCCCCTTTACCCAGTCCTGACATTTATCTGTCCTCAGGGGCAGCACCTGTGCTATTAGCAGGCCTGATATGTGGAAGACATGGAGGATGCAAACCAAAATGGGACAATTTCCCTCTACTTCCGCCCTTTCTCTAAACTCCCTCAGGTGCAGATGCCGATTTTTATGGCCTTCCTGATTATGTTCCTGGTCAGCATCCATGGCAATGTCTCCATTTTCCTCATCATCTGGATCAACCGTTGTCTCTATACCCTCATGTACTTCTTCCTGGCAACTTTGCAGCTCTGGAGATCCTCTGCCTTTCCACCACTGCCCCTCTGACTTTGGCTATCGTCCTGTCCATGGAGAGAACCCTTATCTCCCTGGCTGGTTGAGGAACCCAGATGTTCTTCATCTTCTTGGGAAGTGCTGATCACATTCTGCTGGTCATCATGGACTATGGCTGGTTTGTGGACATCTGTCACTCTTTGTGTCACACTCTCATCATAAGTTGGTGGTTGTGTGTTCAGCTGCCTGGGGTCTCTGCTGCTGGAGTTCATGTTGGCCATGCAGCTGACTGTGTTCATCTTCCAATTCCCTTTCTGCAGCAGCAAAGAAATCATTAGCCTGTTCTACTGTGATGTCCTCCCTGTCATGAGACTGGTTTGTGCAGACACCTGGATCCACAAGGCCACCTGTGGTCAGTGTCACCATCTTCACCATCCCCTTCCTTCTCATCATTCTATCCTATGTCTTCATCGTGGCTGCCATCCTGAAGATCTGCTTGGCAGAGAGGAGGCGCAAGCTTCTCCACCTGTTCCTCCCACCTGACTGAGTAAAGATGCGCCAGCCTCATCTGCTCGTGACCCAGCTACAGCTACTCTCCTGAGAAGGGTCAGGTACTGTCCGTGGTTTACGCCTTCATCACTCCTGTGCTGAACCCCTTGATCTACAGGATGAGGAGCAGAGAGCTTAGGGATGCTTTTAAGGGAGTAATGATGCTCCTGCTGCTCTCAACACAGATACCTTGAGTGTTCCTCTACAACACTGTTAGGTAGACACACATGAGTATCCTGTCCACAAGATGAGGAGATGGGGGATAAACAGATCTTTGGTTTTATACTGTTAGTCTTCTTGTTTGTATCATTTGTTTATTCTGTTATATGCAAAGACAATTTTAACTCTGCATTTTCCTGCAGTAACATCATTGTTGGCTATGTATGGACTGAAACCGCACTTGCCAAGTACTGCGAACATTAAGAATCTTTACATGAAGTCACATGTGTTGATATAAGCACATGGGCATCTTCTAGCACCAACAAAATATATACATAACACACACCAAATGGTCTTGATGGATAAATTTGCATCACTGGGTAATCTTATTTAGTAAAATTCACAGTTAATGCAGAATTTTGTTTTTAAATTTATATCTCTATCACACATTTTTCTAAGACTTTATTATTTTTAAAATTTTATTCATTTGATTGTAATTTTCAAGGCAATAAACAATGGTTTCATGGGTTCTAAGTTTCTTAAATTGGGAATATGCTATAAAACATATGTACTTCACAGGGCCTGGTTTTCCAAAGCCTTGCAGTTTCAAATATTGACCTTGCAGAGGACTGGAAATTTTCCTCAGGCTATAAAGTCTCTGGTGTAAGATAAAGATTTGTGGCACAGCAAGGTTGCTGGCTCAAGGACAGACTAGTTACTGATTGTTATGTAAAGATACTGAGAAATTGCTGTAAGATCACTTAATTGTATAATGGAATGTCATCTGACTTGTTTCACTGAAAGCTACCAGCCTATATTGTTAAACTATAACCCCACCTATGTTCTCTTCCTTTAACTTCCTGGTCTGGAAAATAAATGCAGGAAGAGAACCCCAATTTGGGGTTAATTTCCCAAGGAAGCAATGCCTCTTGCTTGAGGGTTCTGGCAAGAAATTAACCACTTCGGGGTTTCTCACTGCTCAGAAGAGACGGGCTTTGAGTAATCCTTTGTGGCTCCATCACCCAGGGGAAGATGGGTGACAAATCCGTGGGGGGGTGAAGCAACACAAAGCGACAAAATGGCGATCAACACAAAGCAACAAAATAGTGCCCTGTGTGAGGACATTCTCCATGGATTGGAGACTGACCTACCAAGCACTGGAGAGGAAAAGGACATCCAATTCATCCTGGCAAGGGAGTCCCTAATAAGGGAAATGCAGCCCAGTAAGGGAATCACAGGTGGCTTTCGATTAGTGATTCCACATCTGTGGCAGGTCAAAGTTAGGTCTTTTCAACCCCGGAGACATTTTTTCCTTCTCTTTACTTTTAAAATATGAATAATTCATTAACAAAAGGGGAGACTGAACATACACTACAACTCCAATGTTTCCCTAAAGCAGCAGGCTGTAAGTAACTGAATGGCAGCTTGTAAAACTGTTAGTGGATGTTAAACAACCATGTCCTTGATACCTCAAGGAAGGGAGCCTTAACATAAAAATTTGGGAACAAATTGGTCACTGGTTAATTATGCAATGGGTCTCGTTAAGGCTTCTTACCTAACAACTAGGAATCTATGTCAAGTCACTCTGAGACCAATCCAAGACCTTAACAAAAAACTAAGACATGTTTATGTCACCAATAAAGGATAAAACTTAATCTTTGCCAGTGACTAAGAAATCTTTAAATTGGACAATCTAAAGTAAAAGAAGTTAATATTTCTGTACAGTGTTGGTATCATTTGAGCATGTTCTTATCTGCACAATGCTTCTCCTCTCTCTTAAAAGAAGTGGTTCTTTTCTCAACTGCGTGTACTACTCTTTTTCACTGAAGACTCTGTGATTTTATGAAGAAAAGCAGGAATGGTGCCAACCAGACCCCTTTTGGGTCTACTGCTCTTCTCCTAAAAACCTCAAGAGTCAAATGGTTTCATCTCTGATTGGTGGCTCAGTTATTGATCTCAGTAACCCGTTTGAGAAACAAAATCTAACCTAAAATCTACCTGTTTAACTAGATGGTCTCAAATTTTCTGACATCCACCTGGTTATCTTAAACAGAATTCTAAATTCTCTTCTAGTCTCATCTATGTATTTCTTCACAAAATCCTATCGTAGAATTCTATACTATTTTCTTAAAAGGAAGAAAATCTTCTCTGCATCTTCTTGAAAAGATTTGCATACTTTGCTTTACAGTGTAAATTTGTTATCTTGCTTTCTTTAAGGCAAGCTGAGGCCTCACCAATAAGTCTTTAAAAAAAAAAACGATCTAAACCTGACTGTCCTTTTTACTAGTGAGCTTTTTATTACATTTTAAACATAACCTATAAAATCCTTGTTTCTTCTTGTTGTTTATGTCTGCAGATATGTATGTGGCTGTTACACATAACACACAGCTTATGTGTAAGCTGTGTGTTATGTCTATATGTTCGTGTCTATTTGTGTAATTATGTTATGTGCAAGGTACCAAATTGGCTTATAATTAATGCGTGCTCATTAAATAAATAAGTATACTTTTCAAGTTCATGTGACTTAAATCTTCTAAAGTTTTGATAAATATATTTTCAAAATTTGATTCAAACTTTTTACCTAAATTTGTCTCTGGGTCAATATGTCTCCTTGT
Source organism: Cynocephalus volans (assembly GCF_027409185.1). Taxonomy (NCBI): domain Eukaryota; kingdom Metazoa; phylum Chordata; class Mammalia; order Dermoptera; family Cynocephalidae; genus Cynocephalus; species Cynocephalus volans. The sequence goes on from NC_084463.1 coordinate 155,231,800, forward strand.
TATCTCAGCTCTGCCTCCTGGCCATGCTAGGAGAAACAATATCCTTTAGACATAGATAATGAATACTGCCCTCTGCTTTTCTGGATTCCACTTGGCTATAAATGCCACATGGAAACCTGGGACCTGAAATGGCTAATGAAAAGAAACCTATACCAAATATCGCATAGGCCCTACTAAGCATTAACTGATAAGGGCATCGATCTAATACACCAAGTTTTGGGGTGGGAAGGATAAATGTATATTTGGTAAATATAGCTAAAATTCAAACTGGGCTTTGTGTAATTTTCTCTGGTAAATGGATGCCTATTTACTAACCTGAATGTATAAAAATGTTCTTACCAGCACACATCATTGCCTGGGTTTACTAATCAAATAGGATTACTAAAGGTCTTTTCACTTAACTGCTCTTGATGCAAAGTTGTAAAAGGTTTTCTTTGTCCCTTAGATAACTGGTTTAAGAAACTTATTTCATGATAAGTTCTTGTGCTCTCTGCCTTTAAAACCCTTTGTCACTTTGGTTTTATTTTTTGTAGTAATTTGTGATTTTATTCAACTAAGTGTTTTAAGCCTTTTGTTATTTAACAGAGCTTTCCAACACTAAATTCTGAAACTTTAAAATATCTTTGAGGAATTCCAAGGGACCTGGAGTTTCTCAAAAGATATATGAAAGATGTATCAAAACTAATTGGCTTATTTAATAAATTAGACTATATGGGAAAGCGTTGTCAGTACTGAAGGTGTTATGGATATGTGTTCCAAAATCTTGTAAGGTTCTTAAATATCTGTGTCTTGATATAAATCCTATTGGTCATAATCTTGGTTTAATTATAATTTTAAAATGTTATGTCTTCAGATATTTCATGAAAAAACTCTGATAGTTACAGTTTCTGACAAACATTGAGTTCATAGCTTTAAACTAAAGTTCCAGAATTCTAATGAAGAAACTGATGGGTTTGTGAAATTGTTTACAAAATTCAAAACAACAAAAGTTAATTGGTAAATTAATTAAAAAGAATGAAGGGTTTTTACAATTTCCTTATTTTAAAACACTGCTGGTTCTCCTAATGTTTTCCAAATGTAAGAAAACTCTCTCTCTCTCAAACTATCTATAACTCACAACAGTTTGGTAAAATGTCATTTAAAACAGAGTTAAAAGTATTTGTTTTCTCCCTATTTGATCCCCCCAAATTTAATAACTTTAAGTATCCTTATGATTATTATGGCAATACGGCATATGAAAATTAACTCTCTCTTTATAACAGGATATAATTTAAAACTTTGGATATAAGATAGCATGTCTCACTTCCAAGTTGCTGATCTCTTTCATGTTTGCCATAATTTGGCCTAAACTGCTGCTTCATCCTGCTGTTCGTCTTTCCCCCTGACATGGGACAGACAGATCTTCACCTGGGAAACAGCATTCCCAGCAGTGTGGGACTTATACAAAGAAAAGTAAGACCTTTTCAATCAAGATATTGATCATCAATGCTTTTATGAGGAATGCCTTAATCATAAAGGGGGAAATAATGTATTCTGTATAAAAGCAGCTCTCTAAATATTCCTGGCCTTAAAGAGGGTGTTTGTAACTTGGATGAGACATCCTGTTCTTAAACAAAAGACTTGTAATTGATCAAAAATTTGACAAAAGACTGATGCTCTGAAAGCAGTAACATCCTGGACAATTTAACAAACTCTCTGGACTCAGAATCAACTATTTTGTGGAGCAGAATCCCTTTCCAGAGTTTCAACAATTGGTAATTACACCCAATTCACAGCACCTGGAATGATGCAACTGCAGCTGCCCTGAGAGAGGATGATATCATCAGTCCTCACCTAAAGTAAATTAGAAGGACTTGCCATGCTAAATGATACTAACTTTGCTTTAAATGCTTTTGTCTTAACTGTGCCAACCTGATCTATAGCTTTTTCTTTTTCTTTTAAATAAATGAAATGGGGGCAGATGTGGAATATACTATAAAACATATGTACTTCACAGGGCCTGTTTTTCCAAAGCCTTGCAATTTCAAATATTGACCTTGCAGAGGACTGTAAATTTTCCTCAGGCTATAAAGTCTCTGGTGTAAGATAAAGATTTATGGCACAGCAAGGTTGCTGGCTCAAGGACAGACTAGTTACTGATTGTTATGTAAAGATACTGAGATATTGCTGTAAGATCACTTAATGGAATGTCATCTGACTTGTTTCACTGAAAGTTACCAGCCTATATTGTTAAACTATAACCCCACCTATGTTCTCTTCCTTTAACTTCCTGGTCTGGAAAATAAATGCAGGAAGAGAACCTCAATTCGGAGTTAATTTCCCAAGGAAGGGATGCCTCTTGCTGGAGGGCCCTGGGAAGATTAATCACTTTGGGGTCTCTCACTGCTCAGAAGAGATGGTCTTCGAGTAATCCTTTGCGGCTCCGTCACCCAGGGGAAGAGGGGTGACAAATCTGTGGAGGGCAAAGCAACACAAAGCAACACTTAAAGGTCTCTATAGCAATTTGCAGCACCTGACTTAAAACAAAGTTTAAATTCATCTAATGCACTCCCTAAAATTGTCACTGTTTCTCTTGTGAGAAAGATAATATTTCAATTGTTAACTCACAGACTATATATTGAGCAAGGTGCACATTATTTTGTTTTGTTTTTGGCTTCTGGCTGGTACCAGAAAGCAAGGTGCATATTATTTTGAATTGGTTAGTAGAATTTTACTCACTTAATTCATAGCCAGAACAACTCCCAGTGTCTCTGAATGTCCTTCCACTTAGAACAATGTTAACAATGAATGTCTGCCCCCACTTGCCATTACCAAACATGTTTCCAAGTATTCTTGGAAAATACGATTTTTAAATATATGCATAATATTCTACCACCTGATGCACCACCACTTCTTCAACCATTTCCTAATTGTTCATTTATATCACTTGCAATTTTTTGATATTATGAATAATGTTGGATGAATACTCTCATCCATAGTTTTATGTGACTGATTATTACTTTAGGATAATGTCAAAGAAGTGGCTTACTGGGTCTAATAGTGCACGTGGTTTTCAGGCTTTAAATATACTTTACCAAATAATCTCCAGAATAGCTTGAACAACTCCCACCAACAGTATGTGGTCTTTCTTGGTAACAATGAAGTAAATTCAATGACAAATCTATTAGGTTTTCACCCATCTCAATGCTATCAAACCAAAAAAGCAAGGAGACATATTATGAGTGAGGAAGCCAAATTCAAATTCTTTTTTAAAAAATCACTCAGCTTTAAATCAGTAAAATAATCAACAGAAATGCTTCCCACAAAAAGTCTGCAGTGTTTTTCCCAAAATAAAAAGTTAAAAACAGTAAAGTCAGTACCAAATGATCAAAATTTTTTATTTGACTAAATTCTATTTCAGGCATAAACATGACAGTCTCCCCTGTTTAAAGACTTCGGCAATAAAAAAACAAGCAGCCTTTTACAGCACAGTGAAAATGCCAGGAATGAGGGTAGTCTACAGTTTTATTATAGGATAATTATCTGTATTTTTTCAAAAGACTCTCTCCCTTTGGCCACATCAACTCTCTGTTCAGATCATTAAATACAGATAAATTTTTAAACTCATTTCTTTAGTCCTCAAAGATCTCTGATGCTGTCATCATCCACCTGTGGCCATTTTTCCTGAATGATATCAGTGATGTTATCTGTAAAGTCTCCCTGAATGATCATTTCATCCTCCCCCGTTACTAAGGCACCACCGGAGAATTTCTGAGCAAAAAATCTTTGTGCTTCATTAAGATCAATTTCAAAAGTGCAAGATCACCCTCTCTTGTCACATACTGTTTCTTTGCTCTGGGAATTTTGGCTCTAGTAACCTTTTGTGGTACAATCTTCTTTTTTGTTTGTTTTATTTGACCCCTTCCACCTCTTTTTTTGTTTCTTCTTCTCCTTTCTTCCTCTGCTTTTCCTTTACCCTCACTAATTCCAGCTTCTTGTTTGGGTGAATTTTCTACAGTAAGTTTTGCAAATTCATTTGGAAATTTTTTCTCTAACCATTGTCTACATTTAGCAACATCAGGCGCATATT